>NC_090933.1:277009436-279509436 GCF_040938575.1 Ambystoma mexicanum | reverse complement strand
AGTCGGACAGTAGCAGTATTTAATAGGGATCGGGAAGTGGGCACCACCTTAAGTAAAACAATAAGGGCCTCATTACGAGTATGGAGGCAATGAAAAAAGGAAGGCGGATTGGCAATACCGGCATCGTTAACGGATCTGGCCCATTACGAGCCGACAACCCGCCAATACCACCACCGCCCAATCCGTGCCCATTCTTACCGGCATGCACGCGTACACGCGCCCCTTCACGGTGCCAATAGCGGGATGCCGCTAACAGGAGGAGATCAAAAGTTACACGGGCATGCACTTACCGGCATCCCAATGGCAGTAATTAGGGCCTGCACAAGGGCGCCAATACAGGCATCGCGGACCACCCGCAAATAGCAACCTGCAGTGCAGGCAACTGCCACAGGTGCACACAATCACCACAGGTGGAGTCAATGGAACCTGTCCCAGTACAAAAGGAGTACACCCACACACCACACCCCTTCCTACACCAAAATGATCCCACTAGCTGTTGCAATCATGGGGCTGGAGGACATGCCTGTACTGCTACAACAACAGCAACAACAGCAACAACAACTACAGCTACAACAACAGGCAGCACAGAGGAGACGCAGGAGGAGAAGGAGGGTGAGACAGGCCCAGCAAGTTCCACCAGTGCAGCCAGTGGTACCACATAGGCAGCCACCAATCCCTCGCATCAGACACAGTCCATTCAATCTAACCCCTGAGCAGATCCACACCCTGTACGGGTTGGACCGGGCCACCATCACCACCATAGTGGACATGATACACAACGACATTGTCAGCCTCATAGAAATACGCACTGCCATCCCCCCTCTAATAAAGGTGGTGTCTGTGCTCCACTTCCTGGCCACAGGCACCTACCAGCGCACAGTGGGCCAGCTGCATGGCATAACACAACCACTCTTGTCCCGCACGCTGACCCAAGTGCTTGATGCCCTCCTGAAGTATGCAAGCATCTACATTTACCTACCACGGACTGGCCAGGAGCTCGCTGATACCAAAGTAGGCTTCCATGCACTGGCAGGCATGCCCAATTACGTCAGTGCCCTTGACTGCACCCATGTAGAATCGGTGGCCCCTCATGCCAATGAGGTGGTGTACTGCAATCGCAAGCAATACCACTCCATCAATGTGCAGATGGCATGTGACTCCAGCAAGATCATCACACATTGCTGCGCCCAATATCCCAGATCTACACATGATGCCATGGTTCTGCGTAACTCCACACTACCCCGCTACATGGAGCGACATGCTGGACGACGTGTCTGGCTGCTTGGTGAGTTGCCTGACTGGCCCATAGCAGTGCATCGAGGTTGTGAGGTGGGGGGGTGCATACTCCACCTGGGTGGGATTGGGGGGGATGCATACTCCCCCTGGGTGGGATTGGGAGGGATGCATACTCCACCTGGGTGGGATTGGGGGGGATGCATACTCCTCCTGGGTGGGACTGGGCAGTGAGTGGACCATGCACTCAGAGCTAAACACTGTTGACCTGAACATCCCAACCCGAACATGACACATCAATGCCATACATAAGACCAATGCTGTACATCAATGACAACATGCAAGACGCACAAGCAGGCCATATTGCAGTACACAATGCAACAAATCAATCTGTGTGCATACACACAGGGACATGTGCATGTCAACACCAAATAGCTACGGCCATGGCCATGAATCCTAAGGGTGTCAGCTCAGATTGACTCACACAAACCTCTTTGTGCTCCCATGCAGGTGATGGAGGCTATCCCTTGAAGCTGTGGCTACCTACCGCTGTGGGGAACCCACGTAACAGGCACGAAGAGGAATACAATTGGGTTCATACCCGTACCCGTGTTGTGATTGAGCAGACCTTTGGCCAGCTCAAGGTATGGCCCTGAGAAGGTGGCAAAGATCACCATGGTCTGTGTCATGCTGCACAACATGTGCATCCGGAGAAATGTACCACTGCCAGCTGACATTGACATGCATGCACGGGGTGAGGATGATGAGGATGATGATGGAGGAGAAGCAGCACCACTGCCAGTACGTGATGCACAAGATGGCCGTGCCGTACGCCAATCACTGATTGACGATTACTTTTGAACCACAGGGACGTTGATGGTAATGTATCTGTGCTATACTGAGCATTGGGACCTTGTGGACATGGACACAGGGTGTGTGGGGAGTTGGGCACTTGCGCTGTCAACAATAGAATGAAACGAACAATGTCCAGGCATTAAATGATTTTGCACACAACGGGTGTATTAATGAAAATTACAAAATAGTGCTTCCTCCCTCCACCACTCACATACCCAACCTCCTCCCCCAAAACACCCAAACACCCCATACCCCCAAAACATCCCATACCCCCCAAACACCCCATACCCTCCCAAACACCGCATACCCCCAATAAACACCCCCTTAACTCCCTCTACACCACCAACACCACTTCCCCCTCACCCATTGTTATCCCAGCATTTCAGTCTGCCTTGCACTCCGCCTTGTCATCCACACAGGGCTGGAGGGGGTGGAGGATGCAGGTGTGGACGATGGGGTGGATGCAGATGGTATTTGCACCGCTGGTGCAGGTTCTTGCCACTGCATGTGTTGGAGCATGCTGGTTAGGACCTGCGTGACGGCCCCCAAACTATCACAGATCATGATTGCGCTGGAATGAATGGCTGCAATGGTCCCAGCATCGGCCTCACGGATCTCTGGCCGTGTCTCCTCTCTGTCAGCCACATATTGCTGAACAAGCTCGATCATCGAGTCCTGCTGGGACTCCACCCTTGACAGCCGTGCCTCCATGTCAGTGTGGGCTGTGGAGGTAGAGGGTGCTGCGGCTTGGTGGGCCATTGCAGGGCTGGCCTCTGGAGTGGTTGTGAGTTCTGGACTGTGCAGTAGAACTGCAGAATCCAGCATGGGGCTGGAGAGTGTGCCCTGAGTGGCGTGTTGGGTGTGGATGGGGGGCTTGGGGTTTGTGGACATTCCACATGGATTGTTCCATCAAGGTCCACGTACTCCTCCGCTCCCACATCCACATCCCTGAGTGGGGCTGTGGCTGCTGCCTCACCCACTGAACTTGTGGCAGCGACTGGGTGCCATCAGCCTCCCCTTCAGCTGTTGTTGGCAGCTCTGTGGTAGCAGTCTCGTCCGCTGCTGTGGTGTCCTCATGAGCCTGCATGGCCTGTGCACATGTCCTGGGTTGGACAGTGGGCCGCGGTGCTGCCCCGGAGGTGGATTGGTCAGTGCCTGGCGGTCTGGCCCTGGACGTAGATGGCCTTGTGGCAGGGTCCTGACTTACACCTTCTCCATCAGTGCCTGTGGGGGAAGAAGAGATGCAGGGCATCAGTCATTGTGTTACATGCAAGATGCATGAGATGGTGCTGTACAGTATTTCATTTCTCATGCATTGCAATCTTATGGGTGTGTCACACAGGGTAGTTTCAAGGGGGGAGGCATGTTGGCATTAGCAGTGGCGTCTCCATTCGGCACTGATGCGTACCAGGTGGTATGTCATTGTATTGGGGTTTGTGTGATGTATGACATGCAAATGGTCCCTGTGTGTTGGGTGTTTGTTGGAAATGGGATTGGCACACCGCATGCATTTCATTGTGGCAGGGTTTGGGCCTCCATCTGGACATGGATCTGTAAATGTGTCTATGATGTGCTATGCATTACCTTGGCTTGGCTCACTTTCACATCAGTTGTGCTATGACATGGTTTGGCCTACTGGGATTTGCAGAGTCACTCACCTCCATCTCCAGATGTTGCGGCACCCGTCTCCATTTCCCCAAAGCCCTCTAGCGACTCCATTTGGATGGTTGTGCTGCAGGTTTCCTCCCAGCGCATGAGTTTCACTGGTAAGTGGGCACCCTCGTCTGTGGCCATGTCCTCCCAGCGATTGCTGGACAGGATGTTCCGGACCCTGAAACGGAGGTCACCCCATCTTTTTTTAACAGTCTTTGACTGCGGGGGGTGGTGCCAACCGCTGACACCTTGCATGCTACCTCCTCCCAGATCACTTTCTTCCTCAGCTGCACCTCCCTTTTGAGGTTATTAGTGAAAACCTCATCGGCATGGGCAGCAAGGGTATCTGCCAGCATATTTAACTCCTCATCGGAGAAGCGCTTCTTGCGCAGGCGGGAGGTGGTTTTACGAGTAGCGTTGGACATGATGTATACTTTGGCCCTGGTCACTCCTCTGTAGCACTTCTGGATTGTGAGGATTGCAATGGATTGTGTTTTTAAAGATGACCGCCGGCGCATTTCCAGTTCTGACGCGAAGACGTTACTTCCGGGTCCGGTATTACGAGCCTGGTATTAGCATGTTGGCATTACCGGGTCATTATTAAGGTGTTGCTCTTTGGCAGAGGCGGTATCGGCGGGTCCTGTGATGGCGCTATCAGGGGTTTGGAGGGCCTTTAGTGGCATGGTGGTGTAGCCATTACCGGCATGGGGTTTCGCACATGCTCGCGCACTCGTAATCAGCCGCTATTAGCCGCGTCAAGGGTCCACGGACGCGCTAATACCTCCATGCCGGTAATGGCTCCGTTTTTAGCGGGTATCTCGTAATGAGGCCCTAAATGTGTTCAATGAGTGACAAAGTTAACAAGGATATATGGTGAACAATAGTATGCCACAATGCACAATGTGGTGAAAGGAATAGGGGAAAGTCTGAGGAGATGATACTCAGAGCTGGATGTACCCAAATAACTCATGGGCCCTCATTACAACTCAGGCTTTAAGGGTTTAACGGCGCCGTCGGCGCCGTTAACCCTTAACGCCTGATTACAAGTGTCCCTTTGCGGGTTGGTGTTTAACGCCTGCTTTTAGCTTTAGTGCTGATCAGATTCCCGTTGCATAAACTCCATGCCAAAAGCATAGTGTGTACTTGTGCCCGGCTGCATCAGTAGGCTGATCTGCAGCACCTGCTCGACCGGTGGCACAGAGCAGGTTCAGAGGTCACAGGTGACAAAGCAAAAAAAGAGGTGATAATTGTTTAGAATTTATTTTAAACCTCTTGCAATTGCTCTGGGAAACCCTCCAGGCCATTGTTCTTCATCTGCCTAGCCCTTACAGAAAGGGGAAAGACCATTTGCAAATCAGGCTTGGTCACCCCACCACCCCCCAAAGTTGCAGTCCAGCCTGAACTGCGAGGTCACATCCCTTCGGCATGGGACCACAAGCATCCTGAGACCTGTTTAGGCCTCTTTGAGCATCATCAGTGAGGGGTATCCTGAGTCTCTAGGCACAGCAGGCACAGGATCAACATCTGGGCATACCTGTTATGCTTTGATGTTTTGGGTTGCTACAGAATCACATTCACACCCTTCGGGAGCATAGCCTTGCCTCGGCCGACATTACCAGAAAAGGAGAAGGAGATAAATGTCATAACTGTGTCTGTTTGACCTTTATGATTGTGCTGGCCTTTGGTTTGTAGCAGTATGAGGGTTCAGTGGACATTTTACCCCTAACTCATCCTGTACTTCTGAAGGGCAGAATCCAAACCGTCCAAAGAAATATTAGGAAAAAATTAATATTCAAAAATTCAGTAAGTGAGCAATAAAATCTGTATATGGAAAATATGAAGGTACTATTGTGATGTTACATTAATATATAAGTGGATGGCTCACCAAGTGAAATAGGACGCAGCACACTCAACAGTATTTGATGGTAACAAAAAATGAAGAAATCAGATGAAAAACCCAAAGAGGGCACTGGGTACACTAGTAAAAAGCGAGCGTGCTCATAGGACGCATTGACATCCTCTCATAAGAGTTTGCAATTATGTCACAAATCGGAATCCATGAAGACACAGTGGAACAAATAGTAAAGAAAAACTGAAAGATATGAAACAATGTGCCACAACACCAAAACATTGGCGAAGTACATCCCAAAATCAAGATGGTGAAAAAAAACGAAAACAATGGAAAAAGAAAAAAAGATGATACAATTCCAACAACTCATTAAGATGATTAAAAATGTAACCACAGTCTAAATCCTGGCTTCATTCTCAAATACACCTGATGGTAATGAGTGAATACAAGTGCATCATTTGCCATAATAATACAAATAATACATATAAGACCTACCACTAATGTACATATGGATGCATGCGATCTACAAAAAAATTATTACTAATTTGGTTCAGAGAGAAATCGGGTCAAAGAATCATTCTACGTAAATAAAAAAGGAAGTGTGAATTTCAAAAAATGACTCAAACAACCAGGAAGAATTGGGCATACAGATGTATCCCCTGTTTATAATGTGTATGCAAATCAGATAATTAAAAAGGTGTCATCTAGCTTTCATAATATGCTGTAATAGATATTTAAACAATCAATCATACGGTATCTTTATATATTAAACTGAACGCGTGTGTGTGTGTGTGTGTGTGTGTGTGTGTGTCCAGCTATACAAATCCACACTGTTGAAGCCACATCTACCAAATTTTGTATGGATCACTCATTTGTCTGGGGCAAGATTGTAGTCCATGTTTGGATGCAAATAATTCACTCCATAGACATCCTCATTTACTGATGCTCACCCCGATTCACTATAGTAGGTACTAGAAGGAGGCAACATTTGGAGAAGTGTCTGAAGCAAAATGTTCGATATGTTGGTTATTCCTTTGAAATGTATTACTACTGTATACAGTTCAAAAGTTTTTATTAAACTTTTTTTTATCACGCCACTTCAAATATGGGAAATGGCAAGGTTACAGTTTACTTAAGTTCATTCACAAGAAGAGAGCACAATCAATCAATCTTTCTTGGACATTTTCTCAAAAGGGCTGAAGCCATTGAGTGATTGAAATATGGCGCACAAAAAAACGAACATCACTTGGAAAAGCTCCATCTCATGCAAAGTGAAAATCAATATCAAGAGCTTCTGAAACACAACAAACAGCAGCACAACTTGCCCACCAGAAGACAAAAGCAACTTTCTACAGGGAAAATGAGATGCCAGAGCAAACTGAAGCAATACTTGCTGACAAGAGGACAGGAACAACATCTTCCAGGGCACACGATAAACCACTCGATCAGGACACAACACAAGCAATGCCGGGTACCCCAGCTAGCACAAGAATAATAAAGATGTCACAAAAACATGTAAAATCTGCTATGCTAAAGCATAGAACATGTCATTGTATATACATGAAAAGGATGTGTTAACATAGTATCAATGTAAATGATACAATGCACAGTCCAGACATCATGTCAGCATTAGCAGCATTATATTGTAAGGCCATCAAAGGTAAAAGTATAGGCTGCATTATTTGTTTATCCCCCCCTGACCCTCCCCTTTCCCAAAATAACTGTGTCTAGGCTGCCTATCCAATACGATTCCTTCTGTGCCAACCTCTAGTCTATGATTGCGGTTTTAGCACCAACAACTTCCAAAATGTTTAAGCACAGTTGTGTTATTAGATGGCCTCTCTCATTCAAGTGTAATGCCACTAAGGAGAACCACTGAGAATTTGGCATTCTTAGTGAGTATGTTATGCCTATGTTCAGTGATTTGCCCAGCACGAGGGGGGGGGACATACAATCCCTCCTGTTTAAGAGAGAACAAAGATGGATCTTTAGACTCCACACAGATATTTTAGGATTGAAAGAGAAGATTCCCTGTCAAGCACTGGCTGTGAGTATGGGAAAACAGTGATCCAAGGTGATGCTCAGACGTGACTAGGAGTAGGGACAGTATATGGATACCATTGGTACACATTGAGTTGCGTATTATTCAATGACAAATGGTTTAATTGTTGACAAAACTAAATCATAGGTGCGAGAATGGAGAATTGTAGTTTTGTACAAACATGGTAAAAATCATGAAGTAAGAAGTACTCCTGCTTGCGTGTCAACTAAACCACTAAAAATTGTGCATTTAAAGATGGTGGCCCGCACTTCATCTAGGGTCGGCCATCTAATCCTGAAGTCTGGGTCTCACTAATGTGGCATTAAAATTCAAGCACTGGAAAACGAGAAATCGCATGTTTTTAAAATATAAAATATGCATCATAGGGCCTCATTCTGAGTCCGGCGGTAACCCTGCCAGTGCTACCGGCGGGTTGCCGCTGGACTCTAAATGAATTACAAGCGCCTGACTTTCCGGTAACACTGGGGATTACAATCCTGGTGGTCAGGGAAGTCAGGCGCTGGCAATTTGTAAGTCCCCATTCCCATCAGAATGGGGACCACAGAAGCACCGGCACCATTGTTAACAGTATCGCAACTTCCGTGATGGCTTGCCTACCGTGGCCGCTGTGCCCAGCAGGGTCAACCTTGACGGGTCGGGCACAGTGGCTCTGGCAGGTAAACCCATAGTGTGCCGGTCTGGAAACAACAGTGCTTGTAAGCTTACCAGCAAGTTGTTTCCGGACCGGCACACTTGTAATGAGGCCCATAGTGGTGTTATGAATCATCTAGATAGAAATTACAAGTTACAAGCTAGATGACCATCAGTAGCAACAGTCCACCATACGGGAGAGACCTGAGTACTATGGTGAATTGGTGCACTAAAAGATGGAGGCCCGCTTTTGCAATGCGTTGGGTCCGTCATCTATGTCGGGTAACCAATGACTCAGCAACAGTATCACATACGGGAAAACCTGAACCCACAAAAGCTCTTAATAGAAGCTCTGCGGTCACCAGCTGCATTTGTATATTGTGAGCCGTAGAGTCACACATGGATGCCAACCAAGTCTGTCTGTATGGACCTGTAAACGGGTGGATTGATGTCAGATGATGTGAAAGGGCCCACATTGGTTTTAAAGAGTGATTACAAACAGGAAGTGTTTCTGTGCTCAATAGAGATGGGGACCATTTGAGGAAATATCTGAAATAGAATAAGAATAATACAGGGGATCAAGCGGTGGCAGCATCTGTGGGATGTGGATTGTGATTGGGCTTGATCATTTGGGAAGTGTTGAATGCAACCCTTTCTGGCTTACTGAGGTAATAAAGCAACAATCTGCCATTGTCTCTACAGTTGCCCTGTACGCTGCAGGCCTTGTGGGTCTCTCAACTTTACTTTGTTTTAGTTACTCAGTTTAAGGCATTTCCCTGACCTTACTGTTGGAGATGAGCAGGGCTCCTGGAAATACACAGGCTCAACAAGCATAATGTGATGCCTATGAAAGCTCCCTCTCTCATAATTACTAGGCCCACAGACACGTATGGAGTTGGATCCACGAGCAACAGTATCTGTGTGTATTTTAGAATATCCTCTTACAATATATTTGGGTGACAGCAGAGTTCTCAGAGGGGAAGGGATCACCTACAAATAAAGCTGAGGATAGGACAGAGCACCTAGGGAGTCCCCATCTACCACCCGTGGGCCTGCAACAAGGACAATATGTGGTACCCAACTCGCTGGGTAATCTCACTCCCATTGCTTATCACTTGTGACATTGCAACAGTTAATACTCATAAATTGCCAGTTTTACCACACCCTAAATGATCAAATGGCAAGGTGGTATACACGATCAACACATCATCCCTTAACCCTTACTTAATGCAAAAGAATATCTGTTGTATGCGGGAGAAGATTTCGATTATTCTGCTGAGAAGCATTTTATTAACGAGGACTGTGGGTGTGTTTTTGGCCTGGCATACCCCTGAACCTTTCTGACTTCAAACGTGCCGCCATATGAGACCATTGCACTAATGTTCACTATTTCAGTGAAATCAAGCATTAGTGTGGTGGGATGACAAGATGCTGATCTGTCAGGCACCCTCCAGTGGTGAACAAGAATCTGCTGGGATTCCCACCCCTCAAGCACCTGCCCAATCAAAAGACATGGGGCCTCACTACGAGTATGGAGGTAGCCATGCCGCTTTTAGTGGCATGGCTACCCCCATACAGGGTCCGGGTCCAGGTTACAGGAATAGGGAATTACCGGGCCATTCCGACCTTGGAGGGCCCGGTAATTCCCTTTCCCGGGACCCGGACCCGGTACATCCCCATTCCCATTTGAACCCCCATAGGGCTCAATGGGAATGGGGAGGATGCTAACAACGGGCCCGTTAATAACGGGCACATTGTTAGCATCCTGGTCTGCTAGCGGGTCCCGGTAAGGATGCCTGGTCTGACCAGGCGTTCCAGAGTGGGACCCGCTGCAGACCTCGTAATAGGGCGGCCCGGAATGAACGGTGCCGGTCCCTTACCGGCACCGTTCATTCCGTGCTTGCCTTCGTTGTAATGAGGCCCATGGACTCTCAAAGTACAGCATTTTGCATGGTAAGGAATCTGAGCAGAAGTGTGGCAACAATAAATTCGACCATGTGGATGTGATCGAGCCAAGTCTTGTTCACAGCTCTTCTGTATCTTTGCCTCTCCCAGGTGGTCCAATTTCCACTCAGAAGAGACCTCCTGTGTACGAAATGACCAAGGAGAAATGATCAGTTACAAGTTACAACACCTCAGCTTAGCTGCCTGGTTCCTGAGGTTTTCAAATCCAGTCCTTTTTATTTCCTGGAAGACAGTATGGGCATTATAAAGGACTCCCAGATTTCTGCCACAAGAATGTACAATTATCCTAAATAGAAGATGATGCGCTTAAACACCAATAGAAAATCACCCCCAAACAAATTCCACTCAACTGTCAAGAGTAGGATTTATCACAATATGAGTTGTAACTATCTAAAGCAAGTGCAGCTCTGCTACAGGGCACATCCCCATCGCAGCCATTACCGCTAACAGCCTGGGCTCTTGGCCCTTTGATCTGTGGATAGGAGCCAGACAGGAGTGCCGATAGTTGCTGATGCTATTTGTCATGGTGATGGAGCGACTCAGAGTCAGGATTTGGAGGGATGACAACACAACACAGAAGAAGTGTGCTATGCAGGTGGTGAACAGAGGTTTTATTTATATGCAGAGAATCTCCTGCCCGCTCTGTAGGATATGTGTTGCTCGTAGACCCCGCTACAGGGAAAAATGTAATCTTTTAGATAGATCTCAGGATTCAAAATCAGTTGGTAAAAGTCAAAAATGATGTTGGTGTATGTGATATGTGTGAAACAAAGATGGGATTCAGAGATTTTTCCAGTAGAATGACATATCTGGGAATCTGAAGTAGAGAGATCAGGAAGATTGTGAGTATTCATCTCTGTGACATACCGATAAGACTGAAAACTAATTTGGAGAGATGGACATCATTTAGGCACTCACTATGAGAAAAAGTGTTGCTAAAATAAATTACCTATCTGTGATGTTCTTCTAGCAGACTAGAGCGGACCTAAGAATATTGGTGGGATAATGGATACATTTTTGGGGATAAACTGCCATGTCTGGCTCCCTGAAAGCGGCAGTTTCCCCAAGATGGTGGAGTGATGATCATCCCAAACTTCGAGCTTTACCATATGGGCTTTTTTGGGCAGGCACATCATCCGTTGGACTGATGAAACGAAAGACAAGTGGGTGTCACACAAAGGGATGAGGTGGCCCCATTGTGTACAATGGTTTTGATCACAACTGGGTTCAAAACCACTGATGGGAAGTCATTTGAAAAAAAATTGCCTCCATCAGAGTTTTGCCGGTATCCCGCTGATAATTCTGTCATGATACTGACAAAACTGCCTTACTGTTTCTGCCGCCCGATAGCCGGTATTACACAGATATTATGGGTGGCGGAGACGTAGGTAAGTTCCCATTCCATGGAGTCCCATAGAACTCCATGTATGGGATTTCTGGAAATACCAGCAGCAGTAGTACCGGTGCTGGTGATTCCAGCATTAATTTTCCAGTAGGGGCCTGATCTACCGGCAGGTCAGGCCACCGGAAAACATTTGTTTCCCGGTCCGGACAAAATGCTGCTGCTGGTATTCTCAGCAACTTTACCAGAATTCTTTCCAGATAAGGCCATATGTCTGAGAAATATGTGAGTGCAGAGAAGCAAGAAGGACAGAATAGACAATTGCACTTTCAATGAGGCATCCAACTGGATAAATAAGTCTACTGAGCAGCATGGCAAGACCCTTTTCTGGACTATCTCTTTTTTTGCTGGTGTTAAATTCTTTGGTGACCTGTTTGACACAAAGGGCTGGAATCCCCATTAGGAATCTGAAGCGAAGAAACTATGTAACAGGCTGAACATATGCTGAGTATAGAAGATTCGGAACAGCTTTGAACTGTTTTCATACGGAGGAAGATTAAGAAAGTGTAACTGGAAACAGTTGTCATGCAATTGGGGAAGCTACCACACTCTCCTTTGGTGAGCTAGTAGTTTGTGATCAATATATCTTACCCTTATGACAAGCTATTAAGATACTATATTGTCAAGCGAACATCAAGATAAATGGGCTGTAAAGACATGCCAGAAAAAAATCGTAAGATGGTGAATTGGACACATGAACGACTGATGAAAAGAAGTATGATTAACTGTGATATGATATGATAGGTTATTTATAACGCGCTTAATACCCAGAGGTTTCTAAGCGCGGACCCGGGGATCGAACCTGTGTAGCACCATGTCGTCTTGCTTCCAAGACGAGCACGCTGCCCCTAAACTATCCTCCCAAGACAGAAGTGTGTTTGGGTGCACAAAAGATTGGGAAGATCAGATCATATCTTATGACACTATGAAGTGATACGTCTGTTCTGGGAGCAGGTGGTAATCAGGCTGAATGAGGTCCTAGATCAAGAAATCCCGGTTAACTTCTCTCTTCAAATCTAAGAATGTGATTCTACTTTGTGTTGTTTATCCCTCCCAGAAGAAACTCTGGCTTTTTGCTGCTGCCATGACTCCTGAAAAACAGATTTTTCAACAGTGAAAGTTGTCTACAAAGTTCTTTCCTGAGACCTGGATCAACACTCTTCTGTCATCTTCCCTACTTTAGGGGGTCGTCCTGAAGTAGAAAGGCAAAGAAAACTAGTCTTATACTTATTGTCAGAATTATTCCGCAGTCATGAGTAGAAACTTGATTGTGGTTGTCGCATGCCCTTTTGCTCGATGCCTGAACTCAGTAATGTATTTTTGCATTCATTTGCGGCATAGGCTTTGTTTGTTTCACACTCCCGTTTGTTTTATTCAGAGTGAGAGCTATAGAATGTATTGCATTAATTCAGGGTATAGGCTTCTTTTGCTTCACACTATTAGGCTCCTGAAAGAGGTTTCATTATTAATCCACTTTCTATCATGGGGTATCGATATGTTTTGTTTCCACTACTTTAGTTAAGTGGATATGTATTAAACCTCACTGTGTAATTTAATGTTCTCTGTATACTAAATACAATTTTGACACAGAAAAAACAGGGTTGCCATGGCTTCCCTGAGAGATCATCTTTCAATCATCACATTGAAAGATGACCACCTGAAGGTCCGGAAGCAGCTTAAGACCTTCCTCTTTGCTTCTGCTTTC
Source organism: Ambystoma mexicanum (assembly GCF_040938575.1). Classification (NCBI taxonomy): domain Eukaryota; kingdom Metazoa; phylum Chordata; class Amphibia; order Caudata; family Ambystomatidae; genus Ambystoma; species Ambystoma mexicanum. The sequence goes on along the minus strand of NC_090933.1, from coordinate 279,496,082 downwards.
TCTCTCTCTCTCTCTCCCCTGCTGACCAACCTGTATGCTGCACTAACTGGCTGCCAGGCTACCCTCAGAGTCTCATGAGTGCCAGGCCCCCCTTGACCAGTAGCCTCTGCAATGCCTCCGGGGCTACCATGCACTTAGGGGCTGTAACTGTAACCTCCACAGTGCCTGCCTCCTTGCACTTACCCAGAGCCACGCTGACCTGGCTGCACTTACTCAGAGCATTGCTGTCCTGATTTCACTTGCCCCTTCCCTCCCCATGGCACTTCCCCTCTCCCTCCTCCTTGCACTTTGTGTCTCACACTTGTTCAATCTTAATCACACAAGACCTAGTAAGATTGTTTGTTTTGTCCTCCCGCTGTCTTCCCTCCCTTTTCTTGCCTAGAAACACTTGTATATAGGTGTGTTATGAATGACTTATCATATCATATCATATCACATTCTACGAGACATCCCTATTTCAGATCTTATATGGTCAATATCCTGCAATTCCTCACATTTTTTAGGGGAGCTTAAAAAGAAAAGCTCCATCATTTCAAAGACTCTTTTCTTCACCTCTCAAAACAATCTCTCATTCATAACCATAAGGTAGCTTTTATGTTGCCAAAACATTGGCTAACTGAGTTAAGGAGTGTTAGAATCTATGAGCCAATAATCCTTATATGGTCTTTGTGGGACGCACCTCTCCAGAAGCTGCTGTTTCAGTTTCAGATCTTCCAAGGACACATTTAAAGACCATTTTGAGAAAATGAGGATACTATGGACTGAGGAAGCCATTTATGAAATTGAGTATGTTAATAATTCAAGGGCTGCGGACCAGATTGTCTTCCTCCCTGGATTATAAAAAAAAAGAAATCCTTCACTACTGGACTACTATTCTATCCGCTCTGTTTTAAGTTTGTGAGTCAGGCAGAAAAGCACAATAGTTCCCATCCATAAAAAGGGGGCCACAGAGGATACTTACAATTATAGACCCATCTCGCTAATTGGCACCATAGGGAAAATATTAGCTTTTTGTATACTGCAACGACTAAAAATATGGTCTAGGCAGAATAACACTTTGACGATTTTCCAAATGGAGTCGGTAAGGGGGTTGTCATGCAGTTTTGTGGACATATTCTCAATAGTCTGATTGAAGAACACTACAATTTAAAGGAGATGTCACTCTATGTCACTTTTCTGGATTATAAATCGGCATTGAACACTGTGGATAGAGAGAGATTATGCTTTCCCTAAGTGTTCCGAAAGGGCTTTTAAAACTAGTCATGATGCTAAATGAACGAAATAGTGCAAGGATTCGTCTAAACGATAAAGCTCTTCTCTCAGTGGAGACACCAATGAGCAGAGGGGTTAATCAGGGGTGCATTTTGGTGCCATTCTTGTTTAATCACTAGCTCTGCGATTTTTCGGTGATGCAAGGGTCATTAATAAACTTTCTCCATAGATTAGAGCCTTTGAAAATGCTGTGGTTGGCTTATGCTGATGACCTGATCTTAATAGGCAAAACACCCTTTGGTCTACAGTGTAGTTTGGCTGCCGCCAGCAAATATGTTCAGGAAAACTAATATTGAATTTGCATAATCATTTTTTTTATTGTTTTGCACAATACAAGACAAACACCAAAACCTTATATGTGGGGGCTCAATGGTAAAGAAGTGGAGGTAGTGGAAGCGATTAGATATTTCGGCTTTCGCATAGGCATGAATCCCAGCTCTATACATATGCAGAAAAACTTAAAACAAAAAATGTTTCCTTTAATTGCCAAAGTAAAAAATGTTAAGCAATTGAATAGGCAATATTCATGGCTCCCTCTTTTAGAAATGTGTCAGGTGAAAATCATTCCCTCACTAATCTCTGGTTTAGAGACCAAAATAACGGAGGATTGGAAAGATCTGTCGAGAGTGGAAGACTTTATATAAAGATTTTTGTGGGGGCCCAGGGCACCCCATTTACAAGCCATCATCCTAGAATTGGCTCTAAACTCTGTACGAGTTTACATCACGAAGAGGAGACTAATGATTTGTGTAATGATTCCGTTTACAGGCCAGGGTTCTTCCTTCTGCAGTGTTCTGAATGGAATCATTACTCAGGGGGCATGTGCAACTCTGAGTAATTTCATACTTGAATGTAAAGATTTTATAAAAATGTTGGATGTTTCCCAGGGACCGCTAGTGTATTTAGCAGTTTTTAGAAAAGTTGGTCTTTCAAACAATAGAGTTGTGGGACCGTGAATGTGATTACATTCATCTAAAAAGTACGCGTTTGATGTCAGATTTCATACTGAAGTGTCCCATATAAAAAGAATCTTCAGGAACACTGTAAAACATGCCCTAGCAAAACCTTTATGCAATTTGGCCAAAATGGGCTTCCCACAAGGGAAAGAATGGGCGCAAGAGAACATAATCGCTCAGAGCCTAAGAGCTTGCACGGTAGGCAAGAGCTTTGGTTTTATTGAGATGTTACCTCATTTGTATACAGAGATCTTTAGAAGCACAGATTTTCCACTGTTCTGTTTTCATATCAGTGATTCACTGTAATTGAACAAAATTAAATTATTTAGTGTAGATTGGGGATTTGTGATTATTTTTATGTGTGGTACTTTGTCTATGTATTTTGTGTATTTATCAGTGCTTTTTAGTGAAAGAAGCAGAAGGCCTGATTTAAATCCTAATTGCTTAAATAAATGAAACGAACATAACTGAAGTTCAGGGATACTTTCCAAAGCATGACACCCTCACTGAACAGGGATTACACATTCTAGAGCCCGAAACGCTGCTGAAATGGTATGAAAACATGCAGAAGGAAGGATGCCGGTCTTTGGAGATAACTTTCAATTTCTAAGCAGAGTTTCGTGAGTTGTATTTTCTGTTGAGTAAAATTATGCTCCCAAAAGGTCAGTAGTGGTTTTCTCTGGTGTTCTGAGGCACACCCAGTGCTAGGCAGCGTGGCTACAGTGGCACCGGTTCAATGTGTTAATATCCCCGCAAAAGTATCCCCATACAAAAATATTGCCATATTTCTCCGGCGATATTAAGGCATGGAACCTGCGGAGGACACCTCCGCAACCCCTGCATTATTAAAAATGACCCCCCCCCAAAAATCTCACCTATGGCCGTTCCAAACGACCATATATACTCGATATTTTTGGTGGGGATAATATGTAGTGATACTGTGGCACCTTTAGGAAATGTAGAGATGTGTCGGGCAGCAACATTAAAACACATGAAAGCATTTTGTAGCATTGCTTCAATTCTAATGCTAAAGTCAATGTACACATCGATTTAGATAATCTTGCAGCCCCGTGCATCGTTACTGCTCTGCTGCCGGTATAGTTGTCTAATTCTAAATATGTTAATGTGGGAAATGTAAAAAACAGTCTCATATCCGATTCTGTAACTTCAACCACATATAGCGTGGTAAGGGTTGCAAAAGTAAGTTAAAAATAAAGTGATATGATGTATCTGTTGATGAGTGCTAAGCAGACGAATGCGGGGGGAGCCGTAGGAACTGACACTTCTGATGAGTGCTTTCCATTCTTTTGACAGTGACAGGAAAGAGCGGAGATGGCCTGTAATTGGCCAGAACGCTCTGCGTTATGATCAATCAGGTGGCTGGAGAATGATGGATACACTAATAATATCAAGGGCCAATATGTAAAATATGTTCTAACATAAGTGAAGATGCACACATACGCACCCACTTGTTTGTAACAGAAAACAATCTGGCCAATACACAGAGGGCGTCTTTACACAATGACTACTGCACTGCCAGAGTACAGTGATGAGTAGTAGCTGAAACGCCTACTCAGACCAACACTACTGCTATTCCCAGTGATCCCAGTTATAAAGGTGAACCAGAAACAACTTGATGGGTACACCTCCTTCCCCTTTTGTAGTAATGTGGGATGAGGGCAGGCTAGACACTTAGGAGAGATGTGAAGTGATCCCAAGCAGCAATAGTATAAAGACTCCAAAATAAAAGAATATTCAATCAAGGTTCTATTTGTTTTTTTAAATGCTGGTGACTAGAAAAGACCAGCAAAAAGCCACCCCTGGAAGAGAACATAGAACATTCAGAACTGATATAGAACAGTACTCTGGGCTTGAGCAGGCGTGATCAAGCAAGCAATTGCAGCAATTTCAATGTCTTTGCGAGAAAAAGAGTTAAAAATGGTGTTTATAAATCTCTAACGTTCCCAAAAAAACCCAGGAGGGGCAGGGCCCTTTGACAGTACTTTAGTCTTGGTCTAAGATGGCTTGACAGCCTCAAAATGGCTTCTCTGTGTTTTCCTTGTGGTCAATCAGGGCTTCAGATGCAGTGAGTTGTGTTGATCCGGATGGTGAGTTGGCGTTGAGTCGACCTCAAAACAGGTCTTTTTGTGGTTTGAATCGGGATCCCATGCAGTGTGGTTCAAATGGTCCATCCCACATGTTTGGATCGGCAGTAGACTCAGTTCAAGATGTGGTAACCGTGGGGCGAGTCAGAGCATGATACAATGGCTTCCAGCAGTTCGGCTCAGTGTTCAACTTGAGTCAAGAAGAGGTCCTGTTGGTTCAATATGGTGCTTGAAGATGCAGCAAGTCGTAAGCTTCTGCAGCATTGATCTATGTTTGAGTCTAGGTTGTATTGAGCACTACTAGTGCAAAATGGCATTGAGCCAGATTATAAATGCAGGCAAGCAGTGCGATAATCCAAACAGTTCCAAAAGCATCACTGAAGACTGTTAAATGTGGTTCAAAGGTGGTTCAAATTTGTGTGAATAGGATTCCAGCTCCTCTTGGTCTTTCTGGTTACTGGAAGTCTCAATCCAAGGGCCCCACGACAGGGTAATCCTTTAGATCTGCATTCAAACTCCAGGGTGCTTCGCTGGCACCTACACAGGATCCTTCATCCCCGGTGATGAGCCTGGTTCCAGTGAAGCTGGCATAAGGGTAGACTTTAGCTCAAACAGCACTTCCTCACACTATTCACTGTGGATATTTGGGGGCAGAGCTCTTCTCTGGTTCAGACACCTTATATCTACACCTCACTGTTGGGGACATCAAAATGGACTGCACTCTCAATAGAGGTTAACGAAATTCCTATTGAAAGTCCAACATTCATCTTAGAAGAAGTCGGAGACCCCTACTTTATGTAGGTAAATGGTCTCTTGTGATTTAACGAAAGTAGGCCTACTGTAAGCAGTCTAATCCCTGTTGCTGTAGCAAATGACCCATGCCCTTTTGCATCTTACCCAGAGTGACATGTTATGCAAGAAATAGAGGGGACATGAAGGAAAAGAGACCCCAAAAAAACAAGATGGTGGAACCCTTTCTCACGTCCACATTTCCCTTACCGGCTACTCTAACTGCACTCCTTCTTATGCCTACAACTTCAAAGGCCCTTTGGAGTCCATCACCCTTGTATGAGGCTGGCAATTGTTATGTGACTGCCCATTTAAAGCATTGTTACCATAAGATGTCCTGGTGAGAGCTTCTCTACCTACAGGTGTTAGGGAGAATTCTCATAACTGTGCTAATTCCCTCTACCTTAGAGCCCTCCAGCTCTTTTGCTAATCTTTGAGACTTTGAACTTTTAATTCTGTTTGTTTCTGTGTTTATTTCTTTTTCATTATGGAGTTTTAAGACAACTCCATAGGCATCATCTTTTTTATTTGCACCCTCAGTGCAGTGACACAGGGAAGCCTTTTAGGCTCTCCCAAGGTGTAAACACCTTCTCTGGGATAAGCTACTGTTTCCCAGAGAATGTAAAGTTAAATTGACTTTACTAGTCTTTTTAAATTCCTAGACCCAGCCCACACTATCTTACAATAGAGTGCTGGAAGGGTTACCTAGTATCCCCTATGTCTAGAAACTCATGTAGCAGTCAAATGCTACCCTTTCCTATCAAAATGGCTGGTGGCAGTGTTTTTACAACGTACTACTATGATTTTTCAGGACGGCGAACACCGGTAGCTAAAAATCGCAGGAGCCATGTTTTTCAAGATGGCCCCTTTATTTAAACAGGACCAGGTTTTCTTTTTTCACCATTTCTTTTTGGAAAGGTCCTTCTAGAGTTTGTCTCTGCGCCCCAAACTAGGTTTGGTCCCTTTGTTTCTATGCCTTTGGCGGGCTTTAGGACTGAAGACCGCCTCTGGCATCTGAGTGTCAGGCGTGGGCAGGAAGTGAGAGAGGTGCACGAAACTCCCTGTGCTTAGTCTCCAAGGAGACCCAAATGCACTCTGGCGTGATTGGCTGGCTGACTGTCCAGCAAGGACAGCCACCCTGCTGGGTGAGTGGCAGCTAGGCTGGAATGTAAGGGAGAAAACTGTTTAAAAGGTGAGTCTCTTGGACTGGAAAGCAGAGTCGACCACTGGAACGAAAGAACTGAAGACGAGCTGGAAGAGGATGGCTGCTGCAACTCCTGGACCGTTGGTTTGCCCGGTGAAGCCCTGCTGCAGGTTCATCGTGACAGAGAAGCCCCTTCATGGACGACTTCTTCCTTTGAGTTGGTGGGACCAATCAACTCGTAATCCACCTGGATACCATTCTCGGAGCTGGTTAGGATTAACTAGGGGGAAGGACACCAACTTGAGAGCTTGACGACAGCTACTCGAACCGAAGATCTTCCATTTTGACAGCTTGTTTGACCCGTCCCCGTGCAGTGTAGGAGTCCCCCGACGTCCTCCTTCTTGTCCTCACGACTGAGGCTCAGACACAGTGAGATCTGCAAGAACTGCCAAGAACCAACGTCTGCAACTTTTTCTTCATACTAAGGTACTGTGCCAACCCGATTGAGAGAACGTACCTCTCGCGGTGAAAGCTTATGAAACTTTCCCAACTTGCAGGCCTAATCAGCTTGTGACCCAACATATGATTCTTTTCCGTACAAACTACTTCTGAGAACATTGACAACGGCTTTACCGTTTACTACAAGAACTGCTCTTTCCTATTAAAGACACTAGCCCATTGACTTTGGCCTAGCCCTATTGAACTGAATCGAGTCCTCTAGTGAACTAAAACTATTTGCACTGCCTAAGAAAGTTTTTCTTGATCTATTCTGTTGAGTTGTGCCTTTTTACTCTCATTCAAAGTAACTGAAATGCCATTCTTCTCCGGTCTCCGGAGAGCCTAAAGTACTCAGAAACGTATTGGTTTTGTATTGATGTATATTTGTGTATTATATTAAGTTGCCTCTTTCTAGTGAATGTTTTCTAAATGACTGTGTAATAAATTAATAAGTGTTTTACCAAGAAACCTTGAGTGTAAGTGTCGACTTGAACCACTGTGATTGTAATACCTCTGTGTAACTTCTTGTACTGCTCACATTCCCTCTTGAGATAAGCCTGGCTGCTCAGCTCGCTACCACAAACTGTGCAGTACAGACTTATACCAAAGGTTAGTTTTGCTTACACCTGTAGTCCTAATTGCATGTGGTGGTCCCAGAGGGTACTGCATGCAATTCTGCCTAACAACGGGGAAGTGTTACCCTTCCTCCCACGGAATCAAAAGCATACAGCATCCAGGATATTGTTTCACTGGGTGCAGTGAAGAAAGCCAGGTTATGCAAGCATATAAAACACCTTTACATCACTGACCTGGGCTGACAGGGTTGACATTTGTATGATATCAAATTGGTGTGGCTTTAATAATTGTGTGGTACCATTATATCATACCATGTGTGGTGTATTCATTGAGATTACCCTACTCCCAGGGTTCCATGTGTTAAAATCGCAACAAAAATAGCCGTGGACACAAAATATTGTGGCAAAAAGGCTGTGGTTTTGCCGCTGCGATCCATGTAAAGGATGCAGGGGACACCCCCACAACACCGGGACCCATTATACCATTTAAGGGGAGCGGGGGACACCCCTGCAGCCCCTGCTCCCCTTAAATGGTGTAATGGGGTACACCTTTAAGGGGTCAAATCACAGATTTTTGCCCATATTTTTTTTGCAGGCGAGATTTTTGCCGTGATTTTATCACTGCATACCGCCCCCAGATGGACAAGGAAACCATTTTTGCACTTTAAATCAGATGTGCAGAGAGGTTAAACTGCTACTTCTGGTAACAATGACTTCTGGTCACAACAGCTGCCAGGTATGCACATATGTCCATTGAACCTGTCCTGTGCCACTGAAGAGCAGGTGGTGCAGATGTCTGGAGCCTGGGAAGTTAAGGCACACGGGTGCACTATGCTTTTGGCATGGAGCTTTATGAAAGGGGGGGTCTTGTCCGCAGACTCCCTTTTCAGAAACAGAATTATCCTCATCTGTCTATACTGATAAAGATGGCGGTCACACCATGGCCATATGGCATTCTGTCCTACCTGTCCCTTTTTAGTCGAGATGGGGGGGAGGTTTGGTTAATAGATAAATGAATGTCAAATCCTACTTCAATTGATATGTTCTCCGGACCTTCTTGCAAGTTGGCAAAATCAGTGAATCCCCCTGATATGGGCCCAAATGTTCCCAGAGCCAGGACCCCAATACTTTTGTGCTTTTCGCCATTGGGTGTAGGACATGGGGGGGACAGGAGGGACAAATCCCCCCCACAATTTTAAGTGGGGGGGTGTAATGTAATTAATCCCCCCAGAATATGTGTTTGGTGTGATGTGCAGGGATCTGTTTTTGAAGTGGGGGGAGGGGCTGCTTACTATGTAAGCTGCCCTCTCCCCCCTGGCCCCTGAAGCATGGGGGCAATACCCTGGGGGCAGATGGGTGATCATCTGCCCCCAGGGAAGGGGGGCACACAAAACAAAAAATATATGGGTGAGAACACTAGTCACCAGGGATTTTTGCAAGGGGGGGCCCTCTCCCCCCACCCTAAGTGGATGGGGGGCACCTTATGTAGCCCTCCGTGGGGGCAGATTTCTGCCCCTAGGAAGGGGTACATGAGATGCCCTCCATCCATTTGGGGTGGGGGGAGAGGCCACTGCAAATATTGCCAGAGCCACCCCCTCCCAAGCCTGGGGCAGTACGTTTTGACCCCCCCGGGGGTAGATGGCCAAACACATGTGCCCATCTGCCCCTAGGAAAGGGGCAAAACAAAAATAAAACAAATTATAACTTGTTTTGGGGTGGGTGTGGGGGGCCACTGAAACACCATAGATGTTTTTAGTGGAAAGGGGGGTGGCCTTCCCCCCCACCCCAAATGGATGGGGGCATCTCATGTAGCCCTCCCTGGAGGCAGATTGCTAGCACAATCTGCCCCTAGGAACGAGGCAAAACAAAAACAAAAATAAAAAAATGATAACTTGTTTTGATTGGGTGTGGGGGTCACTAAACCACCATGTATGTTTTTAGTGGAAAAGGGGGTGCCCACAGGTGTCTCCTTTTCGGAAATGCATGGGGTTCTCTGTTTTCCTTGGTGGCTTCAACACCCTACGCCCAAATCTGTAAGTTGTCCACATGAGCAAAATCTGCTTTGCCGAAAGGCTTGGGGTTATCAGTGGGTTAGCCTTTTCCCTTTGCGCCGAGGTAGGTGCATCCACACATGAGAGGTACCGTTTACGTCGGGACACCTGTGGGAACATGGGAAGGTAGGACATCTGTTGTTGGCGGCGTGTTTCGGAGTCCAGGATGTTCTTAACTTCAAATTTGGGTTCTCCCTCTACAAGGATGGCGTCTGGTGGCTTGGTTAGTCTTGTCCCTGGTTGTACTGGCTTCAAAAGTGACACATGAAAGGCGGGATGAATTCGCTTATTAGCAGGTAAATCCAACTTGACAGCCACCGGGTTGATAATGGCCTTAATAGAGTAAGGTCCCAAATATCTGGGGTTAAAGGTCAGTGTTCCCTTTAGAGGTATATGTTTTGTGGCTAACCATACTTGGTCCCCTATTTGGTATTGTGGAGAATCACTTCTATGCCGATCAGCATCTTTCTTGTATTTTTCTTTCGCCTGTTTTAAATGTGTAGTTGCTTCCTTAAAGGCTTGTGTAATCGTAGCGTGCAGATGGTCCACCGCAGGCATTTCTAAGTCCTGGGGTGAGTCAAGGTCTGAGGTTCGAGGATGGTGCCCATATAAGGTATAAAAGGGGCTTTGTCCAGTTCCAGAGTGTACTGAATTATTGTATGCATATTCGGCGATCCAAAGAATGTCTTTCCAATTACTCTCCGTCTGATGTAACATACAACGCAGGTATTGTTCGAGAGTCTGGTTGGTCCTCTCCGTTTGACCATCGGTCTGGGGGTGGTGACTGGTCGATAACCTCACATCGATTTGCGCCAATTGACAGCATTTTTTCCAAAAATGTGAAATGAATTGACTCCCCCGGTCAGAGACTAACACGGACGGAAATCGATGTATGCGAACAATGTTTTCGAGGAATTCTTTGGCCAGGATTGAGGCTGAAGGTAGTCCTTTTAAAGGAATAAAGTGGGCCATCTTGGAAAAAAAAATCCACAATAACTAGAATGGTGTTAAACCCATTACAAGGAGGTAGATCGGTTATAAAGTCTAACGATAAGGTGTGCCATGGTGTAGGCGGAATGTCGAAAGGTTGTAAGAGTCCAGCAGGTTTTTTCTTTTGACTTTTGTTTTGGGCGCAAATGCCACAAGACATCACAAATGATTTAATATCCTTTCGCCAGGTGGGCCACCAGAATTGTCTTTTAATTTTAGCTTCAGTTTTTGCAATACCTGGGTGCCCCTCCATTAGGGTATCATGATAACGGGAAATGACTAGCTCTTGTAGTTCCTTGTGTGGCAGAAATAGCCGCCCTTGGTAATAAGGCAGATCATTGGTGACAGAGTAGTCCGGGCCGTTCTTTACCCAGTCCTTCAGGGCTGTAGGATCAAAGAGTTGCTGGATCTTTACCTGAATGTCCTCTAGTGTCTGTAGAGTAATCATGCCAAGAATCCTTTGTTCGGAAATTATAGGTACTGGTTCTGGGTTCACTTCTGCCTCTCCCATCCCTATTCGGGATAAGGCATCTGCTTTACCATTCATACAACCTGGTCGATAGGTTATCACGAAATCGAACTCGGCAAAGAACAATGCCCATCGGAGTTGACGTGACGATTGGGCCTTGGCTGTTTTTAAATACTGTAAGTTCCGGTGATTGGTGATCACAGTAATGGTATGCCTGGCGCCGAGAAGATGGATCCGCGAAGCCTTGAAGGCGGATTTAATGGCTAATAACTCCTTGTCGGTAACCGCATAGTTTAACTCGGGTGCCGAGAACTTTCTGGACCAAAATGCTACTGGGTGAAGCTGGCCAGTTTCAGGGTCCTTTTGAGACAGGACATCTCCCATGGCTAGACTGGATGCATCAGTTTCCACTATGTATGGAAGTTCAGGGCGTGGGTGCTTTAACACAGGTGCAGACGTGAATTTCGCTTTCAGCTCTTGGAAGGCATTTTCAGCTTCTTCAGTCCACATAAAGCGTTTATTTTTTCGCAAGAGTGCTGTGATGGGATGTACGACATGTGAAAAATCTGGGATGAATCTGCGTTAGAAATTGGCAAAGCCGAGCATGCTTTGTACTCCTTTAACTGAACTTGGTGATGGCCACTTAAAGATTGCGTACACCTTTCATGAGTCCATTCGGACTCCCTTTGGGGTCAGGATAAACCCAAGGAATTCAACTTCTGTGGCATGAAAAACGCATTTTTCTAGTTTTGCATATAGTTTGTGCTGGCGCAATTTCTCAAGGACTGCTCGGGCGTGCTTCACATGGTCAGATACTGAAGAGGAGTATACTAGAATATCATCGATATACACGACAACACAAACATCAATGAGTTCACGAAGGACATCGTTCATGAAGTATTGGAAGGCTGCTGGTGCATTGCACAACCCGAAAGGCATCACCCGGTATTCGAATAACCCATACTTAGGGCCTCATTAGGACCTTGGCGGAGGACCATGGCGCTATTAGCACCATGGTCCATGGCGCTAAGTTGCCAACTCCGCCATGGTGGTTGGCGGACTTACCGCCCCATTCCGACCTTGGCGGGGCGGTAAGTCCCCAATCCCCATTTACCCTTCCCCATTCCCATTTTTGCCCCATAGGGCATAATGGGAGTGGGGAAGGCGTTAATTACGCCACCGTAAATTACGGTGGCGTAATTAACAACAAGGTCCCTTAGCGCCATGGATTTTAACACCTGCTAAAAGCAGGTGTTATATCCGCCATGGCGCTAAGGGATCTCGTACTCAGGCGGTAAGGGTCGGCGCTGTTTACGCTGCCGTAAACCCCTTACCGCCTGGGTCGTAATGAGGCCCTTAGTGCGGAAAGCAGTTTTCCATTTGTCGCCCTCTTTTACACGTACCAGATGGTATGCCCCCCAGAGATCTAATTTAGTGTATATACAAGCGTCCTTCACTTAGTCTAGTAGTTCAGGGATCAGAGGCAACGGGTATTGGTTCTTAACAGTTATCTGGTTCAATGCGGGGTAGTCTATGCACATTCTGAGGTCACCTTCCTTTTTGGGGACAAAGAACAAAGCTGAAGATGCAAGGGACTTGGATGGGCGAATAAAGCCATTGGCAAGGTACTGGTCTAAGTATTGTCGTAGGTGAAGGTTCTCAGGTTCCGTAAGGGCATAGATCCTGCTACAAGGGGGTTGTGCACCGGGTATGAGATCGATTTGACAATCGTACGATCTGTGAGGAGGTAAGGTGTTTGCCTGCTCCTTTTGGAAGACATCCTGGAATTCTTGGTATTCTGGAGGTAGTTGCATGACTGCTGTGGTTACTGTGGCCAGGCCTGCGATCTGTTTTTTTTTTGGGTAACAGGTTTGTGCACAATCCAGGAAGGTTATGCTCTTCTCTCGCCAATCAATACAAGGATTATGTCTTTCCAACCAAGGTATCCCCAGTATTATTTGGAACTGTGGAGCTTTGATTAGATCAAACACAATAGTCTCTCGATGCCCATCCTGACCCAATAGTGTCATCTCTGCGGTGGAATGAGTTACAGGCCCAGAGGCAATTTCAGTTCCATCGACTGTGGTGATGACATCTGAAGTGGTTTTTCGGCAGAGAGGTAGATTCATCCTGGAAGCCAATTCATAGTCCACATAGTTTCCTATGGCCCCGCTATTAATGTATGCCCTTACTGCGTGCATACGCAATGGCTGCCCTGGATCTACGAGGACCATTGGTATGATAAAATGCAGGGTCTCATTATCCTTCTTCAAGCTCGGCAAGCGGACCTCTATGCTTGTCGGGCGTGGTCATTTCCCGAGTCTGACTCCATATGGCTCTTATCAGCAGCTCCTACCACCTTCTTGGGTGGTTTTACAGGGCAATCCTGTAGAAAATGTCCAGAAGTTCCACAATATAGACACAATTGCATTTGCCGTCTCCTTTCTCTTTCCTTCTGGGTTAAGGGTCCTTCAACCCCTCCGATTTGCATGGGTTCTGAAGCATTGCTCCTTTGGGGTTAGCGTGGGTTTTTACCAACACCCGATTCTCAAACTTGGCTCGATCAGCCTTTCTGTTCTGAAGTCTGTGATCTTACTGGACCACTAAGTCTATATATTCAGCGCAGTCTTGAGGTGGGTTCACGACTTGAGCCAAGACATCCTTGAGTTCTCCTCGAAGCCCTCGATGAAATAACATGATTCGTTTTACCTCAGGCCATCCAGTTTCCACTATTAACCTATTAAAGGTCGCGATGTACGATAGAAGGTCCTGTTTACCCTGTTGTAGGGACAAAAGTTCGTTATCCAGGGCCTGTCCTTGGGAGTGCCAGGCAAATAGTCTTTCCATGCTAGATTGAAAGCCCTGAAAATCCCGAAGAATTGGGTCATCCTGAATAACTAGTGGAATTGACCAATCAGCTGCACTGCCGCTGAGATATGACAATACAAAGACTACCTTGGCTTGATGGTTTGGGAATATGTCCTGGTAGGTTTTCTGGGTGGAGTTCGGGAGCCGAATGGACATACCAGGACCTCCTGTATTTCCCGCTCGACCAGGCAAATGTGGCTTAACTGCCAGCATGGATTCTCATGCTGGAAATAAGGAAAGGGATTCCTCTGGGATCTGCTTGGAAATGAAACCTGGTAAAAGCGGGCAGAGTCCAGAAGAAGCCATTGTCAATTCTGCCAGCAATTGCTAATTGTGCGAGGTATTTACACTCTTCCAAAGTGGAAAAGCAATGTGATTTCACCTGCCTTTTACACTAAAATGTTCCATTTTGTGGCGGAAAAGTAAAAACGTGCACCCACGGAAGTGGTCCACTCCATGCAGTTTACTTTGTGTCTTGATGCTTGGGGGTTTTGCGTGATGCTACACATGTAATAAATAAAATAAATAAATACATTTAACATGACCCCAGATAAATGGTAATTCGTGATCAGAATGATTGAGCATGACATGTCGTTGGTAAGAGGGTGTCCTGTGCTTCTTGAATGCGTTGGCAAATGCCCTTAATTGCCATCTCGCGTTAAGCAGGTACTTAAACCCATCAGTGTGGATTGTGCAATAATAAGTCGACAGAGGTATTTCAAATGGCCAATTTCGCTCTTTGGGTGAAATTGTCAAAGTGGGAGAATGTTGCCCAGCATGTGCCACTTTCTCTGCGGAGTGAATTGTGCCCACCCTGAGGAAGAAGTGTGAAAAACCTACAAGGGCACAGTGTCCTGCTCTTTCTACCTGTGTCTTCCCCACAGGGCAACAGATGCTGACTCAGACATGGGTAAGTCTCAGGTGGCAAGCCTGTATCCTAGTTGATGTGGCAAAGGATTCCAGACTTCTGAGGCTGATAACATTATTAGCACTGAGTTACATGCCACCTGACAGGTATGTGTGATAAAGTTGCAAAGCAGAGCTGTTAGTGGGCTAAAGCAGGAGGCAATGTCTGCTCACCCTCAAAGGGTACGTACAACCAAAAGTAATAGACCCCTCCCCCATCATGGCTGTAGGGGCCAGGCTCCAAACCAGGGCAAGAATGCCCTCCAATCGTCCATGCCCACGAGTAGGGTACCACTTGTGCTCCAGGAACCCTGTTGAGCAACCTCTGTGCTTTCCAGGTGATACTAACGTTATTTAAAGCTAGAAGTCTAAAAGGTAATCACTTAATTGCAGCTGGAAATTAGCTTCTGGCGTGATCAAAATGACTTAACCAAGTGTGACATCATCCCCTTCATTTATCAGCAATAAATGTGTTATCGCGTTTCTTCATCCACTGAATTATTGTTGGAAACAAAGGCAAGAGTTGTCTCTTGTATAGGCATTAGGAAGGCAGTTGCCAGCCTCTGGCATAATATGCCCATGTTCTTCCAATACTGGCTAGCTTTTGCCCTCTTATGGCCAGGTAGAACCATCATGGCAGTGACTGGCAAATGCCTTTCCGCTGCAGACAGAAAAGCGGAAATAGGAGGCCAATTCAAGATACAGAACAAATAGAAGTTAAGACACACTGCAGTTGCCGTTGCTGTGTTAGGGGGAATATGTTGAGTGTTCAAGCTAGGAGGTATGTACTAAGCAAACAAGCAGTGAGACAAGGGAGAAGCAAAGAAAGGCCAGAGGAGCTCTTTGAATAATGTAGCAGGGCAGAGGACCCATGCTCTGCCGTCCTAGTAACATATGAGAGAATCAAATAGATCAGGCTTTGCAGAAAATGTTAAACGAGAAAGGAACAGAGTCTAGCTCTGCATTCAGAATAACAAAGGCAAAGAAAGGCTAGGCTCTGAAGCCAGCATGAGATGGAATAAGAGGGACCAGACTCCTCGTGAGAGGCTGGCCCGGCCCTCACAGGGGCGCTAGAGGGGCAGCCCACATAGCGGGCTGCCTCTCTGGCCACCCCCCCTGGGTCCACATACACCCCACTTACTAGGCATCCCCCGGGTCCGACACATCCGGCTGCAGACCTCGGAGTGCTTATAAGGGGGTTGGCTTGCGATCGCTCATCCTCCTTGTTTGCTGTACCCCCAGCCCCCGGAGGACAGTCAAAGCAGCAACATCACACACCTGGTCCCTCTACTCCCATAACAGGGCTTACTCAGAGGCACAAACAAGATTTCCTCTTTCTTTGAAACCACCATCCTTCCATTCCAAGAGACGCACACGTCTCCTTGCCCCACACACAAAAAGTAGCAACTTGCAGTTGGTAGAAAAGGCTGCAACTCCTTGATTTGGCAGGAGTCCACTTACAGGTGATCTGCCTCTTAACGAGCTGGCATCCTAGCTGTGGCCCACTGGAAGTAATTGTTATTTCCTCTCTCTTACCATGAGCTCATAGTCAGATGAAAAATCCAGAAATGCAACATACAAAGACATGTTCTTTGCTGCTGCATCCTTTAATTTTCTTCTGTTTTCTTTTCTTCTTTTCTCTTGTTTTATACAGTGATATTTGTAATTTAATACATGCTGCTATTTTAATTCTAATTTTGTGAAAAGTCGAGTTCTTTGACTAAAACACAATAAATAAATAAATAAATAAATAAATAAATAAATAAAGCAAAGGCCCCAAGATGTCCCCTGTCACCGCCAGATTTTATGTGTCTCCTATGCCCCTGCTTTTCGCCTGTGTGCTTCTTGCGGCTGAAAGTGGAGTTGGTGACTATTTTTGCACTGATTAAAAAGTACGACATTTCTGCCTGGCTCCAGTGCTACTCCTCCCATCTCCTCCATTATATTCATTGTGTTCTCTTTTTGACCTTGATACTGAGAAGTGGTCATAAAAATCGAATTAGTATTCATACGGATTAGATACTGTTGTTTTCAGAACCTCGGTGGTGCGCAGATCTGATACTTGTATCGGAAGCTTTGCGAATGCGCACAAGCTTCAACTTTATATCCCAAACTAGGGAACCCCTCTAATTATTTGGACGCCTAAAACAAATCCTCGTGAACCTCTTACATATGGAGACGAGAGCTATGCTTTCTTCCAGGTGCCCCCTACTTAAATGAATCTCACAGAGTAATCATGCTTCATCCTTTCCTGTTGCTTTCAACAAATGCCACAAGGTGCTTCATGACAACTGTCGCTGAGTGTTAAACTGAGGCAGGGCCAAATACCACTGTGAGCGAACGTTCTGTGCAACTGCGTGAAGAAGTCCCTCGCAAATAGCATCGTCTTTCCTGCCTCAAATTTAACAGGCCCTTTGCTTACGTGATGCTCATCCATTCGCTGCAGGGGCCTTGCCGTCTGACCAGTTGATTTTGACAACCTGCCCCGCAGGTCCTACAATCTGCACACTTCTCTGATTCTAGCAATGATAATAAAATACAGTTTTATCATTTTTATTGATCAGAAATCCTTATTTTAGAAATTATTAAATGCCTCCGGAAGTCCATGGTTTGGCAAGTTAACGTAGTACCCTTTTCAAATTGAGGTGCAGGGGTGGACTGGCCCATAGGGAACTCTGGAGATTTCCCGGTGGGTCTCTGCACCCTGAGCCGCCTCTTTTGTGTGGTATTTTCAAATTTTCCCACAAGAAAAGGGTTGGGCTTGCTGAAAATGTGTAACATGGGGCCACTTTGAACATTATTTCCAGGGCCTCTTTTGCTTCCCAGTCCACCCCTGTTGAGGTGAATGTTTTCATTTTTCCTCCATGCAATGCGTCCATCAATTCAAATTAAGGTTACTTGTCACAAAACATTGAAGGATGTGGCAGAGTTGTCATTGTAGTGCGGGAAGAGGTGGTGTTTCCTCACTAGGTTAAAGCCTGGTCTCCTGTGCACGTTAGACAGCAGATGTGAGAGCGTTGACCCTCTCGGATCTCCACAAGTCACAGAGACAGGCAGAGAGATGCCCAGTCTCAAGCCCAGCTCTATTCCAGAGAGCAAGTAGGTGAACCACCTGAGCTCCTGCTTGGAGGTGTCTGCAACTGGCTGTGGTATCTGCAACAACACAGAGTCATTGGCTATAGAGAGGCCGAGCAGGACCAGCTTGACCAGACTGCAGAGTCGCCTTCACTCAGAGCACCATCCAGAACAGAAACCGAGGCATTCCCCACACCTTAATGGGGATGAACCCTGATTGCTGTCCCCTGAGATGGATTTCCCGCTAGCCAGGTGCTCCTTAACTCTTCCGCGAATCCTCAAGGTGAACATGGAGCTGATGGGAAAGGGTGTCTTTTATTTCTGATGGGTAAATTGCATAAAGGTTCCAGCCGCTGTCCCTCTTGGTTCTACGTCTTAACGCCTGTTCTATACAAAGCCTCGTTCTGCTTCTACTGATTCACAAATGCTACACACAAAGCCCTGCTGCTGCCTTGAGCCGCTGTGATCTTGCCAATCCACTCTGCAAAAAGTCTCATGTTGCCGGCAAAGCAGTTCAATGGACCAGCAAGTGGCACATGCCATACACACACGTTTGCCTTCCACTCCTTCTAATTGGGGGAAAACCCCTCAAACTGCCCTTGGCGCACATTCACACCCCATCTTTCCTCTCACTCTCTCCCTAAAGCTATACCCTATTCCAGTCATGTGTCGCGCCAAAATCCACTCCCTTTTTCCTTTGTGCCGCTACCACAACTAAAATAGGTTACCCACTCACTAAACCATACAATGTCTTATTTATTTGCTTACAAGGCTCTTATAAGATCTTACATGAATCCAACTTCAAAGATGATTTTTTGAAAGAATCCCCTGCGTATTTTGGTGTCATATAAGCTATTATTGTTCCCAAAATCCCACTAGTTTCTCACAAGTTTTTACAAGCTACTTATAGGACTCTTATGAGGCATTTTTTTATGGGTGCCTCTTTGTTGTAGCGGGGGAGGGCGGGGTGCAGTGCAAGGGCTGACCGAGCGCCTTTGCTTCCTGGCTGTGGAGACTTCTTCCTGCCTCATTGTGTGCACTTCCTGGTGTGGAGCCTTTGTCCTCTGTCTGCTTTTGTGACGTGGTATGCCCCTCCCTCTGAGAATAGCCCACTCCTCTGTCGTGGAGCGGCATTCTGTGGTGCAGCGTTCAGCCCAGAGCGGAGTTTGACGCAAAACAATGTTTATGAACACAAACATACATAGCAATTTCTATAAGTGTAAGGAATTCGTAACTAACCTTATGTGGTCTCTGATAGGGCTGAAAGATTGATCAACGTCATTAGATAATTAAATGCTGAATTCCTTGGTGTATATCGAGGGGGACCTGAGTTCACCCCTCTCTTGAGGTATGGAGGTATACAACAATTTAACTCAGACGATAGAGAGGAATAAGTGGACATTTCAGTCACTGTGGGAGTATAAATTAATCCATACAACTGGAGACAACAACCTAAAGCATCCATCTTGTTTTCTGGTTAATCTGTTTGAGTGCTTTAAGTGGGTCGGGCTAGCCTGGGCCAAGCCCTGGCAGTCTCCAGAAAAGGCTCCTGAGCCGGTGCCCTGCCGGGGCCCACCCCTGACTAGCCCCAGCAATGCTGACGCCTCATTCAGCACATGTAGAGGCTGCACAGTTACACGAGCTGCCTGCAGGTGTCCACACTTTGGTTTAGAACAAAAGAAAAGGCATAATGCGGAAGTGCGTACCCCTGCAAGCAGCAGGTGTAACCATGCAGTGCTGGCTGCCTGATGGCTCTGTACTGTGAAACAGGAGGAGCCTGGACTGGCCAGCCCTCCTTTTGTTTCCATGTAAATAGACATCACCCTGCATGAAGCTCCTGGGCTCCTTAGGCTGGCTAATGGCTATTTACATAGAAACCAAAGGAGAACTGGGCAGTCCAGCCCTCCTCCTGTTTCACAGTACAGAGCCATCAGCAGCTGGTAGCACTTTCATTCAAAGCATTGCACCACGTGGCTCCTTGAATGAAAAGGCTGCCTGCTGGGTGTGAGCTGGGGCACACTGGTGTCACACCTTTGGTGCTCCCAGCCCGTTCGTTTGTTTAAAACGAGGGGCTGGGCGCATCAAAGGCAATAATGCCGTCACTATGAAATGTTGTGCATGGGCCAAGGTAACTTGGTCAGAGTTTGAACGTCAATATTAGACCCATCCCTTCTTTACTGTGATCAATTGCGCTCTCTGAAATAATGGACAGTGGATTCTCAGAACGGGACTGAGTGATAAATTTCACTCAAATCGAATGTTCTACTTTTTTCTGTAAGCATATCATTCATGGTGTATCTGTGTGTAAACGCACAGTGATTCTTTTTTTGTTTTTCTGTGATGTCTCTGTGCAGTAACCTTGTTATGCTCTTATGCATAGCTTGTGTTCTACTTCCTAGGACAATACTTAGTAAAGGTATTTGAATACTAAATGTAGCACTCATTATGAGTATAGAGATGGGGGAAAAAATGTGGCATTTATAAAAGCTACTATTTTGAAATATGTCCATATTCCGGGAAGCTTGTGATGCTGCTTGGATTCACATGCTTTGCATAGCCTGCCATCTAGTGGTTGGTTCAGAAATAACTCCCGTTTACCGCACGCATTTTCTATAGCCCCGTGACATAAATATCCCATGTGAAACCCAACTCATAATAAGGTTTACTTTTCAAATTAGGAGGCATTAAAAATACCACCTGTTTTTGCCGTTAACACCATGCTCATTATGATACCATCTGTGGGATATATCTGTTTCTGAAATGCCAAGTTTGATCAAATGCGAAATCATTGCATGACTGACGCCTCATGTACCAGCATAGCATGGTGTTCATGCTTCAGGATTAAAACGTGTTATTTTCCACATAGATCATCAGTCTCTTGAAAAGAAAGGTTGATAGAACTGACACAATCCACAGAGGCGGATGTGCACCAGTGCTTATAAGGAATCGGGCAACCATTATCCACAGAAGAAAACGGTCAAATCTTGACAGGACCAGTTTGTAAATGTGCCAATACTTCTACGGGAGATGGCACTGGAATCATAGCTTCTGTGGTTTAAGTACAGGGAAGAGCGTGTGCCATACAATGGCTCTAACTTCCCATTTAAACATATGATCCTCAAAACGAGATCATTGGTGTGCCAAGACCCTTGGTGATAAAAAGAGGCTTTCGGAACACAAGTTGATGTGAATTGATGGTACAATGACCCCTTGGTGTTTTCCTTCTGATAATACCCCCCTCAACTTGAGATCACATGACAGAGACTTGTTGCATACTTTTATTGAAGCTCCTGATATGCTCACTCAGCCCCTCTCTCTCTCTCTCTCTCTTTTTTCTTCTAGGTGACTGTGTCGGTGCAGCAGAGGTGTCTCATGCACAGACGACTCCCCGCTCCCGCCCAGAGCAGAGCACGGAGCGCCAGCAGCCCCTGCCGCTGTTTCATGGCGTTGGATCCAGTGGCGTCCCACGCGTCCTCCCACGACATGCAGAAGCCCATTGACCCCAGAGACACTCTAGGCTGGAACCTGCAAGTAGGGCCCGCAAGTCACCTGCGCCCTCTTCACCCACGAAAGACAAATTACAGTGACAACTGAGGCGGGCCCGCACAGCGGCGTGCTCGAGATCGGAAACTTGGAGATCCCCGCCTTCCAGCAGAGGAAATGTCTATAATTTACTGAACCTTTATTTGATGCACTTAGAAAAAAGCAAATCACAGAATTCTAAATCAGAATGGAAAATATTGGAACTGAGTAAAGATGAAGCGGAGACTTCTGCGTGGAAGAACACCACAGGCCCGGTTTCTCCTCTGGTGATGCTTGCAACCTAGCGCATATCCCGTCTACACGCTTACTCTTGGGGTTGCCCAACTGCGCTCTTGATGAAAGCATCTGCCACTTGAGCGCAGCCCCCCTAGACCGCTGAGTAGAGAAATACATCCTAAGACAGTCACGCAGCATTGCCATCCTTAGATAAGTTATTTGCCCTTCAGATTGCAACGACGAGTCGCCCTTTGGCTGACAAATCTTTGGGAAGTAGAGTTCACTGTGTTCAGGGCGTGTTTATTGGTAGAGAACCATTATTTTAATAATATTATTGATGTCAAGACGAATATTTTGTTTCATGTGAAGTTTTCTGGAATGTAAAGAATGGTGACGAGAAGCACATGTCCCAAAATAGCCGCGTAACCAGCGATGAGACTTATATTTGCATATCATTTGCACATCGGTCATTCCTTCATTCTCGCCGAATTTCTGGAGGGTGTTACCTTGATTCTCATCGCCACCCGCCATAAGATAGACAATACTGGGGTCCATCCTTTGGTACTATACATATGGTTTCCATTCGAGAACTCACAGATGGCCACTGATGGTCAAGGAGACCTCCTGTCCACTCCTGCTTTGCCTCACTGCTTTCTTTCTTGCTTGTCGTGTCCAACCTGATAGTTGCACCCCAGCTCTTTCCACCGGGAAATGAAACTATCAGCAAGGCTGGTCGCTCTTGGAATTCTGCGCTGGACATTTATGGCTGCAGAACTATAGCTTCTGCGAAAGAAAAGCTGAACTTTTCACGAGAGGCATCAACTATTCATGTGCAGCGGGCGGTGGACCAGTGCAAATTTCAATGCTAGCAGCGCCTGGCAGAGGGTTCCTTCCTCTAAAGAATGCACGTTGCCCGCTGCCGGAAGTGTCCAGATGGAGTAGGAGCGCGAGCCCGTTTCCACCATACACAGCCTTGTTAAATGGTTTGGGGGAAAGGAGTCTTGTCTGTGTTAGTCTGTCATACATGTACAATTCAAAGGATGTGTAACATTGACGCAGTTTTTATCTTTGAAAACATCTCAAGGCATGTGAGGTGGGAGTGGACACTGCTGTTGGCCAGTGGGTGCGGAATCGGAGGGGCTGAGGGCTGAATGTGGGGTGATGGGACGGTGCCGTCTGTCTTTAATCCATGTTTCTGTACACGGCCACCATTTCACACTATGCAAACACATGATTGTTAATTAGCGACACACCTGTTACGAAATGGCATGAACAATCGATACTTCATCAAAAGACATACCTTATTTTACATCTTTTTTCTACAAATCCTACACTTTTGGCGTTTATTTAAACACCACATACGGTTTACAAGGCGCCTATGCGCAAGAATAATTCAAACAATTTAAGGGGGACGCTGGAGGCCAAAAGGCAGATTAGGACACCCAGAGAAAACTCTTCGCCAGAAATCCTCTGTGTACCCACACACGACGTGTTGCAAAGCACTGCAGTGAAGGTAGCTTAGAATTGTTCCCAGAAGCATAACTTAATGTTTTTGTTCTTCTAGCAAACAACGCTTCTTCTATGCCTCGTAGGCAGTCAAGGGCGTCTGCGGCAGGCATGCTGAAATACAGTGCCGCCGCAGATCACCCTTAAGCGCATCAAAAACAAAAGTTCCCTTGTGTAACCTCGGCACAGTGGTGCAGGCATTGATAATGCCCAGGATTGATTATGGCACTTCCCTACTGAACAGACTCCTATGAGGCAGACGCTTACCCTAAAAGCAGTGCAATGTGGAGCAGCCGGCCTGATCTCAATCAAACTGTACAGCGATCACTCCAGTATGGAGCAGCTGGCCTGATCTCAATCAAACTGTACAGCGATCACTCCAGTATGGAGCAGCCAGCCTGACATGCATGCAGTACAGCGATCACTCCAGTATGGAGCAGCCAGCCTGACATGCATGCAGTACAGCGATCACTCCAATATGGAGCAGCCGGTCTGATCTCATGCAAGTAGTCCAGGGATCACTCCAATATGGAGCAGCCAGCCTGACATGCATGCAGTACAGTGATCACTCCAATATGGAGCAGCTGGTCTGATCTGATGCGTGCAGCACAGCGATCACTCCAGTATGGAGCAACCGGCCTGATCTTGTGGAAGCAGTACAGCGATCAGTCCAGTATGGAGCAGCTGGCCTGATCTCAATCAAACAGTACAGCGATCACTGCAGTATGGAACAGCCTGCCTGACATGCAAGCAGTACAGTGATCACTCCAATATGGAGCAGCCGGTCAGATTTCAAGCAAGCAGCACAGAGATCACTCCAGTATGGAGCAACCGGCCTGATCTTGTGCAAGCAGTACAGCGATCAGTCCAGTATGGAGCAGCTGGCCTGATCTCAATCAAACAGTACAGCAATCACTGCAGTATGGAGCAGCCAGCCTGACATGCAAGCAGTACAGCGATCACTCCAGTATGGAGCAGCCGGTCTGATCTCATGCAAGTAGTCCAGTGATCGCTCCAATAAGGAGAAGCCGGCCTGATCTTGTGCAAGCAGTACAGCAATCACTTAAATATGGAGCAGCCGGCCTGATCTCATGCAAGCAGCACAGTGCTCACTCCAATACGGAGAAGCTGGCCTGATCTCAAGCAAGCAGCACAGCTATCCCTACAGTATGGAGCAGCCGGCCTGATCTCGTACAAGCAGTACAGTGATCACTCCAATATGGAGCAGCCGACCTGATCTAAAGCAAGCAGCAGAGCAATCACTCCAGTATGGAGCAGCCGGCCTGATCTCGTACAAGCAGTACAGTGATCACTCCAATATGGAGCAGCCGACCTGATCTAAAGCAAGCAGCAGAGCAATCACTCCAGTATGGAGCAGCCGGCCTGATCTCGTACAAGCAGTACAGTGATCACTCCAATATGGAGAAGCCGGCCTGATCTCATGCAAGCAGCACAGTGATCACTCCAATATGGAGCAGTCGGTCTGATCTCAAGCAAGCAGCACAGCAATCACTCCAGTATAGAGCAGCTGGCCTGATCTTGTGCAAAAAGTACAGCAGTCACCCCAATATGGAGCAGCCGGCCTGATCTCAAGCAAGAAGCACAGCCATCCCTCCAGTATGGAGCAGCCGGCCTGATCTCATACAAGCGGTATAGCGATCACTCCCATATGGAGCAGCCGGTCTGATCTCAAGCAAGCAGCAGAGTGATCACTCCAGTATGGAGCAGCCGGCCTGATCTCAAGCAAGCAGTACAGCGATCACTCCAGTATGGAGCAGCCTGCCTGACATGCAAGCAGTACAGCGATCACTCCAGTATGGAGCAGCCTGCCTGACATGCAAGCAGTACAGCGATCACTCCAGTATGGAGCAGCCGGCCTGATGTTGTACAAGCAGTACAGCGATCACTCCACAGCAACCCTGGTATCCCATCATTGGCTCCCCGCTGAAACATGACCAGTCCGAAATACAGCATGCTCATGCTACAGGCTCCATCTATCACAATTCACTGAGGTATCTGGCTAATAAAAACTCACAATATTGTGTGGCAGCTGCATGCCGCGCTGTGTGGGTGTATGGTGCATGCAAATACGCATAACCGTAAAAGGAATAAGCACTGCTTCATGGATATACCCCTGAAATCGGAAAAGCTCTGACAGTCGCCCTGTGCTTCACACCTGAAATTGCCAAAGGAAACATGACAATGCACCAGTTGTGGTTGGCAAAGGAGCAATAATTCGAGCGGCGCCATGCACTCCTTAAATGTCACCCATTGACATAAAAACGCCACTTCAATATTGTGTTTTTCGGTGACCCCAAAACAGAAGCAAAACTCGGCATAAGTATCCCGCGTGCTACTGCTCTTCCTCTGTTGTTTTGCTTCATGCCCCGTGGGAATGGCTGGTGTGTGCATGTTTCCTGTGATTGCATGTGTGACGTCATTGAGGTGACTAAGTTAGGGCTGCTTTATGAAGCGTAAATGGCAAAAGGTGTCTTAGTGAATTTCCATGTTTTACATTACAGAGGGTTCACCATAAATGGACGTGAAGACTACCCACAGAGCCAACTGGACATGGCCTTCATGCCCAGGGTATGCTGTGTCAAGGGTATGGTCTTCGTGCACACTATGCCCCAGGCACCACGAACACACCCATAGTGACCATTGGGATGGCCTATGGCCATATCAGTAGCAGCCCAAGCACACCCACAGTGCCACCTTGTGGCCATGCCTAGAGAACAATGTGTCTAGGGCATGGCTTGTGGCCATGCACTGGCCATCTCAAACACCCCCTCACCCCCAGTGTCCACTGGGTATGGACTCTGGGTATGTCCAGTGGAGGCTGAACTCAGCTATCGTCTTTGTCAATGCTTTGTCACCTGCAACCAGCCCTACAGATCAGGGTAGGAGCAGCCACTTTTGCTCCCTAAAAATTGTAAAACACTGGAAAAAATGAAAACAGTGAGTACAAATATCCACAACAGAAAATAGGAAACTGGCCCACAGGAGCGTGCCCCCTGCTTTCATCCACACAGCTCCATGGATATGCCCATTGGAACTGACTTTCGTATTCCCTATAAAATATTTTTGAGTCCCAACTTCAAAAAGTAGGGAGTAAAATATTCCCACTTCAAAATGGTATCTGGAGCTCTGCCTCCAACAGACCCACCGTGGCCACTGGGCGTGGTCTTGCTGAGCGTGACGACTGGGTGTGATCTTGCTGGGCGTGGCCACTGGGCGTGGGCTTGCTGTCATCACTTCCTCCCAGATGTGGCAGAGCAGAGCTGAAGCCACACTTCAAATCCCAGCCTGTCTGAAAGTGCAGCTGCTTCTAATGGTAAAATATTCCAGGCCAACACAAACGAGGACAGCCCATAGGCCCAGAGCAAGTATCTCCATGAGCTGTGTAGCCTCCACTACAGGGACATGTGCATGAATGCTGATTCTGTGCTTTGCTGATGGATGTCCCTCAAGCCTGCACTTCTCCATGGAGCCGAAGAATGTCGCACTCACCCATACATGAAGTGAAACTCAATTGCTGCATTCAAAAAACTGCATTTATGTTTGAAAAAAAAATACATTTCAAATCCGATCCCATCTTTTAGGGAAGATATAAATGTCTATCTACATGTCTGCCTGCAAAGCATTTGAACTGCACATTTTTCAAAGGGAAAAGGCGAGGGTGACCTTTTTCTTCATGTGAGAGCTTACTCTGTTTTCATTCGTTTTGATGCCAATATGTATTTTGATTATTCATTCCATTAAAGCAATCACAAAAAAATACATTTCAGTCTCCAACCAATTAGAGTAAATTTGCCCTTCGTGGTTCAAGAGCGGTCAGGAGGAGGATGGGAAATGAATAGTCCTGACAACTTTGCATGTTAATGACTTTACATACACCGCCTTCCTATGTCTCATCTAGGGTGCATTAGTGAGAAGGAGTGAACGGGGTGCATTGGGATTCACCGAGGCTCGACGAGCTCTAAAAAGCACTTACCGCTTGTGTTTACGTAGGAAATGAAATGTTAATATACAGAAAGGAAGCCGAGGTCCTACTGTCCGCCCGCAACCCTGCGGCCCTGCACTGAGCCCAGCAGGCAAGCTTTACTGCCGGGAAGTAGGGTGACAAGTAAGCCGCTTTGCACTCTGAGCAGGGTAGAAATTCCCCACAAGCACGCAGTAAGGTTAAGAGCACCCAGTGACGCAGGCCACAGCGTCTTTTTAAGTTTCAACACATTGTATGCGCCATATGTGGGCCAAGAACCGTTCATGCTCAGTTTTCTCAAGACCCTGAGATTTATTTGCAAAGGAAAAATATGAATCTTGGGCAACAGGAATGTGGTCCTGGATGGTTTGCAGGATCCATCAGCCCATAACACATACTGCACCATTGGTACAGCTACACATATGTTAAAACAGGCATTAACAGACCTAAACCTGATGGATAGCTGACGATTGTCGCACCCAGTGGACAAAGCTTATTCTCACTACCCAATGTCCATAAACCAGCGTCTAAGATGGATTCCATGCTTGCCTCCTTGAGCTTAACACAGCAGATACACAGAGTAGATCTTGAACCCAGGTCCCCGATGGACCACAGTATGGTCTTAGCCTCTTTCCAGAGCCTCCAAAACAATCAAAGGCCTCAAACTTGGTACTTACCACCAGGAATCCTAAGAGGCGCAGATTATCTAGAACTCAAATAGGCAGTGGGAGACTATGTGACCATCAGTAAACCTGACGATACAGCTTTGGGCTACTTTAAAAGTGGTGGGGAGGGACTGTAGAATAGCAAGTGCGACCGCTATGAAAAGATTAACCAGCCATACAGAGGAGAAGTTCTTAGAAGAGGTCAAGGAAAAAGAAAATGCATTCCAGAACCATCCATCGAGAATGATACATAAACAACTAGCTAGCGTAAAATATCAACTACACCTTTTAAGAACCTAGCGAACGGAACGCACACTCCTTCATTTGAAGCATGGGTGCTATGACTGTGGTAACAAACCTGGGTAATTTCAGTAATATTATTGATGTCAAGACGAATATTTTGTTTCATGTGAAGTTTTCTGGAATGTCAAGAAAGGTGACGAGAAGCACATCCCAAAATAGATGCATAACCTGTGATGAGACGTATATTTGCCTTAATGCTAGTAAGACTGAGATTCTACTCATCGGCACACCCACTCCCTCCTTCCCTGCAGCTCTCTGGCCAGCCTCTCTTGGGCCTCTTCCTGCTCCTACCTGCAAGGCAAAAAACCTCGGGGTCATCTTTGACTCCACACTCTCCTTCTCTCCTCATATATCTGACGTCTCTAAGAAGTCACACTACCAGCTGCACCTCCTTAGAGGTATTCTTCCCTTCCTCTCCTTCCCCCAGAAGCTCACTGTCTCCCGAGCCCTGGTTCTCTCGAAGCTGGACTACTGTAACAGTCTCTATCTTAATCTGCCTGCCTCCACTCTCCGCCCTCTGCAACTCATCCAGAACAGAACTGCGAGACTTGTCCTTGGCCTCAAGCCCAGGGACCGTATCTCTCCAGGACTGAAATCTCTACACTCGCTCCCAGTGGCTGCGAGGATTAAGTTCAAAACCCTCTGCATTGTCCACAAAGCCTTCTGGGGCCTGGGGCCTAAATACCTGCAACTCTCTCTTCCTAAATATCTTTCTTCCCGAGCCCTTCGCTCATCCTTCTCCAACTCCCTCAGGGTCAGCCGCTTCTCGAAGCAACGAGCTGGGGGTAGATCTCTCTCCGCGGCAGGAGCCTCCCTCTGGAACAGCCTTCCTGCCTCCCTGAAACTTGAGGAGAACCATCTCCGGTTCCGGAAGCACCTCAAAACCTTTCTCTTTGCTTCTGCTTTCTCTCTCCCTCTCCCCTGCTAAATTCTTCACTAAATTCTGCACTGAATCTGAAACTTGGCCACTCTCACCGACCTCGGTCCTGGGCCCAGCCACTCTCCACTTGCACTGCCTCCCTGGCAACCCCTGCACTACGGGACTGTCTCTGTATCCCTACAGCCCCCCCTTCCCAGCACTTGTCTGTACTTACCTTGCACTTGCCACCAGCTGGCCCTATTTATTTATTTATCTATTTATTTTTATTCTACTTTACTTGTACTGCACTTTTCCCTTCTCCCTACCCCTGCACTTGCGCGGTCTGAATGACACCTGGCCTAGTAGGATCGTTGTCTGTCCTCCCCCTGTTCCTCCCTTCATGCCTCGTCGTGTCTTGAAACACTTGTGTATAGGCGCGTTACAAATGCCATATCATATCATATCATATCATATCATATAATTTGCATATCACACATTCCCATGTTCTTGCCGAATTTCTGCAGGGTGTTACCTTGATTCTCATCGCCACCCGCCATAAAATAGACAATACTGAGGTCCATCCTTTGGTACTATACATTTGGTTTGCATTCGAGAAGTCACAGATGGCCACTCATGGTCAAGGAGACCTCCTGTCCACTCCTGCTTTGCCTCACTGCTTTCTTTCTTGCTTGTCGTGTCCAGCCTCATAGCTGCACCCCAGCTCTTTCCACAGGGAGATGCAATCATGAGCAAAGATGGTCGCTCTTGGAATTCTGCGTTGGGCATTTACAGCTGCAGAGCTAGAGCTTCTGCGAAAGAAAAGCTGAACTTTTCACTACAGCGGGTGGCGGACCAGCACAGATTTCAATGCTGGCAGCGACTGGCAGAGGGTTCCTTCCTCTAAAAAAAGCATGTTAAATACTGAGGGAAGTGTCCTGCTGGATGAGGAGCGCGAGCCCGTTGCCACCATGCATAGCCTTGTTCATTGGCCTATGGGAAAGGTGACTTGTCTGTGCTAGTCTCTCATACATGTACAAATCAAAAGATATGTAACATTGTTGTAGTTTTTATCTTTGAAAACATCTCAAGGCATGTGAGGTGGCAGTGGACACTGCTGTTGGCCAGTGGGTGCGGAATCGGAGGGGCTGAGGGCTGAATGTAGGGTGATGGGACGGTGCCGTCTGTCTTTAATCCATGTTTCTGTACACGGCCACCATTTCACACTATGCAAACACATGATTGTTAATTAGCGACACACCTGTTACGAAATGGCATGAACAATCGATACTTCATCAAAAGACAGACCTTATTCTAGATCTTTTTGCTACACATCCTACACTTTTGCCGTTCATTTAAACACCACATACGGTCTTATTTTATTTTATGTATTGGGTATTTATAATGCGCCTACGCGCAACGTGTGGCTGCTATGAGCCAACGCATCATTCATCACAGCATCTCACAGAACTCAAATGCAATTTCCTTCATGGCCAGAACATGCACAAACAGCAACTTTAATTGTCAGAGTTGTGTCGGCAAGAACAATTCAAACAATTTAAGGGGGACGCTGGAGGCCAAAAGGCAGATTAGGACACCCAGAGAAAACTCTTCGCCAGAAATCCTCCGTGTTGCAAAGCACTGCAGTGAAGGTAGCTTAGAATTGTTCCCAGAAGCATAACTTAATGTTTTTGTTCTTCTAGCAAACAACGCTTCTTCTATGCCTCGTAGGCTGTCAAGGGCGTCTGCGGCAGGCATGCTGAAATACAGTGCCGTCGTAGATCACCCTTAAGCGCATGAAAACAAATGTTCCCTTATGTAACCTCGGCACAGTGGTGCAGGCATTGATAATGCCCAGGATTGATTATGGCACTTCCCTACTGAACAGACTCCTATGAGGCAGACGCTTACCCTAAAAGCAGTACAATGTGGAGCAGCCGGCCTGATCTCAATCAAACAGTACAGCGATCACTCCAGTATGGAGCAGCCAGCCTGACATGCAAGCAGTACAGTGATCACTCCAAGTATGGAGCAGCTGGTCTGATCTGATGCGTGCAGCACAGCGATCACTCCAGTATGGAGCAACCGGCCTGATCTTGTGCAAGCAGTACAGCAATCAGTCCAATATGGAGAAACCGGCCTGATCTCATGCAAGCAGTACAGCGATCACTCCAATATGGAGAAACCGGCCTGATCTCATGCAAGCAGTACAGCGATCACTCCAATATAGAGTAGCCAGCCTGATGTCATGCAAGTAGTCCAGCGATCGCTCCAATATGAAGCAGCCGGTCTGATCTCATGCAAGTAGTCCAGTGATCGCTCCAATAAGGAGAAGCCGGCCTGATCTTGTGCAAGCAGTACAGCGATCACTCCAATATGGAGAAGCTGGCCTGATCTCGTGCAAGCAGTACAGCGACCACTCCAATATGGAGCAGCCAGTCTGACATGCATGCAGCACAGTGATCACTCCAATATGGAGCAGCTGGTCTGATGTGATGCGTGCAGCACAGCGATCACTCCAGTATGGAGCAACCGGCCTGATCTTGTGCAAGCAGTACAGCAATCACTCCAATATGGAGAAACCGGCCTGATCTCATGCAAGCAGTACAGCGATCACTCCAATATAGAGTAGCCAGCCTGATGTCATGCAAGTAGTCCAGCGATCGCTCCAATATGAAGCAGCCGGTCTGACCTCATGCAAGTAGTCCAGTGATCGCTCCAATAAGGAGAAGCCGGCCTGATCTCGTGCAAGCAGTACAGCGATCACTCCAATATGGAGAAGCTGGCCTGATCTCGTGCAAGCAGTACAGCGACCACTCCAATATGGAGCAGCCAGCCTGACATGCATGCAGTACAGCAATCACTCCAATATGGAGAAACCGGCCTGATCTCATGCAAGTAGTCCAGTGATCGCTCCAATAAGGAGAAGCCGGCCTGATCTCGTGCAAGCAGTACAGCGATCACTCCAAGTATGGAGCAGCTGGTCTGATCTGATGCGTGCAGCACAGCGATCACTCCAGTATGGAGCAACCGGCCTGATCTTGTGCAAGCAGTACAGCAATCAGTCCAGTATGGAGCAGCTGGCCTGATCTCAATCAAACAGTACAGCGATCACTGCAGTATGGAACAGCCTGCCTGACATGCAAGCAGTACAGTGATCACCCCAATATGGAGCAGCCAGCCTGATCTCATGCAAACAGGAGAGTGATTGCTCCAATATGGAGCAACCGGTCTGATCTCAAGCAAACAGCACAGTGATTCTCCAGTATGGAGCAGCGGGCCTGATCTTGTGAAAGCAATACAGCAATCAGTCCAATATGGAGCAGCCAGCCTGATCTCATGCAAACAGTAGAACGATCACTCCAATATGGAGCTTCCGGCCTAATATCAAGCAAGCAGCACAGGGATCACTCCAGTATGGAGCAGCAGGCCTGATGTAAAGAAAGCAGCGCAGCAATCACTCCAGTATGGAGCAGTGGGCCTGATCTCGTAAAAGCAGTACAGCGATCACTCCAATATGGAGCAATCGGTCTGATCTCAAGCAAGCAGCACAGCGATCACTCCAGTATGGAGCAGCCGGCCTGATCTTTTGCAAGTAGTACAGCCATCAGTCCAATATGGAGCAGCCAGCCTGATCTCATGTAAACAGAAGAGCGATCACTCCAATATGGAGCAGCAGGCCTGATGTAAAGAAAGCAGCACAGCAATCACTCCAGTATGGAGCAGCGGGCCTGATCTCGTAAAAGCAGTACAGCGATCACTCCAATATGGAGCATTCGGTCTGATCTCAAGCAAGCAGCACAGCAATCACTCCAGTATGGAGCAGCCGGCCTGATCTCGTACAAGCAGTACAGCGATCACTCCAATATGGAGAAGCCGGCCTGATCTCATGCAAGCAGCACAGTGATCACTCCAATATGGAGCAGCCGGCCTGATCTCAAGCAAGCAGTACAGCGATCACTCCAGTATGGAGCAGCCGGCCTGATCTCAAGCAAGCAGTACAGCGATCACTCCACAGCAACCCTGCTATCCCATCATTGGCTCCCCGCTGAAACATGACCAGTCCGAAATACAGCATGCTCATGCTACAGGCTCCATCTATCACAATTCACTGAGGTATCTGGCTAATAAAAATGCACACTTTTGTGTGGCAGCTGCATGCCGCGCTGTGTGGGTGTATGGTGCATGCAAATACGCATAACCGTAAAAGGAATAAGCACTGCTTTATGGATAGACCCCTGAAATCGGAAAAGCTCTGACAGTCGCCCTGTGCTTCACACCTGAAATTGCCAAAGGAAACAAAATACACATATTACACATCTTTTCAGCAATTATTTAACTAACTCGGATCTAAAACAGCATTTGTTAAATAGTTTACCTGATTGCTTGAACTCACTTGTATCTAGGTAAATCAAATGCCGAATAGGGAAGGCTTTGGGGCAGATATAAGTGAGCAAGGCTAGTGGCCTGAATCCCACACCTGCAAATGGCACTCAGCAAAACTGCACACATACACCCACGCGCCCACGCACACACACGCGTGTTTATATATCGAAACCTATATTCAATAAAAAACATACAAGTACATAGTCAAAGAAAAACTGGAGTTGAAACGATGTTGTGGGTGCAATGGATAACCTTATAAGCATGACAATGCACCAGTTGTGGTTGGCAAAGGAGCAATAATTCGAGCGGCGCCATGCACTCCTTAAATGTCACACATTGACATAAAAACGCCACTTCAATATTGTGTTTTTCGGTGACCCCAAAACAGAAGCAAAACTCGGCATAAGCATCCCGCGTGCTACTGCTCTTCCTCTGTTGTTTTGCTTCATGCCCCGTGGGAATGGCTGGTGTGCGCATGTTTCCTGTGATTGCATGTGTGACGTCATTGAGGTGACTAAGTTAGGGCTGCTTTATGAAGCGTAAATGGCAAAAGGTGTCTTAGTGAATTTCCATGTTTTACATTACAGAGGGTTCACCATAAATGGACGTGAAGACTACCCACAGAGCCAACTGGACATGGTCTTCATGCCCAGGGTATGCTGTGTCAAGGGTATGGTCTTCGTGCGCACTATGCCCCAGGCACCACGAACACACCCATAGTGACCATTGGGATGGCCTATGGCCATATCAGTAGCAGCCCAAGCACACCCACAGTGCCACCTTGTGGCCATGCCTAGAGAATGATGTGTCTAGGGCATGGCTTGTGGCCATGCCCTGGGCACCTCAAACACCCCCCCCCAGTGTCCACTGGGTATGGTCTCTGAGTATGTCCAGTGGAGGCAGAACCCAGGCATCATCTTTGTCAATGCTTTGTCACCTGCAATCAGCCCTACAGATCAGGGTAGGAGCAGCCACTTTTGCTCCCTAAAAATTGGCAAACAGTGGCAAAAAATGAAAATAGTGAGTACAAATACAACAAAAAATAGGAAACTGGCACACAGGAGCATGTCCCCCTGCTTTCCTCCACACAGCTCCATGGATAAGCCCTTTGGATCTTACTTTTGTATTCCCTGAAAAATATTTTTTGTCCCAACTTTAAAAAGTAGGGAGTAAAATATTTCCACTTCTAAATGGTATTTGGAGCTCTGCCTTCAACAGACTCACCATGGCCACTGGGCGTGGTCTTGCTGAGCGTGACCACTGGGCGTGGTCTTGCTGAGTGTGACCACTGGGAGTGGTCTTGCTGGGCGTGGCCACTGGGCGTGGGCTTGCTGTCATCACTTCCTCCCAGATGTGGCAGAGCAGAGCTGAAGCCACACTTCAAATCCCAGCCTGTCTGAAAATGCAGCTGCTTCTAATGGTAAAATCGGACAGGCCAACACAAACGAGGACAGCCCACAGGCCCAGAGCAAGTATCTCCATGAGCTGTGTAGCCTCCACTACAGGGACATGTGCATGAATGCTGATTCTGTGCTTTGCTGATGGATGTCCCTCAAGCCTGCACTTCTCCATGGAGCCGAAGAATGTCGCACTCACCCATACATGAAGTGAAACTCAATTGCTGCATTCAAAAAACTGCATTTATGTTTGGGGAAAAATAAATACATTTCAAAACAAATCCAATCCCATCTTCTAGGGAAGAATTATAAATGTCTATCTACATGTCTGCCTGCAAAGCATTTGAACTGCACATTTTTAAAAGGGGAAGCGAGGTTGACCCTTTTCTTCCTTTGAGAGCTTACTCTGTTTTCATTCGTTTTGTTGACAATATGTATTTTGATTATTCATTCCATTAAAGCCATCACAAAAAAAATACATTTCAGTCTCTAACCAATTAGAGTTAATTTGCCCTTCGTGGTTCAGAAGCGGTCAGGAGGAAGATGAGAAATGAATAGACCTGACAACTTTGCATGCGAGTAACTTTACATTCACCGCCTTCCCATGTCTCAACCAGGGTGCATTAGTCAGAATGAGTGTCTGGGGTGCACTGGGATTCACTGAGGCTCGACGATCTCTAAAACGCACTTACCGCTTGTGTTTTCGCAGCAAATGAAATGTTAATATACAGAAAGGAAGCCGAGGTCCTAGTGTCCGCCCGCAACCCTGCGGCCCTGCACTGAGCCCAGCAGGCAAGCTTTACTGCCCGGAAGTAGGGTGACAAGTAAGCCGCGTTGCACTCTGAGCAGGGTAGAAATTCCCCACAAGCACGCAGTAAGGTTAAGAGCACCCAGTGACGCAGGCCACAGCGTCTTTTTAAGTTTCAATCGCTCTGTCTTGAGCCATTGAATTTTCTTTTTTTCATTATTATTGTTATTTTATTATATGGCTAAAACATTCAACCTTTAATAACAATGTAGTGAAATAAGACAATAAACATTTCTTTCTCAATAGAATGACCTTAAAATTCATACGGGTGCAAGTCAGTTCCTATCTTAAAATCTTTGAACCAAAAAAAGTCAATGGGCAGCAATAACAATTAAATCTTACAGTAAAAGCAAAAAGAAAAAATCAGAAGAAAAGGTAAAATTGTAATTATCTAATTGCCCATTATACAGTATAATTTTGCAAGTTCACTGATTTTGTGAAACAAACTACAGCAATTACAGTGGAGGTTGTCGGCCCAGCCAAACATGAGTGCCAAAATCGCGCAGTTCCAGCAAAGGAAATTGTTGACAAAAATTTCTCAAAGTAGAGCAGACGAGCACCCCCCAGAGACATGCATTCAGTTACCCAATGCCTAAGAGATTCACTTGAATCTGATGCATTACAGAAACGACATGTAACCAGTTTGGAGGAGATAATACCGTGGGCCTCATTATTCGGTAGGCGGTAGGGGATCACCGGCACTGGTAAGGGCACCGGTGCTGGTAATCCCCTACCGCCCTACTACGAGGTCCCTCAGCGGGTCCCGTCCTTAACGTGTGGTCTGCCCAGGCGTTATGGACGGTTCCCGCTGAGGGACCTCAGAGCTAATAACGGTACCGCAAATTGTGGTACCGTTATTAGCTCCTTCCCCATTCCCATTTGAGCCCTATTGGGGCTCAAATGGGAATGGGGAATGGTTCCCGGAATGGGGACTTACCGGTTCCGCAAAGGTCAGAATAGACCGGTAAGTCCCTATTCTGGGAACCCGGATTCCGACGGCGGTAGGGGGTAGCCATGGCGGTAATAGCGCCATGGCTACCGCCTACCGTGTAATGAGGCCCCATGTCTGGCAAAAATGTGTTTGGTGAACAACAGGTTCCATCGAAATTGTAAAAAGATGTCCCTTGTTAATTTGTCCGAATAGATGCTTAGAAAAGGTACTAAAATGCCAAGCTTCTTATGGTCAGTGAACAATAGACTTGGTGAAGAATAAGAGTGCATATAACCCATTATTTTGATCCGACCATAGTTGTACAAAGAAACTTTGACCTTTGCTGGAGTATGCACTGAATCTTCGATGGAACAATCAATGGCACCTAAAGTAGTAATGCACCTTTCTGAGATCAAACTAATGCAGACACATTCTTGACCCAGAAGGATTTTATTAAAATCTACAAACAAAGATCTCCCAATCGGACACAATATCTTCCAGAGTAACAAAAGAATTCTCCAATCTGCTCTTGCTTGTAATGATACAATACCAAGTTCATACCGCATGGCAACGATTGGCAGAGAGTTCGGAAGTCTTAATGTTCTTCTCCGAAAGAGTGCCTCAACAGCCGATAAACAATTCATCACACTGGGAGGATATGTTTCGATGCCATAGAGTAATTTTGGCACAAGTTTGCCCTTATAAAATATTATCGCAGGTTTCAAAGAGAATTTGCAATATTTCTGGTCAACCCTTACTAATTGGGAGGAGAGGGCTTGAACATGATTTTTAAACCACTGTCTTAAGTTCCCTATACAAGGCCTTGAATTAATCAGAAAACCTAAATAGGTCATTGAAGTTACAGTGTTACTTTTTACATCTCTTATCTTCCAGGGGAATAGGCTCTTGGTCCTAAATTTGGAGAATTGAATCACTTTTGGCTTGTCAGGATTGACCTTCAAGGAATGAGCTTCAATATAGCCAACAAAGTAATTTATTAGGCGCTGAAGGCCAACTGCAGTACAATCAAATAATCAAAAATCATCGGCGTATGCCAGGGATTGCAGTCTTAGGTCACACAATTTAGGTGAAACAAATATTGCAGATTTCAAGCAGTCATGAACGTCTCCAAGATATAAGTTAAATAGACAGGAGGTGAGTACGCACCCCTGCCTAACCCCGCACACAGTGGGGAATAGTACTAGAAAGATGACCAGTGTGATTCAGTTGGACCTTTATATTAGTATCGGTGTAAAGTCCCACAATATGTTTAAGGGACCAGGAGGAATGCCCTCAGTCTGAAGCTTGTGCCAGAGTCTGTTGCAAACAACTGCATCAAACGCAGAGCTGAGATCAAGAAATGCAACAAAGATAGATTCATACTTCCCTCCCCAAGCCAAATGTTGTAGGCTGTTCACCATAGCACCATTTAGAGACGTCCACAAATAGCGCCTAAAGCCTGTTTGCCACTTTCTCAATACCTGAGAGTCAGCAATTCACGACTCAAGGTGGTTGAGTAGTACAGAGGCAAATACCTTACTTTCTGCATCTTGGATTGCAATGGGTCGGTAATTCAGGGGACATATTCTCTCTTTCATAAATCGGTATTGCCAGGGCAGAAGACCATGAGGCTGGCAACTCACCACTGATAACTATATTTTGAAATAGACAAGACAAAGCATCAGCCCAAAGATTCGGGTCACTTCTGAACAAAAAGCTGGAGAGCCCACTTCGACCTGGGGCATGGGAAGAACTAAGATGCAATAAAGCCGGATATACCACCTCATACCAAAAAACTTCCAGGTTCAAGTAAATAGAATGATTGTCTAATAGAAGCATGGTACCTAGCTCATGTTCATCTTTAACAGAATAAACAGTCTTAAAGTGAGCAACCCATACTGATTCCATCACTGCAGTAGTTTGCATGCTGCGTTGTAACAGATCAATGTTGTGAAGCAGGCGCTGGCTGGAATCCTTATTCCTCAGGCAGTTTAGCATCACTTCAGAGTCAACCTGTAGTCTTTTTGCCTATGAATTTTGCGTCCAATTTTTGTAGGACCGGCAAATCTTTTTGATGAGCAGTTTAGCCACATCCAGCGGAGGGCCCGATTGAGATCTGAGACGTCTTTTTCTCTTTCTCATATTCCTTCTTCTCAATACCCCTTCCTCATTGTAGGTATGGGCATAATGATCAGAACTGCCCAGTTTCATCAACCTGCTCATCTTCCCACCTTTACTCATAGCACAAGAGATTGTCATTCATGAAGTTGCAAAGGTGCCAAATTTGCCACAGGCAAAGGTGGTGGATTTACCTTCCTCCGGGGAGAGATGAATTCACCCAGGCTGCAAGGCCCGCATTCCAAGAGATTCTGTTACCAGCACTGTCAACCACCAGATCACAAGGTCTCTGTGTGGATTCACATTCATACTGCAATTTGATGTCAAAGTCAGTCTCTAGCATGGCATGATCACTAAGATGTGTGGGTGTAACTATAAAGCTTATGCATTGTGTATGCATCCAATTGTTAACAATAATGTAGCGCAAGGAGGAGGATTTGCTGCCGTCTGTCCATGTGGGCCGTACCACTGGAGAGGAGAAACAGTCATTCAAAACGCCCAAACCCAAACCACCCAAACAATTCAACTACTACCTAGCATTTCCTCTTTCAATGGTCGTCCAAACTCCCTTCTTGCCAACCTCTCCCAGTAATTCTGGGTTGATACCATCAGAGCTTAGATCTCCAACCAACACTATGTGGCCTGCCAAGAAACTGGTGGACTAATCCAACAGAAAGTCAGTGAGACAACTCAATATATAATCCAAATCCCCCAATGTATCATGCCAGTGAATTGTGCTGAATACGGGTTGCCGATATTCCAAAACAAACCGCATATGACCCAATTCCTAATTTGGTGGGGGAGGAGCGAACACCTATAATTAGGCCACCAGAAGGGTGACCAAGAGCTCCTCGCCTGGCAAGTTGGCATGAAAGATGACAAGCGTCCATTACAGGCGATTCCACCAACCAAGACTCCTGGAGAGCAATCATTGAAAAAGTTTGCAACTTACATCCAAGTTCAACATTAGTTAGTAACTGGCCATGACCTCTTGTGTTCCATGAAATTAGATTAAACTCTGGTGTGGGAAGTTTATCAGGAACACAAGGAATTCACTTTTGCTGTGAAACTTTCAGTAACCAGGACCAATTATGTGTCTGCTCAGAGGTATGAATCATACGTTTCAAATATTGCATTTCAGACCCCGGGCCATCCTCCATTTCCATATCACGTGACATTCTCACATGGCCATTTATATTGAGAAATATCTAAGCCAAGCACTCTAAAGTTCTCCCTTTCCTTCATGATGTGTTCAAAAATGCATTTTCACAAAGAACCCAAACAGCAAGCGCACGGTTGTGAAACGTCCATTTTGAACTTCTGTATTTGAGCCAGATCTAATCAGAAAGAGAGCTTTATGCTTTGTTTAACCCAATTGGACTTTGTGTACCTTTTTTACTTCTATTTATGTGTTTTTTTAAATGAACGAAAAGACTCATGACATCACTGGGGGTACTTGGTTAAATAAAAAGGACCACTGCACATGCAGCGACTAAAAAAATCAACACAAACTTCCTCAACACGCTTGTCAGATGGCATTATGTTAGATGGACGCAGCCATCAAGTGCAGCTGATAAATTGTGATAGTGGACCTGATTCATGGAATTATTAGCGTGGTGTAAAGTCACTTTGCACTGCCAACAAACACTGTGATTTACAGAGTGGTACCAAGTTTATTTTTGCAGTGCAAAGTCACTTTACACCGCGCTACAAATTCCAGGAATCAGCCCAATACGTTTTGCGTCCACGTTTTATGGATGTTCCTATTATGATCTGTAACAAAATGAAGAAGATGACAGAACATAGAAAGAGGACTATCAGAACAGGTAAAGGCACAATGAGTGCATGTGCCCATGATGAGATTGTGCCATGTGGATAGTGGCAAGCGGTCATTAGACATGTGTTTGCATGCATACAGTACAGCAGAGTCAAGAAAAGTCGCTCCCTATGCAAACGATACCACTGAACCACAAGGAATAGGAATTTCTTGAGCACCTCAAAGCTAGCTACAAATTCCACCTCCTTTTATGTATTTTTTTAAATATCTGGTCCTTGGGGAGACTGCACGCGCCCATCTTAGGTGTTAACTAGTCCTCAGCTTCCACGGCACCTAGCAAATGTACCCATATCTAGCTTGTGAACAAATTACGGTACTGTTAGAGCACTGCACAAAGGCGTCAGTAAGGGTCAGTTTTATTCCCAATAACACTGCATGGTGCATTAAAGCAATCAGAATACATTATGTCTCTATCCTGCTTTGATTTTTACAGTAGGTTAGTCTCTGCCATGTTCTTTCAAGGGACAGAAACGTTGTAGAACCTCTCCTAATACTAATGATAAAGGGCACTATACAAATAACGCACTACTATTATTTCCCTAACACACCAAATGGCCTTCACACACCCAAAACAACTCTTTTGTTCTGAAAATATATACTGTAGGGTGAAGTGCCCTACTTGGTTCTGGTGTTTGGCAAGATGGGGATTCAGAGGGCCTGGTTCCAACCTGAGCCAGGGGGTGATGGGCCTGCAGTGGTTTGATTAGGATGTCTTGGTTATCCCACGTTACCTGACAGGGGACCATCACAGTGCCGGCCTACCAAAAGACAATTTAGGGGGCCAATCCTGGCATTTTTACTCTTAGCCAAAACCCTTGGGAGACTCTTCAGCATAACACCAGTACACCCTCTCCCGTTCTCTTGAAGACAAAATGTTTCCCCAGCACTCATTGACAGCAGCAAGTGTTTAGAGACAGTCACATCTTTCCTTGATACATCAAATGACTCTTTTGTGGAAGTTTGTGAGATCCACAGTGGACTCTGTGGAACTGCGGTTAAAATGTTCTGAACTGGGTGGTGCAGAAAAGATGGTGGAATGAGAGAACACACCTCTCTGTCCTGCTCCTAATCCCTGCACCCGACACCTGACCATGACTCAGTGGGGAGCACACCACCACGATGGGAACATGTGATAACCTTGGATATTCATCAGGGAGTGGTTGAGGACCAGCAGGAAGCCTGCCATATCGCAGGATGCTGCCTGTTGAAATCGGTAGGTCAATCAAGAAAGAAACCAAGATTGCACCATGCCGCACTCTGTGATGGGCTAGCAACGAAACCGCACAGGTCCATGGAAGACCTGATGCACCCAATCTGCCCGGTGAGTGCGGAGCTCGGTGACCCACATGCAAGTGGGTATTGGGCCATGCGTGTGATCCCAGGGACTGGTGGCATTCAGCAGCCCGTTGCAGCGGTCACATGGAGGCTGCACAGACTCGCTGGATTAGCTCACACCAAAGGAACTGACAGCAAGTGGTGGAATCCAGCGGATGTGCCATCCACTCATTCCCCAGAGCAGGTCACGACGTTCACATTTTCCACTGAAACCGGTTGACTAGTGTGGATGTGCCAAATAGAATTGCACATTGCTAAGTAGAATGTATACACACATTGATTGGTAGTGAACATTATTATCTCACTGACTCTTTTTTACCAGATTTCTAAATTTTATCTCAAAAAGTGCAACATTAGGACCCAGTTACAGAGACGCTTTCTCGAGGAAGAGATAGAAAACTGCCTGTCCAAGATTCTAGGAATTTATGTAATTAAACAATATGACTAGAGTTTGTTTACTAAGGTGTGTGGACAGTAAACAATACATTTCGCTCTGCATACCAGTCCAGACATACTTTTTTATAACAATTTTTTTTTAATAACCATGTCAAGTAGTATAGAGAGGACAAGTTTCCTCTTTCTATCTTTCACCTAGATAGGCAGCCCATCACCACTCAATAGGGCTCAGGCACCTACCCTGAGGGACATTCAGAGTCTTTGTAGGGGCATTTACCTGGGTTCCCAGGTCATAAAGAAATGGTGTGTCTTCCTCTCTAAACTGAAAGGAAACCCTCATAAAGAGCAAAGGCGAGAATGATTGCAAACTAACAAACCCAAAAAGAAGAGCAAAAGTACAGAGTGAGGAGAGGGGATAAACTGCCAGCCACACAGAACTGGGTTGATCATTCTGGTCTCATAAACTCCGGGAGTAAGTTGAACGGAATGAATAAGAGAATGAATCCATGAGAGCTATCAACGGACGACCGGATGATGACATTTGGAGAAAACTACCTCAGACATCGGAACAACATATGATTTCAATATAGGCAACAGGAAAAGTCGAGGCCTACTTACTCTCCTTAAGGGAATTGAACACAGCATTGCATGTTAAATGTCCAACTCTAACAAGGGGGAGACGTCCAGCGTTTCAGCCAGGGTGGGGCAGGGAGTCTCTTAAAGGGTTAATAACATGACTTATATGGGAGAAAGTTGGTAATTTTTGTTATAAATGTACCGCTTGGGTTTTGGGAATTTAGGAATCTTAGTTTAGTTGATATGGAAACTAAAGCTACAAATGAATCGGCACCCGGCACATGGCTACATCGTAAACATACACACACCAGTGACAAACATAGCTCATCAGGGAAAATGTGTCTGTCAAGAGAGTATGACTAACAAATTGAGGTCGCTTAACACACAAGGCCTCCTCAAACACACATAATAAAAAGGTTCAACTTTTTAAAGAACTGAAACGGTTCAGTCTTCAAATGTTAGCTCTCCAGGAAACTCATCTACTAAATTTGGTTCAATCTAGACTATGTCATAAAGATTATCCTCTAAAATTCCAAACCTGAGCATATAGTAAGAAAGCCCTTCTGATTCACAGACCCAGCAGGGAGATATGTAATAGCCGAGGGGATCTACAGGTTATTAGGTTGGAAATTGAATCCTTGTATGCGCTCAATGTGGCCCAAGAACCGTTCATGCTAAATTTCTCAAGACCCTGAGATTAATATGCAAAGGAAAAATATTAAACTTGGGCAACATGATTGTGGTCATGGATGGTTTGTAGGATCCATCAGCCCAAAACACATACTGCACCATTGGTACAGCTACACATAGGTTAAAACAGGCATTACCAGACCTAAACCTGATAATTGTCGCACCCAGTGGACAAAGCTTATTCTCACTACTCTATATCCATACATCAGCATCTAAGATACATAACATATTTTCCTCCTCGAGCTTAACGCAGCAGATTAACAGAGTAGATCTTGAACCCATGTCCTCGATGGAACACAGTATGGTTTTAGCCACTTTCCAGAACCTCCAAAACAAACAAAGTCCTCAAACGTGGTACTTATCACCAGGAATCTTAAGAGGCACAGGGTATCTAGAAGAACTCCAATAGACAGTGAGAGACTATTTGACCTTCAGTAAACCTGAGGATACAGCTATAGGAAATAATTGGGATACTTTAAAAGTGGTAGAGGGACTGTATAATAGCAAGTGCGACCGCTATGAAATGATTAACCAGGCATACAGAGGAGCAGCTCTTAAAAGAGGTCTAG
Organism: Ambystoma mexicanum; assembly: GCF_040938575.1. Classification (NCBI taxonomy): domain Eukaryota; kingdom Metazoa; phylum Chordata; class Amphibia; order Caudata; family Ambystomatidae; genus Ambystoma; species Ambystoma mexicanum. Next base: position 279,452,270 of record NC_090933.1, on the reverse strand, counting down.
GGAAAAAAAAATGCATTCCAGAACCGTTCGTCAAGAATGATACACAAACAACTAGCTAGCGTAAAATATCAACTACACTTGTTAAGAACCTAGCGAGCGGAACGCACACTCCTTCATTTGAAGCAAGGGTACTATGACTGTGGTAACAAACCTGGGTAACCACTAGCAAACAGTGATGGACCTAAAGGTGACGAGACTTGTAAGAAACAAATCTTCCACAGATTCTACTCAAATCACAGTGAAGCAGGCCCATCCAATGAGACACTAAGGTTTACAAATCTAGATACTATCGATCTCCCAAAATGATCAGCTGAAAGCAGAAACCATCTTGATTCCCCTCTGGAACATCAAGAAGTCCTTGCTGTGATCAAGACGCTTAAAATAAACAAATCTCCTGGGACAGAAAGGCTTAACAGCCTCTTTTTATAAATCCATGAGTCAATTATTAGCTATACCTATGGCAAATTTGTTAAATTCTACCAGAAAAGGAGGAAAACTTCCAAATTCTATGAGGTAGCCCCAGGTCAAACTCATCTTCAAACCAGGCAAAGACCCTAGATTACGTACATTATGTAGACTGATAGCTCTGCTTAACTCACTTGCCAAAATCTTTATTAAAATCCTCACAAACACATTGGATAAATATATGCCATTTTTGAGCAATCTGGACCAATCAGGATGTATTATAAAAGGACGGACAGCAGACAATATATGACGACTGATACACCTAGTTGATGAAGCTGGTAGGTAGCTATCTAACATATTATCTCCTAGTAACCATGGATGCTGCAAAAGTGTTTGATATAGTGGACTGGGGGTTTCGGGGAGTGACCCTCAAAAATGTAATTTTGGACTCATGATGCTCGATATGATATTGGCCAATTACAGACAACCAAGTTCATGTACTCAGGTCAATGGGTACCTCACAGCACTGATTAATTTGGCTAGAGACACTTTTCTCCTATATTATTCATGTTAATAATGGAACTCCTAGCTGTGCAAGTCAAGGCTAACAAAGTAATCTCTGAAATTCTATTCGGCAAAGTATCTAATGAAATTAACCTATGATATTATGATATCAATCACGAACCCCCAAGCCCCATTCACCACACTAGAAAAAGAGCTCCAGCAACTTGGCACAGTCTCAGGGTTTAAGATAAACCAGTCTAAATCGTAAATTCTATACTTAAATATACCTCTGGATTGAAGAACTAAACTGGACGTCCATTTCCCCTACTCATGGGCACCCAAAGCAATAAGATACTTTGGAACTATGATAACAGCAAACCTGAGTAACCTCTACAAAACTAACTACCCCACTGTGATAGATTCAATTCGAAAATAATTAAAAAAGTGGAATTAACTACAACTCTCATGGTTTGGAAGGATGGCAATAATAAAAATGAATATTTTACCTAGATTGCTCTCCCTCTTGCAATCGTTGCCTATCCCGAATATCAAATAACAATTAAAGAATGATAATCCATACTACTAAAATGTATTTGGGGAGGTGGAACCCCCATGGTTAACAAGCACACCGTACACGCACCTAAAGATAAAGGGGGCCTTACATTTCCAAAACTGCAAAATTACTATTGGGCAGCTCGAATACACCAAATGTTGAATGGGTACACAAATAATTGAGAAAGGTTTGGCTCTTCACTGAGTGAGCGGTGACGGGTTGCCACCTTTGCATACAGCCATGGCTCCCAAGAACCAAGAGGTCTGCTGGCCAATACCACAGCCCCATTACAAAAGTAACACAGAAAAATGGGACTCTAGGAATCCATCTCCTTCCCTTCACCCTACACTGCGTTCATACACAATGAAGACTTTACCGCAGGTAGCGAAGACACAGGCTTCACCAACTGTGTATCTCGGGTGATTATGAAGACGGAGGATATGCACATAAATGGCAATGTTTGCTCCTTCGAACAGTGAAAATATGTGTTTGGATTAGAGGAGGGCAATACGTTTAGTTGCTTACAGATACGCCATTGGGTATTCAACCCGGTTAATGAACAGGCAATGGCAAGATCTCTTATGCCGCTTGAAAGAAATATTTATCTTGCTTCAAGTTCTAAAGGACTGATCTCTAAACTCTACAGAGTTGTGAATGAGCTTAGCATATTGGAATGCCGCTGTTATTGTAAGGTTTTGGAAAGGTAACTAGGGAGAACTATAGAGCAAGGGACATGGGAAGAGATGGGGTATCAAACACCTGCCAGACTTCGCATAGTCAACCCCAAAATGTCAGACCGCTGCTGGGGAGACTGTAGACAGAAAGGCACTTTGCTTCATATCCTTTGGGGATGTCCAATTATCAGAGTAATACCAAAATCTCGCATCCATTACTGCAACCATTACGTAACTGCGTCTTTTCGTTTCCACAAATGACTGACTACCATTACTGAGCCCAAGCAGAGCGGTGGTTGCGGGGGTGACCCTGTTCCTCTTGGGTGCAGCAACCGGAGTCAGGGGTGGCAGGGGGTGTCCCCCGCTTACCATTATGATAAGCGGGGGATAAGGTGGTAAAAAAAAAAGGAGCCTGCAGCATGATTATTGGCCCACGGAAGAGGGAGGAACTAACGCTGCAGGAATGCAAGCCACTTGGCGGTGCACACAAAAGTGCGCTGCCGTAAAAGTAAGTTGTGGCCCAGGGCATACGGGTGAAAGCGATCTATCTGATCACTGCACCGTGCCGTAATTGGAGTCGACATTTTCCTCGGCACAGTTACAGGCGGCGCAGTGATCACATACATTCCAATTATCTAAAGCTTTTGGTTAGAGCTGAGGTCTAAAATCATGAGAATTCTGGTCGTGGAAGTACCACTAGACCTTGAATTTTGCATGCTGGGATCCCAGGGGGACTACAAACACCTAGGAGCAATGGGAAATACCAGACACATTGCCCATATACTACTGGGGAGATGCAAACAGAAGTTACCACCTTCTGTCGACCTCTGGATAGAAAGATAGTGGCATATTCTGGCTATGCAAAGACGTACGGCAAACATCAGAGGCGCCACAAACACATTTACAAGTGTTTGGTCCCCATATCTCAAATACATGAAGAAATACTTTAATGGCCACTCCTGCCAAGTTAGGCTGAGAGCCTTGAACTTAACTGAGCCGCCATATACAAGTCAATATGACAATGTATCGGTTTTGTTCATTATGAGTTTATTTTCTTACAGAATATAATGCGGTATTGGGACTGAGAGGCAAAGGGATATCAATGCGGGATTGTATAGTTACTTCGGTTGGAAACATGTTTGAAAGGATGGTTATTGCAAAATTCAGTAAACTGTTTCTTTTTTAAAAGAAATTCTCAATTTGCAATTCTCCGAATGCTGTGAGCCAAGCATGGGCTATGCTTCCTACAAGAGATTCTCCCACTGAGGATACAGTTTTGCTAAGTCCCTGTATGTTTCAGTGGAACAAAGTGGTCCCAAAGCTTATGCAGTGTGCTTTTAGTCTTCAAATTCCAAACAGAAAGCATTGCCAATCCCAGCAGAGGCAGCAACCCTGGGGGTCCAGGAAGAAACATTAAAACCTGAAATAGGGAAAAGGCCAATTATAGTCTTGGCTCAGCCTCTTGAGCCCAAAGCAGCCGCAGGTGCACACAGGAAGAATAGCCAATGACAACTCTCATCAAAATAACAGCCACCAGTGCCCAACCTCAAAAGAAGACCAACCCAGCATGAGGCGGGAACACAATATGAAAGGCCCTAGCTCCAGTCAGGATGTGTGGGTTGTAGGAGGCGGCTCACATTTGGAGAAGGCTGAGAAGTGGAGAGTGCTGGCGGAAGAAGTGGCTGGAGGGACATGAGAGAGTGGAGAGGGGGCAGCAGTGAAGATCAGGAGAATGTGGTGAATGAGCAAACAGAAGGAGGTGTTAAAAGCTAAGGAGGTGGCAGAGGAAGTGATCACATCAGGACTCGGAAGTGGTAGTTAAGAGCAGGTGGTAGGAACTAGGATAGAGGAGGTAGTAGGAACTATGGTGTAGGAGGAGGAGATGGCCAGGGACAAGGTGCGAACATCAGAGACCTAGAGTGCATGGAAGAGGTAACATGAAGGGCATAGAGTAATGTAGAGGTGGAGGCAGCGATATCACAAGCTGGAGGTGGTAGGAAAGGTGGAACAGAGAAAGTTGGAAGAGTAACATATGGGGAAGAAGGGTACATCCAGGAAGAGATAAACCCCAGTGGAGGAGGCGAGTTAGAGGTAACAACAGCAAGCAGAGCAGCCAATGTAGGCCAGCTGGCAACATATTGAGCGGTGGAGATAAGAATATCACAACGGGAAGGAAAGTCAGAGGAGAAGGCAAATAAACACCTTTTTGCTAGCAGGGCAGAAAGGTTCTGGCAAGCCTAGTCAGTGCCAGGTTGGACCAGACAGTGGGAGGAGGAAAGAGATCGGGAATGGGAGATAATCCTAGGAGCAGAGAGGTAATAGTGGCAGCAACCAAAGGGTAACATTTGGGGGTAGAGCTTAAAGGACTCCTTTCCATATCTCACAACCTCCATGGATGATGGCTGAAGCAGCTAACTTGCATTCGGCACAAATGAGACGTCAATGCTGTGGTAGAGAGGGGGGAGTGTAGACACGCTACAGCACAACACTCCAAGCAAAATGGAAGCCTCAGGGGTAGGCATCAGTTGAAAGGTGTGCTTTGTTGGACTCTGACCTGATACATTTTTAGCAAGTATTTCTAATTAAATTTAAAGGTAGAAGAGGAACCTCAACTAAGCACTACATAAAGTGTATTTTGGTTATGTACTAAATCCTGCACCAAAGTAACCAAAAATCTGCAGCACACGAGACAAACGAATCTTTGAATAGACAGGTCTGGCGAAATATGTAATTCTAGCAATGACCTTGTTCCAGTCCAAGTGGCCCATCATAGGCTGGAACCAATGGGGGTGCGGGCCAATCTACACTTGGTGATGATGTCAGACATGTGATGCAAACATTCCAAAGTGCAACACTTTCCTAGGTCAGATGTTTGCAACATGTTACAGTTACACCTTTCAGCGGAAATGTGCACAGTGAGAAGTAATTAGGTAATGTGGCATGATGGAATATCTGTGGATGCAAAGGCAGTAATACATATACCTGTTTCTCAAACAATTCGCTATGTGCATGGATTTGTAATAAATAACTCGGAATTAGGCACGCAGATCAACCAAGTCTGGAAAAAGTACCAGGGTATAGATGAATAAAAATACAATCACGAGGAAATCAATTTAGCACTGGGACCACAAGAACGTGCCATTCACAGCCTTAAATTTTACTGTAAGTGTAACCCTTTTCCTGCAGGGGGCACACAAATCAGGGCACTTACCAGTGACATCATCAGCATCACCTGTCTCTGCCGCCATCTTGGAACATCGAGGGTGGGAACAACCATGTGCTAGGCAGACAAGAGAGGCTCCCAACAACAACCAAGATGTTTCAGCAGACCTTACAACAGCCCAAGCACCAGGGGCGTTGCTAGGGGGGGGCTAAGGGGGCTATAGCCCCTGATCTTTTGGTTGTAGCCCCGGATACAATCTCAGGAGCAACAGCCAAAAGACTAGCTAGCCCCCAACCCCAACCGTTCTGACATCAGCTTAGCCCCGGGTCTTTTCCAGACCTAGCAACTCCCCTGCCAAGCACTGATGCTTTGTTTCATAAAACAAGGAGGAATTTGCATTTAACTAACACGTATATTGTACAGACGGGCAGTTGCAGCACCAGTCACCTTTCATGCAATCTTGAAGTTACCAGCACAGACCCAAACACAAATAATCGGTGACAAGGGGCCAGTGTCAAAAAGGCTGGTGGTCAAAGGGCACCCTCTAAGGGTATGCAGTAACCTAAGACGACTTGCATTACCACTACCATTATTCAAACATATACCTCAGCAGCCATAAGCAACCTGGTCCCAAACTAGCAATCTGTTCCCCTACCCTTACCATTTTAATAGAGTCTGACCAATTTCCTAAGGTCTACCTCCCCACTCATTCACCAACCGAGCAAACTTGTGTGAGGGTACCTAAACATGTGTTTCACCATTTTACATAAGCTAAATAATCTTGGGAGGATAGCTCAGGGGCAACGTGCTAGCCTTGGAAACAAAACAACACAGGTTCGATCCCTGGGTCAGCGGTTAGAAATCACTGGATATTAAGCACTTTATAAATAACCTACCATAGCGTATCAAATGCAATTAACAACCATTCAGAACTCTCTGTTCATGTGATGTTCTTCAAACGCTCAACTTGGAGCATTTGACATCTATTTATTTACATTTCTTTATGAAATAGAATTCGATGTCTTGCCCAATGCCAATGTACTCACTCACAAAGTTACAGTATTAATGAGAACAGCATTGAGCACCTACCTAGGCTTCAGTTGGCATACTTGGGATTAGGAATGCGCAGTACATCCAAAAAAAGAACCCCTGCAAATAGGTTTCCACGAGAAAAAGAGATCCTTTGAGTTCAGCGCATTATTCTCCCGGAAAGATGCAATTAATTGGACGTTCCCATCACACTTGTGATGACTCAGCTGGATTATCTAATTACAGTTCGGTGTTGAGAGCCGAGAGAGTATTAATTATTAGACGGTAATGCAGTTTGGGATGTGAAGCAGGACAACTGTGCAAGGAACCTTTCTGCAAAATGTCCAGACATTTATCAGAAGTTAGATTTGGAGTTCCGATTCGTGTATTCGTTTAGAAAAACACTTTGAGGTCTGTGAGTGAGGTCACTCAAATGATAAAACTTGCTTTATTTTATTGGCGACAGTATGTATTCAGTGTAAAGTGCTTTTGGAGAACAAAACCCCATCAGGCGCAGTGGGCGGGGCGTGTGATTAGATTTGCAGAGAGAAAGTATACAGTCCGTTTCTTTCGCTTGTGCGCACGGAAGTACAATCCGTAATGTAACGTCCCCAAATTCAATTTATGTTACATATGAACTAAATCCACGTAAGTTCTACTTTATTAATTAATGAGTATGTGTGTTTTGGTTATTTGTAATGTGTCATAAGCCTTAATTTCTTGAGTTTCTTCCTACGGCACAACAACCACCGCAATATACGCGGCGTTGCTGGACTACAATCACTATTGTTACAGGAATGTAAGATTATATTAGTACCCGGCAAAAGTCAAGCAGAATGCAACACACATTCTTATTGGCTCTCGCCGGGTCTTTAACCGGCGGAGAATTCCTTGATTCTCGGCTGGGATTCCAGCCGCCTTGTCCACGGCGGGGGGCGTGACAGCCCCTCAGCCAATGAGGAGGCTCGAAGCGGGCCATCCCCGCTCCGAGCCTCCCCACGGCTGAGAAGCTGCCTTTGCCCCCTCATCCGGGGACGCAGGTAAGGGTTTTTTTATTTTTTTGTTCCCCTTTCCTCCCACCTCCCTGCCCTCCCCATCTCACCCCACTGACCTTCTGTCTCCTTTGTCCACGGTGGGCAGTGTGCAAGCCACCAGCCTTGTGGAGGCTCGAAGCTGGGCCATCCTTGCTCTGCGCCACCACACGGCTTGAGGCTACCCTCGTCCCCCGCTGGGGATTCTGGTGTGTCTTTTTTTTTTCTTTTTCCTTTCCCCTCCCCCAACCCCACTTACCTTCATCTCTGTCGTCTTTTGGGAACATTTCTGTTCCCAGCTCGTCCGCTCCCGTTGGCTGCCATGAAAAGTAAAAACGGATTCCGTTTTCCCTTTCCTGGTGGCCATTTGCTTGGCCATTTTTTTTTCTGTCCCGGAACACTGCAGCATTTTGGGACAGAAAAAAGTGCTGTTAGTGCCCCTGTCATGCAGATCTTGCGGGCCGGGGTACTAATAGCAATATGCCCCTCCCGGCGGGGGCATTACCTGACTCGGTAATACCCCCACTGCTCAGGGCATATTGCTTAATTAATGACACAGGCGGGTGTTATGCATGTACGTGTTTCTTTCTGTTACAAGCTAATGCTTTGAAGATAATAAATCCCTGAAAATCCCTGAAAAGATTCTAAACAGATTTTTGTTAAAAATGTTCACGATGGGGTCACAATCTTATAGAATAGCAGGATAGAAGCCAGCTTGCAGACCCCTCCAGCCTCACTTTAACCCTCTAATTAGGACATACATGTGATACTATCACTGACGTTTATAAAGCATTCAGAGAGATTTTGGGAGCGGTAGGACCTATCTCTGTGTTCTCCTCCTGTTAGTGAGACAGTTTTAGTTTTATGAGACTGAAACCTTTTATTACGCAACGTTAAAGCATGCCCAGAACATTCCAAATGCAAGAGCGAATGGTTTATGATAAAAGGTCCTGAGGGTGGACTCACTACACCAGTCACATGACTTGAGAACGTCCTCCATCTTGCCTATTGCCGGAAGAGTCATGGAGACAATGCTAGCTCTCATGAAATGAGCACCGGTAAAGAAGCTTTCAGTTCCTGTTTCACTGCTGGTCCCCAGGTTGCAAGGAGACAGGGGCATGATGCATGCAACTTGCTTGGTAGGAGTCAAAAAACGAAATCAGCAGCTAAGAGACTGCAGTCAATATCAAAGTGATTTCCCTTCTGTTCATAGTATTTCAGACATTCAACGGCACCCAGTTTTTAATGATGCTAAAACTAAGGATTAGCTATGCATGCACATATGGTCCTTGCACATCTGGTGACTTGGTAACATATCTCTTAAGCGAAATGTATTTATTTATTTAGTCTAATATTTATTGCGCGCCCCATGCCCATAGGACTCAGAGCGCGCATGAAGAACAGACAGAAACGAGACAACGAAAGTCATTTGTCAGGCAGGGGATTCAGGCAGGAAGACGGGGAGTATGGGATTTAACCTATATACACGCTAGTGTCTATATTTAAATGTCTGATATCCTAGAACAGATGGAAAATACAAGACAGAATAACAGTGCAGATTTTGAGACCAGCTTCTGATTGAGTGTTGCTGGTTTTCTTCTCTGTAGAGCCCTCACTTCGTAACTAGACAGACTATTGGCACTTTCTGCAGATCCCAGCAGTGGTTCCTTCTCGGTGCCTTATTACAGCAGATGGGTCTTGAGCTGTCCTCGGATGGACATCAGGTTGGTGGGTGGAGTGGCACGTCCAGATGTGGGGAGCAATTGCAGCGGGCCATCTGTACCCCTGGGTCTTGATTGCAGTTTTTGAAATTAGTAGGCAGCTGGCCCATGCGATGCATGGAGATCTGAATGGTTGATATTGTGAGATCTTTTCTTGCAGGTAATACGGTGCACTTACATTATATTCAAGGCACAATATCGTGTAGGCAATGCTAACCTGCACCTGAAGCCAAAGTCTGCGTTTGAGTTGGACAATTCTATTTATTTTATTGTATTACTTACAGCACACACCTAGCCCAAGAGCAGCAGAGAACATTGCAACTTGAGGGTGCCAGCATTGGGGTTGGCATTTGATACAGTAGCGCAGTACTTTTGGTGGAGGGAGAGATTTGTATTCATCCAACAGGTATTGTTGAAAGAGACATGTTTTTGGTCTTTTGCAAAACTGAACGATGGTGGAACATTGCAAGTCTCTGCCGGGTTTGAGTTCCCCAGGGTCGACGTGTAGCAGGAAAAGGACTGATTGCAAGATTTTTCATTTTGGGCTAGACTACAAACCCTTGATACATTTTGCTCTGTGAGATGCAAGAGTCTCCACAGGTGTGTAGTTTAGCTGCCAAGTATGTTGTTGTTCCTTTCGAGACTGCTTTGTAAGTGATACATTCGGTTTTGATTCTAATCCTATCGGAGAGGGTAGAGCCAGTGATTCAGCGCAGTGTAGGAGTGATACGTTCAAATTTGTGAGTGCCTGGAATTTGGCAGGCTGCAGCGTGGTCTTCTTCCTTGTTGGGGGCCAGGTGCATGGCTGGACGTTCAGTAAGGATGCAGTTTCCCCGTCATTGTGTGAGGTCACGGGTTATTGGACCACCACGTGGAAGTTATACGGGGGATCCGGAATTTGATTTTGTGGAGTGTGGAGATCTGTAACCATGGTGTTTGCACCTTTCTGGCTATGTGGCTTGGTTAATGACTGGCTGGTCTTATGTTAAGCCGAATATGAGCTAACCTGTGGCATTCAGGGCTTTTTGAAGCCTTTTCATTTGATAGACATGACGGTCCCCAACAAAGGGATTTAATTCATTTTCATTACACTTTTATTTATTTTTTTTATTTTTTTTTTACTTGTGCATAATCAAAATACATGATTTTTACAAGGCTGAGATCTTCCTAGAAACTCTTGAATGCAGTTATGAAGCGTTTTTCGCCATAGGCACTGAACAAAGTTTAAAAAAGCGGTACAATCACGTGATAATGCAGCATCGACTGAAGCAGAAGAGGGGAGAAACAGACAGCATTAAGTGGAAAGAAAGGACAAAAGATGAGCTTTCAGTTTAGATTAAAAAACACAGAGAGACGTAGAAGAAGCGACAGAGAGAGGGAGAGAATCCCAATGTTTGGGGGCTAGACGAACAAAGGAATGGAAATTAGAAGAGGCACAGGGGGGTTTAGGAACAGTGAGAAGGAATAGGTTCTGTGATCGGAGAGTCCAGGAAGGGAAATAGAATGACACTAACAAAGAAAGACAGGAAGGAGACAGAACAAGCGTACATTTAAAGACAACTGAAAAAGAAGGCGTGATTCGAAAGGAAGCAATGGAATGGATAGTAAAGAAGATGTAATAGAAGATCGGGAGGGTAGAGAAAAAAGACGAGACGAATGGAGGAGTTATAGACAGAGCGAAGAGGAAGAAGATGTGAGGCAGGGAGAACAAGCAAGAGAGATGAGGTAGTCAATGTGGGGAAAAAAAGAGGGAGAGGACAAGAAGTTTAGTATCACGAGTTAAAGGTGAGCAGGACAGATATTGAAGAGAGCATGATGACAAGAATGAGCGATAGAGGAGATATGAAGTGAGAAAGAAAGTGAGGGATAAATAGCCCACTGACCATGCTCTCCACCCGCACTCCTGCCCTGTCTTGCACTCAGCACACAGCATCCATGCAGGCCATGACTGACTGATAACCCCTCACCCCCCTGGCGATTACCTGGGAGATGTGACCTCCATCAGAAGACACCAAAAGACCTTGCTCTCTTCTAACCCCTGCTTGTAATCCACTACTGCAACTGTCCTTACTTGCTTACTCAATCTGCTGTCTAAGGGCCATTTTATGCTGCATTTAAGTGCTTCTTTGGAAATTCGAATCTAGGTGTGGTTTACATCTGTGCATCCTATATTTTATGCTGCATTCAAGTGTTTCTTTGGAAATTCGAATGTAGGAGTGCTTTACATGTGTGTAGCCTCCCACCTCCCTTGGTTGCTATGCCGCCTGGTGAGTTTAATCGTGCTTTGTGCAGCCTCTCCTGCTATCTCTCTTTCCCTCATCCTCAATGGCACTCTCTATCTCCCCCATCTGATATAACTGTTACTCTATCACCTATCCCTCCTCTCTCACAAAGTCTGGCAGTAAAAAGTTTTAAAAAGATCTCTTGGCCTCTAACCATGGCCTACCAATTGCTGACAAACATGTCAGTGCTACTTCCAGACAGACTACCACTGATGTCCTATTCAATGTCCCCTCTCCAGACCTACGGACTTCCCACATGCTCTCTCCCCTCTCCCCTTTTTCCTCTTCACCCATTAATGGCAGCACTAGATGGGACGTACTCTTGGCACATTTCTCATCCTCTAAGTGCATCATAAATGTCTTTCACAATGTCACTGTTATGGCCCAGGGCCCTCAACCCAATCTTTTTCTCTTTGATCGGTGCCTTCCAGCCCTCATTAACTTCCGACCTTCTCTGGCTACCCCCTCCTCCCTCTCTCTCTTCACCTTTTTCACCACATCCGATGGGTGTACTACCCCCCTGTACCCATCCTCGGAAAACCTTCAAAGGTGGGGACCGGCTACACTTATCCAGTCTAACGTTTGTTCTGCTGTCAATAACTCTTCTGATATCTGCTTCCCGAGACGTGGTTCAATGCCAGCTCAGTCACTGCTTTTGACTCCCTCGTCCCTGACGTCAACAAAATCCTCTCCAAACCCTGGGCCAATCGACTTGGTGGTGGAGTAGCCCTGATCTTCCCTGAGTGGGTTCCCACCTCTCTCATATCCACCCAGCCTTATTCCTCCTTTGAAAGCCTTGTCTATAAGCTTGGTATCTCCCTGACTGTCTCGCTCACCCATGCATCTACAGACCCCCTGGCCCTGTCTCACTCTCCCTCTCAAAATGGGCCGATTTGACCTCCTCTCTTCTGACTTCTTCCTCTAAACTCCTCTTCCTTGGAAACTACAACATCCACTTTGACTCTAGTGTCCCTGACTCCACACTCTTCCGTGATCTCTGTACCTCTCTCTCTCTCACTATTCTCCCTTCTGGCCCTACCCACTCTGCCAGTCACAGCCTTGCTGCCTTCATTCCTGCTGATTTTCCATTCCCCAACCCTCGCTCTGCCCCTCTCTCCTTGTCTGATCACTTCCTCCACTCTTCCAAACTTGGATCTCTTGGCCCCCTGACCGAGCATCCCCCAGCACTGTCAGCCTCCTTTGAGGTCATATAACCGATGAAGCAAGTGTCAGATGCTGCATTTGCCTCTACCTTCATCACCCTCCTTCCCCCTGTTGACTCTCCCACTGACTCTGCTTTGTCCATGACAATCTTCATCTCGCTATTACTATCACTCTTGACATTCTTTCCCCTGTCATGAGGATCCACCTGAAACCTGCCTCCAAGCATAACAGTTAGTACAACTCCAATTTAGCCGCTCTGAAACTGAAGTGTAAAGTTGTTCAATGGAAGTGGCAGACCCCAGGCTCACCTTCTGATAAACTGGCCTATCGCCTACTCCAAAGGCAATACCGTCTCCCCATCCTCTCCAAAAAGAAGGTCCACATCCAGGCCTGCATTTCTGGAGCCACTAACAAGACAGCTGAACTCTTCAAAATCTGCAAGGAACTAGCCAAACCATTGTCAGTCTCTACCTCGCCTCTTCCTTCTCAAGCCCTCTGTACTACACTGGCCACCAACTTTACCTCTAAAACGCAGGACATTCTGACCTCTCTCTCTTCTTCCCCCTCCTCCCATATTACCCCCCCAGCCTCCTGCCTCCCTTGGCCTCTCCCCCCACCCACTCTCTCCCCCTTCTCTCCTATCACAATGGATGAAGTCAGCACAGTAGTCGTTCTCTGAAGGTCTCATACAAGCAGGTATCTCCCTGTTTGTCTAGAACCATCAAGGACATGATCTCCTCCCTCACACTGTCTCTTCCTGACTTTTGTAACCACTCTCTAGCCTCCAGCTCTTCCCCTCCTCTCTCAAGCACACCCTTGTGCACCACCTCCTAAAAAAGTATTCACCGTTCAGCCTTCAGCCGACCCCTCGTGTCTGGCCAACTACTGCCCTATCTCTACTACACCCTTCCTTGGGAAACTCCAGGAGAAGTTGGTCTTCCCCCACTGACCCAACACACTGAGCTTGTCGGTTATTTACATGACCATCAATCTGGATTCCGGGGGGTTGAGAGGAACGGAAACTGTTCTCCGGAACACCCACGAAGAATTGCTTGCAAATCTTGACTCTAACTCTCCCTCTGATCTCATTCTCCTTGAACTCTCTTCCACCTTTGACATAGTCAGCCACTCTATTCTAATAAAGCGGCTCCAAGATACCCTTGGTATCTCAGACCCGGCACTGTGTTGATTGACTTCCTTCCAACTGACCGCCCCTCCCAGGTGATCCTGGTCTCTTTCTCCTCCTCCCTCTTTCTCTCAACGTGTGGTGTTCCCCAGGGCTCTATCCTATTGCCTCGACTCGTTAATATCTACCTTGCTCCTCTTGTTCACCTGATCACCACCTGCTCTCCTCACTTCCAGTGTTATGCAGATGTTACAATGATCTCTGTCTTAATGCCAGTAAAACTGAGATTCTTCCTATTGGAAAACCCCTTTTTTACAAATATCCCGGGTCACAATGAACCATGAACCAGACCAGTGGGTGGGATTGCAATATTTATTTATTTTAAAATTCAAAGAAATCACACAAATTTAAATATTGGGCAGTGTAGCATCCATGCTCTTTTGGAATTATGCACAGCTCATGAATCTTCTGTGCTCAGGAGCGTGCCATGGAACACAACTACATCAGAGGGAATCCAGAACATTTGTCAAGCAATAACAGCTAACAACCATTACAGCTGTTGACACTGCTCCCTCCTCTTCCATATTTATATATAGTATATCCTATTAATAAATATAAGTGTTTATGCCACACATACGTCCCGTAATTATTTATTCTCCATTGTACCCTGATACTACATTTGGCGACGAGGATTTCACTTACCTGTTCGTTGTTTATCTGAAGTTGAGACGGCTGTGCTCATGCCCGAGCGTTGTAGCGGCCCCATGTGTTGTGAATCTGTTTGAAGGTACGTGGGGTATTGGAAAGACTGCTCCACTCCGGCCTGAGCGTCGCAGCGGCCCCGGACGCCGAAAATCCGGGAGAGGGACTGCCCAGTACTGTTGTTATGAACCGCCGTCACATACGGTCCATCTTTCATTCCTTCACCTACGCGCATGCGTGTTTCATGTGATTTGTTAAGATATTTCTTCCGTATTTGAAGCCGTATTCTCTGTTGAAGCTGCACACGTTGATTTCATCACGCCCTGATTTACTACCAGCGTGTATACAGCAGGCAAATATTTTATTAAAGGCTGTATGCACGCTGTATATATAACTCACATTCTGATCCAAGCTCAGCAACGTGCAACATTAACCCTTGAACTGCTGCCATTGTAATGAACATTTTCTTACTTGCAGATGTATTGCAGTACTGTACTGATCTGAGGATTGGACCTACAAGCAACAATTAACACACTTTGCTTTCCATGAATATTTTTGTTGTGGCAAGATAAATAAAATAAAGAAATAATTAAAATAAAGAATAAAGGAACCTAGCAGTGAGCATCACACCACTATTAATCTTCACAGCAGAGATGGCATTCAGCAGTGTTCCTCCTCCTATGCTCTTCATGCCTGATACCAATGAGCCCAGCATACCGTGGAAGAGGTGGATCAGGTCCTTCAAACACTATGCAGGTGTGGTTTGTGGTCCAAATTGCAGCGCTGAGAAGAGGAAATCATTATTATTGTACTGTTTAGGGCCAGCTGGTCAGGACAAATATGAAACACTACCGGACCTCCCGGCAGATGAAGATGTTGATATAAATGAATATGAGCACGCTGTCAGGAAAATTGATAAGCATCACGAGAAGAAAGTAAGCATAATATTAGAAAGATATAAGTTTGGCAAGAAAACACAAGAGGAGGGAGAAAGTGTTGAGAAATGTATTACTGCATTGCAACTTTAACGATCAACTAGATGAGAGACTAAGGGATCAGTTTATGTTGGGGTGCAAAAGTGCAAAAGTAAGAGAAAAACTGTGGTCATAATATGATCCTACGTTGGATACTGTACTAAGAGTGGCGAAGGAGGTTGAACACACTGAAGAGTGAGTAAAGGAATTAGAGAATAGAGTGAAATCTATTCAGATTGGCGCCAATAACATGAGATCGACAAAGATATCTGGCAATGCGAATGAAGATAGTGAGTCTATATCTATGATTAATAATACCTCTCTCAGACGGAAAACAATTAGTGGTCAATATAAACCACCACAGACTGACAAAAAGAAGAACCAATCAGAAAGGGAATTCACACAACTTTAATAGGAGAGAAAGTCCAGAAAAACAACCTGTACATTCAAGGAAAAGACGCCAAGGGAGGTGTTACAGGTGTGACAGCACTAATCATTGGGCTGACGATCCAGAGTGCCCAGCAATAAAATCTATATGCAGCAGATGCAAAGGGAACGGCCATTATTCCAAGTGCTGCAGATTTCGCAATACGTCCACCAATTGGATAGGGGGAAATTCAGACAGTGACCACAGTGATAGAGAAGAAGGTGAAGAGTGTGTATTCGTTATAATGGATGATGATGACGAAAAAGTTTTAGAGGGTCCCAAAGCTACAGTTTATGTTGATGGAATAGAAATGAACATGATGATAGATATAGGTGCGAAATACACATTGATACCACAACAATTTTGGAATAAAGAGAAACATGAATATTTACACGAGACCGACATCAACCCCAGAGCTTATGGTGGTGTAAAGATTGATACTATAGGCTGGTTCTGGGGTAAGTTAAAATTCAAAGGTAGGAAAGCCAAAGGGAAATTTTACATTACCAGCATAGGAAAGACACCCCTTTTGAGCTGGACTCATCAGAGGAAATTACAAGTAAAAGTAGATTCTACTGTGGAAGAATCCGTCTTTGCTATTAGTAACAAGATGGGCAAATGATGTCATGGAAGCAGTGTCAACAGCTGTAATGGTATCATTTGTGTTGCACTTCGCTGCATTGGGTAAACTTTCCCTTTGGATTTCCTACCTTTGAATTTTAACTTACCCCCGAACCAGCCTATAGTCTCGTGTAAATATTCATGTTTCTCTTTATTCCAAAATTGTTGTGGTAGCACTGTGTATGATGAGAGAAGGTCTGTGAATAAGTACAACAGGGATATTGTTGTGGGAAAAATGGTCACAGTCAATCTTCCCCCTGCTCTCACAGAAGGCCTGTGTATGTGGTCCAGACCAATCAGAGTTATAGAGGCATTTAAACATGCTGTCAGAACGGAAGATGGAAGGATTTGGGATATCGAGAGAGTACGGGTTTGTGGTAACAGTAAACATGTGAATGCGAGTAGTGGTGAGGATGTTGATGGATGTTTAAGTGAGACCAAGGAGAGAGCAAGTTGTCTAAGGGCGGTGTCAAGAGTGGATAGTGTGCAAAAAGACTATTCAAACAAATCTGAGATAATTTCCTTGCCAGCTTTTATCAGAGATACAACTAGCAAGTCCAGGTGTGGAAGAGCCTATCGCAAACCAAGACGTATGGAGGACTATGTGTAAACTGTTATACATTTCTGAATTCAGCATTATGTTTTTTTCTGTTTTTGTGACATTATAAAGGAAGGGAGATGTGTAGCATCCATGCTGCTTTGGAATTATGCACAGCTTATGAATCTTCTGTGCTCAGGAGCATTCCATGGAACCGAACTACTTCAGAGGGAATCCGGAACGTTTGTTAAGCAATAACAGCTAACAACCATTGCAGCTGTTGACACTGCCCCCTCCTCTTCCATATTTATATATAGTATATCTTATTAATAAATATAAGTGTTTATGCCACACATACGTCCCGTAATTATTTATTCTTCATTGTACCCTGATACCACAGGCAGCAATCACCAATGGGGTGATAATTACAATGAAAACTACTGAAGTACACTTGGGTAAACCTCTACAATAACATATCCAAAGCACAATTGAATAGGAGCACTTTTTTAATTAGGATAAATAGCACCAGAGTTAAGATTTCCCCCTGCAATGTTCCCTCAACCCAAAATTAATCTAATTCTGAGTGGATAGAACGAAACAGCAGGTAGTCAGGGATATGAGGCAGCAAACAGAATCAAAATCCCCCCTTCCCTTGCAATGGCCTAAAATGACACTCGGAAAATGACAAATAAATAATTAATGTGTGGTTAAATCTATGAGGCGAATATGATTTCTCACAATAGCAGTAATGTATAAACCTTAACAATCACAAGGTAAAGTATCAACAAAGGCATACAGACCCAAAGCAAGTTCAAAGTAAGAACACGATGCAGCCAGAATCACATGTTGGAAAGTTTTTTTTCTCAATTGCAGTTTTAAATGTCAGGTGGTTTTTATGAAAAACGGGTGAAATACTGGGATTTGGAATGCGGTTTTTGGGCTGGGGAATAGATTCACATCACAGGGACAATATAGAGGTAATAGGATGGCTATAGCTAAAGAACTGGATGAGATTTGCAAGATAAAAGGAGGTACGGTTTTGATAAAAAGTAAGCCGTGAAAGAGAGGAAATTGGTTTGGAAAGAAAGACAAGTTTTACTTCAACTAGATTATCAAGACTAGATAGTTAAAGAAAGACACGGTATGATCCAGAGTTGATTCGCGATGTCAACCTTGTCACCCCCGCCTTCAACTTTATGTGGGAATTAGTTTAAATTATTCCAAATATCGCTAAAGGGTTACAAGATGGGGTGGATGAAAGAATTGCACTAACACTAGAAAAACAAGGACAGGGTGCACAGAGAATTCTAACAGTTTTAAACAAGTTACCAGGGTATGGATAGGATTACTGGGAGAGCGGAACAAGGCAAAGGGTCCATTTGGGGTAGGCTATGTGTTTCTATGGGATGGGGAAATACTCACAGTCCACACTTGAATTTGGGATTTTGGAACAGTCAACTGGGTTCTGGTCACTGCACGATGAGCGCCGGATGGCGGTAGACTCTCCTGGCAAAACAACAGCTAGGCCTGTCTGGTCACTGGATGGCAAAGGTACAGCTGGATGCGGGTAGTGGTACAGCTGGATGGCCGGGGTACAGTGGGCATGCAGCTAGCAGGAAAAAGCTGGTCTGGTCTCAGGATGCTCCCCAAAAAGGGTACCACAGCTTTTCCCTTTTTTTTAGTTCAAGGCCTTGCTGGGATAGAGTCAGCTATGCTTTGGCCTTGCTGGGATAGAGTCAGCTATGCTTTGGCCTTGGAGGGGAATCTGAAATCTGGCAAGATGAATGTAGAATATCAGGAACGCAGGCGCTGGAAATTCAGGAGAGAGCGCTGTCTGTGAGCTCCCACCATTTATATAAAAGCGGGTGACATCATGGAATTATATGGTAGGGAAGGCTTAGGCTGGGTACGCCCCTAACAACTGGTTTGGTCAGGGGTGATTGTCCTGCCTTCCCGTCAGCTGATTGGGCTTTTAGAGACTTGACATCAGCTTTATGATGTGGGTTTCCTATGTCCAGAACCTCCCACAGTTAATTTTGGCACAACCCAATTTTGACATAAATGGCACATTTTTACATTTGTGGCATCTTAACAAATTACATAAGCAGATTACATATTTTATGCAGAGTGTGCCAGTCCAACTCTCCAATTTGTAAGACTTTATTTGGTTCGCTTAACAATTTTTTGTTGTATATCCGGCCTAAAATTCTATAACTTTATACATGTGTATAGATTATTATTAGGCATATCAGTATTGAATTTCAAAGCGGCATCATGTACACTTTCTTTAGAATATGCAATTCTCTGCCATTTCTGTTCCCAATATGGCAGCGAAGGCTACAACATCTTAAATTACAAACCACAAAATTAAATTTACACTGTTAACCTTTTGCGTTTCTGCGAAGTCCTGTTGCAAAGATAAAAGTCTTACAGGTTTCTTAATCTACAGTCTTTTGAAGCAAATGGGGCTGGCCTTTGTCCTTCACTTTGCCCATTTTTTTTCAAGCTACCCCCCAAATGTCATTTTAGCCCAGGGTGGCCCTGGGGGTTTCCCAGTTTGATTGAATGTTTATTACCACGTCCTCACTTCATAGGTTGGTTTCCCAGAATCTATTGTCTCAGCCTGGAGCACAGACAAAAGTCTGATTAGTATGTGATATGCAGCCTTCTGGTCCTATTCAAAGTTCTCCAAGCTCGCAATTATCGCCCATTTGTCCTAGAATCTATGGTGGCGCCTTCTTTCGGGGGTTAGGCCACTCCTTTGGTCAGCCAAAGGTCCCTTTAGCCATGGCAGAAACCTGTTTGGCTAGTTTTCAGAAGGCAGCCCATGTCTTTATTTCTTATTTTATTTTATTTTGTTTTAAATCAAAAGCCAGCCTGTTGAATAAAACATCCCATATATGTTTCCCAGCAAAACCCCCCTTTACATTGCTAGGCCAAAACAGGACCTTCTTTCAACATTACACTTTTAAAACAGGCATTTTTCCTTATTTACAAAAGTGCATTTTAACACATTGTGAAGTCTGCTGGGCTGACCATTTCAAAAGGCTTTCTCTCTGAAGTTCCCACACTGCTTTGCAGCCCCAGTCAGTTTCACTTCTACAACAATCTGTTTAAGACACAGGTCCATTGAAATTGACATAGGACCAAAGAGCCAGAGTCTCTTTTGCTGCATTGATATTTGACATTTCGTAACTCAAAGGTCAAGCGTTTTCCAGTGCGACTGAAACTAAAGCTTCTTTTGATTTCTCAGATTTGGCTGACACAGCCTGTCATACAGGGATAATGTTCTATTTTGCTGGAGGACAATCTGGATATGGGTGGGCATGGCAGGGACTCATTGATGAAAGCAGTGTGAGGTTGAACAGATGGAAATAGCGTCAGAGCACCATCATTATAGAGGCCCAATATTTCCTTTTTCAAGGGGAATGTGGATCAAGCAGCAAAGCAGTGCTGATTCTCAATTTTCTTCTTGGTGCATGTAAGAAATACACTGGAAGGCTTTCTCAGTGTGCCCCCTTGTTCCACATTGCCCAATAGGTGCTTGGCAAGATGGTGCAGCCATCATTTTGGTAGCTGTAAAACGCAATTTTGATGCATGGCCATGGTGCTCCAAGGAGCCAGCACAGCCATTTAGCTGGTTCTGCCGAAGTGCAGCTGGATGATGTGAGGAAGTACTGCTGAGTGGGTAAATATATCCCACAAATCCCCCCACCGACTCTTCTGAGATTCCTTGTCGAGGGAGAGTAGGGCAAAGTGGGATTCGTCGGGAGGGCAAAGTGGGATTCATCAGTAGGACAAAGTGGGGTTCATCAGCCGGTAAGATAGCTCAGCGGGCTGAGAGCTTGCTGCTGTGATCTGAGCGTGATCTGCAGGTCGCAGGTTCCCGGCAAGGCCAACTCAGCCTTTCATCCTTCCAAGGTCGATAAATGAGTACCAACTTCGGTTGGGTGATATTGTATGTAAATACGTTCTCTGTAAAGCGCTTTGGATTAAGGTGCTATATAAATAGCAATCATTGTCAGGTGGAGTCCTTCTTCCATCATGAAGTGGTGTGCCACAATCCTCCCGTTGTCTCTCGTTGGAGTGGGCAGCAACACCCACAGCTTCCCCTTAGTTCTTTCTTTGTGGTGTGGAGCAACACCCCCAGATTTTTCTTTGATCTTTTCTTTCCAGGTCCCCAGGGAGGTCCTCCTCGGTGTATGAAGAGAGTAAACAGTACAAATCTATTAAATAAATAAGAACCGGTTACTACATTTTCCCACTGACTGCCTTCCTGGAAGGTTGACAGCAGTGGGACACACATGCATTGCAATAATGACAGTATTTAGACAATAAAGACAAATGATCACTCACAAGGCACAGATACTTATTGTTTTTTTAAGAAGTTTGAGAATCCCTTTCGTCCTGACAATGAAGAAAAATACTCCCTGTTAAATAATTATACCTATAAACCTACCTGTTCCCTTCTGCATCTTCTTTTGCTGGTTCTCATTCTCCAGATGTCTCCTCTATTTGATTTTCTCTTGGCTCCTTAATTAGCTGCAAAGTGTGCCTAGGGTGACAACTTTTTAACTGATTAATATGGACCCATTTCTCTTCTATCAAATCTCCTTTGGGGATGCAGATTCTGTAGGCGACAGGAGAAATTTTATCTACAATTTCAAAAGGATCGCGCTAGCTCGGTAAAGATTTCCACTCCCTGGTCTGGTTCCTTTGGAAATTGTACAAGTAGACTTTGTCTCCTATCTGGTATTCCTTTTTTTGTTGTTTTCAAATCATATTGACTCTTCATCCCCTCTGCAGAATTTTCCAGAATCCGCTGAGCATACGCAAAAGCAGGTTAAGCCCACAGCAAGTGAAGGGCACGCTGCTGTTTTCGCTGTGGAGTGGATTAATTCATTGAGGATTGCTTTTCTTTGTATCCCGTGCATCCCGTGTTAAACACGGTAAAGACTGCTCATACCGCTGCTCACACCATCTCCTGCACCTTTAAGGAGCTGACGAGGCTGAACTCCGCCCCACCAGGAAGTTCGGTATTTACCCAGCAACAATCCGCCCTCGCGGCGTTAAGCCCACAGCAAGTGAAGGGCACGCTGCTGTTTTCGCTGTTTGCCTGCTTGCCTGGAGGCCGGAGGTAGGAAAATACAAATTTCTCGACAAACATCACGGCTCACCCCAAGAGGCGGTCTGAAACACAAAGAGCCTCTACTGTCATCCTACTGAACTGCATATACGCAGCATGCCCTTCTGCGGCTGATACTGACGAGTGCTTGAATTGAATGTATCAACTCGAACTCACGACTAGACGATATAAAACGCAAAGGTACATGAGAAACATTAGTGAAAAAATGCAGAGCCTGCCCTTCTGAGATCAGTAACACAGGCAGGACTGCCGGCATTTAGCAATCACTAATTGTTCTCATCTGCTAAATAGTTTCTATTAAAAAAACAAACAAAACTAAAGCACGACCTAATCCTGAAGCAGAGAAGGCCTGTTAGGTCCTTGATCCACAGCTCCCCAAACAGTGCTTTCTTTCACGTGTGGATTTTACTTATTCCAACCAGCCTAGAAACACATCTGCATATCGGTGGAGACTGCGGGCCCTTTGGCCTTTGATCCACCATACTCGAACCGGGACATACATCAAGTGCGTGCTAGCACTGACTCAGACTGCTAATTTCTACGCCTGCATACTGTTGGAGACTCCGGGCCCCCTGGCCTTTGATCCACAGTGTTGCAGGCGGGACATACATCAAGTGTGTGCTAGCTTTGACTTCGACTGCTAACTTTTACGCCTGCATACTGGTGGAGACTGTGGGCCTTTTGGCCTTTGATCCACCGTTTCTCAAACAGCATCCATAAGCAACGAGTGAGCCAGTACCTGTAAACTTGACCACCTAGCACACAGGTTCCCTGGTAGAGACTGTGGTCTGTGCTGCACCTCGAAAATAACTAGGAGCATCCAAAATAGCATCTCGACCAACGCCAAATTCGGAAATAACTCCACCACAAACAAGACTTCAGACAAAGAACACGGGCACACCCAATACCAAGATCATAGGCCCAAAGAAGCTGGGCTCAAACAGCGCAGCAGAAAGCGATCACCGAAAAACAGAAAATGGCGAAACTCAAAATGAAGGTGGAAGCATAGATATGAAACAAATTGAACCATCAAAATCAGGTGGCAAAGAGTTCGGAAAGGATTAATCAAAGGAACATGATGATAACAGCTCACACTATAAAGTAGAGAAAACCCTTCCCCTACCATCATCGCCAGGAAAAAATGACAACGCTCCAAATCATCAAAAAACTAATGATAAGGAACAGGAGGAAGCAAATATAGAGGAAAAAAGTGATAGAAAGGAGATGAGAGAGGAAATAGCGACAGAACACAAGAAAATTGAGAATAACACTATCCACAGAACAACTGATGAACAAAATAAGCCCATGAAAAAAAGCAATGCGACTGAAATAGACACAAAAAGCGACAGACAAAAAAGCGAAACAAATACCATTCTAAATGAATTGGAGCATGAAAAAGAAATATGGAAATACCAGATAGCACACGAGGATGAAGAAAAGGAATTAACCCAGCAGCAGAAAGCCAAAAAGGCAAGAAGAAAATGGCAATCACTCTATGAGAGTAGAAGGCAATCTCAAGTGCCATCAAACAAAATTGGACCAACAAGTAAACCCCAAGGCAGCATGTCTATCGCTAGACATAACCAAAATAGAAAATCTTATGAAAAGCCATGAAAAAAGGAAAGAGATATTTGGCAACAAACAACCCCCCAATACAACAGACGCGAAGTACAGTAATGCCCAAGATACACAAGAAAGCAGAAAATTAATCAAGAGAGAATACAAAGAAAGACAGCTAAGGACAAGCAAAGGATACTCCATTGTAGATGAATAAGCAAAGAAAAACAACAAACCATTTTACCCAGAAGATTCATCAACACCAAACATATGTGGATGCGAGAAAGGACATAACCATGAAATGGCATCAATACCAACATCGATGCTGGATCTCCAAAACATGTTAATCACGACAACATCACAATTTCTCATTCCATATATGAAATTACAAGAAGCTCTAATCGAAACAATAAAAGATCAAGCCACCTTATTAGCATTAATACACTCAAAACAAACTTACCAAGATGCACATATGAAGAAATTGCAGGAACGTCTAGACACAGAAGCAACCGCCAGCCATTTTTGGCAAACAAGACTGATTGATATTGCAAGAAGTGAACGTGCTGAAAAATCAGATCTAACGCACGCGCTGATCACAATGATGACTGAAAGAAACTACCAGAGAAACCAGCCCAAGATAGACACGACAAAAGGAAAAACAAACAATCAGTTGAGTAACGAAGAGCAAAAAAGGACAGAGAACATTGCTGCTGAAGAGATGGAACAACCTGCACAAAAAGCAACACACAACAGCCCAGTGGATAATTTAATTGATCTAACTGAGCCTTTGAATCCACCGGTGATTCCGATAATTTATTTTTTAGAAAAACCAGAAAATTATGACATCTTTAGCAAAGGAAATAAAACGAAAGCTGAAGAAGAGAAACAAAAAATGGCACTAATGGAAAAAACAAAAGGAAAACAGGCTCACAAGCATTTCTGAGAAATCTAAGAATTCCAGAAAATGAAATGAAAGCACAGAAAAAACCAAAAACAAAGCACAGAAGGCAAAAACGTCCTTAATCACCTCAAAGGACGAAAAAAAGGAGAAAATAGAACCCCCAAGATGTGAAGGAGATTCAGAAGAAAGATTAATGGAAGAATTGATGGATATGTCAGTACAAGAAGATGAAATTATTGATCTATCAGAAGAGGCACAAATTCAAATGAGCCAAGCCTCAATGATCACCTTAGATAACTGCGAGGAAATCGATTTGCAGGAGTCCACGGGATATGATTTTTCACTCGAAGATATATCAAATGAAGAAACACAGGATATAACATACACTCAAGAAGATTCTGAAGAAGAATACAGAACAGACGAAAGGACTGAAAAATCCCTTAGAAAAAGTAGACTCAAGGGAAATGATACCTTGATCGAGAAAAAAGAGAAAGAAAAAGGAACAGCGAGAACTGTCGGAACCAGAAGTGAAAGCAAAACCACAATTGCCGATATTCATTGACCCGCTTGAAAAAGTAAAAAGACAGCAATACAAGATAAAACTGCAAAGAATAATGAAGAAAAAGGATAACTTGATATTGAATCGAACAAATGTACTAAGACTGCTACATGCGATACCGGATATGAAAGAAATAACGACTAAAGACATCAACACGAGAGAATTCTTGGACGAAATAGCAACAGATCAAGTCTTGATCGAATTCACCAACAAAGAAGCACTAACAAGGATGACTGAAAACATGATGATTTTAAAAGAACTGGGATTCAGCCTAGCGCCTCCAGATCCGGAATAGAGAACAAAGTTCGAAGCCTGACACTCAAGAAATGACTCAACAGAAAAATAAAAATCGGAATCATAGAAATGAAATCCACAATACACCCAGCGCAAACATCAGGAGAGACAGAGGGGAGAAGACTAGAGAAAGAAGCACAGTGGCATGAACCAACAGAGAAAGAAATACAGAGAAAGTGGCAAGAATCGCGGAGTAAACAAGGAATATGGCGACAACTCGATGATTCAGACATAAGTGAACAGGACTACTACACCAACCAAAGATAACAACTAAAAAATGCGAAGGCGACATCACTCTCAATATGCTCCTGGAACACACCCGCGGCCACAGCCACCTTTTTAGAGAAACAGGTCAAATGCTATATGGCGGAGACATTGTTTGTATACAAGAATCCTTGCTCACAGAACAATCAATATGCGATGGATACATTGTATTGTTGAACCCAGCAATAAAAAGGAAAAAAGGGCCGGCCATCAGCAGGACTCATGACAATGATAAAGTGCATAGCAAACATAGAAATAATTGAGTCGGAAAACATCACCCCTGGGTCCAAGTAACTATGCTTAAAGTAAGGAATACACAAGCTAGGACCAAGTCCAACAAAGACGCTGAGAAAGACCAGATATGGTGTATTCTCAACGTATACTGGAATCTCATCGCAATAAAATAAGAAACTTTCATAGACAATGTGTTCACAACAATTGATCAAGCCAAAATCAAACACCCAGACTCAGAATGTATAATCTGCGGCGACTTAAACATACATCTATACAATAAGGAAGGTAACGAATTAAACGATCTTGCACTAGAAAATCGTGCGAGAAAATGGAACAAAGAGATAGCTAATAGACAACTGCTCAGATCAGACTGCTGGGATACTACAGGAAGTCGAATGATTGAAACCTGGGCAAACGGTAGCAAAACTGCAATAATAGACTATATCTATATGTCCAAAGGACCATGCGAAGAGACAAAGTTCGCTACCAACCTTAAAAACCCCAACAGCGACTACTACATATTGAAAAGAGTTCTGAATACGTGTCCATGAAGAAACTTACCTGCTCCCTACCTGATATGGAGATAAACAAAGGAATGAATAGATTAAGGATCAGCCAGCACAAAGTGAGAAAGCTACCAAGCATAATGTCCAAATCAAACCTGGTGGACAAGCAAAAACTGAACTATGCGTGGCTCCTACTTCCAAACAGGAAAGAGACGAAAAGAACTCAAAAATCAATGCAGAGACACCAACATGCGTACAACCACAAGGTAGTACAAAAGAAGAAAGATCTGAGGCACGCAATAAATGTATTAAAGAAAGAGAACTCACGAGATTTGGTAAAAAAAGTGAAGTGGGCCAAGCAGCAACACAGAAACTGGATGAAAAACAACAAAGCAATGATTCTGCAAGACGATGCTGAGAGCATGCTGCATGCCACAAGAAACCAGAACACAAGGCAACTATGGTCACTGCTGAATGCAAAGCCACAGACACAAGATGCCATGACAGCAAACGTCCCGGAGGCAAGCTGGACAAAATACTTCATGGATCTGTACGTTGAAAAGACATGGCAGAAGGAGAACAAAAAGTGCGCAGAGACTCCTTCATGGCACCTTGATTGGGATCTAGATGACATTACCGACGCAATAAAGAGCTTGAATGCGTGAAGAGCACCAGGACCTGATGGACTGACCAACATGATCATCAAACAAAACCCAGAGCCCTGGGGCCTAATATGTAACAGCATCTTTGACCTTATACAGAAAACGAAAAGCATACCAGAAACGTGGCAGCAAGCCACAATAATCCCTATATATAAAAGTGGGAAAACTGAAGAACCAAGCAACTACCGCCCACTGGCCTCACTGGACCCGCTAGGGAAAGTTTTTGCAAAAATCCTATTAAGGAGCTTGAACAACTGGGCTACTAAGGAAAAAAAATAAGCCAGAAGGCAGACAGGATTCATAAAAAACATAGGAACGAACATCAACCTTTTTATTCTGAACTTGCTAAAACAACAAGAGACACAATCAAAGATGCAAATCTATGCAGGATTTATAGACCTCAAACTTGCATTCGATGTTACTGTACCAGAATACCACCATAAGAATAAGAATGTCCAAAGATGGCACACTAACTGACTTGATAAAAACAACCAAAGGAATGAAACAGGCATGCCCCTTGGCTGCCACGCTATTTCACCTTTAGACAGCCGATTTAGAAGAACGCATATACTCACCCCGGATCAACCCACCAAAATGGAATGGCACAATACTGACATGCATTTTGTATGCAGACGACATTGTTGTACTCGCAAAAACACCGCAGGGATTACAGATAGCTCTAGAAAACATACAGACATACATGGTCAAAAACCAACTCGAAATAAATGTAAAGAAAACCAAAATCATGACACTGACGAAGCAAAGACGCAAGAAGGGGCCTGCCAATAACTTGCGAATTGGAAAGGAAAAAATCGAGGAAGTAACTAGAGTCAAGTACCTTGGAATATGGCTGAATCAATCTGCAGTCGAGACCGGCACGACATTGCTCCTCAAAGAAAAAGCTCTGGCATTAGCACGGCAAGCAAAAGTGCTACATGCAAAATACAGAAAATGTTCTTTGATACCAGTCATAAATTTCTATAAACAGAAAGTGACGGCAATACTCACATATGGCTCAGAAGCTCTACTAAACATAGAAAACAACATATGGCAACAGATTGAAGGACAGTTCTGGAGGAAAGTTTGAAAACTATGCTCCCCTGCTAGAAATCTTTCAAAAAACAACAAATGAGATAAAAGCACAACAACTCGAAATCTGGAAAAAATGCATTGAAGCCAAATGTGAAGCTGAAGGCATATCTGAAGAACAGCTCATAAATAGACTCCAGAGGGCAAAAAAGAGACTGATAGAAAATGATTAGATAAAGACAAATGAGATCAAGTCTAGATACGCATTGGACGTCCCGTGCATACAAGACATAAGACCAATCAACAAACTACCAGAATACCTTAAATGCTTCCCATCAGCGAAAATCAGAGACACTTTCATGCGAATGAGATTGAACATCCTTCAAACACGAGAAATCACAGCTGCCAGAAAAAAAATACCTGGCCAAGAAAAATTCTGTAGGTTCTGCGGAGACGAAGCGACAACAGAAACCTTGTACCACATAATAATGATATGCCCCGCTCTAAGTGAGAAAAGAGACCTAGCTGTAGGATGGTTTCTAGAAAACCACACACCGCTCTCGCAAGAAGAGACCAATTCTAGCTGAGAAAGAAAAAAAATTGATATATGCGGTTGTATCATACTGGAATAACATCATGGAGCTTGCTCAAATGGGCTAAGAAACATGAAAGAAAGAAAAGACACTTTAAAAGGCAACAAGACTGGACACAATGCCCGAACTCCATAAAAAAAAAGGTAGAAAGAGAGCGAACAATGAAAAAAAAAAATTATAGACAAAATGAAAGGTTTGAAAGACAAACCAAAACATTTAAACAAAAGAAATAAAAAAAGCATGTTGAAGGTGTTCTGTAGAGCAGATGCTGAGGTAGCACCATCCTTCGTCCAGTCATTAACTCAAATGGAGACATCTTGGTCGCAGAAGATGGTGTAGATCTGATGTCCATCAGGACAAGCGGTAATCGGATGTCCAAACTTGGCCCAGAGTCTGCCACAAACATTTTTAGAACGCTCACAATTGTTTTGTTGTACCTCTCAACTCCCTCACTAGAGGACCGGCGGTATGCAATGTGAAGTTTCCTTTTTACCCCAAGTATCTCCCACATCTTTGTCATCACTTTGCTGGTGAAGTGACTACCTCGGTCTGACTCAATCCTTTTAGGGTAGGCCAAGATGAGGTTGATCATCAGGGCAGCTGCTGTTTCTGCCTTGCAATTTGGGGCCATGAGACATTCCACCCATTTCGTAAACAAGCATGTTACGTTTAACATGTACTTGTTTATATTTATATATATATATTTAGATTTATATTTTATATTTTATAGTTTATATAGCGCTTTACTCCAAAGCACTTTACAGCATAACAACAAAAAAACATCAAACATGGAACATAGAAGCAATAAAAGATACATGATTCAAACCAGAATCATTCCCCCTAGAGGAGCGAATCACGGGCCCAATGAAATCTACTTATAAATCTGACCAAGGCAGTGTCATCCCCCTCTTCAGGAGGGGGGCTCGGTGTGTGAGTGAGGTTGGCTAAAATTGTGCACACACAAGACACCCCTTCAAATATTGGTCGAGATCCTGCCCCATGTGTGGTCAGTATGCAACCTCCCGCAAGATTTCTAAAGTAGTATGAAACCCCTGATGACCGACTGTGGCTGCGTCATGGGCGTGACTTAGCATCAGGCTTTGGAATGGGGTAGGGACCACCCACTGTACACAGACAGATATGGATCTCCTTACCAACAAACCGTCTTGGATTCGGAACATTTTGGGACACTTCATCAACATTCTGAGGTCCTCCTACCAAATGTAATTGGTATCCATCAGGGGAAAGATCTCAGGGTCCTCAATGTGTTGATAAAATTTCCCAATAATTGGGTCCCCTTTTTGTGCCATAATTAAATCAGCATCTGGGGTCTGCTTACTCCACTGGGGAGTTGAGAGTTCATTGTGAGCATTTGTCTGGGACCTAGTGACAGCAGTGACCTGGATTTCCCCCAACAGGGACTCGATCTCGAGGAGATCTCCATGGATGGCTCCGGTTTTGGCCAGCTGATCAGCTAGGTTGTTTCCAGTTTTGTCTGCCCCTCTATTCTGGAATGACTCTTGATCTTCTTAGATGGTCATCCCACTAGAGGTGAACAGATCATCAATATTTTGGATTAGCTTGCCATGTTTGAGAGGTTTGTTATTAGCACACAGCATGCCTCTGGTTTTCCAATTAACCAGGTGCTCCACGAACTCGTTCCGGACATATTCTGAATCAGTGATTCTGACCAGTTCGTGGAGTTGGTGTTGGACGGCAGTGAGGATGGCCTGATAAACTGCCATCAACTCTGCCACCTGACTACTGCGGGGACCAATTTTGTACCCAGCGGAGGGTTCCCGGGGCATCGTTCACCGAGGGATTCCCAACTCCGGCCACCAGTTCCTTTTCCCTGTTGTTGTCGACATGGGAGGAGCATCCGTCCACATAAACTGTGGGCATTGCCTCGCACTTGTCTTCTTCATAGACTTTGTGTGGGGAATTCAAGTACGCCTCCATGTTGTCCTGGATTTTAAGACTTTCGTCCTCGAGACAGTTTTCTCTAGCACAATCATGCAAGTCAGCCGGATCTTGTGCGAGGGGACTCTTCTTGTTTTGGCCATATCTGACCTCCGCATGAAAGCCTTCCATTGACAGAATCCAGGAAGTAATTCTGGAATTGCTCACATTTCCGGCCTGGATTCTGTCACTTTGGAGGTATTGCAACGGCTGGTATGGAGGAGTCTCCACTATGATGTGTTCCCCCTGGATGAACGGGCGGTAATTCTTCAATGCCCACACCGTTGCCAGGAGTGCCTTCTCACAATCGTGGAATTTTTCCTCCAGAGAGGATAAAGTCTTGCTTGCATAGGAGATGACTTTATTGACCTTGTCATGCTTTTGATATATTACTGCTGTCAAACATGTATTCGAGAACTCTGTCTCCAGGAAGAACTCCGTGTTTTTGACAGGTTAAGCTAAACAAGGCACTTGTGAGAGGCTTCTTTTGAGTTGTTTTACTGCCTCAGTTTGTTCTGGACCCCACTCCGACTTGAACCCCCCTTCAACAGATGGATCAGGGGTCTTGTGGTCTCTGCGTAATCCTCTTATTTTTTCTTTTTTAAAGATTTTTATTAATTTTATTCACACCAAACACAATACAAACCAAACACGCAGTGCAATTCACAAAAGTTCTGTTATTCACCCATTAATCTAGGTCACTGCTTCCCCCTTCCGACCCCCCTTATGAGCCTATTTGTTCCTCGCATTGAGTATCTACTGCACGTGGCAGGGTCTCGCTTCCCTCTGAGTCTGTTGGATCTGATATTGTTCCAAACAGTTCTGCTATTAACAATTTCCATGCCATCAGGGAACCCGCTTCCTCCTCCCCCCTTACGCTGCTCGCCTCTTGCCATACCATTGTTTCAGCCTCTGTCCATTTCTGCAGCTCCTTCCACCACACCTCCACCCATGGCTTGTGACATGACCTCCATCCCATGGCAATCCTTCGTTTTGCAAGCACATATACCAAATTTTTCAGTTTCCCAACATGTTTAAGTTTCCGTGATCTGGGGAACCCACCCAGCAAACAGGCCCAAGCTGTGTTTATGATGAGCGTGACCCCCTTTTCTGCTAGTTTTTGTGCCACTTCACCCCAGAACCACTCAATTACTGGGCATGACCAAAACATATGTGTCATGTCAGCGTTTTCTTTGTCGCATTTGGGACACGCCTGTCGCCCAGCATTTTCGAACTTCGATATTCTCAGAGGAGTCATGTATGCTCTATGCGTTACATACAACTGTATTTGTTTTAGTCTTGCATTCCTTGACACCTTCTTGTGGTATCCCAGGGCACCTTCCCACATCCCATATTCAACCGGGGTTCCTACTTCCACTTCCCAATCTAGTCTCAATTGTGTCGGCTCCTTTCCGACCTTAGTCATCATCATCTCATACAATCTAGAGATCTCATGCCCCCTTCCGATATGTCATATATTGCCCCTATAATAGCATCTGGTTCTTCTGCTAGCACTGTTTCAGACCAGGTTTTCCGGATTTTCTGTACCATTCTATGATACGTAACATACTGGCCCGTATGTAATCCCGCCTCTTCCCCAAGTCCTCCGAAATCCCTAATGGTCCCCTCTTGCCAGATGTCCCCTAACGTTACCAACCCCATCGATTCCCAGTAGGTCCTAATAATCACCCTCAGCTGCCTATCCCCCCGCCAATGCAACCAGCGGTACCTGCGGGCGAGCACGGGAAAAGGTCCTCCATCATCCAGCATGCTCGGCGCCACATTTTCCACCCAATCCTCATCATCCCAGGACGTTCATTCATTTCTGATTCAGGCAGCCAGAAAATTTCCTTTAAGTAAAACGGGCTACAGTCGTGCCCAAACAGCCATAATTCAGGGGTCGCTTCATCTGAGAGCCATTTGGCTACATATTGTAGCTGGCTCGCTACATAATAAACCTCAAAATTAGGCAGTTGATCCCCCCTTTTTATAGAAGTTCTGCAACTTCCATAGCGCCTCTCTGTTCCGGGTACCATGCCACAGGAAGTCCCTACACATACTGTTCAGTTTAGCAAAAAACCTCTTAGGTATCATGTATGGAATATTACTAAAGTAATGTAAAAGCCTAGGCAGGACAACCATCTTAAGCATTGCCCCTCTTCCCATCATTGCTAGGGGCAACTTCTCCCTGAACTCTATTCCAAGGTATCGGAAAGAACTAACCGCCCATGGTATCTGTAACACCGGTAACCTTTCCACAGGGGTTCCCTTATAGCTACCCAGCGGGAAAATGCTAGATTTTTGAGGATTCACCGCTATTCCGGACAGCCCCGCATACCTTTCCATCACTGCCAGGATATACTGGAGATTTTCTTCTGGGTATTTCAAGTATAATAACAAATAATCCGCATATAGGGATATCAGGTGTCGTTACCCCCCTATCTCAATACCTATCGTATCATATTGTTGCCTGAGGTATATTGCTAGGGGCTCTAGGGCTAGAATGTAAAGCATCGGGGACCAAGGGCACCCCTGTCTGGTGCCTCTACTAAGTTGCCACCTCTCAGATATCACTGATCCTGTTTGAACTCTGGCTAGCGGCTCACTGTATAGCATATTCGCCCACCTGATGTAACCAGGCCCCACTCCATACCCTCCCAGGGCCGCCAGCAACCATGGCCACTTGACCGAGTCGAAAGCTTTTATCGCGTCTCAAGACACAGTTGCCATTTCGCCTTCCATCCCACCACCCCATTCGACCACCCGGTGGAGTCCCCTGTGGTTGTGAGTTATGTTCCTATTCGGGACATAGCTGTGGCTCTTACAGACCTTTGTCGATGCTGAACCAGGACAGCAAGATATTGACGGCTGTCCTAGCAAACAGATTGCGGAGAGTAATTAGCAAATTAATACACCCAGACCAAACTAGCTATGTCCCGGTTTGTTAGGTTTGGGAAGCAGTATTATGATCGCTTCTCTGAGCGACTCCGGCAACCGTCCTACATCAAACGCTTCATTAAGCATTTCCAACATTGGGGGGAGCACTTCCTCTCTATATACTTTATAAAATTCACTAGGGAACCCGACTGCCCCTGGGGTCTTACTAGTAGGCAACTGCCTCACCACTTCTTCTAACTCCTCCAAAGTAATTGGTGCATCAAGCTCCTCTCTTTCCTCTTCACTTATCTTGGGCAGTCCTATATCTTCTAGTGTTTCGGTTATCTCTTCATGGCTGCCCCCCTCCTTATCTTCCTATAGCACCCTATAATAATCCGCAAACTCCTTGTTGACTCCTTCTTGGGTGTCCGCTACCCCACCATCGTCCCTCGTTATCGTTCTGATCGGGGGTCTAGGAGTATCGCTCTTGTATAACCACGCTAAGAGCCGTCCTGTTTTGTCCCCTCCCACATGCTGCCTCTCTATATACTTTTTGTAATTGAGGTTGCAGAGCCTTTCCCAGTGTTCTGCACATTTCTGCTGTGGCTTACGTACTAGCTCCATGTCCACACTTCCACTTTTTAATGCGCCTTCTAGGTCCTCTTCTGCTATTTGTAGGTCCGCCAAGACCCCGCCCTGCAAGCCCTTTGACTTAGCTATGGCAAACCCCCCATCACCACCTTAAAGGCTTCCCACAATGTACCCGCCGAGTCAACACTACCAGTATTCACCTCAAAGTAGTTAGTAATCTCTTCTCTTATATCTTCTTTAAAGACTGAGTCTTTGAGCGCCTCTGCTCGGAGGCGCCAAGTCGGAATCCGCACCCTCGGGGGGCAGTATTGCCACCCGAGAACCAGGGGCGAGTGATCCGAGAGGACCCTCGCTTTGTATTCTATCTGAGTGATCTCCGTCATTACATCCGGCGTGGCAAAGATGTAATCAAGCCTTGTATGCAGCTGCTGCGGGGCGGAGTAGTGCGAGTATTGCTTCCCTTGGGGATATTTCGTTCTCCACACATCTGCCAAACCAAAATCATCTAGCAGCGTCTTTAATGCTTTAGCCGCTGGGCTGGGCCTATCCATCCTGCCATCTGATCTGTCTACCTTGGGGTTCATTACACAATTAAAGTCCCCGCCCCAGATCACCGCACTACCCACACACACACTGAGGTTGGTGCACAGAGGTCTGAAATATGCCGCCGTGTTTTGATTGGGGGCATATGTATTTACAATGCTCACCTCTTTATTCTCCACCAGCCCCCTCAGTATGACCATCCTCCCATCCACCTCCACCCCTTCCTGCAATAGTTGAAATGGGACATGCGGCGCTACCCAGATAAGCACTCCTCTAGCATAGGCAGAGTATG
This sequence comes from Ambystoma mexicanum, assembly GCF_040938575.1. Taxonomy (NCBI): domain Eukaryota; kingdom Metazoa; phylum Chordata; class Amphibia; order Caudata; family Ambystomatidae; genus Ambystoma; species Ambystoma mexicanum. Next base: position 279,417,349 of record NC_090933.1, on the reverse strand, counting down.
ACAAGCCCACCACAATCCCTCTTCATTTCTTCCTCAACAGCTCCATCTTTTCCCGCATCAGATGCGTCTCCTGCAACAGTGCAATGTCTATTTTTTGCCTTATCAGGTACAGCATGACCTTATTCCTTTTCAAATAGCTGTTAAGTCCCCTGACATTCGACATGATTATTTTAAGATCGCCCATGACTTGTTGATACCCCTCTCCCTTACCTCCAACAGATCCCTCTCGCCCGCACAAAACAGATACAACCTTCTGACTCTTCTATGTAGGCTCATGTTCAAACTTAAACTCCCCGTAACTATATACATACCAAACTCCCCGCCTCCCTTCCCTCCCCCCTCCCAGCCCTTCCCCAACAACACCCTCCCCAACTTTTGCCCAGCTCCATTCCTGGATCTCAGGCACCCCCACATCTAGCCCTGTCCAGCACAAGCTATGCTCAGGGCCCACTAGGGTGAAGCCTCCCTAATGGCCACTCAACTACTAATATTTCGGGGTGGGTTGCTTCCATCCTGTTGCTCCTATTTTCAAGTTTATTACACTTTATATCAATGCTATGTAGCTCCCTTTTACATTTTACCCACTATATTCCAGTCCATGCCGAGCACAAGGCCCGAAAGCTACACAATGTTCGTCCAGTCTCACTCTTCCCAGTGTAACCAGGGTCACCCTCCCACCTACCCCCTCAATGTCTGTGACACCAACTCTTCAATCATCATGCTCCAGCCGGTCGCGGTCCGCCTCTTGTTCTGGGCAACCCTGCAGGTCCAACCATGACACCACCTCCTCTGGAGTGTCGAAGAAAAGCGCTTTGCTCTTATGTAGCACCTTCAGCTTCGCCGGATACAGGAGCATGTACTTGATGCCCACTGCATGCAGCCTCCTTTTGACGGCCACGTAACTGTACCTCTGCCTCTGCACCAGCATCGTGTAGTCCGGGTATGCCGTTATAGTGGTGGATGCTCTCTCTATTGTTCCGCCTTTACGAAAATATTCCAGGATCTTCTCTCTGTCTTTATAGTTCAAGATCCTCGCGATGATCAGTCTCGGTGGAGCCCCAGTTTGCGGTTTCCTCATTAAGGTGTGATGCGCCTGCTCCACCGTGAACCCCTGTGAGAGCTTGTCTGCTCCTATCTCCTGGAGGATCATGTTCTCCACGTAGTTTGTGGGGTCCTGGCCCTCCTCTCCCTCCGGCAGGCCGACCACCCGTATGTTATTTCTTCTCGCCCTTCCTTCCGCTTCTTCCACCCGATTTTCAAGGTTGGCAACCTGCTGTTTTACCACATGGACCTCTTTTGAATTACTCGCGCTGACATCTGTATTGGTCTTCAGTGCGCTTTCCAGACCACTCGTTCTCTCTGCCAGCGCCCTGACGTCTTGTCGTAGCAGGGTAAGTTCAGTTCTTACCGCACCAATCTTGTTCTCTTGTTCTCTAGGTCCGCCATTGCCGAGCCCCATTTGGTGCTCAACTCCGTCATAGCCTCCAGGCTCTGATGCTTGTCTCCTTCTGGGGCTTCTTCCGCAGAAGTCGCGGCCGTGCACTGTGCCGATGTTGTAGGGGTCCACTGCGTTTTCGCATAGACCTCCATTGTGGGTTGTTTGGTCTTGGCTCTCAGTCCTTTCACCGACATGGCGCCACCCTTCACACGTGTCTAGTTCCGGCTCAGGGCTGTTGTTATGACACTTTCTGTTCCTTCAGTCGTTGGGGTAGCTATCTTCCAACTCACAATTGCTATGGCGCACAAAATTGTCATTCAGGTGGATTGTAGCCTCTCACGTTTTACTTTCCACATATAATTCTTAGTGGCACACACTTCCACCGCCACCTCTCGCCGGTGGCCAGGTTGCTTAGGCCCATGTGATGTGCGCCTGGTTTGGGTGCCCCAATGTGGTAGTATTAAGCACACTCACGTATTGTACCCTGGTTCCCTCTCAGCAGCTACCATGTGCCATTTTAAGGGGTGCGTTAGTATTGCACTATGCCGGTCATCAAGAGCCCACAGGTAGTTTTCCTGTGATCTTTCAGTTGAATCCTCATCTGTTTTAAATCATAGTCTCTTTGCTGTGTGCCCTGCGCATTTACCGGCTCACTCATATGGGAGCGTGCATGCGCGGGCCTGATAGAAGTCCTGACACCCGGCGGCAGCCTTCCGTGTACACTTCAGTGCTACAGAGCTGGGTGCAACAGCGTCTGTGGCTTGCGGCGCCCGCCCCAAGCCCTGCCGACTCGCTCCTCGGGTCACAGCGCGCACTCGCACTGCAGTGGAATGCTTACTGTAGAGCTCGGCAGCTGGTAATATCTTCCACGCCACCCGGCGCCCACACAGCTCGCTCCGGTGAACTCCGCTGTTATTAGCTTTGCCAAGGGTTTACTGCCCGTAAGCGCATCTGCCTTCTATTCCGTGTCACCGCCCGCTCCTCTTATATCTTGTCCCACGCATGCAGGCACGGTTACTCTAGTGAGCAGCTGGGAGCCGCGTCTACACATCGCGCCCCTCTGCTTTCATTGTATCCGTTTCAGGAACGCTCCTCGTGTGAGGTTTTCGGAGCGCCGCCTCATAAGTTCAGGGCAAAGAAAAGCAAAAACATTGTAACGTTGGCTGCTGGCGGTCGCCGTCTTCCCGCTCCGCTGGAGCTGCGGGATCCAGCCGCTGCTGCACACAATTACAAGCCGCCCTGGTCCTAGGGGCTTATCACGTTTATCTCGCAACAGTATCCAGTCGCTATAGTCACTCGGGCCCGGGAGTGTTTCTCCATGAACTCGGTCCTATTCAGGAGTGCAGTATTTACCCATATGCAGCCCTCTGTTGAACGCTCCGTACAGTTCAGAGGGATACGTTTCGTTTCCAAGCTGCGCCAGCTCTTCCTTTGTTAGCCGCCATCTTGGCAAAAAAGTATCCTCGTGGCCGCTCCAAACAAAGTCAATGTATCTTTTAATTCACAAGCACAAATGACTCACTCTCCAGGGTTCGCACAGTACATGCGTTCCGACGCTAGATCCTTCAATTGCAAGGCACAAGTGTCATTTTTCTAAGCGTAATTCAGCAAATCAATGTCGGATCAGCAGGAGCCCAGCACAAAGCACGTCCTAGTCCATGGCTAGTTAGCCACGCCCCCGTCTCTGCGTAATCCTCAATGAACTTCCTACTGTAATTAGTCAGTCCAAGGAGGCTTCTTAACTCACACAGAGTTGTGGGGTCTTTCAGTTTTAGGAGTGGTTCCACTTTCTTGTCCTGGGGACAGAGACCCTCAGGAGTTATCTCATGTCCCAAGAGGTTGACAAGGGTCCCGCACCACTGTGCCTTTTGGAAGTATAGTTTTGCTCCGGCAACCCTCAACTGGGTCAGAACATAACGGGTTTCCGCTATGTGTCCCTTCACAGTTGAGCTTTTTATCAAGACATCATCCACATAGGCAGGGTTACCCCTTTCACCCAAGTTGGGCATGGCCTTATGTAGGAAGGTATTTCATTTGTTGCCGCAGTTTATGTATCCGAAGGGAGTCCGGGTCCACGTGTACTGCTGCCCCCCAAAGGTAAAGGCCAGCTTGTATTGGTCCTCCCTACCGACGGGCACGGTCCAGTACCCATTTGTCAGGTCAATGGCAGTGTATACCTTTGACCCCTGGATCTGGATCAGTCCTTGGTCAATGTATGGGAGAGGCTATCGGGACATGTGGACGTGTTTATTTAGCTCCCTAAGGTCTGCGCAGAGTCTCCATTGGCCATTTGGTTTTAAAATTCCCAGCACCGGATTATTAAAGGTGCTGTGGACTGGACGAATTATCCCACGGGACTCAAGGTTTTTGATGATTTCCGTCAGGGAATCCATGGATGCGAGAGGCAAGCGATATTGCTTCACAAACACAGGAGTCATTCCAGGGTCCATGGGAATTGTTTTAGTATGGATTTCGGTGTGATCACAGTCGTACGAGTCCACCGCAAAGAGATCTTGAAAATCTAAGGACACCTGTTTCAACTTTTGCTTTTGCTCCGGGGTCTCACATGCATCAGCTAGATTGACCCGCTCTTCAACCATTTGCCTGAAGCCTGGAAAGACTTTCGGTTTTGCTATCTCAGCAGCCTCTTCCAGTTGGGTGGAGAGGTCTCTTGTTAGACTAATGACCTGGACAGAGGGTTTCAGGTAGGAGAGGCAGTCATTGTGGACCTGGAATATCACCTCATCTTGCCTGATGTCACAGGTCACCTCTTCCTCCCCGTAAGGGCAGGAAGAGTACACCAGGAAATTCCCACCTTGCCGGGTGAAGATCTTGTCTGGTGGTAAGTCATTGTCACTATTATTGTCAAAACAGTAATTGGGGATTGGTCCTATCAGTTCATTTCCTAGATCCATGGAAAAATGCTGGTCATCAACCGCCACTCCAATAAGGGTGCCTGCACCCGAGTGATACTCCCGAGGTCGCTGTTATCCACCACTATTGGAATGGTGTTGCGTTCTACATTGACTAATGGGGTTGGGTTTAAACCCAACCCCTGCTCTTGGAGATGGCCGTAAGGTGTACATATGCGTCAGGATTTTGCAGTTTCTGTCCTCTTTAAATTTTTAATTCAAGTGGGAATTGTCGGGTCCGTCCTGGGATGGTGACCACCTCTCCAATTTGAACTTCAACCGCATACGGCAGCAATTGGGCTGTCCGAAATGCTTTTTCAGAATCATCAAAGCCCATGGGATTACCTCCTAGTCAGGACCAGGCTTTGTAATTTATCAGGTCCAAATTAATGGCAAACCGAATGAGAATGTCACTGCCTAAATAAAATGCAGCAGGGACATCTCGTACGACCCAACAATCTATGCTTGTGTTACCTATAGAAATTTTGATCATATACCTGCTAGGCAGGAGATGTTTGGAATTGGGAGTTTCCAGGCCCATTTCCCACTTATCGATCAATTTTAACGTGGGAATGGCTGGATCTTTTGGGAGTTTTCTGAACATGGATTCGCTGATGAAGCTCTTTCCGTTGTTCACACACACTTGGGCAAGAACAGACTCCTTCCCCTCATGTAACTGAATAGGGAGGAAGTACTGTTCTCTAATTTTCTGAATGTCAGCTAAACTTCGAGCTGGTTTCTCATGGCTTTTGACTATAGAATGGGGGTTTTCAGATTGTGAATCAGTATAACATTTCAAAGTATTTCCTTCCAGTGTGGAATGCCACTTAAAACTGGAAGGAAGGTTGATTTTCAGGAATGGAGAGGAGTTCCCATCACCAGTTTGTTGTCCTACAGCAATTACTGTCACGTCAGGAATTTGATTATTCTGGAAATGCACCTCAATATGATCAGATTTTTGTTCAACCATGTGGCATGTGCCATTTAAACTAACATGGTTGACACTCTGTTTTAATTTTATTGGCCTGTTAGTCTGAGTCCAGAGGACCTTGTTCACACAGTCTATTAGGGGGGACAACCTGCACAGGATGTCATTCCCTAGTAGACAAGGTGTGCCCTCTGGAGTCACGACTATGACCGGGTGTTTCACCTTGTGTTGCCCAATTTTTATTTCCAAATCCGCAGTTCCCTCGACAAGAATTTCATTCCTGTCAAAGTTCTGGAGTTGTCCAGGAAGAGGGGTGAGGGGCATCTGGTAGGCCCTTTTTGACAGAAGAGTGGCTTGGGATCCAGTGTCCACCAGTGCTGAAATTGGACATTGCCCTTGCATTTGAACGGGGGCATACAATCTCCCCTCTTTGTCCTCAAGTGGGCAAAGGTAATGTACATTTTGGGCAAGCTGGGTGGTCAATTTCTTTATTTTAGACTCTGACACTGTGGCATTGTGGACTATTTTCTTTGTCAGAGTCTGGGAATCTGTAAAAAAAAGTTGGCATCCTGAAATAGTGGAGATTTTGGAATCCCCTGTTTCACTTAGCTCTGTGCTGCCCCCACTTACCGGGTAGCAGTCACTATGACCAATTTGTGGGAAGGATCCCTATATTACAATTTTCTTCTCAGGATGTCAATTCTGGGGTTCAGGGATGTGTGACTCTGAATCAGTCCCCACACCCATCCAGTCTTCGTTTAGATCTCTTGGGACCCATTTTTCTTTGGGAGAAGTTCCCCGTCCCTGAAGGAGAAGATTGTTTTTCCAGAATCCCAGGATTCTACCTCTTCAAACTGGAGGACACTAACTTCCTCCACAAAATGGGCCTTTTTACTGTCCTTGTTTCTCCTACCCACCCTCTGTTCCCTGGGTTGCAGATTTTCGGAGGCAAGAGATTTTTGTTCCGGTTCCTCCTCCTCCTCTGGAACTGGGAAATTGTTGGGGTTCTCTCCCTGTCATTGTTCTGGGGTGCCAGACCCTGGTTCATGGGGTTCTGAGCCGCCATGTTCATCTGAGGGTTCTGCTGAGCCCTCAACATGCGATCCAGCTCCTGGGTGAGGTTCTTGACCTGGGGTTCCAGTTGGGACACCCGTTCCGGCTGGTACGGGGGTCTCTGCTCATACCTCGGTTGTTCTCGGGAAGGGTAACTATCCCTTCTCCTGGAGTACCCTAGCAATTGGGGATTTTGGTAAACCTCCACCCTTGGCCTCCCCTCTCCCGGATTGGGCAATCTGGGCTCATGAAACCGGGGAAACAAAGGAGGGTTGTCTTGCAGGTTGGGGTTTTGTGGATACCGGGGAAAGAAACTTAACCTAGGATTCGGGGGATTACTGCCCTCCTGAGGGAAGTTAGGAGGGAAGTTTCCTGGGGGAGTACTTACCTGATGGGATCCGCCCCTTGGGATTGCGGAGTCCATACATACGACAAGATTGGTTGGTTGCGGTTCATAGACATAATTTCGAATACAAAATATTCGAAAGTCAAAAAGTCAAAAAAAAATGTCGAAAAAAAAAATGTCGAATTTTTTTTTAATGACGTTTTTTTTCGAAATGGGGGGGTTCCCCCCCAACCCCCCTTTTTTTTATTTTTACCTATTTTTTTCACAGAAACTAGAGCCAAAAAAATAAATATCGAAAAAAAAAACAATTCGACATTTTTTTTTCGACATTTTTGATTCGACTTTTTTTACTTTCGAAATTATGTTTTCGAAATTATGACTGGACACCGTTGGTTGCCCTTGTATCTGGGAATGATTTATATAGGACAGTTAGGGGTCGCGTTGGTGGGATTGCCTCCCTGACCACCACCTGTTTGTGATTGGCCAGAAGACCTTCTTGACCTCTGGTTTTGCTGGTTTTGGGATTGGTGCATTTTTAGGCTCCCCCATTTCTAGGTCCAAAATGGGGGCAACCTTCACCTCTGCCACCTTAGCAGCAGAAGGGGTGTTGGTTGGCATGGATATTTTAACCTGATTTATATTTTCTGCAGGTCAGAGACATCAGCCATTATATTTTTGTATCTATCCAGGGATGCCCTTCTATCAATTTCTGGGGGGCGCTGACCTGTCAGCTCGATCATGCTAGGCCTATTGAATTCTGATGGCTTCATGGTTTCTGGCTCATGTGAACCAGTAGCCATGAAGTCAGCAGTGCTCAAAGTATTACATGGGTTGGAGTCCCTCAGTGCCGAGATCAACTATGATCAGGGGTTGCCCTGTCCCTCTCTACCTGTTCGGGGTCCCTCCAGTTTGGATTAGATCTAGGATACCCTAACCTTGCTAGTTTTTCCTTCTCAGCCCCTACCTCTTGATAATAGGCAAAGATCTGAGCCTTTTGCTCAGCAATCCGGGCTTTACTGGCCTCTATGACCTGATCTTGAGCTACCACCTGTTGGCGGAGTCTATCTTTCTCCTCACTGAGGCCCTCATTACCTCTTTGTGCTGCCTGTATAGTTTGGGAACACTGAACCAATTTCTGTTGCAGGAGACTCACCTCCTGAGTCTGTGCATTTTTAGTTTGGGTGTCCTCTTCCACAGCACCTTCTACCCGTCTGGTGTGCTCCAATAACTTACCATATTCTTTTTTGAGTTAATTTATTTCTGGAGGCCCAACTCACTTTCCTGTAAGTCTGTTTTTAAATTGCCTACTTCCTGACATAGGACATCTTTCTCCTGATTTAGGATGCCCCTCTGTTCAGCCAGGTCATCCTTTGTTGCTTGATGGTATTTCATTTCTGGGGCTCTTGATCAAATTCTGCTTGGGAGTGGAGTTCTTTAATAATGAGTTCATTATTCTCCTCTTTCAACCTTTTGACCTGATTTTGCAGCATGGTTATTTGTCCTAAGCAGCCCCTGTTATATGTCAATTGTTGAGTCAGCTTCTGTTGACTCTCTTTCAGAGAGTCAACCTTTTCCTGACACTCTATTTTTAATGCATCTAATTGGGCCTCTTGGTCTACATTATTCTGCTGTTGGAGAGCCAACTCCTCTTTTAATTTTTCAATGTAATTTCCTGATTCTGCCTCAGAATCTTGGCTCTTTTGCAGTTTTTGTTCCGCTAATTTTTGTACAGTCTGTATTTTAGTTAAGAGTTCAGATTGATTTTGCACGAGAGTTGTATTTTCCTCATGCTTTTCCTGCATCACTCCCATATCGAGATACATGTAGGCCGCGATTCTGACAATTTTAATCTGCTCCTGTTTAATTTTCGGAGTCATCTATAACTCACTCAAAGCTTGGAGTAATAGACCACCGCCCTGCCATATGTCCATGTTCATGGAGGTGACCTGTTGCACCATTTCTTCTAGCCAGACTTTTTCATCTTGCTCTGGCCATTCCCCCCAGACAAATAATTTGTGCAGAAGGTGCTCCCTAGCTATATTGATCCCTACTGTGGCCATTTTGGAAAGTGTTATTTCTTTATTAATTAATGTATGCAAGGGTAATCTGTATTCTGTTGCTTTTTGTCTATATTTAGTGTTGATTTAGCTTTAATTCTATACAGAGGCCTGGTACTTAGGATTTTTGTTTTGGGAGGCGCTTCTACAGCGCAACACAGTGTTTCAGCCACACAAAGTATTACTACCTTGAAGGTTAGCCTGCTGTGTTAAGCTGTGTTAAGCTGTGTTAAGCTGTCACGGGTGAATAAACAAACCCAATCTCCGGCGACGAGCCCCCAATTTGGACCTACGCCCTCAGCCTTAGATGTAGCGCACAACTAGAATGCTTTTTCTTTAATTTCAACTAATTCAAATTGAGCCGATACCCGACCTGTCTCACACCCCCTTTTACAAATATCCCGGGTGACAATGAACCATGAAACAGGCCGGTGGGTGGAAATGCAATATTTATTTATTTTAAAATTCAAAGAAATCACACACATTTTAATATTGGGCAGCAATCACCAATGGGGTGATAATTACAATGAAAACTACTGAAGTACACTTGGATAACTTTCTACAAGAACATATCCAAAGCACAATTGAATAGGAGAACTTTTTCAATTAGGATAGATAGCACCAGAGTTCAGATTCCCCCTGCAATGTTCCCTCAAACCCACAAATAATCGAATTCTGAGTGGATAGAAAGAAGCAGCAGGGAGTCAGGGATATGAGGCAGCAAACAGAATCAAAAACCCACCTTTCCTCACAAAGGCAAGCCTTTTGCAATGACCTAAAATTGCACTCGGAAATTGACAAATAAATAATTAATGTGTGGTTAAATCTATGAGGCAGATATGATTTCTCACAACAGCAGTAATGTATAAACCCCTAGCAATCACAAGGCAAAGTATCAACAAAGGCATTCAGTTCAAAAGCAAGTTGAATGTAACAACACGATGCAGCCGGAATCACACGTTGGAAAGTTGCATCTTTTTCTCAATTGCAGTTTTAAATGTCAGCCGGTTTTTATGAAAAATGGGTGAAATACTCGGATTTGGAATGTGGTTTTTGGGCTGCGGAATAAATTCACATCACAGGGACAATATAGAGGTAATAGGATGGCTATAGCTAAAGAACTGGATGAGATTTGCAAGATAAAAGGAGGTTTGGTTTTGATAAAAAGGAAGCCGTGAAAGAGAGGAAATTGGTTTCCAAAGAAAGACCAGTTTTACTTCAACTAGATTATCAAGACTAGATAGTTAAAGAAAGACACGGTACGATCCAAGGTTGATTTGCGACGTCAACCTTGTCACTCCCGCCTTCAACTTTATGTGGGAATTAGTTTAAAGTATTCCAAATATCACTAAGGAGTTACAAGATGGGATGAATTAAAGAATTGCGCTAACACTAATAAAACAAGGAGAGGGTGCACAGAGAATTCTAACAGTTTTAAACAAGTTACCAGGGTATGGATAGGGTTACTGGGAGAGTGGAGCAAGACAAAGGGTCAATTTGGGGTAGGCAATGTGTTTCTATGGGATGGGGAAATACTCACAGTCCACACTTGAATTTGGGATTTTGGAAGAGTCAACCGGGTTCTGGTCACCGCATGACGGGTGCCGGATGGCGGCGGACTCTCCTGGCAAAACGACAGCTAGGCCTGCCTGGTCACTGATGCCAAAGGTACAGCTGGTTGCAGGTTGTGGTACAGCTGGATGGCAGAAGTACATCTGGCATGCAGATAGCGGGCAAAAAGCTGGTCTGGTCTCAGGATTCTCCCCAAAAAGGGTACCACAGCTTTTCCATTTTTTTGTGGGGTTTTTAGTTCAAGGCCTTGCTGGGATAGAGTCAGCTATGCTTTGGCCATGGAGTGTAATCTGGCAAGATGAATGTAGAATATCAGGAACACAGGCGCTAGAAATTCTGGAGAGAGCCCTGTCTGTGAGCTCCCACCCTTTATATAAAAGCGGGTGACATCATAGAATTATATGGTAGGGGAAGCTTAGGCTGGGTACGTCCCTAACAACTGGATTTGTCAGGGGTGATTGCTACAGCCTTCCCATCAGCTGATTGGACTTTTAGAGACCTGACATCAGCTTTATGATGTGGGTTTCCTATGTCGAGAACCTCCCACAGTTAATTTTGCCACATCCCAATTTTGACATAAATGGCACATTTTTACATTTGTGGCATCTTAACAAATTACATAGGCAGATTACATGTTTTAGTCAGAGCGTGTCAGCTTAACAATTTTTCGTCGTTTTAGTAAGAAATATCCAGCCTAAAATTCTATAACTTTATACATGTGTGTAGATTATTATTAGACAAATCAGTATTGAATTTCAAAGTGGCATAATGTACACTTTCCTTAGAATATGCAATTCTCTGCCATTTCTGTTCCCAATATAGTAGCGAAGGCTACGTCTTAAATTAAAAACCACAAAATTACATTTACACTGTTAACTTTTTACGTTCCTTAAAAATCCTGTTGCAAAGATAAAAGTCTTAAAAGTTTCTTAATCGAAATAGTCTTTTGAAGCAAATGGGGCTGGCCTTTGTCCTTCACTTGGCCCATTTATTTTCAAGCTACCCCCGAAATGTCATTTTAGCCAAGGGTGGCTGGCCATGGGGGTTTCCCAGTTTGATTGAATGTTTATTGCCACTTCCTCACTTCACAGGTTGGTGTCCCAGAATCTATTGTCTCAGCCTGGAGCACAGACAAATGTCTGATTAGTATATGCAGCCTTCTGGTCCTATTCAAAGTTCTCCAAGCTAGCAATTATCACCCATGTGTCCTAGAATCTAAGGTGGCTCCTTCTTTCGGGGTTAGGCCACTCCTTTGGTCAGCCAAATGTCCCTTGAACCATGGCAGAAACCTGTTTGGCTAGTTTTTAGAAGGCAGCCCATGTCTTTATTTCTTATTTTATTCTGTTTTAAATCAAAAGCCAGCCTGTTGAATAAAACATCCCATATATGTTTCCCAGCAAAAAAAACTTTACATTGCTATGCCAAAACAGGGCCTTCTTTCAACATTACACTTTTAAAACAGGCATTTTTCCTTATTTACAAAAACGCATTTTAACACATGATGAAGTCCGCTGGGCTGACCATTTCAAAAGGCTTTCTCTCTGAATTTCCCACATTGTTTTGCAGCCCCAGTTAGTTTCACTTCTACATCAATCAGTTTAAGACACAGGTCCATTGAAATAGACATAGGCCCAAAGAGCCAGAGTCTCTTTTGCCGCATTGATGTTTGACATTTTGTAACTCAAAAGTCAAGAGTTTTCCCGTGCGATTGAAACTAAAGCTTCTTTTCATTTCTCAGATTTGGCTGACACAGCCTGTCATACAGGGATAATGTTCCATTTTGCTGGAGCACAATCTGGGTATGGGTGGGCAAGGCAGGGCCTCATTGATGAAAGCAGTGTGAGGTTGAACAGATGGAAATAGCGTCAAGACGCCATCATTATAAAGGCCCAATATTTATTTTTTAAAGGGGAATGTGGATCAAGCAGCAAAGCAGTGCTGCTTCTCAATTTTCTTCTTGGTGCATGTAAGAAACACACTGGCAGGCTTTCTCATTGTGCCCCCTTGTTCCATCCTGCCCAATAGGTGCTTGGCAAGATGGTGCAGCCATCATTTTGGTAGCTGTAAAATGCAATTTTGATGCATGGCCATGGTGCTCCAAGGAGCAGCGCAGCCATTTTGCTGGTTCTGCCAAAGTGCAGCTGGATGATGTGAAGAAGTACTGCTGAGTGGGTAAATGCATCCCACACTTTCTCTAATAACCCTTTAGAGGGTGACCAGACCTTACATTCCCTGGTGAAAAATCACACTATCCAACACTTTCCCCATATATTCTCCAAACTCTGGTTTGTTTATATCACCACACCAGTCCTAGAATGTGTTGAGATTGCTGATAAGTAAGAAAACAATATGTTTGTTGGAGGTTGTAATGACTCTGAACCTTTTTAGAGTGAACGTGCTTGTAAGCAGCCATAAGAAGTGCATCTCACAATCAAGAAGAAATGAGTTGAGAAAAATAGTTTTCATTCAACAAAGCCTAATAGCATGCCTATTCCAATTTACGTACAGAAATATGATAAGCATAGATGTCCCCTGGATGTCTATAATGCAATTCTAAACATTTGTTCTAAAAAATAAATAATCAAAATAAACTGTTTAAAATATTCAAGGAATAATGTAAATTCACTCAAAAACCATAACTAGTACTCCAACAGTACCTGTGACTAACATTGTGTGAGTCAAAAGAAGAGGGCTGTTCTAATAACTGCTCTGAAAAAGAAACATTTGAGTAGAATAACAAATCAGTGACCCCAATAGAGTGTCACCCTTCAGATTAGAGCCTGGGCATTGAATAAATCTCACCCTTCAGGTAGAAATACTCTAAGCAATAAGATTGTTCAGCGGACATTCTATGGAAATACATTGGCAAAAGGTCTGAACAAGAAATGCAATGCGGTTCTTTTAGAAAAAATATGCTCTACATGGGCCTGTCAAGCTTAATGATGTCATCACATAATGTGAGGAAGATGATGCTGTTATACCAAATTGTTGACATTGTAATGATACAAAACATGTGCAGAAAACGCTATAACAGAACCGGAAACAATCAAAGTCATACCAAAGAAACAAGAGACGAAAATGACAATAATGAATAATATACATACAAACATTGTATGCAATTACAGACTGTAACAAGTATGCACAAACATAAAATGTTATCATGACTCATATATATTATTATTATTAAAGCCTACTTATGACACAAAACACAGTAGAACCTTTAACTAATTTAAGTATGCTTTAATTGTGGCCATGAGTTTCCACGTTCCCAACTGGATTCCAAAATTCTGTCCTTGACTGGCAATAAAGATCTTCATTCAGTACAAATGGGAACCTTGTTTCAAAGATGAATACCTTCTTATTCATATGCCTGTATACAAAAAAACAACATAAAATCACATTTTTAAGTGTATGCATTTTACTTGCATTTTACCACTTCCAAGTTTCACAGACACCAAGAATCAAGAATGTTGATGTGATTCAGGTTCCGGTGTGCACTACAGGAAAACCACACTCTATTACTTTTTTTAAAATCATTGAAATCAGTAAAATCATTTTACTTTCATGCTCTATAGCACGGTGACTTGGCCAGAAGAAATACTGCTAAATAATAATTAAATCTAGCATCATTTATTGGCATATACTCTATATTATGTTTCACATTGAACAATCCAGAAACACAGTCCAGTTTCTCCAAAATGAAGATGTGTGTGGATCCAAGGCCGGGATGACTGAATCTAGCAAGTGTAAGTATATCATTTTGAAAACATGGTCCCTACACATTGAACTCAGAAGGTCACAATCATGCAATAAAATATCAGATACACAGTTATACAGGAGAATTGTTATGGGCCAGTGTGATGGAAACACAGATCAAATTATCAGAATTATTGAACATGTCTACCAAGGGATTAACTGCTTTGGGAAATGATTTCCATAACACTAATATTCAAATGGTTACATGTCTTTATACCTAAATCTTTTATGAAGAATGAACATATATCGAATGTTTTTTAACAAACATTTGTATAGAGAATGCACTTTTTTGAGCCCCCCCCAAACCACCGTTTCCAACCCCTAAAAACCCACCCCGACTGTTTCCAAAAAATATGTAAACCTTTACCCCACCCCTAAATGCATTCAGTATAACATTTTTCGTTATAAAATATTCGATATATGTTCCTTTTTTAAATAAAATATTCAATATAAACACTGTATACCATTCAAATGATTTATTGATTTGGCACAGCCACAGGACCTATTCCCATAACTCCCAACTGCAGTCCAGTTTGTCAGTGATCACTTGCTAATGTTCTCAGTGCCACAAAGACATGTAAATGGCAAAGGCTCCCTTTATGAATACCACAAAACAGAACAGAAAAGAACATATTCTTCCCCGGAAAACCATAGAACAATTATAATTATGCAATTTTGCTGTAAAGTAACTTTAATAACAAGCTTTTGTTCTGGAAAGGTTTCCCCGCAAGGGATTTCTCTCACTAACAATGTAAATATGAACATCATTTCAATCGTCGCAATTTGTTAGTTGTGTACATCCCTTTCCAAGTCTCACTTTTCCCATCTCCTCACTCTGCCCTTTTTACTTCCTCTCCCCCCACAGGCTTTGGTCTGGTTACCAAAATCTCGGACAATGTACAAGCACAGTAAGAACAATATGGTAGTGACTACTGTAATATCCAAGGTATATAACGTAACATATGGTCAACAAATCATATTGTGGCTAGCTCCATCCCATTTGCTAAGCAATCCCTTCACTGACTCCAATCAGTCATGAGAGAGGTGATCTTGACAAGTCAAACTAGAGACTAGACTTATCAACTCATGCAATAGTCTAACCTGGGTATGCTCAGAATTACCAGTGAGCATGCAAATATTGCCCAGTGAGATGAATCACATCCAAGTATTTGCAGTACATATTCCTCATTGATATCCTGAAAATCCGATTCCATTTTAAGATTTGGTGGATCCATTAGACTAGCCCCACATGCATCATCAAAGAGGATGTTTTTGTTGAGTGTGTAGTTTATTGTACCGATATATGAATTCTGAAATTACTGCCGCCTCACTTATCTATCACTAAACTCCTTTATCGATACTGCCACCCTGTCTGGTGGAATTACAGCCAGATTACGATTACCTGATTACCATATAGTGCCCAATTCCATATAGTCCTCCAAATAGCCAATGGAGTCCACAGGACTCTAATTGCTATTCGGAGGAATTGCCACAGCCCTAATGCCACCAATGGAAATTCCTTCAAATGGGTTAGTGTGAGCTCCTCGAATTTCAAATGTACACATTTTTGTCTGCCTTTTTTACAGTTTTTACACCACATAGCAGTAGATGTGGGTTGAGGCGAGGCAATATAGAAAGAGAAGTGGTGGGGAGTCAGGGGGTGACGTGGTCTCCCCTACGTTTGGTGGTAAAATAAATGTGTACAAAGCGTGGCAAGAAAAAACAGAACATTTGAAATTTGACAAAAAAACAGAGATCCCTCCAAATATTAGTTTTTAAGTGGAGGATTTACCTTCAGCACTTGTCTGTAGGTAACGCATCAGATTCAACGTAGACTAGAAATTTAGCAGTGTGGTTAACTGACATTCATTCTGTTACTCCCAGAAGTTTACCATGTAGCCAAATTTAGAACGTGGATGAATAAGTGCTTATGTTTCGGGAGGATAGCTCAGGGGCAATGTGCTCGCCTTGGATGCAAGACGACACGGGACACCACAGGTTCGATCCCCGGGTCCGTGATTAGAAACTTCTGGGTATTAAGCGCGTTATAAATAACCTATCATAGCATATCATGAAAATTCCTAAAAAGGTGCGTCCACCTCGAGGTGATGTCAGATTTCACAATTTTTGGTGACTCGTAATAGGTGAAGTTTTAGAATGACAAAGAACATGTACTATTCATGGCAGGTGCCTTGCAGAGTCTGCCCACACGTTTAGAGTATGCAGCTCTTAGTATTCTTGCCCAGCATTGAGGAAAAAGTCCTTTTAAGTTCATACTTAGCAATGTAGCTGGTAGAAGAGTGGCATTTACTGGGGTAGACCAGCCTATAACATCTCCAAGACTTTTTCATAACTTTCTATGAAACACAAGATGAAACACAACTGTCATTTATCTAAATATGTTCATTTCTTTTAAAAGAAACAAGAATAAAACACGTGCAAGGTTAATAAAGATATAGGGCCTCATTATGAATTTGGTGGTAATTCTGAGGTGAATCCACCAAATTGCCAACTCGTTTACTGTTGCTGCCACTTGGTTCTGTGGGTTTACCACAGGATTACAAGTGGTGGTAGTGCAGTGTTACTCAATCCCAATACCAAATCTGCCTTTGAGAAAACATGTTCTCATGCTTGGTTCAAAAAGTGCTAAAATGTTATTATTTCATTATAACATATTTAGAGGCTTATTTTTTTCCATAATACTCATAATCCAAAGAGGAGGACGTATTAGTATGAGAACAGGACTAAGAAGCTTGGGATTCAACCCGTGACTTGACACATAAGACAGAGATAGAGACGTGGACAAGTAACATTGGCCCTGATTTGAAAAAGACGAGTAAACATCGAAACACGTGTTATCACATAGGGCACTTGCAAACAAGTACAAATCTGAAATATAAATGCACTTTGGAAAACTGAGGAAAGGGGTCACAAGTCTTTCCTTCTTTCTCAGAAAAGCGTGGGCGCATGGGCTACTTGATAAAGTAACTGTAAAGTTTCTCTTCATAATCCAAACAATGTTCATCAATATTGTTAAATCAAAATGCATTTTGAGTGAAGGAGGGTCTGTACAAGGTCTACCTTGGCCAATGCATTTCCGATTGCGTCTTCATCAGGGCTAGACCCTCCATTACAAAAACACAAACATTTATGTTAAAAGAATGTATAGGGAAAGAAAAGGGAAAAAACAAAATAAAACAATGTTATCAATAGATGTTCCATACTTCATATTTGTATTTGTATAAGATTACGTTATATGTCTCATCATTCATTACTACCTTTGTGTGATTCTTCCCGAGAGTCACACTGCAAAAAATTTAAAGAAATGAAACCACATCTAAGTGTCACAGTGTGTTTATAATCTAAACAACATAAGTATAATAGTTTCCCAAGGAAAAGCGATTAACCTTTGCTTAACAAGCACTGGCTAACAGCCAGTGAAGGGTGAGCTGTTCCCTGCGAGATTTCAAGTGTTGTGACAGAGCGTTACAATCCTGCTCCTAACCTGCTTAAGTATAATTTCTCTAATGATATTTGGTGCCCAAGTGTTTCTTACCTGCTGTCTCATCAGAATTATCGCGAGCGGGAACTCGGAGCGGCAAGGGCAGCAGACAACATTACCACTCAAGTCCCACTTGCCCATTTATTTATTTATTTAATTTATATAGCACATGCACGAATGCCCAAGGGCATAGTAGCGCTGGATAAGGCGCACACATATTACTTATGAACATAAAACGAGAGTCTGGATCCAGGGGCATGGGTAATCATAAGAAATCAATGAAAAAGTGCAGTTTTAAGAACCCGTTTTAAAGTGGGGAGACTAACACAGGGTCTTAGATCTGGGAGAAGGGCATTCCAACATCTAGGTGCAGATTATGGGAATGACCCGCGAGCAACAATGGACAGCCGGGATCTAGGAGTTTGCAACAAATGGGAATTGTTAGGTCGAAGGATTCTCTGAGCCAGCAACCAGGAGAGTCTGCTGGACAGATACGTAGGGCTTATGTCATAAAGGCATTTGTGCGTAATGCACAGAGTTCGGTAAGTGATTCTCCTCTCCACTGGTAACCAGTGCAGTGCCCTTCTGGCGTTAGAGACGTGATTGGTTTTCCACAATCCCTCCATAATGCGAACTGGAACTAAGAAAGGGCCTGAGTTGTGCCAGAAGCTTTAAATAGTAGGCTGAGCTGGAGACCAGGCTATTAATGCAATTCCTGATCCAAGATGACACCCAGAGTTTTTACATTGGGTAACGTGGCAATGGAGTCACCTCCTCGAGCTTTCGCAGCTGGGGGGCCGTGCCAGCAATCATAAGCTCTATTGTTGTGTTGTTGAGAGCAAGACAATTATTCACCATCCATGATTCCATCAGGTCAAAGATGTTATTAACACTATTGGTGTCTTTTACACAGTCCCCAGAAAGTGGAATCAGGCATTGCGTGTCGTCCACGTAGTTTGCAAAAATCACCCTTTTTGCTTCCAGCATCTCAAAGAGTGGAATAGTATAGATGTTGAAAAGTGTGGGCGATATGCATGCACCCTTGTGGTACTGCACATGAGACCAGATAGTCCTCTGTCTTTAACTCATTGAAAAATACTTTTGCTTTTCTCCCAGGAAGGAACAAATGTACCCATTCTGCTGCCGCACAAGAAAAGAGGACTGAGTTCTGAAGCCTAGGAACAAGTATTGCATGGTCCACCAGGTCAAAAGCCGCGGAGAGATTAAATAGCATGAGGAGTACTGTGCTACCTTTGTCGAAGCTATCCAGGAGGTTTGCCTTCATATCTAACAGGGTGGTTTCGGTGCTATGAGGACTCTTAAAACCCGATTGCTTGAGGCCTAGCATGTTATGTGATTGCAAAAATTCTTGGATCTGGGTGTATGCAACCTTATCAAGAATCTTGACAGAAAGGGTATGTTAGAAATAGGACAGTAGTGTTCATGTTGATCTGGATCTAATGATGGCTTTTTCAGCAATGGAGAAATCCATGCTTGCTTAATTGGGGCACGGACAGCATTTTTCTCAAAGAGCAGTTCACGAATTTGGTGATCAGTGGTGTTAACTGCAGCGAGCATGCTTTGACAACCGATGCATGGCAAATATCGCCCTTTCATGTGGTGGGTTTAAAGTTTGAACAGCACCTTAGAAATTTCAGCTTCAATCACTGCTCTAAAGGTAAATAGGGGGATTGTGGGCAATATGGGCACGTTTTTGTTATCAACTCTCGCAGGGCCTTGAGAGGCCCATTGAGCACTCACATTTTCTTGAATAGTCTCCTTTTTTTATCAATGCAGCTTGAATATCGACACACCATTTTGAGTTTTTAATAGTTTCACTAAGGATAGCATATTTGCTTTTCTTGTCGAGGGATTGATTTTTTTTCCCATAACTGAAAGGCCCTCTTTTTTTCTATCTTTAGTTTTTGAATGTCAGCACAGTACCATACTTTAGAGGGTACAGCCCTTGCCAGATGCGTTTTCTCTGGTGGCAGATGGTTAAAAGCACTGGTCATCATTATCTGGTATGCCTCTCCTAGGTCATCCACCTTATTCAAGTTGGGTAGATTGGCCAGTGTAGCTGCAAAGTGCGACTCTAAGGTGTGGGCTGGAAGTTTGCGCAAATTCCTGTATTTGTTCCAACTCTTAGTGCCTATGTTTTTGGAGGGTTTAGTAGGGATAGGCAGATTAAAGAGATCAAAGCAGTGGTCTGACCGTGGGAAGGGTGAAACGTCGATGTTATTAAGCTCTACATTATGGGTTTACAGCCAATCCAATGTTCTTCCCTTATTATGCGTTGCAATATCATTATGTTGCTGAAACCCCAGTTCAACCAACATAGTATTGACCAGCTTGGCCATATTATCCGTTTGGTCAAGTAACCCTAAGTTCAACCCAACATGGTCATCTTAGAGGAGGGTTTGAGCAGGGGAGGATTGCATCACTAAAATGAAAAAGAAAGTCGGGCATTTTTTCTGGGGAGCGGTAAACTAAAATGATGCTCACAGTGGTATTAGGGTTAATAGCTAACTTAACCAACAGAATTTCACAGTTTTCTACCATATAGCCCACTATTTTGTTAATGCGAAGGGAAGAGTCATAAATTATTGTACCTCCCGTCCCTGACCCGATGTGCAATCAGAGCATATGATCTTAAATCCTGCAGGAACATCTAGGGAAATAGCACAGCCAGCTGCTGCATGGAGCCATATAAAGGTTATGCCAGTTACGTTGTGTGTGATGTCATCTGTACGATGACACCACAAGCATGTGGCGTCAGTGACGGGATGACGTCACTCAAAGTAGTGTTTGCGATTTGAAAACAATTATGTGCACCTAGCCTGATGGATAAGTATCATACTGTCTGGAGTAATGAGCTGTGCCTCACATACGCAAGGTAATCGACCTTTAAGTTGAGCTATGGTATTCATTCACTTGCATATTTGCAGAAGGTGTGGGAACTGAAGATGTCCCTCATGTTTACATTTAGCCATGGCATACACGTATATAAGAAGTCACACTACCAACTGCACCTCCTCAGAGGTATTCTTCCTTTCTTCTCCTTCCCCCAGAAGCTCACTGTCTCTAGATCTCTGGTTCTCTCTAAACTGGACTATTGCAACAGCCTCTTTCTAAATCTGCCTGCTTCTACTCTCCGCCCTCTGCAACTTATCCAGAACAGGACTGCAAGACTTGTCCTTGGCCTCAAGCCCAGGGCTCATATCTCTCCAGGACTGAAATCTCTGCACTGGCTCCCAGTGGCTGCGATGATTAAGTTCAAACCCCTCTGCATTGCCCACAAGGCCTTCTGGGGCATGGGGCCCCAATAACTTCAACTCTCTCTCCCTAAATATCTTTCTTCTCGAGCTCTCTGCTCATCCATCTCCAACTCCCTCAGGGTCAGTCGCTTCTCCAAGCAACGAGTTGGTGGTAGATCTCTTTCTTCGGCTGGGGCCTCCCTCTGGAACAGCCTCCCTCAAACTCGAGGAGAATCATCTCCAGTTCCGGAAGCACCTCAAAACCTTTCTCTTTGCTTCCGCCTTTTCTCCCCCTCTCCTCTGCTGACCTCCTAGTTTACCTGAACTGCACTGGCGACCTGGACACCCTCTGATCTCGGGCCCTGGTCCCCCGCAACCTGGCACACACATGCACTGCCCACCTGGCAACCCCCGCACTAGGGGACTGTTTCTGTATCCCTACAGTCCCCCACCAGCCCTTGACACCCGATGTATGCACTTACCATTCCCATTTGTTGGCCATACTTATTATTGTTATTATCTTCTCATGTGCTGCACTGTCCCTACCACTTCCCATGCACTTGCGCGATCTTAATGACACCCGGCCTAGTAGGATCGTTGTCCGTCCTCCCTTTGTTCCCCTCCCTTGCCTCATCGCGCCCTGAAACACTTGTGTATAGGCGCGTTATATATGCCATATCGTATCATATCATATCATACTCCTATGTTAAATATATCGTAGATCTAGTCAGTTGCTCAGAACAATCTGCTTTCTAAATGCATTTAGCATCCAGAAACAGTTGATGATGCATCGTCAGTCAGTAAATCTCAACATACCTTCATACTTACTTCATCTCAATATTATTGCTGTGTGCACATCATGTCATATCTTAAATCTTGAGAATTAAAGAAACATACAAAGTTCGCTCTAGGTACACTAGACCATGATTCTTACAGCAATGGCAAGCAGTAATTCTCTGCATATCTCTCAGCAAGTCTCTCTTATCTTGTTAAAAACATGTACATTACAATTTCTACATGAATAAAATGTCATTAATGCCTGTAAAGGTTTTTACAAATAACACAGAATGTTGGTTTCTTCATTTATGCCATTGGGTGCCATAGAGTTCAATCGTTCGATCCAAAATGTTTCTCTTTGATCAAATCTTAATGTAATGTCATCATGCTGTCCTCTTTTTGTTACGACTTCCACAATCTGAAAGTGGATCTGGGAGATGTTGTGTCTCTTCTCAATATGGAATATACTATGGGTACAATTGAATGTTCTGAATACTACTTTGGTATCATCAGACCATCAGAAGGATCTTCCACGTTCTCCTTTAATCCAGAGACTAATGAAATTGTGGCAGCTGCCATTGCTAAATTGAAATCAGCGTCTCCTTTGGATCCTATTCCTTTACATCTGATTCAAACTCTTCCGTCAAACTGTGTCTCTTTTTTCACTGCTGCTCTTGATTATTCGTTGACCCATGGGGTGATCCGAGTGCCATTGAAACATGCTGTTGTCTCTCCCCTGTTGAAAAAGCCTCAACTTAATCCTGCCTTTCCTGAAAGTTATCATCCCATTTCACTGTTTCCCGTCCTTATGAAACTTAGACTATTGTTACTCCCCAAAATCTCCAATTTCCTTGAACCAGAAGGCCACCTTCACTGTTACCAGGCTGGTTTTCGCCCATGCATGGTTACTGAGTCAGTCATGATCTCAGTGCTTGATGATATGGCACTTATGCAAGATCGCTGAGAGGTCGGAATCATTATTCTACCAGACCTATCCGCGGCAGTTGACACGATTGCTCCAGCGCCTTAAACAAACCGGGATGACAGGGACACCTTTAGCCTGGTTTGAGTCCTTCCTTGCAAAGCACCAGCATATTGTGTCGTTGTTTCCTTTTTCTTTTACACCTTTCTCAGTGTCATGTGGGGTTCCCCAGGGCATCTCCTGGTCCCCTTTACTGTTTAATTTATACCTGCGCTATCTTGCTGATTTGGTTTCATCTCACGGCGTATGTTTTATACATACGCCGATGAGACTCAGCTGGTCTTCTGTTTGGATGCCCAGGCCATGGACCCCCCTCGAAACTGAGGGACTGCCTCACAGACTTTGAGGTCTGGATGGCATAAACTGACTGAAATTAAATGGACAAAAATACAAGGTCCTTGTAGTTGGTTCCAGTGACCCTTTGGCCTGTTGGAATTCGGACTTTTGCCCGGATACTTTTGACCCTTGTCCTGCCCCTAGTAGCTAGGTAAAAAACCTAGGGATAAAACGTCTGTCCTCAGGATCACAAATTGCTCAACTTTCCTCAGTTTGCAAGGCAGGGTTCCTGAGCTGAAAATACTTAGGAAGGTGTTGCCCTTTCTGCCTCCTGCCCAATCGCTCCTTGGTGGTCACTGCCTCCGTCATGGGCTCTCTGGATTATTGTAATCTGATATGATCCAGAGACTCTGGACCCTTCAAAATGCGGCGGCACATCTGGCTTTGGAGGCCCCTAAACCTTCCCACTCCTGCCCACTGCTAGCCAAGCTTCACTGGCTTCGAAGCCAGATCAAGTTTATGATCCTGTGTATTGTGCATCACTCAGTCCAACATATAGTCCGGCTTTTCTCTGCTCCAAACTCACCACATAGTACCAGCGCGCAGACTTCACTCCACAAGTAAAAGTCTTTTGGTAGTTCCACTTTTCGCAGAGCCAGACTCGGAGGCCGTTCTTTCTCCGTCCTTGCCCCCACTTTGTGGAACTCTCTTCCTCTTTTCCTACGTGAGATACCTGATTACTTGTGCTTCCGAAAAGCTCTAAAAACGTTCCTTTTTTAGGTCCTCCTTTTTGCTGCCCCTTTCCGGTCTCTCTTTGCTTCTCCCCTAGCGCCCAGATGCCTCCGGGCCAGGTTCTTCCCTGTGCTTAATACATTTAAATACATACATACATATTTCACACTTTTTTGATATCAGGGGCCTGTGTCGTAAGCGGAAGAAACAATATAATCTAAGGCAAGAAGGAAGCAGGCAACCCCCCCTTTTCCCACGTCTACTAATAACCTTGAACTATGATATGGTGGAAAACATCCACTGCACCTCGGGCAGAAATCTGTTAAAAAACAGTTTAATATTTCATAATTCTTGACAAAAAACCGTTCATATTACAAAAAGTATTACAAAACACATGGGTACTGGCACTTTGCCAACAATACCCAAAAACGTGTTTAAGATATGTTTAAAAGCAAACACCTTATGACACTGTGGGGTTAGTATACAATTGTGACAATGTTACTATTTTTATGTTTGTACCACAAGTTCTTTTTTTCATGCGTAGCAAGGGAGATTGCAGGGGTAGCAAGGGAGAACACTGCGGTCGTGGCTGCAGGCCCCTCGCGACCCGCAAATGACATCCCTGTACTGGAGGTGTCTGTCTGGAATACCAAAGCTTGTTTATACAGGTAAAGTGTCATGCTTACTCTCCCTTTACAATCTAGCTCAGTCACATGAAGCACCTTCATTTGAAAAAGTCAAACAACATAAGCATATGCAAAGCCATAGATTAGGCAATTCTGTAAAAAACGTGTTATCTTGTATCTTTTACTGGTAATTAGGCAACTTAATCTCCATCACGTAATTGAAAAAACAGAACTCCCCCTGTGTTCAGTGCAAATAGCAGCCGCTCATCCAACTTCATTCCCGATCTCTGGCTCCCGAAATGGGAAAAGGCGAAGCTTAGCTGCCAAATATGACAGTTGCACTGTCTTAAATGGGCAGAAATGGAACGGAAAGCAATTAGGCAGGCTGCAGAGGCAAGCCAGATGCATCAGTCTAACTTTAGAAAGGGGAGCAGGCGGTATTCTTAACTTCGCATTGCGCTGTTTTATCACGCATGCACTGGCAATGTGCAACGATTCACATTCGCCTTGGACGCATCACAAATTGCAGTAGTATTTTATGAACAAATACATTTTAAGATACAAATAACATTTCGCAGTTAAATGGATAAGCGCATTGAGCTATTTTATCAGCGCCTAAGCTGGGACCACTCCTTATATGTGCTACATATTCTCCGTTTGGCGTCATAAGTAAGCAGTGTAGGGAATAACCAGGATCTTTGGCAGCTGTAAATGTAGTAACGTTTATGGGCGGCGTGCCATCTGTGGGGAGGGCACTGGACTGAAGGAGGCGGAAGAGTACGCATCTATCGCCCAGTAGCTCGATTGACCTCTTTATGAACAGAGGTAAAATGAAGCATCTTCAAATTACCCATACCTCTCCTTTTCAGACACAGGAAAAGGAATGCACAATTCAAAACTGTGAGGCAATCAAGGACTCATTAAGAGCTAAACAATTGGCAGTATTCCTATTAATGACACTCAGGGGTGTTGCTAGGTCTGGAAAAGATCAGGGGCTAAGCTAATGTCGTGACTGGCAGGATTCGGGGCTAGGTATAGCTTTTTGGTTGTAGCCCTTGAGCTTCTATCCTGGGGGCTACAACCAAAAGACCTGTGGCTATAGCCCCGTCAGCCCCCCTAGCAACGCCTCTATACTTTTTGGTGGTCATGGAATTACCATGGCTCTTACCACGCCAGCAAATTCCAACTTTGGAGGTAGAGTGGAGGATCCACCTCCAACAAAATGCTAGAGGTGAATCCACCACTTTACCTCCAAAAATAGGCGGATTAACGGTGCGCTATTACCGCTCACAGTCAATCCTCCACAAATCCCATGGAGTCCTTTGGACTCCAAAAGTGCGGATATACCGTGCCGTGCCACAACCCTTATTCCTGTGGTACTGCCACAGGACCGAGTGGCGGAAACAGTCAACAACTTTGGGGAAAGGGTTGGTTTGCCTATACACAGAAGCAGATGGCCTGAGCACCTGTTTTGACGCACAAGCACCCTCAGCCTGCACGGCAGGATAGTGATCAGCCATGCGGGTGGTGGAGGACAGTACAGCCAATGATGCCCTAGAAGCTCAACTGCATTCCCATCACTCCAAATGCAACAATGGATTCAGCTAGGGGGCAAAGACTGACAAGTATCCCATATGTGTACATGGATTTGCCCACCCACCTGGCTGTTTCTGTCTCTTACCACCAACGAGCAGGAACAATTGTAAGACTCTCTCCACACACCCACAATATTCGTTGTCTTGCTTCTACTCTTTACCACTCCTTGGCCTGCCTCACCGTTGGAGCTTCCTACTATATGACATCAAAAAACACCACTCAACGCCATCTCCAAAACTTGACAGGGGCACACAATGCATGGCCTTTTCGAGGATCCTCCATCTTCCACTGTGTAAATTCTTGCTGAAGCTCGCTGTAAATGCCCCTCTTTGTTTCTCTTCTTGTCTGTTCTCTGTCCCAGTTCGTATCCCACACTTCATCCACAATCAGCGTTGGCACCCTTAGAAAAATGCTCTGTCTGCTTGTCTCTAATTTTATATGGGGCGATCTCAAAAGTACTCTCATTTTGGTGGTGATCAGGGAACAGGGTGAAGTCGACAAATTCTCTTGTTGATGGCCTTTTGCCCTTTTAAAAAGCTGTCATGACCCCTGCTCCTGGCCCTAATAGGCAAGGCACTGGGGCTAAGCTACGACTCTCCATCATGGCCTTAAAGGCCTTGCCATCTCATTCAAGACTCTTCTGGAGTCAGTCCTGGCACCTTTGGTGCCAGGCTCATATATAAAGTGAGGAAAACTTGAGGACTGGACTTGGCAATGGACTTTGTACAACATGGATGCCCCCGCATAGCTCAGTTCAATGAACCATGCCATGCGATCTAGTGTTTTAGGTGTGGTCAGGCCTAGGGATACCTGGGATACCAGGGCGCTATATAAACCACACCCAGGCAGAGAAACACGTTTCGCGTTACTCTGCGCTCTGCAGCGTGACGCTAACCACGTTCTGCTCGGATCTTCACCTGCCTTCCTGGAGCCGCGTACCTGAAAGAACAAGAACACCATCAGTATAACACTTACCTGTGACTGAATCCTGCTCGCCATCCACCGCTCTTTTGGTCCAGAGAATACAGCATCTCTGCAACATCCCCTCGATCATTGGAAATGCTGCAACCTGAGAAGAAGAGAACAAAACTGCATTAGTGAGCATTTATATTCCAATTCCGAAAATAGCTAAAACAATCGCACGCTTACCTGGGTTCGAGTCGCTCTTGGTCAACATCCATTCAGGGCCATAACAACGACCTGCAAAAGAGACAAAACACAGATTAGCACACGAAAAGTCAAGAAGGCACCGCGTGCTACACATTACTCACCGCTCACTATTTTCTCAACCAGCATCCATTCTGGGACATTGCAGCTGCCTGCAAGAAAGAGAGAAAGACAGGTCAGCACAAGAAAAGACAAATAGCGCTGCGCATCGCAATTTCACTTACCATCTCTTGTCTAGCCCCCAAGCAGCACGACGTCACTAAGTAGCTCTTCCTGCACCTAGAGGAAGAATGAGAGACATTAACAAGGGTAATTGGAAAGAAAAGGACAAACTACAAAAACCAGAAAACTTACCTTGTCGAACAGGAGTCACAGCAGGTCTCACTCTTAGGGCCCGCACCAGTGAAGCAACTAGGTTGCGGCGCGCCCAAACCAACAACGCACCCCTGCACCGAGAGGCAGGATGGAGAGCACATCATACAAGAAAGGCTCACTTAAGTTGTACACTGGCAGATGGGAAGCTTTGGGATTCTTTGGCAGCTCTTCTGAGTGGTGAGGGCCATACAGCCTGCTTACTGACGCAGTATTGTATTGAATCATCATCCTTACTCCTGTGAGATGCCCCAGAAAGATATGAATCAACTATTCCAGCTCCTGGATGTCCACCCTATGTTCTTGTTGACACATTCACAGGGAGGGTTACTGATCACATGAGAAGTGTATTTTACAGGATTTTCAAATTCCAGCCTATCAATATTTTTAGTAGTCTTCAAAGAAGATGGGTCAGGCTGCATAAGCGACAAGGGGAATGTACTTCCTGATGATGACAAAAAGAACATTTTCGACATATCTGATGATCTATTAAAAACAGGTTTGTGGCATTTTCTTCCTGCCTCTGTTCTTTAGGAGATGTAATTTGTATCCATTGCTTCAGTGCATCTTTTAGCATGTTATGTATTTTTCATCCTCCTGGATTCTCAGAGTTCTGTCATGCAGATTGAAAGCAGCCAATCTGATCTTAAAATGTGGGTAAGAAATGAGGCGGCCTTGAGGACATCCACCTGCAAGGGTAAGAGCACCGAGCACAGGTAAGAGCACTGCCCTCACCAGATGCATTGTATCCTCCTCGCCAGCCAAATCATGAGCCTTTAGCATGTAGGGAAGGTTAAATTGTAGCAGGTACACGTGTGGCAGCTCTCCAATGGGGGATGAACTGTGCTGGCTGGCTATTAGACTTGGTAGCTCCTTAAAAGATCATAGCAAACAAGAAACACCAGAAAACACCTGATACTGTCTTGGTGCCCCATCTATGGTGACTGGGGGAATAATCAGTGATGACTTTGCATTGTCCTCTTATCTGGTCAAACATTTGTAAGGTAGAATTGCAGCAAGTGGCAATAGCGGTCCCAATGTTCTACTGAAATTGGTGCTGTACTTTTCCGGTACTTCCAGTCTGCCCAGCTGGAGTGTGATCTTATATTCTGGACATTGGCTATCATGTTCTTAGCATGTCTGCAATTGCTGATAACACGTGTCACCACAAGGTGAAGGAGGTGCATAGTCTTGCCAGTAAAGATGTGTTCCCCATTGTTAACAGCAACAAATCCCAGCTGTAGGTGTTGTGGACTTAGCCACTGTACCATAACATCTTCCACCTTCTGCAAGATGTTAACTTCAGTCTTCAAATCCTCACACACACAAAGCAGCATTGGACCTGAATTGCATGCGATTACTTACTTAAGGTCACCCAAGTGGTGTGAAAAAGTCCCCTTTGATGCACCCCATGAATGGCAATGGGGAACTCTGTAGTCCAGAGGAAGCCAACATCTAGGTGACATGACCTCTGGAGGTTGTACATGAGGGGTCCCAGAGCGCTCCCCAAGCCAACTCTATTACATGCCCATCAGTCACCCATTTTAGGAAAGAATCACTGCACTGTCACACAGGGGGAGTGATTTCTCATGGATCAGAAGTAAAGGCAGGGAAGAAACCACGAGAAAGTCAGCCAGGAAAGATGTATGGATAATAAAATGCAGACAGTAAACAATACTACAGCTGCTGGGCCCTGACTATAGATGCACTCATTTAGCAGGAGTGGGACGAAAACATACAAAAGCATAGGGATAGACACAGACTCAGTATACATGTTCTTCACATACATGCTGAGTATGAACAAACAAACTTAATTGCAAAGCTGGCTGAAGGAACCCTTGATTACTCCACCACCATGACACCAGTGCCTGATCCCAAAATGGCAGACATGATATTTGAGCTCTTGGGGTATGGGGGCAAAGAGAGAGATTGAATTAGCTCATTGGGGGACACATATAACATGTAAATAAGAGGAATAGAAGGGATATGCACAAGGGGAGACTTTACTGGGGAAAGGGACCAATGAACCAGAAAACTAACTGTACCAATCACTGCCAAAGGCTAGTTATAAAGGGAGACAGAATGCCCCTGACTTTGAGGTTGTTGGGTCAGCATTGCAGAGTGGCAGTCATGTGGCAGAGAGAGGAAAGGAGATGAGACAGTGGGTCAAAAAGTTACCCGATCAAGCCAAATATGCCACTTAATAAGACTGGTACAGAACTGAAGATAGCTAAGCCAAATGAGGCACTGTGTGAAACAGACTAGGCTTAGAAAGAAGGCAAGACTAGAGACCCCGCTGGGACCTTTGAGCCAAAGGTTAACTGGAACCAGAAGAAGCTAGAGAATTGCCTAATTGGGTCACTTGACCAGTCACTGGTGGTAGTGGCTAAGCAACCAGGGACAACTAAAGAAGTTTCCATCCCACGTAGATGAGAGGAACACAGTTCTATGCAGCAGACCCTCTAGGGAAAGAAAGCTACATCAATTCCTTGGTAAAGCATCAAAAGACCCCTGATGAAAGAGGGTTAATACAATTGTGTTTACTGCAGTAGAAATTCATCAGAAGCTACAGCATTGCAGATGACTTTTTGACACCGGGACCAAATGATAAGCCTATGCGCTTGTGAAAATACATTCTTAAAGATGATATTAGGAATACCATTTAGCATATTCACCATTCCAACATTACTGGAAATAACCATGTGGCACATAGTAGACATATTTGCCAAGGTATACGAATGGTCATAATTCCAGAGCGAATAAGGTACCATGGAGCCCTGGCTGAGGTGATGGGAATGGCAGAATAACAGCATGGTTCATTCATATTAAGGATGTATTTGCAAAAGTCAAAATGAATCATCTAGGGATCCCCTGAACAATATCGCGAAATATTCTTTAGCCCTGTTTAAGAAAGCTTCCTGGAACTAGGTGAAAAACAATCCCACTGGAAAAGCCTGAGGGAGCAAATCCGGCATAGTAGAACATTTAGAATCTAAATATATGGGCAGTCTTGAAATATACCAAATCCAAATAGAGCCAAATAGGAGTAAGATTTTTTACATAAAGTTTGGAATGGGCAGACTCCTATTCTATGTAAGAATAGCAAAATGGTGCCCAAGTAGTACCGATCGATATCCGTACTGTTAGAACATACAATAGGGCGAGATACACTCTAGGTTTATATATCCTCTGTATGTGTAAGTCAGCAGTAAATGATTGAAACAGAGCTTTAGGGCTGAAGGGATAGGGAATTCCCTGTTCTGTAAAAAAAGAGGCCTATAATATTTTATTTGCCATTAGTAGGTATTTAATGGGGGCATGGGAAGTATGGCGAACCAGAAGAAGGAGATGCACTCAGGAATTATATGTTAGAATTGTTTTTATGAAACTAAAAGAAAAATGCCTCACTGACCCGACTGCTATGTGGGATTTCCCTACCTATAAAGTAAATGAAGGGTGCTAGTAGGTCATTGACACATAAAAAGGTAGTCCTCAGTCCGTAACCTATCTGCTATTTAGCCCTAACACTATATTCAAATAACAGAAAAGGAGCCTGGGTGATGGCCTTCTCACTCATGCCTTCTTGACCAATGTTCAGAGGATCTCACTCTGGAGATGGTTTTCTCAAACAGTTCAAAATAACAAGGGTTTCTGCTCTTCATTTTAACTCTTCAGTAAAAGTTGCAAGTCTCTTCTTCAAATTAAATGTCTCTAGTCCTTAACATGTAGGAATGATTTCATTATACTTTTGCCACCACCTTTGCCACTTTCTCTTTGTTTGCTTTATGCCTTGATCCGCTTGCTTGAATCCTCCAGGTTTCCACTCTCTTTGGAATTCCCAAATTTGTCTTTGGGGTTATATCATGACCCCCTTGGTTGAATCCTCCATATTCTCTTCTCTTTTGGGTTACCCAAGTGTCTCTGTGGCTTTAGGTACAACCCCCTTTGTTTGAATCTTCCAGATTCCCTTTTCTTGAGGTTTCCTCAAATGTCTCTTAATTCTCTTGGGCCTTACAAATACCTTTTGTATCTCTGGGCATGCTCCAGCAGGATGGTGGCCCAGCATGGCTGTGTCTATTCACCTCAATTCTCGGCATTCTCGGCCTGTAAGCATCTGCTTCTCGAATTCTACCCAAAACGGCAGACTTCATGTTACTTCTATTCAGAATGGAGGATTCTTTCCTCTCTTCCCTGCTGGTCCTAGCACTGTTTCTTGGGTCCATCACCCGCCTCTGCTGCACCATGTTTACACCACCAGGGAAGACAGTTTACTTGTTTCTGTTTCTCATCCCGCTGTGTCTCGTCCATAGGCGCCTGCTTCTCAAACGCTGTCTGACACGACAGAGCCCTTCGATCTTGTATCCAAAATGGAGGGATCTTTCCTCCGATTTCTCCTGGTCTTGGCATTTCTTCTCGGGTCCCTCACCCACCACGACTGCTGCATGGGGTGTGTCAGTAGGCTAGAGGTTTGCCTATGTGAAGGATTCTCTCATCTCCATTCAGGATGCGTTGTCTCTATGTCCACAGCTGAATTCAACTGGTCTCCAGCATTACCTTGTGCCAATAGTAGAAACGTGCTGTCAGTCTTGTTTGCAGGCCATATAGTTGTACCATTAGTTTCTTCTATTCCCATATAGGCAGAAATTGTGCTCTTTGGAGAGAGTTCCTTAACTGAACGGGAGTCCATTTCCCACAGAAGGGAGACACTCCCAGTGAGTTCCCGCTTTCACTGACCCCTATGCCACATTATTTAATTATATTGTATGATTAATGTTGACATAATGGGCCTCATTACGACCCAGGCGGTAAGTTACCGCCTGGGTCGTACCTTTACCACCATGGCGTAAACTACGTTTACGCCATGGTGGTTGGCGGACTTACCGCCCCATTCCGAGGTTGGCGGGGCGGTAAGTCCCCAATCCCCATTTACCCTTCCCCATTCCCATTTTTGCCCCATAGGGCATAATGGGAGTGGGGAAGGCGTTAATTACGCCACCGTAAATTACGGTGGCGTAATTAACATCAAGGTCCCTTAGCGCCATGGATTTTAACACCTGCTGAAAGCAGGTGTTAAAACCTCCATGGCGCTAAGGGACCTCGGAATCAGGCGGTAAGGGTCGGCGCTGTTTACGCCGCCGTAAACCCCTTACCGCCTGAGTCGTAATGAGGCCCAATGTGTTTTTGGTTATGAATTTTATTATTATGTTATCATTATTTATTCCCGATTATGAACGGGTACTTTTCTTATATTACAAAGAATTGGTGACTCATACAATAATTCTTTTTATTTTGTCTTTTCTGTAAACTGGTATTATGGATTTTGTCTGAAGTAAACAAATATGATTGATTGATTGATTGATTGATTGATTGATTGATATCACGGTACTAGAGTCTTAGCCACCATTCACCGCAGATAACCTGGTAAATGTCCCTCTATGCCAACTCGAGAGTCTAGTGATCCAATGAAGTGTTTTCCCACTGCCCTTATCATTATCCAGATAGGTGGCAAGATTGAAACTAATAATATTAGCATGCAGTACAATGTCCAAGCAAAAGTGTTTCTTCCAAATGATGTGTTGGTTGTTTTAGGGCTGGTCTTTGTGGAATGAGAGCTTGCAGCTGTTGTACAGGGAAAGGGTGGGGCAACCTGCTAAGAGGTGTGCCTCTACAGCAGAGCCACTACCCAGAACCTTAAACTGGACAGATGTGACTGCCACGCAGCTTCCTAAGAAGAGCCTGCGGTCTATCCTGCTCTAGCAAAAGAAGAAGCTGAGTCCTCTGCAGGAGCTGTGGTGTCTGAACCTAGGTATCTGCCTCAGCTGAAAGAGTTCCGTCCTGTAGGAGATGCTAAGAATGCATACCTTTGTTGAGGGGAGACTGTCCTTCTCACGTGAGGGCCTAAACACTTTGTCCAAGTTTTAAATGTGAGCCAGTTGAAACTTGTGCACACCAATGGCCTGCATGAACCCTTCCTTTCAGAGTTAGCTCATGAGGTACATTTGACAGATCAGTTTAGAATGAAGAAAACTATGGAAAAGTTAATTCCCTACTTATAGTGGCCTTGCATAGGTTGCCATGTAGAGGGTTGGTCTAGGCATTAACATACTTGTCAGCTGTCTGGCAAAATTGGTGGTACATTTAAAGGAACCCTAATTCCACTTCCATTAGTGTGTATAACCTTTGAGAGGATTAGGAACTGTCAATTTTGTGTCCCAAGCCCCACACACATCCTCTGAAAACCATCTCATCTTAGTATTTGTAGACTATTCAACCAGGTGCCCGGAGGTGGTGCCCATACTGACTGGCACACCCAGAAATAAGATGTGTTAGGCAGGGGTTTCAACGTTTTGGTGTATTATTTGAAAGTGACAAAGGCAGAGTGTGCTGTGAGATGTATGTTATCTGCAGCACCTCTTATCAACCCCGGGCTAATGGACTGGTGGAATGGTTCAACATGATGTTAACAAGCCTGATGGGTGTTTTTGAACAGGCCCCTTTGCAGAAAATGGTACCTCCTGTTATCATGCATGCATTTTGCATACAAACGGGTGAAACAGAAAGGAGTAGAGTTCAGACCCTTTGAGATCCCTTTTGAATACACTGTGAAGGGCCCCTTACCCTAATAGGAAGGACAGATGAAAAGTAACCCCTCCAGGTCCAACCCATGATGTGGTTCACTATGAGCATGGCCTATGAAGGAATTTGGTTCAGCTCATGCACAAGATAACAGATCAAATCTGGCAGTGTTCAAAGAGTGGTGTGGTCAGATGTCTCCTCGGGGTAAACTCCAGGAGGGCAAGAGATTCTCATAATGGAGCCTACACAGGGTGTGTGGATACGTGGTCTAGACTTTACACTATTGTCATCAAACAGAAAGGGGAAGTCGACTGAGTAACTGACATCAGCACCTCTATGGATTCCCAAAGGTTTTACCATGTCAATAGTAGTGTAGAAGTGAGAGCTCTGATACTTTATCAGAGCATGAGGAGGGGGACAAGGGGACTCTCCCAGACCTCTTCCATGGGAGACTCACAGATGGCTCAGAGAAAGGTGTGAAGATCACTCCAGAGCTGACACCGAAGCAGCAAGAGGACTTTAGAGCTTTGCTCCAACAGTATGTCAGATCAGGTGCCTGCTCATGAACAGAGGATTATGCTACACAAAGAAAGAGACCGAAAAGGAGCATCATGTCTCCTGAGCTATACAGAAACATTTCTGCCAGGGGTTCCTAAACAAAAGGGAGAATCAGAGACCCAGTACAGGGCGCTATGTATCCCTCTCGGATCGCTTATTGCTCTGGCTGACTTCAAAACTGCAGCAGACCTCAACCTGCAGTTGAGAGGTCCATTATACAATTGGGAGTAGTGTCAAGGGGAAGAATATGCAACACATGAAACTGATCCCCAAAAAGGAAGGAGCATATGAGCAACTGGAGGATCTGAGTTGAAAGGACCAACAACGATGAGCAACACCTACTGTGGAGAAGTTACCTGACTGGCCGTTCTGGCCATGACAAGAGTGACCCATGGGGCCATTATGATATGTGCTTTTATGAACACTTTGAATTGGGATGCTGGGTATCTTGGGGGACAGAGCTGGAGAGCAATGTAAAAAGAGCACATGGCTTGTTAAGAAGTGTAGGCCCCAGCATGATTTCCTTGTGAAATATAGCAACTGTGTTTCAAAGCGGAAAACAGGCCTGTATGCCTCTGTATTCAGTGCATTGCAAACATACCATGTGCCAAACCCAAAAGCAAACAATTCACATATGTTTGTGTCTCTCTGTTGTAATTGCAATGTGTCCAAGGGAATAGTAAAATGAGTACACAGGTCCAGGATTAAATACTTGCCTTATTTTGTTTGAAAGTGTTGAATACAGGCGTATGCAAATTATATGAGACACTTCCTCCTCTCTGTACTTCTCCTCTTCCTTAAAATACAATATTAAGGATAACATGAATTAACAGGAACCATCATTGTAGATGGACCTAATCCTGCGCCCTTAGTTGCTCTGATTCTATTCCCCTTTTCTGTTTTGGTTTTATTTTTTGTAACTCATTCCTTCACTTGTCATGTGCATACTTCAATCCTCTCACTCTGTACCCCACAACCAGTTTTGTAGCCTCCCCACAACAATCTAAGAATACTTCCCATTGTTTTGGGGCTACCTGTCTTTTTCTTTGCTCGAGTGCGTGTCGTAAATGTAATAGCTTGGCCAAAGCAAAGGCACCTTTCACAGGGCATTGCTTGGGTGTGTCCTCCTGTGCTCTCGAGCTCCCATTTTCATGATATGTACATGCACTAAGCTGATATTAGGTGCACATACAATGCACCAAAGTGCCCTCCTTTGATCCTCCCTTTGCCACGTTCTTCATTTCCTTTTTGTTAGGGAGAATTCTCATTCTATGGCTAATTTCCCTCACCTATAGAGTCCCCCAGCGGCTTTGCTGGATTTGAAGGGTTTGTTTCTTTTTACCTGCTAAGAGTGAGACACTTTTTTCCACTCTTAGGCATTTTTGCTATGTGTTTTCTAGGCTATTTTTGTGTTTAATGCCTATGGAGTTTCTCTCCCCTCCATAGGAACCATCTTTATTCACATGTGTTACACAGCACCCTCTGTGCAGTGACACAGGGGTGTCTTAGCGACCCCCAAACATAGACTCTATACCCTGGGACTGATTACTGTCACCCAGGGCATGTAAAGTCACAATTGACTTTACTTGTCAATTTCTGTGAACAAAACCAGTACAATCAATCTTACTATGGAAGTACTGAAAAGGGTTAATAGTTTTTCCCTTATGTCTTATATTGATTCTCAAGAGGGTACCGTACAGTCCCTCTCAAAAGTTTCTGGCTGATGGCACTGGTTACTACCATAAATATTTGACCGCAAATATTTCCCTATGGGATTTTCCCATTATTTGAGGCTACCACTTTTTCTGACAGCCTCTTACATACCGCCGGTGTATTTTAATATTAACTTTACTCCGGTAGGTTTTTATTGCCAGAACTTTAATATAACTTCTTTGTCGTCTCTTTATCCTGGGGGGTGCTCGTGTCTTAAATCGCAATGGGCGTTATGAAAGCTCAGGACCTCTGCCCTGGCTCCCATGGGTTTGTCCTTTGCAGCTGGCCGCAGCCCTTCTCATGTTAAGCCGTTCACATTCCTTCCTAGTTTCATAAAATTAACAAGATACTTTTGTGTGTGCATGTGTGTTCCCTATCTCACCTGGGGTGGCGGGAAATATTCAAGCAGAAGCTCATGTTGTTCGTGGTCTCAACATGGCCAGCAAGAGCTCAGGCCTACCTTTGTATATGGTGTGACCTCTACGTTTCTCATCATTGAACAGGGATGTTATGCCATGTGTGATGTGTGCATTCAGTGTATCTACCTGGCACTCTATGAAACTGATCTTTGGTCTATCTTAAATCTATGAAAGCTCCTATGATAGACCTGCCTGTACTATACACCTATACCCACATGACTCCCCCAACCACTCTTGTACCTGCTCATGTGCGTCTCCCGTGTATTAGTATATTTTCTAAAGTCTAAACCGCTTGGGGGGAGGGGGGAGCGGCTGGGTTCAGAGCATGCATCAGAATGCCTCCCCTAGGTATGATAGAGCCAACAGCTTACCCATCTGTGTGAATCCATACAGCCCACCTTTGCTACAGTTGACATGTTGTGGATGACTCCACACAACCAATGCTTACTACATGAGACATTTTGTATGTCCTTGGTCTAAGACACAAAGCAGGTGGTTGCTCCCAGGTTTTAGATGCCTTCGTGAGTGAATGGCAGAACCCATCCTTCCTACGGGTGAAAGAGGGAATTCCCTACCTTAATCACATTCATTCATTTTGAGCCCATATGTTTTTTATTTCTTAATTGCATTGTAATTGTGGATCAATAATGCACAGGCACACATGGCAGAGATATGTCTTGAGCTTGGCTTCGCTCATCATGTCTAAGCTAAGGGTACTTTGCAGGGGAACGGTTCCTCTCTTTCACTATTGCTGGTAGAATTGGGTGTTGCACGAGTTCATCGTAATTGATTAAGCTTACAAACAATCTCCCAACTTGTTTCACTTAAGTTCTTGATCACTGTTGGCATTCCCAGTGTGAGAGACGGGCCTCAACGACCGGTGGGGGGTGTCTGTACTTCCGCTCCCTATATGGTGGAGGAGAGGCACAGGAGACCCCAGCCAAGATTCTCTATTCGGTAGCAATGGTCGAGCAATCAAGGCCTAGCTTCTCAGGAGGTGATGCAGGCTGGTTCTTAAGTACAGTGTATCCCCAAGCCCCCACAAAGGAATATCCACACTCTGTATTGGTTAGAACACAGTCTTTATATAATCAATAATTAAGGTTATGTACATTTATCATAGTAACTCACTTTGTACTCTGGCAAAATCTACAATGGCAAATATTTACAATCCTAAAGTGGTACCACCCTAGATCTCATTGATGTGCATGAACAATACTGTACAATGTCATACAGACCAATAGAGGGAAACCAGCAATAGAGAGAGGAGAGAAAATAAGAGGGTTGAGCAATAGGCAGAATACTGACCCCTACCACTAGGCACAGTTCTGTGTGGAGATCCCCCCACCTGGGCAACCTGTAAAGAAAGATATAACACAAGCCCAGTCCATATATTGCTCTGTAAGTCTTATTCTCCCCTATAATGTTTTTACCCCCCCAATGTACCTGGTGGAGTCGAGTTCCTCGAAAAGGCGTCGACAAACGTCGAGGGACTCGGTGTTCGGCGACGGGGAATCGACGGCCCTTCTTGAATGCCTTCCCTTTCAAGCGGGAGGCACGGGGCGTCGAACGTCCGTCGACGAACGAGGTAGAACGATGTCGAAGAGGCGGCAGCTTCGTCCGAGCGGTGCTCGTCGGCGTCGGGGCGTCGGCGTCCTGCAAGGCGGAGGTGTGCGGGGCACCTCGATGACAATAGTTCTGGACCGCAAAGATTGTAGAGACGGGAGCCCAGCAAGGGCGTCGAGTCGTCCGAGTCTTTGAGGTCGTCGGGTGGCGGGAAACCCACCGGCAGGTTTCTCCTCGGCGCGTTGGTCGTCCTCGACTTTCTCCGGCAGGATAAGCGGTCGACGAAGCGGTCGAGAGAGTCCTTCGATTGAATGTTCTTAGGCAAAGGAGCGGACGGCTCCGGTCGTCAGCGGCACGGCGTCAAGTGGTTCCCACGGCTGGGCAACACAACTTCGACGGCCCTCCAGCGGTTACACAAACCTGCAAACCCTGGTCGACGGCAATGGACTTCGACAGCGTCGATGTCCGGGTGCTTCACTTCGATCTCCTCGGCGGTCCCGTCTCGGGTCGGCAGCCTTTCGAGGGTCTGACTTCCAGGGCGCTTCGGCGAAGATTCAGCGGTGCTCGATGGTCCCTCGGAGCATGGGAAGAGGGCGCCTTACCAGGTCCTCTCTCGGATCAGTCCTCGACGAATTCGGCAACCTTCAGATCTGTCGAAGCAAATGCAGCAGCAAGTCTTCTTCTTCCAGCTGGACGTCGAGGATCAGCAGTTCCAGTTACTCTTGAGTGGAGACTCAGCTTCTGAACGCTTCTGAACAATTTCCAGTGGTGAGAGGTCCCCAGATATACTATCCTGTCTCTCATCCACACTGCTGGCACACACACAGCAGCCAATCACACAGAAGGGCATTCATGCAGTCAGTCAGCCAATCAGGCACACAGTGCATTCAGGCCACACTCCTCCCTTTCAGACACTCACAACAAGGGATGTGGATTGGGACAAGTACCCAGCCATTCAACACTACACACTGCATTCAGGCCAGTTTCGGGCAGGGCTGTCTCAGTCTTTGTCTCACATGCCAGAAACCAGACAACCACAACAAGGAGTGTATATTGGTCACCCACCCCATTCACCCAGGTCCCACCCACAGGAGGTACCCATAACATACAGTCACTGGGAAGGCTCCAGTCAGTCTAGCTGGGCCTTCACAACAACACCATATATGGAACTTCCACCCAACAGCCAGTCAGGGGGAAGGGACAGAGTCAGGGCTTCCCAGGACTTTGGGAAAACAAGGTAAGAGGCAATAGAAAGCAAGAGGCCACAGGGGGCATCTTGTTTTCCATCAGGAATCAACTGATTCCAATGGCAGGGCCTGGGTATCCCAAAATGGAGGACACCCAGAGCACCTGTCAATTTCAGCATGGAGCTGCCACCAGACCATACCCTGCTCTGTGGGCCACCCACAGGTGCCCAAAAACATACACTAGGGGCACAGGGTTGTACCCCTACCCATGGGTGCCATAAGGGTATCCCATGGGTCTGTTCACCAAACCAAAAGAGAGCTGCACTGCCAGGAGTCCCACATGGACTCCTGGGCAGAAAACACGACAGAACACACGATAAAAGGCAGTAAAGGACAAGGATTCAGAGGCCCTGTCCCTCTGATGCATTTCCAGCATCACACCCAGAACCTATCCTTCCTGCAGGTCACCAACTTTGCTGTCTCTGGAGAATCCTCAAAACCCATTGCTCCTTCAATTTTCTACCTGATTATCCCAGGGTGACACCAACTGGCTCACTATCTCTTTGCTAATCTAATGTACCCATTCTTCCAACAGAACAATCATTTATCTTTGTTTGCCCCTTGCTGGCAGGGTTCCACATTTTAATGACTGGTTCTATGTCCTGATGCAGATCCCCCTTACCCATGCTTTCTACAGGAAGCAAGATTTTTGTTCATGGACGAATCCCTTAAGCCCATACTTTGTACAGTTGATTCGCTCTTTATCTATGACCCACTCCTTCCTACAATGAAAAGGTTGTCTTTGTACCTGAGCAAATTCCCAGAATCCACCATTCGTAGAGCATACAGATAATACCCCATCCTTTATACATCTGTAGACCCATCCATCCTGCAGGAAAAAGGATAGGTAACAGGATAAAAAGCATAAAAGTATAACATGATTTATCAGGTAAAAGGATAAAAGGCACCATAGGGGGCGCAGCACAGCATAAAGCTTTCACAATGTGGCCCGAACACTAATCGACCGGAAATGTACGTTGAATAGAGAAAATACATCCCGGTTCTGACAGCACACCTGCCTGAAGGTTGCAGGAGTCCCCCGCCTGAGTTCCAGCGGGGGTCACAAAGAGCCCCCTCCAGGCCCATCAAGGAGTGGATGCTACTGCAGCAGCTGCTACTGCCCTTTCCTATCTGAGATCCGGTCCATGCTAGAAGCAGTGAAGGTGCGCGTCTGACTGGTGTGGGTAAGCTCGCTCAATGCACTGGGCCTCCCTCTGTAAAGGGCATACAGCATTTGAGGGGATTGTGCCCCCCAGGGAGGCATGCTGGTTTCTCATACAAGTGAATGGCCCCTTGCATTCACATACTGGCAGGGGAAGGTGGACACATGTGAAGCTCGGCATCATGTCTCTAATGTTAGACTGCTCCTATCAGCCACACATGATGCTTCTCTCAGCCCTGCTATCTCCTTGCCCAACCCAGCTGGGGTTTTTCCTTCTGGCATGCACTAATAGTGAATAGCAGAGTCTCTGGCTGTGCAACTTTTCTCGGCTGCCTTTCATGAGGATGACATTCTGAGGAGAAAAGACAGCAGCACCAGCTCTAACAGCTTTCACCACCCCAATATGAAAAGGCACCTGCATGATTTGTAGCATCCACTCCTACTATCGTGTATCTGTGCGTGGTAAAGGCCAGTGACTACCGGGCACCAGGCAGTGGTACAGCTCCACCAGTGCCTTCTGTGTGCACCATGCTGCATTTATAGCCTCACGTTTGGACATTGAAGAGCGGAGGGACAAATTACTCATGATTAGGGCACTTCAACTTCCAATGTCCTTCCAGTTTGCAATAGAGGTATGCTGTGTTACTTGTGATATCTGGGGGAGGACAGGCCCTTGATGCCTCAGCTTGGGGCTTGACCACAGCTGAGAAGGTTACTGCATAGGTGGGAGCCCCCCTTTGCACCTGCATTTTCCAGCATCTGACACTTGCAGGATCGGGGTCGTGCAGCTAGTGCTTAGGCCAAGCAGCGAATTAAGGAAGGCTACGGCACTTTGTGGTTGAGACTCTGGGGAAGCAATCTTAATCCTACTCCCCAAAGTGAATGCTAGAGGTGGGGCGCGTGCCCGAAGCTGTACAAGGTGGGCTGCAGGACCATAGGAGATTGCATTAAGGAAGGTCGAATACCGCCAGGACACGGGGAGAGGCACATGGAGAGCGAATGTACAGGAGGTGGGCGGGAGCTCTTCCCCGCGCTTCACCCCCCAAGGCAGTAAGCAGGGCCTGCGATTTTACTTTGTTAAAGTCACTGATATCTGGACCAGGAGTCTGTGGTGTTGCCCCGTAATATTAAGACCCTCATTTACGTCTGCAAACAAGGCATTGCAAAATGGTGTTCTGTCCTGTACCCAAACCCAATTTACAATGCTCAATTGAATGGGGCGGCCCTCATCAGGTGGAACTCGCATTGCACGCTATTCCTGCTCCGCTATCCAGATCAGAAATGCTTGCACACACCATGGCAACCACCTTTGCTTTCACCAGCCTTCCTCTATCACTCACCACCAGGTACCATCGTCTCCAAACCTGCACCAAGAGACCCTCCAGACCTCTAACCACTCTCCATCCACAGCCCCACCCCCATCCACACCAGAAACAAGCTCCTCCATATGCGCACATGGCCAACCCGCCACCCACATCGCCCAGCTATAAATCCCCCTTGCTGCCCTAACCGCGCCTACCAATACCACTCCTCTCAAATGCCTTTCAAATGTCCCCTAATCAACGCTAGGTCAGTCCCAGCTCACGCACCTGAGATGTATGACCACCTGACCTCTAACGACCTTGACATGGCTCCATTCCGCCGCTGGCCCTGCATTATACATTGCCATCCCGCCCGGCTATGTCATCCTGTGAAATGACAGAATCCTCAACAGAGATGAAGGAGTAGCACTCATCTTCAAAAACACCCTCGCCATCAGAACCATCAACTCAAACCCTATCCCTAACTGTAAATCACTTGCCACCAAGCTCTCCATCTCTCCAACTTGCACCATCAATCTCCACCTCA
Source organism: Ambystoma mexicanum (assembly GCF_040938575.1). NCBI lineage: Eukaryota > Metazoa > Chordata > Amphibia > Caudata > Ambystomatidae > Ambystoma > Ambystoma mexicanum. The sequence goes on along the minus strand of NC_090933.1, from coordinate 279,374,911 downwards.
TTTACCGACCCCCGGCACCCTTTGCCTCCTTTGAGGAATAGATTTTACAAGTCATCAATCCCTCTATAAAGCAAAGCTCCAAACTCCTCATGCTAGGTGAACTCAACCTGGGCCTCAATGACCCCTCTGACACACACGCCAAAAGTGTAGCCATGACTCTCGATCACGTTGGCTTCCTTCAGTGAATCACTGGCCCTACCCACATCCATGGCCCTACCCTTTATTGGATCGCTGATCTCTCCTGCCCGACCATCTCGACCTGCCCAGGGTCAGATCACCACACCATCATCTTTGACATCCCGATCGGCAAACAGCCCTCCTCCTGCCACCCAATGAAACCCAAAGGCCTAGCCCGCTGCACCAAGAACCTAACCAAGGACCACCCCCTACCACTCTTCTCAAACCTCAAGGACCTAGCCAACAGAATAATGATTCTGTAGCCCTAGTCGATCTCTACAACGCCACACTTGATCAAGTAGTGGACATACTCCCCGCTTAAACAGCGCAAAGCCAAACCTGCTCTAAAGAAAAACTCCTGGGTGACCCCTGAAGGGAATTCTCCTGGAAGGGGATTGGTTACCAATAGGCTGTCCCAATCTCCAACCTGAATAGTTTTCTTGAGATTATCTGAGATTCCTATTTAGTGCTATTATGTGGGTTAGGTGCCTATAGGCCCTCTCCCATGTCCTACTACTTCGATTGTAATGATGAGTGTCAATTATGTTGGTGAGGTGAGTAGTCCTGGCACCGGGGTTGGGAACTCATCCCACCTCCTCTCTGTGTAGCTTTGGTAAGGTCATGTATGAGCATCTTAGAGATTCATGTTTGTTTGTTCCTGTCAGGCAAGTGGGAGGTGTAACAGTAGCCCCTCCCCCTACCAATGGCCATGTAAATATCTGTGTGATACCTGTCCAGTTCTGTTGCTCAGAGGTTCGGGTAATAATATGCCTTCCCCACATCTTATGTACTGGAGTGTCATACTGCAGAGCCAGGGAAATGAGTATTAATGTCAGTGTGTTGGGTGCCAATAGGTCCTCCCCTTCTTCCTGTAGTAGTTGTGTTTTAAGTCTCTGGGATTGTTATATGACGAGTTGTAGGTGTGGCGAGGAGTGCCATGTGAGGTCTGTGCTGATTGTTATCTCATCCACCAGCCCTGTTGACAATAATTGCATGGTCCTGAATTGAAGATTTTAGCCCTAAAAAGAATAGGTTAGGCATTCATTCTTTCTAAATGTTTGGGGAGAAGTCATTGAGCGAGGTTGGTGATATCAGGAAGGAGGCTGGAGTATTGTTAAAGGGGGTGGACTGATTGAAGGAACGGACAGGAAAACTAGGAGAGGAAGCAATATTGCAGGAGGTTGGGAGAGTCAAGGAGAAAATCTGCAGGTTAATGAAAGAGATGTCATTGTTGGGAAGGAGGTTGGAAAATAACTATCCAGGGAGAGACCTAGTGTCATCTTAACATGGTTTAGTTTAGTTTATTATTATATGGTAGAGAAGTTGGGGCTCTAACAGAAGGGGGAAGATAGGTGCAAGGGTTGTGAGTTAGCAATGAGGACGGAGAAGAGAATTATGAGAATATGGAAGAGAGGGATCATGCTAGGGAAGAATCACCGATCTGAAGGGAAGGGTCCCATGGGTCCAAGGAATGAGCTTGTGGAATGGTGGTGAAGAGGGCAGGGTATATACAGAGAGTAGGGACCGTACCATAGGAGGGGAACCTAAGCCAGGGGCTTTCCCAAATAAACCCTCACCTAGAGAATGTAGAGCGAGTGAGGGTACAGCGACCTGATGGAACTCTCATCATCAGAAGATCCCAGGAATTGGGTTTTCCAGTAGTTGGGAAATTTTGTGTTAAATGTTTAGCTTTATTTCCTATTGTTCTCTTTGCAAATACCCCACTGAGAAAGATGAAGAGAACAAATAGCCCCAGTGAGGGTTCCGTTCCTGGATGCATTCAATAAAGAGCAAAAGAATTGTGCGGCCATAAGTAGGGCCACTGATATTTCTTCATCCCAAAAGCCCAGGATACTTTTTACATTTTAGACGATGAGAGGCGAGGCAAGGTTGGAGGGTAAAGCTGTCTTTGCATGCCCATTCTCTGATACACATACATCGTTAGAGAAATCTGCATGTAGGATGATAACAATTGTAGGGAAGAACCTATTCAGCCTGGAAATACTCTTCTAAGTAACTCCAAGTCTTTTTTCTCCTCATTAGTATTTAGAATTGTCCCACTCCAATATTGTTTTACATTTTCATCTTTATTCATTTCAAGTAGTTGCAGTGTCTGTTTGGCTTGGAATAAGTCTAAATCTATATCTAAATTCATTAATATGATCTTTCAGCATATCATTGCGTTTGGTTTTAAACACTTTTTGGATTTATGATTTATGATGGCGTTTCCATGTTATTGTTAAGGTCAGCTCACGCAAGCAGATATGTCTAATAGCTTCAAATCAAATTAAGAAATGTAAAGACCATGGCACCCCTCACAGAGAAAAACTCGACATTTATTTACAACAAATAAAACAAAAATGCTCCACAGATCTTTACCTTCCAGGTAGTCACAGTTCCACATAGGTTGGAAATTGGACATAAAGTATGTGTCATTGCTATTCGCAAATGTCCCTTTGCGTTCTCTGCCAGATTGATCCCCTCTCCCTTCATTACACCCAATCTCCGTTTGCAGCAAATCACGGAAGGATTTCCAATGCACTCATGCAAGTTCTTCTATATTATTGGGCCAGTTTTTGACTTTCAAAAGCAATGCATCAGCATCCAGTTCCATTTCTCCTTCTTTTCAACTGGATGCTTCTGCAGCGATCTTTGCTAAGGGCAGTCAGGCATATCTGCTTCTCTGTGAGGGATAGATTTTTGCGATTTTCATTGGCTTTACTAAAATATTCTGTATTAGAGCTTTTCACATTCTCTTGTGTATACGTACTAACGTACGTGTGTTCTTATGGATGCACTTGGCTGAAGAGAAGGGGCAGAAGATAAATGGTTCTGTAGGCTCAACTGTTGGAGACCACCAAGGACAGAGGTAGGAAAAGCACGCTTTTCATTTTATGTGGGATTGAGGGTGCTACACAAAGGCCATTGCGGTTGTTCGTCACTGTGCAATGGTGGCTCTTACCGCTCTTGTGTAGGTCTGTCTGTATGTATAGGGATTTATAAAGCACAAAACTGTGTTGCATGAAATTGAGCATGGTACCAGAGGTGCGAACAAGAATAGGGCTGGAGAGTGGAGGGCAGGAGTGCAGCAAGTATTGTTTAAAGAGTAACATTTTTGCATCCTTTTGGATGTGTAGGAGTTAGCTAGCAGGATTGTGATGACTAGGACTAAGCAGATTCTGGGTGCTTAGAAGTAGAAAACCCATTTGCATGTTTTTTACTTTTCTACAAATTATTGCTTTCCAACATCGCAGCTTCTTGGCGGAGTGGTGGCTCGTCCATAATGAATGATGTCTCCAACTTGGCACCCATTCTGGGCGGGCGAAGGCAGCCCATTGAAAGCACTGAGCTTTCCCTCAGCTACAACTAGAAGCAGAGGGATCCCTCTTGGGCCAGCTTTAACTGTCAAACAAAATGCTGTTTCCCTTTGACAGTTTCGTTACCCAGCTTGAACGCCCAATGAGAAATGCAAGGCCTGGGGCAGTTTGCTTCCTCAGTATTGCATAGCCAATTGGGGATGCAGGCTGTAGATCTGAATCTGCATAGCGGGCCCTCCTGCTCCTCCCCGCACATTCAGACAGATTAGGGTGTCGAGAAGGGCGCATTCCTGCTCCTCTGCACATGCACAGCCGGTCAAGTGGCACAGCCAGTAGAGCGCTCACTTTGACATCCAGGCCTGCTAACGCAGGTTCGAATCCCGGCGGGGCCAAACTCAGCCTTTCATCCTTCCGAGGTCGATAAATGAGCACCGCACACCATGGGTAATAATAAGCAGTGCTCAGATACCTGAGGGTTCATAGCACTATGTGCGAGCACCAGGAAGTAGAGGCATAGCCAGGATTACCTAATATGAGGGGACTGTAGCTAAAGTAGTTGGGCCCACTGTAGTGACACTAACATCTGTAAAGGCTCACACAGTGCTTCTGACTTGACAGTTACAGATTTTGGATGGGTCTTGCCCGCTCAGGCTCTACTTTGTCTACACCTCTGCCAGGAAGTTCTCCCTGTTACCTGGTTCCTGTTTCTTGCTGCACAGGAGCAATTGGACCTCCAAGGCAGGTGGCGTGAGTTGCGAAGAGCAGAGTCTGGACCAAGGCTGAAGGTAAGAAAAAATACATATGAATGATGTATATGTGAATGGGTTTGTGTGTGTAAGTGCAGATGTAAATGAGAGAGTGTATGGTGTACAGGTGGGGGTCGTGTAAATGAGCGGGTGAATGTTTTATGTATATGCGAGTGAATGCTGTGAATAAATGAGTGTGTGCTGCTGTTAGTGTCTAGTGTGGGGCTGCTGATTTGGGGTGGAGTGGAGTGCTTTGCTCATTTGGCACCCTCAGCTAGTCTGGCTCTGTTTCCCCACTGTGGCATGGCATTTTTACTAGGCATCAAAATTCTTCTACGACGTTTTGGAATATAATGGCAGAACTAGCATGGACATCTCCCTATAGTATCATTACTGGCATTATATATAAAGTAAACATGATGATGTTTTCAAATGGGAGTACTGGCATATATTGGTGCAGCCAGCATAGAGGTGTATGGCCACAATCAGAATCAACATGTTTTTCTTATACTGCATACATTGCAGCATCATGAAAGTGTATTGGAAAATGCTCCAGTGCACTGTTCTGTTTGTAACTTGCATCCATTGCCCTACACAAATATTTGGCTTTTACCCAAATTATACCCAAAGTGAGATGTAAAATGCACTATTTTAAAATAAATTCTGCAGTGGAGCATCCCCTGAACCACCATTGATTGGTTCAGGCTCCCTCGCTATGCTCGGTCAGTCCTACATGTTTGTGGGAAACCTATACCCCCCTCCAACTGACTACCTGAGAAACATTGGCCTTGAGCCAACTTTCTCTGCCGGGTAGCTACAGTAAGGGCAAAGTTATGGGCACACATTAGTTAAACATAAAGGACTTCATCTTTTACAATATAAGAGAGATTTTTTTTTTATTGTTTATTAACGGTGTACGAAATCTCAAATACAGAACATGAAGTTAAAAAATATACAAGAAAAAAAACTACTCCCTCCACCCCCAACCACCCCCCTCTTCTTCTCACATAGACATATCACAAACCAGTTTCAATTGAAATCATCTCTAAAAATCTCTCCATTTATCTTCAAACAGCTTAATTTTCTTTTGGCTTCTATGGATAACTCTCTTCATTAACGAAAGTTTGTGCATTTCTTGTATCCGTACATTCATTGAAGGGTGATTAGTTGATTTCCAATCCCTTAAGGTTAGCTTCTTAGCCATTAAGGTAGCTTTGAACAACCATTTCTTCTCGGAACAAGAACAATCATCGAGTAGGGTATTCCCCCCCATTATTGTAGTCTCAAAACCATAGTCCAGTGACAGTCTTAGAACCTTGTTGTAGATAACCACCAATTCACCCCAGAAAGTCCTTACTTCATTGCACTCCTCCAACATCTGCTCCAGAGTACCAGCTGCAAGGAGTCAGAAATGAGAGGCAGACACAAAAATATGGTATTCTCTAAGTCAGACATTTTATTAAACACAAATGGGTTAGAAAACCACCTCTCTAGCCCTATTATAAAGGGGATTCTCCTACCTGACAGAATAAAACTAAGGATCTGTCTGTGTCAAGTAGTCCGTAAATTAAAAGCCATCCTTGTGTCCAAAACATTCTAAGCTGACCCACACACTAGAAACAAAACAACAAAAGGATACATGGAAATGTGACTTGATATTAGCACTCAAAACTAAAAATATGAAGATAACTCAAGCGAAAAGGGGTTTCCACTGAAAAACCCTTGGATCCACAGGTTTGTTGCCTTCCCTTGGATTTTTTTAGGTAGGATGGCAAAAAGTGTCTCTTTATCCAACAATTCCTCTGTGTCAAAAGTGTCTCTTTATCCCACAGTCTCTTTGTGTCTTTGCTACTGGACAATAAATCCCATACCACTCTTTCTTTAATTTTAAACCATACATTCCAGAACAGTTTTTCTTTAGTTCTTCTTGCTACTCTTGCCGATTACCTGGTATACTCCCATGCCAGGAATCCTTCTCTAGGGTTTTCAGATGCCCTGCTATACTCCCCTGCCAGGTATTTTTCCACAATGTCAAACTCTTTATACAACTTTTGTTGTCTGGTATTCTTGTTTGTCAGGACTTCTGCAAATGTTCACGAGGTGAGGGTTTTCCTTTCTCCCCTTCCTTTACCTCTAACAAGCTTTGCTTCCCAACTGCCTGGTGTATTCGTCTGTCACAACATCTGCAAAAGTTCAGGAGGTAAGGGTTGTCCTTTCTCCCTCTCTTTTATCTCTGGCTGCTTTGCTTCCCAACTGCCTGGTGTATTCGTCTGCCAGGACGTCTGCAAAAGTTAACGAGGTGAGGATTTTTCTTTCTCCCCCTCTTTTACCTCTCAAAGGCTTTGCTTCCCAACTGCCTGGTGTATTCGTCTGCCAGGACTTCTGCAAAAGTTCACAAGGTGAGGGTTTTCTTTTCTCCCCCTCTTTTACCTCTCAAAGGCTTTGCTTCCCAATTGCCTGGTGTATTCGTCTGCCAGGACTTCTGCAAAAGTTCACAAGGTGAAAGTTTTCCTTTCTACCCCTGTTTTACCCCTCACAGGCTTTACTTCCCAACTGCCTGTTGTACTCATCTACCAGGGCTTCTGCAAATGTTCAAAATGTGAGGGTTTTCCTTTCTACCCCTCTTTTACCTCTCAACGACTTTGCTTCCCAACTGCCTGGTGTATTCATCTACCAGGACTTCTTATTAGTTGCAGTGTTCTTTTTACTGTAACACAGTAGCATATACACTGAGGTGCTTGGTATATTTGTCCAGAGTAACACTTTTTTCAAATGTTCTGCATAATGACATCTCATGCATCCCTGTTTGTCTAGGGCGTGTTGCAGCAATTTGTTTGGTTTGCTTTCAAATGTTATTGGCATTTTCCTTGATTGCATGTAAACAGTGTGTCTTTCTCTCATTTGTAACTTTATACAGTTTAAACATTTGATGGCGTGTGTTTGGAATTGCCCCGGGGTCACCCTCTGCTCTACATAGACTCACTGGGGTTATCTTTGCATCTCCAAACTTGCTCGCACTTCCACTGTGCTATCCCTTCGCCGTCGGGAATGTGCAGATGCTCTATCAGCATCCGACGCGGCTCTGTGAGCAACCACTGCCTTCCCTGGACCAGCAAGCACTGTTTGCTTGAGCAGTCACATTTCCTGGAGTTTCTGCTCATCTTCCAGCTTCTTCACGGCTTTCCTTCCACCTCGTTCCACTTTCCGTCTCGCCACACTGGTCGGGATACCTCGCAGTTAGGAGCCCCAGCACGTGGTTCTTCGTCCTCTCCTGCGCAGCTCTCGTCTGCACTGCCTGTGCCATTTCTAAATGTCCCGCTTAGTGTAAATCCAGCAAAACAACTGATCTGCACATTACACTTCAGTCTTCTCCTGATCTGCTTCCTCCTCCTCTTCCTTGTCTCAGTACCTGATGGTTTACGGGATTTGAAGTCCATAGATGTTAGTGGATTTTTTTAATGCAGTTGTTCAAAAGGTTCACGTAAAGACACATCAAAACTAGAAGATGTTATGTATGAGTTCTGAGTGTTTGAGTCATAAATGGGGCTTAACTAGAATGATTAAGAGGAAAGGTTTTCTGACTTTTACTATAGGATGGAGCTGACAGGTGACAACAAGCCATTAAGGACTTAGGTATTACAGAGTCTTCCTCAAAAGAAAGAGGGGACCACCTCGTTTCATCTGATGGAGTCACCATTTGCCCTTGGCAGATGTTTCCTCCTATGTGATCCTTCCCTATGGAGCAACCTCCAGGGTTAGGATCAAAGAGCGCCTGCATCATCCTGGCTACATTAGGGGAGGGTCCCCCCATGGAAGTAGTGATGACATTGTCAGATTCATCACACACCCCTGTGTGTACAGCCCCAACATGCTTCTGACTCAATAAGGCCTATCTTATATAATCTTTCTGGAGTCCCATACCCTTGATGCAACATTTAAATTTGTCTTGTTCTTTCCCCTGAACTCAGAGAGGAAAGTGAGACGTTGCCGCAAATATTTGCCCATCGTGGGTCAGACATCTCCTTTCTCAATCGCTGAGCCCATGTATTCAGTAAAGACTCATCTCCTTTCCTGGCAGACACAAAGAGGTAGTTTACTGTGGAGGCCAGATGTCACTGCATATTAGTAATCAAAATGAATACAACTACATTATTCTCTTGCACTTTTTTGGAGGCATTAATCACTTTTTAATAATACAGTAATCCCATATAAACAACCAGGTAGATCTTTCTGCAATCTGGGCTGGTTAAAAGAAATCCAAGATTCATTATCTGTTAGATTTCCCAGCCACCTAATTCCCCCGAGGTACCAATCCGGAAAGAACAACATCTTTTTTTATCCCGAATTTCAGGAATTAACTGGATGGATAGGTCAGTGCGTGATAGGGATCATATCCTAAACCTATATCCGTTGTGCCCCCCCCCATTCTCCCATACAGGAGTTGCCTGTTTTGCTTGATTCTTCTACCCTTCCCCCCCACATGCTACCTCTGCAGGAGTCTGTCCTGATACATTCTGGTCTCACAATCAACGCCTTTTGCCAATGCCTTGATTTGACTTTTTTGGACTTCATTGACTCACGGTGCGTCACCCTCTCTCATCTCTCATGCTGGACTTCCCCTGCATCTTCTACTCATGGTGGCCCTGGATCATGCTGTTTCCATTTTCATCTTGAATCCTGGCTTGTATTTGCTGTTCTCTCACAACATTATGTGTTACTACTGACTTTTGCAATTGTATTCACTCTCCCCTCTTGCTTCTCCACTTTTTCACTGCTCACTCTCTGGTCTCTCCTCCTCTCCCTTTCTCCCTTTTCCTATTTCCTCCCCTCCTCCCCTTACTTTCTTCTATGCACTTACTATATCAGAATTGTCCTTGATCTAGTATGATAGCAACCTTGTTTGTCTCCTCCCCTCCCCTACTTGTTCCCCCCTCCAGCACTATCTGAAATGTCGTCAGGCCTAGTACGTTAGTTGCTTGTTTTGTTCCTCCCCTCCCTTTCTGCACCCCTCTCCCGCACCTTTTGTTAATCTCCGGCTCTACCAGAAATGTCATCAGGCCCAGTACGGTCGTCGCCTGTCTGTTTCCTTTTCCTTCCCACTCTCCCCCTCCCTTCCTTATCTATGTCTTAGCTCTTGCACTATCTGACATGTCGCCAGGCTGAGTACGATAGTTAATTTCACATTCTTATTGTTCATGGCCTGTAACAATGTCATTTTATTTTCCCTTGTTCCCTCCCTTGCCTTGAAGCGCTTTGAAACACATAGTATATAGGTGCTATATAAATAAACTATCATATCATATCATTATCATATCAATGGACATTTTTCTCCTATCCTCTCTCAGATATTCTGTCATCGGCGAGGATTCTGACTTCCGATCACTCTTCATGGACATAATCGCTTTTGGTGTTAGTGGAACAATCCTGCTCGATTCATTAAATGTCCATTCATCTGGAGTCTCCTCCAAGAAAGGTACTATGTGTCTGGCAGCAAATGTTAGGTGGTATGCATGAAAATTGGGGACATTCAATCCTCCTTTGTCAGCAGGCAGCTGAAGCTTCCACAGCATCAGGGAATGGGGTTTATTCTCCCATATAAAATTCTGGATGAGCTTATCAATATTTCCCTAGGCGTCTTTATCAGGGGACAAAGGGATCATACTTAAGATACAATTAATTGTAGGTGTGCTGTTCATCTTCAAGGCATTAACCTTACCCCACAATGACACGTTAAGCAGTTTCCAGCGTTCCAAATCTGATTTCAGGTTCATCACAATCATCTTCATGTTCTCTTTCATTATTTGCTCTATATCACATGTGAGCCAAATGCCCAGGTTCCATCCGTCATGGACACCATTTGTATACATATGCTATACGGTCTGTCCTCTTACAAAACTTCAAAGGCGCCATGGCTTCTGACTTCGACCTGTTTATATTATAACCTGAGATAATCCTAAAGCAATCAATTTGTTCCATCGGGACTGTCAAAGAACTGTTCAGATCTCTTAGAACCAGCAATAAATCGACAACATTAAGTCGTTATTTTTGACACACATTTCTCATTGGTATAGCAAGCGGTTCCATTGCTAATACAAATAACAACAGTGAGAGGGTGAACGCTTTGCGAGACCCCCTTTGCTTTTTAATGACATCCATGCAAAGCCCATTCATCGAAACAGCCACCGTCGGTTCAGAATACAGCAATCTAATCCACTCCAGGAATCCCTCTCCAAAATCCATCACCTTAGCACCTTGAAAAGAAAATCCCAATTAATCTGGTCGGAGGCTTTCTCTGTGTCAAATGAAAGAACTTTACGAATCCTGTCTAATTCGGGTTCACCAGCATCAGCAACATATTTTCCATATGTCTTGCTATCAATTTTGCCAAAATCCTATTATCGGTATTGATTAGAGTTATATAGGTCTATACTTCACAGGGGATGTCTGAGATTTTACTTTTTTCCACAGAACTGATATAATGGTGTGACAACTTGATTGGGGACAGATTCCTTTGTCCTTGGAGACATTATACATCTGCCCGATTAACTTAAACATGCTATCAGGCATTATTTTATAAAACTCCACTGGGAGTCTGTCTGGACTGGGGCATTTCCTGGCATTCAATATGTAGTCAGCTTTTTTCAGCTCTTCAGTGGAAATGTGTTCCTACAGACGTGTTTTCTCCAATTCAGTCAGCCCAGGCAATGCTAGATTGTAAAGAACACTTGACGCATCTCTTGTTATGTCTCCTTCAGAGGTGTACATCTTCTGATAGAAAGAATGAAATAATTTCTTAATCTCCTTGGGATCATATGTTAGTACACCTGGGGACCTTCTCTATCGCTAAAATCACTCTATTTTTCTCCATCAGACGCAGACGATGATCAAGTAGTCTATCACATTTTTCTCCCCGTCATAATAAGCACAACTGATTCTGAATAACAAGTATTCTGCTTTTTCATAGAGCAGTTTATTCAACTCATATTTGTTGTGTCATAGTCATCTTTTTTCCTCTTCAGCCTGTGAGATTATGACCATTCTCTCCAGATCCTTAATATTAATTTCTAGAGATCTGGTCTTTTCATTCTTTACTTTTTGCATCTTTTACTGAAGAGGCCTATCAACAGACCCTGCATGCTACATTTAAAGTCCATCAAACTTTTCCTATTGCCACCTCAGCGTTCATATTCATATCTAGGCAGAATTGGGCTTCTTGTACAATCCAGTCCACCATCTCACTCACCTCCAGTTCAGAAGTATTCTACTTCCAGATTGTATTCTTCTTGATATTAAAATTCAGAGATATGCCTACCTCAATAGGGGCATGATCAGAAATATGAATGCTTCCTATCTTGCTCTCAAGGTTATTTTGGATGGCTATATCAGCTGTCATTATCTGATCTATTCATGAATATAGCATGTGCTCCAGAGTAGAAGCTATAATCTCTCCAAAGGGTTTTCCAGCCTCCATACATCCACCAGATTGTGTTCAGCCATCAAATCCTTCATTGCATCTCATTGCCTATTACTAGCCTTAAGTATGTACCTATGAATCCTGCCTAATAGGGAATCAATGACCTCATTAAAGTCACCGCCCAATATAACATTGTCTGACCCACTATTATGTACACATTGTGCGACTTCCTTCAAATAATTCCATTCCCCATCGTGGGTGCATATAAGTTGAAAATGGTCATTAAAGTTCTTTGTATGAAGACTGTTATCGGGATGATTCTGCTGTCCTTATCTTTATGATCTGAAATCACATCCACTGGAATATTTTTAGGTATCAAAATTGCCACACCCTTTCACTGTGAATTAAAAGTGGATCTATAAACTCCCCAACCCAGCTCTTACATGGATTTCTCTGTTTCCACCTCAGTGAGATGGGTTTCCTGCAACAGAGCTATATTTTCTTTGAGGATGTCTAGATGGCTCAAAATAATTTTCCTTTTTATCGGGTTATTGATACCATTCACATTCCAGTTGATGACACAACCCCTGCTTTGTGTGAAACAAATTGTCTATAGAATTGAAAAGATCATTTCACTATGATTGGAATGAAATGTACTTGTGTTGCATATTGAGAGAGACACAAAAAAATGGAAAATAAGGGAAGAAGAGAAGGGTACCCCAAACCCTCTTGTGGTAATGTCAACCCCGAACAGAAACTGCTTGGTCACAAACATGAACCAAAAGTAACCACCTCTCTCTCTCAGTGCAATAAAACAATATGAAAAATCTATACACTATAATAAATAAGTAAACACTATGAATGGATGCTTATACAATAGTCAATATTGTTGACCACAATAGACTATATAGCGCACCTGATGCCCATTACCCTTCTTCATATCCCTTTAATACAGATCAATTGTACACAGCATAGCAAACGAGCCTGTGTCTGGATGAACTGACTGGAAGAGCAATCACACATTAGCACCCAGGGTGGGGGGAGAAACCAATCAGGTTGCTTGGATCACGGGCTGAATACCACAAACGAAGCACGCGTTCAGAGCAACCTGGCGGCTGCTTCTCCAGCCCTGCCATCTTCCCCCACCCTCCCCTGCTCTTCATTTATCGTCCCTCCCACACCCACTTACCTGATTCTTGTGGCGGGGGGCGGCTGCCGCAGGTGCCACAACTGTTGCTGTTCCTGCAGGGCGCCATTGGAAATAGAAGAGGAACTCCGCTTGGAGCCCCATCTTCAACTACTTGGCAGCCATCTTGAGTCCATTTTTTGGATGAATTAACAGAACGCTCAAAGGCATCCACTTTCATTCATACAAAAAACATTACTATCAGCACCCTGGGTTTCCAGATTGCAAACCTGGCGTGCTAATAGCCATAAGCACGCGTTCCACGTGCTGGAACGGGTGTTAAGAACACTGAGACCCTCGTTAAATGCACTTTCTATGCTGAGACCTATTAACTCATGCCCTGGGCCATTAATACCCATTCCAGCCCATGGAACGAGTGCTTATGGCTTAATTATTAACAAATCACTGTGTTTGAACAGCAAATAAACGCTTCACCCGAGTTACCCACTGGGAAACCCACTTAGCAAACACTGACTTCAGACAAGGAATGGGCAAATTGAGAATTTTCCATTCTCTGCCGCTACAACTCTTCAACACCAGAGGACTTCTCAAATGTCAGCTACAGACCTTCCACACTTTAAAAAGAATAATTCAACTTGGTAGATTGCCCCACTGAATCACCTTCATATCATAAGCAAGAGGAAAAGGACCTCCATGGAGACAACATTGGGCTGGACACTGTCCGATGACTAACAATGTGACACGAGACATGCGCCCACCATGACGTGATTACGATCCTCCAAAAGGAGCTAGAATAAGGAACCTGGAGATGAACATGGAAATCCACGAGACACACTCTCCGGAGGGGGGGCCACAAGCCAGTGCAGAAAATGAAACTGTAAGCCGTCAACCGCCACCAACAAGCAGCGCCGTTTTGAATGAAGAAAAATGAATACGTTAAAAAAATAAACACCTGAAAAAGTAACAAAGTCTAATTCAATCCAGTTGCATAGTAAACTCCTTTGTTCTGCTGACATTAATTAATTATTTGATACAATCCCAATCCAAAACTGGCTGCAGATTTTTCAGCCAATGTACTAATGCCTCATAAGCATCCTCAGTAACTTTCAAGCCTTCGGCAAGACTACCTTCAATATCGCTGACTTAGTTAGGATGGCTTTGATATTCTTCTCTCTGGCCAGTGCCTTGATTTCTTCGAAGGAATTCCCTTTTTCCATCACATCTTTGGGGTAGTCAGAAAACGGTTTGCCAGCATAAAGCACTCTTCCCTTTTCCCAAAGACCAAAAGTATCTAACGTGTCGTGCCTTCTTCAAGTCTCCCCACTCTGTAGGCAAAATCCACATCAGAGGGATCTATTATCCCTGCACCATACAGCTGTGTTATAACTCTGGTAATATAGTTAGTGATACCAGACTCAATATGACTGTGTTCCTCCAGGCCCATCAGGTGCAGGTTATGGCAGTGGATCTTCAATTCCAAGTCCATGGTTCTCCTTCTCATTCTTTATAACTCACCTTTTAATTCACCCTGAAACTGCCTGCTATTTCAGATCTTAAGCTTCCAGTCCCCATTCCATCCTTACTAATCTGGCCCTCTGGGTGGTTAAACTTCTGATACAGATAAGACAAGGTAGTTTTCATATCAACAAAGTCTTGTGCCACCTTTGGCAATAAGGCATATATATGTATTGTGGCCAGGCTCTTCACCAATCTCTGAAGAGTTCATTTTAGGTTTTTAGGGATCGGTTTATCTGCTGTCTCAATTCTTTTCTTAGTATTTATTATCCTTAAAGTAAATCCTTAGTAAAGGGGCAGGAGCTGCTGGATTAGGCTGCTTCTCTGTAGATCAATATTTCGGAATCCTACAATATAAGAGTTGCATGCACAATACGGGATAGGTGACAAAGCCCACATGAGTCTAGTGCAAGAGCTAAGTAGTCCATATATTAGCTGCAAGGCTGTTCAATTCCTACAAACCCTCTCCTACCATAAACACAAAGCACCTGTTAAGATTAAATATAAAAATATCTGGTAGGATACAGTAACTCAAATGTCAAGACTGATCATTCATTTTCATGGATGTGGTATCAGGCATTAGTGAAGCATCATTGGTAATGAGAAGACCCAATTATGAACGTGATCTGATTATGAGTGAGGCACAAGAGAAACAAAATGATGGTGGTATTTCAGGCAAGAACATGCTGCCCATGCACATTAAGGCGATGCTCTATAGATGGTAAATATGTGGCACAGGAATGGGACACAACGCACAGAAAATGGTACTACAGTGGGATTCACTGGCACACACACAATTCAGTGAATTTTCTGGCAAGGATATGCAGGCAACCATGTCATGGTGGTGAACCTCACAGCAGCATGCTGTTACTTGTGCAAAGGCTGCATGCGCCATAAATAGTTCCAGAATCAGCTCTACTCGTACCACAGAGGGGATATTTCTGTAGTAGATGCCAAAAGGCATGTTCCACTGCTGCAAGCATCTGGAACATGCCCTTATAGGATAAACTAGTAAAAAAGGTAAGGCAATTTAGGAAGAAGAGAGGGAGAAGGAATTGAGAGGCATTGAAAGTAAGAGAAGGTGCAGAAAGCAAGATAATTGATTAAAGTAAAAAAGGTCAGAGGAGTAACAACCATTGAAATGTTGGTAGGCAAACATTGCCAAATGTACATTTATTTATTTCTTTATTGAACATTTTTATTGCGCAATTACAGCAAAAAGTGATTCCAGGCACTACAAGACAAGGGGGAGTCAGGGGGGTGTAGAGGAGGAATCAACAATGACGGTCTTACTAGCCCTTGTGACATCCGGCTTGTGCAAGTGCAGTAACAAGAAGTGCAGAGAGAGGGGGTAGATCACAGTGAAGGGATAGTAAAGGGAGGGGGAGAGGGAGAAGTGCCGGAGGGAGGGGGCACGGGGCTGCACAAGTGCTAAGGGGAGCCCAGAAGGGCAAGTGCCCAGGGAATCAGGGGTGGGGGTCAACTAGTGCGAGGATGGGGGTGGACCAGACTAGTCAGGGAAGGGTGCTTGATGGCAAGTGCTGTTAAAAGTGGTTCTGGGGAAGACTGGTCGAGGGAGGGCCTGGCTGCAGTAAGACGCATAAGGGACACAGGCAACCAGTCACAGCCGCAGGTGGAGTGAGCAAGGGAGAGGGAAGGAGGAGGAGAAGAGGACGGTCTTGAGAAGCTTCCAGAATTTAAGGAGATCCAGCTCAAGTTGGAGAGGGGCAGGGAGGCCGTTCCAGAGGGAGGCTGCTGCTGAAGAAAGAGGTCTACCCCCACTCTCTGCTTGGAGAAACGTCTGATCTGCAGACAGTTGGAGCTAGAGGACTGAAGGAATCCAGCAGGGAGGCATTAAGTGAGATAAAGTTGGAGGTAGCAAGATCCCAGGCCCCATATAGCCTTGTGGATGATTCAGAGGGTCTTCAATTTGATCCCTGCAACCACCAGGAGCCAGTGGAGAGATTTTAGGGCTGGAGAGATGTGGTCCCTGGGCTTGAGACCAAGGACAAATCTTGCAGTCCTATTCTAGATTATTTGAAGAGGGTGGAGAGAGGAAGAAGGCAGATTAAGGAAGATGCTGTTGCAGTAATCCAGCCTGGAGAGAACCAGAGCTCTGGACACATTGAGTTTCTGGGGGAAGGTGAGGAAAGGGAGGATGTCTAGGTGAAGCTGAAAGTGGGCCTTCTTGGCAAAGTCAGCGATATCAGGTGAGAAGGAGAGAGAGAAGTCGAAGATGACACCCAGGTTTTTAGCTTCACAAGAGGGTGAGGGGAGAGGATCCAATGAGTGCAGCCAGAGAGTAGGAAGGAAGGAGGGGGCAGGAGTCCCAATGAGAAGGATCTCGGTCTCACTGGCATTAAGGCAGTGATTGATGGCAGCACGCCATGCCTGAATAGCAATCAGACAATCTGGAATGAGAGAGGAAGGAGAGAAGGTAGAAGAGGGAAGCTTAAGGAGAGTTGCATGTCATCAGCATAACACTGTAAATGAGGAGAAAAGGTGGAGATCAAGTGGGCAAGAGGGGCAAAGTAAATGTCTGAAAGTCGCAGCGAAAGGATAGAACCCTAAGGGACGCCACAGGTAGAGAGGGAGGTAGAGGAGATATAAGGCTCCAGCTGCACTTGGGAGGGACAATTCGAAAAGGAAGGAGGTTAGCCAATCCAGTGCCCAGTCCGTGATGCCCAAAGTATCACAGAGCCAATTTATGAGGGTGGAATGGTTGACTGTGTCAAAGGCAGAAGACAGACCAAGGAGGATGGGAACGGAAGGAGAGTTGGAGTCGAGATTTGAGAGCAAGTCATCACGGGTGTTCAGGAGAGCAGTTTCTGTGCCTCTGGTTGCTCTAAAGCCAGACTGGTGGGCACGGAGACAGTCAACAGATTCTGTGTGATGTATTAGTTGGGAGATGACCAACTTCTCCAAGAGTTTGCTCAAGAAGGGGGTAGTGGAGATTGGGCAGCAGTTAGCCAGGCAAGAAGGGTCCGCAGATGTTTCTTTTAGGAGGGGGTGCAAAAGGGAATGCTTGAAAGGTAATGGGAAGGAGCCAGTGGCAAAGGAGTGGTTTCAGAACTCAGCCAAGTAGGGAGCGAGAGAGACAATGTTGTCCTTGATAGTAATAGAGAAGAAGGGAAGCACCTGTTTGGAGAAGACTTTCATAGAGCAAACTGTCTTCGTGACCGGTGCTATGTGTGAGAAGGAGGAGAGTAGGGGAGAGGGGCAGAGGGGCTCCAAGGGAGGCCTGCAAGCAGGCAGAGGAGGGAGGGCAGTAGAGTAGAGAGAGAACAGGAGTTTTGGTTGTGAAATGGGAGGCCAATGCTGTGCAGTGGGCCTGGGAAGGAAGAAGAGAAGTGGAGACTGCAGTAGGACTGGAAAAGTTCAACCGTGTTGTTTGTGGCCCCAGATATGCGGACTTGGATAAGGGCCCTCTTCTTGTATCGGATGGATTGCGGTTGGAGCATTGGAGCAGCAGTCCTTCACAAAATGACTGCGTAGTAACCATTCAAAAAAAAAAAGCTGTGAGCAGTGACAATATACTGGCAGTTTGCAGCCTGCAGGAGAGAGCAATGGACCCATCCATCATCTGAAGGTATGATCAGCACAGTGCGGACTGCCTTTCACTCAGGAAGGTTGAGTGTTTGAGATATGCGTTTACCTGTGGAAAGCATGACTAAGAGCATTCACCAAGCTCTGTGGACTGTCACATGGATGTTTGCCTTTAGTCAGTGAATTGTCAATTGTAGGCGATGGGGGTCTACCTGTGGAAAGCATGAGCTAAGAGCATTCACCAAGCTCCATGGACTGTCACATGGATGTTTGCCTTTAGTCAGTGAATTGTCACTTGTAGGCGATGGGGGTCTGCAGATTTTCTCATGGAGAAGCCACATTCCAGCTGTAGGAGCATATGGATTGTGGATATTGTCCCAAGGACAAAATACTATATTTCACATCAAAGAAGTATATATTCTGCCCATTGTCCCAGGGACACAATACTACATTTCACCTGTTTGATTATGGTTCACTCAAATAAAGGATAGTTAATATGTTTACTCATTAAAACAATGGGTTGAGGGGAAATTCCAGGACCCAGTAACAAAGCATGACCTACTAGCTGAAGGATGGGTGGCTCTGCAGATTCACAGAGGTAGAGAGAATCTGTCTGCTGCAGGAAGGGGGCAACCTGGGAATTTGCTCATTGATAAAACAACCTAACCCTTATAAGTGTTACGGGTTCTGAGGATTCACCCATGGAGAAATAGGCAGTCAACTGTAGGAACAATGGTTTGGGGTATTTGCCCATGAACAAAGAACCCACTACTTGTAGAACTAATGGGCTAGGGGATCAGCACCAGGACATAAAACCAGTAATTAAATTTTGAAACCCCAGGGAATAGCCTAGCGGTCGGCCAATGCAATTGCACAACCGTGAGCGCTGAGGCATGGCATAGCATTCCCCCTTCTCAATTCTCCTGCTTATTTCCCTTGAGCCATGATTGAAGGGTAGACCCCTCTGGAGTATCTCGGCAAATAGCACTGTGTCGGGCAGCAACCCTGATGAGGTGACAAGGGCAAGCCCGACACTTTCCAACATGACGGAAGCACGGGTGCCGCTGCCTGAGGATAATGAGCGGATCCTCAGCTGAGTTAAGATCTGTAAACAGCTGTGGCCTATCCTGCACTGGTGGGTGACTTCTGAGTGGAAGAATGGAGAGCTGGCCATGCTGCCTGAGGCTGATGGGCAGATTCTCGACTGAGGTAAGAGCCATAAACAGCTGTGGCCTATTCTGCACCGGTGGGTGCCTTCTGAGTTGAACTACGGGGAGCTGCCTGTTGAAGGATTTTTGAACTCTAACCTGGTGGGCAGAGGTTCAGAGGGCCAGCTTAGTTTCTTGGAACAGGGTGACCTTCTCGACATGCCAGACTAATCAAGGTAGCGTTGGCAGCGGTAAAGACTAGGACTCATGAGGGGTGAGGGTGATCTAAAGTCCACAATGAACACACACTGTAAACAACACCACACATTACTCTCAGTCAGGTGTGTATATTAAAAATGCATATACATTTATTAAAGGCCTTTTAACTCAAATACAAGATGAAACCACAACAATATTAACAATACTAACACAAAACATATATACAGTCACTATTGGCCTAAAGGAATATTCAAAGAGTAGGATCCACAACCTGTAACAGAAGAGGGTCAGACAGTGCAAACATACTTTAGGCAATTCTTCAAGAGCCTCAACCCTAACTAATAGGTACTCCAATCCCTATGAATTGTGGAGCTTGCACGGCAGCACTTGATCATGTGTTAAGTACAAAAACAGGTCTCTTCAAGGGGCTGTAGTGTCTCAGGAAGGAGGGTAAGGCGATGAAGAATAGAGTTCCACTATTCAAGGAGGGTCTCCACAAGGGCACAGAACTATTTCGAGGAATCGGGAATAGGATGCTAGTTCAGACTATCCCTACAAAGGTAAGTGGCCCTTGGGGGACTATTGTGCCTAAAAGTCTATAAATGCACCAGGGGCTACCGGTAAGTGTTGCAAGTACTCACCGACCCTAGACACAGTCCAGACCAAACTTCGCCAGTCAAGTCCAGTTCGCTTGCAGGTTTGAGTCCAGCAGTTGCGTATCTCTCTGTCTTTCAGCGGCTGCGTTCCGGGGCCTCAGTCCATCGTGGGGCAGTGGTGTTTTCTACGCTTCTGGGGAAGGGATCAGGCCAGTTCAACTTCAGCTCGTCTTAGAGCACAGGGGGGCACAGCGGCAAGGCACCCAAGAAGCTTGTCACCACAGCGGGGCAACACAGGCACTGCGTAGGCTCGGGTTCAGGCCGACTCTCCTCATTCCAGACCTTGGAATGCAAGATGTATGAAACTGGGTGGGGGAGTACTTCTACCAAGAGCTTAGGTTCCCACAGTCTCAATTCGAAATCCGAGACGGCGGCGGTTCCAAGGCAAAGGTCCCGTATGAGCTGGTCAGTTCACTGGGCGGTCCAGGAACACTTCCGCAGAGGCTTTTTTGCAGGTTAAGCAGGAGGTGCCGAGAGTAGTTAGTCCCACTATTCCAATGGGTCCAAGCCCCCTTGCAGGCCTTCTGTGATCGATGAGAAACAGGGGCTCCAACAGGAAAACAACATGGTCAGGGTGCCAAACCTTCCAATGGGTCACAGGTGGTTCTACGGATCTGCTTCTTTGGTCCAGGATACTTGGCTCCTTTACTAGGTTCAGTGTGAACTCAGAAGATCAACCTGGAATAGGCCTTCTCTTATCCGAAAAATCTCCTTCGTGCCAAAACAAAGAGAAACCAATAGGAGATCTGCTCATATTCAACAATTCCGGACATGGACCAGTCATGGACCACAGTGGTCCCAGTCATCCCAGCACACCAGATATCCTTACACCCAGGATGTGTATTGGAACTAAACAGTTCCAGGCAACATCCTGTGCGCACACACACAAGTCATGCAGAAGCCCACGAAAGCTTTGTTTTGCGTGGGGGACTGCCTGACCAAATAAGGAATTTC
Organism: Ambystoma mexicanum; assembly: GCF_040938575.1. Lineage (NCBI taxonomy): Eukaryota > Metazoa > Chordata > Amphibia > Caudata > Ambystomatidae > Ambystoma > Ambystoma mexicanum. Next base: position 279,354,072 of record NC_090933.1, on the reverse strand, counting down.
CCAGGACTGCTTGACCTAGGAAAGGCAAAGGGACAAAATAGCCAAATGACCAAACAAAGGACATTGTGGCATGGCCATTTTAGGCACTAGCCACTGTCATGGGCCAAACGCAGTACACATGATTTGGACCACTGAAAAGAGTCAAACATGCTTTAAAAGTAACTGCTGCAACCAGCTCTGTCCTGTACACAAAAAAAGGGACCCCAGGGCAATGTACTGGAAGGTACATTGTGCACTGATAAAATGTTGCCAAGAAATGGCAACAAAGTGAAAGACTAAGGGAAACACAGTCTCCCAGTACTGACAGTCTGAAGGGCATGTCAGTTTCCACTTAACAAGATGAACAAAAGCCCAGCAGAGTAGCAGAAGGCTGGGCTCCACTGGTAAAACTCAGGCTTGGATGTTCAGACAAAAGCAACAAGTTGAGGGGGTTCACAACTGGAGGGAAAATTACCCATAAATGGAACTCTTTCCTAACACTGGCCAGCAGGCTGCCTTTTCAGAGACAAGTGCCATAAGAGTGCTGTTGGGTGGGACAGTGAGAGCAGCAACGTTAGTGAGCGGTATATTTCCATTGGGTGCTCATATTCGCTAACAGTTCGGGGAAATCACCCTACACGGGACTGCCTCGTGAGCCCAGGTTGGACCGTCATATGCCATGTGCTGAGTCACAAGTGGAACAACTTAACCCCCAAGCCTAAGCACCAACTCGGAATGGACGAGTTGGTGGACCATTTTGGCTGATCGGGTGGAATGGCAGTGGTGCTGCTAAGAGCGGTGGATGCTATTTGATTGACTGTGCATAGAGAGGCTAGGGTTGAACATCTGTAGCCTTAGTGGAAACCTGTCTGGTGGTAGGCCGGTGCATTGGGACACAGACTGGTGGTGAGAGAAGCACCCATCACAATGGCCAAGAACCTCTCTAAACCGATGGCCTCTCCAGCAGGGGATATAAAGGCACTGATCCAGGTTCAACATCCGCTATAGGAGAAAGGGCACAGCAGTGGGGAACTCAGTGACTAGAGCTGATTTGCAGGCAATCCTTCCAGAGCTGACGGCTAATGGTCAGAAAGGCAAGGAGGCGCTGTCGGACAGTATCTCAGAGCTTCAACGCCGTTTGCAGAGGTTGGACAAACATTTGGAAGAACTGGAAGACAAGCAATGTGAGCAGGCCTTTGAACAGGACATCCTGGAGTTTAGGGTCACTGAATTAGAATATTCTATTCAACAGATCTTGGAGGGAGAGGAGGATGCAGAGAATATATATTGTAATAATAAGAGTTCAGGGTAAAGACCTCGATAAAGACCTGGATGTCTTTGTCCAAGATTCTAGGAGAAGATAGCGGTGATGATGTTCATTTGGACCACACACACAGGATTTATACGGATTTCCAACAAGGTAGAAATCTGACCCTGGATGTGATGACAACAGTAAATTTTTATTGGTTAAAGAAAAACATAATGCTGGCAACAAAGAAAGAGCCTCAAATATGTTTTAGGGTCTGCACATTTCTTTGTATCAAGACCTGTCTCAACTGAGACTCTGATAAAGGAAAAATATGCAGCGTTGACTGGCTGGCTCAGGAAAGGGAACATTTGGTAAAGTTGGGGCTTTGCCTCCAAACTCTATTTTGAGCTGTACGGAAAGCGGATCTTGATTTCCAAACCAGAAAACAAGAGTGTTCTGTGTGGCGATGATCAGGCGGTGAAATACCACGGACCGGATTCTGAGGTGGAGAGCGACACAACTCTTCAGGAAAGGAGGAGGTGGCGTCAGCCCAAAAAGTGTCAATGAAGGACTTTTCTTTGGATCATCAAGTTGGATGGACTTTCGGTTCGGTGCTGGGGGAGGGAGTTAGTTTGCCCTTCCGGAATGGCTGGGGGGTATATATATATATATATATATATATATACACGTATTTATATATATGGTAGTGGCTGTGTAGTTATGGTTAAGTTGCTAATCCCATAGGAAGAACACTTTTTGGGTGGCTTATAACTGGCTCTCCCTGGACGAACCCTCACCAAATATTGCAAAAAAAAGTATATGGTCCACTCTGAATTTTTCTGCAAAGTTTGGTGAGGTTTGGTCCAGGGGAGCAAAGTTATAGGGGGGTCCCCAAATTTCTTTTTTTCCCATAGAGTGAATGGTGAATAAACTTCGCGCACGCCTACAGCCCAAACCGCTGGACGGATTTTCACCAAATTTGCGACAGGAGCAGTGGCTTGGTCCCGAAAACGTGCTTTTGTAAATTCGGTGAAAATCTGTCCAGTAGTTTTTGTCAAAACGATCAAAAAGTAGGTCTAAAAAAATAAGTGATATCTATGTCCGCTGCGTGGTCACACTTCCCTGTTCGCTCCGCGGACAGGACACCGATTGGCTAATAGGCTTGCGTCATGTCCACGGACATGTGATGGGTTCGCTGATTGTATGGTGAAGAGCGTGAAGTGCATCAGATTGTTCTGCTGCTCCCGCCATCTTGGATCCGCCGACAGCACAGCGGCGAACAGAGGCGAAATGCAGTTTTGGGGAGTGTTTTGGTGTACAAGAGTGCTTGGGGAGGTTTGGGGAGTAAGAGATGGGTCAAATACTGTATTTGTTTAGGTGGCAGGTGCTGCTGATGTATTCGCCATGCCCGCGCTGTCCGGGATGTTCGTAATTAGTGAAAATGAGGGGTGTCCTAAGGACAGTATTCCCGTCCGTGCTGTCCGCAGGCAAGTTGAAACTGTTCTAAGGACAGGCGCGTTGTCAGCGGACATAAAAATTGACCATATGCCGCAGTTAAAATGGTTGGTTCTATGGATGTTATATTGTGTGGTGGTTGTGGCCAGGGCCTAGAGTCTTGGGTGCATGGCCAAAGGCCATGCACCCAAGACCGATGTTATAAGCACTGAAGTTATAAGCCACCATGGGTGGCTTATAACTTTGCTCTCCCTGGATGACTCCTCAGTAAAATTTGTAAAAAGTGTGATATGGGTGGGCCCATATAGACAGTTAAAATGTTTGATTCTTTGGGTGTGATCTATGGGTGTGATATGCTGCAGTGGTTGTGGCCAGAGCCTAGAGTCTTGGGTGCATGGCCGCAATAAGCCACCATGGGTGCGATATGCTGCAGTGGTTGTGGCAGGGCCTAGAGTCTTGGGTGCAGCCATGCACCGAAGACTGAAGTTATAAGCACTGAGGTTATAAGCCACCATGGGTGTGATATGCTGCAGTGGTTGTGGCAGGGCCTAGATTCTTCCGCCATGCACCGAAGACCAATGTTATAAGCACTGAAGTTATAAGCCACCATGGGTGGCTTATAACTTTGCTCTCCCTGGATGACTCCTCAGTAAACTTTGGAAAAAGTGTGATATGGGTGGGCCCATATAGACAGTTAAAATGTTTGATTCTATGGGTGTGATCTATGTGTGTGATATGCTGCAGTGGTTGTGGCCAGGGCCTAGAGTCTTGGGTGCATGGCCACAGGCTGTAGGCCGTAGGCTATACACCCAAGACTCTAGGCCCTGGCCACAACCACCACAACATATCACACCCATAGATCACACCCATAGAATCGAATATCTATCAAATATTTGCAAATATACAGATTGTGTACTGTTTCATTTGTATAGTTTGTATGTGAAGTTTTGGCTACGTCATGTCATTAAGATTGTAGAGTTTGGTAACAAGCACTGTAGTATAACATATCCATGGAAGTAAACATTTTCTATTGTGGTGTATGGTTAGATGTCTGCTTCAATGGTTCTGTTATGCAGCAGTATTTATGTGTTCTATTAGAATATACTTACTGTTTGATTTTTTGAGATTGGATACATTTTTATCATGAGTTGGGTAACTGGAGCACACATTCTTTTTCAATTTCTGTGATAAAAGAAAAGAGCATGTTAGTGTATGTATTTTATAAAGACTTATTACATTGCATAATAGACATTTCAGCTTGTTCTCGACCCTCATATTTAGTAGTTTACAAACCAGTGTACTTTGCAATTGAATTAGTTTTCTTTTACAACGTTTTCCTTTTTGTGGAACAGGATATGTTTTTAGATGGGGGTGTATAGTGAACGTAGTCCATTGTATTCTAAAATGCAAGGAATATCAGTGTTTACTTTACTTGCATCAAAGTTGATTAGAAATAGACCGTCAAGTTTACGTTAACTTGATAGTGCTACGTAGCTCATGCCTTCTTTAAAGACTGTGTTACCAATATCTATCAATGCTTTGTCTAGGGTAAGACCTTGTGATTTGTGAATGGTGACTGTGTATGCTAGAGTTAGAGAAAATTGTTCTCTGCGTACATACATGTCTTTGAAGAGAAGGAATCGAGCTGTTGAGCGTCCTATCCTTTTTACTTCTGAAAGTTTGTCAAAGAGAATATTGACAAACCGAATGTTGTTGTCACGTGGGTATGTTTGAAAGCCAACAACTGTACCTAGTGCTCCATTAACTAGTCCTTGCTCCATGTCCATGTTACGATTAAGCATTACTCTACAGTTTAAGCATAATTGTAATATTTTCTCCAAGCCAGCTGTGTTGGAGATAGAGTTTTCTAAGGTGTTTAGTCTTGTTGTGGCTTCTTGACACCTGGGTAGTGTCACACCATGTACGTCCAGTTTCTCTGTGCTGCAAATTTCAATTACTGGTTGCATTTCTTTTTTCAACATTTTTTCATTGAATTTGGAACAGCTTGCAAGAGTTGGCATTAAGGACATACAATTGACATTTTTGTGTGCTAATTGTTCCATAACATCAGTAGCACATGAGTTATGGCCATAAAGTGCATGGGTGTGCCGGGTTTTTAATATTGCTTGTGCTTCTTGAGATAGTACACCAACTCTAATACTTTTAAAAATGTTGGTGTACGTGAGGGCTGCAGATTGGCGCATGTTTTCTGTTAATTCTTTGTATTGGAAATGTTGCCAAAGGTTGACATTTCCTATGCTGCCAACTGTTTTACGGCAGAGTTTGCATCCTAATATTTTAAAAATAGGTTCACCTTTCACTGGTGTCAATTGAAGAAGATCTCCAAAAACAATAATGTGTTTTCCTCCAAAGAACTCTTCGTAGTTTGTTTTAAGTACTTCTTGCAATCTGAGGTGAATCAAACCCAACATTAGGTTGGAGACCATGCTCACTTCATCTATTAGTAGCATTTTAATGTGTTTTAACACTCTGCGTAGTTCCATTGCAGCTTCTCTAGAAAATTTGTTTTGGTGTTCTACTGGAAGGAGTAGTAATCGGTGTAAAGTGACACCGCCTATGTTGTAGGCAGCTAAACCTCTGGGGGCAGTTACAATAGCTGAAAGTTTGTTGTTTGTCAATTGTTGAAGGAGCTTGCTGATGATTTTGATTAAGAATGTTTTGCCTGAACCAGCTTCACCACTGACGTATAGTAGTATAGGTTTGTAATTTTGGCAGGTACATTCTTTATTTTCATGTTGCACACCATGTGCAATTTCTTTTGTTACTTCTTGAAAAATGGTACACTGCTCTTTGTTCAGTTTTGATTGTAGTACAGTTAAGTCTTCTGTATCTTCTTTATAGTGACACATGGGGGCCGATTCATGGAACAAACGTGCGCCGAAAATCCAAGCGCAAGCAGGCGCAAGGAGGCGCAAGCGTGAGAAAGCAAGCGCACGTGCACCGTGCGATTCAAGGAAGGCGCTGCGCGTCAGCGTGTAATTCGAGGAAAGGCCCTTAGCACGTAAGCGCGTCAGCACACGTACGAGATTTCACTGGACCAAAGGCTCTTAGCGCGTAAGCGCGTCTGAGACGTATCGCGCACGGGCGTTGCCCTTTCGCGTGTAAAACTTCCCGCGAACCCCAGGAATACACGTACCCTGCTGAAATCGCGTGTGAAACTTCCCGTGCACCCCCGAAATACACGTACCCTGCTGAAATCGCATGTGAAACTTCCCACGCACCCCCAAAATACATGTACCCTGCTGAAATCGCATGTGAAACTTCCCGTGCACCCCCGAAATACACGTACCCTGCTGAAATTGCATGTGAAACTTCCCACGCACCCCTGAAATACACGTACACAGATCAATCGCGTGTGAAACTTCCCGGGCACCCCTGAAATACACATACCCTGCTGAAATCGCATGTGAAACTTCCCGTGCACCCCTGAAATACACAAACCCCACTCGCACAGAGCCCTTTCGCGTGTGAGACTTCCCGCGAACCCCATAATACACAAACCTTGCTGAAATTGCATGTGAGACTTCCCGCGCACCCCATAAAACATGTACCCCGCTCGCACAGGGCCCTTTCACGTGTCAAACTTCACGCGAACCCCAGGAATACACGTACCCCACTCGCACAGGCCCTTTCACGTGTGAAACTTCACGCGCGCCCCAGTAATACATGTTCCCCGCTTGGCTTTGCTGTTTGGCGGCCCTGTAAACTGGTCCAGGGTTAGCGCGGCCCTTTGCGCTGAATTGGGGATTTTGATGGCTTTTCCTTGCGCGAGGGGCGTTCTTGGGGGCGTAACTGGCGCTGCTGCAGGGTCGCTGGGCCACTGTGCGCCACGGCTGGTTTTGGTAGGTAAAATCCATGAATACGCTGTGCGCGGAAATGGATTTTAGCGCACATGCCTGGCGCAGAGATTTGCACATGCACACTGTGCGCCAGCCACGTGCGCCACTTGTGCGCTGAATTCTATGAATTTCCCCCATGGTGTTCTCTACGTCTGTCATAGCTAATTATGCCTCATTTGCTATTAGTGGCTGTCTCAGTGGTTCTTGACTTCCTGTTACAGAAGGTTGACTACTGTTGGGGGTGTCCTCATCTAGTTGGGCCTGGAGTTCTTCTTTGTGTTGCTGTTCATTGTGCAACATTGTTTTGTACAGCGTAAAGTTTATATCATTGATAGTGCTTTCATTTGCTTTGAAAGAGTCTTCATAGGAGTCATAGTTTTCTAGTATCTCTTCTTCTTTTCTCCATGGTTTATAAAGTTGTAGAACGGACATGTAATATAGTTTTTTATGTTGAGGAGTTTTTAATGAAAATTTGATATGATTAATTAAGCTTCATTTGGTAAGTTTCACTAAGCTGCCTTCACAATCTGTCATTCTATATCTACCTTTTTTTTCCATCTGGTTTTATATTATTTTGTATGTAAAGTTTTGGGCTATGTGGTATAGACACATGGTTTCCAAAGTGGTACTCCTGTTCGGGTAGTATGTGTCTAGTAAATTGTTTTTCAAAATGTATTGGCTGTTGGGATGATTTTTGGCTATTGTTTCGATTTTGTCGTATGATTTGAGAACTCTTTTTCGAGATTTAGCAGGACCAAGACTTAGCCATACTATATTTTCAGATTTTCCATACAAAGCAGTACCGGTTAAACGAACTGCAGCTTTATAGGAGCCACATTCTCTATGAGAGAGCATTTTTATGGCTAAGCTGTACAATTTCTGAGATAGTGTTTTGTGCGATGATAGGTCATTCCAGAGGTCTTGAATTTCTGTTCTTTCTACTTTTGTTACGTAGGCTGTAACATATCGTGCAACTGCAGTGGAATTGTCTGCAATGTACTGCACATCTATGTTTGCATTCCATAAGAGGGCAATGATTGCATTGTAATCATTGATATATTTTGATTCTTCTGTTCTTTTTATGTAATGCGTGTTCTTAGGTGATTTACCTTTAACACTATGCCTAACTGAAGACATGACGTTGTTCACTTCACCTGTTTCTGTAACTGGTCTAGGGGAACCAAAGCAGCATTTGGTGTAGTATTTCCTTTTTTTTGTATTGCAACAACAATATTTGCCACATTTGTGTCTTTAAATTGTACAATGTGTGCATAAAGATCACTATTTGTTGCTTTTGATGGAATTTCACAAGTGGCATATTTTTCAATAAACTGTAAAACAGTGGCGTCACTGTCTTGACCAAATTTAGGAGCATCTTTAATCCATAAAAGCATGTGGATATGTGGTGCTCCTCTGGCTTGGTATTCTTTTCTCCAAAAGAAGTTTTACACTTCTCTGAGGGGAGGAACAGTTTTTTTACAAATAAAGTGTAGCACAGCAATGAAACGATGATGGAAATATCTTGAAACATTAACAGGATCTAGAGAGCAAAGTTATCCAGGTGTTAGTATATCTATGTTTGTTTTGTTTTTGTTTGATATGCGTAGGAAATCATGTAAATCCTCTTATACATATTCTGCACAACTTAATGTAACAAACCAAGTGGGTGGGCCAAGGTTTCTTATCATACAACGTACATCTCTGTGATGTCGGAACCAGTACTCTTTTATAACACGCATGTTTGCTAACAGATTTGTAATGCTTAATTGTAAAACCTAATTTTTTCTTGCACTTTTTGTATTAATTGCATAGCTGACTGTTACGCTACAGCAGCAGAGAGCTTTCTTATGAAGATCTTCCTCACCATGGAATCCGTTTTGGCATTGTTACAAGTTGCCTTGGAAACTGTTCAGGTCACGAAAACGTGCTAGTCAGCTGATCAGACGTACTTCGCTTACACGGAAGCCACGCCCCCTTGTTCCTTAAAAGCCTTCAGCCGCGGGAACTTCATTGCTGCTAATTGTACGTTACTACGTGAGTTTTCGTAGCCCGCTTTCGGCACTGTTTGCCTTCTTTCGGATTACCCTCTGTGAACTTTTGACTCTGAACTCTCGTTCCCAGACCTCGGCTTTGTTTCTGCTTATCTAGATTATCCTAAGGACTTGTTACCACGGTAGTTTACCTTTGCTACCGTCTAACCGCAGGAGCCTCCCCGCTCAACCTTCAGTTTCTACGGACTCTGCGGTTCTTCATTTCCGCTCAAAACGGAACTCCAGTTCTCAATCATTCTACAATTGCACAAACGCCCTTGTTTTTCCAGCTCTACGATTTTCCAAGATCCGCTTCAATGTGACTTTGCTTGGTTCTTTTTTCCTGTTCAATCTAAATTCTATTTGGACTACAAGAACATTCTTACCAATACTGCTTATCTAGGACTTCCTTGTTCCTTCTGTGGAATCAAAAAATACAATATTAAAGCTTTTACACCATGCAAAGAGAAATACACCAACACAGGCTTGTAAAGATTCCCAGAATCTTTATTGCAATACTGAGCAGTTTACAAAACAAAGTACACAAATAGCTATTTGGCTGTCAGTACTTTACAGAGACCACCAGAAGGTTCAATGTGAGCAGGCAGTGAACAGGAATTGCTAGCTGGACATCAGCATATTTATACAGTTTCCTTCATAACGATGTCCAGCCTCCTACAAGTTAATCATGTACTGGGCTAGGGTCATGCCAGGTTCATTCCTAATTTACATATCTCGTGCATGCGGTTTACTTCTTAATACATTTTACTAACAAGCACTATTATTCTCTAGGTTTAACTTTACACTCTTTACACATTTGTTTCAATGCCGGTCAAACAGATGTTTTGCATGTCATGTTTAGATAGCATTATTGTTCTTGTATACTTGTAGGTTAACATCGCCAATTCAAGTAATCCCATGATCCCGAGGTCAACAAAGGACAAGGTCTACATGACCCTAACATGTAGCCTGCAGGCAGGTTGGACATTAACTCGCCTACAGAGGTCGAAGAGGTTAAGTAAGAACAAGAGAACACAGGTCGGCCATTTTAGGCCACAGGGTGACTTTGCACAAATAACTAAAATGGCGACTTTGACCTAAAATGGAGGCTCGATTAACTTAAGGTTGCGACCTTGCGATGCGGATTTCCTCGCAGAGCGACTGGGCATAGGCCAACATATACAACGAGGATAAAACAATATTTTATCATTTTTAACAAACCCTCCTTTTGGCCTATGCCAAGCGCTAAACTACTTCCAATCACTTTACGACTAACTCCACATTTCAACGTCTATACACCCCGAATCATTATCAGACATATCTATTGCCATCAGATCAGACACTAGAGTTTCTTTTAACACATACTCCTTGGAAACCTTATCTGGGGCGTATATTTTATGCCCTAATACACTTGTTGCTTGCGCGCAACACCCCCTAATACCGAGCATATACCAAGGAGACACTGTATACAACAACAAAGGAATAGAAAACTACCCAAGATAATCAGCAGGGCCGAAAACAACTTCCATCCCCATGACCGTAGGAGGTCCCAAAACCATGTACTAAGTTCCCAGTGTCTCTCAGGAACATGTACTTCCGAACTAAGAACATGTAGATTTTGGATCGCCCTAAAGATCGTTGGAGAGGAGTCTGGTACGTAAACGCAGCAAGCGGACACCACTAATTTACATACTCCTACACGCTCTGCCAGAATGACATCTAATGCCATCCGGTTCTGAAGAGCTACTAATCTTATCGCTTTCTGTTCTAACGTCATATTATAGAGTATGTCAGTGGTCCGGTTGATGGTTTTCTCCAGTACTCTCGCTAGTCCCCTGATATCTTCTGAATCCATCATTTGCCCAAAAAATGGCACAAAGGATTTCATAATGTCTCCTAGAGTTCGCGCTGGAGTATCCCCCTTCACATCTCGTCGTGGACGAGTCTTCGAAATTTCTGCAGTACTGGCAATAAATACCCCAAGTAATAGAATCCCTAAATAGCAGGTTCCGTGCCAATCCCTGGGCAACCATGGAAATGCCACATTACCGCAAACAAAATAGACAGGTTCACCTACATACAGAGGTCTGTTCTCACTAGTCAAATTCGCAACGTTGGCGCATCTCCTAAAATCACCCATTGACCGTGTTCCATTCCTCTGTATGCAGAAGGAAACTGAATCGGGGCTATGGTTAACAGAATAAGACGGAGGCATGGCATCCTTATTGCCTATAGGAGCCATTTTGAAAGAGATCAAAGACTGGAAAGGATGAGACAATCTATCAGAGGGCCTAACAGAAGCAACGTTTGGCTTACTCCTATTTGCAAACAGTGAGCATCCCAGGGGCATCAAAACACGTTTTTCAAAACTATTCAAATTTGTACCATCAAAGTTCCCTGAGATGCTGTCATTCCAACGGCCAAAGAATAGTGCTCTAAGAGAAGCATAACAAGCAGTTGTCAAAGGTAAAGGATGAATGTACCAACCTAGCCCCTTATCCCCATGTTGCGGTAAATGTGAGCAGATCCAGCAGTTGGTTCTATTAAAAATTGCATGAGTGGCATTCATTATTAACAAAAGAGTATTATTCTGATAGTTCCGTCTATGCGAAGAATCTCTAGGCGACAAGGTATGCAATTGCACGGAAGGAGTAGGTATAACAGATACATTTTCAACAGGTAAAAAGTCCTCTAGCGGATATACTTCCTGCAGGTACCATAACCCAAAACCAATAGTCACTACAAACCCAGTTATTATTACTAAAAGGCAACAATACATTTTCGGGGTCCCCCTACATGCTTGATCATTGTCTCTGCTAGTCACATATTTATCTAAAAGTTCAGTGTGAGCGGTAGCGGGTGCAGGCATCGTCGTCTTCAATCAAAAAACACCAATTGTTCGTTTGCTGGCGACTCCAGTCGCACGTCTTCTTAATGTCTTTCCCACAACCCTTAGCCAACAGAATCATTTCGTACAGTCGGGCAAAAAAGCAAGCCCTCAAATGATTTCCTCAATCGCACAGTCATACCGTGCCGTATGTCTATCTTCTTGGACATAAATTATATTTCACAATTTCCGGTGCTGATGGGGTCAGAAAAAAGTATGTCGTCACTTCCCACTGGAGGTGGCGAGTGAACGGAAATGGGATCAGAAAATGGATGATCCGGAAGTACCACTGTTGGAGAGTGCGGAGACAAGATGGCCGTTTTGTCTGGCCTTACGAACTCTGGAACGGTCTCCGATACTCTCTTATCGATTGTTGATGTTTCGGCACGTTGGTTACAGCATTGGAAAGGGATTCTGTGTCTTCTGTATCTTATGGCACAGGCTGCGGGATCCGTTTGGTGTGTGTTGCATGTACCCAGTTCTTTCGCCCTGCTACCCGCACAGCAGTCTGGGTGACTAGCAGGACCTGGTAGGGACCCCTCCACCGAGGTGCAAGGCAAGACAACCTCGCAAAAACTTTCGTGAGGATCCAGTCCCCTGGTCATAGACTGTGATCGGGACCCTCGTATCATACAGGCAATGCCTCTCGCACTTGGTGATAAATTGAAAATAGATTTTTAGTCAACTGGTTACAGTAATCTGAAAGAAGCACATTTTCTATATCCCGCAATGAGTGACTCTTTGGCATACCCCAAATATTAGCAGGCCTCCCCATTACCACCTCAAAGGGAGAGAGCCCAGTCTTAGTTTGAAGGGTTGTTCTCATCGACACTAACACGATCGGTAAGGCGTCCGGCCATTTTAACTTGGTGCCGGCACACGTCTTAGCGAGCTTGTTTTTTATAATGCCGTTGTGCCTTTCCACTAATCCGGCGCTTTGGGCATATCTGGCCGACTGGAACTGTTTATCAATCTTCAATCCTTCGCATATTTGTAGGATTACGGCAGCGATAAAGTGTGGCCCATTATCCGACCAGATGACTCTCGGCAGCCCGAACCTAGGAAAGAACTCTTTCAACAGAGTTTTTGTCTTGGTTATGGCTGTTGCATCTCTAACAGGGAAGGCCTCAACCCACTTGCTAAATGCACAAATGACAACCAGTGCATATTTAAGATTGTTACATCGTTCCATCTCTATAAAATCAAAGTGGATGACCTCAAACGGAACAGAAGGTGGAGCGAAAATCCCTCTTGGAGTCGAGTTACCTTTTCCTACATTGTGCTGCAAGCAGACCATGCACCCTTGGACAAAGTGCTCCGCAATTTAGAAAATGTTATCATTGGCCCATACACTATGTAACATTTTAGTCAATTTACGCGCACAGACATTGGTCGGACCATGAGTCATAATGACCATCATTGTAATGTAGGCGTTTGGGAGTAACCATTTCCTTCAACATTGTCCACCCAACACCCATCACCATCCAATCTCCCTGCACCCTCGATCCATTTCTTGGTCTCCTCTGCAGTAGCATCTGCTTGAATGTCTTTTACAGAATTGATACTTTCACCAAAAGTACAAACATTTACAGTTTCCCTTACAGCATACATTTCTGAACTAAAATCAGTAGCAGTTTGTTTAGCTATCTGATCAGCGAAAGCATTCCCTTTTCCTATATCATCTGTAACCTTTTGATGTGCTGTACATTTTACAATGGCTAACTGAACAGGGAGCGCGAGCGCTGAAAGTAATTGCACTATTAAAGTGCTGTGCTGTATTTTTGCACCATGTGAGGTCAAGAAACCTTGTTCTTTCCAAAGCCTAGCGAAGTTGTGAACTACCCCAAAGGCATACTGACTGTCGGTATATATATTCACTGTAAGCCCTTCAGAAAGTTCACAAGCTCGAGTTAATGCTATCATTTCTGCGGCCTGCGCGGAATTATGCATAATTCTTTTGGTTTCCAGAATCGTGCTTAAGGTGGTGACGGCATAAGCAGCAGTGGATGTACCATTCGGAAGTTTGAAACAGGAGCCATCACAAAATAGCTCTCCTTGTGGACTATTCAAAGGCGTGTCTTTCAAATTGATTCTACCTTTAGTCTCTTGTTCTGTGGTATAAAGGCAATCGTGTGACGTCTCGTCACCATCAACATTGTCTTGCGGGACAGGTAAAAGTTCAGCCGGATTTAGTACACAACACCTCTGAATTTGAATGTGGGGAGCAAACAAGATCAATTCGTATCTTGTCAATCATGCGGAAGTGAGGTGTTGCGTTTGAGTTCTATTTAATAAAATATCTACAGAGTGCGGTACCATTAGGGTTAACGCATGACCCAGGACCATTCCCTCACTCTGTTTTACAGACGCAGCAGCAGCAGCGACAGCTCTCAAACATCTCAGCAAAGCGCATGCAACAGGATCAAGGACGGATGAGAAATAGCCACACAGCCTATTCTTCCCTCCATGTTCCTGCGTTAACACAGCCAAAGCACATCCATCATGTTCATGCACATACAACACAAAGGCCTTTTCATAATTTGGAGTTCCTAAAACCGGCGCCGAACACATGGCGGTTTTGAGCAAATCAAATGCTGTCTGGTGTTCCAAAGTCCATGGCAATGGCACAGAAATGCCCTTTTTTGTCAAAGCCAGCATTGGTTTAATCGTTAATGAAAAGTTAGGGATCCACAATCTACAGTAAGAAGCCATACCTATCAGGGCTCTAACTTCTTTCTGCGTATTTGGGACAGACATGCCAGAAATAGTTTTTATTCGTTCAGGTGTCAACCTTCTTCCCTCCTTTGACAGCAGATAGCCTAAATAGGCGACCTCCTGACAATATTGGAATTTTTTGAGAGAAGCTTTGTGGCCATGTTTTGCTAGATGACAAAGCAACAACATGGTGCCTTCTTTACAGGCACTCTCAGAATCAGCAGCCAAGAAGAGATCATCTACATACTGTAGTAACGTGCAAGTAGTAGGCAAGTCGAGAGTATCGAGTTGCTCTTTCAATGCTCTACTATAAATACTTGGACTCTCAGTGTACCCTTGTGGTGCACAAGTGAATGTGAACGAGCGTCCACCTAAGGTAAACGCGAACAAATACCTACTATCCTTATGTATAGGAATACTGAAAAACACGTTTTTAAGGTCAACAACGCTAAAGTGAGTGGCAGAGGCCGGAATCATAGTTAGTATCGTGGTAACATCAGGTACAATGGGAAATTGAGGAGCCACAATTTTGTTAATAGCACGCAAATCGGTTATAAATCGAAAAGGAATCGCATTATCACCTTTTTTATATACTGACAAAATCGGGCTGTTACACACACTACCTGTAATTTCCTCAATTACTCCACGATGTACAAAATCAGAAACTATACATTTCAAATCATGTTAGCCTTCACCTCAGATCTTATATTGTGGGATGCGAGGCAATTTTACTCCATGTTTCAGAATAATTTTAATAGGTTCCATTTGAAGAATGCCCACATCATTATCATCAATTGCCCATAAGCATTCTGGAATGTTACTGAATTCTGGCGGTAAAGGTCGAGTCAAAAACTGAGAGATGAGTGATTGCTGAGGTGAAATTGTTAACCGAACTCCATCGAGCAGCAATATATTACTGCATTCAATTCCTTCAGCAAATTTAACCCCAGCAAATTCTCCCCACAGTTGTAGTAAGTAGAAATGGACACTGCTCCGTGAAGGGACCCAGTGTTATCGGTACTGGCAAAGAGACTGGACAAACTACAGGTGTGCCTGAAAACCCTACAGAGACGTTGGACTGCAGGGGAATGTTTGGAACCCGCAAATGATCAATGGAACACTTTTGTGCTCCCGTATCTAATAAAAATAGATGCTTCCTATTTCCTGCCGCCATCTCAACGTAGGGACCTTTCTGATGAACGGGAATAGGTGTTGGTTCCAAACCCTGCTTCGGGCAATCCTAACGAAACAAAATGTCGTCAAAAGGAAGCTCTTCAGAGAGGTACGCGGCAGAAGGATGATCAAAAATGTTTCTATTATCCACACTCAAAACTTGTTTATCCTGCAAGGAAGGTTGCTGTGATTCTGGCACAAACTGACCTCTGCCAGGCCCCCCTGCACCTGGGCAACCTCTGGATCGTCTACCCATATTCCCAAATGACCTTTGCTGCAAGGTCGGACATTGTGCGTGCCAGTGACCTTCCTGTCAACAATAGGCACACTGGTTAATGGTTACCGGCGCCAGGGGCGTACTTCCCTGTGGAATGTATTGACCTCTAAATTGATTACCCCCTCTAGGGTTTCTAACGATTTGTTGCAATAATACTTTTGTTTTCAGGTCACTCCTTTTGTTTTTCAAATTTTTCCTTTTCATTATTTACACGATTTTAATATTGCTGAGCCATGTGCAGTACTTCTGATTGAGACTTCGCCTGCCAAGCGCTTTCGGGGGACATAATCTGTAACTGGATGTCAGGCAGCAATCCACGTACAAATTTGTCGACAAACAGCCTTTTCCCTGACTCTGTGCGTAAATCTTGTCCACTGAAATCTGAAAATACCTGTTCGAACCGATTGAAGAACTCGGTAGCACCCTCAGACTTTCCTTGGACACAAGCCATAAGCTTGTCCCAAATTATTCTTTTTTCAGGAACTATAGTTTTTAATTTTACAATAATCCTATCAGGCAAAGTTAATATCACTTGAGGCGGTCGCTCGCCAGCTGGTCTTTCTCTGTTGAACCTAACCATGTTATCCCATGTATCTCCTAACCCAGGTACATCATCTACAGTCCTAATCTGTTTCCACAAATCAACTGGCAGGAGTATGGGAGATAATAACTCAATATCTCTTAAGGTGAATACCGATGATTGCAAGACCGACTCTATTCCTTTATAGAACCCCGCCGGATTCTTTCTTATATCAGGAATAGATTGCTTTATGGTGTTCACTTCCTGTCTCGAGAACGGAACGTGAACAAACTGCGATACATAATGTGCAGGAATGTCCACAGCGACTATACCTCGTGCAGCATCGGCCACAATCTCAACTTTTGGGACAAATGTCGGAGGGTCCTCTCTCATAGGCAACTGAGAAGCAGGTAGCTCCAAACGCTTACTAAGCAACAGAGCCAAATCAAGCGCTAAGGCAGTCGAAGAGGTTTCCATCGAAAAGGCTCTCTTATAAACACTCAACAATTCTGCGGGACAACAAATCTTTCTTTTTACACACTCATTCTGCAGGTATTCTACCATAACCTGAATCACTTTCTTTTGCATTTCTAACGTATACTGACCATACGTGTCATATACTTCATCTGGAGTTATCGACATATCCGAAATCCATCTTATCGCATCCTTTGTACAAATTCGTGCTTCCCCACCTATCAATTCACGACGAGGAGAAAACCGTTTCTGTAAGAACATAGTACATAAACTATCACCATCTACTTCTTCATTCTGTAACTCTTCCAACTCCTTCTTATACACAAAAATCCTCTTGACATGCTCATATACTTTCTCCGCAGTATCTTTAGGCAACGCTAAGGCGTTCAAATCCCGTAACCCAAGTGGGAGATCTACATTGTTTAATCTATTCCATTATGCTCAATTGAATTCCTAACCCTTCAATAAAAACATTCTTTTCCGGAATACTTTTCAGATTTTCGAGTCTGGAAAAAACATCAGCTTGTTCACCCTTCTCCATACAATGTTTAGCCCAAGCAATTAATTCATTCTTTTTATCTGGGGACACAGTATTACAAGTCACAACCCTTGACCCCGTTCCCTGGTCTACTACAAGCGATGCAGAATTACTTGGAAGAGGAAGAGTAGGCACATTCTGAATGTCAATAGGTGGAATCAAGGGGGCAGGCAAAGGAGCAACAGCTGGAAGAACAGCAGGAAGAACAATAGGAAGGACCGGGGGGACTATAGGAGGAGGAATAACAACGGGAAGGGGCAAAACACCAGGAGGAGGGACGTACGGGGTGGAGCAGAGGCATCGGGCCTTCGTTCATGCAAAGGTTTATTAATCAATTCATCGGACGTATGAAAATCTTTTGAAGGGTACATTTTTTGAATGCCTAATTGAAACGCTCTGTCCGTGTTCCTAACTGATTCCAATCGTTTATTTTGATCATATAACAGCGCCTTTTCGGCATTCGTCATATGTCGACGCATATGTTTCTCTCTACTTTTTTGTTGCGGTAAAGCTTCTGTTTTCCAACTGTGCAATGCGTCAAATGCTGCAGGTCTAGCCTTTTACCAATACAGGCTCTAGATATTCTATACGAGGGATTTCAAAGCTACCGTTGGTTGGCCACCGAAGATTAGAGTTATGTCTGGTCTGTCTGTGCCAAATGTCGTTAAATGCTATACTACCAAAGCCTTTCTTACAGTACATAGTGCATGCCGGCGACCCCTCCTGTGGTGCGGGATGGCTATCTTCCAAAGATTGTCTGTCGCTGCGGAATAATGCCCTGAAGCAGGCAGACAATTTCCTAGGCATATCAGAATTCTGGTGTTACCTGGTCAAATAATTGTGCTCGCGAGTACAATGCGCCAAATTCAAATTGTCAGGGTTAAATTAAGAATCGGGTCACGATTCACCTGACCAAAGGACTGGGAGGCCCAATCGGGTTACTAAGAACAGTTCTAAGGACCCACGTGTCTGGTGATTTTGGCAAATCTACCCACCTCGATATATGGACCCTCGTCAAGACGTCGTCTCGGGCTACAGCTCACAGTTCAGGGATCGGATTGTGCTGTTCTGTCAAGGAATTCACTTCTCATCCAGGGTGGGCCGTTTTGTTGGCACCGTCCGATCCCGGTCCGATAGCCGAGCCAACCTTCAACGAGACAAAGTCGATCTTGAGGGTCCCTATTCGAGTGCCATCTGTGGAATCAGAAAATACAATATTAAGGCTTTTACACCATGCAAAGAGAAATACACCAACACAGGCTTGTAAAGATTCCCAGAATCTTTAATGCAATACTGAGCAGTTTACAAAACAAAGTACACAAATAGCTATTTGGCCGTCAGTACTTCACAGAGACCACCAGAAGGTTCAATGTGAGCAGTGAACAGGAATTGCTAGCTGGACATCAGCATATTTATACAGTTTTCTTCATAATGATGTCCAGCCTCCTACAAGTTAATCATGTACTGGGCTAGGGTCGCGCCAGGTTCATTCCTAATTTACATATCTCGTGCATGCGGTTTACTTCTTAATACATTTTACTAACAAGCACTATTATTCTCTAGGTTTAACTTTACACTCTTTACACATTTGCTTCAATGCCGGTCAAACAGATGTTTTGCATGTCATGTTTAGATAGCATTATTGTTCTTGTATACTTGTAGGTTAACATCGCCGATTCAAGTAATCCCCTGATCCCGAGGTCAACAAAGGACAAGGTCTACATGACCCTAACATGTAGCCTGCAGGCAGGTTGGACATTAACTCGCCTACAGGGGTCGAAGAGGTTAGGTAAGAACAAGAGAACACAGGTCGGCCATTTTAGGCCACAGGGTGACTTTGCACGAATAACTAAAATGGCGACTTTGACCTAAAATGGAGGCTCAATTAACTTAAGGTTACGACCTTGCGATGCGGATTTCCTCGCAGAGTGACTGGGCATAGGCCAACATATACAATGAGGATAAAACAATATTATATCAGTTTTAACACTTCTACTGAAGTGCATTTACGAACGCTTTCCAGGACATGCACGAACCCGGCTCTAGTGCTCCCTCGTGCCGTTCGGGTTGTCCTCCCTGTACTAACCTTCCCATTTATTATTTTTTCCTGTTGTTTTCATCAACCATTTGGATTTTGCTCTCACTATCGAAACTATTCCAGGATTTCCTCTCAAGTCTACTCACCTTCATTATATCAGGTACCGGCAGTTCTATTGTGTTTAATAGAATTAATTAAAACTAGATCAGTTAGACATAACACTCAAAACCTCTTCTGTATCTCTTGCAGTATTGGTCTGGTGGTGCGCTCAATCCCACTCTTTTGCATTATAGATTACTTTGTCTGTTCTTACATAAATAGCAGAGTGAGACATTGGGAAAAAGAGCCCCTCTCAAAGAGGAAGCCTGATTCTTGAAATCAGGGGAACTGGGTTTCGGATACGCCTATGGCTCATCCTACATCTCGATCCTGGTTGGGGTCACGCACACCTTCCGGCTCGGTGAGTAACACTGACATATTTTGAAAGTGGGTTCCTGATTTCAATATGTGTGCAACTCCGTAACATAGAGTTGCTAGTTCACTTTCAAAGAGTAGGTGGAATATGTATTCCACATTTTGTCTAAATATGGGATCTTCAGAATACATTTGTAACAAGTGGTATTCTGATGCTGTTATCTGAGTGGGTCTATCATCATACCTTCCTCCTTTGCCAGTAGGAAAGAGTAGAGGAAAAGCACATGCTTCTATACTTTTTTCCCATATGCTGATTGGTGATCCTTTGGTTTGTCACATTTGGTACGTTTCTAGTGCATCATCTATGGTGTCATTAGAGTGTAATGGATGAATTGTATAATAGTCTAAAATATTGGATACTGTAGTAGGATCTAGAAGTTCAAATTGACCAGTTTCTGGTGAATCTTGAATTATTTCAGTTGTTTCCCTTACGTTGTCTTCAATATTTATTTATTTGTAGTATTCATTATTGTCTTTTAGGTATTGCAAGGCTTGTCTAACTTTATGTAAGTCTACGAGTTGTTGCCAAATTGTTTTGTCTTTTGCAGGTACACCATTTACTAAGACAATTAAAGATTGCTCTATTGGACGTTGTACTCCCAGAGTGTGCACATTTTCTTTCAGATCTAATGGCAAATAAACTAATTTGCCATGAATGCCTTTCACCAATTCAGAAGGAGGTGATTTTGCTGTTTTTGGTTGAAGGCATATTATTGCTTGAAATGGGTGCACTTTTGAATTATGATGCTCTCATATAAATTGAGTTGTTACAGGGGTTTTGGTAGTGGGAATAATTCCAAGTTATTTGTGATAGCACGTGAAGGAGTTTGGTTGTTGTCAAGTTTTGTAGTGCAGTAAGTGCAAAGTATTAAGGGGTCAGTTATTTCGTATTTGTTTTCTGATATAAGGTAGAGAGCTAATTCAAACCATTTGGATTCTTCATTGTCTTCTATTTTGTATGTTATGTCTATAGTTTTTGTGTTACTTTTATAAAAGGTTCTGCGGCAACACACACACACATGGTTTGGTACTTCAGAGGATGTATTTTTAAATATTAGTATTTCTTTTTTGTATGTGTGTAGTAGAAGGTTGCCACGTGCAGAATTGTTGCTAGTCTGTTGTAGAGCTATTGCATTTTGTAAGTGGCTTCCACTTCCAAAATATTTTCTCTGGATATGGTCGATTTCTTCGAGTAGGTCTTTGGGTGTACCATGTAGAAGAGTGTTATTTAAATTGGCTGGTGCTAAAGCAGGACTTTTAGCATAGTAGTTTATAGACTAGATTTCTTATAGTTGAATGATGTGTTCATATCATTTTGATATGATGAAAGGTGCTTTTGCAAATAGGTCCTGAAATACAGGCTAATGAATGTCCTTGGAGTGTTGTGTATTTGCGCACTGGATAGGTATCCGTATTTTGCAGCACTTTCATTTTGATTTTGCCTTTGCCTTTCACATACTGATTGAGGAACTGGCATAAAGATTTGAAAGATTTTTTGGAAATGTTACACATTGACATGCATGGCCATTTGTATACTGGACATTCTGGTTCAGTCAAATGGAGAGGTAATTCTGAGTTTTCTGGGGATATGTTTGTAAGCAGTATTTCTTGTTCCATTATGGTATTATTAATCTTTTCATAACCTCGTCCACTGCTATGGATAGCAATTGTGTTTGTTTGGTTTTGTTGTGTGCTTCTTCATTAAAATATGGTTCTGTGCTCGTGGTGTGACTCCATTCACCTCCAGAGATATTTAAGAAGTTATTTTTGTTGACATTCCGTTTATTGAGAAGTTTTCTTTTGTAATTTAGTAGTTAGATTTGTTAGTGCTTTCATTCTGTTTAACACTAAAATGAATAACTTTCTTTTGAGAAGGATTGCACTGTCTATCAAAGCTTCTAAGATTTATTTTCTACGGTAGGTTTGAAGGGTTGTGCCTCATTTGTCTCCGGTATTTATAAGATTCTGAAGGACTCTGTGGCAGAACATTTTTGCTAAAATACTTTTTTTGGTATGGTTACTTGCTAGTATATCAAGATTTATAGGAGCAGTTTTAGCAGTAGTGGTAGCCGAATTCTTGTTAATCATTTTCTGTTTCGTTTTACATTTTGATAGAGGAGGCAAAGTTTCTGTCCTGGAAGCTTGTTTTGTTTTGCTAAATGACTGTATTAGCTGTTTTGTTTCAACTTTTTGTACAAACTCTGGTAGAGATGGATGCTTATTTTGGACACTTTTATTGTCATTTGCTCTATTTTTGTGTTGCTTTCTACGGACTTGCTTTTTGGTAAGCATTCTTTGGGGTCTGTTGAAAAAAAAAAGAAGGTATGGGTATTTGTGCAATGTATGTGTGCTGTGTGCATGAGTGTGTGAGTATGATGGAAAGATGTATGTGGTGGTGTGTGATTGTGCATTGGGCAGCTACAATTAGTTGGGAAGGCTATTCTTCCATTTGTGTGTTACTAAACTGTGGTTCAGATGAGAGTAGTAAGTGAGTACGTGGTGAGGAGAAGCATTTATAGTAAACCTAATGGCATAAAATTAAAACAGTTCTGTGTTTTGTAGTACTAACATTCTAAGGGTTCAGTATGTTATTTGTGTTCCAAAAACCCTGTGATTTCTTTGCCATTCTGCCTGCTAATCCCTGTTTAATAAATGGGGATTTGTGGGCAGAATGGTTCAGAAAGCGCTGTTTTTTTTGGTGTGCAAATTACATGAATGAACCACACAGTGTGTTTGAGGAACAGTAAGACTATTAAGGTAGTATTGTACTTTTTTTGTGGAATGAGCAGGTTTCTTCGGATATGTTGTTTGTAGTTCAGATACTGCTGATTTTCAGGAGAGTGATCTTCACTGCAATTGTAAAAGAAAGAAGTTAGTAATTTTGTGTGTTTATAGCACTGATGTTAATGTAGATGTTGATTTTTATGTTTTTGTGGTAGTATTCTTGTTTGTTATCTGAACATAGTGTATGCGTGCATTTCATTTGACTATGTGCAGCCTTTATATTTTATTTACAATATGTTAGTTCAACATGGTTTGCAAATTAGTAGAATTTTAAGTGCATGAAATTCAGTTGTTTTTTTAAAGCTGTGTTGTAGATAGCAGACAGGTTTGGAAGTGACAGTTGATTATAGCAGATGGGAAACATTTCAATAAATTAATTTTATAGGTAGACATGCCAACAATTGGGAACCTCTGAGAGGGAGATTTCACCACCGCAATCGGGAACATTTATTTTTCCTATAGGATTGCATTGAGATTAGCATTCATTTAGGTGGGAAACAGTAAAGAATAGTGCGATTTTTCAATGAAAAATCGGGAATGTCGCGCCTAAATCGGGAGGGTTGGCATGTATGTATAGGTCATGCGGGAGACAGTAAAAAATAGTGCGATTTTTCAATGAAAAAAATCAGGAGTCTCGCGCTTAAATCGGGAGGGTTGGCATGTATGCATAGGCTATGCAGGTTTAGTGGCATTACTCTGTTTATATAGATTCAGAAGAGTTGTACATGTACTGTGACTAAAATATGCATACCTGTAGTTTGTATTCGAGCATGTGGATATGAATGCAGTTGTAAGTATAAATCCTGGAGACTTGTAGAGTAGTTTTTGTAGCAGGTGCTTTCCAATGATATGAGACTTTACTCAGAGTGATCAACAGTACATTTGAAGTGCGGAACTCTGATGGTGGAGTTAGATGTACAGGTCTTGGATGTGATTGGTGGATGGTTGTGTGACTGCTTAGCTGAATCCAATGAGGGAATGGCACCGAGAGTGATGTGGAAAGGGTAGAAGGGCTGTCTAAGAGTTTTGCGCTGCGCGGACACCGCGGCTGTCTGCGTATAGGGCGTGCCACATCCAGGGTTTTCCAGCAAATCCAGTATGGAAAGGGGACGTACGTATCAGCCAATCAGATGTTGATGTTGTGGATTTGTGTAGAAAGAGAGTGTGTGTAGAGAAGAGGCAGAGGTGGAGAAGGTCAGGGTGTTGGTGCTCGGAGATATGTTTGTGCATGGATTACAATGGTATGCTCAATGCAGGCATGTGGCGAACAATTTCAATGTTCAAGGAGTGGAGGTGGTGTGGAGCGCTGTGTCTGATTGCAATGTAGAGGGGATTCTACAAGTTTGTGAATATATGCGCAGGAGGAACTGTCCCCATCTGGTAGTTTTGCACTGTGGTGCTTTCCATTTGGGCTACGTCAGTGCCCCTACTTTGTTGGCAGATTTGGAACAGTTGGCTCAAGCAGCAATGAACATCCTTCCAAATGCGAAAGCAATTTTTTCTGGATTACTACCTAGGGCAAAATGGGACAATAGTTCTGTTTTTTTTTGTCCTCAGCAAAACATTTCTGGGTGTGCAATCAACCGTATCATGTGTGCTTTCATGCTTAGAGCTGGTATGTTTTTCTGTAATAATGAGAATATTGATTCGAGTAATGCTGTTTATTTTGAAGAAGATGGCATTTCCGTATCTTTTTGGGGAAATGCCATGCTGTTTTGGAATGTAAGGCTTTCTTTTCGAGAAGGTTATGTGAAGATTTTAGTAGTAAAGTAAGAAGAAAAAAACCCAAAGAAAATACAAAATAGCAGGTGTCTGTCAGGCACCTGCAAAAAAAAAAACACAAAAAAACGCCTCCTTTCAGAGCCAACCTCAAAGGGGAAAGGGGGCACACTATTTAAATTTACATTCAAAACGCTCAGATTTTTTATATGTCCGTGGACATGGCAGTAGTCCGCAGACAGCGCGTATTACATGCGGGGATTCTGGGGTAGAGAGGCATGCACATGAGAATGAGCAGAGCAAGGGATTGGTCCGTAAAGTTTACTGGGTGTGTTGTGTAAGGAGAGATTTTGTCAGAACGTCTTTTTCCTGAGAGAAGAACAGATATCTATGGCTGTATGTTTCCAGAAACAGATTATCTGGATTTTTCTTGAGACTCATGGATACATTGGTTGGAGGTGCAGGCAGAACGCTGTGGAGTAGCTGCAGATCTTGGATTCCCTCATGTGGAAGTGCACTGGCATGGAGTGCGTGGAACGAAGTGGCTGGACTTGGTACCTCTCTGTGCTACTTTAGAAACAGAGCATCATCCAGACATAATTATAATTCATTCTGGAGGGAACAGTTTAGGACATGTGTCTGGAATTTCTTTGCAATTTTCAATGAAAGAAGGACGTGGGAAGGTCATGGACATGTTTCCAAATTCCCATTTAAATTATTCTCGTATTGCGCCAAGACAAATGTGGCTGCGTTCTTCTTCATTTGGTCCACAAATGGAGAAAGCAAGGTGAAATGTCAATAAGGCTGTTTGTGCCTTTCTAAGAGATGTTGGCATGTCCTCTTCTCACAATGAAAATATTATGTTTCGTAGCACATACATTTTACTTATGCTGGCAATCAGATTTTCTGAGAAATGTAGAAAATACATTGCAACCTTTTTTGGAATTACAGTCATCCATTTTGCAGTAGGTGTTGACGATTTCAAGTTTTTCAAACACACAGAAACACCACCAAAAGGCTCTTTTCAGAGCTACCACTTCCTCCCAGAGAAAAGTACATTGGTTTTGCTAGGGTAGCACCCTAAAACTTTATATGTCCTAGGACTGTCCGCGCACTTCAAAAAAAAGCACAGGGCCCTGCATTGTTTATTTGCCACTTCTATTTTTAAACTGTGAAAGGCGGCTCTGAAAAGAGCCTTTTTTTTGGTTTTTGTTGTTTTATATTTTTTTTGTTTTTTTACACACTAGGAGAGGATGGGAAAGGAGGGTAATGAAGGGACATCAAACAACGGGGATAAGACAGGGCAGGTGGAGAGAGGAAGATGTAGTGTGGGCCTTACTTAGGTAGGTAGCAGGTCTTCTGGTGCTCCGTGACCGTTGTCTCGAAAGCACTTCGAAGACTCTCCCCCCTGCAGAGTACTGCGTCGCAGTACATACACAATATTGTGACCCTCGAAAGGTAAGGGTCAACAGCATCGTGAATGGCCGGTGAAACAGCTGGAAGGATGAGCTCTCCCACAGGAGTGTCTCTTGTGGTGAGAGGATCGGAAACGGACGATGCTGTAGAGGAACTCAACCTACTACGTTTATCACAAGGTACAACCTTGCGAATGTCCGCACTGTGGAACGATGTTAGGTGTTGCTTCATGGATGTCGTACCAAAGCTGTACGAACCACGTCTCCCATGACTCAGCAACATTTTGCACTGTTTGCAGGTGACCTCGTTTGCACGTGCTTTTGGTAAGTTACCATAAATGGTAAACAACCGCCACACCCAAGACTCCCGGCGAGTGCTGGGAGTAGGGAGTTCCTTGACCTCATTCTCTTCATCCTCTTCATCCTCGTTCTCTACATCTTCAGGCCTGTTCCCCTCTGCAGGCCCTTAGGGAGATAGTGGTGGTGGAGGGTTTGGGGGTGGTGCTGAGGCAGATGTAGCATCAGCAGCCATGGATGCCATCAGGGTTGATGAGATAATCTCAGCAAGAGCAGCAAAGGCAGCAAAGGTCAATCTGCAATAGCCAGAAGTATCAGCTCTGGGGTGTGGCCTTTTATAGGGGTGGAGGGGTGCACTTCAGGAACAGATCGAACACCCAAAAAGGTTCAAAATGTTACAAAAAGTATGTGGAAAGCCAGGGTCATTGTCTGGGAAAAGTGCAATGGTGAATTTTGACTGTAAAATAATTTGGATTGTCTGAAAAAGTTATTTTGATACAAATACAGGGGAATTAGGGGTTTGTAGTGGATGGATGGAAGGGGATGGAGGGATGGAAGTCTCATCAAAACGTTTTTCTTGGTGTTGAGGGTTTGGGGATAGTTGACTGGGACATGAAGAGGGGGAAGAGGTACATGTGGGACAATGGCATTTCATTTTTTCTTTTATGTGGTCCTCCACAAAACATTGAAATTTTCCTTGAGCATGTCATTTTCTGTTCCATGCGTTGCAGAGTCTTTTCCATTGTGTCTTTTGGTGTATTATTTTCAATGTTTGTATGGTCTGTTAAAAATAAATATGTATATGTTAAGTACACATAAAGTAATGATTATTAATTTGCTTATATAGAGAAGTGTCTACAATTATTATCACTTTCTTCAGACATTTCCTCACGTGGAAAATTCTCCGTCAAGCCATTCCAAAGTACTGCACATTTCTGTATGAAAAACAAAAATATATTAATTGTAGTGTACCTAATACAAAAAGTTTAGAAATATATAAGAAAAATGAAGTTTACTTACTAGTTTCTGGTAAATTGTATTCGTAGTGTTGTGTAGGTCTACTGTTGCTTCTAGCTCTGCAGTTTCTGTGAGGTAATTATGTTGGAGGCATATCTTTTTTGTTTTGGTATATTCTATTTTATTACATATGGTATTTAAATGGATGGTTGATGTTTTAGATATATAGGTTCCACTGGTTATTTATTATTACATATAATGTGTTTATGTGTTGTTTTTTTAACTTGTGAAGTGTTTACATGGTATGATAGAACAATTTAAGATACCCCCTGAGTGTTTGGGTAGTTTTGATGTCGTCCCCGACCGTTCGCAGACATACTCTCAGTCCGCAGACATCAAAATCATTAGCAGGGGGTTCAGTATCTTCTATGTTATATGTATATAAAGTAAGGGAATCCTAGTAAACATCTATCAAATTCACACTTTGAAAATGTATATTCAGTAAAAAAAACTTTGTTAAAGGGACGTTATGATTAAGTTGTGCTACTAAAAACCTATGAAATTCAGTAAAAAACCTTTGTTAAAGGGACGTTATGGTTAAGTTGCGCTACTAAAAACCCATGAAATTCAGTAAAAAAATGTTGTTAAAGGGACGTTATGGGTCAAAGTAAAACCGAAAACCCCCTGAAATTCGCCAGTTATGGTCAGCTAAGCAACCATAACTCGCACCACCACCGTGCACTGCTAAGACTAACACCCAGGACATCAAAGATGACATCACTGATGACATCACATGTCTGGCTCCCCCTTTTTTCCTTTACTGACATATCTATGCCACATGGTTTTCTTCAATAACAGTCAGGAACAAAAAATTGAAAAGGTACTGTATTTGTAGACTTATCCTTCAAGTATGTTCTTACAGTCATTCCCTTAGGGTCCAGTCACATCATATGAAACATATACATAGGGGAAGACATGGGCTTCAAAGACAGCAATCCTTTCTGTGAATGAAGATAATCCGTTGGGTTATCAGCACTTTATGATAGTTCTGTTTTTTTTTATTACTGTACTTTTCCTGTATATGCTCATATTTGTATACATTGTACTCACACTACTTTCCCTAGGGTCCAGTCACATCATGTGATACATATACATAGGATAAATACAGCATTGAAACAGAGCAATCATTTCTCTGCATAAGGATAATCAGTTAGGTTATGAACACTTTCTGCTACTACTGCTGCTTTTTTGCTTACTTCACTTTCCTTATATATACTCATATTTGTATGTGTTGTTGTCTCTTTGTGTTTTGTATGTAATAATGCAATTATGTAGTAAATGGGTTTTATTATCTACTTATAACATGTTTCACAGTGCGCAAAACTCTAATAAGAAAGCAGTTACCATTTCACTATTCAACATGGCAAGATTATGAATATTGCACCTCCATCATGTATGGTGCACACAATGCCTATGTTTCTACATGAGTAGCTTAGTATACTTGATAGAACTTCATAATAGAATGCTATGTGTATCAATGCATTGCTTAATACGCTAATTAGCTCATGACATCTATTCCAATGACCTTTTTCACTTTTTTGTCAACATTATAATAAGAATCCCTTGTACAGACTTTTCATGAAAAGTAAATGCACATGTGATGTCATCAGTGATGTTATCAATGACATTTGTGATGTCATCTTTGATGTCCTGGGTGTTAGTCTTAGCAGTGCACGGTGGTGGCACGAGTTATGGTTGCTTAGCTGACCATTACTGGCGAATTTCAGGGGTTTTTCAGTTTTACTTTGACCCATAACGTCCCTTTAAAAAAGTTTTTTTTACTGAATATATATTCACTGAAAAAACATTGTTAAAGGGAAGTTATGGTTAAGTTGCACTAACAAAAATCCATGAAATTCAATGAAAAAACTTTGTTAAAGAGGCGTTAAGGTTTGTCTCTATTATTGAACAAAACCACGTGGCCTAGATATGTCAGTGAACAAAAAGAAATGGCCCATATATGTAATGTAACTGGTGATGTCATCAATGATATTTGTGATTTCATCTTTTATGTCCTGGGTGTTAGTCTTAGCAGTGCAATGAGTTGGCGCGAGTTATGGTTGCTTACCTTCCCATAACCCGCAAATTTCAAGGGTTTTTCGGTTTTACTTGTAACCTTAACGTCTCTTTAACAATGTGTTTTCATTGAAGTTCATGGGTTTTTGTTAGTGCAACTTAAGCATAATGTTCCTTTAACAAAGTTGTTTCAGTGAATTTCATTAGTTTTTATTTGTGCAACTTAACAATAACGTACCTTTAACAGCTTTTTTTCAGTTATTTTTATAGTTTTTTACTAGTGCACCCTTAATGTGCTACAGGTTCTTCATATGATACTCACCCCCAATGTGGCAGATATGGAGTCTGTGCACAGTGCAGTAGTCCTCGGACATCGGACAACATTCACAAAGCCTAGAATCATAAAGGAGAGCCAAAATAGTTGTACCCATCACCCAACAAACAGATGTACATAACATCATTACTAATGTTTATGACGCAAATATAACTATTTTTACAATGGAATGCACCAATCAGAAACCTTAACTGTACACTTCGTATAATCTCCTCAGTACAACTCTGCATACAGATCAAGAAACACCAGGTGCTTTTTGGAAAACTAATTCTCACTAATAGAACGTGCATTGTATTTATTTCTCTATTATTAGCATTCATTATATAAACATTTGTTATACGACAGAAGCACTTTTTTTTCTCTCACAAAAATGGCAAACAGACTGATTAGAGGAGTACTTCCCAAAAGAAGAAATTAGAAATGATAACACCTCTAATGGTACACAATACATGTTTTAATGTAAAGAAATAATGTAATTTTTGTATAGACCTCACTAAAATAATAATTTCTTTTTTCTTACAGTACATAGTTTTCATGAAGAAACCAAGCCCCAGTTTAATTATACACAATCCCAAGAATCACAAAGAGAAGATCTATCCCCAACTGTAAATAATCAAATCATGAACTTGTCTACAAAATTGGATGAACTAAGTAATGATTTTAGAGAACTTTTCTTACACATCATATCTAGTACTACGAGACAGAAGATGAATTTTTCTATTGTTGATAATGTAATTGTATTTGAGTTTTATGGTCATTTTCAATGTGTTTAAGTTGAGTGTTTTTAAATTGATTGTTTTATAAATTGAAAAGTTGATTTACATCAGCTAATTCAATAAAAAAAGATAACTTTTACAATGTGTGAAAAATCATGTCATTAAAAATGTTCCCTATCGCTGTTCTTCTTGCACCTGTCCCCCCTGTCCGCCAGCAATCTTCTCCATCAAATTCTGTAAATGTTAATAAAAGACGGTTTGATGAAACCTCACTCCCTTCATCCCCTCATCATTATTGTACAGAAATTCCTAATTCTTTTATTTATGCTTCCCATTCAGATACCCCATCCCTTTCATGAATGAATGTATTTTTTTATACTATAAATATGTTGCATATGATTGTGTGATATTTCTTTTTTTTTAAGCCCCATTATGAGTCCACGGACACCTCAACTGTCTGGGGTGTCCGGACTCAAAATGGAGGTTCCCCCGGACAGGCGCACAGTCCGAACATGTCTGATTTCACATGCCACACTTTTAATTAGTCCGCGGACACCGCGCCTGTTCTACAGACACCCAGCGCATGCGCTCTGCATCTCCTACTCCAGGGCAGCCCTCGGACAGTGTTGCCTTTCGAGGGTTACAGTGTTCTGCATGTACTGGGGCACACCGCTCTTGTGGGGGAGCAGTTTTGAAGTACTTTTGAGGAAATTGTCAAGGAGCATGAGAAACACTGCCCCCTACCTTAAATTTAAGACACGCCCAACATCTTCCCCTGTCCACCTGCCCCTCCATCTCTGTGGTTGATGCGCCTTCCCTCCCTTACATTCCTCACCTTACCTTGCCTCCCCTGCAAAAAAACAAAAAAGTCTCCAAAAAATTAAAAACCAAAAAAACACAAAAGAAAGATTCCTTTAGGAGCCACCCTGCACAGTTACAAAATAGAAGTGAGAAAAAAAGTCACAGGCCCCTACGCAGCCTGCATAGTCCACGGACAGCACAGTAGTCCATGCACATCAGAAAAAATTGCAGGTGTGGTGTGAGAGAATTAAAATCATTTTAATTGTTTTGCGTTAAAACATGGTGGCTCTTGAAATAACCTTTTTTGTGTTTTTGGCTTTTATATATATGCTTTTTTGGTTTCATAAACTGAACTAAGAAACATTTTACTGAACTTATTTATTTCTTCTAACTTTAACAAAAACTGCTTCAAAGCATTTTGAATGTTTTCCAGAAAAATCTGAGTGCCCGCATCAGTTAGATGGACTGCATCTCCCGGAAAAATGTTGACAATATCAAATGTAATGTTCTCATTATCAAAAGATGTCATGCCAACATCTCACATAAATGCACACATTGCTTTATTGACATTGTGCCTCACTTTTTCCATTTGCGGGCCAAATAAACTCTAACGCATCCACATCTGTCTCTGAGCAATGCAAGATGAAATAGTTTTAGAATTTGGGAACTTTTCCTTCAACTTTCCCAATATCTCCTTCATTGCAAACTGCAATGAAATTCCAGTCACATAACTCAAACTGTTCCCTCCACAATGAAGAATAATAATGTCTGGATGTTTCAATTGAACCATATTTGTACAAAGTGAGAGCAGGTCCACTCACTGCATCGTTCTCACTCCATACCATGAAACCTAACATTCATGGAATCCAAGATTATCCACCAATCCAAGTTGCTCTACACAGACCTTCAACCAATGGACCAAAGAGTCCCCCAAAATCCACACACACTGCCTTCTCAAACACATAGCCATAGCCATTGTCAGTTCTTTCACAACTCCTACTAACAAAACTCCTGTTACCCTCTCTTCCTGTACACCACACCCGGGAAACCTGATTGGCCCATGCCCTGATGCCTGCAGACATCCATGACTGTCTGCGGTCACAGCAGTCCCCTTTCCATTCCAGGCATCCTCAAAAGAACTGGATGTTGCATGTGCTGTCCAGGGGCTACTGCAGTGTCCGCTGACATATAATCCAGTTGAAGGGTTGGGGAGGTTTACACTTAATTTAAACACTTTATTGTACAATGGTGGCTCTTAAAAGAGGTTTTTTTCAGTTTTCAATTTTGTTTGCTTTTCTGATTTTTATTTCCTAGAGCTACTTACAAATATTTTCACATGCACTGTACATCTTTTTCACATAAACTTTCTCAGTGCATTTTGAATATCTACAA
Source organism: Ambystoma mexicanum (assembly GCF_040938575.1). Classification (NCBI taxonomy): domain Eukaryota; kingdom Metazoa; phylum Chordata; class Amphibia; order Caudata; family Ambystomatidae; genus Ambystoma; species Ambystoma mexicanum. The sequence continues at coordinate 279,321,912 of NC_090933.1, read as the reverse complement.
GAAACATCTGATTCCCAAAATCAGTAAAATTCACTCCATCAACCGGAAAATTGTTTGCACCATCCGACTTGATGTTTTAATTATCAAAAGTGCCAGTTGTGCACAAAAAACATTTGGGCATCATTTGGGCATTTACATACTTCCCTTGGGTGTATTTTTGAAAAAATAATATTTGCACATGAAAATAGTTCCATTAGGCCTTGGAACATATCTTTTAATGCAACCTGCAAATATGGTGGAGTAATGTAGCCAAAATGTTTCCTCCACAATGAACAACAGTAATATATGTGCATTGAAAGTGAGCGATAGTCGGGGGGTGCTGTTGTGTGACGATGGGAATGGCCACGGCCTGAAAGAGCTCTGGTACAGGCTTGCAAATCCTTAAAAGAATATCCTGTTTCCTGGCAACAAACTTTCCACAAGACCGCGAAATCAGAGAGCAGAGATCACTGGCGTGCCTTCGACGAAGTGCTGGCATCTGAAGCCACTGCTGACCACAGGCCGGGCCCATTCCCTTAAAGTGCACTCTAAGATTCAATAGCTGCAGCAACAGGGAGATTGCGGGGTAGAGTGGAGAGGCAGTGAGTGCTGTGCCCCTGCTTACCGCCCGGTCCAACAAACAGCTCCATCCCCTTCGCCGATCGGTACCCAATGGGGCCCCATACCTCTCCTCCTCACCCACTCCAGATCTGAAACGAAACTTTGTTGGTGAGACGCACTACCCACGGTCTCTCACCTCAGGCATCCCCACCCCCTTTTGCGCTTCTCCTGTGTCACCAACCGCACGGTCCGAGGCAGGTTATGTGGCCACACGTGGATTACAGTATTAGGCCTGTGGTGCTTACGAACAAGCGACGTTGCCCCTTGGAATTGTGACTGGGTGCAGAGGGGACAATCAAATCACTCAACAACATGTGGCAGCAACAAGCAACATCAGAGCAGGGCTCGGGGTGCCCCGCAGGGATGTAGGCTGAGATACCAACCCGAATAAATGCACCCCATCACCCCCATACCCGCCACGTGCATGACAGGTGAATTGCCACGCTGAGTGGCAGGGTACGGGTGTGGCTGCCGCTCCAGGCTGCTTTCGGCCTACCAACATTTTGAGACATTCCAGAAAACGTGGAGACAGAGTGGTATCACTTTTCTGGAACAAGTAACATCATGGTGAACCCAAAGAAACAGGCAAAAAATGACCAATTTGCGAAAGGCCTGACCCCCCTCCGGGCTCCTCGTCTCCTTTCCCCGGCCCCTTTGAACTCAATGTTGCTGCATTCAACCAGACCCTGGTGGCATTGAAGAATAGCACTGATACACTGGCCATGAAATTCGACATGCTTACGTGTAAAGTTGACATATCTGCAGTACAAATAGATAAACTGTGTAACTGCATGACAGAGGCTGAGACCAGAATTGTGGATAATGAAGATGAAATATCCACCCTGCAAAGAAAGGTTTCCCAACACCAACAAACCATGAAGAAAATAGCGGCTAAATATTACGACCTAGAAGGATGATCTTGGCGCAGCAATATATGCATCCTAGGGGTGCCAGAATCTACCCCATAGAGCAAATGGAGCAATTTGTGGAGAAACAGCTAATGGACATTCTGGGGAATCCCCTGATCTCGAAAATGTTCTTGGTGGAGCGTGAGCACCGATATTTGGCAACTAGGCCCCCCCCCCGGGGCACTGGAGCGACCCATCATTGCATGCATCTTCAACTACCTCGCCAGAGATGTCCTTCTCAAAGTGCCTAGAGAGCGGGGCGAACTCTGCTGCGGCTCGGCAACTATTCGCCTGTTTCCAGACTTTAGGCCACAGGTGCAGGAACAAAGGAAGACTTTTCAATCTGCAAAGAACAACCTGAGATGCAAACAGCCTAGCCCCCATGGCTCTCCAAGCCGCTCTCCTTAGCAATACGCTGGCCAGCACACTGTCTCGATTATCCTGACAACCTCTCCAAAGTTGACAGCCCTACATACTTTGCACCTTCCGCTCAAGCGGTTCCTATATCCCCATGGGATAAATCGACTCGAGTCTGATGAGCCCGCCACCACTGAAGTCTGTCGGCCACCTGTAGCACCACGATTCTGCAGACACTGCAGACTTTATGTGTTTCAGCTGTTGTTTAAGCTGTATTGTTATTGAGAGTCATGTCAGTATGTTGTGGTTTCTGGCGTCGGTGGGAGCGGGAGTTGGGATAATAACGGGGCAGAAAAGGGTAGGCACACAGAACCCACAGAGCAGACGTTGCCAAATGGTCGATTGTGAGCGACCAGTAGCTCGCCTGAGCCTCTTCAGTCACCCGCACAGGAGATACTGAAAAATAAACACTTTCTGAAGCAGAATTGTTTACTGGTGTGTTTTGCTGCTACTGTCTGTGTTCAGGATCAGAACCTTGGTTGTCCTGCTCGCGAGCGGGCAGCTTGGCTGCTGTGCCACGTGGAGCTGCTTGTAATTTCACTGACAGATGTCAGTATCACGTCCTGCTTCTGCGGCCACCTGTGGTACCACAGATGGCCTTGTGCGCCCCTGGCCTTAAGCAAGACACTGTCTTGCTTAAGGGAGCTCGCTCTTGTTTGCCGGAGATGTCTGAGGGGCTGGGGCTGGATCAGGATCAGTGTGTGCCGCGCAATGAAAATATCACTAGAGCACTGCCGCTTGCCTGGGCTAGCATAGGTGGGTGGGGGAAGAGAAGCTGGATTTACAGCAATACTAAAAATACATGTCCATGAAAGTGAGTTACAAAATGTTTTCCCCTGCGCCATCTTGTGGCTCTGCGGCTTTCAGCGACAAAGTTACAGCGTTGATTCCCAAAAGAGACAGTGGCGAGTTCTCCACTCCTAGTGGCTAGATCAGGACAGTTTCACTGTAGCAGGCTTCAGGGCACAGAGAGGCATAGCTTCAATGCACTTGCAAAGTTTGTCACCACGGCTGGGTGACACGGTAACCATGTGTACTCCGGTTCGGGCACTCTCTCTTTACTCCATACCTGGGAATGCCAAGTGTACAAAATTCCCTATGAGAGTGCCGTGAAAACAGAGCGTGTGATGTACCAAGTTTCAAGGGCCTCCTCAAAACGGCAACGGTATCAGAGCAAAGGTCCTGCACAAGCTGGTCAGCCCACTGGTTGGTCCTGGCACACTTCCGAGAAGGTTTACTTGCAGGGTTTGATGAAAGTGCCGAGAATAGTTAGTCCCACTATTCCAATGGGTCGAAGAGACTTCGCAGACCTTCTAGTCTGATCAGATGCAGAGGGGTCCAGCGGGACAACAGCGGTCTCAGGGTGCCAAACCTTCCAGCGGGTCACCAGCGGTTCCTCGACTCGGCCTCTTAGTTTCAGGATACTTGGATCCTATCCTTTCCTGAGCTCTTTGTAATGGAAATAAGGATAAAACAATATTTTTATAACAGTAAACAAATGTCACCTATTTCATACCAACACACACTCATCTACTGGTTTATCTATTTTGATGCCAAAGAGGGGATTTAAATCTATAACCTTGCCAGCGGTAAACTGATGCTCTAACCTCTGAGACACTAAGTCTCCATTCAGGAGCGCAGCTTGTTGCATTATTACTGTCAGCGTTTGGTCGAGAAATCTGGTCACTGGGAGATAGTTGTGTCTGTGGGTGTACTCATTAGTTACCCCGCTGTCTCACCACCTTCTGAATAGAGGTGCATGAGACACCTACAGAGCAGGTGAGCTGGGGCAGACAGCAAAGCACCTAAATGGGGGCGAAACAAGGAAGACGTCAAGTACAGTAATCATTAACGTCCCTCTCCCTCCCAAGGCTAAGGACCCCTAAGTACATGATTGGAACTTGAGGTGAAAATTAAGAATGTTGCACTGAAGGAAGTCCAATGCAACAGGTCCAGGAAAACACCAGGGTAAGAAAGCACAGGTCAGGAACTGCACCCGATGACACAAAGGAAGAAATACGTATCTACTTGAGTATTTTCATGCAACTGTGGGAATTTGAACCTGTAATCTTGCCAATGGAAACCCCATGCTGTAGCCTCTGAGACAATGCATTTCCCTTTTGGGCAGTTTGACTTATGGCATGGTAGTCAAAGGTGTCATGGAGAAGTTGCATATGGGAACTAACAATGCCAGTTGGGACAAACAAAGGTGCTGGTCTCTCTCTCTCTGAACTATCTTTAATGGAAATAAAGATAAAAACAATATTTATATAACAGTAAACTAATGTTAACAATTAAGAATGTTAGCTATTTTCTTACAACACAAAAATCATCTTAGCAGTTTGAATATTTTCATGCCAACATAGGGACCCGAACTTGCCCATGATGAACTCAGGCTCTAACCTCAGACCTGCTTGGTCTCCCATCAGAAAGCATCTTTTTACATTATGATATGTGTATCAAAGGAGTAATGTGTGAGGATGCATGAGCAAACTAGCAATGAGAGTTGGAATAAACAAATGTGCTGGTCTCTCTCTCTGAGACATTTGTAATGAAAATAAAGATTAAACCAATATTTTTATAACAGTGGGTAAATATTACTATTTTCTCACATCACAGATGTCAACCTATCAGTTTAAGCATTTTCATGCAATGAGGGGACTTGAACCTGCCACTGAGTCAATGAGCTAAAAAAAAAGCAGCTTTTTGCATTTTGACAGGGGTGTCAAAGGTGTAATGGCTAAATATGCATCTGGGAATTAGCAATATTGGTTGGGATAAACAAAGTTAATGGTCTCTCTATCTGAGCTATTTGCAATGGAAATAAAGATAAAACAATGTTTGTATAACAGGAAAAAAAAGTTTATTCGATTTTCTCCCAACAAACCAGTCAATTTAGAAGTATGAGTATTTTCATCCAAATGAGGGGACTTGAATCTGCAACCTTGCTATTGGTAAACTCATTATCTAACCTCTGGGGCAATCAGCTGGTTCACCTCCTTTTTGTCAGAGTGTTGGCAACAGGTGAGGCTGGGAGTTTTTTTGTTGTCAGAATCCATCTTGCAAGATTGTGGGGGTCCCTCTGGGATCTTCATTATCACCTCTATTATTCAATCTCTATGCATGGCTCATAATGGACATATTGCAGAAAACATATGGTCTGCTTCCTGTCATGTGCAGACGATATGCAGGTGTTCATTAGATTGGACAATGTGGAGGAATCTTTCATGAGGGTAACTGCCTGTTTGGATGGCATTATCAGCTGGATGTCTGCTAACTCTAACATAATTCTAATAAGACCGAGATTGCTTTGTTTGGACCAAAATATCTTCTCAAAGACAATAGATGCCCCATGCCCAGTTTTGCTGGGCACCGAATTAAAGTTTGCACCTAGGTTAAAAAATCTTGGTTGCAAATGGCAGGATGATCTAGGCTGTGAAGGCCAACTCGGAGCCAAAGTACAAGCTGTATTTTATTCTTTGTGTATTCTTTGTGTCTGCTCAGACAAGCTCTTCATTTTGTCCTTGTGAATGATCATGCGAACAGTGGCAGGAGCGATGGTAAATTCACAGCTGGACTATTTTAACAGTCTCTTAGCTGGCCTTCCGGCCAAACAAGATCAGCGACTTCAAAATGCTCAGGACGCCGGCGTCAGACTGGTGTTTGGAGTGAGGAAATCGACACCTATGTCTGGGTTATGATGGTCTTTGCACTGGCTAGAAGTGGAGGACAGGATGAAGTTTAAGATCCTTTGTCTCAAATATAAAAGCCTTCATAATCTGGCAATGGCTTACTTTACCGAAAAATTGAATTTTTATCAGCCAACACGGCACACTGATCGTGGGACAAGCTACTCTTAGCCATTCTTTCTTCGTCCTGTGTCTATAGAGGTGATCGTAGATTTTCTCTGTTCGGACCCAAATGATGAACAGACTCCCATGGGAGATTAGGAAATTGGAGTCCCTTCCACAGTTTCCGGAAGGTGTTAAAAACTAACCTGTTTAAATAAGCAGAGGACTCACACTATATCTTTCTCATGAAACGTGTCCTTCTACCAATTTATCCGTTATCCATTTTGCCATCTGCGCCCAGATTCAATTAAGTTTGTTTTGATGTGCGATACAAAAAATTCAATCAATCAAATAATCTAAGCCTCTGGGTCCCCCTTCAGAAGGTATATCTCTTTGTTTTATGACATGTAAAGGATGAAGATGCATCCAGCAACTGACTCTAACCTCTGGGCCGTTGGGTCTCCCTTCAGAAAGCATACCTTATTGCATTATGGCATGGCAGTCAAAGGTGTCATGGATGAAGATGCCTGTGGGAAGTAGCAAGGCTGGTTAGGATAAACACAGGTGCTGGTCTCTCTCTCTCTCTCTCTCTCTCTCTCTCTCTCTCTCTCTCTCTCTCTCTCTCTGAGCCATTTGTAATGGAAATAAGTATTGAACAATATTTTTATAACAGTTGGCATAGTGTTTGTTTTATGACATGGAATTGATGAAGATGCATCTGGAAACAAGCCAGGGTCGGACTGTGGCATAACATTTTCCATGAAAAGGTTGCCCACAATCACACATTACAATTAATTACTATCCAGAAAGGACTGTTTGAGTAGTATGCAAGGAATGTTTTTGGCAAAATATGTTTCAAATAATACATTTGAAAACATTTTTGCTTAAACCTAGTGTCCTAACTTATTAATGTGGCCCAAAAAGTGGTTCATTCTGCCACAGAAAACTGCTCCAACCTAGAATCTCTGGCTAGCACTTCGGGCATTGCCCTACAGGTCAGTCCTAGCCTGATTTAAAACTTGGCCTTTTATGCCAAGCTATTTCCCAAGTGATGGCGTCATCACATCCAGCATCATCAAACAGGGAAGAAAGACTTGTGAATATGGAGGTCTCTGGCATTACAATGTGGAAGCTGCAAGAGCAACTACTGTCTGCTGTGCACTCCCCCCACCCCCCTGAGTTAAAGAGACCTCGGGCCTGATTTACAAATCGTTTTCTAATGGGATTGCGCCATTGTAAAACACTGTTGTAAATCAACTTCATCCTGTGTAAACTCTGACTCGTAGCAATGACTGTAGGAAAACCTTTATAGGATTTGAAAAAAAACACTGCTTCTCCATTGACATTCACATCTATCTTACTGGTGGAACACTCTTAATTCTATCTGTTTGAGAGGACTAAGCATTTAGATAAACCGAAATTTAAAACAGATAATAATGCACACGCTATATCATGTTGGTGATGTTCTACCAAGTATTCAGGCACATGTTGGCATCATCCGGCATGGTTTGCATCTGTGACATTTAATAAAACGCCCACGCCACTTTTCAGTATAACTGAAAAAAGACTGGTCTGATATTTGAGCATTGTTGCACCTACCTTACTTTTTAAGCCTCTGGAGCATAGTTTTATATTCCTGAGGGTAACCACCAATGGAGGCTCTTGTTGGCACTATGCCCAGGTCCTCGTGCCATTTCTGAACAAATACATTCCATAAACTGGGGGTCAACAACATTCAGTTTATGGTAATGTGGCCATCATGTAGGCAATTGAGGAGGTTGTTCCCTATGCAGAAGGGGCTGTGGATCAGAGACTGATGCCACAAGCTCCCAGTAAGAAATCTCATGCTCCTCCTTCAGGTGATACTCTGCTCAAGCCACGCAATGTCCTCCATCCCAAATTCTGACTGGATTTGACCTAATCACTAAGGTACAGGGTCGGCTCCCTCAGCAAGACTTTAACTTTAAACTCATTCTTATACCAGGGTTGCCCAGCCTGGGTTCCAATTTGAATGGATTTATTGGCACCTCTTTGTGCACCAATAGCTACTCCCTGCTCTCCTCCGACACCGTTAGCAGTCACAATGGAATCCTGGTGCCCCCCTTCTTTGGCATAGGACCATTTGTGGGTTCACAAGCATGATCAGATATTTTTCAAGTTCCACCCAATGAGGCGTCTCATATCCAGTAACTTGCTTGGTGCAGTATTTCACCTCTCTGGTGCACATCCCCTGCCTCCCTGGACTTCCAGTGCCACGTGCTCTAGCTGCACTTACTCAGAGCAGTGTTGCGCTCATCACACTACGCCCTCCTATTCCCTTGCACTTTCCCCTGTCCCTTACCCCCTGCACTTCTCGTTGTTGCACTTGCACGATCTGAATGTCACAAGGCCTAGTAAGATTGTTTGTCTTGTATTTCCTCTGCCCCTCCCTAGTCTTGTCGTGCCTAGAAACTCTTGTGTACAGGCGCGTGATAAACATCGTATCATATCATATCAGATTGGTTAACTCTTCAGACCCCACAGATTGAAGTCCCCTTGCTCAGCCGGCCTTGCCACCCTTCTCGGTGACACAGCTGTTGTCTTTTCAGCTCCACATAGGAACTGTTTCAAACACAAACCGATTCTCCTTCAGTAAGTATGCAGGATTTCACTGATCAGAACCCTTAGCTTGTGCAAGAGCCATGGAAGCACACTCAATTTGTTGCAGTTCACCTTTCCCAAGGTGGATCTTGTGCTTGCTCTGATCGATCTTGTACCCAGTGAGTCTTCGAATATCTCCACCATTATCATCAATTTCGGAAGTCAGTGAGGAAGATTGAGGTGGTACTCACGGATTCTGACTTATGTTGGAAGTAGGAAGGGATGGGTGACATTAAGCACATGTTCTGGGTGTGTGAAAAAGTGAGTCTCTTCTGTGAAGGGCCCACAGATCAGGTCAACATATTTTATTTATTTTACCATTTATAGCAGCACACAACGCCCTGGGGTATCTAGGCGTTAGTTACAGTAGGGGCATTAGCATAGTGCAAGGTGCAAGACCAAGCAAAGGATCACAAACATGAGGGGATATCTTGAAAACACGCTCCTGAAAAGCCTTGCCTCATGGTACGGGGGGCTACTTCAGGTAACTAAGCCAACATAAATGACAAAATAAGTAGGAGCGCACATTCTGGCAAGCCTCACCTCATGGTACGGGGGCTACTTCAGGTATGTAAGCAAACATAAATGACAAAATAAGTATGAGTGCACATTCTGGCAAAGCCTCACCTCATGGTACAGGGGCAACTTCAGGTAAGTAAGCAAACATAAATGACAAAATAAGTATGAATTCACATTCTGGCAAAGCCTTGCCTCATGGTACGGGGGCGAATTCAGGTATTGTGGCTGTGACAACTGCATCTTCCTGCTGGGACTGTTAGACTGGGACTGTGTGTCATCAGTTTTTTCACCATTTTCATCGTCAATGGAGGTTCCAGTGCCTTGGTGTTGCCCCGCCTCATGGGGTGAGAAGCCCACATCGCTAGAAGAGGGTGAGTGAGTTGCGGCCCCATCTGTGATTTGGATGGGGTGTCTGTGCGCTCATAGCCATGATTGATCAGGCTGACCATGGAGCGCCTCCACCTGGACCACCAGCCCCAGTGCCTCAAGCATTGGCCCCGATGAGACCACCGGGGTCGCTGCAGCCAATCCCTGAGTTTGATATCTCAGGGGCCCCCTCCAGCCTGGGGCCCCGATGGAAAAGGTGGATTGATTGCCTTGACCTGTACTTTCGGGCCACGATGGAAACCAACGATGACAGTAAGCTGGCCACCCTGTTGTACTCCGCTGGGCCTGCGGTGCACAAAGTCTTTGAGTCCCTTCAACCGGCAGACACCTCATATGATGCTGCTAAGGCTGCGCTCCACAACTACTTCCTGCCGCTGGCGAATGTGGACTATGAGCGGTTTGTGATGAGGTCGACCCATCAGAAGGACAATGAGACTTTGGACAATTTCTATGACCGACAGCGCCGGCTGTCAGTGACATGCGCCCGGAACAACCCTGACACGAAGGTCAGGGATCAGTTGATCCAGGGGTGTGCATCTGGCAAGCTATGCCGCCAGGTGCTGCAGGAGCCAGGCATCACCTTGCCACGCATCCTTGAGCCGGGACGATGCCAGGAAGTTGCTGAAGTGAGAGCGTTCAAAATGGAGGCCGAGGTGCGGCCCGGCAAAACAGAAGAAGTATGTGCCATTGGCCGTGACATGGGTGGCAGAGGCACCCGAAGATCAGGGGGCAACATCCGGGATCGAGGTGGAAGGTCAGATGTGTTGTGCCTAAAGTGTGGGTATTACCTGCCCCATCCTGCAGAGTGTCCAGCAGCGGGGAAGGCATGTGGCCGGTGTGGTCTGGCCGATCACTATGCCCAAATGTGTCGAGCTCCCCTGCCTGTGGTGGTGCCGAGAGGTCCAGTCCAGTCTGGCTATTTCCGGCAGCCGCGGCCCTCCAATGTCGACCAGGTGGACCAGGGAGAAGAGGGCGCCCGACTCGAAGAAGATGAAGATGAGGAGGAGGAGGAAGAAAACATTTTCTTTGTGTCTAGCGTTGGGGTCCTGCGCTCAAAGACTAGGCGGCAACTGAGGTATCTGGTAACCGTGAATGAGTCGCCTGTCCCGGTGCTGGTCAACACTGGGGCTTCTGTAAACGTAATGGCGAGAGAACATTATGATGCCATGGAACCACCACCGCAGCTGGCTGCTCCCAAGGCGCGTATATTCATGTTTGGAGGGTCTTAACCCATTGCGCTGGACAGAGCGTTTGTGGCTGATGTGGGACATGGGGACTCTCGCATAAGAGCTCGCTTTTATGTAACAACGGTGAACAGCAATACCCTCCTGAGTTGCGCGGCAGCCGAGGCCCTGGGCATTGTCAGCTTTGCATACTCAATGTATGTTGAGGACATTCAAATGCTTCTGGACAGGTACTCCCTTTTGTTTGAGGGGATTGGGCACAGGGCAGGACACCCTGTGAGGCTGCATATTGATGAGTCGGTGCAACCCATAGCTCTGAAGCATCGACATGTGCACTTCCACCTGCGGCAGCTGGCTGACAAGGAGTTGGACAGTCTGGTCAGCCTCAACATCATCGAGAAGGTTGAAGGCCCAACCCAGTGGGTTTCCCCCATAGTCATTGCTCAGAAGCCAAAGCAACCAGATGCGGTGAGGATCTGCGTGGATATGCGCCTCCCCAACAAGGCCATCAAGAGAGAGCGGCATCTGATGCCTACCATCGATGACATCATCACCAAACTGCAGGGTGCCCGCTTCTTTTCTAAGCTGGGCTTAAGGGCTGGGTACCACCAGGTCGTGCTGCACCCCGAATCAAGGTACATCACAACATTCACCACACACCGTGGTTTGTACCGGTACAAAAGACAGAGCTTTGGGGTGTCGTCGGCTGTGGACGTGTTACAAAACATTATCCATGGTGCTCTGGCGGCCCTGGACGGCATCCTCAACATCAGTGATGACATCCTGGTCTTCGCAAAGTCAGAGGCAGACCATCTCCGGAACTGGCCAAGACGTTTGAACGGCTACAGTCACTGAGCCTGACCCTGCACCGCGATATGTGTGAGATCCTCCGGACATCCATCGAATTCTTTAGGTTTGTGTTCAAAGAGGGTGGCGTATCCCCTGATCCTTGCAAGGTAAAAGACATCAAGGAGGCACAACCACCAGAGAACGTGTCGGAGATGCAGAGCTTTCTGGGCATGGTCACGTACTGGGGCCGCTTCATCAGGAACTTGGCCGCTCGGTCACAGCCATTGAGAGCCCTCACAAAGAAAGACACCACTTGGCAGTGGGGGCCGCTGGCATAGACAGCATTCGAAGATATCAAGAGTGCCCTCACTGCTGATGACACCATGGCCTTCTTTGACCCGGCCTTGCAGTCAGAGATTATGGTGGACGCTAGCCCTTTTGGCCTGGGGGCGGTTCTGACCCAAGTTGACGCCAGCTTAGGAGTTCAGCCAGTGGCATACGCAAGCAAAGTGCTCTCTGAGACCGAGCAACGATACTCCCAGATCAAGCGGGAGGCCATGGCGGTCCTATGGGGGTGTCGGCACTTCAGGCTATATGTCCTGGGACGGCCAGTGATGGTGGTGACAGATCATAAGCCCCTGCTGCCCATCCTGGCAGGCTCGTCCTCAAAGCCCCCCCGAGGATTGAGAGATGGCTGTTGGCGCTACTGGAATAAGGGGTCTCGCTGGTCTACAGGCCGGGAAGCAACAATGCAGCAGACTACTTGTCGCTACACCCCAGAGGAGTTCCTGATGATCAGGGGAACACCTGTGCAGAAGAGGTGGATTCTCATGTCCAGCTAGTGGTGGAGGCAGCTACTCCCAACTCAGTGCAGCTGGCAGACTTAGTAGCAGCAGCGGGCCAGGACGAATCTTTCCTCATCTTGAAGTCTGCCATTCAACAAGGGTCCTGGAAGATCGTACTGGACAATCTCTCTTTTTGGACCCAGAAGGCCAAAGTTGCCCTTGAACAGCTGTGGAAGGTGAGGGAGGAGTTGAAGTTCTCTGGGAGTGGTCTCCTGATCAGGGGTGACCGGATCGTGGTTCTGCAGGCAAAAATTCATCCGCTCATTGAGTTGGCCCACCAGGGACATCAAGACGCTGCCAAAACAAAAGCTTCGCTGCGTCAGAAGGTCTGGTTCCCGGAGTTAGAGAGGCGAGTGGAGGAGTTTGTTGCATTGTGTATGTGGTGTCAGACGGCCTGCCCAGCACAACGGGAGTCTGTCAATGAAACCATGCCTCGGGCACGAAACCATGGGAGGTGGTGCATGCAGACTATGGCTCCACGACCCACGACACACACTTCGTTGTCGTGGTGGACTAATGGTCCAGGTACCCAGAGGTGGAATTTGTCGAGTCTGTCGCCTTTGAGAACGTGGTGGTGGCTATGGAAAAGATCTTTTCCGCTCATGGCCTCCTCAAGGTGCTGTGCTCGGATAATGGAGCACCCTTCCAGGGGGAGAGCTTTGCCAAGCTAATGGAGGACTATGGCATCCACCACAGGAAGGTAACCCCGCTCTGGCCTAGGGCAAATGGAGAAGCGGAAAGGATGATGAGGACCCTTAATAAAGTGTTCCACATCACTCAAGGGCAGGGCGAGTGCTTGCAGAGGGTGCTGTATCAATTCTTGCACGGGTATCGGACCACCCCGTACACATTGACCGGAGTCGCGCCGGCAGAAGCCCTGTTTAAGAGGTGGACTGCCTGAAGTGGGTGAGAACGTGCTGGCGGTAATTGACGATCAGCAGGTGGAAATGGACAGGAGCATCTGGACGGAGCAGGAGAACCTCCAGAGGGAACTCAGGCCCCAGCAGTTGGCTCCCGGGGCGGAGTGCTAGTAAGAAACAGGCATCCTCATGGGAAGCTGTCACTGACATATGAGCCAGGGCCGATGGATGTGGTGGCGGTGAAGGGGTCGATAGTCACAGCCTCGGATGGAACTGCATCTGTCCCAGAGCGCCAGCTTCTTTAAGAAACTGGGGGAACCTCGGGCAGAGGTGACCCCGGGTCAGGACATGATGGAGGTTCCGGATGAGGGCGGGGGTGTGGACTTCCTTCCCGACTCTCCAGCCAGAGGGAGCCCCGCCAAAGCAGTTACCATCCGGGAGGCTGGCGGGGCCAGACCGAGCCCTGGTGCAGGAGTGCCTATCTGGGAGGCGGGCAGGAGGTACCCCCTGAGGACAGGGCGAGGGAAACCTGTCCACCTCAGTGACTATGTCCTGGATACATGAGTCTGGAGCAACATCTGGGGATCCTGCAGTTGGTGTGGGGATCCGGGTGGTTTTCATTAAAGTGGTCTTTGAGGGGTGTGTGTTTTGGAGTGTTATTGGTTTTTGTAGAAGTGTTTTGCTATATTGTTTGTTGTTTGTCCTCATGGAAAAGGAGGAGTGTGGTGCTGCCCCTTTAAGGGTCAGCATGCGACGGAGTGACGTTTCACTCCATTGCGTGTGTATAAATAAACGGGGCATGTCCCAGCCGCATTAGAGCGGCCAGGTAGCCCGAACTAGTAACATCGCCTCTGTGTGAGTGTGTGTCTGAGAGGGGGCTCACGGCAGCGCGTGGGTGCACCGGGACACGCATGCAACACCCCCCAACTCACCTCCTCTCTCTTTCCTCTATCTTTTTCCCCTGTGCGTCCTGTCTCTTCTCATACTTCCTCTGTAGGCTAGGTAAGAGGGCGCGTTTACAGGTGTTTTTGGGGGGTCTGCAAATATTTGCTAAGTCCTTTGGTTTGTTCAACCACAAATGAACGAATAAGCATTAACCGTATGACCAGCTGTCGAACAGTGTTTTAAAAATATATAGTTGACCACGTAAAAAGGCATGCCTCTGGCATATGTTTCGTTATGTTGGTGGGCAATGGATGTTTAATGTGTAAAAAGGAATGTACTCGCAAATATTTCCAAAAAATAACAACATTTTAGTGACTAGAAAAAGCCTCACAGAATGGCGCGTTTCAAAATGAAATGCAAGGAACACTGTTGGTGCAACACTGTTATGAGGCAAAAAGGCATTTGTGAAGTGAGCAAAATCGTAGCCTAATTGCGCACCAACGTCATGCACAACCCTAGCTACTGGCTCGGCTCCTGCATTTAGCATTAGCTTTTGAGGTGTCATTTATTTTGTATGGGGGGGCACAAGAGACTAATAAGCAATCATTTGCAAATATTTAATGAGCAGGGAACCAATCAATGTGAGGGCCCAAAGTATAGCTCTCTGCCGCAACTTCACGAAATCCGTTAAGCAAAAGGCATATTCTAACGCATTTTTTTGTTAAAAGGTTTTTGGTAAAAGGAATTTCAAAAAGCAAGAATTCCTATCCTGTCTAACAATGTCTCAAAAGCATTCAAGCTGTCTCCCTGCTCGCTGCTACCACAAAAGAAACAATGGCGATGTCTGCGAGCGGAAGGGCAACGCCGAGAATATTGTGCTACACTGAAGAAAAAGCAACTCGATCTTTCTTTCTTTCTCCTCAGTACAGAAATATGACGCAGGGGACGGGTAGAAAAAAACAAAACGATTCAAGAAATGGAACAGTCAGAGACCCGGAACAGTGTTTACTTGTTTTGTTGAAGCCATTGGAACAGAAATGAAGGTGCAGCTACGCCTCCAGGGCCCCAATCAAACGAGGAACAGAGCCGTGTGTCTGGAAAATATATGGCGCGGAAGGCACGCGCCGAGCCTCAGGTGGCCTGCCGTAGTGCTTTTAAAGTCGTGTGTAAGTATGGGCGCGAACACATTGCTGTTATTCCCCTTATGCTTGAAAATATAATTCCAGCAGTCCTTGTGGCTAAAACTAGAAAAAGGTTTTTTTTACAGACATGCATAGGTTAATCGTGTTCCACCTGTGTAGGGGTGTGAATTCATGTAAGCATGTATTTTGGCACTTTTAATAACTCTAGGGGATGTTAATAAACCACATAGATGAACACCACGCCAGCCTAAAAGGTACATCAAGATTCAATGATTTTTCAGCACTGATTTGAAATGTGAAGGTTCTGACATTTTTCGCTAGCCCAGCTAGCATAATTTACATCTTTTAGCTAACTAAGAAAATATGCGAGGCCTTTAAAAGTTCGTTTTTTTAATGATGAATCTTACGATTATGAGCACAACTCCATTCCTATTGTATGCAACATTGAACACGAACAATTCCAGTGGGCCGCGATTCACGAAGAGTGCAAACAACACCAAAGTTAATGAAAATGTAAGATTAACTTATTTTGTCCCTGTTGATTTGTCCCTGTAACATTGTGAGATTTGTTTTTAAATGCCTCTCTTGCAGTGCGTGTTAATGCACTTGTTGTGTTCAGATGTAGACATATAGTAAGTAAATGATTGCGACGGTACAACGTAAAGGTGCAGAGTCCTTTACAAATGCCACATCAGACACATGCAGATGTGAGGTAGGCCTCAAAGTTTCAGCCATCAGACGAGCTCTGGACCCTGCTTACCCTCTCCTCTAGCCCTACTCCCTATGACCTCCCCAGCTCCTTACCCATGGCTTGCAACCCGGGGGTTCTCTTTGACAGAGACCTGAAACTCTACCAGTTAATCAGGGCCCGTGGCATAGCCGCCAGATTCAACCTCCTAAACATTAGAAAAATCTACCCACACATCAAGCCCTGCTCAAACTCTCAGCTCCTCATCGCTTCCCAAACCTATCAATCCGCCACCTTCTGCCTCCTTCCAATGTATTCCTTTTCACTAAGTGCCTCGCTCCACAGGATTCAGTGGGAAGCTTCAAAATGAGGCTGAACATCTACCTGCTAGCAATGGAGGTAGCCCCCAAACTCCTCCACTATATCCGCACTAACCGCCCATCCCAGCACCCCTGCATTTCGCCCTCAGAACTACCCTTTGTAATTTGTCAATATGGAAATACCGGCCTTAGGCTCTCCAAACAATATTATGACCTACAGTCCCTGTCCCTGGTATATACTCCCATTGTTACTCCTTCACCACCCGGCATGCATCATTCATTGCAACAGTGCCCTCACTCACCATGCACTAGGGCTGCCTCTGCTCTCTATTGCTGACCACACCCGGCTCTTAAATACAAATATCCCTGAGAAATGGGCCACCGAAAATCCCAGGAGCTCGCAGTTCGGAAAAGTGGCAGCTAGTGTTGCCCAGAGGGAGACGACCATCCTCCGACTAAACTGCCAACTGGGCATAGAATTAGAGAAGAGTGGATGCCAGCTCTGATGAAATCTGGGAGCACACTAAAGGAATTGAGCACAAATGAAGAAGAGCAAGACATGTTCATACAAAACGAAAAGATTGAAGCAGAAATTGCTTGTAAAAAGATAGTGAATAACACTAAAGCAAATGAAGAGATGTCAATCAGGCTCTCTGACTTGCACTTGCTTCCTTTTACCTAGGCCACATTATCAAGAAACCTTGTAAGTGCAACTTTACATGGTGTCAGAACCAGGGAAGAAGTTGCTGTTGTGCCTCAGCAGTAAATAATAGGGCTCAGTATATGCACTAGACAAACTTAGTGCAGTTGCACAAATGTGAACTATATATGAAGCAGAATATCTGTATGTGTGTATGTTTGTCGGGCTATGCAAATCCACACTGTTGAACCCACTGCCACCAGATTTTACATGGATTCCTCATTTGTCTGGGGCAAGATTGTAGTCTATGTTTGGATGCAAAAAATGCACCATCATTTACTGATGCTCACCCCGATTCGCTACAGTAGGTACTAGAAGGAGGCAACATTTTGAAAAGTGGCTGAAGCAAAAAGTTCAATGTGTTGGTTATTCCTTTGAAATGTATTACTACTATAAACAGTTTGAAAGTGTTTTAAAGCATTTTTAAAGTGAATACAAAAAAAAAAGATTTTACAATTTTTTTATCCCCCACCTCCAAATATGGAATATGGCAAGATTACAGTTTACTTAAGTTCATTCACTAGAAGAGAGCACAATCAATCTTTCTTGGACATTTTCTCAAATGCGCTCAAACCATTGAGTGACTGAAACATGCCGCACAAAAAAACGAACATCACTTGGAAAAGCTCCATCTGATGCAAAGCGAAAATCAATATCAAGAACTTCTGAAACACAACAAACAGAAGCACGACTTGCCCACCAGAGGACAAGAGCAACTTTCTCCAGGGCAAATGAGATGTCAGAGCAAACGGAAGCAAGACTTGCTGACATGAGGACAAGAGCAACATCCTCCAGGGCACATGAGACACCACTCGACCAGGACACAGGCAACGCCGGGCACCCCAGCTAGTTGATAATAGATTTGTTTTTTCTGTTGTACCAACACTATTCAAACTAGTAAATGCAGCCAAGCAAAGTTTCTGTAATGAGGGACGTTTTCCACAAACCTTAACACTGGCGTAAATCAGGAAATGCCTGGCAAATCTCTAAGATGCCCTTGTGTAAACCTTTGTGAATCACATTTGCACCTGAGCATCTTAAAAATGCACCAGGCATCTCAGGTTTTTCAGTTTTGATTTGGGAATCAGGTAGCATCACAGGTCAAGTGTGTGAATCTCCATTTGCAAACTCTCATTTTTAATTTGGGATCAAAATGTCAGCCTCTATCTCCAAGTCATAGGTTGTAAACACAAACATAAAACAACGTTTGTGGGTGTACATTTCCTTTGTGTGCAGCTCAGCTACATGATGCACATTTTACCCTCTGCTTTGACGGTGGACTTAAGCTCACCAGATGCTCTTTGGGAATCGAATGCTTTAACCACTGAATGAATAGATCTCTGGTCAAAAAGCAAATGTGTTTTCATTATGATATGGCTGTACAAATGTTTTCGGGTTGACTGTTCATCTGCAAACTGTCAATGTCAGTTTGGTTCATGATTATCCGGCTGCAATAAATACAAGTCACCTTTGGGGGGGCTAGCCCCTTTTACATTAATGATGACATGGAGCCTGGAAACGGTTAGCATTACTTTATTCTCTTATCACCACAAAATGTATTTCCCCTGCCCTGGGCTTCACCTTCCTTCCCTCTCCCATGTGCCCTCCCTTGCTCAGTGTCCTCCCACTCAAAGGAGCCTCGACCTGTGTCCAAAACATCTCCCCCTACTTATCATGACGCCTCACAGGCTTGCATCTGTTCAGTGAGTCGTGACGGTTTCCGAATGACCTGGCGGGGGTGTCCAGGGGGTTCACAAGTCGCTCCTGACCCCCCCTCATCAGTCTCTTCCAGTTTCTCCGCTGATGATTCTGTGAATTTCTCTCCTGGAATTCCCTCCATTGTCTTTGCCCGTTCCTCATCCCCTCTGGGTGGTTACATGGATTCGGCGTCTGGTACATGCAGTCTGTGGAAAGAGGATGTGTTTCAGGTCATGTCACATCCGTCCCTTGTCCCAGTGACCATGGATCCTTTGATGTCAATTACTTGAAAGGGTTCAGGGTCGTACCTAGTATCAGTCTTTTTCTGTTGCCTCTGATGGACCAGAACTTGTTCTTCAACGGGTAGCAGTGGTTCCCATGCTCCTCATCGTTGGTTATAGCCTCACTTTCCTTTTCCTCTCAGCATCACACTCTCAGATCTCTGTGTCTTGTTCCTCCGTGTAGTTTTCAAACTGCAAAAGGCGAGGTCGGGGCTTGGCAGTGCGTTACAATGTCAACGACCACTGCGTCCATGTAGGGGAACCACACTTGATGTCACAATATCTTTTTTGTGCTTACCAGTCCCCTATGGCCCTCGTGGCTTCCCTTGTACTTTGGCTATCATTTCGATCTCTTTCATGTCCACCTCTTCCATCTTTTGCAGTTCTTGTGTGTGATTCCTCCAATTGTTTGTGTTGGTTAGTTGAATGGCAGCCTTGATTGTGACGTCCAGTTCGCTCTTGTCAATAAATGTTGCCAGGGTGAGAGTCGGCAGCAGCGCATTCTCCGGCAGGTATTCGATATATTGTTTGGCCTCTTAATTGAGGATGTTTTTCGCTTGTCGTTCTGGGTGTCTGGATATGTAATCTGCCGAATTTGCCTCCCCCCAAGGTTTGTGAACAATGTGGAAGTTGTACTCCAGAAGCCTGATGCCCCATCTCTCTATGCGCAGGGGAATCTTGGACTTTGGATTCCCGAACAGGGACAGAAACGCATGATAGTCAGTGACAAGGGTGAATCAGCGGCTAATGACAAAATGGTGACACTTCTTGTAAGCCCAGACTGCTGCTAGGCTTTCAATTTCAGCTTGTGATTATGGCCTCTCTGTGGCCGATAGGGCTCTGCTGGCGCAGGCACAAAGCATTGGCCAGGCCGTACTACAGATTTGCTAGGGCCAAAATTGCTCAAACGCCTACCGGGCTGGTGTCATCTGTAATTTCTGTTTCCTACATGGGGTCAGAGTTGGCAAGTCTGAGGCTGGTAACAAGTTCAATTTGTATAGTCTGGAACGCTTCCCTGAAATCGGCACCCAATTCAAATGGCACGTCCTTCTTCAGCAAATTCCAGAGGAGGCCTGTAAGCATAGCGTTATTGAGGAGGTACCAGGCACAATACCCTGCCATGTCCAGGAATGACCTGAGCTCTGAGATGTCCGTTGGTGGGGCTAAGTTGACTATCACACTCATATTGACCGGATCAGCTGTCATCCCTGATAATGAGAAGATGTGACCAAAACATTTCAAGCTGGGCGTGTTGATGTTGCACTTGGCCCCATTAAGCATGAGGCATGCTCCTTGTAAGATCTCACACACCTGCACCAGTGCTCTGTCATGTTGGTCCTGGGACATGCCGAACACCAAGATATCATCGCTGTAGTTGAAGGCAGTCATCACTGGTGAGATTAGTTGGCGCATTGTTTCCTGGACTATGAAATCCCAAACTTTAGTCACTTGGAGCGGAAAAGCCCCACATGTGTCGCAAAGGTTGTAATGGGCCTGGAGTCGGGGCGTATAACCAGCTGATGATAGCCCTGGTTAAGGTCAAGTTTGAGAAAATGGTACTGCCTAGTTTAGCCTAACGATCATGTCCTCTCTGCTTGGACCAGTTTGCGTTTCCCTCTGGATTGCTATGTTTGGTGTGGACATAACCACACAGAGTCACAGTCAGTCATTGTCCTTTGGAACCACCACCAGCGGTGATACCCATGCCATTGGACCACTGGCTGCCACATGTCTTTGTTCTTCCTTGACCTATGCTGCCTGCTTCCAGTGCATCCCCTCTCCATTCACATGTGGGTGGTCTGTGTTTGCCCTGTTGTTTGTTGCTGCTTCTGAGGGCAGCGTCTTTGCTCAATGGTGCTGTCCACTTTTATGCATTCAGGCTTTATGGTCTGTATTTTCTATGAAGTCCCCTTTTGTGTCTCAGGGTGTCTGTTCCTGGGTTTCACTCCTCTTTGTGGGTCCTTCCATTCACTTGAGACCGTTTCCCTTTTCTTTTATGTCTGAGTGATCATGTGTTTTGGATTTACAACACTTCACTCACATTTTCCTTTCCTTTCCAGGCCGCTCCTTAGGCCATCAATCTTTGTTGTGTCCCTCCTTGGCGCAGGCCGGGCACTCAGACAGTCTGCCCTGACTGTGTTTGCCCCTTCGTATGGGTGTAGTTATTATGATTTCTTCTTATTGTTCTCTTTTTAATTTTTTTGTTTGTGTGTTGTCCTCACGTCCCGTGAAGACAGGATACAGGCTTTACACCTGTGTGCCCCTCCTTGGCACTCTCCAGGCCCCAGCGAGTTTCCTCACTTCATCAAAGGCTCTGGATGCAGTAGCCAGCACGTCATGGGACATCGCTGTGCTCTCACACACCCCTCCGCAATAGCAGGGATGCAGCAGGCAAACCCCTCATCGCGCTGCTGGTCCTGCTGAGGCTGCGTCTTCTCCGCTTTCCTCCTTCCACCCTGGCAGCTCCGGCCTCATGGAGCGTGCCACACAGGAGCCGACCTGCAGTCTCAGTTGCCGTCTGACACCACTCTCTGTCACCCAGACAGGTGGAACCCTTGCAAACGGGCACGGGCCGCTTCATTGCCAGTTGTTGGGTGGGCTAGCCCCTCTTACATTAATGAAGACACAGAGCCTGGAAACCGTTAACCTTACTGGACTTTCCCTAACCTGGCCATCCCCTTCTTCCCCCGCTCCAACGTGCCCTCCCTTGCTCAGTGTCCTCCCACTTAAAGGGCCCTTGACTTGTGTCCACAACAGTCACTTTTATTGAAAATTAACATAAAGGAAATGTTGTGTATTGTGCACAGCATTAAGAAATAAAAATTGGAAGAACTTTCACTTGGCACAACTAGATGGTGCGTGGATCCCTTTTTTGCAGACAGTGCTTTGCACTTACCACACTTTGTATGAGAGACAAATGCTGTACCCACAGAGCTAGCGTGTCACAATTACAAACGCATTGCCTTTTCCCAATCACGTCTTGGGGTAATGAGTCAAGCTACATCTGTAAACTATCATTGCCAATTGTCATCAGGGTTTTGGCTACTGTCCACAAGTCATTTATAATGAAAATAAACAAATAAACGCTTTTAATGAATAGTCCAAACAATGAAGAGCTGTTTTCCTTGATGCAATGTTCATGAACATCTGCTTACCTTGGGGGTTTACGTGCAGCACACCGAGGATGGGAGTCTGCACTGAGGATGGGATTCCAATGCTCTACCCACTCTGCAAACAGGCCTCCCTTCAGAAGATATTCTTTTTTTCCTTATTGCATGACTTGCAAAGTTTGAATGAGTGAATCTTCATCTGAAAACTGAAGGCCAATTAGGACCACAGTTTCAGCATCTATCCACAAGTCACTTGTAATTAAAAGAAATATAAAGAACATTTTGTGTATAGTCCAAATTGTTATGAACTAAAAATTGGAAGTAATTTTCCTGTGCATGCAGGTTGAGTACATGGTGCCAGTTTTACTGCCTGATTATGATGGCGGCAGACCGCCCAACGCTCTAATGGACCTCCCTTTTGAAAGCATTGCTTTTCTCTTCATGACAGCTCTGCAAAAGACCTAATGACTCAAGTTCCATTTACAAACTATCAAGGCTAATTGGGATCAGGGTGTTCGTGCAATCTTCAAATCACGTTTAATGAAACTAAATATGAAACAAATTATGGGGCCAAAAGATTAAGAATTAAATATTGAAAATACTTTTACTTGACGTTTTTGGACCCAACTGAGCAAGTTTTGACCCAAACTATCTTATGGTGGCAGTCCAATTCACTACCAACTGAGCTAACAAATCTGCGTTTACGAAGCACTGTTTTTTCCTCATAACAGACTGTGAAAGGTACAAGCAGTGGCGCTCCATCTTCAAATTACCAATGCAAATTGGGATCATCGAGGCTTCTACTACTAACTACAAGTCATGTATAATTATAAAGGGCAGAAAACAAAAGTTGCATAGAGTTTGAAGGATTAACACGTTTGAAGGACATTTGTGTATCTACTGCAAAACGACATGATGTTATTTTCACTTTTCGACTGATGGCAGGCTTGCATTCTCCACCCTGAAGTTGGAGGTGCAATGCGCTGCCTACTGGCCTAACAAGCCTTGCTCATGAAACATTTCTTTTTTTTCCCTCATGCCCAGGGGTGGACTGGGAACCAAAGGAGGCCCTGGAAATACTGTTCTTAGTGGCCCCATATTACATTTTTTGAGCAAGCCCAACCCTTTTCCTATCGGAAGATTTGGAAATACCATACAAAGGATGCCCATGGTGCAGAGGCCTACCTGGAAATCTCCAGAGTTCACTACAGGCCAGTCTCCCCTACTCATGCCTTGTCTGACAAAAGTGCAATGAGTGAAGCTCCACTCGCAAACGCCCAATGCCAATGTGGGTAAAGGCTTCTGGTACAAGCCACGTGTAATGAAAATAAATATAACATCAATGTTGTCTATAATGCAATACAATATAACTAAAATGATGAGTAACTTTCTCTTTCTGCTGGACTAGTGTCCTTAGCTTTCCACCTTGAGTTTGGGAGTCCAATAGTCTTACATTGAGGTAATGGCTCTCCTGTTAGAATGAATTCCTCTTTTCCTTAAAACATGGCTATCAAAGGTGTAATGAGAGAAGATCCATCTGCAAAATCATAATCATGTTGTTTATAGCCCAAAGCATTAAGAACTAAACCTTGGAAGACATTTAAAGACACACACTCACCCCTCAGCCCTCAGAACATTTCACTGACGACCGGTTAAACAGAGGATTCAACTAAAAACTCACTGCATCACCCACCGTGCCGTTCACAGCAGGGGCCCAGAATCAATCACAAGGAACTTCATCAATACCTGCTGCTGGGAGCAGTATGCGATTTAGCAATTATAACGTAGTAACAGAGCCAACCATTAACCGGACCTTCCACTGGGGATCTTCCTCCTCCTACCTCTCATCCAAACTCTGAAACTCTTTGCACTAACACCTTCCCACAGAAGCAGACCGCCTGACCTTCAGTGCGCAGAGAGAAAGCTGGCTATTTAACTAACACCGGCATGAACCCAGCATGAAAACATCAACCGAAGATGTACACATGCACAGTAATTGCAACACGAGCAGCCTCCCCTCCAAAGTCATACGAACTTAACACAAACCCATGCGCAACTTCTTCGGAAAGGATTATTGGACTACAGACTCATTCAAGTAAGGCGCCACATAACCTTAATGGAATTGACTCCTACAACATAGATCTATACCCAGTACAGGTACCCTTAGTATGTTAAAGTGTCTTCTTTCTTCTTCTTACTTACAGACTCACCTTACATTACACACACACATCCTCTGCACATGGTCACCTCATGCCTATTAGATACCAGATGATCTTTGAGTTGTAACGAATCTTGTTGTCATTTTCACAGATTGGTGATTCTGCCATACTGATAAACACATACCCAAATGTCTCTGTCACAAACATGGAACCATGCCAGCAGTCAAGATTAGGGTGGTTCTGGCTTGCCCCAATCAACACCACAGTGTTCACATCTGCCTCTACTTTTACCCCTCTAGTAACTCCCCACCACCTCTTGTCTTACAGGGCCACAGGCAGTGAGCCAACCAAAATGGCAGACAGATGCTATACAAGACCCTTTAACAGTTTCATTACATTACCCAATGAGCTAATGGGTTGCCATTTAGAAAGCATTCCTTTTTTCCTTACAGGACTATCAAAGGTGTAACACGTGAAGCTTCATCTGCTATTTGAATTTGTATTAATTGTGTTTATATAGTGCTTTCATCCAAAGCGCTTTACATTATAACAACAGAATACATAGAACATATAACAGTAGAAGCAATTTACAATCATGAATCGAACCAATAAAAACAGTAAGTAGAGCAATTAATCTGTGAGGGAAGAAGGAAGGGGTGAGGAAGGGAAGGAGGAGGGGAAAAAAGAAACAGAAGGGGTATAAGGGTGAAATTGAGGGAGGATAAGGGGATGGGGTGGGGAGAGAGGGTCATAGGGAAGATTCGAGGGAAGGGGAGAGAATGAGAGGTGGGGAAGGTTTCAAGGCGGGGAATGGAGAAGGAGAGATTTCAGGGAAGTGCGGAAGGAGGAAAAGGTAGGTATAGAGCGGATTGAGAGAGGTAAGGAGTTCCATTGCTGAGGGGCTAGGAGCGGAAACGGGAGGAGGCACATGGGGAAGGGGGGACAGTGAGAAGGAAGTGGTCGGCTCAACGGAGGGAGCGGGAGGGATTATAGAAAGAGAGGAGAGATAAGGGGGAGCCAGATCATGGAGAGATTTAAAGACAAGACAGAGGAAATTAAATTTAAGTTGGGAGTGAAAGGGAAGTCAGCCAAGGGAGGAGAGCGAAGAGGAAATTGAGTCATGGGGGGCAAGGAGACAGAGGGTACGGACAGCTGAGTGGTAGATAGATTTGAGGGGAGCAAGATGAGAAGCAGGTAGTCCAAAGAGTAGGGAGGAGCAATAGAAGAGTCGAGAGAAGATAAGGAAGGAGATTAAATGTTTTGTAGCATGGAAGGTAAGAGAGGTGCGGACTTTGCAAATATTGAAGAGGTGGTAGCGACAGGCGCGAGAGGTAAGAGAAATATGGTGGGAAAAGGAGAGGGAAGAGTCAAAGTGAATGCCTAGATTGCGAGCGTGGGCAGAGATAGGAAGATTAGAGGGGGGAAAGTGAATGAAAGTTGGAGGAGAGGGAGGGGAAGAGCATTGGAGGGAAAGAACGAGACTTCAGTCTTATCAGTATTGAGATAAAGAAAACGGGATGACATCCAGTTTTTAATGGCAGTAAGACAGGAAGAGAGTTTAAGGTGGAGGTCAGAGGAAAAGGAAGAGAAAGAAAGGAAGAGTTGGGTGTCATCAGCATAGAAATGGTGAGAAATACTGAATGAAGAGATAACAGGGGCAAGGAGAGAGGTGTAGAGAGAGAACAGGAAAGGGCCAAGAACTGAACCTTGGGGTACACCGTATCCCAAGGGGAGGGTAGGCGAGGAACGGCCACTCCAGGAGACAGCGAATGAGCGGGAGGAGAGGTAAGAGGAGAGCCAGTTAAGAACAGAGCCTTTGAAACCGAAGGAAGAAAGAGTGTTGAGTAGGGCGTGATCAACAGTATCGAAAGCAGCAGAAAGGTCAAGGAGAATAAGGACAGAGGATTGCTTAGCGTATTGAGCAGATAGAAGGGAGTTAAGGATATAAGTGAGGGCAGTTTCAGGGGAGTGTTTAGGCCGGAAACCAGATTGAGAGGGGGGTAGGAAGGAAAGATTAGTGACAAAGGCCGAAAGCTGGGAATAGGCGAGGCGTTCAAGTAGTTTAGAGAGGAATGGGAGAAGAGAGATTGGACGGAAGTTAGAGGTAAGAAGGGGATCAGCAGAAGGTTTCTTCAGAATAGGGATGATGGTGGAATATTTAAATGCAGAGGGGAAGGTGGCTGAGGAAAGGCAGGTGTTGAAGTAGGAGGTTAAGTAAGGAATAAGAAAAGGGTAGATCTTGGGGAAAAGAAGGGAGGGGAGAGGATCAGTAGGGGCAGACGTAGGATGGGCTTTGGACAGGAGGAGGGAGATGTCAGAAGGGGGGACAGGCGAGAAGTCAGACATGCAGGTTGAAGGGAATAGGAAGGGGGGAAGTGAGGGAGTAGAAAGAGGAGTTAATTTTTTGACAAAGAGAAAGAATCTTGGAGGAGAAGAAGTTTGCAAAGTCAGAAGAAGAAAGGGTGGAAGAGGCTGAAGGGTCAGGAGTAATGGGGAGAGAAGACGAGAAAGGGTTTGGAAATACAGCGAGGTTGAGAGGCTTGAGAGTGGAGAAGGTTAGAGTATTATGAACGATTAGCAGAGGCAAGGCATGAGTCATAAAGAGAATGGTAGGAGAAATATGAGGTTTGGTTGGATAGTGAGGGACATTTGAGTCAGAGTCGCTCGAGACGTCGAAAGAGACGACGCATGGAGAGAAGTTGAGGAGAGAGCCAAGGTTGAGAGGGTTTACAGGTAGGATGGAAAGAGGAGAGGGGGTAGAGTAAATCAAGAATCTATCAATGAACTTTGAGATTAGGAGCTCTGATCCTATTTACAAGTCAATAGTAATATAAAATATCATAAAAACATATGTGTGTAGAGCCCAAATCATTAAGAACTTTAAGCTAGAAGCATGTTTGCTTTGTGTGAAACCCAACTGCACAGTGAAAGAGAGTCTTACTGCATTATTAGGGGCTTGAATGCACCAATTTGAGGTTGGAAGTGCAATGTTCACTTCTACCCACTCACTAGCGGGTCTCCCTTAAAAACATATCGCCTTCTTCCTTGTGACATGACTGTCAAAGGTGTAATGAATACAATCTCTATCTGCAAACTATTGCTATCAATCCAGGTCAGAGTTTCTACTATTATCTGAAGCTGGGTCTGTGGCTCACTGGACTAATGCATCCGCTACAGGGACCTGCATTTGATGCCATGGTTACAAGTTTGAATCCTGGCAGGTACACTCAGCACCCTCCAAGGTTTATAAAATGAGTACTATTGAGTTGGGTATCAGTAAACATTGGTTATCTGGGAATAGTTTCAAGATACCTAGGGGTGAACGTGTGCTCTAAAAACACACCTGCTGTGATATGTGATCTACAAGTCAGTTGCAATAAAAGTAAATATCAAGGCATTTTGCGTATAGTCTAAAGTATTAAGCACTGGAAGTAGTAATGCTTGGTGTGCAGCTCAGCTACAGGGGGCGCGTTTTTGTATCACCCTCAATTATGGCATTGTATCACCATCCTCTGATTGGAAGTCTCGGGCTCTCCCCACTTTACTCGCAGGTCTCGCGTTAGTTAGCATTCCTGTTTACCTTCTTGCATGACTGTGAAAGGAATAACGAGTGGAGCTTCAGATGCAAACTATGAATGTCAATGTGGATCAAGGATTCTGCTGCGATCTACAAGCCACTTGTAAATATAGAACAAATATGGTATTTTCATCTAAAGCAATAATAAGTCAAAACAGATGTACTTTTGCGTGCAGCTGAAATACATGGAGCACGCTTCTTTTCTGTCTGTGGAGGGTCTTTATATCGAATATTTTATAAAGAATTAACATATATCGAATATTTTATAACAAAACATTTTATGAAGAATGCACTTAGGGGTGGGGTAAAGGGTTAAATAATGTTGGGAAACGGTTGGGGTTGGTTTTTAGGGGCAGGAAACAGGGGTTTAAGGGCGGATCCCCTCCAAAAAGTGCATTCTTCATAAACATGTTTCGTTTGAAAAGATTCGATATATGTTCATTCTTATAGACACGTGTAACCAAACTGCACATGTCTTATGCAATTCCCAATGAGCTAATATGTCCCAAGCTCCAAAACTTTGCTTTCTGACTTGTGAAATGACCATCACAGGTGTAATGACTGAAGCCCTATCTGTAAACTCTCAATTCTAGGCTTCTGCTGCTATATGTAAGTCACCTGTAAGGAAAAGAAGCATAACACACATTTTGTGCATAGTCCAAAGCATTAGGAAACTAAAACTGGAAGTACCTTTGCTTGGTGTTCCGCTCAACTAGATGATTTAAGTTTTTGTTGCTGACAGATTGGTAGCTTGGATGCACCAGACAGAGGTGGAGGGTCCAATGCTTTAGCCAATGAGATGGCAGGTCTTCTTTTTAAAAAATGTTTTTTTACCTTTATGACCTCTCAGTCAAAGCTGTAGTGAGTGAAACCACATTTGCAAACGACCAGTGCCAATTTTGAAAACAAAATGTGGAGATCTTTACTATGGGTCATGGGGATGAGCACAATGGCAGCTGTTAATATTGAACTTGGCACTACAATCCTATACAATGGTATATTTCTGGCATGACATAAGAAAGGGTTGCCTCATATACTATATGAAATTCAATAATAATCTTTTATATATAGAACACTGTTTCTGGAATCGAAATGGTTACAATATGGGTCTCACAATACTTTTTATGCACTAACTTCATCGTATTGTTATCTATCTGAAAATAGCACATATTACAGGCAGCATGGGCCATTAAATCATTTCAATTATTGTATAGCTTCAGGGACTTGTTTAATATGAGTTAAATGGTGAACTCCTTTAAACCTGTACCCCAAAGATGTATTTATTGCTTAGGATATTATCTCCTTTACTTTTGTATGGGTTTATGTAAACCCTAAACAAATAGTAAGCATACATTGTTCGGCTGTATATCTAGTGATCATTTTTCTTTGCTCGAATAATTTTTTCTCAAGTTTATTTTGCTCATTTTCTTTATAGAATGCAGAGCTAGGCCGCCGCATCATACCACTGCCCCTACAGGCTCCTCACACCCCACCCCACCAATATTGCCTAACTCCAACTCACCAGCTATATTTTACTGGGAACATTTGACCAAAGAAAAGCCTTACCAACTGAAAAGTGAATGTTCTTTTGCACGATGAGCAGATCAGCTATGGGGTGTAAGTTATTTTGCCTGAATTTGGGGTTGAACTCGCCACTCTGAGTTCGGGAGGCTGATCCTCTGACCCACTCCCATAATGCATACCCCTTTTTGAGTATATTGCATTTTTCCTTGTCACATGATTGCCAAGGGTAATTAATATTCATAGATGGCAACAGGCACAACTTTAGTTTAACAAGTTGTTGTGAGTGAGAAAGGACCGAGCCCCTTTAAGAGGGAACTCAAGACCATGGGCAGGAAGCGTGAGGAAAGAGAGGGGCAAGGGAAGAGGGAGTTCAGTTGTAACATGGAGGAATAAAGTGAAGGTCAGGAGGAATCTGGCTCCTGTGCAGTCACTGGGATGAATGATGAAGGGGGGCTGTACAAGGTACAACAACTGGCGACGAGGCCTGTGAGAGCCCATGCTCTGCAGCAGGGAGGGGACTGTGTGTCCAGCAGTGGTGGAGGGCCCGTGTGCGACAGCAGCAGTGAAGGTCCTGTGTGCCTAGCAGTGCTGGAGGGCCCATGTGCCCAGCTACAGTGAAGGGCCTGTGTGTCCAGCGACAGTGAGGGGCCCATGCGCCCAGCAGTGGGGAAGGGCCTAAGCGCCCAGCAGCAGTGGCGAGGGGCCCGTGCGCCCAGCAGAGGAGGAGAGACAGAGGACCCGCGAGCCAATAGCTACGGTGTGCCCCGCAGCAGAGAAGAACCCAGGAAGCTGGCCCGGAACGCAGGAGGAGGGCCCGTGTGCCCGCAGCAGAGAAAAACGGAAGAAAGAAGACGGAGAGCCCAGCAGCAAGGAGTGTAGCCAGGGGACCATGCAGCCGGGGGACCGTGTGCCCAGTCATGACGAGGCGGGAAAGAGGTGCCCAGCAACAGAACGAAAGGCGCAGGCAACGCGGCCTGCAGCAGAGATGGGTCGTCGGACCCTGCAAGGGGGAGGTGAGCCGCAGCTTGTGGCGAGACCAGCAATGAAGGGGCTGTGTGGATGCCCGCAGCACGACCAGGGAAGAAGCGGAGCCCGACAGACCGTGTCACTGCACGGTGAGACTGCCGCCTACAGATAAAGGGAGCCCAGCTGTCCGCGTCGCGAGGAAGCTCCGGAGTGAGAGAGGACACTGCAGCAGGAAGAGGAACAGAGAAGTACAGCCGCAGGAGGAGGGCCACGGGGATCCGAAAGGGGAGGCTCCGAGCACCGGTAAGGAGTACACACGCCCCCCCACCACAGCAAGAAAGAACAAAGGGACACGTGAGGAAGCCTCACCGCCACAGGTTTCCACTGGTACTGTACAGTACCATGCCCACAGGGACAACAGGAGGCATACTGAGAGGTACACAATACAGTTATGTCAAAGTCTTTCATTCGTGATCATTCCTCAATAGTAGTAATGCAGTCCCTTTGAAATAATTTGACCTCTGCTCTAGATGGGTTATGTAATAACATTTCTAGCGAGATGTTGGAGTCTGCAAGAATATCAAATGTATTCTGGATCCATCTGATGGAAAAAGCATCATTTGTAGTTGTTAAATAACATGCTAACATTCCTACTACATTTGTAGCGGCAAGATTTAGAAAACACTTCCTGAGTAGCGCACATCTTTTCCATTGATCTTGCGAATACAAAGATGTTAGGCCCAGTTCAAACCGAAGCATAGCTTTCAACATGCTTCACGGGAGCCGCAAGAATCTTTTCCAAAATTTGAATTCAAGTGCATCCCAAAACTTACGTTGTTTGGGTAATGAAGTTTCCACACCATACGTAATGATGGGGATCACTTTCTGTTTGTAAAAAAGAAGAATGTGCGAATAGGAACATTTCGCAAATGTATGCATTAGTAACTTTGCCTGGGCAATCAAGGGGTGTAATTTATGTAGAATTTCAATCTCATTATCATTATTTCTTAGTGAATTAGATATCGATACTCCCAAATACTTATACGTGTTGACCTTTTCGAGCTTTTCAGTTCCTAAAAACCATTGAGAGGGATGGACTTTGGACTGTGATTTGGGTTTGCAAACCAAGACTTGTGCTTTACCCGTGTTAATTATTCTTCAATGCATAAGAGTTCAGTGTGGTTAGCATATTATGTAGTCCACTGGGTTTTTGAGAAAGGAGAATTAAATCATCTGCATAAAGGAGATAATTAATTGGGCGAGAACCTAATTTGGGGGCGTCGCAAATTGTTTGAACGAAAGCAAGACTTAGATCTAAGATAAACAAATTAAATAAGGTGGACGCTAAAATACACCCCTGCTTTAGGCCTCTTTGGGTGCAAATGTAGGAGGAGAGTATACCATTCAGAGTCAGTCTTACTTGCATATAAGTATTAGTATGAAGCAACCCAATTAAAGCCTAGAGTGTAGGAGGACAATTATATTTCTTTAACTTTTGATAAAGGAGAAGGCGATCAACAGAGTCAAAAGCGACTCTAAAGTCGACAAAAGCAAAATAGATTGTTTGGCCAAGTTTGGCATATTTTGCTTTAATTGTGTGAAGAATCATAATGTTGGGGATGGTACCCACTCCAGTTACAAAGCCTGCTTGAAGGGGGTCCAACAGACGCATGTCCAAGGCCCAATGGTTAAGCTTTTTTAGGAGGAGGCACAAGAAGATTTTCCCTGGCGCATAAAGTAATGCTATTGGACGATAACTATTAGGGGATTGGCGGTGTCCCTTCTTATATACAAGAACAGTTATAGAATGTCTCCATGACTGGGGGATAAATTGAGATTCATTCACTAAAGAAAAGATGTTAAAAAGAATCTGGGCCCATATATTAGTGTTCTGTTTGAATGTCTGATTGGACAAACAGTCCTGACCACATGCTCTCGACCGATTTATGGATTTAATACATAAATGTATATCAAGAAGGTCAAATTCCAGGTTAAATTTAGTAGGGAGGTTGACTGTGTTCAAGCTCACACTATTTATTGGTTGAGCATAGATGTTGGAAAAATGAGATATCCAATCAGACTCCATAACACTATTAGCTTGAATAAGCCCTTGCGGTCCTAAAGTAGCGCTATTAATGATGGCACAAGTTCTTGCAGAATTTTAAGATTGTATTAACCTTAACATGTTCTGGCCACATGTACCAACTGGCGACAGTTGCAAATACATACAAGTCTAATAGCAATGAGAATCAACACCAGACATAGGAGAGAAACAAGTAGTTAAACAGTTGGCAGAATACTAGGTCTATACCATCAGACACAGTTCTGTTTGGGCAACTTCTAAATAAGATATACTGACAAGCCCAGTACATATATCATTTAGCAGAGTCTTGTTTCGTTCTAGAAATATTCTACTACCCCAATGTACCTGGTTTATCAGAGTGTGTCGTCCGGTCGTCGCCAGATCCTTCTTGAGTGAACTCCCTTTAAGGCAGGAGCCAGGGATCGTCGAGATTCCACGAGAAAAAGGTGAACAATGTTGTTGAGGCAGCAGCTTTGGTCCTTGCGGTGCTCGTCGATGATCGGTCGTAAACGTCCTGCAATGGTGAGGCATGCAGTGCACCTCAATGACAAGTGTTTGTTACCACAAAGGGAAGACAATGAAGAAATGTAGGCCCAACAAGGACTTTCAGGCAGGCAGGCAGCCAATTAGGCTTACAGTGCATTCAGGCCATTCTTCTTCATCCAGACACTCACAACGCGGATTGTGGATTCAGACAAACACCTAGCCAATCAGCACTCCCCACTACATTCATAACAGTTTTGGTCAGGACTGTCTCAGTCATTGTGTCACTCAAACAGATACCAGACACCCATAACATGAAAATGCCTATTCACCACACACTCCATTCACCCAGGTCCCACCCCACTGGGGTACCCACAACATGCAGTCATTGGGAAGGCCGCAGCAAGTCTGGCCTGGACTTGCCCACAACACCATATATGGAACTTCCACCCAACAGCCAGTCAGGGGAAGGGACATAGTCAGGGCTTCCCGGGACTTCAGGAAAACAAGGTAACAGGCGATAGAAAGCAAGAGGCCACAGGGGCCATCTTGTCTCCTATCAGGAATCCCCTGATTCCTATGGCAGGGCCTGGGTATCCCAAAATGGAGGATACTCAGAGCACCTTGTAGAGGAGGAGCCAGTACCCCCACTCCAACTGCCCCACCTACATTACCTGAAACGTATGAACGTATACTGAACAGTTAAACCAGCAAAGAGAAGAGCGTGGTCTCTGTGCAGTACCCATAAGAATACCTTAGAGAATATGGGAGGTAAAGTTCCCATTTAGGAAACCATACCTGCATACAAGACAATATGATGGCCATTTGAATGAGATTCCTTAAGAAGCAAAGAAACTAAATGACAAGGATGAATGGTGACGTCATACAAAGTTGAATTGCCACCTATATAGAAAGATAACCGGACCAGAGAGGCAGACGGTTTATAAGGTACAAGAAGATGCCAAGGATAAGTGACATCTTGCGATCAAGATGAAGAGACTTATGCCGCAGACCTGATGAAGATACTTAGCTAGTTTAAACGTGTACAGATGCAATTAAACGCAAGCAGCAAAGCAATGATGAAGCTAGCCACATGCTTTTAAATAGATTAGACCGCAGCAAGTGCCAATATATACATATATACCTCAATAGATACATATGGACAAATAAAGAATAAATGTTTCCGCTACGTATATAAGCAGTTCTGAAAAAAGACAAGAAGGCCTCATTCTAGTGTCGCACTTGAGTAAAGCAATTGAATTAAACAGAATAAAAGCTCAGCTAAGAGGTTCACTGAGCCAAGAAAGTCAAGGTCTTATCAAACTGGAGTTGGCTGACATTGGATACAATTAAAGTGAAAGAACAGAAGCTCCTGTTTAGAGAGGTCAAGCAAAAACAAAAGACGTCTGAAGACTATTGAAAATAAAATCAAATACAAGAAAAGGCTCAATTTCATGGTGTCCAGTCATGTGATAGAGGAAGTTGGACGAGCAAGATGATCACACCTATGCACAAAAGCCGGCTAGTGCCTATACTCCTTAAAAATTGTCAGAGAACAGTACAAACTCAAGGCCAACTTCAAAGTACTAATTGATACTGGACCATTGAGGTGATGATGGATGATATTTCAATTGATGGGAAGCTGGTATCAATACAAGCTTATCCGCACCTGGTTGTTCAGTCTGCGTGCTGCTAACGTAGGTAGGAAAAGTACTGATGGGGACTAGAAACCAGCCAATTGTAGGGGACCACGTAGTTGGGGGTCCTATAGTATGTGTAGCCAATGAGACGTTGTACATTTAGTGACGTTCATTTTAGTGACGTTCATAGTGGCCATTTTGAAGGAAGGGCTTAGTTGCCTCGCCTGATATTAACTATCCTATTACCTCTTTCCGTTACTCCAAGCAGATATACAACCTATGCTTAGTTATTCACTTAGAGCCAATCCCACCTCCCGATAGGTTTTTGTAGTTTTCCACGTCGGATGACGTTGGTAATGATGCAGGTCAGCACGTCAGTGATGACCATTTTTGGGTACAAAAGCCCACATTTTTTATGAAGTAGTTAGAGTCAGAGTATCGAGCGATTGCTGATGTTCGTTGTACTCCCTGTTTTAAGATATTTGACATTAAAACAGACAAACTTTGCCTAACTATTTGTGTTGTCTTGATTATTAATGTACAAATAAAATCTGCATCCCCATCTATCTCCAGGGTACCGCTACTCATCTTAAGGGCTGGAAGCCTCCTGTTCAATTGGTAGCAAAGATTAGATGGTTTGATAAGATACCATCGGCCGTCAACACAAGTAACTTTAGAGTCTCTGCTGGAACCTGCTGGAATATCGCACAACCTTTGACATTCGGCTGACAGGACGTGAAGCTCCCCATAGAAGTGATTAGAATAGGTAACTCATTGCAATGGACGGTTTGATGGGACCCCTATTTTAAGATAGAAACCCCTCCCACATATACACGAAGCAGATCGGAAAGCGGCTCGAAGAGGTGGTAACAAAGGCGGTGATCCTGAGGGTCCGAAAATGAAAAACATGCAAACGGTGAGTGAATAGACCAAAGAGTGCGGCAAAGGGATGCAAGCATAGTGAATAGCGGAGAGTAACGGAGGGAGGCGGGATAAAATATAATACTAGAGTAAAAGTGTAATATATATATGTACATGGGAAACAAGATATTGACTTGAGGGTGGCCGAGCAATATATGAGGAAGAATAGTCATGAGTGTGGCCACGCTATGAGGATACGCCCTGTTCCTAAACTTTAAAGAGTGCTAGCAGAAGCTTTAATTCAGAGCCCCTTAAGCGGGACATATAGAAGACGAGACTGGTTAAAGACAGTCTTAAAGGAATTAGCATAAGTTCCAAAATCAGAGCTGATTTAGAGGGTAAGACGAGTCTTAAGAAAATATTGTGAGTAGTACGTGTGGCCGGTCAAGTTTGTCTGTTTGTTTTATGTGGTTGAAAGAGATGTGATGGTGTCAGAGTTAAAAGAAGAAAATGTTATGTAAAAGAGAAGTGTGAAGTTGAGACGCGAAGATTGATTGTTTCTTAATTTTATTTTGATGCTTGTTTTTAGCAAGATTAAAGTAAAAAATTGTGTTGTGATGGGATTGGAGCTTGCGACGATTGGTGCTCGCTCATAAGTGTATTTTGATTGAGACATAAATTGGAAACTGTAACTAAAGTATAAGCGAGTGTTAGCAAAGAGAAAAGTGAAGGTTAAAGATGGAAGAAGTTACTCCATTAGTGCACCTCTGCAAACAGCTACCGAAACATGCACTTAAGCTTAAGCAATACAGTGCAGAGTGGATTAAAGGGACCGCAGACAAAATATTTATGCCATGGCTGCAACGCAGATCATTATTGAGAGCAGTTCTGCAGCATATGACGACATATTTGCATGCTGCGTACACAGGAAAAAAGTTAGTAAAGCGCCTAGCAAGTCTAGACCTTTGGAAAATGTATGAACATGAGAAGGAGGAGCAGCCACCTTTAGATTGGATACTGAATATATTCAAAGAAGGGGATGAAGAGCCTTCTGCTCCGCCCACCGCGTCTGAAATAAAAGACGAAACTAAGGATAACGAAGGGTTATACCCATTAAGAGAACTTAAAGCAGCAACAGGATATAGTAATCTGTCATATGAGTCACCTACACAAAGTAGTGACAAAGGCCCAGAGAAAGATACAGAGAAAGATATAACCTCCAAAGTCCTGAGGAACAAGGAAAGGCGTGATAAGGAGAGAAGTGATTGAGCAAGTACATCTCTAGATACAATGAGGGAAATAAAGAGATGGAAAAGAGACAAGGATAAAAGATGAGATAGCGTTCTTACAGAACAAATGGATGGGAGGTCAGATTTTGCATAAACTTGATGGCAAAAATATCAAAGATATAAGACAGAGGAGATCAAGACGAACAAGATAGGAAAGACAAAGAAAGGAAGGATCGATTAAAAGATAAAGGAGCGAAAAGAAAGGATAGACAAAGACAAGAACAGTTATATCAAGATGAGCAAGCTAACAAACAGGAGAAAGCAGAGTGCAAAGAAAACGTGACAATAGAAAGAGAACAGCCGATGAACAGGAAAGGCTAGAAATAAAAATAATAGAGGGTGATGAACAAGAGAGGCTAAGAGAGAAAAGAATACAGAGACAAAGGGATGAGGAAATACGAAGGGCATATGAACAAAGGGATTTGAAAAAGAAAGAGGAAGAAAGAGTAAGAGAAGAAGCGAGAAAACGCAAAGAAGTCGATGACAACATGGAACGCAAAAGAAGACAGAGAGTACGTGATCTTAAGTATTTGGAAAGGGAAGTAAGAAATCCCAATCCACGGGTAGCATGGGAAGACATAGAGGAATTCTTTCTCGAAACCGCCTCATTACCAGGCACGTCTAGAGTAAATCTAGAAGACGAGTTTGACTCGCGGAGTATTGGGGAAACAAATGATAAAGTTTACCACGAAATGCAAACACAGAAAGAATCACATGGGAAGGGAAAAAATTATCGCCTCGAAAGCACTCAGTTGTATGACACGGAGGAAGCCTCCGGTAGTGCAAGACATAAAGAGCTGTCTTTAGGCAGACTAACATTAAATAGAGATGATTAGGAGAGAAGTCAAACGAGTTGGGCACAAGAAGTATCAGACGAAGAAAGGGAAACCTTCCAGAGGGAAGAGAGAAGTAATATATGTCATGCAGAGGGATATTCGCCTTTGGATAAAGGAGTAAGATGGTCAGATTTAAAAAATACCTATGTCTAAGGCATCAGAGCAACTCACACAGTCAGACCGACATAAAGGGCAACCTCATGGTCAGATGGGGGAGTCCCCGCCTTATGTAAGCAGCCTAAGATCATTGCCACGTAGACGGCGATGTGGGAATCTTTCCCCGGCAGTAGATAGACAAATGATGAGAGATGAGAATGAGTTTGGAGCGTCACAGTTCCCCTTGTTAGAAAAAGGAGGGGCCATGCCGCAATATATACCGTGGCCCCAGATGGACAGTAATCATTTAAAATGTAAACTCCCAAGTTTAACTTCGGGCGCTGGAAAATGGATACATGAGTTAGAAAAATGACGGCAGAGATTATGTTAGCTACAGGGGATATTAAAGGTCTTCTGATCGCCATACTTGGTGAGAGAGCTGATGACATATGGACACGGGCATGTTATCCTGGTGTGACTACAGTCAACACCGCGCATGATGGAGCGCCGTTTAATAATTGTAGAGCAGCAATTTGGAAAGCGCTTCGAGTGCTATATCGGGACATGTCCAATGTGGGAGCTATAATGACAAGAAAAATGAAAGAGGGAGAGGATCCGTTGCTTTACATTCAAAGTTTGCAAGACGCTTGGACACATAAAACTCACAAGGCTTGGTGGAAGTCTATACCTGTATTTTACCACATATTATGCCAAAGGCTGCCAGAGCAGGTACAGAAGAAGCTCAAGAAATTAGTGGGGACAGAAGCTAAACCATGGTCTGAAATCCAGTTAACCATTGCACATTATTTCAGACTCCTGCAAGAAAAGAATTGCAAAAAGGATGATATGCGAAAAGGTGAGGAAGAAAAATTAGTTCAGAAAAAACTAAAGTACGCTATTGAAGGGGTAATGTTAACTAGCGTAGGTGGACCAAATTTGCAGCAGGCAATAAACATGCCACAGATAAATAACCAAATACAGTTTGATCAGACGAATAATGTATATGCTCCACGAGGAAGGGGATATCAAGGAAGAGGTTGGCATGGTAATCAAGGGAATTGACAGAAAAATCTGGGAGGTTTTCAGAATATGCAAAACGGTAACCAGAACATGCAATATGGGCAGATGGGGAGACAGCCACCCATATGTTCGACATATGGAATGACAGGGCACATAGCTCGAATGTGTAAAAGCCAAGGTAGGGTGTAAAATGATCAGTTTTCTAGACAGGGAATGCCAAATTCACCTGCATATTTGCAGCAGAACGGAAATGGATTTGCATAAGATCAAGCAGTGCAGTAGCAAGCTCCGAGAGTGCAGCAAGGCTCGCAATCACAGCAAATGACAGGTAATCAACCACAAGGACAATCTCAGCAATCTCCTATGCAACTTCAGGAGCACACACACAGAACCGCAAATGACGCTTAGAATAGGAGGTGTCACTGTTGATGGAGGAAATCCATTCACGAGTGATGGAGTGAGACTGTGCCCGAAATAGGACAGCTCACTGGGAGACCTGTTGTGTTCAGTCCTATCTGTAACGCTGAATCCTCATGAGGAACCGAGGATAGATGTAAATATAGGCGGCAAAGCTTCTTTCTTCTTAGCGGACACGAGTGCAACACACTCGGGTATATATGAGGGAAAATGTTCAATGTCTGGCAATACGATTAATACTCAGGGTTTTACAGGAGCCACAAGCCGAGTTCCTTTTACAGAAGAATTACCAGTCTCCATAGGAGAGTACGATATGAAGGTGCCACTGCTTTAATTGAGGCAAACACCTGTCTACATATTAGGATGATATTTAATGACAAAAATGTATATGACCATTTCGTTTACAGACAAAGTGTCATGAACCATCGGACGCGTCCCTTCTGGACTTCCTGGTCCCTGACACATAGGGGCTTGCACTCAGCGGTACTCCCAACATGGCCGTCAAACACGGAACGCTGCTTACCAGATTCCGCTTGGGACGGATCACGTTCTATAAAGCAGACACGCCCCCGCGGCCCTGCGCGTCTCAACGCTACCGCTTGCAGTGGCTAGACGTGTGCTGCCGTAGTTCGCTCTTGCTAACTTCTTTGATTCCTGGTTACTAGTCCCCCTATTACTTCCTCCTCATTCATTCCTTCCCTTTTTGTCCTCACTTGCATCCCGGATCTCCGTGTACTCGCTTCCCGAGTACACGCTTCGCTGTTTCCAGGACTTCCCGGGCATTCTGAACGATCCAGGAATCGGGACGCTGAACGCACGCTGGAACCCGAGGACATACGCACAGGGTTATACAAGACCCGCACTGTGCGCAAGAAGACTCCATCGAAGAACTCTAATAAACAACACAGACAGGTGAGAAGGGGGGAAACCTGCGACACAAAGGCATAATATGCTCAACAC
This sequence comes from Ambystoma mexicanum, assembly GCF_040938575.1. NCBI lineage: Eukaryota > Metazoa > Chordata > Amphibia > Caudata > Ambystomatidae > Ambystoma > Ambystoma mexicanum. The sequence goes on along the minus strand of NC_090933.1, from coordinate 279,282,237 downwards.
TGGGAATGCATTATCTAAACGTGTGCGAAATGATTAGGGCATTCACAGGGCAAATAGTGCCTAGAGCAATACCGCTCAACCCGAGGTGTTCCATTATGGGATACGTATTCTGTTAACATGGCTACCAGGTCTAGTAGGCAGAACCATGAGAATACCAGATGAGTTTCTATTTAGGCCTCAGATACACATGGACGAAGAGGAAGGGCACATTTTTCCCTTAGAAATAGAAGCAGCTACAGTCCGAGGAAATATGGCTTTGCTTGATGCAACTGATGATAAAAGTAGAAGATGGAGCACAATGATTGCTATTGAGCAAGGCTGCAGAGTGACTGACGTCACTGATGAGGAATTGTTAGGAGATGACCTATCTGACGATTTTGTAATATTTGAAATGTGCATTACATATTTGGTAAAGGCGATTAAGAGAAAGTTCTGCAGAGAATTATGCTAGCAAAGAAGTGTCCTGAATATTTTGATGAAGATATGGCGAAAGTGCCAGTTTCATTATTGACCACTGACCCCTATGACATAGACTTACTGAAAGGGGTTGGGGAAAAGAAAATTAAATTGAAACCAGGTGCAATTTTATCTCGAGCACAGCAATATTCCATGTCTCGAGAGGCAGATGAAGGCATTTTCAAGACGATTTCCGCCATGATGGACCAAGGTATCTTAGTGACGTCAGAGTCACCATGTAATACATCAATTTATCCTATCAAGAAATCTAAGGGGGGGGCCTTGGAGACTAATACAAGATCTTAGGCCAATAAACCGAATTGTAGAAGCCGAGTTCCCTTTAGTCCAGCACCCGTCTACAATTGTATGTGACATACCTGTCGATGCACGATATTTCACAGTGATTGACTTCAAAATTTCGTTTTTCTCAATCCCATTGCACAAGGACTCACAAGATTTGACATCATTCACTGACAAGTGCGATTAAAAAGCACAAGGCTACCCCAGTGGTACTGTGACTCCCCATCAATTTTTAACAAGGTCCTCCAGATGGACTTGAGCAATATTGCTTTAGAAAGTGTTGTGCTGTAATACGTAGATGACATTTTAGTTTGCAGCACCACAGAGGAAGACTGCAGACGCTATTCTATTCAGCTGATGATTATACTTGCTGACAAAGGATATAAGGTTGACAAGGAAAAGTTACAATATTGTCAACAAGAAGTGTACATCAGCCAATTGATTTCACATGAGGGAAAGAAGGTTACCCCTGAAAGAGCTGGGGCCATTTTAAAAACAGCTAAGCCACACACGATAAAACAGATGCAGAGTTTTCTGGGATTATGCAATTATGTCAGGGCATGGGTCTTTCACGACAGCTCATATACACAGCTGCTCTTACAGGCCTTGAAGGAAGCACAGGCAACGCAAGAATAAATCGTGTAGACTGAGGCAATGGAAGAAGGGTTTGATGAATTAAAAAAGGCAATCTACACAGCCCCAGTTCTAGGGATTCCGAATTATGCAGAAGAATTATTTTTATTCTCGCATACAGATGGTACTTTTATGACTCCAAAAAAAGAGTGGTTGCATTGCCTACCACTGGCATTATATGCATTGAGGAACCAACCAGGTTCTGACCATCATCTTACGCCGCATGAAATCATAATGGGAAGGCGAATGAGAACACCTTTAATGCCTCCATCCTGAGTTAGAAGTGATGCTCAACCAACGTCAGAAATGTTAGAGCTTGAATTGCAAAACTATTTGAACTGTAGGACTTCCAGTTTTTCTGTGATTTCAGGACAGTTGCAGAGACGAGGGTGTAAGGCAGTACAGAACACAGAAGGAGATGCTACAACAAACCAACCTACTGAATTTCAACTTCCAAAACTTTACCCAGGAGATATGGTCCTAGTCCGTAACCACACAAGAAAAAAGTGGGACGAGCCCAGATTCAACGGTCCTTTTGTCGTTTAGGACATAACGCCATCTGCTGTCAAATTACAAAAATCTACACTGGAGAAATCCCTCTGCTTACACCCCACCTCGAAGAAGCTACAATCAACGGGAAGAACCACAGCACGTGCAGACGAGATCTATGACGAGGAAGAAGCACACATAACCTGACATGTGGAAAGAAAAGAACCCTTTAGTTGGACTGTGGCTTGATTTGGACACTCCCTTTTGAGCTATAAAGAAAATGGTAAAAGGACACATTCAAACACTCTGTGCATCCTAGTTGCAGAATAAAGGAAGATCTGCATTCTTAAAAGCCACAGTAGCTTATTGACTTTGGACTGAGGCATGTTTAAGCCTTGATATAAATTAGGATATGCCAGATTCTGATCATGGACACAGCAATTGGAAGAGGGTACAATACACTTATTCCTTCTACACAGAGTTCTTGTTTGGTTCTACTCATGGTGTTACCCAGTGATGACCTTTCTAGGTTCATACTTACTTATTTCGAGTTGGTGTTATGCTCTCATCCTACGTTGGTGGGGAGAACTTGCCACATTGCAGCTTTTATTCAAAATCCTGAAAATGAAAAGCTCATAAGAAGATTGCTCATAATCATCACTGAAGAATTTTTGAAGTTGCCTGAGTACAGTGAGGAAAACACAAATGCCTTTATCAACCGACGCAGCACATAGGCTGGTCAGTGTGGTGTTCTTTCGTCTAATTGAAGAATACCTGCATCTCGTTAGAAGACACACAGATGTGATAACTTTTCTGAGGGATCCAAGGAAGACTGCAAACTATAATCCAGGTGGCAATCTATTCTGAGAGAAATCACAGAGCGGTGTAGAAACTTTTCTCTGAGGGACAGATCGAGGAACAAAAGAAAAGACAGCTTTTGTTCATGCTGACAGGGAAGCAACATGTCATCTGGGCTGAAGCCGATTCAAGGTATCGAATGGAAACTAATAAATGAAGCAGATTTCATAGAGGCTCGCATGGGACATTTTTCTTCATGATAAAGAAACATTTGCATCTCTACTGGTGAAAAAAAACTGGTTCCAGAGAGAGAGAGAAAGTCATTTCCTAACGCATCCATAAAGCAGAAAGCTGATAGAGGACGAATGCTGGATAAAGATTACAGCTTTCAAAAAGCAATATAAAAAATGCAGAACCTATAAAAGTTTGTTTTTCCTTCCTTAGCATCAAATGATCGAGATGGGGAATTTTAATAGTAATATTGTGTTGCCCCACACATTGTCCAAGAAGTAGATGTTGCAAACTCACATATCACTGCATCATCTACACATGCATTATATTCATACTCATATTGCTTTCACTGACAGTAAGAACTGCATTTTATATAGGAGCAAATGGGGCAAAGACTCCTGTATATGTTTCTGAACAGAAGGAAAAAGTAAGCGTGGTAACTACCAGGCAGCCTGGACCCTACATAGTTATTCCTGTCCCAAGAAGAAATTGGAGGATACCTGAGCTTGAAATGGATGTTGTTAACAATCAATCACACACAGAACTTGATTCAGAAATTGCTTTTAAACGCTGGAAACAGGGTTGGCGAATCAGATAAGGTAAGGGGTTGACAAAGGTTGAACCGACACAGATAATGCATACAGACACACCTGGTCCAGTGACAAGTAGCCCAAGCACAAGTCCCACAGAGAAATCACGTGCAGAGATTATAGCAGAATCTTTATGGCTGTTTTTAGCTGTTGCTAGAAAACGACAGATGGATCAAGAAAGACTTGCTGAACTTTCATCTACGCAGGGAACCCGGATGGATGTTCCTGCAAACACTCCAGCCAGAAGAAGCTATGTTGATGCATTTAGAGACGTAGTAGGACAAAACTACATGAAGAGTTTAAGAATCAAAAGAAGCACCCAAGAAGATAATTATGAATTGAATGATTATCTGGACAGCATAACAAACTTGGGAAATAACATATGGTACCAACACATGAACGAAGTTGGAAGAAGTCCATCAGAAGAAGAATGCTTCGTATGTGCACTCCTACCATATAGCATGGGAAAGTCAAAGATCTTCATAGCTATTGAAATAGATGTCCTAACTGCACACTGTATAGTGCACCTAGCTTTCTGTAGTATCAGAGGCCAGTTCATGGGTCGAACAGCCTCTCTCAAATGGACAACTGAAGGAACAGATCCGAATGGAGATGACTATGTTCAAGGCATAAAGACAAGAAACAATTCTAAGACAAAGAACATTGTGATTAGGTATGAGTAACCTGGAGTAAAAGGAATTGAATAAAAAACTGAAAGTTCCAGGACACTCCACAGAAGATATCCGCAGATGGAAAAACAGAGGACAGATGCAGATTTGGGGAACTGTTTTATCACCAGAGGCTGGGAAGACGGAGCAGTAATCTGCAGAGACTGGGTAATAATGGGTCACTACCAACCAACAATCGAGAATGCACAAATGTTGTGTAAACCATTATGGCCAAAACTTGCTAAACTACTGACATAGGTTGGAGACGGAGGAGGATCCCTGCAGATAGTACCAATGGAAAGTTTTAAATTATGCTTCAGAAATACTGGTACAAGAAAAATGGGGGAGAATCAGAACTGTGAACGATTCTTCGATGCACCAGGAATTAATATTGGAACAGCAGTAATTATGGATCATTATTGAGCTTGCGGATCAAAGGCCTACAGAAGACTGCCTAAAGATTGGGGAGGAATCTGCACATTGGTGAATGTCCATGTTCCTGGGTTGGTGATTTCTAAAAGTGACCTGAACATTGATAGTTTCCTGAAAGCAGATGCATATCTAAGGAAGAAGAAATCTGTGGAGCTGATAAAGCGAATAAAAAGAGAGAACTACTTTTCAGCCAAATCAATAGAAGCTTTTGACTCTATTCCATATGAACCTAGACTGTTCAGTCAGACTTCTTCAGTGTTCATGTTGGTCTTCATGCCAAGGATCCAGGTTGGAGCAAATACCAAGTGGCTACAGATCACCAGATGGGAATTGCTGCAAATGATTAATACTACCATCAAGGGATTCAATGTCATCAGAGAAGAATTGAGGGCTGTAAGGTTGATGACCCTCCAGAACAGATATGTCCTGGACATGATTACATCTATGGATGGAGGAGTTTGTGCCAAAATCGGAGAATCATGTTGCACATTTATACCTTCTCATGATGACGAGAATGGAACATTGGCAGAGGTCATAGACATGCTGACGAAACTCCATGGCCAGATGATAGAAGAGGTTGAAGATATTAATGATGACAGCTGGTTTGGATCACTCTTCTCGTGGGTTCCACAATGGATGGCAGAAATGTTCAAATTTCTTGCAGCTTTGTTACTGTTAGTGATGCTTGGATTCTTTGTGATTAAGATAATAATCTCACAATGCAAGAAGACAGCAAAGAAAGCCATAGGGATGAAGATTATGATTGATGTTGAACCAGGATGGAAGCCTAAAGATCTGACTGATGAAGAAATCAGAGACTTTGTGAAGGCCAGTATCCATGCACCTGAGGGAAAAAAAGTTAATGTATCCAAAGGACCATAAGAAGTATGTGGGAAGATGGATCTATTGCAGTCGAAGTGGACAGTGCATGCTCATGACATGGAACAAGGATGAACATGTGAAATCAGCTGGATGCTTGAAGGGAGTCATAAAGATATGAATCCCTAAGAAGCATTTCTTCAGACCAGGATGTCTGGATGTGGAAGATGATGTGAGAGTGGTCGATACATCGCCCAGAGAGGGGGGTGTAGTGGCGGAGTCAAGTACCCGCACTCCAACTGCCCCACCTACATTACCTGAAATGTATGAACCAAATTAGGTGACATATACTGAACAGTTAAACCAGCAAAGAAAACAGTGTGGGCTCTGTGCAGTACCCATAAGAATACCTATAGCTAAGAGAATATGGGAGGTAAAGTACCCATTGTGGAAACCATACCTGCATACAAGACAATATGATAGACATTTGAACGACATTCCTGAAGAAGCAAAGAAACTAAATGACAAGGATGAATGGTGACCTCATACAAAGTTGAATTGACACCTATATAGAAAGATAACCGGACCAGAGAGGCAAACGATTTATAAGGTACAAGAAGATGCCAAGGATAAGTGACATCTTGGGATAAAGATGAAGAGACTTATGCCGCAGACCTGATGAAGATACTTAGATAGTTTAAACGTGTACAGATGCAATGAAACGCAAGCAGCAAAGAAATCATGAAGCTAGCCACATGTTTTTAAAGAGATTAGACCATGGCAAGCGCCACGATATACATATATACCTCAATAGATACATATGGACAAATAAAGAATAAATGTTTCTGCTACGTATATAAGCAGTACTGAACAAAGACAAGAAGGCCTCATTCTAGTGTCACAGTTGAGAAAAGCAATTGAATTAAACAGAATAAAAGCTCAGCTAGGGAGTTCACCGAGCCAAGAAAGCCAAGGTCTTATCAAACTGGAGTTGGCTGACATTGGATACAATTAACGTGAAAGAACAGAAGCTCCTGTTCAGAGAGGTCAAGCAAAAACAAACGACGTCAGAGGATGATTGAAAATAAAATCAAATACACGAAAAGGCTCAATTTCGTGGTGTCCAGCCATGTGATAGAGGAAGCTGGACGCGCAAGATGATCACACCTACGCACAGAAGCCAGCTAGTGCCTATACTCCTCAAAAATCCTCAGAGAACAGTACAAACTCAAGGCCAACTTCAAAGTACTAATTGATACTGGACCATTGAGGTGATGATGGATGATATTTTAATTGGTGGGAAGCTGGTATCAAGACGAGCTTATCCGCACCTGGTTGTTCAGTCTGCTTGCTGCTAACATAGGTAGGAAATGTACTGACAGGGGTTAGACACCAACCAATTGTAAGGGACCACGTAGTTGGGGGTTGTGATGCTGGAAATGCATCGGAGGGACAGGGCCTCCATATCCTTGTCCTTTACTGTTTTTTATCATGTGTTCTGTCGTGTTTTCCCCGCAGGAGTTCATGTGGGACTCCTGGCGGTGCAGCTCTCTCTTTTGGTTTGGTGTACAGACCCATGGGATACCCTTATGGCACCCATGGGTGGGGGTCCAACCCTGTGCCCCTAGTGTATGTTTTTGGCCACCTGTGTGTGGCCCACAGAGCAGGGTATGGGCTGGTGGCAGCTCCATGCTGAATTTGACAGGTGCTCCGAGTATCCTCCATTTTGGGATACCCAGGCCCTGCCATTGGAATCGGTTGATTCCTGATAGGAAACAAGATGGCCCCCGTGGCCTGTTGCTTTCTATTGCCTGTTACCTTGTTTTCCCAAAGTCCTGGGAAGCCCTGACTCTGTCCCTTCCCCCTTACCGGCAGTTGGGTGGAAGTTCCATATATGGTGTTGTTGTGAAGTGTAGGCCAGACTGGCTGGAGCCTTCCCAGTGACTGTATGTTGTGGGTACACCCTGTGGGTGGGACCTGGGTGAATGGAGTGTGTGATAAATATGCATTCTGTGTTGTGGGTGTCTAGAATCTGGTGTTCGACACAATGACTGAGACAGCCCTGCCCGAAACTGGTATCAATGCAGTGTGGAGTGTTGAATGACTGGGTCCTTGTCCCAATACACATAACTTGCTGTGAGTGTCTGGGGAGGAGTGAATGGCCTGAATGCACTATGCACCTGATTGGATGCCTGCCTGCATGAATGCCCTTCTGACCGATTGGTTGCCTGAGTGTGACCCAGCAGAATGAATGGGAGCTCAACTAGTATATCTGGGGGCCTCTCACTGCTAGAATTTGTGTTCAGAAGCTGAAGAGTAACTGGAGTGAAACTGAAGCTTAACCTTGAAGCCCTGCTGGAAGAGAAGAATTGCTGTTGCTCTCCTTCACAATCTGAAAGCTGCTGTGTCTCCAAGAACTGACCCGGAGCAGACCTGATAAGGCGCCCTCTTTCCGAGCTACGAAGAACCATTGTGCACCAGCTAATCTTTGACAAAGCTCACTGGTAGACAGACCTATGATAGGCTGCCGACCGGAGACGGGGACTGCCACGGAATCCCAAAGAGAAGTGCCCGGACTGTTGTCCGCCACTGTCAACGACCGCTGTTGCCGACTGGAGCCGCCGTGCTCCCGTTTGCCTTCATTTGAGCCGAGGACGTTCTCGTCTGCATCGCCGCCCGCTTTATCCCGCTGGAGAAGGCCCGACCGCTGATGCGCCGAGGAGCATCTGCCGGTGGGTTTCCCGGCACCTAAAACCACAGAGACGCTGACAACTCGACGCCCTTGCTGGGCCACAGTTCTTCAACATCTCTTTGCGGTCCAGAACTACCATCACCGAGGTGCCCCGCACGCCTCTTCCTTGCAGGACGCCAAAGCTCCATCGTCGAAGAGCACAGCTAGGAACGAAGCTGCCACTTCACCGGCATAGTTCCCCCTGTTCTCCGTCGGACGTTCGACGACCCGTGACTCCTGCCTTGAAGGGAGGGCACTCAAGAAGGGCTGTCGATTCCCCGACGACGAATGCTACAATTCCAGGTACATTGGGGCTGTAGAACTATTGTAGACGGAAATAAGACTCGTAGAACAATATAGGAACTGGGCTTGTGATACATCTTTGCTTTAAAGGTTGCCCAGGTGGGGGGATCTCCACACAGAATTGTGCCTAGTTGGTAAAGGCCAGTATTCTGCCAATTGTTCAACCGTCTTGCTTTCCTTCCCCTCTCTACTGATGGTTTCCTCTTTATTGATCTGTGTGGCATTTTGACAGTATAGTTGGCGCACTTTAATAAGATCTGATAATAATTGTGGTGCCACTTTAGAACTGTATATATTTACCATTATTGATTTTCTGAGCACAAGGTGAGTTATTGTGATAGTGTACATAACCTTGAATATTAATTATAGAAAGACTGTGTTTTAACTAATACAGTGTGTGGACATTCCTTTGTGGGGGCTTGGGGACTACACTGTACTTAAGAACCAGCCTGCATCACCTCCTGAGAAGGTAGGCCTTGATTGCTCGACCATAGCTACCGAATAGAGAATCTTGGCTGGAGTCCTCTGTGCCTCTCCTCTACCATATAGAGAGCAGAAGTACAGACACCCCCCTCCGGTCCTTTACAGGTGTCCAATAGTATGTGCAGCCAATGGTGCGTTGTACATTTAGTGACATTCATAGTGGCCATTTTGAAGGGAGGGCTTAGTTGCCCCACCTGATGTTAACTATCCAATTACCTCTTTCTGTTACTCCATACAGATATATAACCTATGCTTACTTATTCACTTAGAACCAATCCCACCTCCCGATAGGTTTTTGTAGTTTGCCAGGTAGGATAATCACTTTTGGGTACAAAAGCCCAAGTATTTTGTGAAGTAGTTAGAGTCAAAGTATCGAGCAATTGCTGATGTTCGTTGTACTCCCTGTTTTAAGATATTTGACATTAAAACAGATGAACTTTGCCTAACTATTTGTGTCGTCTTGATTATTGATGTATGAATAAAATCTGCATCCCCATCTATCTCCATGGTACCGCTACTCATCTTAAAGGGCTAGAAGCCTCCAATTCAACCTGTCAAATTCAGCATGGAGCTGCCACCAGCTCATAGCCTGCTCTGTGGGCCACACAGAGGTGCCCAAAAACATACACTAGGAGTACAGGGTGGTACTCCCACCCATGGGTGCCATAAGGGTATCCCAAGGGTCTGTTCACCAAACCAACAGAACACATGATAAAAGGTGTACAGGACAAAGACATGGAGGCCCTGTCCCTCCAATGCCTTTCCAGCATCACAGTCGCCCCCCCAAGACTGATTTTAGGGTGGTCTAATCTCCCACGAGATTGACACCCTCATTCAGACTGTCAACATACCTTCTGGAAAGGCCATCCGCATTATCATGACTCTTCCCTGGCCTATGCTCAATGCTGAAGTCTAGCCCTTGCAGGCTAATGGACCACCTGACCAGTTTCGGGTTTTCAACCCTCATCTGCATAAGCCATTTTAAGGGTTTATGGTGTGTTTGGACCTTGAAGGTAGACCCTGTAAGGTAAGGTCTAAAACGGCTAAGACTTCAAACTATGCTAAAACATTCCTTTTCAACAGTAGCCCACCTAAGTTCTGTACTCAGTTGTCTACTGGTGAATATGATAGGATGTTCCCTCCCTTTGTCATCTAACTGGGACAAGACAGCTCCAATTCTGGTGTCGCAGGCATCAGTCTGAACGATAAAGGGTTTGCTTTAATCAGGCACACACAACACAGGTGCCCTACAGACTTTTCTTCAAGCCAGTAAGGGGCCTCTGACAGTCTTCGGTCCAATTAACCTTCCTTGGTTGTTTGTGCGAAGTCAGAGGGGCATATATGGTTCCATAGTCTGCCATGAAGTTGCGGTAATACCCAGTGAGGCCCAAAAAAGCTCTCACGTGGGTTTGAGTAGTAGGTGTCTCCCAGTCATGTACATTCCGCACCTTACTGGGGAGAGGTTGGATTCGACCAACTCCTACCTCATGATCAAGATAAGCGACTTTCCCCTGAGCTATCTGGCACTTGATGGCCTTGATAGTGAGGTTAGTCCTTTTCAAGGCTTGCAACACCTTATCCAAATGAGTCAAATGCTCTTCCCAGGTGGAACTGTAGACAGCAATGTCTTCTAGATAGGCCACACAAAAGGCCTCCAGCCGACTGAGCACATGGTTGACTAATCTTTGGAAGGTGGCAGGTGCATTCTTCAACCCAAAGGCATTACTCTAAAATGGTAGAGTCCCTCAGGCATTGAGAAAGCAGTCTTTTCCTTGGCATGGTCCGTCAGAGTTATTTGCCAATAGCCTGAGGTAAGGTCAAAGGTGCTTACAAATTTGGCAGCACCTATGGTACCCACAAGCTCATCAGCCCTGGGCAATGGGTATGCATCAGTTTTGGTGACAGCATTGACTCCTCGGTAGTCCACACAGAACTGTCAATCCTTGGTACCTGCCTGGGAACTTGCCTTGGGGACAAGGACCACTGGACTGGACCAGAGACTGGTGGAGGGATCAATAATACCCAGATCCAACATGTTGGCGACCTCAGCATGGATGTGGTTCTTAACCGTGTGTGACATTCGGTAGCACCTGCTTTTGACAGGCACACTGTCACCAGTGTCAATTTCATGTCTGTACCACGTGGTGAGGCCTGGCGTCAGTGAGAACAGAGGGGCATACTGCCGGAGCAAAGCCCTGCAGGCCCTCTGCTGCTCTAGTGTCAGATCTGGAGAGAGATGCACTCCCTCCACTGAGCCATCCTGAGGGTTGCTATGCAGCAAATCAGGAAGCGGCTCACTCTCGACCTCTTCTTGCTCTGAAACTAGCCAGAAACATGAGACTTCTGCTTATCTATGGAAAGGCTTGAGCCTGTTGACGTGGAATACCTGACGGGCTACTCCAGGGACTCCCATGTCAACCAGATAATTGACTTCACCCATCTTGGAGATTATCCTGAAGGGTCCAGTCCACTTATCTTTCAAAGCTTGAGGCCTGGTAGGCTCCATCACAAGGATCTTCTGTCCTGGAGTCCAATCCACTTGTGATACTTTAAGGTCATGCCAGTATTTGTTCAATTCCTTGCTAGCCTTAAGATTTACGGCCACCTGGCCCATCATCTGTGTCATCCTTTGTCTGAGGCCTAACACATAGTCCCCCACTTGCTTTGCAAGACCTGGAGGGGTGTCTTCAAAACCTTCTCGATCAAGGCAAGGGGCCCCATCACGGGATGTCCAAAGAGCAACTCAAAGGGGCTGAAACCAACACCCTCTTGAGGTATTTCTCTGTAAGCGAACAGCAGGCATAGCAGGAGGAGATCACATTTCCTCCTTAGAGGCTCTTCCAAAGCACCCAGCATGCCCTTGGGAGTTTTATTAAATCTCTCAACCAGACCATTGGTCTGGGGATGGTAGGAGGTGGAGAACTTGTAGATTACTACGCACACTTTCCACATTGTTTTCATGTAACTCGACATGAAGTTGGATCCTCTGTCAGAGACAAACTCTTTAGGGAATCCAACTCTGGCATAAATGTCCTGGGGAGCTCTGGCAACCACCTTGGCAGTAACAGTCCAAAGGGGTATAGCATCAGGGTACCTGGTGGCATGATCTAGCAAGACCAGGATGAACCGATGTCCACCTGAAGTGGGAGGGTCAAGGGGACCGACAATGTTGATGCCAACCCTCTCAAAAGGTGTGCCAACCACTGGCAATGGCTGCAGTGGGGCAATGGCCCTGCGTCCAGTCTTACCAGACAACTGACAGGTGGGATAGGGCTTGCAGTGGGACTCCACTTCTACTCCCATCCGGGGCCAGTTGAAATGTGCAGAGAGCCTCTGATTAGTGTTCTTGGTCCCAAGATGACCAGCTAAGGTCACCTCATGCGCCAACTGCAACAGGAAGGGTGTATAAATCTGGATTACCACCAACCTCTTGAGGGCACCAGGTTCAGGCTTAGGGCCTCATCACGACTTGGGCAGTAACGGTAACGCTATTAGCGCGGGCGGTATTAGCCCTACCGCCGAACTCCCCGCGCTAATAGCGCCGGATCACGAGTTCAGCGGTAATGTCAATCACCATTCCCCATTGAGCCCATTCGGGAATGCCCCATTCCCCATTGGGCTCAATGGGGAAATTCCGGCGCTAATACCGCCGGTGGATTTCCCCCCGGCGGCAATAGCGCGAATTTTCAGCGGATTTCCCCCCAGCTCAGAGCTGGGGAGAAATCCGCCGAAGTCCTGCTTTGGCAGACCCTTAAATCCGGTGGTAATAGCGCTACCGCCAGATTTAAGGGTTACCGCCAAAGTCGTGATGAGGCCCTTAGTGGACTCACTACAAAGGAGCTCATCCTCCCAATAGATCTTGAAGATCCTAGGCACTTCTCCTTGTGCCTGGGCCTGGACCTGTTTTCTCAGACCCTCAAGAGAGTGGCACTCTCTCTGTCACTTGCAGAAGTCTCCCCTAGAGGGCCGCCCTTCAGGCAGCAGGCATTTAAGGTTAGGGTGATCCTCTGCATTAAGCACCTCTCCCGCAGGATGGTCTTCTGGCTCTTCTCCCTCAGGAGCCTGAATCCCAGTGGGGGCTGCAGAAGCAGCAGGAAGAGAAGGAGCCCCCTTTGCCGGGTTGGCCTTCTTACTCTTCCGTCTTGCCTTGTGTCTCCCCTTTGGCTTGGGTAGCTAGCGCTCAGTCAGACCCGATGTTACCTGTGACCTAGAGACTGCAGCAGCAGTCAGGGGAAGACCATCAGAGATCAACCCCAACTGCACTAAATCATTGCCCAACAAAATGTTAGCAGGTACATTGTCCTGAACCAGGACAGGAAGCTTTGCTGTCTTGTCTCCAATCATGATTGTGACTAGGGCTACAGGAGATAATTTGGGAGGCCCAACAGCTAACCTGGTAGTTCTCAGAGGGGCACCTAAATAGTCCTCTGGCCTGAGCAGGGTCCTGTCCACCACTGTCATGCTTGCCCTAGTGTATCTCAAACCAGTACAAGTCTGGCCATTCAGGAGGACACTTCTCGAAAGCCTACGAGTATTCTGTGGGATTGTAGCCAGTACTTCTGTGTACTGGTCCCAGGCCCCAAAGGACACTAGCGAAATCTCTGCAGGAGCACTGAATGCAATTCTTGTAGAGGAAGGAGGACAGTGGCCTCCACCTAAGGCATGAAGTAAGGGTAGGTCAGGCTGCCAGCCTGGACTCCAAGTGCCTTACCTTTACACTTGCGGTCACCCTTCTTGTTGTCCAAAGCCCCACAGTCACAACAAGTGCCAGGAATGTGAGGTATGGTACTGGAGCCACTGGGACCCTCCTTTGCAGCAGGCGGACCACTACTCTTACTCCCACCCACATAGGATTTATCCCCACTAGATTTTGGGGTCTTAGGAGAGGAAGATTTTGGTTTATTCGACTATGACTGCTTTTGGGACTCCTCAGACTTCTGAGAAACCCCCCTTTCTTTGGCCTTGTCCTTCCCACTGGGTTCCTTAGGGGACACTTGGTGGGAGACCCACTTGTCAGCCAGTCTAGCCAGCTTAAAAGGATCTAAAATGTTCTGGTCAGCAACATACTGATGCAGGTCTGGTGTACAGGCTTCAGAAGAATGCTCAAAAAACAAAAGGTGGGACAATTCAACAAAGATTTTCACCTTGTAACCACCAGTCCACCCCATCATGTTCATATGTGCAGCACTCACCCAGTCAATCCAAGACACATTTGCTCTTTTCTTAAATTCCCTGAACCTTTTAATGTACTGGGTCAGTGTCTCGCCAAATGTGGCAATCAAAGCAGATTTCATTAACTCATACTGACCCCTTTCTTCCACACTCAGATTCAGAATACAGTCATAACCAGTCTGAGGCACTCTGCTTAACAAACACTTAGCCCAATCTCTTTTATCAACATCATGGATACCACAAGCAATTTCACGCTTCAATCCATTGGAGGTTATCAGAACCCTCCACATACACACCAACCAAATCTTTCATAAACTGGTGGCAGGAGACCTGACACTCTCAACTGGTTTGGCTGAAGTCTCCACTCTAGCTTTCTCTAGCTGGATTATCTGACATTCAGTGTCCTTGTCTTTGAGTTCAATATCCCTATTCTTGAGTATCACTTGCTGTGCCAACTCCTCTTTCTTAAGTTCAGCTTCTGTTTCCAACTTTTTATATTCAAAGGCCAAGTTCATCCTCAATAATTCAAGTTTCAAGGGATTTACTGAAGAAACATTGCTGAGTTTCAGAATAGAGGCAGCAGGAATGGTGGCACTCCCTGAAACAGATTCCATAACAACGACAGGTACAGGGTCCTCAATGGTTGCATCCCCACCTTCATCAAGAGTTTCACAATCAGTCTGGTAGTCCACCAGGGCAGCTAGCAGCTCAGCCCTAGACTTATCTTCAAAGTCTAACTCCCTGACTTCACAAGCACTGTGGAGAGCCTCTAAGCTCATCCTAGTCAATTTATCATTCGCAATAGATTCCATTGCTTGTAATGTCGTTATCTAGTACACAACTAAACCTCAAATTCACAAAGTGTGGATATTTTGTAAGTGGCAAGGTTACACACTGATTCTTAAAACCATTAGCATCCCACCGCTGCCACCAGTGTAAAGACTGGAGGGGGGTTTCTGTACTCCTGCCCTATCTATATTGCAGAGTAGAAGCGCAGTGGACCCCAGCCAAAATTCTCTATATGCTATCGTGGATGAGCAATCAAGGCTTAAGCTCTCAGGATGTGATGCAGGCTTGTTCTTAATTACAGTGTAGTCCTCAAGCCCCCACAAAGGAATGTCCACACACTACGTTAGTCATAACACAGCTCTTTATATAAATAAGGTTCAAGTTTCATGCACACACAATAACATTTTGTGCTCAGGCAATTCTTTAATGATAAATCTATACAATATCGCTGTGGTACCACAATTCACTCTTGACTCCTTCAAAATGTACCAACTGGCGTCATTTGCAATAACATACAAGTCTAATAGCAATGTGAACCAACACCAGACATAGGAGAGAAACAAGTAGTTAAACAGTTGGCAGAATACTGGGTCTCTACCGCCAGACACACTTCTGTGTGAGGATACCCCCACCTGGCAACCTGTAAATAAGATATGCTGACAAGCCCAGTTCATATATTGTTTAGCAGAGTCTTGTTCCCTTCTTGAAATGTTCTACTACCTCAATGTACCTGGTTTAGCAGAGTTCGTCGTCGACGGATACTTCTTGAGTGAACTCCCTTTAAGGCAGGAGCCACGGATCATCGACATTCCACAAGGAAAAGGAGAACAATGTCGTTGAGGCAGCAGCTTCAGTCCTTGCGGTGCTCGTCGATGATCTGTCGTAAGCGTCCTGCAACATTAAGGCGTGCGGTGCACCTCGATGACAAGTGTTTGTTGCCGCAAAGGGAAGACAATGAAGAAATGTAGGCCCAGAAAGGGTGTCGGGTCATTGGCAGTGTCGCTGGCGAACGGGACAGAACCACGGCTGGCGTCCGGATCTTCGTTGGTGTCTTCGGGTAGTGGGATACCCACCAGCGGATTCACCTCGGTCGTCAGCGACCTTGACTTTCTCCGGCGGGACAAAGCAGTCGGCGGAGATGAACAAGGGAGGCCTTGATTCAAAGTGTCTTAAGTAATAGAGAGTTGCGGCTCTGGTCAACGAGGTTAAAGCGGTCCTTCGAACCTCAGTCGACGATGGTGGTCGTCGTCCTCAACTTCCTGGCGCTTCACTTCAGTTTCCTTGGCGGTTGCTGTCTCCGGTTGGCAGCCTTCCGAGGACTGACTTCCAGGGAGACTTGGTGAAGGTTAGCTGGTGCACGATGGTCCCTCGTAGCTCGGGAAGAGGTCTCCTAGCAAGGTACTCTCTTGGATCAGTTCTTGGAGACACAACAGCTTTCGGATTGCGGTGAAGGAACACAGCAGCAGGACCTTCTTCTAGCTGGGTTTCAAGGTAAGCATCAAGTATCGACTTCAGCTTCTGAACATTTCCATCAGTGAGAGGTCCCAGTATATACTGTTGGTCTCTCATTCACTCTGCTGGATCACACTCAGGCAACTAATCATTCAGAAGGGCATTCAGTTAGGCATGCAGCCAATCAGACCCACAGTGCATTCAGGCCATTCTTCTCCATCCATACATTCACAATGCGGAATGTGGATTCGGATAAGCACCCAGCCATTCAGCACTCCACACTGCATTCATACCAGTTTTGGGCAGGGCTTTCTCAGTCATTGTGTCACTCACACAGATACCAGACACCCCTAACATGAAAATGCGTATTCGTCAAACACTCCATTCACCCAGGTCCCACCCCTTTGGGTGTAGCCACAACATACAGTCATCGGGAAGGCTCCAGCGAGTCTGGCCTGGACTTCCCCACAACACCATATATGGAACTTCTGCCCAACAGCCAGCCAGGGGAAGGGACAGAGTCAGGGCTTCCCGGGACTTCGAGAAAACAAGGTAACAGGCGATAGAAAGCAAGAGGTCACAGGGGTCATCTTGTCTCCTATGAGGAATCCCCTGATTCCTATGGCAGGGCCTGGGTATCCCAACATTGAGGATACTCAGAGCACCTGTCAAATTCAGCATGGAGCTGCCACCAGCCCATACCCTTTTCTGTGGGCCACACAAAGGTGCCCAAAAACATACACTAGGAGTACAGTGTGGTACTCCCACCCATTGTTCACCAAACCAAAAAGAGGAAGAGCTGCACTTCCAGGAGTCAAACATGAACTCATGTGTGGAAAACAACACAGAACACATGATAAATGGAGTACAGGACATGGACATGGAGGCCCTGTCCCGCCGATGCATTTCCAGCATCACAGCACTTTCTGAGAGGCAAATGTTTATTGAGGGGTGGGGACAATCCTCTGCTCCCCTTCCCCAACACTGGTGAAATCCCACAGTAAATGTATGTATTTATTTATTCATTTATTTATTTTAGCATTTATAAAGCGTGCTAAACCCACAGGCATCAAGGCACTGGTTACATCAGATACTCGAGTTACAACAGTACAGTAAATAAAAAACAAGAGGCATGTAAGATAAATAAAAGATGGCCAAATAATGGGGATACTGCTATTTCACAGCTCTTGGGAGAACAACCAAGTTTTTAGATGTTTTTGGAAAGCCCAGTAGGATTGCTCTGATCTTAGTTGTAGAGGGAGGGAATTCCAATGTTTTGTGTCGATCACTGGGAATCTGAGGACACCTGATCTTTGTGGTCTGAATCTCAGGGTGGTGAGGCAGTGTGTGTTAGGTACAGATTTGGGGTAGTGCTCTTAGGGAGCACTAAAACAATCTCAGCCTCCTGGCAATAGGACCCAACCTTTGGTGTAAGTCTGAACTACACAGGTTAGTAGTGTAGTAGAGTTGCCAGGCTTATCTCAAGAGGCGTCAATGTGAGCTGTAGAGTGGTTACACAAAGATTCACACTGACAAGTAGTCAAACAAACACTTAAACTCAAGGTTTCTTGATAAAACAATGATTTATTTATTTACTGGTCAGTTGTTTAAGCCGTCTTTAGAAGGGAGCAATATAGTAGCAACACACAAATACCATCAAAATACACACTCTTAGTTCCTAAATCAGCAAGCACCCATTGGGGATGCCACACAGACACGTCTTACACCCTCAGGTGACATCAATAGTTAGGACACGGTGGACATTGATATGTTACTGTTAGCAATTAGAATATCACTGAGATGTGTTAAAGAAAAGGTTATTAAGAACAAACAAGAGATCATCAATATTCTTAAGCAGGAAAATACTTTTCAACCCTCCCCAGTGTCAGAGGAGAGAAGAGTCTTTCAGTGAAACAGGGTAGGCCAAAGTCAATAGGCAAAAGTCTATGTAGCTGAAGCACTTCTTGCAGGTAAGTAGAAAAGTATTTTCTTAATGTTTTAGAAGTCTTTAGTGAAGAAGAATTAATGTAGGGCCACAAGCTGTTAGGTCTGTGAAGAGTAGAAACAAATCTAAGTTCTCTTATACTTTACAGTGCCTTTGGTTAGAAGAAAATGCAGCAGATGACTTCTGTTCCTGTGCAGCTCTGCAGATCCTGGTGCTCCTGGGCCTCAGTCGTGGGGACAAGAGGGAGAACTCCTGGGAACTCCTGCACTGCGATGGGGCGGTTACAGCAATCTTCAAACTAGTAGCAATTCGGTGTTTCAGCTCCTCGCGTCTACCGCAAACAGCACCACCGTGGTTCTTGGATGTTGAGACTGACTTTCCATGCCTCTGGGGTCCAGCTCTCTGTTGAGGTGGCTCAGGCTTGGTCAGTCCTGCTTCCTGGGAGTCCGGAGGGTCTTCCTTGAGCTCTTGGCCAGCTTAAAAGCAACACACACAAACTGGTGTTCCTCTCCCTGGTATTTCGGTTTCCAGCAGCAACTCCAGAAATGCAACCAGCTCCGAGAAGGATGTCCAGGTGGCTTACTTTGGAGTTAATTGGTTGCACCAACTCAAAGGAAGAAGTCGTCCTTGCAGGGGCTTCTCTGTCGATACGAATTTGGAGTTTCATCACAGCAGCAGGGCTTCACCGGGCAAACCAACGGTTCAGGAGTGGCAGCAGGCGTCTTCTTCAAGTTCTTTTTCGGATTCCTTCGTCCAGTGGTCGACTCTGCCTTCCAAGCCAAAAACGCCTCACCTTTTATGCAGGTTTCTCCCATTCATTCCAGCCTGGCTGTCAATCACCCAGCAGGGTGGCTGTCCTTGCCGGACATCCAGCCGGCCAATCACCTAGGAGTGCATTCCTGTCTCCTAGGAGACTAAGCACAGGGAGTTGTGGGTACCTCCCTCACTTCCTGCCCCCACCAGACACCCTGGAGCTAGAGGCGGCTTCACTTGTGAATCCCACCAAAGACAAAATCAACAAAGGGACCAAACCTGGTTTGGCGCGCAGAGTAAATCTCAAGAAGGACCTTTCCACAATTAATGGTGAAAAAAGAAGACCAGGGCCATTTTGACAGAAATGGCACCCAAGGGTGCTTTGCTGCAGCTGCGAACGCAGCCCGTGGTAAAGACACATGGCGGTAGTAAAAAGTAAACCACTGCCACCAGCCATACATTGAGGAAAAGGTAACATAAAAGTGTTACATGAGAAGTTAGACAAAGGGGATTCTATGTAACCCCTCCAGCACCTTATTGTAAGATAGTGTGTGCTGGGTCTAGAAATTTAAAAGTGTAAGTAGAAGTCAATTTCACTTTACTGCTCTTGGAAACAGTAGGTATGCAAGAGGAAGGTAGTTAACCCTTTAGTGAAATCTGGAAGACTTTCCAGTAGCACTACACTGAAGGTGCTCTGTGCTAGAATGTAAAAAGATGCCTATGGAATTTGTCCAACTCCAAAAACCAAAAGAAACAAAGTAAAAATCACATTAAAATACATAATTTAGTGGGAAAAAGGGTCTCATCTCCAGGTAAAAATGAAAAAGTCCTAGAGTCCAGCAAAAGAGCTGGGGATCTCTAAGATAGAGAGGAATTAGCAAATTTCTGATAATTCTCCCTAGCACTCGGCCCCCCAGACTAAGGGACAGGAGGATTTAATCCACCCCTGGATGAATCGCCTTACTCCAGTCGGTCATACTTTCTCGAGAGACCATCAGCATTTTGGTAATTACACCCTGACCTGTGTTCTATGGTAAAATTAAACCCCTGAAGGCTGACAGACCATCTTAACAATTTAGGATGTTCCCCCTTCATCTGCATTAACCATCTCAAAGGTTGGTGGTCTGTCTGAATTACAAAAGTAGATCCATACAAATATGGTCTAAACTTCTTCAAAGTCCACACAATAGAAAAACATTTATGTTCTATGGTTGCCCACGTTGTTTCAGGCTCCTTTTGTTTCCTACTGTTGAAGGAGATTGGGTGTTCCATGCCTTTCTCATCCAGCGGATTCAGAACTGCACATATAGCAGTATTGGAAGCATCAATTTGTATAATAAAGGATTGGTTGTAGTCAGGAGTTCTTAAGACTGGAGCTTGACAAAGGGCTTTCTTAAGTCCTTCAAATGCTTTAGTGCACTCCTCATTCCACCTGACCTTCTTGGGGAATTTGGGTGAGGAAATCACATTTAAGGGAGAAACTATGGTCCCACTGTTCTCTATGAAGTTCCCATAGCAACCTTTGAGACCTAAAAAGGCTCTCCCTTGGGTTTGAGTAGTAGGGGTGGCCCAGTCGTGTACAGCTTGTCCTTGGCTAGGTAATGGCCTTATTTCACCTCCTCCTACCTCATGTCCAAGATAAACCACTTTTACTCTGACCAATTTGACATTTACTTGCCTTTATGGTCAGATTGGCCTGCTCAAGAGTCTGCAAAACATATCCTAGCTGGTCAATAAGTTCTTTCCAAGTAGGGCTATACATTGCAATGCCATCCAAGTATGCCATGCAGAAGTCCTCCATCCCATTCAGAACATGATTTACCATCCTTTGGAATGTAGCAGGTGCATTCATTAATCCAAAAGGCATAACCTTAAACTGGTAGAGGCCTCCTGTGGTTGAGGATGCAATTTTCTCCCTAGCATGATCAGTCAGAGCTATTTGCCAATAGCCTGAGGTTAGGTCAAATGTACTGAGGAACTTGGCTGAACCAGGTTTGTCCACCAGCTCATTTGTCCTAGGTAAAGGATGAGCATCAGTCATGGTGACTGCATTAAGAGCTCTATAGTTCACACATAATGTCAACTCCTTGCATCCTGCCTTTAATACTAGTACAACAGGACTAGACCATGGATTGTAGATGGCTCAATAACCCCAAGATCAAACATCTTGTTGACCTCTTCCTTTATGTGGGTTTTATACATGGTCTGACATTCTGTAACCCCTGCTTTGACACTGAGACAGCCACCAGTGAGTATATCATGTTGGCCCCAAGGGGTCAAGTCTGGTGATAGTGAAAACAGAGGGGCAAACTGATTTAACAGAATCTTGCACTCCTGCGGTTGTTCCAGAGTCAGATCAGAAGAGAGATTAGCTCCTTCTATCTTTCCATCTAAAGGATGTCCCCTGAGGAGGTCAGGCAGGGGTTCACTCTCCTTCTCCTCTTCATCAGAGGCTAGAAGCAAAGCTCCCAGTTCTGGTCTAGAGACATAGGCCTTTAGGCGGTTGGTTTGAAAGACCCTCGGGCCTCCTTGGGATTGCCCAAGTCCACCAAATAATTGACGTCTCCAAGTTTGCCCATAACCTTGAAGGGTCCAATCCATTTGTCCTGTAAGGCCCTCTGCCTTCTAGGTACCATAAATGGAACTAGCTGGTCTTGAATACTTTCAACCATGTTGGCCTTCTGGTCATGCCAATGCTTCACCAGAGCCTGATCTGCTTTCAAGTTATCAGAAGCATCTGCCATCATGTGGGTCATTCTCCTTCGGAGACCTAACACATGGTCAGTGACTCTCACTGGCTTGATGGAGGGAGCACTCTCCAACCTTTCCTTGATTAGGGCCAATGGACCTCTAATCGGATGACCATAGAGGAGCTCAAAGGGGCTAAAGCCAACCCCTTCCTGAGGGACTTCTCTATAAGCAACGAGAAGGCATGGCAGTAGAAGGACCCATTTTCTTCTAAGTGGTTCTTCTAAGGCACCTATTATCCTCTTCATAGTTCTGTTAAACCTCTCCACCAACCCATTGGTTTGGGATGGTAGGCTGTTGAGAACTTGTAGGTCACTCCACACTTTTTCCACATGGCTTGCATGTAGTGAGACATAAAATTGGTCCCCCTCTCTGAGATAACCTCCTTAGGAAACCCAACCCTGGTAAAAAAAATACCAAGGAGGGCCTTAGCCACTACCTGAGCAGTAACAGTCCTCATTGGTATGGCTTCAGGATCCTGGTGGCATGGTCCATCACAACCAATATAAATCGGTTGCCTGAAGATGTGGGATCTTAGACCAACAATGTCAATCCCTACACTCTCCAAAGGGACTACCACCACTGGGAGAGGCACCAAAGGTGCCACATTCTTGGCTCCACTCTTGCCAGAAGTCTGACAAGTGTGACAGCTTCCACAGTACTTATCTACATCAGACCCCGTCTTGGGCCAGTAGAAATAGAGAGAAATCCTTTCCTTGGACTTCTTAAAACGTAAGTGACCAACTAAAGGAATCTCGTGGGCTATCTGTAGAAACTGGGGTCTCACCTCCTGAGGCACTACAAGTCTTATGTAGTACCCTGGGGGTAGACTCTATAGGCTCACTGTAGAGGAGGCCATCCTCCACGTAGAGCCTGTGCTTCCCTGGCTCTTACCCTTCCAGCTGGGAAGCTGCCTGTTGGCAAAGTCATTCAAGAGTAGGATACTCTCTTTGACATCTGCTAAAGTCTGCCCTACAGGGGTTACCTTCTGCAAGCAAAGTCTGCAGCTCAGGATGGTCTTTAGGTTCCAGATCTCCAACAGGGGAAGGGCTTCTTCCAGCTCTGAGTCATCAGGAGCTGATTCACCATCCTCTGGTTGAACCTCACACTCAGCTTCAGCTGGTGTAGGAGTCACAGGTGTGACTTGGGACTGTCCTCTCGGGGATGTCCTGGTTTTGTTCCCAGGAGTGCTACTTTTCATCTGTCCTGAGACCTTGGGTTTTCCCTTTGTCTCTTTCTTCCTGGAATAAGAAGGTTGTTCTTCCTGTGAACTGAGAGTTATAGGTTTATCTGTAACTTCCCATTGAGAGTCATTCAAAGTGACCTCTCTGGCCTTCCTAGTGTGCCCCTGCTTCAGGCATGGGGGTGCTTTATACAACTCCAAGAGCTTTTAAGTCATTCCCCAGCAGGACTCTGCCAGGCACCTCAATCTGTACCCTAACAGATATTCTCACAGTCATAGTGTTACATTTGATGAGAGCTAGTAGTATTGGAACCATTTGGATAGGGCTCCGGCAAGCTTAGGGGGGCCTTTGGGCGCCTTAGCAACATCCTCAAGTTTCAAAAAGGTTTCATCCACCACTGCAATGCTGGCTCCAGTGTCTCTAATGGCAGGGGATTCCTGACTATTCACAAGTACACTGTCCTTGTAATATTCTTTAGTATTATCTGGAATAGAGTTCTACACCTCTAATTTCTGCTGTTCCCACAGACCCAGGGATACTAAAGAAACACTGGCAGAGACTCCAATGGGGTCTTCAGCTAGTAGATGAAAGTTTCCACTTGCCATATGTGTGGACCCCTGAAGGTTTACCCTTGCATCTGGGATCCCCTTTCACATGGTCAGTGAACCCACAAGCATAACAATTTCCAAATGTTTAGACAAATGGGGGCTTCTGCTGACCTCCTTCTGGTATAGCACCAGAGGTTTCACTAGACTGACCTGGTTTCCCATATGGCTTACCGTTCTTATGTTTGTGTCCCTCTTTTGGATGGGAGGTTTTAGAATTCTCTTTGTCATCTTTCTTGTGCTGCTTCCCCTCATCCTTCTGATGAGTGGCCCCAGAATCTGTGTGAGTGGCCCTGTTGGCAACCCACAAGTCAGCAGCCTTTGCTAACTCTTTGGGATCAATCTCTTTTGAGTCAGCCAAGTGCTGTCTCAGCTCAGGAGAGCAGGCATCAAAAATAGATTCCAAGAAAAATAGATTTATCATTCCTTCAAAGGAGTTCACTCTGTAACCCTTAATCCAACCATCTAAGATTTTCAAACATTCACACACCCAGGTAGCCCAAGGGGTACCTGTGATGCTGGAAATGCATCGGAGGGACAGGGCCTCCGTATCCTTGTCCTTTACTGCTTTTTATCGTGTGTTCTGTTGTGTTTTCCGCGCAGGAGTTCATGTGGGACTCCTGGCGGTGCAGCTCTCTTTCTTTTGGTTTGGTGAACAGACCCGTGGGGGGGGGGTACAACCCTGTGCCCCTAGTGTATGTTTTTGGGCACCTGTGGGTGGCCCACAGAGCAGGATATGGGCTGGTGGCAGCTCCATGCTGAATTTGACAGGTGCGCGGAGTATCCTCCATTTTGGGATACCCCGGCCCTGCCTTTGGGATCAGTTGATTCCTGATGGAAAACAAGATGGCCCCGGTGGCCTCTTGCTTTCTATTACCCATTACCTTGTTTTCCCAAAGTCCTGGGAAGCCCTGACTCTGTCCCTTCCCCCTGACTGGCGGTTGGATGGAAGTGCCATATATGGTGTTGTTGTGAAGGCCCAGTCAGACTAGCTGGAGCCTTCCCGGTGATGTATGTTGTGGGTACCTCCTGTGGGTGGGACCTGGGTGAATAGAGTGTGTGACCAATATGTATTCTGTGTTGTGGGTGTCTAGTATCTGGTGGTTGACACAATGACTGAGACAACCCTGCCCGAAACCGGTATGAATGCAGCTTGGAGTGTTGAATGGCTCGGTACTTGTCCCAATACACATAACTTGTTGTGAGTGTCTGGAGAGAAGTGAATGGCCTGAATACCTTGTGTGCCTGATTGGCTGCCTCCCTGCATGAATGCCCGTAGTCGTGATTGGATGCTTGAGTGTGACCCAGCGGAATGAATGGAAGATCAACAGTATATCTGGGGACCTCTCACTGCTAGGAATCGTGTTCAGGAGCTGAAGTCCACTGCGACAAGTAACTGGATTAACTGACGCTTGACCTTGAAGCCCTGCTGGACGAGAAGAATTGCTGCTGCTCTTCTTCACAATCTGAAAGCTGCTGTGCCTCCAAGGACTGACCCAGAGAGGACCTGGTAAGGCGCCCTCTTCCTGAGCTACGAGGGACCATCGTGCACAGCTGATCTTTGCCAACGCTCCCTGGTAGACAGACCTTCGACAGGCTGCCGACCCGATACGGGGACTGCTGCGGAACTCCAAGGAGAAGCACTCAGACTGTTGTCCACCACTGTCGACGACCGCCGTCGCCGACCGGAGTCGCTGTGCTCCCGTTTGCCTAAGAACTTTCATTGATCATCGGACGCTCTCGTCTGCATCGTCATCCGCTTGTCTCCCGCTGGAGAAGGCCCGACCGTCGCCGCGCCGAGGAGTATCCACCGGTGGGTTTCCCGCCACCTACAGACCGCAGAGACGCCGAAGACTCGACGCCCTTGCTGGGCCACAGTTCTTCATCATCTCTTTGCGGTCCAGAACTATTGTTACCGAGGCGCCCCGCGCGCCTCTTCCTTGAAGGACGCCAACGCTCTGTCGTCGACAAGCACCGTTAGGAACGCAGCGGCCACTTCCTTGCCATAGTTCACCCTGCTCACCGTCGGACGTTCGATGACCCGTGACTCCTGCCTTAAAGGGAGGGCACTCAAGAAGGGCCGTCGATTCCCCGACACAGAACGCCAAGTTCCCCGACACCCCTCGACGATCCGTGGCTCCCGCCTGAAAGGGAGGCACTAAAGAAGGATCGGTCGGTGCATCGTCGGAGAACGCTACTCCACCGGTACATTGGGGGGGTAAAACCTTAATAGGAAGAAGTAAGACTATCGAACATTATATGGACTGGGCTTGTGCTATATATCTTTATTTACAGGTTGCCCAGGTGGGGGGATCTCCACACAGAACTGTGCCTAGCGGTAGAAGCTAGCATTCTGCCTATTGTTTCAAACATATTGCGTTCCTGCCTATCTCTATTGCTGGTTTACTCGTTATTGATCTGTGTGACATTTTAACCGTACAGTTGATGCACTTTAATGAGATTTAATAACATTAGTGGTACCACTCTAGACGTGTATATATTTATCATTATTGACTTCCAAGTACAAAGTGCGTTATTGTGATCGTGTACATACCTTTGAATATTAATTATATAAAGACTGTGTTTTCAGTAATACAGTGTGTGGACATTCCTTTGTGGGGGTTCGGGGAACACACTGTACTTAAGAACCAGCCCGCATCACCTCCTGAGTAGCTAGGCTTTGATTGCTCGTCCATTGCTACCAAATAGAGAATCTTGGTTGGGGTCTTCTGTGCCTCTCCTCTACCATATAGAGAGTGGAAGTACAGACACCCCCCATCGGTCTTTACACTGGTGGCAGCGGTGGGATGCTTATCGTTTTAAGACTCAGTGTATAACTGTGCCACTTACAAAATATCTGCACTTTATTCGATTAAGGTTTGGGTGTGTACAAAATAACTGCATTACAAGCAATGGAGTCTATTGCGAATGGTAAATTGACTCGGATGAGCTTAGAGGCTCTCCAGAGTGCTTGTGAAGCCAGGGAGTTAGAGTTTGTGGATAAGTCTAGGGCTGAGCTGATAGCTGCCCTGGTGGACTACCAGACCGATGGTGAAACTCTTGATGAGGGGGGGGAATGCAACCAATGAGGACTCTGCCCCTGGGGTTTCTACTGAATCTGTTTCTGGGAATGCCGCCATTCCTGCTGCCTCTGTTCCGAACCCCAGCAATTCCTTGGAACTTGAGTTATTAAGGATGAAATTGGCCTTTGAATATCGCACGTTGGAAATAGATGCTGAGCTTAAGAAAGAGGAGCTGGCGCAACAGGTTGAACTCAAGAATAGGGATCTTGAACTCAAAGACAAGGACACTGAATGTCAGAGAATCCAGCTAGAGAAAGCTCGAGTGGAGACTTCAGCGAAACCCAGTGAGAGTGTCAGGTCCCCAGCCACTAAATTTATGAAGGATTTGGTTGGTGTGTTTTCTGAGGGTTCTGATATCCTCCAATGGATTGAAGTGTTTGAAATGGCTTGTGCAATTCATGATGTTGACAAAAGAGATTGGGCTAAGTGTTTGCTAAGCAGAGTGCCTCAAACTGGATATGACTGTATTCTGAAGCTGAGTGTGGAAGAACAGGGTCAGTATGAGTGTATGAAATCTGCTTTGATTGCCAAGTTTGGCAAGACACCTACCCAATACCTTAAAAGGTTCAGGGATTTTAAGAAAAGAGAGAATGTGTCTTGGGTCGACTGGGTGAGCGCTGCGAACATGAATATGATGGGGTGGATTGACGGTTACAAGGTGAAAACATTTGTTGAATTGTCCCACATATTGTTTTTTGAGCATTTTTCTGAAGCCTGTTCACCAGAGCTGCGTCAGTATGTTGCTGACCAGAATATTTTGGATCCCTTTAAGCTGGCTAGGTAGGCTGACAAGTGGGTCTCTCACAGGGTGTCCCCTAAGGACTCCAGTGGGAAGGACAAGGACAAACAAAAGGGGGCCTCTCAGAAAGCTGAGGAGTCCCAAAAGCAGTCACAGTCGAACAAACCTAAACCCTCCTCTCCTAAGACCCAAAAATCTAGTGGGGATAAGTCATCTGTGGATGGGAATAGGAGTAGTGGTCCACCTGCTGCAAAGCAGGCTCCCGGTGGTTTCAGTACTGTACCCCGCAGTCCCGGCACTTGTTGGGACTGTGGGGCTCTGGATCACAAAAGGGGTGACTCCAAGTGTAAAGGTAAGGCACTCGGAGTACAGGCTGTCAGCCTGACCTACCCTTACCCCATGTCTGAGGTGGAGGCCACTGTCCTCCCCTCCTCTACCGGGATCACTTTTGGTGCTCCCGTAGAGATTTCCTTAGTGTCCGTTGGGGCCTGGGACCAGTATGCAGAAGTACTGGCGACTATCCCACAGAACACCCATAGATTTTTGAGAAGTGTCCTCCTGAACGGCCAGCCTTCTACTGGTATGAGAGACACTGGGGCAAGCATGAAAGTGGTGGACAGGACCCTGCTCAAGCCAGAGGACTATGTAGATGCTCCTCTGAGAACCACCAGGTTAGCTGGTGGGCCTCCCAAATTATCGCCTGTAGCCCGAGTCACACTCGTTATTGGAGACAAGAAAGCAAAGCTTCCTGTCCTGGTTCAGGACAACGTCCCTGCTAACATTCTTTTAGGTAAAGATCTAGTCGAGTTGGGATTGATCGCGGATGGTCTTCCCATGACTGCTGCTGCTGCGGTCACTAGGTCACAGGTGACACCGGGTCTGGCTGTGAGTCAGGTACCCGAGCCGAAGGCACGGCCTAAGGCACGACGAAGGAAGAGCAAGAAGGCCACCTCTGTGGAGGGAGCCCCTTCTCTTCCTGCTGTTCCTACAGCACCCATTGGGATCCATGCTCCGGACGGGCTGGGTCCAGTGGTAAACCCTGTCTCAACTCCTGTGGGAGAAGAGCCAGAAGACTCTCCTGTGGGAGAGGTTCTCAACCCGGAGGATCATCCCGATCTTCAATGCTTGTTAGCTGAAGGGGGACCCTCCCGGGCAGACTTCTGTAAAGGACAGAGAGAGTGTCCCTCTCTCGAGGGTCTGAGGAAACAGGCCCTGTCCCAGGCACAAGGCGAAGTGCCTAGGACTTTCCGGATTTATTGGGAGGGTGAGCTCCTTGTTAGTGAGCCCACTAAGCCTGAACCTGGTGCCCTCAAGAGGTTGGTGGTACCCCAGGTTTACAGGCCCTTCCTACTGCAGTTGGCGCATGAGGTGCCCTTGGCTGCTCATCTTGGTACCAAGAAGACTAAGCAGAGGATCTCTGCCCATTTCTACTGGCCTCGGATGGGAGTAGAAGTGGAGTCCCACTGCAGGACCTGCCCAACTTGTCAGTTGTCTGGCAAGACTGGAGGCAGTGTCAATGCCCCACTGCAGCCATTGCCAGTGGTTGGCACACCGTTTGAGAGGGTGGGCATCGACATCGTCGGTCCCCTTGACCCTCCCACGTCAGGTGGACATCGGTTCATCCTGGTTTTGGTAGATCATGCCACCAGGTACCCTGAGGCTATACCCCTTCGGACTGTTACTGCCAAGGTGGTTGCCCGGGCCCTCCTGGGCATTTTTACCCGAGTTGGATTCCCCAAGGAGGTTGTCTCTGACCGAGGATCCAACTTCATGTCTAGTTACATGAAAACCATGTGGAAAGAGTGCGGGGTAACCTACAAGTGCTCCACTTCTTACCACCCCCAGACCAATGGTCTGGTTGAGAGGTTTAATACAACTCTCAAGGGCATGCTAGGTGCTTTGGAAGAGCCCCTAAGGAGGAAATGGCATCTCCTCCTGCCATGCCTGTTGTTTGCTTATAGAGAGGTACCTCAAGAGGGTGTTGGTTTCAGCCCCTTTGAGTTGCACTTTGGACATCCCGTGAGGGGGCCCCTCGCCTTCATCAGAGAAGGCTTGGAAGCCGCCCCTCCCGGTCCCGCCAAGCAAGTGGGGGACTATTTGTTAGGCCTCAGATGGAGGATGACACAGATGATGGGACAAGCAACGGCGAATCTCAAGGCCAGCCAGGAATTGAACAAATACTGGCATGACCTTAAAGCATCGCAAGTGGAGTGGACTCCGGGACAGGAGGTCCTCGTGATGGAGCCTACCAAGCCTCGGGCATTGGCAGATAAATGGACTGGACCCTTCCGGATAGTCTCCAAGATGGGCGAGGTCAATTATCTGGTTGACATGGGAATCCCAGGGGAAGCCCCTCAAGTATTCCATGTTAATAGGCTCAAGCCGTTCCACAGGCGAGCAGAAGTCTCATGTCTCTTGCTGGCTTCAGAGCAAGAAGAGGATGAGAGTGAGCCCCTTCCTAATTTGCTGCATAGCAACCCTCAGGATGGCTCAGTGGAGGGAGTACAGCTCTCTCCAGATTTGACAACCGAGCAGCAGAGGGCCTGCAGGACTTTGCTCCAGCAGTATGCCTCTCTGTTTTCGCTGACGCCAGGCCTTACACCGTGGTGTAAGCACGAGATTGACACCGGTGACAGCGTGCCTGTCAAGAGCAGGAGCTACTGAATGTCAGATACGGTTAAGAACCACATCCAGGCTGAGGTCGCCAAGATGTTGGATCTGGGTGTTATTGAACCCTCAACCAGTCCCTGGTCCAGTCCAGTGGTCCTTGTCCCCAAGGCCAGTTCCCAGGCCGGTACCAAGGATTGGAGGTTCTGTGTGGACTACTGAGGAGTCAATGCCGTCACCAAAACTGACGCGCACCCGTTGCCCAGGGCTGATGAGCTCGTGGACACCATAGGTGCTGGCAAATTTGTGAGCACCTTTGACCTCACCTCAGGCTATTGGCAAATAGCTCTGACGGACCATGCCAAGGAAAAGACGGCGTTCTCTACACCAGAGGGACTCTACCAGTTATGGGTCATGCATTTTGGGTTGAAGAATGCCCCTGCCACCTTCCAGAGATTGGTCAATCATGCTCTCAGTGGGCTGGAAGCCTTTTGTGTGGCTTATTTAGATGACATTGCTGTCTACAGTTCCACTTGGGAAGAGCACTTGACACATCTGGGTAGAGTGTTGCAGGCCTTAAAGAGGGCTAACCTCACTATCAAGGCCACCAAGTGCCAGATAGCTCAGGGGAAAGTCACGTATCTTGGTCATGAGGTAGGAGGGGGTCAAATCCAACCGCTCCCCAGTAAGGTACAGGATGTACAGGACTGGGAGACTCCCACTACTCAAACGCAGGTGTGAGCCTTTTTGGGTCTCACTGGGTACTATTGCAATTTCATGGCGGACTATGGAACCATAGCTGCACCACTGACAGCTCTGACTTCACACAAGCAGCCTAGGAAGGTCAATTGGACTGAAGACTGTCAGAGGGCCTTTAAAGGCTTGAAAGAAAGTCTGTGTCGGGCACCCGTGTTGTGTGCGCCTGACTACAGCCGACCCTTTATCATTCAGACGGATGCCTGCGACACCGGAATTGGAGCTGTCTTGTCCCAGTTAGATGACAAAAGAGAGAACATCCTATCATATTCATCAGTAGACAACTCAAGGGTAGAGAATTTAGGTGGGCTACTGTTGCTAAGGAGTGTTTTAGTATAGTTTGGAGCCTTAGGCGTTTCAGGCCCTACCTTCAAGGTCCAAACAGATCATAAGCCCCTAAAGTGGCTTATGCAGATGAAGGGTGAGAACCCGAAACTGCTCAGGTGGTCCATTAGCCTGCGAGGGCTAGACTTCACCATAGAGCACAGACCAGGGAAGAGTCACGATAATGCAGATGGCCGTTCCAGAAGGTATGTTGACCGTCTCGATGAGGGTGTCTATCCCGTGGGAGATTAGGCACCCTCCACCTCAGTCTGGGGGTGGCGACTGTGATGCTGGAAATGCATCGGAGGGACAGAGCCTCCGTATCCTTGTCCTTTACTGCTTTTTATCATGTGTTCTGTCATGTTTTCCGCGCAGGAGTTCATGTGGGACTCCTGGCGGTGCAGCTCTCTTTCTTTTGGTTTGGTGAACGGACCCGTGGGATACCCTTATGGCACCCATGGGTGGGAGTACAACCCTGTGCCCCTAGTGTATGTTTTTGGGCACCCGTGGGTGGCCCACAGAGCAGGGTATGGGCTGGTGGCAGCACCATGCTGAATTTGGCAGGTGCGTGGAGTATCCTCCATTTTGGGATACCCCGGCCCTGCCATTGGGATCAGTTGATTCCTGATGGAAAACAAGATGGCCCCTGTGGCCTCCTGCTTTCTATTACCCATTGCCTTGTTTTCCCAAAGTCCTGGGAAGCCCTGACTATGTCCCTTCCCCCTGACTGGCGGTTGGATGCAAGTGCCATATATGGTGTTGTTGTGAAGGCCCAGTCAGACTAGCTGGAGCCTTCCGGTGATGTATGTTGTGGGTACCTCCTGTGGGTGGGACCTGGGTGAATAGAGTGTGTGACGAATATGCATTCTGTGTTGTGGGTGTCTAGTATCTGATGGTTGACACAATGACCAAGACAACCCTGCCTGAAACCGGTATGAATGCAGCTTGGAGTGTTGAATGGCTCCGTACTTGTCCCAATACACATAACTTGTTGTGAGTGTCTGGAGAGAAGTGAATGGCCTGAATACCTCGTGTGCCTGATTGGCTGCCTGCCTGCATGAATGCCCGTAGTCGTGATTGGATGCTTGAGTGTGACCCAGCGGAATGAATGGGAGATCAACAGTATATCTGGGGACCTCTCACTGCTAGGAATCGTGTTCAGAAGCTGAAGTCCACTACGACGAGTAACTGGAATAACTGACACTTGACCTTGAAGCCCTGCTGGACGAGAAGAATTGCTGCTGCTCTTCTTCACAATCTGAAAGCTGCTGTGCCTCAAAGGACTGACCCAGAGAGGACCTGGTAAGGCGCCCTCTTCCCGAGCTACGAGGGACCATCGTGCACAGCTTATCTTTGCCAACGCTCCCTGGTAGACAGACCTTCGACAGGCTGCCGACCCGATACGGGGACTGCTGCAGAACTCCAAGGAGAAGCACTCGGACTGTTGTCCGCCACTGTCGCCGACCGCCGTCGCCGACCGGAGCCGCTGTGCTCCCGTTTGCCTAAGAACTTTCATTGATCATCGGACGCTCTCGTCTGCATCGTCATCCGCTTGTCTCCCGCTGGAGAAGGTCCGACCGTTGACGTGCCGAGGAGTATCCACCGGTGGGTTTCCCACCACCTACAGACCGCAGAGACGCCGACGACTCGACGCCCTTGCTGGGCCACAGTTCTTCATCATCCCTTTGCGGTCCAGAACTATTGTCACTGAGGTTCCCCGCACGCCTCTTCCTTGCAGGACGCCAACGCTCTGTCGTCGACGAGCACCGGTAGGAACGCAGTGGCCACTTCCCTGCCATAGTTCACCCTGTTCACCGTCGGACGTTCGACGACCCGTGACTCCTGCCTTAAAGGGAGGGCACTCAAGAAGGGCCGTCGATTCCCTGACACCGAACGCCAAGTTCCCCGACACCCCTCGACGATCCGTGGCTCCCGCCTGAAAGAGAGGCACTCAAGAAGGATCGGTCGGTGCATCGTCGGAGAACGCTACTCCATCAGGTACATTGGGGGGGTAAAACCTTAATAGGAAGAAGTAAGACTATCGAACATTATATGGACTGGGCTTGTGCTATATATCTTTATTTACAGATTGCCCAGGTGGGGGGATGTCCACACAGAACTGTGCCTAGCGGTAGGAGCCAGCATTCTGCCTATTGTTTCAACCATCTTGCGTTCCTGCCTATCTCTATTGCTGGTTTACTCGTTATTGATCTGTGTGACATTTTAACCGTACAGTTGATGCACTTTAATGAGATTTAATAACATTAGTGGTACCACTCTAGACATGTATATATTTATCATCATTGACTTCCAAGTACAAAGTGCGTTATTGTGATCGTGTACATACCTTTGAATATTAATTATATAAAGACTGTGTTTTCAGTAATACAGTGTGTGGACATTCCTTTGTGGGGGTTCGGGGAACACACTGTACTTAAGAACCAGCCCGCATCACCTCCTGAGTAGCTAGGCTTTGATTGCTCGTCCATTGCTACCAAATAGAGAATCTTGGCTGGGGTCTTCTGTGCCTCTCCTCTACCATATAGAGAGCGGAAGTACAGACACCCCCCACCGGTCTTTACAGTACCATTAGTCTTTTTGAAGGTCCTAAACCTCTTAAGGTACTGGGAAGGAGTTTTCCCAAATCTAGCTATCAAAGCTAGCTTCACATTCTCCTACTCCAATCTTTCAAGTTCCCCCACCACCATTACAGCATCTTGTGCAACCTGGGGGAGCCTAGACAAAAGCCAAGGATTCAACTGATTCCCTGTGAGACCCTGAATCCCATGATTATATTCAAAAGCACCCAACAATCCAAAATATCAAGTTTCACATCATACATACTCAGTGCTTTTTTGGGTAGGTGAGGCCTCTTTGGACTGGAAGACCTAGAGGACTCTGGGATAGAAATGTTTTCAAGAGACAATTTCTTCATTTCAAGAGCATGCTGCATTTCTAGTTCCCTGAGTTTGATGTCCTGATGTTTGGTTCAGCTTGGATTTGTAATAGTTTGAATTTTAATTCAAGTCTAATATTTTCACTACTACCCAGACTTTGATTATTCAACAATCTTGTAATCAGTTCATTTTTATTTCCTTTAACAGGGAGATTCCTGACTTTACACATTTCTTTCAGTTGATCTACTGTTAAAATGATCTAGGCTTCCTGTCTAAAGTTATCCATATTTGGCATGTTACAATTGCTGTTCTATTGGAGCTTAGCCTTCTGAAGGTGTTAGTTCGAACAAAAAACAAAGCAAACACTCAATGTAACAACTCCACAATCTATCCTTAGGTAGAGATGTGGGGTAGTGCTCTTGTGGAGCACTACAACAATCTCAGCCTCCTGGCAATAGGACCCAACTTTTGGTAAAAGTCTGAACTACACAGGTTGATAGAGTGGTAGAGCAGCCGGGCTTATCTCAAGAGGGGTCAATGTGAGCTGTAGAGTGGTTACACAAAGCTTCACAGTGACAAGTATTCAAAAAAACACTTAAACTCAAGGTTTCTTGATAAAACAATGATTTATTTATTTACTGATCATTTGTTTAAGCCTTCTTTAGAAGGGAGCAATATAGTAGCAACACACAAATACCATCAAAATACACACTCTTTCTTCCTAAATCAGCAAGCACCAATTGGGGATGCCACACAGACACTTCCTAAACCCTCAGGTGACATCAATAGTTATGACACTGTGGACATTGATATGTTACTGTTAGCATTTAGAATAGCACTTAGATGTGTTAAAGAAAAGGTTATTAAGAACAAACAAAAGATCACCAATATTCTTAAGCAGGCAAATACTTTTCAACCCTCCCCAGTGTCAGAGGAGAGAAGAGTCTTTCAGTGAAATAGGCTAGGCTAAAGTCAATAGGCAAAAGTCTGTGTCAATGAAGCACTTCTTGCAGGTAAGTAGAAAAGTCTTTGCACAATGTTTTAAAAGTCTTTAGTGAAGAAGAAGAAGAATCAATGTAGGGCCTCAAGCTGTTAGGCTTGTCATGAGTAGAAACAAATCTACAACAAGAGGTAAGCTCTCTTATACTTTACAGTACCTTTGGTTAGAAGAAAATGCAGCAGATGACTTCTGTTCATGTGCAGCTCTGCAGATCCTAGTGTTCCTGGGCCTCAGTCGTGGGGACAAGAGGGAGGACTCCTGGGGACTCCTGCACTGCAATAGGGCGGTTACCGACAGCAACCAGCAATCTTCAAACTAGTGGCAATTCTGTGTTTCAGCTCCTCACGTCTACCGCAAACAGCACCACCGCGGTTCCTGGACGTCGATACAGACTTTCCTTGCATCTGGGGTCCAGCACTCTGTTGAGGTGGCTAAGGCTCGGTCAGTCCTGCTTCCTAGGAGTCCGGAGTGTCTTTCTGGAGCTCTTGGCCAGCTTAAAAGCAACGCACACAAATGTAGTGTTCCTCCCCTTGGTATTTCGGTTTCCAGCAGCAACTCTGTAGAAATTCCACGAGCTCTGAGAAGGATGTCCAGGTGGCTTACTTTGGAGTTGATTGGTCCCACCAACTCAAAGGGAGAAGTCGTCCTTGCAGGTGCTTCTCTGTCGGTACAAATTTGGAGCTGCAGAAAGGCTTCAACGGGCAAACCAATGGTTCAGGAGTTGCAGCAGGCTTCCTCTTGAAGGTATTCTTCGGATTCCTTCGTCCAGTGGTCGACTCTGCCTTCCAAGCCAAAAAAGCCTTGCCTTTTATGCAGGTTTCTCCCATTCATTCCAGCCTAGCTGTCAATCACCCAGCAGGGTGGCTGTCCTTGCCAGACGGCCAGCTGGCCAATCACCTAGGAGGCCATTCCTGTCTCCTAGGAGACTAAGCACAGGAGTTTTAGGGCACCTCCCTCACGTCCTGCACACACCAGACACCCTGGAGCCAGAGGCAGGCTTCACTCGTGAATCCTGCCAAAGACAAAATGAACAAAGGGACCAAACCTGGTTTGGCCCGCAGAGTAAATCTCAAGAAGGACCTTTCCACAAAGAAATGGTGAAAAAAGAAGACCGGGCCATTTTGATAGAAATGGCACCAAAGGGTGCTTTACTGCAGCTATGAACGCAGCTCGCGGTAAAGACACACCACGGTAGTAAAAATTAAACCACTGCCACCAGCCATTCATAGAGGAAAGGATACCATAAAAATGTTACATGAGAAGTTAGACAAAGGGGATACTATGTTACCCCTCCAGCATCCTACTGTAATATAGTGTGTGCTGGGTCTGGGAATTTTAAAGTGTAAGTGAAGTCAATTTCATTTTACTGCTCTTGGAAACAGTAGTTATCCAAGAGAAAGGTAGTTAACCCTTTGGGGAAATCTGAAGACTTCCCTGTAGCACTACACTGAAGGTGCTGTATGTTACAATGTAAAAAGATGCCTATGGAGTTTGTCAGACTCCAAAAACCAAAAGAAACACAGAGTAAAAATCACATTAAAATACATGAGAGAGTGGGAAAAAGGGTCTCACTCTCTCCAGGTAAAAATGAAACAGTCCTAGAGTCCAGCAAAAGAGCTGGGGGTCTCTAAGGTAGAGAGGAATTAGAACATTTCTGAGAATTCTCCCTAACAGTGTGTATGGGACACCTTTGTAGGTATGGTTGAATGAGCATTCTTAAACTTTAGTAAGAGATATCTTAGAGCAGTCTTCGAAAGGCATTTATGTGTAACTGCCAGCGTTTTGAACATAAGGAGCTCACGGATTGGCAGCCAATGTGCATTTCTTCTAGCTGTGGAAATATGGTCTGTTTTTGCGATATTCAAGACGGCCTCAATGCATTAGTGTGTATAACCTGCAACTTGTTGATGTTTACCAGCATATAGGGTGCTGCAGTAATCGAGCCTTAATCCAATGAGCACTCTAGCGATAGTGAGGTGGCTGTCGGTGGAAAGAAATGGTCTGCATGTATTAATTAGCGCAGTAGTGAAGGCTGCTGGAGAAGCTATCACATGTATTTGTCTGGCTAATGAGAGTGTGGAATCAAGATAAACCCCAGGGATTTCAACCTCTCGGGAGACTGGGATGGTGATACCTTCTATATTGAAGGGTCTGTAGGCTCCATTGAGTTTTCTTAAAAGGGGTTGAGTTCCAACCAGAAGCAGCTCATTCTTGTCATTGTTGAGGCATAGCATGTGTGAAGCCATCCACGCCTGAATGATTTCATAGGTTGAGCTCAAAATGTTGGAGTCGGTAAGGTAATCACCTGTAATAGGTAGAAGTAGCTGAGTATTGTCCTCATAGTTTGTTTAGGAGATTCCCTGGGCATCAAGGAGGTCAAAGAGAGGTTTAGTTAAAATATTACACAGAGTAGGTGAAACACAGGAGCCTGGAGGGACAGCACAGGTGACAGGAGCTGGAGAAGCTGAGGCTGTGGGGGAGAACACTCTTGTAGATCTGTTAGATAAAAAAGAGGCGAGCCAGGCAGTTTCTTTGGTGGAGAAGTGGGCAGCTGAGGGGAGTTGTGGACAAAGAATTTGGTGATCAGGCAAGTCAAAGGTGGCAGACAGGTCAAGTAGAAGGAGAATGGCAAGCTTGCCAGCATCTTTAGTCTAATCAAGTTGTGTTTATAGGTCAATTAAAGCCAATTCTGTACCGTGGTCAGGCCGGAAATCTTACTGCCGCAGGCCCAGAAGATTGAAGGATTCAAGATGAGCCTGGATTTGTAAGTAGGCTGTTCTGTCCAGTATTTTGAAGAGGAATGGGACTGTGGTAATAGGGTGGTAGTTTGTAGGGATGTCCGGGTCAGAGGAAGTTTTTTAGTAGAGATGGTACCCAGGCGTCTTTGAGATTAACTCGTACTGTGCCAGAGGAGAACAAGGAGTTGATAAGCCTCCATATTAATGGAGTGAATACTTCCACACAGTCTTTGATGACAGTAGCCAGGCAGATTTCTCCCTGGCATCTGGAGGGCTTATGCCATTTTGTGATTTTGATTACGTCTTGATGAGAGACAGGTTTCAAGTCAAATAGAGTGATCTCTGACTGCGAGGCTGGAGGGTGTACGTTTGGTTGGGCATCTGGGGTGATTAGCTTACTTGTCTTCAGCAGAATCTTTTGTGTAGCAATGAGATTTTGTCTAAAAGTGTATTTTGCACATTTATACACCATGTGGTGTCTTTAGAAAAGCTGGTGGAGGGAGGGATGGGAGATTCTACTTCATGCAACATGGCAAAGATCTCACAGTGCTGGATTTAGCTTTGGAGATTCGGCATTGTACGTAGACCTTTTGGCTTGAAGTATAGCTTGTTGGTAAGTCTTAGTTAGGGCAGTGAACTGGGTTTTGTTCTGTGCGGACCGGTCATTCTTCCAGGTGGTTTCTGTCATACATTTGGAGGAGCGGAGTGTTTTGAGGTCAGAAGTGTACCATGCGTTGAGGTGAGCAGTCGGTTTGGTTTTGCAAGAGATCATAGGGGCTACTGTGTCTATGGTGAGCATCAGGGCTTGATTGTATTTGATGAACATTATAGTGAGATAGCTAGGAGTATCTTTGTAGTCAGTGAGTACCTTTAACAAGGGCAGGATGCGGGAGGGGGTGATATTCCACAAATGGCTGGTAGAGGTGAGGGCAAGGCAGACGGCGGATTGTAAGAGGGTGAGTTTAGGGCCCTTTAGGAACATGCAAGTAATGTATGGGATCACACATAATAACTTTGAGTCCAAATAACCGAACCAACTCAGGAAGATGGCAAAGTACTGTTTTATTAACAATTATCTAAAACAGGGAGTTTACAACGAACATCAATGGACTTACGCTGAGGTTCTCTCAGCGATCATTTCACAAAACACAATTTATACATCAAAAATACATCAGAGGTTACATCATACTACGTGGCAAATAATGAAAAACATCTAAGTATATTATCTTTAGGAACTAGGATTGCGATTGGCTGCCCACTGTCAGGTGGACAATATATTCCTACCTCTAAAACATGTCATATTCAGAAACATTAGATACACGGTTTCCCATTGGTTTTCAAACTATAAGGTCCTTCGTTGTGTGGACCACTACAGTTGGCTGGCATGCTTGTGCCATGTCTGTAACATTCGTTTCACTTAGCAACACGTACACCGAGACCCAGGTGCAAGCTCATGGGGCATGACACTGCCTCCCCACCCAATTAGCCCAGCATCTCTCATCACCCATGCCTTCTGCCATGAAGATTGTCTTTGAACTTGGCCTTGCAAAAGTAACCTTGTCTTCAGAATACATGGGAGTGCGAGCACTCAATATCATGTTCTGGGACTCCAAGTCCGAATTCTATTTTCATCTCTGGCTCACGTGACAGGAGACCATGATTTGGTCCATGTTGCAGGTTTTAAATGCCTTAAATGAATTAAACTTGGCACTCTTGGTGTTCTTTTCTTGCACATTAACAAGTGATGAGTTATATTTCGCACGTTCGCTCCTTTCCAGAATAGATAGCTGACCTTGGCTGCTTCGGTCTTGACTCCAAGCAGACAACCTCACCATACAGCTCCACGATACAGCATATTCTTGCTGTGACACAGTTTTCCCTTTGCTCTTCATGAGTCCTGGCTAACTAAATTCATGATAATTGTGTCCAGCTTCTATAGAATGGCGGTTTTGCCTGCATTCTATTCACTATGTATAGCCAGCTTCTATGATGAATTTGTGTACTTGCGTTTCAGCATCTGTACAATTATTAAACAGTTGATTTTCTGAAACACTTTGTGCACATGTAATCTTCTTTTTCGTATTGAAAAGCTCACTTGATTCTTTACTTCGTCATTAGTTTGTGTAGGATCCATACATCCTCTTCAGCCAGTATCTCAGGATGTCGTATATGTCTCTAGTGATGCCACTAGCTCCTTTCTTTGCCCTTTTTAATATTCCTTCAGGGAGTTCCTCCCTTAGGTTGTCATCCCTTTGGAGATACATTCAGTACGGTTGTCTCAATGGGTATCTTCTTTCGAACACACGTTGCAGTATTGGCACAACTGTTGGTGTCAAACACTGCACAATCTCAGGTATGCAACACATGGGAGATAGGGGGCAGGGTTTCCTGCAGAGGCATGCAGCTGCTCCTCTACATTCCCCCTCTAATCGAGTCCTCGATCACCTCCTCAATCATTTCCACATCCTGGTACTTTCTCTTGAAGAAGTGTTTCTTTGGTGTCCATATCTTCAGCACCCCCTCAGGGTGCCTGCTGATTTGATATGCTCAACTATACTCCAGGTCATGTAGTTACATTGTCCATTCAAGGTACAATAGACCCATTGTGCCACATACTTCTTATGATTCTTTGGATACAGGAACTTCGTTCCCTCAGGTGCTACAATGATGGCCTCTATGTATTTCCTGACAATGTCATTAGTCAGCTCTTTGGTGTTTGGTTCAGGTTTGACATCAATCATGATCTTCAGTCCGACCACATTCTTTGCCGTTTTCTTGCATTGGGCAATCACCATCCTGACTTCACAGAATCCAAACTTTACCAATACCAGTATTACTCCAAGAACATTTATTTGCCAACCATTGTGGAATCCACGAAAACAAAGAGGCAAACCAGCTGTCATCTTCAATGTCACCTGTCTCGTCTTCCATCTTAGCATGCAGGTCTGTCAACAACGTTATGGCCTCTGTCAAGGTTCCATTCGGGTCATTGTGAGAAAATATGAATGTGCAACATGATGGTCCAATTTTGGTGCAAACTCCTCCTTCCATTGCTGTGATCATATCAAGAACATATCGATTCTGGAGGGTCAACAGTCGTATGGCCCTCAGCTCTTCTTTAATAGCGTTGAATCCCTTTACGGTAGCATTGATTGTTTGCAAATGCTCCCATTTGGTGATTTGTAACCACTTTGCATTCACCACTGTTTGGATCTCAAGCATAAATATGGTTGTCATTATCATAGCAGTCTTGCTGAACAACTTGTGTTCCTCAGGAATGGTATCATATGCTGTTATCGATTTGGCTGAGAAATATTGTTCTCTTTTTGTCCGTCGGAGAAGTTTTCAAGTGATCTTCTTTTTCTCAAATGGGCATCCACTTTTGAAAATTCACCAGATCACACTGAGAAATCATTAAGGCTGGAACATGGATGGATACCAGGGAACATACACCGTCACAATCTTTGGGCAACTTCATATAGGCTGTAGATGGACAAGCCCAATATCGATCCATCAGGACAGCTGTCCCTTCTCCCATTCTGGGGACGTCAATTGTGGCTTTTCATACTTTGTCATATCCCACATGGCTCTTTCCGTGTCTTTGGAAGCATAGTGTTGCATTAACCAACAGGATTACAGCTACTGGGCATGATTTATCTTCTACCCATGTCAATAGTTTGGAGTGCTTGGCCCATGATTTTAAGCATCCATCATTCACTTTCTGCCCTTCTTGCACTAAGCACTAAACACCAGGCATTTAATAGGTTACAGGTTGACCAGTACCTTTTATCATAGATCACTGGTGGAGCGAACAGACTCCTCAGAACTGAACAATAGTTCACATTTTATGTTAAAGCACAACCTGAATAAGGGAGGTAAGATCACCTCAAATAATTTCATATTAGACATTTGCATGCCCCACAATTTTTGCGAAAGGGTGTCTAATTTCTTAATGGAGAAATCACCAAGTAAGTCTGTGATTACTTGGCAACTATGTACGTTCTGGACACATGGATTCATTATGGTTTAGCATAAAAGGAGATCACTTCATTATTTGAATGTAAGACCAACAGAAATGTTTTGTAGAACACAATTAGTTGAATGCATGTGGATCACA
Organism: Ambystoma mexicanum; assembly: GCF_040938575.1. NCBI lineage: Eukaryota > Metazoa > Chordata > Amphibia > Caudata > Ambystomatidae > Ambystoma > Ambystoma mexicanum. Next base: position 279,240,395 of record NC_090933.1, on the reverse strand, counting down.
GGGTTTAAATATGGAAGTCACTTGATTTCATTTGAAATGGAAGACAGGATGCACATTTGCTTATGTGTATATATATATATATATAAAAAGAAAAGGGAAAAAGAAAGCGAAATATCGCTTCCGGGACGGCACTCTTCCTGAATCATTAAACATCATCCAACACGTCAAAAAAGGATCTCCATCAAACGTCCTTTATTTGTAAAGCATGGTGGACAAGTTGCAAAGGAGAGAACAAAAACAACTACGCGTTTCACCCAAAGGGGCTTCGTCTGGTTGTAAACATCAATAACAGGCTTCCCATTTAAACACTCGTGCATGCAAGTAAGAAGTCCTTCTTTACTTTCCCTTATGTTTCCTTCTCAGACCCAATGTATGTTTCTCTGAGTGACATCTTGGAATGGTAAACAATATATGCATATATGTCCTGCATCCAATGTGTCACTTCTAAAAATGTTACAAAAGTAGCCCATCATGGGCCAATATATTATCCCCATATTTATAAAGTGCATTGTGCAGTATGACCATGTGTGTTTCCCCACATTTCAAAACATTTGTACTGTTGTAGGTCATATATTACCAAATTCTTCAAAATATGACCAAACATTCTTTTAAGAATAAGCCATTTCCATTTAAGTTACCACAGCATAAAATCTTAAATGCCATTACCAAAAGTGCAAAGTGCATTATAGCTGCCAATGTTTCCAATTTGTCAAGTCTCTAATATCTTGAATAAAGTGCTTAGTGCACGATAGCATCGATTAAAATGCTTTTTTTACCACACAATTATCTCTCAGTATTACAGGGGGTAAAACATAGTTATTTTTCATCCTTAGGAATATAGTACAGTAGCCAACATAATAATCAATATTTCATCCCTTCTACTGTTGCTTCAATGCAGGATAAAGTGCAATATGTGCAATAGCAGCAAATATTCTATATCATGTAAATGACTAATGATATAAGTAAAGTGCTAGGTGCCATATAGCAATCTTGCCAAGGTTTACACTGGTTATAAAAATGGTGTTCCTATTTGGATAAAGTGCTTAGTGCATTTTGTATATAACTTAACTAGGATGTTTATGGATACATTCTGCTTGTTCACAGCAAATGTTCTGTGTTATATGCATGGCAAGGGTTATCATATAAATGACTAATGATACAAATAAAGTGCTGGGTGCCACATAGCAATCTTGCCAAGGTTTACACTGGTTATAAAAATAGTGTTCCTATTTGGATAAAGTGCTTAGTGCATTTTGTATATAGCTTAACTAGGATGTTTATGGATACATTCTGCTTATTCACAGCACATATTCTGTGTTATATGCATGGCAAGGGTTACAGATAAAGTACTTAGTGCACCCTTACAATTTTAACAAGGTTTAAAAAAAAAATGGTATTCCTATTAAGGTAAGGTGCTTAGTGCATTTTTTAGGGGACAGGGGAGAGAGGAAACAATAAAAATGATGTATTCACCAAGTGTCTAAAAGAGAGAGCCTATAACGGATTAAAAAATATAACCGTATTTCAACAAATATATATGTGATGATTTTAAAAAGCCTCCTACATGTTAAAAAATGTAAGGACTATTGTATATAGCAGTGTGTTAAAAGAAAGCATATGTCAAGGAACACCAGACCAGCAATGGTCTCATAGTCTGGGAAAAAGCATTCATATACTTATGTACAGGCATAAGACAGATAATTCGAAAAACATCACAAAATTCAAGGAACCACTTCTAATTTCCCACAAATGTGTAGAGTTCCTCGTCCTTGTTGTGACCATCTGGATATTTTGTTTGATAATCAACAATATATTTGCATTCAGTTTGTCTCAATCTCAGTTCTCGATTACCCCCTCTCGGATTTGGTAAGATTTTATCTATGCCATAATATTTGAGCGAGGAGACATCACCATTGTGTTTTTCCTCAAAATGTTTGGCTAGGGGGTAGGTTGGATCTTTGTTTTTAACCGCACGAAGATGTTGCAGGATCCGTAATTTTACTTCTAATTTCGTACTGCCTATGTACCATAAATTGCATCCACATGTTATAACATAAACCACATAAGTTGTTACACAGGTAATATGTTTTTTGATAGTCACTTCCTTCTTAGTTCGAGGATGTATGTAGTTCTTCAAGGACACCCCATATCTACAGGCCTTGCATTTGGTACATTTGTAAAAACCCCCCTGATTGCTTAGTAGCCATTGATTTGATATCTGTATCGGGGTCGAGAAAAGGCTTGGTGATAGTTCTGATTGGAGCGATTTTGCTTTCCTAAAGGTCACACTAGCATTCTTCTGAATATGGCCTGCGATGTCTGGATCTCTCTGTAATAACGCCCATCGTTTGGCCAGGATTTTTTTAATGTCTTTGGCCCCATTATTGTAAGTTGTGATGAAGCGTATATTATCAGGTTTTGTTTCCAGTAGCTTCAATTCATTTTTCTCCTTATTTTTTCTGAAAATCTCAGCTCGTGTCTGTTTCGTGCATTGGTTAAATGCACTATTGATAGTCGATTTCTTATAACCTCTTGCCATAAAATTCTTTGCTGTAATTTTGGCATTTTTTTCAAAGGTTTCGTTTTCACTGCAGTTCCTTTTCATTCTTAAGAATTCGCCATACGGTATGCTATTTTTTAGGCATTTCGGATGTGCACTCTTGGCATGAAGCAGTGAATTGGTGCTTGTCGGTTTCCTATAAGTTTCAGTCATCAGTATTTCATTCTTTACTGAGATCTTGATATCCAAAAATATTACCTCTGAACGATCATGCTGTTCGGTAAATTTCAAATTGGTATCATGTGTATTCAAGATGTTAAAGAAAACCATCCATTCTTGTTCACTACCATCCCATAGTATAAATAAGTCATCTATATAACGGCGCCAAAGGATCACTTTGTTGGTATGTATTGATAATGCTTCCTCTGAGAATAATTTTGCTTCCCAGGCTCCCATAAATAGGTTCGCATATGTTGGTGCTACCGTCGTGCCCATTGCTGTACCACACAATTGTTTGTAATATTGGCCGTCAAACATAAAGGCATTATGCGTGAGACAAAAGTAAAGCATGTCCAATAACATTTGTGAATGATCTCTAAAACTTAGTGATTTGCTAGATAGAAAACTTTTGATGGCTTCCATTCCTTCTTGATGTTTGATACATGTATATAGAGATATCACATCTAACGTTACCAGTAAATACCCCGGTCTCCATGGTATTAGATCGACTTGTTGGAGAAAATCAGATGTATCCTTGACATATGATGGCAGTGTCTGGAAAAAAGGAAACAAAAATTGATCCAGGTATTTTGACGTATTCTCCAGTAGAGAATCAATAGATGCCACAATAGGCCTTCCTGGTGGTGTTCTTTTACATTTGTGGATTTTTGGTAGAAAGTGTATTATTGGTAATATCGGAAACTCCTTTGTTAGAAAAGTCTTTTCTCGTGTATTCAAGAGGCCCATCTCATGCCATATTTTGAGCTTTTGATCATATTCCATTTTGTAAGCCTTGTAAGGATTTGCTGGTAACTTTTCATAATTATCCAGTTGTCTCAGTTGACGTAGTGCTTCTCGCTTGTAATTTTCTGTTTTCAAAATTACAATATTTCCTCCCTTATCTGATGACCGTATGACAATTGTTCCATCTTGTTTTAAATTCTTTATGGCTATATATTCTTTTGAAGTTATGTTGTGATATATTTTCTTTTTGGCCGAGGCCAGTTTCCTCAAATCGTCTATAATTAGATCCTCAAAAAGGTCTATGTGTGCCATATTGTTAGCCGGGGGAATAAATCTCGATTTTTTCTTTAAAGTGCTTGGTGCTGGCATGTTGGTAAGGAGATTTTCCGGTACGTTCGAGGACCATGCCAAATCCGATGTACTCATGTCTGTCTCATCTTTGTCTGCTTGTAATTCTGATAAAGTGCACAACGCTGGTATGTCTCTGATGGAAAGGGCCGATGGTATTTCTAATTCTGAGTGACAGGATGTATCGTTGATGTCAACTCCTGCAAAAAATTTTGCCAGCCTTAGTTTTCTAATGAATAGATGTAAGTCCACTCTGCATTGCGTATAATCAAAGTTAGATGTCAGACAAAAAGATAAACCTTTGGACAGGACTTGAATTTCTGTGTCTGTTAATATTCTTTCTGACAAATTGACGACTTGTGCGTTTTGAGTCATCATCATTGCTTCTGTTTCTTGACCTTCCCAGAGCGTGTCTGCCGGGCTCCGGATTGGTCTCTCTTTTTTGGATTTGCCTTGGCCCCTTCTCCCCCGTCTGTTCTTCCTCTTGTGTATTTCGACTGGTTCCTGCCTTGCGTGTTCTTTCCAACCTGGTGCAGGAGTTTCATCTCTTCTAAAAAATTCAGTTTTGGCAGTGGTTCATTCGTACCACTTGAGGTCGAAATATCCGAGGATGAACCTGCACTCATTTCTATCTCCGATTCCTCATCTGATAAAGCTGCGATCGAATTCTGTTTTTGATCTTGTATTCCCTTTCTGATAGAATCATATTTTTTAGAGAAGGTATAAATCCTTCCAGTGGCATAGTCCTCTTTGTCACGTAGGAATTTCCTCTGTTTCCTTTCCTTTATCTCTTCCTCATACTTATTGATGTTTTTATCCATCTGTATTTTAAGCTCATTAGCTGCTTTGGATTCTGCACCCATATATACACTTGATTCCAATAATTCTATTTCCTTCAGGGCTTTAGATCTGTCACTTTTGGCATATTTCACCAAGGTTGCTAGCATTTTAAAAGAGCATTCATTTGTGGCTTCTCCCCATTCCTGTAGCATTTGGGGATCCGGATCTTCATATGTTGGAATAGTCAAAATTCTAAGACCCCTTGGTATCCGTTTATTGTCAATATAGTTTTGCAAGGATTTAATTTCCCACCATTTATTTGTTTCTTTTTTATGCAATTTTTCCAGTAGTGCCATGGACTGTTGTATTGATTTAGATTGACCAGCCTTTACTTGTGACGTACTTTTCCTTGAATTAATGCTTTCACTAAACAAAGCGGAAGCCTCCGCATCTCTGCTTTGCTCCTTGTCCATCATACTAAACAGTTTTTGTAAAAACGTATCTGGTATGAAAACGGTGAAAAATATTACCTTTTCCAAATAGAGGTAAAAAGTCCTGTTTTTTTCTCTGGCAGAATCCGTGTTTTAGCCACGAAATTCCAGGACACCGACTTTAATAACTAAATGGATAACATGCAATGTCATCAGAAGCTTCCAAAATGCAGAGATCCGGGAATCTTGTATTGTATATCCCTTGTTAGTACAGACTTTGTGGAAGACATTGTCACACGTGCCATGTGCACCGCCTACCTTACAGATACCTCCCGTGTCCTCCGACCCGAATGTTGCTGTTGTAGACCTGTGCATGCACGGCTTCTCTGTCCTCCATCAGTTCCGTTCCCTTTACTCTGCGAAACGTTGCTCTGATGGGCGGCTGCGTCGCGGATCCTCAATAAACCAAAAAACAGCACTTTCTTCCAACTTATTTGCGACGCGCTCAGTCCTTAGTTTGTTTGCTCAAAAAACATTAAGCAGTGCATGGGTGCCCGTCCCATACGCGGTCGGTCGCGTTAATACAAAAAGAAAAGGGAAAAAGAAAGCGAAATATCGCTTCCGGGACGGCACTCTTCCTGAATCATTAAACATCATCCAACACGTCAAAAAAGGATCTCCATCAAACGTCCTTTATTTGTAAAGCATGGTGGACAAGTTGCAAAGGAGAGAACAAAAACAACTACGCGTTTCACCCGAAGGGGCTTCGTCTGGTTGTAAACATCAATGACAGGCTTCCCATTTAAACACTCGTGCATGCAAGTAAGAAGTCCTTCTTTACTTTCCCTTATGTTTCCTTCTCAGACCCAATGTATGTTTCTCTGAGTGACATCTTGGAATGGTAAACAATATATGCATATATGTCCTGCATCCAATGTGTCACTTCTAAAAATGTTACAAAAGTAGCCCATCATGGGCTAATATATTATCCCCATATTTATAAAGTGCATTGTGCAGTATGACCATGTGTGTTTCCCCACATCAGTGATGTCATCAATGACATTTGTGATGTCATCTTTGATGTCCTGGGTGTTAGTGTTAGCAGTGCACGGTGGCGCGAGTTATGGTTGCTTATCTTACCATAACTGCCGAATTTCAGGGGGTTTTCAGTTTTACTTTGAACCATAACGTCCCTTTAACAAAGTTTTTTTACTGAATTTGATAGGTTTTTAGTATCGCAACTTAACCATAACGTCCCTTTTAACAAAGTTTTTTCACTGAATTTCATAGGTTTTTAGTAGCGCAACTTAACCATAACGTCCTTTAACAACGTTTTTTTACTGAATTTCATAGGTTTTTAGTAGCGCAACTTAACCATAACGTCCCTTTAACAAAGTTTTTTTATTTTACTGAATTTCATAGTTTTTTAGTAGCACAACTTAACAATAATAACTTTGACTTTATGTACATGTAATATGGAACATACTGAACCCTTTCTACTGAATTTGATGGTCCGCGGACATGTTCGGACAACAGTACCAGCACCTAAAAACTCTGGGGGGTTATATGTAATTGTTATATCATAACATAGGAACATTTAACAAATTCACAAAGCAGCACAGATACAAAGTATATGTAGTAATACATAAGAAATGTAACCCATATATGTAACACACTAACCATTCATTTAAATACAATATGTTCTAAAATGGAATATACCAAAAGAAGATAAAGTAGCTTCCAACATAATTACCTCACAGACACTCCACAACTAACAGCAAGACCAGATGTATAGACTACTGATTTCATATCTTACAAGAAATATTAAGTGCACTCATTTAATTTTACTCATATATTTATAAACTTTCTATATTAGAAAAAAAAACATATTAATTCTTTGTTTTCTCACAGAAATGTGTAGTACTCTGGACTGGCTAGAGGACCATTTCCCACGAGAGGAAAGGTTAGAAGATAGTCCCCCTAATGGTACACACTTTACTATATAAACCAATTAATAAATATTATTTTGTATACATTCAACATATACATTTTTTTTACAGACCCTACAAAAATTGCAACTTCCAAAGAAAAAGAAGCAGTGGATAACACTCTTGAACACATTACCCACAAAATGGACCAACTTATGGCAAATTTTACGGATTTAAAGAACTTTGTGGAAGATAACCTAAAACCACCATCAACATACCATTGTCCCACCTGTACTTGTCCCCCCTCACCATATCCCATTCATTTAACCCCAAACTCTCTCCATGGACCACAACGTTTGGATGAGATTTCCATCCCTTCTTCACCTGATCCCACTTATATTGAAAACCCTAATTCTCCTGTTTTTGTTTCCGTGTCTGCCCCACCTTCTCAGTCATAAATTGTTTATATATGTTAAATAAAATTAATTTTTTATATTTTGTTGTAATTACTTTCAGTTCTTTGTGGTAAAACCAATTTAGGTGTCCACGGACAGCGCGGTTGTTCGAAATGTTCATAAATAAACGAAAATGTAAGTGTCCTGAGGACACTATATCTGTCGGTAATGTTCACATGCAAGTTGAAAATGTTCTAAGAACACTCGTAGTGTCCTGAAATGTTCGTAAATAAACGAAAATGGAGGTGTCCTTAAGAACACTATGCCTGTTCGTAGTGTTCGCTAGCAAGTTGAAACTGTCCTAAGAACACTCGTGGTGTCCTGAATTGTTCGTAAATAACCGAAAATGGAGGTGTGCTTGAGACGCTATGTCTGTCCGTATTGTGCACAAGTAAATTAAACTGTGCTAAGAACAAACGGCTGTCCGTAACTGTTCGTTTTACGTGTGACGCACTTTTAATCAGTTCAGGACCCGAACACTGTCCGTAGAACATCAACACGCATGCGCAAAACAATGTCCGTACATTGGGTGTCCTGCGGACGGCTGCTACCTTAGCAAACATGCTCATGAAACAATCATGTGACTGCGCCCACGCTGATTGCGTGTTCTGAATGCGGACACTGTTCTTGTCCCCGAACACTTTAAAAGTACATTTCCAAATAATCCACAATATTTCTCATTAAAAACTCAACATACCACAAATCCCACATACTAATCCTAAATTTCCACATAGTTTTTGTGACTTTTTGAACCTTTCTTGGTGTTCGATCTGTCTTGCGGACGGCGCGCATGTCCGCGAACCGCGCACAAGCACCCCTATAAAAGACCACGCCCTAGAGCTCATTCTCATTGTGTTTCTGGCTATTCTACAGAGCACAGAGATTTTTGCTGCAACCTGCAGATTTCCATCTTCAACCTGATGGCTTCTGTGGCTCCACTGCTGCCACCTGGTGTTGTATCTGCCTCAGCACCACCCCCACCCCCTCCACCACCACCACCTTCTCAAGGGCCTGAAGAGGGGAACAGGAGTGAGGATACAGAGGAGGAAGAAAAGGATGACGAGAATGAGGTAGAGGAAAACCCTACTACCCGCCCTCGGCGTGATTCTTGGGTGTGGCGGTTGTTTACCATTCATGGGAATGGTCCTAAGGCTCGTGCGAACCGTGTCACTTGCAAAGAGTGCAAAATGGTACTCAGTCGCGGGAGGCATGGTTCGTATAGCTTTGGGACTACGACCATGAAGCAAAACCTGAATTCATTCCACACTGGGGCCATTCGCAAGGTTGTACCTTGCGAGGAGCGTAGTAGGTTGATTGCCTCTACTTCATCCTCCATTTCTGATCCTGTCACCACAAGGAACACCTCTCTGGGACAGCGTCTTCCTCAAGCTGCCTCACAGGCCATACAGAATTCTGATGACCCTTACCTTTCGAGGGTCACAGTTGTATGTATGTACTGTGACACAGTACTCTGCAGGGGGGAGCGACTTCGCAGTGCTTTTGAGACTATCGTCTCAGAGCACGAGAAGACCTGCTCACTACCCAAATAAAACCCACTCTACATCTTCCTCTTTCAGCTCGCCCTTTCTTATCCCTGTGGTTGGGTCCCCCCTTTACCCTCCTTTCCCCTCCTCTCCTAGTGTGTCGTGTGTAAAAAACAAAAAAACTACAAAATAACAAAAATCAAAAAGAAAATAAGGCTCTTTTCAGAGCCGCCTTTCACAGTTAAAAAACAGAAGTAAAGATAAATAATGGAGGGCCCTTTCTATTTCTTGAAAGTCTCCGGACAGTTTGCGGACATAAAAAAAATTCGGATGCTACCCTATTGTAACCATTGCATTTTTCTCTGGGAGGAAGTGGTGGCTCTGAAAAGAGCCTTTGGGAGGTGTTTGTATGTCAAAAATTATAAATACTTAACACCTACTTCGAAATGCATGCTGCATTTCTAAAAAAGGTCGCAATGCATTTTGTACATTTCTCAGAAAAATCTGATTGCCAGCATAGGTAAGATGGACACCATCTCTGCGAAAAATGAATGTACTACGAAACATAATATTTTCATTGTGAAAAGAGGACATGCCAAAATCTCTTAGGAAGGCACAAACAGCCTTATTGACATTACGCCTTGCTTTCTCCATTTGTGGACCACATGAGAAAGAACGAAGCCACATTTGTCTCTGCGCAATCCGTGAAAAAATTACTTTGGAGTTTGGAAACATGTCCATGATCTTCTGAAGTCCTCTTTCATTGCAAATTGCAAAGAAATTCCAGACACATGTCCTAAACTGTTCCCTCCACAATGAATTACAATTATGTCTGGATGTTCCTCTATCTTCAAAGTTGCACAGAGAGGTAGCAAGTCCAGCCACTTCATTCCACGGACTCCATGCCAATGCACTTCCACATGTGGGAATCCAAGATCTATAGATACTCCACAGCTTTCTGCATGCACCTTCAACCAATGTATCCACGAGTCTCCCAAAATCCACACAATCTGTTTTTTAAAACACTCAGCCATAGCTATCTGTTCTTCTCTCAGCAGAAAGAATATCTGAGAAAACCTCTCCTATCACAACACACTCACTAAACTTTACTGACCAATCCCTTGCTGCATTCAATCTCATTTGCATACCTCCCCACCCCAAATTCCCCGGATGTAATACGCGGTGTCCTAGAACTACCGCCATGTCCGCGAACAAATCGTAACATGGACAGCCCTTCTACCATTTCCACTTCACTCTCTGTGCCATTCCCTCATTGGATGTAGCTAAGAAATCACATGACCATCCACCAATCAAATCCAAGACCTCTACATGTAACTGCATCAACATAGATCAGCACTGCAAATGTACAGTGAATCTCTCGGACTACAAGTCTCATACCATTGGCAAGCACGATCTACGAGAAATACTAGACAAGTCTCCAAGATTTCTACTTGCAGCTTCGTCCATATCCATATGCAGGAACACAAACTACAGGTATGCATATTTTCTATACAGTACATGAACACATTTTCTAATCGACTTTTACCTTGTATAATCTGTAAAATGAATCTACAATAATTTTTTCATTCTCCTAAAATGAACTGTGACTTACAAACCTTTATACCGTTTAATTTCTTCGTACACACACGCAAATAATGTTAAACTAACATTTTTGAAATAAAATATATAGACTACATATGATCAAACAAAATTACATGCACACTCTATCATCAAATCTCAAAGAATAATATTTGTACAAACACATACTTGGTTTTAATTTTTTTAGTTTATATAATTACTTACATTTATATAGGACAAGCAGGCTATGACATTGACTCCCTCTGACGTGGAAAAGCAGGCTATCACATGGACTCACTATTACATGGAAAAGCTTAGTTACAGGAATAGTGGTATACAGTGGTACATTATGATTTTGACAAGCCATAGTAAAGATATTTTCTTTCCTACAGTTAGTCATAAGATAGTTTTAATGGTTTTGAGGAAGGCGCTGAGCATTTCAATTTAAAAAATCTATGTCTAAATTAAAAACAGTGCTATACACAAACCGAATTACTAATTTCTTTCTTTTACAATTGCAGTGAAGACCATTCTCCTGAAAATAAGCAGCCAAATTTGAATTACAAAGAACAACTAAGAAGCAAACTGCTCATTTTAGAAAAAAAAGTAAGTAGATTGTTACCATAATATTTGAATTATTACTCAAACACACTCTAATGTTAATTCATGCTACTTCTCTGCCTAAAAATAGAGATTCTGCACCATTCTGACCAAAAATCCTCCCGTCTTAAACAGTGATTTACTGGCAGAATGGCCCACAAATTCCTATTTTTCGCCACACAAATTACCCAACTCAGCCACTAGAATTTAGATGTTGTAGAAGAAACAACTGTTTTAATTGTATAGCTTTAGATATACTATTTATACTTCTCCACACCACTGGCTTACTTTTTTCTGTCATCTGAACCCCAGTTTATTAACACATTAATTCAAGAATACCGATCCCTAGTAGTTGTACTTACCAATGCACAATCACACACCATTACATACATCTTTATCATCTCACTCAAACACTCATGCACACAACACACATGCATTGCAGAACACCCCAACCCATACCTTCTGTATTTTTTTCAACAGACCCTAAAGCATGCCTACCAAAAAGCAACTCCGTAGAAAGGAACGCTGAAGTAGAGCAAATGAAAAGAAAAGTCTCCAGCATAAACATCCATCTACAGCAGAATTTGTAAAAAAAAGTTGAAACACAACAGCTAATACAGTCATGTAGTGAAACAGAAGAAGTTTCTAGTACAAAAACGTTGCCTCCTCTATCAAAAAGTAAAACAACCCAAAAAACAATTAACAGAAAATCAACTATCACTACAAATAAAACTTCTTGTATAAATCTTGATATAGTACAAAGTAAGCATACTAAGAAAAGTATTTTAGCCAAAATGTTCCGTCACAAAGTCCTTCAAAATCTTATAAAAACAGGAGAGAAACCAGGTTCAACACTTCAAACCTATCGTAGGAAAGTAATCTTAGAAGCGTTGATAGACAGTGCACTTCTTCTCAAAAGAAAGTTATTTATTTTAGTGTTAAACAGAATGAAACCACTAACAAAACTAATAAATAAATTACAAAAAAGACTTCTCAATAAACAAAATGTCAACAGAAATAACTTCTTAAATATCTGTGGAGGTGAATGGAGTCACACTACAAGCACAGAACCATACTTTAATGAAGAAGCCTACAAACAAAAGCAAACAAATACAATTGCCATACATAGCAGTGATTGAGGTTATGAACAAGTTAATAATACCATAATGGAACAAGAAGTACTCCTTACAAAAATATGCCCTGAAAACGTAGATTTACCCCTCCATTCAACTGAATCAGAACAGCTAGTGTATAAATGGCCATGCACGTCAATGTGTAACATTCTCAAAAAAATGGTCAAGTCTTTACGCCAATTCCTCAATCAATATGTGAAAAGCAAACACAAAATCAAAATTAAACTACTGAAAAAAATATGGATGCTTGTCCAGTGCGCAAGTACACAGGACTACAAGGACATTCATTGGCCTGCATTACAAGACCTACTTGCAAAACACCTTTCCATGATATCAAAAGGATATCAACACATCATGCAAGTATAAGAAATCTAGTTTATAAACTGTACTATGCTAAAAGTCCTGCTTTAGCACTAGCCAATTTAAATAACATTCTTCTACATGGTACAGCAAAAGACATACTAGAAGAAACCGACTATATCCAGACAAAATATTTTGGAAGTGAAACCCACTTACAAGATGAATTAGCTGTAAACCAACTTCGAAACAAATCTGCACATGGCAACCTTTTACTACACACATACAAATAAGAAATACTAAAATTTGAAAGTACTTCAGCTGAAGTACCAAACCACGTGTGTGTATGTTGCCGCAGAACTTTTTATAAAAGTAACACAAAAACTGTAGACCTATCATACAAAATAGAAGACAATGAAGATTCTAAATGGTTTGAATTAGCTCTCTACCTTATAGCAGAAAACAAATACGAAATAACTGACCCCATAATACTTTGCAGTTACTGCACTACAAAACTTGACAACAACCAAACACCTTCACGTGCTATCACAAATAACATGGAATTATATCCACTACCAAAACCCCTTCAACAACTTAATTTATATGAGAGCATCATAATTCAAACAGTGCACCCATTTCAAGCAATAATACGCCTTCAACCAAAAACTGCAAAATTACCTCCCTCTGAATTAGTAAAAGGTATTCGTGGAAAAGTAGTGTATTTACCATTAGATCTAAAAGAAAATGTGCACACTCTAGGAGTGCAACGTCCAATGCAGCAATCTTTAGGTATCTTGGTAAATGGAGTACCTACAAAAGACAAAAAAATATGGCAACAACTGGTAGATTTACATAAAGTTAGAGAAGCCCTGCAATATCTTAAAGAGAATAATGAATATTACAAAGAAATTAATATTGAAGAAAACTTGAAAGATACAACTGAAATAATTCAAGAGACACAAGAAGCTGGTCAATTTGAGCTCCTAGATCCCGCAACAATATCAAACACTTTAGACCATTATACAATTCATCCATTGCACTCTAATGACACCATAGAAGATGCACTGGAAATGTACCAAATGCGTCAAACAAAAGGATCACCAATCAGCATATGGGAAAAAAGTATAGAAGCACATGCTTTTACTCTACTCTTTCCTACTGGCAAAGGAGGAAGATACGATGATAGACCTATCCAAATATCAGCATCAGAATATCGATCATTACAAATGTATTCTGAAGATCCCAGATTTCCACAAAATGTGGAATACATATTCCACCTACTCTTTGAAAGTGAACTAGCAACTTTATGTTACGGAGTTGCACACATATTAAAATCAGGATCACACTTTCAAAATATGACAGCTACACAATTATTACAAAAAGTTCAACAAAAAGATGAGGTTTTACAAGCAAATCTTACAAATCTATTAGCAAATATGCGTGGTACTAAAGAGTACTGGTTTCGACATCATGGAGATGTACGTTGTATGATCAGAAAGCTTGGCCCACCCACTTGGTTTGTTACATTAAGTTGTGCAGAATATGCATGGGAAGATTTACATGCTTTCCTACGCATATCAAACGAAAACAAAACAAACATAGATATACTAACACCTGGAGAACTTTGTTCACAGGATCCTGTTAATGTTTCAAGATATTTTCACCATCGCATCATTGCTATGCTACATTTTATTTGTAACAAAACTGTTCCTCCCCTTGGAGAAGTGCAACACTTCTTTTGGAGAAAAGAATACCAAGCCAGAGGAGCACCACATGTCCACATGCTTTTATGGATTAAAGATGCTCCTAAATTTGGTCAAGACAGTGATGCCACTGTTTTACAGTTTATTGAAAAATATGTCACTTGTGAAATTCCATCAGAATCCGCAAATAGTGATCTTCATGCAAACATTTTACAATTCCAAAGACACAAATGTGGCAAATATTGTCGTCGCAAATACAAAAACAAAGGGAAATACTACACCAAATGCCAATTTGGTTTCCCTAGACCAGTTACAAATACAGGTCAAGTGAACAACCTCATGTCTTCAGTTAGACATAGTGTTAAAGGTAAATCACCTAAAAATACATATTGCATAAAAAGAAAAGAAGAAGAAAAATATATCAATGATTGCAATTCAATCATTGCCCACTTATGGAATGCAAACATAGACGTGCAGTACATTGCAGACAATTCTACTGCAGTTGCACGATATGTCACAGCATACTTAACCAAATCAGAAAAGACAGAGCTCCAAGACCTCTGGAATGACCTGTCGTCAGATAAAACAGTGTCTCAGAAATTATACAGCTTGGGCATAAAAATGCTGCCCCATAGAGAATGTGGATCCTATGAAGCAGCTGATCGATTAACTGGTACTGCATTGTATGGTAAATCTGCAAATATAGTATGGCTAAGTCTTGGTCCAGCTAAATCTAGAAAAAGAGTTCTAAAATCATACAAATATTTAGAAACAATATCCAAACAAGATCCCAACAGCCAAGACATTTTAAAAAACAATTTATTGGACACATACTACCCAAACAGGAGTACCACTTTGGAAACCATGAGCCTATACCACATAGCCCAAAACTACACATACAAAAATAATATAAAACCTGATGAACAAAACCGTAAATACAAAGTGACAAACTGTGAAGGCAGCTTAGTAAAACTCACCAAACCAAATTTAATTAATCATATCAAATTGTCATTAAAGACTCCTCAACATAAAGAAGTATATTACATGTCCCTGCTACAACTCTTTAAACCATGGAGAAAAGAAGAAGAAATACTAGATAACTATGACTCATATCAAGACGCTTTCAAAGCAAATGAAAGCAGTATAACTGATGTAAACTTTGCACAGTACAAAACAATGTTGCACAATGAACAGCAACACGAAGAAGAACTCCAGGCCCAACTAGATAAGGACACTTCTGACAGTAGTCAACCTTCTATCACAGGAAGCCAAGAACCACTGGGAGACCCACTAATAACAAATGAGGCAGAAATAGCTATGATAGAAGTAGAAAACACGATGTGTCAGTATGAGGAAAAAGAAGACTAAACTATACTACAATCAAAGCTAAACAATGAGCAACGTAGCACTTTTCAAGAAGTAACAAAATAAATTGCACATGGTGTACAACATGAAAACAAAGAATGCACCTGTCAAAATTACAAACCTATACTATTGTATGTCAGTGGTGAAGCTGTTTCTGGCAAAACATTCCAAATCAAAATCATCAGTAAGTTCCTTCAACAATTGACAAACAACAAACTGTCAGCTGTTGTCACTGCCCCCACAGGTTTAGCTGCCTACAACATAGGTGGTGTCACTTTACACTGATTACTACTCCTGCCAGTGGACCACCAAAACAAATTAGATTATTACAAACATTCTGCAGAAGCTGCAATGGAACTACACAGAGTATTGAAACAAATGAAAATGCTACTAATAGATGAAGTGAGCATGGTGTCCAACCTAATGTTGGCTTTGATTCACCTCAGATTACAAGAAGTACTCAAAACAAACTATGAAGAGCTCTTTGCAGGAAGACACATTATTGTTTTCGGAGATCTTCTTCAATTGAAACCAGTAAAAGGTGAGCCTATTTTTAAAACATTAGGACACAAACTCTGCCATAAAACTGTTGGCAGCGTTGGAAATGTCAACATTTGGCAACATTTCCAATACAGAGAATTAACAGAAAACATGCGCCAATCTGCAGATCTCACTTATGCCAACATCTTAAAAAGTATCAGAGTTGGTATACTTTCTAAAGAAGCAGAAGCAATATTGAAAACCCGGCACATTCATGCACTTTATGGTGATAATGCATGTGCTACAGATGTTATGGAACAATTAGCCCACAAAAATGTCAATTGTATGGCCTTAATGCCAACTCTTGCAAGCTGTTTCAAATTCAATGAAATAATGTTAAGTAAAGAAATGCAACCAATAATGGAAATTAGCGCCACAGACAAACTAGATGTACATGGAATGACACTACCCATGTGTGACCAAGCCACAACAAGACTAAATAGTTTAGAACAATCAATCTCAAACACAGCAGGCTTGGAAAAGATATTAAAGTTATCCTTAAATTGCAGAGTAATGCTGAAACGTAACCTTGACGTGGACCAAGGGCTAGTTAATGGAGCACTGGGTACAGTTGTTGGCTTTCAAACATACCCACGTAACAACAAAATTCAGTTTGTCAATGTTCTCTTTGACAAACTTTCAGAAGTAAAAAGAATAGGACGCTCAACAGCTCGATTCCTTCTCTTCAAAGACATGTATGTACGCAGAGAACAATTTTCTCTAACTCTTGCATACGCAGTCACCATTCATAAATCACAAGGCCTTACCCTAGACAAAGCAATGATAGACATTGGTAACACAGTCTTTAAAGAAGGGATGAGCTACGTAGCACTATCATGCTTACGTACACTTGAGGGTCTATTTCTAATCAACTTTGATGCAAGTAAAATAAACGCTGATATTCCTTGCATTTTAGAATACAATAGACTTCGTTCACTATACACTCCCCATCTAAACACATATTCTGTTCCACAAAAAGTAAAACATTATAAAAGAAAAATAAATCAAACAGAAAAGCAACAGGATGTCACTGCAAATCCTCCAAAGAGAGTAAAAGAAAGTAATACTTCATCAAGTGCCACAAGCAAAAAAGAATCAATTAGGGAAAGTAAACCAGGTACTTCTTCAAAGAAGGAAGACACACTCCAAAAAAAGCCGTCAGATACAGAACTACCTGGTCCATTTAAACTCTCAAATATAGTTGATGTAAGTTGCTACGCAAATGTAGCAATGAATATTCTATTACCACCAATTGTTGAGAACATTTACTTACACAGTACAGACCTATTGTGTTTGCAAATGTTAGTACTTCACAGAAATGCAGCAAACAATCCTGACAACACGTATAGTGTTTATGGAATAAGACAACAATTGGACTACTGTGCTGGAATGGTGAAATTTACTATAAACTCACAGGAAGATCCATAAGAATGTCTAATGTACTTACTATTAGTACTGGAAAACAAAAACATACCTATAAATGAAATCTTTCAGATTTCATACATGTGGAAACATACATGCACTCTCTGCAACAATGTGACACAAGAACAAATCCCCAATGAGCGCTTTGTGTATATATCAATACCTAATTGTGAATCCGTTCCATTTCAGCAACTTGTACAAAATGCAAACCACGGTAGATTAAGTTCGAGCTGCAATTCAGATAATCGCTCCACGTTAGTAATACAAACACATAGTAAATACGTAATACTAATGCTTCTACGTTACAATGCAGATGGTACCAAAAAGAACTGCAAGCTGACTGGATTCACACATGGTCAAATATCACTTGGTAGGAAAACCTTCACAACAATAGGTATAATCTACCACGCAGGAGCCACTACCAACTCAGGGCACTACACTGCATATATAAAAAAGAAATGTGGATGGTTTGAATGTAATGATAGTATTGTTACTCTAAAGCAGAGATTACCAGCAAATCTTACAAACGCTTATTTAATGTTTTTAAAACCAAAATTTGATAACTAAACTGTACTTAAACCTTAAGTACACTTGTAGTAAAAAAAATATAAACTGTCACAATATTCCAAAAGCTATCTAACTGCCCAAAGATGCTACAACAACTAATTAGATAAATTAATACCACTCAAATAGAGCAAAAAATAAACAGTTAGAATACGCCAATTGGTATCTAACTGTCCCAAAATTTAGAAATATCCAAATAGATAAAGCAATACCACAAAATTATATAAAATAATAAACAGTTAGAATACGCCTACTGGTACAAAATTATATAAAAAAATAAACAGTTAGAATACGCCTTAGAACTGCTCCAATATTTTACAATATCCAAACAAATACCTAATATCTTACTGCTCCCAAAAACTGGAACAATCCAATGTATAAAGCATTAGCCAGAAACAACAAGTAAACACTGAAAACAAACAAACAAATAAACTGTAGCATAACAGAAAAAGTTTTTTTTTTAATACAACATGGATTTTTTATCTCCCACAGACCCAATGATTTTAGCAACAAACACAGAAACTGAGCAAATTGCACAGTACTCTGGTTTGTCATCTACTAAATATGAGGGTCAAAAAAAAGAAAAAATTGTGATTGTACAATGTAATAAGTCTTTATAAAATACTAATACTAACATGCTATTTTCTTTTATCACAGAAATGAACAAGAAAAACATGGACTCCAGTTACTAAACCAAATAGTAAGTATAACATGATAAATACAACCATCGCAGCATTGTTCCTTATAAATTTGTTTTTGACTCAAAGTTATAAGCCACTATGAGTGTGATAAGCTGCGGTGCTTGTGGCCAGGGCATAGACTCTTGGGTGCATGGCATATGAGTGTGATGTGCTGCGGTGGTTGTGGCCAGGGCCTAGAGTCTTGTGTGCATGGCCAAATGGCCATGCACCCAACCTTCTATACCCTGGCCACAACCACCACAGCATATCACACCCATAGGTTCAAGGATTGTTGAACCATTTTAATGTCCACGGACACAAGGAAGTTCCTAGAACACATTCAACTTGCCAGAGGATGATACGGACAGCGTCATCAGGACACCCCCATTTTTTTTATGTACGAACATTTCAGGACACCGTGAGTGTTCTTAGAACACTTTCAGCTTGGCAACAAACAATACAGACAACGTCTTCAGGACGCCCCCTGCGAACATTCCAGGACCCCACGCGTCTTCTTAGAACACTTTCAACTTGATACCGATTCCAAATACTGTTTGTTTACGAACATTTCAGAACAACCGTGTTGTCCGCAGACAAATCGAACACAACAAAAGTGTCTAGCACATAAAAAAAATACAACATTGCTCCTATCTCATACTCCCCCACCCTCCCCAAACACTCTTACACACCAACACACTCCAGTAAATACAATTTTTAAACCAAGTTTCACCTTGTTGTCCGCGGTGGTCCGTGAATGCAAGATGCGGGCGCCACCAAAAATCTGACGCACTCCACGCCCCACGCCGTCCAATCAGCGAACATGTCGGATCTCCGCGGACATCGCGCAAGCCGCTCGACCAATCAGGGCACTGTCCGCGGAGCGAACCGGGAAGTCCGTCCGCGGAGCGAACGGAGATATCACTAATTTTTTTGCCTTACATTTTGGTCATTTTAAAAAAAACTACTGGACGGATTTGCACCAAATTTGCAAAAGCACGCTTTCTGGACCAAGCCCCTGCTCCTGCTGCAAATTTGGTGTAAATCCGTCCAGCGGTTTGGGGTGTAGGCGTGCGCAAAGTTTTTTCCCATTATGTCTATGGGAAAAAACAAAAGTTTTGGGACCCCTCCTATAACTTTGCCCCCCCTGGACCAAACCTCTCCAGAGTGGGCCATATACTTTTTTTGCAAAGTTTGGTGAGGATTCGTCCAGGGGGAGCGAAGTTATAAGCCACCCAAAAAATGCTCTTCCTATGGAAACACCAACTTAACCATAACTACATGGACGCTACTGCGTCCATGTAATATATTTTGGTCTGTTTTCCTACAAAATTGTAACCTCATCCCCCCGATGTGGAACAACCCCTGATACACAACCTATACAGTATTTAACCAGTTCTTTTTTTCTGCATTACCGTAACAGCAATGTACCACATAAAATGTTGGATGATTTATGTTAATTATTGGCTGAATTATTTGGCGAAAATGATTTTATTGTGATATGTGAACATGAAGGTGATTTAATGGCCCTGATGCAGACCTGTGTAAATTGAAGGTCGAAACACGTGTAGGCAGGAATGTGATAATAACAACTTTTTGAAGAAAGACATATTTTGTTTTAATTTTTGGACAATAACTAAGGAGGAAGTTAAACATTGATTATTGGACTTATACGTTTAATTGATGGACTATGAGCAGTGGATAAACCATCCTGTTGGTTTTTACATATCTTTGTTGTAGACTCATACAGGGACTTGGAGTCTGGTATGGTAGTCCTTGAAGCTAGTATTATCTGTATAAGTAACCTAATTTGACAGCAACAAACGTGGAGTGGTCTGCGCAGCAGAGTATATGTCCCCCTTTTGATTGGAGGTGTATTAGTTTGATAAGTATGAACACAAAGACAGCAACCACAAGCTGATGAACATCACTGTTGGCAGGTATCATGTGTTTTTATAATTTAAAACAAATATTCTCCACAAAATGAATCTTGATACTGATCTCTTTTCCAATTTTTGATCAATAACTGACGTTTAGGCATAACTCATGCATTATTCTCTGCTTCAATATATTTCTAAAAGTTAATTTCAAAACTCCGGGAATTCTCTGAAAGTCCTTACACTGCCTGCTAAAATATATATTAGGAGTGTCTATTGAATTCCAGTCCAAATAAAGGACGTGTTAATCACTCTTTGCTTTATCGTCCTTTTCTTAGTCATCGATTGAGTCTGCACACGTGGAAATTCTTCTTCTTGTCTTGCTTCTGGATCAGCAACAGTGTGAGGGAAGGTCTTGCCTTTATAAACTTTCACATTGTTTAGGTGCAACTAAGCTCGTCTTCCTGATATTTTGGCAGCGAAAGGGGACTCTCCCTCAACAACAAAAGGGCCATTGAAACATGGCTCATGCCACTTCCTGCTGACATTTTTAATTAACACTAGGTCCCCAAAATATAACTAAGGTTGTGGTAATAGTTCACTCTGATTGGTTGCCAAATTAATTTCTTCCATGTTCTTAGGCCATCCCCCCGACACTTGACTTGATCCAAAATGAAAGAGATACTGGTAGTCATACATGTCAAATAATCATGCATTTCATCACCTAAAGTTTTTGCTACACTCTGGGCATCACTCCTAATCCTAGACGGAGGTGTAAGGGGTGTTCTCATTCGATGCCCGGTCACTAGCTCATGCAGGGTGAGGTGGTGGTCTGACCCTGGCTTATTCCAAAGGGCATATAAGGCATGGGGTAGGCAATACAGCCATCCCTTTTTCAAAGTCAATTTAATCTTGGCAATCCTTTCTTTGAGGAGGCCATTGAGTCTCTCGCATATTCCGATCGCTTCCGGGTGATACGCAGAAGAGAACGTGTGCTTTATACTTAATAAAAGTACTATTTGTTCAAATAGCTTATTGTCAAAATGGGGCCCATTATTGGATGTTAGCACTTCATGTACACCCCACCTCGGGAATACTTCGCACATTAAAATCTTTGCTGCGCAAGGTGCATCAGGGTGTGTACACGGACCTGCCTCGATGCACCTAGAGAAGGGACACACACCCACTAATATATACCTATATCCATTACATGTCCGCAGCATATAGACATAGTCGATATGTAAATGCTGAAACAAACCATTTGGTCAAGGTATTACTCATCTGATCATTCTCAGTGTATGCCCAGCAATGAACTTTTGAGATACGATGCAATTCACCATAAATAGTGCAACATGTTCCAACAAATTAGGAATTAACCAGTCTTCTGCAATATTAGCAGCAAGACTTTCACTAGTTATATGCGCGGGGTAATGCAGCTGTTCAAGCTTTCCAGTGCTGTCCTCTTGACCTACAGCTTTCGTAGGGGATAAAGAACATACCTTTTGTTTCCACGATTCTTGCTCTTCCTGTGGTGCACTTCCCTGAATCTCTATTAATTGGGTTACTGACAACTTATTAAACCCCTCTTTTCCTAACATTGATGTAGCTGAATTTTCTTTAAAGGGATGGTCTAGTAAAAATGTTTATTTCAAAAATAGATAGGCCACATTAAAAAAAAATACTAGCATCCTCCGTTTTAAAACTTCCTATGTAAAATTTTGAGCTATTCAAGCTCAAAATTCGAAAAAGCAAGCACAGGGGCGCCGCCATTTTGTGAAATGGAGGCCCTCCTGTGCTGGCTTTTGCTTTTGCGGCACTAATGAAGGAAAAGCCAGCCAGCTGTAGTAAACAAAGTCTACCGCTGGGTGGCTTTCCCTTCATTAGTGCTGGGACTCGGAGGACGCGGACCGGAGACCAGAGCAGGAAAGCTGCAGCTGAATCTCGGTAAGTGCTATTTATTTATTTTTACAAAAAATAAGCACTAGCTGTGGTTTTTTTTCTAAGTTTTCCGGGCTGGAGGAGCCCGGAAAACTTAGAAATAAAACCGCAGCTTTAAAAACGTTGTATTTATGTTTGCGGTCGCTTTTGAAGCGACCGCAAACATAAATACAACGTTATTGTGTTGGAAAACGCTGCGGTTTTTCGTTCCAAGTTTCTCAGGCTCCTCCGGCTCGGAGGAGCCTGAGAAACTTGGAAAGAAAAACCGCAGCGTTTTCCAACACAACTGCGTGTGTTTCTGCCTGCTGTGGCTATCACTTTGGGTCTCCGGTGCTCCAAAGGGAGCACCGGAGACCCAAAGTGAAAGCCACAGCAGGCAGAAACACACGCGGTTATGTTTACATGCCGCGTAGTGTTTCTACCTGCAGCTGATTTCCCATTTGGAGCCCCAAATGGGAAATGCTACGTTGTCTGCCTGAATCTTCTTTTCCATTTGGGGCTCTCGGGCTCCCCGTGGGGAGCCCGAGAGCCCCAAATGGAAAAGCAGATTCAGGCAGACACAACGCGGTTGTTTTCCGCAACGCCGCGTTGTGTCTGCCTGAATCTGCTTTTCCATTTGGGGCTCTCGGGCTCCCTGTGGGGAGCCCGAGAGCCCCAAATGGGAAATGCTACGTTGTCTGCCTGAATCTTCTTTTCCATTTGGGGCTCTCGGGCTCCCCGTGGGGAGCGCGAGAGCCCCAAATGGAAAAGCAGATTCAGGCAGACACAACGCGATTGTTTTCCGCAACGCCGCGTTGTGTCTGCCTGAATCAGCTTTACCATTTGGTGCTTTCGGGCTCCCGAGAGACCCAAATGGTAAAGCAGATTCAGGCAGACACAACACGGTTGTGTTGGAAAACGCTGCGGTTTTACAACCGCAGCGTTTTCCAACACAATAACGTTGTATTTATGTTTGCGGTCGCTTCAAAAGCGACCGCAAACATAAATACAACGTTTTTAAAGCTGCGGTTTTATTTCTAAGTTTTCCGGGCTCCTCCAGCCCGGAAAACTTAGAAAAAAAACCGCAGCTCGTGCTTATTTTTTGTAAAAATAAATAAATAGCACTTACCGAGATTCAGCTGCAGCTTTCCTGCTCTGGTCTCCGGTCCGCGTCCTCCGAGTCCCGGCACTAATGAAGGGAAAGCCACCCAGCGGTAGACTTTATTTACTGCAGCTGGCTGGCTTTTCCTTCATTAGTGCCGCAAAAGCCAGCACAGGAGGGCCTCCATTTCACAAAATGGCGGCGCCCTTGTGCTTGCTTTTGAGCTTAAATATCTCAAAATTTTACATAGGAAGTTTTAAAACGGAGGATGCTAGTATTTTTTTTTTTAATGTGGGCTATCTATTTTTGAAATAAAATTTTTTACTAGACCATGCCTTTAATATCTTCAGTATCCAAAATAATTATGATATGATATGATATGGCATTTATAACGCGCCTATACACAAGTGTTTCAAGGCGCGATGAGGCAAGGAAGGGGGGAACAAAGCGAAGGCAGACTACGATCATACTAGGCCAGGTATCAATCAGATCGCCCAAGTGCATGGGAAGGGGGAAAGGAAAAGGTGTGTGGGGGAAGGGAGAATGGAAAGTGCAGTACATGGGATAGTAGTAAATTAATAGTATAGTAGCAATAAATAAGAGAATAAAACGGCCAGGTGGTGGCAAGTGCAAGGTAAGTGCAGACTTGAGTGCTGGTAGGGGACTGTAGGGATACAGAAAACAGTCGCCAGGTGCAGGGGTTGCCAAGGAGGCAGTGCAGGTGAGCAACTGGCGGGTCCTGGGCCCAAGTCAGAAGGGTGGCCAGGTAGCCAGTGCAATATCAGTCAGGAATTCTGTAGGGGAGAGGGGGAGAGAACAAAGAAGCCGAGAGAAAGGTTTTGAGGTGCTTCCAGAACTGGAGATGGTTCTCCTCAAGTTTCAGGGAGGCAGGAAGGCTGTTCCAGAGGGAGGCCCCTGCCGAAGAGAGAGATCTACCACCAACTTGTTGCTTGGAGAAGCGACGGACTCTGAGGGAGTTGGAGGTGGATGAGCGCAGAGCTCGAGAAGGAAGATATTTAGGAAGAGAGAGTTGAAGGTATTGCGGCCAAAGGCCCGAAAGGGCCTTGTGGACAATGCAGAGGGTTTTGAACTTAATCCTCGCAGCCACAGGGAGCCAGTACAGAGATTTCAATCCTGGAGATATACGATCCCTGGGCTTGAGGCCAAGGACAAGTCTTGCAGTCCTGTTCTGGATAAGTTTCAGAGGGCGGAGAGTAGAGGCAGGCAGATTTAGATAGAGGCTGTTACAATAATCCAGCCTAGCGAGAACCAGGGCTCTGGAGACAGTGAGTTTCTGGGGGAAGGAGAGGAAAGGAAGAATACCTCTGAGGAGGTGCAGCTGATAGTGTCACTTCTTAGAGACATCAGAGATGTGAGGAGAGAAGGAGAGTGTGGAATCGAAGATGACCCCAAGGTTTTTAGCCTTACAGGTGGTTTCAGGAAGAGGGCCAAGAGAGGCTGGGCAGAGAGCTGCAGGGAAGGAGGGAGTGGGTGTGCCGAGTCTTACCGGCATTAAGGCAGAGGTCATTGGCAGCACACCACTCCTGGATAGCAGACAGACAGTCAGAGATGAGGGAGGGAGAGGAGGAGGCTGAGGGTAGCCTGAAAATGAGCTGGGTATCATCCGCATAGCACTGGAAATTGGGGCAGAGAGCGGCGATTCGGTGGGCAAGGAGTGCCAGGTATTGGTTGAACAGCCAGGGAGAGAGGTTAGATCCCTGGGCGACACCACAGGTAGAGAAAAAGATATCGGAGAGGAAGGACCCAAGTTGGCTCTGGGAGGGTCGATCGGAGAGGAAAGAAGTCAGCCACGCCAAAGCCTGACCATTGATACCCAGGTTATCACGGAGACGGTTAAGCAGGATGGCATGGTTGACAGTGTCAAAGGCAGAAGAGAGATCAAGCAAGATAAGGAGTTTCCATGCTTCTGGCAGCTCTGAAGCCAGGCTGATGGTCATCCAGACAGCCAACAGATTTGGTGTGGAGATTCAGCTGGGAGATGGCCATTTTCTCCAGGAGCTTGCTGAGGAAGGGAGTGATGGAGATTGGGCGATAGTTAGCCAGGCAGGAGGGGTCGGAAGAGGGTTTCTTAAGAAGAGGGTGCACAAGGAAGTGCTTCAAAGGGAATGGGAAGACTCCTGAGGTGAAAGAGTGATTGCAGAAATCAGGCAGGGCAGGAGCCAGGGAGTCAATGTGGTCCTTGATAGTTTTGGAGGAACAGGGGTGAACCTGTTTTGACGAGACTTTCATAGATCAGACTTGTCTAGAAACCTTGTCTGCAGAGAAAAGGGGAAAGGCAGGGAAGGGGGGTGGCTGCAGAAGTACCAGAACAAGAGCAGGGAGTAGAGGGAGGGAGGCGATAGGTGGAGAGTGATAACAGGATGTCCTCGGTTTTTTAAATGAAGTGAGAAGCCAGTGCCATGCAGAGGGCCTGCGAAGGGACAGGAGAGGTAGAGACTGTGACAGGGTTGACCAGTTCCTTGCAGATTTTAAAGAGTTCAGCCAAGTTGTTAGATGCTGCAGCGATGCAGCCTTGGATATGAGCTCTCTTCTTGGTGAGGACCGACAGCCGGTGTTGCCTTTGCAGCAGGCAGCAGGCCAGTTTGTCAGAGGATGAACATGAAGCACACCATTTCCTCTCGGCCACCCTGCACTTCCGTTTTAGGGTGGCGAGGTCTGAGTCATACCAGGAGTTACACTTGGCTTTGGGCTTCAGGCAGATTCTCATGACAGGGACAAGCATATCAAGAGTATCAGATATAGAGGAGCGGAGCGTGGAGACGGCTGTGTCAGGGTGAGAGTCAGCCGGAGGGGGTGAGAAGGTGGCGGCGAAAGCCTCAACTGACACGCGTTTCATGGGTCGGATGATCGAGAAGGTGGGTGGCAGTGATGGAGGTGGCTTGGCCTGAGGGGTAAGGAGGGTGAGGTGGGAGGATAGGAGAAAGTGATCACTCCAGGAGAGAGGAGTGGAGAGGGGGACAGAGAGGGGAAGGTCTGAAGAGATCAGAACATCAAGAGTGTGCCCTGCAGAATGAGTCAGGCCAGAGGGGAGAATGGTGAGTGAGAGTCGCAGATGTCGCGAAAGAGTCTGGAGAATATGCAACTCTTTTGGCTTCTGTATACTTGGCTTCTTTCCCGCAAGAAATAAGATTTGCGCATTTTACAACTGCTGTGGCTACTGGGAGTTGTAGTGCCTTAATGAGCCTCCCCAATAAAGAAGCATGTTGCACTGGAGTGCTGTCTGCGTGGAGGTAGCCCCTCCTTTTCCAATGTGCCAACCCTGCGTGTACGGTTGGCGTCACATGGGTGGAGTAACTGTACACCATCACTTCCTGTCCTTCATGTATCTCGAGTGCGACTGTTAGGCAGAATTATATGCAGTACTCTTTGGGAACACCACACACAATTAAGACTACAAGTGACAGTACAAATTCACCTTTGGTACAAGCCTGTACTACACAGTAAAGTGGTAGCAATGGCTGAGCAGCCAGACTTATCTCAAGAGCAAGTGAGCAGTATCAATAGTTACACAAAGGACAGCAATTACTATGATTCAAACAAACACTGACTCAAGGTTTCTGAGTAAAAGAATATACATTTATTTACACATCAGTTATATAACATCTCACTAAAGTAAAGCAGTCGAAAAATCACACTCTTAATACACCACACCATTCCCAATAGATTCTGAACAAGTTAAGCTAAAAAATGAAGTGTGTTCAAAATGGCACTCCAACAATTTAAAAAGGGAGGGAAAGACAAAGTTAGATACAAATTGAGCAGCACCAACAGGTAAGTAAGCAGGGCAATTTAGAAAGAGGATTACAGTGATGAAATCAAATGAAAAAGGCTTAGGGCCAAAGTCAATAGGACAAAAGTCTTTTGCTCAAGGTCACACAGTTCAGGGTAGTTTGCGGTTAAGTCTTTGCCAAGAGTTCCGGACAAAGTTGGTCAGCAGAAAAGTTAGTTTAAAGAGTAGAGAAGGACAAGCCCTCGGATTGGTGAAAGGGTTCACACTAAAAACACTGTACGGGAGGTAAATGGATTATTAGCCCTAATTCTACCGCATCCTGAAAATTTTAGGCGAAGCCTTGAACAGCAAACATAATAGCGCTAGAGAGCTTATCTGTTTTCTTTCCAGAAGGAGTCGCGATGCCTAGAGCACCAGTCAAAATATGCAAATCATGCTCCAAACCATTTTACAAAAAATATATATCATTTATTAATTTTCATTCAACAATCTTAAACATTTGTTTTCAATGTCAACAAATATTTTTAAAAAAAAAGATATTTTAAAGAAGACAACCCAATCTCTGGAGAAAGTGCAAATGCAGTAGAATAACACTTGTCAAGATTTTAGGGTAAACTAGCAGAGTAAACACCAAGAAATAGATAGCTGTGTTTGAAACAAGAGTAATCCACTTGTGGGATTTCTCTACAGCAGTGTTAAGCAAATACCACCAAATTAGACTTATTCATACACCACATTCATTCCAATTTCAATTCAAACATGCTCATTCTCTCATACATTCCCAACATGTTTCTTTCTGGTTGTGTGTGTGAAAAACAATGTAAACAGAAATTCATCAGGGGTAGTCTGCCGTCTACCGAATCTACTGACACCAAAGATGGTTTTGTATCGAGGTACAATTCCTCTGATGTTGTGCAAGATTTAGCAATAATCAGCACGACATTTTGAGACAAGGCAGTGTTCCTATGCATCAATATTTAAAAAGTTCAAACAACTATGGAGTCCAAATTCTAGGGTCCTGTAAATGATCCGTAGTCTGTTTGGTGCACCACAGCAAGGAAACTCTGTATCTGGAAAGGGGAACATATTAGGGTATATATAGTAGTTACCCCAAGTACTCATTCTATACATGTAGAATTAAAGTATCGTTACTCAGACCTAGTGATTAATACTGGTCGGTAAACTCGTGCCAAATCACATAATAGTGAGGACACTACTCTATTGGTCCAGTGACAAGCCCAACATCAAATTCGAAATAATATCCACTCATGGGAAGGATAATCAGTGGAGGCACAACAAAAAAACACAAATACATGCTAGTTAGGTGATTGAAAGAGGAGGGAGTTGCTCAAGTGCAGATAATTAAGCGATAACAAGTAAAGCATACATCTCACCACCTCTTAGTGAAAGGGTTATTCCGGGGGCTAATACACGTTCTAGTCTCGATGGCCTTGCATCCTTTGGTCATGTGTGTCACCCAGCCATCCTTAATTAGAAGGGCCCCTCCTAACTAGATGTCTATCACTTAAATGTGAATAATCCAGTGTCTGCCAAAGGTCAAGCTACAAAAGGTAAAAAAGATAACAGATTGAGGTTTGCTCTGTGTCTTATTCGATCATGATTTAGATACTGTTGGTCATAATTTGCAGTTTAGGCCTCTCCATTTATTAAGCATGTACAAAGATGGTAGGTCTATTGTAATTGGGTCTCGCAATCCCGCACCGTGTCGTGTGCCATCGGATTTGAACAGGACGGAACTTGTAGCACCTTAACGTGTCCGGTAGTATTGAACTGTTATTTGGATTAAAGTGCCCAGAGCGATTACCTATGAAAATGAGATAACAAGAAGGGGGGCAAAAGAGTAATTACTCGGGAAAACCCCACAATTGATAAACAGCCCACCACTAACTGTGAGGGTGTCCCGGGCCTTTCATGGTTAACGCAATAAAGGGGACCAACTTACTTGCATACGGCGAATCCTTAAGGCCGTGCAGAAAGGGTTCACACACCTTCACCGCGGCTGGATGAAAAGAACAACCGGATTTGCACAGTACCCTTAAATGGAGAAGAAGCTGTAGCTGAGGTGGACGTACCTGGCAGGTCCAGCAGGCTCACGGTTCCTGAAGCGACTGTCGGACTGACATGAAGTAGGAAGACTGGAGGGTCCTACACAGCCCAGGAAAGAAACCAGCAGCAGAGCAAAGCAACAAATAAAAGGTGCGCTCCTTAAAACCAAAGCAGGGTCCGACATTCCTGGCTATCCGGTTCACTGTAGCACTGTACAGCAAATTCGACCAGAGGAGGGATTCCTGGCTTGCAGTTTGGGTGAACTGGTTGGTCCCACCAGCTCAGGGGAAGAAGATTCCTGGTAGATCTTCTCTGTCATTGGAGTCTGAAGATTCGGACCTGCAGCCGGGTTTCACCGGGCGGTTCACTCGTTGTAGGGGTCCTCTTCTGTCTGCTCCTCGTCGGTTCTTTCGTTCCAGTGGTGACTCTGCCTTTCCAATTCCAGAGACCTGCTTTTTATGCAGTTTTCCCCCATTCACACAGCCTGGGTGTCAATCACACAGCAGGGTGGCTGTCCTGGTGGAACATTCACCTAGCCAATCAAACAGGAGTGTGACTTGGGTTACCAAGGGAACCCATGGCAGGGGTCCTAAAAGCACTCCTTCACATCCTGCCTACCCAGACTTTCAGGCACGTAAGGAGGACTTCTGCAGGGAAGCCAGTTAAAAGACAGTGAACAAAGGAGCCAAACCTGGTTTGGCACGCAGGGTAAAACACGAGAAAGACATTTTCAAAAAGAAATGGCGAATAAACCCAGCTGGAACCATAACAAAAGTATATGGTTCAGCGGGTTTAAGTTCGAGGCTACCGAGATAGCCTAAAACAATACCAAGGTTATTTAAGATAACCGCGGTAGGAAAAATAGGGTAGTTACCACTGCCACCAGCCAAGTCTTGATGAAAAGGGAGTGAAACAATGCTCCAAGAGAAACAGGCAAAAAGGGATAAGTATTAACCCTTTCCAGTACTCTATGTAAGATAGTTTGCACTGGTCTGTGGATTTTAAAGAGACTAATAAAGTCAATGGCAACTTTACATGTTCTGGGAGACAGTAGTCAGTCCCAGAAAATGGAGTCTGAGTTGGGAAGTCTAAAAGACAACCATGTGTCACTGCACTGAAGGTGCTATGTAACACACAGTAAAAAGATGATGCCTATGGAGTAGGTGAGGCTCCATAGACTATGAACACAAGAATGTTAAAACACACACAGCAAAACACATGTAAGAGTCGGACAAAAAGGCTCACACTCTTACCAGGTGAACAAAATACATCCTAGAAATCCAGCAAAGCTGCTGAGGGACTAGTTAGGTAAGGAAAATAAGCCATTCTGGAGAATTCTCCCTAACAGCGACAATAAGCGCTATTAATTCTGCTGCTTGCGCTGAAAAGTGAGACAGTAGTCTTGCACTTCATACTACTTTAAACTCTCCATTTAACCTGTGACTCACTACTGCAGCGCCAGAATGTTTTCCCCCACTACTCAAATTAATTTTTGAAGAATCATCAATAAAAAGAATCTCATCTCCCGCTAAAGCATTCTCCTTCACACGGGATATATCATCATAAAATTCAACATAATTGGCACAGTCATGCATATGATCACCTTCTTCTACGGATTCAGCTATAAATGTGGCTGAGTTCACTATTTTACATCCACTATTTTACATCTTAACATTTGAATAGCTGGGTTAGAAATCATCACCTCATAAACTGAAGCTCTTTGAGATGTCAATGTGCCCATGTGTTTCTCTAGAGTGGCAAATAAAGCATGCTCCACGTAAAGGGTCCTAGAGCAACCCATGACAATACGTGTGGACTTCTCAATTACGAATGCGGAAGCTGCCAAAGATTGTTCACAAGGCAATAGTCCTCTCATAACTGGGTCTAAAATCCCACTGTAATATGCCAAACGTTTGTACCCTATTGTGGTTCTTTATGTTTGATTACTAAGCACTGCCGTCATTACTGACCCATCAGTGTGTGAAAACAAATATAATTCCTCGCCATAGTTGGGAATTCCTGAAACTGGGGCTGTACAAATGTCTTTTTTTCTTCAAATCCTTCCTCCATTTCGTCGGTCCATTCTAGTTTTGTTTTACCAACCTGTACTTTCTTTAATGCTTGCAGTAGTGGTCTTGTATATGTGCTATAATCAAACACCCAAACACCCAGTGTATAACGTAATTGCACAAACCCAAAAACTGTTGCATCTGTCTCACTGTGTTTGGTTTTGATGTTTTCATGATTGCCTCAGCTCTCTCAGGTATCACTTTCTTTCCTTCATGTGAAATCAACTGACCATTGTATAACACCTCTTCTTGACAGTACTGTAACTTCTCCATGTCCACCTTATATTCCTTGTCTGCTAGAGTAGTCATTAATCGGATAGAGTCCTGTCTGCACTCATCCTCTGTTTTACTGCAAATCAATAGGTCATCTATGTATTGTATCAGAGCACTTTCGAGATCGATATTGCCTAAATCCATCCGTAGGACTGTGCTAAAGATTGATGAGGACTGACAGTACCCTTAAGGCAAACAAGTGTGTTTAAGTCTTTTTTGATGAAACGTAAATTAAGTCTAGTCTTGGGAGTCCTTATGCAACAGGATCAAGTGATCCCTGTGAAAGGATTCCCTCCTACCTCAGTGACACCTCCTATTCTAGGTGTTGATAATGGTCCTGTATTTGCATACTACTATATCTGCATAGGGGCTTGTTGTGACTGCCCTTGTGGCAGATTCATGTGTACTTGTCCCTGCTGTTGTACCTGCTGTACTTGGGGTGCATGTGTCTGAAAGCATGTGATCTTGGGCAAAGCCCTCTCTGGTCTGAGTGCTGTATGGCAGAGGATGAGCTGTACCCCTCTGGAAAATTGGCCATTTTGTACATTCCCTTGGCTCCCCCATACGCGTGCAATATGTCCTGTCATTCCACAATTCCAAGATACTGGGGGAAGCCTCCTGTTATTCCCTCCTGGGTTAAAGCCTGCCTCAGCGCTCTGGTTTTCATTTTATGTATTTTGAAACCCACCTTGGTTATTCTGCAAATCCGCCTCCTCCTCCCCTATAACCCATACCTCTGCCTCGTGGCGTAAAAACCCATACCCACCTTGGTCCATCCATCGGGCACAATGTATTCACCTGCAATGTACCTATTGCTTCCTGCATTCCCAATCCTTCTGCGCTTGTCAGTATTGCCCCTTCTAAGGCAAATTTTGACAACGTTTTCTTCTTGTTTTTCTCTTGTAATAACTGTCAATGATGCACTATCGTCAACCGTATCTCAACCCATGGCTTCGCTTCCATCCCTACTTGTTTTTTCATCTGCCTCTGTACTGGCTGAGGCAACCCCTGACATAAAATGTGGTAAAATGATGCCACTGTCTTTTCCCATGACTCGCAAGTTTCAAGTTGCCATTTCTCCTGAATATCCTGAATGTAAGCAATAGGGTCTTCATCTTCCTTCATTTTACGTGTCATAATTGCACCCATATCTGCTGTGTGAGGATATTGCACCCTGAGAGCCCTCCAAATGTCTGTTCTACAATTATTAAACAGTGCTCCATCATGCGCTGTGTTTTGTGCAGTCACACTTGAATATCCTGCTCTCCTCCATATGTCATCGGCCCTCTCTCCAAGAATGGCTTCCAGGAGACCTTTTATGTTCCCTATGGCCAGCGTATTTCCTCCTGTCATTTTCTATAATTCGTATATCCATTTTCCAGCCCCTGAAGTCAAACTAGGGAGCTTGCATTTTATGTTATCCTTGCCCATCTGTGCCATTAAATGTATTGCAGTCTTGCTCCCCCTTCTCTAACAAGGGGAACTGTGTAAACCCCATCCCATAGTCGGATCCCACTATTAGTCTATCCATGGCAGAGATAATCGTCCCTGTCTGTCTCCTTGTCAGCAATGACCTTAACCTGCTTACATATGGTGGATACTCTCCCTTCTCAATATGTGATCGTCTTCGGGGATGCTCAGGATATGTTATGGGATCTGGTGTTCTATCTTTAGGTTGTTTCAGATCCGACCATCTTACTTCCTTATCCATTTGCAGGCTTCCTTCTGGGGCGCACGAGCTCCCTCCTCCTGCCCTATGATAGAACTTTCTTTCTTCATCTGACATGAATAGGCCCCAACTAATGTGACGTTCATCTCCCTCACCCTTGCCTAGGTTCAGTCTACTCAGAGACAATGCCTGTCGTTCATGATATGATATGATACGATATGATATGCTATATGATATGATATGATATGGCATTTATAATGCGCCAATACACAAGTGTTTCAAGGCGCGACAACGCAAGTGCGTGGTAACAGAGGGAAGACAGACAACGATCCTACTAGGCCAGGTGTCATTCAGAACATGCAAGTGCATAGGAAGGGGGAAGGGGAAAGTGCAGTACAAGGGATAATAGAATAAATAACAAAAAGAAAAGTACGGCCAGCAGCTGGCAAATGCAGGGGTGAAGGGTAAGTGCAGGCATCAAGTGTCAAGTGCTGGTAAGGGACTGTAGGGACACAGAAACACAGTCCTGAAGTGCAGGGTTGCAAGGATGGCAGTGCAGGTGTGCAACTGGCGGGGCAGGGGACCTGGGCCCGAGATCAGAGGGTGGCCAGGTAGCCAGTGCAGTGTCAGTTTCAGCCGGGAAATCAGCAAGGGAGTGGAGGAGAGAAAGCAGAAGCAAAGAGAAAGGTTTTGAGGTGCTTCCGGAACCGGAGATGGTTCTCCTCAAGTTTCAGGAAGGCAGGAAGGCTGTTCCAGAGGGAGGCACCAGCCGAAGAAAGAGATCTACCACCTACTCGTTGCTTGGAGCAGCGACTGACCCTGAGGGAGTTGGAGGCGGAAGAGCGAAGAGCTCGAGAAGGAAGATATTTAGGAAGAGAGATTTGAAGGTATTGAGGCCCCAGCCCCAGAAGGCCTTGTGGACAATGCAAAGGGTTTTGAACTTAATCCTTGCAGCCCTTGGGAGCCAGTGCAGAGATTTCAGTCCTGGAGAGATACAATCCCTGGGCTTGAGGCCAAGGACAAGTCTTGCAGTCCTGTTCTGGATGAGTTGCAGAGGGCGGAGGGTGGAAGCAGGCAGAATTAGAAAAAGGCTGTTGCAATAGTCCAGCCTATCACTGAACAGGTTTCCCTCATCACTTTATGATTGAAGTACTGCGGATCGATCATCGTTCCCTCAAGTTGCATACTCACTACCTCGTCTTAACTGTTGTTAGACCTTATCGATCCTTTCTCCAATGCTTTCCAGATCAAATCATTCTTGTTCTAGTCCTACTCTAGATACTGCTGTCATTACTTCCTTTATCTGAAGAATCTCTTCCACTCTGTCCCATCGTATTTCTGGGCTCGGCCTCATTTGTTACTTTCAGAAGAGACTGACATCGAAAACTTGCTGTCTCCTTTCTCGTTCTATTTCTTCATCTACTTCCCTTTGCTTTTTTGCATCCCTTCTAATTCTTTCTTCCCCTTGCCTTTCTTCTTCTCCTCTCCTTACTCCTTCCCTTCTTTCCTCTTCTTTTCTTTGTCTCTGTAATCTTTTGTCCCTTAGTCTTTGTGCTTCTTCCTCCTCTCTCATTCTTTCCTTTCTGTCCCTTTCTTCTAGCACTCTTTGTCTTGTGTCATACTTTCTTTGTTCTTCTGCCAGTTCTTCAATTTTCTCTTGCTCCTCCGATATATCTGCTCTCGTCGCTCCCCACCTTTTCTTTTTTTCTCATCCTTTTTCAAACTTTTCTCTCGTTCCTTATCCTTCTTTTCTTGTTCGACCTTATCTTCACTTTGCCTAACAGCCTCGATACTTTTCCCATCTATCTTGAGTAATAGCTGTCCTCCAATCCATTTGTTTTGTACGAGCGCTACCTCGTCAGTCTTATCCTTTTCTCCTTTCCATCTCATAATCTCCCTATTTCTGTCGACATATTCAACCGCTCACTTTTTTCTTCCTTGTCTTGTATGAACTTATAAATCTCTTCTTTTCTTTTATTCTCTTCTGGACTATTGTCGCTACTGTAAGCGGGGGGTTCATATACTGGATTACTATACACTGTTGCTGCACTTAATTCCTTCAAAGGATACACTTGTATCTCTTCTGTAGCAACACTCTTTGCTTCAGGCAAGGTAAGGGGAGCTGGGGGCTCAACGCCTTGCCCCTTATGCTCATTAAGCATCCACTCCTCAGGTGGAGGGTCTTCTCTTTCCTCTTGATACATCTTCCAAAGCTCTAAAATCGCTAATCCTTTCTCTAATTTCTTCCCTGTGTACGCAGCGTGCAAGTATGTGGTCATGTCTTGCAATACCGCTCTTGACAATGATCTCTCTTTTGGCGACAGCATAAACATTTATCTGCTGTGCCCTTTATCCATTCTGCACTGTACTGTTTGATCTTGGGCATATGTTTTGGCAGTGTCTTGCATAGGTGCGTGAGAGGAGTATCCACCATAATGAAAAGTCTCAATTGACTGTCAATACTTACCAGATCATTCAAAATAAACCTTTTCCCTTGGCTTAAATCACCACTTTTCAATGTTTTTAAAACAACAAATATGAGCAAGCACCATCAATTGCTGCTCAATCCTCTCGTTTCAATGGCCTATCTATTCTTTGGATTGGCACCAATCATTTTACTAAACTTTAATTTTATCCACTGTTACTTTTTCAACTCTTCACAATTTCTATCACTCCTCGATATTTTACTCAACAGACAACATTTAGACTAGTCAGACA
Organism: Ambystoma mexicanum; assembly: GCF_040938575.1. Classification (NCBI taxonomy): domain Eukaryota; kingdom Metazoa; phylum Chordata; class Amphibia; order Caudata; family Ambystomatidae; genus Ambystoma; species Ambystoma mexicanum. The sequence continues at coordinate 279,204,184 of NC_090933.1, read as the reverse complement.
TTTACACTTTATAAAACACTGTGATCACCTTTACTTTTTTACCCTGTACAGGGTTTGAGACATTACCTTACGCAGTACTGACTGCGTTTTATATTTCACCCTACTCTCGTTGGAGTTTGAAATGTCTCCTTCGAATTCCCTCGAATTAGGATTCCTAGGCGGTATCTCCTTATCTTCACAATATTTTTCCCTGTGACACATTATCACAATCCTGTTACTTTTTGCCATTCCCCTTAGTCTACTGACCATTCGTTAATCAATTCGAGGCCTTCAGTATCGGCTCCTCCTCCAATCCAAACCACTTTGCCTTCCGTCCGTAGAGCGCCCGTGGAAACTCGGGGACCTGCCCACGGTTTCGGTACTTCTTGCAAGTTTATTTCTATTCTGCCACTCTCCACAGAAGCCTCTGTGATCTTCCATCTAATGGCGGAGGATGCCTGATCATCCAAAAATCTGGAGCTGAATTATTTTGGATCTTTTGAACCCTCTGCACCACTACCACGTGAGCTTAGGGCCCTTTAGGAACGTGCATGTAATGGATGGGATCACACAGAATAACTCTGAGTCCAAATAACCAAACCAACTCAGGAAGATGGCAAAGTACTGTTTTATTAACAATTATCTAAAACAGGAAGTTTATAAAGAACATCAACGGACGTACGCTCTGGTTCTCTCAGCGATCTCTTCACAAAACACAATTTATATATCAAAAATATGTCAGAGGTGACATCATACTACGTGGCAAATAATGAAAACCCTACTAAGGGTCGGGATTGGCTTAGGGGGAACATCTAAGTTTATTATCTATAGGAACTGGGATTGTGATTGACTGCCCACTGTCAGGTGGACAATATATGCCTACCTCTAAAACATGTAATCTTCAGAAACATTAGATACATGGTTTGTCATTGGTTTTCAAACTGTTAAGTGCTTCCTTATGTGGACCACTACAATTGGTTGACACACTTGTGCCATGTCTGGAACATTCAGTTCACTTAGCAGCACGTAAGCCCAGATCCAGGTGCAAGGAGATGGGGCATTACACTCCCTCTCCACTCAATTAGCCCAGCATCTCTCATCTCTGATCTCCCATGAATATTGTCTTTGAACTTAGCCTTGCAAAAGTATCCTTGTCTTCAGTAAACATGGGAATGTGAGCACCCACTATCGTGTTCTGGAACTCCTAGTCCGAACTCTATTTTCATCCTTGGGTCACGTGACAGGAGACCACAATTTGCTCCATTTTGTAGGTTTTAAATGCCTTAAATGAATTAAACTTGGCACTCTTGGTGTTCTTTCTTTGCACCTTAACACCGGATAATTCATCCTTCGCACGTTTGCTCCTTTCCAGAATAGATAGCTGACATTGGCTGCTTCGGTCTTCACTCCAAGCCAAACAACCTCACCATGCAGCTCCACGATTCAGCCTATTCTTGCTGCAACACAGTGGGCCTCATTACGAGTTGCCATGCAGCTAAAGGGCCTCCAACTCCCCCTATACCGGCATCGCGGGACCCGCCCATAGCGGAACCGCCTCATACCAACCCCTAAATACCAGCATGGTAATACTGGCATGGTAATACTGTGTTCGCAAAAAAACGGACCCGGAAATTACGTCATCGTGCAGGAACGGGAAATGGGCCGGCGGCCATCTTTAAAAACACAATCCATTGCCATCCTCCATAACCACCAGCCGATACTCGGAGAGCACAGTTGAAATCCATAGAGGATGTCAAAGGCTACCAGGAAGACCACCCCCCGGCTGCATAAACAGCGTTACTCAGACGCAGAGCTCACCATATTAGCGGACACTCTAGCTGCACATGCAGACACAATACAATCCCACGACAAGAAGCGGGAGGTGCAGCTACAAAAGAGGCAAATCTAGCAGGAGGTAGCCTGCAAGGTATCAGCCGTAAGTCCCACCCCGCGCAGTGTGAGGGACTGCAGGAAGCGGTGGGATGACCTCCGGTTGAGGGTACGCAATATCATGGCCACCAATCGGAGGGAGGTCATGGCCACAGGCGGGGATGCCCACCCCCCTGCCAAATTGATGCCCTGGGAGGAGACGGCCAGCAGATTCATCAGTCCTGAGTCCATCGAGGGATTATGCGAGGTGAGTGACCCTGCAGATCCCTGTAGGGGAGACCATGAAGTAGCACAAGTGAAGTGGTAGAGACTCTAGGCAAGGCAATGCATGTCCCAACACCCACATGACCATACCCAAATACAGATGGTGGGCCAAACGCTGCCACACTGAAATGCATGCTGAGTGCCCATCCCTTAACCAACACACAGCCAACACACCTGGAGCTTGCCCATGTGATACTTCACACAAACCCAAAATCAACGGCATGCCACCTGCCATTCAGTGAATGCTTACATGCCCCCTCTGAATACCCTGCGTGACACACCTGTAAGACATGAAAGCATGATCAAATGAATAATGAACAGCACCGCCACTGCCATGTCACACCATCACTGATGCCCTGCATCTCTTCTACCCCCCCCCCAGGCACTGATGAGGAAGAAGCAACCCAGGAGACAACTGCGAGGGCATCCACCTCACACCGTAAGAAGAGGGCAACCACCACCACCACCTCCGCTGGAGACAAGCAGGCCACACCCACACCTGTCCAAAGGGAGTCCCTGGAAGCACCGGCCTCCACTGGGGAAGAACTTGATGCCAGTGTGGAGCTTGAGGGAGACACCGAGCCCTGTGCCCACCCCTTCGCCCCAACACCTGCAGTCACCCACCTGCAGTGAAGTTGATCCCTGCCTCTGTGACTGTGACCTACCCACCTCTGAGGAGTCCAGTCCGAAAATGCCATCCACGTGACTGCACAACCCACCACTCCAGCCCCCTCCAGAACCCTGGAGACACGATTGTCGATGGTGGAGGCCCAACAGGAGGCCATGTTAGACCTACTCTGCCAGTACATAGCGGACGGGGAGGAAACAAGGCAGGGTATTGCCACAGCAATTGCAGGGACCACAGCGGCCATCGAAGCAAACACAGCCGCTGTCAATGCGTCGGCTCGGCTAATGAGGGACTGCCTGGGGGCAGTGACACAGGTGCTGACCTCAATGCTGCTTCATATGCAGCGGCCACGGCTTGCAGGAGGTGTGGAACCTGCCAGCGAATCACCTACTACCTCCACACCAGCTTCACCTGTCCACACCAGCCCAGTGCGACACACACGTAGGAGTGCAAGGCACACTGAAATGCCGCCTCTGGACAGGAAGAAGTCCCGCAAGTAGTGTGGGGGGACAATGGTAGTGGGACACAAGGTTGGGGGTAAAGGGGTGCATCTTGTGGAGTCAATTGGGGGTGTTGGTGTTTGTTGGGGGGGTCAGGGAGTTTGTTGGGGGGGACTGGGATTTTGTTGGGGGGGTCAGGGAGTTTGTTGGGGGAGTCTGGGAGGGGGGAGTGGGCACATTTTTGCTGTTGTAAATAATACACACGTTGTGATAAGAAAAATCCATGGCTGGACATTGTTATTTTTGTGTGCATCCATTTAATGTGGTACAGTGTTCAGTGCCCAACTCCCAACATTCCCTGTGTGCATGTCCACATTGGCCCAGTGTCTGACTGACACAAGTCTTTCATAGTCCCTGTGTTTCAGAAGTATTTGTGAATTAGTGCTTGGCGTACAGCATGGCCATCCCTTGCATCACGTACTGGCAGGGGGGCTACTTCACCTCCGTCTCCATCCTCATCATCCTCACCCAGCCCATGAATGTCAGGTGGCAGTGGTACATTTCTCCGGACGCACATGTTGTGCAGCATGACACAGGCCATGGTGATCTTTGCCACCTTGTCAGGCCTATATAGGAGTGCCCCACCAGAGCTGCTGAGGCAGCGGAACCGCCCCTTCAACAGGCCAAATGTCTGCTCAATCACAACACGGGTACGGGTGTGCACACGATTGTACTCCTCCTCATGGCTGTTCTGAGGGTTACGCACAGGGGTGAGTAGCCACGGCCTCAAGGGATATCCTCCATCACCTGCAAGCAGATTCAAATAGGTGTGTGTCATTCTGAACTGCCACATTCAGGGAGCACAGTCATGGCGGCAGCTATTTGGTGTGGCCATGCACATGTCCCTGTAAGCATTAAAAAATGTTATCTAGGTGCAATCTATACTGTCATGAGGTGTGGTAGTCTGGATGGAGTTCAATAGATGATGCAGGGTGTAATCATGCATGCTGAGGCAGATATGCAACAATGTTTTGACTCCAATTCATGCTGTTCATTATTTACTATGCATGGTCACACTGCCCACATTGCCACACTTGCCATCCTGTTCATTCATGCATTGCTTGCCATCACCATGGTGGCCTGGTTGTGCCTCTTACTTGTTCTCATTGATATGCATTATTTGTGATATGTGGCCCAGTGAAGTGTCATGTACCGTTTGACTGGTTCAGGTCAGGAGTGTTTGGCTCTGCATGCATTCTCCAATCACCGGCCATTCCCACCCAGGTGCAGTATTCCCCCCCTTTCCCACCCAGGTGCAGTACTCCCCCCCCTTATGCATCCCCACACATCGGTACCCCAAAGCACTGCCATGGGACGGTTGTGCAACTCACAAGCAGCCAGGCATGTGGTCCGGCATGTCGCTCCATGTGATGGGGTAGCGTGGAATTACCCAGTAACATGGCATCATGTGTTGATCCAGGAAATCGGGCGCAGTAATGGGTGATGATCTTCCTGGAGTCACATACCATTTGCACATTGATGGAGTGGTATTGCTTGCGATTGCGGTACACCGCCTCTATGGCATGGGGGACTACCAATTCCACATGGGTGCAGTCGATAGCACCGACACAATTGGGCATGCCTGCCAGTGCATGGAAGCCTACTTTGGTTTTGGCTATCTCCTGGGCAGTCCATGGTAGGGATATGTGGGTGCTTGCGTGCTTCAGGAGGGCATCCAGCACTTGGTTCAGCATGCGTGAAAATAGTGGTTGTGAAATGCCATGCAGCTGGCCCACTGTGTGTTGGTAGGTGCCTGTGGCCAGGAAGTGTAGCACAGACACCACCTTTAGTAGTGGGGGGATGGCAGTGCGTATTCCTATGTGGCTGGCAAAATCGTTCTGTATCATGTCCACTATGGTGGTGATGGTGTCACGGTCCAACCGGTACAGGGTGTGGATCTGCTCAGGGGTTAGGTTGAATGGGCTGGGTCTGGTGTGAGGGATTGGTGGCTGCTTACGAGGCACTGGTGACTGCGCTGGTGGTAATTGCTGGGCCTGTCTCACCCTCCTTCTCCTCCTGCATCTCCTCTGTGCTGCCTGTTGTTGCTGCTGTAGTTGTTGTTGCTGTAGTTGTAGCAGTATAGGCATGTCCTCCAGCGCCATGATTGCAACTGCTAGTGTTAGCATTTTGGTGTAGGAAGGGGTGTGGTGTGTAGGTGTGCTCCTTTTGTACTGGGCCGGTCTACATTGCCTCCACCTGTGGGGGTGTGTGTGGGTGTGCTCAGTTTATACTGGCACAGCCTCCATTGACTCCACATGTGGGGATTGTGTGCACCTGTGGCAGCTGCCTTGTATCCTGATTGCTGTTTGCGGGTGGTCCGCGATGCCTGTATGGCCGGCATCGTGCAACCCGTGATTACCGGCTTCGCGATTCCGGTATTTGCATGTCTGCGTAGGTTGTGATTCCCACCTATTACTGGCATGCCGGTATTTGCTCCCTGAAGGGGCGCGTGTACGCGTCTATGCCGCTATTAGCGGCACCATTGTTTAGGGTGCCGCTAATACCGGGTTTGCGGGTCGGAATGCAACGGGACGGTAAACGATGCCGGTATTACCGGCATACCTTGGAATGAGGCCCATTTTCTCCTTTCCTCTTCATGAGTCCTGGCTTACTAAATTCATGATACCGAAGTCCAGCTTCTATACAATGGCGGCGTTGCCTGCATTCTATTCACTACTTAGAGCCAGCTTCTATGATGACTTAGTCTACTTGCATTTCAGCATCTGTACAATTATTGAACGGTTGATTCTCTGCAGCACTCTGTGCATGTGTAATCTTTTTATTTTGTATTTAAAAGTTCACTTGATTCTTTACTTCATCATTTGTTTCTGTAGGATCCATACATCCTCTTCAGCCAGTATCTTGGGATGTTGTATATGTCTCTTGTGATGTCACTAGCTCTTCCTTTTTCATATTCCTTCAGGGAGTTCCTCCATTAGGTTGTCATCCCTTCGGAGATACATTCGGTAGGGTTGTCTCTATGGGTATCTTCTTTCGAACACATTTTGCAATATTTGCACAACTGCTGGTGTCAAACACAACATGATCTCAGGTCTCCAACAAATAGGAGGTAGGGGGGCAGGTTTCCTGCAGAGGCATGCAGCTGCTCCTATATAAGGGGAGATTGAAGGAGATTATGTTATGATCCGACCAGGCGCAAGGCCCATTGGACGTCATTGAGATGTTTCAGTTGATGTCGACCAGCCAGTCTAGGATTCGGCCCTTGTTGTGGGCGGGGCTGGCGATACATTGTGTGAAGCCTAAGGCTTCAATGGCATTTGCTAGGTCTAGGGCACTATAGTCAGTGTTATCTTTGAAACTTAGATTTAGGTCAGCAAGGAGTATGGTTCTCGAGGAGGGTTTCATCTCCACCAAGAGGATATGCGTGATGTGGACCACAAAGGATAGAGGTGAGCCTGGTGCACAGTAGATCAAGTGGATGGTTACTGTGGCAGTGTGGGACAAGGTTAATTTGACAGTCAACAGTTCCCCTGACTTGAGCATAGGGTTGTTGATTTCCCTAAGGGCAAAGGGTATTCTTGGCAATAATGGCAACTCCCCCACCCCTGATGTCCCCTCTGCCTTTCCGAAGGATACAGTATTTGCAAGGTTGTTTGCAAGGTCCAGCACTCTGGTGAGGGGACTTTTCAAATTTGATTCACATCTCTGAAGATCCAGCAGAATGCCCACAATGTTTCAGTAAGATTCGGAATTTGGAAGACTGTGCACTGCACAATGGCTTGAGTCCCAGGGTATTGGGGTATTTCAGCCCCGCAAGGTTGCAGCACTACTTGGGATGGCTCAAGATGCAGGTCCAGTGGGTCTCACTAGGCTCTGAGTTGGGGTTGTTGTTTTGAAAGTCCCCAGGTAGATTAGAAGGAAGGGTAACAGCAGGATCTGGTTAAACAGCATGCTCTACGGTTGCTGGAAATCATCTCGGCTCCATTTTCTTCATCATCCTCTTCATTTCTGGTTCCAGTGGTTGAATACCTCTTCAGCTTCCAGGATCAGACTTGTATGCAGGGACCAAGCCAATCAAACAGCCAGGCAACATTCAAACTTGCGGGGTTGGCAATTCTTTCAAGACAGCTAGCCTCCCAGTTTGAACTGTATTCTCGTAGTCAGGCTGGAAGGAAAATGTCTGCAAAGGTTTTGACTCCTCCCTCGCTTCCTGCCTTCATAAAAACTCTGGAGCCTGGGCAGGCTTTACTAAGGTCTCCCACCGAAGATAAAGTTAACACAAAAAATTATTCCAGCTTGGATGTCAGGAGAAGGAATAAGAAAGGACAAGGAACACTAAAATGGTGTAAAAAGAAGACGGGCCATTTTGGTAAAATGAGCACCTATGGGTGCCTGTGGAAACAGCCTGCGGTAAAGGTGTTTGTTTGTTTGTTTTATTTGCTTATATAGCGCACCGAATCCAAGGGTATCTAGGCACTTTTTCTTAGGATACAACAAGGTTACAACAGTGATACAGTCATATATGCAGTCATAGATATAGTAATATACAGATATATACAAGGTGAGGAAAGATACATTAGTACCCGGCGAGAGAAAATCAGAATGCAACAAGCATTCTGATTGGCTTTCGCCGGGTCATTACCCGGCCGAGAATCCTTCGATTCTTGGACCGGATTCCAGCCGCCTTGTCCTCGGCGGGGGCGTGGCAGCCCCTCAGCCAATGAGGAGGCTCGAAGCGGGGCCATCCCCGCTCCGAGCCTCCCCACGACTGAGAAGCTGCCTTCGCCCCCCGCCGGGGACTCGAGTAAGCTTTTTCTTTTTCCTTCCCTCCCTCCCTCCTCCCTACCCCACTTACCTTTTTGCTCCTGCGTCCCCGCTGGGCAACGATAGCAGGCTCCAGCGGTGTGGAGACCCGGAGCGGGCCATCCCCGCTCCGCGCCTCCACACGGCTGTAGGCTTCCATCGTCCCCCTTTTTGGAAACAAAGGGGTGGCGTCCTGCCACATATATTTACATACAGTAATATTTTACTTTTCTGATTACTGTGAGACTATTCTCATTTCACATATTTTGTATCCTAAAGACTGTGAAGTTTTATTATTACAGTACAAAGGTATAAGGGAATGATGCAAAAGAACACAGGTGACTCTTAGCTTATTTATTCAGCTAGTATCACAAAATAAAGAAAATGGAAATGAATTACCCGTGATGTTACGGTAGTTTTATAAAACAACACTTTTCTAGCAGTTTAGTGTACATGTCAAAAAATGGGAATCAATATACAGTAGAGTAAAGCCACAGTACAGAACTCTCATGACATGCACTTGAAGGTGCCAAAAAACTTCGTACATAAAGTTAGTACAGTGTGTATAGTAGGGCACAGACAATATCACATTTGTAAACATTACTTCTTTACAAACATCACCCTAATGTTGGTTCCAAATAGTATATTGGATGTCTTTCAAAGAGGAGAGAACCAAGTCTTTGGTCTACGTCAAGATATTTATCAGATGTTTTTTTGTGAGGGACTGGCTTGCTGGCCTGGATGTAACGAGGGTCCCTGGACGTTTCGGCGTCAAAAAAAGCCTTCTTCAAGGGTTTTGACCCAGTCTCCCTGTCAAACGGGAATAGAGTAAGGATGTAGTTAGCGTTCAAAGAACACTCTGGTGTTGTCATAAAAACCAGGATACTGGTATGTGTGAAAACAACTTTAAAAAGGGGGGGTTTTTTCCCCTGGACATAGAGAATTTTGAACTACAAATATTCAAATGTCGGGCTTGTAGTGACTCATACACTGACCTGAAAGGATTGGCCTGGAGAGGTGTAAGTGGTTGGACACCCTCCGTGAATAATGGCGTGGGTCACCGTTAACTTCGTACCGTTAAAGTCTGGAACGTGTGTCTGGGGAAGGAAGGGGGGACAAAAAGGAGGGTTGGCACACGGAAAGTAAGTTTGGTAAATGCTTGGGTACTCATTATGAAAACAGGTAAACACCTAGAAGTGGCTGGAAGGGCCACCGTGGGTCAAAGTGAATATGAATTACCTGTTCTTGTGCTGGGGGTATAAAAGGACCCGGCAGTTTGAGGCTGGAGAAAGCGGGGCACCCCGGTGTGAGTCCCAGCGGGGGCACCAGTCTGTAGCTGCAGTCTCAAGATGCAGAATGTGCAGTTGTTTACTGTGAAAAAGGGAGATGACTTAGAATATACTGAGAAGTAATTTAGATAAAAAACGAAAAAAGAAAAAGGGGGGAAGAAGCCACTGGAGTTAATGCCAGCGGGGATGCAGGTACGTTTTTTTTTTCTTCTTCCCCTCCCTCCCTTCAACCCTCCCAACCCCACTTACCTTCTGCTTCTTTTTGTTTCTTTTTTTTTTCGGGAGCGGACGCGCTGGAAACACTTGTGATCCCAGCGCATCCGCTCCTGATGGCCGCCATGGAAAGGGAAAACGTGCTCCGTTTTCCCTTTCCCGGCGGGCATTTTTTTTTTTCTGTTTCGAAACGCGCCGAAACAGAAAAAAAAATGCCATTAGCACCCCGATCCAACGGGCCGGGGTGCTAATGGCAATAAAACCCTCGGCGGCGGGTAATGGCTGGGGGCTTTTATAACTACGGCCCCGGGCATTACCTGGGGTGGTATTGGCCCGCCGCCTCGGGTCTTATTGCCACAATATGTAAAGGGTTCATAACATAGCTTAAGGGAAAGCTTGCAGTAGGCCCTGGCGGCCATATGGTGGGCTGTTCCTGAGCTATAGGCATAGTCTATAGGGTAGCTAAGTCATGGAATCACAAAAGTACAAAGGAAGTTACTTAGTTTGATCAAACAGTCAAGCTTTTACTTTGCTACGGAATGAGACGAATATTGAGTCTGTCCTTAGTGCAGGCGGCAGCTTATTCCGGGACTTGGCCGCAAGCACCGAAAAACAGGAACCTCCAGCTTTGCTCAGTTTGAATTTAGGTATGTTGAGGCAGTGTGCTCAGTTGGCTCTAGTGGGTCTAACTGACTCTTTCCTAGAGAATTTGTCCTTTGGATACTTGGAAGCTGAGTTCTTCAGGCACTTGTGGGTGATCATGAGCATTCTAGAGGTGATCCTATCTTGGATTGGGAGCCAATTAGTGTTCCGTCGGATTTGTGAAATGTGATTGGATCGAGGAATGTTTAAGGCAGTTCTGAGTGCGTTGTTTTGCACTACTTGTAACTTGTGGAGGTTCCTCTGGCTAGTGCCAAGATATAGAGTGTTACAGTAGTCCAGTTTGGACAATATAAGGGCTCTTGCAAGGGTGATACAACTACATGTGGACAAGCATGTTCTACAAGCCTTTACAAGTTTTGCTGTATAAGCCGTTAAAGATGAAGGGACGTTAATTTGTCTTTGTGAAGTTAGAGACGAATCTAGATAGAAGCCTAGAGTTTTGGCTTCCTTATCAACTTTGATGAGGTTGCCATCAATATTGAAGGTAGAGTATTTGGGGCCTAGCTTATTAAGTCTTAACTTAGATCCAATGAGTAGAAGCTCCGTTTTATCGTCATGTGACATAGGCCATGCTTGGCCATCCAGACGTGGATTTTACTGTAGATGTCTTTTATGAGTGTGGAGTCTGATTGATAGTCGCCTGATAGAGTGATAAGTATTTGCGTATCAGCTGCGTAGTTCGTATATGATATGCCAAGGTTATCTAGGTGATCAAATAGGAGCTTAGTAAATATGTTGTAGAGGATAGGGGAGACACATGACCCTTGTGGGACTCCACAAGTGATTGGCGAGGCATCAGCTGATGCAGTGGGGGAGAAAACCCTCATCAATCTGTCGGAAAGGAAGGATTTGACCTAGGCTGCAGCTTTAATGGAGAAAGAGGCAGCTGTGATAAGGTTGTAAGTTAAGCTATTGTAATCGACTAGATAGAACGCTGCTGACAAGTCAAGTAAGAGGAGTAAAGCAGGCTTTCCATTGTCCCTAGCCTCATCCATTTGGATTATCAGATCCAAGAGGGATGTTTATGTTGCGTGTCTTGTTCTGAAACCAGATGGTCTGAGGCCTAGGAGGATGGTGGTCTAAAGATGGTTTTGAATCTGGAAATATGCTGCCATGTCTAGGATTTTTAAGAGAAAAGGAACTGTGGTGATTGGTCTGAAGTTGGTGGGAATGTTAGGATCAAAGTTAGGTTTTTTGATGAGGGGCATGACCCAGGTGTCTTTAAGATTTTTGGAAACAGTGCAGGAGGCAAAAGAGGAGTTTATAAAGGATGTAATAAAGGGGGCAAATTCTTTGGCTCCTTCTTTTATGATTGAAGCTGGACAGATGTCTCCTTGGCACCTAGACGGCTTAAGACTTTTGATGATGGACTCTACCTCTGAGGTAGTGACAGGGGTAAATTCAAAGGCTTTGTATTGGTTAGGAGGCATAGGGTGCTGGGGACTCGGAGTGGGCAGTATATTGTCTGAGTTATCAGTTTTGGCAGTGGTCGCCAAGCTAGATCTTTTTGCTTGCATTTTTGATTGAAGTAGTACAATTTTGTTAAGTAGTGCCTTTTGGATGTTTGCGCACCAAAGTGCATCCTTATTACAAGAATTTGGAGGGGAGATGGGAGTTTCTAGTTCTTTGAGGATATTGAAAAGCTCCTTGGTACTCGATTTGGCATTGAGGATTATATTGTTGTAGTTTTCTGTTTTTGTTTCTAAGATAGCAGTTTTGTATGCAGTGGGGGCAGTTATGAACTTGTCCTTGTTCTTCGTAGAAGGTTTTTCTTTCCAGGACGTCTCTGTGTCTCTTTTAGCTTTACGTAGAGTTTTCAGCTCAGAGGAGAACCATTTGTTATAGTGTTCCAGTGGTTTGGCTTTCCTTAGTTTAAGTGGAGGTAGATGGTCAAGGGCCCTGAGTAGATTCTAATTGTAAAGGTCTACCATTTTTGAGGGGTCTAAGTCAGGGGCTAACTGTTTATGGGTGATGGGTTTAAGTAAAGGGAGTATGCATAGTAGTGAGATTAGATGGTTATTTCTAGTTAATGCTGGTGGGGCTTGGAGATCCTTAGGTGAAGGTTGTTTAAAGTCATGGACCGTCATTACGAGTTTGGAGGCAGCCATGGAGCTATTAGCTCCATGGCTGCCTCCAAACCGGGCTCCTTTTCCGGGTATCTGCAATGGGGATTTACCGAGTCATTCCGACATAAAAGGACCTGGTAAATCCTCCTTGCAGGAACCATTCCCCTTTCCCATTTGAGCCCCCATAGCGCTCAATGGGAATGGTGATGGAAGTTACAACTGACACATTATGAATGTCCCGTTGTTACCTCCTTCTTCCCCTTGCGGGACCCGGAAAGGAGGCCTGGTTTTACCAAGCGTCTGATCCGGGATCCGCGATGGGATCCTTGTAATCGGCCCTGTTGGAATGAAGGGGGCCGGTCCCGTACTGGCCCCCTTCATTCGGTGAGTGCCTGCTTCGTAATGAGGCCCATAGATTTCAAAGGAGATAACGTTGTGGTGTGACTATCTGAGTTGTCAAGTAGGCCAAGATTCAAATCATCTAGAAGCAGGATTTGCGATCCAGGTTTGGTGTTTTGTGTGAGGAGGCATGTAAGGTCTTCCTCAAAGGAGGATAGCTGACTAGGTGGTCTGTATAGAATGTGGATGAGGAGTGGCTGCTCTGAAGAGAGGGAGTTTTACGGAAAGGAGTTCTCCCGAGGGGAAAGGTAAGATAGCACTTTCTCTAATGCCCAGAGTGTTTTTGGCAATGATAGCTACTCCTCCTGCCCTCTTAGTGGTTCTGTCGGTTCCTATTGATATTACACTCATCTGGGACTGCTAGCATAAGCGCAGGACCTGCAGCCGGATGTAGCCACCTTTCGGTGACCACTGAAAATCTAGTTTATTGGCGGTGATGAGGTCTGAGATGTCTAAAGTATGTGCAATTAGCGATCTAGCGAGGGCCCCTTCAATAGTGGCAGCTTCTGTCTGTGATGGTGCTGAGAGGACATTGGGCGTCAGTTTTTGTGGTATAGGAGGCAAAAGAGTGCATGCATCTTTACTGGTGGTGCTGATGCTGTTGGGCATTGAGGTATTATATTGTGAACAGTGATTGGTTGTGGTGCAGGAGCCAAGTGTTTTGTTCCTACGGGAGGTTGAACAAGATAGGGTCATGGGATTATACGCAGTAGCAAACATACTAGGGCTGTGGCGTAAGGAAAGGTGAGAGTTTGATTTGTAGAGTAAGATGTTTAGATCCTGTTGTACTATTCAAGAGTATGCGTATAGGGGCTTATTGTGCCTGTGATAGAGGAGAGCTGAGATAGGACCAGTGACCAAATGTAGAGGACACTCCACCTGGTGTAGTGGACACTCCACCAGGTCGCCATGGAGGTATATTAGCGCTTATTATTAACTAAGAGCTCAGGGTCAGGCATCCTGATACATGCTAAAGAACAGGAAGGTCATAAAGGGAGCTGGCATAGCTAGATGTGGGTGACACTTTATCTAAGAAGGTATTATTTGCGAGGTGACATTAGGCGGATGATTCTATATTAATAGGTGAATCGCTATTAAGGCTAACTTATTAACTAGCGCAACTAGAGTTTAGGAGCGACAGGCAGGTCTAAGCAAGTAGTGCTGGAAGATAATAGTCGGTGAGTAGTACATATATGGTGACGGTGGGAGTCAGGCAAATGACATCGATGGGCATGCTGTAAAGATACGTGTCAGACATTCAACATCAATGGGCAAGCACATATGGTATCAGCACATAGTAAATGCGGCGGCTAGTACGAATAGAGTAACAGGCTATATGCTGCAATGGGCAAGCACATATGGTATCCGCACATAGTGAATGTGGCAGCTAGTAAGAATGGTGTGGCAAGGTTTCAGCTGCAAAGAGCAAACAGAGAAGGTGGCAACACGTGATAGATGAGGCGACCAATACATTAATCAGATGCAGACAGTCAGCAGCGGTAAAACAGACATTGTTATAGTGTGGTAGATATGTCAAAACAATTGCGTGTGCGCAGGCTGCAAGGCAGATTGTTTGGGCAATGTCAGAGCAAGTAAGGCGTACCTCGAGCGTATTTGGTTGCAGGAGGTAGGGTGACGGCTCCACTGTATGCTGAGGCAGCGGTAATATGACACGGCTTCAAGTCTCGAGCAGGGAGAGTCAGGTAAAACAGAGTAGGATACTGGTTAAAGTATATATTGTAGTGCAAGTGAGCGGGGACCTGTGGAGTGAAGGGGTTATTGACCGAATTAATAAAAAGCTTCACTGCCACCAGCCATTAAAGGTAAGTTTGTCCTTGTAACTTGCGCTCCGAGGAAGTGAGCTGGAAGTGGGCTGTCTGCTGTCAGAAGGACTTTCCCTCTAACTTGCTTCGTGTTACGTTGGACTCTAACTTGGCTACGCCCCCTTGTATGCAAATCTGTTAAAAAGACCAGACCACACACTCCTGCACTCGCACTCCTAGGAAGTGGGCTGGAAGTGGGCTGTCTGCTGTTGGAAGGACTTTCCCTCTAACTTGCTTTGTGTTACATTGGACTCTAACTTGGTATTTAACATCACCACAAACCTTATAATGGACTTTAGAATGTCTGAAATATAATTTACTGGTATCACCTTGAATTATAGGTCTTTAATACACATTTCTTGTATTTTTTTGTTAGGCCACGCCCCCTTGTATGCCAATCTGTAAAAAAGACCAGACCGCGCGCTCCTGTGTGCGCGCACCTGCTGCGCGCTCCGAGAAAGTCGGCCGGAAGTGGGCTGTCTGCTGTCCGCTGCTCACAGCGCAGCTTAGCAGCATGTCCCTACTCTTGCGTTCAGCCTCCGATGCTGGTAGTTAACTCTGCTTGATATCCATTGAACTCTAGTTTTACATGAGAGAAAGCGTACGGAATACATTGGAATATACTGGCATCAAAATGTATTGAACGTGAGTTCTTCTATCGAAGTGTTGTAAACGTCTGTCAAAACTGTCTTGGTGTGATTAACACGAGCAGCTCTGACACTTCCGGCGTTTCCTACTCACCCGTGGCAGCGTATTATCATTCAAAGCCATGAATTCATTGAAGATGGGATTTTGACACCCATAGTGATAGTAAGCTATGCTGTACCTACTTGCCTCTGGTGTGGTGCTTTGAAGTAGTCACACACCAGCGGGCAACCAGGAATATACTGAATTTATACAAACTCGTGTGTCCTGATTGAAACTGGTACTCCACAAGCATGGTGAGTAATTTGCAAAGTGGAAAACTAAACAAACCAGTGGTCCATAGTAGTAAGGAGGTGTCTATTTCTCTACTTTCTGCGAACATAGAGTTGATGGCAGACCAAGTGGAAGGGCCACGAGACCTACATACTGATGGGGAACTTGTAGCTGTGATGGAGGTATCAAGAAACCATTTGCATAACACTTGTAATATCACCGAACGTCAGAATGATAAGTAACACATGGACATTGTCTTTCCAAGAATTCAATTTTATGTGACAAGAAGTCATTTTGCATTAAGGACATGTATGATGGAGACATGTCCATTCAGCGCAGCTTCCTCAGTGTTAGAGAACCGCTTCCTCTAATGCCCTTCGCCAAACAAAACCTCAACCCTTTTGGTGAGCAGACATTAGATATATCAATGATGGAGCCAACTGAGATGGCAGAATTATCAAAGCGTGTACGCTTATCACTTGGTCCCTCTACTCCTGCTTCTGTCAGAAAAGGAGGCATAGAGCATGTCCATTTATACCATGCGATTGACCAAGAGGTTGTTCATAATGTTTCATCAGCAGTACGGCACATTGAGCCTGCTCTCAATGTGGGCAGTATTCAAAGTAGCTCTTCTGATAACATACCTCAGGAATTTGCCAACAAGGCTATGCTCTCAGCTGACACAGCATGTATCTCTGCTAACTTAATGACTAGCTTGAAGCAAGGGGTATGTGGGTGTTCGAGCCCTGTAGAGCTCAGCTCCCCTCCCAGGATAAATTATGATCCAGCACATACAATTTATTCTGGACCTTCGCCAGTTGTGTACACATCGGAGACACAGGAATTAGTTTCCTGTCATGGGTAGGATTCTAAACCTGCTTGATAAGGGTCATGAATTAACCCATCTTGAAATAAGGTCATTAAAATTATCCAACACAGAGCTAATAGCCAAAATTAATAAGATAGAAGGAATGCTATGTGTTAGTATAAACAAGGTATTCGTCACTAACAATGAAGATGAAAGTGGTTCCGTGAACAAAACTACTCAGCGTATGGCTTCCCAAACTGATTTACTTTGCACTAAGGTGGAGGCTTCACAAACTGATATAGCAAGCAATGCAGCACTGTTTCTGAAGTGCTCATTTTCACAAGCAGTGCTTCAGCAGAAAGAAGACATGGTTAGTGACTCGAATGAGAATGAAAAACAGAGCCGATTTTCTCAATTCGAAAGCCACGGCAGACTTAAAGACATGATCGGAAAAGTTGCTCATAACCTGACACGTTTGGCCAGTCACATTGGTCTATCATTGGAACTTACTGACGTCACGTCATCTCCTGCAGCATTAGATAGTCCTTCTGCCCTTGTTCACTTACTTGAACAGGGGCAGAATGAGGATGCTGCAGAAGAAATTCCAATTAAAGACAACTCCGACACTGGGATGGCCACAGGTGTGACTGGGTCTAAGAATGGAGGTTTTATATCTCGTAAACAGAGATGCTTACATCAAAGGGCTCTAAAAAGAATAAAACATTCGAAAAGCTCAGATTGCCAACAAAAACGAATTTTTAAAAATTCAGGAATTATCCCCCAATGTTGCACTAAAACTCCTGTTATGGAAGTGAGTGATAATAAAATGCACATATTGGAAGATGGGGCATTAGATCTGGATCAACTGAACGCAGAAAGTAAGAAGGCTTTGCAACTTCATCATTATCAAGCCAACAGTAGCCTAGGGAGTGGCAACAAAAAGGCAACAGATAACTAAAAAAAAACAAAAAAGTAAAAACACAAAATCTGGATAAAACACCTGCGAGTTTAGTGCAAACTGTTGATAGGAAACCTGCAGGTGTATAAAAAAAAACATTAATTCATCCTGTGGAAGCATCAGGCTGTAAACAAACACAACTGTCTGCATTCTATCCTGTAACTGTTGTGTCTATCAAGCTCCCACGACAGAGCAGTGAAATAGACTAGGAACTCTACCGCAGGTCCATACAGTCCAATAAGAAAGACCTAACTTAGATAGTCAGAGTCATGGCGACAAGCCACAAGATTCGAAACAAAAAGTTAACGTCTCCATGTTGCCTCAGGCTGAGCATAACAATGTAGATGCTCAATCTCCTGTTGGTACATCTGGGCTGCAGGATATTGGAGAGGGTGTAGAGCTGAGGGTAGGGATGGAGGGGTCTTCTATAAAAAATCATGATAACGCCTCTTTGCCACACAACCTTTCAACTGTACTGGGTTGGATAAGTGACACTGCCATTTATGGTTAATGGGTAAATGTTGAGGATTGAAGCCATAAGTACAGTAGAAAGGACTCATCTTGATAGCGGAATGCTTAGCAATATTATAAGAGAATTCCGCCATGGGAAGGAAATATAACCAGTCATCCTGTTCTAGAGAACAATAAGAGTGAAGATACTGCTCAAGGGTAGCATTCAGCCATTCGGTCTGGCCATTTGTTTGGGGATGGTACCCCGACGAAAGAGCCCGATTGATCCCCATTAGTTCACATAATGCAGACCAGAATTTTGAGGTGAATTGCTCTCCATGATCAGTAATGATGGTCTGAGGAATCCCATGTAGTCGTACGATCTCTTTGAGGAAGACACTTGCAGTAACTGGTGCAGATGGAACACAGGATAAGGCTGTGAAATGCTCCAGTTTACTGTAAGAATCTACAGTTACCATTATGGCGGTTCATTGTTTAGAGACCAGTAGATCTACAATGAAATCCATGGAAATCTGTTCCCAAGGTCGAGAAGGTAGATTGCCTTGTTGAAGAAGACCGAGTGGTCTTAGTCTGGAGACCTTATTCGAGGCACAAGTAGTACAGGCCTCTAGGTATCTCTTGACATCCTGATGCATGGTAGGCCATCAAAATATTCTAGATAACAATTCCAATTTTCCATTCTGTCCTTTATGACCAGACATAGGAGTATCGTGGCACCATTGGAGAGCTTGCAGTTGTAAGGAGGGTGTAGATAAATATAAAGCCTCTTGATGGAACAATAAGCCCTTCCAGACTACCAAATTCTTAGGACGTTCGGTCTTCCTGATCCTCATAGACGCCTCCTGTCCCTCCTTGATGAATGGAAATATGGCATTGACAAAAAATTGATTGGGAAGTGGAGGTTTGTTTCTTACATAGGTACCAGACCATTCTCCAAGACATCTAGAAAAGGAGTCAGCTACCACGTTCTTGGAACCAGGGACATATGTGATTTGGAAATCAAATTGGGAGAAATAGTACGCCCACTTGGCATGGCAAGAATTCTTGCACTCCATCTGTTGGAGTACTCGCAAGTTGCGGTGATCTGTTCTTATTAAGAAAGGATGAGCCGCTCCCTGGAGAAGATGACTCCAGTCTTCACAAGCTTGGCGGATGGCCAAAAGCTCCTTTTCCAAAACAGAATAGTTTCTCTCACTAATGGTAAGAGTTCTTGAATAGTATGCCAAAGGATGTTCAAAGCCTTGCCTTTCTTGGATAAGAATGGCCCCTATGGCACCACCTGAAGCATCGGCTTCTAGAATGAATGGTAGTGTTTGGTGTGGTTGGATAAGAATGGGAGCAGTAGTAAATAAATTCTTAAGGTTTTGAAAAGCCTTCTGCACCGAGATGTTGAAATAGAAAACCACTCCCTTCTTGAGTAAAGATGTTATTGGTAAAATGATGTTCGAGAAATTAGGTATGAACCTTCTGTAGAAATTAGCAAGTCCCAAAAACCTCTGGACTTCTTTGACAGTGGTTGGTGTCTTTCAGTCAAGAATAGCCTTAACGTTACTTGGTTCCATCTGAACTCCCTCTGGGGTGTGAATGAATCCTAGGTAGGCTACCTCAGACACCTCAAAAACACACTTTTCAGGTTTGGCAAACAATTGATGCAAAAGAAGTCTGCGTAGTACCTCTTTAACATGAGAACGATGTTCCTCTAAAGATGATAAGATTAGGATGTCGTCCAAGTATACCACCATGTACAAAGTTGAAGTCAAATTAGCATGCCGAGGTAAGAACCGGAAAAGGAAATAGAAAGGTAAGATTTAGCGTAAGCACTAGAGCGGAACGTACCGAGGCACGAACCGAGTAGCGGAAAGAAAACCAGAGATAGAGAGGTAACAGAAATAAGCATACCAAGTCTCGATCCGAGTAAGGCAAAGAAAGGTAAGAGATAGAGTGAACAAAAGATCTGACGAAACAGAAGTAAAAAAGAGAGCTAGAAGAAGGAACAGAAAAATAGAAGGGATAACTGAAACCAAGAGCGCTAAACAAAACCTGAGAAATAAGGGTTAACCAACTACAAAATAAGAGAGGAAAGAGGAAAGCAAGTAAGGCAATTGATAGAGATCAATCCACAAATCCAGGAAAGTACGACTGCAGGCAGTAGTATGAGCGAGGTCCAAGACGGATACAACGCAAAGAAGTATCCAGAAATGGCCACCTATAAACATCCGCCAGCCATCTTGGAGGAACACTAGACCACTACATGCAGTTAGTTTGCATAGGATAGCCCAATCTCCATCCGTGCCAGCGCTTCCACAAACGGAATGTGACAGCATGGCCAAAGGCCGTAGGCCATGCACTCAAGAGCCTAGGGCTGGTGCACAGCCACGGCAGTAATGCATTGTTAACTCTGCTTCCGTTAGAGGGTGGTGACTTGCACAGAATGGGTGTGGACCACAGTTGAGACACAATAGAGTACGAGAAGTGAGCTGCCATGGGTGTGTTGATGAGGAGAGGAAATTACTGACGGGCCCATTGGTCAGTACTCACCCTCGAAAACTAGTAGTACAAGATAGCTGCACCATGCGAGGACAGAGTGCAGGATTCACATACTCCGGCAAGGATCAATAATCAGGACTCAGTAAATTGCCCCCCCCCCCGGTATTCCTTACAGTTTTTAATCTCAGGTGCCCTCCTGATATCCTTCCCTAGTTACTTCAGGTCCCCGGGTCCTTACCCCCTATAAATATATACAGTATTTTCTACTTCTAGCTGTATTATTTTTTCTCCGCCACCCACCGTTACCTTTCCCTTCTTACTGTAAGGCCTATATGAACTTTGCCAGGATAACGAGTTTCGTTGTTTCACTCACCTGTCGACTCTTTTCCTCTCTGGAACTTCAGGATCACCGCCCCTTCCTCTTCCTGCTTTTATGGTTTTGATCCGATCCGCTGCCCGTGGGAATGAGAAGGGTTATGCTTGGAAAGGCGGGTTCCTTCAGACCCATTGCAGATTTTTTGGGAATAATTACACTATCATTGTCCACGGGAAGCTTCTCAGCCTACTCAGCCAGAATGGCGAAAGGACTCGTGATGTAACCGAAGGCCCAGAGTTACTTTGTGCCGCCGGTTTAAAGGTGTTTTATAACTATATTAATCGATTATCAATAACCGATGGCCGAAACCATCTGCTACCAAGTGTTGATGAGGAGAGGAAATTACTGACGGGCCCATTGGTCAGTACTCACCCTCGAAAACTAGTAATACAAGATAGCTGCACCATGTGAGGACAGAGTGCAGGATTCACATACTCCGGCAAGGATCAATAATCAGGACTCAGTAAATTGGCAAAGGGAAGTCCGTTTAATGATACATATATCAGTTTGTGGATCAGCAGCATCACGAACACCTGCCTCACCCCGACTTCCTCGAGCATTAGTCCAACAGCCTCTTTTATGGGCAAAATCCGTCATCATTGACGTCTAATTCTACAAAAAATCATCATGCAATACAAATTGGTTGGGAAAGGTAATTTAAGTATAGGTGCTATAACTGTATATGGAAATAATGCAAGTGGATTGGATAACTCTTATCGGGTGGGCGTCTACGCCCTTCCCTCTACACCACATGTGATTGACGTCACTACAAGTACGACATCTCATTGGTTACAGTGTCTATAGGACTCTAGATTACATGGTCCCTTGTGATTGGGCAAGTTACACCCCTAAACATAAATCTCCATTTTAATTAGCAGCTTTAGAGTAGACACCCAGGTGCCTAGTGTCCCAAGATTCACCCTTCCTCCCTTCCATCAATCAGTGTTTTAGGGCTGTGTGTCAATTAGTTGGCTGGGTATGGCCTCGGATCTGTAGTCTCTTATCAGGAAAAGTCATGGCACCCTCTGGTTCTGGATGACATCAGGCGGTGGTACATCTTCGCGCCTGTCTGGTCACGTGTTGGTTCACCGTGAATCTGCTTCAGTTTCCAACCTTTTGTGTATTTAATTCTGTGTGCGCTCGGCCACCTGCATGGGCCTCTCTTATCTTGACCGTCACGGGCGGGCTGGTATTCTCTGTAGTTGGAGTCTCGTGAGCTCATGCTCACCTCCCCTTCTCTGGTTGACCTCGATCTCCCCGGCATAAGCCTATCTTTGTTGAGTTTCGATTCCGCTCCTTCTCTGGTCTTTGCTGGGTTTCTAAACTCGGCCTGTCAGGCCTTTGGCCGCCTGGGTACATTTCTGCTTTCACAAAATGGAGTTGCACGTGTACATTGTGCAGTATTGAGGTAGATATATGGTTGGCGCTTGCCGCTCTACTCTTCTACTAAGCATTGTAAGCAGTATCGATTTCTTATCATCTTGCATTTCAAGCTTATTTTCACACATTCAACAGGGCGGTTGCTTCCATCTTGCCTTATGGCACCATTCTATTATGTTTTAACAGTGTCTCTCCCCTGCATCCATTATCATTATCCTTGCGGTTACTAGTACTGGCATTCATGCTTTCAGTAGCCAAGTCTGTTTGTTTTCAGGGCTGCTCGGGCCCTTGGTTTATTTTCATTGGCCTTCCATTGAGGCTTTAGGGGTCTCCTCGTGGACAGTGTGCAGGTATTCCTCATTCCGTATCAGTGGCTGGTATGGCTGTCTGATAGGGTATCGTGCTGCCCAGGATAGTGTCTCTCCCCTGCATCCATTATCATTATCCTTGCGGTTACTAGTACTGGCATTCATGCTTTCAGTAGCCAAGTCTGTTTGTTTTCAGGGCTGCTCGGGCCCTTGGTTTATTTTCATTGGCCTTCCATTAAGGCTTTAGGGGTCTCCTCGTGGACAGTGTGCAGGTATTCCTCATTCCGTATCAGTGGCTGGTATGGCTGTCTGATAGGGTATCGTGCTGCCCAGGGTTGTCGCGTTATGGCTGCTTCAACCGGTATTGATCTCCTTACGTACAAGGGGCAGAGTCCCAGTGTGGCTCTCTGTTGGTTCATTTGCTCCTCATACGTCACGTACCCCGGCGAGTACCTTACTGGCAACTCGCAATGGGGGGCAGGAGTGCAGGTCATATCTGGGACCTCCTCTACACGTGTATGTTTGGTTCCACAGGTGAGGTGACTGATAGAACGTGGTGAAGTTTTTTTTTCCATTAAGTTTTTATTGAACATTTTGCAATAACAGATAACCAGATACCTTTGCAAGGCACAATATCGCCAACCAGAAGATCTGGAATACCCCAACTCCCTCCTCCCCCTCCCCTGCCCAAATAGTTGCCGAGTACAAAATGGGACCATAAAACCTGAGGAAAATGAAAACATAAGTATGAGATCATGAATCATACATTTGCTCACCAAAGAAGGTTCCAATTAACCAACAAACTCAAAGGGTGGCCGAAAGCCTGGCTCCAAGGACAACGGAAAACAAGATGATAAACCATGCATCGGAAAAACGCTCAAAGTCTCAGTGCCTCACAGTCTTCATGCAGCAGAACCGGGGTCCAGTCCCTCAGGAAGGCTTCCATTTTGTCATGGGCAAGCGCTGACAATTTCTCATAGGTAGTGGTGAAGTTTTTAATGTGTACTTGGAGATGTTGCAGTGAAAAGGTATGCAGTGTGGCTACTGGATGCAGTGTGTGAACATTCTCACTATGGTAGACATATGGTTGAAGTACAGCTTATATGTGCTTGGATAGTATAGTGTGCTGTGTGAGGTTGCTTGTAGTATGGGCAATGTTGTGAGCATTTTCTGGTTCGGTTGGCAGTGACACAATAGTGTCAAAGTGGAAGTGGGTAACACAGTAGTATGTGAATGAAAGGGCGTAGGAGTGCCGGTCACACTGTAATGTGTGTACATTATGGTAACTGTTGCATTTAACAGTGTGCATATGCATTGCTGTGTGGAGGTTGGGTAGGAGTGCTGGTGCCAGTGGTGCATATATGCATAGTGCTAGTTGGTGAAATGCTGACATGAGTAGTTCAGTGTGGGGAATGTGTGCAAGGGGCACACTTACTGCAGCAATGCAGGTTTCACAGTGCTTTAAGGACATGCTGGTGATGTTTGGTGAATGGGTGTGCAGCACGTTGTGGACGTGCTACAGCAGCAGAAGTGAGTTGGAAAGGGTGTATTGTGAGTTCCATGGTTGTGGTGATAGTTGCAACATGCTACAGCATTTGGTGTACGCCAGCAGATGGTGCAGTGAGAAATTGCGTAGTGCAGCCACAGGGTTCAGTGTTTATGTAACGTGAGTATGGAAGAGGGTATGGCTGAAGTGCAGCTTGTATGTGCTTGGTTACAGATTTATTGCAGTAGGCCTAATGTTATGAAGCTGTTGTGCATGGGCTGGCAGTGACACAATAGTTTGTGAATGGCAGTGGGCAGGGGTGGTTCAGGCTGCGGTATGTTTGTGGATTCTGCTATTTGTGACACTTTTTCGTGAATGGGTGTTTAATGGCATGGGCAAGTTGTATAGTGTTGTGCTGGGTGTGGAAAGGGCTGCACTGTTGTGTGCAATGGCAAAGGTGGGGTGGGTGCGCCTCAGGATCTTTCTGCAGTTTCTGGTGAAGGGGCTTTTGGAATCAAACGGAACGTGTATTGAGAGTGTGTAATGGTACATATGTCCTGGTGTACAGAAATGAAAGTGAGCAATGCTGAGGTCTTGTATGTGATTGCTGCATCCGTGTGTGAACATTTGACAGCACCCATTGGGGTAGTGCTGGAAAAATGCCTGTGCAAAGGGAAAAAGTATTGTGTGTGCGTTACTGGGCTGTGGCCCTCAATGTAGATATGAAAGCGCACATGGCACATTCTGCCATTATGAGCATGGTGGACATGGCAATGGAATTGTGGTAAATAGGCAATTAGATGTGTAGGATGTGGTGCACAGGAAGGGCTGGTGCCAATTTGTCCCAATACTGTCTCGTGAGTTTGGTTGAGATGGACAGACCACAGTGCTTGTCATGGGTGATACCTGTGTGTGCCATCTGCAGAGGTGTTGTGTGCAAAGAGGTGTTGCTGGTAATTTGGGGTTGGAAGGAGTGGACGCTTTCTGGGGCTGTCAGGGTGACTGCAGTTTTGGTGGGATGGTTCAGCTTTGCAGATATGTGGCCTCCGTCACGCAGCTTGACTTTGTAGTCATGCACTATGAAAGTCTGCACTTGTGGTACATGTCGAGGGGACGTTAAATCTGTCTTCTGAAGAGGTTGCTGAATGCAGTGATGTGGATTTTTCGTACTGCCAAGGTTGTTTTCTCATGTGTAATACCAAGAGGAGAATGGGTCCATGACGGTGCATATTATCCCCAGCCAGAGGTCGGTCGGCGTGTTATGAACAGAATTATGCGTGAATTTATGCAGACTGCTGGCATCTTCTCCACCCACTACAAGATCATGACGTCCGAAAATATGCAGTGCTTCCGTAGAAATGGCATTTATTTAAGCGCCATTGCCAATGCTGTTGTCTTTTACACTGTGCAAGCATTCACCACAATGTGGTACAAATGTGAGGAGAGGGAAACAGAAACGCAAGTAAAGGGGGACAAGCAAACAAAGTTGCTCGCAGACATGTTACAAATCAAATTTAAAAAAAAACCTTTATAAATCTACATCGGAAGATCCAATCCCATTCTCAGGTTAATATTGGTAACCCCCCCCATCACAAAAAGGTTGGGCATTGTGCAGTACTTTTAGGATTACACGTGCCACATCCTGGGTGGCCATGTGCATGTATGCGCATGGAGGAATCGCACATAGTTTTAGTGAACTTTGTAGTGGACTTGCTTTGGAATGGCACGACACTTGTATTGTATATGTGTAACTGTACATTTGAAGCGTTGTAAAGGAGTGACAGTGTGGATGATGGTGGCTTTGATGCGATTGGTGCATGTGTGTGTGCGTATTTACGCGTAACCCAATAGAGGTAGTGCAGTACAAAAGATAAAGCAAAGGGAAGAAGGACTGCTGCAGTTTTCCATGGGTGCGGTTGTCACCCTGCTTTGGGAGGCGCACGTGCCACAATGCGCTCTTCTGATGATGCTGCGCAATGGAAATGGGATTATGACATTTGGCCAATCAGGTGCTTAGGGTGTGCATCACAGGAAAGTGCACCAATGGGAAGAAGGACGCCTCCTGCTTTACTGGGCCGCAGCTATTGCGCTACTTGGGGAAAGGCACGTGCCACATTCTGCCGTTCTCACCAGGCTGGCAATGGAAATGTGACAATAGCATTTGGCCAATCAGGTTTTCATGGTGTACGTGACAGGAAAGAGCACCAATATGGAGAAGGACTACTCCTATTTCACTGGGGCGTGGCCCTTGTGCTAGTTCGGAAAGTTCACGTG
Organism: Ambystoma mexicanum; assembly: GCF_040938575.1. NCBI lineage: Eukaryota > Metazoa > Chordata > Amphibia > Caudata > Ambystomatidae > Ambystoma > Ambystoma mexicanum. Next base: position 279,178,240 of record NC_090933.1, on the reverse strand, counting down.
CCACATTGTGCCCCTGTAAGCATGCAGGGCAATGGGAATGTGCCTGTTAGATTATCCAATTACCTTCTTAGGTTCCGCCTCATAGGAAGGGGCGATAACAAATTGTTCATGTACTTCGTGCACTCAGACTGGTACAAATGGAGGGACGCAGAGTGCTGCTACTCGGTGATGGCTTTGTGGTAGATTTGCAGTTATGTCCAGGAAAAAAAACTTGCAGGACAATTTTGGGCTGGAAGGAGTGGAGGCAGTGTGGTGCACTGTTGACATTCGCAATTTCAGCATTCTCAATGACATTTGTGAAGAAGCGGTTACTTTTGGCCCTTTTCATGTTGTCGCGCTACACTACAGAGCTCAACATGTAGGTAGAGCCTCTTCTTCATATGTGGTGCATCAACTGAAGAGATTGTTGAGAGCATTGAGTAAGCAAAAGTTCCCTTATTTGATGGTACACCATTACTGGTGTCTGTAGCATTTATGGAGATGACTACATTTTTCCACATAGCTGTGCTTTTCATTAGGAGACATGCAGTTTCATTAGGAAGCGGTACAAGACAATTGTTCAGGCAGAGGCATGCCGCCACTATACTTTTCTAAGCAGCACTGTTAATGTTTGAGATACAAACATTTTGGCTGTTTACTCAGCTGTGCTCACATGTAACTGTCTGGGATTTAGTAAGCAGCAACAGCGTTTATATTTCCAGACTGACTACTGATTGTCATATGTGTAGTGCAATATTTTATGTACTTGCGCAAACTGTAGGGAGGAACTTGCTACGCAACCTCACGTTGCTACGTGCAGATACAGTGTGTCAATTTCATACCTCATGGGACGACAAGGCAATGGGCCATTTAACACGCCCATTTTACACTCGAGCATACTGCTCCTTGCTCCCAATGGGCCCCAGCCAGCTAGTCATGTGTCATAAATCGGTAGCTTTGCAACATGAAATCCATAGGCCATAGCACACTTTGAAATGAGGTAGTGTGTGGCATGAATTGGTAGGCGTGGAGACAGGTGAGGCATTACCAGGAGACAGAGCATGACATACGCATACGTATAGGTGTGCAACTGACAGACGTCCGGTGCCATGACTAATTACAAAGGGAATGGGAAGATACAGACATGAGGCCAATTTTGTAGTCATATGGATACTTCCATTGCGATTCAACATACACCGGCCACATGCACTCTCGGTAGGACACTTCCATTTTGCTTACCTGCAGCGTCTGGGGCGGCACTGTGCGCTACAGAGTCACAATACATTGCCAGCACCAACCTTACAAATATGCACACACTCACAAACAGTTTACATGTACACCTTTATTTTGTAACAAACATCGGCAGTATTTGGACAGGGCAAGGGTTCTAGTAATTGTTTAGCAATTGTTCCATTTATACGTACTAGCTGCTTACATTTCTTTTCACAGTGCCTCTTAGATTTCGTGTAGCTACTTGCTGTTGCAGAAGAGGTGGCACTTTTGATGCATTTGTTCAATGTGAAGTATGTCTTCTTACACACAAACATATGTGTGAAGTGTACATAACGCAATATACATTACCTACAATTTCTTTTAGACTGTGCTGCTTGCCTATGCAATTACTTTTGTTACTTATTTAGGGAAGAGGCACGTTCTCTTGCAGCTATTCCATTATGCTTGGCATTGTTGCGAAACAAAAAACGCATACCGTGGTTTTGTATTGTGGTACACTGCAGAAATTAGCTATTAATAGGAAACACTTCAGTGTAGTTACCACATTGGAGTTAGGTTTTGCTGTCAATACTTTGCATTCCTTACTGTACTATTTTTTCTTTGTTTGCATATGTAGCGGCAGTATGGTAACATTGCTGGACTCCTACGTGACTGCGTCTTCTGGTGCTTTTCATTATGGTGCATACTGTATGTCTTTGGTCTGTTTGTTTCACAAGTACATAGTTTGAACACTTACCTTACTTCATTCTTCTTGCGATCTTCCTACATGGTGCTATTCATACATGCACATTCACTCTGATGAATGGGAGAAGTATATAAGACAACTAATGGTGTTTCCAGCAAATGGAATGTTTGCCGCTATATGCACTCACACCTACAGTTTTTGGTTATTGAGCTCCTTGGCATGGCAACACCAATTTCCTATGCTGTATGGTACAACTATGCAAAGTAAAGGCTTTGTGGTAAAAACCTACTAAATTCAGTGCAAAAACTTTGTTAAAGGGATGTTATGTTTACGTTGTACTAATAAAAACCTATGAAATTCAAACGTTGTTAAAGGGACGTTATGGTTAAGTTGCTCTACTAAAAAACCTATGAAATTCAATGAAAAAACATTGTTAAAGGGACGTTATGGTTATGTTGCCATACCAAATACCTATCGTCTTTACAGAAAACGCTATGCTACAGCAACATTCTGCTTACAGCAATGTTCTACTAAAATGAGATTTGTGATGGCATCTTTGATGTCATGGGTGTTAGTCCGTGCAGTGCACACTGGTGGCACGAGTTATGGTTGCTTAGCTTGCCATAACTGTCGAATTTGGGGGGTTTATCCGTTTTACCTATAACCATAACATCCCTGTAACAACGTTTTTCCATAGAATTTCATAGGTTTTTGCTAGTGCAACTTAACCATAATGTCCCTTTAACAATGTTTTTGTTTGTGAATATATATATATATATATTTGTGTGTGTGTGTATGCATCCACCCCTGGCTTAGTGCAGTGCCTATGGGTCATTTACAGCCTGCTTGTTGGCTTGCTGTGTTCTGAAAGAGAGCAGAATGGGGACTACCGGGAGATAAAGGGATTTGCCCAAGATCACACAGTATGGATAAGTGCAGAAGCTGGGAAGCTGGGAATCGAATACCACTGTGATAATTGCTTGGTCTTGACTTGGGAGGCTTTTGGGGGTAAGGCGTGAGAGTACTATTCTATTTTAAAATGATGGAGTTATTGAGGCATGGGTGGGGGTGTGGACAGCGGCATCCCAAGAAGAGCTGGTGTGGGCCAATCCTTAAGGAACACGCATTTCCAAAGCCAACGGTTTGAGCTTTTGTGTAGTTGTGTGCTAGGCAAAGTTTGATGTTGCTGGGTGAAAAAGCTAACTCAAATGTATATAGTTATTTCTGGGCACAATAAACATAGGGGTGGTCCTGATGTCATCTATTTACACACCATGATGACAGTTTTGTCCAGTTTACATCTAACATTTTGGGGGGTCAATCAAGTTGCAGAGATTCATGAGATAATAATTGTCCAATTCTAAGGGTTACACGCACCCAAGGCAGTGTAAATTGTTTATATTGAATATAGCCACATAGTGCATGGGTCATGCACATTTGGTTTTGACGAAAGTAGTTGTAACTATGTGAATGTAATGTCCTTTGATTACCTGTTCCTGTTTTTATATGAAATATATTTAATTAAAGCTAATTTTCATTCAAATAATTGTTGTGCATATGTATTGAATTGGTGATCACTGGATCCCTTCCTACCTGCTAGGATTGATAGTTTACTCAGCCCCTTCATGTTAGTTGGAGTCATTTGAGTCCGGGGAAGGGCTGACGTGTCCTCACCCTTATATAGTGCTGTTTCCCAGGGTTACCATGAATTTTAGTGGATCAAAGGTGATATTGAATTTTAGTGGATCAAAGATGATATTACATATGGCATCATCAGTGACCCAGAGGGCTGCTAGATGGCCCTCTTTTTCCTTTTTGCAGGGCATTTTGCAACACTGGATTCATGGCTTTTGACTCCCCATTTTGAGATGTGGGGATATACAGATATCTGTGACTATCCACAGATCTGCACCAAGCCAATCAAATTAATTAATGTTCTCTTTAGCCAATCCAACTGATGATTTTTTGTTCAAAATGCAAATCTATGGATTTAACTGCCAAAAATATACAAAAACTAACCTACGCACTTGAGTAGCCCCAGACACCAGCCCTTTAAGAATGTTTGGTGCAAATTCATGTAGTGTATTTTTCTGTAGATGAGAGCAAATATTTCATGTTGGATTTAGAATCAGAAATGTATCTTTGAGGACAACCACTTAGCATTTGCCCCCTAAGCGGTACTTAAAAACTAAAACGGTACTTAAAACGTTACCAACAAATTCAGATGGACATGCCCACTTTGTTCCAAGGTTTTGTACCGAACAGTTGAATGGCTCCAAAGTTATGAACATTTCCAAAACAGTAGCTTAACCATAACTCAGAGCAATGAATGAAACTCTGTAAAATACATGCATTTTTATTTTCCAAAAATATGAGAGCCGATCTTATGAGAACAGACAAGGCCCAATTGACTGTTCTTATGCATTTAGCTAATGATTAGTGAATATTGCCAAGTATGAAAGGATGTGCTGTTTACATGTGGAGAACTGAGGTGGCAAGGGGCTTTTTATGCCAGACTAGTAGCTTACAACGTGACCTTTTTAACTCTGCACGATTTCAGGTACACACCCGGGTCAGGCTATTAAAAACTAGTGTGCAGGACGAATATAGTTGTATGTAAATGATGGCCTAAAATAACGTAGACTGAAATGTAACTATAAGTGAATCTAAAAGGAAATGAAAAAGGTATACTGATGTAGGAGTACTAGACCTTATATTCAGCACACAGGCTAGGTGTAGCTCAGAGAAACACCATTGTTATTCATATGATTGCTGTCCGTGGAGAAAAAGAACTTGGAACACGGAAGCAGCATTTTACTTGCATGCTAGCTTTCTTTAGATTCAACAGACATGTTTATAAACGTGCTTACTCTTCCAGGAGAATATTTATGTACTAACCAAAACTGCTTCAAACGAATAGCAATAAGAAAGTGTGCACCTTAACTGAGTTGTGAAAATACATTTGTTTTGATATCTCTTAAAGGCCGCAGGAGTCACCTTGGAAGACCAGACTTGCCTGGCTCCTCAGACAAGTCCGTAGTATTCACTGGAAATAGTTAAATCCTCCCCAATGAAGTCATAACATCTTCCCTTAACTGATTAGAAGCCTATGTACTTAAACATCTATATAGGTTGTTGTACAGTGAGGAGGGAGTAGCACAGATTGGGGATTACTTGGGGATTGTGTTATATCCATCTTTGTGCTCACCTTGCACTGCTAATGTTAAAGATTTACTCAAGTGTCGTCTCCCAAGTCCAGAGTTTGATTGCTTCTACATTAGCCAACGTAATTACCTATATATTGAAAAAGCTATGGCCCTATTTGTATTTACAAGCAAATCATTTGAGAATTAAAACATTGCTCTTTTATAAGACCAGTGAACTTGTATGTATGGTTTTGATTTATGGTTAAGTTTTCACTTTGCTATCTTTTGTAACAACTAACTTTGCACAGTTGAACAAACTGTTTTATAAGAGATTTTAGGTCTTTGATTGCTGGTTTGTAACAATGTTTAAGTTTGTGTTTACATATGTTTTTTACAAACCTTTGCACTTTTGAACAACTAAAGTTTCACAGATAAAAGTGGGTTATTGTATGCAGTGTTGAGTTTGCACTTTGGTTATGTGTTGTTAACCCCCTTGATGGTGGACACAAGGATCTGCATTGCTAAGCACAATTGGCAGTACATGCCCAAAGGGTGTATATGTCACTGGGAGATAAGTGCTAAGAATGTGACTTAAATGTTCTCAGAAGTAGATGGCTTAACTTTTCACTCTTGGTTATTGTTTTTATCTATTGCACTTTGGTGTCTTTATATGCTTTTGACAAACTAAAATAAGGATTAAAAGTATTGGATATGTTATCTGTGATTTATTCTATGGGCAAGTTTATATTTAAATTATTCATCTTTTGTAAATGATTACATTGCAAGTATAGACGTGTGCTGAGAAATGCTGGCATTTTTAAGTTTTTTTTTAAATTATAATATCACAAGTACTAAATCCGAATTAATTGTCAATGGATTATTTAACATGTTTGTCCAAAAATGACATAAGGGTTTTTCCTGCATCTGCTGATCACTTTAAGCAATACAGAAGTGTGTTTCAATGGTAGTCAAACATTCTGCCTGTATCCTTTATGGTAATGTGATTTACTGGGGTGACACTGGCATCACAGTATTTGAACTGCAATCCCAATCTTCTAGATAAAATACAGAAATTAGATCTACAATGTCCTTCTCTAGGCTAACATTGGCAGGCATGACATTGTTTAAACTGGCATAGCATGTTATTTCTGGGCGGTGGTGCAGTATATCATTCTGCATGACAATGTGTAACTGCCATAACACTGCATTGCACTGTTGAAACTGGCATTGGATTAATAATATGTGGTGAACTGGGATTTTTGGCAGTTAGATCCATGGATTTGCAACAGGCACGAAAAAATGTGAAAGTGACAAAACTGGCACATTGAGCTCAACTAATATAATGTGGGATTCCCATAGTGTATGGGAGCATTTCCAATTGTGCGGGGAGGAAAGAACCAGAAGACAAACGTACTATGTCTAAGCCCCAAGATTTGGGAACCTCCTCCCTGTCAACATCAAACTCGCCTCTCACTTCTACAGTTGAGAAAGGAGCTCAAGACCCTCCTCTTCAAGGAATACCCCCTCCCTAATGCCTAGGTTAACACATACTCCACTCAAAACCCTACCTGAGACTGGGTAGTCTGATCCCCATTGTTTCCTCCCCTGGCTGCTTGAAGTTCACGTGTTAACACATGTCCCACCTTCCCACTCCCTGTTGTTAGCTCCCCACACCTTTTTATCTATGCTCCCCTCAGCATGTTCTTCCCTCTATGATTGTAAAGCACTCCATTGCTTCTCGAAACTAGGTCTGTGCTCAATAAATACCCTTATAATAACAGTAATAATAAAAATCTAATAATAATATTGAGTATTATTTTAATACCAGCAGCTTAAATTGTTTGTGCATTGATTAGATGTTCTTTGAAGGTAGCTCTTTTGCAAAAAATTCATGTTGTTTTCTCTGCTCTGTGGTTTTTGTTTGTTCCTGTTCTAGCTAGTTAAAAAAAAGTCATTTGCATTACATTGTCTGACAAAATATTCAAAACCTGTATATATTCCTACTGGAATACCATTGCTTTTTTCCAGACGTAGTAACACCGTGTTAGCTTGTTAATTAATCAAGTGGGTCAAATATGTAATAATCTACCGATAGAACAATTCTCTGATGGCTCCTGCAAAATGCTGCTGTTTACTGTTGATAGGCTGGCCTCTGAAATGTTGGACTATCTCATTTGTTTTCATTACAGAACTGTCTTTAATTTACATGCTTCTTTTCCATTTTATACCCAAAATGTTGCATTAAAATTAACCTCTTTCACCCAAGATTTTAAAATACTTTCTAAGAGGGAAGAACTCTCCTGGACTCCAATTGGAAGTCTTTGGCTTGCTCCCTTCTATGTGGTAACAGGGATAAAATGATTATGTCTAACCAATTTAAAAATTCACCAGCCACCACTACTACCAAGAATGTTTTTTTTTTTCTTTGTGGCACAGAGGTTCCCATCTCTGACTTGAACTTTGTCCACTGGAACATGGTTCAGTCTACCTAGTTCCAGAATTGTACAATCTACGACTGGCACAACATCACTGTAGCCTACATGCAAGGGTTAATAATTACTCAGTTTCTGTAGTTTCTGCAAATTTCCCAGTAGTCCAGACATTGTCCTGCTTACCTGCAGAACGTTGTTGTTGCCACTGAAAGAAGAACAGAACCAGAGTCGAAGATTTGCCTATTGTCAAAACACGCCTATTCAATTTGGGCACTGTTAGAACAGCTGGCCTCAGTGGGTTTTCTCCACCATGTGCCAATAAATAATAAATACTCTTCTTAACCCCATTTACTCAACTGTGAATTTCAATGAAGATGCGTATCCTCATAGAAGATAATGCATATTTTATAGAACATCTCAGTGCTCCAGATAAGATTGTTTAGGGGGAGTTTGTTGTAAATGATTTTTTTATGTAGTCAAAAAGTAAGGCCAATTACCAATGGGAGTATTTTTATAAGCAAGTAAACATATGTTTTAAGTATAAAACAAATGTTTTTATAATAAATATTTCTTTGCACCAAGTTAATTATGCACATTAAAGGGTATATTTGTCGGATCAGGTAGTAATAACAGAGGTTTCATCCTGTGGCATTGCATGTACTACAGGTACAAACATATCCATGGAGCTGTGTGAGTGAAAGCATGAGGAATGACTCTATCTCTGTTTCCTATATTTTGATGGGGGTATTTATATTCCCTAGTTGTCTTTTATGGGCGTATTTGCATAATTGTAGGGAGCCAAAAAGTGTCAAATATGATGGACCTCACACTGTGTTCACTGTGGAATTCAAATGCAATACCACAATAGTGGATTATGATCCAATGTACCACAGTAAAACCTCTTAGCAGTGTGATGTAGGTGAATTCACTTATCAGCTCTTAATATGTTCGATCAAACTGTTGTTGATCATACAGTCATAAATGTATGTTTTATGGCTATAAAATCAAAATCATTACAAGTGTTTTTTTTAGAGATTCCTAATATTTAAAGATTTCCACGAAAACTACATTTTGCATAGAATGTTTTCTATAAACTTCTCAAGGCCTGATGTCAATAAATGAAATTACCCCTATCCTGTTTGACGAGTAGCTGATCTACTGTTTTGGCAAGTAACACATAATGGTAATACCAGCCATTAAGAAACAAGAGACATTCAGACATTCAGGCATGCACAGGGACATAATTCAACATATTTTTTCAGTCTGAAGAATGTATACAGTATTTGTAAATTTGTTTTTGCCTAAGACAGGAACAAATAATATAGCATCCTATTAAGCATTTAATTTTTATTTTAGAGACTATTTTTCGATATTTGCATTTTAAATTATGCTATGAGTACAATCGTATACTTTTTTGATTGTAGGTGAACCTTTAATATAACAACAAATGATCATTAAAAAACATTTTCCTCAAACACAATATGTATACAGAAAAGTAATTTTACCTTCACCACCGTTCATTTTAGAAGCCATAAAAAAGGAAATGGACGGATAATCCTACAAAATGCTTAATAAATGGGGAACAAAGAACATACTACTGAAAACAGTGGGTAGCTCCGAAGAGGAATTGAAGTCAAACCCATCCAAGGTAAAAAAAGAGGTTGCTGGAATACGACTGGATAAAAACACAGGAAGAAGCATTAGTCTATAAACTTACCAGAGACCTACCATATAATAAAGGGAGAGCAAATCAAACCAAACCCTATTTGACAGAAATTCCCGGACAGAAAAGTGCGACAAGCATTTCTTAGGATTCGACTTAACCCGTTATACACAAACGAGATCTTAGCAATAAGAAATCAACCCTGTACAGACACGTGCCGATTCTGCAACCACCAAAATCAAGAGACAATAAAACACCTTCTACCAGCTTGCAAGGGGAGTGAAGAGATCAGGATGACTCACCTTGGCCACTTATTCCTTTACGTTTACAGTGAGGACGAATGGTGGGCCAAGCTTATGAGTTGAGAGAGGCCGCCTGGGTGATAGCAGTGGTTGGATTCCTCTCAAAACTCGGACTAGACCAGCCTGCTGAGAATTAACTATGGGAAACCTCTCTGAAAGTTCAGAAATGTTTTCTTTTGGACATGGACTTATATATTAAAATAATGTTTTCTTGTAAAAATTGATTTTCAATTAAACCAATACAAAATATATACATATATATATGTATATATATATATATGTAAGTAGACTATATACAAAAATCAATATGTGAAAAATGTCATGCATGGTGCTCTTCGGGTGTGCACAGAATAATCTTGTTTTCCTGTTAATATTCTACATTTCAATGAAAGAGCATTTGTATATGATTTAACTGTTGTACCAAGCACAATGTTTCTCACTTTAACATCTTGGCAGTGGCTGACATCTGCGGGAATAACCTTTCTGACCAGTGGGGTGAATTACAGATAACATGTTAAACATTTGCTTGACTGGATCCATTAATGAATTCATGGCATATAGGGTTTTGTACAGTGCAGCATAGAGGTCATTGGAAAAAAAAAACAAGGGCGCTCCCACAAGTTAAATAAAAATGCAAAACTATAAAAACAATGGAAAGAAACAAGCACTCATACACATCAATAACCATTTCGAAAATCGTGCGGAATCCACTATAGCACAAGCCAATTAGAATTTCCTCCATGATGTTAGGGGGGCAAGTTCAGAGCCCCTTATTTGTACATTGTTTTCTTATTCTTTATTTCTCAAGTTGGGCAGCAGGTTTCCTCGAAGTGTATTTGTTGTCAGAGTGAGGTTATGACCTCATACCCAGGTCCTGAAAATGGCTTATCTTGTCACATTTGGTTTCGAAGCGAAATTCTGGCGGTTCACGTACACGCACTCCTCTTGGTATGCTACGGCACTTCTTCCATGCTTAGGGTTTGCACACATAGGTCTTTTCCCATACCTGTTAGCAGGCTGAAAGGAAAAAAAGCATTTGCAGTTATAGAGTTAAACCAATTTCATTTGATTTTTATAGAGTTTTGGCACTGAAGCGGTTATAGCATGGTACACTTCTTGTCACGTCTTGTGTGCCCTGTCCACACAGATTATCGCAGCTATAACGGAATTGTAAAACAATAAGACGTTTTGTAAGACAATAAGAAAGTTAAAAAGCTATGTGTACTTATTCATGCTCTGATTTCTTACCAGTAATCTCCACTACCCCTAGATCTACACGTCATCGCAGCCCATACTTGTGAAGGCAGGCCTCCTTCATAAGTATCAACTGAGAGATGGAAGAGAGGATGTGGGGTTTGGGAGTAATTAACTTCACCTAAAACAGGGACCTTCGGGATAACCACTCTTTACGTTAATAAGTACAATTTAGATTCACGTAAACACATTTATTTTGTGTGTAGTTCTAAAAACCTGGCGTGCTCCCAGAGAGAGACTTGGAAATCGATTCCAAACACTAAATGAACTTGCAGCAAACACTAAATAATGTGCCTAACCTGTAGCACGCTTTAACTATGAAGAACACTCTCAGAAGTTGTTAGCAGATTTGTTTATTGTGCTTATCTGCATAATTATTTATCTAAAAGTCTCCATGTGCACAGACATTCCATGGAGCTGTGTGTCGAGCTCCTCGCTCCAATGCTCCTTGTGCCATTCTCCATGTTCTCTGCGCACCATCACCCAACCTTCAGCCATGATGATGGGCTGCGCTGCCATCCTGCGCAGTGACATGAACTAGCTGCATCACTACAGTATCCCCTTTTGTTAATAAATAATGAATGAGTCCATAACATTGTCTTTATATTTACCAGGTGGTCTTCTCACTCTACTGGTTCTCAGTGAACTAGTTTCTTTGCTTCCTTCTCTTGTCTTCTCTGGTGTATTCTGATGTCCTCTTTCACCTAGGCACTTCACCTCTGCATTGTCTTCCATAGGTTTCGATTGTAAAGGTGGATGTTCTGCTCCTGGTTCCAGATACTCTCTGGTGGTTCTTCTCTCATCTCTCGATCCCTGCTCTTCACTGGCCTTCGCGATTCCTTCTGTTATCTTTGGGTTCTCCTCAGTTTCTCTTTGACTATACAGTGCAATTCTGTCTCTGTTCCGTTTCTTCTTGCCTGCTGTCTGGATGAAATATTCATGTATCTTTCTTGCTTGGATAGGAGCCCTGTACTTGGACATTGTCCACTTGTGTTTGTGTGGCATTCTGTGTGGTACAACGTGAATCTCATATGTCTCAAATTGTTCTTCTGCGGGTACTCTTTCATCTCTTAGGAGACAAAATGGTCTTCCTTGACCACATTACCATGTTTGTGTATCTTTCCCTCCTGAATACTTCTTCAAAACAGGTCATAGGAGATTGTCGTTATCGCCACCATGAAATGAACCTCAGACCATTTGGATACTTAGTCCACTAGGACTGCAGCATACTTATGCTCCGCTGGGAGGTATTCCATTGGTGCTATGAAATCAACACCTACTTTATGCCATACGTCTTTGAGCCATTCTACTTTTCCCCAACAGTGATACTCTTGTCACCATGCGCGTCTCCTTCCTTGGAAAGTTTTGAGTTACTCACAGTTCTCTCTGTCTCCGTGTCCATTTGGGGTCACCAATATTGTTCACTTATTCTTCTTTTGGTGAGCATCATTCCTGTGTATCCTTCATGGCCCAGCCATATTATCTTGCTCCTGAGGATGGTGAGAGGTATCAACATGTTTCCTCTCATTAGTACTCCTTTGTGCTGATTTAGCTCACTTTGTATTTTCCAGTAGCTTTGCATTGTTGGCACTAGGCTTCTTTCTCCTGGCCACCCTTTCCTGGTGCACTCCAATATTTTCATTATGTTTTCGTCTTTTCCAGATTCTCTGCACCATTCTTCTGAAGTTATGGTTTGGTCACCTTGCTCAGCATTATCAGTGAAGGAAGCACCTACACATTTGTCTTTCAGATACATTCCTTCTTCTTCGCTTGATAGTGGTAATCTCAATCGACTGTCAGTCCGCTTTTCTATTTTCCCATCTAGGTATATGCTCTATCTGAAACTTAAACTCTTGCATTTTTGATGCTAGTCTTGCTAGCCTTGGTGTCCGATTCCCTATGCTCCAATATAATCACTAATGGCTTGTGATCGGTCCACGACTTAAACCTTCTTCCCATAAGTATGTCCGGGAATGGTTTACTGGCCAGGTGCACGCTAGCATCTCTTTTTAGAACACAAAATAATATTGCTCCGTGCTTGTCACTGCCTTAGATGTGAATGCTAATGTGTAGGTTTCCTTTTGAGTCTGCTGCATTAAGGCTGCTCCTATACCATATGTACTTGCAGCTACGCCTATGATAGTTCTGTTTCTCATGTCAAATGCTTTGAGCCTTGGTGCATCTATTATGTCCTTCTTTACATTGCTGAAGGTCAGCCTGCATTGATCTGCCCATTACAATGTCTCTCCTTTCTTCAGTAGCCTTCTCAATTCTTCTGTCTTACTGGAAAAATCCTTCACAAACTTCAAGTAATATTCTGCCATTTCCATGAAGGACTGTTCTTTTATCTGTGGTTCCGGGGTTGTGCAATTGCTTGCACCAGGCTCTCCTTCGGTTCCATAAATGCTCCTGAGACTGTATATCCCAGGACATCTACCTTGTCTTTGTGTAGTTCACATTTCTGTCTTTTTAGCCAGAATCCTTTCCTTCTCAGTCTTTCCAGCACTCTTTCCAGAGCAACATAATGTTCTTTTTTTGTGATGCCGTAGCTCAATATGTCGCCCTGAAAGAACTTGACCTTCTATATGCCATGCAAAGTTTTGGTCATTATCCATCCAACGACCAATTCCGCTGAACACAGTCTGAATGGCATTTGTTTGTACTGGTACGTGCCATATGAAGTCATGAACGCCGTCAAACGTCTTGGCTTGGGGTAAAACCTGACTTGATGATACGCAGTGGTTATATCAAACTTTCAAAAATATGGTGGCTCCTTGCAAGGACTGCATCTTCTCAGATATGTTCAGCAACAGGAAAATGATCACTTACCACTTCTTGACTAAGCACTCTTAGGTCTATGCACATTCTAAGTTTGTCAGACCCATTCCTTCTAGTTATTACCACAGGACTAAGCCATTCCATGGCTTCTACAGTCTTAATGACATTTTCTTCATCAGTTTTTGGAACATCTCTTGCAATTCCACTCTTTCCACAATTTCACCTTTTGCTTGAATGGAGTGGCTCCTTCTCTCAATTTGATTGTGTGCATTTACCCCTTTAGTGTCCCTATCGAGTCAGCAAATATTTCCACATACTTTTTTAGTGTATGTCCTACTCCTCTGCCTTCATCACTGACATTACTTGGAGCCTCATTAGGACCCTGGCGCTAAGGGGTTTGCGCCAGCGTTAGCTGCGCCGACCCCTTACCGCCAACTACGAGTTCCCATAGCGCCATGGTCATTTTTCCGCCCGCTTTTTGCGGGCGTAAAAATCCATGGCGCTATGGGACCTTGGTGTTAATTACGCCACCGTAATTTACGGTGGCGTAATTAACTCCTTCCCCACTCCCATTATACCCTATGGGGCCGAAATGGGAATGGGGAAGGGTAAATGGGTCAATGGGGACTTACCGCCCCGCCGACCTCGGAATGGGGCGGTAAGTCCACCATCCGCCATGGCGTAAACGGACTTTACGCCATGGCCGGAAAGTCCGTCGATGGCGGAAAAAATCCGCCAGGGTCGTAATGAGGGCCTTGGTCTTTAGCGTTCGTCTCTAGCTTGATGTCCAATTCAGCTTGGTACGGCCATCCCAGCAGAGCATCTCCTACATCTGTAACATATATACTCTGCTTTTGGTTTTTCTGTCTAAACTATAGGCCTGTTTTGAAGTAACCTAATATCTTGATTTCTTTGCTACCATAGGCTCCTGGTTTCGATATGGATATTTTGAGTCTTGGTACTTCTCTTTTCCCCCTCTTTTCAAACAGTTCTTCTGATATTATTGTGAGGTCAGATTCTGAGACAGACTATATCCTTATGGGCTTGCCTCCTACTCACACCTTACAGTGAGGTTTTACTTTCTTCCCCTTTTTCTTGATCGCATTTAAACTCAGTATTTTGACTGAGTTGAGTTCATGCCACACTTTCGCTCATTTCTCTCTCTACTTGCTTCACGGTTTTGTTCCTATACATTCTTGCAAAATAACCTATCATTTGCCATTTCGTGCACTTTTCTTCCTCACGCGGGATAGCTTTGTCATGCGCCGCATGTATGTGTATGCCACACTTGTTGCACTCTCTCAGATTATTGGTTTGTTTTTCTCTCTTTTCGGCGTTCCCGACTCCTCTGGGTCTGTTGCTCTTCCATCTTACTTGTTACTTTGTGTAACTTCTTTCTACGAATTATGTTTTTGATCTTTTGGTTTGTGCAACATTTCTTCCACATGGTGTGCTATAGTTTTACATGGCAGCATCTTTTCTTGTATTTTTTAACTCCTGCATGCCACCACCAACAAAACCCCCAGCATACTGTGTAGCTGTCCCCAAAACGGCACTCGTTTGCCAGCTCTCTTAGCGCCATGAGATAGTCATCCACTGTCTCATGCATCCCTTGCTTCCTTTCATAGTAATGCAGTCTGTACATCAGTTAATTCCCTCTGTTCTCGAACCTCTGCTTCAACCTTTATATGGCTTCATGGTCAGGCTCTCTATCTTCGATCCATCGCTTTCTTTTTCTACTGGGAGCGTCTGGAATATTGTCTGGCCTTCTATCCCCAACGCATTGGTCAATATTGCTATTTTTCTTTTCTTACTCAGATCTTGATGCCCTGATGCCTCCATATATACTTAAAGTTCTATAGTCATTGTTACCAGGGTATGGTTGCCCTACCTGGATTTTGCAGAAACATGGAGGGGTTGCTACATGCAACTCCATTTTTGTTATCGCTCCCTATGTTTCTTTGTTCTCCTCCATGTCTGCTGCTCTCTTGACATGTGGATTCGTCTCTTCCTTTGCTTGTGTGCTGCTCCTTCCTTTTATTTACCTTGATCCCATCCTCGTCACCATTTTAGGAGCCTCCAACTATGGAAAATACTCCTATTGGATGGAATCTGTTAGCAGATGTGTTTATTGTGCTCTGCTGTGTATATACATTAAATATGTATCTAAATGTCTCCATGTGCACAGATCTCCATTACGTGGAGATTCTCTCTCTAACGCTCCTGTCACTACTTTCCACACTCCCCGCACTCCGTCATCCGACCCTAGGCATTATGACGTTAAGCGGTGTCATCCTGTGGGGTGACGCGGATAGTCTCCGTCACTACAGTACTCCCATACTGATGCGAAAGCCAACACAGATATAACCCTCATCTGACTGTAATGTGTACATAATAGAGGAAAAGAGAGTATGCACATGCCAACTCATTTTTCCCAAATTTTGAGGATTTTGATATTAAAAATATTGAGCGTTCATGTTAGAGTGGAATGTTAATTGATAATTAAAGACAATCGATTGGGGGTTCTCGCCCTGTTTTTTAAATCATGTGTATGGGTTGATTTTATTTATGCTGTGTACTTTATATAGGTCTATCTGAAATATATTCAAATGCATTTGGTCGAATGTACTAGGCACTGTACAGAGAATATTAGGTCACTGCTCATGCATGCACACAAAAAAATAAGTGTAAGGTTGCAGAGTTCCCCACTGTAGCATCAGTATACACCATGTGGGAAAACTAATCAAACCTCAATGTTCACGTGTGACATAATCTGTAAAGGTAAAATGCTGCACTAAGGTTTAGCTTGAAAGATTTCAGGTTTTTGAACTTCTGATTTCTGAGTTACCAAACTTAAATGTTATGCTCCGTCATGATACTAGGTCTTATATAGCGTGTCTTCTAGCATTTGCATGCCCTCCTTTGAGAGAAGCAGGGGATGGGGTAGTTTGCAGGATAGTGGGAGGAGAGCTGTTGCTTTTCCAGTGGCATCACGGGATTTATTTCACTGAAGAGGCATACATATTTTCCAGTAATAAGGAGAGGGGCCGAGCGTAGCGAGGTAACCTAAACATAGTCCACTCTCCACCCTCCATCGCGTAAGGTGACTGTCTTTCTCCCTAGAACATTTTTATTTCAGCCAGCTACTTTGCAACAGCTGTCTCTAACCCCCCCACCCCCAATATCAAAAACCAACTCCAGTGCTCAAAAACGCTCCGGGTGCTGAAATACGTGCAGAGGCCCACACGGCCCTAGGGACCCCAGACTGCAGAGGCACCAAACTCAGGTGACAATGGTCCGAGGCCAATGGCTAGAAGGCATTCGAGCACACAGAAAAACATTGAAACCGGGCCCATCACAGGGACCCCCTTGAAAATCGGCAGTGGCTCCCGCATTGGGGGGTGAGAGGTGCGGAGGCAGGGAGAGCTGCAAAGCAGGAAAGGAAATCAGGAATTTGGGCAACGCACTTGCTCCAGAGTGCGTTCCTGAGGTCTGCCGAGGAACATCTGCAGGAGACTTGGAGGTGGGTCGAAATCAAGCAGACACGATACTAACCACAACACAAGGGAGTAACCAGCCCAGGGAACAACGGACTGGATAGAAGCGCCGGGCATAGTCATAGGATTCATTATAGCAGCATGGGACTACAATACGTAGGTGCTGAGCTGCGCAAAACACTAACAGGACGGATTTGAGGCAGTGACAGCACACCGCCACAAGAGAGATGGGGAACCCAAAAAAGCAGGTGAAAATTGAGCTATTTGCAAAAAGTAACACTGTGCAAATGCAGACACAAGCACAAGGGGAAGACCCTGCGAATGTAGACAGTGTGCTCCTGAATCAAATGCTTGCAGCTTTGAAGGATAGCACAGGCACAATTGGCCAGAAGATAGATGCACTTCAGTGCAAGGTGGACATATAGGTGGTACAAATTGAGAAACTCTGTGGGCCCATGAACGCGGCTGAGCTGCATATGGGGGAACAGTGAGGATAAGATAACCAAATAGGTGTCAAGAAGGATTATCTGGATGGAAGGTCCACAGCGTTTGACAGACCTTTATGGAGAGATTTCTAATGGAGGTGCTGGACAATCCCACCGTATATCCCAACTTCATGGTGGAAACAGCACATTACTCAGTAGCACCAAGACCAACCACAGGGACCCGGCATTGTCGTGTGGCATATATCTTTGGCTATAGAAACCAAAACACCCTCCTGAGGGCTGCAAGAGAGACGGGGGGGGGAACTAGGGTATGGATCCGCCAGCATTAAAATGTTACCTGATTTCAGTCCGCAAGTGCAGGAGCAAAGAAATACCTTCCACAAGGCCAACAATATACTGAGGAGGTATATCCTGCGATACGCAATGCTCTACCCAACAAAGCTGCGAGTGGTGCATGAGGGCAGGGTAATATTCTTCCCGGATCCGAAGGAGGCAGAAAAATGTGCAAAGGAAGAAGTGCCCTCGTCTGCAATGCAATCCGCCCCCATGAACAGTGATGGAGAAGTGGCTAGTGACGGTACGAGATAAATGGAGAGGTGAGCTGTTATATCTACCAACTGGGAATGTGGAAATGTAGCCCATATCAGGAACAATTTGAGAGGTGGAAATATTGTACTGTGAGGAGTATACGAAGAGAATTATGCATGTGAGTCAGTCTCCCACCTCGTGCATGACCAGCAGTTCACAGGCGCAGCCTCTCAGAGCAGTAACTGCACATTACATGGGGGGTTATTGTTTGGTTAGGGGGTAATCTGTCTAGCCAAACAGTTCACGTTTCAGGTGTGGGCGGGTGAGGAGTTGGGGGGATGTTAGAAGTGTGAAGCTGCTTGACACATGGGATCACAGGGTAATTAGGGGACACATGAGAAGGTATACACACTGGCACAGCATCCCTCGCAAGAATGATGGTGGGACGCCAAGGGGTAGCACGAGCTTCACGGCAGTAAGATAAATGCATTGGGCAAGGGACAATGAATAAACTCACCCTCATGACATGGAACATACGCGGGTTCACTAACAAGAACTCATTTTGGCAAATAGTTAATTATGTTAAGAGACATAATATGACTGTACTCATGGTGCAAGAGACCCACCTGGGGGTGACGGCCCCACTGCTGGCTGCACAGGGATGGGAGATTCACAGATACAGGGCAGCACATATTTCCCACTCTAGAGGCGTGGCCACTTAAAATTCATAGGTCCTTGGGATTCAAGCTTCATGAGATGAATAAAGATGGGGGCAGGTACCTCCCACTTACAGGGGAGATTTGGTGGTGGTATTGAATACATCTGCTCCTAATGTTGACTCCCCAAATTTGTTCTCAGAATGTGCTGATCTACTGCACTAATATGTGGGCTATGTGAGAAACCAAAAGGGTGTCATGTGCTAGTCCCCGGGGAGAGAGTCTCCCTCTCTCCCTCCCTCTCTACCCCCCAAACCCACCGCAGGGCACGTCATCACCTTTGGATCCAGACCCTCAGGGTGGACCAGTGTGGGAGGATCACCTAGGTCAGGGGTCTTCGGGGACTGGGGGTGAGGCAACAGATGGTGATGCGTTGTATTCCCCTAGTTCCCTTACCCATGACCCATCCTATTTTATAGGATACTCGAACATCCCAACTTCCCCCCTTTTCTACACAAACACTGGGTCAAAGAAGAGGGCAACTGAGAGTAAATATGCTAACCCTTACACATCTCATTGGCTATGTTCTGCTAATCGGGTCAGGCACTTGACTTTAATTGTATACATCTAATACCCATCTGCTCTCCCCACACAGATTAAAGGCTGAACATAGAGACACATTCTGAGTAAGGTAGAACATGAGAAGGAGCAGAACTTCCGGGGCGAAGATGAACCTACTGGAGCAGAACAACCGACAGAGGGATGAGAGCAAAGGGTAGAGAAACCATGGAGATCCCTGGAGGAGGTCATAGCCTCCGAAAAGCCGTGAAAGATACGTGGAGAAGGCCAAATCCCAGAAGAGAAGACTGCATTGTGTTTCAAGGACGCCGGCAACCCTCCCGGGTGAATGACAGAGTTGGCGAGGTGAGGCCAAGCAGTAAAGACAAGAAAGGAATGCAAGCAGCCGGTGAGTTGGCGAGTGACATGAAAGGCCGGTGTGTGTTAAGGAAAGATTTAAGGTTCAACAGTATATCTCAAAATTGAAGGCTGCACACGTGTGTATGAGACACCTAGAAAGTCAGATCTGTGGGGAACCTTTAATTACTGAGAACTGTGAAGCCAGTGATACAGAGTAGTGGAGGGGTCCAGCTAAAGAAAGTAACCCACTCGAAAGTCTCTGTGAAAGGTGAAATGTTTTGCTATAAAGCGACAAAATGAATGAACTAACATGCGTAATTATCAAGATTAACCCCGTAAAAAGGGGATGTGATAAGGTGAATGTTGAACTTTTGCGCTTATGATACTGAACTACCCAGACCAAGAAACACTGGGGCAAATAAGGGAAAGTCAAAGTGGCCCTGCAGAGGTCTATAGCAAAAACCTTGCACATTCGAAAGTCTTCAACAACAGGAAAATGTCAGAGCCTGACTGAGGGAGACCGAAAGTGTGATAAATTAAGGGAAGAGAACCCCTAAAGAATGTGAACTAAAGCTTTGGGAAGGGAACCCCAAGTGCTGTGATTGAAAAGTCCGGCCCGACCGAGGAAGACCTATGTCAACCTTTTGCTTTGAAAGGTCTGAGCCCGACAGAGGGAGACCAGCGTGAACTTTTGGTTGAACTGTGAAATAACTTTTGAAGGCTGGAATAAGTGACTTTAATGTGGACGTCCAAGCGCTCCTCGATCCACATTTTGAACCGCCTTTGTTTTGAGAACCTGAGCCAGAGTGTGTCATCATGTGAGAGGGGACCGCCTTACTCTGTGCTGTCCAATGTGGGAAGGAGAGCTGATTTAGCCACCTTGATTCTTTATGTTATGACACTTATTTTCCTTTGCATATATACTCCCCTTTTACACACTTCTTGTATAAGAGATACAGCAGGCATAAGGTTTTGTTTGTAGAGACCATCTTTGATTTGACAGAGACTGATTAGGACTGTTTCATTATTATTTTGATGGTAGACATTACTGCCATCATAGCTATAGGACAAAGCAGGAGTTTTTCCAAACCCCAAAAATTGAATAAATGTTTTGAAATTGTATCTCTTGTGTTAGTGTCATACCTGTGATGCCATGCCTCCCTTACAGCTATGAGATTATATGGGCAGGGGCTTGTTATCTTGCAATGACACTTGACGCGGCCAGAGCCAACTCGACGCAGGGGGAGTCTCCCAAAAGCCGTTGGGACATGGGAAGGAATAGCGGAATACCACAGGCTGATCAATGTATGGAGATACATCAATCAGAACGAGTAGGAATACACGTTTCACTCAGGGGTGTATGGCTCAGCCTCTAGAATAAACTACACACCCGATACGAGGCAAGTTAAGGAATCTTAGATTTTGCCTCCAACACACTCTGACCAGTCCCCGGTCACGAGGATATTTTCTATTGTATCCCATAGTTCGCAGCGACCTAGATGGGGGTTTGGGAACAGGGCACTGGAGGACCCAGTGTTTAGGGAGGAGATTGCACAGGAGATCAACAAGTTCTTCATGCACAATGATAGCTCAGTCCCAGATAAAGGGCCTATCTGGGAGGCTTTTAAAGTATGTATACCTGGAAGATGTATCTCCAAAGAGGGATGCAGGGGTCCTTAAGGTGCTAAAATGCACATTGAAAACCCTGGAGACTCAGATCAAATCGCTTGAGGGGAGAAAGGCACAGGGCCGGAGGCCTGGGGTTGAGACACAATTCAAGGAAGCCAGGAAAGAATTTGCAAAGGAAATAGACAGGGAGGCTAAGTACCTAAGAGTGCTGGTGTAGGCCACACTATATGGGGAAGCGGACAGACCGAGTCGAACACTAGCATGTGTCACACAGAAAGGGAGGGAATCAGTTAATATCCTGTAGGTGATGAAGGCTGACGACCAGATGGTGTGAAACAACATAGGCATTAATTAGGTGTTTTGGAGTTATTATAAAACACTATACACAAATCAGCAGAAAGCAAGTACGGCAGAGTTAAAGGACCTCCTAGACCAGGTTGATTTGGGGTGGCTGGACCCTGAACAGGCTATACTTCTCAATACTCCACCAACAGAGAAGGACGTTCGGAAAGTAATCGAGTCCTTCCCAAACAATAAGGCACCAGGGACGGATGGCCTCGCAGCCTAATTATATAAGGAATGCACAGAGGAACTTGTCCCACACCTCATGGAGATGTTTGAGGCTGCGATACAGAAGGGTACGCTGCCGGAATCAACGAGATTGGCTGTGGTCACAGTGTTGCTTAAGCCTCGGAAAGACTCCACGAGATGTGCTTCGTACAGGCCACTATCGTTAATGAATACTGATAACAAAATACTGGCGCAGCTTCTGGTGGATATGTTGCAACCCCATATGACAGCACTGGTACTCCCTGATCAGGCGGGGTTCATTCCGGGTAGGTCGACCCAAAATAATCTTTGCTTGCTCTTTGCCCTTATGCACAATATTAGGGAAGATGTCCCGGTGATGGTGTCCTCCCTAGACACAGAGAAGGTCTTTGATTAAGTAGAGTGGCCATTCCTGTGTGTGCTCCATAGGCGATCTGGATTGGGGAATATATATGTACAATGGACACGCTATTGTACACTGCTGTCAAAGCTATGGTAGTCATGAACAAGAGAATATCCAGTTCAATACCGCTGACACATGGAACCAGACAGGGGTGTCCACTTTCATCACTCCTGTTTGCTTTAGCGATCAACCAACTGGCCTGCTACATCTGGGACCAACACGCCCAATGGGGTATTAAGGTATATTCTCAGCAAAGCATCATCTCGATATGCGCTGATGATATGAGCTATATGTTAAGGAGCCAGGGAGTAACCTCATGCCAATAGTACAGGATGTTCAACGATTTGGACACTTGTCCAGACTAAAAATAAATTGGGAAAAGTCAGAGATCCTGAGCTAACAAAACCGGTGCCTCAGCCTGTTACCACACCTGAATTTAAATGATGCCCACAGGGAATAAGATACTTGGGCATGCTGGTTACCACAGAGGGGGACATGCTGTACAATCAAAATTATGGGAAGGTATTAGAACAGCTAGATCAAGATGTGGAAGCATGGATATGCCTGCCACTCTTGCAGGCAACACGTCTGGCACTGGCCAAGATGGTGCTGGTCCCTAAAATACAGTACATATTCAATAATGTCCACATAACACCTGCCGAAATGTTCTTGGTACGGGTATGAACCATGATAATAAGGCTCGCGTGGGTGGGCAAAGAACCCAGAATAGCATATGGTATACTCACTAAAACCTATGAAAGAGGGTGACCAGATTATCTAGACATGTATCTTCATTACATAATGGCCCATGTGCAGTATGCAGTATGGTGGTGGGCGTTGTCAGGTACAGAATTGCCTCATGTGGGTATACAAAAAGCCACAACACACCCGGACAACTTGCAAGCAGTTCTGTGGGGCACTCGCCAGAACCCCCGCAGGGAAATCCAACCAGTGGATACCGCATGCTGGGCCTAGAATAGAATGGCAAAGATCATAGGGGAGGAGAGTGTGGGGGTTAAAAGTAACACATCAGATGATATTTCGCAAGCACTTTGAACCTCTAGGGATTTGCACATTGGGAGATCTATATGTGGACAGCAGGTTTATATCTTGGGAACAAATACAGGGTACGGTGCACAGCGGTTACCACCCTCTTAAACTGCAGGCTCTGACAAGAGCTCCAGGCACGCTGGCCATGGATGCCGAGAGAAGCGAAGAACTCGCAGGTTGCACAAATCATTGTTGTGCCATCAAGCTACACCAGGCTGGTCTCCTACATGAATAAGCTGATAAAGTCAGTAAAGGTGGAGAGTGAGGACAGGGCTGGAACTAAATGGGATACTGTATAGGGGATAGTGATGAAAGACCAACAGTGGTTGATGGGGTGTTTGCAGACCAGAGGGTATCTCTTAACCGTCGATACAGGTTGACACATTTGAAATATCTGCACCAAATGTATTATACACCCGTTCAGCTGCAAAAATACTACCTTGATAGAAGCGCTGAATTCTGTAGATGCAGGCGACAAAGTGCAGATTTTATTCTCCTGGCTTGGCAGTGTAATCAAGTGCAAGAGTTGTGCCAAAGTATTATAGGTATGCATGACAAGCGAGGTGAGGACTTGTCGCATACACCCATGGCATGGCTACTTCCAGAGGGAGGGGATATTTAGGCAGCATCTACTGGGGATGGCATCAGTGGTTGCACGTGCTTTGATAGCAAGAGCATGGCTGAAGGGACCAGCCCCCACATATACCCAATGGTTAAATTGCATGGTGAGCTGTGAAGAGATGTAAACACCATATGCAGTATCACTGCCCATTACGAGTAGACCCAACGATATATGAGGCTCCCTTAGGGTATACGTAGCACAACGCATAGAGGCAGAGACACCATAAGGAGACCCTGTGCAGAATGAGAGGAATGCTCCGTGGAGGACAAATGAGGGAGGAGGAGAGGGCAAAACTGCCCAGGGCAAGGAACTATGGAGCACGTTCGTAAGGAGGTGACAGCATTTTGATGGAGTGGGGTGGTTCTGAGAAGGGCACCGAGGAGAGATGGAAACGAAATGTGTGACTCATGGATTGTACCAGGGTGCTTGTTGCCCTTCGTCTTGTCAATGCCACTAAGGAAAAAGCTCCTACGTTTCTTCTTACTATTGTGTCACAGGCGAAGAAAGGTTTCCATGTTATTCCGCAGCCAACAGTTTTCTGATTTGTGTTCGTATTTTGTAAAATGTAAACAGTTTGAAGAGGGACGGAAAAAACAATAAACAGAGTAATAAACATACCTTCCTGGGACTCTCCTCTCAGATGGTAACTCTATTTTAGTGGGTAACCCTTAAGCAAGCCAGCAATCTTTCTCTCATAAACCACTCTTCCCAGGTGGTAATCTTCCTCCATCCAATAAGCCTTTCTTAGATAGTAACCCGTCTGCTCTTCTTATAAAGCAACCCCTACCTCCCCTACTCAAAAACTCTCTTTCAACCTCGTTCCTTCTTAGCAAGCCACGTGCTTGCTTCTCTCCTCCAAACTCGTTTCTGCAGCTCCTACTCCAACACCTCACACCTGGAGACTGGCTGGATCAGCTTTAATATTCCGCTTCTCCCAACCCTAAAGTGAGCCAAGGGTTACATGTTGCAGCTGGCTGTAGTGGACTGCCCTGGTTTGCGACTGGCCCCTGTGCCTGGCGTTGGGTGGTCACTGTGAATCCTGACCAGAGGTTATATCATGACCTGCCGCCATTTTGGACTATACGTGGGCCCTGGCCACATGGAACTGTTTTCCTCTCTCCCTGGAAACTGTTATGAGGCTGTCTTCTTCACTTTGCATTCTGATGTTCATTTAGATTGTGTAACAGCCTTGAGTAAAGCAATATGTGAGCCTAGGGAGTCTTTCTGTGTCAGAGAACTTTTCGTTGCGGATGGCGTGCCACTTTGTAACTGCAATGCAAGTTTGAGTCGTGGAATAATGGGTAAGACATAAAGTTTCAGCACGGTTCACGCAGACCACGCTGGGAGGGTTCTCAATTATATTCTGGGTATATAAACTGCATTTGCGGTGGTCCCGCAGTCCATGCTGGTCTGCTCATTGTGTTCATGTTATTTCCTCTGAAGTGTTGCTAGACAAATACAAGTAACAAAATCTCTGCTTTGAAGTTCACGTTTCTACTGCAACGCTGCTGGGGGGAAAAGGTTATGATATGATATGATAAGGCTTTTATAACGCGCCTATACACAAGTGTTTCAAGGCGCGACGAGGCAAGGGAGGGGGAACAGAGGGAAGACAAAGACAACAATCCTACTAGGCCAGGTGCAATTCAGATCGCGCAAGTGCATGGGAAGGGAGAAGTGCGGGGGAGGGGACAGTGCAGCTCCTGGGATAAGAATAAATAACAGTAGGTAAAAGTGCGGCCAGCTGGTGGCAAGTGCAAGGGTAAGTGCGGAAATCACGTGTCAAGTGCTGGAAGTGGGACTGAAGGGATACAGAAGACAGTCCCCAAGGGTGTCCAGACATTTGGTCGACCAAAAACTGGTCGAAAGACATTTGGTCGACGCAATTTCGTCGAAAACCAAATGGTCGATTTTTTTTTTTTATTATATATTTATTTTTCGGGTTTTGCGTTTTTTAAAAAAAGGGTTTTTTAACCAAAAAAGGATGTTGGGGGGAGACCCCCCCCCAAAAAAAAGGGTGAAAATAAAAAAAATAAAAAATTCGACCATTTGGTTTTCGACCAAATTGGTTCGACCATTTGTCTGGTCGACCAATTTTTTTCGACCAAATGTCTGGTAATCTCCCCAAGTGCGGGAGTTGCCCGAAAGGCAGTGCAGGAGTGCAGCTGGCATGGGTGGGAACCTGGGTCCGAGATCAGAGGGTGGCCAGGTAACCAGTGGAGTTTCAGTTTCAAACAGGAATTTAGCAGGGGAAGAGGAGAAAAAGCAGAAGCAAAGAGAAAGGTTTTGAGGTGCTTCCGGAACCATTGATGATTCTCCTCAAGTTTCAGGGAGGCAGGGATGCTGTTCCAGAGGGAGGCCCCAGACGAAGAAAGAGATCTCCGACCAACTCGTTGCTTGGAGAAGCGACTGGCCCGGAGGGAGTTGGAGGCAGATGAGCGACGAGCTTGAGAAGGAAGATATTTAGGAAGAGAGAGCGTTGAAGGTATTGAGGCCTATGCCCCAGAAGGCCTTGTGGACAATGCAGAGTGATTTGAACATAATCCTCGCAGCCACTGGGAGCCAGTGTAGAGATTTCAGTCCTGGAGAAATATGATCCCTGGGCTTGAGGCCAAGGTCAAGTCTCGCAGTCCTGTTCAGGCTAAGTTGCTGAGGGCAGAGAGTAGAAGGAGGCAGATTTAGAAAGAGGCTATTGCAATAGTCCAGCCTAGAGAGAACCAGAACTCTGCAGACAGTGAGCTTCTGGGGGAAGGAGAGGAAAGGAAGAATACCTCTGAGGAGGTGCAGCTGGTAGTGTGACTTCTTAGAGACATCAGAAATGTGAGGAGAGAAGATGACCCCAAGGTGTTTAGCCTCACAGGTGGGATCAGGAAGAGGGTCAAGAGAGGCCAGCCAGAGAGTGACAGGAAAGGAGGGGGGGTGCGCCGATGAGGAGAATCTCAGTCTTACTGGCATTAAGGCAGAGATTGTTGGCGGCACACCACTCCTGGATGGCGGACAGGCAGTCAGAGATGAGAGAGGGAGGAGAGGTGGCAGAGGGTAGCCTGAAAATGCGCTGAGTGTCATCCGCATAGCACTGGAAGTTGGGGCAGAGCGCAGCAATGCGGTGGGCAAGAAGTGCCAGATATTGGTTGAACAGCCAGGGAGAGAGGTTAGACCCCTGGGGAACACCAGAGGTAGAGATAAAGATAGAAGAGAGGGAGGACCCAAGTTGAACCTGGAGGGTCGATCAGAGAGGAAAGAGATCAGCCATGCCAGGGCCTGGCTTGTAATTAGGGGTGTACCGAAATTCGGCTTCGAGTAATTAATCGGCCGAATTCCGGCTGAAATTAGCTATTCGGCTTTCGGCCGAATAATTAATTAATTATTACTCGAAGCCGAATGCTATATCATAAATCAACTCTGGGGAATCTGACCCTATGGTAACATAGCCGCCGAAAGCAAGTGTGGCGCATTAAAAAATAATACAGACCGCAGGCTTTAAATGCAAAGCAGTTAAGCAGTGCTTGCGGCGCTGTCATGTTTCTGGCAATTCAAGATTGAGGCGAGCTGACCCATCACCCAGCGTTCTGGCGTGTTAAATAAGAGGAATGCCTTGGAGCTGCACAGCGCATGCCTTGAAAGACTGCCGTTTCACATAACAGAAACTTGAAACGCCGTGCATCCGATCTTGCCTCCATTGGCAATGTCAGGTTAGCAGATCTTACTGAGAGCGAGGTGTGTGACCGGGCCACACACCTCCTATACACTTACCAGACATTTTCATTCCACGCTGCTGGAGAGATGCTTAACTCTGCCTTGAAAACAATAGGGAACAAAGGCCTGTGCGTTCTCGGCTGCAAAGGCTCTCTCTTTATTGTGCTGCATATTCCAATGACCTCTGTTGTTACTTTAAATATTCAGAGGGCCTTTTGTTGCCCACCTGCAGCAGTAATTGAAATGCTAATGAGTGGGTCAGCCTCTCTTTGCATCACGTGTTAAGGGAGGCTGGTCCCGACATTTGTAGCAGTATTTATCACCGCTGGCCGCGCACCTTATTGTACATGTAAATAGATGTTTTCCCGTCAATGGCTCACACCCTTGGCTGTCTGCTTCTAAGAGTGGACTTGGGTGGGGGTTTCGCTGAATGCAGAGCTGAGCTGGAGGGACCAGCACACGAGAGCAGCAGCCACACGCCCACACACCCCATGAATTATTGATGGCCATCTCTGCACTACTGCCTGGATCTGGACGGGACAGCCTTGCAGTGCTTTGGGTGAAACAGGCACATTTCAGGAGCCTGCATATTTGTTTATTTTGTATTTCTGTGTTGCTGGCAGTAAATCACACAGGCCAACTGGGATGTTCAAGTTGAAAGTGGATGAGGAGGCAGAGCCACGTTGCTCTGTGGATTTGCACTGCCCCCCACCGTCACCATCCATCCCGCAGCCTCTGCCAACATATGAAGCATACATGCCTGATACTCACTCTTGCCGGTCTGTGTGCATTGATCCTGGTATCGTGTCACTCGATGCCACAGCCCCCCCTGTCTGTCTCGTGGCAGCCTGTAGCAGGGCACCCGAAGGGACCCTTCTGGACTGTGCAAGCATGCAAAACCTGGGTTTTTGCAGCATGCACGTGGGATATGGGACTGGAGTACGGGTGGGTATGGCATTTGGCGCTCATTTTGGCGATGCATAGAGTAAAATGCCAATGTCGCTGTTTTAGGAGAGGGGTGTGTCTCCTGGATACCCACGAGTGGGTTGATATGCACAATTGGTGGCCGCAGGCTCAATGCATAGTGTAGGAATGGATGGGTGTGTGTGTGTTTTCCTTAATACACACACATCCACCATTGCACAGAAGCTGGGGTAGAGGAGGCGCGTTCATACTTTTTGGCAGCCACTGGGCTTTGCTTACACCTGGCACCAGTTCTTCTCCATGAAACAGCTCAGTTGCCTCCATTTTAAAATGGCAGAGTGGGTGCAGCCCCAACCAGCAGTGATTTCCAATGTGCTGCGCTCTCACCGCGGCACTGTTATGCATATCTTGACACATTTCCCGTAGTAATCTACTATTCGGTCACTATTCGGCTCCGGCAGAATACTTTTCTCAACTATTCGGTATTCGGCCGAATAGTAAATTTACTATTCGGTACACCCCTACTTGTAATCCCCAGGTTATCAGGGAGACGGTTGAGCAGGATGGCATGGTTGACCGTGTCAAAGGCAGAAGAAAGATCAAGTAAGATGAGGACACACAGGGTGTTGGAATTAAGGTTGGAGAGCAGGTCTTCACGGATGTTCAGGAGAGCAGTTTCCGTGCTTCTGACGGCTCTGAAGCCAGACTGATGATCATGGAGACAACCAACAGATTCAGTGTGAAGATTGTGCTGGGAGATGGCCAGCTCTTCCAGGAGTTTGCCCAGGAAAGGAGTGATGGAGATTGAGCACAATCACTGCATGGAATCGTCTCTTTACTCAGCCCCTGTGCAGAGAGCAATATCGAATAACAGCAGGGCCGGTTTCTTTTAGAGAGCTGCTGCAGCTTTAATTCCTTAAAGGGATAGGCACTTTTTTAAATATCAGGCTGTAGGCTTTGGTTATCCTAAAGACGGTAGGGAAAGACAATAGAACTGTCCTTAAGGGCTTGATCCTGTCACCTCTCCCCATAGACATCAATAGGGGCTTCAAGGGTCTGCTGCTGGAGTTTTTCTACATAGGCATTAATGGGATCTTCATGATCTTCAGCTCACCCTGGGGCAAGGACGTCCTGGCGATTCCCTATTTACCTACGAGCACCCTACAGTCAAGCAGGGCGTTATGTCAAAATGGGAACTTGGTATTTTAAAACAGTTGTGCGACCTGAGGCAGGTGGTGGGTGCTAGTGCAGAGATATGTGGGTATCATTTAGAGTATGAAGTGGATAGTTATGTGTTAGTCACAGAATACATTTGCAAACATCACAAAAATCTAAACCTAGCTTGACCTTGCAGGCATCAGCTTGTATTGGGAAATTTTCAAAAACGATGCAAGCATTGCATTCGCTGAAATGGCATAGCATGGCATATCAAAACAAGGCATCACACTGAGATATTGAAAGGTGAGCCCGAGGTCCACATACATGTTAAACTATTGAGCCTAGTGTAGCACACAATCTATCCTTAGTATGGCCTCTTTGAGAAGGGGCTTAGGTTGTTAGCTGGGTAGATTGAGGAGGGCAGGTTGCCATTGATTAATCTTGGTGCTAAATGTGAAGCTTATCGGGGCATTCTCTTCTGTGGGTAAGCGTCTATGCAAAGGGAAAACCTGTGGTCCTGCTGTGAGTTTCTCTAGGTGAGTAAAACAAGGCTGCTGCATATTGGAGGTGTGGCCTGCTGCAAGTGTGCAATGGCATATGTCAAAGATTATGACACAACTCAACCAGCTGAACTTTCCCCACAAACACCCAGTCAGTAACATTAACTACAGCAATTCTTCTTGCAGTGCTCCACTTTTGCTACATGACGCCAGCAGTATATGCATCCTCCAGAAGTACTTTGGCACTGCTGTATGACCACAGAACTGCCCCTCTGCACATATAGTATCTATCACAGTAGTGTGAGCAGCCTCGAAATGTGCCATCCCAAGTGAGACGCATCCCCAGGAGTGTGAGCTTCTCAATGAAGTACACAGTCAGCACAATTGGACTTGAAATGGCGTGCTTCCTCCAATGCTACTTTGTCAACGCTAAAGTGTGCCAGCAGTATGAGACACAGACAAGGGTGCACTCAGTACCCTAGGGTTCCAGCAGTGCTATATCAGTGTTATAGATCTCTAAAGGGAGGATGTCGACACTGATGGTGCCCCACATCACTGACAGGGAAGCGCAGAATGTAAGGAGGAAATAGCTGAGGTGAGGTGGCAGTAAAATGATATGTTGATTGAAGGAAGCGATTGGGGACACTTCCAGGACATCTTTGTGAGTAAAATAAAGGAAAAATGAAGGCTAGAGCCCCAGATAAGGGTCATTTGAAAGTGATGTGGGCCCCACTCAGCGTAATGCATTCATGTAAAAGAGTTACTTTGACCTGACCAGGGAGTGCAACTCAAACAGGGAATGTGTGGCTATTGGAAAGCCGCAGAAACCTCTAGCTTCAACAGAAAAGCATTCATCCATTAGTCTACTATGAAAAGGTGGTTAGTAGCCTATAATTCAAGAAAGAAATAACTATGCTTTATACAGGCCCAGAGACCGAAGTAGCTCAAACGGATTTATTTTCCAGCCTAGTTTGCCCAATCCACCCTTACTCACAACCGCTGGGGAGAGATGCTGAAGAACACGCCAACTATGATTGAAAGTTATACACAGTATTGTCAATGGCCAATTAATCATTTGTCTTGAGGATCTGGTTTTAGCAAACAGTGTACTACATACAAGACATTTGGTAATTACATTCCTTTTCTGTTACTAACCTGGCTCCTCTTGCTTGACACTTCTGGTGCCTATCTGTAGTACCACCCATCTTGCAAGGTTCTTCTCTTAAAGGCAATACAATGGGCCGGAGCTTTTTATTTGATCAATTTTCAGATTCCTTATTAATAAGCAAATATGAGTAGAATCGCTAGAGTACTTTGTATGGGAATTTGTTTTAAATGATTTAGAAGACGCTGCAAGATTGTACGTAGGTGTTTATAAACATTCTACAATTGCACGTTTGTAACTACTACTTTAATTTGTTAATTGTCTCAATAGTATAACACATAAAACACACTGAAAAGGAATACTTACACATTTAAACCAGGAAATTGGAAAGAAAATAGTGCACTGCTTCTGAAGAAAGCCAGAATGCCAGTGATCCAGCCAGCCCCCACTGGCTCCTTCCTCACTCGAGCTTTACTCCGGAAGGTAAGCCCTCTTGTGCCCAGAAAACTGGCCGCGCACTTCCCCCACATTTAAAAGGAAAAAAGCAGCATTTATTTAATCTTTTGCCGCTGTGCATGCGAACGCATGGAAATTGTCAATTGAAAACCTAAATTGTGTATCTGCAAAGCGCTACAGTATTTGCATCATTTTATGCAGTTTTGGATGATTTTTGGGGGGCATGAATCAATTGCCCTGGTTTTAGACATTTGGTGTGTGGGCACTTCCAAGATGGCTGCCCTTGTACATGGCAGTGGAGCAATCCTTTGTTTGCAGCCTGGCCCTCTACAATTGGCTGACTTACCTCTTATTGACCTATCAGGGGTGTTGGGAGGCGGGAGCTGGCACCGCCCGAAGGCCCTCATCTAAGGCCCTGTGTGTGCCTGTCCGTGCCGAGGAGGGCCTTAATCTTCATGGAACTTTGCTCCGTCCTCCTGACTAATTGCTTCTTCACTGTGCCTTTCACTTCCTCTTTCCTCGTTGCAATCATCTTCCTTCAGTGAACTTGTGAATACTTGGTACTTCACATTTAGATGTGTTTTATTCCATCCGTGAACCTCCTGCATTTCACTGTGTTGTGCTTCCATTTTTAAAATCGGATTTGGGTGTGCTTGTATTCCATCTCCATTTCTAAAATCGGATTTAGGTATGCTTGTATTCCATCTCCATTTTGAAAACTGGATTTAGGTGTGCTTTTATTCCATCTGTGAACCTGTTGTATTTGACTTTGCTGTGCCTCCTTTGATGTCTCCTACTAGGCCACCGGGTGAATTTAGCTAGAACTGTACTGTGCAGCCACTCCTCTTTTCCTTTCCTGTCCAACGTCTGCTGACCTATGGCCCTCTCAATTTCTCCAGTATTCTCTAACTGCCACACTATCACCTATCCCACCTCTCTCACAAAGTCTGGTAGAAAAAAGCACAAAAAGACATCTTGAGTGCAACCCCTGGACTTCCCATTGGAGACACCTATATCAGCGCTTCCTCTAGAGAAGTTTTCACTGTTATCTCTTCTCTGTCCCCTCTTCTCTGTCCCCTCTCCAGATCTATGGACCCCCATCTCATCTCTACTTTCTCTCCTTCCACATACTCTAGCATTAACGGTGGCACGAAGTGGGAAGTCCTCTTGACTGGCTACTCTTCCTCTCGCTCCTTCTTTAATGTCTATCACACTGGCACTATCCTGGTTCAAGGTCCACAACCCAAACACCTCCTCTTTGATTGGATCCTGCCTCCTCTCATTAACTTCCTTCCTTCTCCGCCTTCTACTCTCTCTCCACCTCCTCTGACTTATGTACCACACCCCAGTACATCACCTCAGAAAACTTTCAAAGGCACAGATCTCCTCCTCCACCTGACAACTCTTAACGCCCGCTCAGCCAACAAGCACGCCGCTGACACCTATTACCTTCTTGAAGACATTGACCTCAAAATTCTTGCTCTATTGAGAAATGGTTCGATGGCCGCTCAGTCACTGCTTTTGACTCTCTCCTCCCTGAAGGCTTCCAGATCATCTCCAAGCCTCGACCTCACCACACTGGTGGGGGAACAGGGGTTGCCTTAATCTTCCCTGAGTGGGTTCCTGCTTCCATCTTATCTACCCAGCTCTACTTTTCATTTGAAAGCCTAGTTTGCAAGTTGGTCATATCTCCCTTCTCCACCCTGAACACTGCCACCATTTACCAGCCTCCAGGGCCGCCACCATGTTCCTCTCTGAATGGGCTGACTTCTGCTCTTCCTTACTTTCCTCCACATTCAACCTTATCCTACCAGGTGACTTCAACATCCAATTGAACTCCCCATTCACTGACCTCTGCACCTCGCTTTCCCTCCCCATTCTCCCTTCTGGACCAACTCACTCAGCTGGACACACTCTGGATGCGCTCATACACTCTGACCTCTCTCTCTCACCCCACTAATCTGTCCTCTCTCCTGGTCTGACCATCCTCTCCTCCCACTTGAGTCCCCTTGTCCTCCTGATTGCCCCCCGAAAGTCCCACCAACCTTGTTCGCAAACATCCGTCCGATGAAGCAAGTGTCTGCGGCTGCTCCCACCTTAATCCCCCTCAATCCCCCACCTCTGACTCTACCTCTGGCCCTGCCCTCAGCAACCTCCACCTCTCCATTCCCAATAGTCTTGACATTCTTGCCCCAGTCATGAGGATCCGCCTGAAACCTATCTCTAAGTGTAACAGCTGGTACGACACCGAAGTGGCAGCCCTGAAAAGTAAGTGCAGGGCAGCAGAACGGAAGTGGCAAACCTCAGACTCATCCTTTGACAAACTGGCTTTCCACCTGATCCAAAGGCACTACAGACACGCCATCCATGCCAAGAAAAGGTCCCCCATTCAAGCACGGGTTTCCGGTGCATCCAATAACACGGCTGAACTTTTCAAGATCTGCAGAGAACTAGTCAACCCCACCTCAGGCTCCTCCTCCACCTTTCCTTCACAGGCCCTCTGCAATGCACTGGCCTCACACTTTGCCTCCAAAACAGAGGACATCCTTACACCCTTGCTACTCTCCCTCACAACCCGTCTCACACCCCCTCACCTTCATCCCCCCTCCCTCCTCCTTCTTCACCCCTGTCACACCTGAAGAAGTTACCAGAGTTGTCCGCTCCATGAAGGCCTCTTCTAAGCAGGATTCCCCCTGCTCATCCAGGCCCATCAAGGATAACATTGTCTCTCTTGCCCCTGCTCTCACTGATTTTTGCAGTCACTCATTCCTCACAGGATCTTTCTCCTTCTCCCTTAAGCACTCCCTTGTACGCCCACCCCTGAAAAAACCTTCATCAGATCCTATCTGCCAACTACCTCCCTATTTCCATCACCCCTTTTCTGGGGAAACTGCTGTAGAAGTTGGTTTTGTCCCAAATCAACTCACATACATACATACCAAGCATACAGGGGCACGGAAACTGCTCATCTGAACACCTGTGAAGAACTGCTTGCATCTCTGGACTCCGACTCCCCAGATGTCCTTATCCTTCTCGATCTCTCCTCTGCACTTGCACTTTCTGAATACTCACAAGGCATAGTAGGTTTGTCCTTTTTTTCCTCTTCCCCCCCACTGCTCTTATGTTATTGTCTTTTTAATGTATTTTAATGTATTTCCCACTACTGCTCCCTCCCCTGCCCTGTGGGCGCTTTGAAACAGTATTTTATTATTGTATAAGCGCCTAAAAAGCCAACAATAAAAACAAAATGTATTATGATCCATTAACAGCAGGAACATTTACATAAGTGTTTCATAGATAACATTAAGTATATTGAAGGGAAACACCCAAGTTGATCGAAAGAAAATGGTTGTATGGACCATTTGGCCGAATTCAGACTGTATAAAAAAACGGAAGCCCAGAAATACCAAACATGAGGATCAGAGGTTGCGGGGGTGTACCCTACTTCCCTTTTTCATTATTGTTGGGCTTCGGGAGGTGCTGGGGTCCCCCCCACTTCCTTGACAATGGAAGCAGGGGACCCAAAAAATAGGGGGAAAATAGAACAAGAGACCCTTCAGCGTCAGATCCGGCATGCGTTAGAGGGACGGAACTGCCGCTGCATGGGTACAGGAGAGGCAGTGGCAGCCAGCACAAAGGTAAGTAGTTGGGTGAAGGGGGTTTGGTCTACAGCCAAAGTTTGGCCAAAGTAAAAACTGATTTGTGGCGAAATCGACTACAGTCAATTTCGCTGCGATTGTTTCAAAACAACCTAAATCTATATTGAAGAAGAACACATTCTTATTTTCAACATAGCATAATATTCTATGTTCCTGGATGTCCTTCAAAATAAAATATTGCTTTGGGAATGGTCATTGCTTTTTTTCCTGTGCAGGATGCAAGTGCTTCATTGGTCCAGTTTAGAGTGATACCCTTTTCCTGCAACAAGTAACAGGATATGCACTTTAAGGTTTTGCATACGCAGCACTCTTTGTACAGTTCAGACACCAAATTATCTCTTCCCTAATACAGTCACAAACATTATGCACATCTTGACCTGCTTGAACACCACAACCTTTCAATGGTGGTTGCCCTCCTGCCAGATTTACTACTAGTAGCAACAAGTGAATAATAATGATACACACAAAACTGGGAGGAGATCGAAGGCAGAAGTATTTTTAAGTGATAGCTGCAGGACAAAGAGGCGGAGGGATATTTTTAGGAAGGCATACGTAAACAAACAATTACTGTGATTTTTTTAAGTTGAAGCTCAACAAAGTGTGGCTATATGTTTCAATAGTGTGGCCCTTTAACACAAAATTGTCGGGACTACAGATAAGCTGTAGCAAAATCATGCTACTGATTTCGACAACCATGGGCTTGTAATCCCAATATAACTTTCAGAAAGATAATTTTCCGCCTGAACGTTATTTTACCTGAATCATATTGTTCTCAGTTTAAAAGATACTATAACCAAAAAAGTGATGGGTAGAAAGTTTGGGATAAATAGGAGCCACTGCAACTGCTCTGGGCAACCTTCCACAACACCGTTTTTTAGCCCATTTACACCATTGCAAAAAGGGGTCCAGCTATACGCAAATCAGTCAGGTACTGCCACCAATGGCAACAGCCCAGCCCGAACGCCTGGGCCAGGTCCCCTCTGCATGGAAACACAAACAACACCAGACATGTTTCAGCCTTGCTGGGCCTCATCAGTGATGTGCAGCTTGATTCCATATGGTGCACTGAGCAAGGGACCCACATCTGTGCATACTCTCTCTCACACAGGGAGACAGAACTATAACCAAAAAAGTGATGGGTGGAAGGTTTAAATTAAATCTTAATCACTGCCATTGCTCTGGGCAACCTTTCACACCACCATTCCTTAGCCAATCTGCGCCATTGCAAACGAGGTCCAGCCATATGCAAATCAGTCAGGTACTGCCACCAATGAGAACAGCCAAGCCCAAACTGCTAGGTCAAGTCCCCTCTGTGCAAAAAACACAAGCAACCTCAGACATGTTTCGGCCTTTTGGGATGAGAACTAGCCTGATTTGCATTTGGTATTTCCCCTTTCTTAATGGCTTGGCAGGGGAAGAACGATGGTCTGGAGGGTTGACCAGACCGATGCCAGAGGTTAAGATTAACTCTAAACCTGCCAGCCATCACCTCTTTTGTTTTGCCTTGGTATATAAGGTAGACCTCTCTATGCAGAGGGTGCAAATGTAGTTATTTCTTTTATTTAAACTGCATAAGAAGTCTCACTGACTAAATACAGATGTCTACATATAAGAAACTGATACCGGATGAAAACAATGGTTTACATAAACCATTGCTAAACCATAGATTTACAACAGTTTACAGCAATGTTACAAACTATTTGTAAACCTGATGTCTACTTGGTGTTTACACAGCATGTTGATGAGCATTCATTCGACTTGCAACTTGTTTACAAGAATGTAAATTATTAGCAAACTGTACATTTAGTATGTTCTATATATTCGCAAACATAATAAACATAATGTTTTAATAGTATGCTTTAGTTTTGTAAACTATAAAAGCAAGGTTTACAGCAGTGTTGCAAACCATTTGCCAATTTGATGTGTGTAGTTGTTTTTTACACATGTCGATGAACGTACTTTAAGTTTGCAAAGTTCTTCTGTTTTGTACACCAAGCAACTCTAATGGTTACAAAATTCTGGAACTTGAAGTCCAAATGTACTTGCAAATCTACATGGTCTGTGCATTTGTAAAGCAACATGTAAACCAAAGGTGCACAAAATAGTTTACTATGCATGTAAACCATTGCAATCATATAGCTCCGTGAAAGGAGTCAACCGAACTGAAGCTGCCAACAGCATTTCAAAGTTCTTTTGCTCCTTTTTCCCACTGAGTCCTGCTAACTTACCCCCTACCATCTTGCTTTACAGAGTCGCAAGAACGCCAAGGAACCACGCAAGTGGCGACAGTGCGTGGTATAAGAACCTTTGATATAACATAACGTAACATGCAAATTACAAAATTAGTAAAGTGTATTTCACACAGAGTGGGGCACATTTTAAACCTAGATTTAAATAGTTGGGCCCTAATGAAATTAGTCTGGCGGGGAAAATTATACATGTGTACAAATCATAGCAGATTTAAAACCTTTTTCGTTAATCTTTGAATTCCATTGGGCCTCATTAGGACCCAGGCGGCAAGGGGTTTACGGCGGCGTAAACAGCGCTGACCCTTACCGCCTGATTCCGCCTGATTCCGAGGTCCCTTAGCACCATGGAGGATTTAACACCTGCTGGGTCGTAATGAGGCCCATTGTGATTCTTGACATAACTAATTTAAAAGCAGGTCAATAAACCTGTTAGGCTGGGGACATTTTAGAAGCCTGGATTTGTGCATTGCAGAAAACCATCTTCAGAAAGTTTATAGCTGAATATGATATTTCACAGGGAGATTTGTGTGTTCATGGTTTGTCTAAGCTGCCATATTGATGGCAGAGTAGATGTTCTATTCATAATTCATCTCATTGAGTAAAACTGGAGAAAATTACTGAGCTGGGGAATTGACGAAGCTCTCCTTAATATGATTCCCCAATTGCATTCTGAGGGGGATGTTGGTATCCGCTTAGAAGGGACTGGTCAGTTTACTAAAAGTTTCTGTACCAACAGAAGATCAAAGCAGGGGTGCATTTTGGCCCCATGCTTTTTAATCTCTATATGGCTGACCTGCCTGCACCTTTAAGTTAATGTAGGAATTTTCCCCCTAAATGGGGCTTTAGACATATACTGCTATTATCTTACGCGAACAATAGTATACTTATGGACCATGCTCGGATCGGTCTGAAAAGATGCATGACCATGCTATTGGAATATTCTAAAGAGAATGATTTGGCAGTAAATCCGAAAAAACTAGAATTATGACCTTTAATACAAAAAAGTTTGTGATCCAAAAAGATATTAAGATTTGGGAGTGATAATTTGCGATCATGCAGGCTTCAGTATGCTTGGTTCCATCTATATTATATGGTCTTGAATTTTGGGAACCTTGAGAATCACAAGGACAATAAATGGCTTGATCTTATAGAAGGCTCCCTACTAAGTCACATTTTAGGCCTATTGCATGATGTTCCACAAAGTGTCATTAGACTACATCTAGGATTAATGTCCCTATCTACTAGTTTAGAGATTAGGAAACTGACCCTGAGGCTGAAAAGTGAACACACAGGACATTCCCATATGCTTACTTCTGAACTAGACGCAGAGTGCAATAAAAACTGGGCTGTCTTAGAAGGGCATGTAACAATTTATTGATGAAATTAGAGTGTACCCTAGATCTGACACTTGATATCCATATACTGTATATAATGTATATACATGACCTATGGACTCTCCATATGGCTGCTCTGTTCTATCCATACTCTTCCTCACACATAAATGGTGGCATCCATTGGGAGGTCCTTCTTGTCTCCTTTTCCACCTCCAGGGCTATCATGAATGTCTATCGAAATGGGACCATCCGGGTACAAGGACCTTAACCAAACCTCTTACTTTTTGATAGGCTCCTTCCTTGCCTTATCAACTTTCCTCTTTCCTCCTCATGGGCTCCCTTGCCAACTATGCCCACCTTGGCTACCTTACCTCCTACCAACCTCACCACCTCCCTCACAACTCCCCCTGTGTTGTTTTCAACTGTACAGGCTCCCTTGCATACTCGCACTACACTGACAACCTTGTCAGCCTCTTCCACCCTGCTGCCCTGGTCACCCGCTGCCGCTGAATATGGAGCTCCTGTGCCTCCTGCGGACCCTGCCAGACTGGCTCCCTTGCCATCTTCCACTATCCAGGCTCCCTTGCCTGCACCCTCCTCACTGACACCCTTGTCATCCTTACCTCCTCTGCCTCCTCCTACTTCTATCTCCCAGGCACTCCTGCCGCTTACAGGGAGGACCTCTGTCCCCTGCACTCCCCCAGCCCCCCCCCGGAAGTGCTTCAAAAGTGACCAAAAGTGACAACCTGCCCCAGGTTGCCACACTACACTCTTGCTCTGCTGTCAAGCACTCCTCTGACATCTGCCACCTCCTTCCTTGATGTTCTTGCTCTTACTGAGACATGGTTTAAGGACAGTCTGTCACAAGTTTTGACACACTTCTGCCTGAAGGCTCCAAGATCCTCTCTGTAACCAGGCCCAACAGGCCAGGAGGTGGAGTAGCCTTGATCTTTCCTGAGTGGATTCCTGTTTCCATTATCCCCACTCAGGCCTACTCCTCTTTTGAATGCCTGGTCTGCAGGCTCTCTCTCTCACCTGTTGCCTCTCTTACTCTGGCCACCTTATATTGGCCACCTGGCCAGTCCACCCTCTTCCACTCGGAATGGGCTGACCTGGCCTATTCTCTCCTCTCCTTCTCTTCCCAACTCCTCCTGCTGGGGGATCTTAACATCCTTCTCACTCTCCTGACTCTTCTGGTCCTTTCCACAACGTGTGTGACTCACTTTCCCTTTCCATTCTACCCTCTGGTCCAATGCACACTGCTGGCCACACACATTGGATGCTCTCACCTCTACAGACATCCCACTCTCTATTCCTCTCACTACCTCACTCTCATGGACTGATTATTCTCCTCTCTCTTCTCACTTGAAGCTCTCTTCCCTTTTAGCAATGGCACACACTACACCACCTCCTGCCTTCAAGGTCCTCCAACCCATGAAAAGAGTGTCAGTGGCTGCCTTTGCCTCCACCTACTCTCCTCCTTCTACTCCTGTGGCTGACTCCCACCATGAAACAGCCCTCTCTAACTTTCACCATTTCATCTCCAACACTCTCAACATTCTTGCCCCTGTCATGAGGGTCTGACTGAAGCCT
The DNA here is from genome assembly GCF_040938575.1 of Ambystoma mexicanum. NCBI lineage: Eukaryota > Metazoa > Chordata > Amphibia > Caudata > Ambystomatidae > Ambystoma > Ambystoma mexicanum. The sequence goes on along the minus strand of NC_090933.1, from coordinate 279,137,796 downwards.
GCCAAAAAGTGCAACTCTTGGTACAACTCCAATCTGGCTGCCCTTAAACGCAAGTGCAGAGCAGCAGAACAGAAATGGGGATCTTCAGGTGCACCCTCTGGCAAAATAGCCTGCCGCTTTCTTCAAAGGCAATATAGACTTTGCATCCGCTCCAAGAAAAGAGTCTACCTTCAGGCCTGCATCTCTGTGGCATCTAATAACGGCCAAACTTCTCGAAGTCTGCAAGGAACTGAACAACCCTACTGCATCTGCATCATCGACTGTACCCACCCAGTCCCTTTGCTCGGACCTGATTGCACATTTCACCACCAAAACACAGGACATCCTGTCCTCTCTCTCTCCTGCTCCCCCACCTGCACCATCTCTTGGGCCCCCCTCGGACATCCCTAACCCTCCTCTTCTCCTCTCCTCCCTTTCCCGTGTCACACCAGATGAGGTCACTAGGCAAGTCCGGTCTATGAAAGCCTCTTCCAAACAGGTGGACCCTGCCCCTCCAAAACCATCAAGGACAATATTGACCCTTCGCTCCAGCCTTGGCCGACCTTTGCAACCTCTCTTTCACCACTGGAGTTTTCCCCTCTCCTCTCAAGCACTCTCTTGTGCACCCTCTGCTAAAGTTCTTTTAAAATAAACTCTGCCGACCCGTCTATTCTGGCAAACTATCGCCCGATCTCCATCACCCCTTTCCTGGGAAAACTCCTGGAGAAGCTGGCTATCACTCAACTTACCCTCAACGCTGAATTTGTTGGTTGTCTCCATGGTCATCAGTCTGGCTTTAGAGCATCCAGAGGCATGGAAACTGCTCTTCTGAACATCCGTGAAGCCCTGCTCTCAAATCTTGACTCTAACTCTGTCTCTGCCCTTATTCTTCTCTAACTCTCTTCTGCTTTCGATACGGACAACCACAACATCCTGAACACCCATCTCTGTGTTACCTTGGGCATCACAGTTCAGGCCCCAGCTTGGCTTGCCTTCTTTCTCTGTGACCGACACTCCCAGGTGGAACTTGGGTCCTTTCTCTCTACTTGTGGTGTCCCCCAGAAATCTAACCTATCCCCTGGTTTTTCAATATCTACATGGCCCCCACATCCCACAGGATCTCTACCTTTATCACTAACTTTCAGTGTTATGCAGATGACACACAGCTCTCTTCCAGGGTACCCTCAGCCTCCTCCCCCTCCTCGCTGATCATTGACTGTCTATACACAGTTCAGTCTTGGTGTGCTGCTAGCGATCTATGCCGGAATGCCAGTAAGACAGAGATCCTCCTCATTGGGACCCCTGCTCCCGCTTTCCTATTTTCACAGTGGCCGACCGGAATGCCAGTAAAACAGAGATCCACCTCATTGGGAGCCCTGCTCCTGCTTTCCTATTTTTACAGTGGCCAGCCTCCATTGGCCCTACCAATGAGGCAAAAAATCTAGGGGTCATTTTCGACTCCACTCTCTCCTTCTCTTCTCACATCGCAGACATCGCCAAAAAGTCCCACTACCAACTGCACCTGCTCAGAGGTATTCTAGCTTTTCTCACTTTCCCCCAGAGGCTCACCACCTTGAGAGCCCTGGTTCTCTCTAGGCTGGACTATTGCAACAGCCTCTTTCTCAATCTTCCTACTTCTACTCTCCGTCCTCTACAACTCATCCAGAACAGAACTGCAAGACTTATCTTTGGCCTCAAGCCCAGGGATTGCATACTCTCCCACTAGAGTCCTCGCTCGTCCTCCTCCAACTCGCTGCGTGATGTCGCTTTCACAAACAGAGATTTGGGGGGAGATATTTATCCTCTGCAGGTGCCTCCTCTGGAACAGCCTCCCTGCCTTTCTCCATCTTGAGCCGGTGCACCTTAAGTTCCGGAAACTCTTCAAGACCTTCTGCTTCTCTTCCTCCTTCTCGCTCCCTCTCCCCTGCTATCCTCTGTTATTTTTCTCTCCAACTTCCTTCCTCCTTCTCCTCCCTAACTTTGTTCAGTTTTTGCTGACTGTATGCCTGGTTCACCGCCAGAGCCTTACAAGTTCCAGGTTCCCCCAGCAGTCTTCTTGCACTTGCCTCCAGGCTACTGCACTTTTGTCAGCATTACTGCACTTTCAACTTACCCTCATGAGCGGGGTAACCTCTCTGCACATAACCCAGGACCCTGCTGGACTGGACGCTTTGTTTCCCCACACCCCTCCGTTGCACCGCCGTCTGTACGCATGCAGGACCTAACTGTACTAGGGCTAGTAAGTTTGTCTGTCCTAACTGCCCCACCTCCTTTGCCCCCCCCCCCTCACTAGCTTGGTCGCAATCTGTAACACTTCATGCACTTGCACTAGGAGAAATGCCTTCAGGCCTAATATGCTAGTTAGATCATTCGGAAACTGCAAAGCCTAAGAATGATTACTGTACTCCCTTGTTCCCTTCCCGCCTTGATGCGATTTGAAGCACTCCACCTGTGTATAAGCGCTGTAGAAATAAACTATTACAGTTACATTAATACAATTTCGTAAGAGAGCCTGTCTTTGGGACTATTGTGTCAATTCAGAAAAGGTTGCAAAATATGTCTCAATCCAAGAAATGGTAACACAGTCATATATATTAGGCAGAGCTCAACGGTATATGTCCAAATGTCCTAGTCCTGCTATGTGAATATTTTTTCTGCTGGCCAGAGTCAATCAGTTACCTGTGCTATCAGCAACGGGTGCTCGATTGGGAATTTTGCATGAGAAGAAAGTCTGTAGACTTTGTTTGAAGCCAACACTATCGAAACTCTCAGAGACATTCTCCTTCAACGGCCAAAAATCAAGAAGGAACGTTTTGAACTACTAAGTAAATTGGGTTATGATACTACTACTATAGATACGACTTCCTTCTGGGGCAGATGTATGCTGTGTTCTACCTCTTCAATGATCGCAGCTGAATGGAATTTATGAAAATGGCACTGAGACGGCTGAAAGCACATGCACCTTATAAACCCTGTAATGTTGTAATAATGATGATGTTGAACTGTATGTAGACTGTCAATATGGGCATATGTTTTATTTCATGGTTATTGTACACTTACAGGTTTTATTGTGGAATGGTTGGTGTGAAAAGTATTTTATACTATAACACGCCAAATAAAAAAAACAAAAAAGAACAACAACAGAAAATGAATCTCTCCTCAAGTGTCCAAACAGAGATAAGAGTAATGTTAACAGGTGCGGCATAACGCAGCGTACTGGTCAAAGGTCACAACCTCTCCTTTTAGGCACAGCCAGGAAGTGCCCAAAATTCACAACTTAAAATGCACACGTTTACTTTCTGTCAGTTATTGCAGCCCTTTGAAAAAACTAAGGTCCATTCCAAGAACAAACTTTATCACACAACCCATGACTGCATTGATAGAGTCGCCTAAATGCTATTTCCCAATCAATTTTAATTTCAGGAATAGAGTACCAGACGTTTTCTGTGCACTGTGTGAGAGGATTCAGAATACTGGTGGCGAAGTCAAACATGGTTCTTTCTGTGACTGCACTGCTGAATACCTCACCTTACGAATTATAGTAATCTACCCAGTGCAACCTGGGCCAGGAATACACATATTTATGATTCTGATTGATCGAAAACAACTCTTGTGAGCTGTCAACAGAGCACACTAAATATGAGATCGTGCAGACGACTTAGAAAGTGATTTTGAATCAGTGAGAAATTCAAAGAACCTGACGTGGCGGGCGGCAACAACCGCTGATGCATGCCTTACCGGCCAAACACTGCATTGGTCCTCCAACAGAGCCTTCTTACCTGGGTCTGATTAGGGGGGCGTGCCTTTGATTTGACCACCCTCTTCTCTTTTTCCCTCCTTTTCTTCTTTCTGCAAGCAAAGATTTAATATCAATAGCAAGGTATGTGTTTATTGAACTCCACCCTGATATGTGATCCCTTCTATGCATAATATGACTAACATTAATTTTCAAACAAAATATTAGCTAGGTAAATACTTGATAACGCATCAATTCCCAGCATCAACTTTAGAAACATAAATAAAATCATTTCAATATCAATAAAATACAATGGATAAAAATAACATAAGTGTGGGTAGGAGTAGAAATTAAAGTTTGGAAAAAGGGTGACCCACTTTTAGAAATGATAGTGTGAACCTTTATGTCCTTTGACCTTACATTGGATAGCTTATACAGTTTAGATGTGTGTAGGCAGAGCAAGTTTCAATGTGAGTTGTAGGGTTTGCCCAGAATTTCAAAACTGATTAAGACCTAAAAATGACAGTGTTATTAGTTTATAACTATGTAAACGTAGGCCTTGGTCCCAGTTGCGAGAAATACTGAAGCACTGCCATATACTGCTTGTTCATCCAGAGGGTGGTCTGGATTCAGCCTGTTGACGAGGGACGAGGGGCATCTGGCTGTTGGTGTGGGTGCTGGCTGAGAAAAGTCCCCCGCTTTTGTCCTGAGCCAACTTTGAGGGCCATGTGTGGGTGCGTGTGTTTCCTCTGAGCAGACTGGTGGTGTGCCAGCAAGGCCGAATATGGGTCACTTCGATTAGGCAAGCATAAGTTTGTTGACTTTTGTGTATTTATGAATGATAAGTAACGCATTGTTTGTATGTTCTATTGGAATTAAGTTTGTGAATGTTATGTTGTGTCACTGGGTGCATGGCAGGCCGTCTGGAGATGTGTGCGTGCCCAATTGAATTTTAAAGATAGGCCACCAGTCTTATGAAAGTTATAACAGAGAGTCCGCAATGGACTCTTGTGGTGTAGTAGTCTAGTGTTATCCCTCAGGGATTTAGGTTGTTTGACTGAGGTACAAAATCACAGCGAAATTGACCGTAGTCATTTTCGCTGCGAATACGTTTGAACCTCGGTACAAAAAACTAAAACCCATGTCCCCCCAAAACCGCCAGTATATCCATAAACCCCCCCTACTTACCTTTTCTCCATCCGCCTGTCAAAACACACATTTACTTGGAGGAGAGAATCAACACTCTCCCCCGAACCACAGAAGCCGAATGAATTCGACCCTCCCACCGTGGTTGGCACAGGTGCCTGAAGTGTAACACAGGACACCACGTGGCAGCCAATGGGGGGAAGAGGAGTTAGGGAGAGGTTGTGGATGGGGAAGCGAAGTTAGGGAAACCGGGAAAAGGGTTAGGACAAAATCTAAGTTGGATAGGTAGGGGAAAGCACTGGGGAAAAACCCTTCCTTTCATATACCTGTATATCCTAGTTCCTGACACACTGTAACATTGACTACATGAATACCCAGTAACATAGATCAGGACACACCTTAAAACGTATGCCCCTGACTTCAGAAAAAACATAGAGCACAAAACATGCACATGTAGTAGCAAGCGGGATGAACACAGGGCAATGGAACTTTTCCCATAAATGAAGAACCAAACACATGGCCCGTAGGGCAAGCTTGCTGCTGCAATACATAAACACATAAATGTATGTCCTTGCGGATTAACCAGACAAACGAATGCACATCATCACCCCTTGAGAGTGAATACTATTGTCACCCTTAATGAGCTGTATTCAAGGAGAATATGCCCCAAAAAATGTTCCGTAATGTCCTCGTGTCTTATTACACAAAACCAATTGCTTTATCCCCAAATTCAGCCCTTCCGTGATTGCCAAGTATCAGCTTCATGCGAGAGAAAACATTTGCATCATAAGCCCCCCCCCTGCAATGCCTTCAGCACTTATCTGAGCTCCGAGGGCCCCGCGGGACTCCTCGGAGGATTAGTAGCACGCTGAAAATGCTGCCGCCGTTGCGCATGCAACTCAGTGCGAGAGAACGCTCAAAACCTCGTGTAGCCTTAGGGCAGAGCTTCGCCGACCATGGTTTCCTCAGCGTTTCGCCGACATGCTCCTCATGCCAACCGCTCCTGGATTCTAATAAGCCACACCTGTTTCATGCGCCGTTGCTCTTTATGCTGTTTGTAATCACTGCAGCTGGCAACGCGCACGTGACCTTCTTCCTGATTGTGCACAGAACTACCAACCTCCCGTGGCTTGCTGGGAATTGTAGTATTTGCCTCCAAAACTAGCCCAAGAGGATTAAGAGACAAAACATGTGACTCCTGTGCGCTTCCAGCCCTTATTCCTCACATTACCTCCCCTCTCAGGCCTCTTTCCAGGACCAGGTTTTTGCGGATGTCTCTTATGGAAAAGTTTCAATAATTGCGGCGCATGCGCCGCTTCTGCCGGCACCCATGAGCAATCTTCCAATCCATAACCTTTCCACTGGATCAAGTACCATAGTTTTTTTTTTTACTCTTTTAGCATTCAAAATGCGTTTCACCTCATACTCCAAATGTCCTTCTTTCTCCATAGGAGGAGGGCGCTTTGTCTTTATTTCTGAGCTGCAGGTTTAAGCAGAGATACATGAAATACCGGATGTACCGCCAAAGTTTTTGGCAAACTCAATTTCACTGCAGTATCTGATGCACACTTAACGATGTCATAGGGACCAATGAATCTAGGCATACATTTCCTTGATCCAACCAAAGCTAAATTCTGTGTTGAAAGCCACACTCTGTCCCCAATCTTATATCGCGGGCTCTATGCTTATCAGCTTGTTTCTTGTAGGCTTTCTTGGCTTTTTCCAAATTTGTGCGTGCTCTCTGTCTAAATGCAAGAAGCAACTGTTTTCTGTCTTGTAACACTGGCATGGTTTCAACCTCGGGTAATTGTTCCGGGATCATATTTTGTTCCTGTCCATACAAACATTCATTAGGTGCCATTCCCAGTGAACTGTGAAAAGTATTATTGTAAGTAAATTCCGCCAACCACAGTGCCTGCACGCAGGACTCTTTACCATCTCCTAGATAAACTCTCAAATACCTTTCCAAAGTCTGATTAACTCTTTCAGTCTGACCATCAGTCTGGGGATGGTAACTGGTTGACAAAGCACAGTTGATTCCCAGCATTCGACAGAAAGCACGCCAAAATCTGGAGGTAAACTGTCATCCCCGATCTGAAACAATACTCTTTGGTAACCCATGTAACCTAACAACATTTTGTAGGAACAATTCAGCTAACTTGCCTGCCCCGGGAATACCAATGCATGGAACAAAATGAGCCTGTTTGGACAAGAAATCCACCAATACCCATATGTTATCAAACTGGTTATCTGGTGGTAAATCTGTGATAAAATCAATGGAAATGTGAGTCCACACTCTCTCTGGTGTAGGCAATGGCTGTAAGTACCCTCTCTTTTTGACATGACTCCTGTGCGCTTCCAGCCCTTATTCCTCACACCGCCGCCTCTCATGTACCCTGCTGTGTCAGATCCATCCATTTAATGTGGGTCGGATCTGACGCTGAAGGGTCCCTTTTTATTCTTTTTTTTTTCTTGTGTCCCCTGCCACCAATGCTGAGGAACCGGGGCACCCCCCCCAACCGCCGAAGTCAAAAATACTGAACATGGGGCCGGGGGGCACCCCCTCAACCCCAGCTCTTCATGTTTGGTATCTTTGACTTCGAACTATGGTAGTGAACGAATTCAGTCAAATCTACCATTCAACCAAATTTTATCGAACAATTTGGCCGAAACAATCCCCAAGAGCCACCACCCACCCTCCTTCCACCCCACCTCTGTCCCTCCAACATTTAAAGAAAAGTTACTCCACTGACTATATTTCAACTATTGAAACTTAATATCATTCGTGCCCTATAACAATGCCCACCTACGTGTCCATGCCTGCTACAACACACATTGGGTCAGATCATGCCGAAACCCTTTTGTGCAATTCCACTCCAACACCTCGCCCTCAAAGTAGACCCAGTCAAGGCATAACACTTAAAGCTTGCCTATGGAAAACTAACCTTTGCATTCTGGCCAATAACAATGGCTTTCTTTGCCAAAGTGTTGTTTTCTCTTTTTCATACAAGCATTCTTAAGGACGCACTTAGTGTTAGGATACTGCGTCTTCCAGGACTCAACACATTCAACATGTACCTTAGCTTAATAACCTCCAGTAGGCCTTTAGTCTATCTTTTCTCAAAGTTGATAGCACTTCTGCTTTGAAACCTAACGTTAGTCGCTTTATGCATCTGAGCGCACACACACGCCGTAGTTATCAATAATTAGCACCAGACGACTGCGTTCATTTAAACACATGTCACTCTTGAAAGACACCTGGGCCAGATTTACAAAACATTTTTTTAATGGGATTGTGTCAATTCCAATTCATCAACAGCGTACCTAGTTACAAATGCCAGTGACCACTACATGACATGGGATCTCGAAGAACAAAGGAAAATGTCATGGCAAACTTGAGGTAAAAGAGGGAGACGAGAGAAAAACACAACGGTGCAAAACGAGGGGAACAGGTGAAGCTTTGTGGGAAAATGTCCGGTTTCAAACTGCTATATTGTAAGGAGTGCCCCCGCGTAACCATCTATATACTTGTATCTCTGAAGAGTGTAAAGTGCTTGTTGCTTCTCTACGCTAGGTACGCTCTCAATAAATAATCAAACTAAAAGTAGGAAATAAATAATAAAAAAAAGAGATTTCACCGAACGTATTGGTGCCTTTTAGAAGATACGAGGAAAACACCACCAGAGATATATACTATGGTTGAAGAGATATCTCTTTATTTGGAATTTACATGAACATGCGGTGGGAGTAACAGAGAAAGGAGATTCTCCTAGAGGCAGAGATATAAACAAAGTAGGGTAATATCAAGAGATGCACCTACTTGTCAATTCTCTCCTCCCCAAAGAGATATCTTGTTGGTGAGCTGTGCCCTCGTTCTAAGTATTAGCTGAGGGTGGTGTAACATTCCATACTATCCTATGCTATGTAACATCAGATAGTGGGGAGTTGGAATGTTGAATACTTTGCATGGAATACTCAGAAAATGCATCTTCTATTGGAATCTGCATTTTTAGAAATGAACTGCTAGAGAAAGAGAGCTGACTTGGAGGAGGCCAGTGGGGTGTATATGTGCTCTTAAATAAAGGAGAAGAAACTTACCTTCCAGTGTGTGTCATCTTTTCAATGGGGACGATCTGGACAATGCCAGGGCCCCACTGAGTACTGGCAATGTGGATCTACTGATTTTCTTTAATTCCTCTGCTGCATTTGCTGTTCTTCGCAGAAAGTATCCGGGAACCAGCTGTGCTTGCTGTACTTCTGCACTCTGTGCCTGCATGTGGATCCAGTGGGAATCCCGATGAGCTCTACACTCTAGTGACCCTGCTAACTGCTTTTGGTGCCCAGGAGTCTACTTTTCCTGCATCTGAGCCTGCATGAACGGGACAACTACTGGTAACGACCAGTGTGACTGTGCTTTATTGCCGTGGGGATTGAAGAAAGGAGGCGGAGCGTGTGCACCCCGTTATTAATTCAGTGCTTCGGAGATTGGGGCATATGCATGCTAGCGGAAAAATGAAAGGCGTGTCTTTGATTCCTTTTCGCATCAATCAGCACTGTATATACTTAATATAGATGTATTTAATTGGGCCGTTGAGTCTTCACGACCTAAGGTGTCCACACTTTGTTGTCCCCATGACAACGGAAGGCAGGAACATCCCCTGCTGAGCACAGCGACTTTTGAGTAGCTACGTTTTGGAGTTCCGAGATCCTGTGTCTTTTTAAATCTTCACAGTGCAGGAATCTTCGCCGAGCTTCTTCTTCTTCTTCTTCTTCTTCAAATTATCGAATGCGTGGGTGGACCCACGCAGGTGCTTCCCCATCCAAAAGGATGATGTGCACCTACCCCACCAATCTTACACACAGCCCTCACATTCTCATAACTCCTCCCACCGCCCCGTCTGCCCCACAAAATCCGGCAGCACACTGCTCCTCTCCCTGCCTCTCACTCCAACTCCTCCCAGCAAAGCCTTCCCACTCAGTTCAGCCACTACCAGCGCAGACAACCAAACCCTCATCAACTCTCTCTCCTCAACGTGCCTCTCACACGCAAGCAGAAAATGTCCCACAGTCTCAGGCACCCCACACACCGCACAGTCTCTCGACTCACGCTTCCCCACTGGAAACAGACTGTCATTCAGCCCCACATGCCCTATCCTCAACCGGTTCAGCATCACCTCCTCTCTCCTCCTCCATTCCAGTTTCCCTGCATTCTCCTTCACAGACACTTTCTCACAAACACCAAACATCCACCTGCCCTTCACCCCACTCTCCCACCTCTCCTGCCACTCATCCATAACCCGCTTCACCACCACAGCCTTCACCTCATCCACACTCAAAGGTATCCTCACATCAACCGCTCCTCTCCTCATACCCGCACCCGCCGCCAAATCCACCAACTCATTACCCAAAATGCCACTGTGACTGGGGACCCACGCCAACTCCAGATCCATCCCCCCACGCACACACCGATCAATCTTCCTCCTGATGTCCAAAATCACATCCTTCCTATCACCATCCCCTGCCACAATCGCCTGCAACCCACTCAATGAAGCAGAAAACACCACCACCTTCTCAAACCCCAACTCGCACACCCTATCAATCGCCAATGCAATCGCCACCAACTCAGCCGTACAAATCGACACATCATTCGTCAGTCGCCCCACTTTATACTCCCCAGTGCTTTCCAGGTAAAACGCCATACCCACTCTCCCAGACACAGGATCCTTCGAACCATCCGTGAACACCTTACACCCTTCCTTCCCTACCACATACGCCTGACCCAAAGCCTTGATCTCACCCCGCAAACCCTGCTTCTTCGACACCACAGTCGCCAACTCCAAACACACCTCTTCGCCAAGGTGACCTCTGAACGCTCTGATGTAGGGAGTGGATTAAAGAAGAGAACCTTCCGACGTGACTTTGTGTGGCTGCCATTCTTGTTACTGTGGTAACCCTTATCAAAAGAGCACTGATTTCTGACGTGCAGAGAGTAAAGGAACAACGCCCTGTAATGGAGCCATTTGTTTGTGCTCTGAATGCACTTTTCTTTCGTTTTAACCATGTTTATATTTTGTCCAGGCAAGCCGGTGCATGGAACAACCGTATGAGTGAAGCAAGTTATTCATTTGACACTCCGCACAGCTGCACTGACAATTACTTATGTTGCTTTTGTTCTGCATATACATTGTGACAATTACTTCTGTTGTCTTGGGAATTGCGTATGATATTATCTTTCTGCTTATACAGTAACCGCGCATTATTGGCAATTGCCTGCGTTGTTAGCAAATTACCTTGTCAACAACTTGTAGAAATGTGTAGTACTATAGTGGGTTGCCTTGCATTGTGAAACAACTATTGTTAAGCAGCAAGTATACCACACCATAGTTTACCACAGGGAATTTCCATAATTGAAGTTACATGCCTGAGTTGTGCGCAACTATATGTTCTAAGAAACCACTTCGTAGTGTGCAACATTTTATAGACATGTTACAGTTAACTGAATAAGTGCAATGCGTACCACCTCCTAATTATTTTTTAGAGAACCAAGGAGATCCCATTATTCCTTTGAAAAGATGGAAAGAGAATCTTCCTCAATTGTCATTCGATGAGTCTAATGGCCTGTCAGAGTATGGCAAATGTATATTGATGTTGGACAAACATAACGTAAAATCCATAAGCATCATAATAGAAAGATATCATTTTGGGAAAAGGAAGCAACAGACAACAGAGTCTGTAGAGCAATATATTATACCCTTGAGGGGTTTAGCCACCACTTGTGAGTTTGGTACCACACTCAACGAGAGACTCCATGATCAATTTATGTCGGAGTGTGACAGTAAAGTACATGAGGCTTTATGATCTAAAAGCAATTTTCTCCTTGAGAAGGTACTCATAGTTTTGAGGGAGGTTGAACACACCCAAAATTGTTTCAGAGAATTAGAAAAGAGGTCTGAGGTTGTTATCAAGAAAAGTGATGATGCACAGGTTATAGATGTTCTGGCTGTACAAAGCAGGAAATCTGACAAGAAAAAGTCAGTTATCAGAAAGAACGGAGCTAGATTTCAAGAGAAAAAAGAAGGGGAAGATAGGAGGAAATGTTTTCGCTGTGATAGCATTTACCACTTTGGCAATAGGGACAAATGTCCTGCTGTCAAAGCCATTTGTAAGAAATGTAATAGGAAGGGTCATTTCACAAGCTGTTGCAGGACCAAGAAGGAAAATGTAGAGTGTGTTGACGAACTGTGTGATGATCTAGAAGAGTGTACATATATTGCAGAGGAAGAAGAGATTTATAACATTGTTGATGAAGACGCTGACACAGAAAAATCCATGTCTACAGTAAAAATTGATGGTGTGGCATTTGAAATGGTGGTAGGTTTGGGGGCTAAGTACACCTTAATGCCAAAGAAAATGATTGAAAGCAAATTAATCAAGAAGGTCCACCTCAATGAGGTGGATATTAGGCCAGTAGCTTATGATGGAAAAATAATTGAGATATTAGGTTGGTTTTGTTCCTGCATACAGTTTAAAGATAGAATAGCCAAAGGAAAAGTATATGTATCTGACAAAGGTACCCTTCCATTGTTGAGTTGATCTCATCAAAAAAGACTAAAAATAAAGGTAGACCCCAATGCCGAAGAGATGGTTTATGCAGTGGATGGAACACTAAGTGGTATATGATCAGTTGTTGAGTTGACACATGTTGACTCTCATTAAGTTTTTAGGGATAGTTTAGACTGTTTCAAATGTTACATGCACAAGATCAGGATGAAACCGGACTCTATTCCTGTAGTACAAAAAGCCAGACCGTTTCCTCTAAATCTCAGACACAAAGTCAAGGAGGAACTTGAAGAAATGGAGAAGAATTGGGTCATTGAGAGAACTGAGTCTTCTGAATGGGTTTCATCTCTGGTGATTGTCGACAAGCCCAATCGGAAATTAAGACTTTGTGTCGATTTGAGGTCAGTGAAAGTTATACCAGACAGGAATCCCTTACAGAACATTACGGAAATGTTAGGCACAATAAAGGGGGCAAAAATCATGAGCACCTTGGATCTTACGTCTGCTTACCATCAAATAGCCCTCCATCCAGATTACAGGAATGTAACTGCATTCATTACACCAGAGGTGTTACTGCAGTGTAAACGTATGCGCGTTGGTCTGATGTCTGCTGCTGCAGTCTTCCAGAGGGTGATGTATCACATGTTTAGTGAAATCAGGAGGGGTCCTATGCTTTCAAAATGATGTACTAGTTTATGCTCAATCCAGGGAAGCACATGTTAAGAGACTAAAGAAAGTTCTTCATATTTTCCTGGAACATGGTTTGAACTTGTTAACAATATTTTAGACTTTCCCAGTCCCACGGAAAAAAGACAATTGGTTTCCTTTTTGGGAGTGGTAGGGTATTACTCAAAATGTATCACGGGGTTAGCAACAAAATCCGTGAACATGAGGAAACTAGTGAAGAAAGGTGCTGAATTCCAATGGGATCATATTTGGGAAACTGAACTTAGGGATATCAAGGGTGCTCGGAATAAGGCTCCAACACTCAATAGTTACGGTCCTAGTCGGAGATCTATTGTAACTCCAGATGCCAGTAATCAATGTTTAGAAGTAGTGCTAACACAAGTGTGTAACGTTAAAGAATGTACTGTGTCTTTTGCTTCGCGACTGTTAAAAGAAGCAGAAAAAAATTACTGAATAATTGAGAAAGAGTTGTTGGCAGTCAAATGGGCCATATATAAGTTTTGACCATTTTTGTGTGGAGTAAAATTTACTATTAGCTCGGACCGAAAGCTTTTAAAAGAGATTTGAAGCACCAAAGGCCTAGATAAGGTATCCTCCAGTATTAGAAAGTGGGTGGCCAGTTTGCAGGATTATGCATGGGAGGTGGAGTATGTACCAGGATTAAAAAACAAAGCTGCTGATTGCTTATCTAGATTGACCAATGTGGTTGAGGAACAAGCTGCAGACGATGAAGACATAGATGATCAGGTGTTGGTAATTGAAATGAATCAGGATGCGGTGTCGGAGGAAGAATGACGTGAAGCCATGTCAGAAGATGAAGTATTGCGGGACACCAAAGAACAAATTTAATGCAGAATGAAAGTCAATGAAATAAAAAGGGGTTCTATACCTGATCCCATGAGACTAGTATTTGATTAGCTAAGCTGGAAGGGAGATATATTGATGAGGGGAGACAAATTACTTCCTCCCCAAGGTGTGAGAAACAAAATACTGGCTAGAGCACAAGAAGGCCATTAGGATATGGCCAAGACTAAGCAATTTTTGAGACAAGATTGTTGGTGGCCGTGCATAGATGTAAACGTGGAGAGGTAGGTAAGAGAATGTCATCTCTGTGAAGAGTCTGGCAAAACGTACTTCTGTCATGATGATGGAGCCAATGACATTAATATCTATCCCCGAAATTCCATGGGAGCGGGTAGGTTTAGACATTGTGGCACTGATGTGATTTCAAACACGTTTGAAGTACTGCATTGTATTAGTTGATAGGTTGTCTCATTGGGTGGAGACATCATGGGTACCAAATATATGTACAGGAAACATTGTTACATTTCTAGATGAGATATTCAAGAGGGAAGGTTATCCATCAAGCATCATTACAGATAATGGTGTGCAATCGGTGTCTGAGGAGATGGCAGAATTTTTAAAAAGCATTGGGATTCCACATAAGACACGTTCTAGCTATCATCCCATAACTAATGGGATGGTAGAAAGGTTTAATCATGTCATCAAGGATAGCATCAGAGGGGCCACTGCTGAGAGGAAAGATTGAAGGAAAGCTGCTGATGAAGTAGTGGTAGCGTATAGGTTCACTCCTCATTCCACTATAGGCATTTCACCCTTTAAGATACTATGGGGCAGGAAGCCCAATACAAGTGTTTGTCCTCCTTGGCTTAGTAGAGCAGGGGTGAGAAGTGTTTATAGAATATTAGGAATAATATTAGTATGAAACAATTGCAGAACAAGAAATGTTTTGATGCCTGGAAGGCAGTGAAGGAGAGAAAGTTTGTAGTGGGTGATGAAGTGAGCATTAAACTGCCTCAAGGGAGGAAGGAAGGTGTGGTGAGTTGATCAGAACTGATCAAAGTGATAAAAGTGCTTGACGGTGCTGTCAGAACTGCCAATGGTAAAGTTTGGAACAAAAACAGAACTTGTTGTAGGTGGTCTGATCAAGTGAAGAGGGATAATAAAATAGGGTGCAGTACGGTTTCTAGCAACAAGGACATAGGTCGGCCAAGACAAGAACGTCATGAGCCTGCTTAACTGAGAGAATATGTAGAGTGACTGTTGAACTGTGTGATGTAACACAGGAATTTGAATACTGGAATATAGATAACGATCACTTTCACTGTCATGTATGAAAATATAATGATAAAATGTTATGAAGTTTTTGAAGTATATGTTTAGAGGACTAGTTATTTTTCAAATTTCATCTCAACGAATTGTAAAGTTAAGTTATATCAGAGGAATATTCATTGTATGAGAAAACTCTGTAAAGAATGGAGATGTGTAATATTCCATGCTATCCTATGCTATTTAACGTCAGATAGTGGGGAGTTGGAATGTGGAATACTTTGCGAAGTGAGAAGCAGAAGTGTGCAGTCTGCCGCAGTAGGACCCACGAGTGCTTTACTTTCTTTTTTGATCTGGAGAACTGTGAATCCTGAAATAAAGACAACCAGTTTGTAGAAGGTACAGAAGAAATCTGGTGTAATCTGTACCTTCCGCTTTAAGGGGACGCTGTGTAGAGTGTGTTGGGCTCCACCCCCCTGCTGGTCTGAATCATTCAAAATATCGCGTGTACCGTGAAGTGAGGAGCGGAAGTGTGCAGTCTGCCGCAGTCCGTGGAAGGAGCGGGTGACTTTTTCTGGGAACTTTTCTAATACGTGGTACCGTGGAGACTGTTGGGCAGTGTATCTTTGATCCGCGGTACACTGGTCTTATCAAAGACATTATCCCTCACGCCTACTGTAATTGATTACATGATGTCTGAGCAGCTGATACTGGTTCAACCAGCCTCTTAGCTGAATGATATAATCAACACTACTACGAACTTGCATAGTGATGCAGACTTACTGTCGATGCCCAACAATGGCTGCAGAGTAACATTCACCAAGAGAGGTTGGAGAATGGACTTCGAATAGAGGCAACGTTACCTCCTTAGCAAGCAAGATCCAAGATTGATTTAGACCTTCAATCTTTGTCCGACCATGTCAGTGCTAGAGAATCTAGTATGGTGCAAAATGTTGATGGCTCATGTAAGGAAACCAGAAAAAATACCAGAATGCTCGCCCAACGCAAGGAGACGAACAATAAGTGCCCCAGGCATTCTTCTGGCTTTGGGACAGTTCTTAGGCCAACTGACTCTCCACCAACAGACAAGGATTTACTAATGGTTTGGCTGCCTCCCAGGTGGAAGAGCAGTGGGGAGAAAAGAATACTTTAACTGACGCAGGTATGATTACGGCATTCACCATAACTATGGCTCCTCTTATGAAGCTAATTGAGAACCAAATGATCAATTAAAAGATCAGACTACAATAATCGCCATGTTGCATACAACATTGATCAATATAGAGGGCTTTATTACTGCACTCCGAGGTAATCTAGCCAAAAACAGCGATCAGATTACTGAAATTCTCAAAAGTATATTAAATCCAATTATTATGGAAAAAGAAAGAAGAAGATCAGAAAACTTCACCTTACATACACAAACAAAAAATGCACAGATTGTGGTGGAGCAGAATATTGAGCATTCCAATAACAATGAAGAAAATCATGTTTAAATGGAGGATCTTATTTCGCCAACCATTCTACCAGCCATAGCTTATATCAACGTTGCTAAGAACATTGCTTTGGTCATGAATCAAAACATAGAGAAAAAATCAATGACCATTGACTCGACCTTACAGGGATCCTTGAGTGAAGTCGCACATATAGACTCTAACCTTCCCGGCAAGACTCAACATTATGTAGACACCGGAAAAACAATATCAGAAGGAACGACGTTGCAGTCCCCTCCAAAGACTTTTCAAATCTTCAGTAAATTAGGAGGGGGGAATTAGATATTACTGGAGAGAGGGATTCCCCGCAAACAAAAAAGAACTGCATTAAGGAAGAAATTGAAGCCTGTTATACGGAATGTGGAAAACCATGTATCTATAAAACTGCAAACCAAAAAACAAGGAGTACAATTAAAAAATCCATCGATCTTTAGGGAAAAGGAAAGATGCTAATACTGTTCAAAATATAATAAAACCAGTAAAAGCGGTGTCTTTTGAAAGTCTTAGTCTTTGAAAAAGAGGACCGATGAACTCTAGGAGTGAAACAAATATTACTGTAAGCTGTGAAGAAGAACCGGTTCAGGACAACACCTTTAAAGAATCAGTTCAAGCTCAAAAAGATCTTGACGAATTGTTAGATCCATCCATGGATGAAGTAAAGGTGGTTAGCCCAGATTCAAGGGCCGGACTGCCTGATAGGGCCCAAGAGTCTGACGATCCATCTACTAGAGAGGAACAGAATCCTCAGACAGGAGAAGAAGTACCCAAAAGAAATGTCCCATTTAAAGATAATGGTGTGGAGAAAGATCAAGTGGACCAGGAGTGGGCTTATGAAAAAGGGTCCCCTATAAAAGGATGGAAAACCAGGATACACCAAATCCCAGAAAAAAGAAACCAGACACATGAAAACATACAGAAAGCTGTAGATCAGCAAGCGAGAGAGGAATATCTGACCCTAGAAAAAAAAGGAAGGGCCAACATTGGGTGGAAAAAGATAATGAAATCAGAAAAAAGGTCAATAATTAAGGAGAAAGAGATCCTGATAATAACCAAGTGGGTAGAACAAATAGATATTAGCAATACATATAGACTGTGCTTAGAGAGGATCCTGAGAATAAATGACAAGCTGATCCTTATAGAGCAAATGTCATGAGAGTCCTGCATAGCCTTCCAAAGCTAAGGTCTATTGAGTCAAAGGATCTGCATTTGATTGAATTTCCGAATGAACATCGACACAAAGCGGTTGTGATCTACTCTTCTGCCCATAGAGTAAAAAGGCACTCTTAGATAGAGAAGGACACAGGTTACTCTCTATGGGCTTTGTCCTAAATGAGCTGGACAATGAAGAACCATCCACAATTAATTCTCAACCTGGCGCTAACTTCTGGACCAATAAAAAGAAGAAAAAAACCCTCTAAAGAATTGTCCAATTACAAAAGGTTTTTTAACGATGGTCCAACAAGGACGGACAAAGGGAAACTTAAAAAACAGCCTCTCGTCCGGATGGAACAGTAGAGGGTGAGGGACAATAGAGTACAAAGGAAATGCCTGGATCAAAAACTGAATAAATGTTATGAAGAAGACTGGAGCTGGCTGGTGGGAACACTTACCTTAAAATCATAATGCCCACAGCATCCACAGGTCACCCCATATGCCGAATTGGTATTCGGCTCTTGGAATACCAGGGGGTTTATGCACCTCTTCGTTAATGGTGACCTGTATTTTGAAGACTACAACAGTGTGTGCCTCCTGGAAACCTGGTTAAGGGAGACACTGATACTAGAAGGCTATGAAATCTGCCTAAATCCAGCCCAGAAAGGGCCAACCGGAAGACCAATGGCAGGGATGCTTACTGCTGTTAAAAGATCTAGCGGGATGACGGTGCGTTCAGTGAATAACCCCTCCCCGCTAATACAGTTTACCTAATTAAGAAATAAAGTACAAAAGGATGGACAGCCCTGGTCTCTTCTGATTGGTAATCTCTATTGGAACCCATTCTCACCGCTGGCTAAAAACTTCATACAAATAGTCATGTACCATACAGATGAAGCAAGGATTGCAGGGTCTAACTTAGACATTCTTATTTGTGGGGACTTGAACATTGAATGTTTCAACGACGAGTTGGAACTAATAACTAACCTACCAAAAAAAACCCTCACCCAAAATATAACAAGGTTTTCTTTGGAGGGATGAATTATGAAAAAGAAATATCAATAGCATCAATGGTCATCTGAAAGGTGATATTCCACCTGCAAAGACTTTCAAGAGAGGAAACCAAATGAAGATCTTGGATTACGTGTTAACTACTGATAACCTTCAAGGAAAGTTAACAAACATGAAGGTCATAGATACAATCTATAGCAACCACAATCTCATACAGGTGAAAGCACGACTGTGGATTGATGGACAACCCCCTACATTGCAACACCAGACAAGTTGTGACATGCAGGTATTGCCAGGAGGCAATCGCCCAAGAATCAGTAGAGCTGATGTTGTGGCCCTAACAGAAAGACTGACAACAGGCCTAAATAAAGATGAGGATGGTAACACATTGGAAATGTTACAGTATCCTCTCTCACTTAAAGCCTTTGTCGTAAAACCCGGCGCAGGTGCTAGAAGAGTGCTTTCTGCTACGCATGTTTTCAACCAGGAGGTAGCTGATAGAAAGAGAGCACTAAGCAAACTGTGCCGGGCAGCCAAAATAATCTCTGCACCAAAAACTGCCTTTGAAGCAGTGAGACAAGGAAAGCAGGCCTTTAAAAACTGGATAAAACACCACAGATCCTGACTGTTTCAGCAGGATGCTGAAAGAATGTTAAAACTGATAGCCAATAAAAACACGGCTGAAATATTCTAACAGATTTACACCATAACTGCTCCACAGCAAGCTCTAATATTGAACTCAGTGTCATCAAAAGTATGGGAAGATCTTTATGGCCAGCTTTTCCTAAGCAGGGATATCTTAATACCCAGGGCCCCTACTGATAGTAACACTTTTTGGTCCTTCCACTTCGAAAAAGGTAACATAGTCAACCTGATAAAAACTAGTAATTCGAGGGCTGCAGGGCCGGATGGCCTGACAAACGCAATACTAAAAAAAGATCCAGAACAATGGGCAATGTTCATGATTCAATTGTTTGTGAGAGTTAAGAACACAAAATCTATCGCAGAGTCCTGGATGAAATCAATAGTAGTACCAGTGTACACAAAGGGAGATAGATCGGACCACACCAACTGCAGGCCCATTACCCTCTTAGATTTGGTGGGGCAAGTTGTTTTCGGCAATCCTGCTAAAAGAATTAAACATCTGGAGTACACATATGAAACATCGAGACATCTGGCAAGCAGGATTTATAAAGGGTACGGGAACAACTTTGAATGTGTTCTTGATAAACCTCTTGAAATGTAGGATCAAAGCTAGCAAGAACAACAAAATGTGCATCACACGCATCAATAGATCTGCTGCATGCTCTTGATTCTATTGATAGATGTACTTTATGGTCAAAACTGCTAACTTGGGGATGCCTGACAGACCTCAGAGAAGCTTTGGAAAGATTACACACTTCTACCTCATTTAGATTAAGACTAGACAAGAAAGGTACCCTGTCGGAGGAAATTCAAACATCCAAGGGAATAAAACAGGTATGTTGTCTGGCACCTGCGATCTTCAACTTTTACATTTCTGACATTGAAGAAGCTTTCATCTGTGTAAGGTGCTTCCCACCGAGAATAGCAGGAATTTCCCTTGGTAGGCTTTTATATGCCGACGATCCCCTGATATTATACCAAACGGAAATAGGGCTCCAACAACAACTGGACACCCTACCGATCTACACTGAGTCAAATGGACTTGAGATTAACCCATCAAAATCGAAAATACTGACATTGGGAGATGGTAGGGGTGTAAGATGTTCTAAGAGAGCATGTTACCTGAAAGGGGTAAGAATTCCAGAAGTTTCATCAATGCTTTACCTTGGTTCAACCCTGAATGGCAGTATCAATGACTCTAACAGGCTTGCATCATTGAAGTCTAAAACTAGGAACTTGGCATCACAATATATTCTAATTATAAAGAAGAATTATTGCAAATTCTCACTAGATCCATTGCTCGAATTCTATAAACATAAGGTCATGCCCTTATTGACATATGGATTTGCAGGGACTGTGTGGCCTCACATTGAGGGTCTCTTTTGGAGGCGAGTACTTGGGATGCCTAACTTGCTTCCAATGGATATGATTCGAAAAGAGCTGGGCCTAACCTCACTCTACGCAGTCACTGTGTGGAAATCTTTAGCATTTTCCACAAGTGCTTGAACCCCCCTCGCCCTCCCGGGGTTGGTGGCTTTGCAATTCTCAAAAGGGCACTGAACGAAGAGCAAGAACCAACTTTGATTTATGGAAAGGCATCTGGATAGAAATCTTGCAAAGTGTGGAATTATCACGTTATTGCAGAATCCAGAACTTGTGAAAAAGAAGTTATTTGATTTGGACTGGATAACGACAGAAGAACGAACGAGCACCCTGAAAATAGGGGGAACAAAATAAAAGGACTATAGGATGCAAGGTGTAGTGCTTAGCTACAGAAAGAAGTTTCCATCTCCTACATTAAGGCAGGAGTTTATGAGATTCCGCATCAATTTGTATCCGGCTAAGGAAGTGCTAGAACGACGGAAGTCCGATATTGATCGCGACTATACTTGTAGACTCTGCACTCACATACCAGAATCGTTATTCCACCTTACGCTACAGTGCCCGCTGCTGACCCATTTGAGAATGAAATATTTGGGAAAATGTACTGAGGAACTTACTGTAATTTCATCTAAGGATTTGTGGAACTTGTTGAATCAAGGAAAACGTGTAACTGTGACACTAGCCCTACTGGCATTTTTAAAGGATGCTTTTAAACTGATTATGGAAGAAGGAAAGAGTGCTACTAGTCAATTCATTGACTAGATAGAGGCCTGGTATCTTGACGTTAAGCAATATGTTTATTTCATTTTCTCTTTATTTAACTTTTTTCTCTTTTCCTGCTTTCTTTCTTTGACTTGCTATTTTATAACAATATAGCATAAAAAGTTTGACTTGTAAACTAAAAATATGCTAATAAAAAAAAATACTCATAACATGCATCTTCTATTGGAATATGCATTTTTTTAAATTAACAGTTAGAGAAAGAGAGCTGACTTGGAGGAGACCAGTGGGGCATAGATGTGCTCTTAAATAAAGGAGAGGAAACTTACCTTCCAGTGTGTGTCATCTTTTCAGGTGGCTTATTAGAAAAGAGTCTCCTCCAGGGTTCCCCTACTTGACCATTTTTAGCTTGCACAGTATTTTCTTGTAAGGTTCCCTAGACTCTTTTTAGGCTTTCCCTCAGCAGTAGGATAATCGAATCCCCTATTAGGACCGCCCCATCCATCAATGGCATTTACGTCGATTGAATTCAGAGAAATCAATTTGCAAATACATCCTTTCCTATTTTCTACAAAGAAAATGTCTCCGATACGAATAGCCTCTGCCCAGGTCTTACTCACAGTTTCAAGAGTTTCAAGAGTTTCTGCTGCATGGGCAACCTCTCGCAGTAAGTAGTGTAGTGTAACTCTCAAGGTTTCTCAGGCTCACAACTTTTTGAGAGCAGGTTACAAAGAGTATCTATGATGTGAGGTAGGTCAAGTGAGCTTTGGGGTGCTGGATGGGATCCTGGATCATCTTCCTACCTCAGGGTCCTGAATGTATCACCCAAGCCAACCTTACTTCCCTTTTCACACCGCCAAAGCTCACTCACACCTTGGATCCTGTCAATGAGCCTTGCCGCTAGCTCTGTCGGGGGCGTCTTTATGGGTGGTCAAATGGGGCAGGTGCCCAGGGCCCAAATCCTGGGGGAGGGCAGCTGCCGCCCATCTTGGAGGTCCCCCTGCCTGTCCTGGCTGCTTCATCTTTCGTTTTTCATATATTGCATTGTGTATGTGCCAGAGAAATCTTGATTCAAAATCTGTTTGCATTTACTGTCTTGGACGTGTGCTTGAGTACTGGGGGATGAGCCGGTATGCTGGGGAGGGGCACCCTGGCAAGTGGATTAAAGGATAATGGCTGGATCAGTCTGATAGGTGACGGTCACCACGCACAACTCAAAAAATACTGGTGTGTTGCCTCTATTTGAATTTAAAGTTGAGTGCATGTCTTGTGCTAGCATTATTGTCAGGCTCCCAGGCAAGGACCTTTGCCACTGGGCACATGAACCATTCTTATTTGAAAGTCCAATACTGGGATGTTGCTCTGCAGGGAATATTTCAATACAAATTGTTTTCCATAAAAGGTGTATGCCTTTTCAACTTACCTGTAAAGTTACAGCAAAATCTCCTTTCTCTGTTTATTTTTTAGATATTGATACATTTTCTGAAAGTCAAATGATCTTTTGTCCTGTACGATTTCGATCTGATTAGAAAAAGTCAATTCAATTACGTTTACCTTTGCATGATATCTAACTTTAGATATGTATGTTCCCTTCCTGTGACCCTTGCCACTGCGTACCTTGTCTTTCCACTGTTGTTTTCAGCCTTTATCCCCGAGTGAGTGGCTTTGGGTGAGTGTGGATCCATGCATGTGCAGGCAGCACAGCAGCGCCACAAAAGACATCTTGCACCCACACCCGTGAACTGCCCGATCCCACCCCCGTTAGACTGTAGTCAAGATGAGTGGTAAAAATGAAAGCAGGCCTCGTTGTGTCAGTGTTTTCATGCATAGCATGTGCACTTTGCTGAGTTTACAGTCAATTTGAAAAAAGTGATCAGTCAACATGCTAGGAACTTTACAAGTGTGTGCATCTGTGCGCCAGCCCTCGAATGGTTCCAGGACAGCAGCAGCACAGAGTATTCAGTTAGCCTTTTAGATTGCTTTGAGTTTTGATTGCCTCATTTGTTTTAGGGAGGAAGCATCATGTGCTGCCCTGGGGTGTGATGGTGCATGCAAGCAGCACACACACACAGACTCCCCCTGAAGCCCCCCACACACACACATTGGCAGTCACATGTCCAATCCCCTCTGCTAACACTTTTTATCCTCACTGACACTTTCTGGGGAGCACACACTTGCAACCTCACTCACACACTGACACTCCATGCCCGCACATCCACTTGACTCTCATATATTGACACTCCCTAGCCTCACTTACACTTTCACCCATGACCACACTTCCACTCACACCTGCGCTCATAACCAGTAAATGACACGTTATAGTTGTCCGTGCAGTCGCTGCTCACCGCCGCGGCCCGGGCACCTTATTAGCATACCTCCGCTCCATGAAAGAATAAAGCGAGGTTGCTACTGCCGCTGTGCTTCTCACCACTGCGATACGGGTACCTGCAACAGCATACTCTCTGCTTCACGTGTTCTCTAGAACTCCTCACGCCCGCCGTGACCGCCCGTGCTGCAATCGTTAATTATCCGCACCATAGCACGGGCGGCCGGTGGTTTTATTTGGCCCTTAATCACGCCCAGCTGGCTCGCAGCACAATGTCACAAGAACTACAGGCGAGCCCATAAGATGCTGGGAAGTGTAGTACACAAGTTATTTTCTACACAGTACTTGTCTTTTTCTGCCCCAAATCCAATTCCTGACAAGTACCTAAGGGTTTCAGCCTTCATCACCACTGTGGTGCAGTAAACACCATCACTGGTTTCAAGGTGAGCATCCTTTGCTGTTAGGCAGGTGATGCATCAACGTGGTCTAGAGTCAGTGTTTACCAAGACAGGGATACATGCCTTTTGCTACACATTTCATAGTGTTCCACTGAAGGTCACTATGTGTAACCCATGTCTGTTTCCTATCATGTGATAAGAGATTCCTAAGACGTAAGGACCTTTCAACAAGGATAGCCTTCGAGGAGTATTGGCTACCTGATTCCACCCTGGCTTCCCAAACAGGCTTGTGTGTTGCCTGTTTTTTTCTTTCCAGCTGTCTAAGTTGCTTTGCAACTTCTCCAGGCTCTCTATCTGATGAATAAACCAGTTAAGCTGCAAGCATGTCTCCTGCAAAGACCATGGACCATGTTTCTATCTCTGTCAGTTTCCCAAGGAGAAATACTGTGAAAGTGATCCCTGCTCACGGACCGTGGTGCTCTGGTCCATATTTTCTTAGTAGCTGTAACTTGCTCTTTGCGTCCAGGTCTTTGGCAATAGGTTTGGGGAAGATAGAGAGGCCCTGGGAGAATACTGGTTTGCTTTCCTTCACCCCCATAGCCCTCTCAACCAATGTCCCTGCCTGATCACTGAGCCTCTGTCACAAGACTATTGTCATCACAACAATTTATTTATTTTTGCTGAAGTAATATATGTACTGCATGTTAATAGCTGGGGGGGTCAAGGTAACAGGTTACCTTCCATTTAAGTATCAGAAATTTACAGGAAGAAATACAAATGCTAATTTTGACAGTGGATCTGCTCCCCAATGACCTCCCCCCCATTCTTTCAGTAGATCAAAAGGACTTCAGGTAAGAAAGTAGCTGTACGGGATTTTCAACATATTGACAAGTATAGAGCAATTCCAAAACCTAACTATAATCAATACCTACTCTCTAAGTTGCGGAGAACACACAACATTGGGCTTTATCCATCATTCAAATCTATGAACGAGCCACACCTTTATTCAAATTAGCCATTTTTATTCTTCAGCAAGCATGTTACTCTTTTTCTGGGAAGCCTGCTTTGTCAGTTTGTTGATCCAATCCTCTATGTGAGTAGAATTCAAAGAATTCTATGTTCACACTATAAACAACTTAGTCAATGCTACACTTCGGACATTCCAACTCCTCAAACCATCACAGCATTACTTGGGAAATGTAAGAGCAGCAACTGTAGTGTGAGTTGATTTTTTTACAATTAAGTCATGTCAATTCATGTGAAGACCCCATTCCCCTTAAATGTTAACGGGATGATATTCCCTACGACCGGAATCATGAGTATCACACTGGCAACAATTTGAGTCAACTTTCAAACCCAATGTATACATCTTCACAGTTAGGTATAGTTTTAGGACTTTTTTAGCAGGACATTACTTAGGCATTGGTCTGGGCCAGGCAACAAGATGGTCAACTGATAGAAAAGCACTACATTTTCCCATCTTCGTTCAATAACATGACAAAGATGTCATGTTTTACTTGCTCTCCCCCTCTGAGCAGAGCGTTTGACCTGGGTGTCTACACTGATAATTGGTAAATTGGAAAAGAACCGGAAAATTACATATTGATGTCTGTTTTCCTTTGTAACAGTGATCGGAAAATGGCGGACAGCATATGAAGCTAAAATGAAAATCCAAACAGGAGCTCTAAAATTCCCACACAAGCGGAGGGGCATCTTCACTGCTTCACCACAGCTTTCTTGCTTTTGGTTCACTGCATAATTGCTGCACATAAATCTATGCACTGGTGTGAAGACCTGTCAAAAAGTTGCCTTTTCTACCATTGCATACGTCAGCCCTCAGCAGACGTCCTGTAACAGTCATATGTTGAGAAGTGTGCTCTACTGATTACAGTTTGATTCAGCTGTGAAATATATACTTCAGAGCATTGCTGACAGTTATATATGCCACTGTGCTGTGTGAGACAGACATAGCATCAAGACAGACACATACTCCAAAGTGTTTGTTTTAAGACCTTTATTTACTAAGATTCCTGGGTTGGTGTAATGTCTGACTGACCCTAACTCTAAAGGAATGGTTCCCTTTATTGATGTACCTTAAGGCTGTCAATGTCTAATAGTCCAAAATATAAGTCTGTATATGTCTAAACCTATGCTTGTCTTTAAAAAGGAAAGAAATGGTTGAACGGAAATACAAAACCTCGGCTAGTTTCAGGTGGTCTTCTCACCAGGTGTAGTACGGTCAATGTCAAAAAAATTTGTACAATTAAAAAGGGCTTCGTAAGACCTTCTCCACAGAGCCCTTGCAATATTCTCAAATGCCTCAGGTGTTCTCGGATTCCTTGGGCTTTCCTTCCCCAAGCTTCAATTAATTTGTTCAAGTTCCAAACACCACAAAAGAAATAAAACAGTTCCTTTTAAGTTTCTCAGGGTTCCCTTCCCCAAGCGTCAATCAAAACAACAAGTTAGGCCTCTCAGAGTTCCCTTCCCCAAGGTCCAATCAAACATACAAGTCAGCCCTCTCAGGGTTCCCTTCCCCAAGCTCAGGCCCCCTTCAACTTGTCCAAGTAAAAAAACTAAAACACCACAAAAGAAATATAACACAGTTCTTTGTGAAGCTTCTCAGGATTCCCTTCCCAAAGCTTCAATCCTATCAACAATACAAAACACTATGTTTCCAACTTGGTTAGGCCCCTCAGGGTTCCCTTCCACAAGCTCATGCCCCTTTTAGTTTCCAACACACATTCAGTTTTGTCTGGATGTACTTTGCTTTCTTCGTTAGGCCTCTCAAGGTTCCCTTGCCCAAGCCTAGGCCCCTTTTTGGTTTCAAATAAAAGTTCAACTTGTCAGGATGTACTTTTCCTTTTTAACACAGTTCTTTCATACACACTTCACTCGTGGGGCACAATCAGAGACTTTCGAAACCACCTGTTGCTTTGCTCCTCCTAGGCGTGACCACTCCGATCTGTAATCCCTCTCATTATTCCTTGCTCTTCTTTTAAACCTTTCACTTTCAGTTGTTTCGTGCCCCCCCTTCTTGTTTTCCTTGGCTTCTTGCTCGTGGACACTTGCACCTTTCCTTTACTGTTCCATGTGTTCACAGTGCACTCTTGCACTATCTTTTACTTGCTTATCGTGTCTCTTGCGCACCTCACATCCCTTTGTTTCACTGTGCACTCTTGCAATTGTCTGTTTCTTTCTTGTGCTTCCTGCACGCTTAGCACACTGTCCTTTCTTCATCATACACGCTTTGCCCTCTTTAAACTCTTCACCTGCTTTTCTTTCCTTCTGTTCCTTCTATTTCTCTTTGTTTATTTCTTATGCTTTCTGTTCTTCATGCACTTTCAAACCTTTCTGCTCCGTACCACTTTAAAACGGTGTCTTTCTCCAGCTATGCTTCTGTCAAGCACGCGCTCCTGTGTCTCTCTCTCTCTCTCTTAGCAGGTAGCGTCGCAGTGACAAGATATTTTGGATGCCATCAATCAAACCATATATACATCAGATTGCACAACATAACACAGACAATAAATGCAATATGCTCCATTTTTTTAAATCGACATTATATGTAGCAAAGTTCATATCAATAGTGGTATATAGTTATGCCTCTATTTCCTCATGTTGAGGAAACTCATCAGTGTGGTACAGCTTTTCGTAACAGCTCAGAAGTTATTCCTGTATCGCTCAGTGAATGTAATTCAGGATCTTCTATTATAACTGGTCTCATTCATTATTTTGTTTAATTGATCATCATATATTCCTAGGAGTAATACTTTATGTTGGCTTTAACTTGTACTTGTTTTGTTCCTCTCAACATTCCATACTAGCAATGTCAAATATCTCTTGTTTATTAAACTGTTGATGTTACTCTTTTCTTCATTAAGAGACACATACAATATTTGTAAACAAAAAAGGAAAGTGTTCTTGAATCGGTTTTTGATATGTAACATAATTCTTATTTTGTTCATTCATAACCCTCTTAATATAACTTCTGGTCTCTCTGTTGTGTTAATGGATAGCCACGAGATGGCCAATTTTCTGTCCAGACCTGTTTTCTAATTGAATATTTTTTTATCCAACCCCCCCCCCGCCCCTTGTTCTTGAAAGTGTAATTTTCGAAGGTGGTTCATTTTCTCGGTTCATTTTTCTCCATTATACAATTCATTATTAATTTGTCTTGTTAAATAACACAACATGGCTAGCACGTTATGCATTCCTGTCTTCCATATAACACTGAAATTAATTCCATACGTTTGGAAAATGTAGGAAGTACCTATTCGTCATTCAATTAAGAATACCTTGACTGTTTTTGCCATCAATTGAATATGTGAGGATGATCACTTTATTTACCAATAATTGCCAATTTACCTGCACTATGATATTGGGCAATAATATTAGCCATCAAGTTCTTTAAGATGTGCACGATTTACCAAGTCTATTAACTGTCCCATTTACCTGTAGCAAATGCAAATGATGCTTAAGATGTATTCCCCCACCCTTAACCACTATTGTTTTATTTGTATGCATGTGATATGCAGAACACACCAGAATGTTTTTTTCTTGATTACAATGAGGGCAAAACGTCCAAGTGCTGATTGGTTTGCTTACAGCTTCATAATCTTGCAATATATTCCATTCTAGATCTTTTAATTCACTATACAGTTAGTTAATCTTAGCTTTTTTATTTTTAGATCAGATCTATGCCAGAGAGAGATATATTTTAATCTCAGAAAAACATATTTTAACAGGTACCAGACAATTACAGAGGAGGTGGAGGCATTATTTAATTTGATGAATTCCAGAATCCTACCTTAGAGCATATCCTGGTGACTTAGTTTACTCAAAAGCCATCTCCTAACAGTGGCATTCTCCCTACTGTGACTCATAGTTATTTTAATGAATAATCTGTCACACAAAATTGGAGGCTCAACTTCAGAGTCAATGCAGTCCTCGGTAACTGAATGACTAATGTGAAAATATTCAATGCTGGATAAACACTTATGCCTGGGTGAAAGGAAATGACCCTGTTGTGCATGTAGTATCTCCTTGTGCCAGTTGAAACAGTTAATGCTGTTAACTGGTAAAACAGGTCAGGGGAATGTGCTGGTTTTCTGCACATTTAAGAGCTCCCCCCATTTGTGAACGTAGAAATTCCTCTTTGTTTGCCTTAATGGGCTGCGGTGAGTGTTAGGCAGAATCACCTGCAGTACCCTTTGGGAACACTACAGGCAATTAAGACTACACGTGTAAGCACAATTTCACCTTTGGTACAAGCCTGTACTACACAGCAAAGTGGTAACTATGGCTGAGCAGCCAGACTTATCTCAAGAGTTTAAGTGAGCAGTAGAACAAGGTACACAAAGGACCAACTAATATAGTGATTCAAGTAAACACTTTCTCAAGGTTTCTTGGTAAAAGAATATAGATTTATTTACTCAGTCAGTTAGAAAACATTACACTAGTATAAGCAGCTCAATATCACACACTAATATACCACAAAAATCGAACCGGTAAGTAAATGAACAAGTTTAGCTCCTGTGAAGTGGGAGCAAAATGGCACTTCAGATACTTATTAAAGGGATAAAAAGACAAGGTTATAAGAATAGACAGCCCACATACATTCATAGGCAGGGCAAAGGGTTTCAGGTCAATACAACCAGCAATTCTTCTCATAGGCCTGGGCCAAAGTCAATGGTTCAAAATCTTTGTATAGGATAGCACAGTTCTGGTAGATAACGGTTAAGTCTTTGCCACAGAGTTTAGAAGAATTTAGCTAGGCAAATAGTTTGACGAATGTTTAGGGAAAGACAAGCCTTAGAAGTTGAGGAAAGTATCACACACTTCTCGATGGCCGAAAATAGTTCTGGACCGCGTTTATACAGTACCTTGTGAATGAAGAAAGCTGTAGCTGAGGCAGTTGTTCCTGGCAGTTCGAGCAGATCTCGCTGTTCCTGAGCTTCAGTCGTGGAGAGAAGAAGGACGACGTCGGGAGGTTCCTGCACTACCCAGGGATGAGGCCAAAAGCTGTAGCAAGACATCAGTTTAAGGTGTGAGTTCCTTAAAGTCCACGAGCTGGTTTCTTTCCCTCTGGCTATCCAGTTTTCAACAGCACTCTGATGAAAATTCGACCAGATGGGGATGGTGTCCCGGTGGCTTACGAGTTGGTTGTTCCCACCAAACTCAAGGAAAGAAGTTAACCTTGAAGGGCTTCTCTGTCGATTGGAGTTTCAGGCAATTTGGTCCTGCAGCAGGGCTTCACCGGTCGTCAAGGAGTTTAAGCAGTCCTCTTCCTTCAGCTCGTCTTCGGTTCTTTCGTTCCAGTGGTCGACTCTGCTTTCCAAGTCCCAGAGACCTGCTTTTAAACAGTTTTCCCCCATTCATTCCAGCCTGGCTGTCACTTACACAGCAGGGTGGCTGTCCTTGCCAGACATGTGTTCTCCGAAAGACACAGGAGACCCCACACTTTGGATGGGAGTATTACTTTGAATTTGGATAACGGAAAGACATCCAAAGGATACAATTCAAGAAATGTGGTATCAAGGATTTTATTAAACCTGATACTTAATTTAATATATCAAACAAATCATGATTAAATCTGCACTTGTATAAACAATTTACATAGCAGGAAGCAACTTTTATTAAAAAGGACACATCTATATAATAAAAATCATCTTATTCAATCATCCAAGCATACAACCTCATCCATCCATTAGACAAACCACTCATACTAAACACCAATCAATGTACAATATAAAATCTATAAGAAAATTCATCACAGTTAATTCATCTGAAAAATGTATAGAAAGAATATGAAATCAGTTTGACGGGCCACAACAGATAACATCAGTGGCATAGGCAATTAAGATGGTTCCCAAAGTTTTCTGACCACGACCTCATCTTAGTCCAAACAGCCAGTCAGCCAATCACGCCAGAGTGCATTCAGGTCTCCTAGGTGACTAAGCACAGGGAGTTTCGGGCACCTCCCTCACATCCTGTCTACCCCAGACACTCAGGCACCAGAGGAGGGCTTCAGCACTGAAGCCCGCCAAAGGTCAATGAACAAAGGACCCAAACCTGGTTTGGCACGCAGAGACAAACACAAGAAGGACTTTTCCTAAAAGAAATGGTGAAAAAAGATGACCGGAGTCTGTTTTTACAGACAGGTCTGGGGCACCATATTGAAAAACATGACTGACCCGATTTGTAGCTATCGTTGTTAGCGGTCGGGAAAAATCATGGTAGTTCATCTAAACCACTGCCACCAGCAATTTAAAGTCGGAAAAGGTAACATTTTACTGTTACATGAGTGTTTTGACTCAGGGGAAGCTAAGCAACCCCTGCAGCACTCTATAGGAAGATAGTGTGTGCTAGGTCAGTACATTTAAAAAGACTAGTAAAGCCAAATTAACTTTACATGCTCTGGGAGATAGTAGTCAGTCCCAGAGAAGGTATTTAAACCTTGGGGAGTCTAAAAGACACCCCTGTACCACTGCACGGTGCCAGTGCTTCTGTGACAAGTTTGCCTACTGGGACTGTTGCGCCCCGCAGGTCAGACCTGCTGAGCGCCACTGTGCCTGCAGGCAGACTTGTAGTCTGGTGGTCCGAAAAGGGTGCAGGTACGTTGCTACCGACATTTCCGGACCGCCACACTTGTAATGAGGCCCATTGTCTCTAGGGCTCAAGCTATAAAGGCCAGGGTCAGAACTTAGAAAATAATTGTTATGTGGCCACTAGTCAATTCAAAATCTCTTAGTGCTTTTTTCAATAGCTCAACCTGATTCGAACACCATGTATGCATTGCTGCCAGTGGGTGGTTTGAGCAGCGCAACAGTGTCCAGGTGCAGGTGGTGTGGTACCAATTGTCATGGCTCTATTTTTCGATGGGTAACTTGAAGTTGAAATGACAGGCGATTCGGCCATGATGGTCTGTTCATTAGGCTTCTTGAGGGAAATGATGCTTGCCCTTCTTTTTCCATGTCAAAGAAATACTTAAGAGATGCTTGCAAAGTCTTGGCAACAGTCCTGGGCACTGTTCCCTGGATACCAGCAGTCTTGAGTAGCAGGCAAGCTTTCCTTCAAGCAGTCACTTCTCGTGTCCCCCCAAAATGCCTATGGAAAAAGAAGCAAGTTCTCCTGGAAGTATGGTCTTCACTCTTTGCATAGGACTTTGAGCAGTTTTAGCTCAGACAAGAGTTGTGCCTGGATCCTTCCTTTGTTCCAGGTTAAGTCCAAAGATGTTTCTAGGAGGCGTTTGAAAGCCTGGCTAAGATGGGCGCTCTACATAGAGCTCTGCACCTGCGCCTAGTAAATTATGCGTCATTCTGCAAATGTTGTGTGAGTCTGGCGCTTCAATCAGGTGCTGGCTAGCAGTTCACCGCGTAGAGGATAGAGGAACGGGCGCAGCCAGACGTGTGTGTCACATGTGCGGGCAGCCCAAAGAATTGACTACTCTCTAAGCCAGAGGGCCACACAAGGACACGGAGGACACTCGCCTAGGTCAAGGAGAAACTCTTGGCAGAGGCATGGTATGGCTCGGCAGCATGCTAGCCAAGGGACACTATCGCTGATACACCACCACTGTAGTAGTAGGGGAGTGCAGCACCAGGCCCAGGAGAGATGATGATGTGTAATATACTTCAAGGTAGAGGAGGGAGTGGGCGGGCAGCCACGGACTGCCATAGGACCGATTGAGTGGTGAGTCTTTCAATGAGCTACGGCCCTCAGCAGCATCTGCATCAGTGAAGCACTCGACTGCGAGTGGGAGGAGCAGAGCTGACGGCACCCTGTGCTTGTGAGTTGCAAGGAGCTGTGGCTTAAGCCATGGGGGTGATGCACGGCTCTGTGAAGCATGGGAGACCAGGCAGGCCAGCTCTTCTTGAGTTTAACCCTACCACCTTACCCGGCAAGGTTGAACCACCTACAGAAAATAATCAGGAATCCATCACTTTGCTGCTGAGAGTGAGTTGGGACCGAATGGGATTCCAGATGTCAATACAGAGCTACCACAAATACGAGTGCACAGTGAAAGGAAGAACACCCCTGGAGGGTGGGTGTGGAAGAAGGCAGTAATTGTGTAGGCATTTGAGTGGCTGAAACAACCTCTGGAAGGGGTGGTGCCCCATCTTACCTCTGAGAATACTCATAATTGCTGGCCACTGTTCCCTCCAAATGGGGAAGCATGATAAGCAGCAGCCTAAACAAACTTTCATTTGACTCTCAGGGAGTGGGGAAGAAGCTAAAGGAAGCAGATGGCTGTTAGGCAAAATTACATGCAGTACCCTTTGGGAACACCACACACAAGTGACAGTACAAATTCATCTTTGGTACAAGCCTGTACTACACAGTAAAAGTGGTAGTTATGGCTGAGCAGCCAGACTTATCTCAAGAGCAAGTGAGCAGTATCAATAGTTACACAAAGGACAGCAATGACTATGATTCAAACACTCACTGACTTAAGGTTTCTGAGTAAAAGAATATACATTTATTTACACATCAGTTGTATAACATCTCACTAAAGTAAAGCAGTGGAAAAATCACACTCATAATACACCACACCACTTCCAATAGATTCTGGACAAGTTAAGCTCAAAATGAAGTGTGAGCAAAATGGCACACCAGCAATTTAAAATGGAGGGAAAGACAATGTTAGACTAAAAGTGAGCAGCACCAACAAGTAAGTAAGCGGGTAATCTAGAAAGAGGAACTACAGTGATGGAATCAAATCAAAAAGACTTAGGGCCAAAGTCAATAGGACAAAAGTCTTTTGCTCAAGATCACACAGTTCAGGGTAGTTTGCGGTTAAGTCTTTGACAAGAGTTCCAGACGAAGTTGGTCAGCAGAAATGTTAGTTTAAAGAGTGGAGAAGGACAAGCCCTCGGATTGGTGAAAGGTTTCACACACCTTCACCGCGGCTGGACGAAATGAACAACCGGATTTGCACAGTACCTTTAAATGAAGAAGAAGCTGTAGCTGAGGCGGACGTTCCTGGCAGTTCCTGCAGGGTCATCATTCCTGAAGTGACTGTCGGACTGACATGAAGTAGGAAGACTGGAGGGTCCTGCACTGCCCATGGAAGAAACCAGCAGCAGAGCAAAGCAACGAATAAAAGGTGCGCTCCTTAAAACCCAAGCAGGGTCCGACCTTCCTGGCTATCCGGTTCACTGTAGCTCTGTATAGCAAATTCGACCAGAGGAGGGAGTCCTGGCTTGCAGTTTGGGCGAACTGGTTGGTCCCACCAGCTCAGGGGAAGAAGATTGCTGGTAGATCTTCTCTGTCGTTGGAGCTTGAAGATGTGTACCTGCAGCAGGGCTTCACCTGGCGGTTCAGTCATTGTAGGGGTCCTCTTCTGTCAGCTCCTCGTCGGTTCTTTCGTTCCAGTGGTACTCTGCCTTTCCAGACCCAGAAACCTGCTTTTTATGCAGTTTTCACCCATTCGCACAGCCTGGCTGTCAATCGCACAGCAGGGTGGCTGTCCTACCGGGACAGTCACATCTGCCAATCAGACCAGAGTGTGACATGGGTCTCCAAGGAGACCCTGTGCAGGGAGTCCTAAACCCCTCCCTCACATCCTATCCCCCCAGACATACAGGCACCTAAGGAGGGCTTCTGTGTAGAAGCCCGCGAAAAGATGGTGAACATGCGGAGTAAAACACGAGAAACACATTTTCAAAAAGAAATGGCAAATAAACCCAGCCGGATACGTTTAGGAACCTATATGGTCTAGCGGGTTAAGTTCAAGGCTACCAAGATATCCTAAAACAATACCAAGGTTATTTAAGATAACTGGGGTAGGAAAAATAGGGTAGTTACCACTGCCACCAGCCAAGTCTTGATGAAAAGGGAGTGAAACAATGCTCCAAGAGAAACAGACAAAAAGGGATAAGTATTAACCCTTTCCAGTACTATATGTAAGATAGTTTGTACTGCGTATGTGGATTTTAAAAAAGACTAATAAAGTCAATGGCAACTTTACATGTTCTGGGAGGCACTAGTCAGTCCCAGAAAATGGAGTCTGAGTTGGGAAGTCTAAAAGATAATACTGTGTCACTACACTGAAGGTGCTGTGTAACACACAGTAAACAAATGGTGCCTGTGGAGTAGGTGAGGCTCCACAGTCTATGAACACAAAAAATGTTAAACACACACAGCAAAACACATGTAAGAGTGCGGGAAAAGGCTCACACTCTTACCAGGTGTAAAAAATAAATCCTAGAAATCCAGCAAAGCTTCTGAGGGATTCAGTAGGTAAGGGAAATTAGCCATTCTGGATAGTTCTCCTTAACAACGGCATGTCCGGAGTTTCCCCATAGCAACTGCACACACCTCCGGGGAATCACTCCTGGACCATAGAGATAAAAGAAATGTTTTTGCAACTCTAGGCCAGTATCACTGAGCTTAACTCTAAGATGAATTCCCTCACATACAAGGTGCACGAGCACATGCACGCTGTGCTCATAAGCTGCAGGGAGGTACAGCCTAAGCCGTGGGGTGACGCGCAGGCTCTGAAGTGCATTGGAGACCAGGCGGGGACCCTCTGCTTGGGTGGCAGCATGCCGCCTTACCCCGCGAGTTGTAACCACCTGCAGAATATAATAAGGAATCCATCACTCTGTGCTGAGGGAAAGTTGGGTCCACATGGGGTGCCAGATGTCAATATAGAGCTGAGATCAATAACGGTGGAAGAAAATCCCCCCTGGAGGCATGGTTGTGGAAATCACCCGTTGGGTCATGGCTGTGGAAGAAGGCCATATTGTGTAGGCAATTGAGTGGCTGAAGAAGCGTCTGGGGGTCACAATATCAGTTCATAAAATTTGACACCTTGAGTGGATGGCCCCCCATCTTACCTCTAAGAAATACTCAAAATTGCTGGCCGTTGTTCCCTCCAAATGGGGAAGCATGATAAGGAGCTGCCTAAACTTACGTTTGACTCTCAAGGAGTGGGGACGAAGTCGAAGGAAGTGGATGGCGCATCCAGAGCTCCCCATAGCAAAACCATACACCAGAGGCGGGTCACTCCTGCACCACAGAGATAAAAGGAATGTTTCTGCAACGCCAAACTGGTATCACTGGCCTTGACTCTAATATTGAGTCCCTCACATGCAAGGTGGATCACATCAAAGCCCATCTGGATAAATGCAGCTCAGGATGGATGCAGTCGAAGGGAGAGTGTCAGTAGTAGAACATGGAGGGACCTTGCACGAGTCAGAAATCGCTAAATTGCTGTGAATACTCTAGCACAGAAAATGCAGATCTCGAAAGCAGATCCCTATGGAGTAATATCAGAATAACTGGAATTGTGAAATCCAGCATCAAACGTCCTACAGAATTGTATGTGGAGCAACTCCTTAAGGAGACGCGAGATCCTTCGAAACTCTCTGTCATGTCTGTGGTCAAGCTAGCACATAGAATTCCAGAGACCAGTACCAGGGACAGCTCAGAGCTCGAATATCACCAAGTTGCTCAGTTACAGAGATCGTGACACCATACTGAAGATGGCAAAAGAAAGGGAGCAACTTGGCTAAGCCGCATTGTTTATAAACACAACATATTGTGCTAATATCACTGCAGGTAAGTCAGCACTTTTTTTCATCCTCTACCCCTAGCTAGACTTGACTTTGCATTGTTCCTTGTACTTTGCAACTAGGCTCTTAAAGGGGAGAATAAGGTCCACTCTCCACAGTGATCTATACGGTTGTAGTCCATCGCTTTAGTGTGGTCGACAAAACATGTTTAACCTCAGTTTCTACAGGCCACAAGCTAATTACAGTAGATATAGCACAGCCATGCATATTTCAGCTATATGGTAACTGGTCTGCCTGCCCCCCGCCCCCGGCCATACCTGCTCCACTCTCTCCTCTCTGTCCATCCACCCCTAATTGGAGGCTTGAGCTGGGTCACATGACCCACACTAGGAAACAGACACTCCCAGGGCAACCTTGCCCGGGCACAGGCAACAGGTGCCTTCCATTGGGCACTCCCCATCCCTGTTTGCCTGTACGAACTGTGTGCCCAGGCACCACACCCTCTGCAGCTATTTCCAGGTAAGAAACGCCTTTACTGAATCTTACCACTGGGATCATTGCAACACCTGCATGTTGCTTCTCTGAGTGATCGAGGTGTAGGTCTGGTGCTCTCAAACTTACCACTGTTTAAACTCGGACAATAGATACATCTTTCCCCAAAATGCAGGATTTGTAAGGTTTGTAAGTCTGCTACTCTAATCCACCTATTGTTGGGTTTGGCCACTCATGCATTCCCGTACCCTTCAGGTGTAGGGTGTTTTGGCTTCCCAACTACATTTTGCTGCTGTCTTGCAATATCATACTTGCATTTTCTTCCCTTAGGGACCAGGGCATGGGTTACCCAATTGAATTTGGTGCAGTTTTGCACTGCTCTTCTTACATTTTCTTCACTCCGGGTCCAGGGTTTGGGTCTCCCAATTGAATTCTGCTGCTGCTTTGCCCTACCACTCATGCATTGTCTTCCCTAGGGTCCAGGGTGTGAGTTTCCCAATTCAAGTTTGCTACCATTTTGCATTGCCACACTTGGATTGTCTTCCCAAAGGGTCCTAGGTGTGATCCTCCGTCTGAATCTTTATACTGCTTTGTGTTGCCATGCACTTAGCCTCCAACAAGGTCCAAGAATTGGGCGTCCCACTTAGTATTCTGCTACTACCCTGCATTTGTGCCCAGATGTCCTAATTTTGCAGTTTTGAGCTTTGCCTCAGTTGTGTTTTGCCACAAGTACCATTTTGTATTAATGACGAAAGGACAGGCTTGCATGACCGCTCTGCACCAGCCGAGCTCCATGGAAAGATTTCACTAGGCCCAACATCATTAAGGCAGAATGAATCTACACCGCCAATTCTCAGAGAAGTCCACTTCCCCCATGTCCCTTATCTGTTGCAAACCCTTAGTATCATTCAGAGGAATGGGCCCTGCAAGAGCGTGAGACAGCACCAGACTCCCTGCAACATCCATTCATCACCACTAAGCTGCCAGCAGGCCTCTAACCCCCACCTAGCCAGCCCAAAGCCAGCCCCACACCACTGACCTGACCCCCACACCCCTGCATTCTATGAAAATGAAGCGTCCCCCCCTGTCCAAGCTCAAATCAAGCATCCATAAAAGATCTAAGCATACACGACTGTTGCACCCCAGGCATAAAACACACCCTTGGTAACATGAGGTACTAAATGCACCAAATTGTCCTTTATGTTAAATTGAGTAATGGCATCCTTGGATCTTGGTTCCTTGACAACCAACATTGACTCTTCTGTTATGCCTGGCATTTTGTCTTTAATTAGTCAACTCTTTAATTTACCATTTCTTGCCGCAACTCTATACTGCCTGCAGTTTACGATTTTCCTTTCCTTTCTCATTTTTCCTTCTTGGCTTATCTTCATCTGACTGGTCCTAACCAGCTATGAGATGCTCGTTTTTTCATTCCTCCCCTTCTTAGCTTTGGTTATGTTCTCCCTTTTTAAGCGACGCTCTTCTTTTCAGGTAAAATATACCCCTTCAGGCTCTGCATTCTCGTTGACTGTGCCATTATATAGCTTTATGGCTACCTTCGTGCCCTGACCTTCTGGCTCCAATGCAGGCTTGACCTGCACATTCGTCTACCAAATGGGAGTCACTTTTAGCTTCTAATATTTGCTTAAGAAGATAAGAGGCATCAGTAGGCAGCTGTACAATATAAAAGGGTGTCCTACGCAACAATAGAGCTTTTACAAGGACACCCAGATGAGAGGCTGGTGCTCAGCTCCTGCATGTGCACATTTGAAGTACATGATACTTTTCTCTGAAAGGTGGCCAATTTACATTTCAGTTGTTTGGAGACTGCACCCTCCAGAAGTATACATGTCTACACTTTATGGCTGGCATGGATCATGTTACACACTCACGAGGCCTGAAACCAGGCCAGGTATGATCACAAACAGTACTTTAATAATCACTGATAGTACCTGTTTAGCAACAGAGCATATGTATAAAGTCTATCTGCCTAGCAGCACTACTTTCCTGAAAATAAACCACCTTCACTTTGCATGGCAACTATCAAAAATTACAGGATGGCACCCTCACATATGGCATTCTGTCACACTTCGATGTTGATATCAATAGAGGTGCATATGAAGATGCATGATTCAAAGCAGAGAAATCACTTTGTCGGAGCAGTTTTATCTCGGATTGTTGGATGACCAAATGTTTATTTATGTTTATTTGTTCGGCACTCGTCTTTCATGAAGATCGCTGGAGATACTTAATCCAGCCGCGCAGCCACTTCAAGGATACACCACCTTGCAAGGGGAATCCTAACGTTCATCGTTACCTAACCATTCAAGAACTCCTGTGGACATCAAAAATATGAATGACCACAACTTCATGTACCAAATGAAAATGTAAACAAGCATAGCTCTAAGTAACCACACAATCCCTCCTGACGAGCCGGTAAATGGGAGTGGTGAAACACGTGTAGAGGACAAGAGGTAACCATTCAAGAAGTCTGAAGAGGACAACAAGCTACTATCAAAGTAAACCCTACATTAACAAAAACAAATTCATTACGGACAAAAAAAAACGTATGTGGACAATTAGCTGAACTCATTGGGGGAGGATAACCCTAACAGGGAAAACCTTAAGCCAACACAAGGATGATCTTTCTGTGGATACCTATCAGTAACTTGACCATACTAAAAACAAAAGTGGAGAAAAGCAATTCTGAATCAAGCTAACGCAGATAAACTTAAGGAAATGGTCCACTTGTAATCTTACAATGAATCTGAAAGCAACACAATGAATTCCCATCAGAGGTTTTTCTTCAAAGCATTAACCACACAAAGATTTGTATGGGCTGGCGAGGATTTGAGCCCAACATTTTTTCGAAATATATTTATTTGTTCTTTTGTGTGTTCTCCAGGAGACTTGGCTGCTAAACAAATCAGCATTAGGAAATGCTTCTATGCTCTCCAGCACAATTAGTATAACTGCCAAAATTATGCCTCTTAGCTGTACTTCAATGGCATGTTCACTGTTTGCCAACTCACCCCTACACCCTTCCTGTCCCTGAATGCATTGCTACATTTACCTCTTGTTAGGCAGAATTATATGCAGTACTCTTTGGGAACAGCACACACAATTAAGACTACAAGTGTAAGTACAATTTCACCTTTGGTACAAGCCCGTACTACCCAGTAAAGTGGTAGTGATGGCTGAGCAGCCAGACTTATCTCAAGAGTAAAGTGAGCAGTACAAGAGTTCACACACAGGACAACAATTACTATGATTCAAACAAACACTGATTCAAGGTTTCTGAGTAAAAGAATATACATTTATTTACATCATCAGTTATAAAACAGTTCACTATCATAAAGCAGCAGAAAATCACAGTCTTAATATACTACAACAACACCCAATCAATTCTGGACAAGTTAAGCTCAAAATGAAGTGTGAGCAAAATGGCACTGCGGTAATTTAAAAAGGGAGAGAAGACAAGGTTATTCAAAATCAACAGCACCAACAAGTAGTAGGCAAGGCAATCTAGAAAAGGCTACTACAACTAGGATTCAAGTCAATAAGTCTGGGCCAATGTAAATGGTTCGGAATCTTTGCAGAGGATCACACAGTTCAAAGTAGTTTGTGGTTAAGTCTTTGCCAAGAGTTCAAAACAAAGTTGGTCGGAGAAAAAGTTATTCAAAGGAGAAGAGAAGGACAAGCCTTCGGAGAGGTGAAAGATTTCAAGCACTTTCCCCGTGGTCGGACGGAAAGAACGACCGGATTTGCACAGTACCTTAAATGGTGAAGAATGCTGCAGCTGAGGCAGTTGTCCCTGGCAGTTCCTGCAGGCTCACGGCTCCTGGAGCTTCTGTCGTGGGGACAAGAAGGAGGATGGCTGGAGGGTCCTACACTGCCCAGGGAAGAAGCCAGCAGCGGGGCAAAACGACGAATAAAAGGTGCGCTCCTTAAAACCCAAACTGGTTCTCTTCCTACTGGCTATCCGATCTACTGCAGTGATGTACAGCAAATTCGACCAGGAGAGGGAGGCCGGCGTTTGGTGTTTGGCGAGCTGGTTGGTCCCACCAAGCTCAAGGGAAGAAGATTTATTGCAGATCTTCTCTGTCGTCGAAGTTTCGGGTGATTCGGGCCTGCAGCAGGGCTTCCCCGGGATGTTCAGTAGTTGCAGCAGTCTTCTTCCTTCAGCTTTTCTTTGGTTCTCTTGATCCAGTGGCGACTCTGCCTTCCAGCCCCAGAGACGGGCTTTTTATGCACCCTATACCCCATTCACACAGCATGGCTGTCAATCACACAGCAGGGTGGCTGTTCCACCTGGTCATTCAAACAAGAGCGTGACTTGGGTCTCCAAGGAGACCCTGGGCAGGGGCCCTCAAACCTCACCCAGACACTCAGGCGCCTAAGGAGGGCTTCGGTGCAGAAGCCTGCCAAAGGACAGCGAACAAAGGAACCAAACCTGGTTTGCCACGCAGAGTAAAATGCTAGAAAGACCTTTACAAAAAGATATGGTGAAATAACTCGACCGGAACCAAGTTAAAATAAACGTGGATTACCGGGTTTGAGTTTGAGGCTACCACCATAGCATCTAATGGTACCGAGGCTATTTTCATAGTCCACAGTAGAATAAAAATGGTAGATACCACTGCCACCAGCCAAATCTTAGAGAAAGGGGAACATAATAATGTTCTATGAGAATCAGACAAAAGGGGATAACTATTAACCCCTCGAGTACTCTATTGGAAGATTAGGTGTACTGGGTCTGTAAGTTTAAAAAGACTAGTAAAGTCAATGGCAACTTTACATGTTCTGGGAGACAGTAGTCAGTCCCAGAAAATGGAGTTTAAAGTGGGAAGTCTAAAAAGACAACCATGTGTCACTGCACTAAAGGTGCTGGGTGACACACAGTAATGAGATGATGCCTATGGGGTGGGTGAGACTTCATAGTAAATGAGCAAAAAATGTACAACACACAGCAAATGAAGTTCAAAGCCCAAAAAGAATAGCAAAAGAGCTGGAGGGCTCTAAGGTAGAGGGAATTAAGCACTTGTGTGAGAAATCTCCCTAACACCTCTTCACTGGTTACCAACCTGCCCCCTCTATTTTTCATGTCCCTCAATATATTGGTAAACTGTTTTTTACATCCTGTGGTAGCAAAGAAAAGAAGAAAGGTGCCTCTTATTCTCTCCCTTTGTTGTACTGCCCTGAGTGGATCCGCTCTGCGTGGTTATGGTTTGTTCATAAGGTGAGCTTGGATCGCACCCATACAGCAATTTACAGAGCCCTTCACAATAATGCCTGGCGAGTAGCAGCACATGTTCCCATCATACGCAATGTTGCAGAACCAACTTCTGCAAGCGAATCAATAAACGGGTGAGTGGCCCCCTGTACTCGCCATCCTTTATTGGAGCGGCCAGGGAGTTCCACAGCAGTCAGCCTCATTCTTGCCAATAACCCACCCTGGCACATCACCCAAACACTTTGTTGCCATTTTGCAGTGTGGCTTTGAGTGGCAAAGCAGATCAGGTGGTCTTCTGGAAGCAGACAAAGAGAAGCATCCGGAAAAATGGCCAACCCATCGTGCAGATGGTCACATGTGCTGTAACATTTAGAACAATAGTGCTCTTTCGCCGGTCATCGGCCTTGGAGGGGTGGAATGCTAAATGAAGTCATAGTATTCAGTATGACAATTATTATTTATTTATTGTGTTATAGTTTAAATTATAAACTTTACACAAACTTTTAAAATAACAATAAAAATTAATACATAATCCAAATACAATACAATTCTGAGCGCAAATAAAGAAGAAAATTCATTGCCTAAAAAGAAAGAAAATAAGCACATAAAATCTATCCACATATATTACATGCATTCGATTTGCAGTTATCTATACAAAATTAGCCTAAAGAGTTATGTCCAATCTAACTTCAACTCTCAGCCAAATGGTATAAAGAGCTGTCAACAGACGCATACTGTTCGAGTTCATACAATGGTGCCAAAACAGGTCGTCCTTGATATACTCAATTTCGTGCACAAAGCTGCCAAGAAGGGGAGTAATTTTACTGGCCATATCGAGGCATTCAGTCAAAAGGTGTTTTGCCATCTCCAGTTGCTCTTGGATTTTACATATGTGACATGTTCGCAACTCAACAGCAATCTTGTCTTTTCTCCCCGTGATCATCATTGTGGGTAGTTGCTCCAATCTGAGCAATAAGATAACCCGCCTGAGTCTGGCTGATGGACAGATATTTAGGTAGCTCTGAGGTTTCTTAAACTCATATAATCTATGTTGGACAAATTGATAGCTTCTCAAGCCACTTAAATGTTCAAA
The DNA here is from genome assembly GCF_040938575.1 of Ambystoma mexicanum. Lineage (NCBI taxonomy): Eukaryota > Metazoa > Chordata > Amphibia > Caudata > Ambystomatidae > Ambystoma > Ambystoma mexicanum. Next base: position 279,094,160 of record NC_090933.1, on the reverse strand, counting down.
ATTCTCTAGCCAGTCCCAGAGATCTATACATTTGCTCAGAGTTCTATTTGCTTCATCTGAGAAGCAACCCTCCCTGGGTTGCAAGCCTATTTCATGAAACAGATTGGCCATTTGTTCAATAGTTGGGTATATCGAATTCTCCTTATCCATTTCCTGATGGACCGCTGTTAACAATCCATTTTTTAGAGTACTGGTCATTCTTACATACAACGAGGCCCGCTTCTTTAGTACTAATGCCTTCAAAGAAGTCAAGCCAAGTTCTAATCTAATAATGGCCATAGGGATAAAGGGTGGTAAACCAAGGATACGGCACCAAAATCTACCTTCTAGTATTCAGTATGGGCTTAACCAGCTGAGAAAGGATAGTGTGAGTAAAAATCAATGGAGGGGTACAGCCCTTCCAAATATCTTTAAAAGAAAGCGAGAAGGCAGGAAGGTTGTTTGCCAGCACATTCTCAGCGTATTGTGCCTCAGCCCCACCTCAGATGGCGATCAGCACTGCTGCTATGGCAAGCCAGTAGGCTCCCCCATATAGAGCTTTGCGAATTAGACATCAAGTGGTTAACGTGAAGTGTTGTTTGAATAGCAAGTGTGTTGTGTGACCCTCCCAAGTGTGTTGCCCTTTAAGGGAATGTGTCCCTCCCGTGTGTATTGCCCTCTTAACATGGCTCAAGCTAATAAAAGGAGCCTCTGCAGACATGTGCACCAGAACTGCTGCAGCTCCCGAAGAGGAACGACTGAGTCCATCTCTCATTCATTAGGCCTGCGGGCCCGCATCGTGTGAGCACGGACATGCAGGCCAAGATGCTGTGGGATCCTCGTGCCAGTACGGTGGCAGAGGTCTGCATGGTCGTGGGCATGGCTTGCCCTGCCCCCCACTCCAAATGGTGCTGGTGTCCCATATCACCATGGGGCCTGCTGGACATCTAGAGCAGGCCCCACCCTCCAGAGGCATGGGGCTTCCAGAGTGCTGATGTCCATTGCACAATTGGGCCTGCTGGATGTCCATGGCAGGCTGCCACAACAGCAACTATTGTGGATATTCAATGCCCGCTGTGATGGGATCAGAGCTCTTCATGCAGAAAATGAGGCAAATGGCTGAGTTTTGAGGTTTAGCTGGTTTGTCTTGTATTTTGTTTGGGGCCAATGTAGGTGCCATTGGTAGTTAAGGCAGGGTGTTGCCAGTGCAAGAACCAGCCACATGCTCTGTGGCAAGAACAGCAGAGGGAGGGTCCCAGAGCCTATGCACGAGGCCACTATCATGTGATGACTAGTTAAAGGAGAACTTTTATTTAATGTGTTAGATTTCGCAGGAACAGTGGTCAAAGTGGGTGGAAGTGTCCGGTGCTCCTCTACTTCTTTTAATTAAGTTTTACCATTTGTATACTTTCATTTTAAAAAGAAACCATTCTGGAATGGTTTCGTTTTAAAATGAAAGTGTAGGAAGAAGTTGAAACTTGCACTTTCAGTGCACTGCACTGGACGTTCCTTTAAACAGTAGGCACATGTGTTTTGGGGTATGTATTGTGCATGGGAGGGGGCGTGGCAATGAGGTTTGTGGGGAGTCGTGCAGGCCAGCAGGGAACATAGTTCCACTACTTCTTTTTGTACACTGCGACCACTGCGCAGGAAACCAAAGGAACCATCAAAACCGCGAAAAGAAAGCAACGATATTCGATTCCACTCTACATACGTGTTGTATAATTCCCACAATAAATGATAGGAGGCGGTGAAATTGCAGGTTGTGTCTTATTCTTCAGTGACACTAAAGTAACTCTGCAACATACATGAAATAAATCAATGATGGGCAACAGGCCCCTGAACTGAGACTCAGCTGGCATAAGTGTTCATAGTCTCTCTTGTGGCTTAGAGGCCTCTTCTTGGGAGGAGCGCCCAGGAGCGCGTCTTGCTCCGTGGCTTTCTCCCGCTGCAATGCCGTTTGGCACGCGGGGCTTGCACTACCGGCCGCACAAGAGATCTCGCAAGACCGCGAGGTCTCGCGATATCTCTACAATACGTCAGATGTGGACGAGTCTGTAAGCGACGGCAGGATCAATTGCATAACGATTGACTGGCGGCCTGTCTGCGGGCGGTATTAACAGAGCATTCACGTGGACAACTAGGCTCTGGAAGTGTGCTCTGCATCGACATCACCCACGGGTAGCGCACATTCAAAGCTCACCCCCCGCTCGGCCCCAGGTTGCCCTTTACAAAGGGGAAGGCGGGTGACCGGGGTGCAACGGCAGACGTGCGCATTTGCAAATGAGGGCTGGTGCATTCAGCGTTAGAGAAGGTGCATTGCTGTGCCATGTCTGTCAAAGTGGCAGGGGCACTGCAGACGCTTCATCGCCATTTCAATTTCTCAAAATGGCATTTTTGAGGAATGCTATCAAAATTGAAATCGGTTAACAGTATACACTATCCCCCTTACCACCTCCCTCCACCCTCAAAAAAAGAACACAGCAATGAATAAGAGAGAGGTTTACACCCGTTAAGAGAAGGATCTTTGGGGTAGGTAGTATCAGTCAATAAATGGAACGGGGAACACGTCTCCCTATTAAATAAATGATACACGAACATGCAGTTTTGTGAAACAGAAATGCAGGCGTTTTTCAGCCAATGGGTCCGAATCTGAGCTAGGCGCAGCTTGTGGCTTTACCCGAACATATTAGGCATAATGTGGAGTGAAGAAGAGAAGAGGAGGGCAATTCATCAAATTAAATTAAACAATATTAATCCAACGGCACACTTATTCACAGGATTGCACTTACTTTTTCTGGCAGTGGATGACGATGGTGATGATGGCAAGAATGATCACAAGCAGAGCAAGGACGGCCACACCGCCAATAATGAAAGTATCCACGCTGTAATGTCCAGGTTCTAAGAAGAAGATAAAATAAGAATTATCTTAAAATGAGGACCTGTACCTTTACATGTTTGGACATATATGAGAGATTTCGTCTGTAACGAAAAAGCATAATGAAAGATGAACAGTTGTGTCAAGGAGAAGCAGGAGTAAAGATCATGTGGTATATTGCCCGGGTTCAACCCGTTCAGCCCCGTTTTGCTAAAGGGCATTTTACGCAACATCTCTTTCAGAGAAATGTCTGTCTGTATCACTTTTCCGTCATGTATGCAGAAGTTAGGGCGGGATGGTCTGTGTCAACATCCATCCACACTTCGAACAATTTAAACAAAACAACTAACTACCCATGCTCCTGTTTGTATGGGAAACTGGAACAACATAATCACATACTTTGCATAAAATAACAATCATATCTCATCCAAAACATAGTCTCTGAGTTTGATTGGTTCTCTCCTGTGCTCTCGGCTTGTGCACCTGGAAGGCTTGATGTGTCTGTTCCCGGTCCTTTATGTTTCGACATCTCACTGTCTGTTGATCCACTCTCTTGCGCTGAGATTATAGACACACTTGTTGCCTCACGGCGTGCTGGGTTTAATTGAGATGTCTGTTGAACTTCCCAGAGGTCCCCTATCATATGTTCACTCTCCTGGTGGTCCGGAAGTGTTAGTTTCCACCACCAGCCGTGATCTATGGTCACGTCTTCCTTTTCACTTCTTGGTCATTGATCCTTTTCTGCTCATGGTTCGGTCTCATGAGGGAAGCACAGTTTATGCAGGGGATGGCGTTTGCATAACCTGGTCTCCTACCGGAATGTGTGAGGAGATAAGTCCTCTTCTCACTGATTCTTTATCATTGTTAGCCAGTTGTTTTGGACATGTTTGTTGTGTGTCAATTATCAGGCTGTCTCAGGATCAGTGTTCAGGCACAAAGACCGTACTTTGCGGTCCATAAATGCCTTGGCAGGTGATACCCGTGTAGAGTCATGTGGAGATGTGTCATATGCCATCAAGGACGCCATTAGGACTTCTTCCGTTGCGTTGTCTTTGTCGTATGCAGTGCAAAATGCCTTTTTCAGGGTGCGCATGAATCTTTCCATGCCTCCATTGGCCCTTCGCCAATATGAGGTTATGCAGCGATTGTATATGCCATGAAGGTTGATGAATTCTGTAAATTCATGGCCTTGGCATTGTCCAGTCTGATTGACTTTGGAATGCCATATGCGGCAAAGAGGTTCTCTGAGACCAGAATGACTGTATCCAGTGAGGTCAATTGTACACATTGTGCTTAGGGGAACTGAGAGTACTCATCCAACACTACCATAAAATGTCTGTTTTCGTATATCTTGCCGAAGTCCAAAGTGACTGCTTGCCAGAGCAGGGATGGTATTGTTTGCACCACCGCCGCCTGACACTAGTGGCAACTGGCCAGGAATGAGTCGACTGTGTTTTCCAGCTCTGTGAAACACAGTTTTTCCCGCAGGTGGGAATCTATTTTGCTGTGGTGGATCCCTAGTGTACTGTGTGGGCAATGTGAACAACTTTCTGTATCAATGGCAATGGAATGACCAGTCTTGTCCTCCAAAGCAGCACACCTTAGGCACCAAGTGACAGCTCATTTCTCACACAGCATAATTCTTGGAGGAAAGTCTATTCATGAGCAGTGAATTGATCTTAATCTGTCCGAACTGATAAGCAATGCCCCACCTTGTAGTTGTTGCACAACTTGGATCATGCCATGGGCTTCCACAATGCCCTTTAGAGACATGGATTTGGGGACTGCGATCCTGGTTATCATATGCATGACGTCCTCTGAGTCTTCCTTAAATCTTCTGCTTTCTTTCTTAAGGATGTCCGGATGGCAAGAAAAGTAGTTGGGCGCGTTGCTGGTCCCTTCTCTGAATAGCAGCAAGATTGGGGTTCTGGAAGATGTTTCGCGCTCAAACCACTGGCAGTTGAAAGAGTCTATCGATGTAAATTCAATGTCACTCAAAACGACTTCAGTAATACGTCAAATAATGTTTTAATTCTACAGATTGCGAACAGCTGACACGTGTTGCCACCACCTGTCGTTTTCAAGGCTGTTATTTGGGTCAACAGATAATAAACAATTAAAAGTACCACAAATACAAATAAGAATTCAGTCGGAAAGCAAATACATTCCATCAAAATTAAAAAAGCAGAATTGTGACAAATTATTGCATATTCAAAAAAACCATACCATTTTGTGTCACACATCAGGTCAGGACGTAGGGGTAGATTCAAATCGAAATCAAATGGTAGAGAGGAGGTTGGAGATAAAATATATAAAATGGCCACAGATTACAATGTCGGACAGTCTTTCCGTCCATTGTTTCATACACTTGTGGCATGGATCCCATCTTAAGGGTCAATACATATATTAAAAGAAATATCATCATGCACATTCCTGTGACAAAAACTTGTGAAGCCATTCTAGCTAGTCCAATATGATGGTAATGAAATCTGTTCCAATGATATCATTAACCATTCCAAATTGTGTGTTGGGAGTGAGAGTTATTGGGTTGCTAAATGTTAGTACACATGATTCAATAAAACCTTAACTGTTGATATATGCTGCATTTAGTTAGAAGTGCTATTTCTTTAGCATGCAGTGCCAATTTAAAGTAGGTTTACCCCACATGTTTTCACTATTTCCTCTCCGTTTGAAAAGGGGGTTTGAAATTTATACCACACGAGTGTTCAAAAACAGCACAATCTTGATCTCCAAATCATTCCAATTGCCCATCTATAAGAAAAGCCCATAATGACCAATGGTCCATTCAACTAGTATGAATTTCTAAATCAAGTTAAAACCGGGCATAGGACCCACCTATGGTATTCGTCCCGGTACTTTCAATCCTTTAGCTGTGGATGAGTAATATAGATAGACCCAATAGTTGGTTTTTGGATTTGCATATTTTTGTTGAAAATGGCCAGATACAAACCAAAACATATTGCAAACCAACAGAGGTGAACTCTGTACTCTATGCTCATGGCAGTCACCACCGATCCACGATTGGCAACATCCCAGCAGGAGAATTTTACAGAGCTAGGAGAAACTATAGCCGAGATATAGACTATTTGGAGGAATCGAAATTACTCACTGGAAGGTTTAAGAACAGAGGTTATCATTCGAACTGCATAACTAAAGCAGCCGATAAATATATCAGGTATAATCAGTCTGACTTATTATGTGATCGCACTAAAGAAAAACCTGTACAATAACAGATTGCTATTATAACGCAATTTTCACAAGATTCCTCTACACTTTATCATATGGTTTCCAAACACTGGCACGTTTTGAGATTAGACAAGGATCTGCTACCCTTTTTGTCAGAGAAACCTAAGTTTACTTTCAAAAGGGCACAAACGATTAAGCAAAAATTGAGTTCTTCTTTCTTGGATCTTAAGGATGACAACACCAATGAGAATTGGCTAAGTAAAAGCAAGGTTTTTTTCAAATGTGGCAGCTGTAACTATTATAAATATGCTCATGATAATTGTCATTCATTCACTAATACCAATGGAGTAACTATCAAGATCAATGGGTTCATTAACTATAAAACTTGTTACGTGGTATATGCCATAATTTGTGTTTGTGGTAAACTTTACATAGGCAGCACTATCAGACAGTTGAGAATCCGAATTAGGGAACAGCTGGCGAGTCTAAGAAGTATTGACCCTATATCTCCACTGGCCATAAATTGGCAAGAACAACACCAATTGAGCAATAAGGAGGATATTCGGTTTATTGGATTAATGAAAGCTAGGAAGGGAAAAGAGGTGGTAACCTTAGGCTTTTAAATTAAGGCAACTGGAATGTAAACTAATTTGCTTTTTAACAGGTACTTTAGTTGGCCTCAACTGCGACCATGAGATGCATGTCTTTTGGTGATCACTTATTTGAGGCCACAATAAGAGGGTTATGTGTTAATAGCACTATTGAATAGATCACTGGAGTTATCTATTTTTTGAGCTGTGAGGCCATTCTACCCATCTCCGAAATGAAAAATTACAATGGATGGGATTTATTTGTTTTTGACTTAAACCCCTATAAGGGGTATTGATTATAATTAGGACCTATGATAATGTTTCAAGTTCTGATCTAGCGCACATGGACTTTCAGATACTATTGCACAATGTGACACATCAATTTAAATTGGTATTTCAACTTATGCTTTGAATTGACATGTGCTTTTCTGTACTGTAATAATTTTGAGGTGCAGTACATGTCATGATTTATCTATGGTCCACTATAGTATGGCAACATTTGAATAAGTATTGTAAAAGTTGGGAGTCAGAAATGACACTACATACTTTGACACCATAAAATTAATTTTGAGGTCATTGCAGCATATACCAACTGTCAATGATGACTTTTATTATGTTTAAATGCGTGATTTAACATTAACATGGTGATATTCAAATGTGTATTGCAATAGTTGGGAGTAACAGATGACTGCACTCTCACTCTTAATACCAGTGCCCACAAAAACAAATTTTGTGGATATTGCAGCATACATCAATTATCAATGATGATCTTCAAAGGGTCTTAACCATATCGAGAAGTTATAAAATAACAATTTTCTTACTGCAGTATTTATCACTTTTCATCATATGGTATTTAACTGATGTCTACTAACTGGTTATCCGTGTCATTGGATAACGTCAGAAATGATGTTCACGGAACGTTTTTTTTTTATAACTGATGTCACGTGTAATTTTACGTGTGATGTCATCACGTAAAATAATCTATTATTTGCAGGCGTTTGTGGTGGCAACTCTCTTTTTCAGCCGAGAGGAGATGTGTTCGGGCACTGTCCTGAGAATGTGCATTAAGGGATTGAGCCCTTTGATAATAGCATAACAGTTAAAACATGTGGGGTTTGGGATTTAAGTGTCACAAGTCTCTCCCCTTCCCACCTGTCTGTCCTTGCTTGCAACCTTCTTTGATGATTTCTTTTGCACGGTCCCGGATTTGTAGAGACTCGTGTACTGGTCGTCTGGTTCCAGCGTGGGGATAGCGGTCCTACTCCAGGAGGCAGTCGGATGTCCATTACCAGGAACCAGGAAGGAGACTAAGTCCGAGCTCGGAGGCACGGAACGCTGTGACTCGAGTGCAGTTGAGGAACCCGGAAGAATTGTAAAGTTAGTTCGAGGAAAGGAAAGGGAGGAAGTAGATTCAAGGAACCGGGAAACAGGACTAGGAAGGAAGCTCCGGCCGAACTTCGGCAACACACGTCAGACTGCTCCGAGTGGTAGCCTTGAGACGCGCAGAGCCGCGGGGGTGTGTCTGCTTTGTAGAATGTTGAACGTAGCGCATTAAGACTGGCAAGCTTTGTTCCGCACCAAACGGCCATGTTCGAAGCTTCACAGAATTCAGTCCTCTATGGGTCAGGGACCACGAAGTCCAGAATGGGCGCAGGCGGCGGTTCATGACATTAAGTATTTTTGCTTCTCTTTGATTTTATGCGTTAGTGTTAGACCAGAAACGACCCTATAGTATGTATAATATGTATATTATGTTGGCCAGAAACCAATCGCATCCTGTGACAAACATCGCAATCGCAGAATCGTCAATGTAACCAGAGGGCGTCCATTTTGTGAAATGTCAGACATTTGCTTTTTTCCTTTCTGTCAAAACGCTTTGCGAAATGTATTCCACGGCCTGAATGCTGAAAGACTAACACAGACAGGAATGTCAAACGATACAGAGATACATTGTTTTTATCCCTCATGAAGTCCTTGAAGGTGAGCAGAAGCTGCATCTAATCAGCAGACCAGGTGCCGGCCTGTCTTGCAAACGCTGTAGCAAAAGGCAGTTAAAGCATGAATTATATTCTTTTAGCGGTACTCCTTCGCAGAGACAGGTATTTTCTGCTTCAAAACTGTCTGACCCCTAGTTCAGGAATCAAAACACATAGATAACGTGCTAAGGAATGTTTCTCTCCTACGAACACGATATCCTTGCAGAACTAAGAGCTCTATGTTCCCCATAACAGAAAGCTGTCTCTGCTACTATTGCTAGAATAACTATAATTAGACTGAAAAGAGATTTGTCATAACGTGTCATAATTGTCATGATTGTCAATCACTGAACCCTAGCCTGAACGATACATTTATGGGCGGATTGAATTGCCTTCAAAAGATTGCATGTTATGTATATATACTGTTGCTTGAGCTTTGCTCGCTCTCTTGCGTCTCACGAGGTCTGGGAACACACGTTGCGAGACGCAGAGACCCAGTGGGCTGACTGAGAATACTTTGAAATAAACCAGACTTTGGAAATCGAATCTCGTGTCTGCAGTGTCACTAGCGTATATGGTTATTGTGCCTGAGTTTCCATATGCGGTCTTTATGGCCTAGCAAATATGGTGCCCGAATAGGGACCCTCCCCCTTTTGCTCCTTCGTATACATTGAGTTTGAAGAAGGCAAAAACGAATCGAGGACGAAGCTGTCAAGCTGGGATCGAAAGGTGTTCGGGGCGCACCTGTAGAAGTGATGAGAGACTCCTTTGCAGATCTGAATACAGCTGATCCCTGATCGACGAGCAGCGCCCAGAGAGCATCGAGGTGTGAGTCCTGGAACGAGACAGGTTGAGCCAGACACGGAGTCACAATGATTCTTGGTTGCATCTGTATACGGACGAATTACGTCCTGAGTGACAAATTGATTGATCAGGTGAGTCGTGCCCCAATTCTTAAATGTCCTGATATTGGCCGAGAGTTGCTCTTGCAAGATCAAACGCCCAGGGTAAGAGAAGGGTAAGGATTAAACATGCCTGGGAAATTGTCTTCCTGCTTAGTGGGATTTTTCCACTGCGGTAGACAATCTTTGGAAACTGGCCAGTTTGCGCCACCCACTGGGTTGCGGCATATGAAATGTATATAAAATACGGTTTAGGGGCAATAGTGTTTAATGCGATTTGGCATAGGCAGACCAGACATGTATTAGACTCTTAGTGGCCTAATGATGGGAGCTTTGAATTGGCACATATAGAACACTTAGAATCAGTATTGCTACACAAGAAGGCCAGACCAGCGGGGTTCGACGTCGTGAGAGACTGGAGGAAGGAAGCTAATCTCTGTTTGAGAATTAGAGAGAAACACACGCGCAGACATAAAACGAATGCACAGAAAGCGCTAGAGCATGATCAGCATCAACAGACAGAGGCCCTTAGGAACATGGACAGTGCTTTCCAATTAAGTGTACAGAAAATATACCTGCAGCAAGATTTGCATACATCAGATGAGCTAATAAACAAAATATTGAATGAGCGAAGAAACAAACATCAAAGTACTGACCCAGTTGCACCGGGTCCATGTAATAATGTCGCCACAAAAATATCGCCATGCAAAAATATCGCCGAAAAATGGTCGTTTTTTGCGGCGACATTATTGCATGGAACATGCGGGGGACACCCCCGCAACCCCCAATTTTCTTTTTTTTAAAAAAACATTTTTTTGCCCCAGTCGCCATACATATGGTCACCCAAATAATATTGCCACAACATTTTTCCAGCAATATCATTTACGGCGACCATATATGTGGCAATATAATTACCTGATACCGTTGCACCTCCTCCTTATGTACCTCCCATTCCCGTTGTTCTATCTGCACCAGTAGCAAGTTCCTCTCCCCCTGTGCTTGTGACATCATTTCCTCCACTGCCTTCAGAGCATAAGTTAGCCTCTTTAGTAGGCAGTTCTACAGAGATGGGGCCTGTGCAAGGAAACAGTAGAGTGACTCGTATTACGGTTAGCAAAGACAGGAAAGAAGAGCTGATAAATTGGGCAGAAACATATGTTGATGGTGGCGATGAAGCAGCTGTGCAAAGTTCCATATCTCATCATAGAGGCCTTGGTGAACAGCAGGTATTGTTGGAATGCATGGGGAATTATCTTGTGAAAATATGGAGTGATTTGACTGACACATTGGCACCGCAAGAGTTGCGTGATTTGGTTATTCTTTCTCATTTGCGAGATAATATTTGTGTTTAAGCATAGAGAATTAACGAAGAAAGATAAACTGCATATGTCATATGTCCAGCAACGATTTTTTCCGCCGTTGAAACCTGTTAGTGAAGAGATGATAATTTGTACACGAGATGCGCTTAGATGGATTACAGATGCCGCCATTTCTCCAATGGAAGTGCATGATACGTTTAGTCAGTATACACCAGAAATGCAGAGAAAGGTATTACAGGTCATGGTAGAGTATTTGCAAGATGAATGTATGAAGAATAAGACAAGTTGTCCCGCTGATTTAATGACGATTTACAAAAGAGCATTTTCGCCTGAAACTGGAACGACTGCTTTTTCTCTTGATTTAGCTTTGTTGCTTAATAAACAAACAAATGTAGAAACACCTATTTTGCAATTACCCATGAGGGAAGTGCCTCCCACGTTTGTCCCGAAATTAGAAGTTGCTGCCACTGCAACCACTCCAGCGTGAACGATAGTAGCCCATTATACTGCACAGTTTGTACATGTCCCTTTTTCTAGGCAAGAGGTAAATAATATCAGGCAGACAATCCCTGATATTAGGAAAAACCTGCCAGGATTCTATAAAGAAATTGAATCTGTTTTGAATTCATCTGTTTTTACATTGAGTGACATTGATTTATTGTTTCCCGTGATTCTTCATGTATATATATGGAAACAGTTAAGAAATATTAATGACGTGCCGACATTAGGTGAAACATGGGAGAATTTGATTAGAATTGATGGTGAGAGAAAGGCTGGAGAAAAACCGCTGCAAGTTATGCTGGCTTTACCATCGCGAATAATAGAGAAATTTAAAACTTTGGCACCCGAGAAGAGAATAGTTTGGGATAAATTGATTGCTTGTTTATGGCGCAAAGAAGAAGGAGCGACTGATTATTTTAATCGATTTGGAGAAGTATTTGCAGATTTTAGTGGTCAAGACTTGAGTACTGAACCCGGGAAGAGATTGTTTGTTGATAGGTTTGTGCAAGGGTTGTTACCGAAAATTCAAAATTTCATAGTGACATCTGAAAGTGTATGGCAAGCAAAAAAAGTGAAGTATTACACATGGCCCAGTATTATGAAAATAGAGTAAATGCAGAGAAAGACAAAGAAATAAGGCACAAAGGGAATTTGAAAACAAGAGTATTGTTGCAGCAAGTAGCAAACAATAATAGAGGTGGCCGGAACTCACCATCCAGAGTCCAATTTTCCAACATGCGAGGTGGTCCAATAGGGATTAATCAATGTGCCTATTGTAGACAAGGCCATTGGCGAGCACAGTGCCCGCAGATACAGAATCGAAATGGGACTTTCCCGAGAAGACAGAATAGAGGTCACTGGGAACACAAGGACAGAATAGAAACCAAAGAGCGCCACAATTTCAGAATAACCAGGGGACTCAGAATCAGAATCAGAACCAACAGCGAAACAGCACAAGTGATGGAAATATTTTTGACAATCAGTCCAATGCATATTACACTGGCGACTTTACATCTGACAATGTATTGTTTTACTAGGACAGCCCGAGACAGGGGTTGGAACCAGAATCTATTCCCGTAGATCAGAAAGGGCCCTACGTAGAAATGAAGGTTGGGAACAGGGAACACATTTTTCTAGTGGACACAGGTGCAAAAAAATGTTCAATTGACCATCAGCAGGTTCCAGATATACCACTATCAGGGCATAACAATGTCTCAGTAGGGTTCTCAGGTACACCATTAATTAGTCCAGTGTCACAACTAGTACCTATAACACTAGGTCCATTCACTGAATCTTGGCCATTTCTTTTGACGAAAAATAGCGGTGAAAATGTGTTGGGATTAAATTTGTTGAAGAAATTGAATGCTGTTATTTATTGTTCTCCTGATGGAGTGTATTTGATGATATTGCCACAAAAGACTCCTGTATCGCAATTTTTATCTAAGCCATTACCGACTTAATTGAGTAAAGTACCAGCTTGTATATGGGCAGTGAACGACAATGATGTTGGTTGTTTAGAAGTAGAGCCAGTGAAAATTGTTTTGTGTTAAGAGTGATATCACGGGAGATCTTGGATTGGAAGCCAGACTGTCTGTATTTTACCGAGGTAAGTGTGACGCGAGAAATCAGCCCAAACCTCAACCCAAGATTTAAACAGGGCGGAGGGTGAACCGACTCCCAACGTCACGGTGAGCACACCCCTGATTTTCGTGACGTCAGGACAGTGCAAGCACTGGCAGGGGGAGCGAGCAGATGATGTCAGTCCTTCAGTAGCTGTAGTAGTTCCGAGGCAAATCCAACTGAGAAGAGAAGCTGAAGAGTCTTGTCCACGGTGGAAAGCAAATCCGGCAGAGTTGTAGCTGAAGGGAAGGTTCTCCAAGGAAACCCAGCAGGCTGGAGAGGCGAGGGAGGCAGGAGAAGAGTAACAGGAACAGAGGGCAGGGAGGAACCAGAGAAGGCAGGAAAAAAGGGAACCAAGGGCAGGCAGGACTGAAGACCACCCCGGGAACAGAACAGGACCCAGACAGGGAACCAAGGGGAAGAAGGAACCAAGGGGCCCAAGAAGGACCCAGAGCAGGGAAGGCAACGGGCAGAAAACAGGAAGCAAAACGGAGCGGGAACACGATCAGAAACTAACCGCGTTGAGACGCAATCAGCTGCTGCTCATCGCTCCTCTTATAGCGCCGCCAGCACCAGAGAGGCCTGGAACGCAAGCCGCCTCGTTCCCAAGCGCTGGCGGGCCCAAAACGAGGCCTGAGAAGCAAGCTCTCGTAACTCCGAGTGCCCAATCCAACGCGCATGCGCGGAAGCGTGGACACGGTCGCCCGCGCATGCGCAGAGGAGCCTGATTCCGAACAGTGGAACCCCAAGCGCGGAAGCGTGAGTAGACCCGCCAAGATGGTGTGGGTCGAGAGGAAAACCCCGGTCTCCAGGCAAGTGGCATGACACTATGACCCCTCCCAGAAAGACCCGGAGCCCCAGGCTTCCAAGGGAACAGATGATAGAACTCGCGAACAAGAAGGGGAGCGTGCACATTATTGAATGATTCCCAAGTGCGATCGCAAGCTGGATACCCTTTCCAATCCACCAAAAAGTGAAGCACTCCCCGACGTATGCGCGAGTCACAAATCTCCTGGATCTCAAATTCAGGAACCCCTCGTACCTGGACGGAGGCCAGGCAAGGAAAGGCACGCCCGAAATTGTCAACCACATAGGGCTTCAAAAGGGAAACATGAAAAACAGGGTGGACCCGCCAAGAAGGGGGTAGCTGAAGGCGGAAGGCCACAGGGGACAGACACTGAATGACTTTAAATGGACCAAAATAACGAGGAGCCAGTTTGACAGGTAAGTTACAGACTGGCAGATTCTTGGAGGATAACCAGACCCGATCTCCCACCCGAAAGCCAGGTTCCAGAGTCCGACCCCTGTCCGCCTGCCTCCTCATGCGTTCCTTAGCCTCAGCCAAGATTCCAAGTGCCAGCTCGTGTTGTCCCTGTATGGTTGCCACCAGTTGATCAGCAGACGGAACCGCACTGGGCGGTACTGTACGAAAAGGCATCAACTTGGGATGTTGTCCTGCAGAACAATAGAACTGACTTCCTCCAATGGAGGCATGAATGGTGTTGTTGTAGGAGACCTCAGCCAGGTCCAGATGCAATTTCCAATCGGATTGAGTGGCATTCGTATAGCATCGAAGATAGTCCTCCAGGGTCTGGTTTGTTCTCTCAGTTTGACCGTTGGACTGCAGGTGATAACCAGAACTCAAGGCCCTTCGAATGCCAAGATGATCACACAACTTACTCCAAAAAGAAGAAAGGAACTGAGTCCCTCTATCCGAAATGATCTTCTCAGGTAAACCATGCAGTCGATACACCTCGTGTAGAAAGGCTAAAGCCATCTGGGTGGCAGTAGGTATCTTGCATAACGGAACGAAATGGGCATACTTGGTGAAGCAATCTACTACCACAATAATACAGGTATAGCCTTCAGAGGGAGGTAATTCGACTATGAAGTCGGTGGCTATGGTGTGCCAAGGATAAGGTGGTATTTCAGTGGGTCTCAACAGCCCCAAAGGTCGTCTCCTGGGAGCCTTGAATCGAGCACAGACCAGACAGCTGCCCACATAAACCTTGACATCTCTAGCCCAGCCGGGCCACCAAAACTGTCTGGACACCAGGTTCCGAGTGGCTCGAACGCCACAATGACCACCGACGTGCGAGTCATGGAAACCATGTAGTATGTTCTTGCGGAGAGTATCCCAGGGAATGTAAAGCCTCTTCTGAAAGAAAAGCAGTCCGTCTTGTTCCGTGACAAATGCTCGTCTGAGAAGAGCCGTTCTTTCAGGGTCAGCCCCGGTCTCCCTTTGAATGTTCTGAAGATGGGAAGAGAGCGTCAACAAAAAATGATCAGGTGAGATCAAAGGCGAATCTTGATTGAGAATACCCTCCTCCTTTTCCAAAGAGCGAGACAAAGCATCGGCTTTCAGATTGGAAGTACAAGGTATGTAAGTTATGTTGAATACATAAGGAGAGAAGAAGAAGGCCCACCGGGCCTGACGTGGTGTCCGACATTGCAAAGAGCGTAAGTACTGCAGATTACGATGGTCGGTTCGTACTTCCACCAGAAAGCGGCCTCCAAGCAAATGATGTCTCCACTCCTCAAAAGCTGTCTTAATGGCCAACAACTCCCTTTCAATTACTGCGTAATTCCTTTCACTGGGAGTCAATTTGCGGGAGTAGTAGGCCACCGGATGTTCCACGGCGGTGTCCCGATCCTTTTGCAAAAGAACGGCCCTCACAGCAAAATCTGAAGCGTCTGCCTCCACAATATAAGGTAGCTCGTCCTGAGGATGGCGTAGAATGGGGGCTGTACAAAAGGCAGTCTTCAGCGAGGAAAAAGCTACAGCGGCGTGTGAATCCCACAAATATGGTACCTTATTGCTGGTTAATCTAGTAAGAGGAGCCGTGATATGGGAAAAATGTGGGATAAAACGCAGATAAAAGTTAGCGAACCCCAAAAATCGCTGAAGAGACTTGACATCACCAGGCGGCTTCCACTCCTGGATCGCTTGGACCTTTTTGGAATCCATCTGGATGCCCTTGCTACTGATCACGTAACCCAAGAATTCCATATTGTCTTGGTGGAATGAACACTTCTCCGCCTTGGCGAACAGCCGGTTCTGTGACAAGCGATGGAGAACCTCCCTGACGTGTCTGATATGTTCATCCAACGAGCAAGAAAAGATCAATATATCGTCCAGATAAACCCAGACAGAAATGCCAATCAGGTTGCCAAAGATGTTATCCATTAGACGCTGTAAAACGGCTGGGGCGTTTCACAGGCCAAAGGGCATAACCCTATACTCATAATGCCCGAAAGGTGTCTTGAATGCCGTCTTCCATTCATCACCGTTTTTAATCCGGACCAGATGATAGGCTCCCCGGAGATCTAATTTGGTAAATATCCAGGCAGAATGTAGTGTTTCCAGAATACTACAGATCAAAGGTAATGGATAGCGATCCTTCACAGTAATGTCATTCAGCTGTCGATAATCAATACAAGGACGTAGTGATCCTTCCTTCTTCTTGACAAAAAACAACAGAAACCCTGCGGGTGATTTGGAAGGAACTATGTATCCTTTTTTCATGCAATCGGCCAAGTAATCTTGCAAAACGTGTCTTTCGGTCTGAATTAAAGCGTAAACTTTACCATGGGGAATGTCGGTACCAGGAATCAGGTCTATGGCACAATCAAAAGACCGATGTGGTGGCAAAGGAATGTCAACCGCTCAGCAAATACATGTTCAAAGTCAACGTATGCCTGTGGAATCTGGGACACAGAATTTAAACCAGACGTATTGCCATTGGATTCCAGAGAGGTGGTTACATTTGAGACTTGAGACAAGACAGGTAGATTGCAATGCTGAAGACAGAAGGCTGAAGTAAAAGTCAAGGTACGGGTTTCCCAATTGATCACTGGATTATGACGTTGAAGCCAAGACAATCCCAAGGCCACTTTGTACGTGGGAGATTTAATCACGTCCAGAGCTATACGTTCCTTGTGTTCAGCGACCTGGAGAGATAGTTCCATGGTGTGTAAACGGATGGGTCCAGAGGACAAGGGTGTTCTGTCGATTACTTCTACCGGTAAAGCAGTCCCTCTGGACAAAAGCGGTATCTTATTTGTGGTAGCGAACACCTCATCGATATAGTTCCCCGAGGCTCCACAATCCAACAACCCATGGACCTCCAGAGATCGGTCAAGCCATTGTAAGTGGATCCTCACGGTCATCAAGATGGCTGGTTGCATAGGCTGGAGTGCTGAACAGGAGTGGGAAAGGACTGAAAGAGGAGTTTGACCTGTCGTTGCTCTTCCATTGAACAACAGGTCCTCTAGTTTCCCGCCTTCTTTTGAGGACGAAGAGGGCATGTACCCAAATAATGACCGGCAGCCCCACAGCACAGGCATAAACGCAGGTTTCTTTTGCGTTTCCTTTCTTCCTCAGACAAAGTACCTCTCATGGCCCCCAGCTGCATAGGTTCGGGTCCAGGATCCGTGGAACCAAACGTACCAGCAGGCACACTAGACGTTATGGGATTTGATCTCTCAAACCGACGTCTCTCAGCCTTCCATTCACCCAATCTTTGGTCAATCCGAAGTACTTGCTCAATGAGACGTTGGAAGCTATCCGGCTCCGGAATGTGTAGAAGCTCGTCTTTGTACTCTTCCCTCAGACCTCGGCGAAACAATGTTTTCTGGGTTATTTCTGGTCATTGTGAATCGGTTGCAAGTTGCCTGAAATGACTTATGTATGATATAACATCTGCGTTCCCTTGTTTTATGTCCATCAATTGGTTTTGTGCGGCTGAGGCCATATTGGGAGTTTGAAAGACCTCCAAAAATGCCTTTTCAAAAGCCACAAAGTCATTTAGTATGGGACTGTTTGTGGCTACCAAAAGAGTTGCCCAAGCCAAGGCAAATCATTCAAAGCCTTTCACACCACAATGTCCAGCAATGCCCCAGGGTGTCAGGAGAGCCATGAATGTCAAACTCAGGGACATGTTAGGCATGAAACTGCTGAGAACATGTGGGTGATGCACCCAGTCTGTTATCATGAACCCTCACCACACTTCTGTTCAGGGGCCAAACATTGGAGAAAGAGGGCACGCCATCCCCACCCCCGGGCTGCTAGCACTTTCCAGCTAGGTTTCCCAAGATGTACTCGATCTTGGCCTTGTCGTTGTTGAAGTGAGTTGATCTGAAGAGAAAATGAATCCGACAATGATTGCAGAATTCGGCCACACGCCCCGTGTCTCCATCAAACTTGATTGGTGCTGTATGGGCTATGGTATTTTCGGCTGAAGAGGCTCCTACAGCCCCCTGCGATACCAATTGCTGTAATGTTTGATTTTCTTGATGTAATACTGTCATTTCAGATCTAAGGGCACGCAACTCCTCACGAAGATCGTCCTCCATCTCGAAATCGGAAGGCAGGCGTCTCAATCTGTTAAAAGTGATATCACGGGAGTGCTGCGTACCTGTTTGTCTTGCAGAAGATCTTGGATTGGAAGCCAGACTGTCTGTATTTTACCGAGGTAAGTGTGACGCGAGAAATCAGCCCAAACCTCAACCCAAGATTTAAACAGGGCGGAGGGTGAACCGACTCCCAACGTCACAGTGAGCTCACCCTTGATTTTCGTGACATCAGGACAGTGCAAGCACTGGCAGGGGGAGCAAGCAGATGTCAGTCCTTCAGTAGCTGTAGTAGTTCCGAGGCAAATCCAACTGAGAAGAGAAGCTGAAGAGTCTTGTCCACGGTGGAAAGCAAATCCGGCAGAGTTGTAGCTGAAGGGAAGGTTCCACAAGGAAACCCAGCAGGCTGGAGAGGCGAGGGAGGCAGGAGAAGAGTAACATGAGCAGAGGTCAGGGAGGAACCAGAGAAGGCAGGAAGAAAGGGAACCAAGGGCAGGCAGGACTGAAGACCACCCCGGGAACAGAACAGGACCCAGACAGGGAACCAAGGGGAACAAGAAACCAAGGAACCCAAGAAGGACCCAGAGCAGGGAAGGCAACGGGCAGAAAACAGGAAGCAAAACGGAACGGGAACACAATCAGAAACTAACCGCGTTGAGATGCAATCAGCTGCTGCTCATCGCTTCTCTTATAGCGCCGCCAGCACCAGAGAGGCCTGGAACACAAGCCGCCTCGTTCCCAAGCACTGGCGGGCCCAGAACGAGGCCTGAGAAGCAAGCTCTCGTAACTCTGAGTGCCCAATCCAACGCACATGCGCGGAAGCATGGACACGGTCGCCCGCACATGCGCAGAGGAGCCTGATTCCGAACAGTGGAACCCCAAGCGCGGAAGCGCGAGTAGACCCGCCAAGATGGTGTGGGTCGAGAGGAAAACCCCGGTCTCCGGGCAAGTGGCGTGACATTTTGAAAGAAGAAATTACATTGCCGCGTATTCCAATTTCGGCGAAGGAGAGAAAGCATTGAAATGCATTGTGTCAGATTTGATTAAAAGAAACATAATTGAAGAAACTTCTGGTAGCACTTGCAATAGTCCGATCCTTCCGGTTTATAAGAAAGGAGGTAATGACATACTGTACCGTTTCATAATTGATTTGCGCGGAGTGAATAGAGTTGTTGATCCGCAATTTCCGTTAGTCCCGGATGTGACTACAATTTTGACTATGAATCCAGCATCTGCATCGTATTTTAGTGTTGTAGATTTGAAGAATGCATTTTTCAGTATTCCAGTACATCCAGATAGCAGATATTAATTTGCTTTTACTCTAGGAGGACGTTCATTTACATTCACACGAATTCCACAGGGCTCCACTGAGAGTCAGAGTATTTATAGTAGAGCATTAAAGGAACAACTAGATATGGTAGAACTACCAGCAGGTTGTGTTTTATTACAATATATAGATGATTTATTGATAGCAGCAGACACAGAAGAAATTTGTAAAGAAAGTACAGTTGCACTATTGACACATTTAGCAGCACATGGACATAAAGCTTTGCTAAAGAAATTCCAATATTGTCGAAAGGAAGTGACCTACTTGGGCTACTTCCTTTCGAAGGAGGGAAGAAGATTGACACCAGAAAGAATAGAAAGCATCTCTGATATGCCTATTCCAAAGACGCAGAAAGAAGTCAGAGATTTAATTGGTATGGCTTCATACTGTAGGAAGTGGATCGCAAATTCCTCTATGATTGTGAAACTGATGGTGGCATTGACAAGGAAAGATGTTACCTTACCTTTGCCATGGAACATGGAATGTCAAGAAGCATTTGACCTGCTCAAAGCTGCATTATATTCAGCTCCAGGTTTAGGCACGCCAAATTATGAGAAGAATTTCAAGTTATTTGTGCATGAAAATGATGGTTGTGCTTTGGCTGTTTTGACTCAGGAACAAGGAGGGAGAAATAGACCATGCGGCTACTTCTCTTCCACGTTGGATCCTGTTGCATGTGCTTTGCCGCGCTGCTTGCGAGCTGTTGCTACAGCCGCCGCGTCAGTAGAACAAACCAAGGGTATGGTTTTAGGTCACGCTTTAACCGTCAAGGTGCCCCATTCAGTGGAAGTTCTTTTAAATAGAATGCCAACGCAACACCTTACATCAGCCAGATTAACAAGGTAAGAAATTGTCCGGTTTGCACCGCAAATCCAAATTATGAGGTCTTGCGCTTTAAATCCAGCTGAGTTAATGCCCCCTCCCAATGAAAAAGGTGGTGAAAAATAATTCCCCCATGATTGTTTAATGGTTACTGAACAAGAGACAAAAGGAAGAATTGATCTAACTGATACCCCACAGAAAGAGCCAGATGGAGAACAGTTTTGTGACGGTTCTTGTTTTAAATTACCCGATGGTACATCAACTGCTGCATATACTACACTACACTGAAAAGTATTGTAGAAAGCAAAAGAATCCCATACAACTCAGCACAAGCCGAAGAGATAATAGCGTTAACCAGAGCATGTGAAATTTATGCAAACCTTAATGTAAAGATATATACTGACAGTCAGTATGCATTTGGGGTGGTACACAATTTTGGTCGATTATGGGCTGAACCAAAATCTAACATTGCACTTTGATAGTGAGACTATTGTCAGCACTTGCGCTTCCCAAACGATTAGCAATAATGAAATGTGAAGCACATAAAAAAGTAACATGTAATGTTGGAAAGGGAAACGCATGTGCAGATTGAATTGAAAAACAAACTGCCACTGATTTACACACTAAAATGTACGTTGAAAAAATGAAAGAAGTACCCTGCATGGTAGAAAATGGGATTGCTACAGTTAAGGAAATGCAAGCAGAAGCTACTGTAGATGAAATAAAAAGAGAACAAAAGATGGATGTTGCCAAATGCCTATGTAATGGCAATGGTCACTATAGCCCACAGGCCAACACACATATGTGCTAGAAAAATTATTCAACATCTAGATACGGTATGGCAGAATCCACATATTAGAAAAACTGCTGACAGATTGGTTCAAAATTGCATGACTTGTTTACAACATAACATTGGAAAAGTTACAGCGACGCCAGTAGGAAGTTTTGGCCCCCCCTCTATGCCGTTTGAAGTCATCCATTTTGATTTCATAGAAATGGAAAGGTGCCAAAACTATAGGTATGTCCTCGTGGTGTTCTGTGCATTTAGCAAATGGGTAGAGGCCTATCCCCTGAAAGATTGTGCAGCTATGTCCACAGCTAAAGTTATGCTAAAAGAGTACTTTTCCCATTTTGGCCTACCCCGCGTCATATGGTCAGATAACGGTCAGCACTTTATTGCAGCCGTGATATTACAAATTTGTGCAGGCCTCCAAATTGACAAACGATTCCATTCAGCCAGACACCTGATGAGTGCCGTGGAACGTTAGAACGGTATCTTGAAAAATAAATTGAGCAAGATCTGTGAGGGGAGCAATTTGAAATGGCCCGATGCATTACCGCTAGCTTTGTTGTGCATGAGAACATCTGTACAGGCAAGGACTGGTCTCTCCCCTTATGAAATAGTTATGGGAAGACCAACAAATGTTTGGAATGCTCCGCAGCCGAAACGGCTGAGAGATATAGAATACCCGTTGCTTATTAACTATTGTAAACAGTTAACTCAAAACTTGTGTTTAATTCATCAGCAGGTGCAGGAGGCTCTTCCTGTCAGATATACCGGCCCAGGACATTGTCTGCAGCCTGGGGACTGGACACTGATTAAAGATTTTGAGAGAAAATCTTCACTCGCACCGCGATGGAAGGGGCCCTATCAAGTGCTGTTGGCTACACAGACTGCAGTCCGAGTGGATGGCCGCAAGTCCTGGATCCATGCAACACACATGAAAAGAATTCCGTTTCCTTTGAAAGAGCTGCTTGATCCTGACGTTGAAAGAAATACAGCTGCACCTGATCATAAAGATACCATCGCCAGTTCTCTGCCAGAAGTGCTTCCTAAGCCAGAGAAAGGGCCTGGGGAGATTGTAACAAAGATTGAAAGGCCAAAGGTGCCTCAACCTTGTCCGACTGCTGCCGTATCATCACTCATTGCATCGCAAGCTGGCACTGATCCTGCATCTGGAAATGAAAGTGCATTGTTCATTGATCATATTGTACCTGGAGCCATAAGGTACAATCTACGTTCACAAAACAGAAGTGATCAGCGCTTTGTTTCTCCTTTGTTCCCAGCATGGATGAAGTGGGAATGGAGGCCTAGGGAAAAGGAGCGTATGAGCTGTATCAAGCTGCATCAAATTGAAAGCTCTGAAACGCGGTTTCCCGGTGCTACCATTGAAAAGTGAAGGACCAGTGCAACCTTGTGGGGACGAGCGAGGGGCTTATGGTACCGACACAATTGATGCTTGCTCCTGCCTTTTTGGAGCTCTGTGCAAAATCACATCAGTTTGCTGTCATTTATTAAGCAGGCTAGCCTGAACTGGCCTGAACGCTTTGCTGCTACTTGAACGGTTTGCTGCTAACGTGTGTTGCTGTGGAGCACTTGTCCGCAATGAACATTGAAAACTGTTCGTGAGATAAACATTACAGACAATGCCTACACTCACTCCTGCTCCCTCCTGCACCAACGCTGTTGATATTGTAGAAATAGAGACTAAGCCTACTCTTAGAAAAACTCAGTTCGGAAAAAAGAATATGCTAATGATTTTGATACCGCTTTGCGTTTTGATTACGCTGATCCCAATATTTTGGTATCTGGAAACTGTGCATCCTTTGAACTTTCTTTTGCCTGCTACCAATGCTCCTACTATGAGCAGCCCAGTGCATGTGCTCTCTTATACTCTCCCCTCACCAGAAGTGAAACATAGAAAAGGTTATGACAATAATACATTGCTATTCATTATGAATATGACACATGCTATCCCGAATAGTTCCAATTGCTGGGTCTGTTCCCATTTACCCCAGCATGGTGGAAAAGGAATGTGTTGTTATGTACATCCATTGCCACTTAACACTGCATGTTATGCATCATTGAGAGCGTTATTTTATGGAAAGTGGAATGACAGTCAGTTTGATGGAACAAACATAAATGAGTTTGAAAGAGTGGTATTGGAACCGGTGGGTTGTTCCATATATACAAGCGCAAGCAAAATAAAAACGGTAACAACGAATCCAGTATATAGGCTCTATAGGCCTTAAATTCCCTATTCACTTTTAACATGGCTCCAGTAGGAAACAAAGATGCTGTGCCTCCCTCCTATACTATTAATCACAGTCCACGTTCTGTTCCGTTTTGCTTACGGAAAAAGGGTTCCTATCCAGTGGGAACGTTTACTAGATGCATGAATACTGACGTACTTGAGCAAGAAGAGAAACCATTATATATAGGAGGTTCTGTTTATTTTATATGTGGAGATCAGGCCTATCCATGGTTAGCTAGAACTTGGGAAGGGACCTGTTATTTAGGTATACTTTTTCCTGGTGTATTTCTTTCCAAAACTTCTGAAGTATCAAAACTATCCAGATCTAGGCCACGATGAGATGATACCGCAGGACAGATTGCAGGGGATATAGCGAAGTCATTCATACCATTTTGGGGACAAGCAATAAATTCATGGAATATAAGGAAACTGTCCAGGGTGTTAGAAAAGACGATAAATGGAACTACAGATATACTCTATAATATGACCCTAGAACAGAAAGCAATTAGATTAATTGCACTTCAGAATACAATGGTACTTGATATCATTTTGGCTGATTGTGGAGGGGTATGCAAAATCGTGGGGTCAGCGTGCTGTGTATTCGTTTGTGACTCCACCCCCACAATATTTGAAACAATCAAGAAATTGCATGTCTTGAGTTCTGATATTCGTGTCCCCACAGGTGGTTGGAATCTGAATATAAGTTCATGGTTTTGGGAACTGCTGTGATCATGGGGATGGAAACTAATTGCAATTTTGGTCATGATATTTGGAATCCTCATGTTCTGCTGTTGTTGCATACAATGCCTGCCAATCCTCTGCTCCCAAATTACAAATGAGTGTCTACACGCAATTAAAATGAAACCTCCTCGCACATTAAGTGAAGGTGCACAACACAAAAATGAAATAATCCAAGAATGTATGCCAATTAATATTTCTGATGATGATTATAGTAGTATGGGTAGTTCAGAATCAGACACATGGTCTGGTGAAGATGCGATGTATGGATGATGCTCTTGGCTTACGGCCAAAAGGAGGGTTTGTTAGACCAGAAACAACCCTATAGTACGTATAGTATATATATTATGTTGGCCAGAAACCAATTGCATCATGTGACAAACATCGCAATCGCAGAATCGTCAATGTAACCAGAGGGCGTCCATTTTGTGAAATGTCAGCCATTTGCTTTTTTCCTTTCTGTCAAAACGCTTTGCAAAATGTGTTCTATGCTTCGAACTTGCACATGGTGCAAGGCCATAGCCTGAATGCTGAAAGACTAACACAGACAGGAATGTCAAACGATACAGAGACATATTGTTTTTCTCCCACATGAAGCCCTTGAAGGCGAGCAGAAGCTGCATCTAATCAGCAGACCAGGTGCCGACCTGTCTTGCAAACGCTGTAGCAAAAGGCAGTTAAAGCATGAATTATATTCTTTTAGCGGTACTCCTTCGCAGAGACAGGTATTTTCTGCTTCAGAACTGTCTGACCCCTAGTTGAGGAATCAAAAAACATAGATAACGTGCTAAAGAATGTTTCTCTCCTACGAACATGATATCCTTGCCGAACTAAGAGCTCTATGTTCCCCATAACAGAAAGCTGTCTCTACTATATTTAGACTGAATAGAGATTGGTCATAACGTGTCATAATTGTCATGATTGTCAATCACCGGACCCTAGCCTGAGCGATACATTTATGGGCGGATTGAATTGCCTTAAAAAGATTGCATGTTATGTATATATATTGTTGCTTGAGCATTGCTCACTCTCTTGTGTCTCACAAGGTCTGGGAACACACGTTGCGAGACGTAGAGACCCAGTCGGCCGACTGAGAATACTTTGAAATAAACCAGACTTGTTTGGAAATCGAACCTCGCATCTGTCGTGTCACTAGCGTATATGGTTATTGTGCCTTAGTTTCCATATGCAGTCTTTATGGCCTATCATTAGGGGAATTTCTCATTCAGGCTTTGTCTTCTTAAATCAGGGAACTCACATTGGATGGACTTGGAGTATTTGTTGATATTTATTTTTGGATTGGATATATTTTGGTCTAAGTAATATTATTGTGCTACATTGCACATTTCATTGGTATTTTACTATTTTTGTAAGTGATACTTGCTATTTGGAGCTTGATTTTGAAGTCAGTGCCAAGAACCAACTATTGGGTCTATCTATATTACTCATCCACAGCTAAAGGATTGAAACTACTGGGACGAATACCACAGGTGGGTCCTATGCCTGGTTTTAACTTGATTTAGAAATTCATACTAGTTGAATGGACTATGTGGTCATTATGGGTTTTTCTTATAAGCTGGGCAATTGGAATGATTTGGAGATCAAGATTGTGTTGTTTTTGAAGACTCGTGTGGAATAATTTTCAAACCCCCTTTTCAAAGGGAGAGGAAATAGTTAAAACGTGTGGAGTAAGCCTACTTTAAATTGGCACTGCATGCTAATGAAATAGCACTTCTAACTAAATTCAGTATATATCAACAGTTAATGTTTTATTGAACCATGTGACTAACATTTAGCAACCCAGTAACTCTCACTACCAACACACAATTTGGAATGGTTAATGATATCATTGGAACAGATTTTCATTACCATCATATTGGACTAGCTAGGATGGCTTCACAAGTTTTTGTCACAGGAATGTGCATGTGTCATGAACTTCAGATCACGCCCCTTTTGGACCTCCTCGTCCTTGTCTCAACGGGGCTTACATTCTGTACTACTTCCAACATGGCCGTCCAGAGCTGAAGCCCTTGCTCGCTCCATGCGCTGAACGCGGCGTGATCTATTTATAGACCACGCCTTCCGCGGCTCTGCGTGTCTCAATGCTATTGCAGAGTAGCCTCAGACGTGTGTTCGTAGCTCGCGGCATTGTTTTCTTTGTCCCAGTGCTATTACACACTCCTGACCCTTCCCCCTCCCTGATTCTGAGCATTACTAGCTTTTCCAAGACTCCCGGATTCCTGGCTTCTGCATTCCCAAAACTAAACGCAACCTGGAACCAGACGAGACTCGAGCAGCAATGTTCAAGACCAGGAGCGTTCGCAAGAAGGCTGGGATCGAAGACACCGGCTAGCATCGGACCCAGGTGAGACAGTTTGAGACGCCACCCGATCGAACCTAAAAACGAGATGGAAGCAGCCGTGTTAAAACTTCAAACTGGACCTTGGTTTCACCAGAGCTTGGGGGGCCAAATAGCTCTGCAGACTTTTGCGAAGTAGCTAATCTGACCACACTGACCACTTTATTTGCTCACTACTTTCATGGGTGGTATGATGCCATCCCTGATGCCACATAGTGTTTTCTGTGATTACCTTTGGTATTGACTCTGTGATGTCGGCACATATGGGTGGCATTGATGTTGTGGTCACGTGCAACCTCACCCTCGGCCACACTGAGGAGGCGGTGACCACATCTGCACTGCATGTGCTTCTGCAACTTTTAGATGTTTTGTCGCTTTCTTCATGCGTGCAACAGGGTAAGCTGCAAGTCCATGAGCCTGGTTCTAGCATCCACAACAGGAATAGGCCCAGTTCCTTCAAAATCTATTTTCTTAGATGAAACAAATGATATTGTTGGCTTGTCCTTTAAATTCACCCGCCTCATCTGGTAGGGCACGTGTCACAGCCACATTTCTCAAACGCGTATATAACATCTTAAGTGAATGGTTGCGACCTTGGGTTACTTGCCATAGTTGGAATCACTCATAGTCAATAAGAACCATGAGTGTGAAGTATTCTGGCAATGCATCTTTAATAGTGCTGTAGGAACCATTTCCACATGGTGTTTTGTGAAGTGTGTGTACTTTTATTCCTACGTAGAATATGAGAAGAGATTTGCAAGCCTCGTCTTGTTCCTCCCTTGAAGCTTTGAAAATCATTCAAAGCCTTTCACACCACAATGTCCAGCAATGCCCCAGGGTGTCAGGAGAGCCATGAATGTCAAACTCAGGGACATGTTAGGCATGAAACTGCTGAGAACATGTGGGTGATGCACCCAGTCTGTTATCATGAACCCTCACCACACTTCTGTTCAGAGGCCAAACATTGGAGAAAGAGGGCACGCCATCCCCACACCCGGGCTGCTAGCACTATGCATGACGTACCTGGCAGGTGATAGAAATGGACATGCACCTGCAGTGTAGCTCTGTACGTGAGATGCATATGCAGAATTAGAAAAGAATACAAAAAACATGCCACACGAGCACCCTGATGTCACAGGGTCACCAATCAGGCTCTCAGGTAAACCCGGCATTGCAATATCACTGACCATGAGGTCTTGTCTACTGAATCAGCTTAGTTGCTTTGACTCAAGGTGATATGTAGATTACTTGTTTCCTTTTAGTTTTTTGATGTAGTATTATAAAATATCAATCTCCAGCCTTCAGCAAAATAGAGCCTCATTTTCCTGCAACACACATCTCCAGACTGGGCTGTTTGCTCTTTGTGCACTAGGGTCTCTTCCCTCAGGATGGGCCTTTTAATTCGTCACTGCACCCAGGCTCTATGAATTGGATCGGTCTTGGACTGACTACTCCTAATTAGTAGAGGTAAGGGTGTTTGATTCTATGAGAGTGGGCCAAACCCGTAAAGGTCAGGTCTGCTATCCTGGACATTTTTTGCAACCTGTTCGTAGACTTTATTGTTCAGAAGCAGCTCCCTGGATGGGTCTTTGGAGGACCACATAGAAAGCTTGAGGGATGCAAGGCTTGCAACATCTCTGAATTCTGTAAAGCTAGAAAATGCACCTGAAACTCATCTGGAGGTTTCAGACTAGTCGCCGCATTTGGTTGGCATACCTCTGTGGTTCGCTCACATGTTCTAGTGGAACCCACAGATACATTTGTGAAAGCGCTGGGAAGCTCAAGGCAAGCTGTGCAGCTGACTTTGTGTAGCCTTTGTAAGGGACAGGGTGGTTCAGGGCACGCAGAAGAGGGCTGGGCACACCACTATGTCTTGGCTGAGAAGGGTCGGGACCACCTGGGACAATAGATACTTGGGTACAGGGGCTTCTAATCTGCTGAGGTGGGGAGGTACCACACTGTCTTCTCTGCGTTGTTTTTTTCAATACGCAGGAGATGGTGATCGAACTGAGATTTTGGAGTGAATGCATCCTGTCTATGAATGGCCACGAAGGGTCGGTGGCAAGAGGATCCTTCCCAAACCTTACCAAGGCCCACCATCCCCTAGTTTGGGAGACACCTGGTCCTCTGAGTCACTCCCTTGGCGGTCCCCAAGACTAGGAATGGAACGTTGTCACAGGACAAATTGTTCTCATCACAAGTTTACTATAAGCAAATCAAATTGCACATCATTGGCATCACAATTCAGCCACACACATGGCCTCATTGGAAATGTGCTGTATACAGCCTCTAATTTTCTCTCATGAAAATGAGAGGCTGGTGCAAAAACAAAGTGAAACCACTAGGTAAATTAGGTACTTGCCCAGGGTGGCCGTTAATGTGGGCTGCGGCCATGGCCCCACCAGGAAAAGGCTGAGCAGTATTTTCTGGCTCAGCTAATGAGCCACACTCACACCCCAGATAAAAACATGTTCTGCTGCCAAGGTGACCAGCTCTGCCCCCTGTCACCTGCTCTACAGCCCTCCTCTTAACCGAGGAACATCTGCTATTCGATACAATGCATCTTGGGCAGATATGGAGCAGGGCTACGCCTCATGCCTTTTTCCAGTGGTGGTCCATCCCTACTGGGTGATGGAATGGTGCCCTATCTCCCATTATGGATGGGCTGAGGATACTAAAACTCTGAGCGCCCCCTGTCACAGCCAACCTCTTAAGAGCGATCTGTGTCAAGAGGTACAGTGTTGCATGCCTAGAGTCCTCCATGTTTGATTGGGCGCAGGCCCATAGAATGCCACGTGTCTAAGAACCACATCAATATGTGGCAGTCCCTGAATCAGAGTTCTTAAAGCCTCCTATGTGTTATACTCAGAACGGGACCCAAGGAAAAAGTGCCAATCAAATCCTCCCTACCTCCTGTTTCCATGTGCAGACTTCTGCGTTGAGCCATTGCTGAAGAGGGACAGTGAGAGGGACAGTGCTGTGAGAAAAACAAGTACGCTAAAAACAAAATGTGCTTTGTGTGAGTGTGTGAGCAGGTGCATCTGTTTGAGTGAATGTACACCCACATGTGTATGCGCATATGCATGCATATGCATGTATGTGTGAATTGAGGGTAGAAGAGGGTAATGGTGCAGTTTTGGAGGCAATGAGAGAGACATGGGATGAAGTGGGCAATGAGAGTGTCAAGGGGCAGAGGTGGTGCAAAGAGAGTGAAATTATCAGAGCTGGGTAATGAGAGGCAATCAGAGCAAAACCGGGGAGGACTGCAGCAATGAAGTGAAAACAGACAGAATTGGGGCATAATGAGTGATGCGGGGCAGAACATTGGGTAATGAGAATGAGCCTGAGGCAGTACTAGGGCAATGAGAGTGACAAGGAGCTGAAATGGGGCAATAACAGTGGCATGGGGCAGAACTGTGACAGTGGGAGTGGCATGCGACTGAACTGGGGCACTTGGGGCAACATTGTGGCAGAATTAGGAAAATAAGAAAGATATAGGGCAAAACAGGACTGTGAGATTGAATTTGGGGCAGAACTACAGTAATGAGCATCACATGGGGCATGGTTGGGCCTATGACAGTGACGGCTGGGGTAGTAGTGACAAGGGCCAGAACTCGGGCAATGAGAGCAACATTGAGGCTGAACTGGGTAAATGGGAGATATTTTGGGAAATAACTCGGGGCATGCAAGTGACACTGGGACTAAACTTGCACAATGAGAGTGACCACGGGGAAGAACTTGCATGAGAATGACATTGAGCATACCTGGGTAAATTAGAGTGATAAAGGGGCAAAAACAGCAGGGATGGATGCTTTTTGGGGGGTAAACGCGAGAGTAACCATGGGAGCACCAGGTAGATTTGAAGCATGTACCAGCAGGACTCTAATCCGGAGCACAGAGATTGCATACAGGCCACAGCTGAAATCCACCTGACCCTGGAACTAGCACCAAGATGTCTAGGTTCAGGCTGTGGCCTCATTGGCTGTCAGCAACTATGTGAAAAGTGATTCTGTCGGCATACACAGGCGTCCCATCGCCGGGCATCCGAGTAAAGGGCAGCACAGTTAAAAGCTGCTCTGTTTAGGGCAAGGTCTGTTTGCTTCTGTTAAGGCCTTGACGGGTCTACAGCCTGCCCTCCTGCCTATTCTACCATGTTTTTCTGCGCACACTGCATCACACCAACCACAAACTGCAGAGTGAGTCCACCTCTATGTGTATATTCATTGAATGTCAAGATTTACCCTCAGGGACCCAACACATTCCAGTCGATCTGTGAATATTATTGTAAGCTACAACAGTGCATTAGTGTCAGCTAAAAAAAAGCATTTGTGTCACTCCTGACACTGTTATTCCTATTATTAACTAAACAATTGGATTTTTGCTAGTCACAAAATTGCGTTTATGGTCGCCCCTGGCCCTTAAAGTGTTACAGTTAGCTAAAAAAAAAAACGGCATTATTGTTAGCTAAAAAATAATTGCATATTTGGTTGCCCTGACCCTGTAATTCCTATTGTGAGCTAGGCAATTGCATTTCTATTCACCCATGTCCCCGTAGCACTTCCTTAAACACTGCATTATTGCTAACTAAATAAATGATTTCCGGTCGTCCGTCATCATGTGATTCCTATTGTTTGTTTAAAAAAATCATTTGTGCTTACCCATGGTCATGTGAGTGTTAGCTAAAAGATGCATTATTCTTAGCTACACAAATACATTTTAGTTCACCCATGGCCACGTGCTTCTAAATAGCACTTTAAGATTTTGCTGGTCACTACCGGCCCTATTGCACTGCATATTGTTGGTCACCATAGGCCCTCTGACTGAACATTATAAGTTATCATCCCTTCCCAGTGCTCTCACCGTTTCACCCTCATGCCCCCTCCTATCTCACTGCCCCTTTCCTCTCATAATCTTCCTCCTACCTACCCCTCTTATCTTTCTAGCTGACCTCTCTCCCTCTCAGAACCTCTGTCATCCCCCCATGCCATGTCCCATCCCTTCCCCTATCTCCCCTCCAAACCACCATATCTCCATGAAGAAGTCTCCTTACAAACAGCCCCTTGGTAACTCCTCTACCTCACACATTACCTTTATCAACCTAATCTACCTTGTCAACCTTGTACCCTCTACTCCCTCTTCTATCTCTCTTGCTTTTTCCTCATCTACTGACCTCACTCTGGACCTTCGCAATGACCAGTTCACCAGTAACAAAACGTATATCCTCACTGACCACTTCAGCTCACACCATCCCAATCTCTTTGTTATGGCCATCACTAAGACCTGGATCTCTCCTCATGGCAATGTCACTTTAGCCATACTGATTTTGCTACCCTTTTCTGCTTCCCTGACCTCTCTAACAAAGGCAGTAATATTGGCCTCCTAATTGTCAGGTACACTTTTGCAACTCATCTTCCCTTCTCTAACTTTACCCGGGCCTAACTCAATCATGTCTATTGATATTGATATTTGATTTCTGTCGCGCTCGTACACAAGTGTTTCAGAGTGCGACAAGGCAAGGGAGGGGAACAGGGGAGAACAAAACAGCGATCTTACTAGGCCCAGTGACATTGAGAACGTGCAAGTGCATGGGAGAGGGGGAGGGGAAAAGTGCATGGAAGGGGGGAGAAGTAGAAAGTGCGAAGCAGGGGAGAAACAGATAATAATAATAAATAAATAATAAAGGCAACAAACAGTGGTAGTGCAGCCAGCAATTCGCAAGTGCTAGGTTTAAGGCAGCAGACAGGGTAGGTCTGATAAGTACAGGAAGAAAAAGGGGGGGCTGTATGGGTACAGATACAGACCCCTGTGCAAAGGGTGGCCCGGAGGCAGTGCGGGAGGGTGGCAGGGTGAGCAGGTACCAGGGCCCGGAGGACAGAGGGTGGCCAGGTGCACAGTGCCAAGAGAGAACAGATCAGCAGGGGAGAGGGGGAGCGAAGGCAGAAGAAAAGAGGAAGGTCTTGAGGTGCTTCCGGAACCAGAGATGGTTCTCCTCAAGTTTTAGAGTGGCAGGCAGGCAGGCTGTTCCAGAGGGCGGCCCCAGCCGATGACAGAGATCTACCCCCAGCTCGTTTCTTTAAAAAACGACTGACCCTGAGGGAGTTAGAGGTAGAGGAGTGAAGAGCTCGAGAGGGGGTATTTGCAGAGTAAAAGCTGAAGGTATTTAGCTATGCCAGCTATGACCAACTTCTTACTCCAGCCCTCTCATCAGCATCCACATCTATTGTCCACCTAGTGCCATTAACCACTTTTTCCCTGAACGAGACCTACTACGTAAAGCTTTCCTAGCTAATGCCCCCTTGATAATACTGGGTGGCCTAAACCTTTCTAACACTGCAAAGCCCCACTCTTTACAACTGGAATTGTCAACTCCTCTCCACTCTCCATCAATTCCTCTCCCTATGATCTCTCAGTTATTCACTTCACTATGTCTGTACCCATCTCCCTTACACTCACCCTTTCATTCATCCATTATAAAATAGGAAATTAAACAGAACTATGGCCCCATACTTACACACACTTGAGTCCTCCTAATATCTCTCCCCTCTGGTGCCCATTCCATCAAGCTTGTCTTCGCAGAATTCAATGCTGCACTTACTACCTGCAATGAAAACACTATCCTGATCGTTTTTTACCCCCTGTGTAACCCACCCTCAATGGATCTCTCCAGTCATCCATCAGCTAAAGACAATCATACCTCTCCACTTGGAGCCACTGGTGAAAGGATCTCTCCCTTACTCTTCTTAACACCTACAAAGACTCTCTACTTGTCCTCAACACTGCTCTTGACTTTTCTAATTCCTCATACTACACTGAATTTATATCCTCCCTTCGTTCTCATGCCTGCAAACCATTAATGACCCTCCAAGCCATGTTCTCCACACTAAAAACCATCTCACATTTGCTCTCTGATTATGACACTGCGGCATACTTTTCTTCTAAGATCACTGAAAAATAGGACCTGCTGTCCACCCTCTTATCTCACCCTCCCACGCCTATGTCACTCTGCCACCTGCTACCCCTACTCTCATCAAGTCACTTCTCCCTGCCTTCACTACTGAGCTCATAAACCATTCCAAACCAAGCAAATCCATCCTGTGCTCTCATTGTCTCATTTGCACTGCAGAAAATCAAAGACCTTCGACTCGTCATCTCCTCCTACTTCTCCTGCCTCTTCAATCTCTCCCACTCCAAAGGAATCTTTTCCACCTGCTATAAAGTAGGAACCACCCTTCCTATAATCCAGAATCCCACTTCTGATCCTAACAATCCCTCTTTCTATCTGACTCTCTCCCTCTTGCCCCATCACTCCAAGATCCTTAAAAGATGTGTCTTTTACAGCATTGTTTGAAACTCTAAGGACCACTCACCCTGCAACACCCTCCAATGAGACTCTGGGAGCAAACCCTCCAACAAAACTGCTATCACTCACACCTCTGAGTTTCCATTTCTCATCAGTCTCACCTTCATTATTACACTATTTGATCTCTCTGCAGCCTTTGACACTGTTGACCACCCTTCCCTACTTCTGGCCTGCTACTTCTGGATTTAAGGACATAATACTAATATGGTGGCCTCTTACCCCTCTGACTGCTCCAACATCTTTTCTCCTATGCCTCTGCCAGATGGAGTCCCCAAAGTTCAGTCCTTCTCCTTTTTACCGTCTATGCCTCTTCCCAGGACCAACTCATCTCGTCCTTTGGCTTGCACTATCACTGCTTCAATGATCATCTTCTTACCCTTTCTCTCGTTGAGCCTTGCCCCCTCTGAACACATCACCAACTGTCTTGCTGCTACCCATCACTGGATAGCACTACGCTGCCTGATGCTGAACTTCTCCAAAACAGAAATCAAATGTCTTGCTTCCTCCAAAGTCAACTTCACTCTTCCGTCTCCCATCTCGTACCTTCCTGGCTGCCTCATTCCCTATGCTAAGGCTCTCAAACATTCAGGCTCTCTTTGACTGCGACCTAAGACTGTAAAATGTCACCAATGCAAGAGCAACTGAAGCTAGCAGTAACCCCTGCAACCTAACAAAATCCACCCATACCTCACTTTTTAATCTCCAAAAGCCATCATCTGAACACTTGGCCTCAGTAAACATGACTACTGTTCCAGACTACTACTTGGCTCGTGCTCATACGAAAGTTCAATTAAGCTGTCTTTAGTGCTAGTGCAAGAAGTCTTAGGCAGGCGAAAGAATGTGCCAAGGGACCAGACATTGTGTCGGCATTGCCATAAGGAAGTAGAGAATCTAAAGCATCGGTGCGTGCATTGCCCTAGTTTGTGGATATTGAGGGTTCAAACCCTAACCTTGAATTGTATGCCTACAGAACAGGAGCTGTCGAGGAGGATTTTAAATTCTAATGAATGTGTTTATCAATTCGTATTTTAACGTTTTTAAAGGCATGTGTCATTTTATTCATTGAAGTGTGAAGTTCATGCAATTAGCCTAAGGAGTGATGAATGTACTTATTTATTGTGGAATTGTTAATGTCTTTGATGTGATGAATTGTTATGATTGTTTTGTGTTAAAAGTACAAATTGTACTATAATACACAATAAATAAATAAAATAAATTACGCTGTCATTACTCATAAAGCCAAGTGTCCTGGTCTGCAGCCCCACAAAGGATTGCCTGTGTAAATCCTCTGAATTTGGGCCAAGGCCAGCAATATTTCAAACACAAGCTTAAATGACTGAGCAACGGCTTGAAATGCCATCCTGTAGGAGTCCATCACTCCACTCCCCGCAGCCCCTACTGGGCCGGTGGGAGTGGCAGCTTTAACCCCTTATATGTTGACAGCATGGGTAGCAGCCATGGGTGGTGGCAACAGTGGGTACCGGGGAGCTGCCCATCCTGATGTTTCATGGGCGTGTTTGAAAATATTTGTGCCCAGAGACTAATTTTTTTTACAAATTAAGCACTGGCTCCAAGACTCACCTAAGCTATATGGGCAGCAGTGACTGAGGTATCCCGTTCCTTACCTGGTACTGAGTCCAACTGCCTGACTACCTCACTGTAATGCCAAACTACTCGCTTATACGCCTTAACACTGTTGTGAAATGTTCAGACTCGCTAATCAAATGGGAGGGCGGATTCCTCAGGGTTCAGACTCGAAACTGCTGCCGCTTGCCCAAATTGCCTCAGATATATACCTGACAAGAGCTCTGCTGCCTAAGGCTCCCTTTACAAACTAAGATTGCAAGCTGCTTCAGGTCAGAGGAGAGTGCAGACTCAGCCGCGTGGTCTGTCATTCTAATGCTTGTACTCCAAACTGTTCTGACTGAAGCACGGCCTGTGCTGCCACGTATTAGTGCCCATGTGATCACAGCACGTTGCTAGAAAGGACAGCTGTGATCACGTGTGATTTGTTAATGTGTGGGGGTGGGTAGTGAAACATAGAAGAAACCCAGGCATTGGTGGAACCAGTATATGAGAAGATGACAGTTCATCAGGTCCAACATGGTGTTTGCTTTCTGGTCGTTTTTGAAAGAGAGTGTATGTGCGTGTTTGTTTGTGTGTGTGTGTGCTTGTGTGTGTGTGTCTGCGCGCGCACACATGGAAGAGGCTGGGTTAATTGCTTAGCACAGCCCCTTCTGCTGACACTCCAAGATTCAGCTAATATATGAAATGTAATAAAAGTGGGGCACCTGACCTTACGATTCTTTATTGTTTGCCACAACCATGAACCCTTTTTTCAAGTGAGCATCTAGATTCTCCACAGACTCATGGTTTGTTGTTTCATTACCATGTAGCAATTATCATTGACCTAAAGGCAGCGCACTACCAAGCCTTCATCTCAAAAGCATAGGTCCTCTGCAGGGTTCAGCCAGGTCCATCACCCAGCTTCAATGCAAAGAGACCACTCATTATTGTTATCAATTTAACACTGACTTTATGAGAACTAAGGCATGGAAGACATCAATGGACATGTTAAGCACATGTAGGCATCTTGGACCCAGATTTCTGTAGCACAGAGGGAGATTGCTTAGAGCTTGGACCTCATGTGCCAATGCTCTACGCAGGACATAAAGACAAAACCAGGGGCAACTTGCCTGAAGCGAGGAGCAGAGTACGAGCCAACACTTTAGTGATGACCTAGGGACCCAACTTATGAATTTCCGGGGGGTGCAACTACACAGATTTTCGGGCAGTGGAATTATAAAGGCATTGAATTATAAAGGCATTAACATTGTTAGATATTGGTTTTCCCTTGAAATGCCCCTCCAGCTCCCCAGACTTTCTCTCGGTATCGGCACATCCGTCTTATCTGTTAACTTTAACACATCCATTTACACTATTCCTTACTATTCCTCACTCCCACAGACTGCTTCATCTTTTGATTACCCAAAGTGTCGGTAAGATCAGGTAGGTAGCATTTATAAGGTCAAGTAAGATATGGTAAGGAAATGCGTTTTATATAGCATCTGTCCGACGGTAATGTTAGCCTCGCTGAGCGTGGCTCTGTAAGAGAGAGCGGTAGGTATTTTAGCTATATCGAGGGAAAGCAAATGCAAAAAAACGATGTTGTTGATGGGTGTAGGTCTGAAATACAAATTACCCGTGTGCTGATGTGGCGACTCTTGGGAGGGGTTATATACCGGGCCACGTTAGCCGTAAGGTTCACCCTGGATGCGTATAGTGTTCATATTATATTATTTGTGGGTTCTTGCTAGAAGATGAATAGGGTGGGGATAGGTTTAGCACACTAGAGCTTGAGGGTCGTCTGATGGGTAGCGGGTGACATTATTTTTGGGTTCTTGCTAGAAGATGAATAGGGTGGGGGTAGGTTTAGCACACTAGAGCTTGAGGGTCATCTGATGGGATGCGGGTGACATTATTTTTGGGTTGCTGATAGAAGATGAATAGGGTGGAGGTATGGTGAGCATACTAGAGCTTGAGGGTCGTCTGATGGGGAGTGGGTGGCATGCAAGGTTGCAAGATTTTAGTAGTGAGGAGTTAGATGAGGAAAGTGGAGGATGAGAGGAGGAGATGGGGTTAGGGTTAGGTCACTTCCAGGGTCTTGGTTGTAGAGTCCTTTGAGGGGTTGTGGGATTACGGCCAACTTCAGTGCCATTAAGCTGGGGGATCTGCAGATGGTCTGGTGTATTCTGCTCTGAGGTATCTGCGGTGTGTGTGTCTTGAAGTATGAGAGCCTGGTTTTAAGATGGATTTCAATTTAATTTTTGAAGGGGATAAACAACGTTTGCTGTTTGCATTATCTCTAGCTGCTGAGTTTTGTCAAAAGTGTGTCCAGTCTTGCTGTGTGCTTGTGACACAGTGGGCTAGTGTTAGGGTCCATGTAATGGCCAGTGTCTCAGTGCTAAGTGTTCAGGCCCGAGTGCTCAGTTGTTTTGGTCATCACTCGCACCTACCTCGTACACGCGTACTTCCTCATTCATCCATAGAGAAACGGAGCCCAGCTGGAGTTGAACTTCACTTTCTTTTCTTTTCTGCCAACTGCCTGTTTCCTTCCCTCGCCCCTCCTTTTCCTTCCCTCCCGCCAGTGTCCCTTCACTTAAGGTCGCCCTGTTTTAAGGTGGAGCCTTCGGGTTTACACCACAACACCATTGTGTCATTGAACCTCGTTGTGTGTCCTTATGTCAGTCTGTGCTTTTGCCAGTGTCATAGTTAGTGTCTGCGCCAGGGTCGCTGTGTCAAGGTCAGCCTCCAAATGGATAAAAGAATGTACATGCATTGCTGACTTATTTTCTATCCTTCGAGCCTTCAACAAAAAGTTTGCATTCCACTTTTCCCAAAGCACTCTTCCCACACTTCAATTATCCACTCTTCCCCATGCAACACACTGGAACTGAATATAGTACATTTAAGTGTGCACCCTTTTAACGTTAAGTTTGATAATATGCCTCAAACAGCCTTTCCGGGCTCAATGGAATGCTACTCACCACGAGTTATATTTAAGCTTATCACACTTGTTTGGTTTCCTGTGTCTGTTTCAAAGTGACAGCGGTACAGTCCTTCATCGGAGGCCTTGATGTTCCCAATGGTGAGGCTGCTGTTCAGAGGGCCTTCACACAGGACGAGGCATCGGTCTTTGTAATCTGGACCATAATGCTGCACCCCAGCCCCCTTAGACAGGTTGCACACAGCTATTCTGGTTTGTATGTCTGCTCCCATTTTTTCCCAGGTCACACGCTGCACTGCGCCTCTTGAGGTATGCCGACATACCAAGGTGGCATTCTGACCCAGCATTGTTCCATAGTTAGATGAGGCTGAAGTAATTTCTTCAAAACGATCTGTGAGGAGAGATCACATGCATTACATTAACTCTATCTTTTCCAAAGACTGAGTAAGACAATACTACGTTGAGATGATGATTTCAGAAATCTATAAATGAGTGAATTGAACACGTACAGGTTTTTATTTCTATTGAACTGATTTGGAAGTTA
Organism: Ambystoma mexicanum; assembly: GCF_040938575.1. Lineage (NCBI taxonomy): Eukaryota > Metazoa > Chordata > Amphibia > Caudata > Ambystomatidae > Ambystoma > Ambystoma mexicanum. The sequence goes on along the minus strand of NC_090933.1, from coordinate 279,055,144 downwards.
TGTAGCCGAAATTCTCGGAATCCATGTTAAAGCAACAGAGCACCCTTTTTTTTTTTTTTTATTGAAGGTTGTTTTAATCAAGTAAACTTGATTTTTCAACAAATACAATTACAAAAATTTTACTAAGAAATTCATCATGAAAGTTCAAAACATTTCCAAAATCAGTACAGAATTTCATTATGTTCAACAATCCAATTTAGATCAGAAGAAAAGGACCAACAACAAATTAGATACAAAGGAGATGAGCATATGATCATAATATGCTCTGAATCTATCTCCTATCTGACAATTTCAAGCTATACAAGAAGTTCAGAATGGCATATCTCAATGTCTGCCTATTGGTGTGGAACAACAGATCCCACAATCTATCAGTAGTGGATATAATGTAATCTACTAATAGTGGTTTAAGATACTTAATTCTTCGCATGAGTAATGCAGGACACTCAGAACACAAGTGTTTCAGGGTTTCCGGGTAGGCCATACAAAATCGACAAGATCGTTCATGCTCCGATATTAGTTTGTGTTTGTACAATAATTTGTTAGTTGGCCAAAGATTCAATCGATAACGCAAGAAATCATCACGCTGCTGCGAACCAGGGAACACGATTAGATAACTTTCAATTGTACCATATCGTTTCATGTTAAAAGGAGTGTTTATAAAAGTTCGGTACTGGGCACACGCAAGTTGCGTCTGTATCCAATCGTACTCCCATAATCGCATTTTTGCTCGAATCGGATTCTCTAACAAAAAATCTATTGAGATCCCGATTTCACTGATGATTTCCTGTGCTTTAGATCTCCATCAAAGTGGAAATACATCCATTGAATTTAGAAGATATTTTGCAATGATTTTGATTAAACTAGATTTCCCTTCTGCCATCGCACATTTCCTGTAGAGTGAGCATATTTTCCATTGACAAATTGCATGTAAAGACACTAGTCCCAATTCGTGTCTCACGATACACATGGGATAGGAATCTGGTATGGGCAGGACCCGTTTCCAGTAACGTCCCTCGATAGCAGTCCAGTAAGTGTACGTTTTTTTTAAGGACGCCTCAGTGCCATAAGTTATTACTGGAACAAACTTTTGCTTGTAACAGACAATTATTGGGATCATAGAAAACGTGCAATATTTTACCTTGATCAAACGGGCCTGCGATACTGCTGAAATGACCTTTTGCTTTACACTGTGGTCATCAGCATTGATATTCGTGTTGTTCATAACCAGGGTGCCTAGGTATATATATGATGGGACAGTTTCCAAGGTTGTACATTGCAAAGGCCATTGATGATTAACACATCGTTGGTTTCGCGTGCCGAACTGAATTACTTCGGTTTTCGCTATATTAACGGTTATACAATTTACCACAGAATAGCGATCCAGAGCATTCAATAGGGCACGGAGGCCATTTGCAGTTTTCGAAATTAGGACCATATCATCAGCATATAACAAATGCCTGACTTGAATATCATTAATTTTCGGAGAGTCTGTGATGATTGAGGCGAACGACTGTCTTACATCAGAAATAAAGAAATTAAATATTGCTGAAGCCAAAATGCAGCCCTGCTTAAGACCGCATGCAGTCTGTATTGTTTCTGATAGGAGGCCTTCATTGTTCAATCTGATCTGTATAGAAGTACCCGTATGCAACTGGATGAGCCACTTCAAGATGGACCAAGGGCAGCCTTTATCTATACGTTTTTTTATATATGAGCTCACAAGGGATTGCGTCAAACGCCATGCGGAAGTCAACGAAAGCCATGTATAATACTTGACATCGTTGTCGAGCATGTTGAATGACAGAGTTTATTGTAATTACGTTGATAGCGGTGCCTAAACCAGGGAGAAACCCTGTTTGAAATGGATCCCTCAAATCGCTCGAATCAAGCCAAAGATTGAATTGTTTTAATAGAAGGCGGGCAAAGATTTTGCCCGGGCAATCGAGAAGGGCGATAGGACGATAAGCTGTAGGGTCTGCCCTATCTCCCTTCTTAAAAATTGGCACAATGATGGACGCCTCCATGAATTGGGGATATTACCAGTGTGAAAGATGTGACGAAAGATTTCAAAAAGAATAGATGTCCATTCATGAGGATTATCTTTAAGCATGCCATTATGTAGGCCATCCGGGCCAACCGCTCTTGACTTGCTGAGATTTTTAATGCAGTCAAGTATATCTATATGATCGATCCGAAAGTCATGCGATGAATTTATAGCCGTAGCCCCCATGAAAGATTTGAAAATGGGGAGCGATATAAAAGGCTAAAGTATTCACACCATCTTTCATTTGAGACTGCACAGGTAAGGACAGCAGACTGCAGTCTATGAGTAGCTGTATTTAGACAGTTCCAAATGCCGCTGGTGGATTTGGTTAGCATTTGCCTTAGCATATCCTCTCAGTTTTTCTGGTATTGAAAGCACTTTTGGCCTTTCAACCACTGTCTATATCTAGCTTTCAGAAGCCTTTTCAGCGTGAGTCTATTAAGGGCTGGCTCGTTCCTCAAATTACGTATGTCTTGCCTAAGTTTTGTCTTCCTTTGTTGGAGTTCTACATCATAACTATGTAGGTGCTTATGTCTGAGGCTATAATCAGGCATTTTTACCTCTCTGAAAATTTGCATCATGTTAACATAGCAATCGGATTCCTTGGTAGACGGAGCTCTATAAGAGCCAATCAGGTCATGTTTAAACTGATTTAGTCTCATTGGATTCCAACATAGGCGAGTACCGCTATTGTTCACTTTGAAAGAGAATGGGTAAATGTCTTTATTTGGTATTTGGGGCCCCACTGGAAAATCAAAAAGCATAACGAGTTTATTATGGTCGCTTACTGCTGATGATATCACATTCAACGACTGTACCTGCGATAAACTTCTCTTGTTTATATAGATGTAATCTATAATTGCCTGCCGTGAGCCACAAGACCAGGTTGCACGGGCGGGTACATCACCAGTCACAGTATTATTCACCATAACATACCCCCTTTCTTGCAACATGGAGCACCATATTAGTTTTTCGGGCTTAGCCCTGCTATTAGCCGTTGGTAATATATGTAGGTTTAAATCACCGAGAATAATGGAACAAGTAATACTGGTGTCAACAATTATTTTGTCCAAAAGGAGGGTCAAATGCATAAAAAATATCTCCTCTGTTAAATTCTGTCTATTCCAATATATATTGACAATAGCTAAACTTGCCATACCCCGAGTTAATTTTACTGCTTGAAGGGATGGGGAAGGATGGGGAAGGATATTGTGTAATGGAAAAACCACTGTCATTTTTAACTGCAAGAAGTAGGCCACCAGAGGGACGCCCCATAGATTTTTTGACAGCAGAAGAGGAAATAATTGTGTGCGATGCACAAATTGGGGCAGTCATGAGCCAGGTTTCCTGCAGGGCTACAATGTCAAATCGATGTAAGTCGCTTATAGGAGAATTTACAAAATGAGTGTAGCCTCTAGTGTTCTAGCACAGAAGTTTAACAGCATCTTTTCTGTGGGTTATTTATAATTGACCCACATACTCTTGAGATTCCAAGGCTCGGGATTTGTGATAGAGAGATGTGTTCTGAGAAGAGTTGTGCTGCTTAGACTGATACGTAAGAATTTGTGCTTTTTCCATTTTGTCGATAGTTGGATTGCTATCTTGGGACAAAATAAACCCCAAATCAAGTAATGACATTTGCGCTTGCCATAGCATATTAAATACTAGGCCTGAGCCTACATATATCTTAACCTCTGACAAATCATCTTGGTTAGCAAATTATATATATTCAATGTCCGTAGTAGATAACATCCGCACAAATATTCAGTATGCTTGATCTATTTAAAACATATGTTACAAAGGGTGCTGCACGACACTTCATATTCAATGAGTAGAATTGTGGTTTACCAGTCGGACACAGATTGTGAGGTTTCACACTTGACTTTTGCATACGTGTTTCACAAGGCATGAGTTTATTTGTGACAGAAGTCAGCTGATTATTTGGTGATGGTATGTTTTGGTGAGGCAAATTTGTTTGGAGGGAGATAGCTGAACAAGTTATTTTATGGTCCTGATTAGTGGACTTAAGTTCAGAAAAACAAGCTTCAATAGAAGATTTGATGTACTCTCTTAGTTCTCGATCAGAGGTTGAGCGTTGCGAAGTAGTTTCTGGATGCAAGTCATGAGTTATTAAGGGATTTAATATAGCAGTCGCTGGCGTCTGCAGATGTTTTACGGAATCTGCTACAATAGGCTGGCTAGGTTCCACATGTATATTAGTAGGTACACATGCAGTGGTACCCTGTGATGCAATAATAGATTGTTCATTTTGGCTCACAGGTAACCGCATTGTTGGATTCGTCATGCCTTGTGTTAAATCTATGCACGTTGGAAGAGTCAATTGTGAGATTTGAGAAGAGTGTGCAGTATAGGGATTAATTGAGGCTCTTATCTCTTCTCTTAGTTGTAAAATAATTGATTTGACCTGAACATTAGAACCTGTAAGAGGTGGTGCTGACGTTAAAGGCATAGTAACAGGTGTAGCTCTTGAATCCGGTAACGTAGTCATACCGCACTCAGGCTTAGATTGAAACATTGCCAGTGGGGATACAGTGGGAATATCAGTCTGGTTTGCTATAGATATAAGATCATTAAGCGGTTGATATGAAATTATCGCTGGAATCACATTGGTTGGAACTTCATTGGTTAATGACATTGATTGGCTTTTCCAACCGAGTTGGAATTTTGATGAATTTTCGGGGGTCAGTGCTTACTTTTAAGCAAGACTTTGGTTTTTGCACAGCTTTCTTCATTCTTTTCCAGTCTTTCCTCGGGCGACGGGAGGTACAGGACTTGGATGAAGAGCTAGGCCCCACTGGGGCAAACAATTCAAAGATGTTAGCAGAATCTTTGGGAGGCAGCTTGGGATCTAGAATTGCTGTAATTTGGCCTGATGACTGTATGATGTCATCATTATCGCTCTAAGGCAATTGGGTCTGACAGGAATTAATTGAACTTGATGAAATAATGGGCTGACCTTCTCCACCCAAAAGGGGTTTTAGAAGTTGGGGGCACCTGCTCTCCTGCAACAGATTGTCGTGATTTGTGGACGCTATATTGATGGAATTTATAGAAGTAATGCAAATAGGATCTTTATTTTCTGCTAGGGAATCCTTGTTAAAATATTGTTCTATGAGCATAGACTGGTGAGTTACCTTGTTATCTAGTGCCTCATACAACTTTGCAATGGTTAATAATGCAGTAATCATCGCACTTAAAGCGCTTGTCCTGGGCTCTTTGGATAAAAAACTCTGATGTTTGATCGGCTTCTCGAAATCTTGTGCGACGCGGAGTGGGCGCTATAAAGGAAGGTGACTCATTTGTAATGTCAGTATGAGTTTTGTCCGGTATGGCTGGTGCTGGGGAATTGGAACAAATGAATTGGGGGGATGAATGATGTTTGGCGGGTATGATAGTGGTGTTTTGTGAACGATCTTCACATAGCTGTATTAGATCCCCTGTATTTGAACATATGTACAATACATCAGAAGTGGGACAATAGGAATTATTGGTTGAGTTCATGAACTGTAGAGCATCATCATCTACTTCGCCCGTTATGTGAAGTTGCTCATAGGCTTGGCGTAATCGTACTTGGGCTGCTACCGAGCACTGTGGGGGTTCGATGGGGTTGTCTGAAGCTGATGTGCTCAGTGGTGTGCTATTAATATTTATTTTATTAACTGAGTTGGCCAGATCGCTACTAGAGCAATTTAGGGGGGTGCATGGTTTCGTATGGGTATCAGCGTGCAGTTCACCTGCAAGACAAGCAGTTTCTAAGGTTGTATCAGTAACCTCTTCCACAGGGCGCTTATTAGGCAAACTTTCTAGATTGAAATTGCTTGCCTCTATTTCAGGGGAGGTGGAAAAAACCTCTGGGCATACTGCTATATGAGTTTCAGACACATTAGAATGAATTGCTACCAGTGTAAGCTGCAGTTCTTGACCCCTACAAATGGCCATGACTGGCAGAGCCAATAAGGCCCCTCTATTTGCAACTGGCAACATCTCACTTGAAGGGCAGTCCTGAGCACGATGACAACATGCATCAGAAGAAGGGGACTTGGGGCACCGCTGTTTAGTACAAGTGGCGATAAGAAAAGGTAATGTTTACTGCTTTAAGGAAGAGCCAGCAGCCGTGTTACAGTGACTTGCAATTTCTGCTGCATGCCGGTTTTTAGTGTATATTTACGAGCTGCCATTGTATTTGTAATAAATCAGAGAGTTCCACTTTCAACAACACTCACGCAGTGGAATTATTGCTCTATGTATAAATAAAGTCCAACTGATGTTAGCAAATTAAGAAAGTGTTGTTTTGATCAGCACTGGTTCACTAACTAGCAGTACACCACACCACTAGCGGCGTTTTCTAAGAAATATTAACGCACAGAACGCACAATGAAATCAAGGTGTCAAGAAGGGATCAAAGAGGAAATATCTCCACAGTCTCCCATTCGATTTAAGCCGCCACCAAACAGCCACACAACAGCCAGTGGCTTTGACCCCAATGGGCTTAAAGCCACAAGGGTGGCTCGAGCGCTATTAAGAACATGCTCCAAGTCACGTGACCGCACACGTGGGATGGGTTGGCTCCGCCTCCTCCAGGAAGCAGATTAGGAGCTGGCAAGAGTGTCGCTCTCAGTGCCAGATGAATAACAGTGGCAGAATGATTTCCAACAAGAGTCCACTCCTGAGGCAGTCCTACAATAAAAAGTTAACACGCCGCTCGGGCGGCTCGAGTGCTATTAAGAACACGCTCCAAGTCACGTGACCGCACACGTGGGATGGTTTGGCTCCGCCTCCTCCAGGAAGCGGATTAGGAGCTGGCAAGAGCGTCGCTCGCAGTGCCAGATGAATAACAGTGGAAGAATGATTTCCAACAACAGTCCACTCCGGAGGCAGTCCTACAATAAAAGGTTAACACGCCGCACCCTTTTGTACAATTAACTAACACAAAGGTCTTCTGGTGTGTGGACAAACTTCAGACAGACGCCCCCACTCCTTTCCTTCATGAGAAATGATCTTCATACCCCATTCCCCCTTCATATCCCCTCCCCCGCACCACTGTCTTGAGCAAGACTCAGTTACATGAGAGGTAGGTTTGTAGCATAGAAATCCACACATTAATGCATACGGTATCCAATGATAACAGACGCCAAATATATATTATATATACGTATATATAGCTATAATATTCCATAGTGGGGGCTGGTGTTATTTAATTGGAGGGGCGCAGTTGTTTCCCACAGATATGTGCGAGTGGCCAAGTGTAGCGATGGAGCCTGAACCAATCAGCAAAGAGGGCTTCCCTAAGAAAATGAGGCACTTTACAGCACACTTAAAAATTGGGTAAAAAGCCCCACAGTTTCCAATCAGTTTCCAATCAGTGTTTTAGGATAACTCAGGAAAACCTAATTTTCAGTTTTAACCTTATTGCAACTGACGGTGTGCTCAGTGTTTCACTTATGAGGTTGTACAAAGAGGGATATTTACCAGGGACAAAAAAACAGAAATTATATTTATAAGAAAAAAGGTGACTTACATTAACCTAAGGGGCAAGATCTTCAAACTAGGAGTTTATATATACAAAACTACATTATTAAGTGTTATTGGAGGCAGTGGTGGTGGTCGAGAAGGTAGGAAGGGAAGAGAGCAGGGTAGCTCACTCTTTAGCAAGTTAATAAAGTTTAAGGCCAACTTTGAAGAGATTCACAGATGCTCTGCCTTGAATTGTTACGGGTGTGTTAATAGAGATGAGAGTCACACCAGGTCTGGCCACACCCCAACCGTTCCAGAATATGCACAAAAATACAAGCTGAGAACTGGTCTTTAAACAGTCAGTAAAACACTAAGGGCCACACAGCCGCCATTAAGAGTAGAACAGGTAGCGTGACACAAGCAGGGCGACAAGTAGTTTGCATTCACATAAGTAGGAGGGTTGCAGAATACCCAGACAGGGTTATACAAGTTGTATAGACACAAGTAGGTAGGGGGAGGGGGCAGGTTGCAGCATACACGGGCAGGGAACAATGAAATGACATCATGCTTGAAAAAGACACAAAGAACACGTATGCCAGAGCAAGAACCAGAGGGTGTCCAGTTAAAGGGTCGAAAGCAAAAGGGTCGAATGCAAAAGGGTCGAGTGCATTCCGACCAAAAACCAAAAGATCGAGAAAAAAAATGTAAATATATATTTTTGCTCTAGTGTAGCTTTAAAAGGGTGTTTTTACCCCAAAAACAGGGGTTTTGGGGGGGGTGGACCCCCCCAAAAAAAAGAAACAAAAAAAAAAAGAATTGGATCCTTTTTTTCGGTTGAATTGACTCGACCCTTTTGTCATTCGACCCTTTTTTTTCGATCCTTTGACCTACAACTGAACCAGAGTACCGCCATTACTCAGACCAAACTCATCAAGGCCTCAATTCCAAAATACTGCAGATATCCAGATATAAAATTGCTTAACATGAGATTTTAGGTCCCACAATGCTCAGACAGGAGCCCCAAGAACCAAAGTCAGTGCGCTGAGGAGAGTTCGGCTTAGGAGCAGAAACTGCACCAGATAACGTTTCCCAGAGCACACAGCATGCAATTATTAAGTTAATTTGTTTTAGTTGGTAGCAGTTAGAAATACAGATATCCTTGAATGCCAGGTGCAGGCAGCTACCACGCCAAGTGATCCTATAATAAATGAGTACACAGCGCCCCAAGTGTCCCCTGAAGGAGAGCACACACACTTTAGAATAACAGAAACTCCAATAAAAAGACGAAATTGAGCTTTGAATAGTGGTCCTCTTGCACATCACCAAAACCATAGTCATTCATTCGAGGCCCAATTAGTTAGTGCACCTGCCACTCCCTTAGCACATCCAGACACAGAGTCGACAGCCATAAACAAGACTGGCAGCTAAGGACTCAGGCCTGGGAACAAGACAGGAGTATCTTCTTTAAACTTGATCACGGCGGTTCGGCCATCCCCCCTTCCCCACCACGTACTGCTTGTCACTGCATAACAGTGCCTGAGGTCGGGTGAGTAATAACTGGTCAATCACAACCTTCTTCACCTTATCAACTAATGTAGTAGAGTGCCAACCTATGGCAAGTTATATTAAAATGTATCATTTGTAGAAGGTGCAACCTAGGAGGAGTTATCAGTTGTAGAAGAAACAATAGTAAAAGGTTCACTTACAGACAACTATATGTTCTATAGTCTACCAACAAATCAAGTAAGAGAGTAGAATTGTGCTATGATTACACAAGTTATGACATCATTTATGATGAAGTCTTGGTTTAAAACGTGTTGTTCCTAGCACCATTTTGAGATTGTCCTTTGTACGCTATCCCAGCGGCTGTTTGTATTTCAATAAAGCTAGATTTTCTTGTGCACTTGGAGTTACTTTGTTATTGAGTTTTTTTTTAACTTTATTGATACCTTTGGGCCTACCTTAACATGGAAAGTGGATTTGACTGAAGTTGTGAATATATAGAGAAAAAGTGGGTGCAAGACGAGGCACAGGGAAGGTATGAGATGTTGAGGTTGCGTGCAGAGTAATATCAGAGGGAACGAGATGGTGAGTAAACTGAAATACAATCAGACAGGTACTGAGGAACAAGACCATTGATAGCTTTGTAGACTCGGAGAAGGAACTTAAAAAGAGAGTTGTTGCGCATGGACAGCCAATCAGCATGCTGTTGGTAGGTAGAGGTGGGGGAGGATCTAGGTAGGTTGTAATGAGTGCAAGTAACAAAGTTGAAGACTTTCCCTCGAGGGGAAAAGGAGTAGAGGGGTAGAGGGGAAGTCCAAGGAGTAGCTTTCAGCAGTTGTCAAGTTTACTAAGCACGAGCGAGATTAGAGTTTTTTAGAATGGTTAGTAAGAAAAGGGGGAATTTCCAAATGTTGTGGTTTATACAACCAGAAAAGATAGTGATAGTGATCAATTGTTGCAGTCATAGGTCACTATCAAAGAAGACCTTAAGATTCCAAGCTTTGGCTGGGGAGCAAGACGGACAGGTAGGAAGGAGATAGGAGAAGAAAGGGATGGCATTGGAAGCTGGGGGAAAGATGATTTCTGTTTTTGAAGAATTCAGTATGAGGCAGCAGAGAGTCATCCAGTGACAAATTGCAGTGAAACCATTCAGAATTTGTTCCAAGATGGCTGGTGGGAAGGAGGAAAAAAGAAAAATATTTGAGTGTCAACAGCAAAAAAGTGATAGTGAAAGCCAAAGGACGAGATAAGTCTTCCTAGGCAAGAGATATGAAGGGCGAAGAGCAGAAGCCCTAGGACTGATCCGTTGGGGACGCCAATGGGAAGAGTTGACAGGACAGAGGTTTGCGAGAGCCAAAACATTTTTAGACGATCAACCTTCTAGGTAGGAAGCGATCCAGGCATGAGTAGATTTGTGACACCCAAGATCCTGGAGAGTGAGGAGGAGAGAGGAGTGGTTGTCAGTGTTGAAAATGTCAAAAAGGTCCACAAGGATGAGTATAAAAGAGAGTTTGGAGTGGTGACCATTAGAGAGAAAGTTGGAGACATGCATGAGTGCAGTGGTATTGGAGTGTATACTAGGGAAGCCAGATTGGAGTGGATCTCCAAGGTCATTATCCTCAGGGTACTTAGTGATATGGTCAAAGACCATCTGCTCAGGGGCTTTTGAAAAATGGTGAAGGAGAGAAATTGGGCGATAGTTTGCTGCAACTTTGGGTCAGGAGAGGGTTTCATCAATAGGGGTAGTACAGTTGCAGATCTGCAGGAGGCAGGGAAGACTCCAACGGAGAAAGAGAAGTTAAAAAGCCCAGAGAGTTAAGGGCAAGTGATTGAGACTAAGGGCCTGATTTGAAACAACTTTTGTAAATTAGGCCCTACGTCTTTGACCATTTGGGGAGCAAAAGGGTCAATGGGAGCACAAGATGGGTTGCTACTGCAATGATGAGTGCTAATTCAATAGGAGCAGTAGGAGAGAGGTAGTCGATAGAAGAGGTAGGGGAGAGGTAGTGGACAGAATGACGGTTGGCAAGGGGGATGAGAGTGGTGTTGGTGAGAGTGTCATGAATTAGAGAGACTTTAGAGGAAAAGTAGTGAGCAAACTCATTAGCTGAAAGGAAGTCGGCGATGGATACAGAGGCATAGACAGTCTTGTGCCTGATCGGGCAAGGCCACCCCAAAGTCCGTAATTGCCCACTCAGCAGTGCTGTGTCGGAATTTTCAGATGTTAATGTCACTGCGATTGGCCCAACTGCATCAGCTTCAGGCCTCACTTGTTAGACAATCCTGGCTACGCCTCTGGATGGTTATTGGCTTGGGAGGTGTGAGCAAAGATTGGAGAGTAGACAAACGTTTTCAGGGGTGATTGCAAATATTAGGTCTGTGAAGTAGGTGTATTTGGCAAAGTCCAGTGCAGAGGTTAGGGAAGCAAGGGTACTTTCATAGGGTAGGTGTCCATAATTTACTCCAGCATCGTAGGTCTGCTGGACCACAGAATCCAGAACTGCATCCACCATCCTGAAGTTCCTAACCCCCCTTCTATATGTACATTCTCCTCCCACACATTGGGCCTATGTGCCCACTTCCCAGAATGCACTTACTTCCCTGTAAGGGAAACATTTGCCGGCTCCATTTTGGGAGTGTTGGGTTTCAGGGAAACGGCGCAAGGTTGGTGAGAGTCCTTGTACAGCAAAGCCAATGTCCATTATGTACCAAATCCTAAAGTAGTAGGTGCAAGAAAATTAATAATGTTGTGATCCCCAGCCTTCTACATGTGCAGGAGGTTTAGTGGCCAGGAATCCCTCTACTTCCATGCCTGGTTACCTCATACTGCAGGTGATGGCCACCTGCCCCCTTGGCTACTTACCCAGAACAAGGACCAGGCTAGAGACTTTGTCACAGTGGCTTCAGATTTGAAGGTGAAATGCAGCAATGGTAATGTCTTCTTGCAAACAAAGGATCCTCAGGCCAGGTTAAACCATCGTTAATTAAAGGCTAAGCTGAGCGCACTTTATCTAAACATCCTTGAGACATTATTTGCATAATTTTATTTTCATGTTTGTGTGGGCGGGAGGGCAGAGGAGGGGTGTTTGGGTGTGGCCTGTGTAGAGATATGATGCAAAAGTGGCCCGAGCAGTCTTTTCTACTGCTGTTAGATATGGCTGACTCTTTGGTGGTCTCAGACTGCTCAGTGGCTGCTGGCTCTATGTTGGACTGCTGGCCTGTCCTTGTTCCCAAGGAACGAAATGGGAAATTAAGCAACCAGGAGTTTTGTCCACAGGATGAGCCAGAACAGCAACTTACTGAAAGTAACAAGGAGAGCAGGAAAGCACAATTCTATAGGTGTTCTTCATAGTTAGTTTTTTATAAGTGTCTGTGATTCTTCACTGCATCTATGGTGCCAGGGATGTTGATGAGAATATGGATGCAGAACAGTTAGTTGTCTTGAGCAAAAAGGATGAGGCTGGAGATATAGAAGATATCTGTCACAGAAGAGTGTTTTTTGATGGAATGGAAGTTGAAGCGGTTTGAAGATTTGCTTGCAGGCAGTTAGTGATTGAGTCACTTAAATGCTGTCCCAGAAGAAAGAAAGAAAGAAAGAAAGAAAGAAAGAAAGAAAGAAAGAAAGAAAGAAAGAAAGAAAGAAAGAAAGAAAGAAAGAAAGAAAGAAAGAAAGAAAGAAAGAAAGAAGTCAAGTGCAGGGGTCAGCCGTGTGCATCTTGAGTTTTAGGATTCCCACAGTAATTTTGCAGTAGGGTGAAATAACCCAGTGGGGAAGGAAAGGCTGAAATGTAGGAATTAGCTCAACTATGGCACTGCACAAAACATACAATATTTCTGGTGGCCCTCCAGATCCTTGCCTTCGATACTGCAGAAGGGGCCTTTGCCTGGGTGAATGGGGGTGTTATCGAACCATGGGCACAGACCAGGGAAATTAATCTAACAACATTCATCACACACCCACAGAGTATCCAAAGAGGGTGCTAGGGACATTCCATGGTTGGTGGGGAGAAAAAAAGATAATTCTGGGTAGGTATGGGTACCAAATAGGTGAAGAAAGCGGGAGAAAGGGGGATTGAGCAGATCAAGAACAGACACTTGGATTGGCTCGATCTTGCCAATGAAGGACGCAGCACAGCTGTCTTCTGTCAGAAGATATGTGATGATGGGCTGGGGAGGAAAGGACAGATTGCAGTAAGGTGTTCCTGTAGTTTGCTTTGGTGCCTGCTGAGAGAAGAAACTAAAGATGACATTACTGTGGGGTAGTGGACGGGTCGACACACTAGTATCTTTGTTACCTGTAAATGAAGGCTTAATTTTTTAAATTTATGAAGTATTCGACCACTTTAAAACTAGATATTTGCTCTAAAGATTTAAATGTTTAAAAATCCAGATTGAAAGTAAGAGTAACATTTTATTTTACATAATAAATAAAGCGGTTTATAGTCAAAATGTCGAAAACAACAAAGTCGAAAGACAAAATATAGAGAAAAAAATGTTGAAAAAAAAGTCGCATTTTTTAATTATTTTTTTCATTGGAAATGGGGGGTTCCCCCCCAATCTCCCTTTTTTGTTATTTTTTTTTGTTTTACCCATTTTTTTATTATTCCCAGACCCCAAAATAAATATATAATTTAAAAAAAGGGCATTCGACTTTTTTTTCTTTGGCTTTTTGTTTTTCTATATTATGACTTTCGACATTTTTTTTCCGATATTTTGACTGCACACCAAATAAAGCACATGGAATCTCTTCTATCACAATTGCAGTATGTTTGATATAGATCAAGGAAATTACTTTATGAGTAAATGTTTGTACAGAAGTAAGAGTGACCACATGGATTACATATTATGCTTAAAGCAGAAAATTAACTTTAGGATGTTAGCAATTTAAAGCCTCTTTCATTTAACAGTGGAGAATATGTGCCTCAGTGCAGTACTCGGGCGTTTTTGAAAAACAATGCACTAAAGATGTTCCACTTGCAACAAAAATGGACTTCCTGCCATACTCGTATACAGAAAACCACAAGTTAACACCTGTTTTTTGTCATGTACATTTATGTCATCTATTTGTATCAACAAACGGCAGTTAGCCATATAACAACTAGCTGTTGAGGATTCACAAACATAAGTTTGGAGAACCGAATTAAACAAGAGATGTATTTGACTACACTACTTGTTTAAAAAAAATGAAAACAAATGAATTGCGAATCGTGATTTCATGGGATATTTACATGTGGTTCTCATAATTTAATGCATGTGGTAAATATGGGTTATTTACCCCATGCAGTACTTTCTACGGGATCTATGTGATCACTTTGAGAAAGCTATTGGTGCAACATGGACAGTGGCCCGAGCCAAGGCTGTGTCCACTAGTCATGGCTGAAGAGCTTGGCTAGTGAGCTCCAAAGAAAACTATTGGTGTAACATGGACAGTGGCAAAGACCAAAGGCCATGGCTAGTAGCCCCGAAGAAACCTATTGGTGCAACGTGTGCAATGGTCACAGCTGGAGGCCATGGCTAGTGGGCCCCAAAGAAACATATTGGTGCAACATGTACAGTGGCCACTGCCACAGGCAATGGCTAATGGGCCCTAAATAAACCTATTGGTGCAACATGTACAATGACCAAGGCCGAAAGCCATGACTAGTTGGCCCCAAAGAAACCTATTGGTACAACAGGTACAGTGGCCAAGGCCAAAGGCCATGGCTAGCGGGCCTCAAAGAAACTATAGTATAACAAAACCCTTGAAATTCAGTGAACATTTTTTAATTAAGAGGGAGTTAAGGTGATGAGATTTAATGTGAAAAATACATAGCAACAAAACCTATGAAATTCACTGAAAAAATGTGTAGTTAAAATGAAAAATAGATTGCAAAAAACACTTTCAAATTCAGTGAAAAAACCTTAGTTAAAGAGACATTAAGGTGAAAGTTTAAAGCAACAAAACTCTTGAAATTCCACAGACATTTAATGCAAAGCCAGCTGAACTACTTGCCCCCTGTTGACTTGCTCCCATCGTATGACCACAATAACGTCAGAGATGACATCACTGATGATATCACTGCTGACATCAGATATTACATCATATATGACATCACTGATTACATCATGGGGAGGAAGGATAGCTCAGGGCAATGTGTTTGTCTTGGAAGCAAGACAACGCGACGCAACACAGGTTTGAATCGCTGGTATTAAGCGCATAATAAATGAACAATACAATACGAATAAATAAATCACTAATGGCATGACTGATGCCATCAGGCATGAGATCACTCTGTGTGTTAGTTAAAATATTATTTGGATACATATGTTAATTCAGAATACTTAATAACAATAAGAGCATCACATAGAACAATAGATGGGTACACATGTATGATATGAGTGCTTGTTGAGCAATCATTTGTGGCAATTATTAATGGATGAAATTTGAAATATATTTTGCAATATTCTAGAAATACCATTAATGTTGTTTAATAGCAAGCAATTAAAATAGTCCATTACATAGAATAAACCTGATTGTGGCAAACAAACTTTCGATACTTGTTAAATAATATAATATGTATATACAGTACGTGACGAATCAAGGGATTCAGTCAATTCTCCCGAGAGGGAAGCACTTTCCTGAGAGGCTAGGGAGGTGAGCCTTCTACGCAAAAATTCCCCCTAGGGGAGGTGTTAACCCGGGACGTCACAGGGAGTGATTCCCCTCTTGGGGATAAGGACTCCCTTTCCAGTGAGGAACTCCCTTGTCAGTTTTCTCAAATATCCAGTGCAACCCTATCGATTGACAGATCACTAGACTCCACTAGACTCCTATTATATCCTATTATATCTGTTGTTGTACTGTAACAACAGAAGATAAGTATCAGCCTGATACTGTCAAGAGTAAGAGCATGGAAAATACATGTCTGTCTATCACTCAGACGAAGAAACCTAAAGGAATTATGAAGAGTATAGCTCCAACACAAAGGAAGGATTATCCAGAGAAGCTGGGGGAGCTCCAGCTAAGTGTAATACAAATGGGAGGACAAAGAGAACCAGGAAGAGAGACCCAGGAGTTTCAAACTTGCTGACAGAGGGAAACTGGTAACTCGGGGAGAATGCTGCTTTCAGGGACGTCATTTCACCAAAATGCCAGGGGTTTTGACATCACACGACCCTTGACCTCTGATGACATCACAGGAAGTGATGTCATTTGACCCCATCCCAAAGTGACATCACGGGAAGCCATAGAACACAACCTTTCACCCCTTGACAAAACAGGAAGTGGCATCGCATAGCATTGTTCCTAAGTACACTACATAAAAAATTGTTACGATATCACTATAAAATGATATACATTTGATTCAAGAATGTATCACCATATGTATCTTTAATATTATTATGTATAGGCCCATAATACCAAATTACTGTGAATGCAAGCAGACGTCCAAGGTCAAATGATAATCATGTGTTATTATATAGCACTTGCACTTAAGCGTGTTATACAGAACAAATATACCTACAATATCACCCAACCTGTGTTGGTACTCATTTAGCGACCTTAGAATGATGAAAGGCTGAGTTGAGGTGTTTAAGAACAGACTAAATCAGTGACTAACCCCCTAAAGTGTGCCTGAAATAAACCTTTAATGAGTCTAGCAATTATTGTATAGAATTCCAGAAAGACAAATTATTTGTTATTCCTATTCCTTCTTTCCTATTCTTTCTTATTTAGGGTCACTGCTGAAACGGTTACACTTGTGGAACCCCCTGTCTTTTTAAGAGGCCTGAGCAAGAAAGCCAGCCGCTCCAGAAACAAAGAGCCACATGACACTGGTCACAGTCCAGGAGCTTACATATAAAAAATAAAAACATTTCTTTTTATAAAAAATGTTTTCTGTAGGGGTAGCAAGGGAGACCACAGGCGTAGCAGGGGTCATTGGTGACTTAGCACATGCCCAGCCTTGTGTCCCCTCTCAGTCTCCCCTCGTCTAACATGCTGGCATAATTGGTCAATCTGTCCCACAATGGAGTAAATGATGTTATAACCAAATCTTGAGGCTGTCCAAATGAGTATATGTAGTTCTTGGTTAAAAGCACTTCAATGCTAGGGTGCATGTTCTGTAACATTAAATGAGCACCAAGCCTAGTGTGCATTGCATATTTAGTAATTCAAGCATACGCTCCTTTTATCACAGACATATTTGTCAACCCCAAGGATCTATGGTCAAACTAATGTTTTAAAATGCTCTTCTTTGATTCCATGCAAAGCAGGTAGGAACCCTCATTGGTGCTATGTGTCCTCTTCCCCTTTCCCACAGGGGTATTGGTAAACAGTACAACATGCGTGAACAAAACAGTCCATCTTGGAATGATAACCTTTTATCATAAAGTTATTTATATAGTTATTCTAGATTTTCATAATACAATTGTTCAGTAACATAAGTATAACATTGGTATTATGACTGGAATGTATTTTGAAGTGGTAATTAGAAATTAACATTGTAAAAGTTTTCAAAAGATACAGTTTACAATGTTAATTCAAATAAATATTTTCTTTTTAATAGTTTCTTTTACTAAGCATACAGGCCATTTTATTTCCCAAATGTGCCTCCCTTCTTGGAAAGGGGTGCACTCAGATTAAAAACAAGGATCTGGTCTTCTGTGAGCAGCAAGGCAATGTTTAATTTTGTGTGCTCGGCAATGATTGAAAAAACACTAATAATTAATAAAAAAGCAGAAAAAGCAAGGACAATTGTAGACTTGCAGTCTGACTCCGAGGACCCTTAAAAGGTCATGAAGAACCCCAGAACCGCCTCCAGAACCTGTCTGCATCACTCTCATCTCCCCCATACACACATTGCATGCTCAGTATTCCCCTTAAACAGACTAAGTGCAACAAGCTGGGGAGACGGTGGCCTAATTTCATACATGAGCGGGAAATGACAATGGTAAATGGTTGAACGGTAGAGGATGTCCCTAGTGCATTTCCTTGGAAGAGTAGAGCTAAGAAGGCTCTGCTAGAGTGCTTTTGTTGCTTCAGGTATTTCACCAAATGTGTTAGAAGATTGGAAGTAGCACCTAATGCGGATATTGATCATGATGTACTGGCCTTATCGACTGTGCTGAATGTTTGCGGGGGTGCTGAATTACAAACGTTTGCTGGGGCAGTGAATCGGGTTGCAACCGCATTAGTTGGTTTGCCCGCAACTTAGACAAAATCAGTAAGCACATTATGGACTATGTATCCTTTAAGTCTCCCTCCCTTTGGAAATTGACCACAGACAAATTTGAAGATTGGATTACCAGGTTGACAAATTCAATCGCTGTGGCAATAGTCTGTTAATTTTTAAGGAGGAACAGGACGGAGCTAAGAAACTCTATGACAGAACGATTGTAGAGCCAAAACATATGCTTAGGATTGAGATGCAGGTCGCCCGTAGAGAGCGAAACGATCCCCTAATTCTTTACCAACGCCTTAGATGCTTAAAAAATCTACATTTGAATTGGGTTAAAATACATAAGTCTTTCATAAGAAATGCTCAGTGGCAACAAAAGATCCAGATCTTGGCAGAGGATAATATCAAAAGGATATGGGAAGCCCTTGGCACGTACAATGGCTGCCCTTCCCATCAGGCAGTCAACCCGATACCAGCTAGCAAATAGTTGGAACATTTACCAGTTACTTTCCATAATGGCATGGATGTGTCTGCTGATTGTCGCCCCCATTGTGGCCTGTCCTTTCAGTTAATCTTTGATAGAGATGACATCAAAATGATCATTAAAGGCCTTAAATTGTCTACAGCGACTGGCCCTAATGGCTTGGCCAACGTGGTTTTTAAGCAAGATCTGGAGGTGTGGTCATCTACATTGGTCATCCTGTTTGAAAAGATCTGCAGTCAGGGATTTGTGCCCAGTTCATGGAAACAAGCAATCCTGACCCCAGTTCACAAACGTGGGAGTAGGAGCGTTCCATCGAACTATCGCCTCCTCTCCATGCTTGAGGTGACTAGTACATTCTTTTCTACCCTAGTGCTACTTCCGATCTAAAAGCGGCCTTCTATACTGTGAAACATGGCAGGCTATGGCAGAAGCTCGGGAGGTATGTTATCGATGAGTGGCTGCTTGAGGCAATCATGAAATTGCATGAATTTACCACAGTGTGTGTGTGCAGTTGGAGAGCGTCAGGGCTGGCACCGCCCAGGTCTGTACTAGTCGCGGGGTTAAGCAGGGATGTGTGCTGGCCTCTCTGCTCTTCAGTTTGTACATTGCAGATTTGCCGAGCTACCTTGCCACGGTTAGCAGGTGTCTCTCATAATGTGGAGGACTGTATGTGGATTGGCTGTAATATGCTGACAACACAGTCCTGTTGGACCATTCTTATGTCAGTCTGCAAAGGGCAGCTACAGCGTTGTGTAGCTATGCGGTGGTTAACGACCTGTTACTGAACACTATAAAAATGAAATATATGTGATATGGTAATCAGAAGAGGAAAGGCGCACCCCTAACTTTGGCTATGGGCTCTGTCGATAATGTACTGGAGTACAACTATCCTGGCCTGGACTTTGAACTGGGCAAATACAGGGAGACCATGATGTAGAAGAAAAGGAAAGCTAGACTCCTCACTCTGTTGATTGAGAGGTTTGCTAACACCTCAGCAGGGCAGAGCTATGAGGGGATTATTATGCTCTATAAATAGAGCTTCTATCCGGCAGTAATCTACGGATTACAATCATTAGGGATGCCCAAAATGCAAATGGCTGAGTGTGCTGGAGGGAATATTTTGGCGGGCGGTCTTGAACCTTGCTCCATCAGTGCCTATGGAATTTGTGTGCTTATAGCTTGGACTTAGATCTCTGAGATCCCTGGTACCAAGGATAAAGGGGGCTTTGTTTATTAAGGCGATTAAGGATCCTACCTGTCTGCTCCTTTCTCTAATGAGTACTGTAATGATGAGGAAGGAGCCAACCTGTAAACTTCATTTATGGGCTGATCGCATGTGCGATATCTTCTGACAAATTGATTGGTCTCCTAACTGGAAAGATGAGCACTGTGTGCTTAAGGTGGAATTTAAGCATAAACTGGACGCCTGGGATTGTATCTCCAATTATAAACACCTGGAGACTCTAAAACGATATCCCAGACATCACATGCTTTGATATATGTTCATGAAGCCACATAACTATTGAGTGAAGTGCTCTTCTGGATTGGTGAGAAGGTTCTATCTATTGTTGAGAATTGACCATTTGCCAATTATGACCATTCTCGGCCCGCAGTTGGGGATTCCCCCGAAGACCGTACCTGTCATTTGCGAGGAGGTCCCAATATCTTAGAAACAGCCCAATACATACTGACGGCATGTAAATCAATCACACATCTGTATATGCAGTTTGATGGAGTTCATCCATAATGAGGTTGCTATACAGGAGGATGCGTTTTGGGCATATTGCCTTAACTCTGGGAATATGCGCCTAGTCATTGTCCTGTATGATATATGTAAGGTTATTAAGGCCAGACTAAGTGCTGGTGTGTGATAGCTCCTGCCACTTGTATTAACACGAACCTGTAACTGTAAAGTGATTTCAGACTGTATGTGACTGGTTTACGTGCTGGTTTTATTGCCTTTGTTGATGCTCGATTCTTTATCTATGATTATTTCTTTTTATTCTTTTCTTTCTTATTTTTGGGTATATTGTTTGGAAAATATCCTTTTATTGATTGTTGTATACATATGTGAAAAGTTATTTTTGGAAATATTGATACAGTATTAATAAAAAGGTCCCTTACAAGGTCAAGAAGAACCCCAGAACCACCTACAGAGCATTTACAACCTCATCTCCCCCATGCACAGATTGCATGCTCAATATGATGATGACATCCTTGTCAGACACACGTGATGACAATCTCCAAAAAGCAGGCTGGTTCCCACCCAGGGATAGCTCTAGCGCTGCTCCTCTCGTTCCACTTTGAACCATGAATAAAATACTGCAGTTCCTCCCGAGTCCTGCATTTAAGATATGTGTTTGTTTTTTCTCTCTAGTTGTGCTGCTGTCAGCAACAGCTGGGGTGGCTATTGCAAATGTAACCCTAACAAAGCACCCTATCCCATAGAGAGAAAGACAGAGACAGAGTGAGACAGCAAGAGAGAGAAAGAAAGAGGAGAGAGGCATACAGAGAGAAAGAGAGAGAGTGTGGAATAGGAGAGAGAGCACTATATCAGCATTTGATACTGAAACACCTTAACTTAGGATAATGTTGATCACTCACTTCAAGCTATGAATTCCCTGCTGCATTGGACTGGTTAGTACAGTCCAGGAAGGAACCTGAATGTGGGGAATGGGGATTGTGATGCCAGCCATTGCTCACACAATTACTCTCTTGGAACAGACCCTGGATGTCCATGTTATGGTGTGTCTGTAACCAAAGGGTTTCCTACTTAGTATGTCCTACCATGTGAATGTTCCTATCCGTAGACACCCTTCCCTTCTAACACAATCTTTACCTGAACTCGAGATAGGTTGGCTACAGAGGAGGCTTCCCAAATCAGTTGACTTTAGAGGCTCAGCAATGTAGAATCACTACATCAGCTTCTTGGCAGGTCTTGGCCTATAAATAATTATCTTATTCTTGGACATGAGTAGTGCTGCTGCATTTAATGCAGGTTTATATTTTCAGAGTATTCTAGTAATGCAATCTGTATGAATGAGCCAATGGGTTGATGAACATTTGTAGAATCAGTTTGGCCACCAGCATGCTTGGTGTACTATGTTAAATTTCCCTTGGAAATTGAAATTCATTTATTTCATTTTCATTCGCTAATTTACACACCCAAATGCATTGCTCATTTTGTCTGAAGTAGAAATGTACTTCCTGTGAGGACTACTGTGTGATATTGTAGCATGTGTAACTTAGCTGAAACAGATTGTTTAATTTTTACATTTAGGGTGGAAGGGCATCTTCCTGATTTTATTAACCCGCCATAATTTTGATGGTGTTTGCTGAACATACGCCAATGCTCGATCCACACATATTTCACAATGTACTCCAATGATGGTCTCTAATGAGGGAGAAATGCAAATGCTAGTGTCTACAGCCTTTAAAGCAGGTGTATTGGGTTGAACAACCTATTAATACAATTGTTTTCTGGAGCTAAAAGCAGTAAATGAAGCTCATTTACGCTACTACATGGCTATTGGATGGCACTGTCCCATGTGCGACTTAGCCAAATGGCTTATTTTACTTTCTTGTTGGTGTTAGGTTGATACACTATCACCTTCCTTGCAGTTACGTCCTGATGCTAATAGTGTCAGATGTTCTCTCTCCTACACGTTTCTTTATTTATTTATAGACAGAAGGAAAAATGTTCTTTTCATCACAAAAGAACATACAATAGATAAGAAATCAGAATTGACGGGTAGCAGCAAGCTTCTTACAATGGGGTGAGTGACATTCTGAACAGGGTGTGAAGGGGAGTAAATAGAACAGTCACCGCAGACAATAATAAGTGGACATGCATAGATTAAGTACAACCAACATTGGACATGTTTAAGTGCAGTCAAGCAGTAGGGCCAGCTATGCTTGGATGAGACCATGATGGATGAAGTGCTAGAGTGGAGGCAGGGGATGTGAAGGACAGAGGCAGGTTAGAGGCGAGGAAACATTATAGCTAGCAGGCAGATGAGAGCTAGGTTAAGAGGGTAACTGGGAGGCAGGGAGGTAGGCTTTTAGTATGGTTTTGAACAAATCTGGGTGGACTGTTTCTTGGATATTGATATTGATATTTTATTTCTATCATGCTTGTACACAAGTGTTTCAGAGCACGACAAGGCAAGGGAGGGGAGGGGAACAGGGGAGAACAAAACAGCGATCTTACTACGCCCAGTGACATTGAGAGCGAGCAAGTGCATGGGAGAGGGGAGGGGAAAAGAGCATGGCAGGGGGGAGAAGTGGAAAGTGCGAAGCAGAGGAGAGAATTCCATCCAAGTGGAGCAAGAAGAGAGAAAGAGCGGAAGTGAGAGGAAGCACAGGGAGGGTGAGGGCCTACACTGGTAGTCGACAAAGCAGAGCAGAGATTGTAGATGAGAGGTAGGTTAAGAGGGTAACTGGGAGGCGGGGCGGTAGGCTTTTAGTATGGTTTTGAACAAATCCGGGTGGACTGTTTCTTGGATATTGATATTGATATTTTATTTCTATTGCGCTCGTACACAAGTGTTTCAGAACGCGACAAGGCAGGGAGGGGACATGGGAGAACAAAACAGTGATCTTACTAGGCCCAGTGACATTGAGAACGCGCAAGTGCATGGGAGAGGGGGAGTGGAAACGTGCATGAAGGGGGGAGAAGTGGAAAGTGCGAAGCAGTGGAGAGAATTCCATGCAAGTGGAGCAAGAAGAGAGAAAGAACGGAAATGAGAGGAAGCACAGGGAGGGTGAGGACCTACACAGGTAGTCGACGAGGCAGAGCAGAGATTGCAAGAAGGCTTGTAAAGTTGGATAGAGAAGGATAGATACAGGGGTGCCTTACCGTGGATAGATTTGTGAACCAGGAGAAGAAATTTAAATCTGTTTTGTATTATCAGCCATCCAGCTGGGTGACGATATGAGGAAATAGGTGTGAAGTGAGGGAATTCAAAGGGAAACCGGGAAGCGAAGTTATTGATCTTGTTGAGTGGAAAGAAAGGATAGTTGAAGAGACCATAGAGGATGCTGGCACAGTAGTGCAGTTTAGAGAAGACAATAGTGATTAAGAGATGCTTGGTGGTTTCGAAAGGAAGGAGCTGCCTAAGTTTCCTAATATTTGGGAGGTTGAGGCGAGCTGTTGTTCCAGTTTTGGAGATGAAAGTACAGAAGGTGTGAGACGGGTCATAGATGATGCTGAGGTTTCTAGCTGAAGAGGAGTAGGGGAGAGTGTCAGATGGGAATTGTATAGGCATAGGGAAAGATGAGAGAGAGCTTTTGGCAGGGAAGAAGAGAACCTCTGTTTGAGTAGTTTAACATTGGAGTATGAGGCCATTCAATATTTAATGGCAGAGAGACAGTTGGACATTTTGATAGATAGATCACAGGAGAGTTCTTGAAAAGAGAAGAAGATTTGGGTGGCATAACAAAGAGTTGGTACGAGAACCCAAAGGAGGAGATTAGTGCCCCAAGAGCAAAGGTGTGGAGTGTAAAGAGGAACAGACCCAAGAGAGAGCGCGGTGGAACTCTAACACTTAGAGCAGTGAGTTGAGAGGTGTTGTTGCTCCAGGAGACAAAGAATTGGCAAGGTGCAGGGTAGGATTCAATCTAGGCAAGGACGTGATCATGAATGGCAAGATGAATGAGAGTATTAAGGAGATCAGAGTGATCAACAGTGTCAAAATTAGGATAGAGGATAGGTTGCGTGCTTAGCATAGACAATGAAGTTGGAGACATTCACAAGAGCAGTTTCTGTGGAATGACAGGAGTGGAAACCTGCTCGTAGGAGGTATCAAAGGTTGTGGATGTCTTAGAAATTGGTAAGGCAGTTAAACACAAACATTTCGAGCCCTCTAAAGTAGTGCGGTAGTGGAGGCACATGATGAAAGTTAGCCAGTAGGTTTGGGTCTGCCCTTTGCTTTTTTAGGAGAGGGATGACCGTGACTGTTTTGAAAACAGGGGGAAAGCAAGCAGAGTCGAAGGACAGGTTTAAGCGTTCAGCGAAGTGAGAGGCCACTAAATGTGCAATAGGCTTGGCTAACTGAGGAGCAAGAGGGTCTGATGGGTCACATGAGCGGTTAGCCTTCATCAGTTGAGAGAGCACTTTGTCAGTATTAGTGTGACTAAAGTGGGAGGATAGAGGCAGAGGATGCTGGTAAAGTAGGCAGAGTGTACAATGTAGGAGGAGGGAGTGTAAGGACGGTCAAGAGAGAGTCTCTAATTTTGGAAAAATGTGCAGAAAAGTATTCAGCTAGGCCATTGGGTGTGAGAGTGAAGTTGATAGTCATAGACTTAGGAGGAGTGAGGAGTGAGTTTAGGGTGCCCTGTAGCCAGAAAGGATGATTGGAGTGAGAGTCAATGAGGGGTAGGTAGAATTCCCTTTTTGTTCTATCAAAAGTGGACTTCAGAGAGT
This sequence comes from Ambystoma mexicanum, assembly GCF_040938575.1. Classification (NCBI taxonomy): domain Eukaryota; kingdom Metazoa; phylum Chordata; class Amphibia; order Caudata; family Ambystomatidae; genus Ambystoma; species Ambystoma mexicanum. The sequence continues at coordinate 279,030,056 of NC_090933.1, read as the reverse complement.
TATGGGCAGAGAGGTAGAGTTCCAGGTCCTTATGCGAGTGGGTATGCCTCCATTTGCACAACAGCCAACGCATGTCTGGGTGGAGATAGCATATGAATGGGGTGACCCATGGTTGAGGGGGAGTAAGAGGAGAATGAGTCATACAGTAGGGTGTGTAAGCTGGATAAGGCAGTGTTGGTGGAAGAGGCATTGGTTGTAAAGGAGGAGAGTGAGAACTTTAGGTCAGAGAGAAAGGGGGGATGGCAGAAGGTTTACATGTCCTTTTAGTAATAGCTGAAGGTGAGGAGAGGTTAGATGGTTGAAAAGAGATGATGGTGGAAACAATTGAGCGATCAGACACGGATGGTGTGACAGTATTATTAGGGTCTCAGAGGAAGCTGGAGATGAATAAGAGATCAAAATAGTTACCCCCTGTGTGGTTAGGTAGCGTATGGATAGAGTGGAGAGTGTGGTCTCTAAGAAAAGCCTGAAGTTCATATTTTTGAGAAGTGGTTGGCGACTGAAGGTTAAGTCACCTAAAAGAATGAGGTGATGTTTAGTGGAAAGAGAATCAAGGAGTTGCCCAAGATCATTAAAGAATGGTCCAGTCGGACCAGGAGGGCGATGGATAGAGATGATGTGAACTGAGTGAGGCAGAGCAATAGCAGATATGGTGAATTCAAAAGAGGTAGGAGAGGATGTGGCATTGAGGCAGGAAGAGAGTAGGTGCCCGATGCCTCCACCTCTGCCAGTCAGTCGAGGAGAGTGAATGAAGGATAGTTTGGAGTCATGTAGGGCCGCCAGAGTGTCAGCGTCAGATGGAGAAATCCAGGTTTCAAGAAGGTCTAGGGGAGGAGAGCTGGAGTGAAAGTATGAAAGTAGTCAGAGATAAATACGTTTTATTGCATAAAGCTTGAGCACTCCAGAGGGCAATGTTCAGTTGATGAGGTAAGGAAGAGTAGAGAGGGTGAGTCTCAGAGGAAGAGAGGCGAGGTGGATAGGTGTAAGAGGAGGTATGGTTAGACACATGGTTAGATCTGTGGTAAAAATGCAAGTTCAGCTAGGGTGGGGAATGCCATAAAATAACAGTGTCTCACATTTAAAGAAACATAGATAATAAAGATAGATCACAGGTAAGTATACAAGATTTAGCATTAGGCTGAGACACAGTAAATAGGCCTCCTAACATGCTTTTTCAGAAATGTGTGCTTGTTTAATTAATTTGCTTAGAAACCGCAGCGGCTGATTGCACATAGCAAGTCCCATGATCCCAGGATCGCACGGTAGGAAGTAAACAATGTTTGGTACTTTCGAGGTCATGAACCAGAGCTCACGGGTCCCGCCGAAAGTTAATGAATGCACAACCATTTTATAATTCAGCATATTTAACTTACAAAGTCTGATGTACTGACGGGTTCAGAAAACCCATGGCAGTTTCAAATTGCTCCTGAATACCTTTCTGCCTGCGAAGGAGGTCGAAGTGTTCTTAATGTGCAAAATTTACACAGTAACTTGTTCTCGGTTCAATGCTCCAATAGTATCATGTTAGTAGGCTTTCTCATTAGAACGTAGATGAGATGTCTGGGACAGATGATTAAAGTTCTGCTGGTGATCTCATATGTTTCTATGGTGTGGGAATTGGGGGTTGGATTGTTACATCACAACGGGGGACCTGGGGTGGTGTAGTAAGGTCTGCGGGACCCAATCATAGAAAAGAATGTATGCCCTTCTATAGGGGTATGATATGATTTCACCAATCCGCTTCTTTTGGGGAGACTTTTTATGTTGCAAAGTGACTGATGTTAATTAGTTTAGATGATTAAAAAACCTTTTGATTTAGGGGCATTTCTTTGACAGTGCCTTTTCATGCAGTTCTGCTCTGCATTTTGTTTGAATATTGCTGTCCCAGCTGCATCTGGGACTCAGAATAAAACTGTTACTTCTTGCCTGGTGTACACTCCTTTCTGACTACTTTTGTAATATTTTACTGGTGAGTTCCAACGTTACCCCCTGAACAGATCCATGAAAGATGGATGCAGAGAAGAAGTCAGGGCCATAGAAGGCTCTGTGTGTGGCAGTGGAGAGTTGTGGCCTGCGTGTGCACTGGAACTTTAAGTGTGATGGAACAGGACACAGGATAGAGGTGAATGGGTTAAGTTCCTCTAACAATGAGTAAGTTGATACAGGCAGGGTTTAAATATCCTGCTAAAACAAATAAGGCCACCAAGATTGAAATAATGGCCAATGTGGTCACTGCCTCCTTCACCCCTATTGTAGACCAACCAGCACCATTGCTGCAATCTTACCTTAGTAGACATCTCTGGACCTAGGTGTGGAAGCTGTAGGTGAGTGTTCACGGTAGCTCTTCCTAGTTGATATGCGTGTATCATGAAAGTGATGAGGTCATTGGGATTTTCGGCCTAGTGGAGAAGTGAAATCTGGGGTGGTTGGTTTGCACAGGATAGATATGGTATGCACTGTTACTGGCTTAGTTGGAAGGAACGTAGGGATTGCGTCACGTGCGAAGGTATTGATACATCTGACATCTATTGCGAGGTGGGGCTTCTGTGATCAAGATTTTACGAATTTGCGTTTAGGCTAACGTATTTGTTTCCTTCGAAATACTATGACTTAAGGAGGGCAAGTTGGTGTTTTAAGAGGCTTCGGGTTCTGAAGTTAGTGATCCGAGCTGTTGTTTTATATGTAATTCAGGATTGGTCTAGTTGTGTCTGGATATTTATAATTGCGTTTTGCACTCTACATTTTAGGTAAATTTTAGGGTGGGGATGGGAGATTCGGATTTGTTTTCTTCTTGCGTTTTCGGTGTCAGTTGTGACATTGTTCTTGCTTGTTGCCTTGCTGCTGTATCTGTCCAGTGGGCCATCTACTTGTAACTACCTACCACCAGTCTGTCCTGGTGGTCTAATACGCAATTGGGGCTCATGCTCTATCTTCTATCCTTTCTTTCTTCTCTTCTTTCTCTTTTTCCCTGTTCTGTTCTTTGACTGTATTTTCATACATGGTATACTATATCAAAACTTGAACATCACCATGGGGACTAGAACTGTGGACCATCTCAAAAATGTCTTGTGCAATGTTAATGGACTCAATAATGTAGTGAAACGATACAAAATACTGTCTTCTCTACGCTCAAACTCATGTGACATTGCTTTTCTTCAAGAAACGCACTTGGAGGCTCCTGAAGCTGAAAAGTTAAAGAGAGGTTGGATTGGGGATACCTTCTTTTCTACCCATTCGTCCAGCAGGAGAGGCGTTTCAATACTCATAAGGAAGAATTTACCTTTGTCAGTGGTTGCAAGCAGAGGAGATACAGAGGACAGAGTGATATGTGTGTTAGTGAAAGTTCAAGATGTGAACATTCTCCTTTGCAATATATATGCACCTAACTCGGATGATCCCATGTTTCTTCATGAAGTGGCTCATTTGCTGCAAGGTTTCCACGTAGACTCTATTATAATAGTAGGGGATTTCAACCAAGTGATGGACTCTGCACTGGACCAATCTAATGGGGACTGTACCAGAACTCCACGCAAATGCAACAAGTCCTTGGAGAGCTTTATAAAAGAATTCAATCTGGTTGATATTTGGCGATTGGAGCACCCGTCAGACAGAGATTATAGCTTTCATTCTCTGTGTCATGCTACATATTCTCGGTTTGATTTCTTCTTGACCTCTGGGCAGGTGACTTCAAGCTGTTATGACACAGATATTGGTCTCGTTGCCTTATCTGATCATGCACCTGTGTCTCTGCGACTGTCCTTACGGCACTCCTTGATCAAATCCTCGAGATGGAGAATGAACTCAAATAGTCTAAAGAATGATCAGATCAGGACTGAGGTAGCAGAGGAGATTGACAATTTCATTCAGATCAATAATACTGGGGATGTCCGGGTCTCAGTTGTTTGGGAAGCAATGAAGTGCTTTGCTCGTGGACTGTTGATTTCAAAAACTGGGAGGGAGAGGAGGTTCAGAGCAAAAGAGATCCAGAGACTCTCCTCTGAAGCAAAGCACCTGGATGTCCTCTTCGCGGCTAGCAAAGATGAAACAACTAAAGCTGCATTGCGGAAGGCTAAGTATGAGCTCAACAAACTAATTTCCAGCCAAGTTGAACATGCTCTTTTTAGACAAAAGATTACTTTGAGAATGGTGAGAAAGCAGGGAGACTATTGGCATATAGACTAAAGATAGCTGAAAGTGACCGCTTTATTACAGCCATCAAAGACCAGGATAATAAACTGGAGATGCAACAAAGAGGTATAAACAATTTATTTCGTGGTTTTTATGAAAGACTCTATGAATCTGAACTGACCTGTGGGAATCTGGAGATTGAGAGCTTCCTTGATTCCCATATTCCCTCTCGCCTGACAACTGAGGAGACAGCCGGCCTTGAGGGAAGTGTGGAGGTTGATGATATTCGTCTGGCGATTTCGAAGCTGTCTATAGGCAAGTCGCCTGGCACTGATGGTCTACCTAATGAGTTTTATAAAGTCCTCCCTGATTCCGCACTACAGCTCTTGTGTGAAGTTTTCAATGATGCCTTTGAGTCCGGTACACTGCCGGGAACTATGAGACATGCGTTGATTACGGTGTTGAAGAAAAAGGATAGATCTGCTACCAGGTCTGAGAACTATCGGCCGATCAGTCTGATAAATTGTGACAGCAAAATACTGGCTAAAATCCTGTCAGTACGGCTGGAGAAGGTCATTCCGGTTCTGATACACGAGAACCAGGTTGGTTTTGTCTCTGGAAGAGTGGTGGCTGATAATATGAGGCGTCTGCTGTTGACCATCGAAAAGTGCATAATCAGTCTGTTGCTAGTGCGGTCATCTCGCTGGACGCTGAAAAGGCATTTGATCATGTGGAGTGGAACTTTTTATTTGCATGCCTGTGGAAAATGAATATTGGGCAAGATTTCATAGGTTGGGTTAAGCTATTATACAATAACCCTATGGCAAGTGTGTTGACGAATGGACTAATTTTGGAAACTTTTGCACTTCATCGTGGTACAAGACAAGGATGCCCGCTGTCACCTCTCCTGCTCATTCTGTCTATGGAGCCGCTTGCGGTTTGCTTGCGGGCGGACATGAGCCTTCAACCGATAATTGGAAATGACCGGGATAATCTGGTCTGGTTGTATGCGGACGACTTATTGCTTGCTCTTCAGGACCCTGCTGATAGTATTTCTTGCCTGATGCCTGATGCGAGATGTTCATTCCTTCTCTGTGGTTTCAGGTTATAAAGTTAATTGGAATAAATCTGAGATCTTGCCAATCAATGCCTTGTGTGTGTGGCATGCATGTGCTCATTTTCATTTTCCCTGGTGTGCTGAAAAATTGAAATATCTTGGTGTGTGGCTTGGTGCTGATATAATGAAACTGCCAACATTGAACTTTGCATGGCTCCTTCCGATTAGCAAATCAGATCTGGAGAGGTGGAGTCAACCTGGGGGAGAATTAACTGTATTAAAATGAACCAGGCACCTCAAATAAACTACATCTTAAGTTTGCTCCCTATTAAGATCCCAGGAAACATTTTCAAAGAGGTCAATAGAATTATACAAAACTTTCTTTGGGACGGGAAACCTCCAAGGCTCGCGATTTGGAAACTTCAACTCCCATTACATCTACGGGGATGAATTTGCCTAACTTTCTAGACTATAATCTATCGTTCACCACTCGCCACTAGTGCAGGGCTGTTGGGTATTCCCGTGAGCAGTCTGTACTGTCTGACCTAACATTATGGGAGTGTGGTGCAATTTCTCAGCTAGAGCCCTGTTAACTACTAAGAGATGCAAGTCGAGAAACTCTAGTGCACTAACCTCGTTCTTGCAAGACTGTTGGTGTGCGCTTTCGAATTGTATGGGTAGTGATCCCTACTTGCATCCAGATGCCTCCCTATGGAACAACCCAGCTTTGAAGTATCGGGGTAAAACTCTCTTCTGGGCAGAATGGTTTCTGGCTGGTATTAAATACTTTAAGGATTTGTTTCTGGAGGGTATTTGGATCCCATACGCCCAACTTGGCCAGAAATTTGACATGACAAGCTGCTCCTATACAGAATATCAGAAATTGAAACGTATAATTTCAGCCTGTGTTGAGGAGTTGCAACTGTAAGTTCAAAGTGCAGCTTGGACAGCTCTACTTGTATGCTCTGGTGCATCCCACCCTGATGCCACCATGTGTGGGATCATAAAGGCTACTCAGAAAGAGGATGCAGGATTGCCGGCAGTTTGGGCAGGGGAACTAGGAGAGGAGGTCGACATAAACTGTTGGCGGAGATGATGTGGGAACAATCGTCTGGTAAGCTTGGACTGGGGCCTCTGTGCATCCCAAACAAAACTACTGTTTAGGGCGTTCTGGACACCGGAGAAGTTGTATAGGAGGGGGCTTCTGGATGACAATCTCTGCTGGAAGTGTAAATGTTCAAGTGACTCTCTTGGTCACTTGCTCTGGTCTTGTCTCAAGACAATGCAGTTCTGGGAAAAGGTATGTGAAAGATTGAGCTTAGTTTTGCAAATTGCCATTCTCGTGACTGCCTCACTGCTCATTCTGGGTGATGTTTCTCAGTTGGAGGAAATTGACTTTGGTAACAAAGTTTGGCTGCTGCGCGCATGCATGGTTGCTAAAAAGTTTATACTGAGGTCCTGGAAATCGAGTACTTCATTTAATATTGATGATTGGGTGGAAGAACTTATTACAATTTCAACGTATGAAAAAGCCATTTACAAGCAAAAAAAATGAACTAGACAAATTTTGGGACATTTGGAGCTATTATCTTGATGTTTATGGTCAACTTTGAACTTTGCCTCAAGGACAATGCATCCCTAATGATGATGTTTGTTGTTATGTATAATTGCCTGTATTTTCATGCCATGGACTTGATGAGTTCCTCTGTCTGCTGTATGGTTTATTGTGAATGTTGTTTTCAGTACTGAATTCTGGTATTTCTTCTTTTCCTCCCTTTTCTCTCCCCTTCTTTTTCCTCTGCTCTCTCTTTTCTGTATGATGTATCCGGTTAGTTACTGATGAGCTGTTTAGTACGTTTTACCTTTAATTGACTTTTTATATGATTAATTGATCACCATTAGTCTTGTTTCCGCTCCTTTACTTGTTGTTGTGATAATACAAATTGAAATCAGAAAAGGTGTCGGTGGATGAACCTTAATGTTGGCAGCGATTTGCTGAGGCATGGTGTGCCTCTCAGTGCTCCCTAAGGTATCTAATATTGTGGGTGCGATATTATGGTTGTCATGAAGGGCATTCATGGTGTTGCTCCTGTCCCTGTCACTGGCCCTCTGTGGTGTTGCTTTGGGCACAGATCATGACAGATTTGCCGGGTACATCTAGTGTCTAAATAAATGTAGTGTCTAAATAAATGTAAGTGCAGGAGTAAGTAGGTTTGTAGATGGGCACTGAAGCTGTGCTCTCCCATATGAACAAAGAGTATGAGATGTTGCTGGATAGGCACGTATGTGACAAGTCCTATAGATATCTATCTCACAGGTGTGATGCCAACGATTAGCGTAACACCAAAATGTGATGTTTTGTGGTTGGGTCACTGTAAACATGTGCATGCTGGTAACGAAGAGAGCAGTGGCAGCGTTTTTCATTATAAAATTCAACTCTGTATCAAAGCCAAATATATGTAGCAGCAGAACATTAACAGCATCCTAGGAAAGGGAGTATCAAATGTATGCAACTGAGAATGTTTGCTAGCTAACCTTTCAGGAGGCAGAGAATGTTTATAGTGTCACACTACACATCTATGGAAGACAGTGATTTTAATGAATGTATATGATGTGCTGTTCACTACTGGAGCATCCTGGAAACTGCACAGACTGAGGCACTGTCATAAAACAATATACAAAGGTTCACTTACACTGACATTTTTGCTACCATTGTTAGTGCGTATTGTGGCATTTTATACGCAAAAAATGTTATTGCTTGAATCAAAGGCATCTACTAAAAAATCTTCACTTGGGGAGTGACAACCTTGTTTGATATGTTCTGTTTCATTTGAGAGTTGGTGTCTTCTTTCCATTCAGGTTAATACCCCGGCTCATGGACCCATTTTTCCTTCTGTTAGTCAGTAGTACTCGTCAGTAGTAATTGTCTCCTATCTTTGTTCAAAGCAAGGGCGCTTTCACATTCCTGCTGGTAGTGGTTTCCCAATTTTGTGCTTCATTCGCATTGTGGGTTCATTACGAGTATTTCCGTGCAATGAAAATTCATTGTAAAGTGGAAGAAATTCTGTTACCACCATTATACCACTGCATTACCGTACCAATGTGCTGCTGAAGCATTCCCTATGCGCTAGATGAAGTTACAAATAATCATCTCAGACCAAATAATCAGACAGACCGAAGAAAGATGGTAAAATACTGCTTTCATCGCAATAAAAGAAAGCAGGGAGTAGTACAGCTATCAAAATAGATGCTTGCATAATTATACTTCCTCTTTTGTATACAGAACATATATATCTTTATGTACGTCATATATGATTTCATCCTACGTGGCATTTTACAAAACCTATTAAAGGGGAGAGATTGGTTAAGGGCAACATATCTACCCATAGAATGTATACACGTTAACATCTCATTGGCTGCCCCTTGTCTATAGGACACGCCCTGAGCTACTTCTACATACGTAGTATAATGATTATAGCAAAGAATATGGCAGCGGATTGGTCACTGCAACATTGTATGTGAAAGTGCATGGCAGGTGTTTGGATTGGTTGGCAACCCCATCCAACCTTGGCCTTTTCGGGTTGTTTAGCAGCACGTGAATAGAAACGAAACTTAGGTGCTTCAGATGCATCAATTAATTTCTTGTTTTCCCAATTAGTCCATCATATATCATCAGCCTGATCCTTAGCCAAGGCCTTCTATTTGTAGTAGACCTCATAGTCTGCTCAATTTTCTGGAACATTGAGGGCGTATGAACAGACCGCTATCTCCATCTGGGTTTTATGAAAATCCCTTGTTTTCAACTTCTGAGTCACGTGTTAGAAGACCATGATTTTGTCAATTTCAGCCTTTCATTTAGGACTAGATTTTATTAAACAGGGTGCCATTACACTCTCTGGCCTTTAGAGACTTGTTCACTCCACCTCACAAAGGCTTTTACACTCGTAATTGTTAGGAAAGATTTCATTTATGTGCAATTTTCCCTCCATTTATGGACCCCCCACACTTTTTGCTTTTGTTTGGCTATCCTAACCTGGCTTTTTCCAGTGGAGCCCAGCCTTCGGCTGAACTCCCTTGGGCTTTTGCCCACTTGTTATTGGGAAACTGACACGTCCTTCAGACTGTCAGTACTGGGAAACTACGTTTCCCTTAGTCTTTGACTATCTTGCCATTTCTTGGTAAGTTTTTAACAGTGCACAATGTACCTTACAGTACCGTGCGCTGGGGTCCCTTTTTGTTTTATGGCTCAAGACACCCTCAAAGGATTTTTTGGTGATTGTACAAGTGTGCCTGGGACGAGCTGGTGGCAGCAGTTACTTTTCATAATGTTTGACTTCTTTTTACTGAATGAAATCACGTTTACCGCATTTGGCTCAAGACTGTGGCCATGTCCGAAAATGCTAGAGACCCAAAGTCTTTTGTTCTGTCCCTTGCCTTCATCCTGGTCGACTAACCCGGGTTTTCCTTATTTGGGCATGCAGCCTCGCACGAAAACCAATATCTTTCGCAGGCTTCTGCCTGTCACTTATGTGTGCCCAGGAAGAGGGCTGGGACTGTCTAGTCCCAATCCACACTGCTGGTTGCCAGGATGTCTGAAGTACCTGAATGACTGAGATCACTGTGGGCCATGATTGGTCCACGTCTGGGTTGCCTGCAAGAGATCAGATCTTTTGGAAGTCCTCGATTTTGGCACAAAGCTAATCTTGGATAAGTGAAGGGGCTCTGCAGCCATTCCAGGTTGATCACCTGTGTTCTCACTAACTACAGAAGGAGTCTAGTCTCCTCCATGAAGAAAGGAACTCATGAAAGCGCCGGAGACGCTTTGGAAGGTTTTGGCATCCTTTACCCTCTGCAGTCCTGTCGAACCCCTGCTTTCTTCTTCAATCAAGAAGGCCTGCCAAGGCACTTTGCCCCTTTGGAGTAGTGGGAACAACTACTCTCTAGGCACCCCCTGCTTACCCACTGAACGAGCCCCTTCAGAACTGTTCCTGGGCCATCCAGCAAACTGTCCAGCTCTACCTCAGGGTAACCTGCAGCACCACCGCCGTCTCGAGTTCAGACCCGAGACTTCGGACATCGCTTGCTTGTGGTCCCGCACATTCTCCTGCCAAATTTCACAGGACTAGCTTCTCTGGGTCCCGAATAAGGAGAGTGTGTAACGCGCCCCGTATCCCCGATTCCAGCATCACTACTTGTTGGTGATGGTCACTAATGACCCCCTGCTGTTCTGCTCTTCTGTGCCCTGAAGCCAACTGCACTGGAACTTTCTTCATACCTTCTTCGGAAGCTGAGAAAGGGCAACTGTCCTTTCACGGACGGTCGCTCTCCACCGCAGCCGCACAGAGCGGAGTGCCGCAAAACTGCAGGACTCAAACCTACTAGCAACCTCGACTAAACTGGCAAGGTTTGGTCCAGACTGTGCCGATGGTCGGTGTGTTCTTGCATAGTTTACCGGTGGCCCCCTGACACAGCCAATCGTTTTTACACATGCGTATTCCTTAAAGGTATTCGAACTTGGCTGGGCTAGCCTGTGCTCCCCAGCTATCCCCCCCTTTCATTTTTTGTGTAAATGTATTTTTATTTGTATTTGTTAAAGTCAGGAACCATTCAAAACCAACAACATGGGGTGTCACACCCCCTAAACATCTTAAAGATCATGGTTCCCATGGTCTTATTAACCCCCACTCCCTCCTCCCTCCTCCCCCCTTCTCCATCAAAGGTGCGGTCTTGGGTTGAATGGATTGAGGGGCACAAGTCACTCTGCTATCCGAGGCCCCGACCAGGTGTTCTAGTTCCTAATGTGTGATGACTCCTCTCGTGACTGGCTCCCTTATCAGAAGCATGTGTCTGGTGGGGCTGATTCTGTGTTCCCGTGGCCCTCTATTCTCTGTTTTCAGTGGAACAAAGGTTTTTGTGGAACTACAGCCATTCTGTCTCCACCACTGCACTGTTCCCCTGGATTGCCGCTGATATTTTTTCCATAAGATAAATGTCTTTGGCTGTCCCAGTCCACTCCCTCACTGTGGGGAGGTGCCCCCTTTTCCAGTGCCTAGCTCGGCATGCCCTTGCCGCTAAGAATAGGAGGTGTGCCAATGGTGGGAGCGTGTTCCACTGTTCATCTCTCTTCTCTAGCCCAAACAGCATCAGTACAGGGTCCAAGTTACATGACCACCCCCCGCATCTCTGATCCAACCCAGAACCTCTCTCCAGTAGACCTGTATCTTGTGGCATGTCCACCACATGTGCCAATAATTGGCCCTTCCTCCACACCCATGCCAGCAGTGAGGGTCAACCGCAGGGAACATCTTGGAAAGTGATGCTGGGTCGTATTGCCACCTGTGTAGCAATTTTATAGCATGCATTTTGTATTAGCAGGAGATCAAGGTCTTAAAAGCCCTTCTGCAGAGACATGGTCAGAGTCCGTCCCCCAACTCCAGACCCAGGTCCCTCTCCCATCTTGCTCTGAGACCCTTAGTCGCCCCCTCTCTGGATTCCAAAAGAGCTCCATAGAGAAGGGTGATGAGCCCTTTCATGACTGCATGGGTGTCCAAGACCTTCTCAACTGGGGTGAGGTCCCGCCGAATGAATGGCTTCCATTTCTCTGACATGAATATCCCTTTCAGTTTCAAGTATAGGAGTGGGGACAGTATACCAATATTTAATGTGTCTTGCAACTTTTGAATGCTTATGAACCTGTTTTCATGTATCAGCTGGTCCACCCTTCAGAGCCCTGCTTTGAACCAGGCCTGGTAGTACCAAACTTCTGCGATTGGTCTCTGACCGGTGGCACACAGATGTGGCTCATCGGGGAAGGCCACGTAGTTGCCCTCTCCTTCTTGCATCCCCGGCCAACGCTTTCCACATGGTCCCCAGAAAAGGATGTTCCCTGATCCGCTTCAGGAGCATATTTAGTGGGACCCAGAGCCACTCCCCCACCGTGGCTGGGTGCAGGTGTTGGTTCTCTAGGTAAACCCATTGTCTGTATCTGCTCTTAGATGGGGGGCCAGAGCCCTGAGCTGGGTCGCCCTGTAGTACACCTGTAAATCTGGGAGGCCCACCCCTCCTTTCTCCTTTGGGAGGGTAAGTGTGTCATAGCCCACCCTGGGTGTCTGGTCTTGCCAAATAAATATCATAATGCACCGCTTGGCTTCCTTCAAGTGCTCTTCTGGGGACTTAATCAGGAGCATTTGAAACAGGTATTCCCCCCTTTTGAACACTGCTTTTTCACAAAGAGCAGGGCCTACTCGAACAGTGGGAACCAATTCTTCATTGCCTCAAGCCCCTTCCTGACTTGCTACAGCCCCTACAAGAAGACCCACTTTTTGTTCATCTGTGTGATCATGCGTTTTTACGCACAACGGTACTGTTGAGCACAAAGCTCCCCTCTTCTTTGGATTGTGCTCAAAAGCTAGGGAGCGAACTCTGAAGAATTGCTTATGGCCATTTGCATACTAAACTTAACCCTCTCTTTACAGGTTGTGGTTGGAACTTGTAACTAAATTGCACTAGGAAATGTAATGTATTTATATTTTATAGGTTAAGGATTTGTGTGATAACTGTTTTCTCATTACTAAAGCTACTTGTGTCTATTTGGTCCGGCCAACAATAAATGTATAGATATTTTTCATATACACTTGTCTAAGAGTAATATGTGGTTCGTTGCTGTGTGTGCTCATTGTGGGCTTCCGATCACTCTCACCCCTCCTGAGACTTATGGCCTGATCACGACTTTGGCGGTAACCCTTAAATCCGCCTGATTTAAGGGTCCGCCAAATCAGGACTTCGGCGGATTTCGCCCCAGCTCTGATTTGCGCTATTACCACCGGCGGTAAGAGCGCAAATTTTCCCCATTGAGCCCAATGGGGAATGGGGCATTCCGGAATGGGCTCAATGGGGAATGGGGAATTACATTACCGCCGAACTCGTGATCCGGCACTATTAGCTCCGGGGAGTTCGGCGGTAGGGCTAATACCGCCAGCGGTAATACCGCCAGCGTTACCGCCAAAGTCGTGATCAGGCCCTTAGTCTTGACTGCATGCTAAGCTACATAGATTGGTCCGGCTTTCCCAAGTTTCACTAAACTGAGGGTGGCCTCCTAAACTTCTGCCCACCAGGTCAGAGTTTAGAAATCCATCTTAACAGTGATTATTCAGTACTTGGCACTTGCAAATATCCCTGTCTCACCTAATCTTAGCAGAAATATGTCTTACGCACATGGTTTGTTTCCTCAACTCCCTTTGTGCCTTGCACCGATCTCTCGAAATAGACTTCTTGATCCTTGAGCTTTCTTGATCCTTGGTCAAGGTACTCCTTTATTCCGCATGTGAAAGCAGCTTCTTCATTAGTTCTTCAATTTGCAATCCTAGGCTCGTCTTTTTGACACAGGCCGTCATCCATTTTCTTCCAATGGCCATCCTAAACGTTTTATGTATACCTCTTGTCAGCAAGCTTCTATGTATCTTTTCTACCTTGCTTTACACCGTATTGTGGCAATAAGACCCGAGGCGGCGGGCCAATACCGTCCCAGGTAATGCCTGGGGCCGTAGTTATAGGCCTGAGCATAGCAAGGGCCTTAACAAAGCCCCCGGGCATTATCTGCGGCGGTATTGGCCCGCCACCGAGGGTTTTATTGCCATTAGCACCCCCGGCCCATTGGATCGGGGTGCTAATGGCATTTTTTTTACGGTTTTGCCACGTTTCGAAACAGAAAAAAAAACTAATTTAAAAAAATGGCTGCCGGGAAAGGGAAAACGGAGTCCGTTTTCCCTTTCCATGGCGGCCATCGGGAGCGGACGAGCTGGGAACACAAGTGTTCCCAGCGCGTCCGCTCCCGAAAAAAAAAAAAAAAAAAAGAAGAAGCAGAAGGTAAGTGGGGTTGGGAGAGTGGAAGGGAGGGAGGGGAAGAAAAAAAAACATACCTGCGTCCCTGCTGGGGGACGATGGAAGCCTCCAGCCGTGTGGAGGTGCGGAGCGGGGATGGCCCGCTCCAAGTCTTCACACTGCTGGAGCCTGCTATCGTTGCCCAGCGGGGTCGCAGGAGCAAAAAGGTAAGTGGGGTAGGGAGGAGGGAAGGAGGGAAGGAAAAAGAAAAAGCTTACCCGAGTCCCCGGCAGCGGGCAAAGGCAGCTTCTCAGTCGTGGGGAGGCTCGGAGCGGGGATGGACCCGCTTCGAGCCTCCTCATTGGCTGAGGGGCTGCCACGCCCCCGCCGAGGACAAGGCGGCTGGAATCCCGGCTGAGAATTGAAGGATTCTCGGCCGGGTAATGACCCGGCGAGAACCAATCAGAATGCTTGTTGCATTCTGATTGTCTCTCACCAGGTACTAATTACAGTTATTTGTCAGCACATTATTTCATCTTCATTCATTCATGATTACTTTTTCTTTAGGCACATGTTTCTCTTTGTGCTTCAGTTACATTGTCCATTTTAGGAATTTTCATATCCTTTCAGCATAGGTTCGTACATCCCCTTCATGACAGCATCCTGTCATCTTCAGACTTCGTTTAGAGTTCATCCATAATTCCCATTGCCGCATTCCGGCACTTGGCAATGAGCATCCTTCTTGGTAACTTCCTTCCACTGTCTCAACATGAGGGTATCTTCGGAATGGCTGTCGGAGTGCATATCGTCTTTCATACAATCAACCCAGTATGGACATGTCGCAAAAACCTGTGCATGGGTTCCCAATTGTAGCTATTCGTCTACTACTCCAATAATATAGTGGTGAAGGGGCAGGGACCAGAGGAAAGGCATCCACCTGCCCCTCTACACCAATGTACAAATAGATTTGGAGGTAAAGTTAACAATGTATTGCTAGCATTTTGATTAACATTTTTTTCCACTTTACCTGCTAAACTCTGTGGATTTACCACATGGTATTACTGCTCACAGTAAAAATGTTAAAAATCCCCATAGATTCATGCATCCAAAATTGGGGATTTACACTGCCATACCACCTCTGATTATCCCATGATAATGCCACGCAGTCCAGGGGTGTTGATAGTAAATTAGTATAACAGTATTTCAATGGATTATCACCAGATTACCTACAAACTCTTAATAAGGCCCACATTTTTCTTTAAAGTTTTGTTGCATTTCATTTTGAATGTACCTTTAATTGTATTTCATTTTTTTGTATGCCTTTATTGTATTAGGCTGGAGAGCTCTAAGAAAAGTGATCATCAGACAGTTTGGTGAAGCTCTGGCCTGCGGTGATGGTAGGTAGCAATGCTACCCCACTGAGCCAGCACTCTCTGTCTACCACCAAATTGAGCAAGCAGACTCTGATGCTCAGTTCAATGTTGATGGAATGGGGGCAGGGTCATCAGGGCAGTGAATACACCTCTTAATCATACAGTGCCAGCCTGAAGGTGCCAGCCTGGAGGTTTCTTCTACCAACCCTTAAATGAGGCCTTTGTTTGTTTGAATGAGTACACCAAAAGACAGTTTGCTGTGATTGGCTCAAATATAATTTTTCATCCACTGTGCTTGCACATGGCCTTTGTTTCTGAAACATGTCAGGTTCACAGAGATGACTGCAGGCTCACAGAAAAAGCCCCTGGCTTAGAGAGTTAGTCAGGAACATGTGCATCAACATGTTCAGTTGTGAGTAACCATGAGCTGGACAATCGCAGGCACTTTGTGAGGTAGACAAAGAACCAGATGCACAAGAACAGCCAGAAACTCACAGGAATAGCCAGACCCCTGTAGTTTCTTATTTAAAGAGACCACAGAAATCTTTGTGAGACAGCCTCAGGTAACAAAGTCAAAGGAAGGTGCTTGCATCGTGAAAATTGCAGATTCACACAGTTGACTCACTCTCACATGCTATAAGTAGGATGACCAGAAGTCCCGAAATCGTGCCCCCTGTCGTCCCATCCCAATAACCTTTTCATTTAAAAACCAAAACCCTAAACCCGTTTTGGCGAAAGAGAGGGTGAGAGCTGGAATGTTATCACGTCAACATTTATAAACCAACATCCCAGGCATGTCTCTAACGCCTAACTCCTAACTTTTCAAGTAGGACTCACTTGCATTAACTAATAACACCACCAAGACTGGCTGTGAAATGGGCACATTCCATTGCCTGATAGCACTCAGAGCAGAACTTTGTTTTTAACATGCATACATTCATAATCAAATACGCACAATTTATATATAGGAGCAGTGCTTCAAATGGAAATGATTTACTGTCAGATGCCCGAGGTGGTTGGGCTGAGGGTACGGCTGCTGGAGGGGCAAGGGTGAAGAGGATTTTCAGGGGTGGGGGAAGTCCTACTTTTTTGTTTGCACCCAGTCCAAATTCTTTTTTTATTTAAAAAATCTAGTCACCGTATATCATTGAGCCAGTCACAGGCTCGCTGGGACAGCCAATATCTACACCAGACTCTGTTCACGTTCCATAAATGTGTGTCTGCAACACACTCATCATCATCTGTAAAGAACAAATATGAACTGCTACCAGAAAACTGCATCAAAGTGTATATGCTATGTTCCCTTGCATACCCTAGATGCATTTTACTCTGCTGCACCAAGGATGACTAGTGTGCGATGCCCACATAGACCCATTAGCCTTTGCTGCGCTGCATATGTTATGCCACCCACCACACGAACTGTCACTCAGAGTCATTTTAGACCCCCAACTTAACAGGGTGTCTCCTGTAAACCATACCATTAGTTTTGGAAACTACTACATCAGCTTCTTCAAAAACAATTGTTTCTTTTCTTTCCGGGACATAAGCCAAAGAAATAAGAGGAGCAAATTTAGATTATTGTAACTCTCTTCTCACGGCTGTGGCAAACAGCAAATAGCCAGGTTATAGACAATGCAGAGCACAATTGCAAAATTGGTTATTTCCACCCTCTTTTTCATCCCAATTTTACAGAAATTACATTGGCTTCCTGTGCAGGCAAGGATTATCTACAAGGTGGCCACCTTTACCCAAAAGAGCCTGTTTAGCACAAGACCCTCGTATCTAAAAAGCTGGATCTCTTCTTTCATTCTATCATCTGATTATCTGATCCTCTGAATTGCGCCTCCTTAACACTCCAAGAACTCAGTCTGAGGAAAGATCTTTGCAGACCAAACCCTAAGATATTTGGAACAATATTTCTTTGTTTATGAGGATTCCCACCCAACCGACTTCTTTCAAGAAACAATTAAAACTCATCTGTTTCGACCTGTTTTAACCTCTAACGCCTGATAATTTGTAACCTAACATCCTTGGGCCATTTGCAGTGTACGAAAGTACTACTAGGGGCCTCTTTTTACACACATCAAACTTTTGACAGGTGGGGACGCCCCCTTTGTGTTCTTGGTTCCTCCCCTTTTGATAGTGCTTTGGTATGAACTTGATATACATTTAATATAAACTTGATATCAAAGATGATATCTATTTTATGTTAAATGAAATGTATATTTCTTTATATCAAGTGTTTTTGTAGTTTGATATGAAAAAGGATATAAAGTGATATAAACGTTATATTAAAATTATATCATTTTAATATAAAATGTTTATAAAAATGTGGCGGGGAGCATGCATGTGAGCTGCTGCCTGTTTGAGGTGGTAGTTAGTTGTGAAGAGTGAGACTTTAAATGTTAGGGTTTGTTGTGGTGACGCATTGATGATGCTGTTTAAAAAAATATATTGCTGACATTATGATTTTATATAGATTTAATATAAATCAATGAACAGTAGCTGATGTCATGATTTTATAACAGTTTTTATATAGATTGAATATAAAAGCTGTGTTTGGTCTTTTAAATATAGAGTAACGGTCATAATTTATAACAGATTTTAT
This sequence comes from Ambystoma mexicanum, assembly GCF_040938575.1. Classification (NCBI taxonomy): domain Eukaryota; kingdom Metazoa; phylum Chordata; class Amphibia; order Caudata; family Ambystomatidae; genus Ambystoma; species Ambystoma mexicanum. The sequence continues at coordinate 279,012,070 of NC_090933.1, read as the reverse complement.
ATAGATTTAATGTAAAAGGGGGTTGTGCTTTTTAAGGCATGCCATCATAGTTTAAAATGTAAAGGAGAGGATTGAGCTATAAATAGGCTTAGGAGGGTTATGGTATTTTAAGGTGAATAAAAGCGGAATAACAATGTATACATGTGAATACAAAAATATTCTTTATAATAGATAGTTGTGTTTTTTAGGTTGAGCCAGACTGGGAATGTTTGCCCCATAGCTGGGCATGCCCGGACAGGAAGCCATTCAAAATATATTATGATAAAGCAGAGTTATAGGTATAAAAACATTTAAGTTGTATAGCGTGAATAAAAATATAGAAAATGTTGGGTTATAGCTTTATCAGATACTAACATTAAACTTGACAGCGTACAAATAGAGGTTGGTAAAAAAAGGAAAAAAGGCAAAGTGCGCTTTACAGGGTTGAAAACAAAAGTTCTAAATTATAGTTTTTGGCACTTTAAAGTGTAGTTTTGCTGAGCAAATGCATGGGGGGAGAGCAACAGAAATCTGTGCATGCTAGCCAGCAAGACCTGCCTGCCATTTAAAAAAATAAAAAGTGGAGGTCTGGTGCTGGACAATGTTTGTTGGCTGCAAAACAGAGTCCATATGCATTTATAAACAAAATAACAGAGCAATGGTTGTTTCACAGCGCCTAGACATAAGTTGAAACTAATAGATCTGGACAATGCTTGCTCCAGTTAAATAAAGACAATACAAATGGTCATGGGCCTGCAAATAATTGGGTCTGGCCATTAAAAATACATGGCATGTTTGTCATTTTAAACACAATGCGTCTTTATTTTAAATGAATACTTACACACATGTGGCTGGCATGGTTACACCTAACTGCGGAGAGAGTTTTTTTTATCTGTGAAGTGGCCATCAGCTGTAAATGGGACAAAATGTTCTGTGTTTTCTGTTGTAATCCAGGCTGCAGGGTGATGCAATGTTTAAATTGTGACTTTGTAAAAACACATGGGGCCTAGGTGTGTGCCCACAATGTCTTATCTACAAGTGACAAAGTGTTATGTAAAGCATTGTTCTGCCTTGTAACGTTTAATACAGTTATATGTTTCTGGATAACGAGTCTGGAGAGCGCTGAGTCATACTTTTTTGCAAAATTTGTAAGGTGGAGGGTGGTGATAATTGAACAGTATGGGTGTGGGGCGTATTGGAGGTCGTTAAAAGAAAACTTGGACATTAGCCAAAATATTAATTTTAAAATTTTGGAGAAGCCTGGGACTTGATCTGCTGCCCTGCAGCGTGAATAATTGGTATCCTGTTATCTGAAACCGTTGGGTCAGAAGTAACCCCCCCCTTTTTCTGGGTTTCACAGGGAATATGTTCAGAAAGAAAGGAAAAAAGGTGAGATGGATTTACTTTTAAATGAATGGCACAATGTTCTATGCAGTTTTATGAGGGTGTTTATATTTTAGAGGCTGATAACAGCAGGGGACATTCAGTAATATTCATAAACTTGTTTTTTTAAAATATTTTTGCAACCTTGCACAGGGTTGTGTATGCATTTACTTTTAAAATAAATAGCTGGGTTTTCTGACTTTGCAGGTTGGCTAGGATAATGTGCAGATGTGTTTGTAAGTGTGAAATATTTTCTAATTGAATACACAATAATGACACTGTTTTTAAATTGCAAACCCCATGTAAAAATGTGAAAACTGTAATGTGTTATGCTGCGCATCACTAGTTAGTCAATGGGTGTTTAGAGGGTCTGTACACAATATTGCTAAAGGTTTCAAATTGCAATTTTAAAGCTAAATGTATACAGTTATTTAATCTTTTTTAAATGCCCAGGTTTTAGAGGGTGTAACTGTGCACTTCCCTTTGTAGCCTGTGAAAGCAGATGTGTACACAGGATTTGTAAGCATCTGAAGTAGCAGATAGCACATGGAAAATAGGCCTCTTTGTGAAACATCATATGTGTTATGGGAAAAAAAATGCAGCCACACAAGTAAATGAAAATGTTTATTTAAATAATGCTACACTTGCATTCAGGATTGGGCCTTGTGTGAACACAGTTTAGGAGAAAAAGGCATTGACAAAGTTGATAGCCCTGACCTTTTATATAGGTATAGTGACGTATGCTTAAAGCAAGTATACATGAATAGAGAATGTCACACCCAGAGCTTTATTTTATAACAAATCTTTTGTTTATGGAGAATAGTCCGCCACATGAGCGCGATCTGAATTTAAATATAGGGTGTGCTGAAAATATATGTTATGCAAGCTCTGCAAATTTGATGTATTATTTGCATTATATTAATTTGGACTTCGGGCACTTAGGATTCATGTGCAGGGTGAATCAGAGTGCTATCATTTGAAGTTGTGAGGTAGAATTGTGCTATCATTTTAAAATGTTTTTAATTTATTTTTACTGCGTTTTATAGAATAATGAGGGTTTTGCCAATGTGACACAGCTCACACAGGTGGTTGAAACACTGGCACTGCAATTTATTTTGTACAAAATGTTTGACATTTTTAAGGGTGGCACAAGACAGTTTGTTATACGGCTCAGGGTGTGCTTGGTTGTTATAAGATTTAAGATGCTGAATATTGAAATATGCACATGTTTAATGTGTAAAAGATGTTTTATACTGATAGTATATTTTTTATGTTTTTTATAGAAATGTCATCCAACAACTGGATAATGGCACATCTGCTAGGCTCTCTGGATGTGTTTTGTAGTGCCCATGGGTTTTATGGATACTGCTGCAGGTGATGTTTTGAAGGGCACAGCGATGGGGCAGCCTATTTTTGTTACATCAGCAAAGCCCAACCGATTTGGGGGCCCAACGCCAAAGAGTTGTTTTCATAAATTCATCAGTGGGAATGCCTGGATTACAGCTTTCACCCATTGGAGATGCTATTCGATTCTTTAATAAACCTCCACGACAGGTGTCTTGAAAATGCCCTGGTTTATGAATGCAGGCCCACGAAACTGCAATGAATCAGGGAGTTATACATGCATAACACCGCTAATAACGCAGTATTTATTTTATTACATCTATGCCACCCCCCAACGCACCAATTTATGAGCCATAAATATGGCCCCCGGTCTGATTGATGTCTAGCATTCTCTGGTATCTCACAGAAACGGTATGCTTCAGGACACTTGATCAGCATGCAGATGAGGCCAACTTTGATGGATGTGGTACTTATATAAGGGTCACATGTATGGCCAAGTTTTTCCATAAAACCACATTCCATGGTCTTCAAATTTCAACTTTCCCCCATGTGCTAAAAATAATGTCTCTGCCATATTGTGGCACAGCATGTTCCTACAGACACTATGAAGCAGCCTTCATAGTATTTATTTTACATTTAGCTTTTTACAATTCATGCAGAACAAAAAATGTTAAGTGATAAAACTGTCTCATGCTTTCATTTCATGCACCTAAGTGTAAAAATACTTGATAGTTCTTGTCTTTGAATGTTTAGACGCTCCCAGTCAAAATATTTTCCATTGTTCAACAACCTCAAATTAAGAAATAAGTAAGTATTGTAATTATCAGAAGTAGAGCAAAGTAAGCCAGTGGATAAATGAAAAATATACCCTCTGTATAATTTGCGAGAAGACAGTTTTGGTAAAGATAAATTCCATATTATTAAAAATGCAACTATCGAGTCAATGCCTTTTACAAAGTGAATTCCTTTCAATATCAGTTTCTTCAGAGTTATCTCTCAGAATAAAGAAACTTTCACACCTTTCAGCATTCTCACGTCTTGATTTAAAATCCATATAATGCTGTTAGGAGCTCTCCGATCGAAGCTTATTTTCAATGTACTTTACTATATCCTTTCTTAACAGCTACGTAGCAACATGCAAATAAGTTAAACATATCTGTTTAAGACTCAAAGTGCTGGCTTGCTATCCATAATTAACAGCCAATCAAACCTGTTACTGGTCATTGAAGACATAGCCCGCCAGTTTCTATATTTTTTATCATGTTATACAACTTTAAATGTTTTTATATTTACCTATAGCTCTGCTTTGTCATAATATATTACAGTTTGCTGCATGTCCGGCTATGGGCAAACATGCCCAGGCATGCCTCCAAAGCTATTTATACCTCAATCCGCTCACTCACATTATAAAATATAACATCAGCAATATAATGTATACCGTTCTTATCGCCTTAAAAGCCAAACACACCTTTTATGTTAAATCTATATAAAATCTGCTATAAAATTATGATGTCAGCTATAAAATGCATACCCGATTCCTATCGCCATGAAGGCCAAAACCTCCTATTATATTACATTTATATAAAAAACTGTTATGAATACATATTGTCAGCTATAAAATTCATACCTGGTTCAGTATTCAGATTTTATCCATATTAAAATACAAAAATCCTCCCAAAGCTATTTATAGCTCAATCATTTTATATTAATTCTATATAAAAAATGTGTTCTAAGATTATGATGCCAGCTATAAAATGCATGCCTGATTCCTATCACCTTAAAGGCCAAAACCTGCTTTTTATATAAAATGTATATAAAAAAGTGTTATAAATACATATCTTCGGCTATAAACTTCATACCCGGTTCATTATTCACATTGTATCCATATTAAAATACATAAATACTCGCAAAGCTATTCATAGCTCAATCATTTATATTCATTCTATATCAAATCTGTTATAAATTATGACGTCAGCTACTGTGCATGGATTTATATTAAATCTATATAAAATCATAACATCAGCAATATATTAAAAAAAACAACACACTCCCGTGTGTTCAATGCGTCACCACAACAAACCCTAACATTCACAGTCTAGCTCTTCACAACTCACTTCCACCACAACCAGGCAGTAGTGCACACACATGCTCCCCACCACATTTTTATAAACATTTTATATTAAAATGATATTTTAGACTGATTCAAAGATGGCTGCCGTTGTCACTCCACCATGAGGAGCGCATTCCTTCCCGGCGACCTAATAAAGGTGCAATTATCAGTTATAGTAACACACCTCCATGCAGTGAATGAGAAGCGAAGAGCCTGGGAACGGAGCACTCCCCTAGGAGACCCTAGCCGGAGTGAGTTAAGGCAGAAAAGAGCAGAGAGAGCTGAGCAGACCTGCAGCCGCCACCTGAGGAACCAGCGTGAGGGCCCGTGGCCGACAACTGGCAGGAGGAGATAGGAGAGGAGAGCGGACCGCCCACAGCAGCAGCGGGAGGACGCAGGGGGATCTCGTACAGCCGTGAGCACCCCGGCACGACCAAGGGAAGGCTGTGATCTGCTGCGGACGATCCCCCGTGACCCGACCCTGGGGGTGATGAAGTTCTGAAACAGCGTGCACATAACAGGACCTGCAGGCTCATGCCCCACACCACTGCAGCACTCCAGCGGGGCGGGAGCGACCAAGACACCCATCCTATCGAGTAAGGAGGAGGAGCAGGTGGTTCACCCCGGGCAACCTGTGCCCCAGGCCCCAGCAGTGCAGCCCAACGCCTGTGGTGTGGAACCCCCCCAGGACAGCTGAATCACCCTCCTAAGCAGAGACAGAGTCGGCACGCCCGGGGAACCCTGAGCAGTGGACATGGCGCTTGTAGCACGCTCCCCCGCCCAACGTACACAGAGCCTGCATTGGCTTCAAACACAGCACAGTGATCCGGTACAGGGAGGGAGACTTCAAAAGGTGGTGGAACCCAGGAGAGCCACGGGCAAAACTAGGGGGCAACTCTACAGCCCCCCAGCAACTATGATTGGGCCATCGGCACTGCAAATCGACGCACCGGGATCCTTCAGGTGCCCCTTGGCTGCTGACCTGGGAGGACCTCGGGAGGGGTGGGCCCGAGTCCCTGGCCCGCCGCACCGGTCTCTCTAGCAGAATGCTGCCTGGAAGAGTGCGGTCCCACGCTATTAATTATACCCAACACAACCACAGCAGCAGCGCATCCGAGACAGAGGAGGAAGCATCAGGGGACCTGAGCCTGGCAAAGAGCCCCCAGAGGAGTGGGGGTGTGGGGAGTACCCCGGGGGTAAGCCCAAGGAGCTCCCGGCTGGTGGGATGGTGTGCCCCTCCCTGCTTCACGACCACCATAAGAACAATGAGCCCTTTGCCCACCTAAGGGCACCCATCACAAGTTCTGCAGGGGAACCAGACCTCTGAGGACCCCAGGAGGGGAAGAAGAGCACCCCTCCCACACGTCACATGCAACCCACATACAGGGATCAGGAGGAGCATCCAAGGCCTGGGGAAGAGCCCCCCGCAAGAGGGCGCAGACAGGCATGCACCACCACCCAGCAATGTCATGCAACAAGCATAAAGAGGTCAAAGAGGGTCCCCAAGGGTCCAGGACCCTCCAAAAACAGAAAGGCAGAGGAAGCACAGGAAGAAGAGGGCCCGCCGGCGGTGGAGAGGTGGGAAATGGAGGACCCCCAGCTCTGCCACAGGGACAAGAGGTTACGAGCGAAGTGCTCCAGCGATGCTGTAAGGCATTTGGCGACCAAATGACGACCACTCTACAACCAAAGCTGAGCTTAATGCGCATGGAGCTAGTTCAATCCCTCCAGGAAATCAAAGGCGAAATTGCAGAATTGGGTGACAGAGTGGACACAAATGAAAATGCCATACAAGAACTCACAGAAGACAGCAGGTAAATTGATGCTTTAAGTGAACAGCTGGCGATGGCGACGCACAACCTGGAGCTCCAGGCAAAGGACCTGGAGAACCGCGCAAGGAGGTCGAACATTCAGGTGAAGGTGCTCCCTGAAAGTGAGACTGATCCCGATCTCAGGGGAACGATGAAGCACGTGTTTGAAGAACTCTTGGCCATAGAGGCCAGGGGAGAAATCCACATTGATAGAATACAGCAAGTGGGTCTGCTGCGGGTAGAGCCTGGGGCCAGGCCAAGAGACGTGGTGATGGCCCTGCAGCAGAATGACCAAAAGGAAGAGATCCTCCTAGCGGCAAGGAAAGCAGCCCGATCAAAGTAAATGGCACCGTCTTAGAGCTCTTCCAGGATCTTGCCAAGTCCACACTAGCTAAGAGAAGACAAATGGGCCAGGTGACCAAAGCCCTTAGCAAAGCCCAGACAAGATATAGGCGGACATTCCCCTTTGAACTGATCTTTCAGTGGGAGGGGCATCAACACTGAATCACCAGGCTGGAGGAGGGGCTTAAGATCCTGAATATAGAAGAAGGGTACACAAGTGGAGGTCAACATAGGAGGCCAGATCTCGGTGGTTATCAGGAGAAGCCATGGGAGTGGCAACAATTAAAAAATAGTCAAAGGCGAGACATAGGCATCTACAGGGCCCTGGGGAATGGCAACCTCAGTCTCCAGGCTGAATAACTATCCCACCCAGCAACTACTGCATGGACCATGAGGCGCTGGGCTAGGCCCAGTGGGGTGACAGGGAGGAAACAGTCCTAAGGTCTGCCTGGGGAGGCTGGGGGATGGTAACAGTTCTTGGGAATGGGGGAGGGCAGGAGGAGGGCAGAGGGAGATTTTGTCCAGGATTGGAACGAGACCCAGCAACCTAGGATGATGTTATACCCTTGGGAAGTTGGGCCGAGTCTAGCCAGAGGGGGCCAGGCGAAAAGGGGCGTAGGGTGAGCTATGGAGGGGATTGCTGCAACATAGGATCTTCCAGGGCGAAAGGAGGCATGGGTAGTAAAAAAGGGATCCAAATTCTGACATTCAGTGTAAGAGGGCTAAATACTCTGGCTAAGAGACGGAAGTTGGAGAACAGGAGGCCAAACCTGATATAGTGACTCTTCAGAAGACCCATATCTGGTCGCAAGACAAACATAGGCTGAAGCTAAGAGGATGCCCCCAGGTCCTGCAGCCCAACAACAAGAATAAGGTCTGAGGGGTCCTCATAGCATTTAGGCACCTTCCAGACTTCCAGATAATAGGTTCAAAAGCCAACAAAGAGGGACGTTTCTCTTCGTCCAACTCCAATGGGGTGGAAAACCTCTCACAATCACCACGGTTTACGCCCCAAACTCAGGGCAGGATGGATATTTGCGGGGTGTATTGGAGAAATTAGACCAGTTCACAACGGGTCATCTTATATTGAGTGGGGATTTTCATCTGGTGTGGCACCCGTCCACGGATAGAAGCGCAGACAGGGCACCTAAAGGCCCATCCAGTAAATTGCAGGCTAGTATCAACAGGCTGGCCCGAGCAGACACATGGCGAGAACTAAAAGGGGACTCCAAGGGGTTTACTTACTATTCCCATGTCCACCGATCATTCTCGAGAATTGATTATATATGGGTCTCGGTGACATTGCTTGGCCAAGTGCGGAACATTGAAATGGGGCCCCTAGCCGTATCCGACCATGCTCCTCTACTGATAGAAGTTCAATGGGAAAGGGGGGTCCGGGCTCTGGAAGTGGCAGTTCCCCCGCCACCTACTGAGGGACTCAGTAATATGCGATGAGATACGCAAAGCCATCAGCGACTTCTTCAGAGAAAATAAACCCATGGAGGTGCAGGAGCCAGTGGTGGGGGACGCCTTTAAGGCAACAATGCGGGGCTGATACTCATAGCGAAGAAGGCAACACAGGCAAAGCAGGAGAGGGCCCTCCAGACAGCTCTTGAACAGCATTTAAAAGGGGTAATGGAGAGAATGGAAACAGATAAAGAGAGGCAGGGATAGGGAAGGAATATAGGCACCTCAAAGGGCAAATTAGCATCCTCCTAACCAAGCGGGCAGAAAAATTGCTGCTATTCTTGAGGCAGAAGTACTACCTTCAGGCAAACAAAGCTGGCCGGCTGCTAGCCAGGCAGGTTTGGCATAAGGAGGTGGCAGGCACGATACACTACATCCAGAAAGCTGGGGGGCAGGAAACTACCCAAACAGAGGAGATCCTGCAGGAATTCACCGAATTCTACATGACCCTCTATACTACGGAGACTCCTGACAGTGACCTCCAAAAGGCCTACGTAAGTGCTTGCCAATTGAAAGGACTAGACCATAATCAGCAACACGCCTTGGAGAGGCCGATCACTGAAGACGAGGTGTGGGCGGCGATCTGCTTGCTTCCACCAAATAAGGCCCCAGGTCTGGATGGCTACCCTGCCATGTTCTTCAAAGCATTCCAGACCACACTAGTGCCGTTAATAACATCCCTGTACAACTCCTTCTTGTGTATGGGCTGTATCTCCCTCTCCATGGAAGAGGCCAAATTGGTCCTCTTCCCTAAACCAAACAAGAACGCAACCCTCTGTAGCTCTTATCTCCCTATCGCCCTAATAAACCTTTACACCAAAATCTTGACAAAAATCTTAACATCAACAATGGATAAAATGATCCCCAACCTGATCCACCTGGACCAGGCGGGCTTTGTCAACGGGAGACAAACCTTTGATAACATTCAGCAAATATCCCACCTAATATAGAAATCAAACCTGATGGGTCTGAAGGCCGGGGTGTTGGCCCTCGATGCCGAGAAGGCTTCCGACTGGGGTCAAATGGTAATTTCTGTTTACCACCATGGAGGCCATGGGGTTCAGTCCGGCCTTTCTCCGTCTGGTCAAAGTCAACTACAGAGCACCACTTATTAGGTTGGCCATCAACGGGCATGTCTCCCAGGCAATAAAGGTAACCAGGGGTACTATGCAGGGCTGCCCCATGTCACCGGTCCTATATGCGATTTTCATAGAACCCTTCTTAGATAGAATTAGGCAGGAAAAGGGATTAAAAGGGATTACCTTCGGAGGGGAGGACCATAAGGCAATGGCGTTTGCCGATGACCTTGTCAGGATAGGCTGTAATGTCTTCTTCCTTCACGGAAGACTCCGTTTCTCCCACCTCCCCTTCCTTCTCACCTCTGTTTTTCCACCAGAGTGCTGGCTTCTGTCTTCCTTTGGGTTGGGTCCTTTTCTTTTTTTTGTGTATATAGGGGTGGCCGTGGAAGGACGCCACAGTGTCACCATATAGGTAAACTGTGGCTATCCTCTGCGGCCACCGGAGTGCGGGGAAAAAGCCAATGGCACAATAAACCCCAAGGAAGTCCGCACAGTGTAGGTTGAAGGTTTGGGATCCGGCAGTTCTCAAGGATGTTCCGCGTGGGGTGGACTGCGGTCCAGACTGGCAGTGTACAGATGTTGAGGAGGTGAAGACCACGTGAGTATACCACGTTACGGTAAACAGCCGAGGAAGTTGTGGCTAGGACTGAAAACGCAGTTCCGGGAAAATAAGATGCAGTCCAGGGACTGGCGAAGATCAGGAATCAAGGGAGCCACAACAAAACACAGGGAGAAGGCTGAGAAGTCCAAAGACAGGCTGGGTCGGTACACGGGAAGTCCGAGCAAAAAAAAGGGGGGAGCAGAAAGGAACAGAAAAGGGAAGGTAAAACAGGCGAGCAAAGAGGAAGCAGAAGAAACACGGGAGACGGGAGGAACGGGAGGAAAGGCGAGGGGGAAGAGACTAGCAGAGGAAGGGAGAAACGCAGGAAAAGAGGAGAGAGAAAGGCAGAGACGGGCTGGAAGGAATAGAGACCGAAGAACAGAGGAAGCGACGAGTAGCAAAGGGAGCACGGGCAAACAGCAGACGAACTGGAACACAGGACGTTGCAACGCACCCGAAAGCCGGAAGTGCAGGAAGAAAACAACCGGCGTCGGATGCGCTGCAACACGAAAGACTAGACCTGCACTAGCGACGTGTGGAACGTAATGGAAACTGTAATGGAGGATGCCGTTTCCATCGGCTCCAGAGTCGCCAGTTCCCCAAGTCGTGACAGACCTCTTCATCGTGCTGACAGTTTTAAGCTCTTCCCTTCCGAGGCTAATGGCACTCCTGGGTTAAATTTGGCAGCGTGGTGGCCTAGAGGCCAACAACCAAAAGTCTGAACTAATGCTACTACATGGGTGCATGCCCTCAGAAGTTTCGGACATGGGGCAGTTCCTGAGAGCGGAGGGATCCCTCCAATACCTGGGGGTAACAATAACCAATAACCTGGAAAAAAATGTACCATGCAAACTACCCCCACCTGTTGGCAACAATCAAAGCGTAGCTGGGAGAGAAGAGGCCCCTTAACATACTCTGGATGGGCCGCATCAATGTCCTTAAAATGATAATTCTCCCCAGAGCACTATATTACTTCCAAGCTATTCCCGTGGCGATCCCCCAAACAAAAATTCTTCCAAACCTTGAATAAACTGGTACTGGACTACATACGGCAGGGGAAAAGGCAGAGGGTGGCATGGAAGGTCATGATTAATGATTATTCCCACAGTGGCAGAGGGATTGGGAGTCCCGAACTTTCAAATGTACTACCGAGCAGCCCAACTGAGGGTAATTTGAGACTGGTTCAATGGGAACCCTGATAGCATTTGGCGAAGAATGGATAGGGCATTAGTGGGTAGACCCCTGGACGAGGTGCTCTGGTGCCCCAGATTTGACAGGCCCCCCAATATGTATAAAAGCAGAATCATGGCCCTGGTGGGGGATTCATGGGACGCTATCGTCAATAGAGCAAAGATCACGACTTACCCATCACCATTCACCCCCCTATTCTGGAACCCACAATTCATCCTGGGGTTGGAAAAAGGAGCATACTCAATGTGGGAGGAGGCAGGCTGCATGCGCACAAGGGACATGATGGAAGGGGCAGGAGGTTAAGTCATTCAGACCTGCAAACAATCGATGGGGCTGAAAGAGGAAGATAGGTATCGCTATGCCCAACTACGGCACTGGCTCTCCTTCTGAGACATGAAGCAAAGCAACACCAAAGAATTCACCCCCGTTGAAAAGTATTTGTTAACAAACTCGGGTGAAAGGCAAATGATTAGCAAAAATGTACAAGTAATTTACTGCCCCAGCGACCCAGGTCCAGTGGCCCTATATGAAACAATGGGCGGACACAACGCCCCTCCCAATTTCCAAAGAACAAAGTGTGGCAGCAAATCCCCAAACTAATGAGAGGTATGCAGATCAGGGAGATGTGGACCAGGATTCTGGTTCAGTGGCACATGACCCTGGAGAAGGTATATAAAATATACCCCTCTACTTCCCAGTTGTGTTGGCGAGGGTGTAAAGAGGTGGGTACATGGTTCCACATCTGGTGATACTGCCCATTCTAAAACTGTTTTGGGAGGTGTTGAACAAAGAGGTTAAAAGCATTTACAGTCCCCAAGGACGGAGAGAATGGGGGGAAGCAGTGCTAGGCCTAAATGACATGCTGTACACACTCCAGACCAAACCACAGAGGAAAGTATACATGGTCCTGAGCGTGGCTGCCCTCTCCTTCATCGCGCAGAAGTGGAACCAAACCATAATCCCAAACGAGCAGGAATGGATAGGTAAAATCTGGCATTATAACTCACTCGAATGAGTAACATACACTATACAGGGGGATTGCGCCAAGTTCAAGGGCGAGGGGGACTTGGTTCTGAACTTTCTACACAAAGACTACCGAGAACAATGGTGTCCCCAGAGACTAAGAATATTGGATGTCCTATGACACACGACTTATTGTACCCTGAACTTCAAGATAAGCAGAGCGGCGGGGAGGGGAGGGCTTGGGTAGAGAAGGGGGGATGCCAGCGGGGGCAGGGATGGTTAATGTTACTTTTCAAAAAACTTTAAATGCTAATAAAAACAATTTTAAAAAATATTTTAATATAAATCTTACATCACGTTATATCCTTTTTCATATCATAATACAAAAACACTTTATATAAAGAAATATACATTTGATATAAAATAGATAACATCTTTGATATCAGTTTTATATTAAATTTAGATCAAGTTCATATCAAAGCAATATCAAAAGGGGGCAGTACTTAGACCACAAAGGGAGCGTTCCTACCTGTCAAAAGTTTGATATGTGTAAAAGGGGGCCGCTAGTACTGCTTACGAACCTTGCAAATAAATACATAAAACTCAGGAAATCGTACCATAAATTTAAGTTTGATTCAAAAAAAGGTTTTTAATGACTCAGTGTATGTCTGTGTGTCCCACTGTTAAGGATACAATCAGTGCAGGCAGAAGTCTCTGGGCTCGACCTTTTCTCTGGAAAGCGGATGTGTTTTGTCATGCGGACTAGGCAAAATGGTTGAGCAATTTTCTAGCGTGGCTTTGCACGTGAGCATGTACCTCATGCCCGAGAGCTTAACTCTGGCTTGGTGCCATTGACTGTTCATTAGGGTTAGTTTTCCTGCAGCTGAATTGAATTGCCCAATGACATGCCAGATTTGTTTAATATTCTCTTGAATTGGCACAGCAATGTTTTCTAAATGGTGTTCGTTCTTTTTTGGGTTGGGGAAATTAGCTCAGAGTAGCAGTAGCTGGCCACACGACCGAGCGCTAACAGTATCATTGCTTAATTAGCCTTTAGATATTATCAGCCGGACAAGACATTGATGTACACCTTTATTCAGGGTCTGTAAGGGCATTGTGGAGAAGTACATTGGAACCACCACCTGTCCAAATTTCATTTAGCTCAAACTACATTGGTGATTTCCTAACATACAAAACAAAGTTTGTTCTGGTCAGTTCTTTTTAATGATGCCATTCATTTAACACTTGCCAATTGTCAGAACTGTGAACTCTTGCGTGTGGCTAACCTTTCTGTTAAGTATGGCAATGGCGTGTCGTTCAAATGAACCCGTTTTTTTCATTGGAGCAACCGGTGCACGGCCAACAATGCACAGCCACCTTTCTTTGAATATTGGGCTATTAAATTCAATTTTTACCCATTAATTTTACGCAGATTACAATTTCACTTTATTTCTATAATATTATCATATGCAAGTGAGGGTATTTTGTATTGCCTCTACAACATTGGCTGGGTATCTTCTTTTAAGTGAAGTTTTGTGGCATTCAAATCAATCTGTCAATCCAGAGTCACAAGTATTTTTAGTAAATAATAATGTATATTTCTGTCGTTTCTCTGTTCACTAATCTTCTAACAACCTTTAACAGTTTGGTAAATCCTAGAATCATTTCAGACAATCAAGTTTCTACCTGGTTCCTCTAGCAACAAACTAACATCAATGTAGAGCAATGGAATATTTAAATATGCTGTTTTTTCAAGTTAAATAACCTCAAACGTCCTGGGCTGTGGCTTACTAATGTTGAGCTTCACTGTTCCAGTACCACAGCTCCCAGCTCTTTTGGGGTACTCCACAGATCCGGCTCATGGCTTGGACCTTGCGAAAGAGCATTTGCCCCCACCTTCGAGGGGTGCAGAAGCCGGGCTTGCACTCTCTTGGGTTGAAGCCATGACTGGCAGCTCTGTCAAATGTGGGGCTGTCTGTTATGGCACGCATATACGTGAAGATGCACATAGCGAATTGACATATGAAGGCATATGATTAGCATATGGGTCTTACGCTTTGCCAGTGCAATGTCTCGGGAGCCAGCCATCTCCCTGCTAACCCATTATGGGTTTCACTTTTATGGCTTAAGCCTCTGCCTGATTTACAGCCTTCTTTGCATTCATTACCTTGTCTCCCTCATCTCCCTTTCTTTGGCCTTCCCTAGATGCAACATAACGCTGTTGCTGCCCACTCTTTTATGTCCCTGCAGCTTCTAAACTACCCACCACTGTCCAGTTATCTTTTGCATTGTCTTCTATGCTATCCTAATGAGAAGACTTTTGTGCCCACTTAGAGATCCTTGCAATTCCAAACAATTATCTATACTTCTGCTTTCTAGCCCGTCTCTTATTTATTTGGTCTAATAACCCCCTAGGGAACTGTAGTCAGGGGGGCCTTGCCTAGATGTTGCACCAGGTGGACAGTGGGAATGGTTAGCAGAGACAGACTCTGTCTCTTGTGCACTGTTCTCTGTTTTGCTGCCTTCAGAAAACAGCTCACTTGATAAGACTACTTGCATGGTCTCAGCAGCAATCGGCTTCCTTACTAGTCTAAAAGTGGGGGAATCCCTCTAGACGTGGTGCAATGGTCAGGTATTTATTAGGAAATGTTCTCGGTATATGATTTTAAAACATCGTTTTTTCTTTCAGTCTTCGCTTTTTGAGATCTGTGTTAGTGTGTCTTTTTTACTATTTTCTCATTTGTTTTATTTTTAAACAACTGTGCATTCAGTTTATGTTGGGAATTGTTTACCCAATGTATAAATGTATTTTAATTGTTGGTTTAGGCAATGTTAATCTATTTGTGTACTAGATTGTTAAGGTTGAACATGTTTTAACAATTATACAATTAAACACATTTATTTTTTAAAGATAAGATGTTCACACCTCCCATGCCTGACACTTCCTGTGGGGAAGTGACTACTGCTCTGCATGAGTACAGGAGTGAATAGTGGTTTCTAAACTCCTTTTCAGGCTCACGCTGTTACTAAACCAGCAATGATCTCAGTCATAAAGGTAACATGGGTCGAGGGCAGTCTGTACTCTTTAAGATGGTTGTGAGTCAGAAAGGAAGAATTCAAACAATAGTATTGTGGTACCAAAATAAAGACATGTTAAATCAAATGTATGTCTCTAATTAACCTGAAAATATAATCACACTACTAAAACACTAACCCCCATCCCTTTAAAGAAATATACATCATATGCAGCCTTTTGGATGAAAGGGGCACTGAGGGTATGGACAAAGCGATAGATTGGCAATTGTCTTTGTAGCAAGTTTCAGGTATGAAATGGGATCATAGTTGTCACAATGGCCCTTATAATAGGCCACTGTGGTATACCTATAAATCTTCTTTTGGGGGCTTGACTGTGTTGAGCAAACTGGGTAGAAAGTGCACACCTTGTGTATTAACGAGTTTTAAGATAGTAGGTTAGTCCAGACAGTCTGGCTTCAGATTTTGAAGGTGCTGGGGAGGAAAAAGAGACCTTGGCACAAGGTCTTGCAACAAACATGGAGGAAAGAAAAGAGGATCCAGTGTAGGAGCCCTCCCGTCCCCTGCACTCTATCTATAATCCACCAAAAAGGTGGTAATTAGACATCACTAGTACTACATTCGAAATGGTAAACTGGATTTCCAATAGCATGATTCATAAGAAATACATTCAGAAAACAAAAAGTTCTAGAAACACAAGCTGTGTTTAAAATTAGCAAGTATTTTTAATTACATATTCATGAACAGATATGATGGCGAGCAAAAATACATTCCACCAATTCAATATATAGTGAGGCTTTACGCGCTTCGAGGTAGATCCTCTTTATCAGAAGCCTATATTGAGCTGTAGATGATTGATGATTGGAGATCAAAACAGGTGAAGGAAAAACAGAAAAAAGGAAGAACAATGAGTCAAAGGTTCTATAATTTAACAAGGGGTGTTCTGCTAATTCTAGACATATTTGTAGTCTACGAGCAGTGATCAACACAATTAGATATATTACATCCTTTTCAAGTGTGAATAACATGGAGTTCAAACTTCACTAAATACATATAGTTGAGACAGTCACTTCTATTACTTTCGAATAAGTCACATCATGTTCCAATGGATAGAGGGTACTAAGATCAAAGACATAATAGACTCAGTGGGAGTTCCAAAGTAAGGGGATTCTGTTCCATATGGATCCTGTTTGGAAACTACTTAAATTCTGCAGCACGAAGGGAGTCCATATAGTCTGGTGTGGGTATATTCAAAAGCAAAAGCATGGATAGAAAAGGCATCAAATAAATAAACAAACTCAGGGTGAAAGGCTAAGTCCAAAATCTAGAGCTATACAGTAAGTCTAATATATACATAAACAATGAAAAAAAGGGGAAGGGCATTAGTAGGGTGTGCGCACAAACAGAGCAGAGTGTCATGAACCCTCTTAGTTGGAGATGGATGCCGTTGTTACGGCTTCGCCGCCATTAACACTGCCACCACGTTTTTTTCACGTTTCTCTGTTTACGGTCTAGTGTTTTTTCCTCTGTTCTTCGTCTCGCCTATTTACTTCCTGCTACCCATGATTCCTTGCGTTGCAACCGTCTCCTTTCGTTTTCACGGTGAGACGCTTCCAGTGCTTTTCTCTCGCTCGCTCTTGTTCCCCCTTCTGGGGATTTCTCTCCCTTCTTTTCTCCTTCCTTCCCGTCTCCCTGGCGGCTCCTCTCCTCCGCCAGTTTCCCTCTGCTGCTGCGTTTTGACGCTTACCGGCTACATGCCAGTGTTCTTTCCTTCCTTGTCATTTCCTCTCCGGAAGGATCTTCGATTTGTTTACTTAAAGGATCCCGAGGCAATTGAATTTCACTACCACTACAGCGACAACTACGTCTCTCATCGCAATCCACGACTACAACTCAGGGGTTTTTTCTGCCTTTGGGCTTTTTCCCCTTACCCGCCTGCATACGGGAACGGAGCCAAGGTGGTAACCAATACAGAGTTCCACCACGGCTTCATTCCGTGTCAGAGCATTCACAACGAAGAGTAAAAAGGATTACCTTGCCCACAGACACGGCGTCGGAGCCTCAGACCCTGAAGACTCAGGTGAGGAGAGTGGTGCCTCGGGTGGGAAAGTGAAGCATTTGGACAATACCCTTACGGTGACTTCAAGTCATTCTCCAGATTGTGACAGTTTGCAACGCCCGAAGATACCAATGGCTACTCCAGAACAGTTGCAGGATCAAATCCAATAACTATGGAAAGCTGTACAGTCCCTTTCTCAAGAGCTTCAGACTGTTAAGGCAGAAAATGTGGTATTAAAACAACTGGTTTTGGGCAAAGAACCTTCCCCTCCCCCAGAATTGCCACCTATGGCCCTATCTTCGGGGAAGTTCGACGGTTCTCCCAAAAAACTTAAAGAGTTTCTGGAAGCTGCCACTATTTACTTCACTTTCCGCCCTCATATGTTTTCTTCTGATCAGGCTAAGGTTGGCTTCCTCATTTCGAATATGGTGGGCAATGCCCTTGCGTGGGCTACACCTCTTGTGACAGGAGAAGACCCGGTTCTACAGAATTACGGGAATTTTAAGGTTCTTCTCAGAGAATCCTTTGAAAGACATGAACTCACCTACACTGCTTGTGAGGATCTCCTGGATGTTAAACAGGGAGCCTCAGATCTCCTCACCTACATTACTAGATTTAAGACTCTGGCGGCAGGGGCCGGTTGGCCTGAACAGGCACAATTTGCCATTTTTCGTAGAGGTCTCAAAGAGGAGATAAAGGACGAACTAGCCCGGTCTCCCCGACCTGCCTCTTTTTCGGATCTTTTATCCTCGGTCCTACAGATTGAACATCGTCTCCATGAGAGACGTAATGAAAGAAGACGTTACAGAGAAAATCCCTCTACCATAGGGACATCATCCAACACTCTTCCTCCATCTCCTAAACAGAGTGAAGAACCTATGCAGATTGGAACCACCCGAGCACCACTCACCATGGAAGAAAGAAGAAGACGAAGAGAAAGAGGGCTTTGCGCCTACTGTGGGTCTGACAAACATCTGCTCAAGGACTGTTGCGAACTACCTCAACGGCGTTCGGGAAACGAATCACCCCGGTTTTAAAAGGGACAGAAAACCGGTGGTTATCTAAATCTTCCAGTCCCTACGTTTCTTTGGCTGTATCCACAAAGAAGACACCTGAAGATTCCAGACTCATGGTTATCAATATCAGCGTGATGATCCAAGATCAGCTCGTAGAGACTTTGGCACTCTTAGACTGCGGAGCAGCCGGTAACTTCGTTGATACCTTATGGGTTGACAAGGTGGGCCTCAAAAGGCTAGCTAGACTCGAAGACCAGAAGGTGGAGGGTGTAGATGGTACTCCCTTGTCTTCAGGACCCATAACGCAGACGACTGAGGAGCTAGAAGTCCGAATTTCCCAGCATGTGGAGAGTCTTAAATTTGACATCATTAGAGCTGCCCATTTTCCAGTTATTTTGGGAATCACTTGGCTCAGGAGACATAACCCACAAATAGATTGGGTATCTAATTTGCTACGTTTCGAGTCTGAGTTCTGCAAGAAGCATTGTATTCCGCAACAATCTTATCTACAACTGCAGGTCACCCCTGCTTCTTGTCAGGAATCCTCAACTGTCCATAATATGGCACATCTTGGTGAGGCTTTCAGAGAGGTTTTCACAGAAGTCAAGCCAGCACCTTTACCACCCCATCGTCCTGAGGACTGCTCTATTGATCTTGAGCCCAACGCACTGGTTCCGTTCGGTCGTATGTTTTCCTTGTCCAGATCCGAGAAGGAGGTCTTACGAACTTACCTGGATGTGAATCTGCACAATGGCCTCATTCAACCTTCAAAATCTCCTGCCGGAGCTCCCTTTTTCTTCATCTCCAAGAGGGATTCCAAAGAATTACGACCTTGCATTGATTATAGAGGTCTCAACAAGATCACTGTCAGAGACCGCTATCCTATGCCACTCATCACAGACATTCTTGAGGCGGTTCAAGGTGCTCACATTTTCACTAAGCTGGATCTTCGCAATGCATACCATTTATTGCGCATTGCTAAGGGTGATGAATGGAAGACGGCTTTTCGAACACCCTTCGGATTGTTTGAATATAGAGTCATGCCCTTTGGGCTAGTTAATGCTCCCGCAGTTTTCCAAAGATTTATGGACCGCATGTTTTCGGATCTCTTATTTGTTTCAGTGATCATCTATCTAGACGATATTCTTGTATTTTCCATCAACAAGGAAGAACACGAAGAGCATGTCCGGACAGTGCTTTCTCGACTGAAGGAGAACAGTTTACTAGCCAAACCTGAAAAATGCCAGTTCGGGGTCTCGAGCATTCCCTATTTGGGGTTTATTTTGTCTGACCGGGGTATCTCCATGGACCCTCGCAAGGTGTCCGCCATTTTAGAGTGGTCTTCTCCCACCTCTGTCAAAGAGGTTCAGAGATTCTTTGGTTTAACAAACTTTTACAGAAGATTTATACCCCGGTTCTCCAAGATGGTGCTACCTATAACCACACTTCTCAAGAAATCATCTGGAACCTTTGTGTGGTCATCGACGGCAGAGTCTAGTTTCAGACATCTCAAAACTTTGTTTTGCTCAGCACCCATATTGCTCCAGGCCGATCAAACTAAACAGTTTATCGTGGAAACTGATGCCTCTTCCGCTGCCATCGGTGCTGCCTTGCTCCAGGAGTTCGAAGGTATAGAACATCCAGTCGCCTACCTCTCTCGCACTCTGACCATCAGTCAACTTCACTATACCGTCCTTGAAAAGGAGTTACTAGCTATGAAATTGGCCTGTGAGGAATGGCGACATCTGTTATTGGGTGCCAGTATTCCCTTCATCATTCGCACGGATCATAAGCATTTAAAGGTCCTGCAGTCCCTCGAATGTGCCAACTCTCGCCAGGCGCGATGGGCTTATTTTTTTTCCCAATACGATTTCACCATTACCTATTTACCAGGCTCTCAGAATGTCCTAGCCGACGCCTTGTCTCGCAAGGAGTTGGTTGCTGGTTCGAGCCACCTCTCAACCGAACTTATGTTTCCATCTACTCGCATAGTGGCACCTCTTCACACTTTTCTACAGGAGCTCAAAGAAGCTTCAGACTCTGAACCCTGCTTTAGAGACAAATGCTTGGCGTCTCAGTTTCATACCAAAGATGGTCTCTGGTTCTACAAGAACCGACTTTACATACCTTCAGGACATCTCCGCAAGAGGATTCTCTACTGGTGCCATGACAGCCGAGTTGCAGGACATCGAGGCCAGGCAAACACCATTGAACTCATAAAACGCTCGTTTTTCTGGCCCAATCTTCGACGAGAAGTCCAGTCATACATAAAAGCATGCCCAGTCTGCGCCATGGCAAAGAATCCAACAGGCAAACCGTTAGGTCTCCTTACTCAGCCTGACATACCACAAAGGCCATGGGGGAACTTGTCTACTGACTTCATTGTGGATTTACCCTTATCAGAGTCCTGTTCTTGTATCATGGTAACAATAGATTCATTCACCAAGATGGCCCATTTCTCTCCACTGGAGGGCTTACCTACGGCCAATCGCATGGCCGATGTTTTTGCCAGAGATATATTTCGTCTTCATGGCTTGCCCGATAAGATTACTTCGGACCGGGGTAGCCAATATATTTCTAAATTCTGGAAGGCTTTGTGTTCCCGGTTAGGTATTGACCGTGCTCTTTCATCTGGCTACCATCCCCAGACTAATGGTCAGACGGAAAGACTCAATTCCACTCTGGAACAATATCTCAGATGCTACATAAATAGACTCCAAGATAATTGGGTACAACTCCTCCCCACGGCAGAATTCACCTACAACAACTCCAAACACTCTGCCACGGGTATCTCTCCTTTTTACTGCAACTACGGACTTCATCCCAAGTCCATTTGGCCCATTGCTTCTCACACCAGTAACTCTCCTGCTGCCGAAGCTGCTTTATCGGAAATTTCTGAGGCTCACCGGACGGCCAGAGACAGTCTAGCGAGGAGCCGTAGAACCTACAAAACCCTTGCCGATCAACATCGCCGAACGGCCCCCACTTGGACTAAAGGGACGAAGGTATGGCTGTCGACCAAATATTTACCAAGGTGGATCAGGTCCTCCAAGTTGTCTCCTCGGTTCCTGGGTCCGTTTCCCATCCTAGAAAGAATCAACCCGGTGGCTTACAAGATTCAACTACCCTCCTACCTTCGCCGGGTGCACCCGGTGTTTCATACCTCCCTTCTCAAAGAATCACGAACTGAACCACATTTTAGGTCTAAACCCTTGCAAGACATTTCACCCAGAGACTCCCAGGAGGTGTATGAAGTTTCTAAAATCCGTGACTCCCGCTACTACCGGGGACGTTTACAATATCTCATTTCCTGGAAGGGGTATCCCAGGTCTGAAGATTCCTGGGAACCTGTGCATTTTGTCAAAGCGCCCCGCCTAGTAGCTAAATTTCATCAGAGCCATCCTGGTAAGCCGGGCGGGGTGGGCAGTAAGAGGGGGCATACTGTCATGAACCCTCTTAGTTGGAGATGGATGCCGTTGTTACGGCTTCGCCGCCATTAACACTGCCACCACGTTTTTTTCACGTTTCTCTGTTTACGGTCTAGTGTTTTTTCCTCTGTTCTTCGTCTCGCCTATTTACTTCCTGCTACCCATGATTCCTTGCGTTGCAACCGTCTCCTTTCGTTTTCACGGTGAGACGCTTCCAGTGCTTTTCTCTCGCTCGCTCTTGTTCCCCCTTCTGGGGATTTCTCTCCCTTCTTTTCTCCTTCCTTCCCGTCTCCCTGGCGGCTCCTCTCCTCCGCCAGTTTCCCTCTGCTGCTGCGTTTTGACGCTTACCGGCTACATGCCAGTGTTCTTTCCTTCCTTGTCATTTCCTCTCCGGAAGGATCTTCGATTTGTTTACCTAAAGGATCCCGAGGCAATTGAATTTCACTACCACTACAGCGACAACTACGTCTCTCATCGCAATCCACGACTACAACTCAGGGGTTTTTTCTGCCTTTGGGCTTTTTCCCCTTACCCGCCTGCATACGGGAACGGAGCCAAGGTGGTAACCATTACAGAGTTCCACCACGGCTTCATTCCGTGTCAGAGCATTCACAACGAAGAGTAAAAAGGATTACCTTGCCCACAGACACGGCGTCGGAGCCTCAGACCCTGAAGACTCAGGTGAGGAGAGTGGTGCCTCGGGTGGGAAAGTGAAGCATTTGGACAATACCCTTACGGTGACTTCAAGTCATTCTCCAGATTGTGACACAGAGTCAGAGACAAGGAACTTAACCATGAAAGAGAGGAGACTCACCTCTCTAGGTGTTCATGTTCGTGCGTTTAAAAAGCGGGATGCACCTGGGAAAATGGAGGACACACCACGCGTTGGGAGTGGCCGATAGTTTCAGGAGAAGGGTCCTGTAGAAAATTAAGGCGGGACAAGAGTGTGGAAAAAGTAGCCAAGGACATGGACCTGTAAATAGCATTCTGTAACGTTACTTCTCAGTCTGAAACTAAGGGTGGACAGCAGACTCAAGGTTGAGCTGTGCAAGCCCTCACCACTACTCAGGATAGAAGATAATGCTATGTGTTGACAAACGCCTCATCCGTAACTTAAGGAACTGAAAAATATCCTGATAGCTAATGTACCTGCAATTATTATGCGTTGCAGGCGCGCTGTAAGAAAGAAAACTTTCTAAATGCAGGTTATAGAATACATCCAACACATATTATAGGGATACACTAGTACATACCTATAAGGACTAGTAGAAAAATACATCAACACAACCAACACATATTATAGGGATACACTAGTACATACCTATAAGGACTAGTAGAAAAATACATGAATGGATGTAGACCAATGAGGTAGCTACAGGTGATCTCCGCCGGGGGAAGGCGAGTGATGTCCAGAGAAAATAGGCACAGGTGACCGAATAATGTTAAATCAACAAACAGTGTGGCTGAGGCAGACGCCGGCGATACTGTAAGAACAAACAATGAAAAACAAATATAGGTATTAGGAACAACGATGTACCTGATCTCTCAATGAGAGAGAAGTGGTGGTGCATATAGAACAGCTTACCTGTTCGTACTGGAAGCAGGTTGCACAGCAACAACGGCTTGTGTATAACCCGTTGTCAAGAATACTGAAAGAGCCTCGGTAACAAGCTCAAAACGAGTCTATGGTGGAAAAAATGGAAGAAGGACTGAGCCGGCTAAGTCGAAAGCTGGGTCGGCCATCTTGGAGTAGAACGGATTGGCCGAATACGTAAAGAGATCAGCTGTATGTGGTGCAGCATAGGATAGTCAATGCTATCCTTTGAAAAGATCGTATTATGGTTGGAATCTAAAAAGGAATGGCGAAAAGTAATGAAAGTATAAGGCATGAGCAGAAGAGTCGGAAAAAAAAGGAAGGGGCTCGGGGGCCAAACCAAAGAGGGATGTAGGGTCTCCATGAATCCGGATGGATAAAAGTAAAGAAAAATAGTACAAAAATGAAAAAAGTAGAAAAGAAAGAAGGATAGAATACAAATGAAGCTCGGGGGGACAAAAGAGTCCTCGTAGGGGGTTAAGTCCAGATGGAACAGAAATACCAAACTCCGGATGTAATCTTCCCACGTCAATCCTAGAGGAGGGTAATAGAGAGATTTCCCATGAAAGATAAGTACAGTAACACATGTAAATCATGAGAGCAGGCCACACTAGTCTTGACATTCCGGTCGTTTAAACAGGTAATCCATCATTGCAAGGAGAACATAGATTACAATCTCTTGCAGAGTATGTCACAGATCCTAGAGGAGGGTAATAGAGAGGTTTCCCATGGAAGGTAAGTATAGTAAGTGCAGTAACACATGTAGAGCATGAGAGCAGCCCACACTAATCTTGGCATTCAGGTCTTTTAAACAGGTAATCCATCATTGCACAAGGAATATAGTTTACAATCTCTTGTAGAGAATGTCACA
The DNA here is from genome assembly GCF_040938575.1 of Ambystoma mexicanum. Taxonomy (NCBI): domain Eukaryota; kingdom Metazoa; phylum Chordata; class Amphibia; order Caudata; family Ambystomatidae; genus Ambystoma; species Ambystoma mexicanum. Next base: position 278,987,799 of record NC_090933.1, on the reverse strand, counting down.
GATCACACTCTGATTTGCATGTGGGTCTATGACTGTGTATTGGGTAAATGATGTCTGCTAGGTGTATAATGTGTTAGTCAAATAAAGCAGCTCAGCGAAAACTCGTCATTCAATCCTTTAGGTTTCAGAGTGTCCAATTGGTCAATCCAAAGTTTTTCTTTTCTTGAGAGGAGAGCCTGATAATTTCCTCCTCTTTGTGGTTTTTTCACAACCTCTATGATTTGGAATTTCATCTGGGCAATGGTATGTTGATGTTCAAGGAAGTGACGTGCTAGTGGAGACTGTGTTGAGTCAAGCTTCCAGGTACTTTGTGGGGGGTTGAATCAGTGTCGAGACAGTCAATACAGTATGATGGAAGGCAAACTCTGTGCATTTCAGTAAGCAGCAATTGGTTGAAGACTTGAAAGAAGATTGAAAATAGGAAATGCATAGATCCTCGCAATTCAATGGATCGAGGGTGTCTCAGCGAGTTGATTGAACTATAGAGGTGAGCCAGTTCAATGGGGTTAAATTACGTGGTACAGTTCAAAAGCAGTGATCAGATCAAAAGCACTGGAGATCTGCCAGGAAGGTTTCCAGAGAACACTTGAAGGTGCTCACAATTTACATTGTCCTAGGTACCAGTGTTTTAGCAGAAGGCAGGCTTTCCAGCAGCATGTCACTCCACCCGTTCCCCTGAAGTGAGTGGAGGAAGGTCTTGCTCATTCCTTGGAAATTCATATCTTCACACCAATGGCAGGGACATTTGGGCAGACTGATTCCTCAATACGTTTCCAGTGAAATTGTTCTCATTCTTAAGTCTAAAGATGATTCAATTAAGAGGATCCCACCTTCATATATAGTAATTTTGCCACATTAGATTAGTCTATTCTTAGTCTATACTAAGTTGCACGTAGCAGGCCAATTCCTGCTGCTGTAACAAGTGTCTTGCCTACTGATGCCAACTCCCAAAGTACTTTACCTGTAGGAAGTTGGAGAGGGGCCAGGAAGGATGGATGGAAGCCTAGGTATTTCCAAGATGACATGACTGATTTCCTGGGCTCAGCTCCTATCCTGAGCTTCCCTATATTCTCTCCATCATTGTCTGTTTGATATCAAAAACACTCTAGTCCTTATCCCTGTGATGTGAGTTTGATATTGTGTGTCAAAGATCCTTATTGATATTTGTTGCTTCCAACACACCCGAAAGGATCATGTCCTGTCCTCCTGGGAAGGTGACAAGCCTTCCCATGCAGAGAAAGAAGGAGGCCTCCAGGGCTGGGCCCAAACCCTTGTGGTTTAGGTCCTCAGCCCCACATTAATAGATAAAAGCTCACATGAAACTAGTTGATAATACAATTACATCAAATGATTTGGGCAATGTATAACTATATTTTTTCACGTAGGCCACTATATCAAACCAAATATGGCTTTATATGTATATTTAACTAAATTGCCACCATGCCTTGGGGATACACAAATATATGATGATTATGGAGATGGTAGATATGTGTTTAACGAATAATGTATTCTTATTCGATAATAATTACTACAATCAGTTACGAGGGACTGCCATGGGCATGAGTTGTGCTCCCTTGTATGCAAATTTGACAATGGGTGGTGGGAAAAGTTTGTAGTGTGGACGGAGGCCAACGGCCAATGTACTTACCAGTTGGTCCTATGGCTAAGATTTATCAATGACCTATTAATCCTCTGAAATGGAGAAGAAAAAGACTGGCTCAATTTTGTGCAAATTTGGAATGTTAACAATCTCAATTTGAAATTTACTGAAATGCACAGTCGAGAGTCAATAATCTTCCTGGATGTCTTGGTCAAATCAGACCAAGAAGAAATCATTACTGAACTGTATTGTAAACTGACCAGCTCTAACATGCCGCTCTTTGCTAGCAGCAATCATCCTACGCTGCTCAAGTGCAGTATACCATATGGGGAATTTGTGAGGATTTGGCGTAATTGCACTAAACCAGAATGCTTTAACAAAGAATGCAAATACACTGCATAGAACTTTGTCAGACAAAGATACCCCAAAGCCATCCTAGAGAGAGCATATTTGAAGGCTCGCAATTTAAATCGAAACATTCTGCTTTCAACCAACAGAATGCAAGAAAAAACAGAAAAGAACAAAGAAATGAGGCTAATTCTCACCTATGGTACTCACGCCAAAATTATAAACAAGATATTGCATCGACATTGGCATGTATTACAATAAGATGAAGTTTAATCATCAGTTCTAGAGGAGCGCACCCATATAACTTTTGTAGAAAAACAGTTTCTATCAAAGATTCACTGGTAAGTAGTTTCATGCGCCTGACAACCAACATTTCTAATATCTCTTCTTGGCTAAATGGGAAACTACTGGTTTCTTTAAATGCATGAAGTCCAAAGCATGTAAACATGCCCTAAATAGAACTAATTATGTACATCCATCATTAGGCCATGTGGTAGAATTGAAAACAAGAATCACGTGCAACACAGAGTTTGTCTTATATACCCTCATGTGTTTGTGCGACCTTTGGTACATCGGAAGTACCATTGGAAAGTTGAAACTTAGAATTCTACAACACATGAGAGTGATAAAGAACTTCGATCCATCTTACCCCATGGCCGTTCATTTTAGAGACAAACATGAGGGCAAACTTGAAAGCGTGGGATTTTTTGGACTACACCATATTAAAGACAATCCTCGAGGGGGCAATCGTAAACTTCAACTGCACCAGATGGAAACAAAGCTTATCTTGGACCTCGAAACCAAAAAACACTGGGGACACAATCTCGATGAGGAGTTATATAGATTCCTTGGGACCTAAAAATAACTTAGATCTAATTAATCTCTCTTTTCCAATGTATTTCTTCAGGTATTGTTTATGCTTTTGGAAACCATCTTGATTTACAATTCTTACAAGGTGGTACAATACTTGGGTAACTTTGTCTCACGAGATATGTATTTTATATTACTCTCCCAAGTAGATTTAGCTAATTTTGATAATTTTAATTATTTATCAGTCTCTGTTCTTAGTTGTCCCCTTAACAAAAATGCTAACTTTTTCAATTGTTTTTTTTAGCATAATTTGAAGTATGAGTAAGAAGATCAAATAGTACCTTATGAATGTATCTGTCATGGGGTCGCTGTCATCTATAATGTGACCAGAGCATTTTAACAGTACTTTTATGCCACTATGTAAAGTATTTAGGCACTATGCACTTTATTGTTCCCAAATTGGCAGCTTATTTGACTGGGAATGTTCCGCCATAAAGTCACTGGTAATTTAAACATGCCAGAAACATTCATGCACTATGCACTTTATGGTCAGAGTTTTCCATGGTCCTGTTGTTTAAAGAACCATAATGCACCATGCACCTTATTGAGTACATTCATATACTATGATAGGCATGAATTTCAAGGTTGCAGTTAAATTGAGTTATTCTGTAATGCACTGTGCACTTTATATGAATACGGCTACAGCTTGTATTTTAGAGCCGTGTAAAAATGTGGCTTATAAATAGCAGTCCACAGCAATAGCCGCTCCCCGTAATTTTAGAGGGAAGAGCCAGTCATGTCAATATAATATCAATGGCCTTCCAGCTCTGGCGTAGTGCACCTTATTTAAACAACATGTGAAACATGAGGGAGGCGATGAGCCATATGTACTGAGCACTTTAGTTGAGAGCAATATTTGCACTTGTCAAACAGGCATCTTTATACTCATGAAATATGCAACAACTATGGTGGAATGTTTGTATTAAGTATTTTAGCTGATTCTGCAATTTTTGCATTTAAACACTAATTACCCTTTAGCCCTGGCACATTGCACTTTACTTAAATAACTTGTGACATGTAACGGCAGCTAGGAACTATATGCACTGAGCACTTTAGTTGAAAGCAATCTTTGCATAGGCCAAACGGGTACTTGTATATTTATAATTTTATATTTGTGCAAATTACAATGGCAGTGGTGAAATATATGTATTAAGCACTTTATCTGATTTAGTCATTTCTGCACTTTGCTAAAATTGGTATCCCTACGTGTAATTTAGAGGGACTGAGAATATGACATTATAAGTCATAATTATGGTATTTACAACAAATCTCTCTCAGAGGAGTTACTGTTTGACACTTTCTGCTATAGTCAGCTTTCATTACAGAGTATATGAAACATTGATCCTTTAAGGAATGGAATCCATTACAAAATGGCCACTGCAATTTCTTACTATCAAACCATTGGGTTCTGACGTCTATAGGTGAAAGAGAAGAAGGACAATCAAAAAAGAGAACCATAGAGACTGTAGCTGTGTATATGTGTTGTTATTGTTCAACCAAGTCTATGTACATGAACGAGCGAGAGTGCTGTAAAACGTGTTGTACCGGGTTTTTCTCTCTTTTTAACTAAATGTCGTAAATAAACTGGATATTTAAAGATTTAATTACTTTCTTTTTTTTTGGCGATTGTATCCTGAGGAGTAATTTCCTGGCGTTCGACTTTCATGTGTTCTATCGCTTTTGGGAGAGACTAAATGACTTTCATTTTTTTATATATATATATATATATATATATATATACGGCCTGCAGTTAGGCCGTGTAGTTATGGTTAAGTTGCTCAACTCATAGGAAGAGCACTTTTTGGGTGGCTTATAACTTTGCTCCCCCTGGATGAATCCTCACCAACTTTGCAAAAAAAAAGTTATGGCCCGCTCAGAATTTTTTTGGTAAGTTTGGTGAGGTTTCATCAAAGGGGGGCAAAGAAGGGGGGCAACATTATAGGGGGGCCAAATTTTTTTTCTTCCATACACTGAATGGAAAACAGTTTAGCTCATGTCTACAGTACAAAAACCGCTGGATGGATTTTCACCAAATTTGCGGCAGGAGCGTGCTTTTGTAAATTTGGTGGAAATACATTCAGTATTTTTTTTAAAACGACCAAAAAGTAGGTCAACATTTTTTTTGATATCTGGGTCCGGTCCGTTGACCCATTTCCCTGTTCGGCCTGCGGAGAGCATCCGATTGGCCTAGGAGACGATGTGATGTACATCAAGTGCGTCAGATTTTTGGAAACACCCGCCATGTTGGATTCACGGATATCCGCCGGTGTCCGCGGATATTGCGGAAAAACATTAAAAAACACAACATTGCACTTGCCAAATTTATCAAACAATCTCTGGGGAGGTGAGGGGTGATGAGAATGGGATGGGATATGGACACAAGAAGCCAAAAACTGGTGTTTTTCACCCCCAAAATCCACAAACGCTCCAGATGTTCGGGGATTGTCCTGTGATGTTCACAAACACTTCAGATGTTTGGGGACATCTGTGCCTATTTCTGCATAACAGGGTTGGTGAAAAGCAGTTCTTGGATTGCTTATAACTTTGGCGCCACTCAATAAAACTGCATGAAATTTGGGAATTCTATTCTAGACCTGATTTTGGTGGAATTCTGTAAAGAGGGGGCAAAATTAGAGGGGAGGTCCCAAAATATTGTAAAGGCTTATAAATGTGATGCCATTTGACGAATCTGCACAAACGTTTGCAAACATTTTTTAATCTAGATATAAATGTTTTTGTAAAGTTTGGTGGGTTTTTTTTCAAGAGAGGGCTCAATTAGAGGGGGTCTCAATATTTTTAGATTACTTTGTTGCCGTTTGACAAATGTGGACAAAAGTTTTCAGAAAGATTATAAGGTCCGGAGCCCTTGTTATTTATTTATTTATTTATAATGCGCCGAAGCACGCAGGCATCAGGGTGCAAGTACACAGACACACTTCGCTTGGGCCCATAACTTGTGCTGCTGGGCCCTTATCCCCCTTTAAAAACAACATGTTTTTTGGCATTTTAAGGCCATATACCATCCCATCCTCATCACCTCTCCAGAGATTGTTTCATTAGTTTTACAAGTGCAATGTTGTGCTTTTTAATATGTTTTTACCACAATGTTCACGGACATCATTTTGGCCTCTGCGTCAGATTGGAAAATATAAAGCTGGTGTGCGAAAATAGTTCCATTCGTTTTGCCATGTCTTGTTTGATCATTAAAGTAAGGGACACACCTCGTACATGCCCAAAATCATTGTCTCCACAATGAATTAGTATGATGTCTGGGTGCTCTGTACTTTTCAGACTGAACAATTTTGGGAAAACCTGGAACCAACTCATTCCCCTCAATCCAAACCATTTAATTGTAAAATCTCTGAAACCTAGTTCCATGTTAATATTTAGTTTCTCACAAAAAGCCAGTAACCAAAACAGCCAACTGTTTTCAAACCAGCCATGATATCTGCAGTCTTTTTCTTTGTTTCCAGGATAATTATTCCTAGTTTGAATTTCTAGTAGTTTGTATGAGCAGGGTTTGTATGATCTGTGTATTTTGTAGTTTCTAATTGGTTGATGGTGCTGTTGTAATTATTTGCGGCTATCAAGGAGCCACTCAGTGCGCAGCGTCTAGTTGTGTGTTTGAGGAAGTGTGGTAGCCGCTGCTATCCAAAAGTTTGTGAAGGGTAGCATTTTAGATGCATTAAATGTTTCAGGGGATTGTAAGAGATGAGGCGAGTGGAGGGAGGACCATGAGAAGTCGAGGGGGGCTGGTAGGCATGTTGTAGACACTTGTTTGGAGTTTGGTGGATAGCAAATATATTTTATGATCCGTAGTTTTTGCGAATAGCTGCAGCTATCAGCAAACGGCCATGAAGGGCTGTTGTATAATCGCATCTATAAATAGCACGTGCATCGGCGTGTCAATGCTTTTCATCATTTAATTGGTTATATACATAGATGCAGTTATATTTATAGCTGCGTCTATAAACATACATTTTCTGTGCAATAATCATTTTGTTATGTGGATGATACAGGACAGAATTGTATTTGTGTTTGGTATTTGATCTGGTTAGGTGTTCTTTTTTATTTAGAGATTTGAAGGCCGGCTTAGTTTGATATGGGTTTGCAAAAGAATTACATCTAACCGCAGATACAAAGCAGGATCTGCAATCGTGTCTAATAGCCGCGGCTAGGAAAGATGCTGGGTGAGCGGAAAATAGATTTTTGTGAGTTTCATTGTTTGTTATTGGTTGTTGGTACTGTTCTATGTGTGTAGCTGTCTGAGGGGAAAATGTGTCCTGCATTTTAGTAGTGTTATTAATATTAGTAATAGCACTCATTTTTGGTATTCATTTTGGAAAAGAATAAAAGCCATCATTTTGTGCAGTTTTATCCTTTGACTCCAGAACTCTCACTGTGGATGTGGCAGGGGTGTGACTGGTGTCAACTTAAGTGTTAATACATTTACAGTTTGAAGGTTTATTTGCAGTCTTGTGTGTGTTAGTTATATTTACCACTGCTTGTCACAGGTTTCCCCCCTTCTCACCTGTCTGTGTTGTTTGTTCGAGTTCTTCGATTAAGTTTTCTTTCGCACCGTTCGGGTCTTGTATAACCCTGTGCGTGGGTCCTTGGTTTCCAGCGTGCGGTTCGAGTCCCGTCTCTAGGGAGCGTTCAGATGTCTGGGAAAAAAGTACAGGAAATGGCAAGGAGTGCACTCGGAAGGCGAGTGCGAAGGAAATCCAGGAATACAAGGTGAGGGCAAAAAGGGGAGGATGAAGGAGGAGGAAAATTAGGGGACCGGGAACCAGGAATCAGTGGAAATCGCTACGGCAGCACTCGTCTGACTACTGCAAGCGTTAGCGTTGAGACGCGCAGGGCCACAGGGCGTACAACGCGGAGACTGGCAAACAGCGTTTCACTTTCAGTGGCCATGTTGGGAGTACTGCTGAGTTCAGTCCCCTATGGGTCAGGGACCACGAAGTCCAGAAGGGACACGTCTGGTGGTTCATGACAGCATGCCTCCTCCGAAACCCAGTTTGTCCGGGTTTACCCGTGTGTATAAGGTGGTACCTTCGGAATAGTCTGGGGGCATTTATGTTTGAGACTGGTTCCCAGGTGCGTTCACTGGGAGGGTACCCTTTCCACTCGACCAGATACTGTAGCTGACCACGCCTGTACCTGGAGTCACATATTCTGGACACTTTGTATTCTAATTGATCATTGACAACCACAGGGGTAGATCTTGGAGCAGTCCGGGAGGACTGGACGTATGGTTTCACAGAGAAGTGTGAAAAACTGGGTGGATCCTCTTCCAGGATTCTGGTAGTTTGAGTCGGAAGGCCACTGGGTTAACGATTTCCTTTATGGAAAAAGGGCCATAGTACCAGGGAGCCAACTTATTTGGTCGCAAGTGTCGAGGCAGTAGTTTCGAGGATAGCCAGACCTTATCACCCACTGCGTATGAAGGCCCTGGTTGGGAGTACTGCTGAGTTCAGTCCCATTTTGGGTCAAGGACCACGAAGTCCAGACGGGACACGTCCGGTGGTTCATGACACTGCTATCAGTTGGTCATTATGATTCCTTCTATCTGAATATTTTGAATATGGTGCTTCTTGCTTGGTTCTTCTTGATACTTGAATGACTTCTTCATCTGATTGAAAATATTTTGAAATATTTTTAAACAATTGAAGATATAATACACTTTAAAAATATTTGTTTTGGTTGTATTGACATTTGATCGTAGGTAGATAAAGTATATCTGTATGGTGACTGATATGTGTTCCTTAAAATGTTATAGTTAGTCTCATTTTATATAAATATAAAGAATGGACTTTATTTTTATTTTTTCTCGTTCGTTTTCTTCAGTGTCTACTTTTTTAAATTTCTTCCTCTGTAGGATAATTGTCCTACAGCCAATGCATGTAGTTTTCCACTTTAGTGTGGTAGAACGAAATACTGCTTTTCACTTCAGATATTAGAATTAGCAATGGAGGAAGAGTACATGAGGAGAGAAGGTGGAATGTTTGTATTTACTTTCTGATTAGTTGTTCAATGTCTGTGTGGTGGGTATCTGCCAATAGGATGTCAAGTACCTCAGATGCTGTTGAACTGCTGAACCTATCAGATAATGCTTTTTTGTGATGTTTATTTGTTACAATAAAAGTGTAGAGTATATTGTCTCATTATAGTAATCATTTTTCTATATAGTACATTTGTATTGCTTGAGAGTGAGGGGTAGTTTTAGGAGAGTGTGCTATTTTTGGGGTATATTTATTGTTTCATTGGTTTTGTGAAACATGGAGAATTTTGAGAATGGGGTTCATAGTTATGTTGAGGAGATAGGTGATGTGTTGTCAAAGCATTGGCTTATAAAGATTTTTTGGTTTATATAATATTATTTAAGACAGAGTATTTGAAATGACAGGTGTATGCTGTAATTGTAGAGAAATATTTTTGACAGGGAGCACAGGTTTTTATTCTTTTCAGGAAAAGAAAATTAATTAATCATCTAAAGAAAGAGCACAGAGAAATGTTCCAAGAACTGTAATAGAGGTGAAGATTATTTTTCTGATTGAACATTTATTTTTTGGTTACATATTGGTAAAATAACCCAAAGGCTCTTTTAAGAGTAACCCAAGGAACTTTTTTAAGTATATGGGAAAAGGAAAATACCGTTGGTGCCTTTTTTTTAATAGCCGCGATTACAGTAGCAGCCAATGAAACATTGTGTCCTGTCAGATGTATTATAGGCGCAGGCACCAACCAGAAGGTGGGTTATTGCCACAAGTACGATTAAGGCAATGGGACGTTGTGCATTTTTGGCCAGGGTAGCCGCATTTATGAGTATTGCTTTAGCCGCGGGTATGGCGATTCCAATTTCTGTGCATTGATAATGTTGTTCCATTGATTTTACACTACACAATTTCACATGTTTCTGATTCCATGCCCTTATGTGTACCTTTATGTTGTCTGAATTGTCACAACATGTCAATATGTATTTCTGAATCTGTTAACATTTTATGGGTAGCCGCGACTACTAGCAGTTGACTCGATCCGCAGGTATGAACGCTCCAACCGTACGTCATACTTTGTGGCTGGCTTTGCTAGCCGCAGGTATAAGCCACCGGTTGTAGCCATGCTTATAGCTGTTTGTATATTGGTGCAGTGATCATATTATATTATGGATGTTTTTTCACAGATGTGTACATGCGTTTCTGTTTGGATGTTCTCACCTGAAGACTAATGTGAATTGATTTTGAAACCTTTGTAATATGTGTTTTTGAACGCATTTGAAAAATGTACGTATAACCACATCTACAGGTGCTTTTTCATTGTGTAACCGGGGTTATAGCCGCAGTTATGTTATTTGGCAAATTAGGACAAAAAAATATTTGTTTTAATATAATGTGTAAATATTGTATAAAGTATTCTTTGAAGGATTGTTTTAGGGTTTATTGATTGATATAGGTCGTAATAAAAAGGTTTTCGGCATTTTACTTGTTTGCTTTCTACAGTCCTTTTGTTGTGCTATTGATTTGTGGAAGATATGAAAGTAACCTTTTTGTGAACTTTTGACAGTCTGATCCCAAAACCGAGAGTGTGCACATGTTCTCTGTTTGGCTATGGTGAAGATCTATTCGTTATTTGAAGCAGCTGATGGCGAGTGATAGTGTGTTTTTATATATTTTATGTACATTTTAATTGTTGTATTTCTAAGCTAAATTAAGTATGATTAGGTGTCTAATCTGGTCAAGTTTTCAAGTATTGTTTGTAAAGTAAGGTTTTCCATATTTTACTTCAGTGATTAAGCAGTATGTCATGTAATGCTATACTTATGTTTGACAAAACATATTTCCAAATAAGAGTTGTTTCTCACCGACATTGGAAGATGTGATATGAATGTGGGTGCGTAGGAAATCCTACTGTGTACCAAACAGAATAACTCTACCCGTCACAAGCATTGTGGCTGTGTGTGTGCTTTGTAGTTGGATATTAAGCTGTTTTGCAGTGACCGTATATAGATGATTTTGTACTCTCTTAGAAATGTGGAAGTATTTGAATGTGGCTTTCAAATTTGGAAGTTTTCTGAGGCAGTGCACCTGGTGAATGCAAACTTGGTTACAATATTTGACAATGTTATTTTGATTAATTGTGGAGATTAGTGGATTCTGCTAGCTTACTGGGAAAGCTAGATGGGGCATTTGTTTAAAGTGCAGTATTTCCACTCTCTTGTAATTGTTGGTGGTAAGTTAGAAATAATAATTAAGAACCACATTTGGTAGATACACAATTTGCTTCGAAATGGTGTGCTTTGGAAGGGCAGGAATTTAATTGGGTTTCATGCTATGTAATTCAATAAGCTGTTACACAATGCACTGACATAGGTAGATTTAAAATCAATGGGGATGCATAGTGGGATGAGGGAAACAGTATTATTGATGAGGTTCGCTAAGATAGCTTTCTGGGGCTGGCCAGGGCACTTGGACATTCAAACCCTAGTGGAGTGGGGATGGGCAGTGAAGGGAGGCCATACATGCTGATAGGAATGAGCAGGGAATTAACCCTTTTATGTTTCACATTGCCATTATAGGCGGAGGATATATCTAATCTCTGATTAGGACAATGTATCCACGTTCCTTGATGACATACTAAATTGCAGATATTATAGTACGACAACTTAAGGTGTACCAGTTTAAAGGTGCCATATTCAACGTTTTTTCCCATTCCAACATGTATATGACCAACATTGAAGCAAAGACAATAAAAATTTGGTTTAACCACCAATCCACTGGAATAAGGGCCTTGAAAATGACCAAGGTCGAAACACGTGTCGGCTGACCACATTAAGAATACATCTTTAACTCGAGAACAACTATTTGCAATACTTTGAATCCATTTATTCCTGATACAACATAATCATGTGCAGGGAGACAGTGTGAGAGTCACCACTACCCAACACAATCTGATACAATGTGTTGAGTAGTAGAAGTAGTTATTACTTTGTATGTGAAAGACAGGATAATGGGTTAGGCCATTGGCACATGATGTTTAAATAGGTGGAAACAGGTGAGGTGCTTGACTTTACATGTTATTTGATGAAGACTGCTAAAAAGGACTGTTTAAATGGGTGGTAGGAGGAGGAAGGTTATGACATGGCACAGTTTTGTGACTAGCAGTCGACCGAATACTGTCTGTTTGGAGTTGGCCTAGAGTTCTTAAGGAGAGGCTTGTAAGGTGTGAAAACTGGAGCTGAGCTGGGTGGAGCAACTAAGTGGTAGTGCATTATGTTGCAGCTCTCTTGTCTTAATACTTTTCTCATTAATTAACAACACACCAGAGAATCATCAATGGTTGGTTGGTACATCAAAGGAAAGATGTGTTAGAAATTATCTTGCAACACCTTTATGAATGAGAATAAAAACAATTATGCAATTGTGTGTCATGTTGTTTTCAAGTGAATGTTTCTTCTCTTTAGATGTTGTTTGGGAATTGTTGTCTAAAGTTATGATTAGAGCATGTGAGGTATTACTGAAGAAATATATAGTAGGATGTGGTAGAATGGTGTTATTGATGAGGCATGCTAGCTTTGTGGGGTTGATCACTTGGTCATTAAAACTGTAGTGAGAGTGGGGATGGGAACTGGGTGGAGGACATACATGCTTATATGTTTTGTTGAGTAGCAGTAGTAGCGATTAGTTTGTTGGTGAAAGCATGATAGACAGTCAGGCCATTCTCTTATTATGGTGAAGTAGGTGAAAACAGGTGAGGTGGTTCATTTAGCATGTATTATTATGAGAATGGCTAAGGAGGACTAATTAAATGGGTGGAGGAAGAAGAAAGGATGTGGCAGTGCCCAGTTATGTGACCAATAATATACTCAATAATGTGTGCCTGGAGTTGGCCTATAGTTGTTTAGTAGAGGGTTCTGGTATGAAAACCAGAGCTGGGTGGATCATCGAAGTGGAAGTGTTTTAGCTTGCAGCTATGTTCTTTTATCACGTTACTTATGAATTGAGGACACACTAGAGATGAATGAATAATTGGTTGGTGTATGAAAGGAAAGATGTGTTGCATATTATTTTGCAACATGTTTATGAATGTGAATGAACAAATTATGGTATTTGTTTGACGTGTTTCCAGTGAACATTTCTTCTATTTAGTAGTTGTTACGGAACTGTACTCTGAATTTCTGTGTACATTATGTGAGGTATTATTTAATAAATGTAAAGTGCTACGGGGGTTCTGATATTATTGATTAGGTTTGGTAGGGTAGCGTTATGGGGCTGTATACAGGACTTGGCCATTTAAACTTTAGTGAGAGTGGGGATAGGTAGTGGAGGGAGGATATACATGCTGATATGTTTTGTTAAGTAGTAGTAGTAGTGATTAGTTTGAAGGTCCCTTTGTGAATCACAGCAGTCAATTTGGAACAGGTTTTCCGTGGTTGCCATCATGCGAAAAGAGACCTAGTCCCTGTTTGATTTGAATGGCGGTGGCAAATGTTTTTTTTTCAGATAGGAGATGTGCTCCACTTGAGCAAATTTCCAGTCAGGAATGAAAAAAATATCTGCATCCCAGGAAAACCATGCAGTGTGAACAACTTTTACGCTTGGGCTGGCAGGCAGACACAGGGTTTTATGTCCTATAGTCTTGACTGAGGCCCTTGCTTTGCTTGGCCCTACAAAGCCAAGGCTGGCGGGCTGTTAAACCCTGTCCCTGCTCATCAGTCTGGGCATGAAAGTTGTATTATATATTGAAAATATAAAGAAACACAATCTGTGACCTTTACCATCGCATTTTATTTTTATACAGCTTTCTTGTAAGATGCTAGCAAGAAAATAACAAAATAACAACAACGTGCCATAAGAAAGAATCATCTGCAGGAAAGTACAGTTGTAGAATGTAATATTTTAAAAAGTAGTGTTGTTAAATCTGTAGATATAAATCCTGTAGATAATACAACAATACCTGTTATTGATAATAGTTTTGAAAATCTGCAATTTCAAATAGGAGATATGCCATCTGAGAAAACTCATTGAACCGAGAATGTTTTCCTTAAAAGCAAGAAAAGAGAAAATGTATCAAATGTGTTACCAGCTAGTAAAAAAAGAAAGATTTTTAGAAGAAAGGGTAGCCATTGGGCTATCAAGTTGAAACAGAGGATATATATATTATATATATATATATATATATATATATATATATATATATATATATATATATATATATATATATATATATATATATATGTAAAAATACACATGTGTGAAGGAAAGTTGTAACACTTCAAAAAAAACCCAACCACAACATGTAGAAAATAAAACCTGCACACACGACCAAACCGCTTGTACAAAAAACGTATTTTATTGCATTTCAAAAAGACTCATGCAACCAACACTGCCTAATGGCTTAAAAGGGGCAGACATAATGACCATGCCTCCCTTGCTGACAATCAGGTAAAAAGAACACTCACCCCACCAGGGTGGAAACCGCCACGCGTTCCGCTTGATTAACAAGCTTCCTCAGGCTATTTACTTCCCAAATACGTTCAGCATCGGTCTTAAGCTCCTCCCATTTGCTTTTAAGTTACCGATCATGTGATCGCAAGAGGCAGTGGTAGTAAACTCACAAATTTGCGGCCATCTTTGAAAGGATTAAAAGTGACTACATTTCGATTGGCGCTAATCCCATATCAGCTAGTGCTAGAATGGAAAATGAATGAAAAGCGCGAGAGAAGACGCATACCAGATGCTATACCCTATTTCCTGACAAAACATTAAAAACAATAATGATGTGTTGCTGAGCGCCAGTGCGCTAAAATATCATTAAATGGCTTGGTTTCATCTTACATGATGAAAACCACAAACCATTCCATGGTGCGGAGTGTCCTCTACTGAAGCCAGAGAAAACCATTTATAAGCTGTTATGGTCTGAAATGGAGATACAAACACAAAATTACCTGTACTACAAAATTTGTAGTCTATGCAATCACATGTGAATGCGGGTTACACTACATTGGTTCAACTATAGGAGCCCTTAAACTGCGTATACTTCAACACTATAGAGCTATCAAAAACAGGGACCTTTTGGGTTTTTTTTGAAGTGTTACAACTTTCCTTCACACATGTGTATTTTTACATATTTAGAAATCCGGCCAAGATTTCTTTCCCTAGCACCAGCTACGTGAAGGCTGAGCACTATTTTTGGCATATCAGTTGTTTTTTATATATATATATATATATGTGTATATATATATATATATATATATATATATATATATATATATATATATATATATATATATATATATATATATATATATATATATATATATATATATGACATGGCCACGGTAGTGGCCATGTAGTTATGGTTAAGTTGCTGTTTCCATAGGAAGAGCACTTTTTGGGTGGCTTATAACTTCGCTCTCCCTGGACGGATCCTCACCATACTTTGCAAAAAAAGTGTTTGGGTCACTCTGAATTTCTTTGCAAAGTTTGGTGAGGATTCGTCCAGGAGGGGCAAAGTTATAGGGGGGGTCCCAAAACTTTTTTTTTCCCATAGACTGAATGGGAAAAAAATTTTGCTCGCGCCTACAGCCCAAACCGCTGGATGGATTTCCACCAAATTTGGACCAGGAGCAGCGGCTTGGTCCCGAAAGCGTGCTTTTGCAAATTTGGTGAAAATCCGTCCAGTAGTTTTTTTTAAAATGACCAAAAAGTAGGTAAAAAAAAATTAGTGAAATCTGTGTTCGGTTCGCGGACACACTTCCCTGTTCGCTCCGCGGACAGTGTCCTGATTGGCCAATCGTCTTGCGTGATGTTCGCGGATATGCAACGTGTTCGCTGATTGGACGGCGTGGAGCGTGAAGCGCGTCAGATTTTCCAGTAGCGCCCGCCATCTTGGATTCGCGGACGTCCGCGGACAGCGCAGTGAAACTTTGTTCAAAATGTGTATTTTGTAGAGTGTGTTGGTGTGTAGGAGTGTTTGGGGAGGGTGGGAGTGTATGAGATAGGATGAAAGTTGTGTTTTTTATGTGTTAAACGTTCTTTTTGTGTTCGATTTGTTTGCAGACATCACAGGTGTTCTGAAATGTTCTAAATAAACTGACTGGGGGGTGTTCTAAGGACTCAATATGTGTCCGTTTTGTTCGCAAGCAAAGTGAAACTATTCTAAGAACACTCGCGGTGTCCGGGGAGTGTTCGTAGGGGGTGTCCTGAGGACGCTGTCCGTATTGTTCTCTGCCAAGTTGAATGTGTTCTAAGAACACACGCGGTGTCCTGAAATGTTCGCAAATAAACACAATGGGGGTGTTCTGAAGACATTTTTGAGAACACTCCCGGTGTCTTGAAATGTTCGTAGGGGGTGTCTTGAGGACGCTGTCCGTATTGTTCTCTGTCAAGTTGAATGTGTTCTAAGAACACCCGCGGTGTCCTGAAATGTTCGCAAATAAACAAAATGGGGGTGTTCTGAAGACGTTTTTGAGAACACTCCCGGTGTCCTGAAATGTTCGTAGGGGGTGTCCTGAGGACGCTGTCCGTATTGTTCTCTGTCAAGTTGAATGTGTTCTAAGAACACCCGCGGTGTCATGAAATGTTCGCAAATAAACAAAATGGGGGTGTTCTGAAGACGCTTCTAAGAACACTCGCGGTGTCCGGGGACTGTTCGTAGGGGGTGTCCTGAGGACGCTGTCCGTATTGTTCTCTGTCAATTTGAATGTGTCCTAAGAACACTCGCGGTGTCCTGAAATGTTCGCAAATAAACAAGATGGTGGTGTTCTGAAGACGCTTCTAAGAACACTCCCGGTGTCCTGGAATGTTCGTAGGGGGTGTCCTGAGGACGCTGTCCGTATTGTTCTCTGTCAAGTTGAATGTGTTCTAAGAACACCCGCGGTGTCCTGAAATGTTCGCAAATAAACAAAATGGGGGTGTTCTGAAGACGCTTCTAAGAACACTTGTGGTGTCCGGGGAGTGTTCGTAGGGGGTGTCCTGAGGACGCTGTCCGTATTGTTCTCTGTCAAGTTGAATGTGTCCTAAGAACACTCGCGGTGTCCTGAAATGTTCGCAAATAAACAAAATGGGGGTGTTCTGAAGACGCTTCTAAGAACACTCGCGGTGTCCAGGGAGTGTTCGTAGCGGGTGTCCTGAGGACGCTGTCCATATTGTTCTCTGTCAAGTTGAATGTGTCCTAAGAACACTCGCGGTGTCCTGAAATGTTCGCAAATAAACAAGATGGTGGTGTTCTGAAGAAGCTTCTAAGAACACTCCCGGTGTCCTGGAATGTTCGTAGGGGGTGTCCTGAGGACGCTGTCCGTATTGTTCTCTGTCAAGTTGAATGTGTCCTAAGAACACTCGCGCTGTCCTGAAATGTTCGCAAATAAACAAGATGGTGGTGTTCTGAAGACGCTTCTAAGAACACTAGCGGTGTCCGGGGAGTGTTCGTAGGGGGTGTCCTGAGGACGCTGTCCGTATTTTTCTCTGTCAAGTTGAATGTGTTCTAAGAACTATCGCGTTGTTCTGAAATGTTCGTAGGGGGTGTCCTGAAAACGGTGTCCGTATTGTTCGCTGGCAAGTTCGCAGACATTTAAAGCTTCCCATAGATCATAGTTGAAATGTTTGACTCTATGGATGTGATATGCTGCGGTGGTTGTTGCCAGGGCATAGAGTCTTGAGTGCATGGCCATTTGGCCATGCACCCAAGACTCTATGCCCTGGCAACAACCACCGCAGCATATCACATTCATATTTGCTTATAACTTTGGGTGAAAAACAAATGTATAAGGAACAAAGGTATTAGATACTATGGATGTGATATGCTGCTATGGTTGTCCTTATTATTGTATACTTACTGTTTGGTCTAGTAATGGGAGTCCATGTTTTTCTTCTTCATTTCTGTGATAAAAGAAAATAGCATGTTAGTATTAGTATTTTGTAATGACTTATTACATTGTATAAGCAATATACTTTTATTTTTTTTCGACCCTCATATTTAGTAGAGTACAAATCAGAGTACTGTGCAATTTGCTCAGTTTCTGTATTTGTTGCTAAAATCATTGGGTCTGTGGAAGAAAAAAAAAATCCATGTTGGATTAAAAAAAAACCCTTTTTCTGTTATGCTACAGTTTATTTGTTTGTTTGTTTTCAGTGTTCACTTTTTGTTTCTGGCTAATGCTTTATACTTTGCTTTGTTGTATTTTTTTGGAGCAGTAACAGATTCTTCATTTGTTTTGATATTATAAAATTTTGGAGCAGTTAGATACCAATTGGCGTATTCTAACTGTCTATTTTTTTAATATATTTTAGTGGTTTTGATTTATCTATTTGGATATTGTTAAATTTTGGGACAGTTAGATACCAATTGGCGTATTCTAACTG
The DNA here is from genome assembly GCF_040938575.1 of Ambystoma mexicanum. Classification (NCBI taxonomy): domain Eukaryota; kingdom Metazoa; phylum Chordata; class Amphibia; order Caudata; family Ambystomatidae; genus Ambystoma; species Ambystoma mexicanum. Next base: position 278,969,622 of record NC_090933.1, on the reverse strand, counting down.
TGTATTTTTTGGCCTAATTTAGTGGTATTCATTTATCTGATTAGTTGTTGTAGAATCTTTGAGCAGTTAGATAGCTTTTGGAGTATTCTAACAGTTTATATTTTTTTAACACAAATTTACTTAAAGGTTTAAATACAGTTTATTTATCAAATTTTGGTTTTAAGAACATCAAATAAGCGTTTGTAAGATTTGCTGGTAATCTATGCTTTAGAGTAATGGTACTATCATTACATTCAAACCATCCACATTTCTTTTTTATATATGCTGTGTAGTGCCCTGAATTGGTTGTGGCTCCTGCGTGGTAGATTATACCTATTGTTGTGAAGGTTTTCTTACCAAGTGATATTTGACTATGTGTGAATCCAGTCAGCTTGCAGTTGTTTTTGGTACCATCTGCATTGTAACGTAAAAGCATTAGTATTACGCATTAACTATGTGTTTGTATTACTAACGTGGAGCGATTATCTGAATTGCAGGTAGAGCATAATCTACCATGGTTTGCATTTTGTACAAGTTGCTGAAATGGAATGGATTCACAATTTGGTATTGATATATATATGAAGCCTTCATTGGGAATTTCTTCTTGTGTCACATTGTTGCACAGAGTGCATGTATGTTTCCACATGTATGAAATCTGGAAGATTTCATTTATAGGTATGTTTTTGTTTTCCAGTACTAATAGTAAGTACATTAGAAATTCTTGTGGATCTTCCTGTGAGTTTATAGTGAATTTCACCATTCCAGCACAGTAGTCCAATTGTCGTCTTATTCCAAAAACACTATATGTGTTGTCAGGATTGTTTGCTGCATTTCTGTGAAGTACTTACATTTGCAAACACAAAGGGTCTGTACTGTGTAAGTAAATGTTGTCAACAATTGGTGGTAATTGAAATAGAATATTCATTGCTACATTTGCATTGCAACTTACACCAACTATATTTGAGAATTTCAATGGTCCAGGTAGTTCTGTATCTAACTGCTTTTTTTGGAGTTTGTCTTCCTTCTTTAAAGAAGTACCTGGTTTACTTTCTCTAATTGATTCTTTTTTGTTTGTGGTACTTGATGAAGTATTAGTTTCTTTTACTCTCTTTGGAGGATTTGCAGTGACGTCCTGTTGCAATTCTGTTTGATTTAGTTTTCTTTTACAACGTTTTAGTTTTTGTGGAACAGAATATGTGTTTAGATGGGGAGTGTATAGTGAGCGAAGTCTATTATATTCTAAAATGCAAGCAATATCAGCGTTTACTTTACTTGCATCAAAGTTGATTAGAAATAGACCGTCAAGTGTACGTAAGCGTGATAGTGCTACGTAGCTCATGCCTTCTTTAAAGACTGTGTTACCAATATCTATCATTGCTTTGTCTAGGGTAAGACCTTGTGATTTATGAATCGTGACTGCGTATGCAAGAGTTAGAGAAAATTGTTCTCTGCGTACATACATATCTTTGAAGAGAAGGAATCTATCTGTTGAGCGTCCTATCCGTTTTACTTCTGAAAGTTTGTCAAAGAGTATATTGACAAACTGAATTTTGTTGTCACGTGGGTATGTTTGAAAGCCAACAACTGTACCCAGTGCTCCATTAACTAGTCCTTGGTCCACGTCAAGGTTACGTTTAAGCATTACTCTGCAATTTAAGGATAATTTTAACATCTTTTCTAAGCCTGCTGTGTTTGAGATTGATTTTTCTAAACTATTTAGTCTTGTTGTGGCTTGGTCACACATGGGTAGTGTCATACCATGTACATCTAGTTTGTCTGTGGCGCTAATTTCCATTATTGGTTGAATTTCTTTACTTAACATTATTTCATTGAATTTGAGACAGCTTGCAAGAGTTGGCATTAAGGCCATACAATTGACATTTTTGTGGGCTAATTGTTCCATAACATCTGTAGCACATGCATTATCGCCATAAAGTGCATTAATGTGCCGGGTTTTCAATGTTGCTTCTGCTTCTTTAGAAAGTATACCAACTCTCAAACTTTTTAAAATGTTGGCATAAGTGAGCTCTGCAGATTGGCGCATGTTTTCTGTTAATTCTCTGTATTGGAAATGTTGCCAAAGGTTGACATTTCCAATGCTGCCAACAGTTTTACGGCAGAGATTGTGCCCTAATGTTTTAAAAATAGGTTCACCTTTTACTGGTGTTAATTGAAGCAGATCTCCAAAAACAATAATGTGTTTTCCTGCAAAGAGCTCTTCATAGTCTGTTTTGAGTACTTCTTGTAATCTGAGGTGAATCAAAGCTAACATCAGGTTGGAGACCATGCTCACTTCATCTATTAGTAGCATTTTCATTTGTTTCAATACTCTGCGTAATTCCATTGCAGCTTCTGCAGAAAGTTTGTAATAGTCTAATTTGTTCTGGTGTTCTACTGGTAATAGTAGTAATCGGTGTAATGTAACACCACCTATGTTGTAGGCAGCTAAACCTGTGGGGGCAGTGACAACAGCTGACAGTTTGTTGTTTGTCAATTGTTGAAGGATCTTACTAATGATTTTGATTAGGAATGTTTTGCCAGAACCAGCTTCACCACTGACGTACAGTAGTATAGGTTTATAATTATGGCAGGAACATTCTTTATTTTCATGTTTTACACCATGTGCTATTTGTTTTGTTACTTCTTAAAAATGCTACTTTGCTCATTGTTTAGTTTTGATTGTAGTATAGTTAAGTCTTCCTTATCTTCATACTGACACATGGTGTTTTCTACTTCTAGCATAGCCAATTCTGCCTCATTTGTTATTAGTGGTTCTCCCAGTGGTTCTTGGCTTCCTGTTACAGAAGGTTGACTACTGTCAGGAGTATCCTTATCTAGTTGGGCTTGGAGTTCTTCTTCATGTTGCTGTTCATTGTGCAACATTGTTTTGTACTGTGTAAAGTTTACATCAGTTATAGTGCTTTCATTTGCTTTGAAAGCATCCTCATATGAGTCATAGTTATCTAGTAATTGTTCTTCTTTTCTCCATGGTTTGAAGAGTTGTAGCAGGGACATGTAATATACCTCTTTATGTTGAGGGGTCTTCAATGACAATTTGATATGATTAATTAAATTTGGTTTAGTGAGTTTAACTAAGCTGCCTTCACAGTCTGTCACTCTATATTTACCTTTTTTTTCATCAGGTTTCATATTATTTTTGTATGTGTAGTTTTGGGCTATTTGGTATAGACACATGTTTTCCAAAGTATTACTTCTGTTTGGGTAGTATGTGTCCAATAAATTGTTTTTCAAAATGCCTTGGCTGTTGGGATCATGTTTGGCTATTGTTTCTATATCTTCATATGATTTTAGAACTCTTTTTCTAGATTTAGCTGAACCAAGACTTAGCCATACTATATTTTCAGATTTACCATACAATGAAGTACCAGTTAAACAATCAGCTGCTTCATAAGATCCACATTCTCTATGGGTGAGCATTTTTATGCCCAAGCTGTATAATTTCTGAGATACTGTTTTATCTGATGACAGGTCATTCCAGAGGTCTTGGAGCTCTGTCTTTTCTGCTTTAGTTAAGTATGCTGTGACATATCGTGCAACTGCAGTAGAATTGTCTCCAATGTACTGCACATCTATGTTTGCATTCCATAAGTGGGCAATGATTGCATTATAATCATTGATATATTTTTCTTCTTCTTTTCTTTTTATGTAATATGTATTTTTAGGTGACTTACCTTTAAAACTATGTCTAACTGAAGACATGAGGTTGTTTACTTGACCTGTATTTGTAACTGGTCTAGGGAAACCAAATCGGCATTTGGTGTAGTATTTGCCTTTGTTTTTGTATTTGCGACGACAATATTTTCCACATTTGTGTCTTTGAAATTGTAAAATTTGTGCATGAAGATCACTATTTGTGGATTCTGATGGAATTTCACAAGAAACATATTTTTCAATAAACTGTAAAACAGTGGCATCACTGTCTTGACCAAATTTAGGAGCATCTTTAATCCATAAAAGCATGTGGATATGTGGTGCTCCTCTGGCTTGGTATTCTTTTCTCCAAAAGAAGTGTTGTACTTCTCCAAGGGGAGGAACAGTTTTATTACAAATAAAATGTAGCATAGCAATGAAGCGATGGTGAAAATATTTTGAAACATTAACAGGATCCAAAGAACAAAGTTCTCCTGGTGTTAGTATATCTATGTTTGTTTTGTTTTTGTTTGATATGCGTAGGAAATCATGTAAATCTTCCCATGCACATTCTGCACAACTTAATGTAACAAACCAAGTGGATGGGCCAAGGTTTCTGATCATACAACGTACATCTCCATGACGTTGAAACCAGTACTGTTTAGTACCACGCATATTTGCTAATAGATTTGTAATATTTGATTGTAAAACCTCATCCTTTTGTTACACTTTTTGTAATAATTGTGTAGCTGTCATATTTTGAAAATGTGATCCTGATTTTAATATGTGTGCAACTCCGTAACATAAAGTTGCTAGTTCACTTTCAAAGAGAAGGTGGAATACGTATTCCACATTTTGTCTAAATCTGGGATCTTCAGAATACATCCGTAATGAGCGGTATTCTGATGCTGATATTTGAATAGGTCTGTCATCATACCTTCCTCCTTTGCCAGTAGGAAAGAGTAGAGGAAAAGCACGTGCTTCTATACTTTTTTCCCATATGCTGATTGGTGATCCTTTTGTTTGACGCATTTGGTATGTTTCCAGTACATCTTCTATGGTGTCATTAGAGTCATTAGAGTGCAAAGGATGAATTGTATAATGCTCCTCTGGCTTGGTATTCTTTTCTCCAAAAGAGGTGTTGCACTTCTCCAAGGGGAGGAACAGTTTTATTACAAATAAAATGTAGCATAGCAATGAAGCGATGGTGAAAATATCTTGAAACATTAACAGGATCCAAAGAACAAAGTTCTCCTGGTGTTAGAATATCTATGTTTGTTTTGTTTTTATTTGATATGCGTAGGAAGTCATGTAAATCTTCCCATGCATATTCTGCACAACTTAATGTAACAAACCAAGTGGGTGGGCCAAGGTTTCTGATCATACAACGTACATCTCCATGACGTCGAAACCAGTACTCTTTAGTGCCACGCATATTTGCTAATAGATTTGTAATATTTGATTGTAAAACCTCATCCTTTTGTTGCACTTTCTCTAATAATTGTGTAGCTGTCATATTTTAAAAGTGTGATCCTGATTTTAATATGTGTGCAACTCCGTAACATAAAGTTGCTAGTTCACTTTCAAAGAGTAGGTGGAATATGTATTCCACATTTTGTCTAAATCTGGGATCTTCAGAATACATCCGTAATGAGCGGTATTCTGAAGCTGATATTTGAATAGGTCTATCATCATACCTTCCTCCTTTGCCAGTAGGAAAGAGTAGAGGAAAAGCACGTGCTTCTATACTTTTTTCCCATATACTGATTGGCGATCCTTTTGTTTGACGCATTTGGTAAGTTTCCAGTACATCTTGTACGGTGTCATTACAGTGCAAAGGATGAATTGTATAATGGTCTAAAGTATTTGATATTGTAGCAGGATCTAGTAGCTCAAATTGACCAGCTTCTTGTGTTTCTTGAATTATTTCAGTTGTATCTTTCAAGTTTTCTTCAATATTAATTTCTTTGTAATATTCATTATTCTTTTTAAGATATTGGAAGGCTTGTCTAACTTCATATAAATCTACCAGCTGTTGCCATATTTTTTTGTCTTTTGTAGGTACTCCATTTACTAATATAATTAAAGATTGCTGCATTGGACGTTGCACTCCTAGAGTATGCACATTTTCTTTTAGATTAAATGGTAAATAATCTACTTTTCCACGAATGCCTTTTACCAATTCAGAGGGAGGTAATTTTGCTGTTTTTGGTTGAAGGCGTATTATTGCTTGAAATGGGTGTACTGTTTGAATTATGATGCTCTCATATAAATTAAGTTGTAGAGGTTTTGGTACTGGGTATAGTTCCAAATTATTTGTGATAGAACGCGAAGGAGTTTGGTTGTTGTCAAGTTTTGTAGTGCAATAACTGCAAAGTATTAAGAGCTCAGTTATTTCATATTTGTTTTATGATACAAGGTAGAGAGCTAATTCAAACCATTTAGAATCTTCATTGTCTTCTATTTTGTATGATAGGTCCACAGTTTTTGTGTTACTTTTATAAACAATTCTACGGCAACATACACATACATGGTTTGGTAATTCAGCTGATGTACCTTTAAATTTTAGTATTTCTTTTTTGTATGTGTTTAGCAAAAGGTTGCCATGTGTAGAATTGTTGCTTAATTGGTTTAAAGCTATTTCATTCTGTAAATGGGTTTCACTTCCAAAATATTTTTTCTGGATATAGTGAATTTCTTCAAGTAGGTCTTTTGCTGTACCATGTAGAAGGATGTTATTTAACTTTGCTAGTGCTAAAGCAGGACTTTTAGCATAGTACAGTTTATAGACTAGATTTCTTATAGTTGAATGATGTGTTGATATCCTTTTGATATCATGGAAAGTGGTTTTACAAGTAGGTCCTGTAATGCAGGCCAGTGAATGTCCTTGTAGTCCTGTGTACTTGCGCACTGGACAGGTATCTATATTTTGCAGTAATTTAATTTTGATTTTGTCTTTGCTTTTTACATATTTATTGAGGAATTGGCGTAAAGATTTGAAACATTGTTTGGGAATGTTACACATTGACGTGCATGGCCATTTGTACACTAGACGTTCTGATTCAGTTGAATGGAGGGGTAATTCTAAGTTTTCAGGGCATATTTTTGTAAGGAGTACTTCTTGTTCCATTATGGTATTATTCACTTTTTCATAACCTCGACCACTGCTATTTTTGGGAATTGTATTTGTTTGCTTTTGTTTGTACGCTTCTTCATTAAAATTTGGTTCTGTGCTCGTAGTGTGATTCCATTCACCTCCGCAGATACTTAAGAAGTTCTTTCTGTTGACATTTCGCTTATTGAGAAGTCTTTTTTGTAATTTAGTTATTAGTTTTGTTAGTGGTTTCATTTTGTTTAACAGTAAAATAAATACATTTCTTTTGAGAAGAATTGCACTGTCCATCAATGCTTCTAAGATTAATTTCCTACGATAGGTTTTAAGCTTTGAACCTGATTTCTCTCCTGTTTTTATAAGATTTTGAAGGACTTTGCGACGGTATATTTTGGCTAAAATACTTTTCCTGGTATGCTTACTTTGCACTATATTAAAATTTGAAGAAGTAGTTTTATCTGTACTGATAGCTGATTTTCTGCTAATTGTTTTTTGGTTTGTTTTACATTTTGATAGAGGAAGCAAAGTTGTTGTACTTGAAACTTCTTGTGTTTCACTAAATGATTGCATTAGCTGTTTTGTTTCAATTTTTTTTACAAATTCTGCTAGAGATGGATGCTTATGTTGGACACCTTTATTTTCATTTGCTCTACTTTTGCGTTGCTTTCTACGGACTTGACTTTTGGTAGGCATTCTCTGTTGAAAAAAATAAGGAAGATATGGGTTGGGGTGTTCTGGAATGTATGTGTGCTGTATGTGTATGTATGTGCTGTGTGCATGAGTGTTTGAGTAAGATGATAAAGATGTATGTAATGGTGTGTGATTGTGCATTGGGAACTAAAACTAGTAGGGATAGGTATTCTTGAATTTATGTGTTACTAAACTGGGGTTCAGATGACAAAATAAAAGTAAGCGAGTGGTGTGGAAAAGTACAAATAGTAAATCTAATGTATAATATTAAAACAGTTGTTTGTTCTATAATATGAAAATTGTAGTGGTTCAGTTGGGTAATTTGTGTGCCCAAAAATAGAAATTTGTGGGTCATTCTGGCTGTAAATTGCTGTTTAAGACATGGACATTTTTGGACAAAATGGTACAAAATCTCTATTTTTAGAAACCAAAATAGCTCGTATTAATGTTATAGTATATTTGATTAATAATACAAATATTATGGTGATATTTTACTTACTTTTTTTAAAATTAACAGGTAACGTCTTAGTTTTTCTTTCTTCTTCAAGTTCAGTTGCTTCTTTTCAGGAAACTGGTCTTCACTGCAATTGTAAAAGCTTCAAATTAGTAACTTTGTTTGTATACAGCACTGGTTTTAATTTAGATATTGATTTTTTTAATTGAAATCCTCAGTGCCTTCTGTAAAACCATTAAACTAATTTATTTACATAAGATACATTGCATCAGTTCAGTACATATGATATGTTCTTAATGAACAAATTGTATTGAATGACTAACTGTAGCAAAAAAAAAATATCTTTACTATGTCTTGTGAAATTTATAATATATTAGTGAATACCACTATTTCTGTAAGTAAATTGTTCTAGGTAATAGCGCCTCAATGTCATGTCTAATTTAAAGTAATTAAGTAAATAAATAAATAAAAACAAAAAATATGAAATTGTATAAGTATGTTTATAAAGGTTTAAACATAGATTGTGTTTGCATGCAATTTTGTTTGAATATATGTAGTCTATATATTTCATTTAAAAAATGTTAGTTTAACATGATTTGAGTGTGTGTGTATAAAGAAAGTAAATAGTATAAAGGTTTATAAGTGATAGTTGATTTTAGGAAATTGAAAAAAGTACAGTAAATTCATTTTACAGATTTTACAAGGTAAAAGTCTGTTTGAAAATGTGTTTATCTACTATACAGAAAATATGCATACCTGAAGTTTGTGTTCATGCATATGGATATGCATGGAGCTGCAAGTAGAAATCTTGAAGACTTGTACAGTATTTCTGGTGGATGGTGCTTGCCAATGATATGACACTTGTACTCAGAGAGATTCAGAGTACATTTGCAGTGCTGATCTATGATGATGCAGTTAGATGTAGAGGTCTTGAATGTGATTGGTGCATGGTCATGTGATTTTTGAGGTACATCCAATGGGGGAATGGCAGAGAGAGTGTAGTGGAAATGGTAGAAGGGCTGTTCATGTTACGATATGTCTGCGGACATGGCGGTAGTTCGCGGACATCGGGAGTTACATCCAGGGATTTTTGGGTTCAGAAGTCATGCAAATGAGAATAAGCACTGAAAAGGATTGGTCAGGAAAGTTTGGTGGGTGTGTTGTGCCAGGAGAGATTTTCTCAGATACTCTTTTTGCTGAGAGAACAAAAGATAGCTATGGCTGTGTGTTTCAGAAAACAGATTGTTTGGATTTTAGGAGATTCGTGGATACATTGGTTGAAGGTGCATGCAGAAAGCTGTGGAGTAGCTGTAGATCTTGGATTCCCACATGTGGAAGTACACTGGCATGGAGTACGTGGAATGAAGTGGTTGGACTTGCTACCTCTCTGTGCTACTTTGGAGACAGAGCAACATCCAGACATAATTGTAATTCATTGTGAGGGAACAGTTTAGGACATGTGACTGGAATTATTTTGCAATTTGCTATGAAAGAAGGACTTAGGAAGGTTATGGACATGTTTCCTAATTCTCAAGTGATATTTTCACGGATTGCGCAGAGACAAATGTGGCTTCGTTCTTCTTCATTTGGTCCACAAATGGAAAAAGCAAGGCGCAATGTTAATAAGGCTGTTTGTGCCTTTCTAAGAGATTTTGGCATGTCTTCTTTTCACAATGAAAATATTATGTTTTGTAGTACATACATTTTTCGCACAGATGGAGTCCATCTTACTTATGCTGGCAATCAGATTTTTCTGAGAAATGTACAAAATCCATTGCAACCTTTTTTGGAATTACAACAACGATTTTGAAGTAGATGTTAAGCATTTACAATTTTTGACTTACAAACACCACCCAAAGGCTGTTTTCAGAGCCACCACTTCTTTCCAGAGAAAATTACAATGTTTGTAATGGAGTAGCAACCCAATTTTTTTAATGTTTGCGAACTGTCCGCGGACTTCTAAAAAATACAAAGAGCCCTGCTTCATTTATTTTCACTTCTATTTTTTAACTGGGAAAGGCGGCTCTGAAAAGAGCCTTATTTTTTTTGATTTTTGTATTTTTTTTGGTTTTTCAGACACGACACACTAGGAGAGGAGGGTAAAGGAGGGTAAAGGGGGGGACACCAACCACAGGGATAAGAAAGGGCAAGCTGAGAGAGGAAGATGTAGAGTGGGTTTTATTTGGGTAGTGAGAGGGTCTTCTCGTGCTCTGAGACGATAGTCTCAAAAGCACTCTGAAGTCGCTCCCCCCTGCAGAGTACTGTGTCACAGTACATACATACAACTGTGACCCTCGAAAGGTAAGGGTCATCAGCATTCTGCATGGCCTGTGAGGCAGCTTGAGGAAGACGCTGTCCCACAGAGGTGGTCCTTGTGGTGACAGGATCAGAAACAGAGGATGAAGTAGAGGAAATCAACCTGCTACGTTCTTCGCAATGTACAACCCTGCGAATAGCCCCAGAGTGAAATGACCTCAGGTGTCGCTTCATAGTAGTGGTCCCAAAGCTGTACTTACCGTGCTTCCCACGACTGAGTATCATTTTGCACTCATTGCAGGTAACAGGGTTCGCATGAGCCTTAGGAACATTACCATGAATGGTAAATAACCGCCACACCCAAGACTCACGCCTAGTGCGTTTTCCTCTACCTCATTCTCATCATCCTCTTCTTCTTCCTCCGCATCCTCACTCCTGTTCCCCTCTTCAGGCCCTTGGGGAGGTGGTGGTGGAGGGGGTGGGGGTGGTGCTGAAGCAGGTGCAGCACCAAGCGGCAGTTCAGCAGCCAAGGATGCCATCTCGATGATGGTGTAGTCTGCAGGTGGCAGCAAGAATCACTGTGTTCTGAAGAATAGCCAGAAACACAATGGGAATAAGCTCTTGGGCGTGGTCTTTTATAGGGGTGCTTGTGCGCGGTTTGCGGACATGCGCACTGTCCGCGGACAGATCGAACACAAAAAAAGGATCGGAAAGCTTCAAAAGGTATATAGAAACTCAATATTGCTATGTGGGACTTGTGCCATGGTGAGATTTTATTGAAAAATATTATGGATTAACTGAAAATGTACTTTTAAATTGTTCCGGGACACGAACAGTGTCCGCATTTCAGGACACACGATGAGCGTGGGTGCGGTCATATGATCCGTTCGCTAACTAGTCCGCGAAGGAAGCGCCTGTCCGCAGGACACCAAGTGCACGGAGATTGGTTAGCGCATGCGCATTGATGTCCTACGGACACTGTTCGGGTTCTGAAGTAATTAAAAGTGCGTCACACGTGTAACGAACATTTCAGGACACCGCGTGTGTTCTTAGAAAAGTTTAAACTTGGTAACGAACAGTAAGGACAGATATAGTGTTCTTCAGGACACGTGTAATTTAGTTTATGTACGAACATTTCAGGACACCAATTGTGTTCTTAGAACAGTTTCAATTGGGTAGCGAACACTACAAACAGGTATAGTGTTCTTCAGGACACCTCCATTTTCGTTTACGTACGAACATTTCAGGACACCAATAGCGTTCTTAGAACAGTTTGAACTTGCTAGCGAACAGTACCGGACAGGTATAGTGTTCTTTAGGACACTTTAATTTTTGTTTGTTTACGAACAATTCAGGACACCTCGTGTGTTCTTAGTACAATTTCATGTTGCTAGCGAACACTACGAACAGTTGTACTGTTGTTCAGGACACATCATTTTCGTTTATTTACGAACATTTCAGGACACCAATTGTGTTCTTAGGACAGTTTTAAGTTGATAGCGAACATTACTGACAGATATAGTGTTCTTTAGAACACTTTAATTTTTGTTTCTTTACGAACATTTCAGGACACCATGTATGTTCTTAGAACAGTTTCAACTTGCTAGCGAACAGTACGAACAGGTGTGGTGTTCTTCAGGACACCTCCATTTTCGTTTATGTACGAACATTTCAGAACACTCGCACTGTCCGCGGACACTTTTATTGTTTTAAAAAAAAAAAACGGAAACTATTCACAATACAATATAAAAATTAAACTTTATTTAACATATATTAATAATTTATGACAGATAAGGTGAGGCAGAAACAGAAACAAAAACAGGAGAATTTGGGGTTTCAACATGATTGGTATTAGGTGAAGAAGGGATGGAAATCTCGTCAAAACGTTTTGAAATATGGAGAGGGTTTGGGGATAAATGACTGGGATATGGTGAGGAGGGACAAGTACATGTGGGGCAATGGTACGAGGTTTTTGGTTTGAAATGATTTTCTACAAAAGTTTTTAAATTATTAAAATTAGCCAACAATACATCCATTTTTTCTTCTATATTGTGAAGACTGTTATCCATAACAGGGTTTTCTGAAGTTTTTTCTATGTTGGTATGCTCTGTACAAAAAAATAATATATATGTTAAATGTATATAAAAAAAATAATAAATGGTTTATATTATAAAGTGTTTACCATTAGTTTCACTATCTTGTGACATTTCTTCATGTGGGAAATTGTCCTCTAGCCATTCCAGAGTACTAGACATTTATGTGAGAAAAAAAAAAAAAGATTATATATTTTTTAATCTAATACAGAAAGTTTATAAATATATGAGTAAAATGAAGTACACTTACTATTTCTGGTAAGATAAATCCTATGTATTCAGTGGGTCTGGTCTTGTTCTCAGTTCTGTTGTGTCTGTGAGGTAATTATGTTGGAAGCCAATTTATCTTCTTGTGGTATATTCAATTTCAGAACATATTGTATTTAAATTAATGGTTAGTGTTTTACATATATTGGTTACATTTCTTATGTATTACTATATATAATGTGTTTGTGTGCTGCTTTTTGAATTTGTTAAATGTTCCTATATTATGATATAACAATCAAACATACCCCACCACCCCCCCCCCCACAGTTTTTAGGTAGTGGTACTGTTCTCCGAACATGTCCGCGAACATTAAATAAGTTCGCGGACATCAAGTTCATAAGAAGAGATCTTGTCAGTTCCATATGACATGTATATAAAGTCAAAGTCATTATTGTTAAGTTGTGCTACTAAAAAACTATGAAATTCAGTGAAAAAACTTTGTTAAAGGGACGTTATGGTTAAGTTGCGCTACTAAAAACCTATGAAATTCAGTGAAAAAAACATTGTTAAAGGGACATTATGGTTAAGTTGCGCTACTAAAAACCTATGAAATTCAGTGAAAAAACTTTGTTAAAGGGACGTTATGGTTCCAAGTAAAACCGAAAAACTCTTGAAATTCGCCAGTTATGGTAAGCTAAGCAACCATAACTCGCGCCACCACCGTGCACTGCTAAGACTAAAACCCAGGACATCAAAGATGACATCACAAATGTCATTGATGACATCACTGATGACATCACATTTGAATGTACTTCTCATGAAATATGTGTAGAAGGGATTCTTATTATGTTGCGAAAGAAGTGTCAAGAATCATTGCAAGAAATATACCCTAATAAGTGCATTGAACGATGCATTGATATAAATAGCATCCTATTATGGGGTTCTATCTAGTATACTAAGCTACTCATACAGAAACATAACATTGTGTGCAGCGTACAAGATGAAGGTATGATATTCGTAATGTTAATATGTTGAATAATGAAATGATAATTGTTTTCTTAATAGATTTTTGTGTACTGTGAAATATGTAATAAGTAGCTAATAAAACCCATGTATTACATAATTGCATTACTATAGACAAAACACAAAGACACAAGAACACATACCAATATGGGTATATACAGGGAAAGTGAAGTTAGCAAAAAAGCACAAGTAGTAGCAGAAACAATTCATAACTTAACTGATTAGTTTCATGCAAATAAATGATTGCTCTGTTTCAAAGCTGCTATTTACCCTATGTATATGTATCACTTGATGCGATTGGACCCTAAGGAAAGTAGTGTGAGTACAATGTATACAAATATGACTATATACAGGGAAAGTACAGCCATAAAAAAAAACAACAGAACTATCAGAAAGTGCTCATAAGTCTAGTGATTATCTTTATGCACAAAAAGGATTGCTGTCTTTCAAGCTTGTGTTTTCCCATATGTATATGTTTCATATGATGTGACTGTACTCTAAGGGAATTACTGTAAGAACCTACTAAAAGGATATGTCTACAAATAAAATAAAATTCTTAGTTTCTGACTGTTACTGAAGAAAACCATGTGGACTAGATATGTCAGCAAAAGAAAAAATAGTGAGCCAGACATGTGATGTCATCAGTGATGTCATCAATGACATTTGTGATGTCATCTTTGATGTCTGGGTGTTAGTCTTAGCAGTGCACGGTGGTGGCGCGAGTTATGGTTGCTTAGCTTACCATAACTGGCGAATTTCAAGCGTTTTTCGGTTTTACTTGGAACCATAACGTCCCCTTAACAAAGTTTTTTCACTGAATTTCATAGGTTTTTAGTAGCGCAACTTAACCATAACGTCCCTTTAGCAAAGTTTTTTTACTGAATTTCATAGGTTTTTAGTAGCGCAACTTAACCATAACGTCCCTTTAACAAAGTTTTTTTCACTGAATTTCATAGGTTTTTAGTAGCGCAACTTATCCATAACAACCCTTTAACAAAGTTTTTTCACTGAATATATATATATAAATATATATATATAGGAAAATGTATTACAAATCTTTGGAGAAGTGTGAAAACAAAATCTATATATGTGGTAAACTGTTTTTTGCAAAAGAAAAAAGTAGAATTATTAATTAAAAAATCTTTTGATATGGAAAGGAAATTGTTCATTCTCGTATTGAATAAAATGAAGAAATTACTTAAGGTGACTACATCATTCTATACAAACATAGAAAGAGTTTATGTACTTACACGTGACAATTTTTGTGACTTGTTTGGTGAAGAGTCGAAACACACTTCTCATACAGAAAGATTTTTTTAATGAGGATAGTTACATTCAAGGAAAGAATCTTCCCCTAGCTATTGATGTGTGTGGACGTAGCTATGTAGTCCAAAATGGTGTGATTTCTAAAAAAGAAGAAATCGTAAGGTGTGATAATACAGAAATGGAAAGTTTAGGTGAGTCTAGAATAAAACCAAAGAAGCATTGTGAGGTATGGACGTGCAATTCTTTGTGCAATATTGATGCATTTTCTTGTAAAGCCTTTAAGAGATTTTTGCAAGTTTTGCACAAAAATTGTAATATTCAAAGACAGATCAATATGCTACAAAGAATAGATGATTGTGAAGTTCATGAAAAAATGTGACGTCTTGGTCACTCGCTAGCGTGTCTTGATAAAAGTAGATGTAAGAGTCAGTTTCATCATATGCGGATGCTGGCTGCACATCATAATAAATAAAATAAGATACCTTTTGGTTAAACTGTATGAGTGCAGGACACCAAGTATTGTTATTTTTGTTATTGTTATTTTGCACTTATATAGCGCCTTATATACCATTGGTATGGTCTGAAGGCGCTGGTAGGTTGAACGCCCTTGGGAACCGAAGTTCATATCAGTAGAGAGAGTCGAGAAAGTTAAAAAGGTGCGTGTGAGCACCGGGTATGTGTACAGCTCGTGCAGTATCGGTGTAATAGCTGTTTTCTAGCGGTAGGTGTGGTGGTTGAGAGGTCAGGGGTATGTGTTCGTTCTGGCAGGATTTATCCAGATCGGATGTGGCTGCGTTAGGCCTGAGGAGAACGCCTCGCTGGGGGGAGCGTAACCAGCAGTGATTACTTAGAGTGATGTGGGGTGAGCGGCAAATGTTGATATGAGAACAGTTATACCGAATGGTGTCATAGTATCTCTGTGTTCTATTTGAGTGGTGATGTAAGGAGAGAGTAAGCGTGTTGGTGAGATATGATGGGTTACATGGGGTACACTTCTATATTCAACTTTCCACGGGAGGCTCTTGGGCGTACTTCTTGATTCACAGAGAGGCTACAGGGCACACTTCTAAATTCAGCGGGTTGTTGGGCACATTTCTAGAATCACAGAGAGGCTATTGGGCACACATCTAAATTCAACTTTCTAAGTGTAGTTCTAAATTAAACTTTCCACAGACAGGCTATTGGGCACACTTTTAAATGCAATTCTATATTCAACTTATCACAGAGTGGGTACACTTCTAAATTCAACTTTTCACAGAGAGGCCGTTGGGTACACTTCTAAATTCGCTTTCACAGAGAGGATATTCGGTATGCTTCTAAATGCTGCTTCTAAATGCACTTTCAATGCAATTTTCTAAATGTACTTCTAAATGCAACTTTCCACATAGAGGCTATTGGGCACACTTCTAAATGCAACTTCTAAATGCAATTCTAAATTAACTTTCACAGAGAGGCTGTTGGGTACACTTCTAATTCCCTTTTCACAGAGAGGCTGTTGGGTACACTTCTAAATTCACTTTCACAGAGAGGATATTCGGTATGCTTCTAAATTCACTTTCACAGAGAGGCTGTTGGGTACACTTCTAAATGCTGCTTCTAAATGCACTTTCAATGCAACTTTCTAAATGTACTTCTAAATGCAATTTTCCACATAGAGGCTAATGGGCACACTTCTA
Organism: Ambystoma mexicanum; assembly: GCF_040938575.1. NCBI lineage: Eukaryota > Metazoa > Chordata > Amphibia > Caudata > Ambystomatidae > Ambystoma > Ambystoma mexicanum. The sequence goes on along the minus strand of NC_090933.1, from coordinate 278,953,215 downwards.
AATGCAACTTCTAAATGCAATTCTAAATTAACTTTCACAGAGAGGCTGTTGGGTACACTTCTAATTCCCTTTTTACAGAGAGGCGATTGGGTATACTTCTAAATTTACTATTGACAGTTCTATCCAAGTGTGGGCATGCTAACTTTCAAAATTCCATCTAATGGTGGACATGCTAATATTCACAATTCCATCTAAGAGTGGACATGCTAACTTTCAAAGTTTTAACTAAGTGTGGGCAAGATAGTATTCGGAATTCCATCTAAGAGTGGACATGCTAACTTTCACAATTCCATCTAAGCGTGGACATGCTAACTTTCACAATTCCATCTAAGAGTGGACATGCTAACTTTCACAATTCCATCTAAGAGTGGACATGCTAACTTTCACAGGTCCAACCAGGTGTGGACATGCTAATATTCACAATTCCATCTAAGGGTGGACATGCTAATATTCACAATTCCATCTAAGAGTGGACATGCTAACTTTCAAAGTTTTAACTAAGTGTGGGCAAGATAGTATTCGGAATTCCATCTAAGAGTGGACATGCTAACTTTCAAAATTCCATCTAAGCGTGGACATGCTAACTTTCACAATTCCATCTAAGAGTGGACATGCTAACTTTCAAAGTTTTAACTAAGTGTGGGCAAGATAGTATTCGGAATTCCATCTAAGAGTGGGCATGCTAACTTTCAAAATTCCATCTAAGGGTGGACATGCTAATATTCACAATTCCATCTAAGAGTGGACATGCTAACTTTCAAAGTTTTAACTAAGTGTGGGCAAGATAGTATTCGGAATTCCATCTAAGAGTGGACATGCTAACTTTCACAATTCCATCTAAGCGTGGACATGCTAACTTTCACAATTCCATCTAAGAGTGGACATGCTAACTTTCACAATTCCATCTAAGAGTGGACATGCTAACTTTCACAGTTCCAACCAGGTGTGGACATGCTAATATTCACAATTCCATCTAAGGGTGGACATGCTAATATTCACAATTCCATCTAAGAGTGGACATGCTAACTTTCAAAGTTTTAACTAAGTGTGGGCAAGATAGTATTCGGAATTCCATCTAAGAGTGGACATGCTAACTTTCATAATTCCATCTAAGCGTGGACATGCTAACTTTCACAATTCCATCTAAGAGTGGACATGCTAACTTTCAAAGTTTTAACTAAGTGTGGGCAAGATAGTATTCGGAATTCCATCTAAGAGTGGACATGCTAACTTTCATAATTCCATCTAAGCGTGGACATGCTAACTTTCACAATTCCATCTAAGAGTGGACATGCTAACTTTCAAAGTTTTAACTAAGTGTGGGCAAGATAGTATTCGGAATTCCATCTAAGAGTGGACATGCTAACTTTCACAATTCCATCTAAGAGTGGACATGCTAACTTTCACAATTCCATCTAAGTGTGGACATGCAAACATTATGGCAGTCTATGTTATTTGGATGTAAGATAGAGTGGCATGGGCTTTCAGGAGTGGAGTGATTGCTCTACTCCCCACCCACACCACACTCACGGTTTTTTGGTGGTGTCTGTTAGTTGCTGGCTTCATTGGCTTCCCCTGCGGACACCTGCAGACACATCTTGGAGCCGCCTCTGTTGGAGCCGCCCTTGGCCTTGGGGCCCTTAGCCGCTGGGGGCTGCCGGGCAGAGGGCTGCCCTGGGAGGACCTGTGATGAAGGGCTCACGGCCCAATCAGAGCGGGGGTGGGCGGGTTGGGGGGCGGGAGGGGAGCGGGAAACAGGAAGAGGGTGCGGGGTGGGAGAGGGACGCTCCAAGGGCCTGGGGGCCTAGTAGGCTCCATAAACGGAGGCATGCCCGGAGGGCTTCCTTACCTCGCGACGGCCGCCTGCACAGAAATGCAGGGGCCGCCGCGAGGAGGGTCGCTAGACCCTTCCAGCTCGGGCTCACGGCCCAATCAGAGCGGGGGTGGGCGGGTTGGGGGGCGGGAGGGGAGCGGGAAACAGGAAGAGGGTGCGGGGTGGGAGAGGGACGCTCCAAGGGCCTGGGGGCCTAGTAGGCTCCATAAACGGAGGCATGCCCGGAGGGCTTCCTTACCTCGCGACGGCCGCCTGCACAGAAATGCAGGGGCCGCCGCGAGGAGGGTCGCTAGACCCTTCCAGCTCGGGCTCACGGCCCAATCAGAGCGGGGGTGGGCGGGTTGGGGGGCGGGAGGGGAGCGGGAAACAGGAAGAGGGTGCGGGGTGGGAGAGGGACGCTCCAAGGGCCTGGGGGCCTAGTAGGCTCCATAAACGGAGGCATGCCCGGAGGGCTTCCTTACCTCGCGACGGCCGCCTGCACAGAAATGCAGGGGCCGCAGCGAGGAGGGTCGCTAGACCCTTCCAGCTCGGGCTCACGGCCCAATCAGAGCGGGGGTGGGCGGGTTGGGGGGCGGGAGGGGAGCGGGAAACAGGAAGAGGGTGCGGGGTGGGAGAGGGACGCTCCAAGGGCCTCGGGGCCTAGTAGGCTCCATAAACGGAGGCATGCCCGGAGGGCTTCCTTACCTCGCGACGGCCGCCTGCACAGAAATGCAGGGGCCGCCGCGAGGAGGGTCGCTAGACCCTTCCAGCTCGGGCTCACGGCCCAATCAGAGCGGGGGTGGGCGGGTTGGGGGGCGGGAGGGGAGCGGGAAACAGGAAGAGGGTGCGGGGTGGGAGAGGGACGCTCCAAGGGCCTGGGGGCCTAGTAGGCTCCATAAACGGAGGCATGCCCGGAGGGCTTCCTTACCTCGCGACGGCCGCCTGCACAGAAATGCAGGGGCCGCCGCGAGGAGGGTCGCTAGACCCTTCCAGCTCGGGCTCACGGCCCAATCAGAGCAGGGGTGGGTGGGTTGGGGGGCGGGAGGGGAGCGGGAAACAGGAAGAGGGTGCGGGGTGGGAGAGGGACGCTCCAAGGGCCTGGGGGCCTAGTAGGCTCCATAAACGGAGGCATGCCCGGAGGGCTTCCTTACCTCGCGACGGCCGCCTGCACAGAAATGCAGGGGCCGCCGCGAGGAGGGTCGCTAGACCCTTCCAGCTCGGGCTCACGGCCCAATCAGAGCGGGGGTGAGCGGGTATGTCTCTTGCAGTTTTAAATCAAACACTTTTGATGGAACTATTGAAAGTTTACTTTCTACATTGGAAATGATAAATATCATGCATTTAAAAGAGAGTATGTGTATGAAACACTTACAGTGGAAATGATGATCCTATAATGTCAAATGATCAGACTTTTCAACAGTATTAAAGCAGCATTGCAATGTTTGAGTTGTCTTCTACTGAAAGACCTGACATTGTTTGAGTATCTTGCCGCTGCAAATTTTATAAGTCTCAAGTACAAGTAGTGTACATTGAGGAGAAAATTGAACGCAGTTTAGAAGATGTTTGGAAAGAACTTTATATTTATTTGTTTGTAGAAGAGTGATTTGACACAAGTGAGGCTGTTTATGTTTGTAGACACTGTGTTGAGTTTTATAATCAAAGAAATATTCCTCCTAGAAGTGTCTTGAATGACATGGTAGTGCCTGATATCGCTGTTGTGCTTCAAACATTTAAATTGATTATGTTTGAAGTGATTGCGTTGCAAACTGTTCATCCTATTCAAGTTATTGTTAGATTGCAAACAAAGATGTCAAATCTGCCTAAGAAATCATTAGTGTTGTAACAATGGGGAGCGTCCTAACAGATAATTTCTGAGATCATTTTCTTCTATCTCTTCTTTCTAAGCTTTCATCATCCTTGTGTGGTGTCCCTAGTTTACATCCCTTCTGGATGGCAATTAAACCATTCAAAGTACACAACATAAGTCTTGTTTGGTTTATTTAGTAAGGGTTTTTCTCATTACACTGTAGTATTTATTATTAATTTCTCTCAGTAACTCAAGGATTCCAAGTTTTTTTAGTCAGATTACTGTGACTCCATAATTCTTTTCTTACATTACTTTACTGGAAACATAAAACACATTGGGCCTCATTACGACCCTTGCGGAAATGGAAAAATGATGGCGGAAATGCAATACCGCCATCGAACACCGCTCGTTGCGATCATGACCCGTCACCGTAAAGTACGATGCCATTAGCGACACCGCAGTGAACGGCAACGCTAACTGCACCAAGTACGCGCACGCGCGCCTTGCAAAACCGGAATCACCGCCATGGCGCAACGGTACGCGAATTCTGACCCTAGCGGACATGTACTGAACGCCATCAAGCACGTCGTAAAGTACCATTCCGCCATGGCGAGAAATACGGCATCGTGAACCAACCGTAAATGGCCCACTGAGTGCCTGTACTCCACTCCCTGGCCACATTGCACAACTCCTGGCAGGCGCAATGTACTCACACTATGCAACCAGTGAAATCTACAATTCACCCATGCATGCCAACGTAGAAAAGCATGCAGGGGCTCAAAGCGCCCCGTGAGTGGGCATCCATGTACGGCATGTCACCATAGCCGTACTGACGCAGCACAGGCATGTGAAGGTACAATACATCAAAATGAAAATCAAGAACACATGACACAAAACAACAGTAGTCCCCCATCGCTTGCCACCAGCGCAAGGCAACATCCAAAACAGCATCCTGAGGGGGATTGCACCAGCCCTGTACTCTTGCCAGTAAACAAACCAACCATCAGCAGAAGCATGTACCACACAAGTTGGCAGAGTGACTGAGCAGCCAGGCTCATCCCAAGAGGGGCCGATGGGAGCTGCAGGGCACAGATGGCATCAATACAGAAGCTATTCCAATGGACATGACCCCAGTCCCCCTCCAACAAACGCACGCAAACACAGTCACCTGTGACCAGCCACATTCTGAACATCCCATCATTCCACCAATCGACCTGGCTGACAGGCACCAGTCGGCCAAAAGCCAATCCCCCGCCCCTGAACAGCACATCATGTAAACAGTCACAATGGCAGCCCCTATCCGTGACCATACTGTGCTACGTAGGCAAACGCGGCCAGTACTGTACCACACAACTCAACTCAGAAGGCGGAACACAATGCAGATCATCTCGCAATACATACCGCCACAAAGCGAAAATCGCCACATCACCTGCAAAGAACAACGCAACACGACAAATATCGGAATACAATTTAAATGCACATCCAAATGACAAAGGCCCCACAGCAATTTGCAAAATAACACCAAAACAACCATCATCACCGAGGGCTGCATCTGCAATAATTGACCAGCTTCCACTTGTGTGACGCCCTGTACCATCATGGCACACAGGGCCTACATCAACGTTCCAAAAGGCAACATGGAAGCGGCAAGAACCGCAGGTCCGTCCCATGAGGCAGGCACTAGTCGAGCTGAAAGGCCGAAATGTTGCACCTAGCCACCAGTACAGCGTAAGGGCATGTGGCCCATTGGCGATCGTCCCATAAGATCGAAATGGTGCTCCACTGATTCACCCGAAGCTGCAGGAGTCGAGAGTAAAAACCATCTGGAGGAGTGGCGTAGAGATGGCATCTGCAATAGGGCAGGAGATACCTGTCACCCAAAAGAAACACAAATTAACCGATTGCATTACGGGACTCATGATGCATTACAATCTTCATTCAACACACCAAATCCACACCCATATGCATGCTAGCCCACTCCAAAGGAATATACACACCCCTAAATCAGTATCGAATCATAACGAAATCAATCGAGCTAAATACACCATTGGCAACGTCGGTTACTGTGCATGCGTCCGTCAAGATAGAACCCATGACATGGGATTAGTAACGTGCCTAGACACAAGTGTATGAAGGCGTGTCGAGACAGGGAGGATCCGACAAGGGCAGATAGACGTATGTCCCACTATGGCAGCCTTGCATCACATAGCGCAGGGGAAGGGGAGTGATTCAAAAAACCCATGTACATGGCAGACCCTAAACGGAATCATCAGTCCATGCATCCATTCATCATTCCCTCATCCCGCAATGAAAACGCATGAATATTCACTCACATTATATGTGAAACTTCCATCGCGTCTGTGCGTAATGCAGTCCGCAAAAACCACTGTGCCCCTGGCCGGATCTGTAGTGTTGTGAAGCAAGATGGATTTGGGAACGTCCTGCCTTATCGTCCACTACGCTATTGCGCATCCCATTCAATTCATATCATTCATTGCCTGCTCGTTATGGGCCATGTCCCAAGGACATTCTACAATAGAACGTTACATTTCCAGCCAGACCTGTGGGCGTATCCTCGCCGCTACTTCAAAACCAAAAATGCTGGCCTTCGAATTCCTCACTTGCAACATTACGTCGAAAAGGCTTCTGTGAACGCTTGCATTCACAATTACATCAATGTAGTGCGGCTGTGTGTCATGATGCTAACTGGCTGCAATCACAAATGGGACGCCACGCCCGTCGGTGAAGTACGTTACTGTGCTGCATGAGGGTCGGCCATCGATCGAGCCCTACATACCACTGACTCTTCACAGGTATGTAAGCGGCTGCAATCATAGCATGTGTAACAATGGGAGCATACCATGAAAATCAGTCAAAGTACATCACACTGCCATCGGGATTTGATACATGATTCCAATCCCAAGATGCCATGCGGCCAAATGCAGCCTTACGTGCGGGACGTGCTCGGCCAGAAGGGATAGCATCTGCCACAGAATCATTCAATCAGCACAGGTGGAGGCCATACAGGCCGACAGCACATATATAGCAGACCCAAACCCCTCCCACAACCACTCCCACTCCAAAATGCTACCGGCAGGACTAGCGATGTTGGGCCTGGGGGACCAGATAGCACTGCAAGTGCTACAACTACAAGAAGACGACGAACAACAACAGGTACAACAACCGGGCGCACAGGGGAGACGGAGGAGAAGGAGGAGGAGGAGGGCAAGGCAGGGTCAGCAAGGCCCACAAGCACTGCCACTACCACCACGCAGGCGGCCCGCAATCCCACGCCTCCGAGCCGATCCGTTCAACCTCACTGCTGAGCAGATCCACACCCTCTACCGTTTGGACCGGGACACCATAATCGCCATTGTGGACATGACACATGCTGACCTCGTGAGCATGATAGATAGCCCAACCGCCATCCCACCCCTACTGAAGGTGGTGTCTGCACTCCACTTCCTGGCCACAGGCACCTACCAGCACACAGTGGGACAGTTGCATGGCATTTCACAGCCACTGTTCTCACGGACACTCTTCCAAGTGCACGATGCCCTCCTGAAGCACGCCGACGACCACATCACACTACCACGCACGTACCAGGAGATTACCAACGCAAAAGTGGGATTCCATGCACTTGGCGGCATCCCGGGTTGCATTGGTGCCATCGACTGCACCCATGTTGAATTGGTTGTCCCACATGCCATGGAGGTCCAGTACCGCAACCGGAAACAATTTCATTCAATCAATGTGCAAATGGTGTGTGACTCCAACAAGATATTTACGCATTGTTGTGCCAGATTTCCAGGATCTACCCATGATTCTATGGTCCTGAGGAACACAAGAATACCACGCTACATGGAGCGACACGCAGGGCACAGATCCTGGCTACTCGGTGAGTCTCATTCCATGCATGACATCGTGGCCCATTTGATGCGTCAATGACCTTGCAGGAGGGGGGGGGGGCTACTTAGCACTATCATTCCACTGACACCCTTTATTCGTCTCATACAGGTGTTGCCGGGTATCCACTGAAGAGATGGCTCCTTACACCAATCCGGAACCCACAGAACGAGCATGAGGAGGACTACAACCATGCCCACTCACGTACCCGTGTGGTCATTGAACAGGCATTCGGCCTACTGAAGGCTCGTTTCGCAGCCTCAGCAGGTCTGGCGGGGCACTCATGTACAGCCATGAGAAGGTTTCTAAGATGGTCATGGCATGTGTCATGCTGCACAACATGTGCATACGTAGGAATGTGCCCATGCCCCCTGACGCTGTACTGCATGCACCTGAAGATGATGATGATGATGAGGGTGGGGATGTGGAGGCACCTCAAGGAGTCCATGAGGCACAGGATGCACGTGCAATCCGACAGAGCATCATAGATGCATGCTTCTAGCAACCACGCATGGTGCCTATTACACGGAAAGGGGACCTGTGGCACTGTGTGTGTGTAGTACAGGCACATTGTGGACTGTACGCCTATGAAGGCCTCGTACGCAAATATCAATGTCCACACATGTCATTGGATGATTATGAGATGCTGTATTGTTAATGTGATTTGATTTATACACCCTATGGACCCGCCACCCAGTGAAGCCCAACACACCCCCTCCACCCTACTACCTCCCCCCCCAACACCAGTGTCCAAATATGCATGCTGGCCGTGGTTGGACGCTATTGCAAGCCCCCTCTACGGGTATCAGGGGCACCCCTGCCCGTGGAGCGCAGGTTCCTGCCAGATCTGCGTTGGGGGCTGCCCTGGACGGAACTTGCCACGGATGATGTCTCTGCCTGCTCGCGTCCATGCATGTCTCTGAGGGTTTGTGAGAGCTCCGAGAGCACACGGCGCACAGCAGCAAGTTCAGCACAAACGTCTTTGGACGTCGCATGCAGTTCCCCCCTCAGGCTCTCGGTGCTTTTCTCCATTTGTGCTCTCAGGCTCTCGGTGCTTTTCTCCATTTGTGCTCTCAGGCTCTCGGTGCTTCTCTCCATTTCTCCCCTGAGGCTCTCACTACTTTTCTCTATTTGTGCCCTGAGTGTCTCGGTGGATGTTTCCATGGCTGCCCTGGAACCCCCGCATTCATTTGCATGGTCCTTGAGTAGCGTGGACACTTCCTGCTGTTGCTCGATCAGCAGGTCGAGGGACTGTTGCCTCTGCTGGGCCATGGACATTTGCGGTGGTGTGACAGGGGGGCTGCTCAACACATGTTGCCTTGGCACAGGACTTGTGGGGGTTGGCCAGTCGTCGTCTTCAGGGTGCCCCTGCGTGGTTTCGTCATGGTGTAGGGGATGGAACATGCAGGGGGATTGGGAAAGGTCATGGATGGTACCTACGTCGTCAGCACTGTTTTCCGTGTCGGAGCATGCTGGCATGACAGCTGTGTCACCTATGGTGCTGCTACCACCAGAGGCAGTGCCATCAGATACGTTCTTTGGGGGGACCTGTGGTGCTGGGGTTGTGGACTTGCTGGCTGCTGGGGTGCCTGTTGCAGTCCCCTCCAGTGTGCTGCCACTTGATTCCTGCTGCTGCCGTGTCTTGATCCTTGCACCTGAGGTGGAGGCTCTTGGGACGTTGGTCCTGGCCCTCTTTGCAGGCGTGCTGGTAGGGGTGTCCTGCAGCTCGTCGTTGGTATCGGACCCTGTGGTGGAGTAAAGAGGGGCGAGCGTTAGTTATGGGTCTGTCGGATTTGGAATGGCAACGTATCAAATGCATTGGGGTGGTACATGAGGCTGATTTGGGACTGGGCCTTGGAGGTGGTCTCATTTTCGTGTGGATTGAGGATGCATTCATTTGGCTGCCTGCAGTTAGGGGGTGCATGCTGCACATGTAGGGGTTGTTTATGGCATCTTGATTGATTTGTTTATTCATTCTGACTTTTAGAGGGCGCTGTCAGGGCAAAGTATGTATTGCACTATGGGGTCACATGGTACTGCACATGTTCGTGGTTTGTGGATTTCGCATTGTTTCTCTTGGCCAACCTACCTGATTCTCCGGATGTCGGCACTCCTTTCTCCATCCCTCCGACTCCCTCTATGCTCTCCATTCCTATGGTGGAGGCGCAGATATCCTCCCAGGGGGTCAACTTGATGGGCGACTCTGAACCCCCCCCGGTAGCTGTGGTGATGTTCCTGTTCGCAGAAAGTATGCTGCGTACGCGGATCCGCAGGTCGTCCCACCGCTTGCGACATTGCTGTGGCGTGCGGGGTGTTGTCCCCACCGCACTTACGCGCTGTGCCACCAGGGCCCATATGGCCTTCTTGTTGGCAAGGGCCGTCCTGGTCATTTGACTGGAGAAGACGACGGCGGCATTTTCCTGGAGGGTCTCGGTGAGCACGGTCAGTTCCTCTCGGGAGAAGTGTACCTGCCGCTTGCGGTCACACGCTTTCTTGGCTACCTTTCCCATATTTATTTTTTTAACTGGGGTTGCTAACGGGTTGGGATGTGTGTCAGGGTCGGATTTTTAATGGTTGTGTTGGGATTCGGTTTTTATAGTTGTGCGGCGTGCTGTTTCCCGTTCCGGCCACATGCTTTTACTTCCGTTTCCGTATATTTACGGTGGCCGTAATTTGCGGTGCCCGCTCGTTACGGTGACCGCTCATTACGGTGACCGCTAAGATGGGTGGCGGTATTGCACCTGGTGCAGCGTACGGCGGCGGTAAGGGCCGTTTTGGGGTCATTTCCGCCATCGCAGCCTTTCGGATTCCGCCATGGCGTAATGCTCGTGCCCGATGGGTCGTGATTAGCCGCACTTTGCTCCTTCGTGCAATGGCGGAAACGCTATTTACGCTGTTGCGGTCCGGTCAGTCACTTTCCGCCAGGGTCGTAATGAGGGCCATTGTATACATGACGATTAGATATACTGTGCAAAGGAACTGCGCAAAGCATCAATCAGAAATAGCTGATAACATTCATGGAAATATCATCAAACAGTGTTAAACAACAAATGGTTGATTCCTTCTAGCACCTACATCTATAGTGTGCATTTAGTGACGCTAGGACAGGGGCACTTGTTTTCCTCTGTTGAACGCAATGTTTAGTAAATCAGGACTGTTTGCAGTCTAGTATCTATTCCACTAAATCCAAAGACCAATCCTGTAGTTATTAGTTCAAGGTGTGAGAGGCAAAGTTGTGTGTTTACTCTCAATTTGGAAGAACATGTGAATACTCTCGGAGTGAAGTGTGACATTGCAGATTCTTCGTTTGTTTTAGTAAATGGTGTTTCCACTAAAGATAAGAGCATTTGGCAACAGCTTAGAGATATTGGGAAAGTGAAAAACGAATTGGCATATTTATTGGAGCACAGTGATTTATACCAAGGCAATCTGACTGTCCCAGACTTTTCTATGCTTGACGTAGAGTCAAAAAACAAAAGCAGTGAAGGTCGCTTTCAGCATCTATCTGTTGCAGAAGGGAATAGTTTGTAGGAACATTACACTATTCATCCTCTGCACTCACATGAAGTCATGGGCGACAGTTTAGAATTGTATCAAATGAAAGCAATGAATGGTACACCAATCAGTATCTGGGAAAAGAACTTAGAGGCCCATTGTTTCCCTATGCTTTTTCCAACTGGTACAGAAGGGAGATTGGATAATCAGAAGGTGCAAATCTCTGCTTCAGAATATATTTTTCACTTATTGTATGAAAGTGAAATTTCAATATTATGTTATGCAGTTGCTTATACACTTCAGACTGGGACTAGATTTCAAAATCTTTAGAGGGCAAACGTACAAATATTCTTGCTACAATGAGAGGAACTAAAGAATATTGTATAGGAGACCCTCCATGGTTAGATGCATGATTAGAAACTTGGGCCTCTAACTTGGTTTGTGACTTTAAGTTGTGCAGAGTATGGTTGGGATGATTTTGCCAAGTGGATTCAGGAAACTAATCCACAGAAAGAAAACATGGACACCAGGAGAATTGTGTTGCATGACCCCTGTAAGTGTGTCGCAGTTCTTTCATCACAGATTTTTAGCCATGTTACACTTTATATATAACGAAGAAAATGGTCCATTAGGCCCTGTGGAACATTTCTTTTGGAGGAAAGAGTACCAGGCACGTTGGGCTCCACATATACATATGCTGTTGTGGATTAAAGATGCTCCTCAGTTTGATAAGGAAAGTGATGGGTGTGTCATGGAGTTCATTAAAAAATATGTTACTTGTTCCATTCCAGCTCAGCATGTGAATGGTGATCTACAGAAAAAGGTGGAAAGATTGCAAAGGCACTCATGTGGAAAGTACTGTAAGAGAAAATACAAAAGTAAAGACAAGTACTACACTCCGTGCAGGTTTGCCTTTCCAAGGCCTGTGACACTAGTTGGTTGAGTAAACAGTTTAATTGCATCCAAGATGGCATCCAAGATGGCCGTCGTCATTGAATTACGTATTGCAATGTTTTCCTGTTGTAAGCCAGCCCCTGCCCCCCTTCCATTGGTTGCCTTTGGCCCCTTAAACCAATGGCTGCAACCTGGAGGCAGGAGCCGGCCACACCATCTAAGGCGCACAACGTGGCCCTGTCTACCCCTGTCCACCACAGTACACTGGTACGCTGCCCTCCTTTGATGGTTTGAGTGCCCCCGCCCCCTGTGATGGTTTGAGTGCCCCACCAGTCCCCATGATGTTTTGAGTGCCCCCCTGCCCCCTGTGATGGTCTGAGTGCCCCTCTGCCCCCACGATGGTTTGAGTGTCCCCCTCTGTCGCCCGTACTGGTATGTGTGCCCCCTCTACCCCCCATGATGGTTTGAGTGCCCCTGCCCTCAGTGATGGTTTAAGTGCCCCCGCCCCATGATGGTTTGAGTGCACCCGCTGCACCCCGTACTGGTATGTGTGCTGCCTCTGCCCCCTGTGATGGTTTGAGTGCCCCCCTGCCCTCTGTGATGATTTGAGTGCCCCCTCATGGTTTGAGTGCCCCCCTCCCCCATTAAGGTTTGAGTGCCCCTCCCTGTCCCCATAATGGTTTGAGTGCCCCCGCCACTGTGATGGTTTGAGTGCTCCTCCTGCCCCCCTGTGATGGTTTAAGTGCCCCCATGCCCCTGTTATGGTTTGAGTGCCCCCTTACACCTGTGATGGTTTGAGTGTCCCCTCCTGCCCCCTGTACTGGTATGTTTTCCCACTCTTCCCTGTGATGGTTCGAGTGCCCCCCTTGCCCCTGTGATGGTTTGAGTGCCCCCCCTGCCCTCTGTGATGGTTTGAAAGCCCCCCTGCCCCGGTGATGGTTTGAGTGCCCCCTTGGCCCCATGATGTTCGTGTGTGACCCCACCTCCTTTGGACTCCCTTGATTGTGTGTTTGTACCCCCTTCTCCCCCTCTCCTTCGCTAGCACTTTGCTTTTCATACATACCTCCTGATCTGTATGATAGCTACCTGTATGTTGTCCCCCCCATATTCTTGCTCTTCTCCTCCCCCTCGAGCACTCCTATGAAAGGTCATCTGGCTTAATACGTTGGACGCCTGTTTTGTTGTTCTCCTCACCCACACCCTTTTTCTCTCCTCCCCTCCACCCCTCCTCTTGTTAAATTCTAGCGCTACCTCAATTGCCATCAGGCACAGTAATTGTAGCCACCTGTCTTTCTCATCCTCCTGCCCCTCCTCCTCCTCACCCCTCCCCTCCTCTTCTTAAATTCCGGTACTACCTAATTTGCTGTCAGGCATAGTAATTGTAGCCACCTGTCTTTCTCATCCACTTTCCTCTTCCCCTCCCTATTACTGTTCATTAACACTTACTCTATCTTTTGTCCCATGACCTTGCAATAGCAGCTTGTTTGCCTTGCCTCTCCCCTCCGTGTTTCTTCTCCCACTAACCCCTCCAGCACTACTTCGAATCGTCGTCAGACCTAGTATGTTAGTTGCTTGTGTTGTTCTTCTCCTTCTCCCTCACTCCATACCCCCTCCCCGTTTAATTTGCCGGCACTAAATCAATTGCGTCAGGCATAGTAATGTAACCGCTTGTTTTGTCTCATTTCTTCCCCCCCTTATTTGTTCCTTGCGCTTACACTAACTGTAATGTTGCCGGTCTGATTAAGATAGTTATTTTTCACATTGTGAATTGTTTCAAGGACTTGTAAGAATGTAACTGTATTTCTCCCATGTTCCCTCCCTCCTTGAAGTGCTTAGAAATACATTGTGCATAGGCGCTATACAAATAAACAATCAATCAATCCGTAATCTGTTCGACACAATGTTACGGCTAAGTCACCAAGAAATACATATCATTTCAAAAGAAGTAAGGAATGCCAATTCATGAATGATTACAATCATGTAATTGCTCAGCTATGGAATGCAAATACTGATGTACAGTTTATTGCTGATGATACAACAGCTGTTGCTCGTTATGTTACAGCATACATGACAAAAGCTGAAAAGAGCAAAGCAGCAGAAGTATGGGCAGATTGATCAGCAGATAAAAGTCTTAGGGCCTCATTCCGGGTTTGGAGCTAACCATGGAGTAATTAGCTCCATGGTTGCCTCTGAAACCGTCCCAGATCCGGCATGGTGAATGGAGTAATTACCAGTCCATTCCAGGGTTGGAGGGACCGGTAATTCCCCATTAACCTTTTGCCCTTCCCCATTCCCATTTCCGCCCCATAGGGCTCAATGGGAATGGGGAAGGAGGTAATTACGGCACCGTAAATTACGGTACCGTAATTACCTCCGAAGTACCTTTGCGGGTCCCGTACTTTACTCCTGCTAAAAGCAGGAGGTAAGGAAGGACCCGCAAAGGGACCTCGGAATACGGAGGTAAGGGATTACCGGCATCGGCACCCTTACCGGTGCCGGTAATTCCTTACCTCCAACCTCAGAATGACCCCCTTAGTCAGAAACATTTAAGCTTTGGTTTAAAGATGCTTTCACATAGAGAGTATGGCAGCTATGAAGCTGCAGATCGGCTAACTAGTTTGCCTCTGTATGGACGTAGCATTAATGTAGTTTGATTAAGACTTGCACCAGCTAGTACTAGAAATCGGCTACTGAAGCCTTTTAGTGAAATTGAGCAGGTAGCTGAGGCAGTACCTGACAGTACCGAGATTCTTAAAACCAACTTGATTGATACAAATTATTTAAAGCGATCGGAAATGTTGGAGGATCCTTGTTTATATGAAGTAGCACAATGCTACTCATATTGAAATATTGAAGCAAACAGTGATAGAGGACGGTTTAAAGTACATGGATGTAGTGGTTGTCTAGTGAGACATGAGAAGGCAAGTCTCATTAACCACATCAAACTGTCTTGCCAAACTGCAGAAAAAAGGAATTATTTTATTTTTGTCATTTGCAATTGTTCTTCACATGGCATGCACAGAGTGATTTGCTTGAAGGTTTTGAACTTTTGAAAAATCACTTCTTGCACACATAAAAAGCTTAATTACGTATCCAAAATGTGAGCAGTACTTGGAGTTACTGGAGAAAGAACTACACCAAGAAAAACTTTTGGTAGCTGAATTGGCAAAACAGACTCCTGGAGAAAGTCAAAATTCTGCAGTAGTACGTCAAAATGTGCTTTGTGAGCCAATTATTCAAACTGATGTTGAGCTTGCAATGGAGGAAGTAGAAAGTGCAATTCAACAAAGTACAGTTGCAGATGTGAATTGTGATGAAATTGTTAGTAAACCTAATGTAGAATAAAAAGAAGTTTATTATAAAATTAAAGATAGGTTCTTACATGGTTTACTGCATGACAAGCCTGAATGTTCTTGTGTGCAATACATACCTGTATTGTTGTATGTTAGTGGACACGCAGGAACAGGTAAACCTTTTTTAATTCATGCAATAAGAGCTATGATCCAAAATGTAACAGATTCTGCTTTGTATATTGTAACTGCTCCAAGAGGTTTTGCAGCATTTAATGTAGGAGGTGTTACTTTACATCACCTGTTGATGTTACCAGTGGAGCATGGCAACAAACTAGAGTATCAAAAACTTGTATCAAGTACAGCATAAGAAGTAGGAAAAGTTCTTAGAAAATTAAATACCTTGATTGTAGATGAAGTAGGTATGGTGTCTAACTTGATACTAGCTTTCATTCGATTACGAATGCAAGAGGTTTTGAAGACTGAATACAACGTTTTGTTTGGAGGTAAACACTTGTTTTTAGAGACTTGTTACAATTAACTCATGTAAAAGGTCAACCATTTTTCAGAATGCTGCAATCTAAGGATACTCAAAAACGCATAGGAAGTATTGGTCATTTTAAACTTTGGAATTGTTTTGAATTCCAGGAATTTACCATTAATATGAGGCAATATGCAGACTTTTAGTATGCAGGAATGCTTAATAATATTCATGAAAGTGTTCTTGAGGTAATGTTGAAAGCAGTCTTACAGGGAAGACTGATTTCTAACATCATATTTCATGCAGATTGCAGTCTGTTTGATGTCATGTTGACTCTTAAGCCTGCATGGTGCCTGTATCGGCAGGATGGTTCGCCTTTGCAGATATGTGGCATCCGTCACGAACGTGGACTGTGTCGTGGTGCACTATGAAAGTGCACATTTGGATTACATGTCGTGTGAATGATTAATCCATCTATTGATGAGGTTGCTGACTGCAGTGATGCATATTTTTCCTACTGCCAAGGTGGTTTTCTCATGCATAACACTAAAGGCACTGTGGGTCCATGACAGTGTAATTTGTCCCCAGCCAGCGGTCGGAAGGTGTGTTATAAACAGATTTATGTGTCAGTTTATGCAGACTACTGTCATGTTCTCCACCCACTATGAGATCATGAGGTCGCAAAATATGCAGTGGTTCCCTAGAAATTGCATTTATTTGAGCGCCATTGGCAATGCCATTTTCTTTCACACTGTGCAAAATGCATTGACCATAATGTTGTAAAAATGTGAGGACAGGCAAATAGAAACGCATATAAAGAGAAAATACCAAAAAAATGTGCTTGCACGCACGTAAAAAAAACAAGAAAAAAGCAAACACTTTATACATATACGCTGGAAGACTGAATCCTCTGCCTAGTTTCATATTGTTTAACACCCACCCAACCATCACTATCACGAAAAGATAGTGGTTTACGCGGTACTTTCAGGATGGCACGTGCCACATCCTGGGTGGCTATGTGGATGTATGCGGATGGAGAAATCGTGCATACTTTCATTGAATTTTGTAGTGGACGTGCTTTGGAATGGAATGACATTTGTACTGTAAATGTGTAATGGTACATTTCAATTGTTGCACAGCAGTGACACTGTTCAATGATGTCGGCTTTTATGCGATTGGTGGATGTGTGTGTGCCTATTTACCAGTAACCTAATGAAGCAGAGCGGCAGAGAAGATAGTGCAAAGGGAAGCAGGGGTGCAGCCCAATAGGGATGTAACGGTATTAAGGTATACCGTTAAATATACCGTGAACCACTCAATTAAACAATAATAACCGTCACATTGTTTATACCGGTATACCGTTTATACTGTTAAGTGTGCTTTTCAATCTGATTTGGAAAGGCTGCAGTAAGCAAGTTCTGCACAGTCTTGGTCTTGCACTGTTGGATGTGCCATCTGCAAAGTACTTTCAGTTGGAGCAGTTTTTAATGCCCTTCCATAAACCACACGTGCCTGACACAAAATCAATATGTTAGCAATAGGAAGAATAAATACAGTGCCAAGAAGGAAAAGGGTTTACTTTGGGTTGGCGGCTTTGGGGTTTATATATTTATAATGGATAATGTTTGCTAAACATATGACAATGGAGGATTTCCCTGGTTCTATCATTGAATTTACATATAATAAGTCACACTGTGAAATTCACTAATCTCTGTGGGTATTCCCTACTGTCATACCAAAGGGTAACATGTTGGCCCGCAAGTAAACTTAAGGCTGTAACGTAAAGAGAGCGTGCGCGTGTGTGTGCGCGCGCGTGTGTGTGCGCGTGCGTGTGCGTGTGCGTGTGTCTGTGTGTGTGTGTGTCTGTGTGTGTGTGTGTATATGCACACAATCTTATACTACCATCATACTCCATTGATCTGTGGCATGCAGGTTATAAAGATGGCAACATTTTCATCTTCCCCAGTAGCCAGTGGGGGAGCTAAAAGCCTAAATGACCACTTAAGAAAAGCTACTTTCCCAGTTGCAGCAGGCCCCCCTCCCCCTCCTCCTCTCCACATGTGTGTTTGTGTTTGGTGGAAGCAAGGGGTGACATTTCAGTGGAAAGTATGTTGAAAACCCCAATTCTGGCTCTGTGTGCCTGGTTTTGTTTGTGGTGATAAATCTGACAATTTGTGACCTTTTAGAAAATATTTGTTAAGATTAGTTAACTCCGCCTGCTATACCGCGATAACCATGATATACCATCATTTGGCAAGAAGTTTATCGTACCGTTATAAAACTTATACCGTGATACCCCTACAGCCCACGCGCTACTTTGGGAGGTGCACGTGGCAAAATCTGCCCTTTAAACTACCTTGCCCAATTGTCATGGCAGTGTGGAGATTAGCCAATCAGGTAGTTTGGGTGTGGTTAACAGGAAGGAGAGGTGAAACGGTTGCACATTATACTCTGCGTACTGTAGGTGATCCCTTTGTAATAGATGTGCACAATGGGCTCTGCAAAGAAACTTTGATGGCAATTTTGGTTTGGAAGGAGTGGACACATTGTGGAACGCTGTGCATGAGTGCCATGTTGTCGATATGCATGGACTTTGCAAAGACCTTGCCACATTTCCAGTGGTAGATGTTATCGTAATTTATTACAGCGACATGCATATGGGTTACCTGCCTTGCTTACATTTGTCCCGTAGACTGAGGAGTTTGCTGGATGTAGTGAGGATGCTTTTTCCCAATGCCAAGGTGCTTTTCTCATCTATAATACAGCGAAGAGTATGGCCTACTACCCATGGATGTTGTTCCAAGCCAGACGAAGCAAGGTGTCTCATCAACAGAAGCATGTACACTTTTTTGTCCGCTCGTGGAATGTTCTTCTGCAACAATTACCTTATTACGTGTGGACATGCAGAGTGTTTCCAAGAAAATTGTATTTTGTTGTCATCCATTGGCAAAGCAGTTTTATTTGCTCGTCTACAGGATGCGCTGAAGAGTTTACAGAACTAATGTGCGTAGAAGAAAACATAAAAGCTGCTGAAAACAGACAAAAATGGTGTTTTTGTAGAAGGATCTACACAAAAAAACAGACTCTTTTAAGAGTCCCCCCTTACTACGAACTCCCCATGCCCTGGTTGCAAGTTATTCCCCCACGACCGCACGCAGCACGAAAGTCACATGCAGGGATTTTGTGGGTGGCGGCCACGAAAATGGAACTGTGGGGATTGTCCAATGAGTTGCTTAGGATGTGCGGCAATAGGAAGAGGGACTCCTGCTGCACTGGGGACCGGCCCTCGACGTACTTGGGAACCCGCATGTGCCACATTTAATGCTCCTCACCATGCCGGCTTATAGAAATGGGACTGTAGCGATTGCCCTATCATTTGCTGCTCAGGGTGTGCATCAGAGGAAAGCTCGCCAATAGGAAGAAGGACTCCTCTGGCTTTATTGGGGCACGGCCCTGGTGGTACTTGGAGAAAGGCACGTGCCACATTCTGCAATTGTGAGCATATTGGCCAATAGAAATGGGACTATGCCCTTGGGCCAAAGAGGTGATCAGGGTGTACATTACAGAAAAGAGCACCAATAGGGGGAAGGAGTCCTCCTGCTTCACCGGGGTGCCTCCCTCGCAGTGATTGGGGAAAGGCACGTGGCACATTTTTGCCCTTCTCACCATGTTGGCCTGTGGAAATGGGACTATGGCCTTTGGCCAATCAGGTGCACTGGGTGTGCATCAAAGGAAAGGGAGACATTCGCTTTTCCGGAACTTTGTGTACTGCGGCTGGCAAACATGGCAAGACGGACGGTTTTTGTCGTGGGTGATTACTTTGTGGAAGATCTGTGCGTGTATGCCCTCCAAGAAGACTCGTCTAGCAATTTATAAATAAATACTTTATTGTGATATAATCCAAATTATTAGGATTGTACACAACTTAACATATAAGCACAGCATAAGCCATATCAAAATTTAAAAAGAAAATAGTACATTTGCATAAGTAAATAGTTTCTAAATGTATAAGTAAGTAGTTTCTAAAAGTATACGTAATTTTTAAATGTATGCATAAGCAATACTATATTTAACCACTGAGTAGATCAGAGGGGAAATCCAACATGTTACAGTCCTGATTCTGCTAGCAAAAGGGTCTTTACTTGGGACCTTATCCTAAAGAGGGCCAGCTGGAGTCCCAAGGCCTCAGCATTTAAGCAACTGATCCAAATGTCATCCTCCATTATGGTCTCATAGTTATGGACCCATTTTGCAAAAATACACATATAAAGTGGGCCAAGTTTAGAGCAAAGAGCTAGGACATGTCTGGTAGTTTCCAACACTCCTGCGATCTGACATATCTGTCAATTTCTCACTAGCAATTTAGGTTTGGAGGGAGTGGACGTTTTGTGGAGTGGTATGAAATCGTGCTGTTTCAGCTGACTACTTCTAGAATGTCGACGCGTGGCCTCTTCGGCAACTGTACATGTTGTGATTGTGTACTTTGGTGGCTTCTTTTTGGGCACATTTTTCCTACTGCCAAGGTACTTTTCTCATGTATACTGTGAGAATCGCGTGGCATTATTCCAATGCTTCCTGTCGCCAGCCAGAAGTCAGAAGGGGTCAAATCTACAGAAGCATCTCTGACTTCTTGAGTGCTGCTGTGATGTTCTCTTGTGAGAATGAGTACATTGGTTCCTGATACATACACCTTTTTCAAGGGAAATGGCATGTCTTTGTCAGCCAGTGGCAGTGAAATGTTCGTGCACAATCTACAGACTGCACTGAAGACCCTATTGTAAGAATGTGAGCTGAAGTTGAAAACACACATTCACGTATGAAAACCGCAAAGAAAGTGTTTCTAGGGAAGCACCTTTAAAAAAAGATTTTTTTTTTAAAAACTCCAAAAAGAAACAAAGCTTCTTTTAAGAGCCACCACAACCAACAAGGGAAAGCCAGGAGAGTTCCAATACAGAAGGGGCGGCACCTGCCTAGATACTATAGGGCACATGCCGGGAGACGGAATTATTGGGTGGCCCTCACCTATATAGGCGGCACTCATTGTAATGCTCCTGTGACGACCGTTGCAATGCACTTCCAAGTACCTTCCCTGTGTACAGTAGCGCATTGCACTACATGTACTATACAATGCCATTTGCCGGGTAAGGGTCTGTAGTGCAGCATATGCTTTGGCTGCTGTACATGAAAGTACCCAAGGTCATTCTTTGAAAGGCGGTAGCCGGCCCACTGCTCCTTTGTCCTTTAATTTGAGGTGTTGTCACATGCAGTACAAACACTTTTTGTTACGCCATTACTGTTAGCGGTACCATTCACGGATATACATACATTGTGGAATACAAGAATGTTCACAACAATGCCAACCACAGCTTCTTTACGTATGCTACAAAGCCATTTATTCTGTGCAACCCATGCACATACAGCGCTTTTCGAACCACCAGTAAGATTGTTTGCGCTCTGCATTTTCTGTTTTTTCCTTACTTGCCTGCCTTACTCCAAACTGTCTGTAAGTGACTTCAATCCAGAACTCCAACTAAGTCAATGCTTAGGATGGGATGCCCAATGGAAGCCCTTATTTATATATTTTTATGTCAAAGTTATTTAAATCTGGATGATGAACCATTATATAATGCCCCTCTCTTTGAATCCCCCTGACCTCATTGAGCCAAGAAGTAGGTTTGTTTTGCAAATTAAAATGTTTATTTGAGGAATTAAACAATATATATATCACACTTTTATGAACAAAATAATATCTGAATAGCACACTTATGGAGATGGACGGTAAACAACAATGGGTAATATTACAAAATCAACAATCTCTTTAATCACTTAGGAATAGGAATAGGAAGGATACTGTAGCAGAGAATACTTTATATGATTCAAGGAAATGTAAGATAGGAAAATGCAACGCAGAAATAAAACTAGATATGATTTCAATCAAAAGATAATATGATCACTTTTTCCCCTGTTATTACTCACTCCCCCCTATGCAATATGAAGAGATAGAAATGAGGGCACACAGGTTTCAAGAATACAATCAATAATGCAGTTCAATCCCAGTTCCCCCAGCAAGCTTAGAGAAAACAGGTATGATTTTAAACACAGGCAAAAATACTTTTGAATGTGATTGTCATGAAAGGGAAAATATGCTAAAATGATTTTAATTCACTAAAGGAGATTCAGGGTAAGTGATAGTTACTTTGGATTGGTTCAGGTCAACATTAGCAATGATTCATGAATGATTATCAGATTGAAAACGAATCTCAGCAGTTGCAAACAAGAAACAGCGATTTTTGGCATGTGTTGAAATGGAGGTAAATTGCAATTTGCAGCAATTCTTTCGCGTGCGTGAAACGCGATTACAGTACAGTACAGTACAGTACGGAATGCTTAGGATCTTAGCTTCAAATTGACAGTTACACTTTGTTTCTAGGACGTGCGGTTCAAAAGTTACGGAGGTTTTTGTGAAGGTAGATTTCAGAAATAAAGTAAAGATTTCAAATTGACAAATTGCGCTTTACAGATTTGGAATCAACAGGATGGACACAAGATTCTATAATGCAGTTCTGGACAGGTTGAAATGGATGGGATAAGATTACTTTAGACTAAGAGATGACTATGCACAGTTCTAGACTAGATACTCACTCCTAGGCTTGGGAATGGAAGGGGCCCCGTCAGGATCTGGTCATGGGTTTGGCTTCACTCGCCACCGGACAGGTCTCAAGCACTCTGGGTTCTGCTCTCAGCACTGCACGGCAGTCTGCACAGCCTCTTGTACTGGATCTGATGGGCTCTGGATACAGCACTGCTTTCTGGGTCTGGATCTTGGTTCTAGCACAGGGTTCTTAGCGAGAAGCAAAACAGCTCGGCCCGGCTGTTGAAGGTGAGAGCCCCTGGGGAGTTTAGGGGTTAGAATCAGGTTGCTTGATTCTGCAGGCCTGCTGAGAAGGGTTCAGCTTTTGGATTAGGCCTCTCTGCTTCAAAGTTCTAGAGTTTGGTTCTAGAGTCTGGTCTCTGGATCTATCTGGAGTCTGGAGTCTAAGTTCTGGAGTATTCCGGCAGGGTGCTGTACCAAGAATAGTTGAGAAGTGGAAAGTATGTGTCCTCTCTTGGTCTCAGCAGTCCCTATTTATGTGTTTCCAAAGGGGGTGGGGAGACTGATTCTACAATGCCCAACCCTCTAAGGATTTGATAGGTCAGAGAATTTCCTGTCCCCTGATTTGAGACAGGAGCAGTGTGTCATATGTGTCAGAGTGATGCTGTGTTTTATGGCTTAACTGAAATCCCTCCCCTTTGCTTTTTCATAGAAACTCCATTTTTCCTAAAAAACATATTTCCCAGATACACAAGTTGTTCATAATACATATACGCATCACATATTAATTAAGGCATGTCTCTGTTCAAGTCCCATGTTCCTACGAGCTTGGGTTCAGAAATGACCACTTATTCGCGATTTTGGTGGGTTTCCCAATATTGGTTCTGCACCAGATTTTACATAGGCATACAAACTCCATCTGAGCACATCTCTGTAATTTCTTATGTTCATAACAAAATCACTGCAGCTGCGATATTAATAAATTCCGGGGTTTGGTCTCAGAACATCACACGTCATCCAGCTTAGTCTTAAATTGTGAGTGAATGTTTCATTTTAAGAATCCCAAAGTTTCATATTTTTGTCAGCTTGGTACAATTTGTGATAAGCATTTTTATAAAATATACATTTGCTTTCAATTCAATTTACACAATGGTTTGTCTCCGCCCCCAGAGCTGGCTGACTCAGAGGGTCACATGTCTTGTTTCCTGCCAGGAGTTGTTGACCAGTCACACCCAAATCAGCATATTCCTATTCATCCCAAAGAATCCATTGTCTTGACTGAGAGCAACATGCCAGGGTGCCTTGGCTAGTTCCTGTTCACACCAGTCTGTCAATCTCTTGGCCAAGGGCCGGGGAAAGCTTCCTTTGTCCAGGGGGAAGGTGTGGAATCTGTTTGATACTAGTGTGGGAAACCTCTTAACTCTGCAACCAATGTCTACAATGTGTCTTTTCTTACCATATAACCCACAATTTTAACACACACATTAAACAATTTCTTCCTTCAAGCCATTTCAGAATATAGTTTTAAATTGTCTCCACCCCTTAGGCTTCTGATAGCAAGTATTTCTTTGGCATAGTTTGGGGTTCCATGTTCAACTTTACAAAGAAAATGGTTTTAAAATGCCGGCTTCTGGTAGTGGTGAGTACCGGTATTGCACCCATTTTGGCAGCTTTCGTCTAGCTAACAATCCTCAAAAGTATACTTTGTTCAGATATAGATACACTTCTGTGGACCTTATATTTATGTAGATTCTTGCGGGAGAATGATGTTGACCACCCAACAAGGAAATTGGATCTTTTTAGGTGATTTGTGAGCCATGATTTTTGCAAATTTGACACCAAATAAAAACAGATTTTTGAAACCAGCTGTTTTTTTTACAATGATTTTGCTCTGTGAGCATCCCAATGATGGGTTTTGGCAGTGGTCTCCTGTGTTACCACTGACATAGGCAAAAGTAGATGGTGGCCTATTTTTCATGTTTTCACTGCGCACTTTCTGGTGATTTCTAGCAGGCAGCATGCTTTCCAGTGGCCATTATGATGTTTCTGCTGCCAGCAAGGCACAGTGATGTTGCAGGGCTTGGATGAGTGGGTTGATACATCCCACATGTCCCACTTGCAGTTACATGTTTTGTTCAAATGTGTAACGGCACGCGACCTGTTCATACTTTTCGTCACACTGCTGAGTGCAGGCACAATGTACCAGTTTCACGGGTCATGGAAAGGAAGCAGCAGATAAATCAAAGTAATGCCACATTTAATATGCCCACGTCACAGTGCAGGTTGCTGTTCTTTGTTTACCAGTAGCCGTTATACAGTTAGGAGTACTTTAGCCACACATTGCTAAGTTTGCAGAGCCTCCCACGAAGTGGACAGCAATACTTTAAATGCGCTAGCCTACTGCATGAATACGTAGCGCTGGTGACAGGGGCAGTGTTATCAGCATACAGTGCATGACCTACGTAAACAAGTGTGCTTCCACAACTACTTAAAAGTGCATTTGAAGATGTGCATTTAGTTTCAATAGGAAACCTCCACAAAGGATTGTTATTCTAATGGTGGGAGAAAACTATCAAAGAATATTGGAAGAACTATCATGAGAGAAGTAGGTCATGGAGGAATGCATTGCTATACACACCATTGTATTACACACTTCTTCACTGCACATGAAGGAACTCATGTGCAAACGTAGCCATTGTCTGCACCATGCCTCATGGAAATGTAACCTTCAAAATCTTTCCATGTTACACAGTCAAATCATCAATGCATTAGTTTTAGAGTGTCGGGTACTGTGAAACATGTAAGAAGTAGCTACCATTGCCTTTATAACTACATAATTGCACTACTGCACAGGAACCATAAAGACACCACAATGCATATAAACATGACCATATACAAGGAAACTAAAGTAAGCCAAAAAGGAACAGTATTATCAGAAAATGTTCCTAACATAACGGATTATCTTCATGCACAGAAACCAGTGCTGTGTTTTATGCTTTCCTCTTCCCCTATATGTATATGTATCATATTATGTGAGTTAACCATAAGGAAAGTAGTGTAAGAACATATGGGAAGGGTGCCGTACAGAAATATATAACCTTTTGCATTGTTTATTCCTGACTGTTAGTGAAGAAAAGCATTTGTGATGGCATCTTTAATGTCATGGGTGTTAGTTCTTGCAGTGCACACTGGTGGCATGAGTTATGGTTGCTTAGCTTACCATAACTGTCGAATTTTGGGTTTTCTTCGTTTTACATGTAACCATAACGTTCCTGTAACAACGTTTTTCCATTGGATTTCACAGGTTTTTTAGTATTGCAACTTAACCATAATGTCCCTTTAACAATATATATATAATTCAAATCATGTGTGCACACTATTAAGGGCAGCCCATATTGGTTGGAATTAATTTGGATTCCATCAGGCTGTCATCAGTAATGCACATGTTACTCTCTGGTTACAATGCTGTCAAACTACATGTGAGCTGCTGATATGTCAGCAGACAGTGCCCAGGCAAGGAAACACGTGTATTATACTTTTTAAGAATGGAAAATGTACAGAGTGAGGGGGTGTTGTTGCGGGACTTTTAAGATGGCCGCCGCCTGAGAAGCTCTGGCGTTGGCACCCACATCCTTGGAAAAAATCCTAGGCACTGACCACCCCCCCCATCCTGTCCGCAGAGCCAACGCATTGACAAAACTAAAACTGGGGCATCTTTTGATACCGTTGTTGCCCCGAACTGAGCTCCCAGTAGGCCACACAGAACTCTGCCAGCCACCAACCGTGGCACGCCTTCAGGGGGCGAGGTGGGGGAGGGGCGGGCCCTCTATGCTGAGAAGCAGATAGCGCACTGCGCTTGAGGACTTGCAACACCGCAGCTTGCCCCAACGAGGGTCTTCACGTTGAGCCGCAGGAGACTTCATCCCACCTCGTAGCCCTCACTGCCTTGTGGACTCTGCGTCTGCCGCATCTCGACCACAGCACCCGCACTTGGCTCTGTCTGGACACTGGGTTGCGAGGCCTTCGCGGCCTGGCGGGGCCCTCCCGGGGGCAGCCCTCGGACTCCTGCACATGAGGCACTCTTCCACATGAGGCCCCTGTGGGACTGACCAGCCTGCTGGTGGCCCCTCTGACGGTCCTCTGCAGCTCTTTGCACAGCAGAGCAGAGCGGAATACGAAGTTGGTCCTCCCAGCACGGGGCACAACTCCTGGTGCTCCTACGGTCCTCCCTGGTTGTTCACTTCCTGGGTGTCGGGCACACCCACCAGACAACCCGGGGGTCCAGTGACGCCTCCAACTTGGCTGAGCCGCGGCCGGTCGCACTTTGGGGAGGAAGCTTAATCTATGCTGGCACGAAAATAAACAAGAACGCATTAAAGATAGGCCAGATATGCGGACACCTACGGGTAGATGGAGCAGCACTAACCTCATCCAGCGTTGATCCTGTTACCTTTGTCTGTCTGCTGAATTGCTTGCTGCACCCCTTGTGCAGCATATAACCTCGGCGGAGTGCTACTACCGAGATCACTCCCTCAGCCTTCCGCACACCCACAGCACTACACGAAATCCCTACTGGGCGCCTCTCGCCGCAGCGCAGCTGCTGCTGCCCGCGGGAACATCTGGGCCTTCAGGATAGACCGGCAACAGTGGGAGGCCATCCGCTCTGCTCTAGTGGCCTGGGAACGGCAACACACACCTCCTCCTCGCTGTAGGCGACATCAACGGCCAGCTCTGCTCAAACACAGTAAGTGCACAAGAAGGCCCACATCCTATGGTGAGAGACCCCAGTTGATCCATCTCTGGGCCTGTAGGGTCAGGGTGAGGCCACATAAACTGCCTGAACACAGGGGAGGAAAAGAACCCCCAAGGCACATCAACCAATAAACTCCCACTCCCACTGCCCTGGGCAAAGTCTCGTTCCAGCCACAGACTTCACGCCGCAGTGCTGCTCCCCTACCCCAGTGAACCCCCCTGACCTGCTGCCAAGACCGGGGGAGAGGCTGACCCAAGCGGAAGCTGAGAACTGGCTCCTGGGCATACAGGAAAGCATCAATTTTACTGCAGGTATAACAACAATCACGCTGCCCCCCACCCCCTAAATTGTGAAAGTAGTAACTGGCTCGGACTGGGAGCAACAAACAAGGCTCTGGCACAACCACAGTGGTGCATTGCCCACCTCTTGAGCAGCTGCAGTTGGGGTGAACAGGAGTCCCCTGACTAGAAGCGACCATCACTTACCGCCTGTTGCGGGGAGGAACACCACCATCGCATTGTGGTTTACAAAACACAGGAGAGGACCCCCTCCAAGGTGCAACATTCAACAGACGACACTGACTTGGGCAACCCCAAGAAACAGGCTTCGATGGACCAGTTTGCGCGGGCAGACCCGCTTCAACAACCACCGTCCCCAAGCCAAATCAAAGGACAGGCCCAGATAGATGTCGCAGCCATAAATCAAATGCTGATGGCCTTAAAAAACAGCACAGACAGCCTGGGGGCAAAAATAGATGCACTAACTTGCAAAGTGGACGTATCAGCCATACAAATAGACAAACTTTGTGGATGGATGGCGGAGGCCGAACAGCGGAGAGGGGACGAGAGGATAAAGTGGCTACACTGCAACATGAAATGGCCAAAATACAACAAACAGTAAAGAAAGTGCTCGCCAAGAACGAGGACCTGGAAGGGTGTTCCAGGCAGAACAACATCTGCATACTAGGCGTGATGGAGTCCACCCCGATCGAAAAACATGGAAAATTTACTGAGACTCTGTTGGGGGATATCATTGACAACCCCCGACTGTCCTCCATGTTCTTGGTGGAGCGGGCACAGCGATCGCTGGCAGCAAGACCTCCTACAGGTGCCTCTGAATGCCCGATCATTGCCGGGATATGCTGCTACAGAGACCGAGATACCATCCTCTGAGCCGCCAGGGAAAAAGGAGAACTTCGGTGGGAGTCTACCATTATACGATAGTTCCAAGATTTCAACCCAAATGTCCAAGACCAACTTAAACATTCCAAAATGTCAAGAACATCCTGCGAAAGAAAGGAGTTAAGTATGCCATGCTCTGCCCAGCCAAACTCTGTGTTTAGCACAACGGGTCCACTATTTTCTTCACCTCTCTGGAGGCTGCAGAGCAATTTGCGGGGAACCTCCCCGATCATGGGGGATCGCCAGACGACTCCCCACACCATCCTTGATTGGCCACAGAGTGGAGACCATACACTGGAAGATCCAGACCAAGGTACAATGACTGCTCCGGGGAATAGGGCGGGACCCAGGTGCTGCATTACTAGCTGTAGCCATTTGGAACGAATAGGCTGCCCTTAGCCCCCCACTACCTAGAGGTACTGCGGACCGTTAAGTTGTTCTTCATTTTCAAAGTTAGATTCTCTGGGAGGGTATGGGAGCCAGTAGGTTTATGTTTCTGGCGTGGGAGGGAGTGGATGGGAATGCTATTGGTTGTTAGGGCAGCTATTAGACCCTTGATGACCCTCGCAACTCACACAGGTGCTCCAGATGCGACTGACACACGTCCATACTATACAAACCGGGGTGGTCACTACCAAGCTCTCACCGGTTATATGGCTTTACCCACAATGAGCGGGAAACCCGGGGTGACTGTTTGTATTGTCCTGGAATGTAAGGGGATTGACTAATCAGATAAAACCACGATTGACAGCTAACTATAGCAGAAACCACGCAGCGAATATACTATGCCTACAAGAGATGCACCTCAACCGAGGCACAGCTCTCCCTAGACTAGTGGGATGGGGAATCCACAGATATGAGTCCTCTTACTCCTCACACTCTAGAGCGGTTGCTACCTACATTCACAGAACTCTACAATATAGATTACACGAACAGATTCAAGATGAGGAGGGGAGATACCTAATACTTGCGGGTGAAATGCTCTGCATCAAACTCCTACTCATAAACATATATACACCCAACACTGACTCTCCTTCTTCTACCAATGCGCAAAACATATACACAAATTCACTGGGTACAAGACGATATGGGCTGGTGACTTTAACTTGACCCTCACATTAGATCTGGACAGATCCGTAACATCACAACTGACCCCCCCACAGGCGGCTAAGGCATGGTCCTCCATCTCCCAATGCCATGATTTACACGATGTATGGCGCAACTCTCACCCTAATGATAGGGAACAAACGTTCTTTTCCGGGGTGCACAGTAGTTCGTCCAGGATTGATTATGTGATGGCCACAACTCCTATCCTTGGGGCGGTTACTGCAACGTCTATCCTTCCCCGGTCCCTGTCTAACCATTCAACGGTGCTGATCCGAGTCGTGGCTACCTCATGCCCCCCTAACCTGCTGCATTGGCCTTTTAGAGTCACCGGTCTTGGGGACGTGGCTTTCCGATCGGAGATAGAACAAGATATACATACATACTTTCAAGCCAACGAAGGGTTGGTCCCCGATCAATGCACAATTTGGGAAGCCATCAAGGTTTATATAACTGGGTGTGCTGAATAGCAAAAGAGGGTGGAGCACTAAAAGCATTACGAAAGTCCATGAGAGTATTAGAGGATACCATACATGAGGGGGAAAAAAAGCAGAGTATTCTAGACACACCCGAGCTTCGTCAGGAGCTACGGACACATAAGATCCAACTCCTAGGCTTGGCAAGCAGCAAGGAGAGGTTCATTGGGGATCCGATACTGGCAGCAAGATACACGGAAGGAGATAGACAGAGGAAGACTCTGGCCTGGGCCATTAGGAGGGAACTACCAACTACCAGCATAGCTGAGGTTGAAGACCAGAATGGTGCATCTATAAGGGATCTGCAGGGGATCAATAATGAATTTAGGGAGTTTTACGACTGGCTGTATACATTGCATCCTACCCCCGGACATGATGCATTAACATGGTACCTAGACGAAATAGCCTTGGGCTGGCTGGACCAGGACCAAGGGAGCGCTCACAACGACCCTATCATTGAGGAAGAGATACGTAAAGCAATAAAATCCCTACCCAATGGGAAGGCCCCCGGCATTGGCGGTATAACCGCAAAGTTCTACAAGGCCTACGCAGATTTGGTGACGCCCCACCTGTTGGCTATGTACGACAGCGCTATGTTTACGGGCACCCTACCGGAGTTGACTAGATCTGCCCATGTAACCTTTCTCTTAAAACCTGGAAAGAATCCCCACCATCTGTCATGATACAGACCGCTGTCTTTCATCAACACTGACAATAAAATCCTTGCAAAGATATGTACAGACCACATATTTGCACACATGCCAGCCCTGGTTTTGCCAGACCAGGCTGGATTCATTCCCAGACGATCCACTCAGAATAACCTGAGACGCTTGTTCACCCTTATGCATAATGTCAACCCAGAGATGCCGATCGACTCAGTTGAGTGGCCCTTCCTCTCTGAGGTACTCCGGCGATCTGGTTTCGGTCTTGCATATATTAAGTGGGTTAAACTTTTATACACGGCCCCCAGAGCATCAATATACACAAACGGCACGACCCGGGCTGTCCATTCTCCCCGGTTCTATTTGCGCTTGCAATGGAACCCCTGGCTTGTCATGTTCGAGAACTGCATGCGCACCGAGGGATTCGCATAAATTCACACCTCTCCACCATATCCCTATATGCTGATGACATCCTTCTATACATCAAACATCCCTGCCAAAACCTACCTCCATTGATGCAAGAAGTGGTCAGATTTGACGACCTATCCGGGCTCAGGATTAACTGGGAGAATTGCGAGGTCGTCCCCCTGACCACTGAGGGGCGGAGGGCTGATGTGAGCGATGGGTTCCGCTGTTGTCCGCAGGGACTGAGCTACTTGGGCATTGGAGTCTCCACCACAAAAGACGATGTATACAAAGACCACTATATCACACTGTTGTAGTCCCTAGAACAAAAAGTAGAAGCCTGGATACTGCGCCCTATTTCCCAGGTGGCCCACATTGTACTCACAAAAATGGTAATACTCCCCAAACCCCTCTACATATATAATAATGTACCGATATGGTCCCCTGCTTGCTACTGGATCCGCATTAAGAGATTGATGGTAAGGCTACTGTGGGCAGGTAAGCAGCCTAGGATAGCCTACAACGCCCTTGCCTGACCTTATGAGCTGGGAGGACTGGAGTACCCCGACATGTACCTTTTCTACCTGGTAGCCCAGGCACAATACATATCCGGATCGAACCATCCCAGTCCAGAGTTCCCATATTCCCTGTTGGCGAAAGCTATCACCAGCCCGGATGCGCTGATGGGCAGGATCTGGGGAAACAGAGGCACAGCCCGGAAGGGTGAGATTGAGCCCGTAGAGACAACATGCAAAGCCTGGGAGCGGATAAATCAACTACTACAAACCACCCCCACTATTTACATGATTTACCAGTATACGACATAATAGGAATCCCACTCAAACACAAACGTTCTTTTAAAGAACGGTTTCAAGCTCTGGGGGTACAGTCTCTGGGGGATCTAGTGTGAGATGGCCAATTTGTACTATGGGATGAACTAAGGGCTAGGGGTGTGCACGATGCCGTAACCCTACTTCACTATTACAGGCACCCTCAGGAACAAATGGCCTGACTTTCCACTAGTACTTTGCCTTCACCTGGCACAGTGCTATGTGGTCAACCCCACATCCACTAGGAAACTTGTTTCCACCATCTATAGACTAGTTAGAAGTGGGAGAGGGGCGCAGAAACATGCGTACAAAACCACATGGGAGACATTGTTAGGGAAATCACTGAGCGAAGACCAGTGGAAGTCTATCTGCATCCAAACCCGCTACATATCTCGGAACTGCTGGTACAGATTGACACACTACAAATACATACATCAAGTTTACTATTCCCCTTTCAAACTAAGCAGATTCTTTCCTGAGAGCACACCCACCTGTAAAAGATGTGGCGCTGAACTTGCGGACTTCTATCACGTTAGCTGGAGTTGCCCTCGTATTAGAACTTTCTGGGGAAACATAGAGGGGGCGATGTCCGGAACGTTGGCTTCTAGCTCTGATCGAAGGAGGGACCCGAACTGAAAAGAAACTTCTAGGCATGGCCTCAGCAATAGCTAGATACCTTGTGTCTAGAATGTGGGGAAAGCCCAACCCCCCCATCATTCATAAGGTGGCTGGAATGCATGAACCTCGGTGAACGAAGGGAGACTATGTACGCATCATCACTCCCAACTACCAGCCGCCCGTTTGACTATTGGCCCCCTTTCAGACAGTACCAACTGGACAAGGCTCAGGTGACACAGTCCACAGTTTCCACCCCAGGACGATGATGCAGGAAGAGACCATAAGAAAGCCCAACTACGTGCGGCCATACCACTCTAGCTGTCATAGCAGGCACCTCAATCACCTTTCATTGTGATATCTGTGTGATCAGAACAAAGAATGTATAGCTTTGGTTGTAATGTTGTGAGTCTTTGAGGTGATGGTGGGGGGAGGGGGAGTTACAATTGGGATGCCTTACATCCAGTCGGGTGCTTTTTACTTTTAAAACAATAAGGAAAGTAAAAAAAAATGCACAGAGGCTTAATTAATAGAGCTGACTTTCTGAAAGAGAAAAACCAGCATACTTTTACATAGCTAAAATCACAAAAGCTTCAGCTTGCCCACCTGTGAAGATGGCATTTCCTCACAGTTTGAGTTCAGGCCTTAAAAAAGGAGACTGAGCTTACTGCTGCTGAGCCTTTGGTCGATATGTATCTGGCCTCTGCCACATCAGTTATCATGTGCTCTTCAACTAAATTGAGCCTTGCCTTGCAGAACTGGTCTATTCATATCTTAAATGTTAAACATTCCTGCTCTACAATTTTTGTTTCACAGCAAATTAGGTGTTGAATGTTGTGTAATATACCTTCTGTTTTTTGTGGACATTCTTATGCCATTCCGTATTTTCATCCAGAAACCTCTCTTGTTTGGGTTAATTAATTGAAATATTTAACTCACAATTATAAAAATGTTCTTCAATTACTGCTCCTATAGATCTAGGTTTCCCTACAGTTCAATTACAGACCAAAACCACATTTCTTCTGTAGAACAACTGCCAATAAAAGGTTTCCTGTGTAAATCCACTGACAGTCCATCACTGTATACATTTTAACTTTTATCAACTGTGATTTCCTGTTTAAGGTTGTCAAGATGATATTGTTTACACTTCTTGTTATTTTGGAACACTCCCAAACCACAATGTGCTCTACACATGGCTGATTCTTTTCAGATTTCAGTACCATAATTTGTTTCTTTTTTCATTTACAGGAGAAGTGGGGCAAACACTGGTGACTAGGTGGAAGCAGTTAGAGTTCAGTATACATCTATGATCACATAGCCAAAAAAAACATTCTATTGGAACAGAATCTTGAACTCTCGCAAGCCTAACAAGGAAGTGCATCGAATCATCTCTGGATTCAAGTCACCAGGTTGCTCAACCCCTCCTCCACTTAACTCTCAACTCCTATGCAATGCCTTTTCTGATCATTTTCACAACATCACTATCAACAGACATACTTTCATCATCTCTAAAATAGCAACAATGCCCCTGGATGCTCCCTGCCC
Source organism: Ambystoma mexicanum (assembly GCF_040938575.1). Classification (NCBI taxonomy): domain Eukaryota; kingdom Metazoa; phylum Chordata; class Amphibia; order Caudata; family Ambystomatidae; genus Ambystoma; species Ambystoma mexicanum. Next base: position 278,919,366 of record NC_090933.1, on the reverse strand, counting down.
AACCCCGTCCCCTCTACCAACTCCCTCCTGATGCAAATCTTCCCCTCTTTCCCTACGATCTCACACCAGGAGCTCCTCTCGCTCCTAGCACAAAGCCGCCCCTCTCGATCCCCTGAGGACCCATGCCCGCCCACTCTCCTTCAAAACCTCCTATATCAAACCCCACCTCAAAAAAACTATGCTCGACCCACTTATTCTGCAGAACTACCGGTCCAATTCCAACACCCGTTTCATGGGCAAACTCATGGACCGAACAGCATACAAGCAGATCTGCCACTTCACTGAAGCCAACAATCTTCTTGACCCTGCCCAATCCAGCTTCAGACCCCTCAGAGAAACGGAGTCCTCCCCAACCTAAAAAGAACTTCGGATGCGGAAAGATGCAATGTACTCATTCTTTTTGACCTCTTTGCCGCCTTCGATACTATTGGCCATACCATTCTCCTAGACAGCTACACTCTTCAGGAATCAAAGACACTGCCCTCAGATGGATCTCCTTCTTCATGTCTAATCGCTCGCAAATCACGCTCCTTCACCCTTTCCCATCTGCATCCTGCCCGTGTCGAAAGGGATCCCACAGGGAACATCCTATCTCCCCTCCTCTTCAATTTCTATCTCAGCCCACTCCCCGCACTCATCCGCTCCCACCTGCTACAATTACTCAGATGATGCCCAGATCATCCTAAACAAATCCCAAGATCGCCAGGCTCCACACGTCCAGATCTGTCATCATGCCTCTCGGATATTGACCACTGGATGATGACCAAGCACCTCATCCTCAACCCTGGGAAAACAGATATCCTAGTCTGCGTAAAAAATGTGCTCCTTCCCCAACCTATCTCCTGGCTGCACTCTCTAGGCACCCCTGCCACCCACCCCCTGCAACCTCCACTTCAGTGAAAAACCTTGGATGCACACTGGACATGAATCTATCCCTCACCCAACACATAAACTCTGTGTCTTCCACCTATGCAGCCTCACGCATATCTTCCCTTACCTCACTTATCCACATGGAATCTCTGCCATCCTCACCATCATCCTCTCCCGCTTAGACTATGCAAACTGCCTTTTTTTTTTTTTGTAAAGTATTTTATTGTTTTTTTCAAGAAAGTGAGAAACATTACAAACTTACAAGTGTGGTAATAAAGAAACGATACAACAAAAAAAAAGTAACGTGAGAACAACCAAAACAACAGCAGTCTACATGTAGCGTTAATTATGAGATGTTTGGTGGCAAGTAAAAATTATAGTTCCGATGTTACAGGAAGCGAGGGGAACAGATTCGGGTAATTCCATCTCTGTATCAGTATGAAAAATCGGGTGTTGTAGGACGCTACAGTCCCTCAGGGAGGCTTATAGTCTGCCTTGAAGCGCATGTCACTCAGGAGGGCTTTCCAGGAGTCCAGGGTTCCACTTGTGGCTTCTCCGCTGGTTGTGATCCCGTCTTGCCAGGCCCTGGTTTCAGCAGTCGTCCATCTCGCCAGTTCGCTCAGCCACCGAGCATGGCTGGGGCCCGCTGGAGTCTTCCAGGCCATCGCTATTGTTCTCTTGACCAAAATGCATGAGATGTCCATTAGTTTCACCAAATGTTTAAATTTGCCCGGTCTAGGATATATACCTAGTAGGCACTCTCTGGGCGTCCAGTCGTATCTTACCATGCCAGCTTCTGCGCAGGATTGTTTGGCTTTGAACCAGAGTGATTTCACTTTGATGCAGGACCAGAACATGTGGATCATGTCTGCCTTGGCATTTCCGCACCATGGGCACGTCGGGGGTATTTTCGGGTTGAATGAGGCAATCCTGTGGGGAGTCATATATGTCCGGTAAAGGACATTCAGCTGTATTTGTCCGAATCTGGAATTCCGGGACACTTTCTTGGGGTAGATCAGTGCTCTCTCCCATTCCTTGTCAGTAAGTGGTGATTCAAGATCTGCCTCCCATTTCGCCTTCAGTGCCTGACCTTTGGGGTTAGGCTTGTCTATGAGTCTGTTGTAAAGTCTGGAAACTGGTCTCCATCCATCTGAGAGGTCGTGCATTTCCTGTAGCAGTGGGTCTGGGGTGGGCTCTTCCGGCCAGCTGTTCCACTGCTTCTTAGCGATCTGTTTGATCCTGTGGTACCAGAGGAACTGGCCCTTGGATAGTCCTTCAATGTTCTGTAACGACTCGAAGTCCCTGAATTCCCCATCAGTGAACATGTCTCCCCATGTATATATGCCTGCTTCCTCCCATCTCCTGGGAGTGGGAAGTTCCGCCTCCGACTTGCACACATCCACCATTATGGGGTTATCCGGTGAGTACGGATGTTTCACTTGCCTTATGTGACAGGCCCTGGCCCATATCTGCCTGCCCAGCTTGACAATCAGCGGAGTTTCGGGAGGTAGCCGAGGGGGAAACCATAGAGTTTCTTTGGGGATTAAGTTTGTGGAAGATTGCCTGAGTAGTTCCAGTTCGGCCGATGTGTCATCAGACAGCCACTTCGTAATGTGACTGAGCTGGGCCGCCAAGTAGTAAAGGTGAAGGTCTGGGAGTTTTATTCCGCCTTCCTTATGAGGGAGAGACAGCGTGGCCAGTGTGAGCTTGTGTCTGCGCGGACCCCACAAGAAGTCCTTGATGATGGCCTCTAGTGTCTTGAAGAAAGGCGGGCGAACGTAGTGGCAAATATTGGCAAAGAAGTACAGGAATCGAGGAAGGATTATCATTTTGGCAATCGCCGCTCTACCCAACATTGACAGTGGTAGTTTGGACCAAAATTTGATTGAACGCCGAAGGCCGGTGACTGCTGCTATAGTGTTATGTTCGTGTGTGAGTAGCGGGGTGTGACCCACATTGATTCCCAGGTACCGGAACTTGTCAGGTTGCCACTGTATTCCGATAGGCGGGAGGTCGTCTACTGCAATGCCCCTCAGGCTAGCTAGGGGGAATGCAGTTGATTTGTGTCTGCTGAATCGTATCCCTGAGTACTTTGCATAATTGTCGAGAACTTCTAGCGTTGTGGGTGCGTTGAGCTCAGGGTTCCTCAAGTAGAGAAGTACATCATCCGCGTATAATGAAATTATGTTGTAAACGTTGCCCACCTTAATGCCCGCATCAAAAAACTGTTGGCGAAAGTATATGGCTATTGGTTCTAGGCCCAATATATACAGCATGGGCGAGAGTGGGCACCCCTGTCTCGTGCCCCTTTGTATTGCCCAGGATCCCGAGACAATTCTGCCTGTTTTAACCCTTGCCATTGGCGAATTATAAAGTACCTGGATCCATCTGATGAAGCCCGCACCAAAGCCGAAGCCCCTTAAAACCTCCACAAGCCACTCCCAATAGATAGAGTCGAAGGCCTTGATGGCATCAAGTGACAGTATCGCCAGGTCCTCCTCTCGGTCGTGGGTTTCGGCCATGATGTGTTGTAGTCTCCTGAGGTTGGCCGTGGTGTTGCGTCCTGGGACGAATCCATTTTGATCTTCGTGAATTATGGATCCTACCACTCTGGCGAGTCTGTTGGCTAATATAGAAGTGAGGATCTTGCTGTCGTAATTCAGCATGGCCAAAGGTCGATAAGAATCACAATCGGTGGGTGACTTGTGCGGCTTGAGCATTGGAATAATTATGGTCTCTTTCATGGTGTTGGGCAGGATGCCATTTGTGTAGGCTTCTTGATAAACTTCATGCAGGATGGGGGTGAAAATGGGTTCGTAGGTCTTGTAGAATTCGGGCGGGAGACCATCACTGCCGGGGGCTTTGCCATTAGCGAGCGATCTGATGGCCGCTGTCACATCTTCGGAAGTGATTTCCGAGTCCAGTTCCTCCCTCTGCTCGCTGGAGATTTGAGGGAGGCCTATCTCCTCCAATGTTTCGATTAATTCTGCGGCGGGCACCTGGGACTCGTGGGCATACAATTTGGAGTAGAACTTAGCAAAAGTCTTGTTGATCTCCATCTGCGTCTTGTGTGTTACTCCTTTTTCGTCCTTTATCTCCGTTGGCAGGTGTTTAGGGTGTTCCCGCTTGCAGAGCCAGGCAAGCAATCTGCCGGGTTTGTCAGACTCGCTGTGGGATCTGGCGGTATGTGTTGCGAAGTCAAATTTCTCCAGTCTGACCCATGATTCCTGACATTTTATACGGGCTGTTTTAAGGATCTTCTCGGACTCTGGGGAAATGTCAGGGGCGGACTCTACTCTTGCGATCTCTAATTCCTGGGCCTCAAGAGAGGACTGTAGTTGTCTGCGGGTTCCGCCCGCTCTTGAAATGATTTCTCCCCTGGTAACCACCTTCATGGCCTCCCACAGTGTGGACCAGGTAGCCATCGATCCCTTATTGATTTCGACATATTCCTCTAGCTTCTCAGCAAGGTCCTCTCTGAACTCTGGATCATCCAACGCTGCTGTAGGCATCCTCCACATGGGAATTGGAGGTTTGGGTCCACGCAGCTGCCAATGCATGGCGAGCGGGGAGTGGTCGGAGATCGATCTCCCCAAATATTCAGTGGATGTGGCCAGTGGAGATTGTTCCTTATCAACAAACAAGTAGTCGATCCTTGTGTGGACGCCATGTGGAGCTGAGTAGTGTGAGTAAATTCTGGCCTCTGGATGTTGCACTCTCCAGATGTCTACCAGGTTGAGCTGGTCGAGTGTTTCCGTCAAGGAGGTGGATGCGGGATTGCTTGGCTGAGGAGGAGGGCGCGATCTGTCCTTGCTTAAGTCCATGACGCAGTTGAAGTCTCCCCCCCACACGAAGGTCCTGCCTCGGTGTTGTGCCAGTCTAGCACTCAACGTGCTTAAGTATGACGGGATTCCATGCTGCGGAAAGTATGTGTTAATGAAGCACACTGGGGTTTGTTCTATGGTGCCCCACATTGATGTATATCTCCCTTCCTTGTCAGAATCCCAGCCTTCTAGCTGGAAAGGCACATTCGGGTTCACCCATATCAGTACGCCTCTCGCATATTTGGAGTAAGGAGACCCCCTCGTGGTCCCATCCCATCGATCTGTTAACTTAGACATGGAGTCTGCTGTAAGGTGGGTCTCTTGTAATAGCGCAATCGAGACCTTCTTCCTCCTGAGGTAGGACTGTACGCGGTTCCTTCTGAGGTATGAAGCCATTCCCCTCACATTCCATGTCATCACAACAAGTTGCGACGCCATCGGATCGGTGTTCTGAATTCGTCTTGGAGTTCTGGCCCGCTGGCCCGGTGGCACAACGAACCACAGGTGGCGTTCTGCGGGCGGGGGGCCCCTGGTTCATGAAGTCTTGTGTCGTAACTTGCCACCATCTTGTACTTTACCAACATTGATGATTCGTAGACTGCAAAACCAACTAAACTAATAACATAACACAAACTGGTGCGCCCAGCGACTACAACACTGTCGCGGTGCTCAGGCGCTCTCGAGACGTCTGAACCCATCCGAGAATCGGGCGTGAGCTGGGTGGGGCGGTGAACTGGCCCAATTGGATTTTCTGCTGGGGGTAGGGTTGGTGCGAGGCGGCAGGGCCGTGCGAGGGCCGCTTCCGTAAGTTAAACTGTTGTTTGGATTACCTGCTGGGGTCCGGTTACTGGTGGTGCGAGGAGACTCGGGACTTAATCATCATTCCGAGGAGGATCCTTGCCATCGGCTAGGTTATTATCTTCTAGCCACATATTGGCCGCCTCCGGGTTTTCGAGAAATATCGCTCGCCCATTATAAACAACTCTCAGGCGCGCGGGGTACAGCAGCCTGTATTTAATGTCCAGTTGGCGAAGCTTCGCCTTGATCGGGACGAATGAGTTCCTTTCCCTCTGCACTTTCTGGGTGTAGTCGGGGTAAATAGTAATTTTTGAGTCCCCCCTTTCAATGGGACCTGCTTCCCTGGAGTGCCGTAGGATGGTTTCTCTATCTTGAAAATTCAATATTTTGGCTATTATTGGCCGTGGATGCGAGCCGGGGGGAGGACGTCTCTGGAGGGATCTATGTGCCCTTTCGACCGCAAAGCCTTGGGTTAGTTTTCCGGCCCCGATCTCTTGTAGCAGAAGGGTTTCGACATAGGATGTGGTGTTTAGGCCCTCTGTTCCCTCCGGGATACCCAGGATCCTGATGTTCCCCCGTCTGGCCCGTCCTTCGGCTTCCTCCGCCCTTTCCTCCAGGAAGGCGACCCTCCTCTTTAGATCGGAGACTTCGGACTTCAGGGTTGTGGTGGCCCCGGACAACTCCGTCGTGGAATTCTCGACGGTCGTTACCCTCTCCGTCAAGTTGCGGGCATCTTGGCGGATGAGTTGTATGTCTATTTTGAACTCATCAATCTTGGAGTCAATGTGGGTTCTCAGTGAGGCAATGGCATCCAATATCTGAGAGCGATTGTCGTTGACCTCCCCTTCGTTCGGATGAGTGTTTTCGGAGAGGCTAGGTCTGGACTGGGTGGAGGTCTTCGCCTTGGTCGAGACAAAGGAGTCCATGGTGGCGGCCCTGCTCTTGTTCTTGGTGGCCATCTTGAAGCCGCTGGACGTAGATCGCCGAGTCGGGGAGCCAAGTGCAGGCGGCCCAAGGGTGCGGTGGTGGTCAGGGGCCCACCAAAGGGTATTATGTAGGCTCACGCACCTTGAGTTTCAGGGCCCCCGAGTGCTTCGGCTGGAATCAGGTCGTTCGGGTGATGGCCGTGCTTCTCAGAGGTGGCGAGTTTCTCTTTATGTGATGCCATCCATGTGGTTCTAGTTGTAGTCCGCGTTGCATAAATTGGACCAGCCCAGGGGTAACGGAGTCAGAGGCCTGGGGGCCTGTGTCGATTCCGAACCAGTGTCAGACAGGGGTCGCCCCCCCCCGGCCTTGTTGCCGATCCCCAAAGCGCTCTGTCAGGGGACGCTGGTTCAGGGGCTGCGTGAAGCTGTGCCAGGCGCCATCTTGGATCAATGCGCGGCGGAGGGGAGGGTGGGATCCGGAGCCCGCTCTTCCTCAAGGGGGCTCCGAAAATTCCAACACTCGAGTAATTCCTAATGGGGAGCACTTCCCCCACCGATGCGTGCTTTTCCGCTGGCTGCAAGCACTCTTGTACCGGAGAAAAAGGATCAGGAAGCGGCGTCTCGGCCGGAGCCCGGCAGATCAGCTTCTGCCCTCCATCGGCTCCAAGCCACGCCCCCATGCAAACTGCCTTTAGGTAGGCGCACCATCATTCCAACTTAGAAAACACCAAAGAATCCAAAACGCTACGACCGCCTGCTCATTGGCCTCCCTCCGAGAGAACACCTCAGCCCCACACTGAGAGTCCTTCACTGGCTCACTATTGGTCAACAAACTACCTTTAAAGCCATAACTCACTGTGCCATCCACAACATCGGCCCCAAATTCCTCCAAGATAACCTCACACACTACCGACCCTCCAGGACACTCAGATCCGGTGTAGCTTTTCTCCTATTTATCCCCCAATATAACTGAACCAGATTGGGTGTATCCTCCTTCTCGGTCCAAGCTCCCACCATCTGGAACTATCTGCCTCTCCACATCCACAGCATTGACAATCCCCTCGCATTCAGAAAGGCCCTCAAAACCTGGCTTTTTTCTTCCCCCTATTGAAATCCCTCTCAAACTCTATGCTTGGATTGCTCCCCGCACACAAGTACTGGCCCAGGCCCAACAAAACACCTACACATTCATACGACCATGGATGCTGGCAGCGTGCGCAGTGGCACACAGCACAGTGATAAACTCGCCCCTTCTGCCTCCTCTTAGATGATCATTAATCAACTGTCCAATTCCTTCCCTTTCTCCTCCTCACCTGAGTGGTAATCCTCCAATTCGTCTGTATTGAGACGCCGACGTGCGCAGAAATCTCTCCTTGTGGATGAAGCAACTTGCCCACCACGAGAGGAAGCCACAGTGAATGCCTGAAACAAGCAGTCCTGGGACTCCTCTCCCGTAGCAGGCGACAAGGGAAAAAGCCTTCTTGGCACAAAAAACCCTTGTGAGGCAGGAGGTCGAGCAGAAGTCTTCCCAGGGAAAGTACGAGAGTCCAGCAGTCGAAGAAGTGAAGGTGGACGGCCGCTGCGGGCTGTGGAGGCGCAGCAGAGCCGAAGGCGACGGAGACCAGGAAGCGCTCTCACTGAAAGGGAGAAGCGTGAGGGGCGCTCAAGCAAGAAAACTCGAGCGGCCGCATGACCCAGGGGAAAGGGAGAGAGGCTCAAGCCGAGGAGCAGGGGCGAACCACCGGAACTGAAAGAGAAAACCAACCAGGAAGGGAAAGAGAAAGAGAGGGGGGAGTAGCGGAAGAAAAGAGGTATCGCAAGAAGCGATAAGGCGAAGAGACAGAGCGGCAAGCCGTAAGACAGAAAACTAGCGTCTCACCCAAAAGGCTGAAGCGGAAGCTACGGGGGTTGCAACGCATTGATAGCTGGGATAGGGAGACTATGTACTTCCCAGTGACCGCCATGTTGAAGGAAAACTAGACCGTGACTGCACGCAAGGAAACACAACGTGCTGGAACTACGGTCGGCGCCGGAGCCTCCATCGCGGAAGTAACCGCCAATCGGCTCGGCAGCGCATGACAGTATGCCCCCCTCCAAAACGAAAACACCCAGGTTTTCCTGGAAAACACCGATGGAAACCTCTCAGCAATTGGGGGGCATGTATGTGGGAGACCGGCTCCCAGGAGTCCTCCGACTCCGGGTAACCCTTCCACGAGACTAAGTATTTTAATCGTCCTCTGTAGAACCTGGAGTCACGGATAGCCGCAACTTCGTACTCCTTGGCACCCCCAGAACCCTGAATATGAAGACGAGGAAGGAATCTTTGGTGAGGATCTTGAGTGAAGGGCTTGAGAAGAGAGGAGTGAAAAACAGGGTGAATGCGATTGAGAGGAGGCAATCCGAATGGCATCACCTTGTATTCGTATAGACCAAACAGGGTGCGAAATGCCGTCTTCCATTCATCACCCTTGGCAATGCGAAGCAAATGGTATGCATTACGTAGGTCCAGTTTGGTGAAAATGCGAGCCCCTTGAACAGCCTCTATGATCTCAGAAATGAGGGGCATGGGATAACGGTCTCTTATGGTAACCTTATTAAGTCCTCTGTAATCGATGCAAGGACGCAAATCGGGGGGTCCTTCTTTTTTATGAAAAACCAAGAAGCTCCTGCCGGAGACTTGGAGGGTTGGATAAGACCGTTTTGCAGATTAGTATCCAAATATCCCTTTAATACTTGTCTCTCAGATTGGGTTAAGGAGAACATCCGGCTGAAAGGGACCAAAGCATTTGGTTCAAGTTCCAAAGAGCAATCTTCCGGCCTATGTGGAGGTAGTTTCGCCGGTATCGTTTCCTTGAAGACCTCCTGGTAGGGTAAACAAAAACGTGGCAAAGCGTGGATTCCCACCTGACCACTTGTTAATATCGTCGCAGTCTGGTGATTGTTCTGAAATGGCCTTGAGAAGCAATGCTGTCTACAAAATAGAGACAAAAAACTCAACTGGTTGCTGGTCCATTCTACCTGAGGATTGTGCTTGCAAAGCCAAGTTATTCCTAGAATGATCGGAAAATGGGCTGCTCAGATGATATCGAACTTGAGCACCTCTGTATGTTGGAAAATGGTGACTCCTAGTTCCTCTGTGGTATGTGTTATCAGGCCCGAAGAGAGGGGAGAACCGTCCACCCCTTCTACATTTTGATCCTCTTTACGGGCTACTCTATGAAGGCCCACCTTCTCAGCCCATAGAGTGTCCACAAAGTTTCCGGCAGCCCCACAGTCCAAGAGGGCTAGGGCATCTATGGATCTCCCCCGGGATTCGATACATACCGGAATCACCATTAACCTGGAATCCTCCAAAGTGCTGGGAGCTGAAATAGAGAGAGATACGTAGGGACGTAGGAAATTGCAAGGTGATCCTCGGAACCAAGTCCCTACTGGCGCCGAGGAGTTTCGTTTCCCTGTGATCTGGTTGGAACCACAGGGCATTCCTTAAGTAGGTGCTGCTCTGACCCGCAATAGGCACACAGTCCCTTCTCCTTTCTCCGTCTTCGCTCCGCAAACGAAAGAGGGCCTCTGGTAGCCCCAATCTGCATTGGTTCTTCGAAGAAGTGGGAGGAAGAGTAAGAAGAGGACGTAGACGGAGTGGAGGCAGGAGAACCCGTTGCGAGGCGATGCTTGCGGCGCTCAGCTCGGCGTTCCTGAAGGCGGTACTCAGATCAGAAAAGGTTGATGGTCGGGAGGACCTGGCTAGCTCGTCCTTGATCTCTTCTCGAAGGCCCCTTCTGAATATGGCATACTGGGCTTGTTCCGGCCAACCCGCTTCTGCGGCCAGAGCCTTGAATCGAGATATGTATGTAAGAACATCTGAGGCCTCTTGTCGTACATCCAACAAGTCCTCGCTGGCAGTGAAAGTTAGTTCCGGTCGCTCAAATGTCTGTTTCAGTAAACCCTGGAACCCGGTAAAGTCGTGTAGTATAGGGTTGGCACTGGTAACCAACGGTGTGGCCCAAGCAAGGGCATTGCCCGTCATGTTTGAGATCATAAACCCTACTTTGGATTGATCGGTAGCAAAGGCACGAGGCCTAAAGGTAAAGTACACCACACACGCCTCCAAAAATTCTTTTATCTTCTTTGGTGAACCATCAAACTTCCATGAGGGGAGCGTCATTGGGGGTAGTTCGGCAGGCGGAACATCTTGGGTAGTGGCAAGCTGTCGTAGGACTATGTTTTCAGTCTTGACGGTCTGCAACTCTTGTGATAAGCCCGGAACCGCCTTCCAGAGTTCCTGGATCTGTTCCTCTGCCGACATCTTGGTTTCTGGGCGCTGCAATCTGTCCAATTCCTTCCCTTTCTCCTCCTCACCTGAGTGGTAATCCTCCAATTCGTCTGTATTGAGACCCCGACGTGTGCAGAAATCTCTCCTTGTGGATGAAGCAACTTGCCTACCACGAGAGGAAGCCACAGTGAATGCCTGAAACAAGCAGTCCTGGGACTCCTCTCCCGTAGCAGGCGACAAGGGAAAAAGCCTTCTTGGCACAAAAAACCCTTGTGAGGCAGGAGGTCGAGCAGAAGTCTTCCCAGGGAAAGTACGAGAGTCCAGCAGTCGAAGAAGTGAAGGTGGACGGCCGCTGCGGGCTGTGGAGGCGGAGCAGAGCCGAAGGCGACGGAGACCAGGAAGCGCTCTCACTAAAAGGGAGAAGTGTGAGGGGCGCTCAAGCAAGAAAACTCGAGCGGCCGCAGGACCCAGGAGAAAGGGAGAGAGGCTCAAGCCGAGGAGCAGGGGCGAGCCACCGGAACTGAAAGAGAAAACCAACCAGGAAGGGAAAGAGAAAGAGAGGGGGGAGTAGCGGAAGAAAAGAGGTATCGCAAGGAGCGATAAGGCGAAGAGACAGAGCGGCAAGCCGCAAGACAGAAAACTAGCGTCTCACCCAAAAGGCGGAAGCTACGGGGGTTGCAACGCATTGATAGCTGGGATAGGGAGACTATGTACTTCCCAGTGACCGCCATGTTGAAGGAAAACTAGACCGTGACTGCACGCAAGGAAACACAACGTGCTGGAACTACGGTCGGCGCCGGAGCCTCCATCGCGGAAGTAACCGCCAATCGGCTCGGCAGCGCATGACATCAACCCCCTCCCCCGTCCTGACCACAAGCTCTATAAATTGCACAAAATGGTTACCTGGTTGTCTTTACTTTACTTTAAATTATTCACAATGCGCAGCTATGGACCCTTAGGCCTTAGGGCATGGACAAAGACCAAGGACATAAAAATGGGGTGCTCCCTGCTCAAATAACTCCAAAGCTTTGCTCGGCTCAAAGGCCCTGTTCACGAAAACAGCCACATCTTCATTTACCGTAGTAAACCTGAATATCTGATTGCACTTTGGATGGGGCCACTTCAAAGTGTCTGGAAGGAATACTGGATCAGATGGACTGCAAGAGGTAGCCACAGTAGTGGGACCAGTTAATTGTGGACAGGCATGATCACGCACTCAATTGGGTGGTCATACCTAATTATCAAGGGGCTTACCCAAGCACTCAGAACGCTCAAAACATAGGTTTCACTGGTAGAAAGAAAATGTGCCAGTTCAACTTGGGCTATTGGTCACAGAATGCACTTAGTGCATCTCTATTCCTACCCCCAAAAGCCATTAAGACGCACTTAGGCGGTTCGTTTAGCTGGGGGTGGAAAACTATACCATTGATCTTAGACCCAAGGTGGCAAGGTCATTCTAATTTATGTACCTACTGCACTAAAAAATGCCAGCAGCCAGGTCCTTCCAAAGTTAGTATGCTAACCCCACAGAAGATGCACTCGAACGACTAGTCTGTCACCATGAGAGATCTGATCTCTCGCACTACATCCGTGGACACATGCTTCAGGCAGAGCTCCCCATCCATGTACTCTGGAATGCAGCTAAGGCTATGTCAAACTCGGTGCAGCAGCTCACATAGCAGCCCAAACTGAAAACCCGGATGTGTCTCAACACCCCTGCCATTAGTATACAGCGACAACCTACGTATAAACTTCGGTTTAGCTGGGCAAACATCGAATCTCCTACACTAGCTCTCTATCTTAATTCACCAGCAGCACCCGCCCATGGGCCTGACCTATGGGTTGCTTACTAGGGCCCAGCCAGCCCCCCTAAGTCCCAACCAAGCAGAATGCACACCCGCTTCTTAAAGTAAACTCTTAGAATGTTCCCATACATGGACTTCGGTCCCAGAAGATGTTCCAACCACAAAGCGTATTGAGGCGGTACAAATGGGATAATTGGCACAACATAAATGATGACTACAATACAATACATACAAACAATGTGGCTTGCCATGGCGCTTCCACTTTATTCACTTGGAACAAGAGCAGCAGATCTTTAGTGCAACTCCGACTCCTCGAATTTGGTAACAGAAACAAAGCTAAGTACCTATCACTGCCTCAACAAAGGATGGTGACCGGGAGCCACTGCAAGGGACGGCAGAAAGGTTGGGCACTAGCATTCATAGTCAGATGGCATGACAATTAATTCATGTTCAGAATGGGTTTGATAATTCGTAAGAAGAGAGATGAGGCAGGAGCAGCCCTTGACCCCTAAATATTTACATTTTATCTTATTGACAGTCCCTTGCAGTTCTATGAAACACTACAGTGGCTATTTCTGTAACTACAAACTTTTCCTGTCTTCTCTTGCTGTGTGTTGTGTGTGTCTCTATGTGTGCTCTGGGGCCTTCAGGTATGTAGCGCACTATAAGCAATAATAAACATAAACGTAACTAGGTGGAATCAGATGGCTTTAAAGATATTTTGCCACAGGCTTTATCAGAGCTTTCATGCCCAGTGGGGTGACGGGGGGCGGGGGGGTCAGACATGGCTGTTAACGGCCCAGCAGCCCGAGCCATGGTAACCAGCAACAGGGAGAGGATCCCTGTTGCCTCCCCACCCCTGTTGCCTCCCCACATTAGGGAAGGGCCTCGGTTGGCTGGAACAGCGGTGGGAGAATGTATACTCTTACCCGCTGTTCCAGCCACCTGATTGGCCAATGGCCTTTCCCCTGGTGCAAATGAAGCAATTATGCCATGTTCTGAGGGCCCTACGAGGTGGTAACTGTCTGCAGCCCAAACACGGGCTGCACTAGATTACTGATGGATATGACAGAGGGAAAGGGGCATTATGGGTATTAGAACCGTGATGCAAACCCGAGGGTAGTACAAGTCAGGTTTATATCTGAAACAAAGGGCTGCAGTGAACACAAAACCGTTTGTTTCACACAAAAGTATATACAAATACACCTAATGTGGCCACCCTTTAAATGGAGGACAGGGCCCCTTTTCCATTTCCATGGCAGGCTGAGGTGAACCAGGTGAGGAGTGGAGAATCAGAGGAAGCTACAGTGTTTGGGCAATAACAGGCATCTGAGACTCAGGTAAGGCGATGGCTGGGGTGGGGAAGGGCAAGGGGGGGAAGGCAGTGGCTGGAAAGCAGAAGGGGGAGTGGAGGAGGCCGTAAGGAAGGGGGAACACGTTGGGAGTTAGGGAGTGTGCAGGAGCCAGGATGGGAGACCGCTGTGGAGGAAATGGATGACCAGGGATGAGGCTCCAGCCAGCAGAGAGGAAGGCAGGCTTACATCTGTAAATTAAGCCATCATTCTGAGAACCCTCTTTAGGTGGTGTGCATTCCCTTGAAGTTGACCAGAGAAGAAATAGAGATTATATAACTTATTGGTAGCATGTAGCATGCAACATGGTCTACAGCGAAGCAACCCACAAAGAGAGAAGACTGAAAGGACATACAAGTTAACATCCTGTCCAGCATACCCTTGTCTAAATATGTACATGGTCCATTCCAATTATTGAATCGATATTAAACCTCTTCATTGGTACCCACCCGTTCAGCACATTTCTCTAGCCTATCCCCCTTGTTATACAAGTGGCTGCAGTACATATCTAACTTAAGTAGATACGCGTAAAAACTGTGAAAAGTGAAATGCCCAGCCTTAAACCCCACAAAGTCCATCAAGTTTAGCAAGCAAGAGAAATGCTGTTCCCATCCAGCTTCAAAACACATTCTAGAAGCAGGACAATACCCCCACCTGAACACACCCTGATATCAGAAGTTCATCACTGCAAATGATCACAGATGTTTTTACAAAGTCAACAAGGTTTCTGAATTAGATAGCAAATCTTTTCAGAGGACCACAAAGGCACCCAGCTCCTGGAAGATTAGTCAAGGAGTTTGTGAAGAGAAACATGTTTGGTGGATGAAAAACAGAAAGAAGGGGCCTGAAGGCTAAGAAGCTCTAAAAACTCTGCATGCATGAACAGCAAACAAACATCTGACCAGAAAGGAAACAAAGCCCAAGGACAATGGGAATGCAACTGTAGCAGAATAGCAGAAAGGCTAAAAGAACATAAGGCAGAAGGTGATCCCTAGTCAAGCAGTAAGCATATGAGCAGAGAGGGCGTCTAATGCATCACTGTCTACCCGAACAGGGTACAGCGTACCTCTGCAGAGAACGTAGTTGAGTCTGAAGTTAGAGATAGAGATGCTCGCAGACGGGGTGAGCATACTGTAAGTGAATATTGCCGCATTTCCCACCGCAGATTTCCATATAGGTGTATGTGGGTTGGTAATGATTGAGGATTCGCAAGGGCCAGAAAGATTAGCAAAGATAGGAAGTAACAAGCTGAGAAAAAACTGAAAAACTAAGTGTGAAAGCATGTGCATTTTCATCAGAGGGCTTAAAATAGGCAAAAACATGACAGCCTAGGAAAAACACACACAACTTACATGTACCCTGTCTATAATACCCACAGGAAAGTCTTGATAGGTGGAAGAAAGGGAAGATACCGCAAGACCTTAAAGTCAAGTGTGGCTCATACCACTGTTCAGACCAATTATGTAAGCCCTTTAAAAGAACCCAGGAAAAGAGTAGTGCCTGGAAGCATGAGATCATAATTGTCCCAATAGCAAATTAAAGGTTCAAACTTGTGTTAATTACATTTACATTTTATAGTCAAAAATGTGAAAAAGATGAGGCAAAAAGAGCATAGAAATGCTTTAAGAGATAAAGCAACATACAAAATGGGTACCTAGTGTGTAAGACCTCAAAGTCTAAGGAGATCTCCAGAATCTACACACAAAGGGTGTACTGATAACGATTATAACTTGGGCTGTATGAAAGGCAGACTTCCAACTTTACTACAGCTCAGTGAGGAATTCAGGTCATGTCTGTCCCCTTCCTTTCTGAGCCTTGGATCTTAAAATATGTTATCCCTCAAGTTCCCCAGAAACAAACTTTCAAATGTTTTCTGACCTCATCACCCCTTTTATATGCACTTTTCTAGCTTATGCTTACAGCATGCAGATTATCTTCAGGCTTTGAAGCAATTTTGGTTGTTTCCAGCTCTATCTTGTCATGCCTCTGTCAACAGAGACAGGATGTTTGTCAACAGCCCATGCTTCAACAGTGCACAGTCAACGTGAAAATAATGTATATGCATCTGCAACCCCCCCCTGTTCCCCCAACCCTTCTCTGCCTTTTTCTTTGCCTGCCTCTCTGGACTCACATCTTTCGTTCGGTCTGCTGCTAAGAACCAGGGGGTTTTTTGATGGCTCTCATTCGCCCCTCAAATAGAATATTTCTATAAAGAATTGCACTTTGAAATGCATGTGCTCAAAGGCATCCTCACTTTTCTCAATCTGTTCCGCAAAGTGGAATCAACAATGGTTTTGGTGGTTTTCTAGGCTAGACTACTGCAACATTCTACCTTGGGCTCGCTAAGAGTCTGAATCACTGCATGCAGGCCTCCAAAAACAAGGCAGCCAGGCTCATCCTGGGGCTTGGGACCTAGAGGCCACATTACTCTGGCCTTGAACTCACTGTGCTGGCTGATGGTGGACACTTGGATCTCATTCAAAATAGTTTGCCTCCTCCACTGAGCATAATAGGGCAATGTCCTTTTGAACCAAGTACTGCCCGTCCACAGTCTTAAGATCTGCCTCCTTTATTTCTATTTCAATCTGATGTGCAAAGAAAAGTAAGTCTGGTGGAAAATTACTGGCAGTGGGGGCCACCCTTGTGAGGAATTGCCATCTGGCAAAGGGTGTAGAGGCACTTGCTTTTTTATAAATCAATAAATCGATGCAGGTAAATCCATCTATGAAAGGGCAGTTCGCTTATCAGATTCCCTTCATAAGCTCCATGCCAAAAGCATAGTGTACATCTCTGCCCTGCTGCATCGGTAGCCTGATCTGCAGCACCTGCTCTACTGTGGCACAGAGCAGGTTCAGAGGACGCAGGTGCCCATTTGACAGCTGTAAGTGACAGCCAAGTCTCTGCAGCGTAGGTGCTGCATTTAAAATATGCAGCCCTGTTCCAAAAACGACGTAACTGTGGGCTACCCTGGTGGCACATTAAACTGTAAATATAAGCCATACCTGAGTTTGAGATATGGTGGCTAGCATCTCCCATAATTATCCAATCCACATCAATTTGATATCACACGTGCTAGCCCTGTGAGCCCAGCTCAGCTGTGAAAGTGTTATGTGTACTCCACCTAGCCAGGCTGTCTTTGCTGCTCCCAGCAAGACTGTAGCCCGGTGGGTTGCCTCTCTTTGATCATTTGTTGGGGCAGGTAACACCTTTCCCAGAGAGACATCCACTCCACAGGAAGGTGTCCTGGGAAAAGGAATAAAAGGACACAGCCATTCACAAAAGAAGTAGCCTCAGACCAGGGTGCTGCATCCAAAGGGGGAATTTGATTTCATTGAGAAGGGAGGAGGGTGGGGGTTAGTGTAAACAGATGGAGCTCATTACAGCTGGAGGACAGCTCCATCATCTTGTTTTTCACTGCCTCTATCTTTCATTACTAGCCCCTCCAATTCCTGTAGCACAATGCACTTTGGGTGTGATGTCAGAAGGCAAAGTCAACTTGTTTCAAGGTCAAGGAGTGAACCCTTGAAGCAGACTTGCTTTTATTCAATCACCTGTACATGTTTGCCTTTATAAGAAGGTTTGTCCTACTTCCTCTTTGATTAATCTCTGTATCCAAACCTTCAAGAAGAATTCATTGTATCTCTATTGGGAAGCATCCTTTACAAAGCTCTACACCGGAGGTGAATACTGAGTGGCCTTGACAGAGGCAGGCTCTGCCCCCTAGCCATCCACAGGGCATATTGGGGATGGCCTTCTGTTGGAGCAAGACCTGCCTCTCTGCCAGCCACAATAGTACCCATGACCTCATTGTTTTGAAGGCCATCTGCAGTTGTGTGAAGATTCTCCTGTTTTTGGGAGCCCGAGAACAAGAACTCATCTGGCCACAGAGGTCTTGGAATGGGGCTCACAGCATCTAAGAGGTAGGACAACTAGGATCCCTGTGGTTTCACCATCAAAACAATATGAAGCATCATTCAAGCTTGTTTGACAAAGTTGAACCAGGTGGTGTTGCCTATGGCTCGTGCCTAATCTATGAACTGCTGTGTTGAACCTTTCGAACCAGTTCGCCGTCGCACTGCACCAGCTGTTTGCATCGTCGGCCTTGTTCAAACTGGAAGCACATCATTGTGTTCCACTCCCTTTTGTTTAATCAACCAGTACCTTCATGTGGACGATTGCCCAATTGCATTCGCCAACAATTTTGTTCACATTATGTGCATCACAGCATGGCCGATGTCCGCATGTGGCGCCCACCACCCCTTGCCTAAGAAAGCAGAACCTTCATGTGGACTATCCCCCAACTGAATTCATCCCCTATTTTGTTTACACTCTGTGCAGCACAGCATGGTTAATTCCTATATTTGTCAATCTTTCCGAAACAGGTGGTGGATACATCTCCTTTACATGCAACTTTGGGCTCCTTTGAAATCCAACAGTGGGGCTCATCTCCAACCACCTACAAGCAGCTTTGTTCCAGGGACGTCATTTCACCAAAATGCCACGGGTAGCGGAAGAGACATCACATGACCCTGGACCTCTGATGACATCACATGAAGTGATGTCACCTGACCCCAACCCGAAGTGACATCATGTGAAGCGATGGAGAACGACCTTTCACCCCTTGACAAAACAGGAAGTGGCATCACATAGCATTGTTTCTAAGTACACTATGGAAAATATGGTTATACCATCACTGTAAAGTGATATGATTGCATACAAGAATGGATCACTATATGTATCATTAATGTCAGTGATTATAGGCCCATATTACTAAATTACTGTGAATCCAAGCAGACGTCCAAGGCCAAACGATAATGTTGAGTTATTATATAGCACTTAAGCGCTTCATATAGAACAAATATACATACAATATCAACCAACCTGTGT
This sequence comes from Ambystoma mexicanum, assembly GCF_040938575.1. NCBI lineage: Eukaryota > Metazoa > Chordata > Amphibia > Caudata > Ambystomatidae > Ambystoma > Ambystoma mexicanum. The sequence continues at coordinate 278,900,631 of NC_090933.1, read as the reverse complement.
TGGTACTCCTTTATCAACCTCAGCAGGAAGAAAGGCTGAGTTGACCTTGCCGGGAGTTGGACATGCAACCTGCAGATCACACACACATTTCAGCAGCGAGTCCTCTACCCACTGAGCTATCTTACCATCTACAGCTACCAGAAAACCAGCCACTCCAGAAACAAAGAACCACATGCTGCTTGCCACAGCCGAGGAGCCTAAAAAAAACACGTTTTTTTAATGTCCATTTTTATTGAGGGGTAGCAAGGGAGATCACATGGGTAGCAAGGGAGACTTTAGGGGTCGAGGTTGCAACCCCTGCCGACCTCATATAACGTCCCTGCTTTGTTGGCCTTGCTACCACAACACCAGCAATAGCATAGGTGAGCACCGGAATCTTGTGGGGCACACAGGCATCAGCATGCACACCTTTGCACATAGTGGTGTAGGCTTGTAGCCCCACTTTTGACATACATATATCCCACAGAAAACCCTTTTGGGCAAAGTTTGGCTATACTTGGTGACAGGCCACCCCATGCGTGGCAGCCCTCCCAAGCATGACACATTTGCCTCACCCCCCTTACACTTGGTTTAGCCAGGTGTGGTGAGAAAAATTTGCTGATGCACCTCCAGACACCCCCCCCTCCTCCCCCCTGGTTACCAGTGGCCAAGGCCACTGGCGCACATGCATGATGCACATGCATTCTAGCCCAGTGGACTTGGCTTGGTCCTGCTGGCCGGTCCCTGGGACACCCGATGGTGGATGACTCACTGTGGCAGGGACCAGATAGTGCACATTTCTGACACCTTGGCCTTTGGCTAGCCTGTCCAATTCACCAGAATTGCTGAATAGCTTCTAAATGTTTAATTCTCAAGGTTACTTTTGCACTCTTTTGTTTTTTTTTGGCAGACAACTCTGTTCATCCTCTTGACCAACATCCATGCTCTCCTCTTATTCTGAAGAAGGCCACTTGTTACCCATGCAGGCACCATCCTTGTGATGCGCAACACTTGAGTTGGCAATAGTCAACTAGTCTTGTTACTACATGATTAGGGTTTCTTTGAGTGCACAAGCATTGATTCAACTTTTTAGAGACGTAGGCTTTGTATTCATTCTTAAGACACGTGCAACGGAGTAATGGACTAGAATGTACTTGATCAACAACGCTTTCTGGAATCCTAAACCAGATAAATAGGAGCTGACTTGATTTATTCAGTCTCCTATTAAATTCTATTAACTCCTTTTTGATATTGTTTTCCTTACACCAAGTGTAATTGCTGTTTTTTCTGTGTTTAGTTCATATGTATGAATGTGAGTATGGATGGATGACTGGTGGTTGGATGCAAAAAAGTTTTTTGATCCTACGAGGAAATAGGGGGCTGATTAATCACAACCGTTATAATTCATTTACCTATGGCCTTACCCCCTATGCACGAATGTATGTAGGTAGCTTCAATATAAGTTACTTTTTTGATTTCACATCACATTATGAATTAAATACACTATTTTGTACCAAGTAGCTCTTCACATGCCTTTTTGCTAGACTACGTATTACATTAAATAATTGCAGTTTAAAACAGGGGTTCCTCCTTTTGTGTTGTGATCCTTGGCCCTTTGGACCCCTTTGTACAAGTAAAGATGGCCCGACCTCCTTTTGTTATTATTGAGTGGCCAAGGCAGAGGCAGGCTATGCCCCGTACCCACCCACAGGGCATATTGGGGGTGGCCTGCTGTTGGAGCAAGACCTGCCTCTCTGCCAGCCACAACAGTACCTATTTCCTCACTGTATTGAAGGACGTCTGCAGTTGTGTGCCAGCTTCCCCTGTGTTTGGGAGCCCATGAACAAGAACTCATCTTGCCCCAGAGGTCCTGGAGTGGGACTCACAGCATCATTCAAGCTTGCTTGAAAAAGTTGAACCAGATGGTGTAGCCTTTGGCATGTGCATAATCTATGAACTGCTGTGTTGAACCTTTCGACTAGTTCGCTGTCGTACTGCACCAGCTGTGAGCATTGTTGCCCTGGTATAAACTGGAAGCACATCATTGTATTCACAACCTTTGAACTGCCTTTTACATGGTGGGGGATCATTCGGACTGCGACCTTCGAATGCCGCACCAAAACCACCTGACCTGAACAGCGCATCCAGTCACCAGCATCTTCATAGTCAAACTGACTGTTGAACCAACGCTGGTGGCCCTCATGAGCTGCACTTCTCTGAATGCTGCTTAGAGTTGCTCTTTGAACTGCCAGCATCTTCTCTGCCGATCTTCATTGCCAGTCGTACCGACTCCAGTGGCCTTGTCGAACTGCGACCCTCAACTCTGCATTAGACCACCCATCTCGAATTGTGCATCCAGTCACTAGCATCTTTGCTGTCGAACTGACCCTAGTGACCCTTACGATCTGCACTTCTTTAAACCGCAATAAACATCAGCTTGACCCTGGCTCAACATCTGCTCCCTCTCCGGAACATCGCATTTGAAGCACTCAAGGCTGATTCAAACTGCACCACCAATACTGAGAAGCCTGGTTAGATGCTGTTGAATTGCCAAAAACCCAGAGAAAGGTATTATTGACTCATAACCGCCCCCTTGGTCCAGCATTGGGCCCTAGAGAGTGGTTAAACTTTTCTTATGGCACACAAGCACATATGCCTTTAAAGAACATTGTGTATTTTGATTGCCTTCCATCCCTGATTCATTACCCAGAGCGCTACATCTTTCTATCCCTGCACATTCTGCGTTCTTTTGTGTAGTGGTTTTCTATTTATTTATTCCTGTGGATAATGTGTTTAATTGATGTGAATATATGTATAGAACCTTAACTGGACATTCCCTTTTTTTGGACTGTTATGTTTGGCTGTTTTGCTACTGAATCCCATTCACACCCCTTTTGAGAGTATATGAACATCAGTATCGTCATAATCCCCCCTCGTCTTATTGGAGCCAGTGTATGCTGCCCCATATAAGTTCTGCTTACGTGTAAAAAATCTCTCAATGACTTGGAGGGCACTGACGAGCCCAACCAAAATTGCAGCGAGCCTGTGAGCTCCCAGCCAACCCAACCAAATACGAATGAAATCCTGGTATCCCCTGTAACGCCAGCGCAGAACTTTATAGCTCATTAGCTGTGTAAGCAATACAGGCATGTCCCTGGCATGTCTGGAGGCTGGGCATGATGTATGAACAGTAATGGAGTAGCATGATGAAAGCGGGGCCCTGATTACAGAGTTGCTGCATGCTACTGTACATGAGGCTTTAGTGTCCTCCTTGAGGAGAAGTGACACTGTGTGTGTATTCTGGCAGCCCTGTCCTGAGCTGGCATCATTGGGAGCTGTGTTGTCACTAGGGTCGGTAATATCCTCTTCTTCACAAGAAGACTCTGTTTCACCACCCTCCCCAAGCTCCTCACCTTCATCCTTCTTCTTGGTTTTCCTTTTCTCGTTGCTTCTGGGTCTCTCCTTTTTTTTGTGAAGATAGGGACGTCCACGGAAGGATGCCACCGTGCCACCGTAACAGGTGTGACGGGGGTTAAACCTCTGTGAACGTCAAGATAGGGGAAAACGCCAACGGCACAAAAAAACCCTTGAGAGACTTCCACACAGTGATCGTGGAGCAGGCTTCAGTGGACCGGTAGATGAAGTGGAGAACGTGGAGCAGATGGTAGTATCAAGGCGGCAAGGCAATCCAAAAGGTAGGCTGAGGTCTGGTTCACTGGCGGGCTGTTGAGTACAAGGTGAGTGGCGGAGGCAATCCGAAAAGACAGGCAGAGGTCTGGTACACGGGCTGGCTGATAAGTACAAGGTGCGTGGCAGAGGCAATCCGAAAAGGCAGGCAGAGTGCTGGTACATGGGCTGGCTGATGAGTACAAGGTGTGTGGCAGAGGCAATCCGAAAAAGGCAGGCAGAGGTCTGATACACAGGTGGGCTGTAGAATTCAAGGCGAAAGACAGGGGCACTAAAAAAGGAAGGTCGAGATAAGAAAACAGGATAGTAAGAAAAGGAATCCAAAGAGAAGGTAGAAGCAAGCTGAAAAATAGGAAGAGAAAAGGAGAAGGGACAAAAGGACAAAGGAGGCTAACAGGGGAGAGAAGGAAGAATTGGAACGAAGGAGAGAGAGAGAGAATAAGAAGGCGCAAAGAAGGAGGAGCAAGTGGGCGGAACAGAAGCTAGGAAAGGCTACCCGGAGGACAGCGGGAGAGGAGAGGGGAAGGATGGACGCGAGGTCCCAAAACGGGAACACACAGCGAGAGTGACGGCAACACGGGTAGGTAACCAGGAAACGTTGCAATGCGTCCGTAACCCAGAAGTGGCTGAATAAATACCTCTGGTTATGTGCGCGTGCAAGAACTAGACCGGTAACACCCGCAAGAGGGAGAACGTGATAGAATAAGCTATGGTAGACCATAGCGCCAGCGGTTCCAAATCCGCCACCCTCGCCGAGACATGACAGTATGCCGCCTCCGAAGGTGCCCTCCCCCGGGCTTGCCAGAATGATGGAAATGGAATTTGCATACCAGGAGAGGAGCATTGATATGAGAGGTAGGTTCCCAGGAATTTTCTGACCAGGGATATCCTTTCCACCGTACAAGAAACTCCAATCTACCTCTGCGATATCTAGAATCGCAGATCTGAGCAACTTCATACTCATCCTGGGTGGAATCTGTGGGTAAAGGAGTTCTTTTGTGATGATGAGACCAAGTATCCTCGTGGAAATGCTTCAATTGAGAAGCATGAAAGACAGGGTGTACCCTACGATGGCCTATGGGAAGTTTTAACCGAAATGCCACCTGATTGATCACATGTGTGATCCTGTACGGTCCTATGAACCTAGGGGAAAGCTTGGAGAGGTGAGTCCATCGAGGTAAGTATCTTGTAGACAGCATAACCCGAGATCCTACTTCCCACCCAGGGACAGGTCAGCAGTGTTTGTCGGCTTGTGTCTTGTAGCGCTCTTGTGCCTCACTGAGACTCTTTCTAGCCTTCTCATGGACTTCTCGAAGAAGGGCGAGGGAAGAATCCACTGAGGGCAGGTTGGTTGGTAAGTCAGAAATGGGCAAAATAGAACGTGGGTGATAGCCATAGGTGCAGAAAAAAGGACTTATACCAAGAGCAGAGTGAATAGAGTGATTATAAGAAAACTCAGCTAAGGGTAATAGTGAGAACCAATTGTCCTGCTGGAGGTTTACAAAGCATCGTAGATATTGTTCAAGGGTTCCATTGAGGCGTTCTGTTTGTCCATTGGATTGAGGGTGGAACCCAGATGTCAATGCTCTCTCCACTCCCAACCTTCCACAGAAGTCGTTCCAAAACCGGGAAGTATATTGGCTTCCCCGATCTGAGATAATTTTTGTAAGTACTGCGTGGAGACGGAAGATGTCTTTAAGGAACACTTCTGCCATTTCGGCTGCAGACGGAACCCCCGGTAAGGGGGAGAAGTGAGCCAGTTTGGTAAAGGAATCTACCACCACCATGATACATGTACATCGTTGAGATTGGGGCAACTCAACGATGAAATCGGTCGAGATGGTACTCCAAGGACCGACGGGAACCGCACAGGGTTCAAGTAACCCTGCAGGCTTTTGGTGTGAAACCTTGTTGCGAAGACAAACTGCACACGACTGTACATAATGAATGACATCTTCTCTCATACCAGGCCAGTAGAAATGTCTTCGTAGATACTCTAAGGTGCCCTTGCCACCTCTATGTCCTGCTATCTTGGAATCATGACACCAAGTTAAAGCCGTCTTCTGAAAAGTTTGCGTGGGTAAATAAAGTTTGACTCTGACTAGATAGAGGCCGTCTCTGATGTCATAATTGATGTCCTTGAGATGTTTGTCCACTTCAAATTGTCCGCTAGAAGCTTCCCTCACCTGCCTCAAGAATGTGGAGAGAACTCTGATACACTTGGTTAGGGGAAACATCAATTCTTGAGAGGCTTCTGATTCGGACATGTAGTCGCATCGGCGAGAAAAGGAATCTGCCACCAAGTTCTGGTTACCGGGTATGTAAGTGATGACAAAATCAAATTTGGCAAAAAAGTGGGCCCATCGTGCTTGACAAGTATTGTAGCATTCAAACTGTAGGGCTTGCAGGTTTTTGTGGTCGGTCCGGATGGTGAATGGGTGTTCGCCTCCCTGCAGTAAATGGCGCCACTCCAGACAGGCCGATTTCATTGCTAATAATTCGCGTTCAATTACGGAATAATTTTTTTGACTAGCATTGAGGGTTTTTGAAAAATACGAGATGGGATGTTCAAAGCCTTGATGTTCCTGCAATAAGACCGCCCCAATAGCAGCAGCAAAGGCATCCGTCTCTAAGATGAAGGGTTGACTTTGATCCGGCTGAAGAAGGATGGGAGCGGTACAAAAGGCTTCTTTAAGACTGCGAAAGCTATCTTCTGCTTCTGTAGACCATCTGAACGGGGTCGAAGACTTCTTGAGTAGAGTCGTGATAGGTACGATCTTCTGAGAGAAATTTGAGATAAACTTCCGATAAAAATTCGCTAAGCCAAGAAATCTTTGAATCTCCTTGACGGACTTAGGTGATGGCCACCCCAAAATCGAAGCCACCTTGCGGGGGTCCATAGAAATTCCTTGACTGGAAAGGATGAATCCCAAATAGGGAATGGATGTGGCTGAGAATACGCATTTGTTGAGTTTGACAGAGAGATGATTGTCTCTTAATCTTCGGAAGACTTCCTTAACATGTTCTTTGTGTTCTTCTGATGTGTTAGAAAACACCAGAATATCATCGAGATACACAATAGCAGTATGACAGAGTAAATCAGAAAAAAGACGGTCCATAAAGCGTTGGAAGATTGAAGGGGCATTGACTAACCCAAAGGGCATTACCTGATACTCAAAAAGCCCAAACGGAGTCCTAAATGCCATCTTCCACTCGTCTCCTGTCTGAATACGGAGCGGATGATAGGCATTCCGTAGATCAAGTTTGGTGAACACGGTGGCACCATGGACGGCTTGAATAATCTCTGTTATCAGGGGCATCGGGTAATGGTTACCTTGTTCAAGCCCCGATAGTCTATACAGGGTCGCAATTCCTGTGACTCTTTCTTTGAGATAAAGAATAATGAGGCCCCGGCTGGGGATTTCAAAGGCCTGATCAGTCCATTGGCTAAGTTGTTATTCAGGTACTCTCTGAGATAACGTCTTTCTTCCAGAGATAGAGGAAACATCCTACAGAAGGGCACCAGGGCTCCGGGAGTGAGGTCGATGCAGCAATCTTCCGGTCGGTGTGGAGGTAGTTCTATCAGAATCTTCTCGGTAACTACCTCAGTAAAGTCCTTGAGATGGTGCGGTAAACAATGGACGGCTCTGGGTTCACAGCTACTTGTGGTCTTAACAGTTTCAAATCTTGGCTCCGGTAGACATTCCATTTTACAGAATGTAGATTGGAAGCTTAGTAGGTTCTTAGTCCAGTCAATGTGCTTTCGTAGCCAACCTATCCCCAAAATGAAGGAAAGTGGGCTGCATGGATGATGTCAAAGACAATCTTTCAGAATGCTGCTGTATGAACAAGGTGAGTTCTTCCGTGGTGTGGGTAATCATCCCAGAACTTAAAGGTTCACCATCAACACCTTCCACCTTCTGGTCTTCTTGTTTTGCGACACGGTTGGTACTCTTCTGTTCAGCCCAAAGGGTATCAATAAAGTTACCGGCTGCTCCGCAGTCGAGAAAGGCCTGGGAGGTTACCTCGGTGCTTCCTAGTTTAAGGGTTACTGTAAGTACCATAAAACGAGAATCTTCAGGTATCTCCGAGGAGGATACTGAAAGGGTTGCGTAAGGACTTGGGATGGCCCCTCGGAAGTGAGTCCTAACACTCACCGAGGGCGATCGTTTCCTGATCGTCTGGCAGGGACTTCTGGGCAATCCCGTAACAAATGGGTGGATGCTCCACAATATATGCATAAAAAGCCATCCCTACGTCTCTTAAGTTCTTCCGGGGTGAGCGGAGCTCGAGCTGTACCTATTTGCATTGGTTCTTCTTTACTTTGGCATGAGGAAGGCAAAGATTTAGGAGGATGGGCTTCCAGGGGAGGGGGGGGCCATAGAACTTGGTCTTCTTCTTTTCAGCCCGGCGTTCAGACAGTTGGAAGTCTATCCGGAGGGTAACAGTGATGAGGTCAGCAAAAGAGGTTGGTCGAGCGATATGGGCCAGCTCATCTGTTACACCATCCACTGGTCGCCCTACGCGGCCAAATGCCCGTGCAGCCACTAAACCCTCCCTCTCAGGTCCTGATCTGCCTTCCCCTTCTAACCCCATGTCCTCACTCCCTCAAGCAGCATGGCAGCGGCGGATCGTGCTTTACAACAAGAACACACGAGGGCATGCAACGGGCTATGGTCATACTCACCCGTTCCTTTCATTGGAATGTTGGCAGCTGCCCTGGCGTCTTGGAGACAGTCGACGCAGACGCCGGCTTTTTTCATTGCTTCATCACGCCCCAGGAAGACCCGGCAGCATTTTGACAACTTGGGTCATGTGACAAGGAAACGTGCTGCATCATCGGTCACGTGATGGGGTCATGTGACACTCCTCGGCCCCTTCAAAACCGGAGAGGGAACGCTCATTCAGTGCTTCAGAGCTGACCCAATCAATCAGGCACTGTTCGGCATCTTCCTGTCTCCACATCTCGACTCTTGACTACAGACTGCTCTTCTTGGATTTCTCTGTCAAGCCCTCGGATACTGTTTTGCTCTGCTGTTTCAGGACCTTTTGGACTGTGCTTTGGATTCCTTTGGATTACCCCTGTTCAAAACATACTAGGCTGGCTTTTTGACCTTGGAACTCTTAACGGACTGTTTTCGGATTTCCTCTTCTGTTACCTTTCGAAGTGCCCTCTCCATACAGGATTTGCAGTGCCAAACTCCGCAGCAACCTTCCAGTACTGCGCCTTACCCGCTGCTGCTTGCCCCACGCTGAAGCCACACGGAACACCTCCATTTCATCTGTGCTCTTTATGCAGCCAGACCCCTTTGTACCTTGGTAAGACCCTTGATATTTGTTACCTTGCTATTCAGTGAATTGTTTGCCATTATACTGACCCATTGCTTGCTTTGCAGGGGTCTCCGGTGTTCCTGGTTCCTGGCGTTCTTCGGCACTCAAATACCTGTGGCCTCAAGGATCGCTCAGGTAGTTATTTGTACCTTTCTGAGTGGAACTTGTGGACAGAGGCCCCATAATCTTCACGACCATCAAGTCATAACAGACTGTGAAGCCAACAGGTCGTCCAGATTATGGGGGCGTCGGCTGGGGACCCCGTGGCCGCTCTACTGCAAGCAGTTTGTTAGGCAGAAACCTGTGCAGTTCCCTTAGGGACCACTGCAAAAGATTTAGGACTACAGGTGGTTGGCAGTAAACCCAAAAGGTAGCAGTCTGTACCACCCAGATTTACCTGGTAGCTGTGGCTGAGCAGTCAGACTTCTCTCAAGATAAGTTAGGCAGTATATAGAGTATACACAATAGGTACAGAGACACAGTAGCACAAGCAAACACTGACCAGAGCTTTGGTGTAAAAGTATATAATTATTTATTTAAAAACACACTTGTAAATACACTAGCACAAAAAGAGGTAAGTAAATTCAACACACAGTCACTATTATATATATACAACCCTAATTACTTATCAGACAAGTCTTAGTGAGAAACACCACTTATTTTCAGACAGAGGTGAGCGCTTAACATAAGATGGCACACTAATGAGTTATAGAAAAAGGGAGGGAAAAGGCAAAGTTATGGAAGCACACAATTTCAATACCTTTCAAAGAACCACAGTGAGGAAGGTTAGGCAAAGGCTACTGGAGAGCAAGGAAGTTCAAATGCCAGGCCCACTCTTAGAGAGAGCAAGCGAAATGTGTCCAGGATCACACAGTGGGGTTATGCTCAAACAGTCTTTGTAGATAGTTCATAAAAGATTGAGATCAAGTCAGGAAAAGTTAGTTAACAGGCCCCAGGCTAACCCAGGTTAGAAAGTCGAGGATTTACTGTCACACCGAACGATCTGTCGCAAGGGAAGCCAGGCGGGACACAGTACCTGAAAATGGGAAGAACGCTCCAGCGGGGGCAGTTGTTCCTTGCAGCGGGTGCAAGTCAGTGTTTTGTCCAGAGGAAGAGGAGTTCTCAACGTGGAGTAAAGCTGAAGGTCGTTGCACTGCCAGGGAAGAAACCAGCCGCGGAGTTTCCCGGTTACAAGGTACTACCCTTTTCTTCACGGTAGTGGTAAACCGTTGTATTCCGGTTGCCGGAGTGCTTGGCACGGGCAAGGCGGCCATGAGATGGTCCAGGAAGGCGAAAAGACGGGCAAACTGGTTATCCCCACCAGTCAAAGGAAGAAGACTCTCCGGGCTGGATATCTCCTCTGTCGTTGGGAAAGTGGTGAGACGGTTCTCCACCGGTGGTGTCATCGTTGCAGGTCAGCTCAGCTTCTCCCTCCTCGGATTCTTTAGGTCCTGTGGAGACGTCTGAAGTTCCAGTCCCCAAAGCCCTGCTTTTATGCAGAAAACCCCCATTCATTCACCCTATCTGTCACTCCAACATGCTAAGTGGTGAGCCGGGCGGCTCATCACTTGGGCCAATCACACAAGAGTGTGACTTGAGTTGCTGAGGCAACTCAGCCCAGGGTGCCTAAACTCCCTCCCACACCTCCTGTGGTACCCAGACAGAGTGGCACCACTTTTGGAGGCTTCTGTGGAGAAGCTCGCCAAAAAGTGGAACAAAGGTCTCGACTTGGGTTGGAGTCACAGAAGCGAACACAAAAGCCATTTTGGAACCAAGTTTCAGCAAAAAATACCAACCGGTGAATTTATATTAATTTAATAAACCCTACGGTATGTATGAGGCTATTTTAAAAAGTGGTAGCCTCGAACAATGGGAAAATCCCATAGGAATATATTCGCGGTCGAATATAAAAAGTAGTATCCACTGCCACCAAGCAAAACTCGGTCGGGGGGACTGGACAGTGCCCCCTCGAACAACAGACCCCGGGGCAACCAAATTGCCCCAACCAGTACGTCCACAATATGATGGTTTGTACTGGTTCTGTTCACAATTTGAGACTAGTAAAGCCAATGGTGACTTTACATGCCCTGGGAGACAGTAGTCAGTCCCAGGGTATGGAGTCTATGTTTGGGGGTCGCAACGACATCCCTGGGTTACTGCACGGAGGGTGCTGTGTAACCCACATATCAAAAACACATAAAGCCCTATGGGGTAAACGACCCCATAGCCCATAGAACACATACAAAGTCAAAGGAACACCTCAAATCATGTCTAAGAGTGGGAGAAAAAGAGTCTCACTCTTAGCAGGAGAAAAAATAAACCCCAAAAAATCCAGCAAAGCTGCTGGGGGACTCACTAGGTTTGGGAAATTAGCCTTTACAGAGAATTCTCCCTAACACTCGCCCCCTTCCCCCCAGACTAAGAGACAGGAGGATTTAATCCACTCCTGGATGAATCTCATACCTCTAGTCGATGACATACATCCTAGAGAGACCATCATCATTTTGGTGGTGACACCCTGACCTGTGCTCAATGGTGAAATCAAACCCTTGCAGGCAGATTGACCATCTCAATAGTTTTGGTATTTCCCCTTTCATTTGCATCAACCATCTCAAGGGTTGGTGGTCAGTCTGAATGACAAAAGTAGAACCATACAAGTATGGCCTAAACTTCTTCAGTGCCCACACAATAGCAAAACATTCTCTTTCAATAGTTGCCCACCTTGTCTCAGGATCCTTCAGCTTTCTGCTGATGAAGCAAATTGGGTGCCCCCTACCTTTCTCATCCAGTTGGCTAAGGACTGCACCTATACCTACATTAGAAGCATCTGTCTGCACAATGAAAGTTTGGTGATAGTCAGGAGCTCTCAATACTGGTGCTTGGCAAAGAGCTTTCTTCAGGTTTTCAAAGGCCTGATTGCATTCCTCATTCCATTTGACCTTCTAGGGGAATTTTGGAGAGGATATCACATTCAGTGGAGAAGCTATGGTCCCATAGTTCTCTATGAAATTCCTGTAATACCCAGTGAGGCCTAGGACGGCTCTCACCTGGGTTTGAGTAGTAGGTGTTGTCCAATTTTGCACAGCTTCAATCTTACTGAGCAAAGGCCTTATTTCTCCACCTCCTACCTCATGCCCAAGGTAGACCACCTTACTCTGACCAATTTGGCATTTACTTGCCTTTATTGTCAGATTGGCAAGTCCAAGAGCCTGCAAAACATGTCCCAGGTGGTTAACATGCTCTTCCCAGGATTGGCTGAATACTGCAATGTCATCCAAGTATGCCATGCAGAAATCCTCCATCCCAGCCAGAACCCGATTTACCATCCTTTGGAATGTTGCAGGTGCATTTTTCAATCCAAAAGGCATAACCTTAAATTGGTATAAACCAACCGGGGTAGAAAATGCAGTCTTCTCCTTGGCATGGTCTGTCAGGGCTATTTGCCATTAGCCTGACGTAAGGTCAAATGTGCTGAGGAACTTGGCTGAACCAAGTCTATCCACCAACTCATCTGTCCTTGGCAAAGCGTGGGCATCAGTCTTAGTGACTGCATTAAGAGCTCTATAGTCCACACAGAATCTCAATTCTTTGGATCCTGCCTTTGGTACTAAGACAACTGGGCTAGACCATGGACTAGTAGAGGGCCCTATTACCCCGAGATCAAGTATCTTCTTGACCTCCCCTTTGATGTGGGTCCTTACATTTTCTGACATTCTATATCCTCTGCCTTTGACTGGCAGACAGTCACCAGTGAGTATATCATGCTGTCCCCAAGTGGTCAAGCATGGTGAAAGTGAGAACAGAGAGGCACACTGATTTAACATGGCTTTGCACTCTTCTTGTTGCTCAGGTGTCAGATTTGAAGAGAGATTTACTCATTTAATCTTTTCGTCCAAGGGTAAGCCTCTGAAGAGATCAGGGAGTGCTTCACTCTCTTCTTCCTCTTCTGTTGAAGCTAGAAGCAAGGCTCCTACTTCAGGCCTGGAGACATACGCCTTTAGTCAGTTGGTGTGGAAGACTCTGGGAGCCTCCTTGGGATTGCCCACGTCCACCAGATAGTTCACCTCTCCAAGTTTACCCACAACCTTGAAGGGTCCCATCCATTTATCTTGCAAGGCCCTCTGCCTTGTTGGGATCATAACTAGAACCAGCTGGTCTTGAGTGAACTCAACCATGTTAGCCTTTTGGTCATGCCAATGCTTGACCAAAGCTTGTCCAGCTTTCAGGTTATCACTAGCTTGTTGCCTCTGGAGACCTATCACATAGTCAGTCACTCTGACTGGCTTAGGGGAAGGAGCACTCTCCAACCCCTCCTTAATCAGGGCCAATGGACCTCTGACTGGATGGCCATAAAGAAGTTCAAAGGGAGAATAACCTACTTCCTCCTGAGGGACTTCTCTATAAGCAAAGAGAAGGCATGGCAATAGAAGGTCCCACTTTCTTTTAAGGGGATCTTCTAAAGCACCTATCATGCTCTTCATGGTTCTGTTGAACCTTTCTACCAACCCATTTGTCTGAGGGTGGTAGGCGGTAGAGAACTTTTAAGTAACTCCACAGGTTTTCCACGTGGCTTTCATGTAGTGGGACATAAAATTTGATCCCCTGTCAGAGATTACTTCCTTAGGAAACCCAACCCTGGTAAAAATACCTAGGAGGGCCTTAGCCACAGCCTGAGCTGTAACAGTCCTCATAGGAATTGCCTCAGGGTACCTAGTAGCATGGTCTACTACAACAAGGATAAATCTGTTGCCTGAGGAGGTTGGGGGATCAAGGGGACCAACAATGTCAATCCCTACCCTCTCATATGGGGCTCCCACAACTGGGAGAGGCACTAAAGGTGCCACATTCTTGGAACCCACCTTACCAGAAGTCTGGCAGGTGTGGCAGCTCTTGCAAAACTTGTCTACCTCAGCCCCCATTTTTGGCCAATAAAAGTAGAGTGAGAGCCTTTCCTTGGTCTTCATGAAACTCAAGTGACCAGCCAAAGGAATCTCATGGGCCAGTTGCAAGAACTGTTGTCTGTTTTCTTTAGGTACTACAAGCCGCTTGTAGTCTCCAGGTGCAGACTCAGTTGGTTCACTGTAGAAGAGGCCATCTTCCCAGTGCAACCTATACTTCCCAGGCTCTTGCCCATCAGCCTGAGAAGCTGCCTGTTGGCGAAGACCTTCCAGAGTTGGACATTCTCTCTATCCCTTACTGAAGCCTGCCCTGTTGGGTCCACCTTCTGCCAGTAAAGACTGCAGCTCAGGATAGTCAACAGGATCCAGATCTCCAATGAGTTCTTGGCCTTCCACTAGCTTCTTCAGAGTCTAGCTCCACAATACAGGGTTGTACCTCCCTCTCAGCCTCAGCTGGAGGTGGAGTTACAGGTGTACCTTTGGACAACCTCGGGGAAATCCTTGTTGGAAACACTGGAGTGCTTACTGTTGGCTGTTTCTTGGAAGGTTGGGTTTCCCCTTTGCTTCTTTTTGTTCAGTGATAGCAAGTTGTAACTCCAGTGGAGTAGGAGTGATATCTTTCTTTATCATCTCCTTGGGAGTACCTCTCATGGTTTTCTCCCTTGCAGGTCTGGTGAGCTCCTGTAACCTTTTACTAGGAGGTCTGGGGGTGTGACACTAATCCAAGAGTCTTCAGCTCATTACCCAACAGAACCCTTCCTGGTACCTCACTTTGTATGCTGACAGGTATCTTCACAGTCATGTCATTACACTGGAGGAGAACTGGTCATTGGGGAAGCATCTGCACAGACCCTCCAGCTAACTTGGTGAGGCATTTGGGTGCCTTAGCAACATCCTCAGCCTGAAAAAAAGATTTATCCACCACAGTTATGCTGGCCCCAGTGTCCCTAATGGCAGGAGTCTCCTGACCATTCACGTGGACACTGTCCTTATAATACTCTTTAGTATTATCTGGGATAGAGTTATAGACATCTAAATTCTGTTGTTCACAAAGACCCAGAGACACTAAAGAAACACTGGCTATGACTCCAATGGGTTCATCAGCCAGCAGTAGAAAGTTTCCACTTGACATTTGTACTTCCTCCTCTGGAGCGAAGGCTAAGGAGACAAGCTGGACCCCTGAAGGTGATCTGGGATCACCTTTCACATGGTCAGGCGAGCCACAAACATAGCATTTACCAAATGCTTTCTGGAATGGTGGCTTGCTCTGACCTCCTTCTGGTTTTCCACCAGAGGGTACACTACTCTGATTTGGTTTCCCTTGTGGCTTACCCTTATTGTTTTGTTTGGGGCCCTCTTTTGGATTGGAATTATTAGAATTCTCTTTGGAGTCCTTTTTTGGCTGTTTCCCCTCCTCCATTTTCTGAGTTACCCCAGAGTCCTTGTGAGTAGCCCTGTTGGCAACCCACAAGTCAGCAGCCTTAGCTAGTTTTCTGGAATCTAATTCCTTTGAATCAGCCAAGTGTTGTCTGAGCTCAGGAGAACAGGCATCATAAATTGACTCCAACATCACAAGATGCTTCATTCCCTCATAAGTGTTCACTTTGTAACCCTTAATCCATCCCTCTAAGTTCTTCAAACTTTCACTCACCCAGATAGCCCAAGGGGTACCATCATGCTTTTTGAGGGTCCTAAACCTCTTAAGGTACTGGGAAGGGGTCTTACCAAATCTAGCTATCAAAGCTAGCTTCACACATTCATAATCCTTCTTATCCTCCTCCCCCAACTCCATTACCACATCAGTTGCAACAGGGGGGGGTCTAGAGAACAACCAGGAAAGTAACTCATTTCCTGTAATGTTCTGGAGCCCATGATTATATTCAAACAAACTCAACCAGTCCAACACATCCAACTTAGGCTCATACATACCCACCAACTCCTTAGGCATCCGGGGTCTTTTGGGACTGGAACTCCTAGAGGATTCGGAGAGAGAAGCACTTTCCACAGACAATTTTTTCATTTGTAGCTCATGGTTGAGCTCCATTTCTCTGAGCCTTAGTTCTTGGTGCCGTTGTTCTGTTCTGTTTGAGCACTAATTCTTTTGAATTCTAATTCAAGCTTATTTTTTTCTAGTTCCATATATTGTGGGACCTGGTAAAGGTCCAGTAGGTACAGCTGGCAGGGCAGGTAGAGGCCCAGGGGAGACAACTCTAACATCTTCCCCCTCCTCTTCTGTGTTCTTTGTCTGGCGTTGCCGCTACATGGGCCAACCCATTACTTGAAAACGACCATCCAGCCCTTTATGACTTTGACCTCCTAGTAACCGAAATGTCCAAGGTTTTTGACACCAGGCACAAAGCTCAATCCAGAGATTTGGAATGACTTGATCACTCTCAGGGGAGAAGCACCCTTATAGAATACATAACACGATTAAACCAGTTAGCGGCAGAAACATCCTGGCCCGAAAACAAAAAAGCTGTGGTATTTTACAGAGGTCTAAGTGGCTCCATTAAGGACGCATTGGCAGTGGTGCCGTCGCTTCCGACTCTGTACTCCGATCTGGTTGACCTAACACTCCAGTTAGACGCTCGATGCACCGAGCGCAAGGCAGAAGCCCGATTCCCCGGTACACAGTTGTCAGTTCCGTCTGATGTATCCAGCGAACCCATGCAAGTGGGTGGAATACGTAGCCCTATAACTATGACGGAACGGGAAAGGCGGAGAACTGACAACGCCTGCTTTTATTGTGGTCTTAATGGACATTACGTCAAGAATTGTCCATGCCGCCCAAAACAAAAGAATCCAGGTTTTCCGACTGCTCGTCCCTGAATATGGGGGCCAGGACGAGCTCTCCACAGTCCCCCTCTTCCTCTCCTCCGGCATTTGGGCCCATTAGACCAGTCACAGTCCACTCCTTACTAAAGCCCACTCCTGACACAATGCACCCTGTTCAGATTATCATTGATTCCGGGGCCATGGGCTGCTTTATCGACATACAAATGGCCTATGCCTTGAACCTTCCACTAGTCACCAAGGAATATCCCGAGCCTGTACAGGCTGTGGACGCGACCTCCCTTGCTTCTGGACCTATTCGGCAACAGACTGCTCCCCTGGAAGTGGTCATCCAGGAAACGCATAGGGAAGCGCTTGCCTTTGACCTCATAACCACCCCTCAGTTTGGTATTCTTCTTGGCATCCCTTGGTAAAAAACATAACCCGCTAATCAATTGGGGTACCGGCCAGGTCTGTTTTGAATCAGAAGTATGCCAACATTTTTGTCTTATAGAGAGAGTGGAGGCAATCGATACACCTGCTGCAGCGTTGGGTGCAGTAGCACGTCTGGCCCTGTCTGTGAGTGATGAACACCACTCTTCCACTTCGCACATGGTTGGTGCTGTCTTTGCCAACATACCCCCTGTTTATCACGTGTTTCTGTCAGTCTTTGACAAGGGCACAGCAGAGGGTTTACCTCCACACAGACCCTACGATTGCCCCATAGATCTGGTCCCCAACACTCAGATCCCCAGGGGCCGAATCTATTCTCTATCACCAGTAGAGGACAAAGCCTTGAAAGAATACTTGCAGGAGGCGTTACGTTTGGGCCACATTCGGCCCTCCTCCTCGCCTGCTGCATGCCCTATATTCTTCGTTCCAAAGAAAGAGGAGGATCTTCGCCCCCATGTAGACTACCAGCGTTTGAACGCCATCACTATCAAGGATAGGTAGCCCATACCTCTCATCTCTCCACTCCTGGATAGATTAGCACACGCCTCCATCTAAACCAAATTAGATCTCCGGGGGGCATATAATCTGATACGTGTCCGCAAAGGGGATGAGTGGAAGACAGCGTTTTGCACCCGACAGAGTTTATTTGAATACCTGGTGATGCCCTTCAGGTTGTGCAAGGCCCCTGCCACCTTCCAGCGATTTATGAACGAGGTTTTTGGGGACATATTGGACAATTATGTGGTGGTCTACTTGGACGACATTCTGATATTTTCCTCCTCTTTAGACAAACACATCCTTCACGTCCAGGAAGTCCTATCCTGTCTGCGCAAGAACGCACTATTTGCCAAGCCTGAGAAGTGCCAGTTTCATACCAAAGAGGTAGATTTTCTGGGTTTCCACATTTCACCGGGTGGGTTGACTATGAATCAGTCTAAGGTATGAGCCGTCTTGGAATGGCCGGTCCCGACAAACTTGAAGTCCTTACAGTCTTTCCTGGGCTTTGCCAATTTTTATCGGCGCTTTATCTCTGGATTTTCTACCATAGTGGTGCCACTAACAACGTTGACCAGCCCACGTGCTCCATTTATCTGGACCCCAGAACGTCAGGCCGCTTTTGAGTCCCTAAAGTCTGTGTTTACCTGAGCTTTGGTCCTACAACATCCTGACCCGGAGTTGCCATTCGTTGTCGAGGCAGACGCATCGTCCTTTGTCTTAGGAGCGATATTGTCGCAACCTTGCCCAACCTCTGGTCATTTACACCCTGTAGCATACCATTCACGCAAGTTTACATCTACTGAGTCCCATTATACTGTTACCGAAAAGGAGCTCCTGGCGATCAAAGACGCATTTCAGGTATGGAGGCACCATTTGATGGGGGCCAAACATCAAGTCACGGTTTACACTGATCACAGGAATTTGCAAGACCTTGCATCTCTCAAATGCGTCAACAGTCGGCAGGTGCGCTGGCACTTATTCTTTGCAGCCTATGACTTCGTTGTGAAACACCGCCCTGGTCTATCCCATGGTAAAGCAGATGCTCCATCCCGCTCTCCTGGAGGGGTGTCGCTTCCAGTCTTCCCAGAAACGGTGCTTGACCACGGGCATGTAGTATGCTTATGCACACCTTCGCCTCCCCTGTTGTTAGCCATACGCACATGGGTTTCCCAACATACACAACAGTTAGCAGAATGGGATCCTGTTTATCACGATGGCCTGCCTTTTGTTCACAACAGATTGTTCTTACCTACAAGTGACACTCGAAATCTAGCTTTGGAATGGTATCATGATGCCGCCATCCATGGCCACCCTGGGCAACAGCGTACTCTGGACCTACTTAAACGCTGGTGCTGGTGGCCTTCGATGCGGCGCGACGTAGAGAACTATGACAACACATGCTCAGTGTGTGCCCAGTGTACGTCCCGTAGGGGCCGCTCCTTGGGTCTTCTACAGCCCATGCCGATTCCCCCCAGACCCTGGCATACCCTTACAATGGATTTTGTGACTGACCTCCCTCATTCACAAGGCTATGATATGGTGTGGGTTGTAGTGGACGCATACACGAAGATGGCCCGCTTTCTTCCTTGTTCTGGTATACCCTCTGCACCTGCATTGGCAAGCCTGTTTTTCAAGTCCATTTTTTGTTTGTTCGGGCTCCCTACGGTCCTGGTTTCTGACAGGGGTTCACAATTCACGTCTCGTTTTTGGCGTGCGCTCACTAAATTACTGGGTATTGATGCACGGTTCTCCTCTGCTTACCATCCGAAACCGACGGCCAGACGGAGAGGGTAAATCAGGCCATGGAACAATACTTACGCTGCCTTTCGCTACAACACCAGAAATCATGGGTAAACCTGCTACACCTCGCTGAATTCGCCCATAACAACTCCTTGCACTCCTCCACTGGCTTCTCCCCGTTCTACTCCCTCTATGGCCAGCACACCCGTACGTTGCCCATCCCCGATTTCGCATCCTCTTGTGCTCCTGTTGCCTTGTCTTGTGTTCGCGACATGGCCACGGTCCATGCCCAAACTCTTGCCCATTTGCTGGAGGCCCAGTTGGCCATGAAAGCTTCAGCCGATAGGAAGCGGGTTGCTGCTCCTGTTTACCGTGTGGGGGATCGTGTTTGGCTGTCCTCCCGCCATCTACACTTGCCTGGCTGTCGCAAGTTGCTTCCCAGGTTCGTTGGTCCTTTTCGGGTGTCTGGTGTCCTGAGTCCGGTGGCCTACCGCCTTTCACTTCCTTCAGCCTGGAGGGCCCACCGGTCTTTCATACTTCTCTCTTGAAACCATGCCCTGGTCCTACGCGTCTGGTCTCTCACCCTGCCCCTGTGTCACTGGCTGACCCTGGTGTTAATGAGGTTGGGGGTATTTTGGGCTCTCGTCTCTTCAGGGGTCGGCTCCAGTACCTCATGGATTGGTTGGGTTACGGTCCTGAGGAGCGCTCTTGGGTTCCTGCCCGGGATGTACATGCCCCTTGTTTGGTGGCCCAGTTTCATCGGGATTTTCCTGCTTGCCCACAGGGTTGTGGGCCTTTAGGGAGGGCTCTGTTACACCATCCACTGGGCGCCCTATGCGGACGAATGCCCGTGCAGCCACTAAACCCTCCCTCTCAGGTCCTGATCTGCCTTCCCCTTCTAACCCCTTGTCCTCACTCCCTCAAGCAGCACGGCAGCGGCAGATCGTGCTTTACAACAAGAACACACGAGGGCATCCAACGGGCTATAGTCATACTCACCCGTTCCTTTCATTGCAACATTGGCAGCTGCCCTGGCGTCTTGGAGACAGTCGACGGAGACGCCCGCTTTTTTCATTGCTTCATCACGCCCCAGGAAGACCCGGCAGCATTTTGACAACTTGGGTCATGTGACAAGGAAACGTGCTGCATCATCGGTCACGTGATGGGGTCATGTGACACTCCTCGGCCCCTTCAAAACCGGAGAGGGAACGCTCATTCAGTGCTCACAGCTGACCCAATCAGGCACTGTTCGGCGTCTTCCTGTCTCCACATCTCGACTCTGGACTACAGACTGCTCTTCTTGGATTTCTCTGTCAAGCCCTCGGATACTGTTTTGCTCCGCTGTTTCAGGAACTTTTGTACTGTGCTTTGGATTCCTTTGGATTACCCCTGTTTCAACGTAGTAGGCTGCCTTTTTGACCTTGGAACTCTTAACGGACTGTTTTCGGATTTCCTCTTCTGTTACCTTTCAAAGTGCCCTCTCCATACAGGATTTGCAGTGCCAACCTCTGCAGCAACCTTCCAGTACTGCGCTTTACCTGCTGCCGCTTGCCCCACGCTGCAGCCACAGACCCCTTTGTACCTTGGTAAGCCCCTTGATATTTGTTACCTTGCTATTCAGTGAATTGTTTGCCATTATACTGACCCATTGCTTGCTTTGCAGCGGTCGGGGGATATCCGGTGTTCCTGGTTCCTGGCATTCTTCGGCACTCAAATACCTGTGGCCTCAAGGATCGCTCAGGAAGTTATTTGTACCTTTCTGAGTGGAACTTGTGGACAGAGGCCCCATAATCTTCACGACCATCAAGTCATAACATCATCCTTGAGATCCTCTCTCAATCCACGCCGGAAGATGGCAAATTGAGCCTGCTCCTGCCATCCTGCTTCAGCTGCTACTTGTTTAAAGGCGGTGATATATGTCAATAGGTCGGAATTTCTTTGTCGGATGTCTAGAAGGTCTTCTGATGCAAGAAACTTACTTTCTGTGCGCAAAAAGGTTTGCTGTAAGAGGGTCTTCAACACGCTATAATCCTGTAGAACTGGATCGGGCTGATTTACTAGAGGGGTGGGCCATGCCAGAGCATTACCCATCATATGGGTAATCATGAACCCCACTTTGGCGTGGTCTGAAGCAAAGGTTTGGGGACGGAAAGAGAAGTGAAGGTTACAAGCATCCAAAAATTCTTTAACTCTCTTTGGTGAGCCATCAAACTTGCCCAACACTAAAGGGGGCGAAGGTAGGTCAGTAGAGGGTCGTTCTCTCTCTGTCATTCGTTGCTGTAAAGCTGTATTAGCGGCCTTGAGATTCTGTACTTCCAAGTTCAGGCCTTGAACTGCAGCAACAAGTTCCTGAACTTGTTGAGGTGTTGCCATACTGGTTTCTTGGTGGTGTTGCAAACTGTCACTAGGGTCGGTAATATCCTCTTATTCACAAGAAGACTCTGTTTCACCACCCTCCCCAAGCTCCTCACCGTCATCCTTCTTCTTGGTTTTCCTTTTCTCGTTGCTTCTGGGTTTCTCCTTTTTTTTGTGAAGATAGGGACGTCCAAGGAAGGATGCCACTGTGCCACCGTAACAGGAGTGATGGGGGTTAAACCTCTGTGAACGTCAAGATAGGGGAAAAAGCCAACGGCACAAAAAACCCCTTGAGAGACTTCCACACAGTGATCGTGGAGCAGGCTTGAGTGGACCGGTAGATGAAGTGGAGAACGAGGAGCAGATGGTAGTATCAAGGCGGCAACGCAATCCGAAAGGTAGGCTGAGGTCTGGTTCACTGGCGGGCTGTTGAGTAGAAGGCGATTGGCGGAGGCAATCCGAAAAGACAGGCAGAGGTCTGGTACATGGGCTGGCTGATAAGTACAAGGTGCGTGGCAGAGGCAATCCGAAAAGGCAGGCAGAGGTCTGGTACACGGGCTGGCTGATGAGTACAAGGTGCGTGGCAGAGGCAATCCGAAAAGGCAGGCAGAGGTCTGATACACAGGTGGGCTGTAGGATTCAAGGCGAAAGACAGGGGCACTAAAAAAGGAAGGTCGAGATAAGAAAACAGGATAGTAAGAAAAAGAATCCGAAGAGAAGGTAGAAGCAAGCTGAAAAATAGGAAGAGAAAAGGAGAAGGGACAAAAGGACAAAGGGGGCTAACGGGAGAGAAGGAAGAATCGGAACGAAGGAGAGAGAGAGAGTAAGAAGGCGCGAAGAAGGAGGAGCAAGCGGGCAGAACAGAAGCTAGGAAGGGCTACCCGGAGGACAACGGGAGAGGAGAGGGGAAGGATGGACGCGAGGTCTGAAAACGGGCACACACACAGCAAGAGCGACGGCAACACGGGTGGGTAACCAGGAAATGTTGCAATGCGTCCGTAACCCGGAAGTGGCTGAATAAATACCTCCGGTTACATGCGCATGCAAGAACTAGACCTGTAACACCCGCAAGAGGGAGAAAGTGATGGAATAAGCTATGGCGGACCATAGCGCCAGCGGTTCCAAATCCGCCACCCTTGCCGAGACATGACAGGGGTGCAGTTACACGGGTCGAGGGCCGCGGTGCAGGAGGAGAAGTGGCTGATACGCACCCAGACCATGGCATGGTGGATTGGCAGACCCTTGGAGGAGTGGTAACACTGCAGAGTGTTGGGGTGGTTGATAAGGGTCCCAGGGGTAAAAAGAAGTCTGAATGATGTGTGCCATATTGGTGGCTGGGGTGACAGCGATGTTGACATAATGTGACAATTTAGTGTAGCTGATGGGAATGAGATATGCATTATGTTATAGTGTCTTTTGTGTTTTAGTTGATACATTTTCGAACTGAATGTGCACAGCAAAATAAGTGTGAAAACTGCTGATACAATATAAACGCAATACAGGTGTATCATGCCACGTAATGCTTAACAATCAGGCAATGGGGAGCTCTACGTGTGCATGCGAGGTAAGAGATTTGCAATTGGAAAATCAATGTGAAGGGATTCGGTAGTCCTGAACATACATAGGTATACATGCATGGGGGTCTCTAGGGAAGTAGGTTTTGGGCAGTGTGAATATACAAATCTGTTTTGCCGCAGAGTTCTCTGACAAGTTATGAATTGCACTAGCTAAAAATCTGGTTTGGGTAATTGATCTCTGTGTGACTGAAAAACTAGTTTTACAAGGTTAAGGAAAGACAGCAGCAGTTGCGATGAATATTAGATGGTCAGTTTTGTGCAGGTCTTTTTTATGGTCTAGGTGCATTGTGAAGGGGAGATGCAATCTATGTAAGTATATAGGAGTCTGTTATTGAATCACAGGAGGATTCCATCCACCTGTTAGGGCCAGAACATTAAACCTGATGTGGGATGCTTGCAAGGAAAGGAGCAGAAATAAATAATGGATTATCAATAGAGTTCGCAAGGTGTGGGTTGGGGCCATGTGGGCTGGAAAGGTAAGTAGCATAGTTTAAAATGAAATGTGGACACCAACATGTTTGGGTGATATAACCATCAAAAACAGATCAAAAGGAAATTTGTTCGCTCTCCTCCTCTTTACATCAATGGAATTTCCATAGAATAGCCGTGTGCGTCACAAGTAGGGGTAACATTTTCGAACCAGATGGAACCTGTGATCATTGAAATTGTTTGTAAATTGTGTAAACTTTGTAACTAGGAGAGAGGACTATGACCAAATATCGAAAAGCTGCATAGAGGGGTGTAGTGTAAATATTAAACATGCAATTATAAGTTAAAGAGGATGGTGCTTAAGTGAATGTATCCAATAAGAAGTGTGGGAACTAAAGTGAATATGGTTACATTGTATAGGTTTAACCAATCATGTGTGGGGTGTTGACTCTGTAACAAAACCTTTGGAAGAGTTTTAACTGTAGCAAATTGTAAAAAATATGTGTTCTTTGTGTGGTTCAGGGAGACAGGTTAGTTTGACTCTGATGTCATCTAACCACTCCTGCCAGTTTGTACAATAAACTTGCTTTATGGACAAAGCATGTACATACTCTTTAAGGGTGGGCCTGCTTTGGTTACAGTGATCAAAAGCCCAATCCTATATTAGTAACCACCCCGGTGTCCGGATCACTGTGAGTACAGTGTTGAACAGGGATGCACTGCCAGCCAGTACGACAGCAAACAGCCAAACCACCCGTGTGCCGAGAGTGTGTGGGGACTGAAGCCCTGCTGGAGGCAGATGTCTGGAACCACCTCTGGCAACCCAACTGGAAGGAGACAGAGCATTGCTGGGCAAACCACTGTTACGGTGTTGAATAAAGTAGACAGCGGCGCCGGAGTGGTGCATGGCCCCGGGACTGAAGAGGAAGACACACAGATCCGGGATATAGACGAAGGGCTGGCCAACTTCACTGGTGCCTGAGCAATCGGAACGTGGGTCCCCACTCGCAGAGGTTAATCAGCAGGGGGCATACACACTGTGAGCTCTAGGATTGAGGGAACAGACATCTGCTGTACACACAGTATTTTCTTCTTGGGCTGGGGCTGTAGTGCTGCTGGGGCAGCTGTTTCAGCAACATCTGAGCTCGGTTGCTGGAAAATACTTGGACAAGGGTACTGACATTGGGTACATGAGGAAATGAAAGCCCTGCAGGACGGTCATGGGGGAAAGCAGCGGTCAGTAGGAGATATGCCATATCTGGATCTTTGTTGGGAAGGACTGCCTTTATGAGGAAGAGATCCTTTGGACCTGTGGTGCAGCTTGCATTAAGGGATTAGGTACCCTTGCTGAGTGGGTGGAGCCCTTGGGATTGAAGGACCTCTGGAAAGGGGTGACCAGTACAGTGGTATTTGTAAGGTTCATAGTGGATGCATAGAGTGCCTGGGTCGCAGAAGAAGGAGGACAACACAACATCCTGATATACCCTGGTGTCTGGAGGCGGGAGTGGAGAACAGAGACATCCCCTCCAGGGATTAGCGGTAGATAGAATCTGCATGATTAGGAGGAGCTGAGTCACAGAACCATAGTTTCCTGGTGTGCTGGCTGCTGCTGGGTGAGCGCCACTTGATTTTGCCCCCCTTGGTTGGAGTTGGGCGCTAGTAGATGTGAACAGTCATCTGTTCAGGCTTGCCGAGTCACAGGGGTGTAACGACTATTTGTGTGGATATTTTGGTAATAGTGCAGCAACAGACTCTGAGTTGTGAAGGAGTGGATTAAAATTGAGATTAACACCACAGCAGTATGTCTAAGTCTCATAAATGGGAAAGCAGTAGTCAAAATTACAATTTGAGACTCACAATCAAGCTAAGCATAGCAAAGTGATGGAGAAATCTCCTGGTGCGAGCTCTCAATCTTCATCCCTGGACCCCAATGATGTGTTTAATGACATTAAGGCCATGTTTAACAAGCTGGAGGCTGTTATACAATCGCTAGATGGAAAGATGGACACCCTGATGTAAGGTGGATCAAGTGCAGGTGCACTTGGATAAGCATGGGTAGAGGCTAGATGAAGTTGAAGGTCGAGTTTTGACTGTTGAGGATGTATCCTCGACTGCGTTCCGTGACCTTGCTCAGATTAAAAAGACTCTTAAGGAACTGGCTGCAAAGCAGGAGGACCTGGAGTAACGCTCCATGTGGAACAACCTGAGGATAGTGGGATTCCCGGAATCCGTGGAGAACAGATTTATGGAACCCCTAGTCGAGTCCATCCTATGTGAAGCACTCAGAGATAAGGACTTCTCGCAGTCTTCATTGAGGAAAGGGCGAACCGAATCCCTAGTGGGAGAAATCCGATCCCTGGAGCACTGGCAAGACCAATTATAGTTTGAATGTTGAATTATCAAGACAGAGAACTTGCCCTACAAAAAGCCAGAGATAAAGCAATATTGGGCCTCATTACGAGTCCGGCAGTAACTGCGGCGGTAAAACTGCCTGGTTACCACCGGACTCGTATTACCATTCCGCCTCCGTGATTCCCGGAATTACCGGGGCATTACAACCCCGGTTTTCCGGGAATCACGGAGGCGGAATGGTGTTAATCCCCATTCCCATTGAGTCCTATGGGACTCAATGGGAATGGGGATCAGGGAAACACCGGCAGCATCTCGTAATGCTGCCGGTGTTTCCTCGGCCGCCTGCAGGCGGGCGGTGTTAAACCCGCCAGGTCAGACCTGGCGGGAACATCACCTCCCGCCTGCAGGAGTCGGGTTCAGGCGGTCCGGAAACAACGGTGGCGGCGGGTTTACCGCCACCGTTATTTCCAGACCGCCTGAGTTATAATGAGGCCCATTGACATATAAAGGGGACTCGATCTGGCTTTTTCCAAATTTTTCAGATAAGGTGCAGGCATCCAGGCGGACATACATCGATGTGAAAAAACACCTGAGAGAGAGGGGCATGAAATACGCCATGCTCTTTCCGGCTAAACTCAGAGTGGAGCATGAGGGACCAGTACTGTTTTTCCAAACCCCAGATGAGGCTAACACTTTCTGTGAGTCGCTGCCGAGGGCCGCGAGGTGCAAGGGAAATAATGAACATGGGGGAGATTCCCAGTGAAATATGGGTATGAGCTAATACTGGATGTTGGCTATATGATAACGTGTTGGTGATTGCGAAGGAGGGACGTATATTGTTGTTGGGGGGCTGGGGTGGTCGGGCATCGAAGTAGCCCCTATGCAAAAGGGTATAAGAGTTATCAGGTTGGGGTGGGGAGAGATTAACTCTCATGTTGGGGTTGTGGGTGGGGGAGGGGGCAGGAAGGTTTGGGTTGTTTTTGGGAAGGGATGGTGGTTCGGAGATTGCCCTCAGTCAAATTTTCTTTTCCTTTGCTATGTACAGAAGACGTACTGGGAAATGAGGTGTATCCCAGAATATTGGGAGGTTGGTGTGGATGACGTAACTTATTATGGGTAAAGCACTCGGAAGTATGCCATGTAACATTAGGTGGGTTGAACTGCCCCTCCAAGTCTTGCAAAGTGCAGCTGTACATGAAACGGCATCAGATTGACATAACGTTTCTCCAGGAGACACACCTAACAGCATTGAGTGAGGCACGATCTGGGCAAGGGTGGCACTGTCATGGTTATTTCTCCTTATATTCCTCTTCCTGTAGAGGTGTCTGCATATTGATACATAGGTCGGTAGATTTACAATTGACAGAAGTGGTCCAGGACCGGGAAGAGCAGGCGCTGCTGGAGATGGGAGCTTGTATGGTCAGACAATCACCTTGCTTAATTATTATGGATACAACCAGGATACGGTGGAAACAGTGGATTGGATAGAGCAGCAACTTGGCAGAGCCCCCCAAGGAATGATGGCTGGTGACTTCAATGCAGTGCTAGATCCAGCTATGAATAGAACTGAGGGGATCCCTAGATCACATTTCAAGTCAATCCACACACTGCAGGATTTATGTTGGACATGGGGCTGATTGACATATGAAGGGCTAGGCATAAGGCTATACTTTGGTATTACCCAAATTGACCTTTTACAATTGACCTTTTGCACAATTGACCTAATTATAGTGGTCCTAATTGACCTTCTGCACAATTGACCTTTATATTATTTTAGTTATTTTATATATGTATTGGGTTGGTTTTGGATGATAAATAATATAAGGGGATTGGGTGGGAGGTTTCAGGGGGTTTTGGATTGGGTGGGGAATGCAGGGGGTTTCCCCCCGCATATATGTCCTAATTGACCTTCTAAATTAGGTCAATTCTCCCGAGGTCAATTCTCCCGAGGTCAGTTGTGAAAAGGTCAATTAGTATACAACCTATACTTTTACTTCCATGATCCACCATTCCGCATCTGGGCTGGATACCTTTTTGATATCTGATGGGATGGCAGGATGGGTGGCCGAGGTCAGTATTCTGGCACTCACACTATCGGATCATGCTCCAGTGGTGTTGGCTCTAGAGATACCAGGGCGCCGGGGAGAACACCTGGCATGGGTGTTCAAGAGTGAAGGTCTGTCTGACGAGGTTTTCTGCAATGAGTTGGCACAGGTGGTTGATGCATTCTTTGGGGAAAATGTGGGTTCCGTGGCTTCTTATTCAATGCTGTGGGAAACTTTTAAATGTGTGGTAAGAGCGGAATGTATCTCGAGGGAGTCAGGGATACTGAAACAGATTCAGAAGGAACTAACAGATAGTGAGCCACGCATTCACGGTTTGCAGGCTACAGAGGAATGTATGGAAGACCCCAATATACAGAAGGTAATTATGGAGGAGTTGGACACATTTAGAACTAGGGCCCAGAGAAGTGAAGTTAATGCTCGGCAAGGCCGCTGCTCAGCAGTATGGAGAAGGTCAGCTCCCCGGCAGGTTACTTGTGCAAGCCACCAAAGCTGGAGCACCTAGAGAACATATTTGTCGGTCAAAAACGCACTAGGGGAATTGAAGTTTGCGGATGGGGATATTCATCATGAATTTTGTGTATTTTATACACTCCTTCGCTCCGCGCATGCTCAGGTTTCACATTCTGAAATAGGCGGTTTTCTTGATCGGGCGGCATTGTGCTGGTGTAGTGATGAAGAGAGGGAATGGCTATGTGAACCCATTAAGGAACAAGAAATTCTGCAGGTGATTAAATCATTGTCGTCTGGGAAAACAGCTAGACCAGATGGCTTCATGGCTGAGTTTTATAAGTGTTTTGCAGGGAAACTTGCGCTGCATCTCCTAGAAGTATATAAACAAACTCTGCGGGATGGTCGACTGCCGGACTCCATCAGGGAGGCGGTGGTCACTGTATTGTTGAAACCTGGTAAGGGAGCTGAAGAGTGCTCCTCATATTGACCCATATCACTTATTAAATTGGATAACAACATTTTGACTAAGTTATTAGTGATACAAGGGGGGCGTGGCTAGCCGCAATGTGAAGGAGACGTGTTCCATGTGAGCTCCCCACCTGATCCAGCTGAATAAGATATTTCAGTGCCCCAAGCAAGCCACAGAACCTCTAACTTACAAAGTACCACATCACGCCACAGCAGCGGCACTCTCTGTATCGATTTTGAAGGAGATGAGTCACCAGAGAGTGGGGAGATAAGCAGCGTGAGGTTGGCAAAGGCAATCACCAAAATGGTGGGCATGGACCGGTAGAAGGAGAGCGCTGCACAAACTCCCTCCGAGAAGAGCCCAGACACCCTGGAAGGTCTCCCGGAGCCAAGCGGGACAGATCAGGTCCCAAGAGAAAGACATCCACAATACTGGTGAGGAAATGAGGCGTTGGCCCTTGATTGAGAAGCGAAGAGAGGAGAGAAGTTTACGGCATAGGCTATGGACCACAGACCGTGAGCAAACTCTGCCCAGGTACCAACAGTGCACTGGTAATCTGCACGTAGGGAGCGGTCCGGAGTGGAATCGAGCTGCTGGGGACTCCCTCTGACCAGGCACTAGCAGTGCATTAGTGATCTGCGTGCAGGGAGCGGCTCGGAGTGGGACTGGGCCGCCAGGGACATCCCCTGCTCAGGCGCCAGCAACACTCCGGCAAACCAGTCATAGAGAGCGTCTGAGACCACAAGGAAGCAGCCTCTCGCCAGCACCCCTCTGGGTGAGGAGAGAGCAAGATTAGTGCCAACAGTGGACTGGCAATAGCCGCAGCAAAGACCTCATACAGACACCAGAAAGTATACAATAATGTGCTGCTCCAATGACAGAGGCATATTAGCTGCTATTACACCGCAACAGTGAGTAAGGACACATATTTGTGAAGAAGGTCCTCCGGAGCCACAGCATGATGGCAATCACCCACTAAGCAGACAGCAGGGCTGGGAGGAGGAACAGACACACAGGCCAGGCGCAAGTGGTCAGACTGCCCAGGAACTAAGAGAAGAGATACATCCACCCAAATTGATTGCAGAGGCACTAATAACACCCTAGGGAGTTCAATGCCAGAAGGAGGGAGGAAAATGATGGCCATGCAGCTGAAACAATCCACGATGGACACATATGCAAACAAACAACCAAAGACCAGACTCCAAGGCCTCGGATGAAAAATTGCAGAAAAAAGACTAGGAACCCCAGAAGGACAACACCAACAACAGAATCCTAGAGGCGATAGTGTCCCTACGAGCATCCATGGAAACCCACATAGGAGAGGTGAAAAGCGATGTGAGTCTCTTGTGAGAGGACGTGCGCCACCTAGCGGGCACAGAGAGAGAAACGGAAACGAAGCTGGATGACAGCTCAGCGTCTAAAAAGGAATTGCAAGAAACAGAACATTTGAAGGCAAAAGTCTGGATGCTGCAGGATAGAGCCGAGGACGCAGATGGAAGAGCGAGGAGAAGCAACATTTGAATCCTGGGGTTACCTCAGGGGGCAGAAGGCAGTGTCCCCACCAACTACACAGACAATATGGTCCTCCAGGAAATTGGACCAGGGGCTCTATCACATGGCTTCACTGTGGAAAGAGCCCACAGCGCACTAATGAGAAAACCTCCCCCACAAGCACCCCCTTAGGCCCATCATTGCATACAATCTAAATTACTACAACAAGGAACATATACTGGCCTACTCCAGGTCAGGAGGAGAAATCTGTCATGAATCAGCATTATTGGCGATCTACCCAGACTATACCATTCAGGTCCAGAGGAGAAGAGGCCAGTTTGTTCCGACAAAAGAGAGACTTCAATGCCATTGCATAAAATACATGCTCCTGTACCCAACAAAGCTAAAAGTAATCTACAAAGGAAAATCCCTCTTCTTTGATACCCCAGAAGAAGTATACGCCTGGATGGATGAACATTGCATGGAGCAGATGTCGGAAAGGAAAGAAGACATCAGAGGTGCTGCCAAGTGAACTGAAACTGTTATGTAGACATCTGACATTAATTGCACGACCCAGATATGAACACAGTGGTGGGGAGCCCGGTAACTCGGTTTACAGGACTTTATTTTGAACAGCAGAATCCCTGATTTGACCTTTGCGGAAAGGGTATAGTGACTGGGAACTTCCACCTCCACATTACGCTTTCCCCCACACTGGGTCCGGGAGTTCTCTTTTTGCTCCTCTTCTAGGGAGTGGTTAGATAGTACTTGGTCAACAAACCCTGTGGTGCCCGGAGAACAAATGGTGGTTGGGCCTTACTCCCAGGTGGACGGTGTGTTACAGTTTATGTTAGGGAATGTTTGTTCAAGTTACAACACAGCCTTATCAATCACATAGGTGGAAACATGGTAGAAATCTAGAAGTTAATAGCACAATGGTAAGGAAACTGGGAGCTCTTTAGAGGGATGGGGAAAGCGCCGGGGGATGAGGGGAAACCGGACGGCAGAAACACTTACGATGTCCTCCTGGAATGCACAGGGACTAAACAACTATGTTAAGAGAGTGCGAGTTGCTACATTCATGTGTCGTAAAGGGATCCAGATAGCCCTGCTAGAGGAGACGCACTTCACACCAGTCAAACAATCCCAGGTAATGAATAAATGGGGTGGGAAAGGGTTTGGATTGGTATATTCTAACTATGCAAGGGGAGTCCTAACAGATAGGAGTTCAAACAAATACTGAGGGGAGATTGGTACTGGTGCACGGGTTACTTGACAAAAAGGAAGTCTGTCTGATCAATACTTATGCACCCAATCATGGCGCAGCCACCTTTTTTTGCCCCCTATATGCTAGACTGGCCCCCTTTAGAGGTATGACATGGATTTGTGGAGGCAACTTCAATTGCACACTGGACCCGGGGTTAGACAGGTCAGACACCAAGGCTTTAACCCCATCTGCTGTGGTTAAAATCCTGAGAACAGTGAAGGAATTAGAACTGCATAAGATCTGGAGATGCACGGACCGGATAGAGAGTTTTCATTGTATTCAAGTGTGCATAACATAAATACAAGAATAGATTACATTTGCACGGGGATAGACCAGCTGGGGGACTTTGTTAGTGCCTGCTAGGAAGGGAGAACCCTCTCAGATCACTCACCCCTAGTAGTTGAGTGGATACTCAGCAACCATCCCACCCCGATACCCACATGGAAACTGATAGTAGAAACCCTATGAGACAATCCCTTCAGGGAAGAACTGGGTCAGCAGATGAGGGATGTGATAGCCATTCTCCCCAAAGGCAAAACTCCAGCAGAGTTTTATAGGGAATTTGCAGATGTAGTGGCCCCAAAATTACTTCTGACCCACAAAGACGCATATAAGAATGGGAAACTACCCAACAGCATGGAAGAATATATCATACTCTCGATTCTGAAGCCCAGGGAGGAAGGCAAAGTTTGCCAATCCTATAGGCCGATATCATTAATCAATCAAGACACCAAAATCCTCACGGCAGTGTTGGCCGGGAGATTAAAAAGGGTGATTACAACACTAATACACCCAGATCAAACGGGCTATTTCCCGGGTAGAGCAACAACAGAAAATCTGAGAAGGTTACATGTAGTAATAGACAGAACACGTAAATGGCCAGAGGGCTGCACAGTGGCAGAGCTAGATGCCATCAAAGTGTTTGACTCGGTCGGTGGGAGTGGCTGTTTGCATCCCTGAGAAGCTTCAGCATGGGGTAAAACTTCATGAGGTGGGTCCAAATGCTTTACTCTAGCCGACTGCGAGAGTACGCACCGGTAGACACATATCGGAAGAGTTCCCAATTCACAGAGGCACAAAACAGGTTTGCCCCTTATCCCGCTTGCTGTACATTCTTCCAATAGAACCCCTAGCAATATTTATGGGGAAAAGATTCAAGGACACGGGACTCGATGTAGATGGGGTACATCATGTGATTTCCCTATAGGCGGATGACATATTGTTATACATAAAACACCCTGAGGACAACCTGGAGTCGTATCTGGAGGTGCTGGAGAACTTTGCAGCACTTTCGGGGATGGGTGATTACCAAGACAAAATCCTGCATATTCCCATTAACAGGATGGGTGGGGATAGATGAGAGATGACTCCCATGCCTGGTACTACAATGGAAGGTCCACACGTTCAGGTATCTGAGGGTTGATATGCACCATGACACAAAAGATACACACCAACACACTACACTGCAGGCGAAATTCGGATTAGAAGCCTCTATCAAATTTTGGGGTAAGCTGCCCTTGTCAGTGCAAAATAGCACTCTTAAAGATGGTAGCCCTCCCCGACTAATGTACCAGCTTGAAAATATTCCATATCTCAGACCCAGGGCCTTCTTTAGGGACTTAACTTCGATTATAGGTAATGCGGCAGAAGAAGGATAGCTCTGAACATCTTATATAAGGAGTACGCAGTTTGAGGGCTGTGCCTCCCACACTTCGAACTCTACTACCTGGCAGGACAGCTTCAACATGTGGCAGGGTGGCTCACTAGCTCAGAAACAGGTAAACACACCTTGATGAGCCCAGTATAGCTCTGTTCTTCCTAAAAGAGGTGTTGTGGCTCACAAGGGAGAGGATTAAGGACCCTCTGGGTTTCCTGCAGTTAGGTACAAAGATATGGACCAGAACCAAAGCGATACTAAAGCTCAAAGAACCCTACTCCCCCCAGATCTCCCTAGCAGCCATATATGAGGACAATGGAGGACATTTAGCACAGAGTAGAATATACTGGGAGGACAAGGGTGTAGTAATGATTGGAGATCTTCATTCCTCAGAACAGATCCTGACATTCCAGGAATTAAGGAAAGATTTGGAATACACATGGGCCAGTTCATAACATATTCCAGAATAATACATGCATTAAAACAATGGCCAGACTTCCTGAACCAAGTAGAAGAGAATAAGGTGCTGGGATTGATATACGATGTGTCAGAGGGTGGACATGCAGTGTCTAGACTGTACCAGGAACTGCTAGAGAAATTAACAAAAGGTCTAACGAGGGGGAAAAGGGCATGGGAATCAGAGACAGGCAGGGAGCTCACGGAACGGGAGTGGTTGAAGGCGCTGTTATACCCCAAGAAGATCTCACGAAATGCCAGACTAAAATTAACCCAATATTATATACTCCACAGAGCATACATGACCCCACAATTGGTATTGCATTTTTCAGCCGCAGAGGTAAAGAGGTGCCTGTGGTGTGGAGCAGAAGAAGCAGGCGTGGGGCACATGTTCTGGTCCTGCACAGTAATCTGAGGATTCTGGCAGGGTATTGAAGCAAGGTTGAAGAAGGGGGGAATAACAGGATATGAATGGTCACCTGAAGCATGCCTACTTTGGGTGTAGATTTGCCCTAAAAAAGCTAAGCCAGAGAATAGGATGATAGATCTGGCCTGGGTACTAGCAAAACGAAGAATTGCAATGGCATGGAAGGCACGAGAGGGGTCACACATAGATAGATGGTGGGAGCATCTGAAAAGATGGTCCATGGCAGAAGCCTTGGTGTGGTATGAAGCACTCCAACAGGGTAGAAAGGAAAGCTCAGACGATATAAGAAACTGGAATGCCCTAGTGCATGCTCTCTTCGCCTCACCCGATGACAAACCCCCCTGATACATTTGGTTTACCAGAAATATATGCCAAACTGGTGAAGGGCGGTGACATGGGGATAGAGTGGGGGGCCAAGAGCTTAGTAGGGGAACTCCATTACCAATGGGACAGAATGCCAGAGAACTTTCAGAAGGTGATGGCCAAGTTTTCAGTACAAGTTTGGGTTGGGGTTAGGGAGGGATTGTGGGAAGAGGATGGGGAAGAAAGGGAATAAGTTATATGCAAAATTTTAGATCTTGAAGATGACATTGTAGTGTAAAAACTTGGATTTCATTATAAAATGAATAAACAAATAAAAAATAAAAAAGTTACTAGTGATATGATTGGAACCCCAATGTGTCAATTCCGACCAGTTCAGATTCATCCCTGGACGATCCACTTCCTACGGCTTGCAGCGAATATTTGGGTTGATGTTGGCTGTTCGGCAAGAGGAGCCCATAGTAGTGGCACAGTTGGATGTTGAGAAAGTCTGTGATTCAATCGAATGGCTGTATCTGTTTATGGTGTTGCGAAGAATGGGGATGGGGGAGTAGTTTCTTTCTTTAGTCTCATTGCTGTACACATAGCCCAGGGCACGGATCAGGGTAAATGGTCAACTGATGTTGGTAATCCCGTTAGAGAGAGGCCTGAGGCAGGGATGCACTTTATCACCTCTACTCTTTGCTCAGAGACAGGCATATACCTAGAGGGATACAACTTTACAGACATAGGGTGGTGGTCTCCCTATATGCAGATAATATGGGGATATACATCAGTAACCCTCTAGTTAATTTAGGGCCGATTATGAAAGATGTGTTAGAATTTGGAGATTACTGTGGTCTGAAAATTAATGTTGCAAAGTCAGTGCTTTTCCCACTTACAGACTCTACAGGACAGTTCTCTGATGAGTTTGGGTTTCAGTGGCATACCAACTATACCTGATACTTGGGGATAGACATTGCACGTTCCCCTGTGATTTTGTTTCCGCGCAATTATGAGAAGTTATTGTAACACACCCGAACGGTGCTGGGGAGATGGATGAACCTCCCCCTTACCCTATACAGGCAGAATATCACTGGTGAAAATGGTACTGCTCCCTCGATTTCACTATTTGTTTTTAAACGTACCGATGGTGGTATCGAAATTGTATTTTCGTGAATGCAGTCTGAGGTTTCTTGGTTCATCTGGACTGGCAAACAGCCCGGATGTATATCATGGAAGAAACTAGGTTCGCTGTTGGATAAAGGGGGCTTAGCATTGCCAGATTTTGTGGTATATTATGAGGCAGCTCAAGAGGTATTCTTGGCATATTGGTATGAGCGAGGGGTGGGAAAGGTGGCATGTGGTAATGAAAAGGGTGCTTGCAGCACCTTTATATAAAGAGCGGTAATATTAACAGTCCCTGGAAGGTCATCTAAATTAACAAATATTGTAGAGTTATCTCACAGATCGTGGGTTTCCATTGTGAGGAAGGGGAGGGATGAGGCTCTTTTCTCCCCCAAGCTCCCAGTTTCTCACATCCCGGGGGTACTCCTGACTAGTGAGCTCGGATATGTATGCTGCATGGCACAGCTACGTATCACATGTTTCCGTGACCTTTTTCCGGATGGGCAGTTCCTAACTGCAGAAGGATTGCGGGCTAAAGGGACGCCTTGAAGAGTTTGTTCTCCACCTTATCAGAGGAGCCTGAGATAGCCACTACTCTGGCCGGAATGATAGAAAGGGAAGATACCAGTAAAATCGTGTCTAACCTCTATAGTAAAGCACAGGAAATTAGAATGGTATGGCAGAATCATCCTGGCAGCTCTGGGTGGGCTCTTTAGGGGTACTGTGTCTGAGGAGATGTGGAGATATTGCAGCGTGCAGACAAGGAAGATTTCTATTAATCGTAGGTTTAAGTTAATCCATCAATTCTATTATACCCCATCAAAATTACATAAAATGTTTTCTGACACCCTAGATGAATGCGTCCGAGGTGCCCACTCACCAGCCGATTTTTTATACCTAGCGTGGGGGTGTCCTCCAATATTTCAGTTTTGGGGAAAGGTCTTCGAGGCTCTGAGAGATGTTATAGGGGAAAGGGTGATGACTGACCTGATTCTTAGAGAGGCACAGCTCCACCCTGTAGATGAGGTTCAACCAGAACGAAACACGTGTCTGGGGTTACTGTTGGTATTCTTGTTCAGATGAGAATTCCCAAGCATTCCGGTGCTGGACTGCCCCAGGGCAGGACAAAGACTGATATGTTTTGGATATTTCTCCTCTGTGAAAGATAGTGAGCTAAAGAATCTGGGTAAGGCTCTCGTAACCAGGACTAATGTCTGGCAGACGGACTCCCAGGACCCCCCTTGTTAATTTGCTGACCTGAGAGTGACACTTCTGGGATGCACTAAGCAGATTGCCCGGTAGGTGCGGAAACTAGTTGGGCTATTACTGCTTCTGGCTAAGTGGAGGGTGGCAATGGTGTGGGGTAGAGCGAGAAGTCCTACGATGGAGCAATGGAAAGGCGATATCCTATACTGCAACGAAATGGAAATGGAATATGGGAGATTATGCCAGGCCTACATATATCTGGTGCCCTTATAAACGATGTCTTATACCAAAGGCCCAAGACAGTGAATCCTACTCTGAAGAAGGGACGCCCTGAAGGCATGGTGACAATGGGTGAGGAGAAACCAAATGTACCTATGTTGTATAGTAGAGAATGAATATGCACTGGGGGAAACATTTTATCTGTGCATACTCTCATATCGGAGAAGAACAAAGTGTTGACGAGCAAAGCTCAATATATGATGACAATAGTGAACAAGGTTGCAAGACATTGTGCCTCATTACGACCCAGGCGGTAAGTTACCTCCTGGGTCGTACCTTTACCGCCATGGCGTAAACTATGTTTATGCCATGGTGGTTGGCGGGTTTACCGCCCCATTCCAAGGTGAGTGGGGCGATAAATCCCCATTTCCCATTTACCCTTCCCCATTCCAATTTTTGCCCCATAGGGCATAATGGGAGTGGGGAAGGAGATAATTACGCCACCGTAAATTACGGTGCCGTAATTATCTCCAAGGTCCCTTAGCGCCATGGATTTTAACGCCTGCAAAAAGCAGGCGTTAAACTCACCATGGTGCTAAGGGACCTTGTAATCAGGCGTTAAGGGTCGGCGCCATTTACGGCCCTTAACGCCTGACTCGTAATGAGGCCCATTATGTGGGAAGGGTGGGGGTTTGATTCTTGAAGCCACTGTGTTCTTTTATTTTTGTAGCTATTTAATAGAAACAATAAAAAAGAGTTTTAAAAACCTCTCAACGACTACATCATAAATAATCTCAAAAATAACACTTCTGTTGTTTCCCCATACGTTGTGTCTCACGCCGTATCTATACAAAATCACTTTCATTGACTCTTGTGTCCCCCACACTAGCCCTCATTTGTCCCAAGCAGTTGAAAACAATACACATTCGGATAGTTGCATTTAGCAGAAGAAATTAGAAACACAGGTGGGCCCTGCTAGTTTCTCAAAATTTTGGATTTTATTTTAAAAGGCATATTGAAGGGAGAACCTTCGAAACTGCCAGCTGCCTGTCCTATCTTGTTCCCACTCACATCTACTTCAGACCCCCACCTAAGTGTATTATTAAATCAAACATTGTGGTAGTAAAAATCGATTAGTGCCCATTGAATATACATTTCTTCCTTTCACAATAGTCACAAAAGGACCCCCAGGAATCTGTGCATGGCCATCTCTTTGCCTGCCATTAAAACAGCCTGCATAAGGACAAGGAAATCTGGGCCATTCACCATCATTTCATCCAGTCTCTGGGCTTTGAGGACCTTTGCTGGACATAGGGTGGATGCAAGGATGCAACCTTGTATAATCCCATCTCCACTTTCAAGTCATCAGTGAGCTCCCCTCGTAGACCATACCTGATCCTATCTGTGTCCCCATGTGAATGATTGTAAAGGTTTGAACATATTTCTCGCCAGTTCTTCTTCCTTCAGAGCCTCCCACAATACATTTCTGTCTACCAAGTCAAATACCATCTTTAGATTAGCAAACAAGAGGGACGTGGTGACAGTGAGATACTTGGATGCTGTTAAATAAAGAACCGCAATGTCTTGGTGCCAAGGGTTGTTCTACACCCAGTTTCTGCACCACTGAGGATCTCATACTCATTATATCCAATTTAAAAGTAATTTCCCTGAAAATGCTTGCAGGCACATCAAGTAGTGATATGAGTCGGTAGGTATCAGGGGAATCGCTCAAACAATTTTTAAAAGATTGGGACACTGGAATGCTTTTTGTTTCTAAAACCATGTTCATTATAGTACTGCAGAGAGATGAAACATTTGTGCCTTTGATGATAAAACCATGAATTTTGGTACACTTTTAGACAACACCCTAACGAACATTTATGGCTACAACAAAGTTTGCACCCTTATAAAAGAAATGGTGACTAGTTGTCATTTAGGTATCTTAATTATTGTAGATATTCATTGGTCAAGCATTTACGTATAGTCATGCAATTCCTAGTTTACACTTTAGAAGTATAAATGAAGCCTAGTAATACATAATATATTTTATTTTAATAATTTAGAGCAGAATATATACATTAATTGATTTAGTCAAGGGAAGAAAAACAAAACCTTTAACAATTATTGATTGATGTATATGTAATGCAAATGCAGTGTCTTATATTACAGATTTTTATATTATTGTTGATTATTGATACTATTCTTCAAACAGATTATTGGTAATACCCCCCCCCCGCCCCATATTTCAGTCAGTACAAAGAGTTCCAGAGGTACAAAGAGCAGTGCATGCATGTGTCACTCTTCAAGCTGTCAGGCCTGTACACATCCCAGATGATTTCTAGCCTTGCAACATATTGAAGCTGAGATTTGATTTAGGGTATGAACACAGTACTAGCATAATCATCGAATGATTTTGCAAATCCTGGTCGCAGCAGGTTGACAATTCCAGCGCTGTCAAGGATGGTCATTTGGACTGTTGGTTTCCAAGGAGTGTTTTTTCTGGGTGCGAGTTCTTCCAGGCAAATCAATAAATCAGACTTGTTTCTGGTTCTTAGTCTCCCTAACTTCGACAGTGCTGGGGGATAGGCTTGGTTTTCGTGTCTAAAGAAACCATGCAGGTCTCCATTACGTATCTGTGAGGCAATGTAGATCCTAGAAAATAGTGAGCAGTCATTCCTCAGTATTGTCAGTTGTAACAGTTAACTTGACTTTTCACGAACTGGAGGACGGTTGAAGAGGTGGAGGTTATTCCGCTTAATAGGATATACAATAGGTTTAATTTGATTAATAAGCCTGTTCCTGACATATAACTCATGCTGGACAACTCCTATTTCTTCAATATTTAGCAATGTGTCTGGAACTGTTGGATGTACTATATTTCTGTTGTCAAGCATCATTAGATCTCAGCTAGTTTCACTAAATGGGTTTCCCATATTTTGCATTGCATGAGTAAGAGACTTGATATCTTTTACAAAAGCCATCTGAATCTAAATTAGGTACACATATCAATTCTTTCTTTACACCAGTCTTCAAGTGACTTAACTTGACTGCTATTCTCTATGTCTTGGCTATAGTAAGTGTAGGCCTGCTGCAGAAGTAAATAGCGACTACTGGATGTGTTTTTATGAGCCCTGCGGGTACGATTCACATGGGAACCTTATATAAATGAATCTGCATTTCCAGCTGCGGTAATATGAGCCCAAACAAGTGCTCCAGTCCACCCACTTTCATCCAAGAGATTTACAAGAACCTTGAGAACTGCCATCTCAATATGCAGCCCTCCATATATTACAATGAATTGATCTTCGCCATGAGTTGTTGTCCCGTTCCACTGGATTTGTTTTGCCAATGCGTAGAGTGGCTGGTAAAACGTAATGATTGAAATCTGTCCAGGATTAAGGCCTTGAACTGCTTTCTTCACAATATCCATTCAATGGCGAATCAGGGACACTTGCATAGCATGGTCTGGAAACAAAGGAAGCAGGGATGAAAGTTTGAATTCACAATCCTTTGGAGTTTCTTCCTGTTAACATACGTGGTATGCTGCCCAGGTGAATATTTCATCCTTTCATCCATTTGTAGGTTGTCACTAGCCAGAACCTGTGTTACATGCTTCAGCCAAGGGTATCCTTTCACCACAGCTTGTGGCATAACTTGTAGTCAACCAAGTTATCTTCTACTGTAGGCAGAGGACAATCAGTTCTCATAAGAGGAAGAGGGGGCACGCTGGTGTAGCACTCAGGAAGATGTTGTCACTTTCTCGGCGCACAGAATTTTAGTCATAGTCAGATCAGTCCCCATAAAATTATCATCTGGGTTTTGAAACATTGATATGCCTGTACCATGGAAAGAGTTGTGGTAGAGCTTGGATTGTGATTTATATTGTCGACCACACTAATCATGAAGGGCCCTCCTTTTAAGCGAGAGGAATGACAGCATTTACCGTGTGATAGTGATGACATACTTCCATGCCAAGTTCTAATGAGAAGTGTAGCACACGTTCATATGATATGCTTAACGTGCAGGGTTTCAACAAGTTCTTTTATGGATTAAAATACCTAAGTAGATAGGCAAAGGAGTTTCCCGTTCTCAGTTGTACCTGATGGCTTTTCAGACTCATACTGCCAATATCTCACCAAACTGTTGTACATTAGTAACTGTGCAACAGTGAGGATTGGTTGTGGCATTGTTGAAGAACTTGATTGTACTTTAGTGTTTGGGCCATTCGTAACCATAGAAAGCGGTGCTTACAGAGATGCTGGCACAGAGTCTTCCTGACACTTGTTTCCAAAAGATCTGTTGAAGTGATTTTTCATTTTAAATATGTCGCTTCTCACTAATTTTGCTGCTTTAGCAAGATGAACACTGTCACTATCTGCATCATATTCACATGCTTTGCTCAGTGCATATCTAACATCATTTTTAAATATAAGCATCAAATGACAGCCTTGCTTATGTGCTTTCATGTCAGGAAATTAAACAGGTGTGGGGGCGCTGCTGAGCAGCAAGAGAACTAGCAGCCGGAGTGTGAGCTCGGGCCCATGCAACATCAAACTTCAGTTTATATCCTTCCCTTAGCCAGCTACCCACACTTGAAGAGGAGGCTACGACAGCAAAGAGCCTAGAACACAT
Organism: Ambystoma mexicanum; assembly: GCF_040938575.1. Taxonomy (NCBI): domain Eukaryota; kingdom Metazoa; phylum Chordata; class Amphibia; order Caudata; family Ambystomatidae; genus Ambystoma; species Ambystoma mexicanum. Next base: position 278,858,792 of record NC_090933.1, on the reverse strand, counting down.
ACCGACTGGCAATATACTTGGTCTGAGGTGGGGCTGCAGAACCTGGAGCCATTGCAGTGGAGGTGGTGGGATTGGGAGATTCAGCCCGGTGGATGTCTCTGCGGGACCCGGAGTGCCAACCAAATTCAATCCAGTGCAAAACTGGCCAGCTAGGGTAGGGGGCTGTGGACCCCAGCGGCCCTGGTCTGGCTTGCCTTGAGGTGGCGCAATCCTTGTAAACTGGTGAGTCCTGTGGAGTGGGGAGCAGCGAGGAGCGCACACGGCCAGAGAGATCTGTGCTGTCGGGCACAGACAGCATTGAAGTGGCAGGGAGTGATCTGCCATAAACGGATCCTGGCTCTGGCGAGCTAGCTGAGCGTGACGTGCCCGAGTGGGAGGTCGGGGTGGCATGCGATACCCTTGGCGGTCTGTGCCTCCCTCATGCACCATCCAATGGTGAGCGGCACCCACCCCCGCCCCCTGCACTGCAGCAGAGCACATTCCTGCAGCAATCCAGGGCCTAGATGAGTACCGGGCCCCGGAGACAGGTTGACACACTGAGCGGAACGAACACAGGGGAGCAGATGGTCATTTCACATCCAACGGTCTGGACCTGTTCAGCAACAAGGCCTGCTGGTGCAGGTGAGGAGTGTGAGGCGCCCCTGGGACATATTGCATGACAGTGCTATAGGATCTGTTGAAGAGGTGCACACACATCTACATTGAGTAGCCCTGGGCTGTGGAAACCTTAACCATTGTGACACTGGTGCAGTTGGGGCTAGGAATGGCAGCTGGAGCCGTGTTGTTCGACTACTGCAAGGGGCTGTGAAGTAATACCATTAGTATTGAAGGCATCACCCCAAATGTGACCATGACCTGTGAATGCAAGAATAGCAGGCTGGTGCCAATGCCCCACTATAAAAAGTGAAGGGTATTGCACTAGACCTCCTTACACTGAGGGCCTTGTGGTGACGAGTGGAGTGGAGGGCAGGCAAGCCTGGTGGCCCCGCTAGATTGATATCACTGACCCTATTGCCGGCATTTGGCTTGGTGCTTTTGGCTCCTTGTTGGTCAGCATCCAGAGGGACTGGCCTCATAACCTGGGTCATGAATTCCGTGGAGGCAGATCGGACAGTGCGAGGCAGTGGAAGAAATTTGTCCTTGAGGCACGGTCCTGGGATGCTGGTAACAGAGCGCACTCCTGTGTAGGACCCCAAGACCAGAGGGCCCAGGGCAGAGCGTTGACCCAGGTGCGCTGCCCGTTGACACCCGTAAAGATCAGCTGATGGTGGCTATGCAGAATGGCTTTATTTCTGTTAATGTCAAACTGGACGACATAGTGGCGACTAAAGGCTTGCTGAAATCCAGTTTGGAAAAATAAAGTGGCTGTATCAACAAGGCTGAAACCAGGATTGGAGAGGTGGAAGACAGGGTGGGCCAACATGACCGAGCTATAGCAACCCTACAGTCGGAATTGGCAAAGATCTGGGTTAAAGGCAATGAGCTTGAGTCGCGTTCAAAGCGCAACGATGTGAGCATAGTTGGAGTGCCTGAGGTAGCAAGTAAGGGACCTATGGAGCCATTTGTGGAAAAATTGCTACAGGACTTGTTTGCAGTGGTGAAGTTTTATCCACATTTTCTGATTGAATGTGCGCACCACACACTTGCCTGATTCTCAAACCAGGGGCCCCTCCATGCACAATTATTGCAAAATTGCTCAATTACAGCGATAGAGATATGCCTGTAATTTCATCCTGAAATTATCCAGAGAGCAGGGCACAGGTCACTATGAAGCCAGCAATGTGCACATTTACCCAGACTTCGCAACTGGGATCAAGATACAGCAAAGATCATATGACCCAGTGAAGAGACTGCTCAGGGCCAGAAATGTCCCATATGCACTTATGTGTCCAGCCAAGCTGCAGATACAACATGGAGGTTGCACACATTTTTGGAAAACCCATCAGAGGTTACTACCTATGTGGAGGTGCTCATTCCACTCCCGCCGCAGGAGCGTAGAAAAGAGCATAGCCCCGGTCCGGGGCTGTGTGGTGCACCAGAAGATCCGGGAGACTGAGCTGGAAATCCACACGGCTGAACTATTTTATATGCAGCGTCAACGTAATTGCACACAGAACTGATATTAGAGGGATGCCGGGTGGCACCTATGGGCTGTCATATATATGTTTTTGCTGTTCGCAACATACCCCAGGAGATTTCCACTAGAGTTATGGGGCTACATCATCAGGTTGGGGGTGATGATGAGGGAGGGAAGGGTGGGCATCATCAGGTTGGGGGAGATGATGAGGGGGGAAGGGCTTGAATGGGGATGGTGCGAAGGCCATCAGGTCTACAGGGTGGGGTTCAGGAGGGTGGGAGTTATGGTCAAAAGGTTGGCATATGTGTTGAGAGGCGAGCACAAGCGATAATGAGCGCAAATACTGGTGGGATGGCAGGTCTATATTATAAACCCCACGCAAAGATACAGGTGAAGAAATAAAATTGCTGACCTGGAATGTCCATGGCCTTACTAATCCCATTAGGCAAGGAAGGTCCTCGCATATTTGGACCGTTTCTGGCCAGAGCAGTAATGCTACAGGAAACGCGTGTCCAAGGGCCGTTAAACAGGGAGTTTGCACCCAGGTGAGGTGATCAACGGTATTATACGTAATACTGGACACAGGCCAGAGCGGTGCTCACTTTGGTACACCGGGCACTGTGCTTCCAGGAAAAACAAAAAAAGGAGCATTGATCCGCAGGGTCACTATGTTATTGTATGGGGGAGGCTCTCTGGCACAATGGTGGTACTGGTCAATGCATACGCCCCAAATATAGATGATCCTGGATTCTATGGGGACCTCGCCGAGATACTTATGAAAGGGATAGCCATCCCAATAATATGGGGAGGGGACTTCAATATTGTTCTGGAGAGCGTACTAGACCGATGGTCATCCAGCTTATATCCCACATGGACATAGTAGACGTCGGGAGAGACCACAATCCGGGAGTGGCTGAGGAAACGTACTACTCGCCGGTCCATGACGTGCAGTCCAGGATCAACTATTGGTTATTGTCCATCATGTGGGTGACACGGGTGTGGGATTGTGTAATTTACTCAAGGACCCTCTCTGACCATTCACCAGTTGAGATATCGATAATGTGAGAGGGCTCCACTGCACCTCGGTCGCTGTGGAGGATGGGCTCCCTCAATACTGTTGGATGCTGAACTGCGGCTATCATTACAGGACAAAATTGAAGGTTTTTTTTGGGAGGAATGAGGGATCTGTACACCACTATGCCACAGTGTGGGAAGCTTTTAAGGTATGGTTATGGGGGGAAATGATGTCCATGAGCACAGGGTACTAAGGGAGATCCAGCACAAATTGCATGAGGTTGAAACATGTTTGAGACAACTTGAGAATGAATATGGCACCACAAATGATAGGGCACTGTTGGGTCTGATCAAAGGAAATGTACTGAAGTTCCAGGATCGGGCAAACAAGGAGGTCCGCTCCATGTCTAGACCCTCCCAAGAACACAGGTATGGAGAGGCTGACAGGCCAGGACGTTTCCTGGCAGGTGTGGTTAGTGGCAGGAAGAGGACGCGGCATATTACTGGGATCAGGGGACGGGCAGGGAATATGCTGCAGACGGACAAGGGAATCAATGGGGAATTCCGAGACTATTATGAGTCTTTATATGCTAACGTAGACAGGTGATCAGAGGACAAGCTTAATCTGTATCTTGAGGACATTGCTCTCCCAGGTCTATCTGCAGAGGCATTTGCTGCCCTAGACCTGCTGGTCACAGTGGAGGAAGTAGCCGATGCAATAGCGGCACTAGCCTCAGGGAAAGCACCTGGCTCCAACGGCCTGGGCATCGAACTGTATAATGAACTCAGGTCGGTACTTGCACCTATATTGCTGAAGCTGTGGGTGGAATCACTAGAATCCAGTAGGCTTCCACCAACGCTTTCTGAGGACATAATTTCAGTGTTCATGAAACTGAATAGACAACCGCAGAATATAGCCTTGTATAGGCCACTGTTGTTGATTAACACAGATACAAGGATATCCTAATCCTGGCCTCTCAGCTGTTGCCTTACATGTTGATGCTAGTGCATCCAGACCATGCAGGATTTATTCCAGACTGTTACACTGCGCTTAATCTTTGGAGGCTTTATGGTATCATATCGCAGATCAACCCGAGGGCCAGGGCGGTCGCCGCTTCCCTGGACGTGGAGAAAGCCTTTGGCTTTGTATCATGGAATTTCCTGTTCGGGGTCCTGCGACACATGAGGTTTTGTGAATACTTTATTGACTGTGTGCAGCTTCTATATGCTGACGCTGTTGCTAAGATCTGGACCAATGACAGACTGTCAATGGCATTTTGGTGGAACGCGGGACACGACAAGCATCTCCATTATTATTTGTGCTAACTATAGAGCCCCTTGCATGACTGATGCGAGAACGGCATGGTCACGAAGGGATCCGAATAGCAGGTCCAGTCCGCCACAAATCGTATCATTGTACGCTGACAATACTCTACTATATATCCAAGATCCAGAGCAGAATATGGGATCAATGATGGAGGAGGTCCGTAAATGTACATACTACTCTGGGTATAAAATAAATTAGGCTAAATCGGAGCTGTTGCCATTGATGAATAAACTGTTGGAACCTGCTGATTTGTTGGGGTTCCGATGGGCCCCTAACAGTTTTAAATACCTGGGTGTGTTGGTATCTCGCTCGCACCGGTCCCTATATACTGATAATCATGAGGCATACCTAGACACTTTAGCAACTAAACTACAATTGTGGGCCCGATCACCTATGTCGTCGTATGGGAGGCTGTCTTTACTGAAAATGGTGGTAGTCCCTAAAATGTATTATTTTAGCACTATCCCAATTGGCCCGGAAGATTGGTCTATACCAGATTACGATCCCTGGCTATTGACTATGTTTGGTGTGAGGGGGTGGCTTGGATGAGCTGGGAGTGGTTAGTGGAACCATATAACAAAGGGGGCATGGCGGCGCCCAACTTCGAGTTATATTACATTGTAGTGCAGGCGGAATATGCAGGACATTGGTATATCTCGACCTCTGGGACGATACACCGTGCCCTGGAATCTTACATTGCGGTACCGGTGAATCTTAGATCGGAGCAATGCTGCACTGATTGCACTTCCCCCTTCCCTCCCCCTTGCACTCCCCTTCTTCTTCCCCCCCTGCATTTTGCATATCACACTTGAACATAGACACAAACCGGCATAATGTCTTTCACTAACTCACCGGTTGTCTCTGCTGCTTTGATTCACGAGTCAAGGTTGATACCACAGGTTTGGTCAGACCCTGCTGGGCGCAACTGTAAGTGGTTTCAACCCAGCACTCCACCTAAGTCAATGCCTGGCGTCCAATGCCCAGATGGAATCCTTAATTATATATTTATATGCCTAAAGTTCTTTTATTTCTGAACGATGTACCCTTACATCATGCCCCTCTCTTTGAATCCCCCCCCCGGTCTCACTGAACCAAGAAGTAGGTTGTTTTGCAAAGTTAAAAGATTTATTTGAAGGATTGAGCAATATATATATATCACACTTTTATGAATTATGAACAATATCTAGATATCACACGATTAATATTTATACATGGATCAGCGTTGGGTAATATTACAGCCAATAATATCTTTAATCAATAGGAGTATGAAGGAAAAGAATAATGGAGCATAGAATAAAACTGGGTGTGGTTTCAATGAAATGTAATGATATGAGATTAATGCACACAGAATTAGAACTTGATATGAATTCCATCAAATGCAATGTAATCCCTCTTTCCCCCTGATACTACTCAACCCCCCCCCCCCCAATATGCAGTATGAAGAGATGGAAGGGGAGAAAACAGGTTTCAGGAATAAATACTCTACAAATGCAATTTCAATCCCAATTCCCCCAGCACGCTTGGAGAAACAGGAATGATTTTAAAACAGGTCAATCTCTTTTGAATGTGACTTGTAGTGAATGGGAATAAGGCTAAAAATGACTTTAATTCTCTAAAAACGATTCAAAACTAGTGGCAGCCACTTTGTATAGCTTAAGGTAAACACTAGCAATGATGATGGGATAACTAGCAGATAGAAAACTGAATTCAGAAGTTAAATGCAAAGAATAGCTATTTTATATGTAATGAAACTGAGCCAAACGCAGAATAGCGGCAGACTTTTCAGCGCACGAGAAATGTGAATGCGGCAAAACTATATTGATGTTAGCTTCAAAATGACACTTAAATTTTGTTCCTAGGATGTACGGTTCAAAAGTTACAGAGGTTTTAATAAAGGTCGATTTCTTTAGAAAAGAGTCAAGATTTCAAATGAGAGATGCGCTGTTGAAGATTACAAACAAGGATTTCTTAACACTAAGGGAGGCTATGAAGATGCGAGATACCAACGGTACAGCCACCAGTCCAGAGGCGCCATTGTCTGATCTTTGCCCGCTGTGACACTTGCCTTCTTCAGCAAAAATCTTAGTGCAAAGATGATTTGTCACTACAATTATCACAGGATTATATGGATTAGAGAAGAATTCAAGACAGACAAAAGAGATTCTACAGTGCAGTCTAGATATGTTGGAATGGGTTGGATAGGATTACTAAGGAGAAGAGATTGGCTATGGACAGTTCTATGCTAAATATTCACAACTATGGTTTCGGAATATGAATAGGCCCGTCAGGATCTGGTAAAAGGTTTTGGACTGGAATTCGGCTCGCACACCAGACAGTATTCAGGCACCTGGTTCTGCACTCAGCACAGCCTCTGGTCACTGCACGGCCTCTGGTTCTGGATCTGATGGGTTGATTCTGGGTTACAGCTCTGCTCTACTCGTTTGGATCTCTGGGTTCTAGCAAGGGTTCTTGGCAAGAAGCAGAAAAACAGCACAGCCAGGCTGTTGAATTACTGTGCCCCTTGGAAGTTTGGGGTTAAAATCAGGTTGCAACATTTTAAAGGCCAGCTGAGAAGGGTTCAGCTTTGGACTGGCCTTCTGCTTTCAGAGTTCTGGAGTCTTGGGGCCTCATTACACGGACGGCGGTAAGGGTTAACGGTCACCGTTAATGGCAACGGTGACCGTTAACCCTTACCGCCGTACTACGAGGTCCCTTTGCGGGTTGGAGGATTTAACGCCTGCTTCTTGCAGGCGTTAAAATCCAACCCGCTAAGGGACCTCGGAGCTAATTACGGCACCGCAAAATTGCGGTGGCGTAATTAGCGCCTTCCCCATTTCCATAGAGCCCTATGGGGCAGAAATGGGAATGGGGAAGGGCAATGGCGGAAAGGGGATTTACCGCCCCTCCAACCTTGGAATGGGGCGGTAAATCCCCTTTCCGCCAAGGCGGTGCCGGTATTTTACCGGCATGAGCCATGGCGCTAATAGCGCCATGGCTCACCGCCTACCGTGTAATGAGGCCCTTGATCTGGGTTCTGGAGTCTTGATATAGGTTCTTCCTGCAGAGTGCTTCGCCGGTAAAATCAGTTGATGGGTGAATGTGTGTGTCTCTCCAGGTCCTCAACAGTCCCTATGTATGTATTTCTCAATGGGGTCGGTAGGCTGATTATACTATGCCCAACCCTCTATGGAGCCTATTGGTTAAGGTATTCCCTTTACCCTGATTTGAGAAGGAAACAGTGTGTCATCATGTGTCATAGTGATGCAGCAATTTTACAATCCAGGGAAAAACCACCCCTTTGTTCCTATACAGAAAATCTGTTTTTCATAAAAAACATACTTCCAATATCAACAATTTGCTAATAATACATATTTACATTACAGATTAAATAAGGCACGTATCCATCAAAGTGTCATCTTCCTAAGAGTTTAATTTCACAAATGACAATTTTTCACGCTTTTAGTTGGTTACCCAGTGTCAGATCTGTACAAATCTTTCCAGATACATGCACATAACATCTGGGCATACTCCTGTGAAGTTTCATATTTTTAACATTATCACAACTGCTACCAAGTCAACATTTTCGTGGTTCAGTCTCTTAATATCGGACAAATTCCAGAGTAGTTTTAAAACATGACCAGAATTTTCATTTTAACAAAACTATATTTACAGATTTTTACCAATTTTGTTCAGTTTTCTATGAGTCTTTTTTTCAAAAAGATATTTTCTGTGCTCTCTGATTAAACAAAACTGTTTGTCTCTGACCACAAGGTTTTGGGCTGGGCCACAGCAGTCCCAGGCTTCTTCCTGCCAGCAGTTGTTTTCTGTCACACCCGAATTAGCATTTTCCCTTCAGTCAAGGGAGCCTTTTGTTTCTTGTCAGAGCAACAGGCCAAAGTCCCCTCCCATTTCCTTTCACACCTCCCTGCCAGTTCTTTAGCAGATGGCAAGGGGGAAGATTCCTTTGTTTGGGGAGAAACTGTGAAATGTCTTTGAAGCTCAGTGTGGCTGGCTTCAACTTAATTTTGAAACAATGTTTAAAAATAGTCTTTCTCTAAAATACAATTCACATTTTTACAAATTTAGCCACAAATATCTTACTTCCATCCTTTTTTAAAACATAGAGATTGAACTGTCAACCTATACGGCTTTTGATGGGGAGTCTCTTCTTTTCCATACTTTGATTTTAAGTACAAGTTTAAACTGACAGGTTAATTAAATAGCAGTTTCTGACACAGGCGAGCAGCGGTATTGCGCCCCTTTTTAACATATTTTTCCAAGCAAGCATCTTTGAATGTGGATTTTCTTCTAATAAAATATGTTTCTGCTGACATTGTGCTTAGGTGAATTCTTTGACAAAGTGATGTTTAACACCCAGCAAGGATGTTGGATCTTTTGTGAGGTTTGGGAACCATGATTTTTGCACTTTCCACAGCCAAGGAAAAACTGATTTTTAAAGCAGTTCTGGGTTTTCTTTTGCAATGCAGCACTGCTTTTTCAAGTAGTTTCATTTTCCTCTGTGGGCATCCAAATGATAGGTTTTGGCAGTGGTCTCCTGTGTTACCACTGACATAGGCAAAATGGATTGGCGGCCTATTTTCCAGGTTTTCCTGCTCACTTTCAAATATTTTTAGCGCAAAGATCTTTTTGGCGGCCATCCTGTTGTTTCTGATGCAGGCAGCGCACAGTGCTGTTGCAGGGCATGGACTAGTGGGTTAAAGCATCCCACAAGCCCCCCTCTTGCAATTTGGCATTGATAGTCCATCAATGGGAAGTCGCAAGACTGGGATGTTAGTCTAATTTCTTTTGGTTCCAAAATGGCAAAGTCCATCATCTTTTCTTCCATCAGGGGTGGATCGACCAATTCTCCTCGCCCAGTCCTGATGCGAGTATTGAGCGATACTCCAGGCCCCTTGGATCTTTGCTCCTGGTCCCTGGGTAGTCCTCCTTGGTCTTAGTTTCCATGGTTTCTAATCCTAGGATGACAAAGCAAAAGCATATTTGTAGACATTTCCCCACCACTATTAATGTAGTGGGGCGGACACATACATTTTGATAAATCAGGACACCTTTTTCTATTTTAAATTATGGACTATATATGGAATATTTTATAGTTGGATTCGAGGGAGCTGGAGTGACCCTCTGTGATTCCAGAAGACTCCTCCAGTTGCTGCAGAGTGTGCCTAGGATGGCAACCCTTTAGTTGGTTAATATGGACCCACTTATCTTCCCCCTCTGCCAAACTGCCTTTAGGGATGCAGATTTTGTAGGCGACTGGTGACATTTTGTCTACAATTTCAAAAGGACCCCTCCAGGAAGGCAAAAATGTGCACTGTTTGGCCTGGTTTCTTTGAAAATTGTATAAGTAGGCCCGGTCCCCTACATTGTATTCTTTTCTGGTAGTCTTTAAGTCATAGTGGGTCTTCATGCTGTCTGCAGATCTTTCTAGATTTCGCTGAGCATAGGAAAAAGCATGTTGAAAGTGTTTTCTTAGATTTTCAACATACTCATGAGTTGTGGAGGCATTGATCAATGTCTGCTCTTGAGTTCTGTAGAGCAGATTCTGGGGAAGCACCATCCTGCGTCCAGTCATCAGCTCAACCAGTGACATTTTAGTTGCAGATGAAGGGGTAGATCTGATGGCCATTAGGACAAGAGGTAATCGAATATCCCAACTTGGCCCAGAATCTGCCACAAACATTTTTAATATGCTGACAATTGTTTTATTATAAATCTCTACTGCACCACTAGAGGCTAGCAGGTAAGCAATGTGTAGCTTCCTTTTGACCCCAAGTATCTCCCACATCTTTGTCATTACTTCGCTGGTGAAATGGCTACCTCGGTCGGGCTCGATCCTTTGGGGTAGTCCAAAATGCAAAAAGATGTGGTTGATCATCAGGGCAGCTGCTGTTTCTGCCTTGCAATTTGGGGCCAGGAGACATTCCACCCATTTAGTAAACAAGCATGTCACGGTCAACATGTACTTGTTTCCCTTAGAGCAGCGAATCATGGGCCCGATATAATCGACTTCTAAATCTAACCAAGGAAGTGTCATCCCCCTCTTTTGGAGAGGCGCACACTGTGTGAGGGATGTTGGCTGAAATTGTGCACACACAAGACACCCCTTCAAATATTGGTCGAGGACACTGCCCCATATGTGGCCAGTATGCAACCTCTCATAAGATTTCAAGTGTTGTATGACACCATCGATGACTGGCTGTGGCCGCATCATGGGCGTGACTTAACACCAGGCTTCGGAATGAGGTAGGGACCACCCACTAATCATGGCCAGCTAGGGATCTCCTTACCAACAAACTGTCTTGGATTTGGAACATTTTTGAACATTTCATCAACACTCTGAGGTCCTCTTTCTCAATGTAATCGGTATCCATCAGGGGAAAGTTCTCAGGGTCCTCAATGTGTTGATAAAACTTACCAATTATTGGATCCACTTTTTGAGCCGTAATAAAATCAGCATCTGGGGTCTCCTTACTCCATTGTGCAATTGAGAGTTCTTTGTGAGCATTTGTCTGGGACCTAGTGATAGCAGTGACCTGGATTTCCCCCAACAGGGACTCGATCTCTAGTAGAACCCCTTGGATGGCTCTGGTTTTGGCCAGCTGATCAGCTAAGTAATTTCCAGTTTTGTCTGGTCCCTCTACTTTAGAATGACCTTTGATCTTTTTCCAGTAGATGGTCATCCCATATGAGGTGGCAAGATCATAAATATTTTGAATTCATTTCCCATGTTTCAAGGGTTTGTTATTAGCACATAACATGTCTCTGGTTTTCCAGTTAACCAGGTGCTCCACAAACCCGTTCCGTACATAATCCGAATCTGTGATTATGACCAGTTTGTGGAGTTGAGGTTGGACAGCAGTGAGTATGGCTTGATGCACAGCCATCAACTCTGCCACTTGACTACTTCGGGGACCAATCTTGTACCCAGTGGAGGGTTCTGGGGTGTCATTCACCCATGTATTCCCTACGCCGGCCACAAGATCTTTTTCACCTTTGTTGTCAACCTGATAGGAGCATCCATCCACATAACAGTGTGCATTCCCTCACACATGTCTTCTTCAAAGACTTTGTGTGGGGAATTGAGGTATGCCTCCATGTTGTCCTTGATTTTTAGACTCTCGTCCACGAGACAGTTTTCTCTGGCACAATCATGCAAGTCACCCAGACCTTGCGCAAGGGGACTCTTCTTGTTTTGGCCATATCTGACCTCCACAGGAAAGCCTTGCATTGACAGAATCAAGGAAGTAATTCGGGAATTACTCACATTTCCGGCCCAGATTCTGTCACTTTGGAGATATTGCAGAGGCTGGTGTGGAGTCTCCACTATGATGTGTGCCCCCTGGATAAACGGGCAGTAATTCTTCAATGCCCACACCATTGCCAGGAGTGCCTTCTAACAATCGTTGAATTTTTCATCCACAGAGGATAAAGTTTTACTCGCATAGGAGATTACTTTATTGACCTTGTCATACTTTTGGTATAATAATGCAGTCAAGCATGTATTAGAGAACCGGTCTCCAAGAAGAACTCCTTGTTTTTTACAGTGTAAGCTAGGCAAGACGCTTGTGAGAGGCTTCTTTTGAGTTGTCTTACTGCCTCGGCTTGTTCTGGACCCCACTCCCACTTGACCCCCCCTTCAAAAGATTAATCGAGGATCTTGTGATCGCTGCGTAGTCCTCAATGAACTTTCTACTATAATAAGCCAGTCCAAGGAGGCGCCTTAGTTCCGGCAGAGTTGTGGGGTCTTTCAATTTCTGGCGTGCTTCCACTTTCTTTTCCTGGAGACAGACACCCTGAGGAGTAATCTCATGCCCCAAGAAATTTACACGGGTTCTACACCACTGTGCCTTTTGAAAGGAAAGTTTTGCTCCGGCAGCTCTCAACTGTGTCAGAACATAACAGATCTCCGCTATGTGTTACTCCACAGTTGAGCTTTTGATGAAGACATCATCTACATAGGCCAGGTTACCCCTTTCACCCAGGTCGGGCATGGCCTTATGTAGGAAAATGTTGAATTCATTGCCGGAGTTGATGTATCCAAAGGGAGTCCGGGTCCATGTGTACTGCTGCCCCCCAAAGGTGAAGGCCAGCTTGTATTGGTCCTCCCTACTGACAGGTACAGTCCAGTATCCATTGGTCAGGTCTATTGCAGTGAATACCTGTGACCCCTGGATCTGGGCCAGCCCTTGGTCAATGTAGGGAAGAGGCCATCGAGAAGTATGGACCGTTTGTTGAGCTCCCTAAGGTCGGCGCAGAGTCTCCACTGGCGTTTGGCTTCAATATCCCCAGCACCGGATTATTGAAGGTGCTGTGGACTGAACGGATTATGCCACGGGACTCAAGGTTCTTCATTATTTCAGTAAGGGACTCCATTGATGCGAGAGGCAAGCGATATTGCTTCACAAACACTGGAGTCATGCCAGGGTCCGTGGGAATTGTTGTTGTGTGGATGTCGGTGCAACCACAGTCATATGAATCCACCACAAAGAGATCTTGAAAATCCAAGAAAACCTGTTTCAATTTTTGCCCCTGCTCTAGAGTCTCACAGGCATCAGCTAGGTTGACTCTCTCTTCAACCATCTGCCTGAAGCCTAGAAAGACTTCTGGTTTTGCTATCTCCGCGGCCTCCTCCAGCTGGGTGGAGAAGTCCCTGGTCAGAGTGCTAATTTGGACTGGTGGCTTCAGACAGGGAAGGCAGTCATCACAGACCTGGAAAACCACCTCATCCCTCCTGAAGTCACAAGTCACATCTTCCTTACCATAAGGGAAGGAAGTGTACACCAGGAAGTTCCCCCATGCCGGGTAAAGATCCTGTCTGGTGTTGTGTTGTCATCACTATCACTGTCAAAACAGTCCTTGGGGATTGGTCCTAACAGTTCATTACCTAAATCTATGGAAAAATGTCGGTCATCAACCGCCATTCCAATACTCTTTAAGTCGCTGTTATCCACCTCTATTGGAATGGTGTCATGTTCTATGTTGACTAGTGGTGTCGGGTTTACCCCCAACCCTTGCTGTTGGAGAGAAGCATTTAGATGAATATAGGCATCAAGGTTTTTCAATTTCTGTCCTCTTTTAACTTTCACTTCCAGGGCAAATTGTCGGGTCCTTTCTGGGATGGTGACTTCCTCTCCAATCTGAATTGCAACTGCATAAGGCAGCAATTAAGCTGACCTAAATGCTTTCTCTGGGTCATCAAAGCCCATGGGATTATCCGCTAATCGGGACCAAGCTTTGAAGTTTATTAGGTCCAAACTAATGGCAAAGCGATTGAGAATGTCACCGCCTAAGTAAAAGGCGTCAGTGACGTCTCGCACGACCCAACAATTATGGACTATGCTCTTGTTGCATAGGGAGATGTTTGGAATTGGGTGTTTCCAGGTCCATTTCCCCTTTGTATATGAGTCTAAATGTGGAAATGGCTGGATCTTTTGGGAGTTGGCGGAGCATGGCTTCGCTGATGAAGCTCTTACCTTTGTTCACACACACTCGGGCGAGAACAGAGTCCTTCCCTTCATTTAACTGAACAGGGATGAATAACTGCTCCCCAATTTGCTGAATATCAGCCAGGCTTTGAGGTGATTTCTCATCTTTCTGGACTATAGGAGTGGGAATGTCTGATTGTGGATTTGTAAAGAATTTCAGAGTGTTTCTTTCCAGTGTGGAATGCCACCTTAGGCTGGAAGGAAGGTCGATTTTCGGAAATAGAGAGGACCCCCCATTACCAGTTTGTTGTCCTACTGCTATGACTGTCACCTCTGGGATTTGGTTGTTCTGGAAGTGAAATTCTACTTGGTCAGATTTTTGTTCAACCATGTGGCAGGTGCGCTTTAAACTAACATGGATGACACTCTGCTTTAATTTTACTGGTCGGCTAGACTGGGTCCAGAGGACCTTGTTTACGCAATCTATTAGGGGTGACAACCTTCGCAGGAGGTCATTCCCCAGTAAACAAGGGGTGCCCTCTGGAGTCACAACAATGACCGGGTGCTTCACCTTATGTTGGCCAATTTTAATATCCAAATCTGCAGTCCCCTCAACGGGAATTTCCTTCCCGTCAAAATTCTGAAGTTGTCCAGGAAGAGGGGTGAGAGGAATTTGCTAATTCTCCCCCTTCCTGAATTCAGTTTATCAAAGGCCTTTTTGGACAGAAGGGTAGCTTGGGATCCAGTGTCCACCAGTGCCAAAACTGTACCCTGCCCCTGTATTTGTACCGGGGCATAGAATCTTCCCTCCTTCTCCGCAAGGGGGCACAGATAATGTACATTTTTGGACAACTGGTGGGTTAGTTTTCTAGTTTTGGACACTGATAGGGAGGTCATTTGGGCCGAATTCTGTGGGGAGTCTTGGGAATCTGCAAAGAAAAGGTGGCAACTGGATATGGAAGAAGTTTTGGGTTCCCCTGGTTCTGGGCCGCCCCCCCCTTTTTGGAGGCAGTCACCAGGATGGGGTGGAACCAGGGGATTTTCAGGTTGTTGTTTCTGGGGGTGGATGATGGGTGGCGCTAGCTCAGTCCCCACATCTCCCCAGTCTGGATTTGAATCCTTTGGGACCCATTTCTCTTTGGGAGGAGTTCCTCCGTCTCTGAAGGAGAAGATCCTTTTCCCAGGATCCTCTGAGGATCCCTCTCCTTCAAATTGGAAGATTTGAACCTCCTCCACAAAATGGGTCTGTTTGGGTTCTTTGTTTCTCCTACCCCCCTCTGCTCCTTGGGTGGCAGACTTTCAGGGGTAGGAGATTTTGGTTCCAGTTCCTGGGTTTCCAGGGGCTTTTTACAAGTGGGGAAGAAAGCTTCCTCCAAGGCTTTACACCCCCTTCTCCTTGTGCCTCCTCCCTGGGAACCGGTGGGTTGTCAGGGTTCGCCCCCGTCATTGCTCTGGAGCACCATGTCCGGAGTTTGGGGCATTCTGCGCCGGCATGCTCATCTGAGGGTTCTGTTGAGCCCTCAGCATGTGACCCAGATCCTGTGCCATGTTTTGGACCTGGCGCTCTAGCTGTGACACACGCTCAGGCTGATACGGGGTTCTCATTTCTCCCCTCAGCTGATCCCAGGAAGGGTAGCTATCCCTTCTCTGAAAATACCCCTGGTTTGAAAGATTTGGGTACCCCTCCACCCATGGCCTCCCCTCTCCCGGATTAGGTTATCTGGGCTCAGGAAAGTGGGGAAAGAAGGATGGATTGTTCTGAGGTTGAAAGTTTTGTGGGTACCTGGGGAAAAAGTTCTGTGCAGGATTTGGGGAATTTCTGCCCTCCTGGGGGAAGTGAGGAGGGAAGTTCCCTGGGTTAGCTGGTGCTTGGTTGAATCCCCCCCCCAGGATGGGTCTGTTCCCCTTGTAGCGGGGATTTATGTAGTCAGGGGAGTGAGGGATCCTATTTGTGAGACTACCTCCTTGGCTCCGTGTCTGTGACTGGCCTGGAGGCCTTCTGGGTTTGGGATTGCTCTGATTTTGTGCAGGCGGATTTTTATGCCCCCCCCCCATCTCCAAATCTAAAATGGGGGCAACCTTCACCTCTGCCACCTTAGCAGCAGCAGGGGTGTAGGTTGGTTTGGGGCTTTTAGATGTATTCTTGTTTTCTATGGGCTTTTGTACCTCATAACTTTGTGTGGCCTGGTCAATGACCCTGTCTAGTGATCTATTCTCATGAAAATGTCTCACTAGCTGGGTCATGATGTACTTTGGTAGAGCGTGGAAAAAAGTATTGACAAATTTGTTGCTGTCCGTGCGCACCCTTCTGGTGGTCTGCGCAAAGGCATGCTTTAATTCCTGCACAAATTCGTATGGGGCCTGTTCCTCCCCACATCGCAAGTTGTAGGCTGCCTTGCGAGCCTCCTGAGGATTTCTATGTACAGAAAAATGCTTCAAGATGGCCGCCCTATAGGTGGACCATCTAGAATGATTTTGGTTCTCCAGCCCCGCAAAGAAGCTGGAGTATTCTGGTGAGAAGGTCCATTTCACATACTGAATACAGCTACTGCTGTCTTTCAAATGGAAAGTTTCCATCATCTGCTCAAAGAGCTCTAAGTGCTCCCAAACAGAATACTTAGCGTTCTTATGTTAAGGCGTGATGACGCTCCTTATCGCCTTGATCTGCTTTAAGGGGTCCTTAAGCAAGGCCCTTTTTGCCTTATTGGCCTTCTTGGTTCGGGTAACCCTGGTTCATTCATCCTCTGACTCAGAGGCACTGCTCCCAGAGGTGCCTGTCTGGTCTTCTAGGTTCTCCCGGATTCTGCGAGCCTGGGAATGGCTGGCAGAATGTGGGGACCTAGTCTCCTGGGTCCTGGGGCGCTCAGAGGAGTCTTCTGATTCCTCCTTGCTCCCAGGATTTGATGGGTACCCCCTCCCCACTGTCCTAGCGGGACAGAGGTTTTCAGGATGCCCTTAGTGGGCCTACTCTCCTGGAGTTACCCACTAAATTTCACAGTATTTGGGTACCCATACTCAAATTCCCACCCATCCATTCCTGGGAGGTGCTGGTCTATGAGCCCCATATTTCTGATTGGATTGAAATCTGCCATCCCCGTGGCCCTTGGCTCATGTGCTCCAGTGGACATGGGGTGGCAGAGTCCAAGGACTGGAAGAGGTGAAGGCATCTGGTACTAGGGCTCCTGAGGTTATGCTCAGGTGTTTCCCTTTCCCAGTGAACCTCATCTCTATCAGCCCCTGCTCCCTGTTGCCATGCAAGAACCTGCACTTTCTGTTCCTCAATCAAGGCCTTACTAGTCTCTATCAATCTCTCTTGCATGGCTACCTGCCTGTGGAGCCTGTCATTGTTCTCACAGAGAGCCTCATTTTCTCTCTGTGCTTCCTGGGTTGTTTTTGAGTACTGGGCCAGTCTTTGCTGCAGGAGGGTTACCTCCTGAGTCCGGTCCATACTGACCTGGTTCTTCCTTGCTAGAGCCTCCTCCACCCTCCTGGTGTACTCTAACAATCGTTCATGCTCTTTTTGGAGGTCACCCAGTCCCTGAAGGGCCAGGTGATTTTCCTGTAATTTCTCTTTTAATTGACAGACTTCCTGGCCTAAGGTGTCCCTTTCCTGAGTATGAGCCTGCCTCTGTGCTGCCAGGTCGTCCCTCTGTCTTTGAAGCGCACAAGCTTTCTGGCGCTCTTCATCAAATTCTGCCTGGGTGTCCAGGTCTTTCAGAATTAATTTGTTGCTCTCTGCCTTTTCTCTGTCTAGTTGGCTTTTCACGGTGGCTACCTGCTCTGTGCATGCCCTGTTAAAGTTTATTTTTTGCTCCAGCTTTTACTGGCTCTGCAGTAGAGAGTCCAAACTTTCTTGGTACTCCTTCTGCAAGGCCTGAATTCTGGTATCCTGTTCTGCCTTTTCCTGCTGCAGGATACCCAGGTCCTCTTTTATTTTGACTATATACTGCCTACTTTAATTTTCTGACTCCTGACTCCTCTGTAGCCTCTGCTCAGCAGAGTCTAGATCAGTTTGGGCCTTTCCTAATGCCTGCAGTTGCTTACTTGCCAGATCTTGGCCTTCAGCATATTTATCCTGTATGGCTCCTATAGATAAATATAGATATGCCGCTATTTTGGCAATCTTGTTTTGTTCATCCTTTGCCTTAGGGGCCATATATAGTTCACTCAGGGCCATATGTAAGGGACCCTGGTCTTTCCATTTATCTAACCCTGTTGCAGTGATCTATTGTGTGATTGCCTGCAACCACACATTCTGATCCTGCTCCGTCCATTCACTTCTCACAAATAACTTATGCAAAAGGTGTTCTCTAGCCGTATTGATCTCTACCAATGTCGCCATTCTGAAAATATTGATTCCCTTCCTGACTTACAGATGTTTTCTTTTATTTTTGTAAAACAGACCATTTCCTTAGAGCGTACCCTTTTGAGGGGTGCTTTTACAGTGTAACACAGTGTGGTAGCCCAACAGGATGTATGTCCCCTGTCAGTTAGCACACTGTCACACTGTCACAAGTGGTATATCTAATCCATAAATCCCGGACGAGCCCCCAATCTGTAAGTGGTTTCAACGAAGCACTCCACCTAAATCAATGCCTGGCGTGCGATGCCCAGCTTGAACCCTTAAATATATTTTTATGTCTAAAGTTCTTGTATTTCAGAACGATGTACCCTTATATCACACCCTTCACTTTGAATCCCCCCCCAGTCTCACTGAGCCAAGAAGTAGGTTGTTTTGCAAAGTCAAAAGATTTATTTGAAGGATTGAACAATTTATATATATATCACTTTTATGAATTATGAACAATATCTAGATATCACACAATTAATATTTATACATGGATCAGCGTTGGGTAATATTACAGTCAATAATCTCTTTAATCAATAGGAGTATGAAGGAAAAGAATAATGGAGCATAGAATAAAACTGGGTGTGGGTTCAATGAAATGCAATGATATGAGATGAATGCACACAGAATTAAAACTTGATATGAATTCAATCAAATGCAATGTAATCACTCTTTCCCCCTGATACTACTCAACCCCCCCCCCCCAATATGCAGTATGAAGAGATGGAAGGAGAGAAAACAGGTTTCAGGAATAAATACTCTACAAATGCAGTTTCAATCCCAATTCCCCCAGCACGCTTGGAGAAACAGGAATGATTTTAAAACAGGTCAATCGCTTTTGAATGTGACTTGTAATGAATGGGAAAAAGGCTAAAAATGACTTTCATTCTCCTAAAACGATTCAAAACTTGTGGGAGCCACTTTGTATAGCTTAAGGTAAACACTAGCAATGATGATGGGATAACTAGCAGATAGAAAACTGAATTCAGATGTTAAATGCAAAGAATAGCTATTTTATATGGAATGAAATTGAGCCAAAAGCAGAATAGCGGCAAACTTTTCAGCGCACGAGAAATCCGATTGCGGCAAAACTATAAGGTTTGAAAGCTGAGGATGTTAGCTTCAAAATGACACATAAATTTTGTTCCTAGCTTATACGGTTCAAAGGTTACAGAGGTTTTAGTAAAGGTCGATTTTTTTAGAAAAGAGTCAAGATTTCAAATGAGGGATGCGTTGTTGAAGATTACAAACAAGCATTTCTGAACACTAAGGGAGGCTATGAAGATGCGAGATACCAACGGTACAGCCACCAGTCCAGAAGCGCCTCTGTCTGATCTTTGCCCGCCGCAACACTTGTCTTCTTCAGCAAAAATCTTAGAGCAAAGATGATTTGTCACTACAATTATCACAGGATTATATGGATTAGATAAGAATTCAAGACAGACAAAAGAGATTCTACAATGCAGTCTAGATATGTTGGAATTGGTTGGATAGGATTACTAAAGAGAAGAGATTGGCTATGGACAGTTCTATGCTAAATATTCACAACTATGGTTTCGGAATATGAATAGGCCCGTCAGGATCTGGTCAAAGGTTTTGGACTGGAATTCGTCTCGCCCACCAGATAGGATTCAGGCACCTGGTTCTGCACTCAGCATGGCCTCTGGTCACTGCACTGCCTCTGGTTCTGGATCTGATGGGTTGGTTCTGGGTTACAGCTCTGCTCTACTCGTTTGGATCTCTGGGTTCTAGCAAGGGTTCTTGGCAAGAAGCAGAAAAACAGCACAGCCAGGCTGTTGAATTATTGTGCCACTTGGAAGTTTGGGGTTAAAATCAGGTTGCAAAATTTTAAAGACCAGCTGAGAAGGGTTCAGCTTTGCATTGGCCTTCTGCTTTCAGAGTTCTGGAGTCTTGATCTGGGTTCTGGAGCCTTGATATAGGTTCTTTCTGCAGAGCGCTTCGCCGGTAAAATCAGTTGATGGGTGAATGTGTGTGTCTCTCCAGGTCCTCAACAGTCCCTATTTATGTATTTCTCAAGGGGGTGGGTAGGCTGATTATACTATGCCCAACCCTCGAAGAAGCCTATTGGTTAAGGTATTCCCTCTCCCCTGATTTGAGAAGGAAACAGTGTGTCATCATGTGTCATAGTGATGCAGCAATTTACAATCCAGGGAAAAACCACCCGTTTGTTCCTATACAGAAAATCTGTTTTTCATATAAAACATACTTCCAATATCACCAATTTGCTAATAATACATATTTACATTACAGATTAAATAAGGCACGTATCCATCAAAGTCTCATCTTCCTAAGAGTTTCAGTTCACAAATGTCAATTTTTCACGCTTTTAGTTGGTTACCCAGTGTCAGATCTGTACAAATCTTTCCAGATACATGCACATAACATCTGGGCATACTCTTGTGAAGTTTCATATTTTTAACATTATCACAACTGCTACCAAGTCAACATTTTCGTGGTTCAGTCTCTGAATATCGCACAAATTCCAGAGTAGTTTTAAAACGTGACCAGAATTTTCATTTTAACAACACTATATTTACAGATGTTTACCAATTTTGTTCAGTTTTCTATGAGTCTTTTTTCAAAAAGATCTTTTCTGTGCTCTCTGAATAAATAAAACGGTCTGTCTCCGCCCCCAAGGTTTTGGGCTGGGCCAGAGCAGTCCCAGGCTTCTTCCTGCCAGAAGTTGTTTTCTGTCACACCCGAATTAGCATTTTCCTTTCAGTCAGGGAAGCCTTTTGTTTCTTGTCAGAGCAACAGGCCAAAGTCCCCTCCCATTTCCTTTCACACCTCCCTGCCAGTTCTTTAGCAGATGGCAGGGGGGAATATTCCTTTCTTTGGGGAGAAACTGTGGAATGTCTTTGAAGCTCAGTGCGGCTGGCTTTAACTTAATTTTGAAACAATGTTTAAAAATAGTCTTTCTCTAAAATACAATTCACATTTTTACAAATATAGCCACAAATCTCTTACTTCCAGCCTTTTTTAAAACATAGAGATTGAACTATCACCCTATATGGCTTTTGATGGGGAGTCTCTTCTTTTCCATACTTTGATTTTAAGTACAAGTTTAAACTGACAGGTTAATTAAATAGCAGTTTCTGACACAGGCGAGCGGCGGTATTGCGCCCCTTTTTAACATATTTTTCCAAGCAAGCATCTTTGAATGTGGATTTTCTTCTAATAAAATATGTTTCTGCTGACATTGTGCTTAGGTGAATTCTTTGATAAAGTGATGTTTAACACCCAACAAGGATGTTGGATCTTTTGTGAAGTTTGGGAACCATAATTTTTGCACTTTCCACAGCCAAGGAAAAACTGATTTTTAAAGCAGTTCTGGGTTTTCCTTTGCAAGGCAGCACTGCTTTTTCAAGTAGTTTCATTTTCCTCTGTGGGCATCCAAATGATAGGTTTTGGCAGTGGTCTCCTGTGTTACCACTGACATAGGCAAAATGGATTGGCGGTCTATTTTCCAGGTTTTCCTGCGCACTTTCAAAGATTTTTGGCGCAAAGATCTTTTTGGCGGCCATCCTGTTGCTTCTGATGCAGGCAGCACACAGTGCTGTTGCAGGGCATGGACTAGTGGATTAAAGCATCCCACAAGCCCGCCTCTTGCAATTTGTCATTGATCATCCATCAATGGGAAGTCGCAAGACTAGGATGCCAGTCTCATGTCTTTTGGTTCCAAAATAGCAAAGTCCATCATCTTTTCTTCCATCAGGGGTGGATCGACCAGTTCTCCTCGCCCAGTCCTGATGTGAGTATTGAGCGATACTCCGGGCCCCTTGGATCTTTGCTCCCGGTCCCTGGGTAGTCCTCCTTGGTCTTAGTTTCCATGGTTTCCAATCCTAGGATGACAAAGCAAAAGCATATTTGTAGACATTTCCCCACCACTATTGATGTAGTGGGGAGGACACATACATTTTGATAAATCAGGACACCTTTTTCTATTTTAAGTTATGGACTATATATGGAATATTTTATAGTTGGATTTGAGGGAGCTGGAGTGACCCTCTGGGGTTCCAGAATTCTCCTCCAGTTGCTGCAGAGTGTGCCTAGGATGGCAACACTTTAGTTGGTTAATATGGACCCACTTATCTTCCCCCTCCGCCAAACTGCCTTTGGGGATGCAGATTTTGTAGGCGACTGGTGACATTTTGTCTACAATTTCAAAAGGACCCCTCCAGGAAGGCAAAAATTTGCGCTGTTTGGCCTGGTTTCTTTGGAAATTGTATAAGTAGACCCGGTCTCCTACATTGTATTCTTTTCTGGTAGTCTTTAAGTCATAGTGGGTCTTCATGCTGTCTGCAGATCTTTCTAGATTTCGCTGAGCATAGGCAAAAGCATGTTGAAGGTGTTTTCTTAGATGTTCAACATACTCATGAGTTGTGGAGGATTGATTCTGTAGAGCAGATGCTGGGGAAGCACCATCCTCATCCAGTCATCATCTCAAACAGTGACATTTTAGTTGCAGATGAAGGGGTAGATCTGATGGCCATTAGGACAAGAGGTAATCGAATATCCCAACTTGGCCCAGAATCTGCCACAAACTTTTTTAAAATGCTCACAATTGTTTTATTATATCTCTCTACTGCACCACTAGAGGCTAGCAGGTAAGCAATGTGTAGCTTCCTTTGGACCCCAAGTATCTCCCACATCTTTGTCATTACTTCGCTGGTGAAATGGCTACCTCGGTCTGACTTGATCCTTTGGGGTAGTCCAAAACGCGAAAAGATGTGGTTGATCATCAGGGCAGCTGCTGTTTCTGCCTTACAATTTGGGGCCGGGAGACATTCCACCCATTTAGTAAACAAGCATGTCACGGTCAACATGTACTTGTTTCCCCTAGAGGAGCGAATCACAGGCCCGAGATAATCGACTTGTAAATCTGACCAAGGCAGTGTCATCCCCCTCTTTTGGAGAGGCGCACGCTGTGTGAGGGATGTTGGCTGAAATTGTGCACACACGAGATACCGCTTCAAATATTGGTCGAGGTCCTGCCCCATGTGTGGCCAGTATGCAACCTCTCTTAAAATTTCAAGTGTTGTATGAAACCCCCGATGACCGGCTGCAGCCGTATGATGGGCATGACTTAAAATCAGGCTTTGGAATGAGGTAGGTACCACCCACTGATCATGGCCAGCTAGTGATCTCCTTACAAACAAACCGTCTTGGATTTGGAACATTTTTGAACATTTCATCAACACTCTGAGGTCCTCTTTCCCAATGTAATCGGTATCCGTCAGGGGAAAGTTCTCAGGGTCCTCAATGTGTTCATAAAACTTACCAATTATTGGATCCACTTTTTGAGTCGTAATCAAATCAGCATCTGGGGTCTCCTTACTCCATTGTGCAGTTGAGAGTTCTTTGTGAGCATTTGTCTGGGATCTACTGATAGCAGTGACCTGGATTTCCCCCAAACGTGACTCGATCTCTAGTAGATCCCCTTGGATGGCTCCGGTTTTGGCCAGCTGATCAGCTAAGTCATTTCCAGTTTTGTCTGGTCCCTCTACTTTAGAATGACCATTGATCTTTTTCCAGTAGATGGTCATCCCATTCCAGGTGACAAATCATAAATATTTTGAATTCATTTCCCATGTTTCAAAGGTTTGTTATTAGCACATAACATGCCTCTGGTTTTCCAGTTAACCAGGTGCTCCACGAATCCGTTCCGTACATAATCCGAATCTGTGATTATGACCAGTTCGTGGAGTTGATGTTGGACAGCAGTGAGAATGTCTTGATGCACAGCCATCGACTCTGCCACTTGACTACTTCGGGGACCAATCTTGTACCCAGCGGAGGGCTCTGGGGTCTCATTTACCCATGCATTCCCTAGACGGGCCACAAGTTCTTTTTCCCTGTTGTTGTCAACATGGTAGGACCATCCATCCACATAGACAGCGTGCATTCCCTCACACTTGTCTTCTTCAAAGACTTTGTGTGGGGAATTGAGGTATGCCTCCATGTTGTTCTTGATTTTTAGACTCTCGTCCTCGAGACAGTTTTCTCTGGCACAATCATGCAAGTCAGCCAGACCTTGCGCGAGGGGACTCTTCTTTTTTTGGCCATATCTGACCTCCACAGGAAAGCCTTGCATTGACAGAATCCAGTAAGTAATTCGGGAATTACTCACATTTACGACCCGGATTCTGTCACTTTGGAGATATTGCAGAGGCTGGTGTGGAGTCTCCACTATGATGTGTTCCCACTGGATAAACGGGCGGTAATTCTTCAATGCCCACACCGTTGCCAGGAGTGCCTTCTCACAATCGTTGAATTTTTCCTCCACAGAGGATAAAGTTTTACTCGCATAGGAGATTACTTTATTGACCATGTCATGCTTTTGGTATAATACTGCAGTCAAGCATGTATTAGAGAACCCGGTCTCCAAGAAGAACTCCTTGTTTTTTACAGGGTAAGCTAGGCAAGATGCTTGTGAGAGGCTTCTTTTGAGTTGTCTTACTGCCTCTGCTTGTTCTGGACCCCACTGCCACTTGAGCCCCCCTTCAAAAGATGAATCAGGGGTCTTGTGATCTCTGCGTAGTACTCAATGAACTTTCTACTATAATTAGTCTGTCCAAGGAGGCTCCTTAGTTCCCGCAGAGTTGTGGGGTCTTTCAATTTCTGGAGTGCTTCCACTTTGTTTTCCAGGGGACAGAGACCCTGAGGAGTAATCTCATGCCCCAAGAAATGTACACGGGTTCTACACCACTGTGCCTTTTGAAAGGAAAGTTTTGCTCCGGCAGCTCTCAACTGTGTCAGAACATAACGGATCTCCGATATGTGTTCCTCCACAGTTGAGCTTTTGATGAGGACATCATCTACATAGGCCAGGATACCCCTTTCACCCAGGTCGGGCATGGCTTTATGTAGGAAAATGTTGAATTCATTGCTGGAGTTGATGTATCCAAAGGGAGTCCGGGTCCATGTGTACTGCTGCCCCCAAAGGTGAAGGCCAGCTTGTATTGGTCCTCCCTACTGACAGGTACAGTCCAGTATCCATTGGTCAGGTCTTTTGCAGTGAATACCTGTGACCCTGGATCTGGGCCAGCCCTTGGTCAATGTAGGGAAGAGGCCATCGGGAAGTATAGACCGTTTGTTGAACTCCCTAAGGTCGGCGCACAGTCTCCACTGGCCGTTTGGCTTTAATATCCCCAGCACCGGATTATTGAAGGTGCTGTGGACTGGACGGATTATCCCACGGGACTCAAGGTTCTTAATTATTTCAGTAAGGGACTCCATTGATGCGAGAGGCAAGCGATATTGCTTCACAAACACTGGAGTCATGCCAGGGTCCGTGGGAATTGTTGTTGTGTGGATGTCGGTGCGACCACAGTAATATGAGTCCACCGCAAAGAGATCTTGAAAATCCAAGAAAACTTGCTTCCATTTTTGCCCCTGCCCCAGAGTCTCATAGGCAGCAGCTAGGTTGACTCTCTCTTCAACCATCTGCCTGAAGCCTGGAAAGACTTCTGGTTTTGCTATCTCCGCAGCCTCCTCCAGCTGGGTGGAGAAGTCCCTGGTCAGAGTGCTAATTTGGACTGGTGGCTTCAGGTGGGGAAGGCAGTCCTCACGGACCTGGAAAATCACCTCATCTCTCGTGAAGTCACAAGTCACATCTTCCTTACCATAAGGGCAGGAAGTGTACACCAGTAAGTTCCCCCCAAGCTGGGTAAAGAACAGTCCTTGGGGATTGGTCCTAACAGTTCATTACCTAAATCTATGAAAAATGTCGGTCATCAACCACCTTTCCAATAACGGTGCCTGCGGCTAGACTGATACTCTTTAAGTCGCTGTTATCCACCTCTATTGGAATGGTGTCATGTTCTATGTTGACTAGTGGTGTCGGGTTTACCCCCAACCCTTGCTGTTGGAGAGAAGCATTTAGATGAATATAGGCATCAAGGTTTTTCAATTTCTGTCCTCTTTTAACTTTCACTTCCAGGGTGTATTGTCTGGTCCTTTCTGGGATGGTGACTTCCTCTCCAATCTGAATTTCAACTGCATAAGGCAGCAATTGAGCTGACCTAAATGCTTTCTCTGGGTCATCAAAGCCCATGGGATTATCCGCTAATCGGGACCAAGCTTTGAAGTTTATTAGGTCCAACTAATGGCAAAGCGATTGAGAATGTCACTGCCTAAGTAAAAGGCGGCAGTGACGTCTCGCAGGACCCAACAATTATGGACTGTGCTCTTGTTGCCGATGGAGATTTTGAGCACACACCTGCTTGGCAGGAGGTGTTTGGAATTGGGTGTTTCCAGGTCCATTTCCCATCTGTCTATGAGTCTAAATGTGAGAATGGCTGGATCTTTTGGGAGTTGGCGGAACATGGCTTCGCTGATGAAGCTCTTACCTTTGTTCACAGACTCGGGCGAGAACAGAGTCCTTCCCTTCATTTAACTGAACAGGGATGAACAACTGCTCTCCAATTTGCTGAATATCAGCCAGGCTTTGAGCTGATTTCTCATCTTTCTGGACTATCGGAGTGGGAATGTCTGATTGTGGATTTGTAAAGAATTTCAGAGTGTTTCCTTCCAGTGTGGAATGCCACCTTAGGCTGGAAGGAGGGTTGATTTTCAGAAATAGAGAGGACCCCCATTATCAGTTTGTTGTCCTACTGCTATGACTGTCGCCTCTCGGATTTGGTTGTTCTGGAAGTGAAATTCTACTTGGTCAAATTTTTGTTCAACCATATGGCAGGTGCGCTTTAAACTAACATGGTTTACACTCTGTTTTAATTTTACTGGTCAGCTAGTCTGGGTCCAGAGGACCTTGTTTACGCAACCTATTAGGGGTGACAACCTTCGCAGGAGGTCATTCCCCAGTAAACAAGGGGTGCCCTCTGGAGTCATAACTATGACCGGATGCTTCACCTTGTGTCGGCCAATTTTAATATCCAAATCTGCAGTCCCTTCGACGGGAATTTCCTTCCCGTCAAAGTTCTGAAGTTGTCCAGGAAGAAGGGTGAGAGGAATTTGCTAATTCTCCCCTTCCTGAATTCAGTTTATCAAAGGCCTTTTTGGACAGAAGGGTAGCTTGGAATCCAGTGTCCACCAGTGCCAAAATTGTACCGTGCCCCTGTATTTGTACCAGGGCATAGAATCTTCCCTCCTTCTCCGCAAGGGGGCACAGATAATGTACATTTTTGGACAACTGATGGGTTAGTTTACTAGTTTTGGACACTGATAGGGAGGTGATTTGGGCCGAATTCTGTGGGGAGTCTTGGGAATCTGCAAAGAAAAGGTTGCAAGTGGATAAGGGAGAAGTTTTGGGTTCCCGTGGTTCTGGGCGCCCCCCCCCCTTTTTAGAGGCAGTCACCAGGATGGGGTTGAACCAGGCGATTTTCAGGTTGTTGTTTCTGGGGGTGGATGATGGGTGGCACTAGCTCAGTCCCCACACCTCCCCAGTCTGGATTTGAATCCTTTGGGACCGATTTCTCTTTGGGAGGAGTTCCCCATCTCTGAAGGAGAAGATCCTTTTCCCAGGATCCTCTGGGGATCCCTCTCCTTCAAATTGGAAGATTTGAACCTCCTCCACAAAATGGGTCTGTTTGGGTTATTTGTTTCTCGTACTCCCCTCTGCTCCTTGGGTGGCAGACTTTCAGGGGTAGGAGATTTTGGTTCCGGTTCCTGGATTTCCAGGGACTTTTTACAAGTGGGGAAGGAAGCTTCCTCCAAGGCTTTACACCCCCCTTCCCCTTGTGCCTCCTCCTTGGGAACCGGTGGGTTGTCTGGGTTCTGCCTCCGTCATTGCTCTGGAGCACCAGGTCCGGAGTTTGGGGCATTCTGCACCAGCATGCTCATATGAGGGTTATGTTGAGCCCTCAGCATGCAACCCAGATCCTGTGCCATGTTTTGGACCTGGTGCTCTAGCTGTGACACCCGCTCAGGCTGATACGGGGTTCTCATTTCTCCCCTTAGCTGATCCCGGGAAGGGTAGCTATCCCTTCTCTGATAATACCCCGGGTTTGGAAGATTTGCGTACCCCTCCACCCTTGGCCTCCCCTCTCCCAGATTAGGTTTTCTGGGCTCAGGAAAGTGGGGAAAGAAGGCTGGATTGTTCTGGGGTTGAAAGTTCTGTGGGTACCTGGGGAAAAAGTTCTGTACAGGATTTGGGGAATTTCTGCCCTCCTGGGGGAAGTGAGAAGGGAAGTTCCCTGGGTTAGCTGGTGCATGATTGGATCCCCCCCTTGGGCTGGATGAGTCCACACATAACCCAGGATGGGTCTGTTCCCCTTGTAGCGGGCACATATGTATTCAGGGGAGTGAGGGATCCCATCTGTGGGACTACCTCCTTGGCTCCCTGTCTGTGACTGGCCCGAGGGCCTTCTGGGTTTGGTATTGCTCTGATTTTGTGCAGGCGGATTTTTAGGCCCCCCATCTCCAACTCTAAAATGGGGGCAACCTTCACCTCTGCCACCTTAGCAGCAGCAGGGGTGTTGGTTGGTTTGGGGCTTTTAGAATTATTCTTGTTTTCTATGGGCTTTTGTACCTCATAAATTTGTGTGGCCTGGTCAATGACCCAGTCTAGTGATCTTTTCTCATGAAAATCTCTCACTAGCTGGGTCATGATGTACTTTGGTAGAGCGTGGAAAAAAGTATTGATAAATTTGTTGCTGTCCGTGCGCACCCTTCTGGTGGTCTGCGCAAACGCATGCTTTAATTCCTGCACAAATTCTTGTGGGGCCTGTTCCTCCCCACACTGCAGGTGGTAGGCTGCCTTGCGAGCCTCCTGAGGATTTCTATGTACAGAAAAATGCTTCAAGATGGCCGCCCTATAGGTGGACCATCTAGAATGATTTTGGTCCTCCAGCCCCACAAAGAAGCTGGAGTATTCTGGTGAGGTCCATTTCACATACTGAATACAGCTACTGTTGTCTTTCAAATGGAAAGTTTCCATCATCTGCTCAAAGAGCTCTAAGTGCTCCCAAACAGAATACTTAGCGTTCTTATGGTAAGGCGTGATGACGCTCCTTATCGCCTTGATCTGCTTTAGGGGTCTTTAAGCAAGGCCCTTTTTGCCTTAGTGGCCTGCTTGGTTCGGGTAACCCTGGTCCATTCATCCTCTGACTCAGAGGCACTGCTCCCAGAGGTGCTTGTCTGGTCTTCTAGGTTCTCCCGGATTCTGCAAGCCTGGGAATTGCTGGCAGAATGTGGGAACCTAGTCTCCTGGGTCCTGGGGCACTCAGAGGAGTCTTCTGATTCCTCCTTGCTCCCAGGATTTGATGGGTACCCCCACCCCCACTGTCCTAGCGGGGCAGAGGTTTTCGGGATGCCCTTAGTGGGCCTGCTCTCCTGGAGTTCCCCACTAAATTTCACATTACTTGGGTACCCATACTCAAATGCCCGCCCATCCATTCCTGGGAGGTGCTGGTCTATGAGCCCCATATTTCTGATTGGATTGAAATCTGTCATCCCCGTGGCCCTTGGCTCATGTGCGGGGGTGGCAGAGTCCAGGGACTGGAAGAGGTGAAGGCCTCTGGTACTAGGGTTCCTGAGGTTATGCTCAGGTGTTTCCCTTTCCCAGTGAACCTCATCTCTATCAGCCCCTGCTCCCTGTTGTCATGCAAGAACCTGCGCTTTCTGTTCCTCAATCAAGGCCTTACTAGTCTCTATCAATCTCTCTTGCATGGCTACCTGCCGGTGGAGCTTGTCATTGTTCTCACAGAGAGCCTCATTTTCTCTCTGTGCTTCCTGGGTTGTTTTTGAGTACTGGGCCAGTCTTTGCTGCATGAGGGTTACCTCCTGAGTCCTGTCCATACTGACCTGGTCCTTCCTTGCTAGAGCTTCCTCCACCCTCCTGGTGTGCTCTAACAATCTTTCATGCTCTTTTTGGAGGTCACCCAGTCCCTGAAGGGCCAGGTGATTTTCCTGTAATTTCTCTTTTAATTGACAGACTTCCTGGCCTAAGGTGTCCCTTTCCTGAGTAAGAGCCTGCCTCTGTGCCGCCAGGTCGTCCCTCTGTCTTTGAAGCACACAAGCTTTCTGGCGCTCTTCATCTAAATTCTGCCTGGGTGTCCAGGTCTTTCAGAATTAATATGTTGCTCTCTGCCTTCTCTCTGTCTAGTTGGCTTTGCAGGGTGGCTACCTGCTCTGTGCATGCCCTGTTAAAGTTTATTTGTTGCTCCAGCTTTTTCTGGCTCTGCAGTAGAGATTCCACATTTTTTGGTACTCCTTCTGCAAGGCCAGAATGCTGGTATCCTGTTCTGCCTTTTCCTGCTGCAGGATACCCAGGTCCTCTTTTATTTTGACTATATACTGCCTACTTTCATTTTCTGACTCCTGGCTCCTCTGTAGCCTCTGCTCAGCAGAGTCCAGATCAGTTTGGGCCTTTCCTAATGCCTGCAATTGCTTACTTGCCAGATCTTGGCCTTCAGCATATTTATCCGGTATGGCTCCTATAGCTAAATATAGATATGCCGCTATTTTGGCAATCTTGTTTTGTTCATCTTTGCCTTAGGGGCCATATATAGTTCTCTCAGGGCCATATGTAAGGGACCCTGGTCTTTTCATGTATCTAACCCTGTTGCAGTGATCTGTTGTGTGATTGCCTGCACCACACATTCTGATCCTGCTCTGTCCATTCACCTATCAAAAATAACTTATGCAAAAGGTGTTCTCTAGTCATATTGATCTATACCAATATTGCCATTCTGGAAATATTGATTTCCTTCCTGATTTACAGAAGTTTTCTTTTATTTTTGCAAAACAGACCGTTTCCTTAGAGCGTACCCTTTTGAGGGGTGCTTTTACAGTGTAACACAGCGTGGTAGCCCAACAGGATTTATGTACCCTGTCAGTTAGCACACTGTATTAAGCTGTCACAAGTGGTATAACTAATCCAGAAATCCCGGACGAGCCCCCAATCTGTAAGTGGTTTCGACCCAGCATTCCACCTAAGTCAATGCCTGGCGTGAGATGCCCAGCTGGAACCCTTAATTATATATTTTTATGTCTAAAGTTCTTTTATTTCTGAACGATGTACCCTTATATCATGCCCCTCTCTTTGAATCCCCCCCCAGTCTCACTGAGCCAATAAGTAGGTTGTTTTGCAAAGTCAAAAGATTTATTTGAAGGATTGAACAATATATATATATCTCACTTTTATGAATTATGAACAATATCTAGATATCACACAATTAAAAAGATCATTGTTGGAGGTGAAATTGTAAGATGGCAATTTGAAGTTCTTTCCTGAAGAATTTTTGCAAGAAAAGAGAAGCAGTGAAATTTTAACATACCATTTTCTTAGTTAACGTTTTATGAAATGTTTGGTTGCAGGGTCACAATTGCCATGGGAAATTCCTATTGAAAAGAAGAAACGCTATGGCGCTGAAGCACAGCTAATCCTGTTTATTGCCAAAAAAAAATGTGCATTTGTCTTTCGATATGTTTATGTCCCTGCTAATGAAATGTGGGTGCCTACCACTCAGAATATCAGCATATGCAATTGGAGAAAAAATAAACACTATATGCTAGTGGTGTTACTACCTGGTTGAGATAACTACCTATTCTTGAACCAAAATTGATGTAATCTTCATGTACACACTACAAAACTGGAAGGGTGCAAGCACGGTCTGTGGTTAGCTAATGGCCTAAGCCCAAGGCCACAAAAACATATACTTCACTGTATAGCTAAGACACATGCGCCCCTTATCTCCCTTCACATGTTATATCACAGAAACATTAACACAAAATGATCAATTTGACACATAAATTGTGAATGTTAAATTTGTTAAACAGCCAACACTTGTTTCAACCTGTGCAAGGTCTTCATCAGGGATAGTCTATCAAGATCTACTCTTATTCTGTATCCAAAACTCCTTTACTGAAGTAGCTCCAATTCCAATTGTCGCGCCTTGAAACACTTGTGTATAGGCGCGTTACAAATACCATATCATATCATATCATATCTTACAGGTTCTTTGTACTGCAAATATGACTTTCGGAGTTTGTCCTCTTTCAACATTAGTTGTTAGATTCGTAACTTCTGGAAGTATTGTACCCAAAAACCTCCCTTAACAATTTGTATCCAATTAATATACTGTGCGTGTTAAAGCCCAGAGCCCTGTTGGGTTTAATGGCATTTCGTCGCGGCATGCAAACCGCAGAAAAAAACAGGACTGGCTTGATGTGTCACGCATGGAAACAGGAAATTTGGCAGTTATGAGCATTGCAGCAGTTCGCTATAAGCACAATAACATTATTTCATAGCAACAAGTTACAAAAACATGAGGCTGCTGTAAATACTTTGAAAAATGTGGCCGGACATGAAAGAGGCACAAATAAATGGAAGGGAGGAAGTGAAGAAGTGCTGCAGCAGGTCAATTATCAGATTCACTTTCTGTGTCACAAATTAGCCAATTGACAGCAGTGTCTCACTAGATGAACTATGGGATGGCACAGCATTCACAGCAAAATTAGTAGATCCACGAGCTAGACCCTATGTACAAAAGATTCTGTTTTCTGGCAAGAATTTGAATAAGAGGATTAGTGAAATTGTATCCACGCTGACAGAACAAGAATTAAGAATTTCATATTCTGCAAGTGCATCTTAAAATCATCACTGATGCTCACCCGGATTCACAGTGCTCTATGGGAAATGTTTTCAGTCCTAGTGTCAGGTGTGGTGTGGCTAAATAATTTCAACAAGTGTGAAGTGAAGCACTGTGATATACATAACACCTTACAGTGTGCTATTACTTAGTAAAGAGATATGAAGAGAGCAGCATTGGCACCGTTGCAGGCTCTAACAAACATGATGTAAATTTTCTGCCTTTCACCAATTCTTTCAAAAGCCTTTGACCCTGCTACACAATATGATCCCCTTAATACATTCTTATTGAGATGTTGCAAAGCGGCAAAACTCAAAGGTGCGCCTTTGCACTGTTGTTGTCCCAAAAAACACATTGGTCCTGATTTATCAAGAGTTTTTCAATGGGATTTGCCCATTGAAAAATCCTTTTAAATCAGGCACATTCTATCAAAGCGCAGTGGCAATTCAGCTAATTTATGGAACTTGTGAAGTTCATTGTGATTGGGGCATTGGCCTCAAATTGCATGAGGTCCAGAGGTCGATGTGAAATATTTGCCATACCTAGCACTGTTACACATATTTTCCTGCAGAAAGAGAGTGAGAAAAAGAGAAGGAGGGAGGGAAAGGGGGGGGGAGAGAGAGGGAGAGGGAGTGAGTGTTTTGTGTGTGTGTGTGTGCGTGTGTGTGCGTGTGTGTGCGTGTGTGTGCGTGTGTGTGCGCGTGTGTGTGTGTGTGTGTGTGTGTGTGTGTGTGTGTGTGTGTGTGTGTGTGTGTGTGTGTGTGTGTGTGCGTGCGTGTGCGTGTGTGTGTGTGTGTGTGTGTGTGTGTGTGTGTGTGTGTGTGTGTGTGTGTGTGAGAGAGAGAGAGAGACAGAGTGCCATGTGCGGGGTGTGATAGTGTGGTATGTGTGGGGGGCAAAGTTCCTTTAGAATAAGTTAATTGAAGCCCTTTTCCAGCCCCCTGAAATGCCCTCCCCATATCTCACCTTTGGGCCGCCAACCCCTTTCTGACACAGAAAGCTCAGTGGCAGCCATCAGGAAACCACATTGACTTCAGATGGAGGTCTGAAGATGCTTATAATGCACCGAATGGAGTAGTGTGTCAATGCAGCACCCTCAAGGCTTGGATTGTGAATATTCTTAGTCCTGGCGGCCTACGTTGCACAAGGGCAAGGCAACAAGTGCTAGATTTGTTGATATGGTGTGGTGAAAAGCAGAAGCATGTTCCCCAGGAAAACAATAGGAATTGATTAATCTTTTTCTTCATAATTTGGGGAAGGATGGAATAATTGTCAGGCAAAGGGAACTATGCGAAAATCTTTAAAGTAAAAAGACAGAATAGTGTAAACTGGAATTAAACAAATTGAGTTTAAAATTATTGGTTTGCCAAGTACAATACAATTGAAATCTTAAAATGAAATTATTTAAAAAATCGAGAATTTAAAGTCATGTAATTTTCTACTTCCCCTCAATCGATTCTTCCCTGCTTACCTCAGACAGCCCTGAACATTTTAAAGCTGAATTATTCTCTCTTCATTCAATCTCTGGATACTTATTTTAAAATTCAACTGTTTTCTTTTTCAGTATTTTCTAGATTTTCCATTAGACTTTTTGACCGTTCTTTTTTTTATATGGCCAATCATTGCCCAGGTACAAATTATGCAGTGCATTTATATGGCCCTGTTACGTAAACTGAACTAAAGTGTTGAATATCCCTTTTATAACATTCAAAAACAGGTCAACGATGGGTGCAGTTTTTCAGTGCAGCGTCTCATTCAGAATGGTCTCATTATACTGATTTCAAATTTGAATGAATGGACATTCAGTTATGTTATGTAACTATGCTTTTGTCCTGCACCGAATCAATACCATTGTAGTTGGAAAGAGCCAGTCTTTTTCCGTGGCGCATTATCCGCTTGGGGAAACTGGCGCTTAGTCTGCTGGGAAGGAGAGCGAGAGTAATGTAAGGGGGAGGGGAAACGGGGAAGGAAGATGTAGATGCGGTTATGTGGCCAGGCAGGGGGGAAATGCTTTGAATTAGTGGGGATGCATGTAAGTCCACAATATAAGGACTATCTTCTATAAGACACAGAAATGTGTGTGTTGGGGTAATACATGTACTGTCAATTCAACATAGGTTTGGAAGAATGATTGGTAAGCGATCAAGTAGTGTTGGGTGCATGAGGGTATCTTGAGTGTGCTTGGGCAATCCTTGCAGATATGTAGATTTAAAATACCTGCAGTCTCTACTTATGGTACTACAGTTAAGTTCCTAAGTAGCACTTCTGAATCTGCCCAGCTGACTCCAAATGGTGGCCGTGGCCTTGTACAAGTTAAGGACCTGTGAGAAGCTGTAGGGTGTTGGTAACAGAAGGCAGGGGGGCGGGGTGGATGGAATTAATGAAGTAAAATGTGCTTATCCATCGCTCCTAGATGTAAAGGAAAGGGATGTGTGTGTTCCTTGTTCCTCACGGTTGGCTTATGAGGAAACGTCTTGATGCAGAGGGCCCAAATGTTAGTGAGGTTTGGAAAAGGGTGTGCAGGCTCTGGCTTGCATACTGTCAGGACCCAAGATTGGAAACATTGGAATTGCTGGCGGTTCCGACGGTGAGCGGTCTAGCCCTCACCCAACATGGCGCCCAACATGGCGCTGGAGCTTATATAATCTGGCTCCGCCCACTTCTCGGCGCGTTGTATCTGTTGTTAACTTTCTCAACGCTCTGACTTTGGATTATCGCCATCTAGTGTATTGCCTTCCTAGTCCCTATTTCTCCTTGTTCCTTCCCTTTATCCCTTGTCCACTTCCTTTCTATTGCCTTCGTGCTCGCTACAGTTCTACTCTGTGTTCACGGGTACCGCTGTTATTTCAGCTGCAGTGCCTCTCCGCTTCCCTATTGCTTCCTTCGCTCTAAGACTTTCTATCTACCTTACTCCTACCTGGTCTCCATCCTAACTACGGCCGCGAGTGTGCTTCTCGCACTGTGTTCCGCGTCCGTGTACAGGAGCTTCCCTGCTGTAATTGCTATCGGCTGTTCTCTCAGCCCTTCTGGCTGGTAATTTCGTTCTTTAACAGGCGCGGAAGCGCTGCGCTTTGCCGCTTCTGCATTTCTTGAGCCCTTGTTGCTTATTCTACCTTTCTGCCTTCCCGGCACACTGCCTTCTGGCGAGTTGTTCCTTTCCGTTCCGCCGTGGTGGTTCAGCGCTGCTTCAGACTACTTGAGGCATTCCTGTTGCTTCTAACTCCTGTATACCTTTTCTTTTCTATCCCTTCCTTACCTACCCTTCTCCCAGGGTCTGCTACCCTTCCACTCCGTATCTTGGCATTAGCGTCTTGGATTCCTGCCTTCAGCTACACTGACTACGTCATCACACCTGGCATCTTGGAACTGCAAACTAAAGATCTGTACCATCTAAAGGACCTGTCTTCCAAACCCATCTATGGACTAGGGTTTTTTCTGTCGGGATTTTTCCCTAGAGCTGAGGCTGGCCCCCTGGGCTTCCCTGGTGACAGGTCCACTCTTCTGTCAAGGTGGCCTCCGGAGGGGCCAGACCTTACCTTCACGAAAAGAAGACCAGAACACAGAAAGGCAAGGTTCCAAGGACTAAGGAGAAGCCAGGCAAGGTTGAGACAGATCCTTGTGTACTTACCTCGGAGGAGTCAGGTGAGGAGAAAGGGGAGGTGGACTCGGATCTTGACACATACTGGGTACAATGCAAAGATATAGATATATAATAGTGGCATTTAAGGGAACCAACTCTGAGGCGTCTATGTGTTTTTATAAAGTGTTCTGAACAATGTATTTCCTTGGTTCAGTTCTCTAAAATGCTCTATCACTGCCTAAGAGTATTGCCCTGATGTGCTAGCTGCTGTGTGGATAGATGAGAGAATCAGACAAAAAAGGAGGGCCCGATTCATGAAGTGGGAATTCAGTCTAAAATGTTGACTCCAACCTTGAAAATGGGAATTTGCCATTTTTGTGATCGCTGTGTGAAAATGGCAGCCTCCATCTGTGGACCCCTGACACCCTCTGTGTTTCCCCAATATGTCACTTGTTGATTACTCTGGGTTTTCTGCATTTTCCATTTTACCAATGTATTGCGTGACTTTTATTTTTCGCAAATGTATTTTCCATATTCCACTGCATGTGACTTAAATTAATTTCCCCTGCCTATGAATCTACCCACTCGCCCCTGACTACAGTTTCTGTGCTCTGGTATATTTCTGCCAACTGCTTGCATGTTCCCCTCTGTGTGCATTGTGTCCTGTATTTAACTATTGAATTAACGCATCACTGTTCTTTGTTCCAACAATGCCTGATCAATGCGCTTTGTACTTTTACATTATGATCCCTATGCTTGTGCTTGTTTTTTATCACTCTGGACATTGCCCACTGTTGACATTCACCCTCATTCCGAGGTCAGCGGTAACCTACGGTGCCACCAGCGGGTTGCCACCAACCCGGAAACACTGAATCCGCCGCCTGACTTCTTGGTGCCACTGGGACATTACAAGTCTCGGTGGTGCGGAAAGTCAGGCGGTGGGTTTGGTAACTCCCCATTCCCCTGAGACAGAAGCACTGGCACCGTTGCTAATAGTGCCGGTGCTTCTGTGAAAAGTCTGCCTGCAGGGGCCATTGCGCCAGGCAGTTCTGACCCTGCCGGCACAACAGCCCCTGCAGGCAGACTCGTTGTGTAGTGCTCCATAAACAAGGGTGCCAGTAAGCTTACTGGCACTCTTGTTTCCAGACCACCACACTTGGAATGAGGCCCATTATGTCTTTAGTGTCTATGTGTGACTCTGCCCTGCTACGTGGACCTGTGAGGAGTTCCTGCTATTGGATTTAGTCCACTCTGTGTCCCCTGCACCATGTTGTATGTGTGAGGGGTTTGTGGAATTCTTGAGCCGTGGGAAAGGACTCCATACCCTCAAAAAAAGGTTTCCCCTGTTGTTTGACCTGTTCCCAGCCCAGGCAAACAGTTGCAGCATTTACAACCAGAAACCAGTTCTGCAGCCCATGGCTGACACGCTACATCCCTTCCTGAGAACCTCCTCCACTCCCCAGTCATCTATTGCCCACACCCTGTAATTACCCTCCCCTGTGTCAGCGTACCAACCTGGTCCCATTCATATCTTCCTGAGAATGTGTGCCCACCTGCCCTGCACCCTGTTATTTCCACCTCTCCTTCCCTGGGAACCACACAGAAACTAGTTCTCATCTGTTGTGGGAGTGGGTGAGGGGGGCTCTAGAGGGACACTGTAATTACCCTCCCCTTTGTCATGTCACCAAGCAGCATGGGGGTGGGTACTGGGGCTGGCTCTGGCGTGGGGGGGGGCGTGTTACAGCCTTATATAAGGTTGTGGAGAGAGGACATGGCTCTCTTTTTGGCACACCTTTTTGGTTGCTGGTGGTGTGGTGTGCTGACCATGTGGGTCCTTCCTAAGCCAGGGGTCACAAATATCTTCACACTTTTGTTGATAGTCCTGTATTAGAAACTGGATTTAACAACATGACACACAAGATCACTTCTAGTCAATAATAACTTGTTTGTATTTTTATAGATCAGTGATGCTGTTTTAGCATCACTAACGGGGTAAATCATTTATTTGAAGATTTCCCGGAAGAAATCCTTAGTCCTGAAGATGGCCGCAACATCAACTTCTGAAAAGACACCAGAGATAGTGTCTAATTTATTGTATGGCTGAAAAATGTCGACTATCTCCTAAAAAGACTACCAATGACAGTAGTCTGGTGAATTAATTTCGTAAAGTACTGTTCATTCAGTGATCTACATCCCTGTTTCTCTGATTCTTGTAATCCTTGTTTTAGCTTTATGTTTGATTGTATCATTTATGCACTTACCTGTTCAGTCTCGCTTAAGTACTGTTCTTTTAAGTTTTGCACCATCATTATTATTATAGCTCTATTTTGTTCTGACTTATTTGTACTGTGTTCTTGATATCCACCGAGGAAGTGATCTTTATTGTCATTTGTATGTTAAACATTTTGTAAAAACCACTCCCATCTCTAACTACCAGGCCTGTGTAGAGAGGGGAAATTAATTATTTTTTTTTGTGTTTAGATTGTATTTACACTCCCATTTAAGAATTGATCCCCCTATAACAAAAAATGTGGAAGTTTACCTTTCTTTTGTGATACACATGTGGGTTGGGGACAGAGAAGCTGCAGAGGCCCTTTTAGAAGGTACTCATCCCCCTGCCCGGCCTTACCCATCTCCCCTGGTTCCCCTTCCTCCCCAACCTGTTCTTATATTCCACCAGTGGGCCTCCTGGCCTCTCTGCCCCTGCTCCCCTCACTTCTATCTCCTTCTCTCCTTTGCTTATTTCTCCTTCTCTCCCCTGCTCTTTTTCTCTCTTCCTCTCTCTTTCCCTCTATCTGTGTCAGGGTTCCGTCCCAAAGGTCCCACCGTGGTTTCAAATCTTTTTTCCCACGTGTTGGACATTCAACATATTGAGGTAAACAGCCCCATGCCTCCAGTGACTCTGCTTTCTTGTCCCGATCTTCTGGAGTTAAGCGGCACTTACATAAGCCTCAGGCTAAAGCTCTGTCTACGCGTGTTGGTACACTATGGGTTGTCATGAAGACTCTGGCTACCAATGCACAAACGTATACCTCCTGGATTACGGCGATGCGTCGTGCGTTCTATCAGTGGTTCATGATATAAGCTCCGCCCATCCTGCACAGCGCCACTTCTGAATTTGTTTTCTGGAAGCTGCGCTACGTTTTGAACTCTTGTTTCCTGGTACCTTGACTCCTTGGCTTGTATATTGGATTTCCTGTTCTGTTTGCTGAATTGGCACCACGTTTGTTTATGGTAGCGACTCAGAATGTTTACTGGATGGCTACGGTTTTCCTTGGTACTTCTGCTCTCTTCTGTTGCTGACTCGGAACGTTTACTGGACTGCTACGGTTCTCCTTGGTACTTCTGCCCTCGTCTGCTGCTGAAATCGGAACGTTTACTGGACTGCATCGGAATCTCCTTTCAGATACCGCTTTCCTATTCATCCGCCTCTTCACTTTTTGGTGCTTGGGACTCTACACATGGTATTGGGATTTTACGGACATTGGCGCATCGGTGCAAGGATTAAGTACTTTTGATTCAAGCGTCCTTGTGCCGGCGGGTTTAGGGTGCTACTCATTTCTTGGAACCTTTTTCTGCAATTTCTACGTGGGACACTTCTCTTGTCTTCTGCTTCTGCTATTTCTACGTGGGACACTACTCTATTATCGACAACTTTACTATCGGTAAGCAGAGTGCACGTCAGCCTTTATGTTTTTGTAATTAGATCTATTGCCTATGTAATAGTCTGTTCTGTTTCCCAGGGTTACCCATCACACCCTTGCTGGAAACACTAGACAAAGCTAACAACCTTATAGTGAGTACTGTGTCATATACTTGTTTCAGTCCTTGATTCTGTTCACTGACTTTATAATAATCCTTTGCTTTCTTTTGCAGCCAGCTGTGTACCTTGGCGTAACTCATTTTCGGGCAATACTCACCTCAATCTGTCCTTTTGTACTCTTGAGGGGTATATTGTCAAAAAGACTAAATTGCCTCACAACGTGTCAAGCCACCTCTTCTGATTTAGCCCTTGGGTCTAACAATCTGTCTCTTTCTCCCTCCCTCTTTCTTTGTCTAACTCTCTTCCTTTCACTCTTTCTTTCTCCCTTCTCTCAGCCCTCACCCGCCCTACCAGTCCCCTTATATCCCTTATCTCACTATCTCCCACCAGCTGTTTTCCTCCTTGCTCTCGACTCTCTCCCTCTCACTGCTCTCCAGCTTCCTATTATTTTTACTCTCTCTGAGTCTCTCTCTATCCCTCTCGCCTCCTTGCCAGCAGCCTCCCCACTCGACCTTTTCCCTCTCCAACTCTTCCCCTCCTCCCTTGGAGTCCCTTCTCCCTGCCCTGCATCCAAGGGTACTCCCTCGGCCCGGGTCCTATGTCAGTGGGGGTGCCTAGCTAGTATGCCTGCCACCAATGCCCTGCTTTGTGCCCACAGCCCAGTGCAGACAATCATCCATGTCCAGTGTGTCTAACGTACTCTGCTGGCAATAAGTCTACTTTTATGCCCTTAATAAATCTGTTCTGCAAAGACTTTTATTTTATTCTTCAGTGTTCCTACTACTCAATGTAGTCTGCCTGTTTTTGCCAGAGGAGGAGAACCAGTCCATCTGCATACACAACGCACACTCACTGGATCTGTTAATTCCCTGGCCCAAAATTGTGGCCATGCCTGGGGTCTCCCACATAGCCTTCCC
Organism: Ambystoma mexicanum; assembly: GCF_040938575.1. Classification (NCBI taxonomy): domain Eukaryota; kingdom Metazoa; phylum Chordata; class Amphibia; order Caudata; family Ambystomatidae; genus Ambystoma; species Ambystoma mexicanum. Next base: position 278,817,747 of record NC_090933.1, on the reverse strand, counting down.
CACTTCGCCTGCCTGCCACGTCCACACCTGAAAACTGAGGAAAATGTTAAATTTTCATTTTGCCATAATGATCCTTTTTTGCATTATATTCCGCACATTTTATAATGTGCCAAATTACTGCCACGTTAGTTTTAGAGTGCCTAGGCTTGTCCTTTTTTAGCAAAATATTTAAGAACACGAGTATGTATTTTTCTTTAGTACTAGTGGTCAAATCTAGTGCTACTCCTGTGTATTATTTATTTCTATGGGGGTTTTGCTGAGTGCTGCCTGCCACCTCAAGGCTGCTTCCAAGTGCTTGATGATGAAATAAATGTGAAAGGACATAACTAGAACCTGACATGACATGATCTAGCCAGATAGTAAAACAAAATCGGCATTATGTCCCAAAACATATTGACTGTGTTCTGATCATTATGATTTCTGAAGCAGACAAGGAAATAGCAGAAAGCATTTCTGAGCAATCAGGAAACAGAAATGGCCATCAAGATATCTTTCAACAAAACACTTCCTCTCTGCTAGTATCTTGTTGTTTTCTTTGCTCCTTCAACTTGAAAGGCAACATCCAATTTAGGGGCCGATTCATGGAACAAACGTGCGCCGAAAATCTTGGCGCAAGCAGGCGCAAGCAGCCGCATGCATGAAAAAACAGGCAGACGCGCATGCGTGCGATTCATGGAAGTCCCTGCGAGTGTTTTCCTTGGGATGTGCGCCAAACCCAAGCGTGGCGCACACAGGCGCACACATCATTGCAACAGCTCAAACTCCGTGGGCGACGCGCACAGGGAAAGCGCACAATGTCCGTGCACACACCAAAAAGGGGGCGGGACACGGGGCGTAACACGCAGAATGGGGAACAACGCGTGAAAAAGAAGGCGTAACTGGGGAAGTACTGCTGGGAAGTACACAGAACGCCCACACGCACGAGAACCACACGTATTCATGGAATCGAATAGGGCAAACCCCTGCATGGGCAAAGACACGCACAGGCCTAAACACGTCCGCCACACAAAGGCAGGCGGTAGCGTCCCTGCGCATTACAAAAGTGTGCACAAATAAAAAGCACGTATATACTGAGTGGGGTACGTGTATTACTGGGGTTCGCGGGAAGTTTTACACACGAAAGGGCCCTGTGCGAGTGGGGTACGTGGATTACTGGGGTTCGCGGGTAGTTTCACACGTGATTGGCCCTGTGCGATTGGGGTACGTGTATTACTGGGGTTCGCGGGAAGTTTTACACGCGAAAGGGCCTTGTGCGAGTGGGGTACGTGTATTACTGGGGTTCGCGGGTAGTTTCACACGCGAAAGGGCCCTGTGCGAGTGGGGTACGTGTATTACTGGGGTTCGTGGGAAGTTTTACACGCGAAAGGGCCCTGTGCGAGTGGGGTACGTGTATTATTGGGGTTCGTGGGTAGTTTCACATGCGATTGGCCCTGTGCGAGTGGGGTACGAGTATTACTGGGGTTCGTGGGAAGTTTTACACGCGAAAGGGCCCTGTGCGAGTGGGGTACGTGTATTACTGGGGTTTGCGGGTAGTTTCACATACGATTGGCCCTGTGCGAGTGGGGTACGTGTATTACTGGGGTTCGCGGGAAGTTTTACATGCGAAAGGGCCCTGTGCCAGTGGGGTACGTGTATTACTGGGGTTCACGGGTAGTTTCACACGCGATTGGCCCTGTGCGAGTGGGGTACGTGTATTACTGGTGTTCGCAGGAAGTTTTACACGCGAAAGGGCCCTGTGCGAGTGGGGTACATGTATTACTGGGGTTCGTGGGTAGTTTCACACGCGATTGGCTCTGTGCGAGTAGGGTACGTGTATTACTGGGGTTCGCGGGAAGTTTTACACGCGAAAGGGCCCTGTGCGGGTGGGGTACGTGTATTACTGGGGTTCGCGGGAGGTTTCACACGTGAAAGGGCCCTGTGCGAGTGGGGTATGTGTATTACTGGGGTTCACGGGTAGTTTCACACGCGATTGGCCCTGTGCGAGTGGGGTACGTGTATTACTAGGGTTCGCGGGACGTTTCACACGCGATTGGCCCTGGGCGAGCGGGATACCACTCACCTTCTGCCTTGTGAGTAGAAGAACGCGTAGCCAACACCCACCCACTGTATAGTAATAGCGTGTGAACCCCAAAGGCTGGAAAACACACGCCAGCACCCCACGAAAAGCATGTACAGAGCAATGGAAAGCCACGTGGGGTCTTCAACCCGTGCCAGGGCAAAGCCCGTGCGCGATACGTCACAGATGCGCTTACGCGCTAAGGGCCTTTGGTCCAAAGAAATCGCGTACGTGTGCTGACGCGCTTACGCTTTGGGCCTTTCCTCGGATTTCACACTGACGTGCACTTTTTTCACGTGTCAATTCACTCCGTATCAAGCTGGCCACGCGTACACACAGGGAAGACCACGCTCCTGCCCTGAAGGGCATTTTCCTGCCCCCCAGAGTCCCGAGCACGCTCCCACCTGCCATCTGCTGCTGCCTGACTGCCTGATGCCCACGTGCCCTGCTATTTGGTGCCTGCACGTCAGCCAGGGTTCCAGTTGCTGTGTCCACCCCTGCTGGAACAGAAGACTCCCGACTGGGATACCATCACTCCACAGCCCAGCCTTAGGACCCAGTTGCCCAATCACGCCTGCCTCGGGGGTGGCCATGTTTGGGTAAACACCATCTGAGACCACTGGCGACCCCCAGCCAGAGAGGCAGAGGGCCACCAGCTTCAGCGTGAAGGAAGTTGGTGTACTGATGGAACATGTCCTGGGGCATTATGATGATCTCTTCGGAACATCACGTGCCAACAAGGAAGGAAGGGAGAGGATCTGGGACGACGTAGTGGTTGCCATCAACGCGGAGGGGGTGGCAAACCGCGACATCAAGCACGCCAAGAAGCGCTGGGAGGACGTCAGGTCAAGGACCCTCCACAAGGCACGGCGCCTCGTGGAGGGGGGCTGGGTCAGCATGAGTGACATCCAGATGAGGGTCTTGGAACACGTATGCCCAGTGCTCCATGCCCAGATCCTTCAGAGGAAGACCCGTCTGGAGTTGAGCGGTAAGTGGCCAAGCATTGGTGTGCGAGACAGGGCATGTTGCAGTGTGCTGGTAGTCTGATACTTGCCTGTATGTGTGACATGGGCCATGTATGTATGTGTGTGTGCAGGGACATCATGGTCATGCATGTGAGACCAGTAATGTGCGAACCACATGGTTGGTGCATGAGTTCCAATGCTACATGGGGAGCTGTATGGCAAATGCACACATGAAAGCATGCCAGTGTCTGTTCTTGCACATGGTGGGGGTATGAGGGATGGGTGCTGCTGTCATGTACATGTGTGGTGCACATGTGTGTGTGTCTGAGAAGTGTGTCTGTGACTTCGATACGCCATGGATTCATGACACATGTCCGTGATGATGTGAAGATTCACTCATGCAGTGCGGTCACCGTTGTATGCACTGTGTCTATCCACTGTGTCTGTGGTGTACAAGGCATGATGCATGACCCTCCGGTGATGTGTGTGCATGGGATCAGTGTGAGACAGGATGCATGTGAGCTTGAAGGCAACATTGTGATTAATAGAGGCCCTTGTACATGGATGCTGATGTTGATTGCAGGCGCCATGCCTGTTCATGCATGTGTGTTGCGTGCATTCCACCTGGTGGGGGTTGTACCACTGGTGCAAGTGGTGCAGTCCAGGGCCAGGGTCAGGAGGCAGCACAGGTCACCACGGAGGGGCCTGTGCATGTCCCTGTCCTTGACCCTGTGACTGCACCACCATGCACCAGCAGGGAGGCCCTGTCCCAGGCCCGTCCGCAGGTAGGGGAGAGTGCCATGTCATCTGCCTCTCCACTACCTGCGGACGAGGGGTCCCATGAACGTATGGGCTCCGTCCTGATTGGTGTCGCATTGCGCACACGTGATATTCGTGATGACGTGCATTCTTCCTGGGCAGAGAACGCACGCCATCACGAAGAGCAGCGTGGCGACGTGGCACTGTTGGGAGGGGCCCTGGTTGGTGGGTTGCTACATGTGACGCGCACTCTGGCGGACCTCTCCTCCTCTGTGGAGACTATGCGCCAGTCGTTCTCCCTGCTGTCTTCCAGCCCAGATTCCACCAGGCCCCCCTGTGGACCTGGCCTGACCAACACAGCCAGCTTGTCCCATCCCTGCCACAGTCGGGAGTCGGCGGTCCAGCAGGGGTGGACACCACAACTGGAGACCAGCTGATGGAGGATGTGCAGGCATCATCGGACAGGGCACATGGACAGCAGCAGGAGCAGGCTCTAGGTGGGAGCAATGATGGCTCGGGGCCATCGACATCAGGGGGGCAGGCATCGGCCAGAGAGCAGGAGGACCCTGGAATGGATGTGTCTTCCGTGTGGCTGCGGTTGGGCCAGCGCATAGATGCGGAGCGGCGGCGGGCAGAAGAGGCGCGACTCACCATAGTCAGGGCGGAGTTCTCCATGCATCGGGCGTTGAGGCGGGCAGAGTGCCTCGAGACGACTCACAGGGATTTGGAACAGGCCATGAGTGCCTACCTGCGAGACCTCGGGGCCAGGGCAGAGGCCCACCTCCGGGACATCGACATGGAGTTCGATGATGCCCTGGCCTGGGACACCACAGAGTGAGCCGCAGGACTTGCCTGCTGCCATTGTATATAGTTAGATAGTGTTAGGTTTGCTTTCCTTTTCATTTTTATTTTGGTTGCGCTTGGACAATGCACAATGTTTTTGTATATAGTTTTTTATTAGGTAGTATTTTTGGTAAGTTTCATTTCATCAGTTGGGCTCATGAACCCTGGATTGTTCATTTGTACATAGTTCACCATTGGATTATTCTCATTGTTTTTTATTTTCACCATGGAGCAATGAATTTCACTTTCTTTTTCCCTTGGATTTGCTTTGTTGGACTGTGACTTTGGACACCATTTCTTTTGGATTTCTTTGAATTATGATTTCTTGTTTTTTATTCGTTTACGGGCATGCAGCATTTCTTTAATTATTCCCATTGTTGTGTGATTTCTTTTAATTACATTCATGTTGTGTTTAATACATTTTTTTCTTCATACTTCGATGTGTGGTATTATCTCATTGGTTTCATGCATGTCATGATATGGGTTTTCACATTCACTTGCACCCATTGTGTGTGTGTGACGGACATATGTTCATTTACACACTTGTCTTTGGGGTTGTATCATGTAATTGCCTTTTATATGTGGGTGGATGCAATACTTGGTTGGGTCTTTGGGCTGGGGAGGCTGGCCATAAGGGCCATGATTGAGGATCGTCATGACGTGGGGGCAGGGGGACATGAGTGGGACGTGAGTGGGGGCCTGCTGGCAGGTGCCCCGCACTGCTGGGGGCTGGGGGTGCAGGGGGACATGAGTGGGGGCCTGCTGGCAGGTGCCCCGCACTGCTGGGGGGGTGGAGGTGCAGGGGGACATGGTTGGTGGCCTGCTGGCAGGTGCCCCACACTGCTGGGGGATGGGGGTGCAGTGGGACATGAGTGGGACATGAGTGGGGCCTGCTGGCAGGTGCCCCGCACTGCTGGGGGGTGGGGGTGCTGGGGGACATGAGTGGGACATAAGTGGGGGCCTGCTGGCAGGTGCCCCGCACTGCTGGGGGGTGGGGGTGCAGGGGGACATGAGTGGGGGCCTGCTGGCAGGTGCCCCGCACTGCTGGTGGGTGGGGGTGCAGGAGGACATGAGTGGGGACCTGCTGGCAGGTGCCCTGCACTGCTGGGAGTGGGGGTGTAGGGGGGCATGAGTGGGGGCCTGCTGGCAGGTGCCCCGCACTGCTGGGGCTGGGGTTGCAGAGGGACATGAGTGGGACATGAGTGGGGGCCCAATAACAGGTGCCCTGCACTGCTGGGGGGTGGGGGTGAAGGGGGACATGAGTGGGACATGAGTGGGGGCCTGCTGGCAGGTGCCCTGCACTGCTGGGGGGTGGGGGTGCAGGGGGACATGAGTGGGGGCCTGCTGGCAGGTGCCCTGCACTGCTGGGGGGTGGGGGTGCAGGGGGACATGAGTGGGGGCCTGCTGGCAGGTGCCCCGCACTGCTGGGGGTGGGGGTGCAGGGGGACATGAGTGGGGGCCTGTTGGCAGGTGCCCTGCACTGCTGGGGGGTGGGGGTGCAGGGGGACATGAGTGGGGGCCTGCTGGCAGGTACCCCGCACTGCTTGGGGGTGGGGGTGCAGGGGGACATGAGTGGGGGCCTGCTGGCAGGTGCCCCGCACTGCTGAGGGGTGGGGGTGCAGGGGGACATGAGTGGGACATGAGTGGGGGCCTGCTGGCAGGTGCCCCACACTGCTGGGGGGTGGGGTGCAGGAGGACATGAGTGGGACATGAGTGGGGGCCTGCTGGCAGGTGCCCCGCACTGCTGGGGGGTGGGGGTACAGGGGGACATGAGTTGGTGATCAGTAGAGCAAGCTGACATGTGGCTTGGCTGGGGGGCATGCCCATGGTGGATGGGCTGCCTGCGGGACATGACCAGGGGTGCAGGGTAATCCCCTGTGGTGTGGGCCGCCTGCAGGGGCCATGGAGGGAGTAAAGGGAACACCTGGGAGGACTCACACTGCCAATTCACGTGTAGGACTCCCCGCGCACCCCCGAAATACACGTACCCTGCTCATATCGCGCACACTTCACCACACTGCAACTACACATAAGCCGCACCAACAGCACACGAGGAATGACCACGATACGATACTTGCACCAAAGTTCAGCACACGGTGTATACCGAGATGAAGCTGCCAACAGAACACCACTCCTCTCATTATCCTACTCCCTCTTCACCTTACTAACCCATTCCGCCTTCTCGTTTACAGTTCCGCCAGAGCACCTGGGTACCAACTCCGTTCGTGATGGTGCGTGGTACAAATACCTTTAACATTTAACATTTAACATTTAACATTATTAAACACATTTTTTTTCTTCACAACCACAACTCCAAAATCAATATTGGTATTACCACTGTGTGCCTCTAGCCTCATAGACCTCAGGGTGGGGGGGTCATTATTGATTGGGATAATTACCATTCCCAATTTATGGCCACAGGCGAAGTTGGGAGGTGGGTCATTATTCACCAATAATGACCCCGCCAGGGTCTATACTGCAAATATGTTCCCACAAATCCCTCCCTCACGTGTACACATGGATTATTGTAGAAAACGCTTAGCACCCCTCTGTACGATACCTGCTTGAATAACGTGTATCTTCTTTTCCCAAATTCCATCTGGAAAGGCATGAACAGAGCACATATGAAGACCTACATCTTCCAACAAAGTCTGGGTGAAAAAGAGTGACTTGTCGTTTGAGTGAAGATCTAAGTTCACAAAGTCAACTCTATTTCTGTAGTTTTCATGAACATTGATGCCATGCTCCCGGTCGAACACTGCAATCCTCTCTTTCTTCAAGTCTGTGTTCTTAGACCATGTGACCTGCACTATTGTTGAGGTACCGGGGTAGTGGCACTTGAGAGCCATGGTTTGTGCAAGCTTTACAGTTTCATCTGCAACAGTCCCATCCACTGAGCCTGAAAAGAAAAAATGAATATCAGTTTTGTATAACCCATTCCATGTAACGTTATCTGTGGTTTCTACATCAGTGGTCTTTTTTCTGTGTTTTCCTTTATTTACTTAATTTTGTTGTTGCATTTGTCTTTTTATAAAAGGAGAGCACATAACCTCAGCCTCTTTCCACCTTTACTTCCTTAGCTCTTCCGCTATTTGTTTGGTTTTTCAATTCTTTTCCTTAGAAGAATGCAGCCAAATGTGTTCCCACCAATGTGGATGTATGCGTATGCCACGCAGATGGAAGCCATTGGGGCAGGCGCAGTCACCAGCAAAGCAAAGCAAATTAGCAGTATGTTACATTCATGCCTTCTCAGTGGTATCCTAATCAAGTTGTTTAAGAACTCGGGAGTTCCAGGGTTATGATAATGCCAGTCCTGAGGTGCAGCCACTAATCCCCCCACCACATTGTGAAAAGTGTGTGTACCAAATTAACGCCTACAGGGTTGGGCTTGGTTTGTTAACCATGTTTTTCTGACAAAAGCAATTTTGTGGGGTCCGGGGGTTGGGGGGAGGGGGGTAGGTGGGTGTGTGTGCCTGCGTGTGTGTGTAGACACACTCCTTCATTGTGAAAAGGCCCAACCATGTTGTGCACAGGGAAGTCAGATGAAAACAACTCCTTTCAGGACTCACACATTAGCAGATCACTTTGCTTTAGTCAGTCTTGTGCTGCAAACCTCTTCTTTTGATCACACAAAGCAAAGTGTGTGTCCCGACTTAATCCCTGTAGACTTTAGACCTGGTCTGTCAGGCATGCTATTCTCAAGAAAGCCATATATCTGATTGGCGTGTGGGGAGGTAGAAAGGGTGCTGGTGCTAACCTTGCCTTGGAAATGTCCACCAGAAAAAATGCACCGTCAGTCTAATCAAACACTTTCCCCAAATATTCTATGATTGGAGTTTATACTATAAAAGTATACCTCTACGAGAATAAAGTATTTTAGGGGTCAAGAAATAAAAGTTGCCTACCTGGTGACTTTTTACAGGCGGCATTATCATTTGGAACTGTGGAGAGTGGAGGTTCTGCATGTAAGGTAAGTGTGCACTGCTGCTCCCTGTGGTATGCATGCTCTGGCTTTGGAGCAAGCTTGCACTCTTGTTGACTTGGAAGTACCCACTGCTGTCTATAGTGTACTGGTTCTATGTGTGAGTGAAGTTTTTATGGCTGTCCAATTGATGTACCATTTCAGTGCATGAGTGAAGTGCCCATTGAAGCGTGCCTTCTCACTCATTGGGTGTTTCTACCACTCCTCAAAGCAAAGTAGCACACAGTGGGTGGAAGTTGCACAGAACCGCGATGGCTAGGTATGAGTGTCACACCTAGGAGCACAGCCTCGCTCAGCCGTTGTGAATACCGCACACCAGAGCATAGTTGCACCCATTGAACATGAGTCTCAAAACGTACAGCAGAGTCACACTTTGTCAGGGGTCTCATCCCTGAAACCATCCTCATTTATCAGATATAAGTCTGATGTCTTGGAGCACAGTCTCAGATATGAGTCTCAACTGTGGATTAGAGTCTTCCTCATTGGTTGTGAGCCTCATATCTCGGAGCAGTCTTTGAGCAATATATTTTAATTATACTACACAATACTACAAAATAAACATAACAACAACTCCATATCAGTCAATGAACAATCAGAATATTACATGTATCTGCACTTTCCTTCCCAGCCCACTTTATCAGCCCATGCTCTTGTGGACTTCCTACCCATCATTTATGATATGCTATTTGTCTTTTAAACTGCACGTATCACCATCTTAGCAGCCTTGTTATTGTAGTGTGACCCCACCAAAGGTGGCAGCTACACCTTGGTGTCTGGGTTTAGAAGGAGATGGGGCCAAGGAGAGCTGGAAAGGAAAAGAGGAGGAAGATACAGTGTACAAACTTGTTTAACAAAACAACATGTAGGGAAATTACAACATGGCGGTGAGTGATAGTGATTATTGTGATGAGTATATTATTGTCAGTGTTTTGACCAGAAGAAAATGTGATCAGAAGAAGAGATGAGAGATTCCCATATTGGCCAACAGATCTATCGTGGAGGCTTTTATTATTTTCTTTACATTTTTGTATTTTGTTTCAGCCAAATTATCGACCTTTCACAACCAACAACATAAAATCCCATATAACAAAGTGAAGAAAAACAAAACAATTTAAAGTCAATTCTTACTAATATATCCAGCCCAAAATTCGACATTTGTATGTTTTATAAAACCCAATGATTCTAACACCCTGATAACACTGATGGTCAATTGAACTTCATGCCCCGCTATCAGCTTCTCCCAAAACATCTCTCAGAATAAACAGTCTTCCCGATCCACAAAGTGCTCCAGAAGCCTTACTCTCATCTCCCATGATCCTTTACACTCGACCATTATGTGCCTGAAAGATTGTTTACCCTCCACTTCACATAGGGGGCAAACTAAGGCAGCCTGACAATTCCTGTTGCGACAGCTCAGGGTCTCTTCTGTGTTATCCAGATTCAAGTGAAATCTTAAAAATTCCTGTCTATACCTCAAATTTGGGAACAGTTTATAGCACCTGGCCAAACATCCTCTCGACTTATTATATATTGAGAGAGATTTGGCCAGCTTTAACTTGCGCATATTGGTGATTGTGTGAATCCAATACATTCTTTCCAGAACCTTCTTCACCCCCATTGAATAAGAAATTTAATTTTACATCCGACAATCGCATTTGCACAAGACTCTAGCCACCAAGCTCTTTAGATTTGTCAGGAATGGGCTTGAATCCCTGTCCATACAACGCTGTACATCAGCATATAAAATGTTTTCTTGTGGGGTCATTATCAGTCAATAGAGCGAGATAAGCCACCACTCCACTTGCATCTACATAGAGTAGAGGCCTAGCTCGTATCTTAGACTGACCAATGGGAGGCTCTGGGGAAGCCTCAACACCCTATTCCACATTGACCATTCGATCTTAGTCCAATTTACTTTGCCAGATAATGGCCTTAAATCGACACCATACATAAGGGCATGAAGCACCTTTGTGAAGTAGAATCCTAAAAGCGGGGAAAACGAGAATTTACAGTATGTCTCCATTAACTTGGACATCTGGCATGATAATTGAAGCACTTTCCCACTCAAGTCCTGCTCAAGTTGTGCCAATATCTGCAATGTGTACAATCTAAAACCCAAATAAATCACTTCCTTCTATACTGGGATCACTTGCTCTTCTAACAACCACTTGAAGAGTGAAACAGATTTACCAGGTATTTTAAAGGGCACCATTTTAGATTTCCTTGGATTATTTTGGAGTTAATTTACTCTACCGTAATCACCCAGAGCTTTTAATAAACATTGGAGGCTGGCTGCAGTATAGTCCATAAGGACCATATCGTCAGCTTGCGTTAGCCACATCGTTGGTTGTCCCCCGATCTTTGGGATTCCTAATGTGTGAGGTACCAAGTATTCATCTGAATCTGCCGGTATAAATTAAAGAGAAGGGGGCGATTATGCAACCTTGTCTTACTCCCTTCTTTACCCGAATCCCAGGGGAGAGGAAACACTGCACATTTAATCTGACCTGCAAGATGGTTTTCTCATGCAGGGAGATTAGAATTACCAATAAAGACTTTTGGATCCCCCAATTTTCCAGCTTTGTCCACTGGTGCTCTCTATTGATCGTATTGAACACCTTGGACAAATCTATCCATTTGTATAGGGGTGCCAATACCTCCCCCCAAATGAGCACAGATAACATGAAAGGCGGTTCAAATGGTTCCCTTATTGCAGAAACCAGGATTATAGTGCCTTTATTTAAAGGTAAAAAGTGCACATGGCACTGCACATATTTGGATTTAGATGACCTAGGAAAAGCAATGGAGACCGATGCACGAGATGGTCTTTGGCAGCATCTTGCAGAGAGATAATTGAGTCTGGGAGGTTAAACTTGGAACTTGGCAGGAAAAGCAGACAAGATAAAGATGAAAGTTGGATACATTTATCTATGTTGTTAATAAGGAGAGCGTACTGAACTTTGTGTAGACCAATTTGACAAGACCAGCTGCGGTATTTGGCATCATATAATAGAGGTTATTTATTTCTCCTTGGTATAAAGACACTAACTGACTTGGCAAGGCCTCGAGAAGATGATAAGGGATTGACAGTGATGTGATAAAGTTGTTTTTGGCAGGCGTTGAAGAATGTCATAAATGTGTCTAGCTGGGTCTAAAATAAGCTTATCAGTTTGTGCGTCAGAAGAAATTGTTAATGCCAATTATGACTAATGTGGGATTGGTGTACAAAAGACTATAAAAGCAGTAGAGAGGCATAATGTATTTGAGAGTGTGTCTAAAGCATGTCTTGAACCTACATTCAATAAAGACTGCTGAAATACTCTTCCAGGTACCTGTTTTTTCTTTTACCTATTTCTCTGAGATGTGTCCATAAGATGCCAGAAGTTGATGAGAAGAAGACCCCCCATTCGCATGTACCATACAAGACCTGACCACCCTTCTCCCACAAACTTTCACATGCTAGATTCATGATCAGGCCATTCAAAGATGTGGATACGCCTTTTCTAAATCCTATTTGGTGATTCGATAAGATGTTCTTTTCCCTAGCCCAGGTTTCCAGTTATCTTAATATTACTCCTGAAAAGATGTTGCTATATACATCGATAAGGGAGATCAGGCAGTAATTCACTGGATCCGCTTGATCACCATTCTTGTAAATAGGGACTACTATTGAAGTCTTCCAATAAACCTGTTATATAGGATTCTCTTAAACAACTTTGATAGAATTTTGGACTACACATCCACATCCCTCTTTAGTATTTGATTGGTGAAGCCATTGTGCCCAGCCGCTCTTGATACTGAAGAGCGGTGAATGAGCTCTACAATGATATCTTGCATTGATATCTTGCGTTAAATCCAGCTTCCAAGTGATGTTTAGCTCCTTTTTACTATCACTCCACTGGAATTTATCATAAATAGCACTAAAATGCTCACACCAAGTGCTTTTCGTCACTACATTACCTTGTATGCTGGCTTGACTCGCTTTCTGTTGGTTGATAAGTGACCAAAATGATATGAATTTTTATTTCTAAATGCTTCCAACATCAACTCCCTGTCTTTTTGGTGGCAAAGATATCTGTGAGCGTGTGACCAAGATCTGCACTTGCTCCTCACAATCTTAACTTCTTGCTCATAATCTCCAGAGTCCCCAAGCTCTGACTTTAAATGCCTTGTGGCCTTCCGCAATTCTCGCTTCCTACACCGGGTCTCCGCATCAGAGTTGTGATTATACATTGGCCTATTCGAGTAGGCAATTGATCATGGAGGATCAGAATCCCTCAGAAAGTCGAAGAGGTTTGTTGGGCCCAAGCTACTCCTAACTCTGCATCGAACATGTCGTGCACTATTTTCTGCAGTTTCCTATTCAACACCATACCCCCTTCTGTATTTCATCACTCTGGTATTACCATTATTGACCCAGAAATTGGTACACAGACCTCTTTCTATACAAAATGCCTTCAATTAGCAGTTTCCAACATGGGCTTTGTGATCACCACTGCCCACTTCTATAATCTGAAAGTTATTACAGTAACATATCTGGGGACAAAAAAAGATAATCTAAAGTTGAACCTGAAGAACCTCTCCTCCACGTTATAGCCGGTGGGAGATCTCCCTCCACATTTCCATTTGCCATTTTTAGATTCCATTTTGTCATCAAGGTCAACCATCTTGTTCCCTTTCAGTGTTTTTTCTTTGCACAATCTTGCCCCCTACATTCAAAGAAATAAACCACTGAGCATTAAAATCCCCCACAATGATAATACTAACTGACTCAGATAGGATTCCAATTCTCAATAGTATGGCTGACAGGGACTGCAAGAAGAGCTATAAGGTAGAACAGGCAGGATTCCAATATATGTTTACAATTACCGGTAGCTTCTGGATAGAATTGCCTTTCATTGATAATTGTATGGCCTGAATTCCTCTAATTTCTGAAGAAATTAATTCCACTTCTAATATTTTGGCATTCCTAATTGCTATCAGAGGCCTCCCGCAGGCCGGCCACATTTACAGTAAAATGCCGGCTGAAGGAAGACGGAAAAACCATCTTTTTCATTATGGCATTTCTAAACAAATTGGAACCCTGCGTATTCCAACTTAATAGTTGGAGGTCCCCCCAACTAAAGTACCTCCTCAGAGGTCCCCAACTTCTGGAAAATTTGAGTCAAAATATCCGGCAACAAGGACCACACTTGTGACTTCATCACACTTGGAAGCTTAGGATCTCCCAAACCCACAAGGGATTTCTTGTTATCGGAGGAAGTAGGGAGACAAGGCATTCTGTCCCGGGACTTTACCCTTTTTTTCTCCCTCATTGTCCACCCCTCGGTGATCCTGCTGCTTCTCACTATCAAAGATTACTGTTGAGATCTCATAAACCAATTTTAACAACTTGTCTCCAACTGTCAATAGAGCTTTCGCGCCCAAATTACATTTCAAGCCCATTTCAGTTATCAAAAAACAATCCTTGTGGAAATCATACATATTCGATATCATCAGATGAAAAGAGACAGAGCTTGGGGATTCCTTTGAAGATGGTCAGGATCGTGCTTTGAGTAAGCACATCCTGGGTGTGCCTCTTAGATGTCTTTCTCAACCACACCTTTGGAATAGCAAAAAGATGGATGGCCCCCTCTTCCTGCGTCTGCTGCAATGGTATCCAGTGATGTTACCAAAATGAAAATAACAAATGAAAAGTTACAGAAGAAATTATGAAAAATAAATATATAGGGGTGGGGGTAGAGAGTTAAAAGGTTTGGGAGTGGTTCAGGGTGGGGTTACAAGCATGGGGAAGGGGCGAGGGTTAAGGGAGGATCCCCCCACTGCGAATGTAAAGAATAAAATGCAATATTTTGTTTTCCCAGAATATTTTCATTTGTTGAAATTAATTTAGGTTACATCACATGGAACCACTCCAACTGCGTTGACCGCCTCCCTTCTTTGGTGGCTCCAATCGCTGCCGCTACAAAGTTCGAAATCCAAGGTTCCGTGATATGTCTCTATGTTGTGTGCTTTTCTGAGTCGACAGTTAGAGGATGCCCAGAAACAGGACAAGCCTGTACATTTCCAGCGTTTCCTATTTGGGGCTTCTTAGCTAATTCAGTCTTGTTTTTTCCCTCAGTAGAAAATCAGCTCCCAATTTTTGGGTGCCCCACGGTCAACTATTTGCACCCAAGTTTCTAATCTTACTGATGTCTGAGTTGTCTGAGGAAGCTGGTGACCAGGTTGGTCCCCACACCGGATGATCGGCTCTCTTATACATAAATCCAGATTCTCATTAGTTTGTACCTTCATATTGACCATTTTGTCTATCTGGGTGAAATCAATAGTGACTAGTTGATCGAATGACATGGGCTTATTCAGGGTTGTGGGGCTATGAGTTTTAAAAACCAAGGTTGGATGAGCCCTGCTGCTTTTTTCCCTCCACTTTGTGGGCTTGGTCATGGACCTGCCTAATGGCTTTGCTATCTGATTTGGAGATTGCATGAAAAATATTAGATGATACTGAGTTCTTAATTCTCATTGTTTTTTGGTTCTTTGATTTCGGCTCCTCACTGGGGACCCCCAGTTCAGGAGTCTTGTATTTCTTTTTCCTTTTACTCTTAGAGCTTCCACTGGGCTCCTGTTCATTTTGTACGTGCTCCCTCAACTCAATTGCAGTATTGCTGACTTTTTGTGGCGATGGTGCATACATTTCCTTCCCAGCTTCCTCCAAATGTGCACATGTACCAGACATCTGGATTCCTCTAAAACTGAATCTGATAGAGGCGTTTCTTCAAATAATAAGCTGATATTTGCCTCAATGTGATGAACAGGGCTATTATTTCACCCTGAGACCTTCTTCTCCATATTACCAATCAGCCTGGATACTCCAATGTTTAGTTTCTCCGCTTCTTGGTGCAAACCCACAGATTGATTCTGCAGGTCTTTCAGATCCACAGTCTGCTTTTTAGCTTCTTGCTTGAGTTCCTGTAGGGCATTCATTATTGTAGAATTCACCAGTTTATTTAGAACCATCAGAAATGAGTTACAGGCACATACCTCCCTAGTAAGTTCCATCAGAATCCCTGAATGGAGCTGCACTTCCCCCTTGAGAAGTTCAAAAACATTCACTAGTGAATTAAGGACAGGATTTATGGCAGTCAAAGTGACTTCCAGAGAGGGACTTTAGGACCGGGCGTTGACTGAAGAATTCAAGGGCAAGACAGCTGATCCACCTGTCTGGACATTTTTCATTGAGTGATCTATTGAAGTGCCCAAATCCAGGCCCTCCACATGGACCTCTTCTCCCCCTGCTAGATCTTCAAGGGTATCAACGTCGCCCACACTCCAACTTGTGTTTTCTTTTCTTTTGAGTAAAATAGCCATTATTAGTGTGGTATTGGTGTTACGTAAAGGTATCTTGTGAATGGGTGATGGTCTTAATATGTGATCAAGGGTTCCTGGGGGTTATGGAGGCCAATAACCAGATAATCATACTGGATCACTACTTTCTGATGGCCGGAGGGGATTCTGGTAAAGTCAGGACCAGAAGCTAACTGTGTGCAAAATAAGTGCTGGGGGACACAAAAGGAAAGTTTTGTGAAAAGGATCTCACAAGCCATACTAGACAGGCCTCCGCTGGAGAAGTGAGAATGAGTGCTGCCCAGTCATTGCTACGCCCCGGGAGCACTGTGTGGTGAATGGCCCTTAGGCTGAGCGTAAGTCGGAACAAATATGAAAATAAAAGACCATTACATTTCATGCGAATAGTATTTTGAATTTAGGTGATTGTTCAATTACTATTAACAATGACTATTTTAAATACATTATACCAGCCTTGCAATGTGGTGTTTTAAGGCTCAGAGAGGATTGTTATATCATTGACTATGTGACAGCTGCACTGAATTTTTTGTGGGACTAAAAATTCCCGTATTATGTGTGTAGCAATGCAAAATGGGGGAAAGGCTATTATAAACTAGTCTATCAACCACAAGAGCCACTCTATGCAGCAAGAAGGCTCTGCTCAACTTTATATAAAGAACATGTGCACACTGAATTACATGCAGTCACATCTCTTGACAGCTGAAAAACTGTTGCCCTATATTCTACCTAAACTTAATTCTACACCAGACAACACGGACCCCAACATCCTAGTCGAACGTTACAACAAAGTCATGAATTTAGCCCTAGATAATATCGCACCATTGAAACTAAGGAATAGTAAACCTAAAAAACACCTCAACTCCTGGTTTACCCCACACCTAAAAAACCTGAGACTACTCAAAAGAAAGCTGGAAACGGCTTGGAGACTCTCCCCAACAGCAGAAAATAAACTTAACCTTACCAAAGTCTCTTCTCAATACAAGAAAGACATTCTCCTAGCCAAACAGGAAACTTATAATAACAGAATATCCCAATCTAAGTCCAGTGTTAAATAACTGTTCACTATCCTGAAAGAACTGGAAACACCCATTGTACCACAAGAAAACTGTATTAAAGATAAAAAGTGGTGTTCTAGTATCCAACACGCCCTTACCAACAAAGTAGCCACCCTACAGACCAAAATTGCCAACAAAAAAGCCTCTCTAGCACCCCAAACGCCTCAGAGTACAGCTCCCCAACCACACTACAAACAAGAAACACATTTCAGCTTCTCTAAAGTATCGACTATCGAGGTAGAGAAGGTCATACTGGGACTCAAACCATCCAATTGCAAAGGAGACCAATGCCCGGCGCAACTTATCAAGGATGCTGCAAGAGAACTCTCTCCTTTCATAACCAAACTTATCAACTCATCATTCACCACGGGAACGGTCCCGAACAATCTGGAAGAATCCTGGGTTCTGCCATTACTGAAAAAGCAAACCCTTGACCCTGCCATTCCCACTAACTTTAGGCCTATCACGACTGTGCCATTTCTTATAAAAATCTTAGATAAAGTGGCCTATATTCAAATTCAGAACTTCTTGGAATCCAGCCTCCTCCTAGGATCTCGTCAATCTGGATTTCGCCCTCAACATGGCACTGAGACGGCTTTAATTGATATTAAGGCCCAAATAGATGAGTTTAGAGACAAATGCCAAGCAGCACTACTCCTCCTTCTAGACCTCTCGGCTGCATTCGACTTGGTCGACCACAAAGTCCTATGTAATCACCTAGACTCCGCAGCCCTGTTCTCTAAGAAGGCTATAACCTGGATCTAGTCGTTCTTAAGTAACCGGACCATGAGAGTCTTCTCTCCCTTGGCCTCACCAGATCCTATACCCATAACCTGTGGCGTTCCACAGGGATCCTGTGTGTCACCCACACTCTATAACATATTCACCAAGCCCCTCTTTGACTAAATGGACAATTTGGGTATCGCCTACACTAACTATGCAGACGATACCCAAATCCTACTTCCGCTTTCAGGAGATTACGCCACCGATCTGGCTTTGGTGAACAGAATTTACAGTATCGTTCAGGCATGGATGGCCACTCATGGCCTATGCCTGAACGACAACAAAACTGAGCTCATCATTCTAGGCACCCCATCCCTTTTAGCCAAATTTAGCCCAGATTATGCCAACTTCGTTATTGATGGTAATAATATAAAAGTAGCAAAAGAAGTGAAGACCCTAGGTTTTTACCTAGACGCCACCACAAACTTCACTAAACAAGTTAACTCCCTTGCTTCGGCTACTGCATATACATGCAAACTCATTAGAGCTAGTAAACAATTCTTCTCCACTGAGAGTTGCCTTACTAGAGCCCTCATACTTTCTAAATTTGATTATTCTAATGCACTCTACATCGGAGCGAATAAACAAATTATCCATAAAATACAGGTTCTCCAGAACAGTGCCCTGAGAGCAGCATTGAAGATCAACAGAAGTGAGCATATCTCCTCTACAAGAAGAAAATTCAAATGGTTATCTACCTCTGATGAAATCAAACTTAAGACTGCCTCCCTCACCGACAAGTGCCTCAATAACAATGCACCACCCTACCTCACAGACAGAATTTGCAAAAAAATATCCTCCAGACCGATGATAATAGCTAACTCTAACTGCCTCCAAGTTCCAAGATTTAGACTTTCCACTATTGGTGGACATAGCTTCCCTGTCAAGGCTGCACAACTATGGAACTCCCTACCTCCATGTATTAGAGCCCCCCAGCCTTATGCCAAATTCAGACAGATCTTGACTAACTGGCTAAAAGAAAACGACAAATAAATTCAGACTAACACCGTCGCAGTGCTCTGCCCCTATCCCCTGCCCATGGATTTGCCTACTTTGCACCAGTCCACTTGGACAACCTTACTAAGGTACTGCGCCTACCTCATTCCATGCTACCTAAACCATGGAACCTATTTTGTATATATTGACATGCCACTGCCTACTCGGTCTTGTACCTCATGGACACATGTAATTTCAGTGCATTTTCTTGTGATTATGTAATTTACTCTGTATATACTGACGTGTTATTTTATATGTCGGCCTGCTTGGCCATGTAACATATCCTTTCTGCTGCGCCCTGATGCTCCTGGGTCTTGTGCGCATTATAAATAATAAAACTAAACTAAACTAAAAATGCTAATTACTTGCACATTTGTGAGATATTGCAAAGATACACGCCCAGTGTCTGTAACATCGAGTTAATGCAGTAGAATTGTTTTATATTGCATATTGTGTTTTACTGATGAACAGGTTAATGCAACAGTATTGTTTTTAATTGGACACAAATATAGTGTTGCACTGCTGAACGTAGTGAAAACAATCTTTAGTATCAGTAGTAATTGTTATGAATCCTGTGGAGTCCTCACAAAAACCCTACCTAATGTCTCCTCCCAGGTGACCATGAGAAGGCACCCGCTACCTGATCCCGACCCTGGGGGTGGTATTAGCCAGGAGGATCACTGGGGAGGAGAAGTCCCCAAGGGAGCAGAAGACTCTGTTGGGAGGGACGCTGTATTTTTCTTCCTCAGAGGAGAAAGAGTCAGTAGTGCTTGAATATGTAATGGATTGCTGTCAGAGGGAGATATTTTTTCCCAACGCTATTTGTCTTGATAGTGGTAAAATCTGTTCTCACCAATCCTGTGTTGGGAGTAAGAATCTTCTTCCCAAAGTTAAGCATACATGTAGAGGTGAAAGCTCCCATGTTCAGCAGGGGAACATTAAAGTTTATTTTATTTATTGAGTATTTATAATACACCTATACACAATGTGTTTTGAGGCGCAACAAGATAAGATGGTGGGGGAACAGGAAGAACAAAACAAAACAATCCTACTAGGCCTTGTGACACTCGGATCGTGCAAGTGCAGTAAAGAGAAGTGGGAGAGGGGAGGAGGGAAGTGCTGGACAGTGCAGAAAAGCCTGTGAGAAAGTGAGTGCCAGGAGAGGCCAGGAGGACAGAGCCAGGGGAAGTAGAGAGTGCAGGGGAAGAAAGGCCCACAAGCTAAGTGCAAGGTAAGGGCTGAAAGGGCTACAAGGTTGCAGGCCTAGCCAGGCTAGTGCAGGGGTAGGGGCCCAGAACGGCAGTGCAGATTGGGTGTCCCAGGCCCCAGAAAACCTTGTGAATGATCCGCATAAAACTGGATGTTAGGAGAGAAGATGGAGATCAGAAGGGCCAGAGGAGCCAGGTAGATGTTGAAAAGCCAAGGTGAATGGATAGAGCCCGGACGGACTCGGCAGGTGGAGAGTGACATGGTGGAGAGAAAAGGACCCAGTTGAATCTGGGAAGGTGAGTCCAAGAGGAAGGAGGTCAACCAGTCCAGAGCCAGGTCCGTTATGCCAAGGGTATCACAAAGCCGATTTATCTAGGTGGCAAGATTGACTGTATCAAAGGCAAAGGAAAGGTCAACAAGAATGAGAACGGAAGGCGAGCTGGAATAGAGATTAGAGAGCAGGTCTTCACGGGTGTTCAGGTTCTGGTAGCTCTGAACCCAGACCAGTGGAGGGATTATACAAATACAGCGACAAATAAATGTTGTCTATACCGAATACGGCGCCGTACTAAATTCCTGACCCACCCATTATTCTGACTAATAGGAGCAGGAGTGTCCCCTGCTCTCCTTAGTCTGAGTAATGGAGGTATGGGGTTGCAGGGTTGTCCCCCGCTTCCATTAGATGGTAGCGGGGGACAATAATGAGAAAACGTTTAAAAAAAAAAAGTTTCCTGCAGTGCCAGTTCCGACCCACAATAGTAGGAGAGAGCTAACACTGCAGGGATATGATATGATATGATATGAAATGATATGATATGATATGACACAAGTGTTTCGAGGCACGATACAGGAGAAACGGCAGCACATACAGAAGTGTGCCACCGAAAAGATAAGTGGGTAGAGGCGGAGGCGGGAAGGGCGATGCAGTGAACAGTGATATATGTGATCACTGCACTGCGCTATGATGAAAGTCGGCTTTTTGAAAAGGAAAAAACACATTGTGGCAAAGCCATGAGGCTGACAAGGAAAAGTAAGTAAGCCAAGTAAGTTTGAACCATCACACAGGTAAAGATAGAGAAAAAATCTGTGTGGGCTAGAAGGTCTAGAGTTTCTGGTTGCATGACCTGTACCAGGTGGACTGTATGGTCTAACAACTCTACCTAGACCGGAGAAAACTTGTTTGTGAAAGCGAAAGAGGTTGCTGTAGTGAAACAGGAAAAAGCAATCTGAATGAACTGTTAAGAAACCAGAAGAGGTATAAAGTTGATCTGTAACTGATTTTGAACATTGAGAACTTGAGATTTTGTGAACTTTGGTGCTGTCTTGAAGATGGAAACCTCAAGACATGTTTTGGAACTGTGCTGTCTCGAACTTGGGGAAGGGAACCCTGAGACTTTGTGAAACTGTCTTGAACTTGGGGAAGGGAACCTCAAGACTTTGTGGCACTGTCTTCAACATCGAAGTACGCGCTATAAGTAGCGCTGGTTGCTGTGGGAAATCGCTGCTGAACACGGACTTCAACTTCCATCATTCCTCTTCTGCGGACTTCTATGGTGGCCCCGCCCCCTTTCCCAGAAGTCTACTTTACCTGAGTCGCGCACGCGCGTATCGAAGTACGCGCTCTAAGTAGCGCTGTTTGCTGTGGGAAATCGCTGCTGAACACAGACTTCAACTTCCATCATTCCTCTTCTGCGGACTTCTATGGTACTTATCCCTCAACACAGAAAAGGACTTAATATATGCCAATATATATGTATACTTATACGTACTCAAGATACTAATATAGTATATATTTGTATTTACTTAGGTGGCCCCGCCCCCTTTCCCAGAAGTCTACTTTACCTGACTCGCGCGCGCATCGAAGAACACGCTCTAAGTAGCGCTGTTTGCTGTTCGCTGCTTCAGTGATTGTGTTGTGTTGTCGAGTAAATATATTAAATCGGCCCTCTGGTTTGTATCGGAGGAGTGGATTCGGTGCCTTAATTGAAATCCTGAATGGTGAGTTCATGAGCTCTCTCGACTCTTCTTACTTTGTTTACCTGTACAATTGAACGGACGTTGTGCCTACTATCATCGCAGTAACATAAATCCCATTCATTAACTTCCTGCCTAAGCTGATTAATCTTCTTCTTGCTGTATACTTGTTGAACCCCCCACGACACTTGTAGCAATGGCAGGCGGATTGCGGAGTAAAGTCAACGATTTAGGTACTTTTGCACTTACATCTTTGAGCATTGATTCTATGGTTTGTCGCATCCGTACATCTTACATTGAACCTGATGCCCCAGAAATATTGGTCCCAGGTACTTCGGGAGAATAAACGGCTTCTCTAAGATCTCCATCTCATGTGGTCATGATACACGCCACTGATAAGAGCTCATCTGCTGCTGCTCTATCTACTTATTCCCCTCCACCTAGGAAATCGTATAGCTCTGTAGGTCACCCTCCAGATGAAGCATATAGAAGCTGTTCTGAATCTCCCTCGTCCAATAAACACTCTAAGGACCAACATGATTCTACCATAAAGAATATGGTTGCCCTTGAAGCCCAGGTGTCCCGTGCCATTGGCATGCTAACTCCACATGTCTTTGGATCCTCTAAAATGAGCCAACGTGATAATCTACACACAGTCTGCGACCAAAGTTTTGCAAATGACTCTGATAGGGTAGTCGTCACGACTGTAAATATGAAGTGTTACCCCCGCGCCTATCATACTCCCCGGAATTGGGCGATGTTTTCAATAAGCCGACTCAAAGTGAACGATCCCATGGTCCTATTGACACTTCTGAGAGCGATTCACGGTCTCCAGGTACCTTCCCGGTGATCATAAAAATACTTGATTTACTGGATAAGGGTCACGACTTAACCCACCTGGAATTGAAGGATATAAAAGGGATTTTGCATTACTTATGCTCTAAAATGGATAAAATAGAAGGGTTTATAATTGCTGCTGACACTTTAAGGAAAATTAATAGTCCGCTCACTCTCTCTGATCCAACACAATGTGAAAAAGGTACTCAATATTGCAATGAGGCATTGTCTCATTCTCCTCAGTTGTCAAATGTTCTCGCATCCACTGCGCAGTGCAATTGTATTCATGAAATCAAAGAACTTAAATTATCAATTGATGCTATGAATTTGACAATGACTACTCATTTTGCTAAATCGGTCGTATCAGTTGATACACCGGATAGTCCTCTATCTTGGTGAAAGCTCTTAATGAACAGAATCAGATAGATAATGATTGCACGCCTAGAGAAGAGAAATTTTCCTTCCTGTCCCGTCGCGCAAAAAAAACCCATTTAAGAGCAGTGAAGCGTTATGCTAAGAGGAGAAAAGAAGCACTGGTTAAAAAGCCTGGAAACAATGCGGCCAATACTTCCACATTGCAGTTGAAGGACGGTTCTCAGATCGTCCCTCAAGAAACTGCGATATTAATTTCTGATGAAGAAAGTATTGATCTTCGCCAATTATCACAAGAAAGTCAGGAGGCTTTAATAACGACCCCAAGTGCGATATCAAAAATAATATCTCGAATTAAGAAGAGTGAACCCATTATAAAAAAAAAGTCATCAGAATCGGTGAACCTGTCTAATCTAAAGCCTGTCCAAGATTATACCTCTACTAAAATCTCTCTGAATAAGCCTGAAACTGGAGAAATTGGAATTGAGGACAAAATGGCAGAAAACACCTCCATTCCACATGCTAAACTAAACCTAAATAGCTATTTTCCGATTTCAAGAAGATCCTGTACCTCGAGAAAAGACATGACAAATAAACAGTTCCCTGCTACCAACAATCTTGAAGGAAATAATGATTCCACCCTGCCGATGAGAAAATCATACAGTGCTGCATGCACTGTTATACCAGGCCCACCCCGGTCTGACTTGCAAATGAATAGTACTAGTGAATGTAACATTTATAAAATGGCAAACGGCGAGGGTAAGGTCTGTCAATTAGACTCTGTTCTCGATCAATTAACGACTCCCTTTCCAAGTACGTCAAACGGCAAGATCAAGGCCCCCTCCGTACCGAATGAGTCGATTATCGGTCCCTCTGTTGTGTCTAAGACAAATAACTTAACCCAGAGTGGGGCCACAAAAACCATCTTTGCTCCAACTCGTATTTCCATACATGGCTCTGCACTTAGCAGAGCCCTCCCTGAAATTACCACTGAGGACCTAGTGAAGTTAACCCAGAGTGAGGCCACGAAAACCATCTTTGCTCCAACTCGTATTTCCATACATGGCCCTTCACTTAGCAGAGCTCTCCCTGAAATTACCACTGAGGACCTAGTGAAGTTTCCTCAGGATACTTTTGAAACACTGAGGAAAAACTTCAAGGATAGTCCATGTAATGCCGAATCTTTATTGAAAACCCTACTATCGCTCCCAAAGGAGTCAACCAGGGTGGAAATCTTGCCTCCGTCTCGAATAGAACAGAAAACTACGGAGAACTCTTGTCATGACATACTTGAGATGCTGAGAAAGGCGTTATATGAGGGCTCTCTGAAAGATATTACATCCACGCCTGTGTGTCCTTCAAATTCATCACAGATGAATAGGGAGGAAATTGTTCCTCCTATTAGAACAGAAGAGTAAGTCCCTCAGAATGTAACTGCCCCTGAGAAAAAAATTATTTCTTATTGGCCTTGAAGGGGATAAGGCCTCTACTGTGGGGAAACGTATAAATCGTTCTTTCATTTTGGCCCTATTCTCACGAATTCCTCAACTGAGAATGGTCAAATCAGAAGACATTCTGAGAGTTTCAATAGCACAGTCGAATAATTGCAGAGCTGTATGTTACCTGAGCTCCGAGTCCATGTTGAAGTTTCTTTGGTTTAATCGAGAAGAGATTAAAAATCAAGGATTCAGTTTATCAACCTTTGAATTGGAAACAACTGTTGATGATTTCTTGGCATATACAAATCCTGCTGTTGCTGAGACATCAACGACAGGTTCGCCTGTTAAAAATTCTAATGCCAACATGGATTGTGACCTACATGCGATACTGACTCACGTAGCTACAGTAAAAGGTATTCCATGGCTTGAACCTATGCTTACCGCCATCTTGGGGTCAAAAAATCTGTCCCCTACCTCGTAGCATATTGAAAACACTGTACTAAAGGTCTTATCATGGAACTCATGCGGCTACGCAAACTTTAGGGGTTGGTTCTCACCGCTTATGCCAGAGAATCACCCTACAATTTTATTAATACAAGAAACAATGAAAATGTGTTCCTTTACTATTCCGGGGTTCACTACGTACTGTATGCTAGCAAAAAGGTCTCAACAAGGGAGACCAAGTGGGGGCCTGGCAATTGCAATAAATAACTCTGTCAATTTCCTATCAAAATGGATATGGGAATCGGCGAGCCTCCTCAGTGTACTTCTTGAGACCAAATCGCCCAAATATCCCTCAATCTTAATAATGTCCCTATATTGGAATCCCGCTGTTATTTCGATTGACGCCATGCTGGATGAACTTGATTACTGTTTAGAGAACATATCCAGCAAATACCGATCCTTAGAAATAATTATTGGCGGCGATTTCAATTGTGATGTCAGAGATCCGAGTGAGTCTGGTATATCTAAACCTTCTATTCTATCAAGAGGAAGAGGAGTAAAAATTTGAGAATTATTGAGTGACTGGGACATAGATATGGTTGAAAGGGAAGATATTAAAACTCAAATCACTTGGTCCCGGGGTAATAAATCATCAACGATTGATTTCATATTTGTCTCACGCACCCTTGCTCATCTTTCATCATCTCTTCACACCAGTAGAATTCTATCTAGTGATCATGCATGTATTTCATGTACTTTGAAATTGGAATGTGAGTTACTGCCTGTTGAACCAGCACTAGCTTTAGTAGAGACAGATCGTCCCAACCACTCTATTAGGTGGAGTCAAGGTTTGTGTCAGCAATTCATTAGACACGTTACGCTTAATCTGTGCCTAATTGACCAAACAAATATGAAAGTAAACATGTCTTTGATTAACCATTTTTCTGGATTGATCAATAATGCACTTGCCCATTTTAGTAAAAGGTACATTAAAAAAGCTCACCCCCATTCCTTTGACCCAAATTGTAAGCGCTTAAAAAGAGGGAAAAATAAAGCACTTAGACAACTTAAAACAATGGGCCATGATGCAATAATTACGGGCAAGATGAGATCACAAATCTTGAAGTCATACAAACATAATCTCAAACATCTCTGCATTCTTAAATACAATAGAGAAAATTGTGATTTAATATTATCTATATCTTCACATGATACCCGAACAATTTGGCGCACAATTAAAAGTGATGACAAAACGGTTGTATCATCAACATCTAATTGTATCTCTGATCAAATATGGCGTGATTATATAACTACTAAATATCACATTTCAACAACATTTGAGGCTATCCCAGATGTCACACTGTGTTATAGCAAGATTGTACGCTTGGAATGGTCTATTGAAGACCTCAAATGGGCAATC
Organism: Ambystoma mexicanum; assembly: GCF_040938575.1. Classification (NCBI taxonomy): domain Eukaryota; kingdom Metazoa; phylum Chordata; class Amphibia; order Caudata; family Ambystomatidae; genus Ambystoma; species Ambystoma mexicanum. The sequence continues at coordinate 278,791,248 of NC_090933.1, read as the reverse complement.
TCAAAATTATCCTACTCGAAATCACCCGGTCCTGATGGCCTCCCGCCATGTCTCTACAAAGCGGACCCTGAATTTTGGGCGGAAATCCTGAAAATGAAATTTGATTCCATCATCAATATGGGTTCCATTCCATCTTCATGGGTATCAACAAACATTGTTCCGATATTTAAAAAGGGCGATCCGACTCTACCTCACAATTATCGCCCAATTTCTTTAATTGATACTAATGCGAAGTTGTTTGCAATTCTTCTTTTGTACGAACTTGAAAGATTTATAGCGGAAAAAAATCTTTGTTCCAAATACCAAACAGGTTTTAGGAAGGGTATGAGTACTTCATTAAACCCAACCATTATGGCTCACATGATAGCGGGTACAAAGGAAAAAAATTCCTATCCTGTCTATATAGCCATGATAGATATGTCATCAGCGTTTGATAATGTGGTTAGGAACCTCTTATGGAAGAAAATAATGACCATGGGAATTCCTATGGTATTGCTCTATTGGTTCATTAAACTACATACTAATACTTCCTACAAAATAAAAATTTCCGACAATGGCAGAACTACTCCCCCCATTGCTACATCTCTCGGTCTGAAACAAGGTTGCAATCTTGCAGCAACTTTTTTCAATCTCTATCTCTCAGATCTTGATAAGGAATGGGAACACTGTAACCTGTTTTCTGTTAAAATTGGGGCTCTTCGCTTAAAATGGGTAGCCTTTGCAGATGACATTGTCATCCTTGATCCTACTCCAGCAGGACTACAATCAAAGCTACTCCTTTTTGAGGAATTTGCAGTCGCTCATAATTTGACTCCTAATCCAGCTAAAACAGCCATCATGAAATTTGGTATCACCGCAAACACCAATCGATGCAAATGGTACATCATGAAAACCCAAATACCTAATATTACTAGTGCAAAATACTTGGGGTACAAGCTTTCTGCTCAAAACTCGATCAAGGCATGGACAGACCTAATCAGAAATAAGACCCGCCCCCTCACGTCTCAAATTAAAACAATACACTCTAAATATTGTAAATTTTCATTAACACAAATGATAGATTTTTTGACGTTGAAAATTGAAAGTGTCATTTTGTACTCCCTTGTGTCCTCTTCAATGCTTTCTTCCAACCCTCTTTCCTCCCCACTCTCCTCACCTGATTCTAAGTCCTCCAGATGTAGCAGTCGATGAGACAGGTAATCCTTTTCTTTCTTGAGGGTGTAATGCCTGTCTCGGGAGGAAGCCACAGTGAATGCTAGCAAACAGCAGTCCTTGGGCCCCCTTCCCGCGATCAGGCTGTGCAGAAGGGAAAAAGCTGTTACCGGCGGAAAAAACCCTTCCGGCGAGTGGATATGCCGTGTTGCACGAGAAGTCCAGGATCTGAAGACTGACCAAGTCCTTGCAAGTAGGGGAGTTGACAGAAGCAGGCAGCAGCAGGAACGATACTGGACTGAGAACTGCAGACGAAGAAGCGCCGCTGGAATCCGCTCAAAGAACACACCTTCCACAACCAGCACTGGGCGGAGAAAGGAGGAATAGAGCGGCAAGAGAGAGAGAGGCTTCAGGAGGAAACAAATGGACTCCCGTGGAAGGCCTGCGGAGAAACGAAGCAGGGACCGAGGGGAGCGGCCGGTGAGTAGCAGCGGGAGAGAGGAGAAAAAACGAAAGAGGAAAGAGAGCGAGAAGGCGACCCGCGAGAGGGGCGAGCCAGAAAAAACAGAAGACACGGACAAGGGTGGCCGTGGGAAATAGGAAAACTAGCGCATAGACCCAAAAGTTGCAAAAGAACGCACAGCAAGGGGGTTGCAACGCGACGACCGCTGGGGGAAGCGGAGCTAAGTACCTCCCAGCGGTCGCCATGTTGATAAAACCTCTAGACCGGCAGTCTACGCAGGGGATGGAATGTGGTGGAAGGCCAGCCCCGCCCCCTGTCGAGGATCTGCCAGCGTGGAAACAGGCACCAAGAGCGGCGGAGGATGACAGTATGCCCTCCTCCAGACCGGGGCACCCCCGGTTTGCCGGGAAATGGGAATGAAAACGTGCAAGCAACCGGGGAGCATGTATGTAGGAAGCCGGTTCCCAAGAGTCCTCCGATCTTGGATACCCCTTCCATGAAATCAGGTATTCCAGTCTCCCTCGGTAATATCTGGAATCCCGAATAGCCGAGACTTCATATTTATCAGAGTGTGTCTCTTGAGTAATTTGTTGGTCGGGAATGGGTCTCTGGTAGGAATCAGGGATAAAAGGCTTAAGCAGTGAAGCATGAAAAACAGAATGAACGCGCCCCAAGTGAGGGGGTAGTTTTATCCAAAAAGAGACAGGGTTGATCTTAGAAAGGATGGGAAAGGGCCCCAAAAACGAGGAGAAAGTTTAGAGGGATGCACCCAGCGAGGTAGGAATCTGGTAGACAACCACACCATGTCACCTTCCTTCCAATCCGGACAAGGCCTACGATGTTTATCGGCCTGAGTCTTATTGGATTTCCGACTCTCCTCCAAACATTGTCTGGCCATGGTATGGGCCTCGGCGATGGACTGCAGGACTCCTTCTGCCGTCGGGGAGTTGGTAGGCAACGGCACTAGGGGAAGAAAGGCACGAGGATGTACTCCGTAAGTGCAGAAGAAGGGAGATTGGCCAATGGCAGAATGCCTAGAGTTGTTGCACATAAACTCAGCCGTAGAGAGTAAGGAAACCCAATTATCCTGAAGTTGGTTGCTATAACATCTCAGGTACTGCGCCAATGTAGCATTCAGGCGCTCTGCCTGACCATTAGTTTGGGGGTGATACCCGGAGGAAAGAGCTCGTTCCATACCCAGACGAGAACAAAGTGCTTTCCAAAACTTGGATACGTACTGACTGCAACGATCTGAAATGATCTTATCAGGAAGACATTGAAGTCTAAAGATATCCCGGGAAAACACTTCAGCCATCTCTGTGGCAGTAGGCAGACCAGGTAAAGGGGAAAAGTGAGCCAATTTGGTCATGGTATCAATAGTCACCATGATGCATGTGCAGGAGTTGGAAACCGGGAGTCCGACGATGAAATCAGTGGACACCAGACCCCAAGGACGTGTAGGCATTTCCGGTTGAGTGAGAAGGCCTAGAGGCTTTCCAGTAAGAGTTTTAGTCATAGCACAAACCGGACAAGCATACAAATATTCCTTGACGTCCTTCTTAATTTCTGGCCAGAAAAAAGACCGAGCAACCAGTTCCGTGGTGTTATATGTACCACGATGTCCGGCGGTGAGTGCATCATGACACCAGCCAATGATCTTCCGACGCCGAGGACCAGCAGGGATATACAGGCGATTGTTCAGGTATACCAGACCATTCTTCTCCGTATATGGCTTTTTCTTTTCTTTTTGCAGCAGTTCTGATCTTTCCGAAATCAACCCGGACTTAACCTCTTGGAGAAAGGTGTTGACAAGAGCCAAAATATTGCTTCTGTGGAACATTGGTTCTCTCACAGGTACCCTAGCTTCAAGGGAATCCTTCCTAGAGAGAGCATCAGCCAGTTTATTAAGGGTGCCGGGTAGGTAGGTGATGCATAAATCGTATTGGGCAAAAAAGTAAGCCCATCTGGCTTGCCTGGAGTTGACACACTCCATAGTCTGCAGGGCCTTCAAGTTCTTGTGATCCGTTCTGATAATGACCTTGTGGCGTGCTCCCATCAAAAGATGTCTCCAAACTTCACAGGCCTGCTTTATTGCCAAAAATTCCTTTTCCAGAACAGAATAATTGAGTTGGCTGGGAGACAAAGTTTTGGAAAGGTAGGCTATGGGGTGTTCTTGGTCGTCAAAAGACTGTAATAGAACTGCTCCGATAGCCATAGCGGAAGCATCTGTCTCAACAATAAATTGTCTGGTCGGGATGGCGGAGAATGGGAGCTGAATAGAAGAGGTTCTTGAGACGACCAAAGCTTTGTTCTGCTTCATCAGTCCAGTGAAAGGGGCTGACCTCTTTCTTGAGCAGACGAGTTATGGGAAGTACAATCTCTGAAAAGTTAGGGATGAAACTGCGATAGAAATTCGACAGCCCAAGGAATCTCTGTACCTCTTTCACATTAGATGGAGAATGCCAATCGAGTATGGCAGCCACCTTGCCCGAATCCATGGAAATGCCTTCCTTAGATAGAATGTATCCCAAATAAGGCACAGAAGATTCGGCAAAAACACACTTCTCAGGTTTAACTATAAGTTGATTGTCTTTAAGTCTTTCCAATACCTGTTGCACATGTGTCTTGTGTGCTTCCAGAGTGGCAGAAAAGATCAATATATCGTCTAGATAGATTATGACAGAGACAGACAACAAGTCTGAAAACATTCGGTCCATGAACCTTTGGAATGCTGCTGGAGCGTTAACCAAGCCAAAAGGCATAACCTTATACTCGTACAGACCAAAGGGGGTACGGAAGGCTGTCTTCCACTCGTCCCCTTGGGAAATCCATAGTAAATGATAGGCATTCCTTAGATACAGTTTAGTGAACCAGCGTCCTCCTTGAACTGCTTCAATTATTTCGTGTATTAACGGCATAGGGTACCGGTCCCGGATAGTCACTTTATTGAGGCCTCGTAGTCTATACAAGGACGTAGGTCAGTGGAATCTCTTTTCTTTATAAAGAGCAAAGACGCTCCTGCCGGGGACTTAGAAGGTTGTATGAGCCCATTCTGCAGATTGACTTCCAAATAGTCCCGCAAAACTTGTTTTTCAGTTTGCGTCAAGGAAAACATCCTTCCGAACGGTATCAGTGCGTTGGGTTCCAAGTCAATGGTGCAATCCTCTAGCCTATGAGGAGGCAAGGTAGCAGGTCTTCTTTCAATGAACACCTCCTGGTAGGGAGAACAGTACAATGGTAAGGCATGTACGCCGGGTTGCTCCTTGGCCAGTACTGTCATGGTCCGTAGATCACTTCTGCTGGAAAAACAATGGAGCTTACAATATGAGGAGCAGAAGTTTAGTTGGTTTTCTGCCCTGTTAATGTACGGGTTGTGCTTCCTAAGCCAGGTAATTCCGAGAATAACCGGGAAATGAGCAGCTCGTATTATGTCAAACTTCATATTCTCAGAATGTTGAAAGATGGTCACAGGCAGTGTGAGTAATGGGTCCTGAAGGGAGGGGTGATCTATCCACACCCTCCACCTTTTGATCTTCGATGCGGGGCAGTCTGCGGAGGCCCACCTGTTTGACCCATAAGGTGTCTACAAAGTTCCCTGCCGCTCCGCAATCCAAGAGTGCGAGGCACTCAACTGCCTTTGCATAGACATTGATGAGCACAGGAAGGACGATGAGTCTTGAGTCATCCTGGAAACTGGGAGCTGAGATCGAGAGAGAAACATAGGGACTGCAAGTCAAGCTCGAAGCCCCTCAGAGCCAGGTCCCTACTGGCACCGAGGTAGCCCGTTTCACTGTTTCTTCTGAGGAAGTTCGGAACATTCTTTAAGAAGATGTTGATCTGATCCACAATAGGCACATAGCCTCTTCTCTTTTCTTTTCCTTCTCTCTGCTGCGGACAAAGGTCCCCTCGTAGCTCCAATCTGCATGGCTTCCTCAGGAAGGTGAGAAGAAGAAGAAGTAGTGGAGGAGGAAGTTGAGGGTTCAGTAAGATAGGTTGTCGATCTGTGTTTACGACGTTCCAAATGTCGCTCCTGTAGGCGGTATTCAATTTGTAGAGCAGCAGACAGTAAATCCGGAAAAGACGGTGGTCGAGGAGTTCTAGCGAGTTCATCCTTGATCTCCTCTATGAGACCCCTCCGAAAAATGGCGTATTGGGCTTGCTCCAACCATCCGGCTCCTGCCGCCAATGTTTTGAATTCTGATATGTAAATTAGAATTTCCGACGACCCCTGCCGGATATCCAACAGATCCTCACAAGCCGTGTATGTCAGTTCAGGCCTTTCAAAGGTTTGTTTTAATAAGGTTTGAGATCCGATGAAATCCTGTAGTATTGGGTTGGCACTGGTAACTAGCGGAGTAACCCATGTCAGAGCGTTACCGGTCATATTAGAAATCATAAACCCAATCTTAGTTTGGTCAGTAGAAAACAAACGCGGTCTGAATGTGAAATACACTATGCAAGCTTCCAGGAACTCCTTGACCTTTTTGGGGGTCCCATCAAACTTTCCTGCAGAGAGTGCCATGACCGGTAGTTTCGGCGATGGGGGTTCACGTGTCGAGATCATCTGTTTCAAAACAACATTCTCCGCCTTTACGGTCTGGAGCTCTTGGGACATGCTTTAGATTGCCTTCCATAATTCTTGAATTTGTTCTTCGGCTGACATCTTTACTGGGTAGCGTTGCAAACTGTCCTCTTCAATGCTTTCTTCCAACCCTCTTTCCTCCCCACTTTCCTCACCTGATTCTAAGTCCTCCAGATGTAGCAGTCGATGAGACAGGTAATCCTTTTCTTTCTTGAGGGTGTAATGCCTGTCTCGGGAGGAAGCCACAGTGAATGCTAGCAAACAGCAGTCCTGGGGCCCCCTTCCCGCGATCAGGCTGTGCAGAAGGGAAAAAGCCGTTACTGGCGGAAAAAACCCTTCCGGCGAGTGGAGATGCCGTGTTGCACGAGAAGTCTAGGATCTGAAGACTGACCAAGTCCTTGCAAGTAGGGGAGTTGACAGAAGCAGGCAGCAGCAGGAACGAGACTGGACTGAGAACTGCAGTCGAAGAAGCGCCGCTGGAATCCGCTCAAAGAACACACCTTCCAGAACCAGCACTGGGCGGAGAAAGGAGGAATAGAGCGGCAAGAGAGAGAGAGGCTTCAGGAGGAAACAAGTGGACTCCCGTGGCCGGCCTGCAGAGAAACGAAGCAGGGCCGAGGGGAGCGGCCGGTGAGTAGCAGCGGGAGGGAGGAGAAAAACGAAAGAGGAAAGAGAGCGAGAAGGCGACCCGCGAGAGGGGCGAGCCAGAAAAAACAGAAGACACGGACAAGGGTGGCCGTGGGAAATAGGAAAACTAGCGCATAGACCCAAAAGTTGCGAAAGAACACACAGCAAGGGGGTTGCAACGCGACGACCACTGGGGGAAGCGGAGCTAAGTACCTCCCACCGGTCGCCATGTTGAAAAACCTCTAGACCGGCAGTCTACGCAGGGGACGGAACGTGGTGGAATGCCAGCCCTGCCCCCTGTCGAGGATCCGCCAGCACGGAAACAGGCACCAAGAGCGGGGGCGGATGACACCTTGACATGTGTCTTTGTGACTTGAGTACAATCTTAGACTCTATACAGGGATCCATGATTAAGTCAGTAATGCATCTACCTATGTCTGTACCAAACTCAATAATTTGGCATGAAATTGGAATTGTAGCATTATCTGGATGCTGGAAATGGCGCCAATTATCAAAATATGAAAAAATTCATTTTCGACCAAAGAATTCATTATATGAAGATTTGAAGGACATGCTGTATTCATCCACCTCGGCTTCCTTCTTTCAATATCATCTTAAAATGCAACAATTATTGAATTCATTATGCATTACTATTGATGATGTCCATCAGCGTCCAGGTTAGGCTAAGAAAAAGCTTTTCGAACAGGATTGGCGGTTGACTATAGAAAATATTTCCACTTACAAAATGTACAAAGAGTATGGTGAATATCTCAAGCAGCGAATTCCCAGATATGATCATGTTGTTTTATTTCCTTGCTATCAAACTAGAAAAGTTTACATATGGTACAGGTTTAACCTATTTCATACCAGGGAAAGAATTGCAAATTGGAAATATAAAGAAGACACTAAAATAACTGAATGCCGTTTTCCTCTTTGCAATGAACCCATTGAAACGATGAAACACCTGATTCTTGAATGTCCTCATTTCAAATCTATCGGAACTAATCGTTTGATGAAATTTGTTAATATTGAGTATGAGGACTGCTTGGAATTTCTTTGGGCTCGTATGATGTTAGGTACTCATAAACCACTGATATTTGAATTGGTTAACTTGTGCAAGTACATAGAAAAAGAATTGCTTAGTTTTAATAATTAGTTGTTATTTTCTGTTAGATGTGATACTTTTTATCCCTGAAATGAGATAGATGTACATTTTAATAATTTTCCTTTTTATGTGTAAATGATGGGGGGAAAAAATGTAAATTGTTTATCGGATTCTTAAAATAATTTTTTTGTAAAGGTTCTACTTTGTGTAATTGAACCATAAACAAATAAAAAAAACTGTCTTGAACTTAGGGAAGGGGAGCTGAAATGTAGGCCAGGAGCTGGAAGAAGCTCAGAACTTTATTTGGAACACTATTTCTTGTGTTGTTGACATCCCTGCACATTGTTTAGCTTTTGTTGTGAGGGGAAGCACAGGTTTTGGACACAAACATACTTTTAAGTTGAACTTCCTGACTCAGACTTTCCTTAGTTTCTTTAGGTAGGGCAAGTTAGGTCTTCAACCACCCTGACATTTGAGATAGTAAATAATTTCTGTTTGAACTGGGAATTTGTTGTCTGTGTCTTGCTTCATGATGTCTTCACATAGTTTAAATTGTTGTTGATCACATTACAAGACTTTATGAGTTGTATGAAGATAAAACTAAACCACAGTACTTGTAAAAGTATTAGTAGTTTTGCTAGTCATGGCAGAGCAGTACACCAGGACAAGGGACCCTCTAGTACAGGCCTGGCAGGCGGTCGTGGCAGAGCAGTACACCAGGACAAGGGACCCTCTAGTACAGGCCTGGCAGGCGAGTTGACCAGGCAAAAGCCATTGAAGTATTGTGTGGTTAAAAGTGTTGAAGAAGAAGTGGCAAGTCAACAAAAGCTTATTGTAAATCACTGTGAAAACATCCTCACAAATCAACATTGCTGATGCAAGTATGTTATGAACTCTTACAGAATTATCCTGATAGAAGCCTTTTTGTTGTTCTTGATGAACTGTGGAAACCTCCTTATAACTTTGAAGACAAGTTCTGTAGAACTCTTTGCCTCAAGTGTAGAGACCAAAAAAGTATTGAACATTTTGAACTGTTGGTTAAATTCAGTGGAGAGGCTTATTGGAACTATATTTGAACTTTGTTGCAAGACGGGATTTCCTTATTCTTTTGAACTGTCGGTTGAAATTCGGAATGAATCTGAGGAAGGGAGATTCACCCAGATTGGAGAAAGAGTTACCAGGTCTTGAATATAACTGCTGATTTTGTTATATCTGAATTGCCATATGTTACCTTATTGCTTGTGTTGTATGTACAAGTGTGGGGGACAGAATCCTTTTGTTAGAGTGTTTCCTTTAGTTTACTTTAGGCAGGGAAACCCTCGTCAGGTTAGGGAAAGTGAGGTGTTTATCAAACCTTTTTTGAGTTTAATAAAATGGCAACTTTTGAAAAACCTTTGCAAAGTTATCTGCCTCACATAATATGTAGCCATCAATGGAAATAAAACATAGTCTGAGGTACGACGGGGTGAGTCAGATGTCCATCTTTCTGTATGCAGTAAGAATCTTGAATCTTTCTGCAGTGTCATGTTATGTTACTATGATTGGAATGTTGCCTTAAGAGTATGAGAAGCTTTGTTTAGACAACCCTTTCATGCTGCACACTCCAAAGCGCAACTGAACTGTAGACTCAGAAATGTCTTTGGTCTTGCACTCCACTACTCCCCCCAACAGTATGTACTGCCCACTCACCAAATCGCAGAAACTACTTGAGAACATGCTTTTGAAAAGGGCATCTCCTTGCTGTCCAGCATTACATAAAATGTGCATCCGGAAGTGCACGCAAGTGTACGCCTTTGGGCTGGTTTTCCTGTTCATCGTTGCCTGACTGCTGCCTGATTGAACAGTTTCCTGTCTGCGACGGTTTCTCTCTGATAACACTAGTCGGCAAGGAGAAGTACAACTGTACTGAAACCCGCGAATTCCATTCAAGTAACACTTCAAGTAAATAACCCGGGACTGGGGCTCGCGCACCCTTCTTAGGGTGCGTGCTTTTGTTGTTGTTCGCGCTTTTACAAGATTGAAATACCAACAAATTATTCTTGTCTTTCCCGCAGACCCGCCCTGGGATCCGCCCCCCGCAGCCCATTGGTGCAGCGTCACCATAACAATCTGGTGCACGTGCATCCGGAAGTGCACGCAAGGGTACGCTGTTGGGCTGTTAGGGTGTGGGGTGCGGGACGTGGAGTTAGTATGTGCTTTTCTAACCAGACATCTAATGATTTGTAATGATTTTCGGGGCATCTTTTAGTTAACTTTCTCTTCTGTAACTAAGTTATACTTGTCTTCTAAAGTTTATATTGATTGACACATCCTGAGTAATCTGTATATTCCAACTGACAATTGTTAAGACACTTTTTCTATCATGGGTAAAAGTATTAAAACCACAACCATGATGAAGGACCCATGTGCGGACTTCTTTTCAGCGGTAACAATGCGCAGGGCTAGCTTGGCGCGAGCAGTTGTACTACCTCTTCCACCTTCGTGTATTGAGGAGGAAGAGCTTCTGAAATGTCTGCAGATCTGCTCGAACGAATTGAGATACAATGTTGACACTAGTATTAACCATACGGAGCCTATTGAATCCTCTCAATCACTTTATGCTGAAGATTTTTCGATTCATTCAGAGAACGATGCATTAAAACAACAGTGGGAGGAAATGACTGCTAAGCAGAGTAATACGATTATTTTTGCGATACCCCAAGTGTTTTTCATACTGCTGATTTAGAACTTTTAGGCTTATTGAATAACCCTAACATTCCTTCTAATGAGGTTGGGGAAACCACGAAAAATACGGACATTTGCACCATGATGGGGATTTTTAACAGATTAATGCTGTATGAGCTACGACGACAGACGGAAGTATTGGTGCAAATTAATACATCCGTTGAACAGATTCCCTTGAGAGTGAATGAGCTGATACTAAGTCCACTTACCGCATTAAAAATAACCTTAGAAGCTAATATGGGTTTAACGAATCTGGACCCGATAGGTACCCAACCAGTAGTTGAACCCCAGGTCAATAAAGAAATAAATACTATTTTAGACTCAGAAAGTAACATGAAGGATACTGACATGATGGAAGTCGTGACGATGGCTACTTTAGAAAACACTGACAATCCGAAGGCTATCATAACTGAAGGCGAATTGATAATTATACCCAAAACGACTAACATCTTAAATAACAAAAAAAGAAAAAAAAAGGGTACAACAAATAAAATCGAATCGAGGAAATAATTAAATAATATGGCCAAATCATCTCGTAAATATCTAAGAGATTTGACATTTAAAAACGCCATTTTTGAGGCGAGAGATGACATGGAGGGCATGGAGGACTTGGAGGGGCAATCACCATCGATAGTGGGGAGAACAAAGAAGAAAGCACCCAGCAACTCTAGACCGGTCACTCAGTCTCTGATGACTACGGATGACTCAATTTCAGATGTGATGAAAAAGAAAAGTGAGCCGTGTGATATTGCCTCCCAACTGTCATCCCTGAAATCGGGGCTAGTTGATATTTTTGAAATATTTAAAGCAAATTCAATGTCAACTTTGAGTTCGACTATTGCTACTCCTGTGTCTGCTAATATTGCGAAAGATCCAATTGATTTAACTGAACCTAAGGCTAAGAAAAAAAAAAATTAAAAGCCGAGATCTGTATTGAATCACTACCTATTGGTCATGGTTCATGTGTGGACAAGAGACCAAAGATGAGCACATTGAACACTGGGTTGGGTAATAAAGAATGGCATAATAAAGATCTTGCGACCAGTATTCATACGTCTTATGCTGGATGCTTTTCTATGGCCCCTTCTGAGATTGAATTTCCTGCTTTTTTTTTAACACTTTCTTTATTAACATTTCAAATAACAAATCAACACTCCCATCCCTCCCGTCCTCCTGCCCCCCCGCAACTACCCGAAGGTACAGCAATGGAAGGAGGCTGACAAGCAGCAGAATAAAGAACACAGCAGCAATACAGTTTAAATTGCGGGCACCCAAGTGCACAGAGACCACCCCGACCACCCACACCCCAGCAAAACATCCGACTTGGTGTGCCTCCCCTCTCACTCAGGTCCTCCCGCTCTCCCTCCGGCGCAGTCAGGACCACCACCACTCACTTGAAGAGCGCCATCCCAGCAGTCTATGGTGAGGAGAGTCCAGCATTTACCACCGTCGATTGTCGAAGAAGGTATGAAGTATAAATGTCCCACATCTTGCGGTCCCTTCCCCGCTGAAGCTGCATCGCCCCCCACTTAGAGTCCATACCATAACAGTACAGAACGTCTTTTTCCCACTGGACTACCTTAGGACTGTTCTCCCCGCCCCATTCCATAGCCACTCTACGCTTCGCCAGTATCAGGAGAAGGCCCATCAGTTTCCTGGTCCCAGCAGGTAGCAGCTTAGCATACCCCAGGAGGGCCAACACAAGATCCAGGTCAACCTGTCTCCCCACTATGCCCCTGAGCACACCAAAGACATGCGTCCAATACCACTGCAGCCTTTCGCATTCCTATGCCACATGTAGAAACCCCGCATTGGACGACCCACATCTGACACAAGCATCAGACCGCTGGGGAAAATACTTTTTCAGTTGAACAGGAGAGTAAAAGTACTGATGTAAAAACTTAAAGTGAATCACTTTAAACCTAGTACAGACTGCACGCTTTCTATTCATTTCACAATAATAGCTCCATACGGCCCCTGGTATCTCCCTGCCCAGCTCCCGCTCCCACCGCTCCCGTGATAAGGCCACAGTCCTCGGCTCGCCCTGGGCGGCCGCCGCATACAATTCAGATATCACCCGGCGTCCCACCTCCCCTCGTATCAGCTTATCCAACATATCAGTTATGCAAGGTTGTGCAGGGAACGACGGAAATAATTGCTTCAACACCACCCGCAGCCTGAAATATAGAAAGACGTCCAGCGCAGAGAGTACCCCCTTCCCCTTCAGCTGATCAAGAGTTATAAACCGGCCGTCCGGAAACAGATCCCCAAATTTGTGTAATCCTAGCTTCTTCATCAAGGTAACATAACTCCTCTCACTGGTCAGGGGGACACCCGGGATAAATATGACCGGTAGCTCTGGAGAGTATATTACCTCACCCCCGTCTTCCACTCCAGGCGGGACCAGGACCTGCACGTCAGAGCGACCAGGTCCCGGGGTGTGCCCGACCGGCTTGGTGCCAAAAGGATAACAGCCCGCAGTAAGGCGGGGGACGCAAACGCCCTCTCCACTTACACATGTCGTCCCTCCACCACCATTCCGAACCAATAGCGCAGATATCTAGCCTGCGCTACCGTGTAGTATAATTCAAAGTCCGGCAGAGCAAGTCCACCTTCCCGGACTGGAGCTACCAACTGCCTCCAAGAGACCCTGCCCTGTTTACCCGCCCATATAAAATTTTGTACCGCCGCCCGAACATCCCGGAAGAATTTCCTAGGCACTGGGATCGGAGCATTCAGGAATATATAGAGAAACCTAGGGAGGATGGCCATCTTAATCACCGAAATCCTACCATATAGGTTAAGCGGAAGCGAGCCCCACCTGAGCAGTGCCGCCTTAGCCGACTCCAGCGCCTCCAAATAATTCCTACGGTACACAACCCCTTCCTCCCTTGCTATCACAATCCCTAGATAGCGGGTACTAACCAGCTCCCACTGGAACCCACAATTATCAGAAAATTGGGTCGCCGCCGCCGTCAATGGGAAAATAACCAATTTACTAGCGTTAACTGTAAGCCCAGATACCTCCCCGAATAGCATAACAACCCTCATAATCGGGTTCAAGTTGATCTCCGGTTGACGAATGAACATAACCATATCATCCGCGTACAAGGAAATTACCACCCGGTGAGTATACAGCTGAACACCTCAGTGTATATGTTGGTCCCTCACCCGTTCCTCCCATGGCTCTATTGCCAGGGCGAACAACAATGGAGACAGCGCGCACCCCTGACGTGTCCCACGTGCCAGTGAGATAGGTTCAGTAGTAAGCCCATTCACCATAAGCCTAGCAACTGAACCCTTATATAGCAAGGATATAAAGGAGATAAACAAGTTCCCCAACCCTAACCTCCTTAAACTGAGAAGAGATATGGCCACTCTACAGAATCGAATGCTTTATTGGCATCCAAAAGGGCGGCTACCACCGGCTCTTCCGCGGGAAGTGCGGTCATCAAACCAAACATTCTAAGCAACCCGAACGACGTGGATCGTCCCGGGATAAACCCTGCTTGATCGGCCCTAACCATCATGGACATCAACGGCTCCAACGTATCAGACAGCACCGTGGCTAATATCTTATTATCAAGATTGAGCAACGAAATCGGGCGATATGAGGAACAATCGTTGGCAGGTTTCCCAGGTTTCAACAACACCACCACCACTGCCTCCCGTAGGGACTCAGGGAGATGCACCTCCGACACCGCCCGCTGGTAGACCCTCAATAGGTGCGGCACCAGCTTATCGGCAAAGCATTTATAAAATTCGGCAGTAAAGCCGTCCGGGCCCGGAGATTTCCCCCCTTTCAGCGATTTAATGGCCCCAATCACCTCTTCCAAAGTCAGTGGCCTATTCAACCATTCCCTTTGCTCATCAGAGCACCAATATAAGCCCACGTCGTCCAAGTAAGCTTCTATCTCAGCCTGAGTGGCTCGCGAATGAGAGGAGTACAAATCGCTGTAGAATTTATGAAATGCAAGGGCTATTTTCTCGTCCTCAAAACAATCCCTCCCCTCTGCATCAGTGATTGCCACCACCCTATTCGCCCTCTCACGTGCCTGGATAGCCCTGGCGAGCGACCGCCCTGGGGCCTGCCCTTCTCCATACCGTCTAGGCGCTATTCTGTCCCACAGATACTTAACCTCCCTCTGAGCCAAATCCTGAAATTCCTGAAGCTTCTGCATTATTTCCCCCTGCTGGTGCCTCGTAGGAACGGGGCTGCCTCCTGGAGTATGCGCACCTCCTCCTCTTTATCCGCCAATTCCCTCCTTATCCGCCTTAGAATCCCAGATTCCTTAGCTATACACACGCCTCGTATCACGCACTTAAATCCTTCCCACAGGATGGCCTCTGAGTCTACTGACCCCTCATTGTCGACAAAGTATGTGTCAATAGCGCCTGACAATTCCTCCCTGAAAACAACATCCGTGAGCTCCTCGCTTCGAAACCGCCAGGGTGGCCGCGTCCCCGTCCGTCCCAATATATGAATGGACACCAAAACCGGAGCATGATCAGACAGGGTGCGAGCCAAGAGTTCAGCCCCTCGGACTTGTCCCAAAAGTGCCTGAGATACTAAAATAAAGTCCAGCCGTGCAGCGGAACCATGTGGAGCAGAGAAATGTGTACAGCCGTGGATCCACGGGTGCCTCACCCGCCATGGGTCCCCCAGTCCCCACACCTCCAACATACCTCGTATTTTACCTGAGCACTTGCTGCCCGAATGTCGGCCACTGCCTGTACAATCCTGGGTGGCATCCAGGACCGAGTTAAAGTCACCGGCCCAGAAGATTTCCCCCTCTAAAATATCCCCCAACTGCCTCTCCACCCACTGCAGCGAGTCCAGAGTGTCTGTATTGGGCCCATAATAACAAATGAGTGTATATGGCTTCCCCTGGATAATCCCCTGCACTATCAGCACCCGGCCCTCCTGATCCTTCCGGACCCTGGTCAGTCGAAATCCCACCGAACTGTATATCATAATGGCCACCCCTCTGGAGTAGGAAGAATAGGAGGAAAAATATCGGTGGCACCCCCAGCCTCTACCGAACCTAGTCTCACTCTCAGCCGTCAGATGTGTTTCCTGGAGAAACGCCACTCCTATCTGATGTCGCCTTAGATATTGCAAGACCTTCCGACACTTAGGTGGGCTGTTAAGACCCCTGACATTCCATGACATAAGATTAAGAGCTGCCATCAAAAAAATTGTGTGCCCTGGACCTCCCGATTATCTCACCCAGTAAGTATTCCCGCATCCCCCGCCCTGTTGTACCTCCTTCCCCAACCCCCAATAACACTGCATCCCCCAACAGACCCCCCCACCCCTGCCGATAACCCCCCAACCCGTCGGCGATCATCCCACCCCCAACCTCCCCCCATCCCCTTCACCCACCAAGAAACACCAACACCCCCCCAACCAAAGAACCCCAACTACAAAACCCCATCCCCCCCTAAGCAACATAGCTTCTTCTTCCGCTCTAGGGGTAGCCACAGGCCCGACCCTCCATAGCACCCCTATAAATGTGTTGTCTCCCAATCCGTATATAAACTGAAACCCAAATGGAGATGAATCTGTATCATGGCCGATGCGTAACCTGATAGTCAATCTTTCATTGTTCCCTCTTGATCTAGTGGCTCGCGGCAACATATGAGACTGTCCCCTTCTCTCTGGCCTTCCGAAGTATGGTGTCCCGGTCTCGATAGTTCAGTAGGTGGGCTATCACAGGGCGTGGTGGCGCCCCTGGAACCGGTTTCCTCCCGCTCGGCACTCTGTGCGCCCTCTCCACCACACAGTATTGGGAGAAGCCGTCCGACCCCAGAGTCTCCTGCAGTATTTCCTCCACCAGTTTCTCCATGTTGTCCTGGTCTCCCGACTCGGACAAGCCCACAATCCGAACATTGTTCCTCCCCGACCTGGATTCAAGATCGTCCAGCTTCTCCCTAAGCTCTTTAAGAGCTTTCCTGACTCCAAGCATTTCACTCAAAATGGACGACGTCGCGTCCTCGACCCCGGAGATCCGCCCCTCCGCCTCATCTAGCCGATCCCTATGTTTATCCAAGCGAACTTGCATATGATCGACCTTACACGTCAATGTATCAAGCTTCCCATCTAGCGATTGTATTCCGGACTGCAGCTGCAGGAGCATGCCTTTAATATCTTGAAAGGCAGCCGCCGGGTCCGAATCCATCCCCGAAGCCTGCGAAGCGACTGAGTCCTCCACCAATCCACCGCCTTTGACCTGGCCAGACAGCTCGAAACTGAGCTTTGATTGCTGTTTCCCACCTTTACTGGATTTAGACATGATGAGCAGAGCGGCAGAGTCCAGGCACAGTTTTTCGTTCAGAACCGCGCCACTCCTTCCCCCAGTAGGGCGTGGGCGCAGGCCCCCTCAGCACCAACACCGCCACGCAGTACGACAGAGCTACCAGAGGCCCCCCGCTCAGCCACCGCCAACAGCGCCACTGAGCTCCTCAGTTAGGCATAGACCAAGCACACCGGCCGGGCGAGACGACCCCCCACCATCAGCGGCCGAGAGTGCCCAAAAACACACAGGGGCCCCGACGACGGGCCGCGGTCCAGAAGAGATCCCGCGTACCCCGATGGGTCACCCCCACTTTCCCCGGGCCAGAGTCGGGATACGGGCGACCAAGGGGGCCAAAAGACTCGCCCCGCCCCACCCAAAACCTTCACCTAGCAGGCTTAATATTGGTTGTGCTCCATGGAAATTACTGGTGTGCACAGTGTTATACGCCCCAGCAGGAGAGGTTGCAGTACCGATGAATATACCGCACCGTTTCCCAGTTTATCCCAGGCCAGGATCAGTGCATGCCCCAGGTTGGAGGCACAGTGAAGCGAAATATTGCCAACTCTCCACGTAGCACACTCAATGGCAATGGTTCAGCCGAAAAATGCAAGTGATCCTTAGGGTGTGCGAGGAGTCACTGCCCAAGAGTTCCAGGTGCGCGGCTGCTATGCACCCTCAACAGTTTGCCTGCGGGTCCTGCTCGCCACTCGGGATCAATTACACAAACATCGGGCCCAGCACTGTCGCAGGCCCGGAGCGCCGCCGAAGTCCGCCCAACACCACGTTGTGCACGGCTCAGCTCCACCGTCGGCAGAGCCTCCAGTCCCCTCACGCACAGGTCCTCCGGCAATGGGCCGCGCTGCCCCAGCACAGACCTGCACCCTCCTCCAGGCGCCGGCTTTCCCTCCTCCCTTCTCCGCGGTCAGCGGAGCCTCCAGTCTCCTCCCGTGCAGGTCCTCTGGCAATGGGCCGCGCCGCCCCCGCGCAGACCCGCTCCCTCCTCTAGGCGCTGGCACTCTCTCCTCCCCTCTTCACTGTCGGCAGAGCCTCCAATCTTCCCCCGCACAGGTCCTCCGGCAATGGGCCGCGCCGCCCCAGCGCAGACCTGCTCCCTCCTCCAGACGCCAGCTCTCCCTCTCCCCTTCTCCACTGCCGGCGCTCCTGCGGCCTGCCAGGCAGGCGTCCCAGATCTGGCAGAAGGGCCACCCTCTGATTCAGAGCCCTGGTCCACACCAGCTCCTCACTGCTCGTCCGGCACAACACTGAGGATCGACCTATCCTCCGGGGGCCCTCAGGCTCAGAGTCTCCACCTTCCTCCGCCACAGGAGCCGAGAGCCGGGCACCGCCGTGGTCCGCTCGCCAGGCCAGTTACGGCTCCCCTCCGTTGCCCGCGCTAACAACGGCCAGATGTGCTCCCCACAGGACACACAGCGATCAGGGGATCAGGTCACATAATCAGCTCTCCTCAAATGTCACGGAGACCGCCGGATATTAGACCCGATTTGCAGGGTGCTGAGGAGTTTCACGAGCCCGCGGCCATCTTGGTCGGGCTCCCTAGCGCCCCCCTTGAATTTCCTGCTTTAAGTAGCAAGGACCTGTCTATGCCTGAGAGAATTACGTCAAATGTGGGATGCTTGCCCACAGTCGTTGATGTGACTGAGCTTTCTGCCACAACTTATAAAGACCTGCCTCTATCTGAAAAAATTACAACAAATAGTACTGCGAATATTAATACTAAGGGGGACGAAATCTCAATTATTGACAAGAAAATTCTAGAAGACAAACTTTCTCTTAAGGAGAATGGATGGCAATTCCCTTATAATAACCAGAATGCTACATTAGATGCCGAAAGGACTGCTAAAAAAAACCCAGGACTATCCTAGACAGACTAATGATGTCTATGACCTAACCTGCCCTGAGCAATTTACCTAGCCTTATATTGACAACATTGTTTTGGGAGGGGAATCAAATATCTTTAAATTGACCATATACTCTCTCTCTATTTGTGGCTATTCCTGAATTGGCATTAATAACATCTGTGGATATTGTCCTGGTGGACTTTATTCATAAACAGAGGCTTGACTATGTGTGCCTGTTGATTCTGTCGCCCTTGGTAAGAAGTTTGTTGCTAAGGGAAGCTGAATTACTACAGCATGGGGGATTTGACATTTTGCAATACGAACTGCCTTTACAAACGGGTATTGCAAAGTGTCCAACCATGAATGTTGCTGAGAGAAGAGGTGCAGATGTATCTAAGGCTGACTCTACCAACTTGACAACTGATAATATTGACAAACAAGAATGGAGATGGCTTGCACTTTCACTCAGCGAATACATCAGCACCCTGAGGGAATTGGGAAAACCCCTCTAGCAAGGTTGGAAAAATTGCTCTTGCAAGTTGCAATTCGCAGGGGCACCTTCATTTGACTCAAAATATCAAAGTGACATATGTGTTGCAATCTTATGATTTGATATGATTGCAAGAAACCTGGGCTACTGTTGGATTATTATGGGAAGGTTTTGATATTGTACAATTGACTCCAACAAAAGGTGCCAAAGGTAGACCAATGGGAGGACTCTTAATAGCATGTAAACAGACCCTTCAGGTGGTTAAAATCAACGAATGGTCAAGTTTGAATTCACTATTGTCTATGACATATGAGATCAATACTGGTGATACTAATACGCATTTTTGTATTATAAAAGTATATTGGAAGCCGTTAAAACACACGGATATGCAGTTGGTTAAGAAAATGAACAACTTGACCAAGAAAATTGATGCTTGGCGTGTAATTAATGTGAATGGGATAGTAATTATAGCAGGTGATTTGAACGCAGACTGCAATATTGATCAGTTAGAGGTAGATGCGTTAATGTCTGATGTCAAAACGACAACACTAAGGCTAAAACTGGAGCATGTAGCCCTAAATTACGGGGGGCTATCTGGTCCAATTTTATTGAAATCATGGAATTGGCAAAAATTGATAACAAATGTCATACATGGAATGCAAGAGGTAGCAATTCTATTTTGGATTACATTTTTGGTAATGCTGGCCTAGATAAACATATTTCAAAACTTACTGTGGTTGAAATGCCTACTAGCGATCATAATCTGCTGCACATCGATTTAATTTATACAGGTTTAACAGAAAAAACATCATGCTATACCAAGGGTTTGCTTGTGAATTCTAGAGGAAATTGTCACGGATGGCACTCTGTTAAGAGTGGCACAGGGCACTCAGGTAGGGTTTGGGTGGTAGTGCCAAAGTAAGGTGGAAAGATAAGCACACACACAGCTGAAAGTAAAAGAGAACAAAGAGTAGGAAAGTGTAGCAAGGAAATAAGGTACAACAGAATGGATTCCCTCTTGGGGTGTATGCAGATATTGGGAAGAGTGTTCCACGGACCTTAGGAAAAACTCTAGCCTTCTGCACAGTTTGCTATAACAGAGGCCCACGCTGTTCGCTCATGGCTGGGAACAACAGCTGTGGGTGTCGGTAACACAGAAACTAGACAAGGGAAAGGGCAGAGGTTGCCTGCCGGAAACCAACAGACAACCCCTGTACAACTGGGTCTACAAACGATACAAGAGAAGACAATAACAGACAAATCCAGAAATAGGGAAGTCGATGAGCAAACTAGCAGAAGGAAATGAAAGGAAAGCAGTACAGCTGAATTGGACAGGGATAAAGAACTGAGGGTTGAAAACGAGAAAGAAAGCAAGGGAGCAGCAGTCAGGAAACAGGGGGGCTGCAATAACTGAAAGTAATAAATGCAGGTAAACTGTTGTGGATTGCAGAGGGCTGTAGGGTGCAAGGTAGAGAGCTCAGAGGAGCAGGACAGCAAGGAGCTAGCCCAAAGGAGCAGGGCTGTAAGGAAGGGAGCCCAAAGGAAAAGGGCTCTAGGCAGCGGAGTGAAGCAGGCTGCAAGGCAAGGAGCCCAAAGGACAAGGGCTGTAGGCAATGAGGCCAAAAGACAAGGGCTGAAGGCATAGGAGTGTAGTAAGCTGCAGGACAGGGGTTCCAGAGGACAAGGGCTGTAGGCAGCAGGGTGTAGCAGGCTGCAAGGCAGGACGCCCAGAGGAGCAGGGCTGAGGCAGGGAGCCCAAAAGGCTACAGATGTAGGCAGCAGGGTGTAGTAGGCTGCAAGGCAGGACGCCCAGAGGAGCAGGGCTGGGACAGGGAGCCCAAAAGGCTAGGGCTGTAGGCAGCAGGGTGTAGCAGGCTGCAAGACAGGATGCCCAGAGGAGCAGGGCTCAGGCAGGGAGCCCAAAAGGCTAGGGCTGTAGGCAGCAGGGTGTAACAGGCTGCAAGGCAGGACGCCCAGAGGAGCAGGGCTGAGGCAGGGAGCCCAGAAGGGCCAGGGCGGAAGGTATAAGGCAGCAGAGCGTGATCGGCTGCAATGCAGAAAGCCCGGCAGGGCACTGGATCAAAAGCAGGTGTAAGCAGGAACAGCATACAAAAATAAGTAGCTCGAAGCAAAAAGGTGCTGGAAGGGCTCTTAATGCAAGAGACTGAGCTCCTGCAGGCAGCAGCTTTTATACCACCCTGCCCAGCACAGAGGCAGGCTAATTAGTCGCACCTGGATCAGCACACCTGCATACAATCTGCCTCCTCCCTTTCTGTTCCTGAGCTGGTGGAAGCAGAGCTGATCCCCAGGGCTTCTGGGGATTGTAGTTCCTATGATGACAAATAGGAATATCCAGGAATAGATAGTTATAGCCAAGTGCATTGTGGTAAGTGTAGTTTGTTGGAAAAAATAGAAAAGCACCAAAGTCTCGCAAATGGGAAATAAGGTCCAAGAAGTGTATAGCGGTTGATCCAAAAGTTTTCTGCAGATAAATGAATAACAACTTGTCAATATTGATCGCCAATGTATGCGCCCATGGCGCAGGCATAACAGAAATAGAATGAGATGGACCTTTGCTAAAACAAAGAGATTTACTTCTGTCCTCGTCCGGGATTTTGATGAAATGTCTATTGAAGAACGTTTATTGAATCTCTCTACGAGCACTTTTTTAAGACATGTCAATGATATTAGACTTAAATTGGTGGAGGGTAACAATCCCACTGGTAAAAGTAGATGTAGGCATGAATAATAGGGAAAGAAATGCGCTCAATTCTGAAAGATGTCTACATTGCTGATCATACATCTATGCTGATTAAAAAAATAAAACACCACTATAAAAATGGGTTAATTAGCCACAAGGGTATAAGAGCTCAATTGGATTGACGAAAAAATGCTTAATGCCATAAAAGGTAATGACATCTCCAACATTTGGCAAATTATTAACAATGTTGAATTATCCCAAAAAAGATCTGCTATTCACTCAAATTAGTGAAAGAAGATGGCAAGATCATTTTACCAAAATGTATGACAGCAATAAGGTTATTCCTACGGGTGACAACGATAAAGCCGGTGAATGGTATTTGAATAATTCTATTCCAAATATTTCCCGTATAATTGGTAAATCAGAAAATTCTGCTGCCCCTGGACCCAATAATCTATCTAATATAATCCTAAAAACTGACACCATACTGTGGGCAAAAATCCTACATATTCTATATAATGACATACTACTGACCAAAACTATACCTGAGTCATGGAGAATAGCGCTTGTAATTCCAGTCTATAAAAAGGGCTCAAGATTCTCGCTGGAAAGCTATAGACCCATAGCTATTACTGATTCTGAGTCAAAGATTTTTGCCTCAATTGTATTGGAAGAAATGCAAGAATGGATTAGATGCAATAATATACTTGATTCCAAACAGATTGGATTAAAAATAAATATGGGCACTGACTGCGGGGGGTTAATATTGAAAAGTCTTTTTGAGGAAAGAAGGGATTCCTATTTTTGTGGCGTCCATGGGCCTCAGTAAAGATTTTGATTTAGTTGACCGCCCAACATTATGGACGATACTGGGAGAGCTTAACATGCCTAACCATCTTTTGGGGATAATCATAGAACTATACTCCAAGACAAAGATAAAGGTTAGGCTTAATTCTGAAGGTTGACTTACATCAGAGATTAATATCCCCAATGGACTTCGTCAAGGCTGTATGCTAGCAGCAACCCTGTTTAACTTATATGTTTGTAGAGCAGACAAAGCACTAAGGAATAAAGGGTTGGTTGCACCTAGACTAGATAATGTATCGTTCGAATGGTTGGCATATGCCGATGATTTTTTGTTGTTCGAATGTACTAAAGTAGGCTTACAAAGAATGATTAATGCATTTGTTATTTTTGTGTCAGAAATACATTTAAAAATCAATGCATCTAAGACAACTATTATATGCCTGGGTAAACCCCCAAAAAATCGGTTAGGATTCACATGGTATTGTGAAGGCAACCGTATTAAATGCCATAATGCATTTAAATACCTGGGGTACTACTTTATAGGATCTGGTTCTATAGCGATTACAAAAAACCAATTGAGAACAAAAGCAGAGATGGCCCTACAACAAATGTGTAAGCTGAAGACCAAATATTGCAAATATACAATGGTACCATTAAGAAACTTCTATGTTATGAAGGGAATTCCCAGACTAATGTCTGGTATGGAGTTCCATGATTTGGAAAATACCGACTTCTTAAAATCACTAGAAAGTTTAATATGGAAAGGAATTTTATTCTTTATACCTAAATGTGTATCGATTGAGGCAATTAGATACGAGCTAGGCCTTCAATCACTGAAATCTATAATTATGTGGAAAAAAATATTGTTATGGAGGAAATGTCTAACAAATCCATCAGAGGTCCTTTATGCAGTTGCGGGAATGGACCATAATAATACTTATTGTAATGAGCTGAAGGTTAATATGGAGAAGCATCTTACCAATTTAGGTGTCTCCAGTGAAATGATTTTGTCGAAACCCCTTGAAAGTAAAAAAGATCTTGAAAAGTGGCGATTGGCTGTAAGAACAGTATTCCAGTCGAAAACATCCAACCATATATGTTCATTTTGGAAAGAATTTCCAGCAATTGAGGTCTATCTGTTGAAATATCCTTGCTCAAATTTACGAAATGTGTTCATGAGATTCAGGTTAAATAATTTGAGAACAAATTATATTTTAAAAAACTGGAATCTGATGACTGATACATGGGGCTGGTGCAGATTCTGCAAAAATTAGGGTACTGAGGAAACTCTGCAACATATTTTACTTGTTTGCTTAATCAACGTATTTTAT
Organism: Ambystoma mexicanum; assembly: GCF_040938575.1. Lineage (NCBI taxonomy): Eukaryota > Metazoa > Chordata > Amphibia > Caudata > Ambystomatidae > Ambystoma > Ambystoma mexicanum. The sequence continues at coordinate 278,767,108 of NC_090933.1, read as the reverse complement.
ACTTTGAGCAATTTGTTGAGCATTTATATTGTGTAAATAGAGAATTACTGTGGCATCAAATGAGACATGGCAATTCTACTGCTTTAAGGATAAGGATTATTGCCTCTCTGAAATATTTCTGTGATCTGTCCTAACGCATTTGTTTTGAAATAATGTATGAATATATTGAAGATACTGTCATGCACTGCTGTTACAGGTGGGATTTTGAGAAGATCAATGTTCACCTCCCCTTCTTCCTCACATGAATCCTCTGAGGAGACCTTTCGCCGGGTGAGCTTCTTCTTTTATTTCTTCTTTGAGAAGAGAAAGGGTCGTCCTTGGTAAGAAGCCACCCTGATTCCCTGTTAAACAGGGAAGCAGTGGACTCCCTTCCCGCGGAGACCAAATGGAGAGGAAAAAAGCAGCCGCTTAAAAAAACCTCTCAGTAGTGGCAGTGGTAGCAGACTTCCGGGTGGTTCTGCTAGTCCAGAACTGGATGGAAGGAGATCCGTAGCGCGCAGTGTAGGTTCCGAAGGTAGTAGCAGAGATGAAGGGTCCGGGGCTTGAGGCTGAAGGGTGGAGGCCATACTGGAGCCGATGCTTGGGATGGAAACGGGCGTGGTTAAGGAGCGGAGTCCAGCAATCAGGCCAGGTAAATGCAGAGCACGAAGGGAGGCAGGCGACAGACTGCCAGAGCGGAAAGGAAGAGAACCAGGAAGGAAGAGCACAGAGCGGGAAGGAAAGGAGAGCGAAACAGCAAGGGGAAAAGCGAGAAAAGGAAAGTGGAAGAGGCAAAGAAAGGACCCGAGTAGCGAGATGCTCGGGTAGCAGGAGAGGGAGCAGGCAATGAGGCAAGGCAGGCAGAGAAAGCACAAGGAGAAAAAACACGGGAGCACAGCAACAAAGTGAAAGCAACCAAGTAGCAAACACACCGAACACAGAGACGGGCGGGGCTAAATACTGAACCGGCGCTAAGAAGCAAAGAGACTAGACCGGTGGACCAGGAAGTGAGAAACAAACCTGGAACAATCTAATGGCGCCACCAACGCCAAGCGTTCCATAGCCGCCAGCGGCCACCGGGAGACGGTGGCGTGAAAGATACTTTGTAATTCATGCTCTGAAGTTTATATATTTGATCTTATTGTTCGATGGAGAGGACAAAAGCCAGGACTCTTTACTGTCGCTTCAATATTATGCTATACATATATTCTTATTACAGTGAGGTCCCCTGTGATATAAAGCATGTTTTCAGATATCTGAGTTAGGCAGACTGGTTTGACTTTTATTGTTAGAAAAACCTTGGATGCCTTGTTTGTTTTAAAATTTGCTATGTCTAAATGTTTTTTATCTATGTACTGTTGTTGGCTATGATTAATTCACATCTAATATGTTCTTAAGTTTATAAATTTGTATTGTCTTTTGATGAAATGTTTTTGTAAAGGTTTAAATAAACCAAGACAAATAAACAACAAAAAAAACATAAAATTCTAGCACACCATACTCCATGTTGCTTCTAGAGAGTTGACTGTAGTCCTCTATGTTGCCCAAATGCGCCCTGATGCCCCCTTTAAACAGGAGACAACAACCACAGCTCGATCAGAGAAGTCTGAAAAGTTTGGATTATGTAGATAACTCCAAGAAGAGGCAAGCTCAGTCCAAGAAGGATCCAGCCTCACACATCGCTACAGTGACCAAGATAAAAACCTACCAGGCCTCCAGAACACCCAGCAGCTCCGTCTTGGTTACTGCCCCCAGTGGAGACACAGTTTCTAAACCCACCCTAATTAGAGAGAGCCTGTTGTTTCACCTCGGTTCCCTGCCTATACACGCTGGCTGTTTGAGGCCAATTGCATCCCAGGGAGAAAGGGGGGACGGGATTGTTGTCTCCTTTCAATTCTGTATTGTTTCAACACACCCACACTCAGGGGTCAGGAAAAGACATACCCATACATACCATGTCATAGTTTAGAGAGTTAGGGATGTAACATATCTGGTCCCTCCTGCAGAAACTTCCCTGAAGGAAACCCAGCCCTTCATCTTAGTGGCAGCTGCAAGAGCCAATAAACCATGGAAATTGTTTACATTGCACTTTAAAGATAACACCAGAGTGGATCAAGGTCAATGAGAGACCTGTCAGGAGCCTTTTCAGAACTCAAGAGACAGGAGGAAGCCCTGCAGGCTTTATGGCAAGGGAAAAAAGGCCTAACAAAAGAAACAATCATGCAACCTGAATCCCTAGCGGGAAGGCTCGAAAAGCATAAGAAAGCAGAGAGATCTGAACCACAAAAAGCATCCCTGCAACATGTTTCTATTTGTTACCATAGAATAGGGATGGACATTTAAGAATAGGTTTTGAACTTTTGTTTTAGCCAACCCTTGGAACATTTATGGTGTTAGCAAAGGGTAGTAGGAGGTTATAGGACTTAACACGTTTAGGAGTTGGAACTTTCAGTTGCCCACATATATGGATTATTCTGTTTAGAGATTATGGTGCCTCGAGGGGAGACAAGGATTTATGAAATTAGGAGTTTTACTTATCAGTTGGAGATTGTATTGACAAGGTGCTATACAACTTGGATTAGACCTTTACTTTGTGTTAAGATCCCTTTTTTCGCCATTTAGTTTATGACAATGCCTTTTTGTTTTTAGCATTTCCTGTATACCCTATAGGCATTGATCAAACCTGTAGTCACTAAATTGTAACAATAAAGAGCATTGGTGAAATCTGGTGTCACTTATGTCATTACTTGTCCTTGCCATACAAGCTAACAAACACATGATATGAAATTGGGTGAAACACTGTCCACCACAGGCGCAACACAAATCGTTTTCTAGAAGAAGACACACAATAAGAAAATGAAAGAAGCAAAAACACAAACCGGAAAACACATCTCAACTTCCTGCAAAAAAAGGCTTCTGATTACCATACCAGTAGTGGAATTATCAGCTTTCCAAGTTGACATATTGGAGAAATGTTTATACTTTACTCCAAAATACTTTAACGGACGAGTTGATTTGTAACATTGTTATGTATTTTTGATCAAATCAAGGTTGGGAATCAAATATAGATTCTAAGGATGAATACAGGGAATCACGACCTAAAAGCACTTTTGTTCTAAACAGAATCCTGCACTAGACAGTTTACATCAGGGTGTTTTATGTGAGCTCTTAAAATTGAAACACACACCAAAAAGAACGGCACAATAGGCCTTTTAATCAATTGAAAATTATCAATGGCTTAGATCAATGAAAACATTCCAATTGACTGACAAGGCAGAGCCTTAGAAATCATGTCGAGATCCTTAAAACCAGATTGGCAGAACAAATTCTTCAATTCTAATGGATACATTCAATTGGATTCAGACCCAGCATTAGACATTGCAAATATTATTAATATATTGTTGGAACAAGCAGCAAAATGTGGGTGGATTACTCCAAAGAAAAACATCCAATTTGTCCAAATATTTACCACTTGAATATCACAGAAATCTGCAACACCCCATGGGCACCCAATTATAACATCTATGGAAAGTGTATTGCAACCTCTAGTCAATATACTGATGCTATCTGATCAAATGTAATTAAATGCATTTCAGCATATTTGCAAGATACAGAACTTGTCAGAAAAACTGCCTTGTTTACTGACATTAACAACAACAACATTATAGTTTTCAGTGTTATTTAATATACTTATAGCCAAATGGCTTAATAATGAAACCAAGATTACAAGTATGGGGAATTGCAGCAATAATGTTTGTTGGCCAATAGGGACAGCCAAATTGGAAGTAGTAGAGGAATATGTGTATCTGGCTTTTACTGTTGGCCATAACCTATCATTCAAATCTAAGTCAAAAAGATATATGCAACTAAACTCAGTATTATGTAGCCTTGTTGTGAAAATGGGTGATTGCAATGTCTTTCCTTTAGTGAGGGTCTACTCAGAAAAATGAGTTCTCACTTTACTATGTGGTTGCAACATTTGGGTGCCTACTGACAAGGTCAATGTATCCACTATGGAAAGGACATTTTTGAGGCATAGCTTGTGGCTAAGGTAATCCACCTCAATCCAAATCATTCTGTTGAAGCTCAATCTTTGATCAATGGACTCTGCGGCCTTACAAGAATATCCACATTTTCTGTAAAAAATGTCAAAATCAGATTCTGAATCACTAATGGGCATACTGAAAAATGTTTTCCAACTTTTTCGGAATATGGGTGGTTTTATATGAAGCTAACGTACATGCCTCAACTTCAAGTTTTTCATAACATGAATCTGCCCTCTGACAAATCCTCAAAGGTTTTAAGAGACAATTGAAATCCTATCTTGTGTTGGGAGATCAGCTTAATGACATATCATTTCTGTCTATTAAATCGCTTGAATAGAATATTAGCATTGTTAACATTCTTATTGATTACACTGGTAAGAAAGTGAGAAGAAAGTATACGTTATCTTGTCTTAGCAAGTTCAGAACTTTAACGGTACTAGGGGTATGACGGAACATGCCACATGAAGCACTCTACTGTAGAATCTTCGGAGAAGTCATTCAAAGCCCTAGATGCTTATTCTTTGAATGTACTAAGGAATATCAGCTACTGTATATTTTTGTTAATGCCGGGCTTGAGGCGATGTTGCTTGATAGTGAGACTGTTCGGGCTAAACTAGTCAATAGGAATGTATGAATTTTAATGTTGTAGGTAGCTTATTTGTGTATCAATATATGAATTGAATACTGGCCAGTGTTTTAATTCTGAAATATCTTATAAGTGGCTAAGCATTTGTGTGATAGATTAAGGACATTTGCATTATTTTATCAATTGTGTAGCCATTGATGTCAAATTCTATTCATGTAATGTCTGTATAGTTAATCATCTGCTTGGTTTAATGAAAACTAAAGATGGACATATAATAAAATAAAATGTAAAAAGGTATTGATAAGAAAATGTGTTTCATTCCACAAGCTTTAATGGGCCAAGTACCATTAAAGGCCTTTTCTATTAATTAAATATGTGGGTCGATATTACAGTAAATTTGCACTGGTGTGAGTGTAATTAGCACAAGTGCAAAAATTGCCCAATTGCAAAAAATATGTTCTTTCAGTGCAATTTTCACCAAGGGCACTATTTGGCCTAGTCCTTATCCTTTGCCCTAGTGCAAATATATGTTAAAAGAACATGTTTTTTGCACTTGGGAAATGTTTACCTTAGTGTGAATCGCACTTGCACCAGTGCAAAGTTTCTGCAATAAGGCACTAGTATTGGAAGAAAATCAATATGTTGAACAGAGTGAAGCAACTATGCAAAAATGTAAGGAAAGTGGTTACAGTGATCAAAATTCACAGAAGGTAATTTCAAAATTTGAAAACATTTCTTCCAGCTAATTATTAGAACCACAATCTAAATGTGCATTCCTTGACTTAGTACATTTTTTTGATATTATCTAAAAAAAAGTGTACAAATGAAGAAAACTAGCAATACAATATGGCAGAAAGAGTTATAATGCCAGGAACCTATTGGCGAAGACTGAAGATCAATTAACACAATCACAACAATTGCTGTGATCTAAAAAACAGACACGGTTCCATATGTGTTATGCCAGCTTTGCAATAGTTTAAATAAGGGCAACACTTCCCTTCACCCGTATAGATGAGCAATGATTATTCTACGATCATAAACAACTTGTAATTCACTGAAATTATATATTTATTTCTATTTATTTATTAAGTATAATATAGCCTGGTAGGGATTTCGATACTATACATGTTTATAATTACAATAACAGTTCATCAAAAATACAATACTGTACAAATCATGCATACAAACAACATCAGAAAAATGCTCATACCATATGTTGCTCCCATGTGTAAAATGGCAATTACAATGAACACACACTAAGAACAAAAATAAAACCTAACCATTACACATTGTTAAATATGTGTATCATAGGGATTATTACTTTCATGTTATATTTACATGATAAAAACTTACACAATGGCATACAAATAGCAACATTTTAGTAACTATGACAATAATTATTACAATAAAACCCGATAGACTTCTCCAATTTTGTCCCACAGTTTAACAGTGTAATAGATTAAATTAACATCATCACCTTCACAAAATGTTCGCCACCACCAATTTGACTCCTCATAACAAGGCACCTGTCCATAAGCGTTAAGAAAGATGGTGCAGCTAGTGGTAAGAGCCACACATTCAGTTAACACATGCCTGTAGGATTCATGTACAAGTTGACCACATAGTCTACATCCACTGCGTGCAAAGCTCTCCCATGTAGCCCCCATCCAAAGTGTTATAGATAGAGGTTTGATTAAACTTAATTTGAATATACAATTTAACAATTTAATTATACAGATATGCACGCAGATAACCACTACTACCCATGCCCAATTGATAATGAGCAATATAGTCTCTAGTGGAGTGCTTGCCAAATTGGTTAAAGATTGTTCCATTTCTATCCGACGGATAATAGGTTTGCCAGATTGTGTCACGATTCCTCCCACGTGCACACCACTAGCCCGGGATCGTGTGGTCTCCAAAGCGCTCCCCCACCCCCCGTCTCGCTCATCCCTTTCTCCCTCTCCTCTCCGGGACTCACGTGGATACTCACATGCCATGCGCGCGCGGCCGCGACTGGTCCGTAACAGGACTGCTCTCAGGCTACGGCCGTTTCTTCACTGGCAGTTACCTTCGCGCCTGGGATCACGAAGAACTAGCATCGGGCTTCCGCGTCGCGGGACTGTAAGGTCGCGTGACGCGCTTGCCCGATCACGTGAGCCAGCCGTGCATCATGTGACCAGAAGCGCTCATCACGTGACCAGAAGCCGACTACTACTCCTTTTGGGGTAATTCAGTCCACGTGGGTCCCGGACCTCCCCATTAGGTTCATCATCTCTACCTTGACTTCCTTAGGTAAGACCTTTACGTTTTTCCTAACACTGTGGTCTATTGCTTATTGCTTGGTACTTAATCCGCATTTTCTTGCAGCAGCTTGGGGTCCCAGAGGTTTGCGGTCCCGGATTTGAACATCTCCGCCTGTGGCCTCAACGGCTGCACAGAGAGTGACTTTGGGTTCTCTCTGTGCGGCATTTGGGGACGGAGGCCTCTTCTGCCTACACGACACTCAAGTCTCAACAGACTGTGAAGCCTATTGTCGTGTAGGCAATGGAGGGGAATGCTGAAGATCCCATGACTGCTATAGTCCAAGCCATCACAGTGCTACGAGCCGACATGGCAGCAGCCAACACGGCTATCCATCAACACCTTGACAACATACAGAGTTTCAGACACCCTTTGCCCCCAGATGCGGAGTTCGGAGATACACCCCCTGTCCCTCAACCCATTCCGCCACCGGTTCCCTCCCCTCAGAATCCCATTCCCGTGGTGTTACCCACCCCGTTCCCGCTGGCAGCTCCTGAGAGATACTATGGGGATCCCAAGAAATTCAGAACCTTCCTAAACCAATGCAAACTGCACTTTCTGTGCCAACCTCAGGCTTTCCGGGATTCCACCACAAAAGCATCGTTCACCCTTTCCCATCTGGCTGGTGTGGCTGCTGCATGGGCCAACCCCTTGTTGGAGAATGACAACCCGGCCCTATATGACTTCGATCTCCTTGTCACTGAAATGTCCAGGGTCTTTGATACCAGACACAAAGCCCAGCCCCGGGACCTGGAACTCCTGGACTTGAGTCAGGGTAGGGGTTCCTCATTCAATTCATAACCCGTTTTAACCAGCTTTCCGCTGAAACCTCCTGGCCCGAGAGCAAGAAGGCAGTGGTGTTATATAGGGGTCTCAGTAATTCCATGAAGGTTGCTTTATCGGTAGTCCCTTCGTTACCCACTGCATTCCAGGATCTGGTTGATTTGTCTCTTCAGGTGGACGCACATAGGTCCGAAAGAAGAGAGGAAGCGGGTTTCGCTCAGTCCACCACTCCTCACACGACAGTTCCTTCCCCTGATTCCTCACAAGAACCCATGCAGATCGGGGGCATCCGGAGCCTGATATCTCCCCTAGAAAGGGAACGTAGGAGGGTGGATAATGCCTGCTACTATTGTGGCACACTAGGTCACTTTGTTAAGGAATGTCCGCGACTCCCCAAACTCAAGCCACAGGGTTTTCGGACAGCTCGATCATAGTACCGGGGACGGGATCGAGCAATATCACTCACACCCCGGACCCAACACCCGCTTTCGGGCGGATCCGCCCCATCCATGTACAAGCCACTCTACAGCCCACAGCATCTGTCATTCATCCTGTTACCCTGATTATCGATTCGGGTGCAACGGGTAACTACATCGACGTTTCCTTGGCCCATTCCCTGAATCTGCCCCTCGTGACCAAGACTAGGCCCGAACCAGTACATGCTGTAGATGGCTCTTCTTTGATTTCAGGCCTGGTAAAACAACAAACAGCCCCTTTGCTATTGACGATTCAATCCAAACACAGGGAGACCATAAGTTTTGATCGCATCACCATGCCACAGTTCGGACTCATACTGGGAATCCCTTGGCTTCAGGAACATAACCCCCTCATTGATTGGAAATTGGGTTTGGTTCACTTTGAGTCGGACATATGCCAACATTTCTGTCTTCCCGCAGACACCGTCACCGATAACCCTGCTCAGGCTATAGCTCAGTTAACGGTGCTTGACCCGCAGGAAACATTATCGGATCACGTAGTCGGACTAGTAGCGACAGACATATCCCAAAGTCTACCGGGATATGCGACTGTGTTTGATCGTGGTTCCTTCGAAAAACTTCCACCTCATCGTCCATACGATTGCCCCATCGATCTGCTCGCTGACGCTGTGGTTCCCTCAGGGCAGATCTATTCCCTCTCACCATCCGAGGAATCGGCTCTCCAGGAGTACATTCGGAAGGCCTTGAGCCTAGGGCACATACGGCCATCCACCTCACCGGCAGCGAGCCCTATATTTTTTGTGCCCAAGAAAGAAGGCGACCTGCGCCCATGCGTGGACTATAGACGCCTGAATGCGGTCACGAGGAAAGACCGGTACCCTATTCTCCTCATCACGCCCTTGCTTGACCGACTCACACACGCTACTATCTTCACCAAATTAGACCTACGCGGAGCCTAAAACCTGGTCCGCGTCCATTCCGGGGACGAATGGAAAACCGCTTTCTGTACCCGGTACGGCTTATACGAGTATACAGTCATGCCCTTTGGGCTGTGCAACGCCCCGGCGACCTTCCAGAGGTTTATGATTGACATCTTGAGTGATATCCTAGATGTCTACGTTGTGGTTTACCTCAATGACATCCTGATTTGTTCTCAATCTCTGGAAGAGCATGTACGCCATGTTCGTGAGGTGTTGTCACAGTTGCAAAAACACTCGTTATATGCCAAGCTGGAGAAGTGTCTGTTCCACGTTGATAACGTTGACTTCCTCGGGTTCTGTATCACTCCCGGAGGGTTGTCCATGAACCATTCCAAGGTAAAAGCGGTTTTGGACTGGCCTGTTCCTACGAACCTGAAAGCTCTCAGTCCTTTTTGGGCTTTGCGAATTTCTACAGGAGGTTCATCTCTGGTTTCTCTTCTATCGTGTCCCCCCTCACCACATTAACCAGCCCCAACATCCCCTTTCTTTGGTCTGATACACATCAGAAGGCCTTTGATGCATTAAAGACTGCTTTCACCACAGCCCCTGTTCTCCAGCATCCCGACCCAGAACTCCCTTTTATTTTAGAGGCCGACGCCTCCTCCTTTGCTCTTGGTACTGTCTTGTCCCAAGCTTGTCAGTCCACGGGTCGCCTGAACCCGGTTGCATTCCATTCCCGCAAGTTTACTACTCCCGAGTCCCACTACACCATGACCGAGAAGGAGCTGTTAGCGGTGATGGACGCGTTCCGCGTTTGGCGACACCACCTTTTGGGCGCCAAGCATCGAGTCACGGTATTCTCAGATCACCAAAACCTGCAGGATTTGGCGTCCCTAAAATATCTTAACAGTCGACAGGTGAGGTAATCTTTTCTTCGCGGCATTCGACTTCCAGATCCGACATCGGGCTGGTTCCGCACATGGCAAAGGCGATGCATTGTTGCGCTCTCCCGGGGGGGTTTCTCTGCCAGAATTCCCTGACACGTTGTTGGACAACACCAAGGTAATTTGTCTATATACCCCCTCAGTGCCCTTAGTGGACGCGGTACGCAATTGGGTTTCCTTGCACCCCGACCAGTTATCAGAGTGGGATCCTGTATTCCATGATGGTCTCCCGTATGTGTTGAACCGCCTGTTCTTGCCCACTGCCGATACACGCAATATGGCTATGGAATGGTCGCACGATGCCCCTGTGAACGGTCATCCTGGCCAACGCCGGACGTTATCTCTCCTGAAACGCTGGTGTTGGTGGCCGGCATGAAGAGGGACGTGGATTGCTACGTCAACACCTGCACCGTATGTACACAGTGCAAAACCCGTAGGGGATGCCCATTGGGCCTACTTCTCCCTTTACCCATGCCTCCGAGACCGTGGCATACATTAACCATGGATTTTGTTACAGAACTTCCCCGGGTGCAGGGTTATGATACTATTTGGGTGGTGGTGGACTCCTTCTCAAAGTTGGCCCGTTTCATCCCTTGTAAGGATATACCCTCTGCTTCCGTCCTGGCCACCTTGTTCTTTGATTCCATCTTTTGTCTATTTGGGTTGCCCTCTGTCCTTATTTCTGACCGGGGTTCTCAATTCACTTCTCGCTTCTGGCATGCTCTGACCAGGTTAATGGGTATAGATGTCCGGTTCTCTTCGGCCTACCACCCGGAGACGGATGGTCAGACCGAAAGGACAAATCAGACCATGGAGCAGTATCTGCGCTGTCTGATCCTGCAGCAGCAGTGCTCTTGGTTGCGTGCCCTTCGACACGCTGAATTTGCCTACAACAATGTGGTTCATGCATCCACTGGGTTCTCTCCCTTCTATGTCCTCTATGGCCAACATCCCCGCACATTGCCGATCCCTGACCTCGCGGCCTCCACCAATCCGGCCGCTAGTGCCTGTCTTAGGGATCTGTCATCTATCCACGCCCAGACCATGTTGCATCTCTGTGAGGCCCAGTCTTGTATGAAGGTCCAGGCAGACAAGAAGCGTCTGTTAGCCCCTAGTTTCACGGTGGGTTCCCAGGTGTGGCTTTCTACCCGTCACTTGAGGTTAGTGGGTTGCAGGAAGCTTTTGCCCCGGTTTGTGGGTCCTTATGTGGTGTCCCGGGTAATCAATCCTGTCACGTACCGCCTTGTTCTCCCGGGGTCGTGGAGGATCCACCCTGTGTTTCATGTCTCCCTTCTCAAGCCATGTCCGGCCCCTTCCCGCTTGCGCACCTCTGCTGCCCCGGTGTCCCTGGCGTCCCCTGATGTGTACGAGGTGTCCTCCATCCTGGGCTCCCGGTTCTGCAGGGGGCGCTTGCAGTATCTGGTGGATTGGGTTGGTTATGGCCCTGAGGAGCGCTCCGATGTCAACACTCCCCGGTTGGTGGTTCGTTTTCACCGGGATCACCCTTCCTGCCCACGGGGTAGTGGGCCTTTGGGGGGGCTCTGTCACGATTCCTCCCATGCGCACGGAATCGACGCGCACACCACTGGCCCGGGATCGTGTGGTCTCCAAAGCGCTCCCCCGCCCCCGTCTCGCTCATCCCTTTCTCCCTCTCCTCTCCGGGACTCACGTGGATACTCACATGCCTTGTGCGCGCGGCCGCACCTGGTCCGTAACAGGACTGCTCTCAGGCTACGTCCGTTTCTTCACTGGCAGTTACCTTGGCGCCTGGGATCACGAAGAACTAGCATCGGGCTTCCATGCCGCGGGACTGTAAGGTCGCGTGACGCGCTTGCCCGATCACGTGACCCAGCCGCGCATCACGTGACCAGAAGCGCTCATAACATGACCAGAAGCGGGAGTACTTAAACACAGGAAACCCAGGTACTCGTTGCTTCACAGCTGTGCTCTGCATCCTGTTTGGCGTTACGTACTTCGGATCATTGACTACTCACGGAATCGACCTGGCCTGCTCTACTGGACTCTTCTTGGATTTGTTACTTGGTGATTATTGGCTTTCGACCAGGGACTGTTTGGACTGCCTCACGGATTCTCCCTCTGGCACTTCGACTCTTTGGACTTCTTGTCTCTCATCTCCACAGTTTACTCCTGCTAACAGGCGGATAAGCCGGCTACTACTCCTTTTGGGGTAATTCAGTCCACGTGGGTCCCGGACCTCCCCATTAGGTTCATCATCTCTACCTTGACCTCCTTAGGTAAGACCTTTACGTTTTTCCTAACACTGTGGTTTATTGCTTATTGCTTGGTACTTACTCCGCATTTTCTTGCAGCAGCTTGGGGTCCCAGAGGTTTGCGGTCCCGGATTTGAACATCTCTACCTGTGGCCTCAACGGCTGCACAGAGAGTGACTTTGGGTTCTCTCTGTGCGGCATTTGGGGACGGAGGCCTCTTCTGCCTACACAACACTCAAGTCTCAAAAGATTGCTCCAGTTTTAAACAGGAATAAGTATCACTATCGATATCACATTTTTTAAACCAGTGGCCAACTGCATAATTCATTTTACATGCAGTAATTACATTTGTATTCAATGTAACTGTGGTCAAAAGTCTACTGTTCAAACGTAATAAGGAATCTTCACAAGACCGTAAGATCTTCAGAGTCAGGTTGAGGCGATTGATACAGCATACACAACATGTTGAATTGAGGTAGGTTTCAAAATAGATATATTTTATCTGAGTAGAACTGGCTAGACCAAGTAAAGATTTCAGGCACTGCCTTTCAATCAATTCAAGTTTGCTCATCACCTTAAATGCCCAGAACTGTTCCCCATTAATTAGGACTGGATGAATTTTTGTTTTGTATAACTCAACCAGGCAAGTAAGTGAACAGCCAGCATGTGATCTAGCAAACAGTCTGATTACTTTGGTAAGTTGTGTACTTTTATAGTCCGGTTTTCTCAAGTGAGGAGCCAAAGGAAGTAATTTGTCAATTGTAATACCCAAGTAAACATAAGCTCAATGTCCAATGAACCCAATTTCAAAGCAAGTTTGGGTCTCAATTTATGCTTACTTAGTTCAAATATCATAGCTTTTGACATGTTGATATTCAGAAAATTCACTTCCAAGTACTGCTGTAATTTGCTCAGAAAACTTTGAAGGCCCTTGGTGGTTGGGTCTAGGATGACCAAGTCTAGAGGTGTTGCGGGGGGGGCAGACTGAGGGGGCTATAGCTCCGGGTCTTTTGGTTGTAGCCACTGATAGAACCTCAGAGGCTACAACCAAGAGGCTATAGCTGGCCCTGAATCCCGCCAGTCCCGACATTAGCGTAGCCCCAGATCTTTTCCAGGCCTAGAAACACCCCTGACCAAGTCATTGGTGCAACCAAGCAAAATTACCTTGGTCATCCCCAACCTCAGTGACAACGCATCGCTCTGATCTAAATACATAGGCAAATCTCTCAAATGTAGATTAAATGGTATAGGGGCCAGTATGCACTTGTTTGAGGCCTACATGAGTTTTAATATCATCAGTGGTACCCACCAAATTAGAGAGTCTAACATTCACTTTTGTATTACTATACAAAGCTATTATCATCTTAAGAAGGTTGTGAGAGATGCCCCAAGCAAAAACCTCTCCCATAACCTTTCTCTACAGACAGAATCAAATGCTGCGCTATAATCCACAAAAACAGCAAATGTGCAACTACCCCGCACGTTGCAGGTATACTCAATGGTATCCACCAATGTAAGTAAGTTAGTGAGAGTAGCCGCCCCTTTGCAAAAACCTGTTTGAAGAGCGAGGATGATCTTTTTCTCAGTAGCCTAGTGGTCAATTCCTGTAGTAGCACTCCGGAGAAAAACTTAGCTAACAGCCTACAACTCCCAGCATCCTTTTGCAAACTCTTTTTGTGTACCGGTACTCAGCACTCCCATTCCAAGAGGCAGGCAAAACACCCACACCAGAGAAACACTTAAATAATTTGTAGAACAAATTGTCCCACCAAGCAGGATTCATTTTCAATAAGGCGTTACTAAGAACATCAGGGCCACGAGCTCGCAATTATTTAAATGTAATGATAATCTTACAAATATCAGCAACACTGAAATTAAATTGCCACTGACTATAAGCAAGTTCATTTTTAAACTGTGCACTAGGATAACTTCCAATCCCTTTGCTAAGGTAGCTTTCCCAGCCACTTCACTAACATTTGTTATATAATTCAGAGTGTGACACTTCTTATTCACAAACTGCAAAATGTCCTCTCATCACTCTCCAAAACAGCCCCTGCCAATTCACCCCATTTTTCCTTAGTTAAGTTTTTGTATGTGATTTTAACCAGTTAGCATACTTTTTCTTGCGTCTTAAAAAAGTAATTCAGGCAATCCTGTAATATTAACATTTCGTACTATACTCCTAATGTCCCTGCGCAGTTCTCGTTTGGCGTCCCGTATAGCATTTTCGTATCTACCCCTGGTAATCACCTGAGTACGTTCATTGCAAATCACTGCCAAAAAAGAGCTTTGAATATGGGAAAGTGTGGATAATCATTAACAATGCAATTGTAAAATACATTCATGTTTCACCAAGCCAGCATGTAATACACCACTATTGGTAATCTGTCCTACCACGGTGAGGCATTCATTTCCCCAGACGTCCTCCTCATTTGCTTGCAATACTTGAATTGCAATCTGCTCAATCAGTGTATTTGTCATGAACCGTCACCTTCGTCCTTTCTGGACTTCGTGGTCCCTGACCCATAGGGGATTGAATGCAGTAATCCTTCCAACATGGCCGCCTGATACAGAACGCTGCTTGCCAATCCTTGCGCTCCACGCTCTGCGTTCTACTAAACAGACACGCCCCCGCGGCTCTGCGCGTCCCAACGTTACCGCTTGCTGTAGTTGGACGTGTGTTACCGGAGTTCACTCTGGGCTTTCTTCTGAATCTTGTTTCCCAGTTCCTTGAACCCCCCTTCCTTCCTTCCTTTCTTCAAAACTTACCTTCGAACTTCCAGGATTTTCACCCGCGCTCGGATCAAGGCGTTCCGTGTCTCCGAGCTCGGACATTGTTCCTTCCTGATCTCCGTCCTGGACATCTGAACGTATCCTAGAGTTGGATTGTCATCCTCACGCTGGAATCCGAAGACCAGCACACAGGTTTATACAAATCCCGGACCGTGCGAAAGAAGTCACCAAAGAAGGTCTCAAGCAAACAACAAAAACAGGTGAGAAGGGGAGAGACTTGTGACAGTATTTCCTTTAAGTAAATTGGAGGCATTCCATCTAATCCTATTTCTACCCCTGTTCAAGGTCAAAAACCCTGACTTGTCTTGTTGCTTCAAGGGGATAGCTAAATCAATCTAACAGTGCAAGGGGAAGTGATCACTCACTCACGAACAACCACAGTCAAATCAATGATAACATTAAATAGGGTAGATATCACAAAAATCTAATTAATGAGTGAGTGAGAACTACCACTGACACTAGTGTAACCAGCAGGACTATCATGCTCACATCTACCATTAAGCATATGTAGATCCGAAATGCTCAATATATATGCCCAATCTTTTCCATTTTTATCAGAGGAAGAAAAAGTTGAATCGAATCAATGACGGTGGTATCAATTCTGACGTGAATAAATTGGGTGTTATCTTAGCGTTGAAATCCTCCATTAGTATCACCCCAATGTTACATGATGCCTATCAACAAGGGAGGTCATCAAGTTATGCAAAGAACCACTAACCTTCGACCCTGGTGGATCATACATATTTATAATCAGGCATTGAAATGAACTTTTACCATTTAAACTACAGGAAAGTATATCAGCAAGCAAATACTCAGACTCTGACTGTGCTTCCTGCAAATTAAAATGTGTTGCACAGTTTATCAATAAACCACCTCGAGGTCACCTATATGGGCCTTCAATAACAATTGTTTGTATGGTGATTCGGTCACTCAATATTATTTCATCAGATAGCCAAGTTTCTTGCAATGCTATAAATCCTAAAAAAATGCAGATTAATGAAACGGACCATCCCGTGTTCCAAATGACTAAACCGCTGTGTATTTCAAGAAAGTAAATTCACTTTGGTGTTAGGGACGCGTGTCAGAATTACAGGGTAAGAATGAAGACAATCATGCCCAGTCTGCAAGGTCATTCTGTACACTGCATACCAGGAGATTAGATATTTGAACATCCCTAGTTCCATTGGCCTTAGCAGCAATTATGATGTTTTCATTCCTCATCATACCCAACCCATTGACATTAGTTTGCAGTAATGGGGCTGACTCTGCATCCTTTACTCTTGAATAAACTATTTGCATCCAAATTTATTAGAATTCAACCTTATGTGATAGTATGAAATCTATAGTGTTTTCTTGACAGAAATGAACAAATATTGTGGGCAATTCATAATTATCAGGAATTTCCACTCGCCCAATGTCTTTACTAGTTATAACCCACAGCTCTGGTATATGGCCACAAAGATCCAAAAAAACAGAAGCGAATAAATGTAAAAGCACTGGGCCTGTGGCTTTGGATCTTTGGAATTATTTTAGCAGGAAAAGAGCCAAACGTATTTTGTCTGGCCAGCGATGTTATTTGAGAACAGTGCAAAGGAACATTAGAGTAAGTAGCCGCAGGTGACCCAATCAAAGAATTTGTTACACCATGGTCCTCTGTTGCAATGAGGCTCCTACTCAATCCAACAGAACAATTGTCTTACACGCAGACAGGGAGCTCGCTTGTGATTCTGCAAATGTTGGGTACACCATACAATGTCAAATCTTTTTTGTTATGTGGCCAGAACACACATGTCAAAACGAAACCCGCTGGATTGCACCTACTTAAAAGCTAAGGATGCAGAATTCCAAATCCACTTTGGCAAGACATTTTGCAACAAAGAAACACACAATTGCCGAGATTGCAAAATCAGATTTGAAATACTGCAAGTCACACAACTTCCATGGCATGGAGGAATGATCTAATAAATAATTTGTGCAACAATGTCAGCGATCTCCCCGCTTGGAATGAATTAACTTTAAGAAATAATTTGCTTAATTAAAATATCCAGTAACATCCCATACAAATCTGTTTAAAGTACTGTGAAGGAAAACAAGTAGCTCATGAAAATAGGTTTTTCTTTACTTCTGTGTTACAAAATATGTCTCTCCGTTTATTTCTCTAGTCAGAGGCTTAACAAAACCATCTCATTGGCTTGCCACGTTTCATAATCTTACAGAGGCTTGGCATCAACCACAGGTTTTCTGTTTTTACTGTCTTTCAAAGGGTAGACATCAACCTCTACTTCAGTATTTCAGATGCTTGCTATCAACCTCTGCTTCACACGCTTTCAGAGGTTTGGCACCAACCCCTACCACCTTCAAGGGTCCCTCTAAGTAACCAAACCTTTCTCAAAGGCAGTCTCAGATCTCTTGATTTTAATTAGCTTGGGATCAACACATTCCAAAGGTATACTCCCAACTTTGAGTTTCTTTATGTACCATAGACCAATGTTAGATGCACCATGCTGACTCGTGCCATCGTTTGGATAAGGCACAATTGTTAAAAGCACTCTCTCATCTCCGGACTGCCTCCTGTATGATGAACACATCTTAGTGGTACTCTCCCATCTCTTGACTTTTTCAAATTCAACACATTCAAAGATCTCTATCACCCCTTAGTTTTTCTTAAGTTGAACACAATATTTCAACTTGCCTTGCTCAACTTATTGGCTGTCCCAGGTTTATTACACTGATTCTCCAAGGCGTTGGTCTTGGCAGTGTCAAAGTGGGTTTCTTAAAGGATTTTGGTCAGCCTCTTTGCTTTGTCATACATAAGGTGCAGAAGGGTATATATGACCAACAGGTAGTCAATAGGTCTTTTTTGGTAGGAGGTCAGGTATTAGTTTTGTTGCCCACATCAAAAAACAAAATTATATCAAAGTGGTATGGGCCATACAAGTTCCTTGAACGTAAGGGCCCACTTAACTACCTGATCGCCCAGCCCGACCGGAAACAAAATACCCTGATATACCATGTGAGCCTTCTCAAGCTCAGGAGGTGAGACCCTGTAGAGCAAGGAACTGTCACCATGGCCAGTCTTTTAGTGGGAGATATTAGAGTAACAAAAGCCTCATTCCTAAGGAATCTGAGCCAAGCCCAGCACTTAGGCCTCCAAGATTTGCTGGCCAGCTCCCCAGAGGTCTTCTCACAAGAACTGTGGAGGTAGAAAATGTCTTCCACCATATTCGAACACATCCAAGGCTGTTGGTCAACCTGAAACCCTGCAGAATCCCAGAAGTTTGGAGGAAATTCATTGAGGAAGAGATGTTGAAGTCACCTGTAATGACGTCCCCTGAGAGTCTTTGTTCCTCCCCTATTATACTTGTCGCTAAGCCTGACAATTCTTGGTGTTTTTGCATTGATTTCTGAAGATTGAATTTGATCTCTGTCTTCGACAACTACCCAATGCCAAGAATAGACGAGCTGATTGAGCAACTTGGGAATGCTACGTTTATCAACACGCTAGACCTAACTAAAGGCTATTGGCAGGTCTCCCTAAATCCCTCTGATAAGGAGAAAACTGCCTTTAGCACTCCCCAGGGTTTATTCCAATTCACGGTACTCCTGTTTGGGCTACACAGGGCTCCAGCCACTTTCAAAAAAGCTAATGGATAAGATCCCATGGCCTTAGTCCACCTTGGCTGGGGCATATCTAGACAATATTGTAATATTCAGCAATAGTTGGGAAGATCAGTCCCATCTATATGAAATTACCAGAGCCCTAAGGAAGGCCGGACTCCGGGCCAATCCCAAGAAATTTAATCTCACTCAGAATGGGTAATGGTCTTGTTCAGCCCCAGACTGAGAAAGGGAAGACAGTGGTATTAACAGGTCCACCTAAGACTAAGAGAGAGTTCTGCGCCTTCATAGGTTTAGCCGGTTATTACCACAGGTTCATCCCAAACTTTTCTAGCGTTGCAGAAAACCTTACTAATAAACTGAAGAATTCCCAGCCCAACAAACCTGCCTGGATTCAACAAGAGCAGCGCAGATTCGATGAGCTGAGATGCATCCACTGCAATGAGCTCATCTCAAGATTCCAGACTCTAACCAGTTTATGCAACTGTGGAGTTAGAGGCCCTGGCTATCAAGTGGGCCATCACTAATCTATGATATTACCTGAATGGATGACCTTTTAGACTTGTTACGGACCCTTCCCCCATAACCTGGATATATTTGAGGACTGATACCAATGTCAGGGTGATGAGGTAATTTTTAGATTTACAACACTTCTGCTTCACAGTAGAACACCTGAAAGGGAAAGACCAAGACCATGTTAACTTTCTCAGTCTGTATAGCTTGAGTCACAAAGAGGGGAGTTCCACACTAACGGAAGGGGACCTAGGCGACAGGGCAAACCGGATGACTCTCGGGGTATCCCCCTTTAGGGGACAGGCCACCGCTTAGCAGGGATATGTGTTACCTTCTCTAGGCTGGAATGAATGGGAGAAACCTGCATAAAAGGCGAGGGTTTTTGGCTTGGAAGGCAGAGTCGACCACTGGACGAAGGAATCTGAAGAAGAACTTGGAAGAGACGCCTGCTGTAACTCCTGGACCGTTGGTTTGCCCGGTGAAGCCCTGCTGCTGTGCTGAAGCTCTGGATTCGCCTCGACTAGAGAAGCCCTGCAAGCACGACTTCTCCCCTTAAGTTGGTGGGACAAATAAACTCCGAAGTAAGCCACCTGGACATCCTCTAGAAGCTGGTTGAATTCCCACTGCAGTCGCTGCTGGAACCGAATAGCCAGGGAGAGGGACACCAGATTGTGTGCATTGATTTTAAGCTGGCCAAGAGCTCCAGGAAGATCCTCCGGACTCCCAGAAAGCAGGACTGACCGAGAATGTGCCACCTCAACAGAGTGCTGGACCCCAGAAGCAAGGAAAGCCCAACTCAACAGCCAGGAACCGCAGTGTTGCTCTTTGTGGTAGACGCGAGGAGCTGAAACACCGAAGTGCCACTTGTTTGAAGATTGCCGGTTGCTGTCGGTGACCGTCCTATTGCAGTGCAGGAATCCCTAGAAGTCCTCCCTCTTGTCCCCACGACTGAGGCCCAAGCACAACAGGATCTGCAGAGCTGCACAGGAACGGAAGTCATCTGCTGCATTGTCTCTTTTAACTAAAGGTACTGTACAGGCTAAGATAACTTATCTCTTGTTGTAGAGTTGCTTGCATCTTCTACTCTCACAAGCCTAACAGCTTGTGGCCCTACATTAATTCTTCTTTTTCTTCAAATACTTCTAAAACATTGTGCAAAGACCTTTTGCTTACCTGCAAAAAATGCTTCAGCTCACATAGAAGTTTGCCCATTGACTTTGGCTTAGCCTGGTTCACTGAATGACTCTTCTCTCCTCTGACATTGTGTTGCACCAGTCCTTCCAGGAAGTGGTTTACTTACTCTGCATTGGGGGGTCCAAATGTATTTGCCTACTTAAGAATATTTGTGATCTCTTGTTTGTTCTAATAACTCTTTCCTTTGACATTCCATAAGCCATACTCTCAATGCAACAGTGATATAGTACTTTAAGTCACCCGAGGGTGTAGGAAGTGTCTGTGTGCCATCCCCAATGGGTATTTGCTGATTCTGAGAAACCTAAGAGTGTGTATTTTGAAGTGTATTTCAGTGTTGCTATTATATTGCTCCCTTCTGAAGAAGGCTTGTTTAACTGACTGGTAAATAAATTAATAATGGTTTTTACCAAGAAATCTAGAGTATCAGTGTTTATTTGAATACTTGTCACTGTGAATCTCTGTGTAAGTACCCTACTGCTCACATTGACCCCTCTTGAGATAAGCCTGGCTGCTCATCCACGCTACCAACCTGTGTAGTTCGGACATATGTCAAAGGTTGGGTCCCTATTGCCAGGAGGCTAAGGTTGTTGTAGTGCACCCAGAGGGTACGACCCCAAATCTTACCTAACACTGGTGGCAAGCGTATGTCAAAGGTTGAGTCCCTATTGCCAGGAGGCTATGGTTGTTGTAGTGCACCCAGAAGGTACTACCCCAAATCTTACCTAACACGCGTGGCAAGCGATGAGGATCTATTGTAGAGTTGTTACACTAAGAATTTGCCTAGCTTTTGTACAACTACAACCTTCACAAGGCTAAGCTCCACTAGAATAGCAATTGTAACATGCCAAATATGGATAACTTCAAGCAGGAAGCCCTGATCATTTTAACAGTAGAGCAATTTAAGAAATGTGTAAAGTCAGGAATCTCCCTGTTAAACGAAAGAAAAATGAATTGATTGCAAGATTGTTGAATAATCAAAGTCTGGGTAGTAGGTCTGTAACACCTACTAACCCAGAAAATGTGGAAAATGATAATGAGGATGATAATTCAGAGTCTAACTCTAATGTCTTAGAAGAGGAGGGAGAGGAGTTTAAGGAGGAGAACCCCTCTATGCACCAGCCTGCCCTTTTGCCTCAACCTGTATCCACTGGGACCCCACAAGGTCCATCAATGAGTCCGAAATGTGTGTCTCTTGAGAAAATGAGACTTGAATTAGAGTTCAAAAGATTACAATTCCAGGCTGAAACCAAACATCAAGCCATCAAACTCAGGGAACTAGAAATGCAACATGCTCTTGAAATGAAGTAATTGTCTCTTGAAAACATTTCTATCCCAGAGTCCTGTAGGTCTTCCAGTCCAAAGAGGCCTCACATGCCCAAAGAAGCAGTGAGTATGTATGATGCAAAACTTGATATTTTGGATTGGTTGGGTGCTTTTGAATACAATTATGGGATTCAGGGTTACAGAGGGAATCAGTTGATTCCTTGGCTTTTGTCTATGCTCTCCGAGGTTGCAACTAATGCTATAATGGAGATGGGGAAACTTGAAAGATTGAGGTATGTATGAAAGCCAACTATAAGATCTTGACCAAGCTTCAAATCTCCCATATTTGTTACATTCACCGCGAGAGAGTCTCAGATATGTTCATAGAGGGTGACAAAAGAACTCAACACCACATTGAGTGCTGCATTTTTTGAGGATTTTAATTGTATTCTATAGTCCATTGTTCTTAATGTTTCATGGAGCCCTCCCTCATTTGTATTGACCAGAGCGTCCACAGAATGAGAGTTGAGGTGTTCAGTAAATATCAAGGCTGGATCACTCACAAGATGTATTCCCACCTCATCTGTGTTCTGGATCTCACTCAGGTCTATACTGATAGTGTGTGGTGCTCCACATGCATTTAATTCACTATCTGACACTCTGAGTGGAATGTCCAATATTTCCTGTCTCCCTGTGAGTGCCTCGTTGCTGTAGTCCGACCTCCCAACTTTGTGAAGAAATCCTTCATCTTCTTTTGCGATTTACTACAAAGAAAAGAGTGCTCCACTGAGCCAACCACGAGGATGGTGGGTGAGAAGTTGGAAATGTATGTGGGCAGGAGTTTATTCATAGATGGCGGGGGAAGGATTATCTTCCTCACCTCTGCCGCCACTATTAGGTCATAATCATCCATCTGAATCTAACGATTGCCATTGTTTGCCCCATACCCAGTTCCTTTAGGGGTTGAGAATGAATTAGGCAGACCATTATTCCTATTTGCAGCTTTGGAAGGAGTTAGACTTGGGCCTACTACTTTGTCTACAGCCTTATGGGGTACCATGGCTGTAGTAGTCTACACAATCTCCACTCTTAATTGACCCATCCCGAATTCAGAGGAGTATTGAGCCACATACACAGCAATCACACTCTCACCCTTAGACCCTGCAAAAGCGTTGGAGCTGCAGATGCTAGAGAGACTGAGAAAAGTGACTTATCAACCATGTGGCCAGTGGGAGTGTTCGGGGGCATTTCCAAACCCCGGGAACTGTTCACTTGATGCTTGCCCATTTTCGTATCCGACATTTCCGAGCCACACACCTGACGATGCTTCACGAGATTAGCGCTGCGGTTCCACTGATTTCCGCTGCGCAGATGTGACATATATCAATGGATTGATGTTTTAGTGAAAATGCAATAGCAATGGAATGGCAAGCTTATAAAGCTTAGTCCGGAACTGAGTTGCACGAAATATAAGCCTAGCTTCCGAGAACGTATCTCGCTGAGAGGTTGATGATATCAGTAGGCTGAATTTGCAAGTTGCAAGTTGCAATATCAATATCCAATTCAAAATAGCTAGTCAGCAGAGTAAGCGGGAACGGAAAAAGCAGACAAACAGAGTATTAATCAGCAGATAAACAAATAAACAGTGCTCCAGGGTGCTCTGGGGTAATCAAGGCTTGGTAAAAAGCCCCAGAGCTTTCCCCGCGTAGGAAGATAGTTCAAATTACGTAGAGCGGCAAGAAAAAGTAATCTCACCAGACAGGGCGAAAGCACAGTGGAAATCCAGGGACAGTCCGAGGTCGGCAGCAGGGATCACGGATCAGACTGGAGGAAAAAGCAAATGCAATCCAAGGACAATCCGAAGTCGATAACAGAGTTCAAAGTCAGGTTGAAGGAACAGGCAAGGACAATCCAAGTAGACAAAGGTGGGTCGAAGATCCAGGAAGTCAAGTAATCAAGAGGAAAAAGGGAATAAGCACCGGAACGGAATGAAACCGAAGGAACTTAACGCCACAATTAGCAGCAACAAGCTGCTGAATCCCTTCGGCTTTTATGGAGCAGGGGGGCGGAGCCTCCTTACGCATTCTCTGCGCACGGGAGGTCTCAGCTGATGCAACATTCTCTGCTGCACGGCCAGACGCCATGGCAACCGATACCGAAGGCACAACAAAGTTCTGGAACACGCTTGCCCCCGTATGTGGTCACAAGAAACGGGAGGTACTGCAGGACGGGCCGATATGTAACATCAATTCCCAGACGGAGAGTTTCTCTCATTACAACAGGCAAAGGACAGTGCCGGCAACAATGCACTAGATACATTCATCTACTTCAGGACAAAACACGCACTACAAGCTTTCTTTCCTACGTTCCCGCAGCAACCCCTAGCATGGCCACTCTTGGACAATACGATTCAAGCCCAGGGCGAAGGACGCCTAACAACCAATATCTATAAATTGCTACAATCAACCTCAGACTCATATAACAAAAAAGCCAAAATAAGATGGGAAAAGACGCTAAATACTGAGCTTACCGAAGATGAATGGAACTATATACTGAATCTTACCCAAAAAGTAGCAATAAATACCAAATTTAAGCAAACTCACTTTAACTACCTACATCAACTATACCACACACCAGCGAAACTCCATTCCATGCATGAATCGGTCTCAGCTGAATACAGCCGATGCAAATACCCAGAAGCTGACTTCTTACATCTGGCATGGAACTGCCCCGCACTCACTACATTCTGGAACGCAGTCTTAGAAAAACATCCGTAATAATCAACGTGGGGTTGCCCCCGACCTGAAGTTGACAATGCTGGCATTGACCAGATACCTCCCAGCCACTACCCGGAAACCAACAGACCTTTTGTTAATTCTTGCCAGACAAAGGATCGCATGCAGCTGGGGGAGAGGCCCACCACCAAACTTACAACGCTGGTTAAAAGACATCACATACTGCCAGGACACAGAAACCAGCTACATAAAAACACTACCTCTTCATGAGTACTATTCAGCAGATAAACAAATAAACAGTGCTCCAGGGTGCACTCGGGTAATCAAGGCTTGGTAAAAAGCCACAGAGCCACAAAGGCAATCAGGTTCGATCCCCGGGTCCGCGCTTAGAAACCTCTGGGTATTAAGCGCGTTATAAATAACCTATCATATCATATCATATCAATCAGCAACCCTGAACCTCTCCCCCCTTGTAACAAGATTTGCAAAAGATACCCGCCATTGGATCTCCTTGCCACTAACGCTGATGGGCAGAGCTGCCCTGTTCAAAATGATAGCTCTTCCTAAATTCTTATATATCCAGGAAAACCCTCCATTATACATCCACCATCGAGAATTCCACAAAATCGAGTGCATCCTCTGAAAATTGCAATGGGGAGGAGGACATCCGCGAATTGCTCTTGCCACGCTCCAGAGGTCCATCTGGGAAGGAGGGATTGGACTGCCCAGACTGCAGTCATATTACTGGGCCAGTCAGATGGCGGTAGTAAATGATATGCTCCATGTGGACGGAAGCCTCCCACACATCAAAGGTCTTATCTGCAATGCCACAACCACGCCACTAGAGCACCTGTATGGAGGCCTGAACCGCACACCAAAAACAGATATGGTAACACATATAGTGAGAATATGGAAGGAAGCACATCAGTACTTAGGATGGGGAGGGAAATTAACGCTGGCGCAACCCCTACGGAACAACAGCAACCTTCCCGAAATACGAAAATTGCCCAGATGGCCCGAATGGGTCCAGCGAGGAATCACCAACATAGGAGATGTTGTACACGAGGACGACCTGGCACCATTCGAGACATTGCATTTGAATTTCTCCCTCCCAGTCACAGAAAGGTACCTCTACTTGCAGCTGAAACATGCTTGGACGACCCATCGACAGAGCACACAAGACATGCCGGTAAACTCCCCATTAGAGCGAAAAATAGTTCTGGATTTAGTGGACCCGAAGGTCACCTCTACCATGTACAATGCGATAACATCCTTTGCGACACCGGAACTAACCAGTTTGAAGACAAAGTGGGAACGAGATGTGGTACCACTTCAACCAGAGGACTGGGTGGAGGCCCTGATGTACCCGCCTGAAACAACCATTTCCTCAAGGCTAAGACTGGTCCAACTGAAGATCCTGCACCAGACCTACTACCAGAGAGTGGCCCTCTTCCGCTGGGGCAAATCCTCGGATGCACGATGCCTACGCTGCAAACGAGAAGAAGGTACCTTTTTCCATACTCTGTGGCAATGTAGTAAAATTCAGCAGCTCTGGCAGAAATGCTGTGATAAACTGTCAAGCATTATGGGTAAAGCGATACAGAGGTGCCCAAAACACCTTCTCCTTGGGATCTCCAGTGAAACTGACCTTTCCCCATATGAGAAATTGCTCTGGTCAACTGCGAAGGCGGTTCTCAGGTGAACATTGCGCAACTGTGGGGCTCGGAATGTACGCCCAGCTACGACCAGTGGGTCACAGATGTGAACATATGTGCTATAATGGAACATAGAGTGTACGCGGCGAGGGGTTGCCCACAAAAAGTGGACAAAATATGGAGAAGATGGGAAGAGGCTAGCTAAATGACAGGGGTGGCTTCGCAGCCTCTGAGACTGAGAGATGCCCCGGAAAAGTGGGGGTAACGTATCTGCCATGAATAGACTGTGCCAGGAGGTCATCCTATGTCAAATTGACGGTCTGTCGGACCGTGGTCCCGGAAGTCGAGTTTCTAGATGCTTTGTTTCTTGATTATTTCTCTCTCTCCATCCCATTACCCTCTCCTGGAAATGTTGATGTTGCATATGTTCCTCTCCCTTCGACCCTCCCTCCCCTTTCTCTTCCCCCGCCTGCTATTCCTATCCCTCCCCCTCCTTTCCCATGTCCCTACCCTGTATTGCAGAGAGATAAGTGTAATGTTGTTTTAATTTTCAAAACCAATAAAATCTTTGATTAAAAAAAAAACAAAGGCAATCAGAGCCCGGCACCCGCTGCAGGCTGCTGTCATGACCCGTTTTATCCTGCTCACGGCACAGCACGTGTCCACAAAGTTGTGGAGACTGCCTTGGCATTTATCACAGTGCCGGCTATTGAAAGACTGCAAATCCCGGCGTTCTCGAGTCAAAATGGGTCATGTGACTCTTACGCGACGTGCTTCTCAGACTCACCGTTGGGCAGCTATATGTACGGAAGAAGTGCGTTCCTCCAGTGCTCCTTAACTGTTGCTTTCGCTTCCGTGTTGAGTCGCATCTTGATTCCTGAACTCCTGCTTTATATCCTGACCCGGACTGTTTCCTTGACTACGAATTTGGATTTCCCTGTTTTGCTTTCCGACACCCGGCCCCTAATCCATTGATACCCCTGGCTTCCTGAACTTTGGCTTTCCATTCAACTCTGTTTTTTGTCTCGTCCTAAATGGGTTTTTTCTGAAATATACCTGCCAGAATCTGAACGCTAACACTGCATGCAGGCATCCACCTCTTGTGTTAAATACTTCCCGCGGAAGAAAAGGATTCCTGCCGTTACCACGGAAGTATTGGCTCACTGCACACCTACAGTGATCCTTGGATGCTTTGCAGTTGATCACTGAGGACACTTGTTCACTCACTGGGAAGAAGATTTATTTTGGGACACTTTGAGTTTATTGGGATTGTTTCTTGGGACGCTTTGCTGCACCTGAACGATTGCATCTTGGGACGCTTTGCTGCACGTGAAGGATTATTGTTTGGGACGCTCTGCTGTTTTGGATTGTCTTTTCCTTTTGGGACATTAGTCGTGCCCTCGTGCCGTTTGGGTTAGCTGTTCGGGACAAATTACCTTTTGGAACTCACCTGTGCAATCACACTAATTTCCAGCACCGACTTTCCACACTCAAGTAGGTTCTTCATCTTGACACCAATCACCGCAGGTAAGAGTGGGGTTGCTAAGGGAGGTACAACAGGGTTTCCCGCTGCTCTAAGTATTACAGAGAACCTGTGATCTTAGTCTTTTTCCCTTAGCTCTGTTGCTGCTCCTGCCTTTCACCCAAGCCCCTGGCCTGTCAGGGGTTTATTGTCCTGCAAGCCGCGCTCTTGGGGGAAGGTTTTACTGATTACGGTCTGCTGTTCAACGGACATATGACTCCGAGGGTGAACAGTTCCTTGGTAGGGGTTTCTTTTTGTTACACCCACTGGATCACTACAGGTGCGGATGCACTCACCGCCCAGCACAGGAGCTCTGCAATGGATTGCACGACTTGCCTGAAGACTTGCCTGATGTCGCACTAGATAGCGCCAAACAGCTCCCAACAAGAGAGGAGCTGGTTGTTAGGAAAGATTTCCATTTATGGGTAATTTTCCCTCCAGTTGTGAACCCCCCAACTTTTTGCTGTTGTCTGACAATCTTAGCCTGACTTTTACCAGTGGAGCCCAGCCTTCTGCTGCTGGGCTTTTCATCATTTTGTTATGGGGAAACTGACATGCCCTTCAGACTGTCAGTACTGGGAGACTTTGTTTCCCTTAGTCTTTCACTGTGTAGCTATTTCTTTTAACAACTTTATTTTTTCACGGTTACAGCGTTAATCATGCATTACAAGGTTATTGTGAGTCCCTATACCATTGACTGTCTGCCGCGGATTCTCCTCCACCTCCCAACACCCCATCTCCCCCATCCCTTTAGTCTGCGGCGCTCTGGTGGATTGGCGACCCATCAGGGCTTAGGGGACACAGATATTGTGCCACCAAGCGGGGTTCGAATGTTAGCGCCGGGAATTTGGAGTGGTAGTCCAGTACTGGGGCCCAGCAGTCAGTGAAACGGTGGAGTGCCCCCTCCTTTGCTGCCATGACCTTCTCCGCCACCAGGATCTCCCACACCTTTAACCACCAGAGGGCTAGCAGCGGGCCCTCCTGTGTCTTCCACTTCCGAGCCACTGTGATCTTTGCCGCCAGCAGTAGATGAGTCAACAGTTTGGCGGATCTGCCTGTTTTCGGATAGCAGTCCAGGCTTGCCACCCCAAGGAGGACCACCTCCGGGTCATCGGCATTTTACGCTGAGGCTTGGACTGTCGGGCATTCCCACCACATGTGGAAGAAGGATCCCTGCTCACCGCAGCATCTCCAGCAGCCCGGGTCGACTTCAGCATTGCAGTGGTGCAGGCGGACCGGGGAGTAGTACCAGCGGTGGAGGAGCTTCAAGGTGCACTCCTTGTTTGTGACGCATCTGGATGTTGAGTTGATCCTGGACCATATCTCCACCCATGTTTGGTCCTCCACGGGATGCCCCAAGTCCGCTTCCCATTTGGACATGTACGGTGGTCTGGTCTGCAGCATGTCCTGCTGGAGGAGGCAGTACATTTTGGAGATCTAGCCTCGACCTGTGTTTTCCGTTGATGCCTGTTGAAGGGGGTGGAGGTCCCGGGTAGCTCCCCGGCGAACCACTGGCTGTGATATCCAGTGACGGAGTTGGATATATCTAAATCGTTCTCCTTCTGTTAGATGAAAGCGAGCTTTGCATTCCTCAAAGCTGAGTGGGGTGGTAGCTGCGTAGAGTTGAGAGAGGGTCGGAGGCTTCCTTTAATCCAACGGTTGAATCGGGCTGCCTCCATACCTGGTCTGAAGGCGGGATTCCATATGACCGGGGATAGAGGGCTCAAGCCCCCGGGGACCTTTCTCCTCCGTCGGGCCCATGCCCATGCTTCCAGGGTCGACTTGGTTGACGATAGCATCCGGGGTTCTCGGTTCCGGAGGGACCCGGGGATATGCAGCAGAGAGTGTAACTGCGGCTGGCATCTGGCTTGTTCAATGTGGGACCATTTCGGGGAGGCCTCCGGATTCACCCAGGCTCCAGTGCTTGCCAGTTGGGCCGCCAGGAAATAGTTCATCAGGTTGGGGAACCCAAAGCCACCCCACTTGGCGGCACCGGTCATGACCCTCATGGGTATCCTGGCTCTGCGTCCCCTCCATACAAATTTCCCTAGTTTCTTCTGTAGGCGTTCCAGGTCCTCTTTTGGGGGGGGGGGATCGGGAGAGCGGAGCACAGGTACAGCAGCCTAGGGAGGAGATTAATTTTGCACGCTGTGACCCGACCCAATAGAGAGATCTCTTGTCTGTCCCAACGTTAAAGGTCCTCCTCCAGTTCCTTGAAAAGTGGGGGGAAGTTAGCAGCGAATAGTTGTTTCGGATTGGCTGTGAGGCGAACACCCAGGTAGGTTGTTGAGGAGGAGCTCCATGCAAGTGGACAGAGCGCCTGGAGGCCGGCCATGAGGGGATGACTCAGATTGACTCCCAGGGCCTCTGGTTTGGAGTAGTTCACTTGGAAACCGGCAACTCCCTCGAAGGCCTTCAGCTCCTCCAAGGTAGCGGGCAGAGCGGACTGGCAGTTGGTGAGAGAGAACATCACATCGTCGGCGTAGAGGGAGATTTTGAATTGTTCACCGTTTACTTCTAGCCCAGTGATGCTCTCGTTGGCACGGGTCCTTTGGGCAAACGGTCCCATAACCAAAGCAAAGATCAGCGGTGAGAGCGGGCAGCCCTGTCTTGTCCCACAAGAGAGCCGGATCAAGGTTGAGGACTTTTGGTTCAGGCGGAGTATAGTTCTCGGGGTCTTGTAGTTTGCTAGCACCATTCTCTGGAATATCGGGCCAAACCGGAAAGCCTCCATGGTAAGGCGCATGAAGTTCCAGTCCATCCTGTCAAAAGCTTTGGTGACATCCAGAGTCAGGACCGCGAGCCCCCATTGCTCCTGGGTCACGATCTCAATGAGGTTGAGCGCTCGATGGATATTGTCCATGGTGCTACTCCCCCTGATGAACCCTGCTTGGTCCTGGTCTATGATAGTTGGAAGGATTTGTGCCAGCCTGTTCGCCAGCACCCTGGAGTATGCATTAACATCCACATTAAGCAGCGATATCGGTCTGTACGAGGAGCACTCCTTTGGGTCTTTGCCGGGTTTCAACACCAGGATCGTGGTAGATTCTTGCATAGTTAGCGTAATAGTGCCTGATTCCCGAAAGGAGTTAAATAGTTCTGTCATTGGCTGTAGCAGCATGGGGCGGAAGAGTTTGTAAAATCTTGGCAGGAAGCCGTCAGGGCCGGGGGCCCTGGGCTTTAGGTTTTTGAGTACTTCCTCTACCTCTTCGGGTGCGATTGGAGCATCCAGGGCAACTCTGTTCGCCTGTGAGATGTGTGGGAGCCGGGCGTCCGCTATGTATTGTTCCTGGAGCGACTGTGGGCGTGGGGCCGAAGTTAGGGTGTCGGTGAGATGGGCCGTCGCTACCCGCAATTTTGCTCCTTCTCCGTACAGGGTTCTGCCTGTCGGGTCCCTCACTGCGGTAATGTGGTTCCGCCGGTGGGTTTTGGCTAGTTTGCTGACCAGATATTTATTGGCTTTGTTGCCGTGCGCGTAGTAGCCCTGCTTGGTCCGAAGCAGGGACTGGGCTGTGTCCTCTGCATAGTGTGCTTCCAGCTTTGTGCGAGCTAGTCTGACCATTTTAGCCGCTTTAGGTGACCATTTCCGCTTCAGGGCCGTATCCGCCTCTCTCATGTCCTCCTCCAGTTGGCTCCTACTCCTGGTGCGCCTCCTAGTATATGCGGCTGCTTGGGCTATCAGTTCCCCTCTGATTACAGCCTTCATGGCTTCCCATCTTGTCGCTGTGGAGGTAACATCGGGGGGGTTCTCCCTGAAGTAGTTGCTAATCGCCTTGGCGATGGAGTCACATACCGCCAAATCATGTAGCATAGGCTCATATAGGGACCATCTTCGCTGCTCCGGGGGATCCGGGTTGAAGATCTTTGTGGTGAGGAGAATTGGAGCATGGTCTGACAGTACCCTTGTGCCGATCTCCACCTCGTCCGTATACTGCAGGAGCTGCGGGCTGGCCAGAATGAGGTCTATTCTGGATGAGGAACGGTGGACATGTGAGAAGAAGGAATAGTCCATGGTGTCCGGGTGCAGGACCCTCCAGGTGTCCACCACGTCCAATGACCTGAACATGTGGCAGAGGCCCAAGGCTAGCTTAAAGTCCTTCGCGGACGGGGGGCCCGATCTGTCCAGGGAAGGGGAGGAGAGCGGACTCCAGGGTAGCGTAGAAGGTTGCTTGGCCCTCGTTTGGCGCATACACCGCAATCAGCGTGTGAAGCTGTCCGTACAGTTCCCCTTTAACCGCTACAAAACTGCCATCAGGGCTGCGTAGGGTCTCCTTCTCCTTAAACGGGGTGCCTTTTGCTAACAGAATCGCTGTGCCGCCTCTCTTGTGGGGGCCAGAGGCCAGAAATTGTGTTGGGTATGCACGGGAGCGGAGCCTGGCTAAGTCTTCCGCTAGGAGACGGGTCTCCTAAAGAAATCCAACCGTGGCCTGGAGGTCTCGAAACTGTCGGAGGATGGACTTGCGTTTTGTAGGAGAATTCAGGCCTCCGACTTTTAGTGAGATGTAGCGGAGTTTGGTGTGCTCTGGGGGGGAGGTCAGTGGGCCGCTGCTATGGTCCAGAACGGAGGTGGATAGTCCTGAGTCCCGGTGGGTCCCACGAGGGACCGATGACTGCTTGGTTCCGCTGCAACCGAATTATAACTGTGTTGAACTCGGGGCCAACCAGACCCTGGCAATCAAGGGGGCTGGGGAAAGGCCCTGCCCAACTAAAGAAACCAAATAAGTAAAAGCCAACCAAACTGACCCCAACGGGTCTGGGGCCGGAGTGACTGTCCATCCACTCGGCTGGGGGCATTGCGTGGGACGCCCGGGTGCCAAGAGTGCAGGTTCCGGCATGGAGTGCTGAGGGTTAATTACTTATCGTGTGCGGTGGAAGTTCTCCCTCCTTTTGGACTCCTCCTCCAGTGGTTATGCTGGGGCTTCGGTGTTGAGCTACGTGGTTTGTCTGTCGGGGAGGTAGATGAGTCCTCCTCGGGTGTCGAGGGCTCGCCTCCCATCAAGCGTAAACTGAAGCGAGGCCGGGTACAGCCAGCGGTAATTGATTCCCCGCTCCTGCAGGAAAGTCGTTAGGGGGCAAAGGGCTCTCCGCCATTGGACCGTAGGAGCGGCCAGGTCCTGAAACAACAGTGTTGGAGTCCCCTGGTATGTCAAGCCGCCTTGCGAGCGGCTTGCTGCCATGATCTGCTGTTTGGTCGAGAAAAAATGCACTCTGGTGATTACTTCCGGACTGCTCGTATCTGGGCTGTTCCTGCGGCTTCGCAGTCTATGAGTGCGGTCAAGTAAGAGCAGCGATTTTTCGCAGTCCGGGAGAAGAGTCTGGAAGAAAACTCCGATTTATTCCGGGAGGGCCCGGTCCAAGATCAAAGCGGAAACCCCCCGAATTCTGATGTTATTTCTGCGGCTCCTGTTTTCCAGATCCTCTTGCTTGCCATGCACAGATTCAGCGCTCTCCTCTAGGGACTGGATTTTCTGTTGCAGCTCCGTAATCTGTGCTGTGTGCTCCAGGACCTGGTCCTCCGTGTCACCGACCCTATATTCCACCTCCTCCACGCGGTTGTCCAAGCTATCTATCCTGGTTGTGACCTCGGTCATGCAATTACGGAATTCCGTTTTGATGTCAGCCAAGAGGCCTTGTATATCGTCTTTCGTGGCCCACTGTCCTTGGGCCCTTGCGGGTGAGGCAGGTAGGGCCAGGGGGGGATCCGGCTGCTTAGGTTTCTCCTTCAGGTTGAGCAAGTTAGCAATGTCTGTTTGGGGCCCCTCTGCTTAGTCATCTTGGTCACCGGGGCACCAGTTGTTGGGGTGCGTGTTATCCGAAGGCTGGCGTGGAGAGGGGAGGGCAGCTCCAAGCGCGGAGCCCTCTCTGGCTCTGCTGGACGCTTGTGACTTTGCTGGGGAGGCGGGGTCCAGGGGCAGGCCTCGGCTGATGGGGCACTGTTGGCAGGCTCCAGGGGCTTCCGGAGGCTGTGCCGGAGTGACTATTTTCGGGCCGTGGGGTGTGCGCTGGGGTGCGGTTCTCCACCTCCACCCAGGGGCTGGGGCAGTGGAGGACCCCCCGAGAGGGTAACGGGGGTTAGAATCCTGCAGGTCGTAGCTTGTTGCAGTGCTCAGAGGGACCAGCGCTTTGTATGTTGTTTGATTGTTGAGTGCCAAATAATCTTGTTGTAGCCCTGATTTTGGAGTCCAGATCGGGCTCTGTGTGAAGACTGCGTCGACGCCCGGACACCCGTGTCAGGTGAGTAGATGAGGTTTCCCAGCCTGGTGGCCGTGAGCAATGAGGGTGAGCTGCAGCAATGTCTCTGCCACTCAGGCAGGTCAAGGTGAAGGGACCCCAAGGGGCCACAATGTTGAGCAGCAGGAGGGGGCAGTGGCTCAAGCCCCCAGGCTGTTGGGGGGGGGAACGTTGGTCGGCAGCAGGCTAGGAGGCGAGATGTCGGTGTGCTGCAGCCGTGTCCTTACCGCCTCGGTGATGAGCAACGATGGGGGAGGAGCCCCTCCAGCTGTCCAAGGCGAG
Organism: Ambystoma mexicanum; assembly: GCF_040938575.1. Lineage (NCBI taxonomy): Eukaryota > Metazoa > Chordata > Amphibia > Caudata > Ambystomatidae > Ambystoma > Ambystoma mexicanum. The sequence continues at coordinate 278,733,072 of NC_090933.1, read as the reverse complement.
GGGGTCCCACGGGGCCGCTATGTTGGGCAGGAGGAGGCCCCACAGGAGCTCTCCTGAGCTGTCGGCGTGGATCGCTGGTTCGGTAGCTGGGAAGACGGTGCGGCGTCGTCCCTGTCCAGCAGTTGGTCGGCTCCGGACACTGCCGGGGCTGTGTAGTTGTCCTCAGGGTCCCAAGGCCAGAGGAGGCGGGCCACGGGGGTGTTGGTGTGGGGTGTTGGTGTTGCGTGACAGAGTTTGTGTCAGGGTTGGTGTGGGTGCTGTTGGCCCTGCCTCATGTAGTCCTGGGGCTCCTCACCGCTCCTCGACGTCTCCGAGCCTCGAATCGCGAGGCCGTAGGGGAGGCAGCGCCGGGGGCGATCCGATGCCAGGACAGTTGGTGCTGGTGGGGGAGGGCGGGATCGGGCAGGGATGGGTCGCAGATGAGACTGGCGGGTCCAGGGGTCGCCCGCCGCGGTCCGCAGTCCGCCGGAACGGAGGAAAGCCGATTCCTCAGGGGGCTGGCACCTCTCTGTTGGTCTGGAATGCAGGATCGGGGAAGGCGTCGTGGCTCCCCGGCGCCCGCCAGCTGGTAGCCCGACATCCCCGAGCTCGGGATGGAGTGTCGGGCTGGTTGGTTGGTCGGCCGAGCTGCGGCCTCAGCAAGGGTCCGCGGGGGCCACCATTTTGGAAGGCAGGCCCGTCTTGGGGAAACTCTCAGGCCATGAACTGAGGCTTCCGCACTCTGATTTCGCCTGCGGGTCCGGCTGCTGACTGAGGGATTCCGCTGCAGGTCACAGTATTTTCCAGCCGGAATTTATTGTTTTAACAGCGTTTGGTGGCACAGAGTCCCGGGCATCCCACGGAGCTCTCAACGAGGCGACCGCATCGTCAGCGCCTCAAGCCACGCCCCCCACTCTGTAGCTATTTCTTAGCAACATTTTATCAGTGCACAATATACCTTCCAGTACAGTGCGCTGGGGTCCCTTTTTCATTTTTGAGGCCCTAGACACCCTTGAAGGATTTTTGGTAAATGTACAAGTGTGTCCAGGACAGAGCTGGTGGCAGCAGTCACTTTTTTTTAAACAAGTATTTTTATTATTAGAATTCCGATACATACAATGCAGAAGTAACACTTTATGAAGGCCAAGTTACAGCATCACATCGCAGTTCCGTTTTTTACAATTATTTAACTATTTGCTTAACACGGCCATTTTAACTTTCGAATTGAGAGTGCCATAGATGGAACCAACAAACAAAAACACACAAAAAAAGAAATACAGCCAGGAAAGTAACACATTGCCTTCCGCGTGGTGTATAAGCTTGACCGCCTTGTAGATCTCCTGCAGTGAATTCAGACTTTATTAGTTCATGGTTTAATCAGGTGCTTCAAGAGTGAAGGTTGGAAAAACATTTGTTCTTTATCGGTCACATGTTCCAAGAACGGCCCCCATATACGTGAGAATTTAGGCCTCTGTTCCGCCACTAGTGATGATAATTTCTCCATCCCCAACATTCCCACACTTTCACCCACCAATAAGCAATGCACGGTCCCTCTGCTACCTTCCAAAAGCATGCGCGGGTGATTCAGGCTGCCATCAGTAGTTGGGAGATTAGGTTGGCCCTAGCTCCCGACATAGGGAAGGAGCCATCATCGGACGCCTCACCTAGCAGTAGGACCAGCGGATCCATGGGGAGCTGGGTACCCGTGAACTCTTTGATTTTGGAGCGGACCTCCAGCCAAAATGACTGTATTACGGGGCAATATATACCACCACATGTGAGCAAGGTCACCCAGATGCCCGCATCCATTCCAGCATCTATCGGAGTAGGTGGAGTGCATTGCGTGCAAGCGCTGTGAGGAGAGGTACCAACGTAAGCACAACTTGAGTGCCCCCTCCTTCACCATGGTGCAGCGTGAGCTTTTATGGGCTCAAGTCCATATTCTCGACCAGGACTCCCCTGAAATGTCCAGGCCCAATTCCCTTTCCTATGCCGACATGCAAGGGAACTTTTCCTCTGGTTTGGCATTGTCCAGAAGCTTATAACATGCCGATATTCTATGTGTTTTGTTGCCCTTCTAATACTTTAAATTCTATGCCTGTTGGGGGCGGGTTCCAGCCTGTCGAACCGTTGCATTAGTCACCCAATGACGCAATTGGACATAGCGGAACCGCTCAGATTCTAGCAGGTTGAACTTCTCCTTGCACTCAATAAAGGTCAGAGACCCTGAATCACCATGGAGGTCCCACAATCTCAGTAGTTCACCAGAGTTCCAGAGCTGGAAGGTTCTTAATTGCAGACCCGGGGTGAATGCTGGGTTTTGGGTGATCGGTGAGAATGGGCCGAAGCTTGATTTAAAATCCTTCTGAGTGCAAGATTTGTCCCAGTTCTGAAGCGTCGCTAGGGTGGTAATCAGCATGGTTTCCCGCTGGCGCTGTGCCTCCCTGGGAAAGAACAGAAGATGACCCAGTGGGAATGGGGATGCAAATTGTTCAATATCTCTCCATTTGGGAGCTTCACACTCTCCCACCAAGCCCAGTATTGCTGCTAATTGAGCAGCTCGGTAATACCATGGAATCGAAGGCAAGCCTAAGCCACCCAGCAGTTTCCCTCGTGTAAGAAGCTTGCGTGGAATCCATGGTGTTTGGCGCTGCCAAATGAACCGCCCCACCGCTTTCTGTAGGTCAAGTAGCTTCTGTTCCGGGATGAACACCGGTAGTGCCTGAAAAATGTACAGCCGCTTGGGGAGAAGTGTCATCTTGACTGTGGAAATTGGGCTTTGCCACGAGATTTCTTGAGAATCCCACAGCAGCAGTCACTTTTAAAGCATTTTTGACTCTTTTCCATGGTCCAAACCGCATTTACCGCATTTGGCCCAGGACAGTGGCCAGTGCCTAAAATGGCCATGCCACAGGGTCCTTTGTTCTGTCCTTTGGCCATTTTGTCCCTTTGCCTTCCCCAGGTCGAGCAGACCCGGGAAATTCCTTATTTGGTCATGCAGACCCCCCCGCAAACCGAAGCTTTCGCAGGTATTCTGCATGCCTTGTGTGTATGCACCCAGGATGTGGGCTGGAGCTGTCTAGTTCCAATAAACATCCTGGGTGCCAGGAGGTCTGGAGTTCTGGGATGACTGGGACCACTGTGGTCCACGATTGTTCCACGTCTGGGATGGCTGAATGTGAGCAGATCTCGTATTGGTTTCTCTTCATTTTGGCGCAAAGGAGATTTTGGATAAGAGAAGGCACCTTACACCCATTCCAGGTCAATCTTCTGAGTTCACACCAAACTTAGTATAGGTCCCAAGTATCCTGAAGCGAAGAAGCGGATACGTGGAACTGCTGGTGACCCACTGGAAGGTTTGGCACCCTGACCCCGCTGTTGTCCCATCGGAGTCCATGTTTCTCATCGATCATAGAAGGCCTGCAAGGGTGCTTTGACCCATTGGAGTAATGGGACTAACTACACTCAGCACCTACTCCTACTTTTTTTTATTTTTTTTAAACAATTTTTATTGTTTTAACAAACCACACCTCAAACGTTACAACCTTTTAGGACGTTCATAAACAATATCAAAACATCTTGTTATACAGTGTTATTCTCTGTCCTCCCCCCCCTCCCCATAAACTTGAGCCATCTCATTTGTGCCATCTTCAAAAGCATTCTCAGGAATCTCAGCGCTTGATGACTCATCTGAGTCTTCTGTTTCATGATTGACCTGGTGGGAGTTAGCCAATGAGGTCACCAGCTGCCTCCAGGCTATCAGGGGGCCCACTTCCTCCTCGCCCCCCTAGTAACAGCTTCAAACCATACCACAGTTTCTGCCTCTGCCCACTTCAAGAGATCTGCCCACCATGTCTCCACTCTGGGCCTATGAGCCGCTTTCCAACACATTGCAATTCTACGCTTGGCCAAGACGTAAAACAGGTCCTTCATTTTGCTAATATGTTTTAAATTACACGGCCTGGGAAAACTACCAAGCATGCATGCCCAAGCAGACCTCACATCAAACGCCACTCCCCCGCTGGCCATTCTCATCCTTATTTCTTCCCAAAATCTCTGCACCTCGGGGCAAGCCCAGAACTTGTGCAGCAGCCCTGCCTCCTCCTCCCCGCATCTGGGATATTTCTGTATAGCCGAGCCTCCAAACCTGGCTATTCTGCCAGGGGTCAAAGGCACCTCCTCCTACTTAACCTGCAAACGAGCCTGCTCGGAAGTGTTCCTGGACCGTCAAGTGAACTGACCAGCTCATTCGGAACCTTGGCCTTGGAACCACCATCGTCTCGAGTTTTGACCTGAGACTTGGAAAGCTGCAGGCTCTGGGTGGAAGGCACTCTCCCGCCAGGTTTTGTACACCTAGCATTCCTAGGTCTGGTATTATGGGAGACAGCCCGAACCCGAGCATACGCGGTACCCGTGTCACCCCGCTGTGCTGACGAGCATCGTGGGTGCCTTGCTGCTTTGCCCCCCTCTGCCCTAAGACGAGCTGCAGTGGCACTGGCCTGATCCCTTCACCAGAAGTGGAGAAATCGTCACTGTCCCACCACGGACTGAGGTCCCGGAGAGATGCGCAACTTCTGGACTCGAACCCGCAAGCGAAAAGGACTTGACTAGCAAAGTTTGGTCTGGAGTGTGTCAAGGGTCGGTGAGTACTTGCATCACTTACCGGTGGCCCTTGGCGCATCCATAGACTTTTATGCACGAGTTTCCCCTGAGGGCCACTCTCCCTTTGTTCAGGTAGCCCTGCTACCATCCTATTTCCGATTCCTGGAAACTTCTCTGCCCTCTTGTAGAGACCCTCCTTGAATAGTGGGAATTTATTCTTCATCACCTCACCCACCTTCATGCACTACTACAGCCCCTTGAAGAAGACCAGTTTTGAACTTAACTGCACAATCAAGAGCTCCGGCACTGAAAGTAGTTTTGAGCGCAAGGCTCCACACTTCTTAGGGAGTGGACTGCCTATAAGTTAGGGTTTGAGTTGTTGAAGGACTGCCTAAAGTATTATCGCTCTGTATGACCCCTTTCTGTTGCAGGTTGTGGATCTCTACTTGTTGAATGTCACTTTAGGCTTATGGTTACTGTATACATGTTTCACAGTTATTGTTATGTTTGTTTTGTTAAGAATGCTGTGGTTTAACTTTGTGCTTGACTTAAAAGGCCTTAAATAAATGTATATGTATTTTTTATATATACGCCTGACTGAGAGTAATTTGTGGTTTAGTTTACTGTGTGTGCTCATTGTGGGCTTTCCATCACCCTCACCCCTCCTGAGACCTAGTCTTGAGCTCTGCCAAGGCTACCCTGATTTGTCTGGCATGTCTAGAAGGTTACCCTGTTCCAAGAAATTAGGCTGGCCTTCTGAACCTCTGCCTGCAGGTCAGAGTTCAGAAATCCGTTTTAGCACTGGTTCACTGGTTGCAGACTCAATACAAAGCACATCAGACATTTCGAAGATGGGTAGAAGACAAAAAATAAGTCTTCACCTAATAATTAATAGATTTTTAAAATACATTGAGTCAATGCAAAGTTCAATTTGGTAAGATTACATGATAGCAGCCGAGTCCAAAACAATTGTGAATGTAGTGTTTCTACCTTACAGACGAAGTCCCCAAGTGGGCCTTGCCTTAAGGTTGCAGTTTCTCTACACTCTGTAAACAGATGTGTAAGAGTCTCAAAAGAGGAACCGCATTTACAAAGACGAAATATTCTCTGCTCTCTACCTAAACCACGAATATGTCTGGATTTGTGATCCGGGAACATTGTTAAGTATGTTGGCAGGTTATAAAATTTACGAAAAGTATCTCTGTATTCTCGAATCGAATATTGTCTTTAAATCTGCTCCTTTTGAGAAATCTAATCATGAATCTTGAATTTTTCTTTCATTTTGATTGGATTTCGGATAAGTTAAGCCTCTCACTACAAATGTGCATAAGCACTGCATCACACTCAATGATAAAAGCCCTAAATGATGTCGGTGTATTAGCAAATAATAATTGTATTATTTTTCACTGGTGTATAGCCCGATACCTCAAAACTCATGTGCTTCAAAAGGATTCAGTAGAAAGCATTTTCAACTGGTCTACAGAAAGTTCCACCAGGCACAGCAGCCAGGCTGAGACAAGCTAATGATGCTGTCCCAATAAAATACATTGGCCTGTATGAAAATTGATTGCACTGTACACGAAAAAACAGCACTCATCTGTGTAGAAATGCTGATAAATTCGCACACTTCTGGCCAGAGTGTATTCTTCTTGCACTGGAGAGTAAAAGGGAGACGCGGCCTGCAGAAGATCCACAGGACCCATTTCAGAATGTTGCTTAGGGCCCCTTGCCTTCAGCTGGGAAACCCCGCCCCCACATGGAAACAACAAAAAATGTATTGATGTGCGCGAGTTTAAGCTTATCAAAAGCAAAAGAGCAGCGAAAACAATGGTTTGTATGCTTTTTGGGGCACACGTAGATTCAATGGTGGAATTGTTTATCCCTGTTGCACTTTTATGATTACACAATTAATGTATAATAAGGAACGCTGTGAATACTGAGACAATTATCTCTTTTTTCTCAAACTCGCACATTTGTAACATCTCCCTTGCAGGTTTACAGATCTGCTAGATCAATATAATACCAATAATGGGCCTCCCTGAGTGACTATTTGCAGTTCTCACAACCTCAGCTGGTGCCTGTGACAAAAAGACAGAGCCAGCAATGAGAGTGGTGTGTGTTGTACCAATTATCAAGGGGAGTTTTTACTGTTTGGCCACGGGTTTCAGCTCCCCCTTACCTCGTTCTTCTGTGCGGAACTTAAGAAAAGCAGTTACGTTTTCTTTGTCAGAGTCACAGGCTCCCCCTTGCCTCTGCTAAGGCCCTGTTGCATTGTCGCATACCATGCGGGGAGATGACACTATCCACCCAGTCAATTATTCCCCTCCCTTCTAAATACCAGCAAGTGGTAGTATCCCCTTCAAACACACACTCTTACAAACCTATCCACACAATGCATTCTCACACTCGAAGGCGGCATCAGGCAGGGGTGTTGCTACGTCTGGAAAAGACCTGGTGCTACGCTAATGTCGGAACTGTTGGGACTGGGGGCTAGCTAGTCTTTTGGCTGTAGCTCCTGAGATTCTATCCGGGGCTACAACCAAAAGATCAGGGGCTATATCCCCCTTAGCCCCCCCAAGAAACCCCCCTGGCATCAGGTATGGGCTTGAGAGGGCTAAAGCCCCCCCCACACTTTGACCAGCAGCCACCACTCCAGCCTGGACTCATACTGGAAAAGCCTGTGACATTTCTCACTGAGGAAAAAAGCCTGCCCATCGGATATCAGTAGGCTCCCCCACGCCCCTATGTTGTAGCTAAAGGCTTAACTGCTGGCTCAGCTTTTACATGGCCCATGATTTCAATGATTAGGTTTAACAGAAAAAAAGTTTATTTGTGTGCATGCAAGGACTGTATGCATGCATGTATGAATGTATGCGTGCGTGCATGCATGTGAGGGAGTGTGTAAGTGGGTGTATGTTTGTATGCTAGGAGGTGTCTGCAAGTGCACACATATGAATTAATGCAGTGTGAATGGGGTACATGGGTGTGTCTGCGCGTGTTAATGAGAGTGCAGTGTAAATGTTCTGTGTGCTCCTGTGAATGACAGATCAGCTATGAAAACAGTCACGCTCTGAAACACTTGTGTATGAGCGCAATATAAATAAAATATCATTTCATTTAATTTATGTGGGTGCGTGACTGGTGGGTGAATGGATATGAATGTGTCTATATCTCTGTGTGTATCTGTGTGTATTTGTGTGTTTGCAAGCTGGGGCCTGGGGAAGGCCATTGGAGCATGAAGATTTTTTGACAAGAGCATGGCATGTTTTACTGCCGTTTTTTGGGCAAAGGAAAGTCAACTTGAGTGTTACTATGTGATGGTGGGGTCAGAGTGTGGAGAGGGTACTACAGTAGGGCTGGCCTGGCTGGGTCTTACTGAGGCATGGAATGTTGTGCTCGCATTAAGGGCAAAGCCAACATGATGAGTGTGTTTACATGGGGGAGGGCATGTTTCCTTATTTTGACTTGTTTTTTACTGGTGTTAAGGTCAAAGGCAACATAAATATTCTTACAAGAGGGAATATAAGATGATGAGTGCAACATAAGTGTTCTTTTATGGGGGGATTTGTGTAATGATAATATGCTATTTATATAGCGCTTTTGCCAAAGTGCTGTACAGAAAACATATTTATATAAAATGCATCACCCAACCGATGTTGACACTCATTTATCGAGCTTTGAAGTATGAAACTCTGAGTTGGCCTTGGCAGAATTTGAACCTACGAATCACACTCAGATTGCAACAGCGAGCGCTCAGCCTGGTGAGCTATCTTACCAGCTAGCCAGCAAGAGCATGTTTTCTTACTGTGGCATTACAGTTTATTACTAGTGTTAAGGGCAGAGGCAACGTAAGTGTTCTTACATTGGGGTCGGGGCATTTGTGCAACCTGCAAAGCAATGTTTTTTTTTTTACAGTGGCCTGACATTTTTTACTGCCGTTAGGGAGCAAATACAACATGATGAGAGTTCTTATATGGGGATCTGGGGATCTGTGCAGCTAGCAAGAATATGCTTTCTTAATGTAAAGCCAACAGGAGTATGTTCTTACATGGTGAAACTGGCATATATTGGCAGAGCCAACATGGACATGTTTTCTTATAGTATCTTTACTGGCATTATGGACAAAGCAAACATGAGTATTTTCCTATGTGGGAATAGTGGCATATATAGGTGCACCAGAAAGGAGATGTGTGGACACAATCAATATGAACATGCTTTTTACACTTGCAGAGTACTGGCATATAGTGGGCAAAGGCATTATGAAAATGTGTTTGAAAAAGCTCCTGTGCATTGTTGATGTCTTGGCATCTAATGGACTTTTCATGTCTTACCCTACAAAACCGATTGTAAACTGTGTGGCTTTTTACCTAATCACAGAAAGTGTACTCTAAAATACACTATTTCAACCCATTATTTAAACTCTTTTCTCAAGGGGACAACCCCCCTTGATTGGTACGCCCTCCCTCACTAGTCTCTGTCACTCCTGTGCATTTGGAGGGGGCAGAACAAGTGCGGGTTCTACTACATTAGGTCCAGGCCCCCCTTGTTACACAATCATGGCTCTGCCTATGGCGAGTTGGGGGGAAAGATGCATCTAATGGGCCAAAAGAAGGTGTCATATCTACTCAGCCTCTTGGGGAGCCAGACACGGGGCAGGGGAAGGTTAATAGAGCAATAGTTGTTAAGCCCTGTCTCACTTTTAGTTTTCAAAACTGCCATCCAGCCCCACCAAAATGTGGAGGCTGACTCCGCCCCTGCTCACACTCAACAGAACGCAAACGTTTTTCATTGTGAAGTAATATGTTTGTTTGGTTTCGGCAATGTCTGTTCTACAATCTCTTCTTCCTGTGTCCGCTGTGTTTAGCATATCAAAAAAGTCCCAGAATAAGGAAAACGTCATATCGAAAGCGCACGGAGAGAACACTAAAACAACATACTAAAAAGACACATTATGATTATTAGATCATAGCGTCCTTTCTTACTGACAGTTTCTAAAAAAATCCCTTCTAACAGAAAAAGACGTCAAAGCTTCTATAACATATCTTACGTAGAAAGACACTGCATTAACACAAAGCTGATACACATAAACTCACTGTGAAATAGTTGGAGAATTGTAAGCAGCGCAAGCAGGTGTTCCATTGTTTCCGCCGCTGCACAGGTTTCTGTTAGAAGGGCAGAGGTACAGCCAGGGAAGACTTGTAAAGCATGCTGCTTCCTGCTGTTGTGACGTTATCAGCCAGGGGCTTTCTTCTAGCTCGAGCGGATGCTGGTGGTCTTTTTGAACTTGCAGTCGCTTTACTTGATCCAAATTCTGCTTCTGCCTTGACAGACTGACCACTGTTCACTCCAGCAAACAGGAAGTGGTTTTTTTTTCTCACTCGGTTGGAAATGCTTTTGCACAGAAGAGATTAAGACTGTGGTCAGGGGGCAAGGAGAAAAAAAGCACCTATTCTTACAAGCAAGTCACGTCACTCACGATCAAAAAAATTCCATTAGCGGGAGTAGTAATGACGCATCCACACAAGAGTGGCAGGGTGCATCATCAGGAACGTGAAAAAGTGGTGGAGGCAGGAAGGAGCAGTATTCCAAAGATGGGGTATGCTGCTAAAACACCCCTTTGAACTGTATCCTGGTGGCACCAAAGTCAAATGAAGACCAACTGAAGTCATTAGCGGGAATGGATGAATATTATTTGAAGATTTAAAGAGCTTCAAACATTTTATGGGGAATCTTGATAAGAGTGGTCAGTGTAGTGTCACGTGAACCGCGGCATGACGTATCATGTCATGATGCAGACAAAGGAATAAAGAGGCCCGATTTGTGCCTTTCTAATCAGACCGAAGCAGGGCCTGTCAAGCACTAACACTGTGTCTGTCATTCCTCATGCACAGTGTTGCGCCACACGACCAGACCACATGGCCCCATTACATTGGCGACGAGCGTCGAAACCCAGTGTACACACCCGCCGATCGGGCAGTCTGATGCATCTGGGCCTCCGATCCACACAGCATGCTGTCCCTCGGCCCATGGCAGGGCCCCACCATGCTCCGGCACACCGGTAAGGGATCCTACCCAACATACAGCCTCGCATTGACTACATCTGGCTCTCGCCAGAATTTTTGGAACGCCCAAGGTGTTATATCACCTCCAGCCCCACATTCAGTGAGGGGGAGGCTCAGTCACCCTGGGGACTAGCGCGACTCTCACAAGAGAGTGCGTGTGCGCTGCCCCTTCTTGCCAATTGCGCCACCCAAATTGGCGCTATATAGACGAAAGGTGCCTGCACACCCAACTCACTGCTGTGGGACTCCCCACAACCCTAACAGGGGCAGCAGCGCCCCAGGAGCACCTGTGTACCCCACTGTGGGCCCAATAACGTCCCAGAAATAGGGGCAGCGACTCCTCTTGGAGTGCCTGTTCACCCCAAACAGCACCTGTGCTGACACCACACATCAGAAGTCATTCGTGATGCGCACTGCCATGCAGCAAAGTGAGGAAAATTTTGACAAGTACCAGTCGGTTGAGACACCTGGCCATGAATTGTGGGTGGGAAAATGAAGAGGAGGTGAGACTCCAAATCATCATTGGATGTGACTCGGTAAAGCTTTGAAAACAAATTCTGCGAGAACCAGCGATCACACTCCCCAGGATCCTCGAACTAGTGCGCTCCCACAAACTGGTGGACGTAAGGGCCTCCAAAATGGAGTCGGCCCTGAAATCGGTCAAACTTCAGTAGGCAGACAAACTCCAAAGACCCAAGGGACAAGAAGTGCCTGGCGGCAGAAGAAGCAGCGAAACACTGCCACTCCAGCCCCCTGCCCGCAGTGTGGGTATGATCTTCCACACGAGAAAGACTGCCCAGCATAAGAGTACACCTGCAAGAGGTGTGGAGTCCCAAATCACTTTGCATGAGTTTGCAGAGCCTCAGCCCCAACCAGTGTGCCACGGGGAAAGGAACGCCCCAGAGGTTTCCCGCAGGAGAAGGCAAGTCATTCCTCCAACACCACATCCATGGACCCACAAGTGGACCCTCCAGGCACGAGCCTTGAGGATGAAGAGGAAGATGTTTTCTTCGTGTCAGCAGTGTTCACTGTCAGCGGGCATGGGACACGCCAACCACGATGCGCAGTGACCATCCTGAATACCCCAGTTTACGTACTCCTCGAAGCAGGAGCCTCAGTGAACGTAATGTCTGACGAACAATACCGGACATTACCAGGACCCCCTGCACTTCAAGACACAAGAGTGCATATCTTCACCTTTGGAGGCAAGACCCCTCTACCACTTGAAGGTGCCTTCATCGCCACTGTCCAGCATCACAGTGTATTCATACGAGCCAGGTTCTACGTCACAAAAGTAGCAACTCAAACGCTACTTGGCTGTGCAACAGCCGAATCCCTGGGTCTCATCCACTTTGCACATGGAGTGTTCATAGAGGATGTCCAATTGCTACTGCAAATGTTACCGGATATATTCAACGGAATAGGACGGATGGAAGGAAAACCAATCCGGCTCCACATCGATGATACAGTCCAACCGGTAGCTCTGAAACACAGAAGAGTGCCCTTCCACCTCTGCAAGAAAGTAGAAAAAGAGATCCAAGACCTCTTTGCCCTTGACCTTGACATTATTGAGCAAGTCGAAGGACCCACACCATTCCCCAACTGGACAAAGTTTGTATTTGCATGGACATGTGGCTGCCCAACGTGAACATGCGGCTGCCCAACAAGGCAAGCAGAAGGGAAAGACATCTAACGCCCACCTTAGATGACATTGGGCCTCATTACGACCCTGGCGGTACGGAGTGAACGGCGCCGTAAAAGGTGCCGGTGCCGTTCACCCCGTACCGTCGCATTACGAGTTCCCCTCGCGGGACACGGTAAGCACGCCTGGGAAAACTCGTAATGGCCCATTGTTTGCTCCCTCTCCCATTCCCATTCAGCCCTACGAGGGCTGAAATGGGAATGGGGAAGGACCGTGTCCAGGTCCTTGGAGGGAGGAATTACCGGGCCTTCCGACCCGGAATGGCCCGGTAAGTCTTCATTCCGAGGACCCGGACCCCGATGCGATTTCGACGGCAGCCATGCTGCCAATAGCGGCACGGTTACCGCCGATCTCGTAATGAGGGCCATTGCCGCAGAGCTGGAAGGAGCAACAGTATTCTCCAAGCTTGACCTCCAATCTGGATACCACCATCTCTTCCTCCACCAGGCCAGTCGTTACGTCATGACTTTCACCACCCACGTCGGCCTCTACAGGTACAAACGGCTGAACTTTGGCATCTCATCCACCGCAGAGGTGTTTCAGAATGCAATACGCTGCGCTCTGGCAGGACTACCATGTACCCTGAATGTAAGTGATGACATTCTAGTACATGCCAAATCTGAAAAGTGAGCACCTGAAAAGACTAAAGAAAGCCCTAACAAGGATCCAGTCCCTGGGTCTAACGCTCCACTATGAGAAATGCAAATTCTTGAGAAACAAGATCGAATTATTCGGCTTCATCTTTCAAGAGGGAGGACTATCCGCGAACCCAGCAAAAAGTCAAAGACATTCAAGAGGCCAAGCCTCCAGAAACCATATCAAAGGTGAGAAGCTTCCTGCGGATTGTCACTTATTGTGGCCACTTCATTGAGAACCTAGTGACTGTATCTAAACCCGTAAGGAACCACACCAAGCAGTCAACAGCCTGGAGATGGTCAGCCCTAGAACAAATGGCATTCGAAAATATCAAGAAAGCGTTATCTGACAAATGCATGCTATCATTCTTTGACCCCCCAGAAGAGCATGGGAAATCATTGTGGATGCAAGCAGGTTCAGTCTTGGAACCATCCTTGACCAGGCCATAAAGACGGCACACTGTGCACCGTGGCATATGCCAGTCAAGAACTCTCGCCTATGGAGCAAAGATACTCCCAGATAGAGCGCAAAGACCTGACAGTACTGTGGGGATGCCGCCATTTCCATATATACATCTACAGGAAACCAGTGAAGGTGGTCAACGATCAAAAATCCCTTCTTCCCATCATAACGGGCGGATCAGCAAACCCTCCTCCATGCATAGAAAAGTGGCGACTGGTGCTCCAGGAATAGAATGTGGTCCTCAAGTACAGGCCAGGACGAAACAATGCTGCAGACTATTTGTCTCCCCAAACTGTCCAATACAGCTTACACCGAGGAGGTTGCAGCAGCTGAAGAGCACTTATGGCTCGCCATGGAGTGCTCCATCCCCAACTCAATGGACATTGCGGAAATAAAAGCAGCCTCTGCAAATGATGGGTGCTTCCAAATCCTGTGCGACACCATGGAGTCAGGACAATGGAGGTCCGCTCTTGAAAACCTGGGCTCCAAGATGCAAGAAGCCAAACACACATTGGAGCAACTGTGGAAAGTACGATGCAAACTTACTTTCACAGACTATGGACTCCTCTTGAGAGGGCCCCACATATCCATCCCTACTAAACTGACCGACCAGGTGATCGCCCTTACCCATCACGGCCACCAAGGTGCTGCTAAAACAAAAAGCTGCCTCATGTACAAGGTCTTGTTCTCAGCGTTGGAGTCAAAGGTAGAAGACTTTATCCGGGCCTGGAAGTGATGCCAAGCTGCCGCCCCTCACGTCAGAGAACCAGCCATCCAGTGCATGCCCAGAAGCGAAGAGCCATGAGAAACCGTCCACATGAATTTTGGATCCACGCAAAGAGACTTGCACGTCCTAATAATGGTAGACCAGTGGTCCTGGTACCCGGAGGTTGAGTTTGTCTCGTCCCTGGCCTTCCAAGATGTCATTCCAGTAATGGAAAAATATTTGCTACCCACGGCTTCCCCAAAGCAATATGCTCAGACAGTGGTTCCCCATTCCAGAGTGCGGGCCTAGAAGAGTTCCTGGCAAGACGGGGCATCAATCACAGAAACATCATACCAGTGTGGCCGCGTGCGAGTGGCGAAGCAGAACGTTTTATGCGCACGCTCAACAAGTGTTTCTGCATATTGCATGGACAAGGATCATGTGAAAAGCAAGCCCTATAGCCAATTCTTCCTTGAGTATAGGGCAACGCCATACTGCTCAACAGGAGTAGCTACAGCAGAAGCTCGTTTCCATAGATATCCATGCACGTTCCTACCCGAACTGGAGGGGAGAAACCTAGGAACAATAGATAATGGAGACGTGCGAGCCCGCAGGGAAGCTACAATCCAGAAGGAGAACAGCAGGCGAGGTCTAAGAGAACATTATATAGCCATTGGCAACACAGTCCTGGTAAGAGCTTGCCACCCGGAAGGAAAACTATCCCTTCTACACAAGCCCTCACCTCTGAAGGTAGTGCAGGTGCAAGGCTCGTAAAGAACAGCCACAGATGACCACGGGCAAGTTACACACAACTCCAGTTTCTTCAGGGGGCTATCAGGCCCACCTCGGCTGCAGACCGACTGGTACGGACAAAAGATGTACGCCACCTCCACCATCCTGATGCAGGTGACATGGAAGAGGACATTCCAGAAGATCCATATCCAGAGGCGGCAGCTGAACCAACACCCAGGGAATCCGGACATCACCCAGGACAGGCCCCCAGCAGCGAGACAGAAAGGCGCTACCCCGCCAGGGAATCGAGAGGGCCTCCGACGCGACTGAAAAACTATGGGCCTCATTATAAGTTTGCCGGTCCGGTAACAACGTGTCAGGATTCGCCCCTGGAAGTTGTGGAATACATGGCGTCTCTGACTATCCAGGACACCATCAGGTCTAGTGCTCACTCAACATGGTGGCCCTTTCCTTTAAATCAGAACCACGCCCCCTTTTTTGGCGCTTTGTATCTGTTTCTGCTCAGTCTCATCAACGCTGCTGCGCTTTCAGCTGAGTTATTCTTCTACAGATCCTTCCTTGCTGCCTGCATTTTTTCCCATTTAACGCTGCCACCGCAGTGTTGCCCTTATTGTTCGTTGTTTCTTTCTTTCTGTCTTTGTCCTCCACTGTAGCCTTCTCCTTCGTTCCGCCTGTGTTCTGTTAGCGTTCTTGCTTTCTCACTAATTATTCTTCCTTCTTTCCTTATACTATCATATACACTCACCTTTGTGGTGTCTACAGCTGGCTTAGCTGTTCCAATGTATTTTCTCGTTCGCGGTTGCGGTCTACCTTTACTTTCACCGCGCCGCGGCTCTTTGTTTCCGCTCGCGGTCACAGAGCTGTTTTCTCCTTTACCGCGATCACGGCTCGGGTGCCCTCACTTCCCGGATTCTGTAGTTTTCTAGGTAAGTGGAACTCTGCTGCCACCTCTACTTGTTCTTTCATACTTCTACTTCTCAGCCTTTACATTCTCTTATCAGAACCTCTTCTATTTACTTACATTACCTGGCATCCAGTTACAAACTGCTCCCCCGGATTCAACTGAAGTTCAGGCATCCAGTCTACGAACTACTCACAGACTGTATCTACCCAAGAGGGCAGATCTCCCTCAAGACTCCTAGTCTTCTACATCTTTCTACAGTTCCCGATCGAGGAATTACTATTGTCTGCAATACCAGGGTTTTTTCTGCCTATCCGGCTTTTTCCCTGTGATTCAAGGTCTGGCTCCTCGGGGTTCCCCTTGGACAGGTTCCCCCTCCTGCCAAGGTGGCCTTTGAGGGAGCCAGACCTTATTTACACGAGAAGAAGAAGAAGCCTTCCCGAAAGCTGTTGACTACCGAATCCAAGAAATCCAGAAGAAGACCTAACACGGAAACCAAGGAGCGCTCATCAGAAGGCTCAGGTGAGGAGGAGGTTGGGAAGGAAAGGAACTTACCCGGCAGTCCTGACAGAATACAATGCCAAGAGATCCCCATGGCCTCCTTGGAGCAGTATCAGGTGTTGGTAGCGGCAATGCAGAACCTCACGGTTGAAGTACAAGCACTGAGAACAGAGAATGTAGCCCTAAAACAGCAGGTAGTCTTGCATAGGGATGACCGGGGTGACCTACTTCCCATGGCCTTATCGTTTTGGGAAATACGATGGTCATCCAGGGGGCCTAAAGGAGTTTCTAGATGCTTGTCAGGTGTACTTCACATTTCGTCCCCATACCTGCGACACGGCCCGATCCAGAGTGGGATTCATCATAGCCAACCTGATTGGTAATGCTTTAGTGTGGACCACTCTGTTGGTAACTAGCAATGACCCTGCGTTGCACGATTTTGACCGCTTCATACACTTGTTCAAGGAGAGATTCAATCGACCTGAGGTCCTTTACACCACATTTAAAGCCATTTTGGATGTGAAACAAGGTACCACCGACGTACAGACCTACCTCTCCCGATTCTCAAGGCTCTCCACAAAGGCAGACTGCACAGACTCTGCTAAGCAGACCATTTTCCGGAGAGGATTTCATGATGACATCAAGGACGAGCTGGCTCGGATCGCTCGAGCTTCATCTTTTTTGGAACTCACAACTATTGCATTACAGATTAAATGTTGCCTAAATGAACGTCGGCAAGAAAGGAGAAGACCTTGTCCTCTACCAACAGTAGCACCCCTTTCTCAACCTCCCCGAGAGAACACCGGAGGTGACGAACCCATGCAAATTGGAACAACCAGGGGTCCTCTAACTCCAGAGGAACGAAGAAGATGCAGTGAGGCAGGTCTATGTATGTACTGTGGCTCTTCTAAGCACCTTCTTCGCAACTGCCCAGAGGTACCACCTCAGCGGAAGGAAAACGCCAGCCCCCGAACCTATGCAAGGGAAGTGTCGGGGGAACAAGCTAAAGCCCCTTGCTACAACACTCGACCATTAGAAGAGGGCGAAGACAACAGGCTTATGGTTTTCAAGGTACAGATATGGGTTTCTGGTCCTGAGCCTATAGAGGTGTTAGCCATGTTGGACTACGGGGCTGCAGGCAATTTCCTTGATATAGACTAGGCCCGGAAGAATCATGTTCCTGAGCATCTTAAGCCAAAGCCCATTCCTGTGGAAGGAGTGGACGGTACTCCACTATCCTCAGGTACCATAGTCAAGGAGTCTATTCCCTTACGAATGAAGATGGGTGAGAATTCAGAAGACATGGTATTCGATATGATTAAGGCTGCACACTTTCCGTTGGTCATCGGAATTCCTTGGCTTCGAAGGCAAAACCCTTCAATTCACTGGGCCTCAAACAGGGTGAGCTTTGATTCAACATTTTGTCAAACACATTAGGCCTCATTACGACCCTGGCGCTAAGTGTTTAACGGCGCCGTAAAAGGCTCCGGCGCCGTTAAACACTTAGCGCCTTACTACGAGGTCCCTTTGCGGGACCCGACCTTAACGGCTGGACTACACCAGCCATTAAAGTAGGGACCCGCAAAGGGACCTTGGTGCTAAGTACGGTACCACAATTTGCGGTACCGTACTTAGCGCCTTCCCCATTCCCATAGAGCCCTATGGGCAAAAATGGGAATGGGGAAGGGCCATGGTTCAATGGGGAATTCTCGCCCGCCAACCTTGGAATGGGGTGGTAATTCCCCCATTGAACCATGGCAGACCCGTTACAACACAGGCACCAACCATGGTGCTAATAGCGCCATGGTTTAGCGCCGGTGTTGTAATGAGGGCCATTGTATGGAGGTTCCCAGCCTCAAGATCAAGATGGAAGAGATGGATATTCCAGTAAAGAGGACAGTGTCTTCCATCCCACTTCAGTACCAGGAATTCGCTGAAGTATTCAAAGACACATTGCCCAGAAGCCTCCCTCCTCACAAGCCAGAAGATTGCGCCATCAACTTAATTCCGTCGGCACAGGCTCCTTTTGGTCGTGTGTACCCTTTGTCGTTGCCAGAAAAGGAAGCCTTGAGAGACTTTTTAGATGCCCACCTCCAGAATGGATTGATCCAAGAATCCAGGTCGTCTTGTGGAGCATCACTGTTCTTTATACCAAAGAAGGAGTCAGCAGAACCCAGGCCCTACATTGATTATCGGGGGCTCAATCAGATTACAGTCAGAGACCGCTATCCCATGCCCCTGATAAGGGATGTTCTGGAAGCAGTTCAAGGAGCACAGTATTTTACCAAATTGGACCCCAGGGGAGCTTATCATCTCCTGAGAATCCGTAGGAATTACTATTGTCTGCAATACCAAGGTTTTTTCTGCCTATCCGGCTTTTTCCCTGTGATTCGAGGTCTGGCTACTTATGGGGTTCCACTTGGACAGGTTCCCCCTCCTGTCAAGGTGGTCTCTGACGGAGCCAGACCTTATTTACACGAGAAGAAGAAGAAGCCTTCCCAAAAGCGGTTGACTACCGATCCAAGAAATCCAGACGAAGACCTAACACGGAAACCAAGGACAGCTCATCAGAAGGCTCAGGTGAGGAGGAGGTTGGGCAGGAAAGGAACTTACCTGGCAGTCCTGACACAACGGTACTGGTAAGCTTGTCGGCACCGTTGTTACCGAACCGGCAAACTACGAGTTCTGCTCGCGGGTGCCTTCCCGCCCACCAGGACTGGCCTGGCGAGTGTACCGGCACCCGCGAGCAGAGCATGTCGGATGCACCGGCACCATTCTGAATGGTGCCGGTGCATCTGACCTCCCCATTCCCATTGAACCCTATGGGGTTCGAATGGGAATGGGGAGCATTTTTTCCGGTGCCCGCAAATGGGCAATTACCGGCTCCAGCGGGGCCGTAATGACCCGGTAATTGCCCATTCGCGCGTGCCAGAATATTTCGCAAGTCTGGCAGCAGCCTGCTGGTTTTACCGGCAAGGCTACCGCCAAACTTATAATGAGGCCCTATGACCTGAGCACCTCATAAGGTGGACACTATCCTGACTGGAGGGGACTGTGAGTCTGTGTCCGTGACATGCTGTGTTTTTGTGAGTTTGTATGCTTGTTTAAATCCAGTTTTTCACTTTTGTTATTTATAACCTGTTCTGAAGGCCAAAGGTCTGTTGTTATAAAAATTGGGCGGAGAGTAGTGTCATGTGAACCGCGGCATGATGTGTGATATCATGACTCGGACAAAGGAATAAAGAGGCCTGCTTTGTGCCTTTCTAATCAGACCGAAGCGGGGCCTGTGTATCACTAACAATGTCTCTGTCATTGCTCGTGCGCAGCGCTGCGCCGCGACCAGATCACACGGCCCCATTACAGTGAGACGACTGCAAAGAGGCCTTCAACAAGGACAATGAAGCAATAGCAAAAATGCCATGCCCTTCCTGCTTGATCATAAACTCCAAACAGTGGTGTCAGGGGATGCCAGTGCCTACGAGTTGGAGCCGCCTTAATACAAAGTAGCACATGTAACAAGAACAATAACGTTTGCATCAAAGTCAGTCACAGGCTCTGAAAGGCACTAATCGGTGATCAAGAGAGAAATGTCAGCCTGCAAGTGGCCCAGCAAGTGGGCAGCAACCCATTTCAGGCTAAACCTGTGGGTAGGCACTTTCGATTACTGATGGACTAAAAGAACCTGATAAACATCCTGGGAGCCATATACTCAGGAAACATCACACTGCGACTATCCATATTAGCCTAAAAATGCAAGAATTCAATTACACAATTGAATATATTCCAGGATGGAAAAAACACAAGCCAACTGCCTTCTAAGAGTGCCCCAGACAATGTTGAACATGCTCCCTAACTCAAAGGTGGAGGCATAATTGCAAACATTCACGATATACAGGACTAGACTCAAGATACCATTACTCATCACTCATCATAGGCAAAGCAGATGGAAGAAAACAACACTTTGAAAACAGTAGTTATTTGAATTGATAATGGCTGGCAGATGAGAGAGACACATCTCAGGTCACACAACCTTGTTTGCAGATATCCAGCAAGCTGCATACAAATTAAACACACACTTGTTGAGAACACAAAATGGTGCTGCTACCATCAGCTCCTGGGACGCTAAATAAACTAGCTTATTAAGGATGCTTGCAGGGCTTTAAGTGGGCCTGGACTAGCCAGGGCTGAGCCCCAGCAGTCCCCAAACCTGCTCCCAAGCCAGAGCACGGTGTTACCGATAAACAGCCCATGCGAGTGCCTTAGCCTGAAAGAGGGTCAGGAGACTATCCAGGAATGGTGTGCCGCCAATGACCGCTGCCTTAATGCCAGTAAGACTGAGATTCTCCTCATCGGCACACCCGCTCCCTCCTTTCCTGTAGCTCTCTGGTCGGCCTCTCTTGGCCCTCTTCCTGCTCCCACCTGCAAGGCAAAAAACCTCTGTGTCATCTTCGACTCCACACGCTCCTTCTCCCCTCACATCTCTGACAGCACTAAGAAGCCACACTACCAGCTGCACCTCCTCATAGGAATTCTTCCTTTCCTCTCCTTCCTCCAGAAGCTCACTGTCTCCAGAGCTCTGGTTCTCTCTAGGCTGGACTATTGCAACAGCCTCTTTCTAAATCTGCCTGCTTCTACTCTCCGCCCTCTGCAACTTATCCAGAACATGACTGCAAGACTTGTCCTTGGCCTCAAGCCAGGGATCGTATCTCTCCAGGACTGAAATCTCTGCATTGGCTCCCAGTGGCTGCGAGGATTAAGTTCAAAACCCTCTGCATCATCCACAAGGACGTCTGAGGCCTGGGGCCTAAATACCTCAACTCTCTCTCCTTGAATATCTTCCTTCTCGAGCTCTCTGCTCATCCGCCTCCAACTCCCTCAGGGTCAGTCGCTTCTCAAAGCAACAAGTTGGTGGTAAATCTCTTTCTTCGGCTGGTGCCTCCCTCTGGAACAGCCTCCCTGCCTCCCTTAAACTTAAGGAGAACCATCTCCAGTTCCGGAAGCACCTTTAAACCTTTCTCTTTGCTTCTGCTTTTTCTCCTCCTCTCCTCTGCTGACCTCCTGGCTGTAACCGGAACTGCACTGGCCACCTGGACACCCTCTGATCTCCGGCCCAGGTCTGACCCGTGTTGGCAGCGCCAGCGTCACACACCTGCATTGCCCACCTGGCAACCCCCACACTTGGGGACTGTTTCTGTATCCCAACAGTCCCCCCCTACCAGCCCTTGAAACCTGATGTCTGCACTTACCCATGCACTTGCCACAAGCTGGCCGTTACTTACTTATTGTTATCTTTTCCCATGTACTGCACTGTCCCTGCCCCCCTCCCATGCACTTGCGTGATCCAAATGAAACCTGGCCTAGTAGGATCGGTGTTTGTCCTCCCTTTGTTCCCCTCCCTTGCTTCGTTGCGCCTTGAAACACTTATGGCATTTATAATGAGCCAATATACATCATATCACTCGTACATACGGAGGACTTCTTTGTATCAGGTGGGATTCATCCCTGTGAACTTCAGCACCTTTATGCATTATGCAGTGACTTATGAGCTATCTATATAGCCTGGATTCGATAAAGGCAGCTCTGCCGAAACACGTGTCATCCACAAAGGCTCTAACATCACAAAAATAAACAGGAATTGATTAATCATCACTACTTGCCATTCCATTATTTTTCGGCGCACTATCAAGGGATAGCTCAACACAACCATTATATATTGTCACAAACGGAGTGGAGGGACTCTAAGTCTCCGTAGTAGCTAAACCTGGTGCGACGCAAGATCTTTAACATCACCTCAACTCTCATGGACAAACCCTTTTAATTTAACGGGGCGCGTAGGTACTGCAGCAGGTGTCATCACAAACAGTCCCTCACCAAGAATGCAATACATCATATCATATCTGTAAGCATGGGGACTGAGGAATTGATTTTGAAGCCCTGTGAAGCATTTACAGATATCAGACATAGGACAAGATTGTCCCACCAAAAATGTTTAGGCGCAAGTAAGGATATGTGCTAGCACATTAAGGGGCTCTCACTGTGAAATGGGTTCTTAGGTGCAGGAAGCCTGTAATTCATTAATGCCTGGATTATACTCCTGACACTAATATATGCAAGGGGGCTGGCCAGCACACCTTTTGCTGTGCTGTCTAGCCCCCATGAAATGTGCAGATCACCTTTGAGAACAAGGCGACTTGCACAATTCTGAAATGAACACAAAAGAATAAAGGGCATCCTCTGCGCTTTTTTCATTTGCATTCATTATTGAGAAATTGGCACATTGTCCTCTCTGATGTGGAGCAGCCCAAGCCTCACATCCATAGGGTGAAACTTGCGCAAAAGAGTATCTATTCCTTGGAATATGCAGACATTTTACTGTTCAGGTGGGTGCTGTGACAAACTGAATGAGCAGAGGCCAGTGTGCATTTCATGTTCTGAAGTGTGTCATGCTTGAATCACTATCACAGACATATTTCAAAATAACATTATTTGCTCATTCTTATGTTCTTAATATGCTCTTTTATTTCATCCAAATCACCAGGAAACCACATTGGTGCTGTTTGTCCCCTTTCTCATATGTGATTTATTTATAGAAGGATGAGGATTTACTCACTAATTGGATTCCTTATATACTGAGTGAGAGTGTCATTCGATGTACAAACCGCAGAAAAAATGATTTACAATATGCAGACTGGATGCAAACAATACCATCCGAGGCCATGCAGTGTGATCCACAGCACATCTTTGCCAGGTCGCATTGTGTAACGTTTGGGTCAGGCAACAACTGTCACAAGTCTCCCCCCTTCTCACCTGTCTGTATTGTTTGCTCGTGATCTTCGGAGATGTCTTCTTTCGCACTGTTCGGGATTTATATAACCCCGTGCATGGGTCCTCGGATTCCAGCGTGTGGTTCGTGACCCAGCTCCAGGATACGCTCAGATGTCCGGGACGAAGACCAGGAAATAATGAGGTTCGCACTCGGAGACCCAAATGCGATGGAAATCCAGGATATGCAAAGGTAAGGATAATGAGAAGGAAGAAAGAAGAGGAATTCAGGGGACTGGGAACCAGGAATCAAAAGTAAGCGCTGAACGAGCTCCGGCAACACACGTCAGACTACTGCAAGTGGTAGCGTTGAGACACGTAGAGCCGCGGTGGTGTGTCTGCTTTGTAGAACGTAGTGTCTACAACGCAGAGAATGGCAAGCAGCGTTCCACGTTCAGTGGCCATGCTGGGAGTATTACTGAGTTCAGTCCCCTATGGGTCAGGCACCACGAAGTTCAGAAGGGACGCAAATGTTGGTTCATGACAACAACTCATTTAGGCCATACACATCACTATTTAGGCTACCCCTAACCTTCAGGCCATGCTCCCTTATTACAGTCCCCCCTCAATTTGACATCCCCTTTAAATCACTGGGAATTTAAGAAAGACACTCGCAAAGAAAAGGCTGACCAAACAAGCAAGCACTGCAAAGTCTGCCACAAAAGTAATAAACATGTGTCCATCAGATCAGCAACGTTGCACATATCATAGAGGGTAGGAGAAATGTGTTCAAATGTGACAAGCGACTTCATCTGTCCGATGGAGTGTATGGAGCGAGATGAAAGATTATCCACAGTCCTAACAGATTATGTTTCCAAAGGGACAAGAACAAAATGAATGGAAAACATAACAGCAAACACAGTCAGGGGGTGTTCTTTAAAGTGGTGTTCAGCAGAGACCCACCCAAATAGAAACTGATGACAGAGTTCTGTTTGTCGCAAATGAAATGCATGATTACCCGAAGCACACGGGATCAAACACATGAAGGTGGCCCTCTACAAACCGCAAGGCAATGGGCAAGGGAGCGCATGAAGAGATTTATAAAATGCACTCTACAAGCTGCTATAGCAGCTCACGTTCATTGCAAAGGTGTTATTTCCTGGACTGCAAAATTGATGTTATGCACGTAACCAGTGAGAAAAGTAAATTTTGCATTCCAGGAAGCAAACAGTGGCAGAGGATGAGCGGTACGTGGAAAGTGGAGAAGGGTGGGTCATAGAAGGGGGCAAATGTAGTGCGAAGTGGCAGGCTGTGAAGGAGGGAAGAGGGGGAAGCAGAGGCAGAGTAATGAGGATCCAGTGGTGTCCCCCGGATAATGACAGAGGGAGTGCGTGGGGAGAGCTGCATGGGGAAATGGAAGAGAGTGGGGGTCATTCCGAGTATGTTGGTAGCCATGGAGCAATTAGCTCCATGGCTGCCTCCCATACTGGTACCGACTCCGGTTTGGTTCAATGGGGATTTACAGGTCCATTCCGACCCTAGAGGGACCGGTAAGTCACCATTGACCAAACCATTCCCCATTCCCATTTAAGCCCCCATAGGGCTCAATGGGAATGGGGAGGGTGCAAATAACGGGCTTGCTAAATGGCAAGCCCATTATTTCCGCCCTGGTCCCCTAACGGGACCGGTAAGGTACGTTTGGTCCGACCAAACGTACCTTATGGGTCCCTTTAGGGGACCTCGGAATTGTGCGGTAGGGGATTACTGGCACCGGTCTCCTTACCGGTGCCCGGTATCCCCTACAGCCCGACTCTGAATGACCCCCAGTGTCTCCTGTAGAGTAAGGAAGGGGAGGTATGTGCGGGCACAGGAAGTGAGAGAGATCCTTAGGTCTATGTGCAACGGGAATTGCGAAAAAGGATAATTTCTCAATGATAAAATACAACCGATTTTAAGGAAGCAGTTATAAGTAGCATTACTGCACATTTTACACTGTCAGTGGAGTATCCCCAATCTTTCTGATAAGAGGGAGAAGGGCCAGAACAACCCTGACACCGGCACAGATCCTTGACATAACAGAACCGAACATACCTGCATATCATAATATCAAAAGAAAGATTTCAATAGCATCAGTGAAAAATGAAAGAAGCAAATGACAGTAGGAAAGCAGGAAAGCCACTAAATCCTCCAAATTACACTAACGTAATTGGGTGACAATAAAACTCATCCTGTAATGACAAACAGACACAGTCCTTCTGTAGTGCTCATATGCAGATAAATATCTTCCAGGGTAACACTATAACAGAGGAAGGAAAAAAGTGGAGTGTGGAAAGGGCAGCCTCTATGACAGGACTTGAACTAAAGCTGCAAGCAAGAAGCAGATTTCTGTCTAGGACAAGGGCTCACAGAAATATCTAATTTCGAAGAACAACCAAAGCTAGGGAAGGGGTCAAGTCCAGACGATAATATCTACAGGCAACAAAAAACACAAAAAATTGAAAAGGTCAAGGTCACACACAATCTCTAAGGGGAAACTCGAAGGAGTAAGTAACGGTCCTTATAAAGTGCTAATACTAAGGTTATGGTTAGCCTTACCTTCCCCTTAAAAACTAAGTAAATACAAAAGGAGCCTTGCAGATCCACTGTGTAAATAGTGTTGCACTCGTATGGGAAATGTCCCAATGTATTTCATCAAATCTTAATTGTTTAAAGAAAATCTTTTTCTTATGTTCAATATTTTAAATGTAGAACAACTTCAACAAATATTCAAAAAACATTGGTAAGTTAATTCATAAAATGTGTTTTATCTAATTGTATCCAATTCAAAAGAATCTTTTGCAAAATTGCAGAACAAATAAAGCAAATATTTCACATACGATAAAATGTGAGCCACGATAACCCACAATAAAATTCAGCTTAGCTGTACACATAATGTCTCTCCTGCTCTTATGTTCTGCACCACACCTCTGCCACTGCAATGCAGCTATCCCGCATGATAAACTCGGTCCAGCTGCGCACATAAGGTCTCTCCTGCCCTGACATTTGCACAACACCTCTGCCATTAGAATGCAGCTATCCTCGAGGATCAAAGTCGGTCTAGCTGCACATATAACGTCTCTCTCGCATACTCTCCAGCCTGACCTACCGACACCCACCCACCTGCCTGCTTAACACAGGTGCCTAGCAGGGACTTGGCCAGCCCTACCTACGTTCGAACAGGCCAACATGCATAGACGCATTCTATAACTCCTTGAAGAACTTCCCATACTTAGACTCCAGTCCCTAAGAGCGTTCAACCGACAGCATGATGAGACCATAACAATAGTCAAAGGTGCTATATAAATGCCCATTACATTACATTAGATATGTATAACATTGAAATAATCAGACATTTGAAAAATACAAACAACAAAGAACAAACTTTTCACATTTTAATTTTTCAACAACAGATCAACATCTTGTCTTGATATGATGCTTTCTAATGACAGGAAACAAGACTGGTGTCTTGTGATCATTCATCGCTTGCGGGCGATCCCTTCTTCAGGGATAGAGACACCACTCTTCACAAAATTCTAAAAAAATAAAGTAAATGAGTTACTAACTCCTTTAGAAGAGTATGTATTGAATTTAAATTATGAGGGCCAGTGTGTGCATACAACTAAATGCGTATCTTCAATCCAGTTTCAAACTACAAGCAGATTCATATCCCAATTTGTTCAATATAGTGATATCTAGATAATAATGATGGATAACCAATGATCCCTTTACTCTATTATCTTTTAAGCATACTAGCTCAGAGGACCATATCTATAAATCTGAAGAGGTGTGTATCATTATAAAACAATGTACCCTCCAATCAAAATATCATTCAATTGCAATATCATATGGAATCTCTATATAAAACATATTAATCACAAGAGCCACAAACGCTTTAGAAATGTCATAGCTTTTGTATCCAAGCTTATAATTCCTCTCAATGGGAATAACATAGAAGGTAGAAAGAGCATCTTTCAGAAATTATAAGATACCAAATATCTTTTCATTCACATTAAATCAACCAATATGCCAGGTTTATGATAGTACTGACACATGAAATTCAATTCAGTCTAATTTCAACATAGATTCACATTTTTCCAGTAATTCTAATGGTGTGTTCAATGAGATGATTACATTACATGAAACAATTCAAATCCCAATCACTGTTCATTCTTTTGGTTGCATTGCTGCCATTTTTTGTATCCAAAAAGCTTCACTTTGGGTTAGTAACTTCATCAGATCACCACCTCTAATTAATGTTTTAACAACTTTGAAAATAACAAAGTGTAAGGTATGATTTTTTCTCAAAGAAATGTATAGCAACCAAGGAATTTGAATTCCAAAGTCTGATGCTAGACTCAGTCAATCTGAGTTTGGCTTTATAGGTCATCATAGTAACCTGATAAATACCACAGATACTTTTCAATCCATAAACCACACTGGATGTTTTGCATGTTGCAAAATACCTCAACAGTTTTTACATTCAAGACATGGGTACATTTATTTCCTTTTGATATTAACATCATACTCTCTTCTTTTTCAGCTCTAACAAGCTTTTTCTTCAGTGAGGTGTTATTTTTATAAGCAAATTATTAGGAGGATTTGGAAATAACTCAGCTGTTAAATTGTCATATTGAAACATCTTCCAGCTTGCGATAATTGCGGATTTAATTTTCTGACTCTGATGAGAATAGGTTGTTACAGGAACTAAATTTGGTAAATCTTTCTTAGGTCTGTCTGATAATAAAGTAATCCTCTCAATGTCACAAACCGTATTTTCTATATCCCCTAAGAGGGAGTCAGAATAGCATCTGGTCAAAAGAAATTCTTTAATTTTGAATTTTCATTCAGCAGCTTTTAATTCGTAGATGCTATTCTTTTAATTCGGAGATATTGGCAGTATAGTAGGTTTTCAATCGGTTTGGGTGGATGAAAAATTGTTTCATGAAGGAAATTATTCCTATCTGTAGGTTATGTATAGACTGTTGTATTCAATCTTGTGTCCTTCGCTTTAATCAAAATGCCCAAACAATGTATTCTTTCATGAATATACTCCATTGTAAACTTAATGTAAGAAAAGACACTCGCCATTCAGCAGGAGGAAAAGACAAACTCAGAGTTTGAAAGTACAGAGCTAAGGAGGTTGCAGAGGAGTAGGCACGCACCAAGCGAGTACAGGGATTGTGAATTATATGGGAACTAATTGTCATCACTGCAGCAAACTTCATTCCAAATAGCGAGGTGATGCAGTGATGACAAGTGCATGAAAGTGTGACACATTTCATCAGGAGCGTGAAAAGTGGCTGGAGTCAGAGGGGAGTAGGAGGCAAGCACTTTTTCAGTGATCAGAAGGGCTGCAAGAGCAAGTGGCTCATGACTTAAGATACATTTGTGGAAGTAAATAAATCCAGAAATCATTTGCACCAACAATATTGAATGCAAACTAATTGCTTTGAAGAATACCGGTAATAGGCTTAGCAACTAATTTGTAGCACCCGAAAACTGTGGTGAGGCAATTGCTGAATGCATTCACTTTCTTTTTAGTTTTTTAACTTGTTATTAATTTCCAACACTTAAACAAACATCAACAACAACACCAAACATTACACCACAACTGGAAATTTGTGTTGGGATCCGCACTTTATCCTAGGTCTGCTTGGCGCATCGGCTTGGCTCTCTACTTGTCTGTCCATCTTTCAGTACTGATCATCCCTGGCTCCTGCAGTAGGCCCCTAGCGGCATGTCCACAGCCCCCTCCGAGTTCCCTCGCCCTCGTTGTCACCGGGAATTCAATCCTCCCCCTGCCCACTAGGGCCTCTCATGTCTTGCCCTTCCGTGCTGTTAAACAGGTCCTGTATGAGAGAGTTCCATGCAAGTAGTTTGGCCCCACTCTCCCCCTCTCCCCTCAGCGCCGCTCTTGTCCACACTGATGTTTCTGCTATAGCCATTTTTTTCAGGTCTGCCACCACATTTCTGCTGATTGCCCTGTGCTCGAATTCCATGCCATCGCTATGCGGCGTTTTGCCAGAATACACATTAGGGGCCTCATTACGAGTAGCGTGGTAAAAGCGGGGTCATTACCGGCATGGAGGTAAGAGCGTGTCCGTGCTCGTATGATGCCGCTAATATGGGTGATTTCGAGTGCACGAGCGCGCGCGAGCCCCATGCCAGTAATGGCCATACCGGCATGCCGCAAAAGGCCCTCCAACCCCCAGATAGCGGCATCGCGGGACCTGCTGATACCGGCACCGCCTAGGAGGAACCCCTAAATACCGTCCCGGTAATACCAACATGCCAATACCAGGCTCGTAAAACCGGACCCGGAAATAACGTTATCGGGTCGGAACGGGGAATTGGCCGGCGGCAATCTTTAAAAACACAATCCATTGCAATCCTCCAAAACCACCAGTTTATTCGTGTTGAAAAAGCCTGAGGATGTCCAAGGCCACCCGGAAGACGACCCCCCGGCAGCGGAAACAGCGTTTCTCAGACGCAGAGATAAATATGCTGGCTGACACTCTCACTGCACATGCAGACATAATGAAAGACGATGACATGAAGCGTGATGCCCAGATGAGGAAAAAGGAAATCTGACAGGAGGTTGCCCGGAAGGTGTCGGCCGTGGGGACCACCCCACGTACTGTCCGTGACTGCCGCAAGAGGTGGGACGACCTGCGCTTGAGGGTGAGAAACATCCTGTCAAGCAACAGGAGGGCAGCCATGGCGACAGGCGGGGGTCCCCATTCACCTGCAAAGCTGATGCCCTGGGAGAACACTGCCAGCACATTCATCAATCCTGAGTCAATTGAGGGATTTAGAGATATGGAGATGGGTGTGGCATCATCCCCAGAAGGAAGTGAGTGACCCTGCACATCCCTGTAGGGGAAACCATGACGTAGCACAAGTGACGTGGAAGTGAGACTAGGCAAGACAATGCATGTCCCTACACCCAGATCAACATATCCAAGTCAAGATTGCGGCCCAAACCCTGCCACACAGAAATGCATGCTGAGTGCCAATCCCATAACCAACACACGGGCAACATACCAGGACCGTGCCCATGTGACCCAACACACAAACCCCATATCAACGGCATGCCACCTGCCATGCATTGATTGCCAATATGCCCCCTCAGAACACCAAGTGCCACACACCTGTAAAACATGGATGCATGAATGTATGAATATTGAACAGCACAATTGTATGCCGTGTGGCATGTGACACCATCACTGATGACCTGCATCTCTTCTAACCCCCAGGCACTGATGAGGAAGATGCCAGTCAGGAGAGGAGTGCAAGGGCATCCACATCACGCCATAAGACAAGGGCCACCGCCACCATCACCCCCCAGCCAGACAAACAGGCCAGACCCACAGGCAGTGTGCCTGACCGGGTCGAAAGCCAGCCAACACCTGCTGCCAGTGTGCCCAACACACATCAGGACCAGCAGTACACACCCACAACAGTCGGAGTGGTGTCCCTTCCTGCGCCACCCACCACCGAGGACGTTGCGGATGCCAATGTGGACCCTGAGGGAATCACAGTAGTAACTTCTACACCCACCCCAAGCCCCCTGCCCGCCCCCACCCCATATGTAGCCCTACAGCAGTGATGATCCCTACCTCCATGATTCTGATCTGAGGGATTTGGACCTGTGCCCCTTCGAGGAGGACAGCACCCATGATGTAGGCCCTGTGCATGCACCATCCACCACTCCCGCTCCAACCACTCCAGCTCCCACCAACAGCCTGGAGTCACGCCTCTCGAGGGTGGAGGCACAACAGGAGGCAATGCTGGAACTCCTGCGGCAGTATATTGCCGATGGGGAGGAGACAAGGAGGGGCATAGAAACTGCCATTGCGGGGACCACAGCGGCCATCACAGTGAACACAGCTGCCGTGAATGCGTCGGCTGTGCTCTTGAGGGACTGCCTGGGGGCAGTAACCCAAGTCCTAACTTCCATCCTGCTCCATATGCAGCGTCCACGCCTTGGAGCAGGCATGGAACCTGCCTCAGACACATCCACTGCCACAACACCTGCATCCGCAGTCCCCGCAAGCGCTGTGCGGATGACCCAGAGGAGTGCACGGCACTCGGAGATGCCACCCCCAGACAACAAAATGTCAGGAAGTAGAGTGCCCAGACAATGGGAGTGGGACACATGGTTGTGGGTGAAGGGAACCATTTTATGGAGTACATTTGGGGACTTTTGGGGTTTGTAGGGTGGGTTAGGGTCTTCACCGTGGGTTTTTGGGGTTTGTAGGGTGGGTTAGGGACTTCACTGGGGTTTTTTGGAATTTGTAGGGTGGGTTAGGGCGTTCTCTGGGGGCTTGGGGGGGGAGTGGGCACATTTGTCCCTGTTTGAAAAAATACACTGTTGTGTGCCGAAAAATTCAATGGCTGGACATTGTTCATTTTGTGTATATCCATTTAATGTGTGATGGTGTTCAGTTGCCAACTCCCAACAATCCCAGTGTGCATGTCCACATGGAGCCAGTGTGTCACTGACACATGTCTATCATAGCCCCTGTAGTTCAGAAGTATTCGTGAATCAGTGCTTGGCGTACAGCATGGCCATCCCGTGCACCACGTACTGGCAGGGGGGCTACTTCACCTCCGTCTTCATCCTCATCATTCTCACCCGGGGCATGCATGTCAATGTCAGGTGGCAGTGGTACATTTCTCCGGACGCACATGTTGTGCAGCATGACACAGGCCATGGTGATCTTTCCCACCTTCTCAGGACTATATAGGAGTGCCCCACCAGACCTGCTTAGGCAGCGGAAACGCGCCTTCAACAGGCCAAAGGTCTGCTCAATCACAACACGGGTACGGGTGTACACACGATTGTACTCCTCTTCATGGCTGTTCTGCGGGTTCCGCACAGGGGTAAGTAGCCACGGCCTCAAGGGATATCCTCCATCACCTCCAAGCAAATACAAATAGGTGTGTGTGTCACGACTTACTGGCACCGGCGTTCCTTGTGGCAACGCTGGAGATTGCGAGCACTCTCCATTTCCCCCTCTTCCAAGATGGCTCCTCATCCTTTGGGTTACGGTGCAGTGTTTTCACGTTCGCATGGCAGACGTCCTCTGACGTCATCTCGTTCTCTCATGGATTCCGGATATGGCCCAGCAGAGCCGAAGCTCAGTGCGTCGCTACTCTATACAGACGCTACGTGAGTTCGCATCTAGGGAATTTATTATTCTATACCTTATTCCTATGCTTATCTTTCCTTCCTGCTCTTTCCTACAGCCTTGCCTTTCTGCCCAGCCTTCCCGTTCCGCTGTTCACGAGTCTACAGGAAACTCCGGTAGCCTCCCCTTCCAGACACGTTAGGTACATCACCAACCATTACATTGATTCCTCTCGTACCTAGTTCCTTCACTCATCTCTTGTTTACTTATCTAGAATCCGGATTTCGCCGAGATTCTGTGACCAGATCCAGTGAATCCTGTAAACTGCCAGCGGATAAGCAACCGATTCACCTCCA
This sequence comes from Ambystoma mexicanum, assembly GCF_040938575.1. Classification (NCBI taxonomy): domain Eukaryota; kingdom Metazoa; phylum Chordata; class Amphibia; order Caudata; family Ambystomatidae; genus Ambystoma; species Ambystoma mexicanum. The sequence continues at coordinate 278,700,477 of NC_090933.1, read as the reverse complement.
CATCCGTTCCAGCAGGGTTTTTTCCCCCAGGAGGGTTTCCCTGGGATCCCTCGCACAACCCTTCGTTTCCCTCTCAGGGAGGAGGGAGGTGTTAGGGGCCTCAGGGGAGTCTCCATTTGCCTCGTTGATTGCTGCACAAGTCAGGTTAGTGTTGAATCATTACAGCTAGCGACGCCCTAAAAGAAAAAGGCTTAGATACACATCATGGCTACTTTACAGGCAGCCTTAGACCAAGTCCAGCAATTAACGACCGCAGTACAAGGATTGTCCCATGAGGTACAAGCCTTAAAGCATGAAAATGCAATCCTCAAACAGCAAATGTTAATTAAGGCCCCCACTAGTTCAGAGATTCCTCCTGGCCCTCTACCAGGCGGGAAATACGACGGAAACCCGCATTCTTTAAGGGAGTTTTTGGATGCATGTACGGTGCAATTTGCTTTTAAGACATCCTTTTTTCCCTCGGACAGAGATAGAGTGGGATATATGATTACTCATCTCACAGGTCCCGCGCTAGCTTGGGCCACGCCTATTGTCACTTCCAACAATGCCATATTGGATTCTGTGCCCGCTTTTACGGCGAGCCTAAAAGCTATGTTTTCTCAGAGGGAATACAATGTCTCCTCTCAAGAGAAACTTCTAGATTTCAGCAAGAGTCTTTAGGAATTTTAGAATTCATTACCCGTTTTAAACAAATGGCCCTAGGCACATCATGGGCCGATGATGCGCTTATTACGTTGTTTAGGAGAGGGGTTAATGAGGAGTTGAAAGATGAACTAGCTCGAGTTCCGAGACCAAACACATTAGCTGAACTAATTTCGTTAACCATGCAGCTGGACTATCGGCTGCAAGAAAGGCAAACGGAGAGGAGAAAAGGGAGAAGTCATCGCTCTGCGCCAGAATTAGCATCCTTCCCTAAAACAGCTACTCCGGAAGAACCTCTGCAGTTGGGCACTACACGGGGTCCTCTGACTCAAGAGGAACGCGCCCGCAGAAGAAACCAGGGACTATGCATGTATTGCGGCTCTTCTGGCCATGCCGTGCACGAGTGCCCAGTCGTTCCTCTCAGAAAACCATTTCGTTCGGGAAACGCCAGACCTCAACCGTAAGGGGACATACGGTCGGGGTAACAGATACAGGTTCCCAATCTCCTACAAGGTTGTCTCCCTCGCTGGACATGGTAGTCCTGCGTGTCACTTTTTCTCTGTCAGATGAAAACATTGTTACTGTCCCAGCCTTGGTTGACTGTGGGGCAGCTGGTTTGTTCATGGACGATTTTTGGGCGAGAAAACTGAATATTCCCCGATCTCCTAAAGCAATCGCTGTACCTGTAGAAGGCGTAGACGGAACCCCACTAATATCGGGACCCATACGAGAACAGACTCACACTTTGAAGATGTTCATTGGATCACACAGGGAGGACGCCGTATTTGATATTATAAAAGCAGCTCACTACCCTGTCATTTTGGGCTTGCCATGGTTAAGACTACATAACCCTTACATAAATTGGACAGCCGGTTCCATTTTTTTAGGATCAGAATACTGTACCCAACACTGTCTTGCTGAAGGATCAGTCGGATTTTGTCCTCCTTCTTCGAATCCTGTTGCCCCTCAAAGGATAGTAGACTTGATTAGTCTTGTTCCTCCTGAGTACGAAGAGTTTCTGGACATTTTCTCCTCTTCCAAATTTTCTGAACTTCCGCCTCATCGTAGAGACGATTGTTGCCTTCGTCTAGACTCCTCTCAGCCACTCCCTTTTGGAAAGATGTACATCCTTTCCGAGAAGGAAAAATCAGTCCTACGACAGTATTTAGAAAACCACCTTAGAAATGGTTTGATTGCGCAATCGACTTCCCCTGCAGGCGCATCGTTATTCTTCATAGCAAAGAAGGACACGGACGAGTTACGTCCCTGCATTGATTATAGGGGTCTTAACAAGATCACAATTCCCGATCGATACCCAATGCCCTTAATACCAGACATCCTAGAAGCAGTAAAAGGGGCAACGATTTACACAAAGTTGGACCTCAGAGGGGCTTATCACCTCATCAGAATCAAAGAAGGGGATGAGTGGAAGACCGCATTTCATACCCCCTTTGGTCATTTCGAATACCGGGTGATGCCCTTCGGACTCGCGAATGCACCTGCAGTTTTTCAAAGATTCATTGACCATATATTCTCAGACCTCCTTCTTCATACGGTAGTGGTGTATCTTGACGACATATTGGTGTTTTCCAGCAATCCTACAGAACATCACCAACACGTGTGTCAGGTCTTACACCGATTACGAAGTAACCACCTCTATTGCAAGCCAGAAAAGTGCAGATTCCATCAGACTACGGTCACGTACCTGGGGTTTGTTCTGTCCCCTACTGGAATTTCCATGGATCCCCGCAAGGTGACCGCTATTCTGGACTGGTCCTCTCCCAGTTCTATCAAGGAACTACAGAGATTTCTGGGATTTTCGAATTTCTATAGGAAATTTATAGCGGGATTTTCCTCAATCGTTCTGCCCCTTACAAGTTTACTCAAGAAGGGAAAGCCTTTTAACTGGACAGAAGTCGCCCAGTCAGCCTTTGATACTTTGAAGACTCTTTTTACTTCCGCTCCACTCTTGCGAACCCCAGATCAGAGCTTACCGTTTATTGTTGAAACTGATGCCTCCCATTTTGCTTTGGGTGCGGTACTTAAACAAGCTTTTGCCCAAGGAACAGAATACCCTGTGGCTTTTCTGTCCAAGACTTTTTCTCCCTCTGAGATCAATTACACAGTGTTAGAGAAAGAGTTGCTGGCTATAAAACGGGCCTTTCAAGAATGGAGACATCTCCTTTTGGGCTCCCAACATCCCATTGAGGTCCGCACCGACCATCAGAATCTCAAGAGTTTACAATACGCTGAGACTCGCAACAGCCGGCAAGCAAGATGGGCCCATTTTTTCTCTCCCTACAATATCACTTTCTCTATCATTCCAGGTAAAATCAATCTTCAAGCAGACGCTCTATCTCGAAGAGATCCCGATTGCAAATCTGGTTTTCAGACCGAAAGACTGTTTCCTCATGCTACATTTATATCTATAGTACAGGACTTCCTTCACTCTGTAGCAGCCCAAACTCATGTCTTAATGGACTCCATTAGATTTCAGGCGGATAAATGGGGACTAAGTCTCGAAGACGGATGTTTCTACCGGGGTCATCGGGTGTACATTCCCTCACTCGAGCTTCGAACTGAAGTAATGCACATGTGTCATGATTCTAGTGTAGCAGGTCATCGTGGAATAGCCAGCACCCAGGAGCTCATACTGAGACATTTCTGGTGGGAAACATTAAGAAGGGACGTGACTGATTACGTCTCTTCCTGTGTGATCTGTCTGCAAGTCAAAGTACCTCGCAGTAAACCATTGGGAAAGCTGGCTCTAGTCCAGATACCTACTCGTCCTTGGCAGTTGATTTCTACAGATTTTATTGTTGACTTACCTAAGTCTAAAGATCATACCACCATTATGGTAACGGTGGATTATTTCACCAAATTGGCTCATTTCCAGGCTTTGCCCTCAGTACCGACAGCTCCACAGATGGCCAGACATTTCATAGACTCCATCTTTTCCCGGCATGGTCTCCCTGACAGCATAGTGTCGGATCGGGGTTCCCAATATATTTCCCGATATTGGCAACAAGTGTGCTCTGCCTTAGGCATAAAGAGAGCCTTGAGTTCGGGTTACCATCCTCAAACGAATGGGCAGACTGAATGTTTAAATCAGACTCTGGAAACGTATTTGCGCTGTTTTGTATCAGCGGCACAGGACAACTGGAAGGATTTGTTACCTTTGGCAGAGTTTGCCTACAATAACGCTCCTCATGCTTCTATCAAAACTAGTCCCTTTCATTGTACCTATGGGTACGATCCTTCCTGCTATTCATCCTCTCTTCTCAGTTCTTCAGCCTTTCCAGATGTGGACGCCCTAATGCGCGACATTCAACAGGGACATCTTTTGGCCAGAACCGCATTACTGGAAGCTCAAGAGCATGCTAAACGTTATGCTGACTTGCATCGTTCACCATCTCCAGTGATTGTTCCGGGTGATTTGGTCTGGCTTTCAGCAAAGTTTCTGCCCAGACATCTGGTTCCTTCTAAATTGTCTCCGAAATATTTTGGACCTTTCACGGTATTGAGAGCAAAAGGTTCCTTGGCTTTTGAGTTACGGCTTCCACCTTCTTGGTCCAGAATCTACCCAGTTTTTCACGTTTCACAACTCAAGCTTCACGTATCGGATCGTTTTGGTCGATCTACTAAGGCCTACCCGCCTCCAGTAGCTACTACGGAGGGTCCGGAGTTCGAAGTCTCGGGCATTTGTGATTCCCGTTATCATCGCAGTCGACTGCAGTATTTGATCCATTGGAAGGGTTACTCTGTGGCCGACCGTACATGGGAACCAGCTTCAGCGGTCCACGCCCCCGTACTTGTTCGCCATTTTCACAGGTGTCATCCGGGCAAGCCAGGGGGTGTTACCCTCGGAAGGAGGCATACTGTCACGACTTACTGGCACCGGCGTTCCCTGTGGCAACGCTGGAGATTGCGAGCACTCTCCATTTCCCCCTCTTCCAAGATGGCTCCTCATCCTTTGGGTTACGGTGCAGTGTTTTCACGTTCGCATGGCAGACGTCCTCTGATGTCATCTCGTTCTCTCATGGATTCCGGATATGGCCCAGCAGAGCTGAAGCTCAGTGCGTCGCTACTCTCTACAGACGCTACGTGAGTTCGCATCTAGGGAATTTATTATTCTATACCTTATTCCTATGCTTATCTTTCCTTCCTGCTCTTTCCTACAGCCTTGCCTTTCTGCCCAGCCTTCCCGTTCCGCTGTTCACGAGTCTACAGGAAACTCCGGTAGCCTCCCCTTCCAGACACGTTAGGTACATCACCAACCATTACATTGATTCCTCTCGTACCTAGTTCCTTCACTCATCTCTTGTTTACTTATCTAGAATCCGGATTTCGCCGAGATTCTGTGACCAGATCCAGTGAATCCTGTAAACTGCCAGCGGATAAGCAACCGATTCACCTCCACATCCGTTCCAGCAGGGTTTTTTCCCCCAGGAGGGTTTCCCTGGGATCCCTCGCACAACCCTTCGTTTCCCTCTCAGGGAGGAGGGAGGTGTTAGGGGCCTCAGGGGACTCTCCATTTGCCTTGTTGATTGCTGCACGAGTCAGGTTAGTGTTGAATCATTACAGCGTGTCACTCTGAGCTGCCACCTTCATGAAGCACAGTCATGGCCGCAGCTATTTGGAGTGGAAATGCACATGTCCCTGTACGTATGCAAAATTGTTACCTAGATGCATACTATACTGTTATGAGGTGTGGTGGTCTGGATGGCGTTCAATAGATGATGCAGGGTGTAATAATGCATGCTGAGGCGGATGTACTGTGGTAGTACGACAATGTTTAGCCTCCCATTCATGCTGTGTATTCTACACTATGGACCTCATCACGAGTCTGGCGGTAATCCTTAAAAGCGGCGGTAGCACTATTACTGCCGCATTTAAGGGTCCGCCAGATCATGGCTGTGGCGGATTTCCCCCCAGCTCTGAGCTGGGGGGAAATCCGCAGCAAAATTGGTGATTTTCGTCGTGATTACTGCCGGTGGGAAATCCGCCAGGGGTAATAGCGTGAATTTTCCCCATTGGGCCCAATGGGGAATGAGGAATTCCCGAACGGGCCCAATGGGGAATGGGCAATAACCCTTCCGCCAAACCCGTGATCCAGCGCTAATAGCGCCTTGTTACCGCCCAACTCGTGATGAGGCCCTATGCATGGTCACACTAGCCACATTGGCACAGTTGCAATCCTGTTCTGTCATGCATTGCTTGCCATCACAATGGTGTCCTTGTTGTGCCTCTTACTTGTTGTCATTGATATGCATAATTGGTAAAATGTGTGCCAGTGATGTGTCATGTTCCGTTTAGTAGGTTCAGGTCAGGAGTGTTTAGTTCTGCATGCATACTCCAATCACTGACAATTGGCACCTAGGTGGAGTATGCATCCCCCCCTTTCCCACCCAGGTGGAGTATGCATCCCCCCCTTTCCCACCCAGGTGGAGTATTGCCCCCCTTTTCCCACCCAGGTGGAGTATGCATCCCTACACATCAGTACCCCAAAGCACTGCCATGGGCCAGTTGGGCAACTCACCAAGCAGCCAGGCACGTGGTCCAGCATGTCACTCCATGTGACGGGGTAGCGTGGAGTTGTGAAGCACCATGGCATCATGTGTTGATGCGGGAAATCGGGCGCAGCAATGTGTGATGATCTTGCTGGAGTCACATACCATTTGCACATTGATGGAGTGGTATTGCTTGCAATTGCGGTACACCACCTCTATGGCATGGGGGACTACCAATTCCACATGGGTGCAGTCCAGGGCACCAACACAATTGGGCATGCCTGCCAGTGCATGGAAGCCTACTTTGGTGTCGGCTATCTCCTGGGCAGTCCGTGTTAGGGATATGTGGGTGCTTGCATGCTTCAGGAGGGCATCCAGCACTTGGTTCAACATGCGTGAAAATAGTGGTTGTAAAATGCCATGCAGCTAGCCCACTGTGTGTTGATAGGTGCCAGTGGCCAGGAAGTGGAGCACAGACACCACCTTTAGTAGTGGGGGGATGGCAGTGCGCATTTCTATGAGGCTGGCAATGTCGTTGTGTATCATGTCCACTATGGTGGTGATGGTGTCCCGGTCCAACCGGTACAGGGTGTGTATCTGCTCAGGGGTTAGGTTGAATGGGCTGGGTCTAGTGCGAGGGATTGATGGCTGCCTACGAGGCACTGCTGGCTGCGCTGGTGGTAATTGCTGGGCCTGTCTCACCCTCCTTGTCCTCCTGCGTCTCCTCTGTGCTGCCTGTTGTTGCTGCTGTAGTTGTTGTTGTAGTTGTAGTTGGTGTTGTTGCTGTAGTTGTAGCAGTATAGGCATGTCCTCCAGCGCCATGATTGCAACAGCTAGTGGTAGCATTTTGGTGTTGGAAGGGGTGTGGTGTGTGGGTGTGCTCATTTAATACTGGCCCAGACTCCATTGACTCCACCTGTGGTGATTGTGTGCACCTGTGGCAGTTGGCTTGATTGCTGATTGCTGTTTGCGGGTGGTCCGCGATGCCTGTGTGGCTGGCATCGTACAGGCCTTGATTACCAGCTTCTGGATGCCGGTATTTGCATGTCCGCGTGGGTTGGGATGTCCTCCTATTACCGGCATGCCAGTATTTGCTCCCCGAAGGGGCGCGTGTACGCGCCCATGCCGCTATTAGAGGCACCGTTATTTAGGGTGCCGCTAATAGCGGCTTGCCGGGTCATAATACACCGGAGCGGTAAGCGATGCCGGTAATCCTTTACCGGCATCGTTTTTCCATTACCTCCAACCTCGTAATGAGGCCCTAGGTCTTTTATTTTCGCTATATGTGTCCGTTGTTTGCTGCCCCTCAGGAACAGCCCCAGGAGGTAAGATTCTGGTGACCACGCTTGCATTTGGATCCCTCCTACCTCTGCCCTCGTTTTCACTGTGTCCCAGAGTTTGAGTATCACCGGGCAGGACCAGAACATAGGTATCATATCCACCTGTTCTGCCGCACAACATGGGCAGCTTCGGGTTTGTTTGTTTCCCATGTGTGACATTCTCTTGGGCGTGAGGTACGCCCTGTGCGTGAGGTACAGCTGCATTTGCTTGAATCTCGCATTTCTGAAGACTTTTTTGGCATACTGAAGTGTCCTGCTCCACTCCCCATCAGTGAAGGTCTTGTGGAGTTGCTCCTCCCATCTAGCTCTTACTTGCAACGCCCTTTCATTATTGCTACACAGCAGCTGTTCATAGAGTCTGGATATTGTGTGTTTTCCCTCCGTACCACGCATCCAGTACCCCCTCACTGTCTCCTTCACTCGGCAATGTCCTCCAACTCTTCTTGATCGTCTGTATCATACTATTGTACAATGGGAATTGTCTGCTGTGTACGCCCTGTTCATCCATCAACTTCTGAAAATCCACCCACTGTCCTTCTGTCCATAGGTCTCCCGCAAGGGGGATTTGTCTTGAGTAGGGGTCCCGCGCCCCTTGTATCTTCCACTCTCTCCTGCACAGAGTCAGGCCCAGTTGAACTATAGCAGGGAGTGGTTTGGTTAGAGCCTTGTCCATCCATGGGAGTTCCCTCAGGTAATAGTGTTGTACCGCTGCTGAAAGAGCAATGTATCTGTAGATCTGTCATCCCCAACCATTTCACAATGAATTGGAGTTGTCCCACCAGGTAGTAGCGTTCAAAGTCTGGTAGCTAGATCCCCCCCATTCATAATCTCTCTGTAGTGTGTTCAGCGCTAGCCTGTTCCTCCCCCGCCCCACACAAACTCTCTTGCCAGTGTGTGTAGCCGTTTAAAGACGGGCCTGGGAATGTTATATGGGATATTAGTAAAGTAATACAGTAGGCGGGGCAGGACCATCATCTTCAGTAGGGCTGCTCGTCCTATCATTCCCATTGGGAGTGTCTTCCAGAACATCATAGCTTTTTCTATTTTGGCCAAGGCCGCCTGTGTATTAGCCGTGTGCATTGCTGTGGTGCTGTGGTGTATGTCCACTCCCAAGTAGCGGAAAGTGATTCGTGTCCATGTGAGTCCTAGGCTCGGTAGCTGGTCAGGAGCGGCCCTCCTCAAGCCTGCCAGGGGGAAGAGCGAGGATTTCTCCTTATTAATCGTGATACCGACAGTCTGGCAAATGCCCCCAGTGCTTCTAGCAGGTCTGGCATATTTTCCCTTGGGTTCCCGACGTAGAGGAGTATGTTATCTGCATATATTGAAAATTAAGTGTACACCCCGTCTATTTCTATTCCCGCGTTCTCGTACTCTGCCCTGAGGAAGGTGGCAATTAGCTGCAGAGCCAGTATATATAGCATCAGGGATAGTGGACATCCCTGCTTTGTACCCCTGCCAATCTTCCACCCCTCGAGATGTGCCTACCCATTTTCACCCTTGCTCTGGGATCACTGTAAAGAAGCCGAACCCATCAGAGGAACCGCTCCCCTATCCCAAAATGGGCGAGAACCCCCAGGAGCCAGTCTCAATGCACTGAATCGAATGCCTTAATGGCATTTAACGACACCACTGCACGTTCCCCCTGTTCCTGGTTCATGCTCTCAATGACGTGGTGGAGTCTGCGCAAATTCCATGTCGTGTTTCTCCCTGGTACATATCCTGTTTGGTCTGGGTGCACCAGCGTGGATATGACCCGCTTGAGTAGGCTCGCTAGGGTTGCGGTCAGGATTTTGGAGTCCTGATTGATTAGGGAAATCAGTATATAGGAGCCACACTCAAGAGGCGGCTTCCCCGGTTTCAATATGGGTATGATGACCAATTTCAGCTCTGTGGCAACCTTCCCTCCTCATATGCCTCCCGAAACATCTCTAGCAGCCCTGGGGCCAAGGTGTCTTTATATTTCTTGTAGAATTCCCTGGGAAACCCATCTGGTCCCGGGGATTTGCCTGTTGGGAGGTCGGCTATCACTGCGATCAGCTCATCAAGAGTAAGAGGCATATCCAATGTCTGCACCTGCTCCTTCGATATCTGGGGAGGGGAATTTCCCCTAGATCATCAGTTATATCTTCCGCCTCCGTTTTTTTCTGTTTCCTGGAATACAGTTCTTCATAGAACTGCGAGAAAACCCCATTAATCCCGTCTTGGGTCCTCACTTCCTTGCTTCGCTCATCCCTAATTGCGGTTATTAGTTTGTGCCTGTTCTTTTGTTTAGTGAGCCAGGCTAGGAGCCTGCCAGGCTTGTCCCCTTCAGCGTATAGTCTCTGTACATACTTCCCAGAGTCTAATCTGCCCAGTTTTCCCAGATTGCGCAACACTGAAATTGCAGCGCTGTAAGCTCCTCCGGTTCTACCCCCTTCTCCCCTGCCCGTGCTTCTGCCCGTTCTATCTCCTTTTCTATTTCTCCCAGATCAGCCATAATGGATCCCCTGAGTCCACCTGCCTTCCCTATCGCCGCTCCTCTGACCACCACCTTGAAAGCTTTTCAGACCATGCCAGTGCTGTCCACACTCCCCAAAAATAGTCCTCTATTGTCTCTATAATATATTCTTGGAAAACCTCATCTGTCAGTGTCTCCGCCCTCAGTCTCCAGGTGGGTATGGGGGCTCCTCTGTATGTGTATGTCCATGTTGCTACTATCGGGGCGTGGTCAGATAGCGTTCTTGCTTTAATATGTATCCCTGTGAATTCCCAGAGGGACTCCCTGCCTATAAATAAGTAATCTACGCTAGTGTCCGTGCCGTGTGAGGCGCTATAGTGTGTTTATCCTCTGGTGTTTGCATGTACTTTCCTCCAGACGTCTTCCAATTCCAGCTGGTCTAGATTCTTCTGTAGGGCCCTGGCCGGCGGCGCTGGTTTTTTCGGCTTTCTGTTAGATCTGTCCACCAGCGGGTTCAGCATGCAGTGAAGTCTCCTGCCCATATGAATGACGCTTTTCTGTAGGGGGCTAGCCAGGCTGTAATCATCTTAAAAAACTCTGCCATGTCGTGGCTGAGGGCATATGTGTTTATCAGACACATCTCTTTGTTTTCCAACATTCTGTGTACGATCAACATTCTGCCTTCCATGTCCCTCTCTTGTCTTATTAGTTTGAAGGGACCTCCCCTGACATAGCCCGAGTATGTTGAGCTATACATTTGTCCTCCCCATTTCCTAGCTATTTTAATTTGCTTTTCCGCCGTTAAATGTGTTTCTTGCAGCATAGCAATTTGGACTTTTGCTCTATTGAGCCAGGCGTAGACCCTTAGTCTCTTGACGTAGGCGTTTAGTCCCCTGACGTTCTAGGTGGCTATGACTGCTTTTTCCTGGCCCATTTGGTTGCATTGTCCCGTGGCCCGTCTGTTCCCATAGGGCTGCCTATCGGCTTGTGTCTGCTGGTGGGCATTCTTGTTCCGTCGTCCACTGATTTCTCCCTCCTGGGGTGGGTCTGACCCTCCCCGTTCTTGCTGTGTCTTACACGTTTGGATTTGTTACGAGTGTGCCGCCTTGTTGTGCTTCCTCGGTAGCCATCATCGGGATATGTGTATGTTTGCCTGCCATTTGCGCTTCCTCCCCCACTCATGCTTTTACTCCTCCTAACTAACCACTCACTAACCATAACTATTAAACAAGACGCCCAGCCTCCTACCCCCTGCTCGGGCTACGCTGCTTCTCTTGCTTCCCCCACCGAGGTGGGGCCGGCCCACGGCAGTGTGGTGCCTTAAAACTGACATTCCAACTAACGAAAGTCTTGGGGTTGCGTGTCTTGTCGCCATCTGCAGCAATACCATCACTCGTTGCTCCTATAATTATATTCCATCTGTTTTACGTAGTATCCATGATGTTCGGATTATCTTTTCCATGGCAGGCTCACTCCTGTTGCCCTCTGGGTAGATTTGTGTTGTTATTGGCGTTCCTGGGACTCCCTTGCGGAAGCATTCACTTTCTTTTGAAATACTTTAGGCCCAATTGATTCGGAGAGGTGCAAGGATGAGTCATCCAGCAAATGTCACCTCTTTTAAATCAGCTTCATTTATTGATCTTTGTGAAGATTGCACCAATGAAGTTGTGGCTTCATCGTCCTCTTGTTTTCTAAAGGCATTTGCAGTGGGTTGGAGGGTGGCACGCTCTTCATGCTCTCCCCACCCTCACACCGATTGGTTGGTGATATTGATGCTCTGATGGGCACAAGCCACTTCAGGCTTCTGAACTGTTACAAGTAGGGCACAGCAATTGTACTCATATTTTTAAATAATCTATAAATGTATGTTTTGAGGTTAGGTAATGGAAGGAAATGCATACGCACGGAGAGTATATTATATGCTTTATTCTCATGTACAAAAAACTACTGAACTGGCGCCTTCACGCCTTTAACCATGATTCCCTTCTCCCCCTCACGTCATGAGGGTCCGCCCCTAAGGCAGGTGGACCTGGAGTTTAACCCTGCAACGGCCGGAAACACCACCCCCGGACAAATATGTCCAAACAAGAACTCAGCACTCTTCAACGAGCCGCGCTGGCTTCGTGATGACTCAGCGGGGTCTCTCAAACTGGGCTTCCGACAAACCCGCACCCGGCACTTCTATGCTTGGCTCAAGTTCCCCACACCCACCTTCAGGAGGGATCCACAGGTCGTCTCTCGGGACCCGTGGCTCTGGGGTCAACAGTCTCTCTGGAGCCTCAGCGCCTTCTCTCTTTCAATAATGTTTGAACTGCTGGCAGTTCCTCGTGATGGCTTTGTCTTGGTCCTGAGCTGTGATCATCATCCCCTTTATGGCAGTGACCCTCAAAGGGCTCAATGCGAATCGCGAGTCCGTCTTGCGCAGCATTGGCTGCTGTACCAGAACTTCATCGCCTATCCGAAAGTCTTTCGGCGTCGCTCTCCACCAGGCATCCGTGTCTCGTTTGGCTCTTTCTTTCCCTTCTGCATCTCTTCTGAGAACCTCACTATCCGGAGGCTCCCTGGCTGCCATGTTCTGTGGATGCGGGTTTGTTCCTCATAACGGAACATGAGTTTGGCAGGAGTCCTGTTTGTGGCCTCATGGGGTGTATTGCGATAGTCTCTGAGGAGGCGACATAGCGCTTGATGAGTGTTAACTGATTCGATCTTCGTTCTCTGGATTGTTTTTTTGATCGAAGCCATGAACCGCTCTGACATCCCATTTGCTTGCGGGTAGCGAGGGGTGATTTTCATGTGGTTAGATCCCAAATGCTTGGCCAGTGTTCCGAATTCCTGCCCGCAGAATGGGGGTCCATTATCAGACTTAATTACTCTGGGAATTCCCCACTCACTGAGTATTTCTTCCAATGCAGCTGCCACTTGGGGAAATGCTGTGGAGGCGACACTCTTTAGTATCGGAAACCATGAGTGTTCGTCTATCAGGAGTAAGAGATAGACGCCTTTTTCTGTGGATCCGTAGAAATCCATGGCTACTCATTCCAATGGGTGGTCAGGTATCTGTGTGTGTTGTAATGGTGCCGGGGCTTCCGCTGGTGACGTGCATTGGCAGGCATGGCAGTTCCTAACTCATTCATCGACTGCGGCATCTAGGAACGGAAACCAGACATGACATCTTAATTGTTTCTTAATATTTTCGGCCCCCCTGTGTCCCTCATGTGCAGTACAGACAACCTCATTCCTTAGAGTGGCTGGGATGACGATCCTGCATCCTTTGAGTAGGATGTTGTTTTTTACCTCCAGTTCACTGTGTACTCTGGCCAGTCTTTCGATTTCCTGTTTGCTCACCCCCGGGTGTGCCAGCATTGCTCTCCTGTAGTCCTTCCATTTGCTGGTTGTTGTGAGGCTGATCGCAAGCGCGGTTGTGGGGTCTGCAGCGGACGCGGCCGCGACAGTCTCGAGCGATAAGGCTGGCGGCAGCAAGTTCAAAGCGATGTATTGCACATATGCAACGTCTCCTTTGCGGGTGACCGGGGCCCCGACCGGGTGACATGAAAAGTAGTCGGCAGGATTTAGGTCGCCTCCGTGACGGTGAATAATGTCATAGTCATACTCCTGGAGGCGTATGCCCCACCGCTCGACCCTCGGGGGCATCTTGGTGTGAGGGTTGCCGAAACAAGGAGAGAAGGGCCTGATGGTCCGTGATTAAGGTGAATTTCTTTCCAATTAGAAAGTTGTGAAAGTGCTCACATGCCCAGACGGCGGCCAGGCTTTCTTTTTCTGCTTGGGAATAGGCCATTTCCGGGGTTGACAGTGCCCTACTTGCGTACACAACCACGTGTCTGGGGTTCACATCTGCGCCACTTGTTTGGGCCAAAATGGCTCCTAGGCCAACAGGGCTTGCGTCCACGATCACTTCCGTGTGCCACGACGGGTTGAAATAAGCAAGGCGGTGTGCTTCAGTGAGGGCCTGCTTGATTTCCATGAAGGAGCTCCGACATTCCGCTGTCCAAGCGAACACTGACTCCTTTTGCAGTAGTCTCCTGATGGGTTCTGTAAGTGAGGCATGGTGAGGTATGTACCTTGCGCAATAACCAGCCATGCCCAGGAACGAGCGAACATCTGCGGCCTGTTGTGGTTCGCTGAGGTTAGTGATCGTGTCAACTTTTTCGGGGTCCGGCATTATACCATCACTGGAGAAGATGTGCCCAAAAAATGTGAGCTTGGCTTTGCTGAAATGACACTTGGAGATGTTCAGTGTAAGGCCTGCAGCTAGTAGTGCCTCGCAGGTGGCGTATAGCGCCCTGTCGTGTGAGTCTTTAGACGATCCGAAGATGAGGATGTTGTTGCTGTAATTCAGGGCACCTCGTATGGTTCTGATTATTTGGCGTATAGTCTCCTGAAAAATTTCAGCAGCTGACGAGATCCCAAAGTTCAGCCTTTGGTATCTGAATAAACCGTCATGGGTTGCAAATGTCGTAATTGCTCTGGAGTCAGGGTGCAACTCAAGCTGATGGTAGCCCTGGATTAGGTTGAGTTTCGAGAACAACTGAGCGTTGTTTAACTGCACGGTCATGTCCTCAATGCCTGGACCCGGATGTCTCTCGCGTTGGATCGCGGTGTTGGCTACCCTCATGTCTACACAAAGGCGAATTTTGCCTCCTTCTTTGGGGACTATGACTAGGGGAGACACCCATGGTGTTGGTCCTGTCGCCAGCTCAATGATGCCGTCTAAGAGCAGCTGTTGAAGAGCATGCAACACTGCTTCTTGTAGGTGGAACCCGACCCTTCTGGGATGTTGTGGCACTGGTCTCACTGTGGGGTCAATATGGAGTCTTATGGGGGACCTTTGAGTTTCCCCAAACCTGTGCATATATCTGGAAATTTCTGCATGATGTCCTCCTGCGTGATGAGTTTTTTGGATTGTCCCATTGCGATAGCTCCGATGAGGCCTTTGGGGCCTTGTCTGTCCGATGTTACAGTGATGGTGTCGCCAGCATTTACATGAATTTTGATCAGCCCTAGCCGGGACGCTGTGTGGTAACTGAGTAGGCATCGACTCCTAGTAAGTGAGCGGATGACATGGATGGTGGTGTCTACTTGACGCCCTTTCAGGAGAAGGCGGCGTATAAAGTGTCCAACTGTCTGTAGGGGTATAGCAGCTCCCCGTTGGAAAATGCGTGACCATGACGGCTCTAGCGTCGGTTGGTTCTCCATCTTGGCGTAGTCTTGTTCGCCCCCTGGTGTTTATAGTGGCGCTGGAATCCACCATGAACAGGAATAGGCTGTTATCCATCTTGATGGGGATTTTGGGGGCCTCTCTGGCTTCCTCATTGTTAGTGCGGATCTTGGTATGTGCCATAGGCGGTTGCCATAATGTCCCTCGTCCCCAAGTTCTTCTGGAGGATTGTCATACTCATCTGTTAGGTAACGAGGTTGGTCTGAGTGTTCAGGCGTGTTTGAATACTCATAGCCTTGGTACTCATCATCGATGGCTCTGACAAACCGACGTGGGTTCTGCTGGTAGTATCTTGGCTGTCTATATTGTGGGGACGGAGGCCGAAACGGTGTCCTGGTGGGCGCTTGTGGGCGTGATGGGGGGAATGGTATCCCTCCTCTGCACACCAAGTGAAAATGTCCTTCCCTCCCACAGTTTGTGCATCGTTGTGATAGAGCCGGACATGACCCCGAATGTGGGAATGACATTCTGCAACGGAGGCACTGCCTCTACTGACGCGGGACTTGTGGAAGTTGCAGTCTATATGCCTGCTGCCCTCTGTCACACTGGCGGGGAGGTTGCATGGCTGCTATGAGTTCAATAGTGTCTTGCTTGGGGTTGCCGGTGCCGCCCATGGAGGCTGCTTGGGCGTCCACCCTCTCATAGATGCGGGCGAGCTCGCTCACTTCAGGAATGGTGAGGTTTTTTTTTAGTTGCTGCATTTTGAGGGCGCGCGATAAACGGCCTTCAATGACTCTGAGTCGTATTGCTTCTTCGAGTGAAAATGCGTCAAACCGGCAATGGGCGCCCTTTACTCTTAGGCGGGTTATGAATTCATCCACTGTCTCCTGTGGTTTTTGTGTACACTGGTTGAACAGATATCTTTCATAATCCCTATTTACTTCAAAGATGAGGAGTTTGTCCAGTGCCTTGATTAGTTCAGCAAAATTGTTTTGTTCAGCTGCAGGGATTGTCTTTACTATGGTTTTAATTTCACCCCCCACCAGGTTAAGGAAAATGTCTATGATATTGGGAGAATCGCCATCCCCCAAGCCTCTTACGAAGTGCTGAAAATCCTCCATCCATTCGGTCCATCTGGGCCCTTTCGTGGCTTGAGGGGTCATCGTGAACGGTGGCGGCAACCGTAGTTGAATCGACTACGCTGCGCGGGCAGGCTGGGGTGATGTTGGGTTACTCATCTTACAATCTGGCTGGACAGTTGGTGGCTGCACTTGAGGCTGCAGTGGTGGAGTCCCGGAATACCGGTGGGCACAGGATATGCTAGATCAGCCAGGTTGGGCGTGTCTTGGCGTGGAGTGGTGCGGCACCCTAGGTGTGGGCTGGGTCAAACTCACCGGCGCATGTGGGTTGTGATGGCGGTGCCGAGCCGTGAAGTTGTTTCCCAGGGTCAACGTCGGTGTCTCTTGCGGTGTCCTCGGCAGGGGGGGTGAGCACCCTTTGTGGAGTTTTGTGTGCTTTCACCGGATGGTTACAGCATGTTCAGCCAGGCCCACGATATGCTCCCTGGGGCAGTAGCACATGAAGGAGGAGGAGGTGTGGCCGGCGGATTGCCTGGGCCCACGTTGGTGTCACAGTTAAGTTGCCTGCGGTCATGTGTCGTCATGCGAGGAGGGAGGAAGCCTGGCAGAGTGCCGCCCGTCATGGAGCGGACACGCTATGATCTCTGCTTCGTGCGGGAAGAAGGAGGTGTGGCGGGCCGCTGGAGGAGACACCTCCACCTGCGTGTGGTGACGTGAGTCTGTCGGCCCCCCCCCCAGGGAGGGAGGAGGGAGTTTGGCCGAGCGCCGGAGGAGGAATCCCGTCACTTGTGGCTGCGGGCAGGAGGAGGAGGTTGGCGATTGCCGATTGAGGAGTCCCATCTTTCGAGGCTGCAAACAGGAGGAGGAGATGCGGCAGATGGCCAAGGAGGACTCTGGCGTATGCTGGATGGTCCTCGTTGCCAAGGTTGAGGTTAGGTAATGGAAGGAAACGCATACGCACGGAGAGTAAATTATATGCTTTATTCTCATGTACAACAAACTACTGAACTGGCGCCTTCGCGCCTTTACCCATGATTCCCTTCTCCCCCTCACATCATGAGGGTCCGCCCCTAAGGCAGGGGGGCCCAGGGTTTAACCCTGCAACGGCCGGAACAGTATGTCTATTAAAAATACACAATACACATTTTAAAATCATAAAATCATAAAAGCAATTCCAGTTATTTGTATCATCTTACTCTTTTTTTCTTTCTATTCACGTTTTTATTAGATTTACTATAGTACACCACATACAAGTTTGCAAAAACATGGGCCAGGCATGTGTCATCTTATTCTCTTATGTCAAGATCACTTCTCTTCTTTTTAATGCATGAATTAAAAATGATGCCTCTGTGTACCACGTAAAATCATTGGAAAGCAATCAACTCTGATTCAACACTAACCTACAATTATTGCTATTCTTTTTCTTCTACAAGAGAATGAATGTTTTCTTTCTAATGTCCTTGTGTTAAGTGTAAAACATCATAAAGGGAATTAATGTGTCGCCAGCTTGTCTAAAAGGGCACATTATTTCATGGTTCACAATGAATATTAATGTTTACCCTTCCGCCCAGTTGTGATATCTCATGAAGAATTTGCAATGATTTAGGACCACAAAGAGAAGCGGACCCACAGCATCATAAATCCAAGCCAAGGGAAGTCAGTGAACAGCCTCCCAGCAACCTGTGTTGTGGTTTTCATCATACCTTGTTTTCCAGAGTATAACCTCACCCCAAATGTGATTAAAATACCCACTCGGGACTGTGGCAGGTTTTGTAGCAGAGAACAGTCCTGCCCCTGATGCAACGCTATAGAGAGAGTTGAGTCTCTGTACTAACTGCAAGAGAATCCATATCTCTTAGCACCTGACAGGTTTGTAATTGGACAGCAATATTGTGATGGGTTTACCTCTACAGTCTTCTTGGCTTGATAGGAGAACAGCACAGCTACAGAGTTCCAGAAGAATACTCACTGTTGGGATGATCTTCCAAGGTCAACTTAAAAAGGTGTGCTGGGACAATTAAAGCCTCCCTAAGACTGAGTGTCTTGAAGGGGGTGCTTTTCTGGATGCTGACACCCAGACCTGTCTGGATTAGAATAGGGACTGAGCATTGGACTCCTTAAAATAGGCCCTTCATTAGAGTTGAAGTTTCACTTCATGCTGTCAATTTCGTATTATAATCTTCCCTGTCTGAATGGATGCCCATCTAATAGGAATTCCTCTAACCCAGTCCCACAGAGAACAAATACAGGTGTTGAAAGGGGTGAGGTGCATATTCTGTTCTATTTGCCCTGTGTCTGTGTCTTGTGCCTTTGGTCCTCAGCTGAAGATAAGCTCCTAGTTCCTCCACTAATTTCCCCCTATGTTCCTTAGGGAAGTTTAGGGAAAGGTCCACATCCTTCTTGATTCCCCAACTTTATTATTTTGGCGATAGACTCCCAACAAGTAACCAACGGAGTGGGCCATTTCCACCCCATTAATACATGAAGTCTAGAAGAAGGGAAATGGGTGGATACCAAGCCTCCTTCTAGGGCACAATGAAGACATCTCCCTGGTGGAGTTTCAGTAATTGAGGCAGGTTCCAAGCCCCCTGCATCTGGTGTAGTTGCTGGGTGACAGATAAAAATCACACTGGTAGTTCCAAAACCTCAAATTGATCCCCATTGCCTCCAGTGCCTCATGCTGCCTTAGCTCTGCTAACGTCCTGACTCCCCAAGAACAAAAGGCTATGGGAGCAATTATTATCACTTGCCCTATTCCACATCTGCTATTCAGAATCCAAGATCCTGTAATGGGCTAAGCACAGACCTTGGAAGGGCCTCCTGCACACACAGATGAAATGTGAATACATTGCTTGTTTGTACCAAAGGCCCTCCTCGGCTGGGCTCAAGCAGCTGATGTCAGTTCAGGGTGAGGATATTCGTTCTCATTAATTTGCTCTTCCATCTCAGGACCACTCGGTGGTGAAGATCATGATTAGTCAATGTATGTATGTATTTATTTATTTTAAAACGAATCTGGTTGCAATTTGTTTCTGTTCCTACCACGACATGTTCCATTTGACAATATTTTGCTTTATATTCTTATACACTTACCAGGTAATTTGTAAGTTGATAAGGAATTGCCATCAGGTATGACAGGACATTGGAGATATCAATGTAGTTGTAACGTGGGGTAATATTATTTCAATAAACTCCCACTGCTCCTTTGTGGGCTAGGGCACTAGCAGACATTTATGATTAATATCATGTGCTCTCTGGTCAGTATCCTTTCTATACTCATAATGTCAGCTGTTAAATATACATCTGCATAACAATAAACTATCTTCCTAATAAACATTGGCTCTTAAAGAAAGATCACGAGAAGCTGCTGACAGTTTGAAATGTGCAGATTTCAGGCTGCAATGTAACTTTCTTTCTGGAAGGTTGAACTTTCACCTCCTGGCTGCTGGTGTGTCTCTGGACTGTGCACAGCAAATGTCTACACATATCCAATTGAATGGTTGCCAGGGATTTACTTACTCATCTCTTGAACCAGAAGCTATTCTATGAGTCATCACTGACATCAATGTTTAACAATGGAATATATTTGCAAAGTGTGTTTGTTTGGCAAAGCACACTTTGCTCCAGACACCGCCTGCACTTTGCTCATACAATTTCAAAAATACACATGAGAGTACACCTCACTTATGGCATTCTGTCACGCAGACAGAAGTGCATTGTATAGTTTTTGCATGTGTTGGGGTTTTGGATTGCACTGTGGCAGTCACTGCATGCAGAGGCATGGCATACCTGTTGACAGAAAAAGGAGCACCATATTGTACCTCTCAACTTTCTCTTATCATAGTGACTGTGACCCTGTGGGGAAATGCAATAAGGGACAAAGGGGTATGTTTAGTTGTGACAATATGTCTGTGGTAGCAGATATGAACAAGAAGACTATCAAGGTCAGCCATGTAAGTATATTGTTTTAGGGGGATGATTGTGTGCAGGTTGAGGGAGACAATTGTGTTTAAAGTGATTGCCAGTCTGAGATAATCTAAATTGGCGGGCATTGCATTTAATGAAAGTGGCACTGGGGTTTTGCCCCACCTGGAGTGAAGCATTTGTAGAGGGTGGGGACAGGGAGCACTGCAGTACATCCCATCACTGGACTAAGATAATTCAACAATATAAGTCCCATTCTCATGAAGCTACACTGGCTATCCCCTCAAGCACGCATCATGTTCAAGATTGCCTTCAACACCTACAAAGCAATTAGACCCAAATCTTGGTAGATTTGGAAACGATTATGAATTTTTTGGAAGGTAAGATACGGAAAACCGTTCTCTCGCTTCCTTATTGAATTCCTAATTGTGTCCAACAACATGAGCTGCGTTACTTCGTTGGGGAGCATTGTATTGTGGAAGCAAATGTGTATTTTTGGAAAAGAAATGTGTAACTTTTTTGAGGAGATCAATATTTGCAGGAGAGAAAACTTGATTCCAGCTTTGAACAACGCTGCAAGAACAAACAAGTGTATTCTGAAAGAAGTGGGATATGGTAGGGAGGATCTATTGACTAACCCAAGAAATATTACAATTATATGAAAAGGATTGGTGTTGCAAGAATGAGATCCTTTCAGGCTTGTAATTGTATGATGAAGACGCTCATTTGTAATGGAAAAAAGTAAGATATCCTACTTATGTAATTACATTTCCAGCACCACACTCTGGACTTCAATAGATGAGATTTCGTCTGAATATTGTGCCTACGCTGGAGATGATGGGACGTAGAGTAGGTCTGGAGAGCTGAGAGAGGAACTGTAGACTTTGCAAGTTACCAAATGTTTGTGAGAGTCTGAAACATGTACTTACCTCACGTGCAGCTCTTAGATATTTAAGAACTGTCCATTTTTGGAAATATGTAAATGATACTTCAGGGGTGGCACTAGAATCTTTGTGGACAAGGTTGATGTGTGGTGAATATCTTCCACTAATTCTATCCTTACTTTATTTTTTACAAAATGGTATGATATATTGGCAATGTGTTGCAACCCAGGGCCAATTAGCTTAGCATAGTAATGAATTTAATAGTACCATTTTGAGGTTGTGTTAAAAGTACTAGAATCCATTTCGGTAGATTTGTCTGGGATTTGTAGATTTTAGAACTTGAGTTTTAAATGGTAGGAAGTTATTTATCTTAAAAAATCATGTATTTGTGATATTTTGCATTTGTTGTAAACTACTTATGCAACGAAATACTATTTGTGAAAGGTTTGTAAATAAACCAACCACAATAAATATATATATTCGACCCAAAACAACACTCTAGTTGCCTGAGAAATTCACCATCGCTGGATGCCAGTGCACCACCAGAAGCCACAAGATTGCAAGTCAGGAAACAAAGAACTGCAAAAGAGGTGAAAACATGAAACAGGTATTTTCCTGCTCTATACCCTGTCTGTGAAGAAGGTTAACAATGCTGATACGATTACCCCCCTCCATCCTCCATTTCAGGAAGGTCCAAAAGACCCCACAAGAACATCTTGCCAATCACTGATCGTACAACTTGGCTCTATCCTCCCCCTCTGGAGTTCCTTCCTCCTTTGGTCCCCAACCCATTGCAGCACCTCTGCTATCGCTGCACCCTACTTGTAAACCCTGTGTATGTCCCCTTTAAACAGCTATCTGCTGTATCCCAGCTAGGGATACAGTATTCTAAGAGCACATATTTATTGAGCCAATACTTAAATATACTATACCACCCAGTAAACCAGAAGCATCATTTCTAGACAGCATGAGACATTTAGTTGCTTTAATGAAACATAATGGAGCTAGTTTTCGGCACTGGGTACAGTTAATGAAAGACGTAAAAGCCTTGTGTAAGGCTTTTATTCTTTCATTAAGATATGTGTATCTTGGTGTGACCATAAGGGTGCGTCCTGTGGATTGTTGGCAGAGTTGGCTGCAGTTTTAGGTCTACTTCTCTGGACGGTATTGGTGCAGTTCTATGTTGGAATATGACACTCACTATAGTGATGGTGCATGCTGCGTGATGCATTTGTGTGTATGTGGCCCTTTGTACATGTTTGCACATGTCTTGGATCATGTGCGTGGGCCTAGTAATTACATTTTTTTGGCATGGTGCATATAGCATGACCGGGATATCTCTCAGTTGATGGTCATGGCATTGTGCATTATTGGCTCTCAAGGTTGCATGTGGTGACAAGTATGTTGACGTTTACAGTCATCACATTTCTTGCCATTCATTTCAACATGGTGTGACTTCCAGGATTCGAATGGGTCGTCATCTGTATTTCTTTGGCATTGTTGCCAGCAAGGGACATTCCATCAACAATGTCACCTGGGTTTGCAGCTAATGATGACTGGGAGACATGCACTGCCTTCATATATCGATGTCCCCAGGGTGTACTTTTCTGCTTACCTGGTTCAGTTTGGCTTCCTGCTCCCACCTCCGCTGCTCCTACTCCTCGTATCCCTTTGATGTGCAGGATGCTTGTCACTTTGTCCTTCCAGGGAGTGAGGTGCAACGGCTCCGCTGTGCTTCCCTCAGTGGGAGACATCTCGCAGTGGTAATTGGTGATGAGAATGTGGACAAGCACCTTGAAGTCGTTACACCTCTTCCTGCAGTCTTCAACGTCTTGCTTCACAGTGGCCACTGCCAGTACATTGTCCCTCATTTAGGTTTATATTGTGGTCTCGGGGTGGACAGATGTCTTGCTTTGGAGTGTTGCAAATAGTTCTTCTGTATTGTCCACCACCACATCAACTAATACCTGCAGCTCAGCTTCACTTAATTTGGGTTTACGGACTCCCCAATTTAGGTGCCCTCAACTTGCCCTTGTCTCCTGGCATGATTCAGCAAAGTTTGGTTGGCCGATGGATATGGGAAGTAGTGGATTCCTGATGGATTGTGTTTTTAAAGATGGCTGCCGCTGAGCTTCCCGTTTGTGACAGAACAACTTTTCCGCTTGGTGGTAAGTCCTCCAATTTTCCAGCAGTAATAGCAATTCTGTTGAAAATTGGAGGAATTGCTGCTGTACGATGGTTTTCAGTGGTAATTGTGCCTGACAGAATTACCATTGCCACCGATGATTGGTGGGCACACCCATCTATTCATGATTTGGCTGTGATTCTTGAACTTTCAGTAGAACCCAGTACTATCAGAATGACATATTTTGTGGCAAAAAATAAATAATCAGCATTTGAGCCAAGAATATTGTGCAGACGAATAGCTGACTGAAGATCTGAAGAAGACTCCTGAAGAGGTGCAGCATCCCTTCCTGCATCTGGCCCGTGAAACCCTGTTGGACTACCTAATCTGCAAAAGCACTGAGCAGTTGTCATGAATCGCAGGGTGTGCTCTTTTTGGGCCTCATGGCCCCTGTCACAACGGGCTTATACACATTAATACCTCCAATATGGCCGTCCAACGCATTCCCCTCTTGCTCCATGCGTTGGACGTAAACTTTCTCTATTTCCAGCCCACGCCTTGCGCGGCTCCACGCGTCTCAATGCTATTGCGAAGTAGCGACCAGACGTGTGCTCCGTAGCTCACGGTTCTTCTCTTTTCCACTCCGCTTTCCCTTCCTTGAACCCTCCCCTTCTTCTTCCTCCTAGATTCGAGTTCTAGCGAACTTACCTTGCCTCCTGGATTCGACCTCCTGGAAAACTGAACGCATTCTGGATTCGGCAGAGACATGGGCCGCCTTCTTCAAAACCCGTTCCATCCGAAAGAAGGCAGAATCCAAGGCCGCCGGTAAAGAATGGATTCAGGTGAGAAGGGGCGAACTCCTTGACAGTTTGAGACGCCACCCAATCGAAAGCGATATCGACATGGAAGCTGCTGTGCAGGACTTGATGCGTCGTATGCAGGAATTATCAAGCGAGGTACAGAATCTGAAAGCGGAGAATGCCGCTCTCAAACAATTGGCCCTATCCCGGGATTCTGCTACAAAAGAGAGTGTTATACTGGGCGGAGTCGTGGATAAATACAACGGCTCAGCAACGCCCCTTCGTGCATTCCTGGATTCGTACTTGGTTCACTTTACCTTCAAGCCTTACTATTTTGCGACCCCCAGGGCCAAGGTGGGTTTTATAATCTCTCACCTTTCCGGGAATGCCTTGACTTGGGCCACTCCCCTCGTTAACTCTAGTGATGCCCTCCTGGACGATTATGATGGGTTTATACGGGCCCTAAAAGACATGTTTGACCGCCCTGAGCAGGTCTACAGCGCACAAGAACGCTTGTTAGACTTTCAGCAAGGGGCCCAGGATATGCTCACGTATGTGACCCAATTTAAACAACTGGCAAAGGAAGCTGACTGGTCCACTGAGACGAGTTTTACCCTGTTCAGGAGAGGATTGAACGAAGAAATTAAGAATGAACTGGCCAGAGTGGCACGACCAAGTTCATTCCAGACATTAATGGATCTTGCCATGCAGATTGACTTCCGTATCCAGGAAAGGAAGTCAGAAAAGCAGAAATCCAGGGGAACTCCTTCCAAGGTATCATTTGAGGGTGCCCCCAGACCGGAAATCAACCCAAGCCTAGTCTCAGAATCCGAACCCATGCAGATTGGGGCCTTTCGTGGACCCATATCTCCACAAGAGAGAATGAGGAGAATTCATACGGGCTTGTGCATGTACTGCGCCTCAGATAAGCATTTGGTTAGGGAGTGTCCTTTAGCACCCCCTCGGCATTCGGTAAAAGCCAGCTCCCGATCCTAGATGGAGCAGAGCTTCGGGAGAGAGATGTTTGCTCCACATCCATTCCATCCTTGAACTCTCCTGGACAAAACAATTTGGTGGTACTTGTCATATCGCGGCAGGGATGGCGGGTGTGGAATCGCTGGCGCATAATCGCTGGCGTTAAAGTCCGCCATTGCGTTTCCCGGCACGGCTTCTCTCTGCACCGTTCTAGATGTTGCACGCGTATGTAGCCGGAAGTATAAATTCCACCACTTCCTGGTTACATACGCGTTGCAACGTTTCCGGGTTTCCTCCTGTGTTGCTGCCACTCCCACTGTGTTCTCGCTTCCTCTCTGTGTTGATCGTTTTCTACCCCGTATTCTTGGGTGTACTGTATTTCTTTCTCTCGCTAGCTCCTAGTAATTGCTGCCTTTCCCTCTCCTCCCGTTTCCCTGCGTTCCCTCCTCCTTCTTTCTCCCTCTTTCTTCTCGTTCGGTCCCTCCTTTTTCTATTCTTGCCTTCTTCTCCTTATCCTTCTTTGATTTTCTTCTTGCCTGTTTTACATTTGGATCCACTGTGTACCCGACCCTGGCCTGCTGTTTGGACTGCCTTCGTCTTGCCTCCTTACCTGTTGGATCTGCTGTGTAACCCGACCCTTGCCTGTTTTCTGGACTGCCTTTGCCTTGTCCTCTAGCCTCCTGGACTTTGTTGTACCCTCAACTGCCTAACTCCTGGAGTGACTTTCGTCCAGCCCTTGCGCCTTCTTGACCAGCCACGTGTCAGAATCCAGTCTTCTTGGAAGCTTTTTGGACTACTCTTCGATTACTTATCAATTTCCAACGTAACCAACCAACCTCGCCTCAACTATCTGAAGGAAGTCTCTTAGGGGTTTTTTGTGCCACTGGCTTTTTCCCCTTGTTGGCGCTCCCGGAGGGGTTCTCCCCTTGCTCCTATTTTAGTGGCACGGTGGCATCCTATCGAGGGCGTCCTTACCTTCAAAAAAAAAAGAGAGACCTTCAAGACGCAAGGAAGGAAAACCTAAGAAGAAAGTGGAAGGTGAGGAGTTGGGGGAAGGGGGAGAGACTACTTTATCGTCTGAAGAAGAGGACATTACCGACGTTTGTGACAGTACTACAGGCCTTTTTATCACCATCCAAGAATACAAACTATTCCATTTTGGCCCTGGTAGACTGCGGAGCTATGGGAATATTCATCGATCATGTGTGGGTTGATAAACATCAGATTCCCTATGAAACACAAAGCACCATGCAGCCTGTGGAGGCTATCGACGGAAGACCCCTCACATCAGGACCCATAAGCCTTCAGACCAAGGAGATCCAGCTTTCAATAAATCACCATCGAGACTTGATCAGGTTTGACATTATTAAGTCAGCTTATTACCCCTTGGTATTGGGCATGCCCTGGCTACAGAAACACAACCCATATATCAACTGGTCTGCTGGTTCCCTATTCCTAGAATCAGAGTTTTGCATGTCTCATTGTCTATCCCTAGAACCTCCATTAACACACCCAAAGGAACCAACAAAGGAACAACAGACACCACTAATGGTATCCAATGTCATGCAAGTTCCTGAAGTCTACCAAGCATATGCTGATGTGTTTTCAACTGCCATTGTTCAGGCCTTACCCCCACACAGACCTGAAGACTGCGCAATAGATACGGAACCCTCTGCAGTGATTCCCTTTGGCAGGATGTTCATTCTTTCCGAACCCGAGAAGAAGGCCCTAAGAGAATACCTGGATACCAACCTTGAAAATGGCACCATAAGACCTTCGAAATCTCCTGCTGGTGCTTCTCTATTCTTTGTTCCCAAGAAGGATACCAAGGAACTCAGACCCTGCTTTGGTTATCATAGACTAAATCAATGTACCCTCAAGGATCGGTACCCGTTACCCTTGATTTCGGATATCCTGGAAGCCGTGAGAGGCGCAGTGATATTCACCAAGTTGGATCTCAGGGGCGCCTATCATTTGATCCGTGTCAGGGAAGGAGACGAATGGAAAACCGCCTTCAGAATACCCTTTGGCCATTTTGAGTACCTAGTCATGTCCTTCGGTTTGGCTAACGCCCTGGCAATTTTCCAACGCTTTATGGATAGGGTGTTCTCTGACATGCTGTTTCTCTTTGTTATTGTATATCTGGATGACATACTGATCTTTTCCAAGGATCCTAAACAACATGAAGAGCACATGAAGGCAGTTTTGCAGAGACTCCGAGATCATAAACTCCTGGCCAAACCTGAAAAATGCTTGTTTCATGTGACCTCCGTTCACTACCTAGGGTTTATTCTTACCCCAGAAGGAATTGGTATGGACTCTTCAAAGATAAAAGCCATATTGACCTGGCCTGCTCCTACCGAAACAAATTCAATCTTTCCTGGGACTTGCCAATTTCTACCGGAAATTCATATCTAATTTCTCTGAGATAGTTCAACCGATTGTTGCCCTCCTGAAGAAAGACACTCCTTTCCTCTGGTCAACACCACAAGATGTGGCGTTCCAGCGTTTAAAGACACAGTTTACGAAAGCTCCTATCTTGGTTCAACCCGATTCTAGTCGTCCTTTCCTAGTAGAAACGGACGCTTCAAATTATGCCATTGGCGCAGTCCTGAAACAAGAATTAGGAGATAAACTGGAACACCCAATTGCTTACCTCTCACAAATTCTGACTCCTAGTGAAACACATCATTCAGTCCTGGAAAAAGAATTGTTAGCCATTCGCCAAGCCTTCACTGAATGGCGACATCTACTTTTGGGAGCTAAACATCCATGTCATTCGCAGTCACGCACATCGCCGTGACTGGCGATTACTTCCGCGTTGGAGTTTGAGGAGCCACAGAGGAAGGGTGCTTTAGTCCCTTCTCTGTGTTCACTGCCGCCTGCTCCAAGCACGGTACGCAACGCTGCCGGGAGTATTTAAGACCCCGCCTCCCGGCAGGACGTTGCGTTGCAACCCCCACTGTTTGTTTATCTCTCGACTTTGGGTCCCTCGCTAGTCCTCTGCTCCCCGCCTTGGATTTCCAGAGGAGTTTTTCTTCGTGTTTTACTTTTTGGTGTTCCCGTCCTCGGAACACGGCTCTTTTCGTCTATTCATTTTCTCCGCCGCTTACCTGAGCGGCGCTTGCTGTGCCTTTTTACTCCAGCGGTCTCTCTCTCTCTCTCTCTCTCTCTCTCTCTCTCTCTCTCTCTCTCGCTATTGCTCGCACGCTCTCTCTCTCTCTCTCTCTCTCTCTCTCTCCTTCTCCCTCTTGCTCCTTCACTCATATTCTCTCGCTCTCTTCCACTTACCTTCATTTTTCCTCATTCTACTGGGCCAGGCAGTTTGTGGACATACTTCTGTGCTTCCCTGAAGACCCTTTCGGAAGAGTTTGCTACTTCCGCAGCCTCCTGTTGCTGCCTTCTCCGTCAGCTTGTACGGCCTGGTGTTACCATTGGACTTGGACGTATTGAGGGCTACTACCTCAGTGTTGGAGATCCCCTGTTGCTTTACCACCTATTGAACCACCGGCCACCTGTCAAGAGTCTTGGCACCTCTGATACGGGTTTTTCCCTGCATTTCTGGCTTGATTCCGGAAGGAAGGTCCCGGTGCCGCTGTTTCTTACCCAGCGGTCACTGTGGCTTCACTCCGTGACAAGCACACGCACCTTAAAAGGAGAGAGACTACCTGGCACGTCGAGGCCTTCAAGAGACCATCAACTCGGAAGACTCAGGTGAGGAGATTGTGTGCACAGGGGAAGAAAAGCCAAGGGTACTTTACAAGTCACAGATTGCAACGCCAAAGAGTGTTACGATGTCAGCTGAGGAACAGGTCCAAGAGCTATGGAAGGCTTTCCAGGCCATGTCCCAGGAGCTACAAGGAGTCAAGACTGAGAACGCTCTGCTCAAACAGATGGTAACGGCTAGGGAACTGACTCCCTCGGAATTGCCACCAATGGCACTGTCCTCTGGGAAATTCGATGGCTCCCCCAAGAAGGTGAAGGAGTTTCTAGAAGCATGCTTGCTGTATTTCACATTCAGACCCCGTACCTTTGCTACAGACCAGGCCCGAGTGGGTTTTCTAATATCTAATATGACAGGAAACACTCTGTCCTGGGCCACACCATTGGTGACTAGCGGAAACATCATTCTGCAGGATTTTTCCGGATTTCAGAATCTTCTCAAATAGACCTTCGAGCGACCAGAGCTCTCTTTTACAGCCTGCGAAGACCTGTTGGATGTAAGACAAGGCTCGCTAGATGTTTTGTCATACATCTCCTCTTTCAAGACATTAGCAGCCGGAGCAGATTGGCCCGAAACTGCGCAGTGTGCCATTTTCAGAAGAGGACTGAAGGATGAAATTAAAGACGAGTTGGCCAGATCCCCTCGTTCTCCTACTTTCTCAGATCTGCTTTCTGCTGCCCTTCATATTGAATACCGACTACAAGAGAGAGGGGCTGAACGTCGCAAGCAAAGAAACCCTGGCTATACCCCAGACACCTCTGCACACATTCTCCCTGGTCGCTCTACTAATATTTCTTCCCGAAGAACCAATGCAGATTGGTTCTACCAGGGCGCCTTTGTCCGCAGCAGAAAGACGTCGCAGAAGAGAGAAGGGACTATGTGCCTACTGCGGATCAGATCAACATTTCCTCAAAGACTGTACGGAACTGCCAAACAAGAGGTCGGGAAACGACTACCCTCGGCATCAGTAGGGACAAGCGACGGGGGTCTTCAGGAAATCTTCATCGTCCCTATGTCTCTCTGTCAGTGACCTCACCCGAATCCAAAGAGGACTCCAGACTGATGGTGATTCCCGTACCACTCAACCTCGGAAACCATCGGGTGGAAACACTGGCTCTATTGCACTGTGGCGCAGCAGGGAACTTTGTTGACACCCTGTGGGCAGCCAGGGTGGGTCTCCGGAGGATCCCACGGGCAGAAGGTCAGAAGGTGTAAGGTGTGGACGGTTCGCCTTTGTCTTCAGGTCCCATCACCCATACCACTGAGGATCTATCCTTGACTGTCAACCAACATAAGGAAGTTTTGTGCTTTGATATAATCAGGGCCGCCCATTTCCCTATCATCTTGGGCATCACATGGCTCCGTCGACACCATCCTTTGATTAACTGGACCGAGAATCAGATAAGCTTCAGTTCCCCATATTGCGCATCCAACTGTTTTTCACTGGAAGGTCGAGCTGATCTGCAGCCAGTCAAAGTGTTTTCCAACAGCCATGTGGGTGTCCATGCTTTACCCAACTTCTGCTCGGGGTTTTCCGAAGTTTTTCAGGAATGCCTCCATGCCAGACTTCCACCTCATCGGCCAGAGGACTGTAGCATCGATCTGGAACCCAATGCCTTGGTACCTTTCGGACGGATGTTCGCTCTCACCCAAACCGAGAGACAGGTTCTTCGGAGATACTTAGATACCAACATGGAGAATGGTCTCATCCAACCTTCAAAGTCTCCAGCAGGAGCCCCTTTGTTTTTCATTAAGAAGAGAGATTCCGCCGACCTTAGACCCTGGGGCCTAAATAAGGTGACAGTCCGTGACCGGTATCCTATGCCCCTTATCACGGACATTATCGAGGCTGTGCAAGGCGCTCGAGTCTTTACTAAACTGGATCTTCGCAACGCATACCATCTGTTGCGGGTTGCCAAGGGTGATGAGTGGAAAACCGCATTTCGTACTCCCCTGGGCTTATTTGAATACAAGGTAATGCCGTTCGGTTTGGTGAACGCCCCAGCGATATTTCAGAGGTTCATGGACCGAATGTTCTCCGACATGCTCTCCATCTCTGTCATCATCTATGTGGATGATATCTTGGTGTATTCCCCTAACATGAGAGAGCACATCGAACAAGTACGACAAGTTCTGGAGCGGCTCAAGGAAAACAATCTAATGGTCAAGGAGGAGAAGTGTAGATTCGCCGTATCTTCAGTACACTATCTGGGCTATGTATTGTCAGAAAGAGGGATCACTATGGATCCCGACAAGGTACAAGTCATTCTCGACTGGCCAGCCCCGACATCCGTCCGGGAAGTCCAGAGGTTCTTGGGTCTTTCAAATTACTACCGGAGATTCATTCCCAACTTTTCAGAGGTGGTGTTTCCCATCACTCGTTTCCTTAAGAAAACGGCCTATCCTTTCTCTTGGTCCATTGAGGTGGAAGAAAGTTTCTGTCACTTGAAAACCCTCTTCTGTTCCGCCCCGATTCTGCAACATACCGACCAAACACTTCCTTTTATTCTGGAAACAGATGCCTCCGCTATAGCGGTTGGGGCTGTCTTACTTCAGACTATCAAGGAGGTGGAACATCCTGTCGCCTATCTCTCTAAGACTCTTTCTCCCAGCCAACTCAACTACTCTGTTCTGGAGAAAGAATTATTGGCAATGAAGTTGGCTTGTGAGGAATGGAGGCACCTTCTCATGGGTGGCCGTCATCGGTTCCTAATTCGCACCGACCACAAGAATCTGAAGGCCTTACAGGACATGGAATGTTCGAACTCCAGGCAGGCTAGATGGGCCTACCTATTTTCTCAGTACAACTTTCAGATCACGTACATCCCTGGGTCACTCAATCGTCTAGCTGACGCTTTGTCTCGCAAGGACTCTCACTCGGAATCAGTAGTGGTCAAGACTGAACCATTGTTTCACAGAAATCAGATCCTAGCCACGGTGGGTTCTTTCCTTCAGGAAGTCAAGGCTGCTGTCGCACAAGAGGCACCTCATATCTCTTTTTCCTCTGACTCCCCCTTCCAAATCAAGGACGGTTGGATCTTCTACAAGAAAAGGTGGTATATCCCTGAAGGGCCGCTACGCCGGAAAGTCCTAAAATGGTGTCATGACTCACGCCTAGGCGGACACAGAAGTGGAGATGGCACGTTGGAACTTATCTCGAGGTCGTTTCTATGGCCCAACATCAGGAGAGAAGTGTTAAATTATGCGAAGACCTGCCCGACTTGTGCCAGAGCCAAATATGCCTCTGGTAAGCCCCTAGGGCTTCTCACCCAAGCAGAGATGCCAACTCGCCCGTGGGGACTCATCTCCACGGACTTCATAGTGGAGCTTCCTGAATCCGAGTCATGCACATGTATCATGGTCACGGTGGACACTCTATCCAAATTAGCTCATTTCTCTCCTCTTCCGGGACTCCCTTCTGCCACTAAGATGGCAGAGCGATTTGCTCAAGATGTTTTCAAACTTCATGGCCTCCCCGACAAGATCATATCTGATCGAGGAAGTCAGTACATTTCTAAATTCTGGACAGCTTTATGTACTCGATTGGGAATAGAAAAGGCTCTTTCCTCTGGCTTCCACCCGCAAACTAATGGCCAAACGGAACGACTTAACGCGACTCTGGAGCAATACTTACGATGCTTCATATCTCAGCATCAAGAGAATTGGGTCTCTCTACTCCCTACTGCGGAATTTGTTTACAACAATTCCACAGGTTTTTCCCCTTTTTTTGTACCTACGGAGTTCACCCGCGATACCTAATGCCCAAGGTGCCCAGTTTTTTCCAACTCTCCAACCGCCTAAGAGGTGTTAAGGAATATTCGGGAGGCCAGGAACAACGCGTTGCTAAGTTTGGAGAATAGCAGACGGCCGAACAAGGCTGAAGCTGACAAGCATCGTAGAGAAGCACCTTCATGGAAACCTGGAGACAAGGTGTGGTTGTCCACCAGATTCCTTCCCAGATGGACAAGACCTTCTAAACTGTCTCCACGTTTCTTGGGCCCTTTCCCCATTCTCACCAAGGTCAATCCTGTTGCCTTCCGTCTACAACTCTCTCCATCTCTTAGACGAATACACCCTGTCTTTCATGCCTCTCTTCTTAAAGCTTCCTATCCAGATCCACATCGCCGGTCTCTCAACCAGGATCTTCCTGTCACTGCAACCGACCAAAAGGAATACAAGGTTTCCGCCATCCGTGATTCTAGGTTTCTTCATGGTCGGTTGGAATACCTCCTGTCATGGAAGGGTTACCCGCAATCGGAGGATTCCTGGGAGCCGGCTTCTCAAGTACATGCCCCTCAGCTGTTGGCCAGGTTCCATCGCCTGCACCCGGGTAAGCCTGGTTGGTTGCACTCTAGGGGGGGCATACTGTCATTCACAGTCACGCACATCGCCGTGACTGGCGATTACTTCCGCGTTGGAGTTTGAGGAGCCACAGAGGAAGGGTGCTTTAGTCCCTTCTCTGTGTTCACTGCCGCCTGCTCCAAGCACGGTACGCAACGCTGCCGGGAGTATTTAAGACCCCGCCTCCCAGCAGGACGTTGCGTTGCAACCCACACTGTTTGTTTATCTCTCGACTTTGGGTCCCTCGCTAGTCCTCTGCTCCCCGCCTTGGATTTCCAGAGGAGTTTTTCTTCGTGTTTTACTTTTTGGTGT
This sequence comes from Ambystoma mexicanum, assembly GCF_040938575.1. Taxonomy (NCBI): domain Eukaryota; kingdom Metazoa; phylum Chordata; class Amphibia; order Caudata; family Ambystomatidae; genus Ambystoma; species Ambystoma mexicanum. Next base: position 278,667,208 of record NC_090933.1, on the reverse strand, counting down.
TCCCGTCCCTGGAACACGGCTCTTTTCGTCTATTCATTTTCTCCGCCGCTTACCTGAGCGGCGCTTGCTGTGCCTTTTTCCTCCAGCGGTCTCTCTCTCTCTCTCTCTCTCTCTCTCTCTCTCTCTCTCTCTCTCTCTCTCTCTCCCTCGCGCTCTCTCTCTCTCTATCTCTCTCTCTCTCTCTCTCTCTCCTTCTCCCTCTTGCTCCTTCACTCATATTCTCTCGCTCTCTTCCACTTACCTTCATTTTTCCTCGTTCTACTGGGCCAGGCAGTTTGTGGACATACTTCCGTGCTTCCCTGAAGACCCTTTCGGAAGAGTTTGCTACTTCCGCAGCCTCCTGTTGCTGCCTTCTCCGTCAGCTTGTACGGCCTGGTGTTACCATTGGACTTGGACGTATTGAGGGCTACTACCTCAGTGTTGGAGATCCCCTATTGCTTTACCACCTATTGAACCACCGGCCACCTGTCAAGAGTCTTGGCATCTCTGATCAGGGTTTTTTTTCCCTTACGGGTTTTTCCCTGCATTTCTGGCTTGATTCCGGAAGGAAGGTCCCGGTGCCGCTGTTTCTTACCCAGCGGTCACTGTGGCTTCACTCCGTGACAAGCACACGCACCTTAAAAAGGAGAGAGACTACCTGGCACGTCGAGGCCTTCAAGAGACCATCGACTCGGAAGACTCAGGTGATGAGAGTGTGTGCACAGGGGAAGAAAAGCCAAGGGTACTTTACAAGTCACAATCCAGTTCAGGACTGTACTGACCACAGGAACCTCCAGATTCTACAGTCTTTGGAATGTAGGAACAGTCGTCAGGCGCGTTGGGCATATTTCTTTGCCCAGTACCAGTTCCATATCACTCACGTTCCTGGATCACAAAACCTGATCACCGACGCCTTATCTCGAAGACCTGACTACGAACCCACTAAAGACAAGGCATATCCTCAGATGTTTTCCCCCACGATCTTTGTGGCCCAGGCAGTCAACCTCCTCGAAGAAATCCAAGCCCAAACCCAATCCACTGATCTGTGGAAGGACAAATCCAAAAGAAATCCTTGGAATATAAAGGTCCGGGAAGGTTATTTGTTCAAAGACAATCTGTTGGTCATCCCTACAAAAAGACTACAACAGAGAATAATGAATCTCTGTCACAATACCCTACACTCCGGACATCGTGGTGTCACCACTACCCTCAGTCTGATACAAAGGCAATTCTGGTGGCCTAGGATGGGACCCGACGTACGGCAGTACATTCAATCCTGTGTTGTCTGCAGCCAAAATACACACAATAACAAGAAACCAGCTGGCCTTCTACTACAACCTACATTGCCAACTAGGCCTTGGGAGATCACCGCTACGGACTTCATTGTGGAACTGCCACCCTCCCGTGGGTATACCACCATCATGGTTACCATAAACTTGTTCACTCATATGGCTCATTTTACGCCCCTGCGTGAATTACCATCCTCTTCTGAACTAGCAGGAATCTTCCTGGAACACATATTCTGTTTGCATGGACTCCCTTCCAAGATCATTTCGGATCGCGGACCTCAATACATCTCACAATTCTGGAAACATCTCTGTCAATGCTTAGGAATCCAACGTGCCCTTTCGTCAGGTTACCACCCTCAAACCAACGGAATCACAGAATGTGTCAATCAAACCCTGGAACAGTATCTTCGATGCTTCGCCACCAAGGTCCAGGATGACTGGCGCTCCTGATACCCGTGGCTGAATTCGCTTATAATAATTCTGACCATTTGGCACTTATGATCAGCCCCTTTTATTGCAGTCAAGGATTTCATCCGTCGGTCCTACCTTCTGTTCTTCCTCAATCTACACCAGTACCTACAGTTGACTCCTGGATCGAAACCCTTGTCAACATACATAAAGAAGCCAAGGAATTTTTGGAGAAGGTCAGGAAACAGACCAAGAAATATGCAGATTCCAGAAGAAGACCTGGCCCTTCTTATGCAGTCGGTGATCAGATCTGGTTGTCCTCAAAATTACTACCCCGACATCTACGACCTAGATAACTGGCCCCTCGGTACTATGGTTCATTTTCCATTAAAGAAATTATAAATCCTGTTTCTTATCGAATCAAATTGCCTGAATCCTGGAAGAAGATACATGCAGTCTTTCACACATCTTTACTGAAACCCTACTATCCATCCTCCCAAAAACCCTCCAGACCTCCTCCTATACTGGTCGATGACCAATTGGAATATGAGGTATCTCGGATTTGTGATTCCAAGTATAGAAGGGGCCAGCTTCAATACCTGGTTGAATGGAAAGGATATCCTCCTAGCGAAAGAACCTGGGAACCTCTCTCAAACATCAAGGCCCCACGGCTGCTCAGAAGGTGCCACCTCATCCACCCGGGCAAATCAGGAGGGAAGTGTCTTCGGAGGAAGCATGCTGTCATGAATCGCAGGGTGCGCCCCATTTGGGCCTCATGGTCCCTGTCACAACGGGCTTATACACATTAATACATCCAATATGGCCGTCCAACGCATTCCCCTCTCGCTCCATGCGTTGTACGTAACCTTTCTCTATTTCTAGACCACACCTTCCGCGGCTCAGCGCGTCTCAATGCTATTGCGAAGTAGCGACCAGACGTGTGCTCCGTAGCTCGCGGTTCTTCTCTTTTCCACTCCGCTTTCCCTTTCTTGAACCCTCTCCTTCTTCTTCCTCCTGGATTCAAGTTCTAGCGAACTTACCTTGCCTCCTGGATTCCTGGATTCGACCTTCTGGAAAACTGAACGCATTCTGGATTCGGCAAAGACACAGGCCGCCTTCTTCAAAACCCGTTCCATCCGAAAGAATGAAGCATCCAAGGACGCCGGTAAAGAACGGATTCAGGTGAGAAGGGGGGGAACTCCTTGACAGCAGTGCTTCAACCCCTGGACTGGTGGGAGCAACCTATCTCAATGTGTTCTTGAGGATTCAGCTGTCCAAACTTCGGAACTGTCTGTGGGCCACCCGTTGCACTGACCAGCTCTCCATTGGGCTACCTCACTAGAACCGTCGCTGTTCCACATTTGCAGCCGGAACTTCAGTGGTCACCAGCTTGTGGTGAACGTCACCTTCCTTCCGAATTACAACCTCCCAGCTTCAAGGGAACCTGTTCTCGGAGGTCTTCTTCAACCATGATTGAAAGGACTCCTGACATCGCCTGTGTGCGGTGGCCGTCGCTGGAACATACCTTCCCCTGTTTTGTGAAGTATCCTGAAGAGGTCTGCATCAGTGCTTTCTGCCTTTCTCCATCGCCAATGGTGTACTCTGGTCCTGGACCCGAAGAAGTAGAAGAGTCCTTGCACACGCAGCTCCTGGGCACGTCTCATCAGAAAATATGGTGGGAAAACCAACCTCCAGTGACCGCCAGTCGACCCACTCAGTCCTCTGGGAAAATCGGAGTCAGGTTGGTAAATAAATGCAAAGCATTTGTCTCCCCTTGTCCTCCATAGGATGAAATTGAGAACAAGTCTGTTTGAATCCTTTCATTCCACTGCTTTTTGGTTGTTGCACCTGGCAGTGAAACCTGAAAGATAAGAATACATTATTACTTACCAGTAACATTGTTGCATCGCTTCTCTTCAACATTTCACCAAAACACGTACTTTACCGGCATCAGATACATTCTGGGGAGAGCACTGTGACTTTTGGGCACAAGGCCCCACTCTTCATAGGGCTTGGACTTCGGAAGCTAGGGCATAGTTCTTCTGACTTGGTTCCATCTTACTGTATCACTTACCTTATTTTATTAATGTAAGTCATTGAAAGCATTTTAGAACCTATGGTGACTGTGTAACTATTTATTATTGAGTTTTGTGCAATATCATCACCTGCTTGTTTCATATTCTAGTGTGTGGTTTGGGCCTAGAATAAATGTAGTATTTTCTACATCTCTTTCTAAATTAAATTATTGTGTGCTTCACTGTGTAGACTCGTTGTGAGCCCCTCGCCCCACTCACATTCTACTCAGAATAGCCTTGACTGCTCTCCATTACTACCTTAATTGGGTTTTGGCTAACCTCTCAGAGTGGCCCTGTTCACTATAACTAGGGTGGACTACTAAAATCTGTCCACCAGGCCAGATTCTAGAAATCCATTTTAACAACCACTCCTTGCTTCCCTACTTCACCAAAAAGTGTTGTCATTCCATACTAGTAGTAAGGCTGTCAGGCCAAGTTTGCTAGTCATTTTTGCTAGATAATTCGGAAAATTCAAGGCCTAAAAATGACTCTGTATTCCCTTGTTCCCTTCCCACTGTGAAGCGCTTTCAAGCATTTCACCTATGTACAAGCACTTTATAAATAAGCAATTACAATTACAATTCCTAAAGGAGTCGATTAAGTCATCTGTGAATTCACTCAAACTGTTCGATCCAGGACAAAACCTCCTCCCAATATAAATGTACATAGCTGCACCCCCAACACATGTGCCAATATGTCCTCTTTCCCCCCTCTCCCGCTCCAAAAATAAGGCTAGTATTTGAAAACATCTTAGTCAGTGCCTGAGATGCCATCTATGCAGCAATTTGATCCCATCCGTTTTATATTGACATCAACCAATTCTTTCCATTAGCACCCTGATGGGGGGTGCTAGCTAATTAGGATGTTTGGAATGCAGGCTGTACTGTATACTATAAGCCCGTGTTCCGAGCAGTCTGGGAAGCCAGTGCCCCTTAACTACCCTGCCCCTTACCACCCTTGTAGTTACCTACACGGGTGCAAATAGTGTCTTTTTGTTTGTAAATAAAAAAAAGAAATGGACCATGGCTGCCTGGCACTGGGCTCCGCAGTGCTGCTTTCCACAAAGTCTGTTTTCATGTTGATAACGTCACAGTCATTCACAGTGAACATGAACTTCCAGAACACCAGCAATGCATGGCACAGGGCCGCGCAGTTTATTTTTGTTTTAAAAAAAAAAGACACCATTAGCACCCGTGTAGGAAACGACATGGGTGCTAATGGCGATATGCCCCTCAGCGGCAAGCCAACCCTGTCGATAACGGCACCACTGCCTTTGTTAAGGGACCCTCACTTCACTCTGACCCTTAATTTAGGCAGCAGGCCATTACCAACATGGTCGGCCCGCTGCCTAGGGGCATTATCGCCTCATTATTTCACACCACCATTAAACAGCTGGCATTTTCCCTGCGAAGACCCTTTCCCATCTAGTCTCCGCCACATGAGAACCTTTCCTTCCTGACATAATCAATACATTATATAACCATGAAACCAGTCACTTAAAAGTGACAACCAAGGAATCAAAAAAGATGTTCAAAAGGTGACAGGTCCCTTGAAAGTTCATTAGACCTCTTTGATTCTACCATTTCACCCTTCAATTGTAAGCAGAGGAAAACTAGCAAAGATTGCAAACCAAATTGTGCTTCAAATTGTTCTTGTTCCTTACTGACAAATTTGCCACCCCTCCACAGATGTCCCTCTCTTACTCTGCCTTTAACCACTTTTTAAACCCCAACAGTTTTTGAATATAATCCCAGATTGGGAGTTCCTATATGCAGCTAAGTGGGGGCAACCAGATAAAGAGCGCATGGCATGTGCAAGCCGGTTCGTGGCTGGATGTGTCAGTTTGAACTGTTCTGCTTCCTGTGTTTGCTGACAGCTGAAATCATTTAGTCAGTGAACGATTGCTGACTAATTGTAGCCTGTACCGCTAACATTACTTTTTGCCTCTTATAGTCCTTTCTTACCTGCTTGTTTTTATAAGTGGCCCATTTGATTTGTTGCCATGTCTTTTGTTGAGAGGCAGATGAACACGTCATGTATAGCTACTGCCCCTCACCCGGCTGAATACCGCACAGGTGAGAAGCATTATTCACTAAGACTACTACACCGCCCATATCCCAGGCAGGTACAACAGGAGAATAACACACTACGAGATGATGATGGGACGAGTAAAACCAAACTAACATTGCAACATTACATGTGCATGCATTAGACACAAAGCAAATATGCACTCACCATAAAGAATCTGCACACTAGGTCAAATATGCATTTATAAACACAGAATATTAACATGGCATCCATAAAACATGAAGAATACTAACACAAGCAATATATAAACTGAATGCAACATGAACGACACGTGAATATAGCTTGCTAACATAGAAACGCAACAGTAAGGGGATGCCATCTGTTCCAAAATAAAAGCCACAGAACGCTTCTAAGTAAATGAAAGGCCTCAAGGCTTCATGAGAACTCAAAAAGCTGGATTTACAGAAATACAGATCCGTGCAGCGCTCAGGCAGTAGCTGGTAAACAGAGCCAAGGTTACTGAGAAATTATGGAGGGTCTGAACCTCTCAGAAAGAGCACAATATAACAATTCCCAAGAGGCAAGCCATATATTCTTAGAATAATTAGAAGAACAACCAGCCTCTGTAAGCCATGTGCAGACTAATTAAATGCCCAAATTCTCCATGGGGAATCGATCAAGAGTGTATCCAGTGGTAGAAAAAACCATTGCACTAATATTAGCTAAAATCCCAATATATGCATGGTGAAAAATTCCAAACGCGTCTCATCACGCGTAACCCATACTTGAAGAACACTGTCCATTCATTAGAAACAAACACAGATAAAACACCTGCCTCACTCCTCACGCATATTCCTAGGCACGAGACACTGTAGAAGGCCAACTACAAAAAAATCGCTCTGGCTCATGGCCCTCTCTCGCCCTACTTTTGTCTGGCTCATGGTCTTGACGACTTGTCAGTTGTCCAAGGTTTGTCAGTACGGAGCCAACCAATCAAAACCCCCAATATAGGCCGCCCTGTACATATTAGACTAACCAATAACATAGAGTAGAAGTGATGTCTTTTTACTGCTATAAATTTAGTGGTGGTTTCTTGGGGGAGCCATCAGATTTATTATAACTCAATCACAGGTTTATCCCATATAGGATGTGTATGTAGTTGTCCCTATTAACCAATCCCTTCACCCCGTAGGCTTTGGCACAGTGTGATGCTAATTTTGATGAAGGATCGACTTAAAAACAATTGTTTTTGATAAGCACGCTGAGAGCGTCGAGATTTGTATGCTGTCCCTGCTGTATTTGGATGTTAATATAGCTGGGTTTTGCCTTTCACTTTGTCTACTTCTGTTACTAAGCCCGGTTTCTATGGCTCCTGATCATCTGTGTAATGTTGGGGTTTTCCCAGGCCATCTTTACACTTTTGTGAGTGAAGATAATCCTCTCGCTTTAATTGAGGAGAGGATGGCCAATTTGCAAGTGTCTAATATGACTGAGACAGTGATATCAGAGCTTGTCTGAAATAATTACTCGATATAAGTCTATCGTTGGGATGCACCTACTGCCAGTTACCACCCCTTTTTTTGAAGGGTAATGTCAAGCCAATTACTAAGCAAGTTTTGTCTCTGCATTATATTTTTACAAACGTGTTTATGGATACTATTGCTCTGTGCATATTTTGATTTGATTGATTCTACTAAGTCTGCTTCTTCCATCTTGCATATTTTGCTCTCTGACATATCAAACTCTAAGGATGCCAATGTGAGTCCTTTCGGTAATAAAACTCCTGCTGTAGGTTGGCGGTCTCTGCGCTTTTTCTGCTCTTTCGCTAGCTAACAGTGTAAAGCCTTCAGAAATGTCAGATAAGCCTTCTGATGAGAAGATATTTGAGGGCGGTTCAAGATTAGATCCATTATTTGTATCAACTTGCCACCCCTCCCCTCTATAGGATTGCAGGGTCTACCTCTGAGTTGATCCCTGCCGCTCCTTGTGTTTACCAGATATTAGGCACTGTTTTAAAGCCCTCAAACGTGCCACCAGCAATGGATTGATCAACTACACATGCTTCCATAGATTTAGAGTCTGTTTGTAGCCATGGAAAGCTTTTCTGAGCAGGACCAGGCAATACCGAGTCTAGTCTCCAATTTGGCTGCACACATTTTAAAAGTCTCACTTATCAATACATGTTCCCTTGTTCAGCATGCTTTGGAAGTGGCTGACTACATACGTATACAGAGGGTTGATGTACTGGCTGTCACTTTTACCTGGCTGCATGATGCTGCCTCACATGCTGCCTCCCTTGCTCCACCAGACGGATATAAAATCCTTAGGGTGCACCGTACCTCCTATAGAGGGGGCGGGTTGCTTTTATTCACAGGAACACACTGAACATGCATATTGTTACCACTTCTGTATTAGATAATTGTGAACACTCATTAATTAAATTGAGTCTAGATCACAATACTTCTGTCTGCTTTCTTATCTTGTATCGGCCACGCCAAAAAAAATGCCCAGTTTGAGGAATAATGTTTAGCTTTACTCACTAATCTACTTAAATCTACATTGTATATGCTTATCCTTGCTGACTTCAATTTATGAGGCTCCAAAGACTTCGATTTAGAAGCCGCCTCATTAATGCTCTCTCTTAAGGCAATGGGTTTCACACAACATGTGAATTCATCCTCACATAAAGTGGGCAATACCTTGGATTGGGCCCTCACATATAACACCATAATCTCTTCACTGCTGGTTACTCCATGTCCTTGGTCACAGCATTATTTTGTGTCTTTTGACTTACAACTCCCTTCCAAACCTAAACGCATGGATGTTAATCCCAGAATTCATAAGAAGATGAGTTACCTACAAAATGTCACTCCAGATGCCTTTGCAGCAATGGTTAAACATATTACAGATAATATATAATATTATAGCTAGTCTTACTCCAACCTCTGAGGTAAATTTCTGTGGCTGTTAATACTCTGGCACCTGAGAAGGTTAAGTTAATAAAAACTGAGGTCAAAAAGAATACCTGGTTCTCTGATGAGATCATTAAGTGTAGGCAGCCCAAAGAGGCACGTGAACAGACAGACCTGGTGCAGTAACCAGAGTCCTGAAAATAAATCTAGTTAGAAAGCTGCAGCCTTTCGATATAAACAAGCCATTTTGCTAGCAAAAAAGGTGATTATAATTCCAGGATTGAAAATGCTAAATCTAGCTCGAGGGAACTCTTTTCGATCCTCAATGTACTAGAGGGAAAAAAGGCACCAAAGTCAAAGATTTACAAAAATGACTCTTGGTGTCAATCCATACAAAGTGCACTGATGGGTAAAATTACAAGCCATCAACAGTCTATTAAAGAGAGACACCAACTTCTCGTTTCTACATTCTCCTCTGTTAAATCTGCTCCAACCTTTTTTGGCAATGACTCTCCGAGTTTTTCTTTCAGGCAAGCTTCTGAAGCTGAAGTCTTTAATACTGTCAAAAACATAAAGCCAACTTCATGTAAGGGTGAGGACTGGCCCGCAAATGTCATCAAGGAATCCTTAGACACTCCAATTCCGTTGATTACAAAAAATGTGAATTGCTCCTTTACTGCTTCTTCTGTACCTATTACCTTGAAAGAGACCTGGATTCCACCATTGCTAAAAAAAAAAACGATTCCGTGGATCCTGTTGGTGCAAGTAACTATCACCCAATTACGAATGTTCAATTTCTGTTAAAAATGTTGGATCAAATAGCCTACATTCAACTTCAGGAATTTCTTCAAGCCAGCAACCTACTCGGTCAGTATCAATCCAGTTGTTGTGCCCAGCATGACACAGAGATGGCACTTTTAGATGTTCAAGACAACATTTCCAGAATTATTGAAAATTGACATACTGCTCTTCTCATGTTATTGTACTTTCAGCTGCCTTTGATTTGGTGTCTCATTCCATTCATGTCAGTAGGCTTGCGGAGGTGGCGAATTTGTCCATTAATGCATCATCCTGGGTTGAGTCCTTTCTGTGTAATCGCACTGCTAGTGCTTTCATGGATGATTTTAAGTCCATTCCAGTCCTCCTGCTCTGTGCCTTAGGGCTCTTGCCTTTCCCCGACATTATATAACTTCTATACCTGTCCTTTGTTTGATGTCCTGGATGACCTGGGTGTCGGTTATACCAAGGGTGCCCGTGATTCCTACTATTCTTAATACACATGTACCTGTGACTGCCTTTGCTGCCATTGCATGTGATATACATGTACCTGTGACTACTCATGTTGCCACCACTTGTGTTAGGATTGTACCTGTGAATGTCCATGCTGCCTCCACTTGTGTTAGGAATGTACCTGTGAATACCCATGCTGCCACCACTTGTGTTACGAATGTACCCGTGACTGCCCATGCTGCAAGCACTTGTGTTAGGAATGTACCTGTGCCTGCCCATGCCGACACTACTTGTGTAAGGAATGTACCTGTGACTGCCCATGCTGCCACCACTTGTGTTAGGAATGTACCTGGGAATGCCCATGCAGCCACCGCTTGTGTTAGGAATATCCCTGCGAATGCCCATGTTGCCACACCTCATGCTCCTAACGTACCGCTGTTTGAACAGAACACCACTACTGTGATTGTCAGCTCCCCTACTAATACCAGCATCAACATGCCCTCTGACCAACTCTCTCACATGACACTCAACCTCTCTCCGGCCCAAAGCCAGACCAGCTCTGCTCCTACGGATCCTGCCACCCACAACATCAAAGTAAGCACAACCAAACCCCTAAATCCGCCCCTTAACCTAGCTTTGGCCAACGCCGACTCACTCCCGGACCATGCCTTGGATATACATGATCTCCTAACTACCAATAGCCTTGATGCCTTAGCCATCACAGAAACCTAGCTACACTGCCCAGCCCTCTCCCTAGCCATCCCATCAGGCTACACTATTTTTAGGAATGACAGACTGCTCTCCAGAGGCGGTGGAGTGGCCCTTATTGCTAGAGATCTCATTCACCTCAGGCAACTCAGCTCTCCTACCATTGAAAACTGTGATATCCTATCACTCCAACTCACCATCACCCCAACCAACACCATCACCATCCACCTCATATATCGTCCACCTGGTCTCACGCTGTTCTTTGAAGAAAACCTACTTCATATACTAGGAGATAAGTTAAACCTGCATCCAAAATATTTCTCCTACGAGACCTAAATCTAGGCCTCAATGACCGCGCCGACCCGACCTACTTGCTACCTCACTAGCAAATTTCTTGACTGTCTTGGGTTTTAGTCAGTGTATCTGCACCTCTACACACATCAAAGGTTGCTCTCTGGACTGGTTAGCCAACCTTAACTGCCATAAATCCGTCAACTCCAACTCTCCCTGTCCTTGGTCAGATCATCACATCATTGCCTTCATCATCCCCCTCAACCCACTTCCTAAACCCCCTACCAAGATGCTACCGCCCTCCCTAGCTCCCAGCAACTGAAAGCTAACTTAAGACAGCCTCCTACCGTTCTTCGATGCCTGCAAACCAGAATGTTTGGACAATCCCCATCCACAGAGATTGGTCGAGTTCTACACCAAACCTTAACTGACGCCATCAACACGATTGCCCCATTAACTGCAAAAAAAGCTAAACCTATATCTCACCTCAACTCTTGGTACACTCAAGACTTCTCAGACCTCAGAATCAAAAAAAACTTGCAGAAACCTATTGGAAGAAAACTCCCTCTGAGGCTACAAAACAGGAATTCACTCTGCTATCTAAACAATATAAACAAGCCATCATCCAAGCCAAAGCCTCCACATTCAATTCCGGAATAGTTAACGCCAAATCAGACACAAGATAACTATTCTCAATCCTTAGGGAACTAGAAACCTCAGCACCCGCTGCCACTACAATTACCAAAGACCCAGCTTGGTGCACCAGCATACAAAATGTTATGGTGAATACAAATCACATGCTCCACAACAAAATCCTTGCCAACCGAGCCAACCTAAAGCCTTCCTGCCTTTGTACGGAAGCCTCTCCCACCCCCAATATCCCAATAGTTTCACTATTCAGCTTCAGTAAACTCACTGAACTGGAAATCCTCCACATTCTAAAAGGCTTGAAGCCATCCAGATGTAAAGGAGACATCTGTCGGCACCCAACAGCCCAATGTGAGGAAATGAGCTGTTCATCAGTGCCTTCATCAACTCCTCCTTTATGAAGGGCACAGTTCCTGCTTCCCTTAAAGGAGCCTGGGTCCTTCCCCTCCTAAAAAATAAATACCTTATCCCAGCAATTCCTAAAAACTACCAGCCCATCACCACAGTCCCCTTCTTATTAAAACGTCTCGACAGAGCTGCATATGTACAAATTCAATATCACTTAGAAAATAACCACATCCTAGGAGTCTGCCAATCAGGCTTCCGGCTACGTCAAGGCGTGGAGTCAGCACTCCTGGACCTGAAAAAACAAATTGACGGTATTAGGGGTGTGGGAAAACCTGCCCTTCTGCTCCTCCTAGACTTCTCCGCTGCATTCGATCTAGTTGATCATATTATACCTTGCCAACACCTAACTTCAGCAGCCTCTTTCTCCCCAGAAGCGGCCTCCTGGATTGCTTCTTTACTAGAAGGTAGAACTATGAAAGTCTTCTCAGAACATGCCAGTGCTACACCCTCCCCTATCAGCTGGGGGTACCTCAAGGATCCTGTGTCTCACCGCTGCTATACAACATTTTTACAAAGCCACTCTTCGACCTCCTAGACTCTGTCGACATAATATATACCAACTATGCCAACAATACGTAGATCCTCCTCCCTCTTTCTGGCACCGACACCATTGATGCCACTGCCTTGAATCCACCTATGACACCACCTAGGCATGGATAGCAACCCAGAGCCTTTGTCTTAATGATGAGAACACTGAACTTCTCCTTGTGGGGCCCTCTTCCGTGCTAAAAGAACTAGATCCTGACTTTGCAGCCTTCAACATTGATGGCTCCCTGATCATAGTCTCACCTGTGGTCAAGACACTAGGAGTTTACCTCGAAGCAACACTATCACTAACCCGGCAAGTAAATGCCATAGCCTCCTCATCGGCCTACTCAACCAAACTGCTAAACGTTGCTAGACACTTTCTCTCCACAGAATGCTGCCTACCCATCGCCCGAGCAGTGATTGGCACAAGATTGGACTACTGTAATGTTGTCTTCTCTGGACCCACAGCTCACAACTTTAACACACTCCAGATTATCAAAAATATCACACTACGAGTTGCCCTAAAAATCCCCAAAACAGAACACATCACTGCTGCCCACAAAGCAGCGCACTAGCTCCCGATCAGAGAAAGAATTGCCTTCAGGACTCTTACCATTACTCACAGGTGTATCTCCAAAACTGCCCTGCCTTACGTATCACAAAATAATCACAAGATACACCCGTCCACCCACAGATTGTCCCAACCTAAGTACAAACAGGCCAAAGCAGGAGGATACAGCTTCGCAGTCATTGCAGTCACAAGCAATGGAACGCCCTCCCACATGTGCTAAGAGCAGAGCATTCCAATTTTGCATTCAGAAAAGCTCTTAAAGCCTAGCTGTTTATCTAACCCTACTCAACTTGCCGTGCCACTTTGCACTGTGCTGCTGTAACCTACAATGTACCTGTATCACATGTGTACCTACCATTCATGTCCCTGGACTGTGACCAGGTGTATTTTTTTATCGTTTACAGCGCCCAGATGCCTCAAGGTTTGTGCGTGCTATACAAATGAAAAATAAATAAATAAACTATGTGTCACGCTTTCCTTACCTTCCACCTTACACCACACGCAGGCATCTAATACATCCAGGGATCGCACTGCATCCATACTACCTGCAGCCCCCCTTCCTGCTATTCATGGGGCGAGGGTGTCACGTGAGCAGAAGGTTCATCCACTGGGCCATTGCATCTGTGTTCAAGCACACAAATGCAACATTCGTTCATGGAACTCTCCCCTCCATCGTTGGCGTCTCCCATGGCGCTTGCGGGACGGCGTTCGCAGACACCCGCTTCCACAACGTGAGACGCTGAACTCGCAGTCACGTGTCTCCCTTGCGGGTCACGTGACACAGAGGCATGCTCTATTTAAACACTGAACTGCCCGCAAATCCTTGCTTCACAGCTGTTCTCAAGAGCTCTGTACGGCGATCAAGACTTACCTGTTTCACAGATTTACGACTCGGAATTATTCACAGACTTGCTTTGGTTTTTGTCCTTTGGTTGTTGGTTACCTCAACGGATCATCAGACCTCGGACTATTAACTCGGACTGCTTTGGATCACCCTTCTTGGATTTGGCGTTTTTCTGTTCTTGCTACCGCCGGACTTCTGGTCTCTGGTCAGTTCAAAAACTTCACTACAGACGGGTCGGCTGGGGTTTGTTCCCAGGCCATTGTTCCTCGCCCCTCTACCATCGGGGAACCAGCTCACGTGCCCCTCCCACGGAACGACACACTAAGCCACTGGGAGTACAGCCACACCAGCTCCCTTGCTAGGTAAGCGGTTCTTGCATATTCAAGTGATCTATTGGTACTGTTCTCATCTGGTGCCAATTAGCCCTTTCCTTTGCAGCGGTCTTGGGGCTATCAACGTTCCGCGGTTCCGGGCCTCAAGGATCATCCACCTGTGGCCTCAATGACTGCATAGGGAGTAATCTTGTATTCTCTCTGTGCAGTACTTGTGGACGGAGGTAATCATACTCTTCACGACAATCAAGACCTGACACTATGCTGATGACACTCAGGTCGTCCTGAAACCTACGGGTGACTATGCTAGGGATTCTGAAGCTTTCAATGATATCTATGCTATTATACAGTCTTGGATGGCCATTAATTCACTTGCCGTTAATGACAACAAGAAGGAGCTCTTAATTTGAGGGCCAGGAGCCTACTTGAAAAAACCTGAGCCTTGTTACAAACAATTTGTAAATGCTGATTGCGCCATTCCAGTGGCACCTTAGGTTAAGACATTAAGTGTTGGGGCACTCGAGAGCTCGAGCAAGATGGCGGCAGGGTGACGGAGCTCTGATGCAGACGAGTACTTGCACCGTAATATATCCTGCGTCACAAGCGCACAGACTCCTTATGAAGCCAGAAATCTGCAGCTGAAGCAGTGGAGACACGAATGTCTGCAGGACGGCTTCTTAGCCGAAGCCGACCTTATCGCTGAGATATTGATGATCGAGGTTCAAGAAGCCTGTGGACGCGGTGTCTGGGTCTGATACCTGGCCTCAGTTCCTTGCGATGACAGACCGTGACCGATCCTCGGCCCAGAAGCACCGACCTGAGTTGGATACTGGTGTCAGAGGGGAGAAGGGGCCTGGAGGAGCGCGGCAGATAAACACGATGCTGCCCTCCAACCATGTGAGGTACCTGGGGCTGTGAGAGCAGGCACTGGGCGACCGGCAACACATTACCACTACGACACAGTGACCGGTGTGCCCCTCCACCAGCTGAGACTCCCGCAGGGGATACGGAGTGCGGCGGAGATCTGGTGGACAGCATTGGCTCAAGCTGTCAATCCAGAGAACCGGCGCGGATGCCTCTCCCCACCCCTGAAATGAGGCGCTGACTGCCCGCCGCCGACTCAACTCGCAGGTGAGCCATTGAGGGGTCCCATGCATCGGCAGGAGCTGCAACGTGGCTGTCTGTGAAGGGCCTACCGCTGCGGATCAGCAGGAGAGGGCGAGTGGGACACAAGACTATGGGCCCCACCCTAGCCCCTTATACAGAATAGACCCCAGGTGGCTACATAACCACGCCAAGCTGGAGGCGGTGGTACCCCCACCACCAAAGACCTAAGGGCCTGCGGCACCGGCCTTAAATAGGCAAACCAGTTGGAGGGGTGCAGTCATGTGAGCTGGTGGGGGAGAGACGCCGCAGATGCACCTCTGAATCATGTGAAGATACACACCAATATATATATAGACATCTGAACCCAGCAAGCGGGGCAGTGACTATGACCGCAAGAGTGGCCCCAAACAGCCCAACAGTATATTAGATGCCTGTTTCCGTTGGGCAGCCCCCACAGAACCTTTCCCAGTGCCGGCATGATAGAGGCCACCAGCGCTAAAGGGCTACTCTCTTAAGCTGCCTGCATACCTTCAGACCAAGCCACTTATTAAACTGAATGACGCAGCTGAAGAAGCCTTGGCTTGGCTTGGTGGAATCTACACCCGACTAGCATGCTAAGGTCAGCTACTGGCCCCACCTCTGAAGGTGTCACTGAGACCAGTACAACTGGCATGACACTGTGCTGCTCTGCCTGGAGACAGCCCATGATGGAGATCCAATACCAGAGCCAGCTGCAGGCGATTCTCTCAGAGATGAAGACTATTGGACAGAGAACCCAAGAAACAAACAAGACCATCCTGGAAATTAAAGGAGACCTGCAAGATGTCCACATGTGACTCAGCGAACAGGCAGACCGGACAACAGATAATGAACAGCGCATCAGCTCGCTGGAGGACAACGTCAACGCGTCCGCCACTGACATTGACGGCCTAATGAAGGAAGTACAATGCTTAGGCGCAAAAACGGAGGACCAGGAAAACAGTTTCAGATAGAACAACCTCTACTTAGTGTGTTTCCTGAACACAGCGAGGGGACTGACCTAGAGGCCTACATCTATGGCTTCCTCAATGAAAAACTACAGATCCAGAGCCTGAGAAACATTATCATCGAGCAGGTGCACAGGGCCCGCGTCCCCAAGCCCACTCCTGGCGGACGCCCACGTGTCATTACCATGCGACTATTAAATTTCCAACACAAGCACGCCATAGTGAAGGCTTACCAGTCCATGTGCACGGTGCATGTGGAAGGAACCAATGTCTGGATTTTCAATTACGTTTCTATCGCGGTCTCGACGCAGGAAAGGGTTTCACCCCATATTTGATGCTCTGAAAGGCACAGACTACAGACATTATCTAACATTCCCAGCAGTCTGGTGCATTCTACTGGATAAACTATGGCATGCATTTGATGAACCAGCGGCGGCCTGGTGCTTCCTGAGGCAACGAGAGATGGTCTCCACCAAATTCCCTGCTACAGATATTGGAAGCCCCGATGCGGAGCGCATGTCACCTTCACCTTGGCCACAGTGCCGATCCCGACATCAAGGACGCTGGAAGAGGGGAGGCAAACACCCAGCAGGCCTCAAGCACAACCCTGAAGCGCCAGTGAAATGAGGACTGCAGGGCCCGTACTGTGGACTCAGGCTAGGGATCTCTGTCATGGACCAGAGACTACCCTGTTACGGGCATGTCTTTAGGGGACCACCACATCCATGGGGACATTCTATCCCTAGAATGATCACTAACAGGGCACCCTGACCGCTATGCCACTGTGAAGTCGCTGTACTCTGTTTCTCCAACAACGATTTGAACTGACTGACACTCTGCAGATGGGATGCCGCACAATGCATCCCCTGGCACCCTGGCTCATCTGCCCCACTGTTGATTTTGTGTTTTAAGTTATTTGTTCGGATATTGATTTCGGTTTCCGACACTGCCAATGCCCACCGGACGGGGGCGCTGGTATGCATGGGGAATGGAGAGGGTTCCTGGATGCTCCCCAACCAGCCCCACGCATGGAGTTTTTCTGCTCTGTATTGGGATACAGTTCCTCGATCCCAATATTTTACTGGTTACTTATGGTTTGGGGTGTTTGTATTTGTTCTTGGGTATAATCCTCTGTATGTTAAAACTATTCCCCTGGTAGATAAAATATGTCTCAATCACCCCCTTAATATGCACACAGTTATAAAGAGCGAAATCCTACCTGTTCTTCAACTCTTGCTTTCAAGTGATATGAGTAATTGTCACACCGCTGCCTCCTAAGCCAAAGACACGCCCATCCGCTTCTACCTCTATCAGCGCTCCTCAACACACACGCTTAAATTCCTGCACAGCATTTCCCACTCACGTTTCACACAACAAGGCACGGCGTGGCATGTTTGGCGGAGCTGGCGTTTACCGCCCTTCACGGCGGTGGCAAACCAAGTGGAGGCTCCTTCAATCCAGGAACTCGCATCCTTCGCGGAGACCAGTGGCCTAGCAACGCTACAACGCTTTCGGTTCACTTTCACGTGATACTGTCACGTGCGTCCCTTCCAGGGATAAAAAGAGTTCGGGAACCGAAGGTGTTGCTTCACAGCTGTTTCTATCAGGATCACGTGATGCTCTCTCCTCGCTCTACGGACCTATCCTATTGCTGACCTACGCTTGCTCCACGGATTGTCTCTGCTTAGCCCTTCTTTGACTCTGGAACTTTTGGATTGCCCATTGCCAACCTACGCTTTCTCCACGGATTGTTTTGTCTAACCCTTCACTGACTTTGGAACTTGGATTACACGTTGCCGACCTACGCGTGTTACACGGATTGTCCTTGTTTAACCCTTCATCGGCTCTGGAACATTTAACCATCCGTTTTCTGACCTCGGACTGCCTGGAGTTCTCTACGGATCACGTGTTTTCATTAGGACCTCGGTCCTACAATAGGTGGTTGCCTGCTATACCTTACAGTCTTCTCCAGCCATACTCTGGAGGTACACACCTCTTTCAAGTCCTCTCAGGATTTCCAGTGTTTTGATACTTGCATATTAGATACTTGTGTTTTGCATTCTTACTTACATAACCATTGTACCTTGCCTTACAGCGCTCAAGGGGTTCTTCCGGCTGTTCCGCGTCCTGGTTTTGAGGACTTCCACCTGTGGCCTTAATAATCACGCTGACAGTATTTCTGGTGTTGTCAGGGTGCTTCTTGGGGACAGAGGGGTTGTTCATACTCTACACGACCAACGAACTTCGTAACAGACTGTGAAGCCTTTTGGTCGTCCGGAGTATGAATCCCTCCGCCGGGGATCCAGTGACCGCGTTGTTGCAGGCAGTGGCGGCCCTTAGGACCGATATGGTTACCGCCACGACAGCCATACATCACCGTCTGGACGCCTTACAAAGCACACGTTTCCCATTACCCGCGGATGCCGATTTCGGGGACCCGGTTCCCCCAGTCCAACCAACACCTGCCACTGCCCCTGCACCCACTCCCCTATGGTTTTCTACACCTGTCCCTCTTGCTGCACCAGAACGCTACCAGGGGGACCCTCGCAAGTACCGTACTTTCATTAATCAATGCAAATTACATTTTTTATGCAGGCCCCTAGCGTTTCCCGATTCTGTTACAAAGGCTGCGTTTCTTCTGTCCCATTTGTCTGGGGTGGCGGCCACTTGGGCGAACCCAATGCTGGAGAATGATCATCCCGCTCTGTATGATTTTGATCTTCTTGTATCAGAAATGGCCAAAGTCTTTGATACGCGCTATAAGGCCCAATCAAGGGATCTCAAACTCTTGGATTTAACACAAGGTAAACAAACATTGATAGACTACATTACTAGGTATAACCAACTCGCTGCTGAAACATCCTGGCCAGAGGAGAAGAAAGCAATTGTATTCTATCGTGGCATATGCAACACCATGAAGGATGCACTCTCAGTGGTTCCTACCCTTCCCTCGGTGTTTTCGGATTTGGTGGATCTTGCTTTACAAATTGATGCAAGGAGATCCGAGAGAAGGGCCGAAAATACGTTCACTAGTCAATCTGGACATTCCATTTCTACCACCCCTGCTGAACCCATGCAAGTAGGCGGTATCCGGAGTCCTATAACCCCCTCCGAACGAGAACGTCGGAGAAATGATAATGCCTGTTTTTATTGTGGGTTAAACGGACACTTCGTAAGGGAATGCCCCCGACGCCCCAAGACCAAAACCTCGGGTTTTCAGAAGGCTCGCCCATGATACAGGGGGTACCGGCGAGCCTGTCTACGTCCCCCTCTGAACCCACCTTCGGGCCTATCAGACCAGTGGTAATTCATGCTCTGCTGAAACCCACTAGGGAGATCACACACATTGTTCATATTGTAGTTGATTCTGGGGCCACTGGTGGTTTCATCGATATTCCCTTGGCCCATCGTCTCAATCTGCCCCTGGTCAGGAAAGAACATCCGGAACCGGTACACGCCGTAGACGGCACTTCCCTGTCCTCCGGCCCAATCAGGTTCCAGACTGCCCCAATGGAAGTGGTGATACAAAACATCATAGAGAAACCATGTCGTTTGATCTTATCAATACACCACAATTCGGCATCATATTGGGAATACCCTGGTTACGGCAACATAACCCGTTGATCAATTGGGGAAACGGACAAGTCACGTTCGAATCCGAGGTGTGTCAACAGTTTTGTCTCATCGAAGCTGATCCGCTGTCCACTCCCGCCACGATCCTTGGTGCCATGGCTGCCACCCATGTCGATGACACAGTTCCAAACCCTGTGCTTTCACACACCGTGGGGACCGTTACAGCTAACATACCCGCTGCCTACCACGATTTCCATACGGTTTTTGACAAAGCCACTGCTGAGGGTCTACCCCCACATAGACCATACGATTGTCCGATTGATCTGGTTCCAAAGGCTCCCATTCCCAGGGGTAGGGTTTATTCACTGTCACAGTCAGAGGAACAAGCCCTTAAGGAATACATACATCGGGCTTTGAAGTTGGGTCACATACGGCCTTCTTGTTCTCCAGCTGCCAGCCCAATCTTCTTTGTGCCAAAGAAGGAGGGCGACCTACGTCCATGTGTGGACTATAGACGGTTAAATTCCATCACCATAAAAAACAGGTACCCGCTTCCACTCATTTCCACGCTGCTGGACAGGTTGACTAAGGCTTCTATCTTCACCAAGCTGGACCTAAGAGGAGAGTACAACCTGATTCGTATTCGGCTAGGGGATGAGTGGAAGACAGCGTTCTGCTCCCGACAGGGTCTTTTCGAATATACAGTAATGCCCTTTGGGCTTTGTAATGCTCCCGCGACGTTCCAACGATTCATCAACGACGTATTCTCGGACATCCTGGATACGTTCGTGGTGGTATATCTGGATGATATTTTGATTTACTCTTTTGATTTACTCATCCTCCCTGGAGGGGAACATGTCGGTCATGTTAGAGAGGTGCTCTCTCGCCTCAAAGCAAACGCCTTGTTTGCCAAACCTGAGAAGTGTTTATTCCATTCAAAGGAAGTGGAGTTTCTGGGTTTGCACATCTCCCCTGGAGGCTTGTCCATGAACCTGTCTAAGGTTCGTGCTGTCACTGAATGGCCAACTCCCGTTAACATCAAACAACTCCAGTCCTTTCTCGGCTTCGCTAATTTTTACCGGCGATTCATCGCCGGCTTCTCGTCTATCGTTTCTCCTCTGACCGCTTTGACCAGCCCTCTTGTCCCGTTTTCTTGGACCCCTACACATCAGAAGGCCTTCGAAGCACTCAAGGCCAGGTTCGTTTCTGCCCCTGTGTTGCAACACCCCGATCCCGACCTTCCCTACATTTTGGAGGCAGACGCCTCCTCATTTGCCCTAGGTGCTGTACTATCCCAGCCTTGCCCAACCACGGGTTGTTTGCATCCGGTGGCCTATCACTCGCGTAAATTCTCGGCAGCCGAATCACACTATACTGTAACCGAGAAAGAGTTATTGGCCATCAAGGACGCTCTACAAGCGTGGCGACATCATCTCATGGGGGCAAAACACCAGACGGTGGTATATACAGACCACAAAAACTTACAAGACTTAGCCTCCCTGAAATGTGCAAACAGCAGGCAGGTGCGTTGGCATTTGTTTTTTGCCGCCTTTGATTTTGTAGTCAAACACAGGCCAGGTCGCATCCATGGTAAGGCTGATGCTTTATCCCGTTCTCCTGGCGGGGTGTCATTGTCTCTGTTCCCTGACACACTACTAGGAAAAGGCCATGTTATCTGTATGTGTACGCCATCTCCCACCATGCTTACCGACATTAGACAATGGGTTTCCCAAAATCCCCATGCACTCACCGAATGGGACGTCGCCCTTCACAAGGGATTACCATTCATCCAAGGCAAATTGTTCCTCCCTACATGCGATGTACGCAACCAGGCACTAGCCTGGTCACATGATGCTGCGATAAACGGCCATCCAGGGCAACAACGCACTTTAGACTTGTTACAACGTTGGTGCTGGTGGCCCTCCATGAGGAAAGACATTGAACATTATGTTAACACGTGCTCCATTTGTGCCCAATGTAAATCACGCAGGGGACGGCCTGTAGGGCTACTCTTACCGTTACCGGTGCCTCCCAAGCCTTGGCACACCATCTCTATGGATCTAATCACCGATCTGCCCCGCAAACAAGGCTACGATACCATTTGGATTATCGTCGATTCATATACTAAAATGGCCCGTTTTATTCCCTGTACGGGTATACCGTCTGCCCCAACTTTGGCTCGCCTGTTCTTTAGAACTATCTTCTGTCTCTTTGGTTTGCCGCAGGTCATCATCTCAGATCGTGGATCGCAGTTCACGTCCTGTTTCTGGCGCGCCCTCACCAAACTCCTGGGTATTGATGCCCGCTTCTCTTCGGCCTATCACCCTGAAAGCGACGGGCAAACCGAGAGGGTGAATCAGGCTCTAGAGCAGTACTTGCGGTGCCTGTCCCTTCAGTTCCAAGACTCCTGGTCCAAACTGTTGTATCTCGCTGAATTTGCGTATAACAACTCCCGTCATTCGACCACTGGTTTCTCTCCCTTTTATGCTCTGTATGGGCAACATCCACGCACCCTGCCTCTCCCTGATTTCCCCTCTGCCACTCCTGCTGCTAATGCCTGTGTACGCGATCTAGCAGGTGTGCATGCCCAGACACTGGTCCATCTCCGTGAAGCCCAAGCGGTGATGAAGACTAAAGCTGACCGCAAGCGGGCGAAGGCCCCGGAGTATCAGGTGGGCGACCGGGTGTGGCTGTCGACCAGACATTTGCGGATCCCTGGTTGCCGTAAACTGTTGCCCCGTTTTGTGG
This sequence comes from Ambystoma mexicanum, assembly GCF_040938575.1. Classification (NCBI taxonomy): domain Eukaryota; kingdom Metazoa; phylum Chordata; class Amphibia; order Caudata; family Ambystomatidae; genus Ambystoma; species Ambystoma mexicanum. The sequence continues at coordinate 278,644,543 of NC_090933.1, read as the reverse complement.
GTCCTTACCGGATTACCAAGGTCTTGAATCCCGTGGCTCTCAAACTCTCTGTTCCCCTTTCCTGGCGGATCCACCCGGTGTTCCATACCTCTCTCCTCAAACCATACCTTGCTCCCACTCGTGTCCTTGTCCCGCCTGCCCCTGTCTCTGTGTCTTCCCAGGACATCTTTGAGGTTAGTGCTATCCTGGGTTCCCGTTACCATCGGGGTCGCCTCCAATATCTGGTGGACTGGCTGGGCTATGGTCCCGAGGATCGTTCCTGGGTTCCCTCCCGGGATGTCCGGGCTCCGCTTCTGGTGTCGCCGTTTCATAGGGACAATCCTGCTAGCCCACGTGGTCGTGGGCCTTTGAGGGGGGATTCTGTCACACCGCTGCCTCCTAAGCCAAAGACACGCCCATCCGCTTCTACCTCTATCAGCGCTCCTCAACACACACGCTTAAATTCCTGCACAGCATTTCCCACTCACGTTTCACACAACAAGGCACGGCGTGGCATGTTTGGCGGAGCTGGCGTTTACCGCCCTTCACGGCGGTGGCAAACCAAGTGGAGGCTCCTTCAATCCAGGAACTCGCATCCTTCGTGGAGACCAGTTGCCTAGCAACGCTACAACGCTTTCGGTTCACTTTCACGTGATACTGTCACGTGCGTCCCTTCCAGGGATAAAAAGAGTTCGGGAACCGAAGGCGTTGCTTCACAGCTGTTTCTATCAGGATCACGTGACGCTCTCTCCTCGCTCTACGGACCTATCCTATTGCTGACCTACGCTTGCTCCACGGATTGTCTCTGCTTAGCCCTTCTTTGACTCTGGAACTTTTGGATTGCCCATTGCCAACCTACGCTTTCTCCACGGATTGTTTTGTCTAACCCTTCACTGACTTTGGAACTTGGATTACACGTTGCCGACCTACGCGTGTTACACGGATTGTCCTCGTTTAACCCTTCATCGGCTCTGGAACATTTAACCATCCGTTTTCTGACCTCGGACTGCCTGGAGTTCTCTACGGATCACGTGTTTTCATTAGGACCTCGGTCCTACAATAGGTGGTTGCCTGCTATACCTTACAGTCTTCTCCAGCCATACTCTGGAGGTACACACCTCTTTCAAGTCCTCACAGGTATTCCAGTGTTTTGATACTTGCATATTAGATACTTGTGTTTTGCATTCTTACTTACATAACCATTGTACCTTGCATTACAGCGCTCAAGGGGTTCTTCCGGCTGTCCCGCGTCCTGGTTTTGAGGACTTCCACCTGTGGCCTTAATAATCACGCTGACAGTATTTCTGGTGTTGTCAGGGTGCTTCTTGGGGACAGAGGGGTTGTTCATACTCTACACGACCAACGAACTTCGTAACAGTAATCCACCCGGCGCTCTCTCACAGTGTCGGAAAAATTTGATAATGTGTGAAAATGCCTGGAAACCCTCTATGGGAAGAAAACCCCAAAATGGAGGTGATGAAGAATCGGAAGCGTGCTGTCTTCTGTGGACTTCTAATGAGATGTGATGTTCTCTGTTAAGTTGTCCGTGGGGTGTCAGAAGTCTGTAATTAGAACAAGAAGTAACAGTTAATAATGGGGACAGAAATCACAAGAAAGGTTAAATGCGAAAATAAGAGGGAGGTTCTACCCAGGAAGGCTAGTATGAGGCCGAACAGGTTTGCTCAATGTCCAACGGGAGAGACGTGAAGGAAAGAGGAATCTGCGTCCAGGAAGAAGGGTTGCCTGGGTGTTGTAGTTCGATATTGACTCAACGTGGCGAGTGCTGAGAGACAGGGAAAGCAGATTGAATGAGTGCAAGGATTGGCAGATAGTTGGAAGGGAACAAGGGTTGTACCGTGTTTACCTATTAGAGCAGAATCAGGTGAATGGGCTGGATAAAGTAAATCCTGGGAGAGAGGGGAGAGATTCACGATTGCGCGGGATGTAACCCTGAGGGGTAGAGAGAAAAAGGAAGTAAGTAGGTGTTTCTGTGAGGATAGCGAGTTCGTAAGGATTGAAGGTCCCTAGGAGCGATACTCACAGAGCGCAGTCTCAGTCTCTGATAGCAGAAGCAACGCGAAGCCGTTCTGTGTCGGGCGCCAGAAGTACTTTCGGTTCGAGGATGGGCGGAGTCGGTTCTCCCGTCTCCCGATCCTCTGGACCAACGCTCTGAGAAACAGCGGCCATCTTGGGAGTAACTGCTTGGAGATTAGCAACGTGACGCCAGCGGCGCCACAGAGAAAAGCGCTGGAAAATCCCGTGCTGACGGGAAATCGTAACAGTATGCCCCCTCTTATGGGAGAGAAACCCTGGTTTGCCAGGATGAAAACGATAAAACGCCCTAATTAGAGCATGTACCGCCGAGGCGGGTTCCCAAGATCTTTCCGCAGGTGAGTATCCCTTCCAATCCACTAAGAATTGTAAGGTACCCCGTCTATAGCGTGAGTCGCAGATCCCCGACACTTCGTATTCTGGACCATCATCTGTAAGGATGGGTAGGGGGGTACTGGTAGTCCGTGGATGGAATTCGTTCCGGAGGTCTGGTTTAAGTTGAGAGACATGAAAAGTAGAATGAATGCGTTTCCACGAGTCTGGCAGTTGAAGTTGAAAGGCAGCAGGGCCTTTCTGCTTGAGTACTCGAAAAGGGCCAAAGGATTTAGGTGAAAGCTTTGAAGAGATTAGTCTTCTGGGGAGGAATCAGCTAGACAACCACACCCGATCTCCTACATGAATCGGTGGAGCCGAGGTGTGATGTCTGTCTGCTTGTTCCTTACTTCGGAGTTGTGTCTCTAAAAGGGCTTTCTTGGCTTGTTCCTGTTCATCTTGTATGGTTTTGACCATGCTGTCAATGCTAGGAACAGGTGAGGAAGAGAACCCATGAGTAGGAAATAAAACAGGGTGAAACCCGAAGGTACAAAAAAAAGGGCTGCGCTTTGTAGCTGAATGGGTACTGTTGTTGTAAGCAAACTCTGCTAAAGACAAAAGCCCTTTCGAGTTATCTTGTGCAGCTGAAATGTAACACCGAAGATATCCCTCAAGAGTCTGATTGAGCTGTTCCGTCTGTCCGTTGGTTTGTGGGTGAAACCCGGAACTCAAGGCTCTGGAAATTCCTAGGGTATGGCAGATGTGTTTCCAATACTTGGAGGTGTACTGGGGTCCTCGGTCTGATATGATCACTTCGGGAAGTCCGTGAAGAGAAAATATACGATCTAGAAATACCTGCGCCATCAGGGGTGCAGAAGGGATTGCTGCTAGAGGAACGAAATGTGCCATTTTGGTGAGGGAGTCCACGGTAACCATGATGGTGTTACAACCTTCCGAAACTGGTAGATCCACTATAAAATCTGTGGAGATGATCTGCCACGGTCTTGTTGGTATTCTTGTGTTCACCAATTTCCTTGAGGGAGCTTGCCGGGGACTCTTGGTTTGTAAGCATACGGTACATGAGGAGACATAATCCCGAACGTCCATGCTAACTTTTGGCCACCAGTAATGCCTGAGAATCAATTCTAAAGTGCCAGTGTATCCTCCATGTCCGGCAGTCTTGGAATCATGACAAAGTTGTAAGACTTCTTTGTGGAGGCTCTTGTCTGGTACAAAGACCCTTTTATCTCTGCACAATAGTCCCTGATGAGGTGTTAAATGATATCTAATTACCAGTTCCGGATGAGACGATTCCCACTGCCTCGTTGCTGCTTTGATCTTTTGCAGAAAGTCCCGTACGACTGGGACGCAGACCGTCTGGGGAAAAATAGGTTCACGGTGGAATAGTGTTTCTTCCACAGGATCTCTCTGAGACAAGGCGTCAGCCTTTAGATTGGTTCTGCCAGGTATAAATGAAAAAGAGATACGAAAGGGGGAAAAAACGGGGCCCATCGGGCCTGACGGCTGTTGCACGTCTGAGCATACTGCAATATGCGCATGTTGTGGTGATCGGTCCGGACTTCTATGGGGAATCGAGCTCCCAATAGCAGATGTCTCCATTCTTCAAAGGCGCGTTTTATCGCCAAAAGTTCCTTTTCCAGTACGGTATAATTGATCTCAGCTGGTGTCAAAGTTTTAGATAGATAGGCTACGGGTTGTTCAATGTCATCGATTCCTGGTTGTAGGAGAATGGCTCCTAATGCCTGATGAGAGGCATCCTTTTCAACAATGAATCTCTTTTGTTGGTCGGGCATGATTAGGATTGGTGCCTTGGTGAACAATGTCTTTAGCTGATCGAAAGAGTGTTGCGTCTCTGAGTTCCAAAGAAACTGTACTCCCTTCTTGAGGAGATGTGTCAAGGGATGCGTTAGATAAGAAAAACGGGGGATGAATCTCCTATAAAAATTGGCGAATCCCAGGAATCTCTGAATGTCCTTGACGGACTTAGGAGTAGGCCATTCAATAATGGCTGAAACCTTGGTTGGATCCATAGCAATGACTTTCCCAGACAATATGTACCCAAGGTATGCAACCGAGGGTTTATGGAATTCGCATTTCTCGATTTTGCAAAAGAGATGGTTTCTCTGGAGACGGGAAAGCACTTCTTGTATATGGGAAATGTGTTCTACTAATGAGGAAGAAAAGATCAATATATCATTGAGATAGATGATTACATAGTGTAAGGATATATCAGCGAAGATATGGTCCATAAACCGTTGGAAAACGGCCAGGGCGTTAGACAGCCCGAAGGGCATGACTCTGTACTGGAAATGACCAAAGGGAGTACGGAAGGCCATTTTCCACTCATCTCCTTTCTTTATGCGTATTAAATGATACGCTCCACGTAGATCGAGTTTGGTATAGATGTTGGAGCCTCGAACTGCTTCCAGGATATCCGGAATGAGGGGCATTGGGTATTTATCGGGCACTGTGATCTTGTTTAACCCCTGATAATCTATGCACGGACAGAGTTCTGTGGTATTTTTCTTCGGTATAAAGAAAAGAGAGGCAGCTGCTGGGGAGGTGGATTTGGTAATAAGCCCGTTTTGGAGATGTGTTCGTAAGTATTCCCTCAATACCTCCTTTTCCTTAGCTGATAATATGTACATGCGTCCAAATGGAAGGGGATTATTGGGTACCAGATCGATGGCACAATCGTCTCTTCTATGCGAAGGTAGTTCGGAATACTCGTCTTGTGTGAACACCAAGCGAAATTGCTGGTATTCTGGAGGTAGGGTTGATATTTGGTTTAACAACGTTTTCTCAAGGCCCGGCCGGGTATCTCGATCTCCAGTGGATTGCGGAGGAGTTGCCTTTAGACATCTTCGGACGCAATTCTCGGAACCTAGGAATAGAGTGCCTGCTGTCCAATTAATGTAGGGGTTATGTAATCTTAGCCAGGGGAGTCCCAGAATGACAGGGTAATGGGCTGTCTTTCTTATGTCCAATTCTAGGGACTCTTGGTGGGAAGCGATGGTCATGATCAGGATGTCTGTTTGTTCCTTAATGGGTCCGGAAACTAGCGGGCTGCCATCTACGCTTTCCACCGGGACAGATAAAGTTTTTGGGTTTCTGGGTATGCTGTGACTCTGGGCCCAAGAATCGTTGATAAAATTACCGGCAGCTCCACAGTCTACCAGCGCGGGCACGTTCTCTAAGTGAAGATTGTCCCAGGCGAGGGATATCGCTAGCACTACCATTCCGTTTGTCTGTCATCTGGGTAGTCGTTTCCGTACAAGTAGTAAGGGGGGAACTTTTGGGGGATGCCGCACCCTGCACCGTTGTTCCCCTTACGGCTGGGCACTGGCGTTTCCCGGCTTCTTAGTGGGAATCAGATGGCATTCCTTGACTGTATGAGTATTCGAGCCACAATACATACAGAGTCCGAGAGACTTTCTCCTAAAGCGTTCCTCTGAGGAAAGGGGACCACGCGCGGCTCCTAACTGCATAGCTTCCTCTGATATCATAGCCTTACTGGCAGTGGTACTGCCTTCGGGACATAGTCGATTGTGTCTACCCTTGCTTTTCTCCCGGTTTCTCTCCTGAAGCCGATAGTCTAATTGCATTACCAAGGAAATAAATTTGCTCATATTAGGTGGACGAGGAATTCGTGAGACTTTGTCCTTTAATTCCTCGGACAAACCCCTTCGAAATATGGTCATCTGAGCGTCATCCGCCCAGGTGGTATCTGCTGCCATCTGTTTGAAACGGGTTATGTATGAAAGAAGATCCTGAGAACCCTGTTTGAGATCCAAGAGATGCTCTTGGGCGGCTATGGTGACTTCTTGCCTTCCGAACATATTCCTTATGCTGTTACAGAAGGCGGGGCAAGAATCCGGTATTGGATTATTGTTGGTCACCAAGGGGGTGGCCCACGCTAAGGCTGCTCCGGTCATTTGAGATATCATGTGACCGATCTTGTCCTTGTCCGTTGGAAAAAAGGCTGCCTTAAATGCAAATTGGATGGTACAGGATTCGAGAAACTCCTTTACTTGATGGGGATTACCATCGAATCTGCCGGAGGGGAGAGGACCTGGTGGGACTTCTGAACTCTGAGCAGACCGTCCCACTTGGTTCTTTAAAGACTGGTTTTCTTGTTTGAGAAATTGCACTTCTGCAGACAAATTCTGCATGGCGACAACCAGTTGTTGAACCTGTTGTTCCATTTCGTGTCCCTAATACCTATGTAGGGAGGTGAGTGATGCGTACCCTTTCTTTAAGGCGTTGCTTGCTGTTAAAACTATTCCCCTGGTGGATAAGGTACGTCTCAATCCCCCCCTCAATATGCACACAGGTATAAAGAGAGAAATCCTACCTGTTCTTCAACTCTCGCTTTCAAGTGATATGAGTAATCCTCCCGGCGCTCTCTCACATCGTCGGAAAAATTTGAAACTGTGTGAAAATGCCAGGGAAACCATCTAGGGGAAGAAAACCCCGAAATGGAGGTAATGAAGAATCGGAAGCGTGCTGTCTTCTGTGGACTTCTAATGAGATGTGATGTTCTCTGTTAAGTTGTCCGTGGGATGTCAGAAGTCTGTAGTTAGAACAAGAAGCAACAGTTAATAATGGGGACAGAAATCACAAGAAAGGTTAAATGCGAAAATAAGAGGGAGGTTCTACCCAGGAAGGCTAGTAGGAGGCCGAACAGGTTTGCTCAATGTCCAACGGGAGAGACGTGAAGGAAAGAGGAATCCGCGTCCAGGAAGAAGGGTTGCCTGGGTGTTGTAGTTCGATATTGACTCGACGTGGCGAGTGCTGAGAGACAGGGAAAGCAGATTGAATGAGTGCAAGGATTGGCAGATAGTTGGAAGGGAACAAGGGTTGTACCGTGTTTACCTAGTAGAGCAGAATCAGGTGAATGGGCTGGATAAAGTAGATCCTGGGAGAGAGGGGAGAGATTCACGATCGCGCGGGATGTAACCCTGAGGGATAGAGAGAAAAAGGAAGTAAGTAGGTGTGTCTGTGAGGATAGCGAGTCCGTAAGGATTGAAGGTCCCTAGAAGCGATACTCACGGAGCGCAGTCTTTGATAGCAGAAGCAACGCAAAGCCGTTCTGTGTCGGGCACCAGAAGTACTTTCGGTTCGAGGATGGGCAGAGTCAGTTCTCCCGTCTCCCAATCCTCTGGACCAACGCTCTGAGAAACAGCGGCCATCTTGGGAGTAACTACTTGGAGATTAGCAACATGACGCCAGCGGCGCCACAGAGAGAAGCGCTGGAAAATCCTGTGCCGACGGGAAATCGTAACACTTTATGTATCTCCAATGACACCCCGGGCAAGAAATTCAGATAATGAACCCACTGGAGACTGGGATGACCTGTCTTACATGCATTACCCTTAATGTCTAAGGGCTGGGCCACCCCATAAAAAGGAAGCAAATGCTCAACTACATGTGTGATATGCAAGGGGACATTATTTTTCTACAGGAAACTCACCTCAATGCAGCAGAGTCTGAGAAGCTAGGGTGGGTCGGGCAGCGATGCACTCTCCATGTCAGGGGAAATGGGGCGTCTCCATTTTAATTCATAAGCAGGTTCCAGGTTCCCAACACACTTGCAGATGGGGGAGGCAGATACATCCTGGTTCAGGGCCGCATGCAACACCAGCTCATCACCCTTCTCAATATATATGAGCCTGTGACCGTCACACCATCCTTTTTCACACATGTCTTTATGGAGTGCACATGGTACATGGGAGCTATAACACTTGTTGGGGTGACTTTAATGTAGCCTTGGCTCCACTGTTAGATTGGCAGAGCACATCCACTACACCACAAAATAACCTGCGCAAGCTGTCCACCCTCCAGTCTCTTCTGGCAGAGTTTAGACTAAGAGACACCTGGTGAATCACACATGAACACCAAAGAGACTACACCTACTCCAACTGGCATGGCAGCTACTCCAGGATAGATTACTGGTTGCTCTCCTCTAACGCCACCTATTTGATTTGTAAGTGTGGCATATGTGCCTCAACCCTCTCGAACCATGCGCCAATACTACTACTTATCGACCTGGAGACCATCATGGCGCCTAAATTTAAGAGTCCTGGGATACCTGGATTTCCTACAAATTTGGAGGGTGATACTGATACTGATATGTTTTGGCAAACTAATATATCCTCAGATTACCCAGCACTTTACTGTTGGGACGCATATAAGGCATACATCCGAGGGCAATGCATTTCAAGATTGTCCGACAAGCTGAAAGCATGTGGGGAGCAGGAAGAACAACTGAGGGATGACCTACTGACCATTGAAAAACAACATAAATGCACACGTGACCCCACGTATACGCGAAACTCATTAGGCTCAGATCAGATCTGAAACATGTATCCTCCGCCCGCGCCCATAAATCCTTCACAAGCTGGTCGCAAACGTACTACTGTGAGGGAGATAGGCCCTTACACCTTATGGCGCTCACTTTGCGCAACAGGAAGGCAGCACAAATTATCGACTCCATCCAGGATCAAGATGGGAATCTGCTAACGGCAGATGAGAATATTAACGAGCGGTTTGCACAGTTTTATGGCACACTATACATGAAACCAGACCCAATCGATCCCCAATGTATCAGCAACTTCTTGGCGACCGTCAAACTGTCTAAGATCGGAATCTCACAAACAAAGGGTCTAGCCGTCCCACTCGTCGCATCAGAGGTGTTGCAGGCAATCAATTCCCTGTCGGCAGGTAAAGCATCTGGCCCATATCTTCCCATTGACTTTTATAAAACACTAGCAGATAGCTAGCACCCACTCTCAAATCTGTTTTCACAGGTGCTGGGGCCAGTGGCCATCTGCCACGCTCTATGCTGGTGGCCAACATTGTAGTGTTCCACAAGAAAGGGAGTGACCACGGGTACTGTGGGCCCTACGGATCCATTTCCCTGATCAACAGTGATGCGAAAATCCTGACAAAATGCTGTGCGCAGCGCATTGAGGGACTAATTCCTCTCCTCATCCATAAAGACCAAAGGGGCTTCATCCGCAGCAGACATTCTGCCGACAACGTCTGCCGGCTGCTTCACGTTATTGCCGGGGGGGGACAGACCCCGAAGAAGGGATCTTAACATTAGACCCCCGAGAAGGCATTAGATAAAGTTCAATGGGAGTAGATGAGTAGATGTTAGGCAGAATCCTGTGCAGTGCCCTTAGGGACCACTATACAATTAAGACTACAGGTGGCAATACAAGTTTTACCTTTGGTACAAGCCTGTACCGCTATGTCAGAGTGGTAGCAGTGGCGGAGCAGCCAGGCTTATCTCAAGAGTATATGAGCAGTAGCAGAGATTACACAAAAGGACCACAATTACTGTGACTCAAGCAAACACTTGACTCAAGGTTTCAGGTAGAAAAATATAAGTACATTTATTTTTAAACCATTCGTTACAAACAGAACACTTCTATTAAACCACACGTTAAATACACTACAACTAACCAATTCACTTTGTACAGTAAGTCTCAAGGTAAGTACCCTGTGTTTGAATGAACCGGTGTTACGAACAAAACACGTTACTGCGAATAGAATTGCGATCACTTTTTGACAGTTCGGTCTACTAAATAAACACATATCCGTGACATTAAATGCTACCGGAGCAAAACACACTTAACACCTGAGTTACCCAGAGGGAGTTGGAGGCAAAAATCACAGGCAATATTTCGGTTAGGCAGGCAGAATCAAGAAACACTCAGAGACAGGAGTTCAAAAGTCAAAGGGCCAGAGCCAGGATCGAAAGACACTGGGGCCTTTTGCCAAAGATCACACAATCAGACAGTTCATGATTCAACATAGCCAAAAAGTACTTCGATATTGTCAATGTTCGGAAGCAAAAGTTATAAGAAGGAGGGAAGACAAGGGCAAGCCTTGGAAATTAAGAAAAGGGGTTCACCCAGTTTCCTCAAGTAGAACACAGTACCTTGTTCCAATGGTGCAGCTGGTGCCCTAACAGTTGTTCCTGGTGGTTTCCCGCAGACCCACGATTCCTAGAGCTTCGTTTGAAGGGGGGCATCTGAAGGGGGTCTGCACCACACAGGGATGAAGACGGCAGCAGCGACGAAGAATAAAAGGTGTGCTCCTTAAAAACAGGAGAGGCTCTTCAGATGGCTATCTGGACCACTACAGCAGCGTGCAGCGATTTCGACCAAGGAAGAGGTTCCTCTGGCTGTAGAAGATGAGCTGGTTGTCCCCACCAAGCTCAAGGGAAGAAGACTCCAGACTGGATCTTCTCTAAGTCGTTGAAGGGAAGATAGCTCAGGACTGCAGCAGGGCTTCACCGGGACGGGGTAGTTGCAGCAGCCGTCGTTCACTCCGCTTCTCTTCAGTTCCTTGTATTTCCAGTGGCGACTCTCTGACTTCTAGCCCAAGAGACCTGCCTTTTATGCAAAAAAAACCCATTCACACAGCCTGGCTGTCAATCACCCAGCAGGGGGGTTGTCCAGCCCGGAAAACTACCCTGGCCAATCATGACAAAGTGAGACTTGGGTTTCCTAGGATACCCTGTGCAGGGGGTGACTGCTCCCCTCCCTCACATTCAGCCCACCTAGACACCCAGGCGCCTTGAGGAGGGCTTCTGAGCAGAAGCCCGTCAAAAGACAGTGAATAAAGAAGGCGAACCTAGTTTGCCGCGCAAAGTAAAACACAAGAAGGACTTTAACAAAAAGAAATGGTGAATAAACCCAACCGGAGCCAAAAGAAAGACGATTTGGTCAAGCGGGTTTATGTTCGAGGCTAATATAATAGCCAAGAACAGTGCCACGGTTATCTAATATAATCGCGGTCGAAAAGTTAGGGTAGATTCAACTGCCACCAGCCAAGTCTAAATGTTAAAAGAGCGAAACAATGCTCTAGGAGGTACAGATACAAAGGGATACGAATTAACCCTTTCCAGTACTCCATGGAATATGGGGTGTACTGGATCTGTGGTAGATTGACTAAGTAAAGTTAATGGTAACTTTACCCCTATTCTGGGGGACGGTAGTCACCTCAAAAATGGAGTCGAGGGAAGTCTCAGAAACAACCCTGTGTCACGGCACTGAAGGTGCTGTGTGACACACAAAAAGAAGGGGGCTACTGAAGTGGTGCACTTCAGAGTCCACAATCACAAAAACAGGTAGAAACACATAGCAAAACACAGGTAAGAGTGGGGGAAAAGCTCTCACTCTTACCAAGTGGAAAAAAATAAACTCCAGAAGTCCAGCAAAGCTGCTGGGGGACTCACTAGGTGAGGGAAATTAGCCATGAATGAGAATTCTCCTTAACAGTACATCAAACTAGTAAAACTATTGTACACTGATCCAATGGTCTGGGTGGTCACTAATGGTGTTACATCTGCGCCCTTCTCCCTATACTCTGGCACGCAGCACACTACAGGCTTTGGATTGGTCATTTTGATGGGAGGAAGGCCAATAACACAGCAGCATCAGGCTGCAGTACGTAGTGGAGGGTGAGGAATCTTCAGGCAGATATGTTTGAAGATGTAATACCAAAGCATGGAAATGGCAAAAACATGTTGGAAAATGCACATGGCATGCACTCACACAACAAAGATGGTGACAGATTGCAAGTGAAAATGAGGCAGTGCGCACTGCATTATTTGCAAGAAAAGGAACTCCTCTAAGGTAGCGAACTCCAAGTGGAGCCTACCTACATTTAAATGATGGCTGCAGTCCCCGCAGCAAAAACAAAGCATTGTGTTGAAAAACGTGCCTCTGGTCGCCCCATGGTGGAAGTTCTCCTAGTCTGGTGCAAGCTCGAAGGAAGTGAGGGAGAATGGGGAGCAGACAGGGCCTTCGGAAGTGGGCCTTGGCGAGGGGGCCGGCATTCACCTGCTGGCTTCGGATTGGCCATTTTGATGGGAGGAAGGCCAATCACACAGCAGCATCAGGCTGCAGTATGTAGTGGAGGGTGAGGAATCTTCAGGCAGCCATGTTTGAAGATGTAATACCAAAGCATGGAAATGGCAAAAACATGTTGGAAAATACACATGGCGTGCACTCACACAACAAAGATGATCACAGACTGCAGGTGAGAGTGAGGCAGTGCACACTGCATTATTTGCAAGAAAAAGAACTCCCCTCAGGTAGCGAACTCCAAGTGGAGACTACCTACACTTAAATGATGGCTGCAGTCCCCGCAGCAAAAACAAAGCATCATGGTTAAAAACGTGTCTCTGGTTGTCCCGTGGTGGAAGTTCTCCCGGTCCTGTGCAGGCTCGAAGGAAGTCAAAATTGGGAAGGTAGAGGAGCGCATAGATACTACTGAGCGAGCGCTGCAGGAGGTGGTTGATGACACCAAGTGAACTGATGAAGCTTTGGAGCAGTTATCAAACCTTGCACAGAACCTTGAGATACAATGTGAGGATTTGGAGAACAGGTCCGGCAGATCTTTAAGGGGTGCCGGAAGCAAAAAGGATAAAGATTTGAAGCAGACTGATCAAAGTTGTTCCTGAGAGCTCCTGGCAGATGTTCCAGGAGACTAGGTTGGGATTGACCGTTTCCACTGAGTTGGGCTTAAAAGATCGGACTCAGGGTTGGGCAGCAGGGCCCGCGGGACATGTCACCATCAATGGGAAGCAGGTCCTCCTTTTTCAGGATCTTGCACAATCCACTCTCCTCAAGAGATGACTGGTGGGTCCAGTTACGAGGTTATTATCTCAGAAAAGATGAGGTATAAATTGACATTCCTGTTCGGTCTGCTGTTTACGTGGCAAGACAAGCAGAGGTGTAGGACAGCAGTTGAAGAAGTCCTGACGCTATTACAGATTGAGGAAGACGTGGATGGTTCGACCCCTGAACGCCGTCCGATGGGGAGGATTAAGAAACTGTGGGAATTGAGCTAGATATCACATGGAAGAAGAAGAAGGGGTGCTGAATCTTGAAGCACATGTTGTTTGTTTGTACTAGAGAGGGGGATTTTCTTCAGTAGCCTCATATGTGCCGTTGTGGGTCTCATGTTGCCAATTGGGTAGGGTGGAGGTGGGGTTGTTGTTGGTGGAAGGGGATATTGGATGGGGGGTGGTGGCGGGGGGGTGGTGGCGGTGCTGAGAATTTTTTATTTGCTAGGCCTTAGGCCCTGTGTGGGTTGGTAGCGGCATGCTGTAGTCCAGGTTTTCATCTCGGCTCGCATATGAGGTTGGTAGTTGCCCTTCGGTTCTTTGTGCAGGGGTGGAAAGAGGGTTATGACTGGGGATGAGATGTCTTCAGAATCACTAGGAACGATCATACCCACCGGGCTGTTGGGGCTTTTTGGGGGGTTGGTGGAAGTTGGGGGTTGGGTGTTGTTGTTGGGGTGGGCAGGTTTTTCAGAGGCAGTTTAGGGCGAATGGCCCAGTTATTTTTTCAAGAGGTGGATGGGATAAAAATTGGCGAGTTCAGTGCATGTAACTTTCAAGTGTTTGACGTATAATGTACGGGCTATGAATTCCTCTATCAAGAGAAAGAAGTTGGAGGCATTTCGGATGTACTCTTACTACAGGAAATGCGTATTAGATAGATGGATAGGCATTTGATAAGGTTGAAATCCTTTTCCCTAACGATTCAAGCCAATGCCCTTCACAAGATTTGTGGGGTTATGATAACCTTCCAGAACACATTAAACGTGCAAGCAGAAAACATTGGTGGAACCTGAGGGTTGGTACGTGTTGGTACAGTCTCTTAAAGATAGTGTTCCCTATACTTAGGTGTTTCATTATGCGCCCAATACGGGTCAGGAGGGATTTGTAAGATTGATATTGACACTGTTAGAAAATGTTGTGGTGTCGGAAATCGTGTTAGCTGGGAATTTTAATTTGGATTGGGACTCCCATATAGATAGGAGTGCGAGGTAGTTGGCAGGAGTGACAGGCCCATCATCCCGCCTGCTGCAAAAGATCAATCTTCTGTCCCTTCGAGATATGTGGAGAGTTCTTAAGAGTAGTGATAGGGGGTATACGTATTTTTCGCCTGCATGTTCATGGGTCCATGTCCAGAATTGATTATATTTGGTTCTCTGCTACTCTCATGGGCAGGATGGATAATTTAGATCTCTGGACTATTTCCCTGTCAGATCATGCACCACTCTTCCTGAAAATTGTGGCCCCGGGCACAGGCAGTGATGTCTGGAGATGGAACTTTCCTGCTGAAATAGTGAAAGATTCAATTCTGGCTGAGGAAATCAGTGACGAGATAGATCTTTTCTTTTCAGAGAATGGAACGCCGGGGATTCAGAGGGATGTCCTTTGGTAGTCATACAAGGAGAACTAATAGCTGGGAATGTTAGAAGGGTTAAGCAGTGGGGTGCAATGGAAAAAGAGCAGTAAGAGCGATTGAAGGTAAGGATTATAGCATTTACAAAGGAGAAATCAAGGCAGCTGCAAAGTCTTCTTTGCTATATGGAAAACACAGGTACTATGTCAGTGCAAACAAGGCTGACCAGTTATTAGCAAGACAGTTGTAAGCACGCACGGGTGCTCAGAGAATTCTTAAGGTTAAAAGTGGTGGCAGGGACATGGTCACCGATGAGGAGTCCATTGGGAGTTCATTTGCAGATTTTTATAAAGCTCTATATACTTCAGAGGTCAATGCTTCCCCCTTGCAGACTGATTTTTTCAAAGGCCCCTCTTTGCCGAAACTGACAGTAGCAGAGAGAGAAACATTAGAAGCAGATATCACTGAGGAAGAAATTACAAGGGCAATTAATTCTCTTCCACTCAACAAAGTGCCTGGCCCTGACAGGTTTCCCACCCTATTCTATACAAAATATAAGACTAAATTATTCACATGGTTGACCCCACTATTTAAGCATTTCAAATATGAGGGTGGCATTACACCGTCCATGGAGGAGGCCAGGGTAGTGATATTTCCGAAAACCCCAGAAAGATCTGACAAGCTGTGGGTCTTATAGACCCATCTCATTAATATTGATGTTAAGTCATTCCCTAAAGTTTTGGCGACTCGTCTGTCCCCATTTCTCTCTAAATTGGTCACACCTGAGCAATCTGGCTTTATTCCCGCTCGACAAAAATGTGATAATGTTAGGCGGGTTTGTCCTCTGATCTAAAAGGTTGCAGTTATGGAAACCCGACCATTTGATTATCAATTGATGCTGAAAAAGCATTTGACTGAGTGGAATGGGTTTTCCTTTTTCACATGCTTGACTATATGGTGTATGGTTCTAATTTTATCAAAATGGTTAGAGCAAATTATAGGTCTCCTTCCATGAGACTGTCAATTAATGTACGGTTGTCCAGTTGCATTCCTCTTAAGCAGGGGACCAAACAAGGATGCCTGCTATCTCCCCTATTTTATGCGTTATATTTTGAACCACTCTTGGCTAAAATCCAGATGTCAGAGGCTGTAAAGGGGATAGAATTTGGTAGCATTAGGCATACAGTAATTGCTTTTGCTGATGATATGTTGGTGGCGCCCACGGATCCTGACGCATCTTTGGTGGCATTAAGCAAAGTATTAGGGGACTTTGAGGCCATAGCGGGGTTACAAATAAATATGCTGAAATTGGAAATCTTAGAGTTGGCTGGGATGCGAAGAGTTAGTCCTGTGGCTGGACAGACCAGTCTCTTCACTTGGGCTTAGGGGTCCATTAGATGTTTAGGGCTTTCAATCACTCACCTCCTACCCTACTGTATGAGGGTAATTTCCACTCATTATTAATATCTGTGAAGGCGGAGCTACGGAAATGGAACCCACTCTCCATCACGTGGTTGGGCCGCATAGCTATGGTCAAAATGGTGATTTAACCAAGAGTTCTTTATTATTTCCAGGCTCTTCCTGTGTTGGTTCCCAGGTCCTTCTTTCAGGCTTTGAATAGAGAAATGATGAGATTTATATGGTGCAATAAGAGACCTCGCATTGCTTTGACTACAATGATGGCCCCTTGCAATAGAGGAGGATTGGGCCTCCCTAACTTTATAAAATACTAAGAAGCGGCTCAGCTTTGGGTTATCCGGGAGTGGTTGTCTTGGGATCGATCCAAACATTGGGTGGAAATGGATATGGCTGTGGTACAGACCCCTCTGGAGGGCATATTGTGGTGGTGCAGGGATGATAGACCACTGAATATTAAATTTAGCAGTGTTATTTCACAGTGTCTAGATGTTTGGGATATGACAGTCTCTCAGAGATATCTCTCTACTCATCTCGCTCCCTTCATCCCATTGTTTGGGAATCCTACGTTTTCTCCAGGAATGGAATGTGGGGTATTCTGGCAGTTGCAGAGGGCAGGATGTCTTAAGGTGAGGGACAAGATGGAGGGGGTTGTGGTTAGATCCTTCGAGGGCTGCAAACGGTTGTTTGGGGTGGGGGAAGGAGAAAGGCTTTGACACGTGCAGCTCAGGCATTGGATTATGAATCCAACAGTGAGGGAGGCTGCCTCCCGAGAGCTAATGGCATTTGAGAAGTTCATAACCACCTACTCTGGGGAAAAGACATTAATTTCCTCCATATACAAAATTTGTGTGGGTGAGGGTTAATTCCCGAAATGGGCATACATGAAGAAAAGGGATCGGTCGCTCAAGGGTGAAAACACCTAATGAGCACTGGGAGCATTTGTTGGGTAATGTTCCCAAGCTGACTCAGTTCATACAGATCAGGGAAGCTTGGTATAAAACTATGTTGCAGTGGCACGCTACCCCTGCCGTACTACATAAGATTTATCCCAATTCGTCACCACTTTGCTGGATAGGATGTTCAGCGCTAGGGCAGTAGGTGCATGTCTGCTGGAGTTGTCCGGTCCGAAAACCCTTCTGGTAATGTATTACAACCTATTTACAGGATCTCTTCTCAGCTACCAAAAGGTTGGGGCATCGGGAGTTGTAATTGGGTCTCACCGATCCGAAGGTTAAACTGTCTTCAAAGGCCCATAAGGAGGTGTTTATGATTGTTCTTATAGCAGCCTGCCTGATCATTGCCCAGAGGTGGAAGAAGCGTGATCATCTGAGTACTATTGGCTACAGAAAGTTTGGCATTTGTGGGCTATGGAGTGGGTTACATATAGGGTCTAGGGGGACTATGTAGCTTTTACGAAAGATTGGGGATTAATCTTATCGTTTCTCCGAAGGTGACTTTATGTTTCAATGGTGCCCCGCACAGACTATTAATTTTTCATTTTACTTCTGATCTCATTGATGAACGGTCATTTGAGGATTAGATGTTATTGTTTGTTTACTGCCACTGATATTAGCTGGGGTGAGGGGAGGAGGTCAGGTGTGGGAGAGGGCGTTTGTTTGGTTATTGTTTGTATAATTATTGAAAAACTGCAATAACAATAATTTTAAAAAAGGCGGTATCTGTTGGGATCGCGTAAAAAATCTACCTTTGGTGTCTGTGACCCATTGGAGGTTTGTCAACGGAAGGGTAAGCACAAGAGGAAGAATTTAACATCTATTTTATATTTTCAGGTTGCATAGTGCCCCTCAGCTTGCAGATGGTCTGTGCAGAGAAAGGTGGTAATTGGTCTCTCCCTGTCCTAGGTTTATGGAATGTGCAAATGCCACCAGTCCAGGGCAAGAAACACAAGGGCTATAATTAGAAAGCATGTGTGTGCGCCATACACCCCTTCTCATGAAATTTCTGTTGAAGCTCCATTAACCTCCTGAAACTTTCCCATATTAACAGCTCTTGGTTCCTGTCTTTTAACCTGCACTGCTAAACGGAGATCGTCCACATCCTCTGCATTACTATGAAGCTGGTCCTCCAGCTCTAGACGTTTTTTAAGCCAAAACTATTTTACCAACCCTCCCTATTTTTCCAAGAAACTTCCTTCCATATTCCCCAAAAGATGGCATTGGCTGCCTCCCAAACCGTGTCAAGGGGCATTCCCCTTTCATCCTTACTTTGAAAAAAGCTTATATGTCGTCCTGAATTGCGTTTCTGGACAGGGTAGCTCTAAAAAAAGTATATCATTACAGTTCCAGTGTTTCACACTACTTACTGAAACCCATGCATCTATTTTCATCACTGCCATGTCTTAGCCTGATCAGTCAAACATCTGTATTGACAGTCTAACACCAAATATCCTCTCCCCAGTTCCAGCAATAAGCCTATATATAACTTTAGTGTGGCTATGAGTAAAATATCAATTCTCTCCCAAATTTGTTCCACTCCCTGCAGTACTGGGTCTTTATCTGAATCCAAAATCATATTGAAATCAGGCGCACAGAATAGGAGCCCTTCACATAGAGCGCCACTTAACCCGGATTTAGACAATGTATAATGCTCAATGTTAACAGAGTACTTCCTATCTATCCTTTGACCAAATACAGCTGTCCCTGCAGAGCCCTCATAATGGCTGTAACATGAACCTCAAGGGTCTAAGAAGCTATAATTCCAACCCTTTCTCTTTTTAACATCCACCAATCCCTGTAGTGCTCGTCTATGGTTTACTGAAAAAACATAATGACGATATTATCCAATACAAATTCTGCAGCAACTAAGGATGTTTTACGAGAGGCCTTTTACATCCAGAGTCGCTACTTGCAAGCCATTAGCATGTTCATCATCTGTCAATACAAATTGTGGTATATCCTTGCAACACTTCCTGCCAATTATACATTCCATCCTTCATTTAGGGCCAGGAGTATACCTGGGGTGTCAACTTTTATTTTTTCCCAGATCTTTCCTAAACAATAAAGCTCAGGACACAAGAAGGATCGCAGAACAAGCCTACACAGTCATATTTTGCCAACTAGGCCCCATCCATGTACACAGAACCATACAAGCCTCTGAAGACACCCAATACATCTTGAGCAACCTAGAGCACCTTCTCCCGTTGTCCCCACCATCCTCCAGCATCCCCTTGCTAACATGAAAGTAAAACGTTGAAGCCTCTTCTTGGCAATCTCTCCAGTTTACTCCTTGTTGACCAGCTTCTGACATTTTAACCATATGAATGTATTGAACTAATCCAATACAGTTCCCCCATCATTAAACCCCCTCCACAACCAAATAACTCTCACTTGTTAGAATTGTGTTCCGGGTAACACCCCTCAGGGCATATACTGGTCAACCAACAGCTCTGTCTTTTCTTTTTCTTCAAGCCTTAGCTGGAGACGGGTATTACGTTTTCTAAATTTACTTGGTGCCGATCAGCTTTAGTTTCTGCCCAAAGTCCTGTGTCGACGTCTTAACAGTTTCCCCTCCCTCAGGTGCTTTTGTTGATGCCCTCTTGTGCTCTTGGCCTGTAAGATGATGTAGTGCATGACCCACTTACTCATGACACCTCCTTTGTTCTCAAACATTAGTGAGAAGTGGTAACTCTACTGGCGGGGGTTACCACTTCTCACTAACCACCTCCTTCTTTAAGCAACACATTCATTATATGTTTCACATTTCTCTCTCTGAGTCCAGCGGTGCTTCACCATCCTTCTCAAATCCCTCATTATGAGTAAGTTACAAAGCATTTCATAATTCTCTAAGCCATTCACCTTGAGAACAAAACCTGCTTCCCTTAGCTCAGGATCATCGTGTCGGCCTTCACGTTGCTCTTATAAGTGATCGGTCAACAATTGCTTATTTTGCACAATCCACTGTACACCACCTTGTCGACCTAGAATTGTATCTCTGTTAGGGAGGCCTAGATGTCACATAGAAGCGTTTGTATCTCCCACTATGTCAGGATGTCCAGGAGGTCTTACTTTGTAGTCACTCTCTTTGGCACCACCCCATTGGAGGGCCTGGTTCTTGTTGGTCTGCCATTGATACTTCGTCCCAAGACCACTTAAGGCGCTGCAAGGGCAATATTTTGTGACTAATGTTTGCCAGTCTAGCAGCCAACCACTGCCCATTCTCCAGGGTCTCCAGTCTTGCAGAGGTCGCCACCTCCAACACATTTTGCTCTCATTCACTCGCACCACTAATGATCACACTTACAATTCCATTGAGCATTTAAGCACATCCAGCAATGTATCACATTATTTACCTCGGGTGTCCCACTGTAGCTCAAATTTAGGGCCACCTTTGGACTAATTTAGATTTTCAAGTTAAAATTCTGCATGCAGTAATTACAGCATAAAGAATTTTTGAAAATATGCCCAATTATGAGAATATCGCCAGGTTGGCGGTAACGAATGCAGATTTCCAGAAATACTGCATGCAGTATTCCTGAAAATCTGCATACATTATTACAAGTCCCATTTGAGGATGGAAATGGTGTATATACAGTAGCAGTCCACACTGATACTATAAAATAAATGTTATGTATAAAAGGATCATGACCCTTTTGTGCATTGCATGTCAAAGGTGGTGATCCCCCTTTAGATGTCCTAAAGTAGGATTTTATTTCCTGCACTGCAGGAAAAAATGTGTGCTTCCCTTCACTGCAGGAAAAAAAATAGTTTTTTTTAAATTTTTACCTCCACCTATTGGGAGGTAAACATTGGCTAGTTTTTTGCATTATTTGCATAATCAGGTTCTGTACCCCCAGTAGTATTGCATAAGGTTGTGGGAAAATGCTCCGGACACATTGAAAAGGGCTTCAGGACTAGGGACTGGAAGAAAAGTTGCATGGTCCATCCATTCCGACTAGAGCCAACCTTGGAAGGGTCATGTTGGGCATGGGAGAGCAGAAGTTAATGTCAATGCAGACTTGGCCATCAGCCATATGCAAGAGTTATGCGAGTACTGATGACGGTTTGGGGAAGCAGTTCATTGTTTTCTTTTCACACATTGAATTTTGAAGAGCTGCAGGAGAGAGAGCTCAGGATCGTGGTTCATTTCACAACGTGATGGGCTAGCGTCCACGAAGGAAAGCATTCCTGTGGTAGGCAGCTGTGGTTAGGTGCTGCAGCATGCAATGTATTATGGCCTGAGAAAAAGTTTATTTGATGCTCTCAACCTCTTCCAAGGATATACAGACTGGTGTGGCAACACTCCATCCTGATAAAATGAGCATCCACCTGCTGAAAACTGATCTGCCACGAGACACAGGGTTTGCCCTCATGAAGACCATGAGGAAGGATTTGTGAGAGCTGGAGATGAGGTGACAGGGGACGTGGATTGTGCTCAGCTGTCACTTGCGAGTCTGGAGATTTATCTACAAGAGTTGATAGAATTTTTGTAAGGAGTCTTGCAGATCAACATAGCTATGATGGTGGTCAGAAGGAGCATCATCTGAGAAGGCTTCCTTTGGGGTGCCAAAGTAGCTTAGAGTTGAGATTGAAGGTTGGGTGTTACAGATGTACTATAGAAGGGTTGATGAAGGTTGAAGAAGGGTTGTTTTTGTTAAATATTTTGTTCCCAAATGTTGTGAGGAAAAGGGGCACTGTGACAAAGAATATGTTAAAAGAATTTAGGAATGTTGCTGAAGGGGAAGCTGTGGCTGATCCGTGGGAGTTGAATGGCCTCATTCATTCGGGAGGCCATGATTTATTAGTTTCAGACTGCTAAAGTTGGGGGAAGAGCCCGACGAGCAAGGCTTGTGATGTTTTATGGGCTGAGGAGGGAATTCAAATATTATTGTATAAGACATTTCACTGTGCATATTTAGTCTGTAAGGAGGTACACCTAGGATATAGTTGTGTAAGGAAAGCTTCACAATTAATGACGTTACACATGTATGTCTTTGTCTTTTGCACTGTTGCTCCCAAGGGTCAGTTCACCTCCCTACAGGAGGTAAGAAGTGGTGTTTTACATTTATATTTCATTTATCCCTGTTAAAACTTCGTCATTTTGTACACATCCATTTAAACATTATTACCAATGAGCAGTGCGCAACCGAGAAAGAGAGCTAATAAATGCTATTACACAATCGTACATAGAGACAATTCAATAAAAGGCATGTAGGAACAATGTGTGGACAGCTGTACTACAGAATAAGATGAAATCCCAGATGTTGAAATCTCTCCTGGATGAGATATGTCTTGCAGATAGGACAATATTCCACCTTAATGGACCCCCAATTGAGAAGGTCCGAGTCCTGGTTCTGGAGTGGCCTCTGCGCATGCAGCACATTACAAAACCCCAAATAAAGGAAATAAACAAAATATTCAGCAAATCAAGGATGGAAATAATGAGGGCTCACCCACAAAGAATTTGTATTTTACAAATTGCTCATTATTTAAAAGGAATCAATGAACCTCAAAAGAATGCTGCCGACCTTTTGAGCTAAAATCGGTCTTGGTAGTGGTAACTAATAAGTAATCTTCATTTAAAGTGCTTTAGGAGTTAGCAAGCCAGGGACAAATATTCATATTGGAATAAACACATATAACACTATTAGAATAACTTCTCAAGATTCATTGGTATTTTGCTGTTATCTGCTTTATCCTTACTGTTGCTGAAATTAATTTTGGTTTAAGAACTCTCTTTTTAGAATTTAGTGTTGTTGTATTTTATTGAATTCTGCCTCGCCGCCTTTTACTTCCGTTTAGAAGTATTTAAAAACATACTTATAGCATTGTTTGTCGCCTCGTGACCTTCACATCCCACAAACTACAAAGCCCTACCATTTTGCAGTTTGCATGCCCCTTTTTTCCATCCCCAGGCGCATCAGCACCGGCGCGTTAGGGACTAGCCAGTTAGTGCTGGTTGGGAACGTGTTGTACACAGGACGCTGAGGTTATTCAGGTAATTTTACTTGTTTTAGCCTGTAAACAAACATTTCTTATAATATATATAGATATCCTAGTTTGAAGCACATCATGGGCCATTTACCCGAACTCCTGCTGTCTCTTGCCACTAGGAAAGCATCTCGGGAAGCTATTGTGTATAGGATACTTACAGGAATTTAGGTCCAGCACCACACTTATGGAACTTGGCTCACTGACCTCTGATTCAGGCACTAACAATAAAACCATAGAATCAGCAATAGGAGATCACCACACAGAAACTGATTTATGATGCACAGAGAATGAAGATATGTCAAATGATCAGAATTATGTAAACATTTTAGACAATACCATCTAAATCTTCTCAGTAAATACTATGGCTAGCCAGCACAGTGTTATGACTGATGCAGAACATATTACCAACACCCCCACTAAACCGGAACAGCCTGAACGAAAATAGAGAGCCAAAGTCAGCATTTGTTCAAAACACCCTTATTAAACATTAGATCTTTAAATGCACATGCAATTGACATACATGAATATATATTGGAACATGATCTAGACATATGTCTTACAAAAACCTTGCTACAGGTCCCTTGTGCTCTTATAATGGAGATAGCTGTACCAGCTAAATATAAGTTCTTTGTATATAACTGTATGAATACTCAAGGTTCCTATAACTTGCTCAGGATGTGAGATTTTACAGCTAAAGTTGAAATCAGATTCAATAAACTGTATTAATCTCCTTCTGCTATACCGGTGTCACCGGGTTCGGTGATATCTTCGTCTGAAAGTGTAGTTTCTGAAATCTCCCCCTCCCCAACTCCTCACCTTCTTCTTCCTTCCAAGAACCCTTCTTTTCTTTACTTCGGGCTGACACCTTTTTTTTATGAAGATAGGGACGACCCCGGAAGGAAGCCACCGTGCCCCTCCCAAGAGGGGAGACCAGGGGACCCCACCCCCAGGATCGACCAAGAGGGGAAAAAGCCCTTAGGCACAAAAAAACCCTGTATTATAGTTGGGTGTCTTGTAGGCGTGGAACCAGGAATACTTGAAAGGTAAGAGCTGGTGGAAAGTGTCTGGAGGCAACACGAGAAGTGAATACACCAGAACTCAGGCAGTCCAGTAAGCGGTCCGAGGATCTGGTACACAGGCTAGGAGTGGAAGTGACTAATACAGCAAGCAAAGGCAGTCCAGGGGAACAGGCCGGAGTCTGGTACACGGGAGGTCACAGCAAGCAATACTGAAGGTAGGCGAAGAAGAGCAGAAGGAGCTGAACAGACAAGAGGAGAAAAAGACGGTGAGTGAAGATGGGAAGGAGGGAGGGTGAGCAAGTTGGAAGGAGGGCAAGGGAGACGGGTGAAAGAAAGTAAAACCAAGGGAGAGAGAGAAAGGATGATAGGACTAGCGGAAGGAGGAACGAAGAACAGAAGGGACCGGACAGGGTACGAGGACCCGACCAGCAGACAAGCGAGAGACTTGGGAGAAAGTCACAGGCAGCAAGCAACTCAGCCAACGGACGAAACCGGAAGCGTTGCGACGCATCCGTGAACCGGAAGTGGCCGGTTAAAACACCGGGCCGCGGAGCGCCCAACCAATAAGAATGTGTTTCTGATCTTTTTTAAAGGTTGAACAAACCAAATAAAAAATAAATAAATAAATAAAAATTAAAAAAAATAAGAATCAGGGGAAGGGAAACCAGGAAACAGGGGGCGTGGCCGAAGCGAATGGAGCTAAGTTCCGCGTCGCCAGCGGCTCCATAGCCGCCAGGAGCTCGGCGGTATGACAGTATGCCCCCTCCTATAAGCTCCTCCCCCTGGTTTCCCTGGATGAAAGAAATGGTACTTGCGAAGTAGGACAGGTGCATTAATGTGTGTGATGGGTTCCCAAGAGTTCTCTGAGGAAGGGTAGCCCTTCCACTTAACCAAATATTCCAGCCTGCCCTTATGATACCTGGAGTCACAGAGTTCGGCGACCTCATATTCAGCTCGAGTGGAATCCCGAGGAATCGGGGCCTGTCTAACCTGTCGTTCCCATGTGTCAGCATGAAATGACTTGAGTTGGGAAGCATGGAAAACAGGGTGGACCCTCTTTAGATTGTTGGGTAGCTTTAAGCGAAAAGCCACAGGATTGATTTTCTGTATGATCTCATATGGCCCTAGAAATTTGGGAGATGACTTGGAGGGATGTACCCAACGAGGTAAATATCTAGTGGAGAGCATGACTTGGGTACCCACATCCCATCCTGGTACGATGTTTGTTGGCTAGAATGCAATACCGGGCTTGGGCTGACTTAAGGCCTTCCTCTACCTTCTTGTGTGTCTCTCTAAGGAGGGAGAGGGAAGAATCTACTGATGGTACGTTAGTAGAGAGGCCAGAGACAGGAAGAATGGAGCGAGGGTGAAAACCATATGTACCAAAAAAAGGACTGAACCCCAGAGCGGCATGTGTGGAGTTATTGTAAGAGAATTCAGCTAGAGGGAGTAGTGTGCACCAGTTGTCTTGTTGGGAGTTGATAAAGCACCTTAAGTACTGTTCCAGGGTTCCGTTCAAGCGTTCATTTTGCCCATTGGATTGTGGATGGAATCCAGAGGTGAGAGCTCTTTCGATACCTAGTCTGATACACAGGGATTTCCAGAACCGGGAGGTGTACCGACTACCCCGGTCTGAAATTATCTTGTTAGGTAGACCGTGTAGCCGGAATATATCTTGGAGAAACACTTCCGCCATCTTGGCTGCAGTAGGAACGCCAGGCAATGGGGAGAAGTGAGCCAATTTGGTAAATGAATCCACTACCACCATGACACAGGTGCATCCTTCAGACGGGGGTAAATCTACTATGAAATCAGTAGAAATCGTGCTCCAGGGACCCTTGGGTACAGCATTTGGTTCCAGCAGACCAATTGGTCGTTTACGGGATGACTTACTCCTCAGACAGATGATACATGACTGAACGTACTGCTCTACATCCCTTCTCATTGTAGGCCAGTAGAAATGTCTTTGAAGATAGTCGTGAGTTCCAGCCACTCCCCTGTGTCCTCCTAGTTTGGAATCATGACACCAGACAAGTGCGGTCTTACGAAAAGCCGGAGTGGGTAGATAAAGTTTTACTCCTACAAGGTAAAGGCCGTTCCTGATTTCATAGGTCAGATCTTTAGAGTGTCTTTCAACTTCAAAACGACCTCCTGAATCCTCCTGTACCTGCTGAAGGAATTTGGAAACAATTCCAATAGTCCTGGACTGAGGAAACATCCGTTCAAGATGCGTCTCCGACTCAGGCAGGTAATCACTCCGGCGGGAAAGAGAGTCGGCTACAACATTCGTTTTTCCAGGGATGTAGGTTATGTGGAACTCGAATTGGGCGAAGAAGTGAGCCCATCAGGCCTGTCGAGTATTGTAGCACTCGAACTGTTTGAGAACCTGTAAGTTCTTATGATCGGTCCTTATGGTGAACGGAAACCTTCCTCCTTGAAGCAAATGGCGCCATTCTACACAGGCCGCTTTCATGGCTAGAAGCTCTCGCTCAATGACCGAGTAGTTCCTTTGACTGGAGTTTAGGGTCTTCGAGAAATAAGCCACCGGATGTTCTGTACCCTGGATCTCTTGAAGAAGCACCGCCCCTATTGCGGCTGAAGAAGCGTCCGTCTCTAGAACGAAGGGTAGATGTTGGTTTGGTTGTTGTAAAATGGGTGCTGAACAGAAGGCTTCCTTAAGATTTCCAAAGCCGTCTTCCGCCTCTGCTGTCCATTTGAATGGAGTTGCAGACTTCTTTAAGAGCGAGGTGATGGGTAATATCTTTTGAGAGAAATTAGGGATGAATCTCCGGTAGAAGTTTGCTAACCCCAGGAACTTCTGTATCTCTTTGACTGAGGTGGGTGAGGGCCATTCAATGATGGAAGACACCTTGTTAGGATCCATGGAGATACCGTGGTCTGACAGAATGTATCCTAAATAAGGAATGGAGGAGACTGAAAACACACATTTGGCGAGCTTAACAGACAACTGATTTCTTTGCAGCCTTCTGAATACTTCCCTGACATGTTCCACATGGTCTTCAGGTGTGCGAGAGTATATCAGAATGTCATCTAAATAAACCAATGTGGTTTGGCACAGGAGATCAGAGAATAGTCTGTCCATAAATCGTTGGAATACCGACGGGGCGTTTACCAACCAGAATGGCATTACCTGGTATTCAAAAAGTCAGAAAGGTGTCCGGAATGCTGTCTTCCATTCGTCTCCTTTCTGCACCCGGAGTAGGTGATAAGCATTCCTCAGGTCGAGTTTGGTAAAGATGGTAGCACCCTGTACAGTTTGTAGGATATCGGTTATCAATGGCATAGGATACCGGTCTTTTATGGTAACCTTGTTTAGACCGCGATAATCTGTACACGGCCCCAACTCCTTTGAGTCCTTTTTTGAGATGAAGAACAGGGATGCCCCTGCAGGGGACTTGGAAAGCCTTATGAGCCTGTTCTCCATGTTGCTGTCCAGGTACGTTCGGAGGTATTGTTATTCTTCTAATGACAGTGGAAACATCCTACCGAAGGGTACCAATGCACCTGGAGTGAGATCAATGCAACAGTCTTCAGGCCGGCGTGGAGGGAGCTCGACGGGTATCTTTTCAGTTGCCACTTCATTGAACTCCTTCAGGTAGTGTGGGAGACAGTGCACCGTTCTGACTTCGCAGCTATTTGTGGTCTTGACGGTCTCGAATCTTGGTTCAGGCAAGCATTCCAATTTGCATAGTGAGGACTGAAAACTAAGTAATTTTTTAGACCAGTCAATACTAGGGTTGTGTCTGCATAGCCAACAGATACCCAGGATAAGAGGGAAGTGAGCAGCCCTGATGATATCGAATGTGATACTTTCGGTGTGTTGTTGGATGTACAAAGTAAGTGCTTCAGTGGTGTGAGTGATCAAACCCGAGCTCAAAGGTTCGCCATCAACACCTTCCACTTTTTGATCTTCTCGTTTGGCTATCCTCTTGTCTCCATGTCGTTCAGCCCAATGGGTATCCATGAAGTTCCCTGCTGCTCCACAGTCGAGTAGGGTTAAAGTAGTTACTTCCTTGGGGCCTACTCTGAGAGAAACAGTGAGCACCATCAACCGGGAGTCCTCAGTTGTTTCTGTAGAGGATACA
The DNA here is from genome assembly GCF_040938575.1 of Ambystoma mexicanum. Taxonomy (NCBI): domain Eukaryota; kingdom Metazoa; phylum Chordata; class Amphibia; order Caudata; family Ambystomatidae; genus Ambystoma; species Ambystoma mexicanum. Next base: position 278,616,470 of record NC_090933.1, on the reverse strand, counting down.
GAAAGAGGCGCGTAGGGACTAAGAGCAGCCCCTCGGTAATGCGTCCCAATGTTTACCGAGGGCGAGCGTTTCCCGACCTTCTGGGTGGAACTTCCGGACAATCTCTTAATAAATGTAATGAAGACCTGCAGTGCATACACAAGGAACCATCCCTGCGCTGTTTCCTTTCTTCTGGTGTGAGCGGGGCTCTGGTGGTTCCAATCTGCATGGGTTCTTCTTTAGTTGTCCGTTGGAAGGGTACAGATGCAGGTGAGTGAGTCTCCACGAGAGGGGGTACACTTAGCCTGGTCTTCTTCCTTTCTTGACGTCTTTCCGTCATTCTCAAGTCAATTCGGAGGGTAGCTGTCAGGAGTTCGGCGAAAGACACCGGTCTTTCTATTCGGGCTAATTCGTCCTTCAATTCCTCCCTTAAACCTTGCCGGAATATGCCATACTGAGCCTGTTCCTGCCAACCTGCCTCAGCTGCCACCTGTTTGAAAGTGGTGATGTATGTCAGTAGATCAGAATTCCCCTGACAGATGACAAGGAGGTCCTCCGAGACCAAGTATGTACTCTCTGTTCGCAAAAAGGTTTGTTGTATCAGGGCCTTAAAGGCATTGTAGTCTTGTAAAACCGGGTCTGGCTGGTTTACTAGAGGGGTAGCCCAAGCCAGGGCATTCCCGGTCATGTGGGTGATCATAAACCCCACCTTGGCGTGGTCTGAGGCAAAGGTCTGAGGGCGAAAGGAAAAATGCAGATTGCAAGCGTCCAGAAACTCCTTAACCTTCTTTGGGGATCCATCGAACTTCCCCGATACTAGGGGAAGTGGAGGTAAATCAGTTAAAGGTCTTTCTCTGTCTGTAAAACGCTGTTGAAGGGTGGCGTTAGCTGTCTTAAGGTTCTGCATCTCCAGACTTAGAATTTGTACAGCGGCTACAAGTTCTTGTACCTGCTGTGGGGTGGCCATCTCTTTTTGGCGTCGCAAACTGTCACCGGGTTCGGTGATATCTTCGTCCGAAAGTGTAGTTTCTGAAATCTCCCCCTCCCCCGACTCCTCACCTTCTTCTTCCTCCCAAGAACCCTTCTTTTCTTTTCTTCGGGCTGACACCTTTTTTTTATGAAGATAGGGACGACCCCGGAAGGAAGCCACCGTGCCCCTCCCAAGAGGGGAGACCAGGGGGCCCCACCCCCGGGATCGACCAAGAGGGGAAAAAGCCCTTAGGCACAAAAAAACCCTGTATTATAGTTGGGTGTCCTGTAGGCGTGGAACCAGGAATACTTGAAAGGTAAGAGCTGGTGGAAAGTGTCTGGAGGCAACACGAGAAGTGAATACACCAGAACTCAGGCAGTCCAGTAAGCGGTCCGAGGATCTGGTACACAGGCTAGGAGTGGAAGTGACTAATACAGCAAGCAAAGGCAGTCCAGGGGAACAGGCCGGAGTCTGGTACACGGGAGGTCACAGCAAGCAATACTGAAGGTAGGCGAGGAAGAGCAGAAGGAGCTGAACAGACAAGAGGAGAAAAAGACGGTGAGTGAAGATGGGAAGGAGGGAGAGTGAGCAAGTTGGAAGGAGGGCAAGGGAGACGGGTGAAAGAAAGTAAAACCAAGGGAGAGAGAGAAAGGATGATAGGACTAGCGGAAGGAGGAACGAAGAACAGAAGGGACCGGACAGGATACGAGGACCCGACCAGCAGACAAGCGAGAGACTCGAGAGAAAGTCACAGGCAGCAAGCAACTCAGCCAACGGACGAAACCGGAAGCGTTGCGACGCATCCGTGAACCGGAAGTGGCTGGTTAAAACACCGGGCCGCGGAACGCCCAACCAATAAGAATCAGGGGAAGGGAAACCAGGAAACAGGGGGCGTGGCCAAAGCGAACGGAGCTAAGTTCTGCGTCGCCAGCGGCTCCATAGACGCCAGGAGCTCGGCGGTATGACAACCGGCCACTAGATTCAAGCCTGATTTTAATGAAGAATTAATACAGCTCTTACAGCCCCTTAATAAGTCCGGCAGTGCACCCTGCTTTTAGGAGACTTTAATCATTGGTACCTGCATACCACTGACCGGGAAGCAGTTCTGCTAGAGCACAACCTCACGAGTACAGATTTTTCATTCCCAAATATTGAGCCTACACACTCAAAAGGCAAAATCCTTTAATGGGTAGCCTGTAGAAACTTACAAGCTGAGATTGTGGAGACTAAACCTTGCATTTGGTCGGACCATTGTATCATCACTATACAGAAATTTTGCAAACAAAAACTAAAAAAACAAACACACTCTGCCTAAGAAAATTCATGTACGAAATTTCAAGAAAATTACTACATCTGACCTAAATAAATGGATCACTCTGGTAATGTAGCTTACTTCTGATGATGACAAACCAGAGTTTTTAGTTGAAACCTTCAAATCACTTATGAGCAAAATGTTAGATCAGGTTGCACCATTAAGAACCTCGGTAGTGAGAGAAAAAACCTACCACAACGATTGGTTCACTAAGGAGCTGAAGGAGCTAAAGAAAACTAAAAAGACAAGCTAAACATCTTCGGATGAAAACTAAATCTGATGCATACAAAACTGTTTGAAAGGAACACAAGAAAACCTACAAGTGTACTATATATGATGCTAAGAAAGATTTCTTTGAAAACCAAATAGCGATTGCCAACAACGGAGTTAAGTAACATTTTAATATATTAAAGAAAATAGAAAATCCAAGAGAACAACCCAACTCTCCCATACCATCCAAAGATAATTGCATTTGAAGCCAAAAAGCTTTTGCTGATAAAGTCCTAGGTGCCCGAAACAAGATTAGGACCCTCATCTTGGAGGACCCTTGTGATAACCTTGCATCACTGAGGGAATGCAATCTGATATGTGACCCAACTGGAAACACAGAGGATGAAAATCAGATATTTGCCTTTTGAAATAATAATATGGTGGAATTGATGCAAACAAGGAGTAGCATGCACCTCACCACCTATTTTGATGTTCTTCCATCTAAGATTATTCTGGCTAATAAAAATACCTTCGGCCCCTTTCTCACCCACTTCATTAACTCCTCCTATTTTAACAATGATGATCTATCTAAAAATATCCAGAAAGTCACTGTAGCCCTGCTCATTAAAAAAGCAGACGGAGGCCCCAATGGCTTATCTATCCTGCGACCAATCACCAATACTCCTTTTCTTCTAAAATATATTAGATAAAATGGCCACCAGAAAATTTCAGGATTTTTTAGACCACAATAATATCCATTTTCCAAAACAGTAGGGCTCAGACCGCATCATACTACAGAAAGCGCACTCTGAAACCTGTAATCAGATATATTGGATATTGTTGATTCAGGTGGATGTGGCCTATTGGTTTTATTAGACTTATCAGCGGCCTTTGACTTGCTGGACTACGACGTTCTTTTGGCTGTGTTGGAAAAAGTGGGAAAAAAATGCTCGCCTAAAGCAACAAAGTGGATTCACTCCTTTTTGTCAGATAGAGATTCAGCCATTGATTGGGGTGATGCCTCGTCTGAATATGCCCCAGTAACTTTTGGAGTTCCGCAGGCAGCGTGTTTATCACCCGCCTTGTTTAACCTTCATATCAAACCCCTATGTGAATTTTTGGAGGATATGAATATCCACTTCACCACCTATGCTGACGATACTCTGCTCTTGCTGAGATTGGAGTGAAACTATGACCAGGATACCATTAAACTGAACGCTACATTCAAAATAGTGAAACAATCGATGACAAAGCACCAAATATGTTTAAATGATGCCAATTTGCAGCTGTTACTCTTTGGCTCAACAAATAAGAAATCTAAACTAGACCCTAGACATGCAAGGTTTTTGCTGGATGGATGTGTTATCAAAACAAAAACAAAGACTAAAACCTTAGGTATTTCCTGGACTGTAGTGTTAGCTCTGAAGCCCAAGTAAATGGCATTTTACAAACCACACACAATCATCTGAAGCTCTTAAGGAAAATAAGACTGCTGATCTCGGATAAAAGTTGAGAAACCTGAGCAAGGGCTGCTATCTTATCAAGAATTGACTATTGCAATGCACTTTTGGGCGGTGCATCTAATGCAAACCTGCGCACACTTCAAGTCGTCCAAAATGATGCGATTTGCATTAAAACACAAATGCGATGTGGAGATCATATTTGGTTGTGATAGACGAAACATGTTGGGTTGTACACGCTGGAAAATAAACAGTGTGGATAGTTGTTATTAGATTGAGATTTATGTCCCCTACAGGCAAAATAAGGGAGACTTTAAAGAACAGATTATTCTGGTGAGGCATCCTCAAATTAGAGGAAGTGTCTGACGCTGTTTAACCAACATGAATTGCACATTATTAGCGACTTTGCACATTATTATTGTACTGTTAATAGATTTGTGATAACACTACACTATTGGTTTTAGTTTTGTATAGGAAGGGTGTTGTCTTACGAATATTTCATGTATGGTTTTACACTTTGAATCATTTTAGGATGAATTTTAGAATATGTAACATGCTAATCTTGTAAATATGCGTCTTGTATAGCGGAATGTTAGAAGGGTTGTAATATTCTTTGTATATATTAATTTTTACAATAGATGTGTGTCCTTTTTGACAAAATAAAGAAAAAATTATTTAACTAAAAATGTACGACTCAGGACCTATTTGGTACACGGCCCTAGTCATTTAAACAATGGATTGAAGAAAAAGAAAAAGAAAGACTGGTGGTTCCTGAGTTTCTTATTGTCCCTAGGCAGAAAGAGGGCCTAACCTAGCTGTCTATAAAATAGCCCGATCTAGTCTCTTTTTTGTTTGATGAGATCGTATTACAGCCATCGGAATTCCCTTCACTGGTGCTATGAACCGCCGTTTGCGTCCCTTCTGGACTTCGTGGTCCCTGACTCATAGGGGACTGAATTCAGTGGTCCTCCCAACATGGCCGCTGAACGCGGAACGCTGTTTGCCAGTCTCTGCGTTATACGCTCTACGTTCTACAAAGCAGACACGCCCCCGTGGCTCTGCGCGTCTCAACGTTAACGCTTGCAGTAGTCGGGCGTGTGTTGCCGGAGCTCGTTCAGCGCTTTCCTTTGATTCCTGGTTCCCGGTTCCCTGAATTCCTGTTCTTCCTTCCTTCCCCTTATCCTTACCTTTGCATATCCTGGATTTCTATCGCATTCAGGTCTCCGAGTGGGAACCTCGTTATTTCCTGGTCTCTGACATCTGAACGTATCCAGGAGTTGTGTTAGGAACCACACACTGGAATCCGAGGACCCACGCATGGGGTTATATAAATCCCGAACTGTGCGATAGAAGACATCTCCGAAGATCACGAGTAAGCAATACAGAAAGGTGAGAAGGGGAGAGACTTGTGACAGATTGAGACGCCAACAAATTGATACAGTTACTGAAATGGAGGCCGCAGTTCAAGACCTCATGCGAGGCATGCACGAGTTAACAACAGAAGTCCAAAATCTTAAGGCTGAGAATGCTGCATTGAAACAGCTGGTCTTGTCACGTGACACTGCAACCAAAGAAAGCGCGTTATTGGGAGGAATAGTGGATAAATATGACGGTTCTTCGAAGACCCTTCGTGCCTTCCTCGATTCCTGTTTAGTGCACTTCACCTTTAAGCCCTACTACTTCTCCACTCCTAGAGCAAAGGTGGGGTTTATGATCTCACACCTAACTGGTAATGCCTTGACCTGGGCAACTCCTTTAGTTAATTCAGGTGACGCCCTCCTGGATGATTATGATGGCTTCGTGCAGGCACTAAAGGCCATGTTTGATCGCCCAGAGCAGGTTTACAGTGCTCAAGAACGTTTACTAGAATTTCCACAAGGATCCCAGTATATGCTTACCTATGTGACCCGCTTTTAACAACTCGCCAAGGAAGAAGACTAGTCTCCAGAGGCCAGCTTCACCCTCTTTGGAAGAGGATTGAATGAAGAGATAAAGGACGAGCTAGCCAGGGTAGCTCGCCCAAGTTCCTTCCAGGCTCTCATGGATCTTTCCTTGAAAATTGACATTCGTATCCAGGAAAGACGGAGAAGAAGAAATTTAAGTCACCCTTCCAAAAGGCCACTACTGACCATCCTTCTAGACCTGAGCCTTCAGCTTCTCTGACCACGGACCCAGAACCCATGCAACTTGGGGCCTTCCGCGGACCCATAACCCCGCAAGAGAGGATGCGACGGATTCAGACTGGTCTGTGCATGTATTGTGCCTCTGATAAACATCTCGTGAGAGAGTGTCCTATTGCTCCTCCACAGCGTTCGGGAAATGCCAGCTCCCGATCCTAGATGGAGCACAGTTTCGGGAGAGAGATGTTTGCTCCACATCTATTCCATCCTTGAACTCTCCTGGACAAAACAAGCTTGTGATTCTGCAGGCCTTTCTATCGCCTTCCAAGAAAAAATCTTACCCCATTTTGGCATTAGTGGATTGCGGGGCCATGGGGATATTCATAGATCATGATTGGGTCACTACTCATAATATTTCATATGAAACTCGAGAGATCATGCAACCTGTAGAGGCTATTGATGGGAGACCCTTCTCTTCAGGACCCATAACCCTTCAAACTAAAGAGATCCTGCTTTCTATAAATCACCATCAAGATAGAACCAAATTCAACATAAAAGACCTGCCCATTACCCAATGGTTCTAGGCATGCCCTGGTTACAGAAGCATAACCCCTACATCAACTGGGCAGCAGGATCCTTGTTTCTTGGTTCAGAACATTGCATGTCCCACTGTTTATCCCTAGCCTCCTTGTCAAGATCCTCTGAAGACTTGCAAGCAAACCAGCAAGGTCCACTCACTGTCTCTAATATCATCCAGATTCCCAGGGCCTATCAGACTTATACAGATGTATTTTCGACCGCCATAGTGCAAGCTCTTCCCCCTCACAGACCAGAGGTCTGTGCCATCGATACTGAACCCTCAGCAGTGATTCCTTTTGGGAGGATGTTCATTCTATTAGAACCTGAGAAAAGAGCCCTCCGAGAATACCTGGATTCTAACTTGGAAAATGGTACCATACGACCATCCAAGTCCCCGGCGGGAGCTTCGTTGGTTTTCGTTCCCAAGAAAGATACCAAGGAGCTTAGACCCTATCTAGATTACTGTGGCCTTAATCAATGCACCCTCAAGGACCGCTACCCACTGCCCCTCATCTAGGATATCTTGGAAGCAGTAAGAGGAGCTGTAATGTTCACAAAATTGGATCTCAGAGGTGCCTACCATCTTATCCGTATAAAGGAAGGTGATGAATGGAAAACAGCTTTTATAACACCCTTTGGTCATTTTGAGTACTTGGTTATGCCCTTCAGACTTGCCAATGCCCCAGCGGTCTTCCAACATTTTATGGACCGGGTGTTCACCGATATGCTATTCTTCTTCGTCATTGTATATCTGGACGACATACTGATATACTCTAAGGACCATCTGAAGCATGAAGAGCATGTAAAGGCAGTCTTACAACGTCTACGTGAACATAAGCTCCTGGCTAAACCCGAGAAATGCCTTTTCCATGTATCTACTGTTCACTATCTTGGATTTGTCCTTAGCCCAAAAGGAATTGGAATGGACCCCTCGAAAGTAGATTCCATTCTATCCTGGCATGTTCCAACTACTGTAAAACAAATTCAATGCTAACTTCTACCTGAAATTTATACCCTCCTTTTCGGAGATTGTACATCCGATCATTACATTGTTGAAAATGGATACTCCCTTTCACTGGACAGCAACCCAAGATAAGGCGTTTCAACGTTTAAAGTCGGAGTTCACACAAGCCCCCATTTTAGCCCAACCTGACATTGATCGACCCTTTCTCGTGGAAACTGATGCCTCCAACTACGCCATTGGGGCAGTCCTAAAATAGGAGTTGGATGACAAGTTAGAGCACCACATAGCCTATCTTTCTCGCACCTTGACTCCTAGCGAAACCCATTATTTCGTTCTAGAAAAAGAATTGCTTGCCATCCGTCAAGCCTTCACTGATTGGCGTCATCTACTCCTGGGAGCAAAACACCCTGTTCAGGTCTGCACGGACCATCAGAATCTTCAAGTCCTGCAATCCTTAGAATGTAGAAACAGTCGTCAAGCCCGTTGGGCCTCCTTTTTTGCTCAATGCCAATTTCAAATCCATCATGTACCTGGAAAACACAACATAATAGCCGATGCCTTATCCCGACGTCCTGACTACGAAATCCTTGAAGATCGATCCTTCCCAAAGATGGTTCCCCATACAATATTTGTTGCCCAAGCAATCAACCTCCTGGAGGATATTCGGAAACAAACTCAGTCCTCTGAGACCTGGGGAGTTTAATGGTAATAATCGATGGAATCTCAAAACGAAGGACGGATATTTGTTCAAGGACAATCGCTTGGTCATTCCCACTCCGAGACTGCGACAAAAAATCACAAGCCTATGTCATGATACCCTAGCATCACCGTAGCATCACCAACACCCTCCGTCTAATACAAAGACAGTTTTGGTGGCCGAAGATGAAGGATAATGTCCAGATTTACATCCAAACATGTGCAGTCTGCAATCAAAACAAACACGATAACAAGAAACCGGCAGGTCTCTTACTCCAACCAGCAATACCAACAAGACCTTGGGAATTAATCGCCACAGATTTTATCGTGGAACTGCCCCTTCCAGGGGCTACACAACTATCATGGTTACCATTGATTTGTTCACTCACATGGCTCATTTTACACCCTTATATAAACTGCTATCTTCTTCTGAACTTGCCGGAATCTTCCTGGAACACATATTCCGACTCCACGGACTACCCTCCAAGATCATTTCTGACAGGGGACCCCAGTACATATCCCAGTTCTGGAAACAATGATGTCGTATACTGGGAATCCAACGTGCCTTATCCTCAGGTTATCACCCACAGACCAAGGGAGCTACTGAACGCGTAAACCAAACTCTGGAACAATATCTTCGCTGTTTCGCCACCAAGGTCCAGGACGATTGGTCACTCTTAATACCTGTGGCTGAATTGGCCTACAACAATTCGGATCACTCGGCTATCAAAATCAGCTCTTTCTTCTGTAGTCAAGGATACCACCCTTTGGTTCTAACATCCATTCTCCCACATCCTACCCCAGTTCCTACGGTTGATTCCTGGATTGAAACCCTTATCAACGAACACAAAGAAGCAAAGGAACACCTAGAAAAGGCCTTAAAAGACGTTAAACATCATGCTCACTCCAAAAGAAGACCAGGGCCTTCCTACTCAATAGGTGATACGGTCTGGCTGTCCTCGAAACTTCTTCCCCGACACCTACGACCAAATAAATTGGCTCCCAGGTATTACAGCCCTTTTTCCATAAAGGAAGTCATTAACCCAGTGGCCTTTCGACTCCGACTACCAGAATCTTGGAAAAGGATCCACCCAGTCATTCACACTTCTCTGTTGAAACCGTTCGTCCGGTCCTCTAGAACTGCTCCAAGATCTACCCCCGTGATTGTCAATGATCAGCTAGAATATGAAGTTTCGAATATGAAGAGCCGAATAGCCTTTTTTCAGCCGGAATTCAGCCGAATACTCACTCGAAGCAGAAGTTCGGTACACCCCGACAGGAAACACACTATTTTTGCAGAGCAATGAAATGGAAAACACAAGGGGGGTTCCTACTAGAATGGCAGATCCCTCATTGTTTAGATTATTTCCTATGGATCTGTTTTTTACAAGCATCAAATCAAACCTTATTTTCCAGGTCTATTCAGCGCACAAATTATGAAATGGAACTTGTGGCCGTGCAGTCTTCACTTAGCCAAAGAAGGCAATTGAATGCTTTGCCGTTCAGTCTTCACTTAGCCAAAGAAGCCAATTGAATGCTTTGCCGTGCAGTCTTCATTTAGCCAAAGAAGGCTTTGCTTGTCAATTGACCGTCACGCCTATTGTTAAGCTAACATCATACAATTAAACAATCAAGAAGAGTGGATAACTGGACTGCTGCTGGTGTGTAAGGCAGCACACCGTTACCTTCACTTCAGCCACCTAGTGGAGAATGCTGACTGCCATTCATAAGTCCCCCAACCTGTCATGTTGCCATCGGGGCTTTTGGTGTGCCATTTCATGACTAGTTCATCTCATGTAAACCAGACATCACCCCAGAGGGAATAACTGGTAGCCAAAAACACAGGTCATCACCTACTCATCGGCACCAGAATGCTCCTGGCAGTTGTGCTGGAGTTCCTCGCACCTGTTGTGTTTCTGGTGTGGGGTTTAGAGCACTACAATCAATCCAGCATGTTAACTAGATGTAGAGATAGGAGACAGGTCAATGGAACTCTTGCGCATGCTGTGAAGTTGTTAGCTCCCTAAGCCAGTCAACATGTGGGATTTCTTTCTAGATGACGTTATCTGTCCCCAATCGCTCTTCTTTCTATGAAGGCAATGGTGGAAATGGAAGAAATGTAATGGGGATCCCACAAGGGCCCAAGTGGGGGTGGAGTTTGGAGGAGGGGTGGAGTTCCAAGAAGGCAGAGTTCAGAGGAGACGGAGCTGGTAGTTGAACTCTGATGAAAGGAAATGTTCTAAATAATAGTTTTAAAATGGCGCAATTTCTTTCATTGCTTGAAAAGTACACAGACCATAGTGAGATATGCACACACATATATAAATATAAGGATTAATATATGTGCGTGTGTACCTTACTATGGTTTTTGTACTTTTCAAGACATCTTTCTGAGCAGAGCATGTACCGTCCGTGTCAAAATGTATTTTGACATCCGCAAAACTACAAATACCAGAATTCATTTGGGAAAGGCAATGATCACCGAGCCCGCCAAGCTGGGGGCTCGGTGATAATTGCGTATTCCAGATGGATTCTGCTCTGTGCACACAGTGTGCTTTCAGCTCTGGCACAGGGTCTGACCCTCAGCGAACCTAGGGACTCGCCTCAATGATCTAATCTGCTCTCTGTGAGCGCACTGTGTGCACTGTGCTCTGCCTCGGCTCGTACGGTGACATAGGCAGGGGGGCGGAACCAGAAGAGCGCCCATGGCGCCAATGTGCGGCTCGCCCTCCCACTCATACCGTAGTGCGGCAAGCGCTTTCGGTTGTAGGCCGGGGCTGGGGCAGAGGCGAGCCGGAACCCGAGATCCGGCTAGAGATCTGATGCTGGATCTCAGATCCGGCGAGTGCCGTTCCATTGGCCAGCGCTGCATGAATGAAAGTTTGTTGGTGTTTCTCTATTTCTATTGGTCTGATTTTCAGGCTCTCAAGCAGAGCAGGCTCCTATTCTCTAGGACTGAAAGGGTTAAACTCGTTTTCTTATGATACTGAAAGGTAAAGTAAGATGAAGTCCAATTTCAGGTTTATAAAATTAATTTTGGTGAAAGCAAGATGATGTGTTCTTCATGCATAAGGAGCTTTGCACTTATAAAAAAAGAAAATACTTCGCACTACTTATTGGTCATGCTGAAATACGTCTGCTGTCAACTTTACATACTGAACTGGCTATTGCGGCTGATATCGTGTTATCGGTGAAGAATTTGAGACGAGTGGGCCATCGGGTAATAAAGCCAATATTCTCCAGATTACACAAAGAACTTTGTCGTGAGTGCCACTGAGCTGCAGGGCTTTTCATTGGCATTTATCATTTTCACTACCATGAGATGCATGGGCGTAATTTTAGGGGAGGACAAGGGTGTTTGTCCCTCCCCCCGCCCCCCAACTTTTGAGACACGCCATTGTGTCCCCCTCATTTGGCAGGGGCCGCTTTCCTTTAGCTGTCATGTCCCCCCCCCACATTTTCAGCAACATTACTCCACTAATGAGATGCACTTCCTGCCATGCTATGGGACCCTTTGTCGCACCGCATGGCTTTCGAGAATGTATTTCTTCTTTTTCTCCTTGGTGGAAGGCCTGAAGAGCAAGTAACTGCTCTTTTCCACGTTTTCCTTGTTCTGGTACTAGAAAGAAACCGCACAGGTAACCTACTGTTTTGACCAAGCGCATGGTGAAGTATAAAGAGGTCCCATGCTTACGCTTATATATCCGTGTACAGAGTTCATGGTCAAGGCATTTAAATTGTACTGGAGATGAGGATTTTCAGCGCAAAAAGAACAGCTTGGGAGCAGAGTTCACATCTCACCTTCCATGCCTCTTTCAATCAAAAGAGTAGTCCTCTACAAGCAGTATCACACTTTTTAAATGACTGTATTAAAAAAATATACTGCTGTGTTGAAATTTTTGCTACTGTTTGTGCTAAATATTTAAATTTCTTTCATTTAAATTATATAGGACATTCCCCATAATACATTTGATAGATAAAAACCCTGGCTACTATTGTGTTTGTGATTGGCAAAATGGTGTAAAGCATGGTGACATACATTGATGTTCAGAACTGTGTCTCAGGCTATGCACCCTTCTATGGGATTCATAGCCATAGCATTGGTATTGTATTGGTTTGGACACTTGACTCCAAATCAGGAATAGCTGGAGGTCGGAGTTCTAATCTCTCCTCAAGCAATACTTTTTCTGAATAGGCCTACAATAGCCTACATTTACAACCAAATACTAATGATTTGTCCAGGAATCAAATCAATCTTTCCTTACTGTGGATTGGGATCCCAACACGATTCACTCCATTTATTTGTCCTTCTACAAACAGTAAAGCGCATGGATGATTGCCCAACAAAAGTGGCTGTTCTGATTGATTGATTGATTGATTGATTGAAATATGTTATACTTTGAAAAAACAGAAAGGGCCACTATGAGGTCGATTACATTGAGGTGTTAAAAAGGGGACTAGGGCAGTGTGATTTGTGACCGTCGGAGTTGTTGGAGAATACTGCAGCTCTACGAGACTATTGTGAAAAGAACATTGAAAGCGCTCATAGTGGTGTCTGCTCTCTAATTTAACCTACCAGAGGAGTCTGTTTTCACTGATTACTATAGAGAAGAGGCGTGATTCCTTAAAAACATTTGCCCGGCGCTGAGCGTGCACGCTGTGTGGGCAGTGTGTTTAGTGACTGGCGGAGTTGGTGGAGAATACTGCAGCTCTACATGACTATTGTGAAAAGACATTACGAGCTCTGATTGTGGAGTCTGCTCTCTAATTTAACCTACCGGAAGAGTCTGTTATCATAAAGAGAAGAGGCCTGCTTCCTTAAACACACTTTCCTGGTGCAGAGTGCGGGCAGTGTGTTTAGTGACTGGCGGAGTTGGTGGAGAATACTGCAGCTCTTCGTGACTATTTTGAAAAGAACATTGAGAGCGCTGATAGTGGAGTCTGCTCTCTAATTTAACCTACCGGAGGAGTCTGTTTTCACTGATTACTATAGAGATGAAGCGTGCTTCCTTAAATACACTTGCCCAGCTGGAGAGCGTGTGGTGTCCGGGCAGTGTGTTTAGTGACTAGCGGATTTGGTGCAGAATACTGCAGTAACTATTGTGAATAGAACATTGAGAGCACAGATAGCGGAGGCTGCTCTCTGATTTAACCTACCAGAGGAGTCTGTTTTCACTAATTACTATAGAGAAGAGGCATGCCTCCTTAAATATACTTGCCTAGCCTGCAGCGCACGCTGTGTCCGGGCAGTGTGTTAAGTGACTAGCAGAGTTAGTGGAGAATACTGCAGCTCTATGTGACTATTGTGAAAAGAACATTGAGAGCGCTGATAGTGAAGGCTGCTCTCTAATTTAACCTACCGGAGGAGTCTGTTTTCACTGATTACTATAGAGAAGAGGCATGCTTCCTTAAATACACTTGCCCGGTGCAGAGTGAGCGCGGTGTGCAGGCAGTGTGTTTAGTGACTGGTGGAGTTGGTGGAGAATACTGCAGCTCTATGTGACTATTGTGAAAAGAACATTGAGAGCGCTGATGGTGGAGTCTGCTCTCTAATTTAACCTACCAGAGGAGTATGTTTTCACTAATTACTTGTCATGAACTGTCGTCTATGTCCTTTCTGGACCTCCTGGTCCCTGACTCGCAGGGGATTGCATGCAGTTATCCTTTCAACATGGCCACCCGGAACAGAATGCTTTGGATCAGTCTATGCGTTCCACACTGCTCATCCTACAAAAGAGACACGCCCCGCTGCTCTGCGCATCTCAACGCTACCGCTACCTGTAGTCGGACATGCTTAGCCGGAGTTCGTTCGGGGCTCTCGCTTGATTCCTTGTTCCCAGTCCCTTGAATTCCCTCCTGTTCGCTTTCCTCCCCAATCTCCTGGAAAACCTTCCGTGCTCGATTCACAGTCCTCCGTGCCTCCGAGCGTACCTTAATTACTTCCTGGAATTACCCTGGACTTTTGGAAAGCTCCTGGAAACTGAACCGCTACTATCACGCTGGACGCCGAAGATCGGCGTTCGGGTCTATACAAATCCCGGACCGTAAAGAAGAAGAAATCCCAGAAGGTCGCAAGTACACAACAGAAACAGGTGAGAAGGGGAGAGACTTGTGACATTACTATAGAGAAGAGACGTGCCTCCTTAAATACACTTGCCTAGCCCGGAGCGCGCGCAGTGTCAGGGCAGTGTGTTAAGTGACTAGCAGAGTTGGTGGAGAATACTGCAGCTCTACGTGACTATTGTGAAAAGAACATTGAGAGCGCTGATAGTGAAGTCTGCTCTCTAATTTAACCTACTGAAGGGGTGTCTGTTTTCACTAATTACTATGGAGAAGAGGCGTACCTCCTTAAAAACACTTGCCTAGCCCGGAGCAGGCAGTGTGTTTAGTGTTTGGTGTGTGTGGTCTACTGGCAGCTGGCTCCATGATCAGGGAAACTCTCGACCTGCATAACGATCTCGGGTGAGTTGAAATCTTTACTTCTTTAATGTAGTGGCCCCCCGAGGCTTCCTTTCTCCTTCCGCTCTGTGCGAACTGTGAGAAATACACTTAGCTGTTAGGGAGAATTCTCTGTTTAGGCTGAATTTCCTAACCTAGTGAGTCCCCCAGCAGCTTTGCTGGATTTTTGGGGGTTTATTTTTTTCTCCTGCCAAGAGTGAGACTCTTTTACCCTCACTCTTGGGCATGATTTGAGTGTGATTCTTTGACTCTAGATGTGTTTAATGGGCTATTGGGTCTTTTACTCCATAGGGCTTCATGTGTTTTTGTGATCTGTGTTACACAGGACCCTCAGTGCAGTAACACAGGGGTGTCATAGTGACCCCCCAGTATAGACTCCATACCCTGGGACTGACTACTGTCTCCCAGGGCATGTAAAGTCACCATTGACTTTACTAGTCTTACATTCTGAACAGAACCAGTACAAACCATCATATTGTGGATGTACTGGCTGGGGCAATTCGATAGCCCCAGGGTCTGTTAGTCGAGGGGGCACATCTCCGTCCCCCCTGATCGAGTTTTGGCTGGTGGCAGTGGATACTACTTTTTATATTCTACCGCGAATATTTTCCTATGGGATTTCCCATTGTTTTAGGCCACTATCTTTATTTAATTATTTAAGGTAGCCTCGAACATACCGCCGGTTTATTTAATTAATATTAATTCTCCGGTTGGTATTTTTTGCCAAAACTTGATTCTAAAATGGCGTTTGTGTTCTCTTCTGTGACTCCAACCCAAGTCGAGCCCTTTGTTCCACTTTTTGGCGGGCTTCTCCACAGAAGCCCTCCAAAGTGGTGCCACTCTGTCTGGGGTACTAAGGAGGGGTGGAGGGGAATTTAGGGACCCTGGACTGAGTTGCCTAGGCAACTCAAGTCGCACTCCGTCTTGATTGGCCCAAGTGGTGAGCCAGCCGGCTCATCACTTAGCATGTTTGAGTGACAGCTAGGCTGAGTGAATGGGGGTTTGCTGCATAAAAGCAGGGCTTTGGGGACTGGAACTTCAGAAGTCGCTACAGGACCTAAGAATCCGACGAGGGAGAAGCTGAGCTGTCCTGCCACGACACCACCACCGGTGGAGCCCTGCTGGACTGCCTCACCACTTTTCCCAACGACAGAGGAGATCTAACGCTGGAGAGTCTTCTTCCTTTGACTGGTGGGGATAACCAGTTTCACCGTCTTTTCGCTTTCCCGACGTACCTCGTGGCCGCCTTGCCCGTGCCAAGCACCCCGGCAACCGGGATACCACGTTTTACCACGACCGCGAAACCAAGGTTCCACCTTTAACCGGAAACCTCTGCGGCTGGTTTCTTCCCTGGTAGTGCAACAACCTTCATCTTTCCTCCAAGTCGAGATCTTCTCTTCCCCTGGACGACGACGCAACTTGCACCCACTACCAGGAACAACTGCCACCGCTGGAGGATCCTTCCCACTTAAGGTACCGTGTCCCGCCTGTCTTCCCTTGCTACCGACTGTACGGGGTAGATTTAGCCCCCGGCTTTCGAACCTGGGTTAGCCTGGGACACCCTGGCTAAACTTTTCTAAGCCTCTCTAAACTCTTTTTGAACCCTCTGCAAGACTTTCTAAGCCTAGTGTAACTGTGTGATCTTGGGCGCATTTGTGCTCTGCTCCCTCTAAGAGTGGGCCCAGCCTTTGGACTTTGGCTCACCAGTGACTTTTTGCTCTCTGCCTTGCTAACAGTGTTCCTGAATCGTAGAGTGGTGTACCTCTTCATATTCTGTCTTTTTCCCTCCCTTTCTCACAAACCTATTAGAGTGCAATCTAGTTAAGTGCTCACCTCTGTATGAAAATAAGTGGTGTTTTACTGTGATTTATCTGATAGGGAAAAAGGGGTGTATATATCATAATAGTAACTGTGTTTAGAATATTTTACAATAAGAGTGCTGGAGTGTTTCAACTGTGTGTTTTTAAATAAATAATTATATACTTTGATACTAAAGATCTGGTCAGTGTTTGCTTGTATTATTGTACCTGAGTGCCTATTGTGTATACTTTGCATACTGCCTAACTCTTCTTGAGGGAAGTCTGATTGCTCAGCGACAGCTACCAGGTAAATCTGGGTGGTACAGACTGCTACCAAGTGGGTTTACTGCCAACATCTGTAGTCTTAAATCTTTTGCAGTGTTCCCTAAGGGAACTGCACAGGTTTCTGCCTAACATTAGCCTGTGGAAGCTGTTTCAATAACTCATATCTTACACCTTGTGCACTAATCTGCCAAGCCGAAAAGAGCAATATCTCTCGATAAGGAGCATCCTCCTAATACCGACAAAGTGACTCAAACCGGTTTAACAGGGGATGCTTTGGACCAAAGAATACATTAGATCATTAATCTAGACGAAACGAGGCTGATGGTCAAAACCTGGCATGATCAAATTCCATTGAGCTCTAAAAAAACATTCTTACCAATGTCCAACAAACACATAAAGACTTAATATTAAACCCCTTCACCCCTCTGGAAGAGCCTATTCAAATTCCCCATGACTCGGAGGACACATGTTGTTTGGACAATTTAGATCTAGAAGATCTGGAGAACTGTCCACATAAAGACCCGATATCGGATGTCTCCATTTTAGTGCCCACTGCATCCCGAGAATTGGCAAAACGAGTGCGCCTCTCTTTAGAACCTGAGATGGGCCACTCATATATTTGGGATAGAAAGGAGACTGTATGCTTTCATCTGACCCGAACACTCTTTGTTGGGGAAACGTATCCAAAAGAGCTTGCAGTTAAAAAAGATTATTGTGGGCACTAAAACCAACTAGCAATGAAACAATGTAGTTCTACACACACCATAGGTCAAGGGGGCAGCGCTGGGTTACGTCCAGAGTTAACTCATCAAAATACACAGGAAAGCGTGACTAACAGTGAGGAGTTGATCGATGTATTCTCTTTTCGTATACTGACACAGATCTTAAATACAATGGACAAAGGCCATGACACCGTGCAATATGAATTACGTGAAGTAAGGCAGACTTTGAAAGATCTCACTGCAAAAACATCTTTTTTTGGAGGGTTTTGTAATGGCCTCTGCTAGACCGGCCAACACTCTTGTATCTTCGGGAGACCCCTGGAGGTCACCATTGTAGAGGTTCAGACTACTAACACTTTGGTAACTCAGGTCTCAGAGGGGAGTTCATACCTAATGATCAATATCAAAGTGAGGGGGAACATAATATGGCGCTTGAAAGTGCAAAACACCTGGAAAATGGATGTGTTGATGTTCCTGAGGTTTCAATTAAAAGCTCACCTATCGCAAAAGGTAGGACTAAAACTATGCACAAAAAAAAGAAAATTTAGGTTTATGTGGTTTTGATAAAGTGGTAAGTCTGTGCGCCTGCCTTTGTTATCTCAGGTGGTTGTTTCAATGTGTGTTAGCCGGCTGCAGTTACCTAACTGTAATTGACATTCCCCTACTCAATCAAGATACATTTGTGCTGTTTGTTAATTAGGTAAGGCATTGCTCCATGGCCAGGAAATATTCAGTCTGCAAGAAGTGCACGTTAGATATTTATTCAAGATTATAATTGTAAACAGTAAGTGTCGGTATCAGCATTCTAATCACAAAAAATGAGTGTTACTGTATAAGCCTAATACATGTATTGTGTGTTGTTATTTGAGCCCAACAGATTTTGGTTGGAGAGAAAGTAGAGAAAAGCACATTGCTTGTTTTCTTCGTTGTCTTGTTGCATTTAGATGGGCGTGTGGTTGGTTGGTTTATCTAGATCGCTCTGACTTAAGTGCTTTTCGGTGGGATCAGTGTGAATTTGGACTCATCTAGTGGAGGTCTGTGAGTTGAGGTGGTCCTACGGTTGTTTACTCTGTGCCTTTGGGTTGTCTCGCATAGGCAGGTACGTTGCTCATCCACTAGATGGTCCATTAGTTACTGGAATTTGATCAATCTGATCAGGGTGATTTGACATAGTTACATACATATATTGTTATAAAAAGTGATACATTTCCTTTATAGTTCTGAGGTTGCATACGATCTTAACTTCATCTTGGAGCAGCGCCTTTTCTCGGTCTCCAAGCCTTTTGTTCAATTTGATATGACGTATCCCAAAGAAATTCAGATTGTCTTTCTTTTCTTACTGGTGCTCCTTGTGCCAGTGCTCGGCCAGTGGTGTTTTAGGTTCAATTGCAGTTAGGTTGTAGAGGTGTTCCCTTATTCTTGTTCAGCGCTCCCGTATTGTGCTCCCAACATACAATTTATTGCAAATACAGACAATGATATACATTAAAAATGTTGTTTTGCAATTAATGAACTCCTTTAATTTGGTGGTCTTGCCATAGCTGGTGGTGTGTGCATGTATGTTGTTAAGAGCATAGCGGCACATATCACAGTTAGAACATTTGTAAAACCCTGTTACTGGTTTCCCTGAAGTAAGGCTTGTTTGCCCCACTTGTTTTTTGTTTGCCATGTAGCTGGGGCTGAGTGTTGTTCGCAGAGTTGGTGCCTTGGTGTATATTATGCTTGGTTTGGTTGTGATATGGTCTTTGAAATCAGGATCCAAAATAAGTAGGTGGCAGTTTTTCTGGTAGACTCTTATAATGGTGTGATTGTCATTAGACACTTGGGTTATTAGTCTAACGGGACTGTTCTCGGGTTCCCTTGGTTTGTCTCTTGGTTTCAATAGTCTGTTCTGTTTCTTAATGTGGCCTTCGCTTTGTTGATTGTACTTGTCGTGTAACTTCTGTCTAAGTATCTATTTTCTATAAATTTGCATTCCTCAAGGTATTTGGCCTCAGTGCTGCAATTCCTCTTTTGCTCAAGTGAATTCCCCAATGTGAATGTTGCTAATAGTGCTTTTGAGATGCAATCTATCTGCATGCAGCATGCATTAACCTCAGGTTTTTCCGCATGTCTTTGTCTGTATTTTCCCTTCCTCAATATAGATACAAAGATCTAAGTATTTGATCCTTTCCTTGCTTTTGTCAAGTGTGAAGCTCAGTTCCGAAGGAGTTGTCGTTTGGATAGTCACAATATTGATCGAATTGGTCATTGTTGATGTCCCATATAATCAATACGTTGTCTATGTATTTTAGCCATTTGATAACGTTGGCCGATAGTGTTGGGTATGTGGTTGCATGTTTGTGTTCAAATTCCCCTACAAGTAAGTTTGCCATTGATACTGCGAGACATGTGCCCATGGCTATTCCCTTGGTTTGTTCATATAGTTTGTCATTGAATAGGAAGACATTGCCTTTTAGTACAAATGAGAAAAGTTCTTTAAGCATGGCAACATATGTGTCATAAGATGCAGAGGCATTTTGGAGTGTGTAGTCTATGTTGTTTAGTGCCAAAGTGTGGTCGATACAGGTATATAAAGCCTTTACATTCATATTTGCTTACATGTAACTTTCCGTGCATTGTATACTGTTAAGGTTCTCCAGTGCGTGCATTGTGTCACGTGTGTGTGAGTATAACTTATATACTTCAGGTCTTAGTATTAGGTCTATAAATGTTGATAGGTTCTCTGTGATCCATTCATTTCCACTGACTATTAGTCTCACCTCAGGGAGGTGAGCATATTCCTTATGTATTTTTGCCAGGAAATATATGGTTGGAATTTTAGGTTTGTTCGTGCACAGAAATGATCTTTCATCATCATTGGGCATTTGTTTATGATGCCATTTCTTGATCAGTTCATTAATTTCATTGTTCAAGCTAGTGATGTGGTCTCTGTTGACAATTTTATAACACCCTGGGGTGTTAAGGTGGTCATGTCCCATGGTGATGTAATCCTTCTTATTGAGGATTACAACATTTCCACCCTTGTCCGCCTCTTTGATTATGATGTCGGGGTACAATGCTAGTTTGTTCACAGCAAGTTGTTCCTTGATGTGTAATTTCTTGGTACTGTAATATTTATTTTTGTGTGCTACATCCATGTTTTTTTGATGTCCTTGATTACTGCTTTGTGAAAAGCATCAATGCAGTTATCCTGTGGAATCATGGGTATACATTTTGGTTTTGGTTTCAGATTACTCTAGATTAAGGTACTGGTGTGGATACCCAAGTGGCTAATTATGTCTTCCTGTGCAAGTTCAATAGTCTCTTAAATTGAGAGCAGGGTGTGTGTGCCTCTTATATTCTTGTTTGTTCCTGTGCTTATGTTTGGTTCCACTATTTCTTCCTCACTTGTGGGATCCAAGGTTTGGAAGAATTTTTTTAATTTCAGTTTCCTAATGAATTTTAAGGTATCTACTTGTAAGTTGATAAAGTCTGCTCCTGTATGTGGCACCAAGAATAGTCCTTTGTTCAGTACTTTCGTTTCAAGCTCTTCCATGGGGCGGTCAGATAAATTGAGTACTAGATTTACCTCCTTCCTGACTGGTCTCTCCCGTATTCTGAGCGCATTTTCATTCCTGTTCTCTTCCTTGCATCTCCTGTTTCTTTCAGTCTGCTTCCCTTCCCCCTGTTGCCCCTTGTGTGGGCCTAGTGGTTGAAGTATTTTTTTTTTACTTGTATTTGGTTTAAAAACCTTTTACAAAATTGGAGACAACACCATACATATTAAAAGTAACAGAAAACCAGAACAAATAAGAGACAACATGAATTTCTAAAATATCAATTTTCCAATTACTTTAAAAAAAGACTTAAAATTAGAAAACAAAAAGCTTTCAAACTAAAAAAGATTATTTTCCATTCAACTTGAAAAGATTGTACTATTCCTCTATTCTTTACCATTCATTTCTTGATTAAATGTTGAACAGAGTAAATGGGTCTAAACACTCTAGTTCGCTTTTTACACGAGATTAAACTTTTGCTATCTCAAAAAGTAATATTACAACTTTCTAACATTCGGACCACTGCTATTGTCATTCCTTGTGAGTACCCAGAGATCATCCTATCCCAGAACATTTCCGATATGTAATGCAGGGACTCAAAACCAAACCTTTCAAAGAAAGTAAACCTAGCATGCCACGTGCCTTTGCAGTCCAATAATAAATGGCTAATAGATTGTTCCTCTGGATTTTTACAGTTCTTACACAATTGGATGGCAGAGTCACCAAGCCCTCTTTTTGCGAGGACTTCCCCAGTGTGTATTACATTCAGCCTTAATCTAAGGAATTTTTTCCTGATCCTCTAGTCCGGGAATATTATCAGATATTTGTTTAGGTGCCCCAGTTTTGTATCCACTTTCTGCAGTGGATTGGGGTTAGTCACTGACCGCACTTCATCAATGGTATTAGTCCAATCCATCTCATCCCATCGTTTTATTTGCTTTTACTGGATTCCCAATTAAGGTTTTAATGTTAATACCAGCCTTACCCAGCCAATCTTTTACCTGGAGGTCTAAGTCTATTAACATTTTTGATTTGTTGTTTCCCATGCGAGCTTTTATATCTGGGTATAATGATCCTTCTTGGGCTACTGTTATAAGTCAGAAAAGGGAGACTAGTTTCCATCCTGCTTGGGCTTTCAGAGATCTTAGAGCCAGTATGTACCTGATGTTTGAAATGGGGAGACACATTGGCAGCCCAAGAACATTTTTCCACAGCAAACCCTCCCATCTTTGCCAGAAACCATTCCAAAGAAGGGGTTTAGCTTCTACACAATACAGTACAATTGGAATTACCTTGGCCTGATAAAATTTGATTAATGGGAGAAGAGAAAACCTACAATATCGGTCAAATTGTTTTTCATCCGGGCCGCTAATTGTTTTATTTTCATGACGATATCTTTTTCTACTTTACATGCAGCCGGGGAGGCATAGATTTTATACCGTAGGTAGATTAGCTCTTCTACACTTGGTATTTGTTGACCTCCCATCCCCCACCGTGGAAACGCCACCTTCCTTTATTCTCTCTTAACCCTTGCTGAACTTCACTTGGCTGATGGATCACATTATCGGCTGTCCGCTTAGGGGATACTTCTATTCTTATTGATTTCCCTTCTCCATTGTAGTCTGTTTCAATCATGCTGCATTTCCCTTCTCCCAGTCTGATTTCTTGGCATTTTGATAGGATTCTCACCCTCTTTTCCCAACATTCCAGCTCTCCCAGCAGTATCCTCATAAGGAGTTTGCTTTCTATGTCCAGGAAGGCGATTGGGCGATAGTCGCTGCCGCCCAATCGCCCCCCTTGAACAATGGAAATATAATTGCAGATTTCCATGACGGTGGGAATTCCTGTCTTGTCAGGATCTCCCTAAACAGCCAGTTCAACAGTCTGGCCCATAAAGGGGGGTCATTTTTTAACACCTGGTATGTCAAATCATTTGGGCTTGCTGCTTTAGAGGTCGAGCTACTCCCGATTAAATTAATGATGTATTGCTCATCAAAAGTGAGATTCCATGCCACTTCCTTTTTCTGCTGCATAGCAGTTTTTTGCGGTTTCCCAAATACCTCCTTAAGATGCTGAATCTAGTCTTTTTCAGATACTAGATTGCACTCTGTGTGTGATTTCCATTTTCCCTTCTAGTTGGTGTATCACAGACCAGAACACTCTTGAGTCTCTCTTCCTTATTAGTTCCAGCATATGCTCACTGCCCTGCTGAAGCCTCCATATCTTTCTAGACACAGACCAGGATTTATAATTCTGCAAGAGAGATTTGGATTCTTTTTTTCTAGTCTCTTTCCTTGACATAGTTTCTTCATCGAATGAGTGACGGTGTATCTGTTTTTTCCCACTGCTCTTTGCCAAAGGGGGACAGATAGACCACACAAACTTGATGAAACTCTCTGGCTGACAGCTCTCGAATTGTATATTTTCTGAGATCCCCATAAGGCGATCATTCAGCTCCCTCCCTTCCCACTTGTATTTTTTAAGGTGCACTCTCCCTTTCCTACTCTCAATGGACTTGCTATAACTTTCTTGGGGATCGCGCAGAAATTCTGTGAATGAGAGTTCCAAACGATGGTGGTCGCTGCCTCCTACTTGTACAATATATAGAGATGCCTTTTGCTCAAAAAGTTTTGCCGACATAAAAAGATAGTCTAGTGTGGAGATAGTAGTTCCCTGACATCTGGTCGAACTTGCTGGTATATCCCCTTTTCAGATATCCTGTGCATGGTTTGTTTTGTTTTCTCTTTTTTGAGTTGGATACACTGTGAATTCAGATCACCACCCAAAATTATAACAGCCTCCCCAAACATCACTCTGGTATTTTCCAGCAGCAAGATCATCGAGGAATGTCTGCAATAATGAAAACGCGGGGTTCCAATATATATTAAAAAATATCACCTCAAAGAAACATCCCTGAAGATTTAGCTGGGCTTTACAAGCTTGGATTCCTATGCTGTTGTTTACAATTGGGGTAATGTCCTTAAATATAGAGTTTTTAAATTTGTATTGTGTTTTGTATTTATTTTTGCTTATATAGCGCTTTACACCAAAGCGCTGCACATTTTAACAACAGGATACATATGACAATAACTTTATAACAGTAACGGTAGAAGCAATTTACAATAGAGAATCAGATCAACAAAACAATAAGTAGAGCAATTAACTGGATAGGAGAAGAATAGTGTAGTAGAGGTGAGAGGGGGAGGGGGAAAGGAGGAGGGGGTGGGGGGGGGAAGAGATGATCAATGCCAAAGGCATACCTCCACTTGGTCTGCCTTTTGCTTTTTGCAAAGCTGGCTGGGCGAATATTGAATAACCTTCCATAATGATTGGGTGAACCAGCCAGGTGGGCAACCTGCCACCAGCAAAAAAGTTTTTTTTAGAGCGGATAAAAAGATTCCACAGTGGGAACACAATTCCAAACCAAAAACAAGTGTGATTCCTTATCCCCCCAGACCCAGGTACTTCAAGTGGGGACTAAGTGGTCTGTTGTGGTCGCCAGTTGCCAGAGTATTTATTTTTTCATTGGAAAGGAGGAGCCAACAACAGCAGAGTGGAGCCAGAGCCCTTAAAGACTCATTTGCAGCGCAGAGTCAAGTGGGGACTAAGTGGTCTGTTGTGGTCGCCAGTTGCCAGAGTCGCCAACTTACAAATAGATAGCTTCAAATTCATTAGGAAACTGAAATTTAAAAAATTCTTCCAAACCTTGGAATTCATAAGTGAGTATGTTCTGGTCACTGATTAAAAACCCGGGAGTACAACTTGTACTACAAACAATTACAACTGATGAGTCTGTCTGGATTAAATACTTTGTCACCCTTTGCAGTGCGGAAGGCCCACAAGTAACCAGTAGCAATTTTGCTATGGATATTTGGCACTTAATTTGAGAGGTGAAGGATGTACATCAAATGATCCTTATATGTAAACCGTCTAGGGCCACCTGGCCCAAACGGCTTATCAAATTGGGCATTCAAATCTGACCCACTGTTATGGGCCTCCATGATGTACAGATTATTTCACATCCATCCTGGAGGGGTGCGCATATTATGGTTATTTTTTAAAAAGGTGACTGAGAAAATCCAAGAAGTTACCAACCAATTTCATTATTAGATGCCAGCAGTAAAAACATTTCAAACATTCTTTTGAGGGAGTTGGCGCATTGGGCAGCAATAGAAGGGGTGGTTGATGCATTTCAAGCAGGTTTTAAAAAGGGGATGGGCACTTCACAACATTGTTTTGTTTTTCAGCTTTTAATTACTAATATCAAATCCCAAAATAAACTGTTATTTTTAGCTTTCCTGGACCTCACTCAGGCCTTCGATTGTGTGAATAGAAATAAGCTGTGGGATAAAATGTGAATAAGAAACTTGCTTAATATTTTAAGGGAACTTTATAAAGAAATGAGTATTCGCATTAGGTTGGATGATAAGGGCTCATATAGTAAATGAATTTGTACCAGCCGTGGACTGAGGCACGGCTGTGTTCTTGACCCATTACTTTTAAATGTTTATATTTACAATATTGAGTTCGTTTTTAATCAACACAACACATATCCGCCTCGTCTACGGAACATCCATTTACAGTAGTTGGTATACACTGACGATCTCGTGATTTGTGATCAAACCGCAATTGGGCTCCAAAGAAGCCTTGTGACCGCAAACCATTTCCTAAGGGAGCTAAATGTGTCAATCAACCCAGCAAAGACAAAGGTGAGGAGTGTGAGGTCGCGTACAATAATCATAAAGAGAAGTACTACGTTTATTTTTTCTCTGAATGGCCTTAAATTGGGATCATTGGATGAATTTAAGTATTTGGGTGCTAAGTTTTATGCAGTCAGGAACAAACATAAGGTGTTTTGTAGCCTGATGAATCAGGCGAGAATTGCTGCCACCCAAATGCCATCCTTAGACAACAGATTTGGAAAATTCTCAATAAGGCCACTGCTTCTATTTTATCAACATTAAATGTACCTATGGCGCTCAAACTGTAAAGTCCAATGTGGAGTGGGATAAAATAGAGGCCGCTATTTTGAGAAAGACTCTGAATCTTGTGCAGGGTCTGCCCATTAGAATTATACCACATGAACTGGGTCTGATTTCTCTAAGTGCCCGCATTAATTTGCAAAAGTTGCAACTGTATTAAACATTTTGAATGCCCCCCATAAACTCAGTGTTTTATGAAATACAAACCCAAGTTGAGATGAGCAAGTGTAAAGTGTTAATGAACTGGGTTACGGAATATAAACATTTATTAAAGAAATTGGACGTTACAAACGAGGAATTAACTCCAACTCATGCCAAAGTGAAAAGGAAGTTATTTGAACTGGATTGGTTGGTAAATCGTTCTAAAATGCTGATCTATCGGGTGTCGGACCATTTTATTTTTGACATTAGAGGTTTTAACATGTTGCCTATGTATCTTTTTAAGCATCCTTCTTTTATATTTCGAGCAGAGTTTTAAGAATGAGATTTAAATTGTTTTTAACTAAAGAAGTTGTGGGGGGCAGGTCTGGGGTGCATAGGTCTGACAGACTCTATAGACACTGTAGCATCAGCATTAAAACATTTTTGAGGGTACTTTTTTATCACCATTGAGACATGATTTATGTTTACACATCAATTATGAAATGAGTGTGAACTTGGATTATTTTTGGCATTATATTTTAAATTTGTATTGCAGCTTTGAACTTTTTAAAACCTTTGGGGTCATTACACGTTTGCCGGTACGAGAACTACGGTACCGGTAAGCTTGCCGGTACTGTAGTTCCTGGACCGGCAAACTAAGAGTTCTGCTCACGGCTGCCTTTGCTGCTCATGGCCACCAGCGAGCAGAGCATGTCGGATGCACCGGCACCATTCACGTATGGTGCCGGTGCATCCGGCTTCCCCATTCCCATTGAGCCCTCTTGGTCTCAATGGGAATGGGGAAGAATATTTTTCGGCGCCCTGTAATGGGAAATTACTGGATCCGCTGGGGTTATAATACCCCAGGAATTGCCCATTCCAGGGCGCCAGAAAAAGTGCAACTGCGGCAGCAGAGGTGCTGGTTTTAATGGCACAGCTACCACCAGAGTTGTGATGAGGCCCATTGTATTTAAATTGGACTGGACGAAATAGAAAAGCAAGTATTTAATTTGAAATATGAAAAAGGCTTAAATTGGAGCCATAGTGCACTAAATACATAAGATTATTGGGGAGGATCGAACCCAGGTTCCAAGTCAATTGAGGGGTTTACCTGGGCACGCTCTCTGACCTCCAATCCATCATGGTGCTCGTCTGGATTCCTATGTGTTTGTTTTGGCCAGGGCATGCAGATGTAAACACTTCGATCCCTGCTGAGTGACAAGGAGACACTCAGTTGCCAAATGGTTGATGGCGTCTTTAAATTCAGACAGAATAGTGGCAAGCTTCGTTGATGAGAGGGCCTTTTCGGCTCATGAAAAAGAGTGATATTTACAAATGCCTCTCTCATAAAACCATCACAGTGTGTGGAATCAGTAACAGATAATGTAGTAGTTGTCGTTTTAATCCCCCCTTCACCCTACGAATGATCACATACTGACTTTTCAAACCACAAGGGTTAGCCTTACTCATGGGTACCTCTTTAATAACTGGATGGCCCCGCTCCGAGTCTCCACACGGCTGGAGGTTTCCATCGTCCCCCGCCGGAGACCGCGGGATAGAAGGTAAGTGGGGTGGGGAGAGAGGAGGGAGGAAAGGCTTGGGGAAAAAAAAAATCTTACCTGAGTCGCCGGCGGGGGACGAAGGAAGCCTCCAGCCATGGGGATGCTCGGAGCGGGGATTGCCCCGTTTCAAGCCTCCTCATTGGCTGAGGGGCTGCCAAACCCCTCGCCGGGAACAGAGTAGCCGGCATGCATGGCGTGGACGGGAATCCCGTGTGGTATGGCTCGCAAATGAGCCAATCACCACACAGTATTCCTGTTCAGCCGCGCGTGCCGGGTACTAATGCCGAATAGTTCCTGTTAAAATAATGTGCAACTGAAAATTTATTTTAATTGTATTTTATACAGCCTTATTAAAAAATAATTTCTGTTTAAAATAAAATTGCACTGAATTGCGTAAAACCCTTTTCCTTTGTCTGTGTCCTTCTCCTGCCTCATAGTCTTTCATCATAGTCCTTTTTCTTAGTCTATTGACCGTGTTCTATTTCTTTGCTCGAGTCCTTCTCCGTTATCACAGGGCTTCATTCTTGCCATTCACCCTCATAGTGCTTCCTCGCATTCTTTTTTCATAGTCCTTCATCATAGCCCTTCTTTGTCATAGTCCTTCAGCCTAGTCCCTTTCCTTCATTATATTCCCTCACTCTAGTCTGTCTATTGTATTATAGTCCTACTCCTTCATCAAGGACTAGGACTCGGACAAAGGAGAATGTTTATGCTGAAACAATATGACAAAGAAGAAGGACTATGATGAAGGATCATGACAAAGGAGAAGTACTTGTCAGAATTCTTCCTCACAAACTTGACCCCGTAGTGTAGAGGAATAATTCTTTCTATCAATATACCTCTCTGAATGTACAAAGGAACATACAGAAAGATTGATTAATCGAAAGACTGGAATCCTTGGAGACCTCGTGGCTGTGAAGAAAGATACAGTAATTAATAACCTGAATTATTATAACAAAATTCGAGCAAGATAACTATTACACTAACCCGTGAGGCTAGTGGCAAGACCCAGAACTATTAGGACAAGGACTCTAGTCAGTAGTCGTGGAAATTCCTGTAACAGAAACCACTGCGTGAGAACAGAATAGACAGAGATCTATTATACAAATAATAGCCTAAACCCCTATGCTAGATAAACAGTACAAGGAGGTAACAATATCCCTTGAATAGCCAAACGTGAGAGATAAGTTCCTATCTAACCCGTATAGTTTGTAGTGACCCACTTCCCTGAACCAAAAGGTAAACAAAAATGAAGCACAAGTTACCGTACCGCAATAGTTCCACTAGATCTCTCCCATGGTGCAGCTGAGGCTGAGTCCGGGTCTTGGTCTTCAACGAATCCTACGGGGTGGCCAAGATAGAAAACACAACACTCCTACGTAGCAGCGGAGGCTGACAGGATCCTGCGGTGCAGCTGAGGCTGAGAACTCTTATTCCCATGATGCAGCGGAGGCTTGCAGGATCCCGCTGTGCAGCGGAGGCTGATAATATCCCGCGGCGCAGCTGAGGCTGAAAAACTCCTATCCCGCAAGGAAGCGAGGGTTGAGAAAGGTATCGGTACAAGATACGTGGAAGTAACAAAAAATGAGTACACAAGATAGGAACTCAAACGAGGAAAACCTGAAATCCGTATGGGCGTCAAAATACAAGGGGCCAAGAACAGCAAGCCAAATACCAGTCCGAAATCAAAAACACAAGCGGGCGGCGACAGAACCAAGGAGCAGGCAAGTAGAGGGTCCAGGGACGAGTGCCGAATGTCAGAAAACCAGAAGTTCGAGGTACCAAAACAGACTAGGGAAATCCAAATGCAGGTCCGTAAAACGTTAGCAGAAATCACAAAAACACACAGATCGAAGCAGAATACCAAAAAGGCTCAATCAGAAGCACTGATCTTAGGACAGGGCGGAGCTTAAGAAGAGCAAGTCATGTGACTAGCATTTGCTTTCTGAGCGCCTACTCCCTCCCCTTGACAACGGCTTCCACCGTTGCCAAGTTAACTTCCAAGCCCTTCTGTATGAATCGGGTCGGAAACGCAGGAGTCTTTTGCTGTATTTCCGTACTACATTAGGCTTAGCGAGACTCTTGGCGAATCGTGGAATTCTTGAAACCTGTCTCGAGTCCCGTGGCATGACAGTACTATAACGAAGGAGAAGACTAGCATGAAGGACTATGATTAAGAAAAAAGATGAAGGACTATTATGAAGGACTATCATGACAGAGAAGGACTATGATAAAGTCCCATGATAACGGAGACAGGTTCGAAAGAAAGAACTAGGACAAATGCAATGGCCAAAGGAGAATGACTATGGTAAAGGACAATGGGGAAGGAGAAATGAGTGGACAAAGGTGATGGCCTTTAATGAAGGACTGTAAAGAATGACTATGTGTTCTGCTTAACTCATGTTTGTTCAAAATGGCGCGGGCGCGCGATGCATTCTGGGAGCGATCGTAGCCATGTTGGATATTTACTTCACTCCGCAGTGAAAGGCTGCACACATTTTGCTGAAGTGTTAGATTGACAGTGCTGAGACAAACATGCTTTTTCAAAC
This sequence comes from Ambystoma mexicanum, assembly GCF_040938575.1. Lineage (NCBI taxonomy): Eukaryota > Metazoa > Chordata > Amphibia > Caudata > Ambystomatidae > Ambystoma > Ambystoma mexicanum. The sequence continues at coordinate 278,586,142 of NC_090933.1, read as the reverse complement.
TTGGTATGCAGTCAAGGCCCTTTCTGCTGGGAAAAGCTAACGTTGTTATGACTTGCTACTGTTCTCCGTGGAGCATGTTTTTAGAGCAGGGAGGCACTGCGTTCCTTGGAGGGAGCTCTCGATTGACCCAGTTGGCAACCGACGGCTGTTCCTCAACTGCGCAGGTGCAATTCCAGAAGGTTCGAGAATTAACTCCCCTTTTGTGGAGTTCCTATATATGTGGAAACCTGGAGGGGTCAGGTGAGACTTCACCCAGAGAAGGCCGCTCCGTCTGGCCTTCCTGTGAGCTGTAGCACTCTCTTCCTGGCTGCCCCCCGGAGTTTTCCAGCCGCTTCTGGATGAGATGAGGACAAGAATTACGCTCACGGTGATGTATTTCTTTTGACTTCTTTACTTCTTCTGCGATCTATGTCCATGTTAGTTTTATGAGTTATTCCTATGTACTTGCAATTTTTGAATAAATAGCCGTAAAGAGCTGATTATCTTCTAAAGAGTGCGTGGCTGTGAGTTATTGGGCCTGATTATGAGTCCGGCGGTAACCGAGGCGGTAAAACCGCCTGGTTACCGCCGGACTAATATTACCATTCCGCCTCCATGATTCCCAGCATTACCGGGGCATTACATCCCGGTTTTCTGGGAATCACGGAGGCGGAATGGTGTTAATCCCCATTCCCATTAAGTCCTGTGGGACTCAATGGGAATGGGATCATGGAAACACCGGCAGCATCTCGTAATGCTGCCGGTGTTTCCTCGTCAAACCTGGCGGGAACATCACCTCCCGCCTGCAGGAGTCGGGATCAGGCGGCCCAGAAACAACAGTGGCGGCGGGTTTACCGCCACCGTTATTTACGGACAGCCTGATTTGTAATGAGGCCCATTGTGTCTGTCTGTTTATGGGTTGAAGTATTTGCTCTATAATTGCATTGGTGATTTATGGTTGTTCCGTGCACTTTTCAGAGGGGAGCAATACATTATGGCGCTGTGAGCAGGGTTATTTGTGATGAAGTGTTCCAAATATTCCAGCATCTGTTTGAACGTAGAGAGGCTTCGGTTATCTTGCAAACGAAAGTAAGTTGGCAGTAAGTGTTGAACTGTGTTAAGATGCTTTTTTTTTCCTGCTGGTGTGTGCGTGCTTGTGGGAGTGATTGCAGAGAAAAGAAAAAAAATAGATATGAAGAGGTTTTGTACCATTTTGCAGTAATGACTAGTTTGTTCAGGAAAAAGAGTGTTCCCGCTGGCAGTGAATGCTCTGATGTTGTCATTCCAGCCTGGACTAACAGTCCATATGATAAATTGGCTCAGGCATGGGCCTGTGGTGCCGGGCTAAGTGAGACTTGGGATCAAGGATTGGGGGATGTCGATCTGGCTGATGTAATTGCATGCTTGCAACAAGTTTCAGTAGAACGTGGTAAAGAATGTGTGGCATTGGGCAGGCGAGGTTGGGTTCTTTTGCATGCTTATAGGAAAATACATCAGAGATAAATGGATATGAAAAATGAGGTTTTGCGATTAGAGAGAGAGCTGGCTGCAGAACGGCAGACTGCGTTAATGCAGCAGATTCAAATGAAACTGTTTAAAGATAAAGCCGACACATATCAGGCGGTGGCCGAGAGGGCAGCAGTCAATAAGTATAGGAAAAGACAGGGAGGGGTCAACAAAAGAAAGGTGGCAACTGTAATCACTACCGCTGGCGCAGACTGGGATCCAGACAAATGGGATGGGGATATTTTTGATTCCACCAGTCTAGAAAGTAGGTCTGCAGAAGAGTCTGACCCCAAACCAGAGGTAAAACAGAAAACAGTGGCGGTGAAGCCTGTTAGAAGGCGGCAAGCCGGACCACACCTGCAGAATCCTGGTGGTGGTATGGTGGATTTAACCACTTTGGAAGATTACACACAACAGGAGGTTGGGGAAATTGTTACCCGTTTGAGGCAAAAATCAGGGGAAGCTTTATTGACATGGATGGTGAGATTGCTAGATGGGGGTGCTGCAGGGTTGTTGGTAGATTCTACTGATTCACCACGTGTTTTACCCCCGTCAATTGACACCAATGTACAGGAGGTCTTAAGAGCAGGACCGTCCCCTGTTGCAAATGGTCAAGATACGCAGGTGTCTTTGTTGCACCTGATAGCCCAAGCATGTAACCGTAAATACCCCATTACCACAGACTGGCCTAGGGAAGAAACAAAGTGGTATACATTGAGAGAAGCAATTCAAAAGGTCAGAGAGCATGCTATGAAAGAGGAGATTCACATAGATGCTCCTAATCACATGGGAGCCGTGCCACTCTCAGTTTCAACTAATAACATGGAAACCTGCAGATTTGGGAGAGTGGTACAAGAGCGATAACAATCCACGGGAGAGAGAGGGGTGCAGTGAGAGAAGAACTGAAGGCAGGCGGCAAGATAGCAGAGACTCCCGAGTGTCCCGAAAAGACATGTTTTTGGCTTTGTTAAAAGATGGTGTGCCACATGAAGAAATTGATGGCATTGAAACCAGAGTAATGTATGAATTATACAAAAAGCGATGACTTGAAGCAAAAGAGCGCTATAAACAGGTTAAGAAACAAGTAGTCACCACACCACAGGGGGATGCCTCACCTTCTGCTCCCCCTGCAGAAGAACAAGATGAAGGGCCTATGGGGACACCTTCCTCGTACCAGCCGACATACGCTGATTTGAGAAAGGTGGTGAGTGCAATGCTAGAGGCGGAGTCATGTCACACTCATTCGAAGTTTGACTAGGGCTTCGGCCAAGCTACGGCAGTGTCTGCCAGCATAAAAGTGGATAGACGGCCTCATGTTGATGTTAAGATTTTTTGGGGGCCAGGAAATACACAAGGGGTGCGAGCATTGATAGACACCGGGGCGGAGGCCTCTTTCATTCATGGTAATCCGACACGATTTAAAGGCAAACAGTTTACGATCACAGGTTTAGGGGGAAAGGAGACCCCCGCAGTGCAAACGCAAGTGGAGATGAAAATAGGCAATTTAAAGAGGCAGAAATACCAAGTGTTGATTGTCCCGATACCTGAGTATATAATTGGCTTTGACATTTTGGAAGGACTAACCTTGGGACTTGGCGGTAAAACATACCAGTTTGGGGTGAGTGCACTGATTTGTACCCCCATTACTGTAGGCAAATTGAAGATGCCCCCTGTGCAAGTGCCAATAGCAACCAAGCGGGTAGCAATGAAACAATACTGCATTCCTGGGGGGCACAAGGACATTTCTGACACCATCAAAGAGTACGTGGAGGCGGGTGTATTACGCCCTATTACCACATCATGGAACAATCCGCTCTGGCACATTAAAAAGGGGGATGGGTCATGGAGGATGACGGTGGATTACAGGGAGTTGAATAAACATACTCCTCCCATAGTGCCCGCAGTCCCAGATGCCATTACCTTGATTGAGAATGTCCAAAAGTTCGAGGGGACTTGGTATGCAGTGATTGATTTAGCCAATGCATTTTTCTCCGTGCCAATTGCTGAAGAGTTTCGAGAGCAGTTTGCATTTACGTGTGGTGGACGTCAGTACACTTTCACGAGACTACCCATGGGGTACATGCACAGTCCGACTATCTGTCAGCGGCTGGTGGCAGAGCACTTAGACAAGATACCGTGTAAACCTGACGTACAAATCTCTCATTACATTGATGACATTTTGATTCAGGGCAAGGATGAGCACAGCATGCAAAGTCAGTTAGATGTCATTATAGAAGGATTGAAAAAGGAAGGGTGGGAGATTAATCCGAGTAAAATTCAAGGTCCAGCTGAAACAGTGATATTTTTAGGGATTCAGTGGCATCATGGGCATCGAGAAATGGTGCCTAAAGCTCGACAGAAAATACTTGAATTCACCACTCCAATGAACAAAAAGCAAGCTCAGCAGTTTATAGGACTGTTTGGGTTTTGGAGACAGCACATTCTGCATTTAGGGCAGATATTGGCCCCCCTCTACAAGGTGACACGAAAGAAATATGAGTTTCAGTGGGGGGAAGAGCAGCAGAGAGCCTTTGAGATGGCGAAAGACATCGTGCAGGAGGTGCTTGATTTATGGCCCTTGAAGGAAGGCGAAGTGGAATTAAATGTGTCTGTGCAGGACAATTATGCTAACTGGAGTGTGTGGCAGAAACAAGACAGGAAACGTAAGTTGCCCGATGCTGGTAACTCATATACTCCGTTTGAGAAACAATTGCTGGCATGTTATTGGGCTCTTATTGATACTGAGCAAATGACGGTGGGCCATGATGTATTGATGAGGCCAGAAATACCAATCATGCAATGGGTACTGAGCTCTCCTAAAACACATAGAATAGGACATACTCAAGAAGCCAGCATAATTAAATGGAAATGGTACATTCAAGACAGAGCCAAATCAGGAAAGGGTGGAGTGGCAAAATTACATGAGCAAGTAGCCAGCATACCGCTCTCAGATTACATACCACCGGAAGTGCCTGAAAAAATGTGAGTCTCCCGTGAAATGGGGAGTACCTTACAGCGATTTGACCGTGGAACAAACAGAGCATGCTTGGTTCACGGATGGTTCAGCCCGATATGTGGGAACTGAGCCGTACTGGAAAGCAGTGTCATACAATCTCAAAACCAAAAAGATGTTGACAACGACAGGGAAAGGAAAGAGCAGTCAGTTCGCAGAACTTTTCGCAGTTTACCAAGCATTGAAACAAGAGACCCCTGGTCAATGTTATGTGTACACAGATTCATGCTCAGTGGCGAATGGATTGGCAGTGTGGTTGCCAACTTGGCAAAAGAATGGATGGAAGATTCATTCAAAAGAGTTGTGGGGAAAAGAACTGTGGCAAGATATTGCAGAAATGTTGTTACAAAGTGAAGTCACTGTATATCATGTAGACGCGCATTGTGCCACAGATTCATTAGAACGTTGGTTTAATTCTGTTGCAGATGAACACACCAAGATTGCCTCAGTGGATGCAGAGGCTCGGGAGGACGATATGGAGGGTTTGGCCAAATGGGCCCATCAGAAATGTGGGCACCTTGGAGAAAAGGCTACTATCAGGTGGGCACAAGCTTGAGGCATCAATCTTCCTTTAGAATGAGTGAAAACCATTATTTTGCAGTGTCCGGTGTGCCAACACCAATTGCATAGACCTATACCTCAAATTGTTCAAGGCACATTGAGAAGAGGAAAATTACCAGGTCAAATTTGGCAGATTGATTATATCGGTCCTATGCCAATCAGCAGAGGTTGTCAGTATGCATGCACTATTGTAGATACATACTTGGGATATTTGATGGTTTTGCCGTGCAAACGTGCAACCCAATTGCACACCATCAGATTGTTAGATCAGATCATATTACATTATGGAGTGCCTTTGCAGATTCAAAGTGATAATGGGTCACATTTCAAAGGCAAATTAGTGCAGTAGTTTTGTCAGGAAAAGAGCATTGAGTGGGCATATCATATTCCCTACCACTCAGCTGCAGCAGGGCTAATTGAACGAATGAATGGGTTACTGAAAGAACAGTTGCGCAAATCTGGAGATGGCAGTTTGGCAGGCTGGTGTGATCGTGTGTTTCATGCGGTGCAAGTATTGAACAATAGGCCTGTGTATGAACATGAAACTCCTTTGATGCGATTAATGACTCCTACTTTGCAGGTTCAACCCAATTCAGTCAGAGAAACACTGTTATACTGGGAAATTACACCAGGTTCTTTGGCTCCCTATCGAGCAACTCCAGAGTCAGCAGGGGTAGTCTTGCATTCTAAGATTAGATCCAAGAGGAATAGTTGTCATTGAAACAGGGATTGGAGTACAGATTCACCCAGAGCATATGGGATGGATTGCCCCTAGATCTGGCCTAGCATTGAAGGGAGTTCAAGTGTTGGGAGGGGTAATTGATGGTGATTACCAAGGCGAGATTAAAGTCATCCTAATGAATAGTGGGGATCAATTGTTATCAATCCACAAGGGTGATCGAGTGGGCCAATTGATAGTCATTCCTATTAAGTTGTCCTTGATTAAGAAAGGGGAGCCTCCTACAGTGTTAACTACACGTGGGGATCGCGGTTTTGGCTCTTCAGACAGCATGGTACCGGGTGCAAAGGTGTGGGTAGAACAGCCAAGTTGTCCACCAGTGCCAGCAGATGTCATTGCATCAGGCAAAGATCAAGTGGTTTTAGTAATGGAGCATGGTAGAATGAAATGGCAATATGTTCCCACAGACAAATGTTACCTAAGAGAGTGATGTACAACACTGATATCTCTATTCTGGGTTTGCTTTGTAGATCCTGGTTCTGGTTGGTCTGACTGTGGCACTAAATGGACTCCATTTGGACGGGTTAAGAAGTCTTCTGTCACCAGCAACAAATGTCACCCTATTGAAATAACTAGACATTTGATAGATCAGCAGCACTAATCAAGTGGTCATAGCCATTGAAGAACAGTCTTCACGCCACGGTACATATTATGCATATTTTAATGTATTGTTGCATGCTAGGACTTAGTATTGTTAGTCCTAGTATATGATGGAATTTACAGCATTGTACATTCGCCACTTGTAATATTGAACAAGTAAACAGTGTGCATAAAAAAGAATGTGAGGACATCTGGTACCATGTATCAGATTGTCCAGCAAATTAAAGGGATGTAAATGGACATATTGTGATGTTTGGATACACTCGAACGATACAGAAGTGCCATACGCATAAGTAGCACTACGTGTAGAAAATGTTTGGTAAAATAACTTTGTTTTTCGACCGCTGCTGTTATCATCATATTGTTCAAACTTATGCTACTCTTAATAGAATTTTGATTATGTTGTCAGAAGATGACTTGCAGAATTTTACACACGTAACCACCTTTACTAACAGGGTCCTTTTACATAGCTAAAGATGGCCGCCACATTTCTCGAACATCGGGTTAGTCCGTTGTTGATTTCTACCCCCAGAATCTAGCCCACCAAATACTAGGCTGTTTGAACGCGGTCCCTCGTTTCCATGGGCACCGTGCAAACAACGAGCAGAGAGAAGCACAACTGGATGTACATAGAGGCTGAACAGGTGCGCGCTATGTATAGAATACTGTACACGTTTTTGACCGTGTGATCAATGATCTTGAATACTCACTAGCACCACACTGTCCTCCACAGAAAGCATTCATACTTACGAGCTCCCAGATCTATCTGCTCCCGTTCTTCCTGCAACGTTAGATGCAACACAGAGGAATCCTGCACGTCCGCCGTACATTGAACCCTGCCGCAACATACCTGCGTGCTGTACTGCATGAATTATAGCAGGTATATGGTCATTTCCTCACTAATGAACGCATTATTGTACTTGTGAATAGATATTTAGTCACACACAGTGACCCGTACATTAACATTGCTATCCACAGAGATTACCGGAAGTATTGAAGTACCTTTCTGTACCAAGAAAACACCTAAATCGAGGTCTTGCCACTGCAAGCATGTCCACTTGGACTTATTTTTCGCCATAGATGGCTTTTCTGCTACAACATTAAACCTCAATAGGTTAGTACTTTTTTATGTAAAATATCCTCTTTGTGGAAAAAACCCTTCTTTGGTGTGTAGTTTGTATTTACCATGCTTAACAGTAAACCTACACTGGTTGAATATGCCCTTAAAATCGAATAGGTTTCATTTGTTGAATTGATTTTTAGAAGCCTTCATTATAGCTTCCATTTTTAGATTACTATTGATATTCTATTTGGTTGGATTCCCATTAGAGGTGCACGGGATTATACTAGACAGTGTTTTGAATTTTAAAAAACGTGGCCAGCTAGTTACTCTGATCAAACTAAATTGAATGTTTGCACTGTTTAACACACTACATGTAGATACTTAATTTGAATGAAGTAATGCTGCTTGTTGTTTATTTGGTTGACGAACTTACAAGTATACCTTCTGTTGATTTTTTCCCTAAATGCATTTTGACTAGACAGTAGATCCACAGAGGCTTCTGAAGAAGAGGTATCACCTCGAAACGCGTCAAGCCATTGAGAGTGGAATTTCCATCAACTTTTGATTATGTTGACATTATAATGTTGTTATGCAATTTCTCCTGTCTTCACTACATTTTTATGTATAAATAAATAGGTGCTCACTTCATCCCTGAACACCTAAAATACAAAAACCATTGTTCCTCTGTTCGATGTTATAAATTTTGTCGAATCAATTCTCTAAAGAGTGCTTAAAAACGAATATTGCTAACTATATCCTTAAGAATCTACGCCCTTGTTGCGTAGTCCAAGAGTGTGCAGGGGACGGGAGGACTCCAACCTTCGGTCCTCTTCCCTTGCTCTTATTTGCTATAGGGTTTTTGTGCAAAAACCCTCTTTTCCTCCTCTGCCCCTCATAAAAGTATCGACACCACTCCTTGTGGTTTTCAAAATAATATTTTCAAACATCTCCTCTATTTGGGTGTGCACTCACTCCACCACTATACCAGCAAAAAATGTCACATCTGTGCCAGTGATCAAGGGGATACTGATAGTGATGAATAATGTTGTCCCCAAGCAACCCTATGCCAGTGCCGACAAGCCCGCCAGACGGAAGACATGGATCCGTGAATTGCGACAAACACATCAGGAGCAAGTGAAAACAACCTTGATGCCAGTTGCGCAGGAGCCCTTTGTAGGATGGAGAAAACACTGTCCTATGATTACTCAAGAAGAAAATATGTGGACCTATTTAGCACAGCAAGTACTGAATATATCACACTTTTGTTTGTCTGATGTGCCCAATGCTGAAGCTTTATTGACTATATGTTTAGTAGCGGTGCCGACACCTGTTCCGGTTTTAAAGCATATTTTCGGTGTCACACATAATGATTCTTTAGTTCAAGACTCAGACATTAGACAATCTTTTTCAGTCTACGAGTATTGCCGATTCTGCCAAGAAACCGACAAGAAGTGGAGAAATTTGACACGTGTGATCACGTACAACGTAACCCAAGGTGATGTGTGTTATATTATGACGTGGAAAGCACAAGAAATTGGTAAATGCAGACAGATAGAGTTGACCGATCAATACAATCATACCACATTCGAGAGGAGACTGTGTTCACGAATGTCACGCAAATGCACCCGTGTAAATAACACTATGTCTTGCAATCGTACAGTGATAACTGCTAGTCATTTGAATCATGTGAAACTTCCAACAGGATGGCTCTTTTCATGTGATAACATTACATATACTTATATTCCAGCTAACATTTCTGGAGGTCCATGTGCTTTGACTCAATTAGGACTAATGATGTTCCCTTTACACTCAGCGATAACTCGAGGTAGAAGGTCAACCTTTTAATCTATGGGACTATCTCCTGACTGTGATTCACATGTACATTTGCTATCAGAAGTTGAGGTTTTAGCATTAACCCTTTCATTAGTAGGTGTTTGGGCTTTAGCTGCTGGAGGTTACAAATCTTTGATGAAATTAGCGTGTTTACTAGTTAAAAGTCTTAACCATACTGTGCAAGCTTTAGAAGAATTACTGCTTGATAGTCAAGTTATTAGAAAAGCTACTTTGCAGAACAGAGCTGCTGTTGATTACTTATTGCTGAAATATAATTTAGGGTGTAATGCCTTTGAAGGTATGTGTTGCTTCAATTTGAGTGACCACTCACGATCCATTGAAAGTCATATTCGAGGTTTGAGGGATCTCATTTCTCAAGTGTCTCAAGATCAAAACAGAAACTGGTGGGATTGGTTATTTTCATGGATACCCGATATTGGGGGTACACTACGTTATATTTTTGCTTGCATTTTTATTATTCTGTCTATTATAATTGCTTGTTGTTGCTGTCTTCTATGTATTCCCAATTTAGTTTTAACATTTCGTAGGTTTCAGAGACCAGTTCCAGTGCCAGCTGGCTACGGAAGATAAATATCCAAAGGGGGGAAGTATTCTGCTTAATTCATGTTTGGATCAAAATGTCGTGGGCGCGCAATGCATTCTGGGAGCGCTCAGAGCCATGTTGGATATTTACTTCCCTCCGCAGTGAAAGGCTGCACACATTTTGCTGAAGTGTTAGATTCTGTCAAGACTTGATGGTCGTGTAGGCGATGATACCTCTGTCCCCAAGTTCCACTCGAACAAACAGTCAATATACTGTCCGAGCAGCCCTTGAGGCCACAGGTGGTGAATGTCGTCAGCCGGAACCAGGAATGCCGGAAGATGTTTCCCCTGACCACTGTAATGCAAACACGCGGATTAGATAACAATTACACCCTGTGCACAATCCTAAATGTTTACCTCTAAGGAGCTTACCCTGAGTGGTTGTCTGGAATGTGATGCAGGGTGTCTGTCTGAGGGGCCGGCAGGGTTGACGACAAGGTTTCAGCCTGGCAAAGCACTTGAAGGATAAAATCACCACCTGATACGGAACCTGGTACTGTGAGCCAAACTAGATGGCACGTGATGCAGAGAGCTGAGTTCAAACCAAAGGATAATCCAATTGCAGTCCAGGAGAAAAGCCAAGGTCGGGTCCAGGGGGAGCGGTTCAAGACAAAGTACCAAACAAGGGAAATCCAAGAGGCAGTCCGTGGGAGTAGCCGAGTTCAAAACCAGGAAGAAGCAGGTCCAGGCGAGGTACAAGAGAGGAAGCGGTTCGGAATCCAAAGGAAAAATCCAAGATCAAGGACAGCAGCGTCCGTAGTCCAACCAAGATCAGCTGTGAAGCGTGGATGGAAGTTCGCGCGTCACTTTTGAACGCTCGCTCCAGTGATCACGTGACTCACACACGTGATTGGCGTACACGCAATTGGACGCGTGGAGGAAGAACGTCCAAGCGTCGGCAGCGGAGACGCGGAATGCTCATGGCGCGTCTCCACGACAACCGCCAATGCAGGAATGGAGAGCGAGGCATAAACCAGCGTCGCAGAGTTCGGCCAGCCCCTTGTCGGCAAACCTGAAGGCGAGAATGTGCATTGGTGCGTGTGGTGTCTTGTTGTGTACTATGATTCTGCCGTATAATGATTGAATTACGGGATGCAATACGGGATGCAATAGGAGGGCTTGTGGATGTGGATGGGGGCGTGACAGATTCACAGTGCTGAGACAAACATGCTTTTTCAAACTTGGTATACAGTCAAGGCCATTTCTGCTGGGAAAAGCTAACGTTGTTATGACTTGCTACTGTTCTCTGTGGAGCATGTTTTTAGAGCAGGGAGGCCCTGCGTTCCTTGGGGGGAGCTCTCGATTGACCCAGCTGGCAACCGACGGCTGTTCCTCAACTGCGCAGGTGCAATTCCAGAAGGTTCAAGAATTAACTCCCCTTTTGTGGAGTTCCCATATATGCGGAAACCCGGAGGGGTCAGGTGAGACTTCAGCCAGAGAAGGACGCTCCGTCTGGCCTTCCTGTGAGCTGTAGCACTCTCTTCCTGGCTGCCCCCCGGAGTCTTCCAGCCGCTTCTGGACGAGATGAGGACAAGAATTACGCTCACGGTGATGTATTTCTTTTGACTTCTTTACTTCTTCTGCGGTCTATGTCCATGTTAGTTTTATGAGTTATTGCTATGCACTTGCAATTTTTGAATAAATAGCCGTAAAGAGCTGATTATCTTCTCTAGAGTGTGTGGCTGTGAGTTATTGTGTCTGTCTGTTTATGGGTTGAAGTATTTGCTCTATAATTGCATTGGTGATTTATGGTTGTTCCGTGCACTTTTCAGAGGAGAGCAATACACTATGTTAAAGGAGAAGAACAATTAAAAAGGAATATGAAGAATATAGAGGACATTGAGAAAGTACTAAGATGATGGAGAAGAACTAGGACAAATAACCATGATAAAGGAGAAGCACTGGGATAAAAGACAATGATAATGGAGAGACTTAAATGGAGGACTACAATGAAGGGGATCGACTAGGAATTAGGACAAAGGACTACGCGGAAGGAGATCAACTATGGCAAAGGACTGTGATGAAGGACTATTACACCACAGCGAAACCAAGAAAAGTGGAAAAGGATTATAATGAAGACTATGACAAAGGAGGAGGACTATAATGAAGGAATTTGATGAAGGTGTAGGACTATAACAAATTATAAGGGCTAGGGTGAAGAACTATAATGAAGGAAAATAATTAGGATGAAGGACTATGGTGACAAAGGTATATGATGAAGGAATATGACAAAAGAATGGGAGGAAGGACTATAAAGAAGATAAAGAACTATGATGAAAGAAAAAAAGAAAACAACAATAATGGAGCATGACCAGGACAAAAGATAAGGACTATGGCTAAAGGGTCGGATGAATCACTATGACAAAGGCCTATCAGGAAGATTAGAGACAATGACAATGTAGTATGGTGTAGAGCTATGGCAAAGTACTAGGATAAAGGACTAGAACTAAGGATAATGATGAATGGAAGGGCTAGGATGAAGGCTATGATAAAGGAGGAGGACTATGACACAGTACTAAAATGAACAACTATGGTGAAGGAGAAGCGATATGACAAAGAAACAAGACAAAGGACTATAAAGATGTTGAAATACTATGGTCTACAGCCACCACCTTTTCCCGAATGTCTGCCCAGATGGCATTATTGCGCTGCTTGGTGGTCTTCCTTTGCTGTGACCCATAAAGTTCCTCAGAATGGGACACCACCTGCTCCGCTAGGACGGCCAGCTCCTGATGACTGAATTTGGGTTTTCGCACCGCATATCAGGAACCTTAGACTTGGCCTTACCTGCAGACATGATTGTGCTTGCATCTGGGGATGGATGGCACTCCTAAAGGTTGATTTTCAATGAATTGTGTTTTTAAAGTTGGCCTCTGCCGTACTTTATTTTCGTGCGATGATGTTATTTTATTCAGATGGAATTACTGTTACCGCCAATGGCGGGTGTGCACTTCTGCCAAGTTGTAATATGGTGGTGATTCCTCCACATACAACAGCATTAACGGTAATTCCGCAGTGGTGGAAAGGCCTGCCGTATTACCACCAAAAATGTAATTAGCCCCAAAGAGCCATAACGAGCAACTCTGTAATAATCCTTGGTCCTATTCCATCCTTTTCTTCAAATAACTGTAATGAAATGCTATGATGAAAGAGAAGGACAAGGATTAAGAGCTTTGATAAATGAGAAGGCTAGGACAAAGGTCTACGAGAACAAAAGAAAGGTGATGGAAAAAGGGGAAGGACTATGATAAAGGACTATAAGGAAAAGGGCAAGTGCCCAGGCAAAGCAGAAGTACTATTACACAGGACTGTGATGGAGCAGGAATAGAAAGAAGGTCTATGATGAAGGAGAAGGACTAGAAGGAAGGACTATGAAAATGGCAAAGTATTATGATGAAAGAAAAGGACTATGATGAAGAGGAAGACCAGGACAAAAGAGAATGACAATGTTGGTACTATTTATGGATCTGGGTAATTGGGGGTTGGTGGTGTCTTTTAGCACAATTGATGATGACATGCTGGAAGGGGATCTACTAAAGCATTTTACGGGCCTCTGTAGCAGGCCGTGTAAGGGTCAGGCTTCTTACCTCAGAAGATGATTTAAAACATTAGATGCAATTAATCAGCCATCAGAAGATAACAGCTCATATTATAACAGTCACATGATGATCCGGTGCAGTCCTTCAGCTTGCATGTTCTTTGAGCTTGGCCCATTCTTTATGGAGCTGATAACAATGCATACCAATAAATGCAAAATAAATTAAACTGAAAAGCCAAAACGATTGGCTTTGCCAATGCTTGTTTTCTTTGTCACAGTTCCCGTGGATACAGATTGGGAAAATGCTTGTGGGGTACTTTTTTGTGCATCCTAGATCTTGAGTGCTCTGCTAGTGTTTTATGTATTCCCATATCTTTCTCAAGTTGTATATTTTTTTATATTGGATCTGTGACATTTGGCCACATTGGACAATTTACCAGATTTGTCCTCTGATGTTTACTTATGTGAGGACAGGCTCCCTTTGTCAAATGAGAAATTATATCCTACCTCCTATTGCAATGAATATATGTATATTGCCCTACGCCAAGCTGCTTGTAAGTCACTTGCGAAGAAATCCGTGTTGCAAGGTCCTGACCTTAAATCAATATTAGCCGCCATTTTAGGTAAATCTGCCATTTTAGGTTTGCTTTGAAAAGTCACCCTGTGAGTTAAAATGGTGGACGATGTCATTCCGAAATACAACATGGCCGTCTTGACCTCTGCATGTAATTAATATATAACTTGCCTGCAGGCCGCTTGTTGAGGTCGTGAACTGAGACCTTGTCCTTCGTTGACCTGTGTGTAAAGGATTACTTGTGCAATGAAACTAATCCGCGAGCATATGTTAAGAACAATGTATTCAAATACTGAACTAGAACACTTGTTTAACTACATTGTATTAATGTTCGAAAAGACTTGTATGAAGAATCCCAGAACACAAAGTTGCTGTGTAGGCTTGTTGATATATGTATTAAAAGCAAACCAGTTACATGTGGATATGCGAACTCGGCAGGAACCCTAGATCAGTAATGTATTAGAGGAATATTAACCCGAAGTAGGGTTGGACATCGTGTTCGCAAATAGTATAAAAGAGCAATGAATTCTAATGTACAGCGTCTCTCACTGAACACACTGAACCACGCTGGAGTTCGTTGTGTTGTTCTGAGGGCCGATAGCTATCTGTTTCTTTTCTTGGAAAACTGAATTCAGTATAAAATAAACAGGGTAATTCATAGAATTTCGCAGAAAAGTGTCGCAAGCGGCTGGCGCAGAGTGTCCGCGTGCGATTGTCTGCGGCAGGCGCGTGCGCCAAAACCGATTTCCGCGCACAGCGTATTCATGGATTTCACGCTCCCAAACCAGCCGTGGCGCAGAGTATCGCAGCGACCCTGCAGCAGCGCCAGTAACGCCCCCAAGAACGCCCTCGCGCAAGGAAAAGCCATCAAAATAGCTAAATCATCGCAAAGGGCTGCGCTAACCCTGGACCAGTTTACAAGGCTGTCAAACAAGGAACGCAAAGCGGGTAACGTTCATATCAGGGGTACGCAGGAAGTTTTACATGCGATTAGCCAGGGTACGTGTATGACAGGGGTACGCGTGAAGTTAAACACGCGATTAGCCAGGGTACGTGTATTACAGGGGTATGCGGGAATTTTCACACGCGATTTGGCTGGTTACATGTATGACAGGGGTACGCGTGAAGTTTTACACGCGATTAGCCAGGGTACGTGTATTACAGGGGTGCGCGGGAATAATCACACGCGATTTGGCTGGGTACGTGTATTACAGGGGTGCGCGGGAATTATCACACACGATTTGGCTGGGTACGTGCATTACAGGGGTGCGCGGGAATAATCACACGTGATTAGGCTGGGTGGGTCCTCACAGGTGTTCCCTGTACACCCTCCACGGCCCCTGCAGGCAGCCCATAAAACAGGGGACTACCCTGCACACCTGCTCATGTCTCCCACCCCCCACTCCCCCCAGCAGTGTGGGGCACCCTCCACCAGGCCCCCACCCATGTCTCCCACCACCCCCACCCCCCAGCCACCATGGGCAGCCCCCACCAGGCCCCCACCCATGTCTCCCACCCACCCCCACCCCCCAGCCACCATGGGCAGCCCCCACCAGGCCCCCACTCATGTCTCCCACCCACCCCCACCCCCAGCCACCATGGGCAGCCTCCACCAGGCCCCCACTCATGTCTCCCACCCACCCCCAATGCCCAGCCACCGTGGGCAGCCTCCACCAGGCCCCCACTCATGTCTCCCACCACCCCCACCCCCCAGCAGTGTGGGGCACCCTCCACCAGGCCCCCACCCATGTCTCCCACCACCCCCACCCCCCAGCCACCATGGGCATCCCCCACCAGGCCCCCACTCATGTCCCCTATCACCCCCACCCCCCAGCAGTGCAGGGGCAGCCTCCACCAGGCCCCCACTCATGTCTCCCACCACCCCCACCCCCAGCCACCATGGGCAGCCTCCACCAGGCCCCCACTCATGTCTCCCACCACCCCCAACCCCCCAGCAGTGTGGGGCACACTCCACCAGGCCCCCACCCATGTCCCCCATCACCCCCACCCCCCAGCCACCATGGGCAGCACCCACCAGGCCCCCACTCATGTCTCCCACCACCCCCACCCCCCCAGCAGTGTGGGGCACCCTCCACCAGGCCCCCACCCATGTCTCCCACCACCCCCACCCCCCAGCCACCATGGGCAGCCCCCACCAGGCCCCCACTCATGTCTCCCACCCACCCCCACCCCCCAGCCACCATGGGCAGCCTCCGCCAGGCCCCCACTCATGTCTCCAAACACCCCCACCCCCCCAGCAGTGTGGGGCACCCTCCACCAGGCCCCCACCCATGTCTCCCACCCACCCCCCCAGCCACCATGGGCAGCCTCCACCAGGCCCCCACTCATGTCTCCAAACACCCCCACCCCCCCAGCAGTGTGGGGCACCCTCCACCAGGCCCCCACCCATGTCTCCCACCACGCCCACCCCCCAGCCACCATGGGCAGCTTCCACCAGGCCCCCACTCATGTCCCCTATCACCCCCACCCCCCAGCCACCATGGGCAGCCCCCACCATGCCCCCACACATGTCTCGCACCACCCCACCCCCCCAGCAGTGTGGGGCAGCCTCCACCAGGCCCCCTTTCATGTCTCCCACCACCCCCATCCCCCAGCCACCATGGGCAGCCTCCACCAGGCCCCCACTCATGTCTCCCACCCACCCCCACCCCCCAGCCACCATGGGCAGCCTCCACCAGGCCCCCACACATGTCTCCCACCACCCCCACCCCCCAGCCACCATGGGCATCCCCCACCAGGCCCCCACTCATGTCCCCTATCACCCCCACCCCCATCCACCATGGGCAGCCCCCACCAGGCCCCCACTCATGTCTCCCACCCACCCCCACACCCCAGCCACCATGGGCAGCCTCCGCCAGGCCCCCACTCATGTCTCCCACCACCCCCACCCCCCCAGCA
Organism: Ambystoma mexicanum; assembly: GCF_040938575.1. Lineage (NCBI taxonomy): Eukaryota > Metazoa > Chordata > Amphibia > Caudata > Ambystomatidae > Ambystoma > Ambystoma mexicanum. Next base: position 278,569,214 of record NC_090933.1, on the reverse strand, counting down.
GTGTGGTGCACCCTCTACCAGGCCCCCACCCATGTCTCCCACCACCCCCACCCCCCAGCCACCATGGGCATCCCCCACCAGGCACCCACTCATGTCTACCACCCACCCCCACCCACCAGCCACCATGGGCAGCCTCCACCAGCCCCCACTCATGTCTCCAAACACCCCCACCCCCCCAGCAGTGTGGGGCACCCTCCACCAGGCCCCCACCCATGTCTCCCACCACGCCCACCCCCCAGCCACCATGGGCAGCCTCCACCAGGCCCCCACTCATGTCTCCCACCCACCCCCACCCCCCAGCCACCACGGGCAGCCTCCTCCAGGCCCCCACTCATGTCTCCAAACACCCCCACCCCCCCAGCAGTGTGGGGCACCCTCCACCAGGCTCCCACCCATGTCTCCCACCACGCCCACCCCCCAGCCACCATGGGCAGCCTCCACCAGGCCCCCACTCATGTCCCCTATCACCCCCACCCCCCAGCCACCATGGGCAGCCCCCACCAGGCCCCTACTCATGTCTCCCACCCCCCCACCCCCCAGCCGTGTGGGGCAGCCTCCACCAGGCCCCCACTCATGTCTCCCACCACCCGCACCCCCCAGCCACCATGGGCAGCCTCCACCAGGCCCCCACTCATGTCTCCCACCCACCCCCACCCCCCAGCCACCATGGGCAGCCTCCACCAGGCCCCCACTCATGTCTCCCACCACCCCCACCCCCTAGCAGTGTGGGGCACCGTCCACCAGGCCCCCACCCATGTCTCCCACCACCCCCACCCCCCAGCCACCATGGGCAGCCTCCACCAGGCCCCAACTCATGTCCCCTATCACCCCCACCCCCCAGCCACCATGGGCAGCCCCCACCAGGCCCCCACTCATGTCTCCCACCACCCCCACCCCCCCAGCAGTGTGGGGCAGCCTCCACCAGGCCCCCACTCATGTCTCCCACCACCCCCACCCCCCAGCCACCATGGGCAGCCTCCACCAGACACCCACTCATGTCTCCCACCCACCCCCCAGCCACCATGGGCAGCCTCTACCAGGCCCCCACTCATGTCTCCCACCACCCCCACCCACCAGCCACCATGGGCAGACCCCACCAGGCCCCCACTCATGTCCCCTATCACCCCCACCCCCCAGCCACCATGGGCAGCCTCCACCAGGCCTCCACTCATGTCTCCCACCCCACCACCCCCCAGCAGTGTGGGGCACCCTCCACCAGGCCCCCACCCATGTCTCCCACCACCCCCACCCCCCAGCCACCATGGGCATCCCCCACCAGGCCCCCACTCATGTCTCCCACCCCCCCACCCCCCCAGCAGTGTGGGGCACCCTCCACCAGGCCCCCACCCATGTCTCCCACCACCCCCAGCCACCATGGGCATCCCCCACCAGGCCCCCACTCATGTCTCCCACCCACCCCCACCCCCCAGCCACCATGGGCAGCCTCCACCAGGCCCCCACTCATGTCTCCCACCACCCCCCAGCAGTGTGGGGCACCCTCCACCAGGCCCCCACCCATGTCTCCCACCACCCCACCCCCCAGCCACCATGGGCAGCCTCCACCAGGCCCCCACTCATGTCCCCTATCACCCCCACCCCCCAGCCACCATGGGCAGCCCCCACCAGGCCCCCACTCATGTCTCCCACCACCCCCCCAGCAGTGTGGGGCACCCTCCACCAGGCCCCCACCCATGTCTCCCACCACCCCCAGCCACCATGGGCATCCCCCAGCAGGCCCCCACTCATGTCCCCTATCACCCCCAGCCCCCATCCACCATGGGCAGCCCCCACCAGGCCCCCACATGTCTACCAACCACCCCCACCCCCCAGCCACCATGGGCAGCCTCCACAAGGCCCCCACTCATGTCTCCCACCACCCCCACCCCCCAGCAGTGTGGGGCACCCTCCACCAGGCCCCCACCCATGTCTCCCACCACCCCCACCCCCATCCACCATGGGCAGCCCCCACCAGGCCCCCACTCATGTCTAACACCCACCCCCACCCCCCAGCCACCATGGGCAGCCTCCACCAGGCCCCCACTCATGTCTCCCACCACCCCCACCCTCCAGCAGTGTGGGGCACCCTCCACCAGGCCCCCACCCATGTCTCCCACCACCCCCACCCCCCAGCCACCATGGGCAGCCTCCACCAGGCCCCCACCCATGTCCCCTATCACCCCCACCCCCCAGCCACCATGGGGAGCCCCCACCAGGCCCCCACTCATGTCTCCCACCACCCCCACCCCCCCAGCAGTGTGGGGCAACCTCCACCAGGCCCCCACTCATGTCTCCCACCACCCCCACCCCCCAGCCACCATGGGCAGCCTCCACCAGGCACCCACTCATGTCTCCCACCCACCCCCACCCCCCAGCCACCATGGGCAGCCTCTACCAGGCCCCCACTCATGTCTCCCACCACCCCCACCCACCAGCCACCATGGGCAGACCCCACCAGGCCCCCACTCATGTCCCCTATCACCCCCACCCCCCAGCCACCATGGGCAGCCTCCACCAGGCCTCCACTCATGTCTCCCACCCCCCCACCCCCCCAGCAGTGTGGGGCACCCTCCACCAGGCCCCCACCCATGTCTCCCACCACCCCCACCCCCCAGCCACCATGGGCATCCCCCACCAGGCCCCCACTCATGTCTCCCACCACCCCCACCCCCCCAGCAGTGTGGGGCACCCTCCACCAGGCCCCCACCCATGTCTCCCACCACCCCCAGCCACCATGGGCATCCCCCACCAGGCCCCCACTCATGTCCCCTATCACCCCCATCCACCATGGGCAGCCCCCACCAGGCCCCCACTCATGTCTCCCACCCACCCCCACCCCCCAGCCACCATGGGCAGCCTCCACCAGGCCCCCACTCATGTCTCCCACCACCCCCCAGCAGTGTGGGGCACCCTCCACCAGGCCCCCACCCATGTCTCCCACCACCCCCACCCCCCAGCCACCATGGACAGCCTCCACCAGGCCCCCACTCATGTCCCCTATCACCCCCACCCCCCAGCCACCATGGGCAGCCCCCACCAGGCCCCCACTCATGTCTCCCACCACCTCCACCCCCCCAGCAGTATGGGGCACCCTCCACCAGGCCCCCACCCATGTCTCCCACCACCCCCACCCCCCAGCCACCATGGGCATCCCCCAGCAGGCCCCCACTCATGTCCCCTATCACCCCCACCCCCCATCCACCATGGGCAGCCCCCACCAGGCCCCCACTCATGTCTACCAACCGCCCCCACCCCCCAGCCACCATGGGCAGCCTCCACCAGGCTCCCACTCATGTCTCCCACCACCCCCACCCCCCAGCAGTGTGGGGCACCCTCCACCAGGCCCCCACCCATGTCTCCCACCACCCACACCCCCCAGCCACCATGGGCATCCCCCACCAGGCCCCCACTCACGTCCCCTATCACCCCCACCCCCCATCCACCATGGGCAGCCCCCACCAGGCCCCCACTCATGTCTAACACCCACCCCCACCCCCCAGCCACCATGGGCAGCCTCCACCAGGCCCCCACTCATGTCTCCCACCACCCCCACCCCCCAGCAGTGTGGGGCACCCTCCACCAGGCCCCCACCCATGTCTCCCACCACCCCCACCCCCCAGCCACCATGGGCAGCCTCCACCAGGCCCCCACTCATGTCCCCTATCACCCCCACCCCCCAGCCACCACGGGCAGCCCCCACCAGGCCCCCACTCATGTCTCCCACCACCCCCACCCCCCAGCAGTGTGGGGCAGCCTACACCAGGCCCCCACTCATGTCTCCCACCACCCCCACCCCCCAGCCACCATGGGCAGCCTCCACCAGGCACCCACCCATGTCTCCCACCCGCCCCCACCCCCCAGCCACCATGGGCAGCCTCTACCAGGCCCCCACTCATGTCTCCCACCACCCCCACCCACCAGCCACCATGGGCAGACCCCACCAGGCCCCCACTCATGTCCCCTATCACCCCCACCCCCCAGCCACCATGGGCAGCCTCCACCAGGCCTCCACTCATGTCTCCCACCCCCCCCCACCCCCCCAGCAGTGTGGGGCACCCTCCACCAGGCCCCCACCCATGTCTCCCACCACCCCCACCCCCCAGCCACCACGGGCATCCCCCACCAGGCCCCCACTCATGTCTCCCACCACCCCCACCCCCCCAGCAGTGTGGGGCACCCTCCACCAGGCCCCCACCCATGTCTCCCACCACCCCCAGCCACCATGGGCATCCCCCACCAGGCCCCCACTCATGTCCCCTATCACCCCCATCCACCATGGGCAGCCCCCACCAGGCCCCCACTCATGTCTCCCACCCACCCCCACCCCCCAGCCACCATGGGCAGCCTCCACCAGGCCCCCACTCATGTCTCCCACCACCCCCCAGCAGTGTGGGGCACCCTCCACCAGGCCCCCACCCATGTCTCCCACCACCCCCACCCCCCAGCCACCATGGGCAGCCTCCACCAGGCCCCCACACATGTCCCCTATCACCCCCACCCCCCAGCCACCATGGGCAGCCCCCACCAGGCCCCCTCTCATGTCTCCCACCACCCCCCCAGCAGTGTGGGGCACCCTGCACCAGGCCCCCACCCATGTCTCCCACCACCCCCACCCCCAGCCACCATGGGCATCCCCCACCAGGCCCCCACTCATGTCCTCTATCACCCCCACCCCCCATCCACCATGGGCAGCCCCCACCAGGCCCCCACTCATGTCTACCAACCACCCCCACCCCCCAGCCACCATGGGCAGCCTCCACCAGGCCCCCACTCATGTCTCCCACCACCCCCACCCCCCAGCAGTGTGGGGCACCCTCCACCAGGCCCCCACCCATGTCTCCCACCACCCCCACCCCCCAGCCACCATGGGCAGCCTCCACCAGGCCCCGACTCATGTCTCCCACCACCCCCACCCCCCCAGCAGTGTGGGGCACCCTCCACCAGGCCCCCACCCATGTCTCCCACCACCCCCACCCCCCAGCCACCATGGGCATCCCCCACCAGGCCCCCACTCATGTCCCCTATCACCCCCACCCCCCAGCAGTGCAGGGGCAGCCTCCACCAGGCCCCCACTCATGTCTCCCACCACCCCCACCCCCAGCCACCATGGGCAGCCTCCACCAGGCCCCCACTCATGTCTCCCACCACCCCCACCCCCCCAGCAGTGTGGGGCACACTCCACCAGGCCCCCACCCATGTCCCCCATCACCCCCACCCCCCAGCCACCATGGGCAGCACCCACCAGGCCCCCACTCATGTCTCCCACCACCCCCACCCCTCCAGCAGTGTGGGGCACCCTGCACGAGGCCCCCACCGATGTCTCCCACCACCCCCACCCCCCAGCCACCATGGGCAGCCCCCACCAGGCCCCCACTCATGTCTAACACCCACCCCCACCCCCAGCCACCATGGGCAGCCTCCACCAGGCCCCCACTCATGTCTCCCAACACCCCCACTCACCAGCCACCATGGGCAGCCCCCACCAGGCCCCCACTCATGTCTCCCACCACCCCCACCCCCCCAGCAGTGTGGGGCACCCTCCACCAGGCCCCCACACATGTCTCCCACCACCCCCACCCCCCAGCCACCATGGGCATCCCCCACCAGCCCCCCACTCATGTCCCCTATCACCCCCACCCCCATCCACCATGGGCAGCCCCCACCAGGCCCCCACTCATGTCTCCCACCCACCCCCACCCCCAGCCACCATGGGCAGCCTCCACCAGGCCCCCACTCATGTCTCCCACCACCCCCACCCCCCAGCAGTGTGGTGCACCCTCCACCAGGCTCCCACCCATGTCTCCCACCACCCCCACCCCCCAGCCACCATGGGCAGCCTCCACCAGGCCCCCACTCATGTCTCCCACCACCCCCACCCCCCAGCAGTTTGGTGCACCCTCCACCAGGCCCCCACCCATGTCTCCCACCACCCCCACCCCCAGCCACCATGGGCACCCCCACCACCCCCACCCCCAGCCACCATGGGCACCCCCCACCAGGCCCCCACTCATGTCTCCCACCCACCCCCACCCCCCAGTCACCATGGGCAGCCTCCACCAGGCCCCCACTCATGTCTCCCACCCACCCCCACCCGCCAGCCACCATGGGCAGCCTCCACCAGGCCCCCACACATGTCTCCCACCACCCCAACCCCCCAGCCACCGTGGGCATCCCCCACCAGGCCCCCACTCATGTCCCCTATCACCCCCACCCCATCCACCATCTGCAGCCCCCACCAGGCCCCCACTCATGTCTCCCACCCACCCCCACCCCCCAGCCACCATGGGCAGCCTCCACCAGGCCCCCACTCATGTCTCCCACCACCCCCACCCCCCCAGCAGTGTGGTGCACCCTCCACCAGGCCCCCACCCATGTCTCCCACCACCCCCACCCCCCAGCCACCATGGGCAGCCTCCACCAGGCCCCCACTCATGTCCCCTATCACCCCCACCCCCCAGCCACCATGGGCAGCCCCCACCAGGCCCCTACTCATGTCTCCCACCACCCCCACCCCCCCAGCAGTGTGGGGCAGCCTCCACCAGGCCCCCACTCATGTCCCCTATCACCCCCACCCCCCAGCCACCATGGGCACCCCCACCACCCCCACCCCCAGCCACCATGGGCAGCCTCCACCAGGCCCCCACTCATGTCTCCCATCCACCCCCACCCCCCAGTCACCATGGGCAGCCTCCACCAGGCCCCCACTCATGTCTCCCACCCCCCCCACCCCCCCAGCAGTGTGGGGCACCCTCCACCAGGCCCCCACCCATGTCTCCCACCACCCCCACCCCCCCAGCAGTGTGGGGCAGCCTCCACCAGGCCCCACTCATGTCCCCTATCACCCCCACCCCCCAGCCACCATGGGCAGCCCCCACCAGGCCCCCACTCATGTCTCCCACCACCCCACCCCCCCAGCAGTGTGGGGCAGTCTCCACCAGGCCCCCACTCATGTCTCCCACCACCCCCACCCCCCAGCCACCATGGGCAGCCTCCACCAGGCCCCCACTCATGTCTCCCACCCACCCCCACCCCCCAGCCACCATGGGCATCCTCCACCAGGCCCCCACTCATGTCTCCCACCACCCCCACCCCCCCAGCAGTGTGGGGCACCCTCCACCAGGCCCCCACCCATGTCTCCCATGACCGCCACCCTCCAGCCACCATGGGCAGCCTCCAGCAGGCCCCCACTCATGTCCCCTATCACCCCCACCCCCCAGCCACCATGGGCAGCCCCCACCAGGCCCCCACTCATGTCTCCCACCACCCCACCCCCCCAGCAGTGTGGGGCAGCCTCCACCAGGCCCCCACTCATGTCTCCCACCACCCCACCCCCCAGCCACCATGGGCAGCCTCCACCAGGCCTCCACCAGGCCTCCACTCATGTCTCCCACCCACCCCCACCCCCAGCCACCATGGGCAGCCTCCACCAGTCCCCCACTCATGTCTCCCACCACCCCCACCCCCCAGCCACCATGGGCAGCCTCCACCAGGCCCCCACTCATGTCCCCTATCACCCCCACCCCCCAGCCACCATGGGCAGCCCCCACCAGGCCCCTACTCATGTCTCCCACCACCCCCACCCCCCCAGCAGTGTGGGGCAGCCTCCACCAGGCCCCCACTCATGTCCCCTATCACCCCCACCCCCCAGCCACCATGGGCATACCCCACCAGGCCCCCACTCATGTCCCCTATCACCCCCATCCACCATGGGCAGCCCCCACCAGGCCCCCACTCATGTCTCCCACCCACCCCCACCCCCCAGCCACCATGGGCAGCCTCCACCAGGCCCCACTCATGTCTCCCACCACCCCCACCCCCCAGCAGTGTGGGGCACCCTCCATCAGGCCCCCACCCATGTCTCCCACCACCCCCAACCCCCAGCCACCATGGGCAGCCTCCACCAGGCCCCCACTCATGTCCCCTATCACCCCCACCCCCCAGCCACCATGGGCAGCCCCCACCAGGCCCCCACATGTCTCCCACAACCCCCCCCGGCAGTGTGGGGCACCCTCCACCAGGCCCCCACTCATGTCTCCCACCACCCCCACCCCCCCAGCAGTGTGGGGCACCCTCCACCAGGCCCCCACTCTTGTCTCCCACCACCCCCACCCCCCAGCCACCATGGGCAGCCTCCACCAGGCCCCCACTCATGTCTCCCACCACCCCCACCCCCCAGCAGTGTGGGGCACCCTCCATCAGGCCCCCACCCATGTCTCCCACCACTCCCACCCCCCAGCCACCATGGGCATCCCCCACCAGGGCCCCACTCATGTCCCCTATCACCCCCACCCCCCATCCACCATGGGCAGCCCCCACCAGGCCCCCACTCATGTCTCCCACCCACCCCCACCCCCCAGTCACCATGGGCAGCCTCCACCAGGCCCCCACTCATGTCTCCCACCACCCCCACCCCCCCCAGCAGTGTGGGGCACCCTCCACCAGGCCCCCACCCATGTCTCCCACCACCCCCACCCCCCCAGCAGTGTGGGGCAGCCTCCACCAGGCCCCACTCATGTCCCCTATCACCCCCACCCCCCAGCCACCATGGGCAGCCCCCACCAGGCCCCCACTCATGTCTCCCACCACCCCACCCCCCCAGCAGTGTGGGGCAGTCTCCACCAGGCCCCCACTCATGTCTCCCACCACCCCCACCCCCCAGCCACCATGGGCAGCCTCCACCAGGCCCCCACTCATGTCTCCCACCCACCCCCACCCCCCAGCCACCATGGGCAGCCTCCACCAGGCCCCCACTCATGTCTCCCACCACCCCCACCCCCCCAGCAGTGTGGGGCACCCTCCACCAGGCCCCCACCCATGTCTCCCACGACCCCCACCCTCCAGCCACCATGGGCAGCCTCCAGCAGGCCCCCACTCATGTCCCCTATCACCCCCACCCCCCAGCCACCATGGGCAGCCCCCACCAGGCCCCCACTCATGTCTCCCACCACCCCACCCCCCCAGCAGTGTGGGGCAGCCTCCACCAGGCCCCCACTCATGTCTCCCACCACCCCCACCCCCCAGCCACCATGGGCAGCCTCCACCAGGCCTCCACCAGGCCTCCACTCATGTCTCCCACCCACCCCCACCCCCAGCCACCATGGGCAGCCTCCACCAGGCCCCCACTCATGTCTCCCACCACCCCCACCCACCAGCCACCATGGGCAGCCCCCACCAGGTCCCCACTCATGTCCCCTATCACCCCCACCCCCCAGCCACCATGGCAGCCTCCACCAGGCCCCCACTCATGTCTCCCACCAATCCCACCCCCCCAGCAGTGTGGGGCACCCTCCACCAGGCCCCCACCCATGTCTCCCACCACTCCCACCCCCCAGCCACCATGGGCATCCCCCACCAGGCCCCCACTCATGTCTCCCACCACCCCCACCCCCCCAGCAGTGTGGGGCACCCTCCACCAGGCCCCCACCCATGTCGTCCACCACCCCCACTCCCCAGCCACCATGGGCATCCCCCACCAGGGCCCCACTCATGTCACCTATCACCCCCACCCCCCAGCAGTGCAGGGGCAGCCTCCACCAGGTCCCCACTCATGTCTCCCACCACCCCCCAGCCACCATGGCCAGCCTCCACCAGGCCCCCACTCATGTCCCCTATCGCCCCCACCCCCCATCCACCATGGGCAGCCCCCACCAGGCCCCCACTCATGTCTCCCACCCACCCCCACCCCCCAGCCACCATGGGCAGCCTCCACCAGGCCCCCACTCATGTCTCCCACCACCCCCACCCCCCCAGCAGTGTGGGGCACTCTCCACCAGGCCCCCACCCATGTCTCCCACCACCCCCACCACCCAGCCACCATGGGCAGCCTCCACCAGGCCCCCACTCATGTCCCCTATCACCCCCACCCCCCAGCCACCATGGGCAGCCCCCACCAGACCCTCACTCATGTCTCCCACCACCCCCACCCCCCCAGCAGTGTGGGGCACCCTCCACCAGGCCCCCACCCATGTCTCCCACCACCCCCACCCCCAGCCACCATGGGCAGCCTCCACCAGGCCCCCACTCATGTCCCAAATCACCCCCACCCCCCATCCACCATGGGCAGCCCCCACCAGGCCCCCACTCATGTCTACCACCCACCCCCACCCCCAGCCACCATGGGCAGCCTCCACCAGGCCCCCACTCATGTCTCCCACCACCTCCACCCCCCCAGCAGTGTGGGGCACCCTCCACCAGGCCCCCACCCATGTCTCCCACCCTCCCACCCCCCAGCCACCATGGGCATCCCCCACCAGGCCCCCACTCATGTCCCCTATCACCCCCACCCCCCAGCCACCATGGGCAGCCTCCACCAGGCCCCCACTCATGTCTCCCACCCACCCCCACCCCCCAGCAGTGTGGGGCACCCTCCACCAGGCCCCCACCCATGTCTCCCACCACCTCCACCCCCCAGCCACCATGGGCAGCCCCCACCAGGCCCCCACACATGTCTCCCACCCACCCCCACCCCCCAGCCACCATGGGCAGCCTCCACCAGGCCCCCACTCATGTCTCCCATCACCCACACCCACCAGCCACCATGGGCAGCCCCCACCAGGCCCCCACTCATGTCCCCTATCACCCCCACCCCCCAGCCACCATGGGCAGCCTCCACCAGGCCCCCACTCATGTCTCCCACCACCCCCACCCCCCAGCAGTGTGGGGAACCCTCCACCAGGCCCCCACCCATGTCTCCCACCACCCCCACCCCCCAGCCACCATGGGCATCCCCCACCAGGCCCCCACTCATGTCCCCTATCACCCCCACCCCCATCCACCATGGGCAGCCCCCACCAGGCCCCCACTCATGTCTCCCACCCACCCCCACCCCCCAGCCACCATGGGCAGCCCCCACCAGGCCCCCACTCATGTCTCCCACCCACCCCCACCCCCCTGCCACCATGGGCAGCCTCCACCAGGCCCCCACTCATGTCTCCCACCACCCCCACCCCCAGCCACCATGGGCAGCCTCCACCAGTCCCCCACTCATGTCTCCCACCACCCCCACCCCCCAGCCACCATGGGCAGCCTCCACCAGGCCCCCACTCATGTCCCCTATCACCCCCACCCCCCAGCCACCATGGGCAGCCCCCACCAGGCCCCTACTCATGTCTCCCACCACCCCCACCCCCCCAGCAGTGTGGGGCAGCCTCCACCAGGCCCCCACTCATGTCCCCTATCACCCCCACCCCCCAGCCACCATGGGCATACCCCACCAGGCCCCCACTCATGTCCCCTATCACCCCCATCCACCATGGGCAGCCCCCACCAGGCCCCCACTCATGTCTCCCACCCACCCCCACCCCCCAGCCACCATGGGCAGCCTCCACCAGGCCCCACTCATGTCTCCCACCACCCCCACCCCCCAGCAGTGTGGGGCACCCTCCATCAGGCCCCCACCCATGTCTCCCACCACCCCCAACCCCCAGCCACCATGGGCAGCCTCCACCAGGCCCCCACTCATGTCCCCTATCGCCCCCACCCCCCAGCCACCATGGGCAGCCCCCACCAGGCCCCCACATGTCTCCCAAAACCCCCCCCGGCAGTGTGGGGCACCCTCCACCAGGCCCCCACCCATGTCTCCCACCACCCCCACCCCCCAGCCACCATGGGCAACCCCCACCAGGCCCCCACTCAGGTCTACCACCCACCCCCACCCCCCAGCCACCATGGGCAGCCTCCACCAGGCCCCCACTCATGTCTCCCACCACCCCCACCCCCCAGCAGTGTGGGGCACCCTCCACCAGGCCCCCACCCATGTCTCCCACCACTCCCACCCCCCAGCCACCATGGGCATCCCCCACCAGGGCCCGACTCATGTCCCCTATCACCCCCACCCCCCATCCACCATGGGCAGCCCCCACCAGGCCCCCACTCATGTCTCCCACCCACCCCCACCCCCCAGTCACCATGGGCAGCCTCCACCAGGCCCCCACTCATGTCTCCCACCACCCCCACCCCCCCCAGCAGTGTGGGGCACCCTCCACCAGGCCCCCACCCATGTCTCCCACCACCCCCACCCCCCCAGCAGTATGGGGCAGCCTCCACCAGGCCCCACTCATGTCCCCTATCACCCCCACCCCCCAGCCACCATGGGCAGCCCCCACCAGGCCCCCACTCATGTCTCCCACCACCCCACCCCCCCAGCAGTGTGGGGCAGTCTCCACCAGGCCCCCACTCATGTCTCCCACCACCCCCACCCCCCAGCCACCATGGGCAGCCTCCACCAGGCCCCCACTCATGTCTCCCACCCACCCCCACCCCCCAGCCACCATGGGCAGCCTCCACCAGGCCCCCACTCATGTCTCCCACCACCCCCACCCCCCCAGCAGTGTGGGGCACCCTCCACCAGGCCCCCACCCATGTCTCCCACGACCCCCACCCTCCAGCCACCATGGGCAGCCTCCAGCAGGCCCCCACTCATGTCCCCTATCACCCCCACCCCCCAGCCACCATGGGCAGCCCCCACCAGGCCCCCACTCATGTCTCCCACCACCCCACCCCCCCAGCAGTGTGGGGCAGCCTCCACCAGGCCCCCACTCATGTCTCCCACCACCCCCACCCCCCAGCCACCATGGGCAGCCTCCACCAGGCCTCCACCAGGCCTCCACTCATGTCTCCCACCCACCCCCACCCCCAGCCACCATGGGCAGCCTCCACCAGGCCCCCACTCATGTCTCCCACCACCCCCACCCACCAGCCACCATGGGCAGCCCCCACCAGGCCCCCACTCATGTCCCCTATCACCCCCACCCCCCAGCCACCATGGCAGCCTCCACCAGGCCCCCACTCATGTCTCCCACCAATCCCACCCCCCCAGCAGTGTGGGGCACCCTCCACCAGGCCCCCACCCATGTCTCCCACCACTCCCACCCCCCAGCCACCATGGGCATCCCCCACCAGGCCCCCACTCATGTCTCCCACCACCCCCACCCCCCCAGCAGTGTGGGGCACCCTCCACCAGGCCCCCACCCATGTCGTCCACCACCCCCACTCCCCAGCCACCATGGGCATCCCCCACCAGGGCCCCACTCATGTCACCTATCACCCCCACCCCCCAGCAGTGCAGGGGCAGCCTCCACCAGGTCCCCACTCATGTCTCCCACCACCCCCCAGCCACCATGGCCAGCCTCCACCAGGCCCCCACTCATGTCCCCTATCGCCCCCACCCCCCATCCACCATGGGCAGCCCCCACCAGGCCCCCACTCATGTCTCCCACCCACCCCCACCCCCCAGCCACCATGGGCAGCCTCCACCAGGCCCCCACTCATGTCTCCCACCACCCCCACCCCCCCAGCAGTGTGGGGCACTCTCCACCAGGCCCCCACCCATGTCTCCCACCACCCCCACCACCCAGCCACCATGGGCAGCCTCCACCAGGCCCCCACTCATGTCCCCTATCACCCCCACCCCCCAGCCACCATGGGCAGCCCCCACCAGACCCTCACTCATGTCTCCCACCACCCCCACCCCCCCAGCAGTGTGGGGCACCCTCCACCAGGCCCCCACCCATGTCTCCCACCACCCCCACCCCCAGCCACCATGGGCAGCCTCCACCAGGCCCCCACTCATGTCCCAAATCACCCCCACCCCCCATCCACCATGGGCAGCCCCCACCAGGCCCCCACTCATGTCTACCACCCACCCCCACCCCCAGCCACCATGGGCAGCCTCCACCAGGCCCCCACTCATGTCTCCCACCACCTCCACCCCCCCAGCAGTGTGGGGCACCCTCCACCAGGCCCCCACCCATGTCTCCCACCCTCCCACCCCCCAGCCACCATGGGCATCCCCCACCAGGCCCCCACTCATGTCCCCTATCACCCCCACCCCCCAGCCACCATGGGCAGCCTCCACCAGGCCCCCACTCATGTCTCCCACCCACCCCCACCCCCCAGCAGTGTGGGGCACCCTCCACCAGGCCCCCACCCATGTCTCCCACCACCTCCACCCCCCAGCCACCATGGGCAGCCCCCACCAGGCCCCCACACATGTCTCCCACCCACCCCCACCCCCCAGCCACCATGGGCAGCCTCCACCAGGCCCCCACTCATGTCTCCCATCACCCACACCCACCAGCCACCATGGGCAGCCCCCACCAGGCCCCCACTCATGTCCCCTATCACCCCCACCCCCCAGCCACCATGGGCAGCCTCCACCAGGCCCCCACTCATGTCTCCCACCACCCCCACCCCCCAGCAGTGTGGGGAACCCTCCACCAGGCCCCCACCCATGTCTCCCACCACCCCCACCCCCCAGCCACCATGGGCATCCCCCACCAGGCCCCCACTCATGTCCCCTATCACCCCCACCCCCATCCACCATGGGCAGCCCCCACCAGGCCCCCACTCATGTCTCCCACCCACCCCCACCCCCCAGCCACCATGGGCAGCCCCCACCAGGCCCCCACTCATGTCTCCCACCCACCCCCACCCCCCTGCCACCATGGGCAGCCTCCACCAGGCCCCCACTCATGTCTCCCACCACCCCCACCCCCCCCAGCAGTGTGGGGCACTCTCCACCAGGCCCCCACCCATGTCTCCCACCACCCCCACCACCCAGCCACCATGGGCAGCCTCCACAAGGCCCCCACTCATGTCCCCTATCACCCCCACCCCCCAGCCACCATGGGCAGCCCCCACCAGACCCTCACTCATGTCTCCCACCACCCCCACCCCCCCAGCAGTGTGGGGCACCCTCCACCAGGCCCCCACCCATGTCTCCCACCACCCCCACCCCCAGCCACCATGGGCAGCCTCCACCAGGCCCCCACTCATGTCCCAAATCACCCCCACCCCCCATCCACCATGGGCAGCCCCCACCAGGCCCCCACTCATGTCTACCACCCACCCCCACCCCCCAGCCACCATGGGCAGCCTCCACCAGGCCCCCACTCATGTCTCCCACCACCTCCACCCCCCCAGCAGTGTGGGGCACCCTCCACCAGGCCCCCACCCATGTCTCCCACCCCCCCACCCCCCAGCCACCATGGGCATCCCCCACCAGGCCCCCACTCATGTCCCCTATCACCCCCACCCCCCAGCCACCATGGGCAGCCTCCACCAGGCCCCCACTCATGTCTCCCACCCACCCCCACCCCCCAGCAGTGTGGGGCACCCTCCACCAGGCCCCCACCCATGTCTCCCACCACCTCCACCCCCCAGCCACCATGGGCAGCCCCCACCAGGCCCCCACACATGTCTCCCACCCACCCCCACCCCCCAGCCACCATGGGCAGCCTCCGCCAGGCCCCCACTCATGTCTCCCATCACCCACACCCACCAGCCACCATGGGCAGCCCCCACCAGGCCCCCACTCATGTCCCCCATCACCCCCACCCCCCAGCCACCATGGGCAGCCTCCACCAGGCCCCCACTCATGTCTCCCACCACCCCCACCCCCCAGCAGTGTGGGGAACCCTCCACCAGGCCCCCACCCATGTCTCCCACCACCCCCACCCCCAGCCACCATGGGCATCCCCCACCAGGCCCCCACTCATGTCCCCTATCACCCCCACCCCCATCCACCATGGGCAGCCCCCACCAGGCCCCCACTCATGTCTCCCACCCACCCCCACCCCCCAGCCACCATGGGCAGCCTCCACCAGGCCCCCACTCATGTCTCCCACCACCCCCACCCCCCAGCAGTGTGGGGCACCCTCCACCAGGCCCCCACTCATGTCTCCCACCACCCCCACCCCCCAGCCACCATGGGCATCCCCCACCAGGCCCCCACTCATGTCCCCTATCACCCCCACCCCCCATCCACCATGGGCAGCCCCCACCAGGCCCCCACTCATGTCTCCCACCCACCCCCACCCCCCAGCCACCATGGGAAGCCTCCACCAGGCCCCCACTCATGTCTCCCACCCACTCCCACCCCCCAGCCACCATGGGCAGCCTCCACCAGGCCCCCACTCATGTCCCCTATCACCCCCACCCCCCATCCACCATGGGCAGCCCCCACCAGGCCCCCACTCATGTCTACCAGCCACCCCCACCCCCCAGCCACCATGGGCACCCTCCACCAAGCCCCCACCCATGTCTCCCACCACCCCCACCCCCAGCCACCATGGGCAGCCTCCACCAGGCCCCCACTCATGTCCCCTATCACCCCCACCCCCTATCCACCATGGGCAGCCCCCACCAGGCCCCCACTCATGTTTACCACCCACCCCCACCCCCCAGCCACCATGGGCAGCCTCCACCAGGTCCCCACTCATGTCTCCCACCACCTCCACCCCCCCAGCAGTGTGGGGCACCCTCCACCAGGCCCCCACCCATGTCTCCTACCCCCCCACCCCCCAGCCACCATGGGCATCCCCCACCAGGCCCCCACTCATGTCCCCTATCACCCCCACCACCCAGCCACCATGGGCAGCCTCCACCAGGCCCCCACTCATGTCTCCCACCCCCCCACCCCCCAGCAGTGCAGGGGCACCCTCCACCAGGCCCCCACCCATGTCTCCCACCACACCCACCCCCAAGCCACCATGGGCAGCCTCCACCAGGCCCCCACTCATGTCCCCTATCACCCCCACCCCCCAGCCACCATGGGCAGCCCCCACCAGGCCCCCACTCATGTTTCCCACCACCCCCCCAGCAGTGTGGGGCAGCCTCCACCAGGCCCCCACTCATGTCTCCCACCACCCCCACCCCCTAGCCACCATGGGCAGCCTCCACCAGGCCCGCACTCATGTCTCCCACCCACCCCCACCCCCCAGCCACCATGGTCAGCCTCCACCAGGCCCCCACTCATGTCTCCCACCACCCCCACCCCCCCAGCAGTGTGGGGCACCCTCCACCAGGCCCCCACCCATGTCTCCCACCACCCCCACCCCCCAGCACCATGGGCAGCCTCCACCAGTCCCCCACTCATGTCCCCTATCACCCCCACCCCCCAGCCACCATGGGCAGCCCCCACCAGGCCCCCACTCATGTCTCCCACCACCCCCACCCCCCCAGCAGTGTTGGGCACCCTCCACCAGGCCCCCACCCATGTCTCCCACCACCCCCACCCCCCAGCCACCATGGGCAGCCCCCACCAGGCCCCCACTCATGTCTCCCACCCACCCCCAGCCACCATGGGCAGCCTCCACCAGGCCCCCACTCATGTCTCCCACCACCCCCACCCCCCAGCAGTGCAGGGGCACCCTCCACCAGGCCCCCACCCATGTCTCCCACCACCCCCACCCCCCAGCCACCATGGGCATCCCCCACCAGGCCCCCACTCATGTCCCCTATCACCCCCACCCCCCAGCAGTGCAGGGGCAGCCTCCACCAGGCCCCCACTCATGTCTCCCACCACCCCCACCCCCCAGCAGTGTGGGGAACCCTCCACCAGGCCCCCACCCATGTCCCCCATCACCCCCACCCCCCAGCCACCATGGGCAGCCCCCATTAGGCCCCCACTCATGTCTCCCACCCACCCCACCCCCCAGCCACCATGGGCAGCCTCCACCAGGCCCCCACTCATGTCTCCCACCACCCCCACCCCCCCAGCAGTGTGGGGCACCCTCCACCAGGCCCCCACTCTTGTCTCCCACCACCCCCACCCCCAGCCACCATGGGCAGCCTCCACCAGGCCCCCACTCATGTCTCCCACCCACCCCCACCCCCCAGCCACCATGGGCAGCCCCCACCAGGCCCCCACTCATGTCTCCCACGCACCCCCACCCCCCATCCACCATGGGCAGCCCCCACCAGGCCCCCACTCATGTCCCCCTGCCCACAGGCCCTGACAATCCTCAAGCATGGGCCTCATGGCCAGCCACCACAGCCCAAAGACACAACCAAGTATTACATGCGCCCATGATACTACTCCAATGGAAGCAATGTAAATCAACACGTGTCTCACACACACACAATGGTTGCAAGTGAACCTGAAAACCCATATCATGACATGCATGAAAACAATGAGATGAAACCACACATTGAAGAATGAAAAAATCCAAATAATGTATTAATAACAACAATAATGGCAAACAAAATTAAACAAAATACACAAGTAAAAAAAAACAAAATTAAGCTGGCTGTCCCTTTTCAAATTAAAATAAAAAAATGATAATCCAAAAAAATGTCTTCCAAAGTTCAACTCCATAAAAAGGAAATGAAGGGAAAAAAGAAATAGAAAACCATTGCTCCATGGGAAAAAATATTCATAGTAAAAAAAATTTCCAAATCCAAAGTCCAACTATGTACAAAGTATTCAGGGTCCATCATCCCAACAGAAGAAATGAAACCTACCAAAAACCTATCTAAAATGGCACTATATACAAAAGGTGGAGCAGTGTCCGTCGACTCCAAATAAAAATAAACTATAAAGGAAACCTATCACTAAATAACTATATACAATGGAGCCGGGCCAGTCCAGCGGCTCACTTAGTGGTGTTCCGGGCCAGGGCATCATCGAACTCCTCGTCTATGTCCCGGAGGCGGTCCTGTTCCATGGCCCTGAGGGTCCGCAGGGACGCCGACATGTTCACCTCCAACTCCCTGCGGATTGCCTCGAGGCACTCGGCCCGCCTCAGGGCCCTCCGCATGGAGTTCTCCGCCCTGACCATCGTGAGCCGTGCCTCTTCCGCCCGCCGCCGCTCCGCATCTATGGCGTGGCCCAACCGCTGCCACACGGAAGACACTTCCCGTCCAGGGTCCTCCTGCCCTCCGGCCGATGCCTGCCCCTCTGATGTTGAAGACCCCGAGCTATCGTGGCTCCCACCTACAGCCTCCTGCTGCTGCTGTCCATGTGCCCTGTCCGATGGTGCCTGCACATCCTCCTCCAGCTGGGGTGCAGTCGTTGATGTGGCCACCCCGGCGGGACGTCCGACTCCCGACTGTGGCAGGGATCCGTTGTCCACCAGCCTGGCCGCACGGTCGGAGGCAGCTCCACAGGGCACCCAGGTGACACATGGGTGGGAAGATGGCATGGAGGACGACTGGGGCATAGGGTGTTCCGTGGAGGAGGAGGTCGGAACAAGGTCCAGGAAACAGAGGAATCCAGCCCTGGTGAGCTGTCCCAGTGGGTCAACACAGTCAACGAGCCATGTGAGAAGACCTGCAGACTCATCATGAAAAGACTGCAGGTCAGCTCGCATGGCCCGTTGACGCAACGCCACTCCACCCTGGACAGGCTCAATCTGGTGCAGGATAGCCACATCCGCAGGGAGAGGAAGGCCAGGTGTTGTAAGCCAATCCCCTCCCTGAGAATGGGTCTGGAGGTAGGCATCCCCGCTGGTGCAAGATGATGCAGTGACAGGAGCAGGGACAGGATTGCACACAGGCACCTCCGCGGCGGCCTGTGCTGCCTCCTGTCCCAGATCCTGCACTGCACCACTAGCACCAGTGGAATCCCCACCTCCAGACCCCGCCTCTGTCGCTTGCACGGCCTCCTCCTCCTCCAAACCCCCAACCAACCTGGATGACTCTGTGCCATCTTCCTCCGTTGGGCCCTGTGGGGTCCCAGCTGCCCCTTCTGCTGCCGAGGAGTCCAACTCCAACCTCCGCCTCTTGGACCTCCCCTCGGCAGCTGCGGCCTGGGACACGGCACCGGACTCCTCACTCCCCGACGAGATCAGAACCTGGGAGGGGATCCGGGCCTTGCGTCTCTGGCTGGTGGTGCGACCCCTGCCGCTGTGCTCCACAGCACCTTCTCCGCCCTCTTCATCAGTTGACGCTGCAGACAGGGAGAAAGAAAACACAGGCATCAGGGCACTGTCCAATGGACTCATACACACATGACAGTCATACATGAGTGGCATTGGTAAACCTCAGACATGGCATCACAATCCCCAACACACATGTCATTTCAACTTGCACACATGAGCCATACCACAGCCATATTGCAACAGCCAGCACCATCCATTCACATACAACAGCATGAGCAGCCAAAGGTCATCCACACATCACATGCAACATAGGGAGTACACTACACATGCACACACACCACCAAACTTGCATGCATGTGTACACCTCCGCCAACTGTCGCAGTGTTCCGATCGACATCCATGTCACACCTGACAATCATTCCTCCACATCCTATGCCATGCAAGCCCACACACACAAGCACCATCCATGTGTCACACATGAGACCCCTCGCATGTGTCACCCTCACGGCCCTGTACACCCCCCCCTACTTGCCCACATAAAAATACATGTTCAACCTGCACACTCCTGGCACACCACACGCACAGCTTACAATCAGTATGCATGTACACTTACCGCTCGACTCCAGACGGGTCTGCCTCTCAAGGACCTGGACGTGGAGCGCTGGGGATATGCGTTCCAGGACCCTCATCTGATCTTCCGACAAGTGGCCCCGGTGCCCCTTAGCATCCGCTGCCTTCAGGAGGCGCCGGGCCTTGTTGAGGGTCCTGGACCTGAAGTCCTCCCAGCGCTTCCTGACACGTTCGTAGTCGCGGACTGCCACCTCCTCCGCGTTGATGGCAGTCACAATGTCCATCCAGATCTGAGTCCGTCCTTCCTTGTCGGCGTGCAACCTTCTGAAGAGGGCATCATACTGCCCCAGGACATGTTCCACCAGGACACCAACTTCGGTGGCAGTGAAGCTGGTGCCCCTCTGCCTCCTTGGCCGGGGGTTGCCACTGGTGCCAGATGTTGCAGTGCCCGACATGGCAACCCCAGAGGCAGGAGTGGGTGGGCAACTGGGTCCTGGGGCTGGGCTGTGGGGCGATGGAAAATCCGTTGGGAGTCTTCGGTTCCAGCAGGGGTGGTCACAGCAACAGCACCTCTGGCTGATGTGCAGGCAGCAAATGGCAGGGCACGTGGGCAGCAGGCAGTCAGGCAGCAGCAGATGGCAGGTGGGAGCGTGCTCAGGGCTCTGGTGGGCAGTAATTCGGCCTTCTGGGCAGGAGCGTGGTCTTCCGTGTGTGAACGCGTGGCCAGCTTGATACGGAGTGATTTTGCACGTGAAAATCCAGCACGTCTGCGTGTAATTCGAGGAAAGGCCCTTAGCGCGTCAGCACACGTCTGTACATTCATTGGCCCAAAGGCCACCAGCATATGCGCGTCTATGAAGTCACGTGCACGTTGAATATGGCACACGTTTGAAATGTTGCGTGTTAAAAAAATGAAAGACACGTCCGACTGTCAAAGCATGTAATTGGTGGAAATGGCCTTAGCGCGTACACGCAGAAGTGGCAAAGCGTGTAATTGGTGGAAATGGCCTTAGCATTGGTGGAAATGGCCTTAGCGCGTACACGTGGAAGTGATAAAGCGTGTAATTGGTGGAAATGGCGCTAGCGCGTACACGCGGAAGTGACGCTGGACGTGTGGGCCTGCATAAAAGGTACGTGTAGAACACCATTTCCTTGTACGTGCTTTTCGTGGAGAGCGAGTGGGTCAAATCCGTACTTCTTGTCGTTTCACACGCGATTTACTTCACAGCGTTTCAAGTTCGTACTCCCTGTTACCTCTAAAAGCTTTTTCTCTTTTTTCTCTTTTTCTGGTTTTCCTGGGCCTGTTCCCTCAAACAGCGTTCCCTTCTACTGTTGTCCTGTCTCCTCAGACAGAGTACAATTCTTCTTTTGGCGGGGGTGTTGCCAACGCGCACACGCGCTTCTTTTTCACACTCTTTTTCCTGGCAGACGGTGAGTCACGCACGTATCTAACATCTGTGCTTGCCCCGTGTGTAGCCTACCCCTTGAGAGGTCAATCTAGGCTGCATGTGACACGCATACGTTCATTCTTGTGTTACTGGGTGCCACAGCGTAGTGCAGGTTTTTTTTTCTGCACACGTGGTCTAGGAGGGGTTGCGTGCACGTCATCTCCCACTAGGGTACAATTAAAATCTGGTACCCAACCCCTTTGACCCCCAATTGCCCAGGACAATAGTTTACAGCCACTCCCATACGCACATTAACATCAGTGCCATGGTTGGGAGGCGAGGAATCTGTAAGGGTGGCAAAGGTGGGTGAGCCACAAGTGGTGGCCGTGGTGGATCCGGTAGGGGACGTGGTTGTTACTTGCAGGGTGACCCTGTCCCCCATGTGTGGAGAACCAGTCAAGGGCACCCATAACCCCCCCCCGCCCACCCTGGTTGAGGCTGATGTGGCTGACACCATCCATGTTCAGCCCTTGTTGGACCAGCCCATTGTGGCACCAGACCTGGCTGACTCCATGGCTGACTTCCAGGTCAGCAGGCCTATGACACGTGCGCCGGTGCACGTTGATGTCATCAGGCCACGTGGATCAGGGGCAGCAAGGTCATCTGCTGCCCCAAGTAGGCAGGGTGGAGAGTCTGCAGGGGCAGCTGCGGCTCCATCCACCCCAGCTCTCACACACCCAGCCAGGACAGTGTCGGCCCTAGTCCATCCTGCTGACATTCCCCCTGACACCATTACACTTGAGCCAATGCCTGCACCAACTCCCATGCTGAGTGTGCAATCCCACACTCCTGATACAGAGTCCACCAGGGCTCCTGCCCCTAGTGTCCAGAGCGGCGTAGGACACTCAGGATCACCACCACCATCCAAGCGGAAGAGGAAGAGTGCTCGTCCGGCACAGGCTGATGCCCCAGACACGGCTACACAGTCCGGCCCGTCGAGGAAGCCCAGCTTCACGGATGCCGAACTGAATGCACTTGTCGAGTATGTGTCCGCACATGATAACAAAATGGTAATTGTTGCAGGATCCAAGACCACACCTGCACAACGCCAGGCACACTGGCAGACCGTTGCGGACATCGTAAGTGCCCTTGGAATCGTGAGGCGCACAGCCAATGATTGCTATAAGCGCTGGAATGACCTAAAGCGCAGGGCAAAGAATAAGCTGGCCTCAAGTCATGCCGCAACTCTAGTGACTGGAGGTGGGTCTCCAGTAGAAGACATGGAACTCACTCCACATGAGTCAGTCGCTGGGACCTACGTCACAGAGGAACAGATCCAAGGCGTGGGTGATCTGCCTGATTATGAGGCATTGCCCGGTGAGTGCACATGCATGTGTGTGTCATCCATGTGCATGGTGTGTGTGAGGGCTTCTGTTTGTGTGCCAGGTGAGGGTGTGTGCGCCTGAGTCGTTTGGGTCACCCATGTGCTTCATGCAATACATTCTGCGCAGCAGCATTTGGCCATAGCAGTATCCCTTCTGCCAACAGTAGACATCTAGCCCAACAGCACGCCAGTTGCCCTTGAAGTGTCACCTTGCCACAACATTGTTGCTTATTTTTCTCTGTTCATTCAGGCAGATTGTTTGCATTCCACCACTTTTACTAGGCATTTCTCAGTCCTCTAGTCACATGTCTGACATGGTTATGATAAAGTGGAGTGACTTTGTTACCTGGATATCATTTTTTTTTAGACATGTCCCTGTGCAATCGGACCATTTTGGACTGGCAGCTCCAGGTGAAAAATCAGACCTGTTTGAATTAGAAAAGCTATTACATGAGGGAACTGGACTGAATGAATAAGTGCTGCCCTCCTCTCCATCTTCACTCAATAGCAATGGTACATGCCATCTGTGTGATGGCATGCGTATTTCACCTGGCAATCACAGGCCAATGTGTGATGCCACTGCCAGGCAGCATGCAGAAAATGTGTTCATCTTCCATCTTGGTGTCATCAGTGTGTGCCATTTGCCTCCCCTTCATACGCAGTGAGGGTGCATGCATGGGAGGGTTTCAGTCATGTGGGACATGTGTCAATCAAGTACTGGTTCTGTTGCTTCTCAGCCCTCATTGTGTGCCATGGTGCTAATGCCTGTTTCCATTTGTTTGCTTTTATGTCTTTGCAGGGGAAGACGCACCTGATACTGCTGGGGTTGTGGAGATGGTGCAGACCCAGGAGGGGTCTGAGGGCCGACCGACCACCAGTGAGGGACGTGGTGTGGTGGTGGGTGAGAACCCACAACTGGTGCAGGTCGTGCTCTCAAGGGGTGTCTCTGGCTGCACCTCCCCCAAGCTGTACTCAGGTGTTGATTCGGATGATGAGACCTACGTGCCGTCGCAGGTGAGTGTTCCTGGGAGGGATTCTGTTCTGTCCCACCCACCTGCACCAGGGTCAGAACCCTCAATGGGGATGTCAGTGTTGGCAGCTACGCCTTTGGCGGTTACGGATGCAGGGTCACACTCCGCGACATCTGATCCTGTTCCTGGGCCAGCAGATCAGAGGGGGAATGCAGTCCTGCAGCCTCAGGCAGTGCCGGCACAGCAAGGCGCAGTTCGCCTTGCCCCAGACAGGTGTGGGGCCCGCCGACATTGTGGCCGTACGCCACCTGGCAATACCGCATGGGAGCAATCCATTTATGGTATGGCAACCCAACAGGCAGCATCATCAGAGATGATGGCTCAGGCCATGGATAGGGTGGCCACTTCCATTGTCCCCCCCCGAAAGGCTGATGGAGCGACTACAGCAGGCAACCGACTCCATCTGCCAGTCACACAGGGAGGACATGTTGGCGTCCAACAGGGACAGGCGGGCGGCACTGGCGACTCTGCAGGAAGCCATCTCCATAGAGTCCCAGGGCCACAGGGAAGCCCTGAGGCTGGAACTCCTTCACCTCAGGACGACTCTTGTTGAGCATGAGGCTTCAACAAACCGAAGGACAGAACAGCAGCTGGAGCGTCTCACCCGTACGCTCTCAGCTGAGATGCAGGCAACTAGGGCGGAGGTCCGAGCATCCCGTGAGTTGTTGCATGTGAGCTTTTCAGGTGTCGCGAGTTTCAATTAGGGACACTGTACTTTGTGACACTTGTGTCATGTTGTGGGTATTACTTTGTTTACCTGCACATAGCATGACATGGCACTGTGTGTCGTGTGGCGGTGCTGGGGATGGGTTGGGTGACATGGCACTGTCCTCATGTTGCATTTTGCAAGTGGGTATTCATTTTAGCTGCATGAATGTGTTTTTTCACGAAACTGCATTGGTGGTGTCTGTGTAGGTAGGGATGCACACATTGTAACATTTCCAGGTGAACAATCTCAGGCTGATATGGTTTTGACGGTTGATTCTCCAGACATTCAGGATCAGTGTCAGGTTGAGTCATCATTGATTGTCAGATGGTATGTGCCTGGGCAGTGTGCACTCCACAGGGGTGTGATTTCTATGTGAAGTAATTAGCCACTAGCTGTGTACGGGCTGCCTCCCCCCGTGCCCTTTCCCCTCCCATGCGCAGCGGGCATGCATGTGGTTGGGGATGTGGGGGCACCACCATGTCCATGGCCAGGCCCCGGCGTGTTGCAACGTTGTGCAGGACACATGCTGCCACTATGATCCTGCACACTACTGGGGAAGCGTATAACAGCTGCCCGCCAGAACGGTCAAGGGAGCGAAAGCGTGACTTAAGCACTCCGAATGTGCGCTCCACTATGCCCCGGGTTGCAATGTGGGCTGTGTTATATCTTACCTCGGGTGGCGTGGTGGGGTTCCGAATTGGCGTCATCATGTGGGGGCTGAGAGGGTAGGCACTGTCCCCTGTGGAGGTGGTGATGGGTATCATTGGTGGGGTTGTGACCTTGCTCAGTATCTGACATGCATGCATGTGCAGTGGCATTCATACTCACCAAGCAGCCATGTATCGACATGCCGCCCAGCTTCTAGGTCCCGGCTCAGGGTGGACATTCGGTAAATGAAGCTGTCGTGGGTGGACACGGGATAGTTGGCATATACTGAGGTGATGATTCCCTTGGCATTACATACTACCTGAACGTTGATGTAATGCCAGTGCTTGCGGTTCCTATAGATGTGCTCAGATGCCCTGGGGGGACGTAGAGCCACATGGTTGCAGTCGATGGCACCTAGCACTTTGGGGAATCGTGCCACACCGTAAAAATCCTGGGCGGCAGCATGCCTTTCTGCAGGTGTTCTGGGCAGGTATATGTGCCTGCGGACTGATGGGCGTGCAGTGATGATGTTCAAGACCTGGTGTAGGCAGCGTGACTGCGTGGCCTGTGACACCCACCCACTATGGCACTTGTCCGCTGAAATGATCCAGTGGCTAAGAAGTGCAGTACATTGAGGACCTTCTCCAGGGGGCTGAGTGCTTGGGAGCACAGGGTGGGTGATGTGAGGTCATCCTCCCACTCACTCACCAGGTCCAGTATTATGTGTGGTGGAAACCTGTACCTCCCATACACGTGGTCATCAGGCATCCCGAAAAGGCTGGTTCTGGGTGTGAAAATTCTGGCCCTGACTATCCTCCTCCTCCTCCTTTGGTAGCCCACGGCCACTGCTGCTAGGAACGGTATATTCATCCTGGCGTCTGAGCTTGTTAGCTTTTTGCGCGCAAATGTATGCGTCGCGGGTCGACGTATGCCTGCTTCCTACTGGCGTACGTGTTTCTTTGCGCGTGTTGTAGGCGAGCGTGTGAAACTTCCCGCGCACCCCTGAAATCCAGTACCCAGGCCAATAGCATGTGGAAATTTCCGCGCACCCCGGAATACACGTGCGCTGATGTACTCGCGTGTGTAAGTGCCCGCGCACCCCTGAAATACACGTACATAGGCCAATCACATGTACGCGCACTTTTGTCCAATTACACGCGATGACACTCTGACGTGCAGTCTTTCCACGTGTGCTCCAGCATCACGTGCTATGAGGGAAACACATGTGCGGGTCACGTCACAGACACGCTTACGCGCTGAGGGCCTTTGGTCCAATAGAATCGTGTATGCGTGCTGACGCGCTTACGCGCTGAGGGCCTTTGGTCCAATAGAATCGCGTATGCGTGCTGACGCGCTTACGCGCTAAGGGCCTTTCCTCGAATTTCACACTGACGTGCAGGATTTTCACGTGCCAAATCACTCCGTATCAAGCTGGCCACGCGCAAACACAAACACTGAAGACCACGCTCCTGCCCAGAAGTCCGAATTACTGCCCTCCAGTGCCCCGAGCAGCCTCCCACGTGTCATCTGCTACTGCCTGCCTGCCTGCCTGCTGCCACCGTGCCCTGCCATTTGGTGCCTGCACATCAGCCATCTGCAGGGGTCCAGTTGCTGTATCCACCCCTGCTGGAACAGAAGACTCCCGACTGGGATAACATCGCTCCAAAGCCCAGCCCCAGGACCCAGTTGCCCACCCACTCCTGCCTCTGGGGTTGCCATGTCGGGCACTTCAACATCTGGCACCAGTGGCCACCCCAGGCCAGAGGGGCAGAGGGGCACCAGCTTCACTGCCACTGAAGTTGGTGTCCTGGTGGAGCATGTCCTGGGGCAGTATGATGCCCTCTTTGGATCGTCCCGCGCCAGCAAGGAAGGACGGGAGAGGATCTGGGCCGACTGTGTGGTTGCCATCAACGCGGAGGGGGTGGCAACCCGCGACATCCAGAAGATGAAGCGCTGGGAGGACTTGAGGTCCAGGACCCTCGTGAAGGCCCGGCGCCTCGTGGAGGGGGTCCGGGGCCGCATGAGTTCCATCCAGATAAGGGTCCTGGAACGCGTACGCCCAGCGCTCCACGCCCAGATCCTTGAGAGGGAGACCCGTCTGGAGTTGAGCGGTAAGTGGCCAAGCATTGCTGTGTGAGACAGGGCATGTTGCGGTGTGCTGGTTGTCTGATACTTGCCTGTATGTGTGACATAGTCCATGTATGCATGTATGTGTGCAGGGACATCATGGTAATGCATGTGCGACCAGTGATGTGTGAATCACATGGTTGTTGCATGTGTTTAAATGCGACATGGGGAGCCCTATGCAGATTTTACACATGAGAGCATGCCAGTCTCTGTTCCTGGACATGGGGGGGGGTGAGGGATGGGTGCTGATGCCAGGTACATATATGGTAGCCATGTCTGTGTGCCTGACCTGCGTGTCTGTGACTTGTGAATGCCATGGATGCATGACACATGTGTGTGACAATGCAAAGATTCACTGATGCAGCCTAGTTATCCTTGTATCCACTCTGTTTGGGGTGTATGAGGCCAGATGGATGTGACTGAGGTGAAGTGTGTGCATGTGATAGGCATGACCCATGATGCATGTGAGTTCCATATCATTGTATGTTTCAAGGGTCCATTGGACATGTATGGAAATGTCCATGGCATGCACCATGCCTGTTACTGTGTGTGTTTTGCCTGGACTGACCCATGTGTTGTGGAGGGACATGATGGAAGTGTACTTTGACAGTGGTACTCATCTGCTATTGCTTCCTGTCTAGGGGACCATTGTACAGTACCCTGATGCTTGTGTTCTATGTCTCCCTCTACGCAGCGGCTAGTGAAGAAGAGGGCGGAGACGGCGCTGTGGAGCAAGGCGGCGGGGATGCCCCCACGGCTGCCGCGGAAGGGGTGGGTGAGCCCCCACAGGGGCCTGCTACGGCGGAAGACGGTGAGGAGCCATCCAGGTTGGTGGTTTCCACAGAGGAGGAGGAGGCCCCCACTGAGGCACACATGGGGCTTGGTGGGGGAATCCCTGCTGGTGCAAGTGGTGCAGTCCAGGGGCAGGGGCAGGAGGCAGCACAGGTCACCGTGGAGGGGCCTGTGCATGTCGCTGTCCCTGACCCTGTGAGTGCACCACCATGCACCAGCAGGGATGCCCCGTCCCAGGCCCGTCCGCAGGTAGAGGGGATGTCCATGTCACCTGACTCCCCTCCACCTGTGGACGAGGGGAACCGTGGCCGTATGGAGAAGGTCCTGATTGGGGTCATGATGCGCGCGGGTGCAATTCGTGATGACGTGCGCGCTTCCCGGGAGGAGCACGCACGTCATCACGAAGAGCACCGTGCCGACGTGGCCCAATTGGGATCTTCCATGTTTGGGGGTTTCCTGCATGTGTCGGCCAATCTGGCGGCCCTCTCCTCCTCTGTGGAGGCTATACGCCGGTCGTTCTCCTTGCCGTCTTCCGGCCCAGATGCCACCAGGGCCCCCTGTGGACCTGCCCTGACCAATGCAGCCAGCTCAGTGGGGATCCCATCCCTGCCACAGTCGGGAGTCGGAGGTCCAGCAGGGGGGGACACCACAGCAACTGTACCCCAGCAGATGGAGGATGTGCCGGCATCATCAGGCAGGGCACGTGCACGACGGCGTCGGTGGATTCCATCAGCCTGGATGCCGTCGTGCTGGCAGAGGCAGTTGCGTCGGAGGCAGCAGCAGAGTCAACGTGGGAGGCATTATGGCTCGGGGCCATCAACATCAGAGGGGCAGGCGTCGGCCGGAGTGCAGGAGGACCCAGGACAGGAAGTGTCTTCCGTGTGGCTGCGGTTGGGCCAGCAGATAGGTGCGGAGCGGCGGCGGGCGGAAGAGGCGCGGCTCACGAAGGTCAAGGCGGAGAACTCCATGCGCAGGGCCCTGAGGCAGGCTGAGTGCCTCGAGGCAATCCGCAGGGGGTTGGAGGAGCAGATGGCGTCGTCCCTGCGGACCCTCGGGGCCATGGAACAGGACCGCCTCCGGGACATAGACGAGGAGTTTGATGATGCCCTGGCCCGGAACACCACAGAGTGAGCCGCTGGACTTGCCCGCCGCCTTTGTATATAGTTCTTTAGTTTTAGGTTTCCTTTGTTTCTTCTTATGATTTGGTGTCAACGGACACTGCTCCACTTTTTGTATATAGTTGCATTTTAGTTAGGGTTTTTTGTAGGTTTCCTTTGTTCAGTTGGGCTCATGGACCCTTGGATGTTTTTTACATAGTTCTTCATTGGATTGTTTTATTTTTCTTTTTTTTAATTTATTCACCATGGAGCAATGGTCTTTGCATTTATTTTTCTCTCTCGGATTGATTTTATTTTTAATGTGACTTTGGACAACATTTTTTTGGATTTGGATTTGTAGTTTTGATTTTTTTGGACGGACATGCAGCTTATCTTTTTTTCATTGCCATTGTAGTTTGTTTCATTTCATTTGCATTCAATTTTTTTTAATACAATTTTGTTTTCATACTTCACTGTGTGGTATCACCTCATTGGTTTCATGCATGTCATGTTGGGTGTTTTCCCATTCAATTGCAACCATTGTGTGTGACGGACATGGGTTCATTTGCTTTATGAACATTGGGGGTGTAACATGTAATTTCCATTTCCATGTGGGTGAATGGGTTACTTGGTAGGGCCTTTTGGCTGTGGAGGCTGACCATAACGCACAAGATTGGGGATTGTGAGGACCTGGGTGCAGGGGGACATGAGTGGGGGCCTGGTGGAGGGTGCCCCTGGATGCTGGGGGGTGGGGGTGATAGGGGACATGAGTGGGGGCCTGGTGGAGGGTGCCCTGCACTGCTGGGGGGTGGGGGTGCAGGGGGACATGAGTGGGGGCCTGGTGGAGTTATTGAGTATTTATAAGAGAGCTTTTTCACTTGACACTTCTTCGACTGCTTTAGCGTTCGACCTAGCTCTGTTGCTTAGTAAGCTTTCAGAGTCACCTACTTCTCAGTTGCCTATGAGAGAGGTTCCTCCGACTTTTGTCCCGAAGGTTGAGATTGCGGCTGATGCTGCACCAGGTATAGTCGCTGTCGACATTCCTACACATTATGTATCGCAGTTTGTCCACGTCCCGTTTCTCAAGACAGGAAGTGAATACTATTAGACAATCTATTCCTGATATTAGGAAAAATCCAACAGGATTCTATAAAGACAGAGTTCGTCTTGCAGTCCTCAGTATTCACCTTAGGCGATATTGATTTATTATTTCCTGTACTCCTGCCCGTAGATTTGTGGAACAAGTTAGGACTATAGACGACGTGCCAGGGTTGGGAGATACATGGGGGGAATATAACTAGATTAGATGGAGAAAGGCCAGCTGGTGAAAGACCGCCCCAGGTGATACTGACTTTGCCTGATAGAATCATTGAGAAATTAAAAACCATAATTCCTGAGAAGAGAATTATTTGGGACAAACTTACGGCCTGTGTCCTTGGGAAGTCTGAGGGTGCAACCGAGTTCTTTAATCGGTTCGAACAGGTATTCTCGGATTTCAGCGGACAAGACTTAGGCACAGAGTCTGGGAAAAGGTTATTTGTGGACAAATTTGTGCGTGGATTGCTGCCTGACATCCAGTCACAAATTATGTCTTCTGAGAGCGCTTGGCAGGCGACGTCCCAATCAGAAGCACTGCACATGACTCAGTACTATGAGAATCGTGTCCATAATGAAAAAGAAAAAGTGGAAAAACGAAAAGGAGATTTAAAGACTAAAGTACTATTACAGCAAATTGTTAGAGGCACCAGAGGTCAGTATGTTCCGCAAGGGAATGTGTCCTTGGGTCCTGTGAGCATTAACCAGTGTGCCTATTGTCGACAAGAGGGTCATTGGCATGCACAATGCCCCGTCCTTCAACAGAGGTCGAACAACACATTTGGGAATATGGGTAGACGATCGAGAGGGTCGCCCAGGTGTAGGGGGCCCTGGTAGAGGTCAGTTTGCACAGGATCCTCAGCAACCTTTTTCGCAGGATAATCAGACTTCGAGTGTGGGCACTAGGAACATATTTGATCATACTTCTGCTGCATAGCTATCTGAAGAGCTTCCTTTTGATGATATTCTGTTTCGTTAGGATTGCCCGAAGCAGGGTTTGGAACCTATACCTTTTCCCGTCAATCAGAAAGGTCCCTATGTTGAAATGGTGGTGGGAAATAGGAAACATCAGTTTTCTATAGATACTGGAGCACAGAAGTGTTTCATTGATCATTCACGGGTTCCAAACATTCCACTGTCAGCGCAAACCAATGTTTCTGTAGGGTTTTCTGGCACACCAGTTGTTTGTCCAGTTTCTTCGCCGGTACCTATTTCTTTGGGTCCCTTTACAGACCATTGTCCATTTCTGTTGACTTCGAATTGTGGGGAGAATTTGCTGGGGTTGAACCTATTAAAAGAACTAAATGCAGTGATTTATTGTTCTTCTGATGGAGTGCGCTTGACGATTTCACCACAGCAATTTTCTGTCTCGCAATTCTTGACTAGAACTTTGCCGCCAGAATTCACTGATGTACCAGAGAGCTTATGGGCTGTTGACGACAACGATGTCGGTGTTTGACAGATTGAGCCTGTTAAGATAGTTTTGAAACATGAAATTGAGCTGCCACGCATTCCCCAGTATAAGATTTCAGTTGAGGGCGAGCAAGCTTTGAAATGCATTGTTTCCGATTTTGTGCATCGCGGGGTGATTGAGGAAATTTCAGGAAGTTTGTGCAATAGTCCGATTTTACCCGTGTACAAGAAAGGCGATAATGCAATTCCATTCCGTTTCATAATTGATCTACGTGCCATTAATAAAGTCGTGGCTCCACAATTTCCAATTGTGCCTGATGTGACAATATTGACCATGATTCCAGCTATAGCTACTTACTTTAGTGTTGTGGATCTAACAAATGCTTTCTTTAGTATTCCTATAAACAAGGATAGTAGATATTTGTTTGCGTTCACCTTAGGGGGGCACTCGTTCACATTTACTCGTGCACATCAAGGGTACACAGAGAATCCTAGCATCTATAGTAGGGCTTTGAAAGAACAGCTCGATACCCTTGAATTGCCCTCTACTTGTACATTGCTTCAGTATGTTGATGACTTGCTTTTAGCTGCTGATTCTGAGAGCACCTGTAAGGAGGGCACTGTGTTATTGCTTATCCATCTAGCTAAGCATGGTCACAAAGCTTCGCTTAAAAAGTTTCAATATTGTTGCCAGGAGGTCACCTATTTAGGCTATCTCCTGTCAAAGGAGGGAAGAAGATTGACACCTTAACGTATAAAACACATTTCTGGCGTGTCTGTCCCAAATACACAGAAGGAAGTTAGAGCCTTGATAGGTATGGCTTCTTACTGTAGGTTGTGGATCCCACATTTTTCCCTAGTGATCAAACTGATGTTGGCTTTCACAAAGAAGGGCATTTCTTCGCCATTGCCATTGCGTGGAACGCGGAACACCAGCAATCGTTTGATTTGCTCAAGACTGCATTATGCTCTGCACCAGTTTTGGGCACACCAAACTATGAAAAGGCCTTTGTGTTGTTCGTGCATGAATGTGATGGATGTGCTTTGGCTGTATTAATGCAGGAACATGGAGGGAAGAATAGGCTGTGCGGTTACTTTTCTTCCACCCTTGATCCTGTAGCATGCGCTTTGCCAAGATGTTTGCGAGCTGTCGCTGCTGCGTCTGTAAAACAGAGTGAGGGAATGGTCCGACGCCATGATCTAACCCTGATGGTGCCTCACTCTGTAGATGTTCTACTGAACCGAACCCAAACGCAACACCTCATGTCAAGTATTGGCAGAACTCATCGGTGTTAGGACGCCGCAAATATCCGGCTTCCACGAGACGTAATACTGATGGATCTCGTACTTGCCAAAGAACGGTGGCTACTGCTCCTTTAAGACCTCGTCTGCCGGGAGCTTGGAGGTTGGCATGGAGACGATGGCGTCCTCTCACGGCATTCAGGTTTCACAGAGCACGCTGAAGGACGTATTGTGCTCATGTGATTCCCTATTTAAGCCACGCCTGTACGTTATGCCGGCGCTTCTGAATCCTGTATTCTAGCGGGTTGCTATCCTCGTATCCAGGTTCTTTCCTTGTTTTCTCTGCCTTGTTTTCCCCGTGTTCTTCGACCTCGGACCACCACCGGACCTGCCTTGCTTTGCCCCTTTGTACTTTTGCTGCCAGCATTGCTCTTTGACCTCGGACTGCCACCGGACCTGCCTTGCTTACTGCTTTGTACTTTTGCTGCCAGCCCTGCTCTTCGACCTCGGACTGCCACCGAACCTACATTGATTATTCCTTTGTACTTTTGCTGCCAGCCTTGTTCTTCGACCTCGGACCGCCACCGGATCTGCCTTGCTTTGCCAGCCAGTTTTTGTACTGTTTCCCGCTTGCGGTTCTTACTCCTGCATTGGAACTTTGCACCACTGGTACACGGACTAGAAACTGCCTTAATGTACCTTTAGGCGTCCTCGTGCCGTCGGGTTAGGTGTTGCACTTTGGACCTCTGATCGGATTCACCTCCTGTTTCCTGTTTTGCCTTCGCTATCTGGTTGACTCCATGACATTTCGAATTTTGGTTTGCCAAGAACACATCCACATTACTTCTTCTCCTTTCTGGGGATTTTCGGGAACTCCAAAGAACTGCACAGGTTAGTGTTTGGTTTCTCTCTTGGATGTTTGAATTACTGCATCGAATTGCACCATTGTGATTGTTGCTCTTCTTGCAGTTGGCTGGGGGTCTTGCCTGTACACCTTGAGAAGACGTCTCGTCCCAGTATCCTGTCCATTGCGGTTCTGGGTTCATCGTTGGCATTCCATCTTTCCGCCAATCAATTGTTCTGGTTGTTCATTGTATCAACTAGTTCGGTAGATTGGCGAGAAGAATTCCTCGGCTACACTACGAGGGCAAGAGCGCTACTGACATATTCAGAAGCCTTCTATATAAATGGATGCCAATGAGTCTTTGACAGCCATCATGCAACTGGTGGCGGATTTACGCAATGAAATGGCTAATGCTCATGCTGCCACCGAAAGCCACATTGATGAGCTGCAGGCTGGGTATCAGCCCACCGGTGCGGGGGCGCCTTCTCCCGCTGTGGCATCGAGTTCTGGGCTACCTCCTGCCCGTTCTGGCACTGGGCCAGTGTTCATGACTGCTCAGTTTCCCCTGGCTTCGCCAGAGCGGTTTTTAGGTGACCCTAAGGCTTACCGAACCTTCCTTAACCAGTGCAGGTTACACTTTCTATGTAGGCCAGCCTCGTTTCCGGATTCAACCACAAAAGCGGCCTTCTTGTTGTCACACTTGGGTGGTACGGCGGCGGCATGGGCCAATCCACTACTGGAAGAGGGTAGTCACCTCTTGTACAATTGTGATGCTTTGATTGAGGCTATGAGTCGGGTTTTTGATATGCGGTATGCCACGCAAGCCACCGACTTACAATTATTGGGTTTACAGCAGGGGACTTCAACCCTTTTGGCATACTTAGCCAAGTTTAATCAATTGGTTGCCGAAACTAATTGGCCAGAGGAAAAGAAGGCATCCCTATTCTATAAAGGGTTGTCTGAGTCCCTTAAAGACACACTATCCACAGTACCTGTAATCCCTACCGCTTTCCCTGAGTTGATTGATCTAGTATTACAGATTGATTCTAGACAAGCAGAGAGAAGGGGGGAACGGAGACCGCTTCCTCTTACGACCACCACTTCCACGCCTGCCACCGGATCATCAGAACCAATGCAAATCGGAGCATTGCGGGGACCTTTGTCAGCAGAAACAAGGGAACACAGAAAAAAGAATGGTCTATGTTTCTATTGTGGGTCATCGGATCATTTACTACAATCATGCACTAAGAAACCCGTTAAAAAACAGGGAAACGCGAAAGCCCGGCAATAGAGGGGGTTCAGTTGCCGGGTGGTTCTTGCAGTGACCCCCTCATGTCTACACCCTACTGTCTATCCGTTACTCTTGCTTTCACCTCCCTCCGTAGGCGGGTGGTTCCAGTTGTTTTGGATTCAGGTGCCACGGGTAACTATATTGACGGTGCTTGGCTCGAGAGGTGGGTATACAGATTGTTTCCAAAGACTACCCCGAGGTCGTGAATGCGGTCGATGGCTCATCCCTGGTTTCTGGTCCTGTGACTGAACGTACTACTACTTTGGTAAGAAATCTCTTTTGATCTGATTGCCGCCCCACAGCTTAAAGTTATCCTGGGGCTTCCGTGGTTGAAACTACACAACCCAGTGGTGGACTGGCATTCGGGGGAAGTGAGTTTCCTTTCAGAACATTGTGACCAGTTCTGTTTGACATCAGTTCAGAAAACCTCTAGCCCAAACCATGCACTCATGGATTCTGCCTCCACTATAGGGGCTGTGATTAACACTCAATTACCCCCAGAGTATCGAGAGTATCTGGATGTCTTTGACGCAGGTGGGGCAGAAATCCTTCCTCCCCACAGGCCTTATGATTGTCCTATAGAATTGGTTCCAGGGGCCAAGATACCATCTGGTCGGATTTATTCGTTAACACCCAAGGAGGATGTCATCCTTAAAGAATATATCGACAAATCCTTAAAATCAGGCTTCATTCGGCCTTCACGTTCTCCAGCAGCTTCCCCTCTGTTTTTTGTTCCGAAGAAGGAGGGAGACCTTCGCCCTTGCATTGATTATCGGGCCTTGAATGCTGTTACGGTCAGGAACCAATACCCGATTCCCCTGATATCGGTCTTGCTCGATCAGCTCGGCTCGGCCAAAATGTTTTCGAAGCTAGACTTACGTGGGGCGTACAACCTAGTACGCATACGTGATGGGGATGAATGGAAGACCACCTTTAAAACCAAATACGGCCTATACGAATACACTGTAATGCCCTTTGGTCTAAGTAATGCCCCGGCCACTTTCCAGTTCTTCATCAATGAAGTCTTTCATGACATGTTGGATCAATATTTCATTGTCTATCTGGATGACATCCTGATCTACTCCCCCACCTATGAAACCCATGTTGTTCATGTCAGTAGAGTCTTACAACGTCTGCGGGACAATCATCTTTATGCTAAACTGGAAAAGTGCACCTTCCACGTACAAGAAGTTGAATTCCTTGGCTATAACATCACCAACAAAGGGGTTCAGATGAGCAGATCTAAGGTCTCTGCCATTCTGGATTGGCCGGTTCCCAACAATCTGAAGGCGTTACAATCCTTTTTAGGATTTGCGAACTTTTACATACGTTTCATTCAAAACTTTTCAGCCATTGTTTGTCCCCTTACGGCCCTGACTAGTTCTAAGATATGCTTTCATTGGAATGGGGAAGCACAACAGGCTTTTGATTGTCTGAAGTCTGCCTTCACCTCAGCACCAGTGCTCCAGCATCCGGACCCAACCCAACCGTTCATAGTCGAGGCTGATGCTTCGGATGTCGCTTTGGGTGCTATCCTGTCTCAGCATTGCCCAGATGATGCAGGTTTACATCCAGTAGCCTTTCATTCAAGGAAGTTAACCCCTTATGAAAGGAATTATACAATCACGGAGCGCGAATTGTTGGCTATCCGGGACGCCTTCTTGGTTTGGAGGCATCATTTGTTGGGTTCTCGAGTGCCTGTCCAGGTGTTCACGGATCATAGGAATCTCTTGGCTCTTCAATCAGTGAAATGCACAACTGCACGGCATGCTCGTTGGCATGAGTTCTTTTCGATGTTTGATTTCACTATTTCCTATTGTCCTGGTTCTCAGAATTCTAAAGCGGATGCTCTCTCTCGTCTACATGGACCCGCCAAATCCTCTCACGCCACTGGTGCACCTTTGTTACCCACTCAGGTGGTGTGTGGTTGCTCCTTACGTCCGTCACTTAAGTCCTTTATACAGGAATGGCTTCGAAACGATCCGCCAGAAGTAGCCAAATACAGACTGGAGATCGTAAATTCATTACCCTATAACTAGGGTAAAATATTCCTGCCTACTCCGGGGACGCGACATACTGCTATACAATGGTGTCACGATTCATCTCTGGCTGCTCATCCAGGTATTAGGAAGACTGTTGATCTACTAAAAAGATGGTGTTGGTGGCCGTCTTTATTGCAGGACGTCACTGATTACATAAGCACATGTTCGGTTTGTGGTCAGTGCAAGACATCACATTGCAAACCCGTGGGTTTGCTACAGCCTATGCCTCTTCCAGATCACCCTTGGTCCTCCATTTCCATGGATTTTGTTGTGGAACTACCTATGGTGGAAGGTTTTGACACTATTTGGGTGGTCATCGACTATTTTACTAAAATGGCACTGTTTGTACCTTGTCAGGGGATCCCTACTGCTCCTAAACTGGCGGATCTCTTTCTGCGGAACGTTTTTAGGTTGTTTGGTCTTCCTTCTCTGATCATCTCCGACCGTGGTCCTCAGTTTACCTCACGCTTTTGGAGAGCCTTGGCAGCTGCATTAGGTATTGAAGCTCGGTTTTCGAGTGCCTACCATCCTCAGACGGATGGGCAGACCGAACGCCTGAATGCCACTATGGAACAGTATATAAGATGTCTTACTTTTCAGCGCCAGGACGATTGGCTTTCTGTAATGTCAATGGCCGAATTTGCTTATAACAATTCGCTTCACACTGCTACGCCTGTTTCTCCTTTCTTTGCCCTTTATGGACAATTCCTTGCCTCTTGCCCCTGAATTGCCGACTCATAACCCTGCTGCTCTTGCCTGTGTTAGGGACATCTCCAGCACCCATGTCCAGGTCAAACGACAGTTGGTGGAGGCTCAGAACAGGACCAAGGTTTATGCAGACCGGCATCGTACCCCCGCTCCTGTATATCACCCGGGCATGAATGTGTGGTTATCAACTCGCAATTTACGCTTGCCTGGTCAGAGGAAGTTGCTCCCACGTTTCGTCGGTCCATATGCTATATCGCATGTCATTAACCCGGCAGTGGTGCATTTGGTTCTCCCGCGTTCATGGAAACTTCACCCTGTATTCCACGTGTCTTTGATTAAACCGTGCCGTCACGATACTCGACTCCCCTCTCATCCTCCGCCTGTTAGGGTTCGGGGTGCTGTGGAGTACAAGGTTTCAGCGATCTTGGACACCAAGGTCCGGAACGGTAGAAGACACTACTATGTTGACTGGAAGGGGTATGGTCCGGAGGATCGCACCTGGGAACCATCTGAGAACCTACATGCCCCGGTTTTGTTGTCCCGTTTTTGGAAATCTCGGAGGGTGGGGGCCTCTTTGGGGAAGGAATCTGTCAAGTATTGGCAGAACTCATCGGTGTTAGGACGCCGCAAATATCTGGCTTCCACGGCTTCCACGAGACGTAAAACTGATGGATCTCGCACTTGCCAAAGAACGGTGGCTACTGCTCCTTTAAGACCTCGTCTGCCGGGAGCTTGGAGGTTGGCATGGAGACAATGGCGTCCTCTCACGGCATTCAGGTTTCACCGTGCACGCTGAAGGACGTATTGTGCTCATGTGATTCCCTATTTAAGCCAGCCTGTACGTTATGCCGGCACTTCTGAATCCTGTATTCTAGCGGCTTGCTATCCTCGTATCCAGGTTCTTTCCTTGTTTTCTCTGCCAGGTTTTCCCCGTGTTCTTCGACCTCGGACCACCACCGGACCTGCCTTGCTTTGCCCCTTTGTAGTTTTGCTGCCAGCATTGCTCTTCGACCTCAGACCGCCACCGGACCTGCCTTGCTTACTCCTTTGTACTTTTGCTGCCAGCCCTGCTCTTCGACCTCGGACCGCCACCGAACCTACCTTGATTATTTCTTTGTACTTTTGCTGCCAGCCTTGTTCTTCGACCTCGGACCGCCACCGGATCTGCCTTACTTTGCCAGCCAGTTTTTGTACTGTTTCCCGCTTGCGGTTCTTACTCCTGCATTGGAACTTTGCACCACTGGTACACGGACTAGAGACTGCCTTAATGTACCTTTAGGCGTCCTCGTGCCGTCGGGTTAGGTGTTGCACTTTGGACCTCTGATCGGATTCACCTCCTGTTTCCTGTTTTGCCTTCGCTATCTGGTTGACTCCATGACATTTCGAATTTTGGTTTGCCACGAACACATCCACATTACTACTTCTCCTTTCTGGGGATTTTCGGGAACTCCGAAGAACTGCATAGGTTAGTGTTTGGTTTCTCTCTTGATGTTTGAATTACTGCATCGAATTGCACCATTGTGATTGTTGCTCTTCTTGCCGTTGTCTGGGGGTCTTGCCTGTACACCTTGAGAAGACGTCTCGTCCCAGTATCCAGTCCATTGCGGTTCTGGGTTCATCGTTGGCA
The DNA here is from genome assembly GCF_040938575.1 of Ambystoma mexicanum. NCBI lineage: Eukaryota > Metazoa > Chordata > Amphibia > Caudata > Ambystomatidae > Ambystoma > Ambystoma mexicanum. Next base: position 278,529,608 of record NC_090933.1, on the reverse strand, counting down.
TTCCATCTTTCCGCCAATCAATTGTTCTGGTTGTTCATTGTATCAACTAGTTCGGTAGATTGGCGAGAAGAATTCCTCGGCTACACTACGAGGGCAAGAGAGCTACTGACACCTCACTTCCGCACGGTTGACGAGATATGAATTGATCTTGTTTGCTCCTCACATCTAAATTAAGAGGTGTTGTGTTCTTAATCCGGCTGAACTCTTACCTTTCCCGCAAGATACTACTTGCGGTGATGAAGAGCCATATAACTGTCTACCGAACAAAAGAGACAAAGGGTAGAATTGATTTGAAAGACACTCCTTTGGATAATCCGCAAGGAGAGCTGTTTTGTGATGGCTCCTGCTTTAAACTTCCAGATAGTAAATCCACACCTGCTTATGCAATCACCACATTAAGCATGGTTGTGGAAACCAAGAGAATCACACATAACTCTGCGCAGGCCGCAGAGATTATAGCATTGACCCGAGCTTGTGAACTTTCCGAAGGGCTTGCAGTAAACATATATACTGATAATCAGTATGCCTTTGGGGTGGTTCACAAGTTTGGGAGACTTTGGTCAGAGAGAGGGTTCTTAACTTCACATGGCACTAAGATCCAACATGGCTCCCTAATAGTACAACTACTCTCAGCGCTTGCGCTCCCTACTCAGTTAGCCGTTATGAAATGTGCAGAAATGTGCAGCACATCGAAAGATTACAGATGACATAGGAAAAGGGAATGCTTTCGCTGATCAGATAACTAGACAGACTGCTACCAATCTCCGAACGGAGATGTATGTTTCAAGGGAGACTGTAAATTCCTATGCAATGGACAAGGGTGTTGGGTCTGTACGGGATATCCAAGCTGATGCCACGTTAGAGGAATCCAAGAGGTGGGCTGAAGGCTTGGGGAAACTTGATGATGACAGGTGTTGGGTGGACATAGTTGAAGGGAAATGGCTACTCCCTGACGTGTATGTAATGATGATGGTCATCATGGCCCATTGTCCTATGCATGTATGTGCCCAGAAAGTAACAAAAATGTTAGAGAAAGTTTGGGCAAATGACAAAATTTCAAAAATTGCCCAGCACTATGTACAGGGTTGCATGATTTGCCTACAACACAATGTGGGAAAGGGGACAGCAACTCCATGGGGAAGTTTTGGGCCACCCTCTGTCCCCTTTGAAGTTATTCACTTTGATTTTATTGAAATGGAACGATGCAACAATAAGAAGTACATACTTGTGGTCATCTGTGCTTTTAGTAAATAGGTTGAGGCTTTCCCTGTCAAAGATGCTACAGCCATGACTACTTCAAAAACCATGTTAAAGGAGTACTTCCCACGGTTCGGGCTACCAAGAGTCATCTGGTCGGACAATGGTCCACATTTTGTCGCTGCTGTAGTTCTGCAGATATGTGTGGCATTACAGATCGACAAACGGTTCCATTCGGCCAGACACGCTCAGAGCGCCGGACTAGTAGAAAGACACAATGGTATCATCAAGTACAAGCTCGCTAAGACGTGTGCCGGCACTAAATTGAAATGGCCGGATGTCACACCTCCTCCCTGCCACACCATTGCCAGACAGCCTTCCAAACTCATATCCGCCACCCCTAACCCTGCACGCTTCATCCGGTGTGTTCCCCCTGACTCTCACCGCACTCAGCAACTGAATTACCAGGGACGGCTACGACCTTTCCTGCATTGGAATCTGCCATGGCACTTCTCTCCGGGACGGCGCCCGTCCACGGGCGCCCGGAGACTATGATCCAGCACACGGAGTGCTTCCGATCAGGTGACCAAACGCCGGCAACAGACGGCCAATCGCCGGCAGACTCCACGTGCAGCGTCAAGGGTCACGTGACGCGGCTCCGCGTTTCCCTCGTGACTGCATCACGTGCTCAATTCAACGCAGTCAAAAGGACAGGGGAAACGCGGAACAAACGCTTCATAGCTGCTTTTCGGAGTGCTGCACAGCGTTTTTGGATCTCGCTAAGGATTCTGATTTCTTCGACCACGGAACGTTGTACGGATTGCTTTTGGTTTCTTCCTCCAGCTCACTTTGATCTCCAGGCATCACGACCTTTGGCTTTGCACAAACTTTTTGAACTTTGGATATTGGACCTTGGCAATTGTTTTCTTGGCTTTCGACCCTGGACTGTTAACAGATTGTTTACGGATCATCCACTGGCTACCTGACCTACAGGTGTTCTCCATCAAGAGTGCCCACAAGGACCCTTCTGTTTTCCCCTACCCCTTTGAGGCATCCTGACCAGCACATTTGGGTAAGCCCTTTAGCTTCTTCCATCATATTGTATTGTGATCATTGTGACTGTCTGCCCTAATCATTCATTGCCTTACAGTGGTCAGGGGGTCCTTCCGGTGTTCCTGGTTCCAGCTTCATGGCACTCCACACCTGTGGCCTCAAGAATTGCATTGGTAGTGATATTATTCTTACCAGTGTGGTACTTGGGGACGGAGGTATCTTCATCTACACAACCATCAAGATCACAACAGACTGTGAAGCCTTTTGGTCGTCCAGATGGATACTTCTGCCGGGGACCCAGTGACTGCTTTAATGCAAGCAGTCGCAGCCCTTAGGACTGATATGGCCACAGCTACCACCGCGATTCACCATAGATTGGACGCCTTACACAGCGTCCACTATCCTTTGCCCGATGATGCCGAATTTGGGGACGCTGCCCCCCAGAACCCTGTTCCTCCCGCAGCCCTTCCAGCTCTCCCTCTGCACCCTCATGTGGTACTCCCTAGCCCCATTCCCCTGGCAGCCCCCGAAAGGTTCCATGGAGACCCTAGGAAATATCGCACTTTCTTATATCAGTGCAAGCTCCATTTCTTGTGCCGGCCCTTGGCATTTCTTGATTCTGTCACTAAGGCAGCTTTTCTACTCTCGCATCTGTCAGGAGTGGCAGCCACATGGGCGAACCCTTTGTTAGAGAGCGACCATCCTGCCCTATACAATTTCGACCTCTTGGTTAATGAAATGGCAAAAGTCTTCGACACCAGATATAGGGCGCAATCCCAGGACTTGGAGCTTTTGGACCTCACTCAGGGCAGACAAACGCTTATAGAGTATATAACCCGCTTTATCCAGCTGTCTGCGGAGACGTCTTGGCCTGAAAACAAAAAGGCGGTTGTATTCTATAGGGGTCTGAGTAGCGCCATGAAGGATGCTGTTACACCCTTGCACCGATGGTCGTTCTGGCGACAACATCGTGTTTATAATGTGATGCAGCCTTACTCATCCAAGATGGCCGACGCCTCTGAATCTGTTTGTGCGGGCCACGGTGCAGAGGTTGCACGTTCTTTATGTTCACGCCGCGACGATCATGTGACTCCATATAGTTCGACCAGGAAGTTCAGCAAGTGCGTCACTACTCTCCAGAACGGCGCTTCATAAATTTGTTCCTAGGGAATATTGCTCAAATCCCATTCAAATCCCATTCTACTATCTTTAGCATTCTGAACCCATAATAATTCCTGTTCTTTCTGCCCTTTCACCCCTTAGACTCTTTCCTCTCATCAGTCCGCCCATCACCCCTCCGATAGGTCCCTATGCCGGCCTGAAGAGTGAGTTCCCGGGGATTTATCGTTCACCTCTTCTAATCTCTCCCCTAATCTAGCGGTTACACTAATCTCTGCTTCTGGTTTCCGGAAACGCTCTTTCTATCTCTGACTCACCCCCTTTTTGAAGACTCCACACAGCCTACCGTAGGCACTCGACTCCGTACCCGGAGTAAGTTGGGTCATAACTTTTCAATCAAGGCTTCAGACTACCTTAGGTGGACAAAGACTCACCTCTTCTTTCTCTTGTCCAGGACCAGTCTCGCCCGCACCTGACTCCTTGAAGGAAGCCTGGCAGATTCCTCCCGGAAGCCGACTGCTGACCGTCACTGCTACACAGGGTTTTTCTTCCCCGGAGGGTTTTCCCTGGGGACTGTGTTTCCTCCGCAGCTGACACTACTAACAGCTGGGAGGGAGCAGGGTTCCCCGGGAAGCCTTCACATTCTGTGGTGCTGCTGTTTACGGAGTCTGCCCGTTGCCCAGGTTAGTGGACTTCACAAATTGTTCTATCTCAAATTGAAGTAGCTTCGGGCATATTGTAATAGTTAGCGACGCCAGAAAGGTAATTCACATTCGAGGCTACTGGGCAGATGGTAGACTTCCGATGGAGCAACAGATGCAGCAATTAATGGCTGCCATGCAGTCTATGTCTCTGGAGATGCAATCTCTGAAACAAGACAATGCTCAGTTAAGACAACAGATCGCTCGAGCTTTTTCAGAAACCCCCCTTACGCTTTACATACCGAAAAGTATGATGGAGATCCTCACAAACTCAAGGAGTTCCTTGATAGTTGTATGGTTCAGTTTACCTTTAAAGCCCGTTTTTTCCCGTCCGATAAGGACAAGGTAGGTTATATGATATCCTATTTGACAGGCCCTGCATTGGCCTGGGCGACTCCCCTAGTAACCTCGGGGAATGCCATTTTAGACTCATACACAGCCTTTACTAATAGTTTACGATCTATGTTTCGTAGGCAGGAAATTTCAGTTTCTACTTAGGAAAGATTTTTAGATTTAAAGCAGGGCAATAAGGATCTCATGAGTTACGTGACTCAGTTTAAACAATTATCGGCCGAAACAGGGTGGCCGGATGATGGTCTCCTCACGCTATTTCGCAGAGGTCTTTCCGAGGAGCTGAAAGACGAAGTCTCAAAGGTTCCTCGACCAGCCAATTTAGCCGAGATGATTGCGCTCACTATGCAGATAGATTACCGTCTCCATGAGCGCTCTCATGAGAAGAAGAAAGGGAAACCCACCAAACCCTTCTCCGGTTCTCCTTCCCCTTTATCTCGATCTCAGACTTCCGACGAACCTATGCAAATAGGAATAGCCAGAGGCCCTTTGTCAGCTGGTGAAAGAGAAAGATGAATGAGTCAGGGCCTATGCATGTACTGTGGGGCTTCATCTCATGTGTTAAGGGATTGTCCCATCGTTCCTCCTCGTCGGACAAAGAATCCGATGCGGGGAAACGCCAAGACCCTGCCGTAAGGGGAACCACGGCAGGAGATCCTGAACGGAGTTCCCCAAAAAGACTTGGTACTTCTTTTAAAAAGGAAATGACGGAACACACTATGTTAGTACTTCCCCTGATCATAAAGTTACCAGACTTAGAGCCACAAGGAGTCCCAGCATTAATTGACAGTGGAGCTGCTGGCAACTTTATAGACGACCAGTGGGCTGCGAAGCATGGAATCATCAGATCCGCCAAAACCTGTATTACTCCCATTCAGGGGGTGGATGGGTGCCCTCTCAGCTCTGGCCCTATTAGAGAGCAGACAACCCCTCTTACATGCCAGATTGCCGCCCACAAGGAGACATTAGTATTCAACTTGATTAAGACTGCTCATTTTCCCATTATATTGGGGTTACCGTGGTTGCGAACCAATAATCCCTTTATAAATTGGGCAGCGGGAACTTTATTTTTGGGTTCCGAATATTGTGTCTCCCATTGTCTTGCTCAATCCTCTGTTGGGATTCAAGCTCCTGCCATGATGGTGGAACCAACTGAAGGCCCATCGATAGGGATGGTCGGCGAGATCCCGAGGTGTCATCGACAGTTCGAGTCCGTATTTTCTCAGCCAGAATTCCCTAAGTTACCTCCTCATCGTCGGGATGATTGTCATCTGGATTTGTTCCCGGATCAACCTATACCCTTCGGTCGAATGTACATATTATCGCAGCCGGAAAAAAAGGCACTCAAAGACTATCTTCAGACTAATCTTCAAAATGGTCTTATAACTGAGTCCAAATCACCAGCCGGAGCCTCTCTATTCTTTATTCCCAAGAGAGATACGGAAGAACTACGGCCAGGCATAGACTATCGAGGGCTAAATAAGGTTACCATCCCTGATAAATATCCAATGCCGCTAATCCCTGACATTCTTGAAGCCGTTCAAGGGGCTTCTCTCTATACCAAGTTGGATTTACAAGGGCATATCACTTGATTCGCATTGCCCCTGGCGATGAGTGGAAGACTGCATTTCGGACCCCATTCGGTCATTATGAATATAGAGTAATGCCGTTTGGGTTAGCTAATGCTCCCGCTGTTTTTCAGCGTTTTATGGACCATCTATTCGCCGACGTACTCCTTCACTATGTAATCGTCTACTTGGATGATATTCTAGTTTTCTCACATAGTATAGAGGAACACATCGGACATGTCAATTTAGTTTTGGACCGCCTTAAAGCCAACCAGCTGTACTGCAAACTGGCAAAATGTGAGTTTCACAAGAACCAAGTGACTTATCTAGGGTTCGTGTTGTCTGCCCAGGGAATTTCGATGGACCCTCGGAAGATCTCGGCTGTTTTAGATTGGCCTTCCCCCTCAAACGTCAAAGAGATCCAATGATTTTTGGGATTCGCAAATTTTTACGGAAAGTTCATCCCAGGATTCTCCAAGACCATTCTTCCCATCACCAGTCTTCTGAAGAAGGGGAGGACTTTCGTTTGGGATGACCCTGCGCAGAAAGCTTTCACTGAACTTAAGAGCCTTTTCACTTCAGCTTCCTTCCTGCTTACCCCGGACCAGTCACGACCATTCATTGTTGAGACTGATGCGTCTCACCATGCTCTAGGGGCAGTTCTTTTGCAAAAAGATGATTCAGGAGAAGAAAGACCAGTTGCTTATCTCTCCAAAACCTTCTCTTCCTCGGAAATAAATTATTCTGTCCTCGAGAAAGAATTGCTGGCAGTTAAGCGAGCATTTGAGGAGTGGAGACATCTTTTGCTGGGCTCGGTCCACCCGTTCGAAGTTCGAACCGACCACCGCAACCTCAAAGTGTTCCAACAGGCCCACACCACTAACAGTCGACAGGCTCGCTGGGCCCACTTTTTTTTACCATTTCGGATAGAATTTACTTTCCTTCCGGGAGATCAAAATCTTCGAGCAGATGCCCTTTCACGAAAGGATCCTCCACTCAAGAAGTTCCACCCTGAGCCTTTCTTTCCTAAAGCTAAATTTCTGGCTACAGTGACTGATTTTCGACAAACAGTCAGACAAGAAACTGCACGTCTGGATCCGATCTGCAAGAATCTACAAGAAACTCATTCACTTACCAAGGAGAAAGGATATTACTTTTTCAATGATCAAGTGTTCATTCCGACCCCAACCCTTCAAAGAGAAGTCCTGTTCATGCGTCATGATTCAAAGGCGGCAGGGCATCGAGGATATCAAAACACCCTTGAGTTAATTACACGTCATTTCTGGTGGCCAGGTCTGACCAAGGATATACAAGATTACGTATCAGCATGTACTGTTTGTCTACAGTCTAAGACTCCCAGGTGTCCACCTTTTGGTTTACTTACCTGTATGCCTATTCCGGAGAAACCGTGGCAAGTCATTTCCACCGACTTCATTGTCGATCTTCCGTTGTCCTCTGGCTACACCACCATTATGGTGACTACTGACTATTTCACTAAGATGGCCCATTTCACCCCTCTGAAAAAACTCCCTGGGGCTGCTCTAATGTCAAAGATCTTTATATCAGAAATTTTTTCCAGACATGGTCTTCCTAACACTATTGTTTCTGACCGGGGTCCCCAATATATCTCGCAATTTTGGAAGGGTATATGTCAGGCATTGGGGATCAATAGAGCCCTCAGCTCAGGATATCATCCTCAAACTAACGGGCAGACTGAGCGCCTTAACCAAACATTAGAAACCTATTTACGTTGTTTTGTTTCTGCTGCACAAGACGATTGGGGAGATCTCCTACCCTTGGCAGAATATGCTTATAACAATGCCAGCCATTCGGCACTGAAGACCAGTCCTTTTTACTGCTCATATGGTTACCATCCGTCCTTTGAACCTTCTATCTCAAAGTCCTCCTCCAGATGTCCTGGAATAGACAGTCTTGTCGACGGTATTCAAAAGGGACAACAGCTCGCACGAATAGCTCTGCAAGCTGCCCAAGATTGAGCCAAGAAGGTAGCAGACCGTCATCGACAAGATCTGCCCTCCATTCAAGTCGGGGATGCTGTCTGGTTATCTGCTCGGTTTCTCCCGAGACATTTGGTGCCGTCCAAGTTGTCACCTAAATATTTTGGACCGTTTAAAGTAATAGCATTGGTCGGTCCGTTGGCAGTCCGATTCGTGTTGCCTCCTTCTTGGGTCCGTCTTCATCCGGTCTTTCACGTCTTTCAGATCAAATTATCCATAAAGGATCGATTTCAACGCACCCCTGCAGTTCGTCCCCCACCAATAATGACCAATACTGGACCGGAGTATGAAGTGGCAGGGATTTGCGACTCCAGATATCACCGAGGTCGGTTGCAATTCCTAGTAGACTGGAAGGATTATTCTCCCGCCGAACGGACATGGGAGTTGGCATCGGGAGTGCATGCTCCCTCTTTGGTTTGATGCTTTTTCCGGCTTCACCCGGGGAAACCGGGTTTTCTGCCCCGTAGGAGGGGGCATACTGTTACACCCTTGCACCGATGGTCGTTCGTAAGTTCGTTCCTAGGGAATATTGCTCAAATCCCATTCAAATCCCATTCTACTATCCTTAGCATTCTGAACCCATAATAATTCCTGTTCTTTCTGCCCTTTCACCCCTTAGACTCTTTCCTCTCATCAGTCCGCCCATCACCCCTCCGATAGGTCCCTATGCCTGCCTGAAGAGTGAGTTCCCGGGGATTTATCGTTCACCTCTTCTAATCTCTCCCCTAATCTAGCGGTTACACTAATCTCCGCTTCTGGTTTCCGGAAACGCTCTTTCTATCTCTATAGGACTCACCCCCTTTTTGAAGACTCCACACAGCCTACCATAGGCACTCGACTCCGTACCCGGAGTAAGTTGGGTCATAACTTTTCAATCAAGGCTTCAGACTACCTTAGGTGGACGAAGACTCACCTCTTCTTTCTCTCGTCCAGGACCAGTCTCGCCCGCACCTGACTCCTTGAAGGAAGCCTGGCAGATTCCTCCCGGAAGCGACTGCTGATCGTCACTGCTACACAGGGTTTTTCTTCCCCGGAGGGTTTTCCCTGGGGACTGTGTTTCCTCCGCGGCTGACACTACTAACAGCTGGGAGGGAGCAGGGTGTCCCGGGAAGCCTTCACATTACGCAGTGTTGCTGTTTACGGAGTCTGCCCGCTGCCCAGGTTAGTGGACTTCACAAATTGTTCTATCTCAAATTGAAGTAGCTTCGGGCATATTGTACTAGATGCCCTCTCAGTCGTGTCGTGCCATCCCTTCCTGCTACCTATTCAGACCTAGTTGATCTGGCCCTACAGGTGGATCCCCGAAGGACTGAGCGAAGGGCAGAAGCAGGTCTTTCCGGTCATCACCCTTCCCCCTCAACCAACCAAACCCCAGAACCCATGCAAGTAGGCGGGATCCATAGCCCCATTTCCCATACTGAACGGGAACGCAGACGTGCTGACAATGCTTGCTTCTACTGCGGCATCAGCGGCCACTACGTAAAAGAATGTCCTCGCTGACCCAAGAACAAAAATCCAGGTTTTCAGAAGGCTCGCCCTTGAGATCGGGGTACGGGCGAGCATTCCACTAACCCCCTCTGGTATCGCTTTTGGTCCCGTTAAACCAGTGGTGGTCCAGGCTATGCTGATCCCAGCCCGGGAACGCATGCATTCGGTTCACATTGTTATCGATTCAGGTGCCACTGGCTGTTTTATTGACATCACGCTGGCTCAGCAACTCAACCTACCATTGATCACCAAAGAGCGTCCAGAACCAGTACAGGCCGTAGACGGTACTTCCCTCGCTTCCGGCCCCATCAAGCAACAGACTGCTCCTTTGGAAGTCGTAATCCAAGGTACCCACAGAGAAACATTAACATTTGATCTGATCACTACCCCTCAGTTTGGGATACCGTGGCTGAAACAACACAACCCTCTGATCAACTGGAGTACCGGACAAGTGTTCTTCGAATCCGAGGTCTGTCAGCATTTTTGCCTGGTGGAGACGGAATCTTTGTCCAGCCCTGCAAGCGTTCTAGGAGCCTTGGCTTCTCTAACCTTGGAAGACGGTGGCCCCACAACCACTGCCACTTTATCACATACGGTTGGGGCTGTCACAGCCGGGATACCCTCAGTATACGAGGACTTCCACATGGTGTTTGATAAAGCCTCAGCAGAGGGCCTACCGCCCCACAGGCCGTATGACTGCCCCATCGACTTAATACCGGGAGCTCCGGTACCGAGGGGCCACATATATTCACTGTCCCAATCAGAAGAACAGGCCCTGAAGGATTACATCCAACAGGCCTTACGGTTAGGTCACATCCACCCCTCCTCTTCCCCAGCAGCAAGCCCCATTTTCTTTGTTCCGAAGAAAGAGGGTGACGTACGCCCTTGCGTCGATTATCGGCGGCTAAATTCCATCACCATTAAGAACAGATACCCCATCCCGCTCATATCTACGTTACTGGACAGATTGTCTCACGCATCTGTCTACACAAAACTAGACTTACGTGGGGCTTGCAATCTGATCCGTATGCGAGAAGGGGACGAGTGGAAGACGGCGTTCTGCTCCCGACAAGGACTATATGAATATACGGTGATGCCGTTTGGGCTTTGCAACGCCTCAGCCACCTTCCAACATTTCATAAACAACTTGTTCAGTGATATTCTAGATGTATATGTGGTGGTCTATCTATACGATATCCTGATCTTCTCCCCCACTCTGGAAGAGCATGACATTCACGTCAGAGAAGTCCTGTCCCGCCTCAAAAAGAACACACTCTTTGCTAAACCAGAAAAATGCCTGTTTCACGCCACCGAAGTTGAGTTCCTAGGATTCCATATAACACCCAGGGGTCTCTCCATGAACCAATCTAAGGTCCGCGCTATCACGGACTGGCCCGTCCCTGTTACACTCAAACAGCTGCATTCTTTCCTTGGTTTCGCGAATTTCTACCGGCGTTTTATCGCTGGTTTCTCCTCCATTGTTGCCCCATTGACTGCACTAACCAGCCCTCTGGTCCATTATCACTGGACACCGGAACATCAAATGGCATTTGATACCTTGAAGGCGAGGTTCACCACTGCTCCTGTTCTACAGCATCCAGATCCTGAACGCCCTTTTGTTTTGGAAGCAGACACTTCATCGTTTGCATTAGGTGCAGTTCTCACTCAAACCTGCCCTACCACGGGTCGACTGCACCCTGTGGCCTTCCATTCACGGTAGTTCACTTCATCCGAAGTGCACTATACCGTGATGGAGAAGGAACTATTGGCCATTAAGGACGCTATGCAGACATGGCGGCATCATCTTCTAGGGGCTAAGCACCAAACCACCATTTATTCAGACCACAAGAATCTACAGGATCTGGCTTCCCTGAAATGAATGAATAGCCACCAAGTACGCTGGCATCTGTTTTTTGCTGCATACGATTCTGTAATCAAGCATCGACCAGGGGTGGTTCATGGTAAAGCAGATGCTCTGTCCCGCTCCCCAGGGGGGGAATCCCTTCCTTTGTTCCCAGATACCTTGCTAGAAGAAGGCCATGTTATCTGTGCCTGCACACCCTCACCGTCCATGCTAACCACCATACGCCACTGGGTTAGTCATGCAGTCAGTGAATGGGACCTTGTAGTTCAGGACGGTTTGCCGTTTATACAAGGGAAACTATTCTTGCCCACAAGTGACACGCGCACCCAGGCTCTGAACTGGTCGCATGACGTCACGATCAATGGTCATCCGGGACAACACCGTACTCTGGATCTATTGAAACAGTGGTGTTGGTGGCCATCGATGAGACGGGATGTAGAGAGTTACGTGAATACTTGCTCAGTTTGTGCCCAATGTAAATCCCGCAGGGGTCACCCTCTAGGTCTACTTCAGCCACTACCCATACCCCCGAAGCCATGGCACACGGTTTCGATGGACCTGATTACGGACTTACCCCGCGTACCGGGGTACGACACCATTTGGGCGGTGGTGGACTCTTATACCAAGATGGCCCGTTTCGTGCCCTGCTCGGAGATTCCCACGGCACCAGCACTGGCCCGGTTGTTTTTCAGATCCATCTTCTGTCTCTTTGGCTTGCCACAGGTCATAGTGTCTGACCGGGGTACCCAGTTCACTTCTCGTTTTTGGCGGGCTTTGACCAAGTTGCTGGGCATTGATGTGCATTTCTCTTCCGCTTACCACCCAGAGAGTGATGGTCAGACAGAAAGGGTGAACCAATCCCTAGAACACTACTTGCGATGCCTTACCCTCCAATATCAGGACACATGGCTAAATCTCTTGCACATGGCGGAATTCGCCTATAACAACGCTCTACATTCTTCAACTGGCTTCTCCCCTTTCTATTCCCTTTATGGCCAGCATCCTCGCACCCTTCCTCTCCTGGATTTCATGCCTAGGGCCACCCCTGCTGCCAATGCTTGTGCCCGCGATCTAGTTGCTGTTCACGCCCAAACCCTTGTCCATTTGCGGGAATCTCAAGTCTCCATGAAGAAAGCGGCTGACAAGAAACGGTTGGTTGCTCCGGAGTATCGGGTGGGGGATCGGGTGTGGTTGTCTTCCCGGCATTTACATATTCCTGGTTCCCATAAGCTGCTCCCTCGCTTTGTCGGTCCTTACCGGATCTCCAAAGTCATTAACCCAGTGGCTTTTCGCCTCTCCGTTTCCACCTCATGGCGGATCCACCCAGTGTTTCACTCTTCCTTGCTCAAACCCTGCCCTGCTCCTACCCGCATCATTACCCCGCCTGCTCCTGTTTCGGTGTCGTCCCCTGATGTGTTTGAGGTTAGTGCCATCTTGGGTTTCCGTCTTTGTAGGGGTCGGTTGCAGTACCTGGTGGACTGGCTGGGGTATGGTCCTGAGGATCGCTCTTGGGTTTCCTCTCGGGATGTACAAGCTCCGCTTTTGGTTGCTCGTTTTCATCGGGACCATCCTTCCAGCCCACAGGGTCGTGGGCCGTTGGGGGGGGGGGACTCTGTCACGCCTCCTCCCTGCCACACCATTGCCAGACAGCCTTCCAAACTCACATCTGCCACCCCTAACCCTGCACGCTTCATCCGGCGTGTTCCCCCTGACTCTCACCGCAATCAGCATCTGAATTACCAGGGACGGCTATGACCTTTCCTGCATTGGAATCTGCCATGGTGCTTCTCTCCGGGACGGCACCCGTCCACGGGCGCCCGGAGACTACGATCCAGCGCACGGAGTGCTTCCGATCAGGTGACCAAACGCCGGCAACAGACGGCCAATCGCCGGCAGACTCCACATGCAGCGTCGAGGGTCACGTGACGCGGCTCCGCATTTCCCTCGTGACTGCATCACGTGCTCAATTCAACGCAGTCAAAAGGACAGGGGAAACGCAGAACAAATGCTTCACAGCTGCTTTTCGGAGTGCTGCATGGCGTTTTTGGATCTCGCTAAGGATTCTGATTTCTTCGACCACGGAACGTTGTATGGATTGCTTTTGGTTTCTTCCTCCAGCTCAGGCGAACTTTGATCTCCAGGCATCACGACCTTTGGCTTTGCACAAACTTTTTGAACTTTGGATATTGGACCTTGGCAATTGTTTTCTTGGCTTTCGACCCTGGACTGTTAACGGATTGTTTACGGATCATCCACTGGCTACCTGACCTACAGGTGTTCTCCTTCAAGAGTGCCCACAAGGACCCTTCTGTTTTCCCCTACCCCTTTGAGGCATCCTGACCAGCACATTTGGGTAAGCCCTTTAGCTTCTTCCATCATATTGTATTGTGATCATTGTGACTGTCTGCCCTAATCATTCATTGCCTTACAGTGGTCAGGGGGTTCTTCCGGTGTTCCTGGTTCCAGCTTGACAGCACTCCACACCTGTGGCCTCAAGAATTGCATTGGTAGTGATATTATTCTTACCAGTGTGGTACTTGGGGACGGAGGTATCTTCATCTACACGACCATCAAGATCACAACACCGGACGCCTTACCAATCATGTTATTATCCATGCGTACAACCCCTCAAACTAAGACTGGGCTCTCTCCATTTGAGGTGGTAATGGGGAGACCTGCCAATATTTGGAACCTTCCTAAATGGAGATCGTTAAGAGATGTTGAAAATGTATTACTTTCAGATTATTGCAGCCAGTTGACTAAAAACCTGTATTTGATTTATCACCAGGTACGAGAGGCTTTACCTGTGCGATACGTGGGCCCAGGCCACAACATACGGCCTGGAAGCTGGGTGCTCATCAAGGCGTTAGAACGCTCTTCCTGCCTTGCACCTCGCTGGCGGGGCTCGTTCCAAGTCCTGTTGGTCACCCAAACAGCGGTGTGGGTTTCTGGAAGAAAGAATTGGATCCACGCATCGCACGTCAATAAACTTCCTCACCCAGTGCCACACGATACAGAAGAAACAGAACCCCTCGCTAATGCTGCAACCAATGATCCCAAAGCAGTAAATAGCGCCAAGGGTGTGTCGGAGAATCTTTCTGAGCCCGCGAGGCTTGGGGAACCAGCCATTTTGTCTCCACACTCTCCAAACTTTTTGCATCCGGAAACTGCTGTTTCAAATTCGGCATCTTCACTTGTCTCAGATACGTTGCTTCCAACGGGAAGTGACGATATATTGTTTCCGGATCAATCAGTACCGGGAAAAGCAAGGTACAATCTGCGTCCAAGAAAATAGACTTACGGCACGGTTTTGCTGTGCATCTGATAGATTTACGGCACGGTTCGGCTGTGCATTCGGAGAAGAAAGGGATCATCGAGGGCTTGTTTCCGCCCAAATTTGAGAAAGGGGTTTCTGTTGGCTAGGGTTGTGGAAGGACTAAGACGTCGCGCGGTCGGGAGGACGCCAGCAACGAACATTGGGGGTTTCCGTTTGAAGACTACAATGCCTACCAGCTACCACTCGTATGGGACTTGTAAATGATTGTGTGACCAACCGGGACAATGGCACCTGGGCCCCGAAAACGTATTGCTGTGTTTTTATAATGATATTTGGTTTTATAATAGTCACTGTATTAGGTTTGTGGTACCTCGAGGAAATGCATCCTTTAGAGTCCTTGTTTCCGACTGAATATGTACCTACTGTTCCTACTCCCTTTGTACATTCACATACTCTGTCCCCTAGGGACTCCCAGCATAGACAAAGGTACCACAATAATACTCTGCTACTTATCATGAATGCTACGCATGCCATTTTTAATAAGTCTAATTGTTGGGTCTGCTCACATTTTCCGCAACACGGGGATAAGGGGCTAGGTTGGTATATTCATTCTTCACCTTTGACAACTGCTTGTTATGCTTCTCTTAGAGCACTGTTCTTTGGCCGTTGGAACGATAGCATCTCGGGGAACTTTGAATAGTTTTGAGAAACGTGTTTTGACTCCCATGGGATGCTCGCTTTTCGCAAACAGGAGTAAACCTAACGTTGCTTTTATTAGGATTTCTGATAGACTGTCCCGTCCTTTCCCATCTTTGATTTCCTTTAAGATGGCTCCAATAGGCAATAAGGATGCCATGCCTCCTTCTTACACTGTCAACCATAGCCCCGATTCAGTTTCTTTTTGCATACAGAGGAATGGTACTCAGTCAATGGGAGATTTTAAAGGTTGTGCCAACGTTGCAAATTTGACTGAGGAAGACAGACCTTTGTATGTAGGCGAACCTGTCTACTTTGTTTGCGGTAATGTAGCATTTCCATGGTTGCCCAGGGATTGGCAGGGAAGCTGTTATTTAGGGATCCTGTTACCTGGGGTATTTATAGCTAGTACAATAGAAGTTTCAAAGGCTTGTCCACGGCGGGATGAGAACGGTGACACTCCAGCACAAATCTTGGGAGATATAGCAAAATCAGTTGTGCCATTTTGGGGGCAGATAGCGAATTCCGAAGATATCAGAAGACTAGCGAGAGTACTGGAGAGAACCATCAACCGGACCACGGACATACTCTATAATATGACATTAGAACAGAAGGTGATAAGGCTAGTAGCGCTTCAGAACCGGATGGCATTAGATGTCATTCTGGATGAATGTGGTGGAGTGTGTAAATTAGTGGGGTCCGCTTTCTGTGTTTTCGTGCGAGATTCCTCCCCAACTATCTTCAAGGCAATACAGAATCTGCACGTCCTTAGTTCAGAAGTGCATGTTCCCGAGGGAAATTGAGATCTTAGCGCTTGGTTCTGAGACTTCTTCTATTCAGTGTCTACATAGTATATGTTCGATGCTAGGGGGATGTTGCGCACAAGCGATAGGTACGATAGGACATAAAGTGAATGTCAGGATCTCTGCTTCCAAAAGGTCAAGGTTTTCCCAACTCCCTTGGAAGCAGATCCATAACCCAGGTTCCGAGTGCCAACCAGTCCCAATTGGGACCTTTTGGACCCAGTCCTGGCGCCAGTGGCACCAGGCTCATAAATATGCCCAGTCCCAGCGCTGGAAGCGCCGGGCTCATAATGCTTGGGTGGACTTACCTGCAGCAGACCATGCTGCTTACTTGCCTGCCAGTTGAGCCTCTGATCCTCTTCTGTTTGGAACTACTTTTCCTGTTGGGTGGGGCTGGAGCCACTCCCTAGATTCAGAACACTGGAACTCTTCTGGAAGGCAGGAACTCTTTTCTTACCAGGAACTCTTTTCTTACTTAGGTGTGGCTGTGGAAGGAGGCACCTAAGCACTACAGGAGGCTATTTAAACCACACCCGGTGGATGAATCTTGCTTTGCGTTATTCTGCACCCTCTGCAGCAGAACGCTCATCGTGTCTTCTGCATCCGGTCCTGGGCCTAAGGAAAAAGGCTTACCATCCTGAATCCAGTCTTCAGCAACACCTATAAAGACAAGAAAGAACAGGTTAGCATTCCGGCATCTGAAAGGCAAAGGCTTACCTACTCTTCGTGCGCTCCGGAGGTCTTCATACTGCATTCCGGCATCTGAAAGACAAAAGCTTACCAACTCTTCGCACGCTCCGGAGGCCTTCGGCGCTGCATCCCGCATCTGAAAGACAAAACAAGGTGCGTTTAAAGACATTGGGGAACTTTAATACTCACGTGCCATTACTCCTTTCCACATCTAATCCAGTGGGTATTCCGGCACCCTGCAGCCGCTCCGAACTCGTACCTGCAAAATAAAAAGACAGTTAGAGCGCATCGTGAAGCAGGCAACAAGCGCTTACTTACGTGCTTCCAGGCGCTTCTATTCATCACACGGGCTCCATCTTCAACTCACTTCAGCCCGTCATCCGCCATCGCCGGAACCCTGCAAAACAAGAGACATCATTACTAAAGACTTTAAAAACATTTGAATGACTCGAAACTTACCGTTCGTGCAGTAAACGACGGACAGCAGTCCTCTGAAGTCAAGAGGCCTGCGCTACCTATCCAGTGAAGAAACTGATTACAGCACCCTGCCCCGAGGCAGATGGAGAGCTCGGCATTCACTTACCTAAGGTGAGAGCGTTAACCTTTGGGGGTCTACAGGAGAGGAGAAGAGGAAAGAGATAGGGACACCCCAATAACCCCAGTTCATTAACCCCATATTTTCTATCTGCAGACATCTTACTCTACACGTCAGGCATACAGTGCACAGAGGTCCAGCCCAAAGAGCCAACCGGGTGCTACACATCACCTTTGAAGATACGGTAGTCGCCCAGCCAAGACCGGCGCCTCTGCGAGAATCAGGTGAGCGTTACAGAACGCAAAGCCTACCGCAAAACTCTCGCCCCGGCGCTATGGAAACCTCGGATACTGACCCCCTAGCCCGGTTACTTGGGGAACTAAGGGCAGAAGTGCATGCAGCTCGTCAGGAAACGAATGCTCTAAGAAGGGAACTAATTATTTCCAAGGAGAGAACAGACAATCTTGCTAGACAAGTGCTACAGTCACAAGCCGGACAGACCCCGTTACCCGCATCAGGGGCAAATCTTTCTTCAACATCCTCTATGAATCCAGTGCAGATCAACCTACCTGGGAATGTACCTCTGGCTCCGCCCGAACGATTTTCTGGTGACCCAAAGAGGTTTGCAGTATTTATCAATCAGTGCCGGTTGCACTTCTTATGCCGGCCAGCAGCCTTTCCAACTGATCAAGCTAAAGTAGCTTTTGTACTTTCGTACCTTAGTGGCAATGCGGCAGACTGGTCGATCCCTCTAGTTCATCAAGATGATCCGGTTCTCCATGATTTTCAAGCCTTTCAGCTTAGTATGGAAAAACTGTTCGCAAGACTTTCACAGGGGCAGGCCTTGGACAATGAGCTTCTTTCGTTGCGACAGGGTAATCAAGACCTTTTGGCTTATATTGCATCTTTCAATAGACTAATAGTGGAAACTCAATGGCCTGAGGACAAAAGGATTACGCTGTTTTATAGAGGTCTACGTGGAGAGCTCAAAGACGTTTTAGCCCAAGTAGTGAATCCCCCACAAGACTGTTCGGATTATATAGACTTGGTCGTTCAAATAGATCACAGGCTGCAGAACAGGAAGGCCGATCGTTCCAAGTTTGATGCTCGAGTATTTTCCAAACCGCCAACTCCTTCCAAAGGAGAAGACTCCGGGGAACCCATGCAAATAGGGGGTCTGAAAGGTCCTCTAACACAAAGGGAGCGGGAAAGGAGGAAACAGTTGCAATTACGCCTATATTGCGGAAACTCAGGGCACTTTCTTCGAGACTGTCCGGTGAAACCTGCCAAGAAGGCAGTAGGAGCTGCAGTTACCAAAGTTACAAACTCTGAGCAGGGAAACGACCTCGCCCGACAAGAATAGAGGTCCTCTTGCCGAGCGTGAAAACCAGTTCCGTGACCTCGCATTTCGTGATACCTATGGTCCTCATTAGCCCTGATAATCCGGATCGATTACATGCAATTGAAGCTTACGTCGACAGCGGTGCCATCAGCAATTATGTGGATCATGAAATGGTTTTGAGGATGAATCTAACTCTTTGTCCCAAGGCTGTAAAGGACGTTATTACTACGGTGGATGGTACGGAGATAGCCTCCGGGCCAGTAACGCAAACCACTCAAGAGGTGACGCTAGTAAGTCAAGATGGACACCATGAGAAGATCGTGTTCGATGTGATCAAGGCCCCTCAGTTTCAGATTATTCTAGGAATACCTTGGTTAGAGAAACACAATCCTCTGATCGATTGGTGAGCAAGAACGGTCCAGTTTCCAGAATGTGTCTCTACTTGTCACCCTCCACCTGGTGTTGCACTGGCCGCAATTTCTTCAGAGACTCCTCAGTTACCTCCCGAATACCTAGAATACCAAGATGTTTTCCGGAAGGATCAGGCTAACTCTCTACCTCCTCATAGGTCTTATGACTGCCAGATAGACCTGATACCTGGATCTACTCCTCCTTGTAGTAGAATTTATGCCCTCACCGAGCCTGAGAACCTTCACCTTCGACAATACCTGGATCAATACCTGGCAAATGGGTTTATTCGTCCTTCCAAGTCCCCTGCTTCTTCAGCTTTGTTCTTCGTTCCAAAAAAGGAAGGAGACCTTAGAACTTGTATCGATTATCGCTCCCTGAACCAGATCACCGTTAAGAATAGATATCCGTTACCTTTGATCCCTGAACTCCTGGACCAAGTCAGAAAAGCATGCATATATACAAAGCTGGATCTTAGAGGAGCTTATCACTTGGTACGAGTAAAAAAGGGCGATGAATGGAAGACGGCCTTCCGCACCAAGTATGGGCTATTTGAATATCAGGTCATGCCCTTCGGACTTTGCAATGCCCCGGCCGCCTTTCAATATTTTATGAACGATGTCCTCAGAGAGCTCATAGATGTATGTGTTGTTGTTTACATTGACGACATCCTCGTTTATTCTTCATCGGATTCTGAACATCGGAAACACGTGAAAATGGTCCTCGAAAGATTGCGTCAACACAAACTTTTCGCTAAGTTGGAAAAATGTGTTTTCAACGTGACTGAAGTTGAATTCTTGGGATTCATATTATCACCTGGCGGAGTGCGTATGGATTCAAAGAAGGTCGATGCAGTTCTCAAATGGCCATCACCATCCTCCGTAAAAGGTGTGCAAAGCATGTTAGGCTTCGCTAACTTTTACCGCAGGTTTATCCCCGAGTTCTCTCGAATAGTCCAGCCCATCACTGCCTTGTTAAAGAAAAACAAACGTTTTGAATGGTCTACCGAGGCGGAACAAGCTTTCCAGGATTTGAAGACTAAATTTATCTCTGCACCAATCTTAAAACACCCTCGCCCCGAACTCCCCTACATCGTGGAAACTGATGCTTCAAGCCTTGCCATGGGGGCAGTTCTATCACAAAAGGACCCGGTAACCAATCAGTTGCATCCCGTGGCATTTTGGTCCCGCAAATTCTCGCCTCCTGAAATCAATTACACGATTACTGACAAGGAACTTCTGGCTATCAAGTCTGCCTTTAAGGCTTGGCGGCATTATCTGCTGGGGGCCCGACACACCGTTACTGTGATTACGGATCACCGAAACCTGCAATATTTGAAAACCGCAAAAGCCCAATCCTCTAGACAACTCCGTTGGGCATTATTCTTTGCCGAGTTTGACTTCATAATTACCTATCGACCTGGTACAAAGAACGGTAAAGCCGATGCCCTTTCTCGGATGGGAGTGGAAGAACACTTGATCAACCCTAAACCTGTACCAATCATTCCCGAACAAAGAATTCTGGGTGTAATCGCCACAGAATCCAAAGAGGAAGTTAAAGATAAAGCCAGGCAACTTGTAACTCCAGCAGACATACAGAATTGGCATCTGCAGGGAAAGGACTTTGCAGTAAAGGACAACTTATTGTATTTCCAAGAACGATTATACCTACCCAGCACAGATTTACAGAAAAAAGTAATCTCTTGTTATCACGACTCTTTAATGGAAGGTCATCCCGGTATAGCCAAGACCTCAGAAAAGATCAAGCGCTACTTCTGGTGGCCGTCTTGGAAAAAAGATATCAGAGACTTTATAATGTCCTGTGGAGTATGCGCCCAAAACAAGAGTCAAAAGGAAAGACCAGCAGGCCTCTTACACCCTATTGACATCCCACCTCGCCCTTGGCATACGCTTTCTATGGACTTCATCACCGATCTACCTCCATGCTCCGGATACAATACGATTCTAGTAATCGTGGACTTATTCTCCAAGATGGCGCATTTCATTCCGCTCAAAGGCTTGCCAACAGCAGCAACTCTGGCCCGAGAATTTCTCGAAAACATCGTCCGACTGCACGGTTTTCCTTCGGTTCTAATTTCGGATCGAGGTAGTCAATTTATTTCTCATTTTTGGCGAAGTTGCTGTCGGTCGGCTCAAATTGATGTGAGACTATCGACCAGTCACCACCCTCAGACCGACGGACAAACCGAGAGGACCAATCAAACTCTGGAACAGTATTTACGCTGCATGCTGCAACAAACTGAAAAAACTTGGAAAGATATCCTTTGGATAGCCGAGTATGCCTACAATAACTCTGTCCATTCGGGAACTGGGAAAACCCTGTTTTTTCTTTTGTACGGCAGTCACCCTCGAACCTCGGAGTTGGATCCCCTCCAAGATCTTGAAACACCAGCAGTAGACTACCTGCATTCTACAATCACCCAAGCCTTTAAGGAAGCTGTTTCTCACCTTCAAAGGGCTAAAGAACAATACAAGAAAGGAGCAGATCAACATCGGAAGGAAGCCCCTCACTATCAAGTAGGGGATCAAGTCTGGTTATCCACCAAATATCTATCTCTAAAAGGGCCACGCACATTCAACCCAAGATACCTTGGTCCCTATTCCATCACTACCATAGTAAACCCAGTAGCGGTCAAGTTGGACTTGCCCCCGCACATGAAGATACATCCGGTCTTCCACGTCTCTCTATTAAAACCCGTGCAACCTCAAACCCGACTAACCAAATCTCCAAAACCTATCCTAGTTGATGGAGAACTCGAGTTTGAAGTCAAAAGCATTCTGGACTCCAAGATCTCCAAATCTAAACTATTCTACCTAATTGACTGGAAAGGCTACGGCCCCCAAGAGAGATCCTGGGAACCTGCTGAATATGTCCACGCTCCTCGCCTAATCAAAAGATTTCACCGAACATTTCCTGACAAGCCAAAACCCCCGGAGAAGCCTGGTTTGGGAGGGGCCTTGAGGGGGGTACTGTCAGGATCTCTGCTTCCAAAAGGTCAAGGTTTTCCCAACTCCCTTGGAAGCAGACCCATAACCCAGGTTCCGAGTGCCAACCAGTCCCAATTGGGACCTTTTGGACCCAGTCCTGGCGCCAGTGGCACCAGGCTCATAAATATGCCCAGTCCCAGCGCTGGAAGCGCCGGGCTCATAATGCTTGGGTGGACTTACCTGCAGCAGACCATGCTGCTTACTTGCCTGCCAGTTGAGCCTCTGATCCACTTCTGTTTGGAACTACTTTTCCTGTTGGGTGGGGCTGGAGCCACTCCCTAGATTCAGAACACTGGAACTCTTCTGGAAGGCAGGAACTCTTTTCTTACCAGGAACTCTTTTCTTACTTAGGTGTGGCTGAGGAAGGAGACACCTAAGCACTACAGGAGGCTATTTAAACCACACCCGGTGGATGAATCTTGCTTTGCGTTATTCTGCACCCTCTGCAGCAGAACGCTCATCGTGTCTTCTGCATCCGGTCCTGGGCCTGAGGAAAAAGGCTTACCATCCTGAATCCAGTCTTCAGCAACACATATAAAGACAAGAAAGAACAGGTTAGCATTCCGGCATCTGAAAGGCAAAGGCTTACCTACTCTTCGTGCGCTCCGGAGGTCTTCATACTGCATTCCGGCATCTGAAAGACAAAAGCTTACCAACTCTTTGCACGCTCCGGAGGCCTTCGGCGCTGCATCCCGCATCTGAAAGACAAAACAAGGTGCGTTTAAAGACATTGGGGAACTTTAATACTCACGTGCCATTACTCCTTTCCACATCTAATCCAGTGGGTATTCCGGCACCCTGCAGCCGCTCCGAACTCGTACCTGCAAAATAAAAAGACAGTTAGAGCGCATCGTGAAGCAGGCAACAAGCGCTTACTTACGTGCTTCCAGGCGCTTCTATTCATCACACGGGCTCCATCTTCAACTCACTTCAGCCCGTCATCCGCCATCGCCGGAACCCTGCAAAACAAGAGACATCATTACTAAAGACTTTAAAGACATTTGAATGACTCGAAACTTACCGTTCGTGCAGTAAACGACGGACAGCAGTCCTCTGAAGTCAAGAGGCCTGCGCTACCTATCCAGTGAAGAAACTGGTTACAGCACCCTGCCCCTAGGCAGATGGAGAGCTTGGCATTCACTTACCTAAGGTGAGAGCGTTAACCTTTGGGGGTCTACAGGAGAGGAGAAGAGGAAAGAGATAGGGACACCCCAATAACCCCAGTTCATTAACCCCATATTTTCTATCTGCAGACATCTTACTCTACACGTCAGGCATACAGTGCACAGAGGTCCAGCCCAAAGAGCCAACCGGGTGCTACACATCACCTTTGAAGATACGGTAGTCGCCCAGCCAAGACCGGCGCCTCTGCGAGAATCAGGTGAGCGTTACAGTGAATGCCCCAGATACAATTTCCAAAGAATATGTGTTAAAAGAAATTTTAGTGAATGACCTGATGGCAATAGATATTTCTGACAGCGATTCAGGGTGCATGGACGATGATGCATGGAGTTATTTGCAAGGAGATCAGAAGTAGTTTAGCACTTGGCATAGGCCAAAAGGAGGGTTTGTCAAATGAGAAATTATATCGTACGTCCAATTGCAATTAATATATGTATATTGGCCTACGCCAAGCTGCTTGTAAGTCACTTGCGAAGAAATCTGTGTTGCAAGGTCCTGACCTTAAATCAATGTAAGCCGCGATTTTAGGTCAATCCGCCATTTTAAGTTCGCTTTGTAAAGTCACCCTGTGAGTTAAAATGGTGGACGATGTCATTCCGAAATACAACATGGCCGTCTTGACCTCTGCATGTAATTAATATATAACTTGCCTGGAGGCCGCTTATTGAGGTCGTGAACTGAGACATTGTCCTTCGTTGACCTGTGTGTAAAAGGTTACTCGTGCAATGAAACTAATCCGCGGGCATATGTTAAGAACAATGTATTCAAATACTGAACTAGAACACTTGTTTAACTACATTGTATTAATCTTCGAAAAGACTTGTATGAAGAATCCCAGAACACACAGTTGCCATGTAGGCTTGTTGATATATGTATTAAAAGCAAACCAATTACATGTGGATATGCAAGAACCCTAGATCAGTAATGTATTAGAGGAATATTAACCCGAATTAGGGTTGGACATCATGTTCGCAAATAGTATAAAAGAGCAATGAATTCTAATGTACAGAGTCTCTCACTGAACACACTGAACCACGCTGGAGTTCGTTGTGTTGTACTGAGGGCCGATAGCTATCTGTATCTTTTCTTGGAAAACTGAATTCAGTATAAAATAAAGTACTTTGTATGTTCCTTTGTAACCCGTGTTCGGTGTATTTCCTTTTGGGGTACTAAGCCTCGATATTTTGATTTTGTTTTCACACCATATCTTATGTTCCAGCCTCACTGCCCCCTCCCGCTCACACCACCTTATTCCACCCCCAAAACCTGCTGCAGTAAAAGGCAGCAAGATGACTCACTGACCCGAGGCAGTCAATCGATCGCAGCCAAGTGGGGAGATGCATCAATTTCTTTTGCCCTGGATTATTTTGTTCTTGTAGTGTGCATCATTGCTTATAGTTAGGTACTGTTTGGAGCTTACAGTGCTTCCATTTTTTCTGCTGAAACGTGTGGCATAATGTTTGATGTAATTTGTCAATGTTAAGTGTTACTATTCATATCCGTTATTTGTTTGGGGAGCATATTTGTGAAGGCTATTCTGATGATACATTATACTGTCAAGGCACACTACACTCACACTGCAATCTAGAATGGGGGGCTCTTAAAATAGCCCCAGACCTTATATCCAATAATGATCCAGGTCATCTCTGTTCATTGTGTATATGGTGCTTTGTATTATGAAGTTGGTGGAGATTTGATTTAGTTTTGGATCGTATGTGACCTCTTGTTCTTTGCCCGTTTTTTAATTTGATGCATATTTTAGCGCTTTCTGTAATGGGCTTGTGTCTATACAGGCCCCATTGAAAGTTCAGTGGTGCAGGAAAAAAGTGGGGTAATTCTGTTAACACCACTTTTTTTAACGGAATTACTGACCTTTTCCTGGCATCGCTAAATTATACATTTGGAGGTAAAGTCGAGCATTTACCACCTGTATCAAGCTGGAGGAAAGTCCTCCACTTTACCTCCAAAAATCAGCAGATTTACCATGCAGCAAATCTGTCATAAATCCCCTTGGAGTCCCATGGACTCCAGAAATGGGGAATTACTACCAGTTGTAATCCTGTGGAAAGCCCATGGGACCAAGTGGCGGTAACAGTAGTCTAGGTTAGCGGGGATTCAGCAGATTTACCACTGAATAACCATTGAACTCAAAATGAGGTCCAAAGTACAGTACACTGGGCCTCATTACAAATGTGGCCATGTGGTTAAAAAAAGTGACAGCAACGCAATTACCATTACTTTTATGGCACTGCCAAATTCTGAGTTTTACGTTGTTGGGCAGGATTTACCTCTAGCTTCTTGCTGGTTATAAATCCTCCAATTTGAGGTAAAAAAATCGTCAGAGTTACATGCAGTAATTCCTCCAAAATCCCTATGGACACCAAAAATGGAATTAACACCACCCTTCCACAGCACGTAATTCTGTGGAAACCAAGAGGACCAAGTGGCAGTAACTTTAAATGTGTTTGGTTGTAATTCGGCAGATTTACAGCCGAACTACCACCAAACTCGTAACAAGGCACAGTGTGCTTTCTTCACCAGCAAATGATTGCTGTGCATTTACTAGATTGCTTCCCTTCCACCATCTAGCCGGAAGCGCTTATGCTGTGTAATAGGAAGTTATTTCCCCCATCAGCGCAGCGCTTGTTGTCTGAAACACTTGCACTTCATAACAATATTGCCCTTGAATTCGCCGTCCCTTGATTGCATCGGGTAGGCAGAGAATGAATGCGTGTCTTCACGCGTTGTGCTATCCCAATACATATTGATGTATACTGAAAATGACCTTTCCATCGGGTTCGAAACTCTGGACTCCTGGGACTTAATTCCGCAATGATTTGCAGTGCAGGCGCCCCCGTTTCTCGCATCAGCAGTACAATGTGACCTTTGTGAGAGGGATTTTAAATTATCAGTCTGTGCTTTTATATTCTTACATTTCCTCGTGTAGTGACCTTATTCCCTGCCTGTGGGTGTTTGGTCGTGCTGTCTTAGCGTGTTATACATTTCAGTCAGAGTTGCAGTGTTTTGTGTCTCCCATGGGTATGTGAAGTCTGCTAGTTCACTCAATTTGATATGTAGTGCTTTTTATTGTGATGCCAAAAGTGAGGAATGCCAGAGGCCGACCTATTCATACTTATTCGCATTTACAACATTTCTCTGCACATTCCGAAAATACATAGTAGGCAGGGCTTTAAGTGGGGTAAGAACTCGAAAGGGGGGGGGGATCGTTGGGGGGGGGGGGCTTGTGGGATGGGCGTGGCCTAACAAAGTACACAAACCCTAGTAAGGCACGCAAAAAAATATATTTATGCATGTAAGCATTTATATATTTGTATGCTTACCTTACTATGGTTTGTGTAGTATGCAAGCCATATTTTATAAACATAGAAATATAGAACATATTTCTATGTTTATAAAAGATGGCTTGAAAAGTACACAAACCACAGTAAGGTATGCACACAGATATATAACATTTATGGGGGGGCCCTAGAGAGCCTGACGAAGATTGCTGTTGGCCCGTGAAGCTCTCCCGCACCATACCAATCCGGTCTGTCATCCGGAGGTCCCCAAGGCGGAATCGTTGTTCGCACCAAGTGTCTGTAAGCCTGGAACAATTGCGGTCCTGGAGACGCTAATCTGCGCCGAAACTGTGCTGCGGGAGCCGTGATCCGACGTGGGGGAGCTGAAGCTGTGGGCCACGCTGCGAGGAGTGGGGGAGGTGCTTCCCTGCTGCATGCCTGGTGCGGCGGGTGCCTATCCCTGTTGCCGATGCGGGCGGCTGCCCCGTGGGAATTGTGAGCTGAGGCCAAGAGAAGTGTGTGCCCCTTGTCTGAGGGGCCGCGGTGCGCTGGCGGAACCCAGTGACTGGCGGAGTGCTGGAGGAGACTCAGTCTGTGCCGGCTTGGAGCTGAGGAAAGGCTGTGGACTGGCCCGGAGTCTGAGGGAGGAGCGCTCCGGTGCAGCTGCCCGGCTTGAACGGCTTTTAGGCCGGTCATCTTCCTCTGGAGGTTGGCGCGGGGGGTGCTCCTCCCCTGGAGTAGAAGCTTGTCAAACTGTGCTGTGCCCTGCGGGGCAGCTGGTGAGTGAGGAGATGGCCCTCCGTGGGGGCTGAGAAGGCTGGGCCCCGGAGGGAGGTGTGGGCCCTCAGCGGTGGAGGGGACCTGCGGTGGGTTCCGGGTCCCGCAGCGGCCCCTTGAAACGGGCGTGGTGAGCGGGCGGTGGAGTGGCGGCCCGGATGCAGGGATTGCCTGGGGCTACCTCCTGCGGAGGCTGGTGTCCGGTTTGAAGTGACTGCGTGTGGGCTTGGCAGGAGCTGCAGCCGACATCCTGTACTACGGGTGTTATCTAACCTCCGGGCGAACTGCGGATACTGCGAGGCTGCGAGGGAGCTGCAGCCAGTACTCTGGAATTTGAGGCACTGCCTGGCTCATATGGGGGCTTTGTGATAAGATTTGAAGGTGTACGATATCCCCGGAACCTGGGTACACCCCTGGTCATCTACTGCGTGGACGGTGGGAGGAGGCCACTGGGGGTCTGTTTTGGAATCGTTGGCTCCTGCTTCTCTGAGTGTAAGGATACTGAGGGCGTCTCCCCCCCCTTGCCTGTGTCAGCTGTAGTGGATCCGGAATTGGCCGCGGGACTGGGCCGGGTCCCCCCGGGTGGAGTGGGGTGGTCACTACCGGGGCGCAGTTATTTGGCCCGCTCCGTTTGGTGGTTGGCTCAATTCACCCGGGTGTCTCGTGGGCCATGTCTAAGTCGGGCAAGGGTGGTAAGCAGCAGTCGAAGCTGCACTTCGAGATGGCCACTCCAGGCAAAAATTGTGGGACAATGGATGCCACGGTGGTGTCTGAGCCGGACCCTGCGTCTACTTTCCAGGACATAAATGCCATGTTTACGCAGCTGCAGTTCGGAATACAGGCCCTGGATGGCAAGCTTGATACTTTGACCTGCAAGGTGGATCATATGCAGGTCCGCCTGGACAAGCATGGGGAGAGACTGGATGAGGCGGAGGGGCGGATATCCGGAGTTGAGGACATGACAGCTTCAGTCTCGGGGGAGATGTCTGCGGTTCGGAAGGCCCTACGAGAACTTAAGGAGAAGCAGGACGATCTCGAATCGAGGTCTCGTAGAAATAACATCAGGATTGTGGGGCTGCCGGAGTCAGAGGGCCAAAGGAACATGGAGGTCCTGGTGGAGGACATACTGCGTGAAGCGTTGGGGCCTGATGGCTTTTCCTCGATGTGTGTTGTAGAAAGAGCGCACAGAATCCCGAGTGGAAGGAAACAAATCCCAGACGCCCCACAGCGTCCGCTGATTGCCCGGTTACTGAATTACCGGGATAGAGATGTGGCACTCAGAAAGGCTAGAGAGAAAGGGACGGTGTCCTACAAAGGCGATGTAATCCGGTTCTTTCCGGACTTTTCGGATAAAGTGCAATCGGCCAGGAAAACATTCTTGGAGGTTAAGAAGAGGCTGCGGGACAGGGACATAAAGTATGCTATGCTATATCCGGCCAAGCTGCGGATTGTGTATGACGGGAAGTGATTGTTTTTCCAGACCCCGGAAGAGGCTGCCTCTTTTCTTGACACGCTGCCAAAATTTCCCAGGTCAAGAAATAATGATGGTTGAGGTTACCTATGCATGGGTATAACATGTGGGTTGTGATGTCATTGTATAAGGTGAACATATATCTGTGGGACGAAGAGGCTCCTGTATGGTGCAAGGGAGGGTCGGGCTCGTAGCCGCCCCTTACGCGAAAGCCAGCTGTTTATATGATAAAGTTGGTGGGAGAGCTGGAGGGTTGGGATTTCCAGCGGGGGTGGGAGGGGGCTTTTGTTGGGGATGGGCAAGGGGGTGGGGTGGATGGGGATGAAAGTCACCGACAAGTTGGGGTGTTGTTGGTTGGGGTTGGGGGGCGCGGTGGGGGTGGGGAATACCGGTGCCGAAGGTGTGGATATGGAGGGGGGTGGGGGTGCCAGATCAGTGTGTAAGACAACGTTCCTTAATGACGATGCTGAACCTCATGACGTGGAACGTCAGGGGCCTTAATGGCAGCCCAAAGCTCGGAAGGTGTTGCAATATTTGAGGCGGCATCGGGTAGAAGTGGCCTTCCTCCAGGAGACCCATTTGACACCGACTACAGAATCTAAATTGGGTAAAAGCTGGGGGGTGCCATAGGTACTATTCTTCCTATTCTTCCTATTCCAGGGGTGTTTGTATTTTGATACATGGATCAGTGGGGTTTCGCCTGACTAAAGTTGTGAGGGATCAGGAAGGCAGGGCTCTGGTGGTGCAAGGGGTTATACGAGGGAAGCTTTATACGTTGGTTTGCTATTATGGTCCTAATGTGGATACCACGGACTCGTTGGACTGCATGGAGAGGCAGCTGGCTGAGCTCCCGGAAGGGGAGATTGTATGGGCAGGGGATTTTAACTCTGTTTTAGATCCGCTACAGGACCATGTGGGCAGTTCAGCATGACTGAGTAGCAAGAGCTCTGAGAAAATCCAAGGCATGCTCGCGGTGTGGGGCACTGAAGACATTTGGAGGGTGGGGCACCCGGGGATGTGCCAGTTTACGCATTCCTCCACACCGCATAACTCAGCTGCCCGGTTAGATTATTTTTTGGTGTCCCAAGCGGTAATGGGTCGGTCTGCAGGGGTGGGTATCATGGCTCGCACTCTCTCGGATCATGCCCCTGTTCTTCTGTCTCTCCGCATGGGGGGTCAAGGGGCGGAGAGGCCTCCGTGGCGATTCAAAAGTGACGAACTCCTGGATGGGGTCTTTAAGGAGGAATTAGCGAGGCCCATAGATGGGTATTTTGTGGTTAATGATGGATCGGTCGGTTCGGCTGGCGTCTTGTGGGAAGGATTTAAATGTGTGATACGGGGGGAGTGCATAGCAAAGGAGTTGGAGATTCTGAAAAAGATACAGAGGGATCTGGCTAATGTAGAGGGGGAGCTGCGTGCCCTGCAAGAGGGAGCCCACTCTCTGTCCACGGAGCAGCAGGGGGACATTATGCAGAAGGTGCAGGAGTTTCATGTCCTGGCCCAACGGAAGGTGAAATATATGTGGGACAGGGCAGCCCCCCGGAAGTATGGAGAGGGTCAAGCCCCGGGTTGGTCGCTTGCTAGAGCCACCCGGCTGCGGGGTCAAGAGAACAGGGTAGCGCTGATTACGGATGAGCAAGGGGTGGATCATTTTGAGGATGAGGGGATAGTTCACGAGTTTCAGAAATTTTACATTCACCTGTATGCATCGCAGTGCCAGGTGGCGCAGGTTGATATAGAGGCTTATCTTGATCAAGTGGGGCTATATTGGTGCTCGGAGGAACACAGGGAGTGGTTAAATAAACCTTTGACGGTAGAGGAGGTGGTGGAGGCTATTAAATCACTGCCGGGTGGGAAGTCCCCAGGCCCAGACGGCTTTACGGCTGAATTTTATAAATGTTTTGTTGATAAGCTTGCCCCATATCTGTTGCGAGTATATCAGGAGGCAGTTGCTACGGGTCGGTTACCAGACTCTCTCAGGGAGGTGGTTGTGGTTGTGTCGTTGAAACCGGGAAAGCCGGGGGGAGACTGTTCGTCATATCGGCCAATATCGCTTATCAATCTCGATAACAAAATCGTAGCTAAAATCCTCGTGGCAAGGCTTGCGCTGCTGATGTCGACTGTGGTGAGGGCCGATCAGGCGGGGTTTATCCCTGGTTGGTCGACCTCGTTTGGGCTGCGTAGGGTGTTTGGCTTAATGGCAGCATTGCCGAGGGATGATCCTGTGGTGGCTATCATGTTGGATGCCACTAAGGCATTTGATTCTATTGAATGGCCGTTTTTGTTCACTGTGCTACGCAGGATGGGAATGGGTAGCTTCTTTCTCTCCTTGGTGGAACTTTTATACACATTGGCAGTGGCTAGGGTAAGATTGAATGGGCGGTTTACCGGGTTGATACCTCTCAAGCGGGGGACACGCCAGGGTTGTCTGTTATCCCCTCTGCTATTCGCCCTTACTATAGAACCTTGGGCTGAAAGGGTGCGGCAGCTGCACCTACACCGGGGGGTCCAATTGTTTACTCATAGAGTGGTGATTTCGTTGTATGCGGATGACATGGTCCTCTTTGTTCGCCATCCGGAGGTCAATTTGGACCCAATTATGGAAGATGTTCAGCGGTTCGGTGAGCTCTCGGGGTTGACGGTGAACACCAGCAAGTCAGTCATATTCCCGTTGATGGGTGGGGTGTGTCAATTTCAAGATTTGTGGGGATTCCAGTGGGACCTGGCCAGCACGCGTTATCTGGGGATTATAGTGGCCCGGGAGGAGGAGGTGGTCTTTCGAAGTAATTATGGGGAAGCCCTTGAGGCAGCCAGATTGGCCATGTTGCGATGGGATTCCCTTTCCCTTAATCTATAAATCTATATGGTAGGATATCGGTAATCATAATGACCATCCTACCCAGGTTTCTGTATGTGTTTCTTAATGCGCCTATAAGGGTGCCCAAAAAATATTTTAAGGACCTTCGCTCACTGGTGACGAAATTTATTTTGGGCCGGTAAGGCGGCTCGTGTCTCCTGGGACAAGCTCATTGCGTTGGTTCGAGAGGGGGGGTCTTGCTTTGCCGGATTTTGAATTATACTACACGGCAGCTCAGGCTAGTTATCTCCGTTATTGGTATGGGATGGCGGCAGAGTGTCGGCATGTGGAGATAGAGAGGGCCATCACATCGCCGGCGTTGCTGAGGTCGGTTATTCTGACAGCCCCGAGCCGCTTGCGGCAGCCGCGGAACTTAGTGGAATTGACTTGCAGGGCCTGGTCGCTCTTGGAGCGTGCACCCATGGGTGGCATTCTGTACTCGCCGGAACTCCCGATTATATTTATCCCTGGTGTTCCCCTGTCTAGCGAGGCAGGATATGTGGCGATGGTAAAGAGGTTGGGTATTACTAGGTTTAGTGACTTGTTCCTGAGTGGAAGGTTTATCTCACTTGACCAATTGCAGGAGAAAGGGGCCCTCTCGGGATTGGATATATTCTTGTACTATAGGATGCGGGTGACATTACACGGCTGCTCCCATCCTTTCCTGACTCGCCCCCAGTGGCTGCATTGCTTGATAAAATGATAAGGGGTGGTATGGAGAAGCGCTGTGTGGCCATGGGGTGGGGTAGGAAGCGAGGCCCGACATTTTTCCAATGGTCTGAGGATGTCCTGTACTCTCATGATATGGAAATGAGATGGGGCACAATGAAAGGGAAGTGCTTGGGTGATGGGCAGATGTGGGATGCATATACGCAATATCTTCTCAAGAAGCCGAATGGAGGGGGCTCTGGGCCCCTACCGTTGCAGGGACTTTGCCCTGATTCCCCCCGTAGGAAATAGCTCGTTTGTTAGCTGATGTCCGCTCATGAACCACTGCGGTACCGTGTTGATGTACAGATTTGGGATTCTGTGGAAGTTGAGGTTTGTCTGGATTATCCTGGAAGTGCCAGTTGGGGAGTGCTGGACTTGTCGATCGCAATGTACTCGTCCGGGTCTGGCGAATGATAGGGCGTGCCCATTGTTAAGTGTCTAAAGATGCGTTGTGATATGTAGTCATGCCTTTGTGAAACACCGGGGGGGGGGACGCAGGGGATGTTTGGTGGGTTTTTTTGTACTGTTGAAGTAAATTGCCAATAAAGAAAGTTTTTTTTTAAAAAAAAAGATATATAACATTTATATATTTGTGTTCGTACCTTATGGTTTGTGTACTTTTCAAATCATCTTTTTTTAAACATTTCTCTGTTTATAAAAGATGGCTTGAAAAGTACACAATTCAAGCCATCTTTTATAAAGCTTTGACGACTGACAAAGCCTGAGGTGTCTTTGTCCGTCGGCAAAGCTTTATAAAAGATGGATTGAATTGTTTACTTTTCAACCCATCTTTAATAAAGACAGAAACACAGCAATCCCCAGGTTCGCCGAGGGTGAAAGACGCCTTGGCGACCTGGGGAAACAAAGGGACTTTAACTTCCTTTGGTGACCCTTCTGTCAGCTGCCTGACATTAAAATGGCGAGCACATCTCCTGTCGCGGCTGCAGCTGCGGCGGGATGTTGTGTGGGAACAGGGGGTCGGGGAGGCCGGTAGGGCCCCGTCTCAACCCTATACCCATGCCCACTTATAACACTATTAGTAGGGAACTTAAAGACAAGGGAGCGAGAGGAAGATTATCTTGAACACTTTGTATGCTGGTACAAATAAACAAGTGGTTGAAATCGCGACACATTTACGTGCTAACAAGCAGCGTATTAAGTCACTTTGCCGCCATTCGAATGTCACCTGCAAAAATATGGGAGTCGAGGTTCCCTTTAAAACTCCTGCACAGAGCAGCATGTGGTTGGGGATTAGATGTTGGGGGAGAGATGGATAAGGAAAGTACATGGGAATACGTTTGTGACAAACTGCCATCTGCAAGGGTGCAGAGGCCTTTTTTACTTTATTGATAAAAAGATGCAGGTAATTCTGTTTTTTGAAAGAGGTATCTGCTAATCAGACCACCCTTTCATAACGCTTCATGCCAAACACGGATAGTGCATGCATGTACCTTGATGTGACTGTCTACTGACATCCCCCAAAAGCTGCCTTGCAGTGGCAACTGGGCAGGTTCAAAGGTCACATGTGCATTCCTGAACACCGCTTCGGTAACCAAAAGGTCCAACAGGCAGAGGTGGTTTTAAACTGCATGCCTCTCGGATTCTAAATATCTTTATTGTGTTTGGCAGTTGATAAAAACAAAATATAAGGCATGCTTGGTTTTTGTCGTGGTGGCTACTAGGAGTGACCCTAACCATGGGGGATTCATTTTAGGACAGTGCTTGAAGAAGGATTCACTGTACCCTGATTGGGGATACAGTGTATTCCAAAGTTCGTTACCAGTGAGGTAAAGATCAAGAACTCCAAGGAATAGGAACGTTCCTCTCTCTAATCATCCAAACGCCAAATTTGGGATAACAATATGGCTGGAAAAGGCTTAATGCAGTTGAGACACTGGTACCCAGGGCGCTGCTCAGGTAACAGAACCCTGCAAGTGCTCTGCACAGATCTTCCTGGTTCAGAAGGGCAGAAGAAAGGATTTACCTTGCCCCTGAGATCTTAGACTGGGTCTCTCATCACCCAAAGAACAGAGGAAGCGACCTCAGGTTCTCTCTGCATCTCTGAGCTGCCTTGACACAGGTATGGGCACCTTCAACGCTGGAGTCACATTTGTCCTCAACGTTCCTCCGCATCTTCATGTTGAGCTCAACACCGAAGTTCTGCCGTCTCCACATCTGAGACACGCCATGTCTTATACAATCCACAACTTTACCCCACCTGCCTGGTTACCAGCCTTTTTGAGCTCAAAGCTGTCACAGCTGCAGTACAATGAGATACTGTTTAGCCAATTGAGCCACCTCACCGCAGAAGGCAAATCTTCGGTTTTCTGAACCCGAGGCCACCAGGTTTTACAACCCATAAGGTTTTAGGCTGAAGGGGTGATTGCACCTCCTCTGGAATCCTGGAGCTGAGGCCGTTCGGGCACCCATACTTCCAGTGTAATTCTTGTTTGCATTAGTGACATGGTATATTGCTGATCACAAATCAATTCTCATAACCTTAGGAGCCAGGATCCCCAACCGCACGGCCCCTGCCCCTACCTTTGGGTTGTCCATTTTGTTAAGTGACCTCAATTCAGCACTCCAACTAAGTCAATGCCGAGTCTGGGATGCCCAAGGGAATCCCTTAATTATATATTTTTATGACAAGTTCATAGATCTGGATGATAACGCCCCTCTCTTTGAATCCCCCTGACCTAACTGAGCCAAGAAGTAGGTTTGTTTTGCAAATAAAAAGATTTATTTGAAAAATTAAACAAGATATATATCACACTTTTATAAATAAATTAATATTTGATAGCACACTTATGAATATGACAGTGATCAACAATGGATAGTGTTACACTAGCACACTTTTTTAATTACCTAGGAGTGGTATAGAGAGGATAAAGTAGCTGAGAATGCTTTTATGGGTTCAAGGAAATGCAGTGATGGAAAAGAATGCAGCACAGAAATAACTGATATGGTTTCCACAAGTGATTATATGATCACTTTTTCTTTTGACAATTCACTCCCCCCTATGCAATATAAGGAGATGGAAAAAGAGCACACAATTTTCAGGAATACAATCAAATGCAATACCAATTCGATTTTAATTCCCTATAGGAGATTCAGGGTAGGTGATAGCTACTTAAGATTGGTTCAGGTCAACACTATCAGTGATTCATGAGGGATTATCAGGTTGAAAACGGATTTCAGCAGTTGCAATCAAAAGACAGCGATTTTGACAGGTGGAGAAATTTGATTCAAATTGCAATTCGCGGCACTTTTTCCGAGTGCGTCGAGCGCGATTACAGAAAAACTATGAGTAGAAAGTCGGTTTAGGGCTTGTTGGAAAGCTGAGGATCTTAGCTTTAAAATGAAAGTTAAATCTCGTACGGACGATTTTGTGGAGGTAGATTTCAGAAATGAAATAACGATTCAGAATGGCAACTGACACTTTCACAGGTTTGAAATCACAGAATGGACACACAATTTCTATGCAGTTCTAAATAGGTGGAAATGGTTTGAATTAGATTATTTTAAACTAAGAGATTGGTTTGGACAGTTCTGGCTGGATACTCACTCGTAATTTTGGAAGGAATGGGCCTCGTCACAGATCTGGTCAACAGGTTTAGCTGCGGTTCTCTTTGCTCTGCTGGTCTGGATCTCTGGTTCTGGCAAAAGTTCTGGCACTGCACAGCGGTCTGGTCTGGGTCTGGTCTTCTATCAGCACTGCACGGTGGTCTGGATACAGCTCTGCTTTTGTAACGCTCACCTGATTCCCGTAGAGGCGCCGGTCTTGACTGGGCGTATACCGTATCTTCAAAGGTGATGTGTAACACACGGCTGGCTCTTTGGGCTGGACCTCTGTGCACTGTATGTCTGGCTCGAAGGGTAAGATGTCTGCAGATAGAAAATGTGGGATTAATGAACTGGGTTATTGAATGTCTCTCTCTTCTTCCCTTTCTCTTCTCCTGTAGAACCCCAAAGGTTAACGCTCTCACCTTAGGTAAGTGAACGCCGTGCTCTCCATCTGCCTCGAGGCAGGGTGCTGTAACCAGTTTCTTCACTGGATAAGGGGAGCAGGCCTCTTGACTTCAGAGGACTGCTGTCCGTCGTTTACTGCACGAACGGTAAGTTTCGAGTAATTCTAATGTCTTTAAAGTCTTTAGTAATGATGTCTCTTGTTTTGCAGGGTTCCGGCGATGGCGGATGGCGGGCTGAAGTGAGTTGAAGATGGAGCCCGTGTGATGAATAGAAGCGCCTGGAAGCACGTAAGTAAGCGCTTGCTGCCTGCTTCACGATGCGCTCTAACTGTCTTTTTATTTTGCAGGTACAAGTTCGGGGCGGCTGCAGGGTGCCGGAATACCCACTGGGTTAGATGTGGAAAGGAGTAATGGCACGTGAGTATTAAAGTTCCCCAATGTCTTTAAACGCACCTTGTTTTGTCTTTCAGATGCGGGATGCAGCGCCGAAGGCCTCCGGAGCGTGCGAAGAGTTGGTAAGCTTTTGTCTTTCAGATGCCGGAATGCAGTGTGAAGACTTCCGGAGCGCACGAAGAGTAGGTAAGCCTTTGTCTTTCAGATGCCGGAATGCAGCGCGAGGCGTTGGTGACAGCCGATGGACCAGGTAAGTGAAGAGCTGTCACTGAAGACCGTAATGCTAACCTGTTCTTTCTTGTCTTTATAGGTGTTGCTGAAGACTGGATTCAGAATGGTAAGCCTTTTTCCTTAGGCCCAGGATCAGGTGCAGAAGACACGATGAGCGTTCTGCTGCTGAGGATGCAGAATAACGCAAAGCAAGATTCATCCATCGGGTGTGGTTTAAATAGCCTCCTGTAGTGCTTAGGTGTCTCCTTCCACAGCCACGCCTAGGTAAGAAAAGAGTTCCTGCTTTCCAGAAGAGTTCCAGTGTTCTGAATCTAGGGAGTGGCTCCTGCCCCACCCAACAGGAAAAGTAGTTCCAAACAGAAGAGGATCAGAGACTCAACTGGCAGGCAAGTAAGCAGCATGGTCTGCTGCAGGTAAATCCACCCAAGCATTATGAGCCCGGCGCTTCCAGCGCTGGGACTGGGCATATTTATGAGCCTGGTGCCACTGGCGCCAGGACTGGGTCCAAAAGGTCCCAATTGGGACTGGTTGGCACTCGGAACCTGGGTTATGGATCTGCTTCCAAGGGAGTTGGGAAAACCCTGACCTTTTGGAAGCAGAGATCATGACAGCTTTCTGGGTTCAGGCACAGGGTTCTAGCCAGAATCAAACAGCTCGCCCGGCTGTTGAATAGTTTGGTTAGGTGGCTGGATTCTGAGGCCTGCTGAGAAGGATTCAGCTTTTGGTTCAGGCCTCTCTGCTTCAAGTTCTGGAGTCTATCTGGAGTCTATGGTCCTTCTGCATATTGTCTGGTCCGGCAAAGTACTTCGCAAGAAAGTGGAAAGTGACTATCTACCTGGGTTTCAGTGGGTCTTTTATGTCTTGTGAAAGTGGGTGGGAAGGCTGACTTTCTATGCCCAACCCTCTGAGGATCCTGATAGGCTATAGGAATCTCTGTCGCCTGACTGGGGAACCGAATTGAGAGTCATCCGGCATCCTTTTTATGGCATACAGAAAGAACACTCCCCTTGTCACTTTGCACACAAATCTATTTTTGACTTAAATGCATATTTATCTATGTACAATTTTTCTGATATTATATGTCCAGTTAACATATTTTCTGTAGCGCCAAACCATCCGATCCCTGTCTTTGTAAGATGTTGTGTTCACTTCTGATGGAATTCTGCCCTTTTCATCCAGAAGACAACCTCTAAACTTTTCCAAAATTTACACAAATGTGCACAAGGAATATGGGCATCAGATGATGACGTGTCAGATATTTTACATACATACATTTGGAGTAATACCCTATTTTCCACTACTACCCCAGAACATACCACAGACTCCTAAGATCTCTTACAATGTGCACAGAAAAATCACAGGAATCATGAGATTATTGATTTAATTTTGACAATTATGTACTATGAATTATCCATCTTTCTAAAATTATTCTCTGGCCCAGAGGGGTGTGGTTTCCCAAAGCACATGGGGACATTTCTGGTTTGTCCACTTCCTCCAAGATCAGCTGGCTCACAGAGGCAGTGCCCCTCCCCTTTCCTTCCAAGAGGAAGCCATTTACGACCCCGATTTAGAAATTGCTTGGAGCAAAGGGAAGTTCATTGTTCTGTTTTCCTGCAGTCCCACGCACCCCTCCCCTGATTCAATCAGAGAGGTATGATCTCCTTTTGGTGGGGCAGCAGAAGGGAGGCCAGCCCTGTGAATACAGTTGCTGGGCAAGTTTCAACTCCTGTCAGGGGTAGTTGCAGGGTAGAAATCAGTCCCTTTAAGCCAGGCTTCAGCCAAATGTCACTTTTGTTCCCATTTTTCTTCATTCAAATCAAACTTACAATTTTGACACATGCAGCTAGAACCCTGATTCTAAGTTCAAAACTATGACATTTAAACAGTTGCAACCTATGTGACACTCCAAAGTAAATCACTCATTTATTTTAAACATTTCGATTTTAGTTGCGTTAAGTCCAATTTCACTTAAGCTGCTCACATCCACAGCTCAGCCAGTTTTGTTATGAACATTATTTTAGGCTCTTAATCTTTCCAGATTTGGTATGCACACAAGACTTGATTCTACCAGACGTCTGCTGGTGTTCAGTAAGATTTTTGAATATCTTGCAATGTTTGAAATAGGCATTTTGAGCTTGCATCTCAGAGAAACAAATGTGATTTCAAAGTGCTTTTTGAGCTAACAGGCACTGCTGTTTTTCGTTTAGCACCACATTTAACTCATGGCGCTTCTGGCCCATCACGCTCGCACTGGTGGGTGGCAGGTCAGGCGACCATTTGGTGTGCGTAAAAACTGCGCGGTTTTCCTGGATTCTGGTGCCAATGTGGGCTTTTCGGCCATCTTGGATTTTCTAAGCCCACAGCACCAAATGTTGCAGCATAATAACTTGAACGTGGGTCGATACACCTAACAATTTCCTCGCTGCAGTTACAGGTCCTCTTCCTTTCACACTTAGAAACAATGTCTGCCTTCACCCTGATGCTGTAAATTCTGCAATTGAAGAGTCATCAGCTTACGGTCATACCTTTATGTTATTTCTTACAAGAATCACAATGATTTGTTACAGCATTAATCTCAAAGTGGGGCTTAGTCCGCAACCCAATACAGGTTGTTTTAAGGTGTGCCTGGAACTTTGGCAACAAACCAGATATAAAAGCAGATGCTACAAAACAACATTGAAAACAAACTCGACTGTGAATTGTTTTAAGTATATATATTTTGAGCATACAGGGGGCAGTTGCACATCAGAAACCTACAGTGCAAGACAGGCAGAGAAAGAAGGATCAGCATGGAACAAATATGGTTAAATGAAAACTTTGGAGTTGAGCGGTATTTCAACATAACTGTGCCTGAAAAGTCTGAGACCTTAGTAATCTACTGTATTTGCATCACTGTCAGTAGCTGGGAAATTCCATGAGGGCAATGTTATAATTGCTCTATAAAAGTACATGCGAAACTGTATCTGCCTAACATTGCTTCAGAGACACTTGTATCGGAGAGACCGTCTGGGTTTAAAGTAGCTTTCTTTAAAAACGTTACTACCACCTCTGGGGCATAATATCAATATTCATGTATTTATTGAAGTGGGCCAAGAGTTAAGAGCCTTAACCAGTTTTGCTGGAGCAGGATCTTCAGGTAACCCTGTATGTTTTTATATATATATATATATATATATATATATATATATATATATATATATATATATATATATATATATATATATATGTATGTATTCAGTAAAAAAAACTTTGTTAAAGGGACGTTATGGTTAAGTTGCCCTACTAAAAACCCGTAAAATTCACTAAAAAAACTTTGTTAAGGGGACGTTATGGTTAAGTTGCCCTACTAAAAACCCGTAAAATTCACTAAAAGAACTTTGTTAAGGGGACGTTATGGTTAAATTGAGCTACTAAAAACCTGTGAATTTCACTAAAACAAACGGTATAAACGTCATATTATGGTTCGAAGTAAAACTGAAAAACCCCTCAAATTCGCCAGTTATGGTAGGCTAAGCAACCATAACTGCCCGCACCACTGTGCACTGCTAACACTAACACCCAGGACATTAAAGATGACATCACAAATGTAATCAATATAATATTGATGTTCTAAGGGCAATACACCTACCCGTACCATTCGCAACCAAGATGGAACTGATCTTAGAACGCACCAGCTGTCCAAGTTGTGCTTAAATGAACAGAATGGGGGCGTCCTAAGGGCATTATACCTCTCCATACTGGTCACAACCAAGATAAAACATGTTCTTAGAACACACCAGGTGTCCGGGATGTCTGCAAATGAACAAAATGGGAGTGTCCTAAGGACACTATACCTGTCCGTGCCGTCCGCAGCCAAGATGGAACTGTCCGTAGAACAGGCGCAGTGGCCGGCATGTCCGTAGGCAAACAAAATGGAGGTGTCATAAGGACACTGTACCTGGCCGTTCAGTCAGCAGAACATCTACGCACATGTGCACCACACCCATAAGTACTGCGAACATTGCGCCTGTCCGTAACTGTCCGTCTCACTTGTGTTGCACTTTTAATTAGTTTCAGGACCCGAACACTGTCCGTAGAACACCCGCGCGCATGTGCACGACCATTACTCTGCATTTGGTGTCCAGCGGGCACCCAGTTCCTTCGCGTATGTGTTCACGACGTCATCATGTGACCGCACCCACGCTTTACAGTATAAAATCGCCATTTCACATGTCCCATACAATGGCCCTACCTTTCAACGTATTGTTTACAATTTTGCAGCGCTTTTGAGTGATCGATATGGTCACGAGGTGCACCCCTCCAACGCTATAAAAGGCTACACCCCCAAGCTCATCTTCATTGTACGTCTGGCTATTGCAGATTGAGTTTTGCTGCCTTTACTCCTGTAGCAAAGATTAGCCGACCAACCCTAATGGCATCCATGGCTGCTGTTGCTTCATTAGCCTCAGCACCACCCCCAAATCCTCAACCAGCTCCCCAAGGGCCGGCAGAGGGAAATACGTGTCAGGATGTAGAGAGCGAGGAAGAAGAGGAAGAAGAGAATGAGGTGGAGGAACTCTGCACTACAAGCACTCGCCGGGAGTCGTGGGTGTGGCGGTTGTTTACCGTTTTTGCAAACGTACCAAAAGCACGTGCAAACCTGGTCAGGTGTAACCAGTGCAAGTTGCTGCTGAGTCACGGGAGACCAGGTGCGTACAGCTTTGGTACGACAACCATGAAGCGACACATAACTTCGTTCCACAGTGCGGACATTCACAAGGTGGTACCATGTGAAGAACGTAGTAGGTTGAATTCCTCTGCAGCATCCTCTGTGTCCGATCCTCTCACCACAAGAGACACTCCTGTGGGAGAGCGCATCCCTCCAGCTGCCTCACAGGCCATTCGTGATGCTGTTGGCCCTTACCTTGCGAGGGTCACAATATTGTGTATGTACTGTGACGCAGTACTCTGCAGGGGGGGAGTGTCTTCAAAGTGCTTTTGAGACTACGGTCACAGAGCACCAGAAGACCTGCTCCCTACCTAAGTAAAGCGCACCCTACATCTTTCTCTCTCCACCTGCCCTTTCTTATCCCCGTGGTTGGTGTCCCTTCCTAACCCTCCGTTACCCTCCTCTTCTAGTGTGTCATGTGTAAAAATATAAAAAAATGGAAAACAACAACATTTTTAAAAAAGGATCTTTTCAGAGCCGCCTTTCTCAGTTTAACAATGGAACTATCAAGTGACCGGTGTAGGCCCCCACGCATTTTTCAAAAAGTCTGCGAACAGTCGTAGGACACACAAAAATGGAGGGTGCAAGCGGAGCAAAACCAACGCACTTTTCGCTGGGAGTAAATGGTGGCTCTGAAAAGAGCCTTTTGGTGGTGTTTGTTGTGTTTGAAAAACTGTGGATTCGAAAAAACGGATTGCCAAATAGGTGACTATGAATCCAAAAAAGGTCGCAATGCAATTTGTAGATTTTGAAGAAAAATTGGAATGCTAGCTTTTGTGAGATGGACTCCATCTCTGCCAAAAACGAAAGTGCTGCAAAACAAAACTTTTTCATTGTGGAAAGAGGACATGCCAACATCTCTTAGAAATGCACAAACAGCCTTATTGACATTGCGCCTCGCTTTCTCCATTTGTGGACTAAATTCAGAAGAACGCAGCCACATTTGTCTTTGTGCAATACAGGAAAAAACTACTTGGCAATTTGGAAACATGTCCAGGACCTTCGGAAGTCCTTCCTTCATTGCAAATTGCAAAGAAGTTCCAGAGACATGCCCTAAACTGTTTCCTCCACAATTAATGATAATTATATCAGGATGACGCTCTGTCTGTAAAGTAGAACAGAGAGGTACCAAGTCCAGCCACTTCATTCCACGCACTCCATGCCAGTGCACTTCCGCATGAGAAAATCCAAGATCTGCAGATATACCGCAATTTTCTGCATGCACCTTCAACCAATGTATCCATGAGTCTCCCAAAATCCAGATAATCTGTTTTCGAGCACAGAGAGCCATAACTGTCTGGTCTCCTGTCAGGAAAAACACGTTCTCACTAAATCTCTCCATTCAGAACACACCCACTGAACTTTACTGACCAATCCCTAGCTTCACTCATTCTCACGTGCATGCGTATCCACCCCAGAAACCCTGTTGGTAATATGCGCTGCCTGCAGACTATCGCGCGTGACGACTGTACATTTAAATAGTATTCCCCTTTTCCCCTTTAAGGTGGGCTCTGAAAAGAGCCGTTTATTTTGTTTTTTGGCCAGATGCCTGACAGTCACCTGTTATTTTGTATTTTTTTTAATTTTTTTTTTCTTCTTACTTTACTCCTATAATCATCATAGAACCTTCTCCAAAGCAAGCCTTACATTCCAAAAGAACATGGCATTTCCCAAAAAAAGATAACAAAACACCATCTGCTTCAAAATAAGCCGCATTACTGGAAATAATGTTCTCGTGGCTGCAGAAAAACATACCAGCTCGTAACATGAAAGCATGCATGTCGCGATTGATAGTACACCTCCCAATACTTTGATCAAGACAAAAAACAGAACTGTTGTCCCATTTTGCTCTAGGGAGTAAGCCAGAAAAAATTACTTTCGTTGTTGGAAATATGTTAATGACTGCTTGCACCAACTGTTCCAAATCATCCAACAAAGTAGGTGAACTCACGTAGCTCAAATGGCAAGCACCGTAGTGCAAAACTACCACATGGGGACTGGTCATCCTACGCATCTTTCTGCAAACTTGGAGAATTGCCGCAACATTGCCATCAGTCACAGCGCTCCATACCACCTCCACTCCTCTGACATCGAAATTGTGTGCCACATGCCTACTTTCAGAACAGTGCTGTAAACCATGGACAAAAATATCTCCGAGCACCAACACCCTGACTGTCTCCACCTCTGCCATCTTCACTACACGCACTATCTTTCGACACAAATGAACAATATGAACATCTGATTGGCTGATGCCTACATTCCCCTTTCCATTCTGGATTTGCTGTAGAACCCCGTATGTGGCACGCCCTAACCGCGGACAAGTGCAGTGTCTGTGCGGCACGTAACTCTTAGCCACTGCTTCTACCCTTTCCACATCATTCGAAAATCCATTCCCTCATTGGACACAGCTAAGCAGTCACACAACCATCCACCAGTCACATTCAAGATCTCTAAATCTAACTCCGTCATCAGAGTTGCACACTTCAAATGTACTGTTCATCACTCTGAATGCAAGTCGCATATCATTGCAAAGCACCTACTTCAAAAACTATTGTGCAAGTGTCGCAGATTTCTACTTACAGCCCCATGCATACTCACATTCATGAGTACAAAGTACAGGTATGCATATTTTACTCAGAGAACATGTGCAACCCTTATGATTTCATTTAAACAAATTAATGCCACTAAATCTGCATAGCCAATACATACCAACGCTCCCCCTTTAAGTGCAAGACTTCCGATTTTCCATTCTGAAACCGCACTACTTCTTACTGTCTCCCGCATAACCTATACATATGTAACAACCCTCCCGATTTAGGCACGAAACTCGATTTTGCATTAGGAAATGTCACAATTTTTTACTGTCTTCCGCCTAAATTAATGCTACTTCCAATGTGATCGTATGAGAAAAATAAACGTTCCCGATTGCTGTGGCGACATCTCCCTCTGAGGTTCTCCCGATTTTTCACAATCGTACTTATAATATGAAAGTAGTCAAATTTTTCCCATCTACTATAATGACCTATCAGTAACAAACCTCTCTGCTATGGACAACACAGCTTAAAAAAAACAAGGGAATGTCATGAACTGAAAATTGTACTCATTTGCGAAGCAGGTTCAACTAACAGACTCCAAATAACATACAAAGGCGGCACATAGTGAAATGAAATGCACACATACACTGTGTTGATATATCAAAGGAGAATACTCCGACGAAAGATGCAAAATGAACGTGTACATTAACATCACTGCTTTA
The DNA here is from genome assembly GCF_040938575.1 of Ambystoma mexicanum. Classification (NCBI taxonomy): domain Eukaryota; kingdom Metazoa; phylum Chordata; class Amphibia; order Caudata; family Ambystomatidae; genus Ambystoma; species Ambystoma mexicanum. The sequence continues at coordinate 278,484,637 of NC_090933.1, read as the reverse complement.
AACACACAAAGTTACTTCTTCCTTTTACAATTGCAGTGAAGACTAATCTCCTGAAAATCAACAGCATCTATACTGCAAACAACATATCCAAAGAAACCTGGTGATTCCGCAAAAAAAAGTAAGTACAGTACTACCTTTATATTCTTACTGTTCCTCAAAGAGACTGTGTGGGTTATTTATGTAATTTGCACACCAAAAAAAACATTGATTTCTGAACCATTCTACCCACAAATCCCCATTTATTAAACAAGGAATAACAGGCAGAATAGCACACAAATCCCTGTGTTTTTGGAACACAAATAACATACAGAAGCCTTAGAATGTTAGTACTACAAAACAAATGGCTGTTTTAATTGTATACCATTACGTTTACTATTAATGCTTCTCCTCACCACTAGCTCACTTTCTAATCTCATCTGAAGCACAGTGTAGGAATATACAAACAGAAAAATAGCCTTCCCAACTCATTGTAACTGCCCAATGCACATTCACAAACCACCACAAATATCTTCCCCATCAAACTCATGCACTCATGCACACAGCACACACACATTGTAAAACAGATCAAACCATGGCTTCTTTTTTTTCAACAGACCCCAAAGAATGCCTACCAAAAAGCAAGTCCGTAGAAAGGAACTCAGAAATAGAGCAAATGCAAATAAAAGTGTCCAAAGTAAGCATCCATCTCTAGCAGAGTTTGTACAGAACGTTGAAATAGAACGCTAATACAATCATTTAGCGAAACAAAGGAAGCTTCAACTACCGAAACTTTGGCTCCTCTATTAAAATGTGGCACAAACAGAAAACGCTTTACAAAAAATTGGCTACCATACTGCTAACAATGCTCCTTTGAATCCTGATATAGTAGCAAGAACCCATAGTAAAAAAAGTATTTTAGCAAAAATGTTTCGCCACACAGTCCTTCAGAATCTAAGAAGAGGAGCGAAGTCATCCTCATCCCTTAAACCTACCGTAGAAAATGTATTCTACAAGCTCTCGTAGACAGTGCAATCCTTCTCAAAAGGAAGTTATTTATTTTAGTGTTAAATAGGATGAAACCACTAACAAAACTAAGTGCTAAACTACAAAAGAAACTTCTGAATAAACGGAATGTCAACAAAAATAACTTCTTAAATATTTGTGGAGGTGAATGGAGTCACACAGCAACCACAGAACCACATTTTAATGAAGAAGCATACACACAAAATCAAACAAACACAATTGCCATCCATAGCAGTGGACGAGGGTATGAAAAAATCAATAATACCATCATGGAACAAGAAACACTGCTTACAAAAGTATCCCCTGAAAACTCAGAATTACCTCTCCATTTGACTGAACCAAACCGTCCAGTATACAAATGGCTGTGCACGTCAATGTGTGACATTCCTAACAAATCTTTCGAATCTTTACGTCAGTTCCTCAATCAGTATGTGAAAGGTAAAGACAAAATCAAAATGAAAGTGCTGCAAAATATGGATATCTGTCCAGTGCACAAATACACAGGACTACAATGACATTCATTAGCATGCATTTCAGGACCTATTTGCAAAAGCACCTTCTATGATATCAAAAGGATATCAATACATCATTCAAATGTAAGAAATCTAGTGTATAAACTGTACTATGCTAAAAGTCCAGCTTTAGGGTTAGCCAATTTACCTACAAGAAGAAGTCGACTGTATCCAGAGAAAATATTTTGGAAGTGAAAGCCACTTACAAAATGCAATAGATTTAGAGCAGACTAGCAACAATTCTGCACATAGCAACCTTCTATTACACACATACAAAAAAGAAATACTAAAATTTAAAAGTACATCGGCTGAAGTACCAAACCATGTGTGTGTGTGTTGCCGCAGAAAGTTTTACAAAAGGAACACAAAAACCATAGACGCAACATACAAAATAGAAGACAATGAAGACTCCAAATGGTTTGAATTAGCTCTCTACCTTTTAGCAGAAAACGAATACCAAATAAGTGAACCCCTAATATGTTGCAGTTACTGCACTACGAAACTGGATAACAACCAAACTCCTTCACGTGCTATCACAAATAATTTGGAATTATTCCCACTACCAAAACCCCTGCAACAACTCAATTTGTATGAGAGCATCATAATTCAAACAGTTAACACACTTCAAGCAAAAATACGTCTTCAATCAAAAACAGCAAAATTACCTCCCTCTGAATTGGTTAAAGGATTCATATCAAAGTAGTTTATTTGCCATTAGATCTGACAGAAAATGTGCATACTCTAGGAGTGCAACGTCCAATAGAGTATTCTTTAATTGTCTTAGTAAATGGTGTACCAACAAAAGACAAAAAAAATTGGCAACTACTGGTGGACTTACATAAAGTTAGGCAAGCCTTGAAATATCTAAAAGACAATAATGAATACTACAAAGAAATAAATATTGAAGAAAGCTTAAAGGAAACAACTGAAGTCATCAGACTCTGGTCAATTTGAACTTCTGGATCCTGCTGCAGTATCCACTCTTTTGGACCATTACACAATTCATCCATTCAACTCTAACGAGAGCATAGATGATGCACTAGAAATTTACCAAATGCGACAAACCAAAGGGTCACCGATGAGCATATGGGAAAAAAGTATAGAAGTACGTGCTTTTCCACTGCTATTTCCTACAGGCAAAGCCGGAAGATACGATGATAGACCCACTCAGATTACGGCATCAGAATACCGCTCATTACGAATGTATTCTCAAGATCCCAGATTTAGACAAAATGTGGAATACATATTCCACCTACTCTTTGAAAGTGAACTAGCAACCCTATGTTACGGAGTTGCACACATATTGAAATCTGGAACCCACTTTCGAAATATGTCAGCTACGCAATTAATACAAAAAGTGCAAGAAAATGATGAGGTTTTACAATCAAGTATAACAAATATCTTTGCACACATGCGTGGAACGAAAGAATACTGGTTCCGACGGCACAGAGATGTACGTTGTATGATCAGAAACCTTGTACCACCCACTTGGTTTGTTATATTAAGTTGTGCAGAGTATGCATGGGAAGATTTACATGATTTTCTACGCATATCAAACAACAACAAAACCAACATAGATATACTAACACCTGGAGAACTTTGCTCTCTAGATCCTGTTAATGTGTCAAGATATTTTGATCATCGTTTCATTGCTATGCTACACTTTATTTCTAATAAAACTGTTCCTCCCCTCGGAGAAGTGCAACACTTCTGTGTCTGCTCATGCGCTACACATCGCAGACTTCATTGTGACCGAAAACCTTAACTTTCTGGCAATCACAGCAACCTGGTTACATGCGGCTTCAGGTCCTGCTTTGACCCTCCCCATCCCCGACAGCTATTCCATCATTAGGTGCGACAGGAACACCAATCACACTAAGGGGGGTGGATTAGCATTCATATTCAAGAGTTCTCTTAATCTGAGAGCTGTCAACACCCACCAGTTGCCCTCCGCCGAATTACTTTCGATTAAACTCCCAATCTCACCTAATCACACCGCTTCAGTGCACCTCATCTACCGGCCACCTGGTCCCACCTCCACATTCGTAGAGGGTATCCTGCCATCTAGCACTAAGCCTAAATCCCAAATCATTATACTTGCAGACCTTAATTTGGGCTACCTGTATACGAACAATACCAAAGCTTGTGATTAAGCTAGTGTCCAATCCGTCTTTGGCCTCACCCAACATGTCAATGAACCTACCCATATTAAGGACGCACATTAGACTGGGTTAGACTGTGCATGGTCCGACCATCATAAAATAACATTCTCCATCAACTCCTGCCCACCTATAGACAAATCTTGTACCTACCTTCACTCGCAACAAGAAGGACATCACAACCGAGAAACTACTCCCATTCATCCTCCCTCTATTGAACTCGGTTTCCTCCACCTGCGCTGATCCTACCATCCTTGTGGACACCTACAACCGAGCGATGTTAAAAGCCCTTGACTCCATTGCCCCAATCAAACCATGCAAAGAAAAACCGCGCAACCACCTTAATTCTTGGTTCACCCCACACCTACGAGAACTTTGCAAAGATAAATGAAAAGCGGAGTCTCTCTGGAGAAGTTCTCCTACGCCAGTGAATAAAATTAACCTTTTATCCATCACCCTCTCGTACAAGGAAGCCATACTAGCGGCTAAAAAAGAAGTGTACAACAACAGGATCATACAAGCACAATCCAACACTAAGGAACTCTTTAAAATCCTCAAGGAATTAGAGTTCCCAGTTGCCCCCCTTGACACCTGTACCCCTGATGCCGAATGGTGCGCCAACATACAAAAAGCACTACTAAACAAAATCACTACACTCCAAGCTAAAATCAATACCAAAAAAACATCTCTTGGACTCAGCAGGTAATCCCCAATCCTACAACATCCCATCCCCTAAACACTCCTTCAAACCTTTTAGCTTCTCACCTCTCACCATTAAGGAAGTGGAAAACATCATTTTGAAGTTAAAACCATCCAATTGCCAAGCTGACGCCTACCCAGCACCAGTCTTAAAGGAAGCAGCGCATGACCTCGCTCCCTTCATCACCTCCTTCATCAACTCATCCTTTAAATCTGGCATTTTACCAAACAACCTCAAGGATGCTTGGGTAATCCCCTTGATCAAAAATCCTAACCTAGACCCTAGCAATCCCACCAACTATAGGCCTATCACCACGGTGCCTTGCCTCCTTAAAATCTTGGACCGTGCTGCGTATCTCCAAATTCAAGATTATCTCGATACCAACAACCTATTAGGACTTAGGCAATCTGGCTTCCGCCCGAGACACTGCACAGAGACAGCTCTGATAGATCTAAAAATCCAAATTGAGGATCTGAAAGACAAGGGCAAACAAGCGCTCCTACTCCTACTGGATCTCTCTGCGGCCTTCGATTTGGTTGATCACCAAATCCTTTGCCAGCACCTCAAAATTGCCGCCCACTTTTCTGATGCAGCTACCGCGTGGATAAGCTCATTCCTTGCAAACAGATCCATGAGGATCTTCTCACCACTTGCCACTGCTGACCCAGCTCACGTCCCCTGCAGAGTCCCACAAGGCTCGTACATATCACAGACGGTCTATAACGTATTTACTAAACCTCTCTTTGATATTCTTGACCATCTGGGTGTCACCTACACAAATTATGCGGATGACACACAGATACTCATCCCCATCACTGGTGATTATGTAACTGACGTCAAAACACTTAATGCAGTTTACACCGTCATCCAGGCATGGATGGCCCACCACAGGCTCTGCCTAAACAATGAGAAAACTGAGTTACTCATCCTAGGCTCTCAGTCCAAACTCGCAAAACTTGACAGTAAATATGAGGCCTTCAACAATGATGGCAACATTATCAAGGTTACCAAATTCACTAAAACCCTTGGTATTTACCTAGATTCCACCCTCTCTCTCAACAGACAAACCAACTCAGTAGTCTCGGCATCTGCGTATACGTGTAAACTTATCACAGCTTGCTGTCCCTTCTTAACAATGGGCAACTGCCTGATCCTCGCCAGAACCCTCATTTTATCAAAAATTGACTACTGCAATGCCCTTTACCTCGGAACGAGCCAAAGAAACATTGATAAACTTCAGGTAACCCAGAATAATGCCATCAGGGCTGCTCTTAACATACCCAGGCGCGCCCACATCTCATCCACCAGACACAACATACATTGGCTTCCCATTTTATGGCGTATCACCCTCAAAACACTTGTTCTTAGCCACAAAGCACAAAATAATGCTGCACCGGCATACCTGTCAGCGCGCTTCACTCAACACACAGCCTCCAGACCTTTAAGATCTGCACAAGTACACACACTCACCATTCCCAGTTTCAAGCTTCAAACTGCCAGAGGTTCGAGCTTCCCAGTCCTGGCGGCGAAGCTCTGGAACTCCCTACCTAATGAGCTCAGGAATGTCCCCTCCCTCCAATCCTTCAAAAGCAGAACAAAACAATGGCTCCACGAGCAAGACGATGTGCCGGCCACCCCTATGTAACACTGGCTGCATGCTTCACCTTCTCAACTACCTTGTATATACTGTATATGACTGACACCCCCTTATAAATGTATGTATATATTTATATATTTTTATGTATATATAATTTGTAATCTTTAACTGCCTTCTGTAACACTTTCTTGTAACTACCTTTATAAACATGCGCCCTGATGCCCGTGGGCAGGCTGCGCAATATAAATAAACAAATACAAATACAAATACTTCTTTTGGAGAAAAGAATACCAAGCCAGAGGAGCACCACATATTCACATGCTTTTATGGATCAAAGGTGCACCTAAATTTGGTCAGGACAGTGATGCCACTGTTTTGCAGTTCATCCAAAAATATGTCACTTGTGAAATCCCTTAACAACGGACACATAGTGACCTTCATAGACAGATTTTACAATTTCAAACACACAAATGTGGCAAATATTGTCGTTGCAAATACAAAAGCAAAGGCAAATACTACACCAAATGCCGCTTTGGTTTCCATAGACCAGTTAGGGAAACAGGTGAAGTGAACAACTTCATGTCTTCAGTTCGTTCGACATAGTGTTAAATGTAAATCACCTAAGAACACGTATTTGTCATACGCAGCCGGGCCGATTGGCGGATACTTCCGCATTGGAGGCTCCGGCGCAGACCGTAGTTCCAGCACGTTGTTTCCGCTTACGTGCAGTCTCGGTCTAGCTCTCCGGCAACATGGCGGTTGCTGGGAGGTACTTCAGCCTCTCACTCCCAGCGATCGCTGCGTTGCAACCCCGTAGATTTTGCTTCCTGCTTTTGGGTGAGAACGCTAGTTTTTCCGTCTCGCGGCTTGTTCCGCGCTATTCCTTTCGCCTCTCCTAGCTTCTGGCGAGGCTTTTTTCTCCCTCTCTCTCGCTCTCCCTCTCTCTCCCTCTCTCTCTCCTCTCTTTAGTTTTGCTTTGGCTTTCCTTAGGTTCCTGCGGCTCGCTCGGGCCGCCGGCACGAGTCTCTCTCGCTACTCCTTCTTGCGGAGCGAGGGCTTCTTGGTCTCCGCCCTTATCAGCTCATGTCTGCCTCCTCCAAGCCTCAGAAGCCGACCACCCACTCTTCCGCTACCACTGGAGCCTACGTACCATCAATCTCTTTGGAAGACTCCTGTTTGGCCTCATTCCTTACAAGGGTTTTTTCTGCCGTCAAGGCTTTTTCCCTTGTCGCCTGCTACGGGAGAGGAGTCCCAGGACTGTTTGTTTCAAGCATTCACTGTGGCTTTCTCTCGTGGTAGACAAGTATCTTCGGCTACGAAGAGAGACTTCTGCTCACGTCGGCATCTCAATACAGAAGAATTGGAGGATTACCGATCAGGTGAGGAGAGTGGGGAGGAGAGGGAGACACAATTGGACCGTATTACATAAAAAGAACAGAAGAATCAAAATATATCAATGATTACAATGCAATCATTGTCCTCTTATGGAATGCAAACATAGATGTGCAGTACATTGCAGACAATTCCACTGCAGTTGCACGATATTTTACAGCCTACTTAACAAAAGCAGAAAAAACAGAGCTTCAAGACCTCTGGAATGACCTATCATCATGCAAAACACTACCTCAGAAATTGTACAGCCTAGGCATAAAAATGCTCTCTCATAGAGAATGTGGCGCCTATCAAGCTGCAGATCGTTTAACAGGTACTGCTTAGTATGGACAATCAGAAAATATAGTATGGCTAAGTCTTGGTCCTGCTAAATCTAGAAAAAGAGTTCTGAAATCATATGAGGACATAGAAACAATTGCCAAAAATGATCCCAACAGCCAAGACATTTTAAAAAACAATTTACTGGACACATACTGTCCAAACAGGAGTACCACTTGGGAAACCATGTGTCTATACGACATAGCTCAAAACTTTGCATACAAAAATAATAAGAACCCCGATGAAAGCAAAGGTAGATATAGAGTGACAGATTGTGAAGGCAGCTTAGTGAAACTTACCAAACGAAGCTTAATTAATCATATCAAATTGTAAAAACTCCTCAACAGAAAGAACTATATTACATGTCCCTGCTACAACTTTTTAAACCATGGAGAAAAGAGGAAGAGATACTAGATATGTATGACTGCTATGAAGATGCTTTCAAAGCAAATGAAAGCACTAACACCGATGTGAACTTTACGCAGTACAAAACAATGTTGCACAATAAACAGCAACATGAAGAAGAACTTCAGGCCCAACTAGATAAGGACACTTCCGACAGTAGTCAACCTTCTGTAACAGGAAGTCAAGAACCACTAGGACAGCCACTAATAGCAAATGAGGCAGAATTAGCTATGACAGAAGTGGAAAATACCATGTGTCACTATGAAGAAGATATAGAAGACTTAACTGTACTACAATCAAAACTTAAAGATCAGCGCACCATTTTTGAAGAAATAAAGGAGATTGCACATGGTGCACAACACGAAAATAAAGAATGTACCTGCCAAAATTACAAACCTATACTGCTGTACGTCAGTGGTGAAGCCGGGTCAGGAAAAACATTCTTAATCAAAATCATCAGCAAGTTCCTTCAACAATTGACAAACGACAAACTGTCAGCTATTGTAACTGCCCCGAGAGGTTTAGCTGCCTACAACATAGGTTGCGTCACTTTACACCGATTACTACTCCTTCCAGTAGAATACCAAAACAAATAAGACTATCACAAACTTTCCACAGAAGCTGCAATGGAACTACGCAGAGTATTAAAACAAATGAAAATGCTACTAATAGATGAAGTGAGCATGGTCTCCAACCTAATGTTGGCTTTGATTCACCTCAGATTGCAAGAAGTACTTAAACTACGAAGAACTCTTTGCAGGGAAACACATTATCATTTTTGGAGATCTTCTTCAATTGACACCAGTGAAAGGTGAACCTATTTTTAAAACCTTAGGACACAAACTCTGATGTAAAACTGTTGGCAGCATAGGAAATGTCAACCTTTGGTAACATTTCCAATACAGAGAATTAACAGAAAACATGTGTCAATCTGCAAATCTCACTTACGCCAACATTTTAAAAAGTATTAGAGTTGGTGCACTATCTCAAGAAGCACAAGCAATATTGAAAAACCGGCACATTCATGCACTTTATGGCGATAACGCATGTGCTACTGATGTTATGGAACAATTATCGCACAAAAATGAAAATTGTATGGCCTTAATGCCAACTCTTGCAAGCTGTTTCAAATCCAACGAAACAATGTTAAAAAAAGAAATGCAACCAATAATGGAAATTTGCTCAACAGACAAACTGGACGTACATGGTATGACACTACCCATGTGTCAGCAAGCCACAACAAGGCTAAATACCTTAGAAAATTCAATCTCCAACACAGCTGGGTTGGAAAAAATATTAAAATTATCCTTAAATTGTAAGGTAATGCTAAAACGTAACCTTGACGTGGAGCAAGGGCTAGTTAATGGGGTACTGGGTACAGTTGTTGGCTTTCAAACATACCCACGTGACAACAACATTCAGTTTGTCAATATTCGCTTTGACAAACTTTCAGAAGTGAAAAGGATAGGGGGCTCAAAAGCTCGATTCCTTCTCTTCAAAGACATGTATGTACGTAGAGAACAATTTTCTCTAACTCTTGCATATGCAGTCACCATTCATAAATCCCAAGGTCTTACCCTAGACAAAGCATTGATAGATATAAGAAACACAGTCTTTAAAGAAGGCATGAGCTACGTAGCACTATCACGCTTACATACACTTGAGGGTCTATTACTAATCAACTTTGATGCAAGTAAAGTGAACGCTGATATTCCTTGCATTTTAGAATACAATAGACTGCGTTCACTGTACACCCCCCCCATCTGAAATCATATCCTGTTCCACAAAAAGGAAAACGTGGTAAAAGAAAACTAATTGAAACAAAAATGCAACAGAATCTGACGGCAAATCCTTCAAAGAAAACAAAAGAAGCTAAAACTTCATCAATTACCACAAGCAAAGAAGAACCTATTAGGGAAACAAAATCAGGTACTTCTTCAAAGAAGGAACAGAAACTCCAAAAAAATCACTCAGACAGAACTATCTGGTCCATTCAAATTTTCAAATGAAACTGCCACCAATTGTTAACAATATTTACTCACACAGTACAGACCAATTGTGTTTGCAAATGTTAGTCCTTCATAGACCCGCAACAAACAATCCTGACAACACGTATAGTGTTCACGGAATAAGACAAGAATTGGACTACTGTGCTGGAATGGTGAGATTCACTATAAACTCACAAGAAGATCCACAAGAATTTCTAATGTACTTCCTACAAGTACTGAAAAACAAAAACATACATGTGGAAACATACATGCACTCTCTGTAATAATGTGACACAGGAACAAATCCCAAATGAGCGATTTGTGTATGTATCCATACCCAATTGTGAATCCATCCCATTTCAGCAACTTCTACAGAATGCAAACCATGGCAGATTATGTACTATCTGCAATTCAGATAATCGCTCCACCTTACTGATACAAACACATAGTAACTACATAATACTTATGCTTCTATGTTGCAATGCAGATTGTACCAAAAACAACTGCAAGCTGACTGGATTCACACACGGTCAAGTGTCGCTTGGTAAGAAAATCTTTACAACAATAGGAATAATATACCACGCAGGAGCCACAACCAATGGAGGTCACTAAACTGCATTAATGAGGACTTAATTTCCAGTCTCTGTGGTAATTGATTCCGGGGCCACCGGGAATTATATAGACCACCATTTCGCCGCTATAAATGGTATTGTGTTGGTGGAGAAACTGCACCCCGAGAATGTAAGCGCTGTTGATGGGTCAGCCCTAGTTTCTGGACTTGTGACTCAACAAACTACCTCTATTACCATGACCACAACCGAGGGACATACTGAGGACATTGTTTTCGATGTAATTCAAGCCCCCGCCTATAAAGTGATCTTGGGCATTCCTTGGCTCAGATTGCACAATCCTTTGATCGACTGGGCTATGGGTCTGGTTCAATTCCCTTCTACATTTTGTAACAGTACCTGCTTGTCTTCCTTGGGAGTCATGGACGAAAAACCTGTCTTCCTGTATTGGGGCAATTACTGGGACATCGACTAATTCGGTACCTCCTGAATATACACGATTTCACAATGTATTCGATAAGGGTATGGCTGAAACCCTGCCACCACATTGTATATATGATTGCCCGATAGACTTGATACGTGGAGCAAAGATGCCGTCGGGTCGTGTTTATTCACTGTCCCTTAAGGAGGATCAGGTTCTAAAGGAATATTTGGATAAAGCTCTTTCTACCGGGTTCATTCGGCCTTCCAAATCCCGGCCGCATCACCATTGTTTTTCATCCCTAAAAAAGAAGGGGATCTGTGCCCCTGCATTGATTACAGAGCACTCAACGAAGTGACAGTCAAGAACCAATACCCCTTGCCTTTGATATCAACTATTATCGACCAATTGGGCAAATCTAGTATATTCACCAAACTAGATCTTAGAGGGGCTTACAATCTCGTTCGCATTAAAGCCGGAGACGAGTGGAAAACTGCCTTCAAGACTCGTTTCGGCCTTTTTGAGTACTTAGTGATGCCCTTCGGATTCTGCAATGCACCTGCCACCTTTCAAGCTTTCATGAACGATGTCTTTCATGACATACAAGACCAATTCGTCGTGGTATACCTAGATGATATTCTTATTTATTCGTCTTCAATGGCTGAACACGTCAATCATGTCTCTATTGTTCTCCAGTGGCTTCGAGACAACCATCTCTATGCAAAAGCCGAAAAATGCGTGTTTCATTCCAACGAAGTGGAGTTCTTAGGATACAATATTATGAACCAGGGCATACAAATGAGCAAATCCAAGGTCAGGGCCATCCTAGAATGGCCTACCCCCTCTACAGTCAAAGATCTACAATCATTTTTGGGGTTTGCTAACTTTTATCGCCGCTTTATTCATTCCTTCTCAGCTATTGCGGCTCCCCTTACGGCTCTGACTAGCTCAAAAGTCTGTTTTACTTGGAATGATACTGCTCAATCAGATTTTGATTCATTGAAGGAGGCTTTTACTTCAGCTCCGCTATTACAGCATCCCAACCCAGATAATCCTTTCTTCGTGGAAGCTGACGCCTCGGGGTACGCTGTGGGTGCTATCCTTTCGCAAACATGCGCTCAAACAGGAGAGATACACCCGGTTGCTTTTTTTTCCCAGAAAACTTACAACCTATGAATGTAATTATCCCATTACTGAACGGGAACTGCTTGCCATTAAAGACGCCTTTATGGAATGGCGACACCATCTCCTGGGCGCCAGGCATGTAGTCACTGTATATTCGGATCACAGAAGTTTGCTGGCATTCAAGACAATGAAATGTCTTACCGCCCGACAGGCTCGGTGGCATCTTTTCTTTTCCCAGTTCTTCATAACCTATCACCCTGCAAGATTGCATGTTCCTGCAGACGCATTATCCAGACAATCATCAGGGGATCAACGGACTCCGAGTGTTTCTGTTCCCTTACTTGCTGATAATGTGGTCTGTGGTTGTACTGTCCAGCCTACTTTACGCTCCATCATCGAGGACTGGGTTATTGCTAATCCGTCTGATGTCTCTCCTCTTAATCAGGACATTCAGGGGGGTCTTCCTTTCATTCAGGGACGTGTCTACGGCTTCATACGTTGCAATGGGCCCATGATTCAGTGGTCACGGCGCATCCGGGTAATCAGAAGACCTTGGAATCTCTTCGCCGATGGTCCTGGTGGCCTTCGATGTCCGGAGACGTCATGGATTATTTGTCAACTTGTGCGGTCTGTGCTCAATGTAAGACATCTAGGACTAAACCCATGGGGCTATTACAGCCGCTACCAGTGTCATACAAACCGTGGCAAATGGTGTCCATGGACATTGTGGTTGAACTTCCTTCCATTAAGGATAAAAACACTGTCTTGGTCATTATTGACTATTTCACTAAGTATGCCGTTTTTTGTTCCATGTTCCGGTCTGCCTACGGCCCCCTTATTAGCTGACCTGGTACGCATACACATTTTTCAACATTTCGGTCTGCCTTCGATCATGGTGTTGGACAGAGGTTCCCAATTTACTTTGCACTTTTGGAGAGCGCTTACATCTTCCTTACTGATTGACGATCGGTTTTCCTCTGCCTTCCATCCTCAAACTGACGGACAGACGGAACGGCTCAATGCCACTATGGAGCAGTATTTGAGATGTCTGTGCCTCCAGTTCCAGTTTTCTTCGTTATCTGCTTTACCATTGGCTCAATTCGCTGATAACAATTCTCTTCATTCCGCCACGGGTGTTTCTCCATTCTTCGCCTTTTTTGGTTTTCACCCCCGTTCTCTGCCATTGGATCCATCTTTACCTATGGATAACCCAGCAGCAATGGCTAGTGTCAGGGATATGGACCAGTTGCATCGGGATGTTCGATTGCATCTCCTACGTTCACAAGTTTCAGCCAAGAAATCGGCCGATGCCCATCGTAAACCTGCTCCTGCCTATTACCCGGGCATGAAGGTCTGGCTTTCTACCCGTAATTTGAAACTGCCTGGTAAGAGGTCTCTTCTACCGAAATATGTGGGACCCTATGTCGGCACGAAAGTGATTAATCCAGTCGCTGTGCGCTTGTCGTTACCGGCAGCTTGGAAAATCCATCCTGTTTTCCATGTTGCTTTGATTAAGCCTTGCCTCAAGGGTACGCGTCTGCCTGATCGTCCTGCCCCTGTGCTGATTGATGGGGAGGAAGAGTTTGAGGTCTCCGCCATCCTGGACGTGAAAGTTTCTAGGGGCTCTGTGTTCTATCTAGTAGATTGGAAAGGCTATGGTCCGGAGGATCGCACTTGGGAACACCTGTCAAACCTGCACTCACCTGCCCTGCTGCAAGCTTTCCATGCTGCCAGGGGGTTGCCGTGGCCTTTGCGGGTGGATACTGTTACGAAATACCCTCGCCTCGGTGCCTCCGCCGTATGGCAACGCTGGAGGTTACCATGGAGACGGGGACTGACATTCTCACAGTCCCAATTCTGTGGAAGTCATATGACTTCACTGTCAGGTTCACGGCGGGATAGGCTCCACCCCCCCTACACCTAAGAGGTGTTCAAAAGAAGCCTGCGGAGACCAGAACGCTGCTTCTAATTAGCGTTATTTTGCCAGACTTACTTACCTTGTGCTGATCTGTATATTGACCTTGGATTTCCTTCATCGACCCTTCTTTGCCTGTTCCTTGGATTTGTCGACTCGGCTTCTTCGACAACGGTCTCGTCCTATGGCCGAACCCCTTACCTCCGGGCCCCATTCTACACTTACCTTCCACTGGCTCCACAGTGTATTTCCTTATCACTGCAATCCTTTCCAGCCTTGTGCAAGCGGTGCTGTGAACTCCCAGCCGCCCAGACCCTCCAGCCTTGCGCTAGTGGCGCTGTGAACTCCCAGCCGCCCAGACCCTCCAGCCTTGCGCCAGCGGCACTGTGTATTCCCAGCCACCCAGAATTCCCTGTTCATCACGTTTCATAGCTGCCTAAGAAGAACTGCTGCCTTTCATCCCTAAAGTAAGACTGTTCTTTCTTTATCTATCTCCTTTGTCAGTACTGTTGTATACTCCTGGCTTGGGCATTTTTCTCAGGATTGAGATTCGAGTTACTGTGCCTGCCCTGCTTTCCTTTGGATCAACTTAACTGGAATACTTCAACATCATAAGTGATTACTGTGCACCTGAACGCTATCCTGTCCTAGTTGCGCCCCTCGTGCCGTTCGGGGTAGTATCCCTGTGATAGAGAACCTGTAGCAGCGGACAGGTTATCGGGAAATGATAAAGAACAAAACGGTACAAAGGGGCAGACCTCACACATCACAGCAGGCGGAATGATTGCTACAGTAACGACACGGACTACAACTCCCAGAATGCCTCAACAGATGCATTCTTTATATAAAAGCCAACAACGAGGAAAAGAAAACACGGAAAGAAGGCGAGAATCCACATTTCCTTATATGAATGGACTCTCCCAGTTAAAGGTGAAAACTAACGCTGATTCCGCCTGTATGGAGCAGGAAGGAGGGGAATTAGCATCGGCTGTACTGCGCCCAGAGGCAGCACCTGTGATTAATTGCTGCAGAGGAGGAGGGGCACACGGGTTTAAAGCTCCACTAAACGCCTCAACGTGTGTCTCATTTTTCAGGAGTGGAAGGCGACGGCCGGCGTGGATTCCGATTGGGAAGAGACCAGCTCACAACACCGGTGGGCTTATTAGAAGAAGAAGGGAACTCCGCAGGACGAACCCTTATCGAGACGGCAGGCAACACTGTGCGCGGACCAGAGCACAGTCACCACGAGAGGGACTATTCACAAGGTGATAAAAATACTGGAGTTTTGAGTTTGTTCTTTCACCTCCAGGACGGCAAGAATACTGGAGGAATTTTACATGCCAGATCGCAATCAAAGGCTAGATCTCTCTCTACCGCGGGTGCTCAGACGAGTGTGTGAAGGAAACCGCTCAGCACGGCACAAATGAAAGTACTAACGGAGGACTTTAACCCTTGAGGTCACGGTATGGACTTTAACCCTTGAGGTCACGGGAGGACTTTAACCCTTGAGGTCACGGTATAAACTGAGGGGGGGGGAAGTTGAAATAGTTGAATGGCCGTGACGAACTGCCGGTTTAACATACCGATCCATTGTATTCCTTCATGGTATGATATAGTTTTCTTGGAGGTAAACCTGAACCTATGATTACGGTCACATTCTGAAAAAGGAATTCTGAGAATCCTGGTTGGCACTTTAATTTTGAATTGAGACTTTTTGCATAACCTCCCTTTTTGCAACTTGAAGTGCAATAAAAAAATAAATAACATTTGTCAAAATCCTCTGGTGTCTCCGGCACACTACGTAACAGTGGTGGCAGCAGTGGGATGCTGTAGAGACACGTCTACTTTGACATAATGGAAGCAGTCATCAAAGCATTGGCTGAAGGCCAACAACAATTACAACAGCTGGTACAGGTTCAAGGACATCAAGTCCAAGCAGATCGACAAGCCCTGAAACAGGCTCTACAGGTACAAACAGCAACCCAAGAGCAGGGTAGGGAAGCTCTGCGAATTCTGGGAGAATCAGTAGCGGCGCACAAGACACATCCAGCCATTCCACCCACAGTGCTTCAAAAATACCAAGCAGGAGACGATCCCAGTTTCTTCTTTGTGAATTTTGAACGCATAGCCCGAGCGGCACAATGGCCCCAGCACAGATGGTCTTTCTTTTTGGCGCCCCTGCTCATGGGAGTAATGCATGGGGCATATCAGGCGGCCAATCCGTACGGGGACACCCCGTATGTGGACATCAAGAAGTCAGTACTGGAGAGGCTAGGGATGGATGAGGAATCCTATAGGCTCCAGTTTAGGGAAACCAGACTAAAACCTGGCGAGAGCCCAAGACAGTTGTTTTACAGAATACAAGATCTAACGGAGAAATGGTTGCAAACCAATACCGCCACGATCGGGCAAATCAAGGAGAAGATAATGCTCAAGCAATTTATTGAAGCACTGCCAGGTCCTATCCAACGGTGGGTTAGGCAACATCACCATTTGAAATTGTCCGAAGCCATAGACGTGGCCACACCCTACCAAAAAGCTGGAATTCCTCGCAGTGTGGCAGCACCAACAACAAAGCATCACTATGATCTTCCCGCCTTACGCACTAACCACCGGGGAAGTACACCTGAGCCACGAGTCAGACAGGAACCTAAGGCAACCAACGGAACCAACATAACAAAAGGACAGGCGCCCCAAAGCTTTGAATGCGGGGAATGGGGTCACATCGCCCGGTTCTGTGCAAAGAGAAACAAGACCGAACCCATGGAAATAGGCACCTTACAACCGCAGGGGAATAGAAGAAGACTTCCCTATGTGATAGAAATTACTGTGGATGGTCATCCTCAACAAGCCATGATGGATAGTGGAAGCCTGCAGACAGCCATACAACCCCATGTGAGTGAACAAGATCCAGGACAGGTGAGAACTATTGACATTAAATGTGTACATGGGGACGTTAAAGGGTATCCCACAAAAGACGTTGTGTTAGGGTTACAGGGAGAAGAAATACCCGTTAAAGTGGCTATTATACCCACCATACCCGCACCCGTACTAATAGGGACAGACATTCCCGAATTTGATAAATGGTTAAAGGAAGCTCCCTTTTCACAAACTGAGATAAGAGGGAGGAATCGAAGGGGAAAACTCACCAAGCAACAGAAAAGGGAAAATAACCAGGCTGGGCATCTGGGAAGAGATATTGCCCTTATAGATTGGAGGGTTGGCGATCATCTGCCATCCTTCAGGACCGAAGTCAGTCTTGACGAGACTCTAAAGTGAGCTCGCGAACAAGCTTTAACCATAAAAGACTCACCAGTTACCACTTCCTACTTCAAAGAAAAACAAGGGCTTTATTACAGAGTGACCCGAGGAACAGACAACCAAGAGAAGGAGCAACTGTTGGTTCCTCAGTCATATCGGAAAACCTTGATCCAACTGGCACACGATCATACTACAAGGGGTCACTTAGCTGAAAATATGACGGGAAAGAGGGTGTTACAGAATTTCTACTGGCCTGGGATTTATGCTGAAATAGCTAAATATTGCCAAGAATGTGTCATATGTCAGAAAACGAGCAATCATATCCCGGCTCGGGTACCCCTTCAAAGAATGCCTTTGATCAAGGAGCCCTTTCAAAGGATAGGTATGGACATAGTCGGTCCGTTAGAACCCTCCAGTAGAGGATTTCGGTTCCTCCTGGTCATAGTGGACTACGCCACCAGATATCCTGAGGCTTTTCCTCTAAGAGGTATCTCTGCCAGACAAGTGTGTGATGTACTGTTACCATTCTTTGCTAGAGTGGGAATACCCCTTGAGATAGTGACAGACCAAAGGAGTAATTTCATGTCGGTAGTAATGAAAGAGGTGTGCAAAACTTTGGGTATACACCACTTGAGAACCTCAGTGTATCACCCCCAGACAGATGGGTTAGTGGAAAGGTACAATAAGACTATCAAACAGATGATAAAGAGAGCCACCAGCCCTACCGGTTTGGGATGGGATCGGGTAGTGCCATGGGTTTTAATGATACTCAGAGATACCCCTCAGTCCTCTACAGGTTACTCCCCTTTCAAGCTGTTATTCGGAAGACAACCCAAATCGGTGTTACAGATCCTAAAAGATGAATGGGAGCAACAAGAAGAAACGTCCCTCACCGAATATGTTCAGGACCTAAGAGAACAGCTGGGAAAACTGAGGGATTTTGCTCAGGAAAACTTGGGTAGAGCACAAGAAAAACAAGAGAAGTACTATGATCAGGGAAGCAGACCTAGATCCCTGAAGATAGGTGACAAGGTACTGGTGCTACTACCGACCCACACAAACAAAATGCTGGCTCTATGGCACGGGCCGTATCAGATAACAAAAATATTGGGACCCGTGAACTATGAGGTGGAACAACCAGAACGTAAAAACAAGTATCAGAATTATCACATCAATTTACTCAAGTTGTGGAAGGAAGGAACCCAAAGTGTGCTGTGTTCAGCCTTATCAGACAAGTCTGTCCCAGAACAATTAATCCCAAACCATCCTTGTGGTATACGAGAAGTGCAGTTGGGGGAGCAACTAAGTCAGTCCCAAAAAGCTGAGTTGTTCTCTACTCTAAACCCGATATCCGAGACCTTTTCTAGCATACCAGGGCGGACCCTTTTGGCTATGCATTCAATACCTACAGAGGAGGGGAAAACGGTACGCCTCAGACCATACCGGATTCCAGAAGCAAAAAGGGGAGAGATTGCCAAGGAGATAGAGAACATGTTAGAATTGGGAACCATTGTGCCTTCAAAAAGCGTCTGGTGTTCCCTTATCGTATTAGTTCCTAAACCGGATGGCACCACCCAGTTCTGCATGGACTTTAGGCAACTAAATGCTATTTCCCGGTATGAGGCATATCCGATGCCCAGAATTGATGAGCTCATAGAAAAACTGGGTTCAGCCACATACTTAAGCACACTGGATTTAACAAAGGGATATTGGCAGATTCCCCTCAACCCAGTCGACCAAGAGAAAACCGCATTTGCCACACCACAGGGTCTGTTCCAATTTACGGTCTTGCCTTTTGGGCTACATGGGGCCCCAGCAACCTTCCAAACCCTAATGGACAAAATACTGAGGCCTCATGGTCAGTATGCAGCTGCATACTTAGACGATATTGTAATATTCAGCAAAACATGGAAAGAACATTTGGCACACTTAACCCAAGTAATAATGGCATTGAAAGAAGCCGGGTTACACATTAACCCGAAAAAAATCGAAATTGGCAGCCAATACCACAAAATATCTGGGGTATGAAGTAGGGGGCGGAATGGTAACCCCACTGTTAGATAAAATCCAAGCCTTGCAAAAGCTAAAAATGCCTGAAACCCGAAAAGAAATTAGAGCCTTCCTAGGATTTGTAGGGTACTACAGGAGATTCCTGCCTCATTTTTCTACCATAGCAGCCCCACTTACGGACTTACTAAAAACAAACAGACCCCTACATATATCCCATGAAGCAAAAGAGGCATTCCAGACATTAATACAAATGATTTCCTCCAAACCAGTTATCTATTGTCCGGATTTCGGCCAATAGTTTTACTTACAAACTGATGCCTCGGGATGTGGTCTAGGAGCGGTACTCTCACAGGGTACCGAACAAAACCTGTGTCCCATTGCATTCATCAGTAGGAAGCTCCTTCCACACGAGCTTCCGTATTCAACCCTTGAAAAAGAATGCCTGGCCATTAAATGGGCAGTAGAGTCCCTCAGATACTACCTATTGGGGAGAAGGTTTACCATCTTCACAGATCACGCCCCACTGAAATGGTTGGCAACACAAAAAGACTCCAATCATAGAGTACTACGGTGGTTCTTAACTCTACAACCATATCACTTCATAACAGTTCACAAAGCTTTAAGGTATCAATGTGTGGCGGACTATTTATCCAGAGCAATGGACATGCCCGAACGGCTTGGGTCTTCGGGGGGAGTATGTGATAGAGAACCTGTAGCAGCGGACAGGTTATCGGGAAATGATAAAGAACAAAACGGTACAAAGGGGCACACCTCACACATCACAGCAGGCAGAATGATTGCTACAGTAACAACACGGACTACAACTCCCAGAATGCCTGAAAAGATGCATTATTTATATAAAAGCCAACAACGAGGAAAAGAAAACAGGGAAAGAAGGCGAGAATCCACATTTCCTTATATGAATGGACTCTCCCAGTTAAGGGTGAAAACTAACGCTGATTCCGCGTGTATGGAGCAGGAAGGAGGGGAATTAGCATCGGCTGTACTGCGCCCAGAGGCAGCACCTGTGATTAATTGCTGGGGAGGAGGAGGGGCACACGGGTTTAAAGCTGCACTAAACGCCCCAACGTGTGTCTCATTTTTCAGGAGTGGAAGGCGACGGCCGGCGTGGATTCCGATTGGGAAGAGACCAGCTCACAACACCGGTGGGCTTATTAGAAGAAGAAGGGAACTCCGCAGGACGAACCCTTATCGAGACGGCAGGCAACACTGTGCGCGGAGCAGAGCAGTCACCACGAGAGAGACTATTCACAAGGTGATAAAAATGCTGGAGTTTTGAGTTTGTTCTTTCACTTCAAGGACGGCAAGAATACTGGAGGAACTTTACGTGCCAGATCGCAATCAAAGGCTAGATCTCTCTCTACCGCGGGTGCTCAGACGAGCGTGTGAAGGAAACCGCTCAGCACGGCATGAACGAAGGTACTAACGGAGGACTTTAACCCGTGAGGTCACGGTATAAACTGAGGGGGGGGAAAAGTTGAAATAGTTGAATGGCCGTGACGAACTGCCGGTTTAACATACCGATCCGTTGTATTCCTTCATGGTATGATATAGTTTTCTTGGAGGTAAACCTGAACCTATGATTACGGTCACATTCTGAAAAAGGAATTCTGAGAAGCCTGGTTGTCACTTTAATTTTGAATTGAGACTTTTTGCATAACCTCCCTTTTTGCAACTTGAAGTGCAATAAAAAAATAAATATCAAAATCCTCTGGTGTCTCCGGCTCACTACGTAACAATCCCATACTAATTACCTATTTTTTATTTTATTCTGACGTTGATTTTCCTATCTCTAACTCTCTCCTATTAGGGTAAGCTGTCCAACTATATTCTGTACATTCTGGGATTCTGTACGGGCATAATTAAGGTTAACCCAACATTTTTTTTCTTTTCTTTTTTCTTCTTTTTTCTCTTTCCTAGTAGTTGCCTCTCGACTACTCTTCTTGATACCTTTACCAAGCCTTATCAAGCCTCCCTTTCAGGTATTGTTCTCTTTTGCAAACACCGTACTTGTGTTGTGTTACCCAATCATTGCCTTGTAACAGTGTTTCCTTTTTTCCACAGCTTGGTATAGCGGTGTGGGTATCCCCGCTCTTTTGGGTAACCAATTCCTTTGCTTGTATTTACTCTAATAACAAAGGGGTGTGTTGCATTAAAGAGCTCCTCAGGTTGAGGAGGTCTGGTTCTGGAGAGTTCAATATCTTGAACATACCAGCTTAGACTGAAGGCTTACCGGAGCTGCTCCCTCTACCCTAGTGTCCAAAGGTCGAGCAACGCCCCGACCTGTTCAACTAGCAGTGAGTAACAATATTAAAAAGAAATGTGGATGGTTCGAATGTAATGATAGTACCATTACTCTAAAGCAGAGATTGCCAGCTAATCTTGCAAACGCGTATTTAAACTTCTTAAAGCCAAAATTTAGTAACTAATGTGTACTTCAACATTAACAAAAATTAAAGTAAAAGACTATAAACAGTTAGAATACACCAACAGGTATCTAACTGCCCAAGAGTGCATAACAACCACACAGATAAATGAATACCACAGATCCGTAACAAACACTACACAGTTAGAATACGCCAACAGGTATCTAACTGTTTAAAAAATCTGCAACAAGCCAACATACATAACATTAATCAGAAACAACAAGTAAACACTCAAAGGAAACAAAGACATAGTTTGTAGCATAGCAAAGAAAGTTTTTTTTTTAATCCGACATGGATTTGTTTTTTCCCCAGACCCAAGGATTTGAAAAACAAACGCAGAAACTGAGCAAAATGCACAGTACACGGGTTTGTAAACTAAATATGAGGGTAAAAAAAAATGTCTATTGCACAATGTAATAAGTCTTTATAAAATAGAAACACTAACATGCTCTTTTCTTTTATCACAGAAATTAAAAAAGGATATTTCCGCCAAGCACTAAAGTCATGTAAGAAATATATCGAATCTCAACAAAGTAAACAGTAAGTATAATTTCACACATGTCATACATATTCGAATCCATACGTCTGATCTATGGCAGTAATATGGTGCAGTGGCCGTAGGCAGGGCCTAGAGTCTTGGATGTATAACCTACTACCTACACCCTGCGGCCAAGCAACCAAGACTGTAGGTCCTACCCACAACCATCGCAGCATATCAAAACCATGGTGGCTTATAACTTCACTGCTTATAACTTTGGTCTTGGGTGCACAGTGTGCGGCCATGTACCTAAGACTCTAGGTCGTGCACACAACCACCGCACCACATTACACCCATTCTGACTTATAACCTCAGTGCTTATAACTTCAGTCTTGGGTGCATGGACTTTGGCCATGCACCCAAGACTCTGAGTCCTAGCCACAACCACTGCAGCATATCACAACCATTGTGGCTTATAACTGCAGTGCTTATAAGTTTGTTCTTGGGTGCATGGCCTTTGGCCATGCACCCAAGACTCGAGTTCAAGCCCACAACCACCACAGCATATCACACCCATTGTGGCTTAAAACTTCACTACGTATAAATTTGGTCTAGGCCCTCCCCACAAACACCTGATCGATATGCGATACTACGGGTGTATCTATTGCTGTGATATGCTGTGGTGGTTGTGGCCAGGGCCTAGAGTCTTGAGAGTATGGCCTACGGCCAAGTACCCAAGACTCTAGACCCTGGCCACAACCACCGCACCATATCACACGCATGGTGGATTTTAAATCAATAGCACACCCATAGAATGACACATTTTAACTGCAGCATACACTTAATTTGACCCAGGACTGTAGGCCCCCCCCACACCTACCAGATAGCTATTCGATTGTATGGGTGTGATGTGTGAATTTGATATGCTACGGTGGTTGTGGGCAGGGCCTAAAGTCTTGGGTGTGTGGCCTACGGCCTGTGGCCTGCGGCCATGCAACCAGGACTCTAGTCCCTCCACACAACCACCTGATTGATATTTGATACTACGGGTGTATCTATAGCAGTGATATTCTGCAGTGGTTGTGGCCAGAGGCTAGAGTCTTGGGTGTAAGGCCATAGATATTTGAATGTATGGGTGAGCAGTATATAAAAACCATAGTGGCTTATAACTCTAGTGCTTATAAGTTTGCTCTTGGGTGCATGGCCTTTGCACCCAAGACTGTACACCCTCCCCACAACCATCTGAGCGAGAAGCGATACTACGGCTGTATCCATTGCTGTGATATGCTGCGGTGGTTGTGGCCAGGGCCTAGAGCCTTGGGAGTATGGCCTACGGCCTACGGCCATGCACCCAAGACTCTAGGCCTTGGCCACAGCCACTGCAGCATATTACACCCATTGTTGCTTATAAATCATTAGCACACCAATGGAATGAAACATTTTAACTGTAGCATGTACTCAATTTGCACCCAGGACTCTGCCCACACCTACCAGATACATAATCGATTGTATGGGTGTGATGTATGAATGTGATATGCTGCAGTGGTTGTGGGCAGGGTCTACATTCTTGGGTGTGTGGCCTATGGCAAACAGCCATGCACCCAAAACTCTACGTCCTGCCCAAATCCACTGCACTATATAAAACCCATGGTGCCTTATAACTGCAGTGCTTATAACTTTGTTCTTGGGTGCATGGCCGTTGGCCATGCACCCAAGACTCTAGGTCCTGGCCAGAACCACCACAGCATATCGCACCCATTGTGGCTTGTAACTTCACTACGTATAAATGTGGTATTGGGTGCATGGCCTTTGGCCATGCACCCAAGACTCCAAGCCCTCCCCACAACCACCTGATTGATGTTTGATACTACGGGTGTATCTATAGCTGTGATATGCTGCAGGGGTTGTGGACAGAACCTAGAGTCTTGGGTGTAAGGCCATAGATATTTGAATGTATGGGTGTGCAGTATATAAAACCCATAGTGGTTTATAACTCCAGTGCTTATAACTTTGTTCCCTCCCCACAACCATCTGAGAGAAGCGATACTACGGGTGTATCCATTGCTGTGACATGCTGCGGTGGTTGTGGCCAGGGCCTAGAGTCTTGGGAGTATGGCCTGCGGCCATGCACCCAGGAATCTAGGCACTGGCCACAACCACTGCAGCATATTACACCCATTGTGGCTTGTAACTTCACTACGTATAAATGTGGTCATGGGTGCAAGGACTTCGGCCATGCACCCAAGAATGTAGGCCCTGACCACAACCACCGCAGCATATCACACCCATGGCGGCATATAAATCAATAGCACATCTATAGAAACAAAAATGTTAACTAAGGCATGTACTCAATTGTAATGTCCGTTAACACCACGCGTGTCCTTAGAACAGTTCAAGTTGCCTGCGCACAGCACGGACTGAAGTACTATCCTTATGAGACCCCTCAATTTTAGTACTTACAAACATCCTGGACAAGGCGGGCATAGGGAATACATCATTAACACCTGCTGCCTAAACAAATACAGTGTTTCACCCATGTCTTACTCTCTGAACCTCCCCAAGCACTCTGCTATACCAAAAAAGTTTCCGAAACAGCATTTCGCCTCTGGTCGCCGCTGCGCTGTTGGCGGATCCAAGATGTCGGGCGCATCCAAACAATCTGACACACATCACGGCTCACTGCAGCCAATCAGCGGAGACGTCGCGTGTCCGCGGTCATGACGCCAGCCCCTTAGCCAATCGGTATCTTGTCCGCGGAGCGAACAGGGAAGTGTGACCGCGGAGCGGACATAGATATCACTAATTTTTTGAGACCTTCTTTTTGGTCGTTTTAAAGGAAACTACTGGATGGATTGTCACCAAATTTACTAAAGCACGTTTTCGGGACCAAGCCCCTGCCCCTGGCGCAAATTTGGTGAAAATCCATCCAGCCGTTTGGCCTGTAGGCTTGTGCAAAGTTTTCCCCCCATTCAGTCTATGGGAAAAAAAAAGACGTTTTGGGACCCCCCCTATAACTTTTCCCCCATGGACCAAACATCACCAAACTTTGCAGAAAAAGTCAGAGTGGCCCATATACTTTTTTGCAAAGTTTGGTTAGGATTCGTCCAGGGGGAGCGAAGTTATAAGCCGCACAAAAAGTGCTCTTCCTATGGAAACAGCAACTTAACCATAACTACACAGCCACTACCGTGGCTGTGTAATAAAAGTGAAAATGTGTGGGTTTGTGGCTTCGCGTATGTTCCCTATATAATTCCACACCGTTTCACCAATCTGCAGCAGATCTTGCACAGTAACCTGTTATTTATTCATTGGACATTTGTATGGCACTTATACACAGGAGTTTCCAGGCGCCACAAGACATAAGGGGGCCGGGGCTAGGGGGCATGGGAAATCATAAGAATCCACAACCAAGAAACTGTTATATTGGTCTTATGACAATCCTACAGTGCAAGTGCATGAAAGGGGTGAAGTGCAAGGGGGAAGGGGTAGAGGGAGAATTGCAGAAGTGGTGTTCCCCCATGGGTGGGGGCGGGCAAGTGCTGGTTGGGCCGAGGCGGCAAGTTAAGACCCTACGGACATTACTGCCTACATGACATCTGGAAACCCCACCCCTTTCCATGGATTTCAGCAAAAGTGCAAATTTGGGTGTGGGTTTGTGGCTATGTGTATGTTCCCTGTACAATTCCACACCTTTTCACCAATCTGCAGCAAACTTTGCACAGTCACCTGTTAGGACCCTCTGGACATTATTGGCCAATTGACCTTTGGACACCCCACCCTTTTCCCTGGATTTCAGCAAAAGTCGTGGTTTGTGGCTTAGCGAAGCATTGTTCTTTTTACAATTCCAGACCTTTTCATCAGTCTGCACAGTTACCTGTACCTATGAGGGAATGAAAGCTCGGACAGCATCGGGTATATCAGCTAGTTTATTTATATACAGGGAGGAACAATGCCCTTTTGATCACAAAAGAACTTAAAATAGATAAGAAATCAGATTTGACGGGAAGCAGTGAACTTCTTACAATGGGGTGAGTTTGAGTGACATTTTGAGCAGGTCGTGTAGGGGAGTAAATGGAACAGTCGACATGGACAATACATGGGTGGACATACATAGATTAAGGACAACTAACTTAGACATTTTTAAGTTCAGGTAGGCGGTACGGCCAGCTGCGTTAGGGATGTGCCCATGATGGATGAAGTGCTAGAGTTGAGGCAGAGAAAGTGAGGGACAGAGGCAGATTAAACGCAAGGGACATTTTCTAGCTTGAAGGCAGATGAGAGGTAGGGTAAGAGGGTAATTCAGAGGTGAGGAGTTAGACTTTTAGTTTGGTTTTGAACAAATCCATGTCGACTGTTTCTCGTTTGTCTGGGGTAAGACAATTCCATGCAAGTGCAGCAAGAAGAGAAAAAGCAGATGAGAGAGGAAGCACAGGATGAACAAGGTGCCATAAGGGTAGTCGAGGAGGCACAGCGGAGATTACGAGAAGGCTTGTACAGTTGTAGAGTTCAGTAGAGGAGGATAGATACAGTGGTGTCTTACCACTGATAGATTTGTGAACTAAGAGAAGAACTTTAAATCTGGTCCTGTTTTGCATAATCAGCCATCCAGCCTGGTGACGGTATGAGGAAGTAGGTGTGAAGTGAGGGAGGACAAAGAGAGTCCTGGTAGCGAAATTCATTTTCTTGTCGAAAGGACAAGAGTGGTTAAGAGGTGCTCGGCCGTGTTGAAAGGGAGGAGGTGCCCAATGTTCCTAATATTTAGGAGGCTCAGACAAGCTGCCGTTGCAGTTTTGTGGATGAAAGTAGAGAAGGTGTGAGAAGGGTTGTAGATGATGCAGATGTTTCTAGCTGGAAATGAGTAGGGAAGAGTGTCAGGTGGGAACTGGATAGGCAGGGGAAGAGATGAGAGGGAGTATTTGGCATCCAATATTTAATGGCATAGAGACAGTTAGAAATGTTTGTAGAGATCAGAGGAGAGTTCAGGAAAAGAGAAGATTTGAGTGTTGTCTGGAAAGTGCTGGTACGAGAACCCTAAGGAGGATTGAGTTCAGAGATGATGTTGCTCCAGGAGACAGAGAATTACTGAGGTGCCAGGTAGGATTCAATCCAGGCAAAGACTTGATCATGAATACCAAGAAGAAAGAAACTATTAAGGAGATCAGAATGATCAAATGTGAAAAAGCCAGAAGACAGGTCAAGGAGAATTAGGATAGAGGATAGGTTGGAGTGCTTAGAAAAGGAGATGAAGTTGGAGACATTCATGAGAGCAATTTCCGTGGAGTGACAGGAGCGGAAACCTGCTTATAGGGGTCTTGAAGGTTGTGGATGTGTTAGGATGCACGTTCAGATCCCAGTCCCACCCAAACGATTTAGATTGGGGAAAGAATACTAACATGCAAGAAATATACCTCAGCAGGTACAGGGGAAAGGGGGAAACTTGCGGCTGTAGTTGAATGGCACAGGGCATGCTTATTATAGGACTTTATAAGACAAACAACTAACAAGCTTGATAGAATGCTAGGTGGATACATTGCATTTGCACAACAGACATACAGAATGGATCTTTGACACCATAATCAGAGGTAGGCCTGGAACTTTGCAGGCTGTGTTGGGTGCACAAATCAACGACGCCTTCCATTTGAATATTTCTCCCCCACCCCTGGTGAGGTAGGGAACACTCACACAGATACATCTTGTTAAAGCTTTGCGAAATTAAAAAGGAATGTGAGCAGCCCACCATGATTAAGGGATGTGGCCAGTTGTGAAGGACAAACCCATGGGAGCCAGGGCAGAGGTCTTGGGCTGCCAAAACACAAGCAGAGATTTAGGAGTCTAGCACCCCTCAGGATAATGGCCATCCCATTTGAACCACCAGATTCCCATGATTAAAACTCCTAAATCCTTCATTATTTAGACTGATTAGTGGGACCTGCAGGAAACCCATGCCTGCCCCTCGGGAGGGGTATCTGATAAGGGGGGAGCAGAGGACAACAAAGTCTGTGATTTGCACCAAGGAGAGCAAAGGATGATGCCAACTCTTGCAAGATTATGACAGGAAGCATGATGGGGGCACCTCTGGGTCTGGGATGAAAGAAGGGTTGCTTTATTCGCAAGGACCAGACTGTCCTCAAAGTTATTCACTGAGCTCATGTTGCCGGCCAGGTTTACATCACATGGTTAGGCCTCAGGGCAGCGTTTTCAGGAACTTAACCAATAATTTTATAGAAGAGATTGCCACCCACATGTGAAGATGTTTGGGTCAGAGAAGACGCGACCAATGAACTAGGGGACTATATGTGATTATTAGCATGTAAATAGGCAGTAGCCAAAGAGTGTGGGGGATTAACACTGTATATTGTACACATCATGGATGACCATGGGTCCAGTTATAATTTTCTGTTTGCTTTGAAGAAGACAGAGAGAGGTCTACGGCAGTGGACCTATAATACACTGTCGCCCCTTTTCCTTTTTTGTATACAACATAAAGCTCTTGTTTTTCTCACAAAAGGGTGCACCAAGCCTTTTTCCCTAGAGGGCTATTCTTTGGTCTGGTTGTCGAGAGGTTACTCTACAGATGTCTAAGAAATTGGTAATTGGAGTAGTGTGGAGGGAGATACAAAGGACAAACGTTAGCTGGTAGATTCAGGCAAGCCCTATGCTTTTTTAGGAGAGGGATGACTGTGGCCGTTCTGAAAATAGAGGAAAAGCAAGCCGAATCTAAGGACAGGTTGAAGAGTTTAGTGAGGTGAAAGGCCATTAAGGGTGCAATAGGCCTCACTAGCTGAGGAGGAAGAGGGTATGATGGGGCACAAGAGGGGTTAGCCTTCATCATTAGAGATACTACTTCTTCAGTATTAGTGTTACTAAAGTGGGAGATAGAGGCAGAGAATGATGGTAGAGTGGGCAGAGTGTAGAATGTAGGAGGAGGGAGTGTGACGAAAGTCAGGAGGGAGTCTCTAATTTTTTAAATGTATGCAGCAAAGTATTCAGCTAGGTCATTAGCTGTGAGAGTGGAGTTGATAGTCATAGGTTTAGGAGTGAGAAGTGGGTTTAGGGTGCCCTGTAGCTGTCGAGGTTGGTTGGAGTGAAAGTCGAGGGTGTAAAATCAATGTTTGGTATGTCAAGAGAGGACTTGAGGGAGTTCAGGGCAGAGAGGTAAAGTTTCAGGTCCTCATGCGAGTGGGTCTGCCTCCATTTGCCCAGCACCCGATGGACGTCTGTGCAGAGAGAGCGTATGAATGCGGTGACCCATGGTTGAGGATGCAGAGACTTACGGGTGAAAGTTAGCAGTGGGAAATGAGAGGAGAATGAGTCCTATAGTAGTGATAAGAAACTGGAGAAGACAGTGTTAGTGGAAGAGGCATCAGGTGTGAAGGAGGAGAGCAGGAACTCAGGGTTTGAGATAAAGGGATGAATGGCAGAAGGTTTAAATTTCCATTTAGTAATAGGCAAGGCAAGTGGCTAAAATAGGTCAGAGGGTGGAAAGGAGATGGTGGTGGAAACAGTGAAATGGTCAGATAGGGAAGGTGTGACAGTAGTATTAGTGGCTGAGAGAGAAGTGGAGATGAATAAGCGATCCACAGAGTTACACCCTGGTTGAGTAGATGGGTTATGGATAGAGTGGAGAGCGTGGTCATTAAGAAAAGACTGAATTTCGGATTTCTGATAAGTGGTTGGAGAGGGAAGGTTAAAGTCACCTAAGAGAAGGAGGTGATGTTTAGTGAAAAGAGAATCAAGGAGTTGCCCAGGTTCATCAAAGAATGGTTCAGTGGGACCAGGGGGACGATAGACGGAGATGATGTGAACCAAGTGAGGCAGAGCAATAGTAGAGATAGTAAATTGAAAAGCTAGGGGAGGATGCGACATTGGAGATTTCAGAGGCATTGAGGCATGAAGAGAGTAGATGTCCGATGCCTTCGCCTCTGCCAGTCAGACGAGGAGCGTGAATGAAGAATAGTTTGGAGTCATGTAGGACTGCCAGTTGACAGTGTCAGGGAGAAATCCAGATTTCAGTGATAGCAAGGCAGTCTAGGGGGGCAAAAGAGCTGGTGTGAAGGTAGTCCGGGATAAAGGAAGTTGTGTTGCATACAGACTTAGCATTCCACAGTGCAGTGTTCAGTTGATGCAGTAAGGAAGAGTAAAGAAGTTGATTCTCAGAGCAATAGAGGTGAGGTGGATAGGAGTTAGGGGAGGTATGGTTAGCCCGTCAACTTGGTTTGTTGGAAATATGAGCTGCAAGAGAGATGGAGAAGTGTGAGTTTTGAGATGTTACTGTTACTATGCTGACAGGAAAGAAGAAAGTTGTTGCCTGATTGGAGAAAGCATATGGAGAGGTGAGTAGCAGGAGCAGCAGGAGTGAATGCATTGGAGGGGAGTACTGCAGTTTGGGGAGACAGCACAATAATTAGCAAGCTACGAGTACTCACAGGTGCCTTTACCATTAGGTACCAGTAGCCGCCTTAATGGTGGTTGCGGCAGTGGAGATGATGCATTTTTCCAAAGGAATCAAGCTTTTTGCCCTCCTAGTCGGGCAGGACCAAACATGGAACGGATGGATTTGCTGAACATTTTCGGGCCAACACAACAGAGTCCGGACTGGGTTGTGTGCATAGACACTTTGGCACTGAATCAGGTGACTTGAACTTCTTTTCAAATCTGTCCTTTTCGGGAGTGCTAGAGAAAGGATTCCTCATGGTCAAGAGACCATCTTCCCAGACGTCCTCAAGGACGGCTATAGCTACATAGACTTCCTTGACTGCTCCCTTTGCTGGGACAAGAATCTTTCCTTCTTTTGTTCCTCTGAGATGAGATGGAACAATTTAGCAGACCTGGCATGGAAAGAACCAATCTCATCAGGGGGAGAATCTCTGACAGTAGGCTCCTCGGGTTCATCATCCCCTGGTAGAATGTCATCAAATCCATCAGAGGTATTAGTGTGAGTGGACACCATCTTGAGAGATGTCATTCTCCGACTCAGTATCAGTGAGGTTGGCAGTGGTTGGAGGTGGAAGAGCAGGTGCGTGGGGGCATCAGAGGTGCCCAGTAGGTGGTGGAGGAGAAGGCAATGGGCCAGCAGCAAGGTGCTGACATGGAGGCAATGATTTGACAGATAACGTATGTAGCATCACAGAGATTAGAGTCTGTAGTGTGGCCAGGATGCCCACCAAAAGGTAACAAGGCTCTGATTGAGCGGGAGCCTGCCGTGGAGACAGCCCAGTGGGAGCAGGAACTGCTCATGGGTGTAGCATCATCCCCAAAGCACCCGCTGGAGTTGATGGCGGCACATCCATTTAGTCGTCGCCATCAGAAAACACACCTTCCTAGCCTTCAATATCCGCATCAATGAAAGGTTGCATATGTCCTGATGAGGGACAGCAGGAGAAACATACAGAGTCAGCATAAAAAGCAGAAGAGTATGCACAGGCCTTGGAAAAGCCAAAAGGGCTGACGCTAAATCCCCAGACTGGGAATCCCGACCCGGAGCCGCAGACAGAGAAGCATGCACATTGGAGATGGACGAGGTGGTCGCCATGGTTACAGCTGTCGATGGAACACGTTGCCCTGTTCACGTCAGAATGGGCGTCGATTGGACCGTAGATGGGTCGATGAAGGAACAGCAGACTTCACCTGCTTTTGTGTCATTAACAGGCCAGTAGGAGGTATCGACGAGTGCTGCTTTGCAGAAAACGAGTGCAGACCAGCAGAAGCCAAAGACGGGCGCTTCTTCGAGGATGAAGAAGCAGACTTAGTTGACAAGGGGATCATTGACAATGACGCTGTTGTCGGCGAGATGGCAGCCTGGGGTTGGGTCATATGTCACTTTTTAGCTCTTTTCCCATGAGAGGAGTCATCGTGGGACATTTCCCTCATGGAGGAAGAGGTGCACTCTAGAAGCCTCCTCTGACAGAGAGAGCATGGCTATGTACAGAGGTCATATCAGAGGCTCCAGCACCACCGTCCAACCACATCACTAACCTTCAGTGATGATCGAGAAGCATTTTTCTGGAAAAAGACTAGCAGATGGAGCAGTAGCTGATCTCGGGACGGAGACAAAAGAGGCAGTCATTGTGAAGATCTTCTACAGATATGTTCTTCAGGTGAAGTTTAGTGAAAAAGTCTCTTCTTCTTGGTGTCATCCATAGCTTCACAGACACAATGCCAGGGCCTGAATGATTAGGAGCTGAAAAAGCACCTTCGGAGGCATCGAGAAGCTGGGACAAAGACACCGACAGGTGGAGGAAGCCGCTGGTGCAGTGAAGAAATTTGTAGAAAAAATGAAGAAATATCTCAAAAATGTGTCAAAGAATGGAGAGGTTTTTTGAGGGCTCCCAACACTTACCATGCATTAAAAAATCTGAAGATGGCCTCTGCGGGTGGAGCTAAGGGAGACATGTCAATTGGCTGTGGAGCAATATGACACAAAATTATTCTGAGGATTTCCAGCTTGACGATGGGTAATATTCAAAGAGCATGTGAATCTATAAAAGATCCAATGCTGGAGAAGATGATAAGGAACAAGTTACTTACCTGTAACTGTTGTTCTCCAGCATGGGTCTGGCATGGATTCACATGCTCATGAATATTCCCGTCGTCAGGCTGGGAATCCTCGGTAAAGAAAAAACCAGTATCAGTTTCGTTTCTGATCTGTCTTTCGTAGTAATAACCAATCACTGGTCTCTGCGTCATACTGACCACAGCCAATGACTGCCCTCTACCTAAGCACCGCCTCTGGCAGCCATCTTCAGATTTGGAAGCACGTGAAGTGGCAGTATGACCAAGTGAAGAGCCGCAGAGGGGTAGGCGGGAGGGTTCGCATGTGAATCCATGCCAGACCCATGCTGGAGAACAACAGTTACAGGTAAGTAACTTGTTCCTTCTCCAGCATGGGGTCTGGCATGGATTCACATGCTCATGAATAAAGAATACATAGCAGTACACACATGCACAACCACGGGAGGTGGCAAAGGCTCAACATTAAGCATCACATCAACTCAACATTAAGCATCTTACCTCCTCACCAGGCTCACCTCAGGCGAACAGGTTGCGCAGCACTGCTTGGCCGACCCTGGACTCCTCCCTGGAATCCCGGTCGACGCAGTAGAATTTCGTGAAGGTGTGCGTCGACCTCCACGTAGCAGCCCTGCATATGTCCAGCAGGGGCACACCAGATAGGAACGCCGTGGTAGCTGCGATCGCTCTGGTGGAATGGGCTATCGGACGGCCAGGCAGCGGTCGGTTTGCCAACCGGTGACAGTACATGATACAGCCGGAGAGCCATCTGGAAATGGAAGCCTTCGAGAGAGCCTTCCCCTGATTGACAGGTCCAAAGTTCACAAAGAGTTGTGACGTCTTCCGAAAACACTTCGTGCGGTCTACGTAGAACTTCAGCGCTCTAGCCACATCCAGCGAGTGCAAAGTCCTCTCAGCCGGCGACGAAGGCGACGGGAAGAACACAGGCAACACCAAGGGTTCGTTGAGATGGAAGTCCGACGGCACCTTGGGCATGAAGGAGGGGTGCGTCCTGAGCACTACCCTCGTGTCGTGGAAAGTCAAGTACGGGGCCTTGCAGGAAAGGGCCTGGATCTCTCCCACTCGTCGTGCGGAGGTGATGGCCACAAGAAAAGCTGTTTTCCACGATAGAAACTTCAACGGGGCCGAGTGCAGAGGCTCGAACGGAGGTCCCATGAGCTTGGTCAGCACCACGTTGAGCTCCCACGCCGGGGCCGGAGCCTTCACCGGCGGGAACGATCTGAACAGTCCCTTCATGAACTCCTTCACCAGACGATGAGACCACAAGGACGTCCGCCCCGTGGTTCTGGTGTATCGGGAGATCGCAGCAAGATGAATCTTGATGGACGCGTGTGCCAGACCAGCTTTGGCCAGCGTCAGCAGGTACGGCAGTACTTGGGGAGCCGTAATCCGTAGAGGGTTAATCTTCTGTGCGTGGCACCAGACAGAGAACCTCTTCCATTTGTGCCCGTAGCATTTAAGAGTCGAGGACGCCCTGGCCTTTGCAAGAACCTCTCTGCAATCGGCCGGTATGTCGTATCCTCCAAACTCTACGCTGCAGGAGCCAGGCCTGCAAGTTCAGCGACTTCGGGTCGTGGTGGAGGATGGCGCCTCCTTCCCTGGAGAGTAGATCCGCGTCCGCCGGCAGCTTGATCGGCGGGGACGCTGACAAGTCCAGAAGGTCCGGGAACCATATCTGCCTCGGCCACGCAGGTGCGACGAGGATCATCCTGCACCGTGACCTCTTGAGCTGGTTGACGAGCCGGATTAGCAGAGGCAAGGGAGGGAACGCGTAGAGGAACAGGCCCTCCCAGGGGAACGAGAAAGCATCGCCCATGCTCCTCGTCTGGGGAAACCTGCTGGCGAACCTCCGGCACTTGGTGTTCGTCGCCGTCGCGAACAGGTCGATCTGGGGTGTGCCCCACCGTCGGAAGAGGCGATCCACCAGATCCTGCCGTAGTTCCCACTCGTGGCACGAGCGCAGCTCCCTGCTGAGTGAGTCGGCGATGGTGTTTTTTATCCCTGCCAGATGAACCGGCACCAGAAAAATCCCTTGGGCGACGGCCCAATGCCACAGGTCCTGCGCCTCCTTGGACAGCGCTGGGGACCTGGTTCCGCCCTGTTTCCTGATGTAAAACATGGTGGTGGTGTTGTCGGTGAAGATCCTCACCACCTTGCCCTTGAGGGACGGAAGGAAGGACCTGAGGGCCCAAAACACTGCACGGAGCTCCAGGACGTTGATAGGCAGGGAGCCAGAGTCCTCTTGCGTGCAGATTTTCGGTGTGCGCTCCCCACCCTTCCAGGGAGGCATCCGTGGTCACAGTCTCCTGGTGGGCTGGGGTCTGGAAGTCCATGCCCGCCGTCAGATGCGCGCGGGTGCCCCACCACCGTATCGCTCGTCGGAAACTCTCGTCGAGCTTGATCCTTTCCTCGAAGCTGCCCGTCGTCTGGATCCAGCGCGCATCCAGGAATTCTTGCAACGGGCGCATCCGGAGCCTGCACATGGGAATGAGGTAGATGCAGGAAGACATCATCCCGAGGAGGGACTTGATGGACCTCACCTTGGCCGCGTCGGCCACCAACATCCGTTGCACCTTGCCCAAGATGGTCCTGGTCCTCTCCTCCGACGGGGAGGCCAGAAGGGACACTGTGTCGAGCCTCGCTCCCAGAAACAGTGCGACTTGCGCGGGCACCAGGTGGGACTTGGCGTAGTTCACGGAGAATCCCAGGTCCGTGAGGAGTTGGACGGTCCTTGCCGTGTGGACCACGGCGAGCTCCCTCGTCTTGGCGCGGATGAGCCAGTCGTCCAGGTAGGGGTAGACGTGAATCCCCTCGCGGCGCAGCTGCGCCGCCACCGGTGCGAGGCACTTGGTGAATACCCTGGGTGCCGACCGTAGTCCGAAGGGAAGGGCTTTGAACTGGTAATGACGCCCTTGAACCACGAATCTGAGGAATTTTCGGTGCCCCTTTAGGATGGGAATGTGGAAGTAGGCATCCTCCAAATCCAACGACGATAGGAAGTCTCCTTCCTCCAGCTGACCCAGGACGTGCTGGAGGGTGACCATCCGGAACTTCTGCGCCTTGATGAACTTGTTCAGACGTCGCAGGTCTAGGATGGGGCGCCATCCTCCCGTCTTCTTCTTCACGAGGAAGTATCGCGAGTAGACTCCGGAGCCCCGAAGCCTCTTTGGGACGAGTTCGATGGCGCCCTTTCTGAGCATCGCCTTTACCTCCAGGAGAAGTTGAGGGATGTGAAGTTCTTTCCTGGCCACGGGGGGGACGCGCGGGCACCTTCTTTGAAACTCGAGCGCGTGGCCCCGGGCCAGGGCGTCCAGCACCCAACGGTCGGTGGAGATGGACTCCCACACGCTGACGGTTCAATCCTGCTTGGACGCGGCCTTGCCGCCTTGACGACGACGGCGGGGTCCGCTAGACTTGCCTCGTCCTCTGTAGGCCTCTTGCGACGACGAGCGGGCCGCTTGACGGTAGGAAGCGAAACCGCCGCCGGAACCTTTGGAGGCGCCCTTGCCTCCGCCGCTCCGAAAGGGCGTTCGTCGTTGCTGCAGGACTCCAAGGGCCCTGGCCGTCTCAGTATCCGCCTTGATGGCCTGAAGGGAATCGTCCACTGTCTTCCCAAACAGGTTGTTCCCGTCGAAGGGCATGTCCAGGACTCTGGTCTGGACGTCCTGCCGAAAGTCCGTAGCTTTGAGCCATCCACGACGTCGAAGGCAAACGCCGTTGCCCAGCTGGCGGAACCCAGTGTCGGCGATGTCCGTCGCCACGGTGATGGCGTGGTCCGAGGCCACCTCACCTTCCTGCAGGATCTCCAGGGCCTCCGCCCTCTTGTCGTCCGGCAGAAAATCCAGCAGGGGAGCTATCTTGTACCAGAGCTCCCTGTCGTAGCGGGCCACGATAGCCAAGGCGTTGGCCGCTTTAATCGTCGTCGCTGCCGACGAGATGACTCTACGTCCCATAGCATCCAATTTCTTTCCCTCGCCGTCCGGCGGGGAAGTCGATGTGGAGGCCGCACCCCCCCCCCGCTTTCTTCCTGGCTGCCGCGGAGACGACGGAGTCCGGGGTAGGCTGCGCCCGGAGGCATAGGGGGGCCGTGTCCGGGACCCGGTACTTTTTCTGTACCGGTCTCTTCTAGCTGGCGTCGTGGAAGGGTTCTTGAGGAGGGAAAGGCCCTCATCCCAAATGTCGTCCAACACAGGCACTGCGAGGACCGTCTTCCTCTTGGCCTCGCGCCGCTGATAAAGGAAGCCTTCCTTTTTCTTCTCCTCAGGGCAGAGTTGGAAAAGCTCGGAAGCCCTGGAGATCATGGAGTGGAAAGATCCGATCTCGTCGGGCGGAGAAGCCCTGGTGGGAGGCGACGACGGAAAATCCTCGTCGTATGCCTCGTCGTCCGTACCCGTCGCTGCCGTGTCAGTCCCCGTATCATCCCCTCGGGTGGACGGGGAGGAGGGCTGGACGGGGCGCGACGGTTGAAAAGGAGGTGGTGGATGGATCCTTCTTTTCTTGGTAGGGGGAACACCAGAAGGTCCCGGTTCTGGATCCCCCGACGGGAGAGGTTCCTCCGTCGGTAACGGTAGCCTCGTCCTTATCTCGGAGCATAAGGACTGTATGGCCAACAAAATGGCCGCCGAGTTGTCTTGCGGCGCTGGCAGAGGGGAATCCGATGGGCGAGCAGGGGCCCCGTCGGTATCCTCACGATGTCGTCGTCGTCACCTGCGTCGGGGTCCATTCCGACGGGCTGGCCTTCTTCCACGCCTAGGCCATGGCTTAAGACCTCGATCAGCTCCTCTTCTGAGGTTGAGGCCGAATCTACGACGACGCCCTGCCCCCCCTTCTTCTTCCCCACGGAGGGTTTCACGGGGGTCCTATCGATGGGCACAAAGGAAGACTCCCTCCGCGGAGGCAGGGAGATTCTGGGCCCTGAGGTCGCCACCACTGGTGTAGCCACCACAGGCTGAGCCAGGGCCGCCGCGACCGTTTCGATAGAGGGCTTGGTCGGATGGATCAAGGCCTTCACCACCTTAGGTGCGCTCACCGCCTTATCCTTGAGGGAGGGGGCACTGCCACGCTCCTCCTCTGCCTTAGAGCTCGACCGGGGCCTCTCCAGGAGCTTCGCCGGGTGCTCGGCCTTCCTCTTACCCGACCCAGAGCGTTGGCTCGTGGTTGATGGTGCCGGGGAGGGTGCGCCCTGCCTGGCGCCCGTAGAGCCCGACCGTTCGGCGCTCCCGGTGCCAGCGGACTCGCGGTGCTTGGCCTTATGTTGGGCCCCCGTCGCCGGGGCGCCCTCAAAGGTCTTAGAAGACCGCTCGGATTTCTTCTTCTTCTCGCCAGACGGGCTCTTACCCTCCAGCCAGTTGGCGAGACGTTGATGGCGGTCCTTCATGGTCCGTTCCGACATGTTGCCGCAAAACGCACAGTCCTTCTCCACGTGCGTCTTGTCCTCATGAAGGCAGTAAAGGCAGAAAGAGTGTTCGTCCTCCTTGAAGACGTTCTGCAGCTGGCATCCAGGGCAGACCCTGAACAGCTTTCCGGGCGTCGAGCTTCCCTTCTCCTGGGCCATCTCCGAGACCGGGCCTGAGAAGCTTCTGGAGTCCTCCGAAGCGTAGCTCGACGAAATCTTCACCCTTGAGGGGCACAGATGAATCCGACACGGGTCCCCGTTGATCGGATGTAGGATCGGTGGAGCTTGAGGCTCTTTTGACCGAAAGAATCGAAGTTTTTTGTGAAAAAGCGCGAAAAATAGCACTAACGCTCGAGAGCAATAGCACGAGGATCCCAACACATGAACGTGCGGTAAAAATCTGAAGATGGCTGCCAGAGGCGGTGCTTAGGTAGAGGGCAGTCATTGGCTGTGGTCAGTATGACGCAGAGACCAGTGATTGGTTATTACTACGAAAGACAGATCAGAAACGAAACTGATACTGGTTTTTTCTTTACCGAGGATTCCCAGCCTGACGACGGGGAATATTCATGAGCATGTGAATCCATGCCAGACCCCATGCTGGAGAAATAAAGTATTAGTTAAATAGCCACACATGTTACAACAAGATGTTTTATGTATATTGTTATGTAATAATGCTTCATGTTTTGATAAGCTTTCAAGAAGACAGCACATACTTTTTCCAACCTACAAACAAGAAGGCAGGCAAAACTGCACATTGTCCTTTAAAACATCTGAAGTTTTTAAAACAATTGCTCATGAGATTGGATAGAAAATTAGCTGTGTCAGACAACCACAAGGCAAACTGTGGATAGGTCACTGCGCAAGCTATAACCTGTGTTCTGTTTTGCCCCGTCCTCTTCCCCCCCATAAATATAGGAGTTTCCCCAATGCAGGGACAGGAATAGAGCCTGAGCATAGAAATGGACATTTCCCTTTAAAATTTTGCATGCAGAGGCTAGGCAACATGCTCAGGCATCACACTGCCTTTGTGTCTGGTCAACGTTCCTTCCTGTCAGTTTCTTTTTTCACGAACACTTGACCTGTAGCTCTTCTTTTCTTTTTCTTTATCAATTCCCTGAGGTTATGTTACTTTTAGTTCCCTTTTTTCCCCAGCTCTCGTAGAATTAGTCACCCTTTAATGCCAGATAACGCATGTTTCATGGTGTATCTATCATTCGCCAGGAGCTTCTCAAAAGCGGATCCCCATTCAGTCTATTTAGAGTCTTGGGGCCCGATAACTGTTGGTACTTCTGCGTGCTGTGAGACACACTCTCTACATCAATGACTCTTCAAGTGGGTAAAACCCTTTGGCACCGTTCCGGAACACTTCAGGCATTTCATAGTTCCATGGACAAGCTGCGGAAATCTATACTTTTTCCTCAGCACCATGTTCAGACAATTCCTCCGCAGGAATCAACTGAACCGGGATGGCACATTTTACGGTGTGACATTGTTACATCGCCAGACTTTCTCTGTTGAGTTTTTTGCCAAACATTTTCGGTTAAACAAAACTCATTGAAAAATATGGGGCGGGGGGGTAAGGGTAAGGGGATGTAAGGGGTAGGGGTGTGGGGAATAGGAACTAGATACATTCTATAGGTTTTTTGACTAAACATATTCAGAGAAAAACTCAGTGAATAAGAAACTGGTGATCTAAGAACATAGAACCCATTTTACATTAAAACATGTGGCTATTCACCAGGGGAAACCCAAAGGCCTCTTAGGAGACCGTTGCCGGTGCTCCTACCTAGAACCTTTTGCAGTCTACCACCAGGTGCTTGAACGGGGGGGGGGTTTCTTCCTGAGAACAATTCCCCTCGTAAAAGGGCAGGTTCTGAGGCCCTGGTCCACACAACTACCTGGCCCAGGCAAAAGGGTCAGAGAAGGCCTGTGTTGGAGGAAAGCACTGCACACAGAATCTTTGTGGTGCATGTATCTACCTAAGCAGTGTCCATCTCTGCTGTGTCATCCATAAAGGCATAATGGCACAGAAAATTGTGCTGTGTCCATCTCTGACTTGTACTGCTTGACTGAGAGTGGGCTGTCTCTGGCCTCTTTGGAGCAGGGTACTAGAGCTAGGAGTACAGTGGACTTTCTGCCACCTCTGGCTCCAGGAGATTTGGTCTGCTACCGTTCCACCTAAAGGTAGAGTGGTCCTTCAGTGAGAGAGGCTACTCGGTGCTGTTCTGTCCAATAGACCAGGGCCTCTGCCTTTCAGGCTCCATGATATTCCTAGGTCCTCCACATGTCGGTTTCATGGCTCAAGCGAAGGTCCGTTCTTCTAAAGTTTTGAGTACTTAATGCGCTTTCAACCGCTGAAGCAATATTTCAAGGGACTAATAACTGAACCCATTCCTCCAGCCATGACTGGACAGACACCTGGAACTCTGGGCCTCACATCCGTTACACCAGTAGCTCCTCTCCATTGCTGGTGGATTCACCACCACAGCCATTGCCGGATTCCTCCAAAGTACCAACATCTTCTAAGGGTTCCACGAAAAGATCCATGCCCTTATGGATTACCTAGGTCTTCTGGTTCTGGAACAGCCTCAGGTAAATCAAGAGGTGGTGTCTTCCATCCTTTCACTTAGAGCAGCCAGCAAGTCAGGGATCCGCCGCACACTGGATGTGGAGGGTGAGGGCAAAAATCTCTGGCTTAAACCAGCCTCTATGGCCTGTGTGTCCAGCAATGTGATATCTGCTAAACTCTGCCAAGTGAGAAACTCTGTGTAATGGTGCGCCCTCATGCTCACTGTACCACTGTAGCAGCAGCTACTCTTTTTATTACAAATATATGAAAAGGACTCCTTCTGGGATATTAAATAAAAATGAAGCTTAAAATATATAATTTGGCCCACTTCACAGACAAAAAATAATTTCATCTGATGTCATTTAATGTCCTAGATAAATAAGAAAAGACTAAACTATGGAATTATATTACTTAATAATTAGTTACTTATGATACATTATTCAATGATAAAAAAATAGAACTGTATTCAAATATTTGGAGACTATATACATCACTAAGAAAACAAATTTGATTAGACCAAAATAATGCTAAACAGAGATATAAAGCCTCATTACAAGTGTGACGGTCCAGAAACAAGGGTGCCGGTAAGCTTACTGGCACCCTTGTATCTGGACCACCACATTACGAGTCTCCCTGACGGACCCGCTGCGCCGGACAGGTCTGACCCTGCAGGAGGCAACGGCCCCGGTGGGCAGCGTCATCACGGTTGCACTTGCACCATTAGCAATGGTGCCGGTGCTTCCGTCTGCCCACTCCCATTGAGTCCTACGGGACTCCATGGGAATGGGGCCTTACAAAATCCAGCGCCTGACTTCCTGCGCTGCCG
The DNA here is from genome assembly GCF_040938575.1 of Ambystoma mexicanum. Classification (NCBI taxonomy): domain Eukaryota; kingdom Metazoa; phylum Chordata; class Amphibia; order Caudata; family Ambystomatidae; genus Ambystoma; species Ambystoma mexicanum. The sequence goes on along the minus strand of NC_090933.1, from coordinate 278,443,015 downwards.
GGACTTGTAATGTCCAGGTGGCACCGGGAAGCCAGGCGCCGAATTTGGCGTTACCGGATTGGCGGCAACCTCGTGATGAGGCCCATAGAGTCAAAAATCTACCCATAATAGACATACATGGAAATTGATAAAGAAACAACTTTACAAATCAATCAATCCGTATAAATTACAATAGAACAATGGGTCCCATTATGATGGGTCCTCGTAACACCGAACCTGCCGCCTGATATCCCATTGCCACCGGGTCATTACAAGTCCCGGCGGGCTGGGACATCAGGCGGCGGATTCGGCAAGTCCCCATTCCCGTGGAGTGTCATAGGACTCCACAGGAATGGGTTCACGGAAGCACCGGCACCATTGTTAACAGTGCCGGTGCTTTAGTGAAAGCTCTGCCATCTGACACTGTTGCGCCGGCAGGTCAGACCTGCCCATTGCAACGGCCCCGGAAGGCATAGTTGGAGTGTGTCAATCCTGAAAGGGTGTTTGTTGGTACGGTGTGACCGGCACCCTTTGTTTTCCAGACCGCCACACTTAGAATGAGGCCCAATGTTGCTTTAATTTCATACATGGTTAAATGGTTGTAATCCACACATTCAATTTACTCTGAGTTTTAGTGACTCTCAAATCATTTTTTGGGACCTTAATATAAAGTCCAAGGAGGGCCATTTGGCTTGTGATCTATGTAGAAAGCAACTTCAGATCTGCTGTCCAAGTCTTGGTCCACTCCACCGAGATGGTGGCAATGCCCTTTTGGAAGGCCCTGTGGTGACTACCCTGGCAATCATGGGATTTGTCCTGCATGCTACAGCATGACTCATCAAATTCAACTGGACCTGCTGCAAGCATGTATCATCTTCAAATCCTGCTGAATCATCTACAAGGCTGTCAGCCCTAAAGTCCCTAAGGAAACTCACTCCGGAAACTCAGTAGCTCTGGCAGCCTACAATCCACCAGAAGTAAGGGCATGTGCAGACTTGAACTCTGCTGGTGCAAGACGGAAAGAACCAGGTGACAGGCCTCATTTGTCTATGCCCCAAGACATTGGAAACTCCTTTCTGTTAACACCATACTCGCCCCCTCGCTTCTACATTTCAGGAAGGACCACAAGACCCTCCTTTTCATGGAAAGGCTCCTCCGTAACACTGAGGTCCACACACCCTCCACTCCCTGCCCAACCTGAGACCGGTTGATCTACTCCCCCTGTTTCCTCTGCTGGTTTCTTGTAAGTCCCTTGCTGCCAAATTGCTAACCCTCCCCACCGTTGTTAGCTTCCCGCTCCCTTATATCTCTGCTTTCCCTCGCTGTGTCCTACCATTATGATTTGTAAAGCGCTTGGTTGTTTCCAGAAGCTAGGTCAGCGCTCAATAAATACGCTAATAATAACAATAATATAGAAAGAAGACTGACTTATTACAATATTATGCTACTCAAGTTACCACCCAAGAGTACAACGTAACAGTTTACAGTATTGTCAGTGCTTAAGAATCAGGAGAAACTGTATTTCCATGGAAGACTACATTACTCGTGCATAAGACTTAGATGTATGACTAAATGACAGAGGTTACTCCCAAAAAATGTATTAGTTAGTCAAACAAAAGAGCAAAATATATTCACAGACAGGGTCTTCACTGGATGTTTAGACACTTTCCATTTGTAAAACAAAGAATGCAATTTATTGTAACCAATGCCCATACAGATTTAAATATATTGGTAAGACAGTACCATGGTAAATACAAGAATTATAGAACATAGGTCCAGGATCTGAAACCATACTAAGTGGGGGCACCATTAATGCAGAACTACAGTGATCAGGGACATTCAGAAGATGAGATAAGCTGATGGAATTTTGATGTTGCCCATCCGAGTATGTTGAATTTTTCATCAGATAAGAATTTGGACTACGAGGAGTCCAGATGGATCCATAAATTTAAGAGCAATCTAAATGGCATCAAACTACTCAGTGACGGAGAAACATCGCAATATACATCTTAAAGACATGGTATAATGGATGGATAAAGCATACTTTATTGTTCGTTTATAGTCTAAACATAGGATTCCTTCTTCTTACATAGTCAATTTCTTTCAAATTAGGTTTTTCTCTCCAATATATTCAAATTTGAGCCTAGGAAACTTTACAAACAACTCAGTATATGAAAAGTACTATTTGTAAATAGGGGAGTTTAATATTTCTTACTAAGTCTGGACAGCAGTAAGCCATATATTTAATTTAGAAATTCGTAAAGCATTTCTTCATTTTTTGGATTCACAACATTGTTTAAGATGGTATCAATAATTTAGAGCATCAGTGCAGCATTAACATACTCCCATACAAAAATATAAAAATAACATTCAACTGGCAATACAGTGTCCATGTCCTCTTGCCATATTTATTCAGCGGCACTGAATGTCACCTCAGCAAAAGTGGTCAAAGAGTATGAAAAGATGTAGTGGAACTATGTTCCCTGCTGGCCTGCCCCCGCTCCCCACACACCCTATTGCCACACCCCCTCCCACGCACAATCCACTCCCCAAAAAAATACATCTGCTGTTTAAGGGAAAGTTCAGTGCAGTGCACTGAAGTGCAGGTTTCAACTTCTTCCCGCACTTTTATTTTTAAATGAAACCATTCTGGAACAGTTTCTTTTTCAAATAAAAGTATAGCAATAGTAAAACTTAAAAAGAAAAGTAGAGGAGCACCACTCACAACCGTTGCCGCCCAATTCGACTGCTGAGTATAATAGATTCTGCTGCCATAACCACCAATTGGTCAGAGATGAAAAATATATCTATCCTGGTTGACGGTTGTGCACGGTAGAGTAGTAGGTGAATCCTCTGTTGCTCGGGTGTAATGAATTTAGGACTTCCCTGTTTAGCTTACAATGTAGAACAACATAGCGGCCCTCCGGGTCTATTTGGGGGAGTAGCACCACAAAAGCAACTTGCTTATGTATATGTGTCATCACCCCTCTGGACTGCATTGAGTAATCTGTGAAGAACCTATTCGTCCCCCAACCTTTAGCAAATGTGGCATTCATGCCCTCTCGTGCGTGAGTTTCCTGCAGGAATAGGACCTGAATGTTGTGATGGTTCACGTGAGATTCACTCTCCTAGCCTTCGCATAATTCCCAAGTCCACGTACATTCCAACTGAAGATGTTAAGAGTTATCAGGTTAAATTAGAGTGTAGGAGGAGGCGTGGCTAGGTAGCATGCCATGAAGTTTTGTTTACCGTGAGCTCCGTACCGGGGCGCCCGATCCGCAAACCCAGAATCGAGTAATGTTTCCCGTTTCTCCTCCACGCTGGCTCTGAGGGTGCCCCCGACCTGGGTGCAGAATCAGGGATTGAATCGCAGCACGAGAAGCCGCAATAGAGGAGCTTTCGTCCCTGACAACGGTGCGGCCACGGAAAGAAGATGGCGGCTTGGACGCCTGAGACAGGGGCGCTGTGACTTCCAGAAATTGAACCTGTGGCAGCAGACAAACAGAGGCTCCCCCTTGAAGACTGCCTCTTCGCCAGCGGAATAGATGGCGGGCTGACTGGGGTGCCCCCATGTACTTCCACCCAATGTAATGGCTGAGCCCCTGACTTCGAAGTAGGTGCAATGACGGAGCACAACCACTGAGAAGTTGAGGAGCGGCTAGCGACTAGCGCTGGTGGGACACATGAAGGAGCTGTGACAGCACCGTGCTTCCAACCGATGTAATGGCTGAGCCCCCCTGACTTCGGAGTATGTGCGATGACAGAGCACAACCACCGAGAAGGTGAGGAGCGGCTAGCAACTAACGCCGGTGGGACACATGAAGGAGCCCTGACAGCAGCATCCCCCTAGACGGCCCCGCTTGCCCCTGCCTCCTGCAGATACAGTGCTTGTGGGCGGCATCCAAAGGAGAAATTAACACACGCCCTGGGGGGATTGCGAAGTCAGCGCCAGAGTCAACCCCTGAATATCAAGCAGCCGAGACTCCGAATAGGGATAGCAGCCTGGGGCAACGGACTGTCCCGGCCCATACACTCCTTACAAACGCCATGACAGCCTCATTTATCTCCCCACATCCCCTGATGCACGGACCATCTCCACCAACGCATGTTTCTGCATTTGCCGTCTCAATTACGATTGATAGCGAATTGGTCTTTAGTTGACAGTATTTTTATTTTGGTAAAGGTGATTTGGGTGCTGCTTGGTGGTGACTAGTAACACTCAGACTGCCGAGTATGTCACAATTTATATAGAACAGAGATTTTTCCACCAACGCAACACGCTGACAGCAGGCTCGGCACATACAGGTCTGACACACTCATTCTCCTCCCCTAACAGCAACACATTGGTCTGGGGGACTCTAGGCAGTGGATGGGGCGGTAGGCCCCTTGAAGACTCATCCTGGCTGAGGAGCTGGGGACCCCATAGCTCATATCAAACATTGTAGAGAGCCCTGACCCCAACCTCCGCGTTGACATTACTCCTCTCTTTCTGCATGTGTGGGGCCCTCCTGCATTGGGGGACACCTAGGGGCCGTGCTGGGTCTCGGTTCGGTACTGGCTTACAGGGATAACCCGTCTGTTTCCACATCTCATCCGGGTCCACTGGCAATGCCTAAAGCAGATGGGAAAGCGAGGCCATCGGATATTATTGCATTTTTAACCCCACAAGACACTGGGAAATCAGGAATGTAGGCGGTGAGGGCTGAGGTTCATTCGCCCAACCCTGGGGGTGCCCCCCCCCCCCTGAAACTGTACTTTCCAAGAGAGACCTCGAGGACATGTTGAAGGCTCTTAAGCAGGACATTATGCAAGAGAATAAACAAGAGATAAAATCCTCTAAGGACTCCCTGGCCAGATCAATCGCAGACCTGAACACTCACCTACTGGGACTTGAATCCTGGGTGAACGACCGAGAAAAGACAGCTTGTGAACAGAAGCACAATCGCGATGAGCTGGCTAGGAGATTGGAGGGACTTGATGAGCGCCTGTAGGACATTCGAGCGAAACAAGTGGCTTTGGAAAACCGATCTAGAAGGAACAACGTCTGCCTACGAGGGATCAAGACCTTGCAGCATATGTGAGTGCCCTCTTCCGGTCTCTGCTCGAACTCCCAGAGTCGGAGGACCTAGTCTTGGACAGGACCCATCGGGTCTATTCCCCACCTCAGCAGCGTCGCAATCTGGTGCTGGACGTCCTCTGCCGGGTGCACTCTTTCCATCAAAAAGAGGCGATTATGGCTGCAGCTCGAAGATTGGAGTCAGTAGTCTTCCAGGGGGCTTCTCTCACTCTATTCCAGGAACTCTCGCCCTACAGCTTGGCCAACTGCCGACGCCTGCAAAAGATCACCACATGGTTACAAGCCCAAGAAATTTGGCAGGGATTCCCCTGTAAATTGATCTTTGACTACTGCAATCAGCACCACATTATTGGCTCCGAAGACAAAGCTATGGCATTGATGGAAGAGGCGAACCACGGCAACACCTCAGGAGTTGCTGAACCGGAGGCTCCCCAATTTGAACCCACCCCTAGAGATAAGAGGAAGAAACCCAGAGGCTGGCACACCTGACCTGGGACCCCCGGGACCTCCTGACTGACTCCCCAACATCTGGCCCTCTGATTGGCAATCTGATTAGTAGGGAGGAAGACGTCCGTTGGGGTCGGAGCGGCGGGAAACCATTTCAGCTTTGGTCCTGTGTGGTTTGAGGAGGCCTACCAACCTATGAATCTTTTTCCTCTTTCGCCTCTCTCCCCGCCACCACAAAGGGCCATGGCTAACGATCAGGCGCCCTGAGCGGATGACGCCCCCGGACGGTTGACTGTATGTCATTGTTTGAAAAGTTTTGGCAAGTTCTCATATGTTTAATTTCGTTTTACTTATGTTTAACTTTGATGAACCTTTATTTGTACGGTAACACACTGCCAGGAAAAATTAGTTTGGCAACAAGCAAGGTCTTCGGTTTGCCCCCGTGGGGAGGGGGGAGGTTCGAACACTCAAGGCACTATCGGCATGCCCAAGCAAGCTCACAATGGCGACTCCTGACCTTAATTGTCTTACCCTGAACGTACAGGGTCTAAACTCCCCATTGAAACGCAAAGCACTTTTTCACAGAATGGCTACCCTTAACACCTCACTCCTGTTCCTCCAAGAGTCCCATCTCTTGCTCTCAGGCGAATTCCAAATCAACAATAAACTGTACCCAACCATGTTGTGCCTCTAGTGGCTCAAAGAAACAGAGTCGCCATCCTGATTCGTAGGGGTACCCCATTGAAAATGTTGAAAGTATTGCGAGGAGGCGAGGTATATCATGGTGGTGGCAATGTTTTGATGGAAGAAAAGTCACTCTGATATCGATTTATGGACCTAATGCCCAACAGGGGGCATTCTTTGCCTCTTTTTCCGAGACCCTGAGAGAGTTTGTGGAGGGGGAGGTTGTCCTGGGAGAAGACATTAATGCAGTGGTTAATCCCCTACTCCCCTACTCGATAAATCTTTACCTCCTACGGCCAACAATATGAAAAACTGCTTTGCCCTCACCACATTATTACGGGAGAACTCATTAATCGAGGCCTGGCGCTTCTTCCACCAGGAAGAGCGCGACTATACCTTTTTCTCTGCAGTTCACAAGGGGTTCTCTAGGCTGGATATGTTCTTCCTCTCTAATACCCTAATCTCACAGGTAACTAACATACATCTATTTGCACCTTATATTTAAATACTAACTATTTTCATTAAGTGGCTGTCCATGCCTGTGTGTGATTATTTTTGCATTAAAAAAACTTTCTCAATGCTATAGTGCTTAGAGAAGTCTTGCCTAAATGTAAAGCGCTTGGGAAGCTTGGGAATGAAGAAAGGCATTAGCTACTTCCCAACAATGTCTACACTTTATCAGGGAAAGAACACCAGCATACCTATTAATCAAAAAAATATATACTTATATTTTTGATAAAACCCCAGATAGCAAATGCCACCGACAGGGGAGTAAGACTCAACCTTTGGGAGCACTTTTGCCACCCCATCACACACTCCGGGTGCAGTACTTCCTCAGGCTGCCCCTCTTTACCTCTGGTAGTTGCCTCCAGGCCCACCATTCGAAACAATGAAGATAGTACCTCGCTGCAGGGCTTAACCTAGCAGTCCGAAAACGGCTCTCATACTGTAGGCTTCAACTGCCCCAGTCCATCCAAATGTGCAGCAGATGGCAGAGCCGCTATTCCTTAGTCTCCGGGTGAGGGATAAAACGTGTGGGGGCAGTGGGTCCTCTTACGCTTTCGCTACACCCCCAAAGCAGCTTACTTTCCTTTGGTTTTCAGCATTCACCCTTGAGTTCTTCTTTGAAGACCAGCTTGTCGTAATTGGTATAAAGGACACCCTGTAGACACTTCAGGTAAGTTATTGTAGTTACATCAGGTTTCCTTCAAATATCTTAACAGGAACCCACTTGCTCCCATCACCCAGGCTTACGTTCTCCAAATGCCTTGCCTGGAAACTTTCTCACTCCCTCAGTCATACATCAACATCGTCATCTCACTCTCAGCATTCTCATTGACGTCACACATTCCATGCATTCTAGCATTTTGATGTTTTCATATTTACAGCTATTCTTAAAGCAATAAAATGGAAGTTAGAGATTCAAAGAGACCTTATGACGACAGAGAAGATCTTAGACATGCACATGGACATAAGGGACTGATATCTAGCCTATCCGCTGCACTGGCTCTGGCAAGGGGAAAGGAAACGGGAGGGCCTAAAAGCTAAATGGGAAAGTGATTTGGGTTGGTAACAGGATGGGTCCCTATGGAGGAGAATGTGCAGGGGAGCTCACAAGACCTTGATAGCTTTCAATACGAACTACATGGTGTATATGTATTGCATAGGTGGCAGTATGACCCAGCCCTGCTATCTAAAATGTTTGCATCAGTGAGCCCTGTAAGGAACTCATGGTAGCAACAGTAAAGGCAGACACAAGTGATCACAGTTCAAGGGTGTTCATTAAACTGTAAAATGCAGGGTGGAAAAACCTAACCTAAACCTAAATCTAAAATGCGAGCAAGCTTCGACCATCAAATGAAAAATAAGGCAGTCCTTGTGGCGTCTTGTCAAAGTAAAAGGCCTACACTAAACAGAAACTACTGCCAAATCCTTACAACTAATTACAGAAAGAGTGTGGGATAGGGTTTTCAATAAAGAAAGAAGTGTTCACAAATAATAAGTCAGGATGTGATTGCCAGGGGTCTCCCTTCCCCAAGTTTTGAGCACGGGACAAAGTGGAACACGTGAGCACAGCACACACTCAAGCTTTCCCAGCACGAGCTGCCAGTTTTGTTCCTGCAATCAGGTTCTTCGATGGTTAAGGCTCTTTAGATAAAAAGTCTCTTGCCTTTGAGGACCTGATGTATTCAACAACAAAACAAACGAAGAGTTCCTTTCCAAATGGACTTTGGGCGACGACTTGTCACCAATGGATCTCCCTCGGTCGGGTTAGGATCCAAATGCCAAGGGGGGCAATCCACTTCCCCATGTCTTGAAATACTTCTTGCATTGACGAATCTTAATGTCTTTTCAAACAATTCACTGTGGACATCCCTCGGATGGGTTCAGGCCTGTCAACACACTGTTCATGGGACTTCAGGCTTTGCCCCTTCTTGCCGATATTACCTAAATTGACCTTTTACAATTGACCTTTTGCACAATTGACCTAATTATAGTGGTCCTAATATTAGGACCACTATTGGCCTTTATATTATTTTAATTCTTTTATATATGTATTGTGTTGGTTTTGGATTATAAATAATATAAGGGGGTTGGGTAAGGGGTTGCGGGTGGTTTTGGATTGGGTGGGAGTTTAAGGGGGGTTCCCCCCCGCATACATTTCTTAATTGACCTTCTAAATGAGGTCAATTCTCCCAAGGTCAATTGTGAAAAGGTCAATTGTGAAAAGGTCAATTAGTATACAACCTTCTTGCCAGCATCCCTCTGCCGGGTTCACTCTTGACAACCTTTGCAACACACTGTTCATGCGCCAATTTCACCAAGTGGGATTCATTTCACTTAGCTTCACAATCATCTTTCGGTCAAAGACTTTTGACTGTACAGCGGAATTTACAAGACCCCAGTATGACCACTTTGACCTCTTTTCGGCTTTTGCCAAGGCCTTCTTGTTACGGTAGTTTCTACCATCGTGTAATCGCTCAGTTTCCTGCTCGAGCACCCACGTGGTGCCAGACTCCTCTGCTGCTGGTTTTCCCCTTTTTTCATCACTAGCTCTTTAAGCCTTTCACAATTCACATTAGCCGTTTGCTACTTTTCGTTCGGTTTCTTATCAACTTTCTTTCTCTTTGGAGTCAAAGTTAGTACCACAGAGACACGCGTCTCTCCCCGGCTTGGTAATCAGCGGAGGAGGGTCTCGTGTATCGTTGACATCTGCTGCTACACACGCTGGCGATTGTTCGTGGTCTTATGATTCCTTCTGCGGAGGTATCACGGGCCTTTATCGGAAAGGGCAAAGTTGCTCCTCTCCTTGTCACCCTATTGGTATGCGCTGTCTTTCTCTTCCTCTGCCATGCTGAGTTAGCTCTCCTGTTGTGCGGACTGCCTTGCTCGTACTGTGTTCTTGTGCTCCACCTTTAATCCCTGTGGGGAAGGGAAAGGGTCATCAGGTGTGTGTGATTCTTGTCAACTGCCTGACTTTGCCTGACCCTTGTATTGGGACATGTCAGGTAAACAAGTCTGGTGTTAGTCCGTTGTCTTTCGTGTTGTGCGAAAGTGTTTGTGTCGGAAAAGGGGGGGGCAGTAGTTTGGAATATCCCATGTGGTAGGATGTGGAAAAGGTGTTGAAAGAAGGGGGGATACCGCGTCTCACATGGAACAAGTTACTTACCTGTAACTGTTGTTCTCCAGCATGGGTCTGGCATGGATTCACATGCTCATGAATATTCCCCGTCGTCAGGCTGGGAATCCTCGGTAAAGAAAAAAATCTGTATCAGTTTCGTTTCTGATCTGTCTTTCTTAGTAGTAACCAATCACTGGTCTCTGGGTCATACTGCCCCCAGCAAATGACTGCCCTCTCCCTAAGCCCCTCCTCCAGCAGCCATCCTCTGATTTGGTAGCATGTAAAGTGGCAGTATGACCAAGTAAAGAGCCGCAGAGGGGAAGGAGGGAGGGTTTGCATGTGAATCCATGCCAGACCCATGCTGGAGAACAACAGTTACAGGTAAGTAACTTGTTCCTTCTCCAGCATGGGGTCTGGCATGGATTCACATGCTCATGAATATAAGAATACATAGCACTACACACATGCACAACCACGGGAGGTGGCAAAAGGCTCAACATTAAGCATTACATAAACTCAACATTAACCAACCCTTACCTCCTCACCAGGCCCACCTTCAGGCGAACAGGTTGCGCAGCACTGCTTGGCCGACTCTGGACTCCTCCCTGGAATCCCGGTCGACGCAGTGGAATCTCGTGAAGGTGTTCGTCGACCTCCCCGTAGCAGCCCTGTAGATGTCCAGCAGGGGCACACCAGACAAGAACGCCGTAGTAGCAGCGATCACTCTGGTTGAATGGGTTCTCGGAGGGCCAGGCAACGGTCGGTTGGCCAACCGTTGACAGTGCATGATGCAGCCGGAGAGCCACCTGGAAATGGAAGACTTCGAGAGAGCCTTCCCTTGGTTCACAGGTCCAAAGTTCACAAACAGCTCTGATGTCTTCCGAAAACTCTTCGTTCGGTCCACGTAGAACTTAAGCGCTCTAGCTACATCCAGCGAGTGCAAAGTCCTCTCGGCCGGCGACAAAGGCAACGGAAAGAAAACTGGCAACACCAAGGGCTCGTTAAGATGGAAGTCCGACGGCACCTTGGGCATGAAAGAGGGGTGCGTTCTCAGCACCACCCTCGTATCGTGAAAAGTCAAGTATGGAGGCCTGCAGGATAGGGCCTGAATCTCTGCCACGCGTTGTGCGGTGGTGATGGCCACAAGGAACGCTGTCTTCCATGACAGGAACTTCAACGGAGCCGAATGCAAAGGCTCAAATGGTGACCCTATGAACCTGGTCAGCACCACGTTGAGCTCCCGCGCCGGATCTGGAGCCTTCACCGGCACGAACAATCGGAACAGTCCCTTCATAAATTCCTTCACCAGTCGATGAGACCACAAGGACGGCCGTCCTGCAGTTCTGGTGTATCGGGAGATCGCTGCCAGATGTATCTTGATGGAAGCGTGAGCTAGTCCAGCTTTGGCCAGCGACAGTAGGTATGGTAGCACTTGAGGTGCCGTAATCCGTAGAGGGTTGATCTTCTGTGCACGGCACCAGACAGAGAACCTCTTCCACTTATGTCCGTAGCACTTGAGAGTTGAGGATGCCCTGGCCTTTGCAAGAACCTCTCTGCAGTCAGCCGGGATATCGTACCCTCCAAACTCTAGTGCTGCAGGAGCCAGGCCTGCAAGTTCAGCGACTTCGGGTCGTGATGAAGAATGGCGCCTCCCTCTCTGGAGAGAAAATCTGCGTCTGTCGGCAGCTTGACTGGTGGGGACGCTGAGAGGTCCAGAAGGTCCAGGAACCAGATCTGTCTCGGCCACGCCAGTGCAACGAGGATCATCCTGCACTGGGACCTCTTGAGCTGGCTGATGAGTCGAAGCAGCAGCGGCAACGGAGGAAACGCATACAGGAACAGGCCGTCCCAGGGGAACGAGAAAGCATTGCCCATGCTCCTCGGCTGGGGAAACCTGCTGGCGAACCTCTGGCACTTGGAGTTCGTCGCCGTCGCAAACAGGTCGATCTGGGGTTTGCCCCATCGTTGGAAGAGCCGATCCACTTGATCCTGGCGTAGTTCCCACTCGTGGCACGAGCGCAGCTCCCTGCTGAGTGAGTCGGCGATGGTGTTTTTTATTCTTGCCAGATGGAAGGGAACCAGAAACATCCCCTGGGAGATGGCCCAGTGCCACAGATCCTGGGCCTCCTTGGATAGGGCTGGGGATCTGGTGCCTCCCTGCTTCCGGATGTAGAACATCATGGTGGTGTTGTCAGTGAAGATCCTCACGACCTTGCCCTTGAGGGATGGGAGGATCGACTTGAGCGCCCAGAACACGGCGCGGAGCTCCAAGATGTTGATGTGGAGGGACCTCTCCTCCGGGAGTCAAAGGCCTCTTGCGTGGAGATCTCCAGTGTGCGCACCCCATCCCTCCAGGGAGGTGTCCGTCGTCACTGTCTCTTGATGTGCCAGGGTCTGGAAGTCTGTGCCCGCCGTGAGGTGTGCACGGGTGCCCCACCACTGAATCGCCCGACGGAAAACCTCATTGAGCGAGAATCTTTGAAGCTGCCCGCCGCTTGCATCCAGCGGACGTCGAGGAACTCCTGTAGAGGACGCATCCATAGCCTGCACAGGCGCACTAGATAGATGCATGAGGACATCATTGCGAGGAGGGACTTGATGGATCTCACCCTGGCCACGTCCATGGCTAGCAGGCGCTGCACCTTGCCTAAGATGGCCTTCGTCCTTTCCTCTGACGGAGACGCCAATCGTTCCACTGTATCGAGCTTCGCTCCCAGAAACAGGGCCACCTGCGACGGACCCAAATGGGATTTCGGGTAGTTGATGGAGAACCCCAGCTCCGTGAGTAAGCGGACGGTCTTCGCTGTGTGCTCGACGGTGAGTTCTCTTGTCCTCGCACGGATGAGCCAGTCGTTCAGGTAGGGGTAGACATGGATCCCCTGCAGGCGCAGCCACGCCACCACTGGTGCTAGGCACTTGGTGAACACCCTGGGTGCCGACTTCAATCCGAATGGCAGAGCTCTGAATTGGTAGTGGTGTCCTTGGACTACGAATCAGAGGAACTTTCAGTGTCCTTTTAGGATGGGGATGTGGAAGTAAGCATCCCCAAGTCCAACGACGATAGGAAGTCGCCCTCCTCCAGCTGTCCCAGCACGTGCTGGAGAGTGAACATCCTGAACTTCTGTGCCTTGATGTATTTGTTCAACTAACGTAGGTCCAGGATGGGGCGCCAACCGCCTGTATTCTTTGTGACAAGGAAGTATCTTGACTATACTCCGGACGAGCTTGATGGCACCTTTCTTGAGCATCGCTTTTACCTCCAACAGCAGTTGAGGGACGTGATTTTCCTTCCTGGCCATGGGAGGAATGCGGGGACACTTCTTTTGGAATTCGAGAGTGTGCCCGTGGGCCAGGGCATCCAGCACCCAACGGTCGGTGGAGATGAACTCCCACACGCTGATGAACTTCGCCAGCCGGCCTCCCACCAGGGTGCTTCGGTGGGGGCCTGACGCTACGGCCAGTTCAATCTTGCTTGGAGGCAGCCTTGCCGCCTTGCCCTCCTTGGCAACGACGCTGAGATCCTCCTTGCTTGCCGCGAACTCTGTAAGCCTCCTGGGACGAGGAGCGGGCCACTTGGCGGTACGTAGAGGAGCCACCGCTTGATCCCTTGGAGGCCCCCTGTCTGCCTCCGGCGCTCCGAAAAGGGCCGTCGATGTTGAAGGACTCCCGGGGCTCGGGCCGTCTCTGTGTCGGCCTTGATGGCCTGCAGCGACTCATCCACCGTTTTCCTAAACAGGTTGTTGCTGTCTAACGGCATGTCCAAAACTCTGGTCTACACGTCCTGACGGAAGTCTGTCGCCTTGAGCCAGCCACGTCGTCGAAGGCAAACACTGTTGCCTAACTGGCGAAACCCAGTGCGGGCAATGTACGTTGCGACCGTTATGGCATAGTCCGACACCACCTCACCTTCCTGCAGAATCTCCAGGGCCTCCGCCCTCTTGTCCTCTGGTAGGAAGTCCAGTACGGGAGCTATCTTGTACCATAGCTCCCTGTCGTAATGGGCCACAATCGCTAAGGCGTTGGCCGCCTTAATTGTCGTTGCCGCCGACGAGATGTCCCGTCGCCCCCATGGCGTCCAATTTCTTACCCTCGCCATCAGGTGGGGAAGTAGAGGTTGAGGCTGTCGCCCCCGCCGCCTTCTTCTTGGCCGCCGCCGAGACGACCAAATCCGGCGTAGGTTGAGCCCTGAGGCACAAAGGGGTGCCGTCGGGACCGGTACTTCTTCTCGTACCTGTCCCTCTTGGCAGGTGTCATGGACGGGTTCTTCAGGATCGCAAGTCCCTCGTCCCAGATATCGCCGAGTAACGGTACCGCGAGGACCGTCTTTCTCTTGGCCTCTCGCCGTTGGTAGAGGAAACCCTCCTTCTTCTGTTCTTCGGGGCAGAGCTGGAAGAGCTCGGATGCCCTGGTGATAATGGCGTGAAAGAAGCCAATTTCGTCTGGTGGGGAAGCCCGAGGGAGTGGTGATGGAAGGTCCGTCCCTTCGACACCACTGTCGTCATCCGTCCCCGTCGTCGTATCCGTCGCCGTGTCATCCCTGGGATCCGGTGAGGGGGATGAGGGCTCCACGGGGCGTGGAGGCATGAAGGGCAAGGAGGGATGAACTCTCCTCCGCTTGTTCGGAGGGCTTCTCGACGGGCCCGGTTCTGGATCGTCCGCCGGGGTTCGTGGTAATCTCGTCCTTATCTCCTTGCATAAGGTTTGGTTTGCCATCAAAATGGCCGCCGAGTTATCCTGAGGCTGGGCAATAGCTGCGATGGGAGGGAAGGCTGCTCCTCCACTGGGGGCTCGTCGGCACCACAGTCGTTTTTTTCAACCACCTCTTCGGGATCCCTCCCGTGGAATCGTACCTTCTCGAACCTCTCGTTGAGGTTCTTCATGGTTTCCACCAGCTCCTCCTCAAAGGCGGAATCCGTGTCCGTAATGGCCACCGCCCACCCCTCTTTTTCCACCCGGGACTTCACAGGGGGTCTTGTCGATGGGCTGGAAAGAGGATTCCCCCCCGCGGTGGCAGGGAAACTCTGGGCCCCGAGGTCACCTCCACTGGTGTAGCCTCCACAGGCTTTGCCAGGGTCGCCGCGACTCCCTCGATAGAGGCCTTAAGAGTGCTATGATGCGGTAAGTAAGTGCTATGCACAGCGCTGCGAAGTCTTGTCTCTGCTAACCTGTGTTTTCCTTCCTTGTAGGTTGCAGTGTTTTTCAGCGCAAGTGGAATGTCCGAAGTGGTGCCAGACGAGAGGCGACCAGCCAGGTAAGCCTTTGAGCAGTTCGTAATTTGTAAATGTCTCTACTGCTTTCTTTAATGTTGCCTCTATCTTCCTCTTTCAGGTCATTCTGTCCGGGAGGCGTGCAGATTCGAGGCAGCTGTTCTCAGTAGCTGCAAGTGTTTAACAGCAGCATCTTACCTGCAGTCTTCATCTCTAATGATGTACCTTTCGTCTCCTTGCAGGTTCTGCTTCTCCGAGGTTCGCGGGAATAGCAGCACACGGTGAGCATCACGTTGCAAGCTGCAAAGTAACGCAAAACGTGTTGTCTTGCTCGAGTGTGGTTTAAATAGCCCCAACAAAATAGTCCAGGTAAAGTAGTCCCTAGGATACCACACCCAAAACACTAGACTGCATAGCTTGGTTCCTTGGAACCAAGCTATGTGGATGCCTCCATGTTGGATGACAACACATTAAGTAGTTCCTAAGCACATGTTTTTCATGGTGTATGAGCCTGGCACCATAGGTGCCAGGAGTGGCCCCAAGAGGGTTTTGGAAGAGGATGCCAGGCTCTAGAGGCCCGAGTCCTGCCTCCACCTGGCCAATGGGTTTGCCAGAGGGATTTTTTGGAGAGGGTCGTGACACCCAGAGGTTCTTAGCCTCACAGGTGGGAGCAGGAAGAGGGCCAAAGGAGGCCAGCCAGAGAGTGACAGGAAAGGACGGTGCAGGTGTGCCGATGAGGAGAATCTGCATCTTACTGGAATTAAGGCAGAGATTGTTGGTGGCACACCACTCCTGGAAAGCAGACAGTCTGAGATGAGAGAAGGAGAAGAGGTGGCAGAGGGGAGCCTGAGAACGAGCTGAGTGTCATCCGCATAGCACTGAAAGTTGGAGCAGGGAACGGCAATGCGGTGGGCGAGTGGTGCCAGGTATTGGTTGAACAAGGTAACTGGATTGACTGCTCAAAAATGTGGGAGGACTTATGAGCTAATAATACTGGAAACAAAGGGGTGGCGTCCTACCACATATAGTCACTTTACATGTACATTTTCTGTAAAGAATTAACCATTTGGCATGCTTAGTATATGCAGAGCTGTGTTTCTAAACTAACTTGCATATAGAAAAGGTGAGCAAACAAACTGTTATAGGTAACACTTTATCTTATTTATTTAGCCAGTGTTCAGAGATGCAGATTCAGTTCCGCATTGTGATAACATTGCAATTTCAGTATTTCACTTGTATTCAAAATCGTGTAGAAAACCAGGTATTGGTTGAACAGCCAGGGAGAGAAGTTAGATCCCTGGGGTACACCACATGTAGAGTGTAAGATAGAGGGAAGGTTGGACCCAAGTTGGACCTGGGATGGTCCATCAGAGAGGAACGAGGTCAGCCAGGCCAGGGCCTGATCAGTGATACCCAGGTTATCACGGAGACGATTAAGCAGGATGGCATGGTTGACTGTGTCAAAGGCAGAAGAGAGATTGAGTAAGATGCAGACAGAGGGGAGATTAGAATCAAGGTTAGAGAGCACGTCTTCATGTATGTTCAGGAGTGCCGTTTCCGTGCTTCTGGCTGCTCTGAAGCCAGACTGATGGTCATGGAGACAACCAACAGATTCGGTGTGAAGATTAAGCTGGGAGATGGCCAGCTTTTGCCCAGGAAAGGAGTGATGGAGATCGGGCGATAGCCGGGCAAGGAGGGGTCGGCTGCGGTTTTCTTGAGAAGAGGGTGCACAAGAGAGTGCTTCAGGTGGGAAGGGAAGGCTACAGTGGCAAGGGAGCGGTTGCATAAATCAGCCAGGGTAGAAGCAAGGGTATCAATGTGGTCCTTGATGGTTTTGGAAGAACAGGGAAGAACCTGTTTTGACAAGACTTTCATAGATCAGACTTGTCTAGAAACCTTGTCAAGGGAGAACAGAGGAAAGGAAGTGAAAGAGGGATGAGAGGTGGCCACAGGGGGACCGGAGGTAGAGGGAGGAGGAGAAGAGGACATGAGGGGGGACAGGATGTCCTGGGTTTTAGAGATGAAATGAGAAGCCAGGGCTGTGCAGACGGCCTGGGAGGGGACAGGAGAGGTAGAGACTGCAGAAGGATTGGCCAGCTCCTTGCAGATTTTAAAGAGTTCGGCTGAGTTGTTAGATGCTGCAGAGACGCGGGCTTGGATGTGTGATCTCTTGGTGCGGACAGAGAGCCGGTATTGCCTTTGGAGCAGGCGGCAGGCCAGTTAGTCAGAGGATGCACAAGAAGCTAGCCATTTCCTCCCAGCCACCCTGCAATTGCGTTTAAGGGTGACAAGGTCAGAGTCATACCATGAGTTGCACTTGGCTTTGGGCTTCAAGCGGATCCTCATGACAGGGGCAAGAACAACAAGGGTATCAGAGATAGAAGAGTGGAGCATGGAAAGGACTGTGTCAGGTTGTGAGTCAGCCGGTGGAGAGGGAAAGTGGCGGCAAAAGCCTCAACGGACACACGCTTCATGGGTCGGATGACCGAGAAGGTAGGTGGCAGTGCTGGAGTTGGCTTGGCCTGAGGGGTAAAGAGGGAGAGATGGGAGGAAAGGAGAAAGTGATCACTCCAGGGGAGAGTAGTGGTGAGGGGGATAGAGAGGGGGAGGTCTGAGGAGATCAGAACATCCAGAGTGTGCCCTGCAGAGTGAGTCGGGCCAGAGGGAGAATAGAAAGGGAGAGAGTCGCAGAGGTCGCAAGAGTTCAGAGGAGGGACAGGAAGCATCCAGGTGGATGTTAAAGTCTCCAAGAAGGAGGAGTTGAGTGGTCGAGGCCAGGAGGGTAGAGGAGAGGTCCGCCCACTCAGAGAGGAAGGAGGTGATCTGACCAGGTGGTCGATAGATAGTAGCCACAGTAACAGAGTGGCCAGGAGAGAGAGAGTGAAGCTGCAGACAAGGCATTCAAAAGAGGAGTAGGCCTCCATAGGAATGACAGAGGCAGGAATCCACTCCCAGGAAGATCAAGGCTACACCCCCTACAGAACGGTTGGATCTGGGCACCGAGAGAATCTTGTAGCCATCAGGGAGGAGAGTGTGAAAGCTCTGGTTGGAGATAGGATTCTTATGTGTCTTGGGCTCAGACAAAGCAGTTCGGAGGTCACTCTAGACATAGGTTGAGCCCGACAAGCTCCTCCCGTTTTTTTGTTTTAGCTAACACATGATGATGCACATTGTCTGTAGGGTAACGCTGCATAGTCGGATAATCAGGCACCTGAGTTTTGTTTGTTTATTGAAATTTATGTTTTCTTGAGAATTATCCGCACTCTGGGTAGGGCGGGTGGGCGGATGGGCAAAAGGGGATTATTGGCAAAGAATATGTTTGTTTATTTCAAGCCCTTTTCACCTGTCTTGGAAAAATGAATGATTAAATTTTTTTAAAAATCATTTCCGACTGAGATTTATGCAATGTGGTAATTGCACGATGATTCTATTTTTTTAAAAAATGTTGTATTTGGTTTAGTTAAATCTTTTCAAAAGATGAACAAAAAAGAATTTCTTCAAAACATTACAGATAAATCCATAAAACATACGAAAGATAAATCCATAAAACATCCGTAAATTATTAACACAATACTTAAATTCATCTAGCATTCACATACTTACATTTTCAGATAAAAACACTGAATGTCTACAAAAAGCAAATATACAAATCGAGTTAAGGCTAAAATTAAAGCAACATTCTCACCCCACATGAGCCTAAAGTTTTTTGGGCATGAACAGGTTTGCGATGTACATCGGTCCTGAATATTTTAAGTCTCATCGGACTACCATAGGGACATTCTATTATTCAATGCCTTAGCATTTCCAAATGTGCAATATTATTACAGAATCGACAAATCGTATTCATACCCGATTCTTTGAATGGTGCCCAATACTTGGTCCACTCACTAGTAGTAAAATTATTAAACCGGAAAAGCATTTAAAGTGCACGTGCTTTGTTACAGGGCAATCGCTTAATATATGTGGAGAGATGTTCCCTCTTCCTAGGGAATGAGGCATACTCTGTATATAAGATATAAGTCCCCATGATTTCAACAGTGAATATCCAGTCATAACTATAGAGCTTTTTTTTAACAGTCCCGGGTCGATTGATAAGTTCTTCCTCACTTCAGTCAATGTTACAGAGGAAAGAGCACATTCCTTGCCTGTACAGATTAACAGAGTTAGATGCAGATTCCATCAGCATTAGACCCAGATCCTCATATAGTGAGAGGGTGGTTCTAAAAATGTTGCATAATTTAGTAGCTGCCTCCAAAGGAATCTAGTAGGTAAATAAACTAAGCCCAAGCTCATGCCTAATAATGGCATTTGGCAAAGAACTAGAAAAGCCAAGCACCTCTTTCCAGACTCGTCCCTGTAAACAGTTAAAATAATCACCCAGAACCAATAGACACATGTCCATATAGCAGGATAGGCTCGATTTTTAACAGGTCATAGTTTAAGAGTGGCAACAATGAGAATTGCATGTGTGATAAATGATGTCGAAATGTTGCTTCTAGGGAATCCTTCCACATGCCAATGGATGAAGAATTGCACAGATGTACCCCAAATACCTAATTTCCAAAACTCATTCAATTTTTTCGATGCCTTTAGTCCAAATCATTGTCTTTAATTTGTGGGATCTTCAAAAGACATTTTGGATTTGAGTGCATTAACTTTCAAATTGTTCGCTACTGCATACTGTAATAAGAGATTTAATTTGACATGCAGCCCCATGGGCGTACTATCAAAAAAAGATAAGATAGTCCGCGAAAGCCAACCAATGCAGTCTTAACCTGGTCCAATCTCACTGGTGTTATCTTATCAATATTCCACAGTTTATCATTATCACTAAGATAAAGGTTAAACAGGGTAGATGCCATAGTACCACCCTGCATAACCCCCCGTGTACATAGGAAAAGATCTTGCCAGGGCACCTTCACGAGTAATCCGAAATTTGAAAGAAGTATTAAGATGTAGTACTGCCACGAGATGTACTAAATTAATTGGAATTTTATAACTCAAAAGTTTGCTCCTGATTCCAAGATGGCGGTCGGCAGAGGCGGACGTGTGTGAACGTCTCGGTCCCCCACCGGGTCGCATTTGCAGCAGATAATGAAGCGACATGTGCAGTGAAATAGCTGCGTTCCCACTACCCTGCAGGAGAAGCATTTTGGACACCTGGATTGGACGAGTGTTGCGCCCCCGGGTGTGAGAAGAAGCAGCAGAGAGCTGTCGAGAAGGGAAACAGTGGGCCGTGTACGAGCGGTTGCGGGCCCCAGGCAACGGGTGTAGAGGAAATCAACCACGTCCATAGAGTTCAAAAAGGAGGAAGCAAGAAAGATCTAACGGCGGACACGGAGCAAGACGGTGCTCAGACCCTGATAAGTGCATGGTAAGGAGACCCCAGAGCAGACGTAACAGAAGCATGAAGGAATAGCTCGGCAAAGGCCGGGAGCGGTGTTAAAGGCCCCGGGGAGCGGAGGTCGAATATAGAACACTCCCTGATGAGGCCGGGCTGGATGCCACTCAATTAATGGTGGCTGCGACACGGGGCGCGCCCCTGCACCGGACGAAAAGCGGAGGCAACATCTGCCTCCCAGAATAGAGGAGGCTTCCCTTCCGGGCCTTTTAGTGAAGTGTCAAGGGTCCAGGAGGAGAAGCAGAAGGTCTAAGGTGTGATGCTGGAAATGCATCGGTGGGACAGGGCCTCCGTATCCTTGTCCTTTACTGCTTTTTATCGTGTGTTCTGTCATTTATTTTACGTGCAGTAGTTCATGTGGGACTCCTGGCGGTGCAGCTCTCTCTTTTGGTTTTGGTGAACGGACCCATGGGATACCCTTATGGCACCCATGGGTGGGGGTACAACCCTGTGCCCCTAGTTTATGTTTTTGGGCACCAGTGGGTGGCCCACAGAGCTGGAATGGGCTGGTGGCAGCTCCGTGCTGAACTGACTGGTGCCCTGAGCGTCCTCCATTTTGGGATGCCCAGGCCCTGTCATTGGAATCAGTAGATTCCTGATGGAGACAAAAAGGCCCCGTGGTCTCTTGCCTTCCATCACCTGTTACCTTGATCTTCCCAAAGTCCCGGGAAGCCCTGACTGGCTGTTGGGTGGAAGTTCCATATACGATAGTGTGGGGAAGTGCCGACCAGACTGGCTGGAGCCTTCCCAACGACCGTATGTTATGGGTACACCTGTGGGTGGGACCTGGGTGAATGGAGTGTGTGACGAATATGCACTTCTTGTTGTGGATGTCTGGTATCTAGTGGTTGACACAATGACTGAGGACAGCCCTGCCCGAAACTGGTATGAATGCAGTGTGTAGTGTTGAATGGCGTGGTACTTGTCTGAATCCACATTCTGTGTTATGAGTGTCTGGATGGAGAAGAATGGCCTGAATGCACTGTGCGCCCGATTGGCTGACAGACTGCTGAATGCCCTTCGTAGTGATTGGATGCTCGAGTGTGAGCCAACGGCATGAATGGGAGATCAACAGTATATTTGGGGACCTCTCACTGCTAGGAATTGTGTTCAGAAGTGTTCAAAGCTTAAGTCCAAACTACGAAGAGTAACTGGAGTGAAACTGATTGTTGACCTTGAAGCCCTGCTGGAAGAGAAGAATTGCTGTTGCTCTCTTTCATCAATCTGAAAGCTGCTGTGTCTCCAAGGACTGACCCACAGAGGACCTGGTAAGGTGCCCTCTTCCCGAGCTATGAGGGACCATCCTGCACCAGCTGATCTTTGCCAAAGCTCCCTGGTAGACAGACCTTCGGCAGGCTGCCGACCCGATATGGGGACTGCTGCGGAATCTCAAGGAGAAGCGTCCAGACTGTTGTCCGCCACTGTCGATGACCGCCGTTGCTGACCAGAGGCGCCGTGCTCCAGTTTGCCTAAGAACTCTTGATCCAAAGATGCTCTCGTCCGCATCGTCGCCGCTGTATCCCGCTGGAGAAGGCCAGACCGTCGACGCGCCGAGGAGTATCCAACAGGGGGTTTCCCGCCACCCAAAGACCACAGAGACGCCGACGACTCAACGACCTTGCTGGGCCACAGTTCTTCAAACTCTTTGCGGTCCAGAACTATCGACATCGAGGTGCCCCGCACGCCTCTTCCTTGCAGGACGTTTACGCTTCCTGACAACGAGCATCGCTAGGAACGAAGCTGCCACTTCACCGTCGTAGCTCACCCTGTTCTCCGTCGGACGTTCGACGACCCATGACTGCTGCCTGAAAGGGAGGACACTGAAGAAGGGCCGTCGATTCCCCGACGAGGAACGCTACAACGCCAGGTACTTTGGGATTGCAGAACTATTAGGAAATCATTGGTGAACAATATATGGACTGGGCTTGTGATATCTCTTTATTCTACAGGTTGCCCAGGTGGAGGGATCTCCACACAGAACTGTGTCTTGGTAGGGGCCACTATTTTGCCAATTGTATTAACCAACTGCTTTCCTCTTACCTCTATTGCTGGTTTCCTTTACGACTTGATTTGTGTGCCATTTAACCATACAGTTGATGCACTTTAACGAGATCTAATAGTAACTGTGGTACCACGTAGAATTGTATATTTGCCATTATAGATAAACGAGTACAAAGTGCGTTATTGTGATATTGTATATAACCTTGAATATTAATTATATAAAGACTGTGTTTTAACCGATAGTGTGTGGACATTCCATTGTGGGTGCGTGGGGACTAAACTGTACTTAAGAATCAGCTTGCATCACCTCTTGAGAAGCTAGGCCTTGATTGCTCGACCACCTACCAATATTGAGAATCTCGGCAGGGGTCCTCTAGGCCTCTCCTCTACCAGATAGAGAGCGAAAGTACAGACCCCCTGTTAGGCAGAAACCTGTGCAGTTCCCTAAGGGACCACTGCAAAAGATTTAAGACTACAGGTGTTGGCAGTAAACCCACTTGGTAGCAGTCTGTACCACCCAGATTTACCTGGTAGCTGTGGCTGAGCAGTCAGACTTCCCTAAGAAGAGTTAGGCAGTATGCAAAGCATACACAATAGGCACTCAGATACAACAATACAAGCAAACACTGACCAGAGCTTTGGTATCAAAGTATATAATTATTTATTTAAAAACACACTGCTGAAAACACTCCAGCACTCTTATTGTAAAATATTCTAAACACAGTTACTATTATAATATATACACCCCTTTTTCCTTATCAGATAAGTCACTGTAAAACACCACTTATTTTCATACAGAGGTGAGCGCTTAACTAGATGGCACTCCAATAAGTTTGTGAGAAAGGGAGGGAAAAAGATAGAATATGGAACGGTACACCACTCTAAGATTCAGGAACACTGTTAGCAAGGCAGAAGAGCAAAAGTCACTGGTGAGCCAAAGTCCAAAGGCTGGGCCCACTCTTAGAGAGAGCAGAGCACAAATGCGCCCAAGATCACACAGTTACACTAGGCTAGAAAGTTTTGCAGAGGGTTCAAAAAGAGTTTAGAGAGGCTTAGGAAAGTTTAGCCAGGGTGTCCCAGGCTAACTCAGGTTCGAAAGCCGGGGACTAAAGCTACCCCGTACAGTCGGTAGCAAGGGAAGCCAGGCGGGACACAGTACCTTAAGTGGGAAGGATCCTCCAGCGTTGGCAGTTGTTCCTGGTAGTGGGTGCAAGTTGCGTCGTCGTCCAGGGGAAGAGAATATCTCGACTTGGAGGAAAGATGAAGGTCGTTGCACTACCAGGGCAGAAACCAGCCGCGGAGTTTTCCGGTTAAAGGTGGTACCTTTGTTTCGCAGTCGTGGTAAAACGGGGTATCCCAGTTGCCGGGGTGCTTGGCACAGGCAAGGCGGCCACGAGGTACGTCGGGAAGGCGAAAAGACAGTGAAACTGGTTATCCCCACCAGTCAAAGGAAGAAGACTCTCCGGCGGGAGATCTCCTCTGTTGTTGGGAAAAGTGGTGAGGCGGTCCAGCAGGGCTCCACCGGTGGTGGTGTCGTGGCAGGTCGGCTCAGCTTCTCCCTCGTCGGATTCTTAGGTCCTGTGGCGACTTCTGAAGTTCCAGTCCCCAAAGCCCTGCTTATATGCAGCAAAGCCCCATTCACTCAGCCTAGCTGTCACTCAAACATGCTAAGTGGTGAGCCGGCCGGCTCACCACTTGGGCCAATCAGGATGGAGTGCGACTTGAGTTGCCTAGGCAACTCAGTCCAGGGTGCCTAAATTTCCCTCCACCCCTCCTAAGTACCCCAGACAGAGTGGCACCACTTTGGAGGGCTTCTGTGGAGAAGCCTGCCAAAAAGTGGAACAAAGGGCTCGACTTGGGTTGGAGTTACAGAAGAGAACACAAACGCCATTTTAGAATCAAGTTTTGGCAAAAAATACCAACCGGAGAATTAATATCAATTAAATAAACCGGCGGTATGTTCAAGGCTACCGTAAATAATTAAATAAAGATAGTAGCCTAAAACAATGGGAAATCCCATAGGAAAATATTTGCGGTTGAATATGAAAAGTAGTATCCACTGCCACCAGCCAAAACTCGATCAGGGGGGACGGAGACGTGGCCCCTCGACCAACAGACCCTGGGGCAATCGAATTGCCCCAGCCAGTACATCCACAATATGATGGTTTGTACTGGTTCTGTTCAGAATTTAAGACTAGTAAAGTCAATGGTGACTTTACATGCCCTGGGAGACAGTAGTCAGTCCCAGGGTATGGAGTCTATACTGGGGGGGGGGGGGTCACTATGACACCCTCGTGTCACTGCACTGAGGGTGCTGTGTAACACATATCACAAAAACACATGAAGCCCTATGGAGTTAAAGACCCCATTGCCCATTAAACACTTCTAGATTCAAAGAAACACACTCAAATCATGCCCAAGAGTGAGGGTAAAAGAGTCTCACTCTTGGCAGGAGAAAAAAATAAACCCCAAAAATCCAGCAAAGCTGCTGGGGGACTCACTAGGTGAGGAAATTCAGCCTAAACAGAGAATTCTCCCTAACACCCCCACTCCAGCATCTTCACACTGCCATAATTATCGGGCCAGGACCACCCAGTACACACATACGAGATCTAAAGGTGCCATCACTAGGGGCACCACTAGAACGTTGGTAAGATCGGATTAGTCCGCACAGAGCACGTTGAGAGAAACTTGGCCTACTCCTATCACTTGATGGCCGGAGGGGCCAGGACTTGGAGACTGTGCACAAGTAGTGAACATTTCCTCTCGCTTCCATGTCAAAGAACAGGGGGAAAGCGGCTACAACGAGTCAGAAACCCTCCCAGGCCCGACAAGAAACAAGTATACAGCAACTGTGGAGCTCGGATACGGCGCCACAAGCTGGGTTGGCACTCAGTATCCCCCTCGCAGGGAACCCGGGAGGAAGGAGTTATGGCTTTGCGCAAGGAGGACATGCAGAGCTGGTTTAAGGAGTTCCAGGACCAGTTTATGATGACCTTTCAGTCCCAATTTGAGGCGTTGAAGGAGGAAATGAAGCAGTCAGTACAAGATCAGAGAGTGAATGTGGCAAAACTGTAGGAAACTGACATACTATGGAAAGGATGCTTCAAAGCATGGAAGAGGACACGCAGAAGACTGATGAGGCCTAGGAACATCTTTTGCATCTATCACACAATCTGGAACTTCAGTGTGAAGACTTTAAGAACCGTTCACAGAGATCCAACATCAGGATCAAGAACCTCCCAGAGTCGGTCGCAGATAAGGATCTGAAGGACGAAGCAAAACAAGTTTTCAGCCAGATCCGGGCAAGTGGCTGAGAAGGTCATGTTCAAACTGATCACATTCATAGATTGGGCCCGCGGAGGGTGGGGTACGAACTACACACGCTACAAGGGGTTGGCGGCCCGAGTAGCAATGGTCAATGGTGGGGGGGCAAAGATTTGGGATCCAGAGTGGGGTTTAGTAATCCCCACATGTCTCTGGGAATGTGCGATGGCCAGGTGTGGCAGGCAGCACACCCGAGTGGTCCTAGGAACCTGTGCCCTACTCAGGGAAAAGGGGGCTTGGGATTAGTTGGGGCTTGTTTGAAGTTGTTCAAAGTTGGGGAAGTGGGTAGTGGGGTTACGAGGGTGGATGGCAGCGCCAGAGCAAAGCATAAGGGAATTGGAGAGTCAGGCAATGGTGGGAGCTATGGACTTGTGGTTATGGTAATGGCCCTCAAGGTATCGTCATTTAATATAACAGGGTTGAATACCCTTGTCAAGCGAAAGAAACTTGAAGGGCTCTTGAGGGTAGAGCAGCCATACATTGTTATGTACCAGGAAACCCATATAAGAAAATGCGATAAAGGTAATATCAAGATTAGGGGGTTCTCACAAGTGTATCAAGCTGACGCAGGAGACAAGGCAGCCTGGGTTCTTATTACATTACATGATAGGATAGGGGCACATGTTTTGGAGTCATGTCACGATTCGGAAGGGAGGTCTTTATATCAGCATAACGTGTATAGATACACATTGACTAATGTATATGCCCCTAACACAGCCAGGATGGATTTTTGAAGGAGGTTTTATCGAGATTGGAAGGCTTTGCTAAAGGGGATATCAATTTCATGGGGGATTTCAATCTGGCTTGGGCTCCGCAACTAGATAGGAGGTCAAGTATGGTGCTGCAGGCCAAAGCCCCGTCCAAAGCTCTTAAAACTAAAATGACTTTGCTGGCACTGCATGATGTATGATGAGTACTAAAGGGACAGGCCCAGGGATACACATTTTATTCACACGTACATGCATCTTTCTCTAGGATAGATTATATCTGGGTCTCTACGTGACTGGTAGGGAAAGTGAAAGGCATAGAACTGGGGCCTATTTCATTGTCGGATCATGCTCCACTCTCTATATCATTATCGCTGGGAGATCTTAAGGGGACGACCTGGAAGTGGCACATTCCCTCTGAAGTATTATGTGATCAGGTCCTGGTAGAGTCAATTAGAGAAAAGGTAGAATTGTATTTCGTGGAAAACGAGTTCCCAGATACAGCTCAGGAAATGGTTTGGGATGCATTCAAGGCGGTATTGAGGGACCAATTAATAGCTATGAAAGCAGCAAGACAAACAAAGGCGAATGTGGGAATTGGAACTGAAAGGGAAATTAAGAGATGCCCCAGGAGAGCTAGATAAGAACCAGAATAGGAAGCTGCAGAGGGTGCTGAAACTTATCCAGGGCCAGCTGGAAACAGTGTGCACGAAATGGGCCAAGAAAGCGTTACTGTATACAAAACAATGGTACTATGTGAAGGCCCATAAAGCAGATAGGTTACTAGATAGGCAAATAAAGGAGTAAGTGCCTACTCAAACAGTGATGAAACTTCAAAATAGGTGCAGACGACTAATGAAGCGATTGGGTCTATCTTCCAGGAATACTATCAATCTCTGTATTCCACGGATGACCCTTCGGGCATGCAACAGGAAGAGTTCCTGGTGAAGGTTTTGTTGCCACGGATATCAGATGTGGAAAGGGAACCTCTTGGGAAGGACTTACATGAAGGAGGTCAAATTGGCAATTAGGTCATTGCCAAGGAACAAGGCCCCATGCCCTGATGGATACCCAGTGGCCTTCTACAAAAATATCAAGATATTTGAACCCCAAGGCATACAAAATTATTCAAGACATTTAAGTCGAAGGGTTCTATCACACCATCGACGAATGAAGCTAAAATGGTGGTGTTTCCTAAGCAGGGTAAGGACCCCCTCATTGCCAGGCCCAGACAAGCCCATAGCGCTGATAAATCTCGATGCTAAACTATATTAAAAATATTGGTGGGTAGGTTGTCAGTATTGCTGCCAAAACTAGTGCATCAGGACCAATCAGGGTTTATACCCATGAGACAAACCCATGACAACACTCCCTGCATATGCCACTTAATAGAGAAGACGAATATGACACAGAAACCAGCGTTTCTGGTCTCTCTTGATGCTGAGAAAGCATACGATCGAGTAGAGTGGCCCGTCCAATTTCGTACAATGGAGCATATGGGGGTGGGTACAGAATTTATCCTGATGGTGCAGGCTAATTATAAATCCCCTACGATTAGGGTATTTGTAAATGGGACTCTCTAATACCATAAAAATATAGAGGGGCACTAAGCATAGATGTCCCTATCTCCCTTACTATATGTCCTATATCACTATTAGCAAAGATCAGTGGTACGGATCAAATCAAGGGGATCAATAGGGCAGGAGAGGAGCATAAGGCAATAGCATTTGCCGATGATATGCTGATAGCGGTATCGGACCTGGTCAATTGTGTGCCAGCTTTGATGGAAGAACTAGAGGGGTTTGGGGTGGTGTCAGGATTGAAGATTAACAGGCAGAAGTCAGAGATTTTGAATCTATCGACTCAACCCAACAAGGTATCTAGTGTAAGCGCCCAAACAGCGTTGAAGGTCGCAGAAAAAAGCATTCAGTATCTAGGAATAACCCTAACAATCACTATAGGGCAATTATATGGTGTGAATTATCGTCCACTGCTTACCAAAGTTAGAATAGACTTAAAGAAATGGACCCCCCTGGTGATTTCATGGTTTGGGAGAGTGACGATAATAAAGATGGTGGTATTACATAGGCTTCTATATTATTTTCAGGCGCTTCCTATCCGGGTTCCTAAGACGTTTTTCAGCTCCCTTGCGAAAGTTTTATTGTCATATATTTGGCCTAATAAACCCCTACAGTGGCAATTTACACATTGACGGCTCCAAGAAAGAGGGGGGCTTGGCACCCCCCCATTTTCTTAGATATTACGAAGCTGCGCAATTACGGGTTCTGAGGGAGTGGTTTACCGAAATCTACAGAAAATTTGGGCTAGGCAAGACAAGGCAGTGGAGGGGGCATCCCTTGGTTTCTGTGGTTAAAGAAAAAACAGAGACACCCAATATCCGGATTAGCAAAATAGTTGGGGTGTCGGTGGAAGCATGGGATGCAGCAGTGGGGCGAGGGGCGATCACATTTTCTCCCTCACCATTGCATCCACTGTTTGGGATTCCAGACATCCCACTGGGTATGGGGAAAGAAGTGTTCAAGGAATGGAAGAGGGCGGGATGCCTGAAGATACAGGACATGTTTCAGGGCCAGACCCTATGGTCGTTTGAGCAATGTATCTGGGATTTTTGGGTGCGGGAAAGTGATAGGTTTAAATACAATCAATTAAAGCTCTGGCTAACCGACCCGGGTATTAAGGTGGCCGCTACGTGCCTTATGACGCCCTTTGAGCTATATATTGTGAAACATACGGGATCAAGCAGCCTAGTTTCATACATTGTATGAATTCCTTAATGACTGCGCACCACAAGTCCAATGGAAATGTATGAAGAAATGGGAAAAGATATTGGGGCATACAATTTCAGCTGAACATTGGACCTATCTGTGGAGCGCGGTCCCGAAACTAACACATTCGGTCCAGTAGAGAGAGATATGGCATAAAATTATACGTCAATGGCATTACACTCTGGAAAGATTGCATGTAATGTATCCATCAGCGTCTGCTCACTGCTGGAGAGGTTGTGAGGTAGTTGGAGATTGGGCACATATTTGGTGGGATTGTCCCATCTTGCAGCCCTTCTGGGGAGAATTGAAATTACAGATGGGAGGAATGTTTCAGAGGACAGAACAGCTGGGTAAAGAGGTGTGGCTATGTGGCCTGTAGGATCACTCCTTTAAAGCCTACTCAAAGACTGAAAAAAGGGTTTTATGGCCCTTCTAATAGCCACATGGCTAGTGATTGCTCAACAATGGAAACATCAGCATCCCCCGACAAATCAGGAATGGCTTCAGAAATGATGGTCCTATGTTTCATTTGAATGGGTTACATATACGATACAGGGTGCCCAGGAAGCTTTCAGATGGGATTGGGGAACGATTATATTCTATTTACAAAGCGACTACATGTTACAATGGTGCCCCCATAAGAGAAGCATTTTGGAAATGTTATAAACGACGAAAAAACTCACCATCGTAAAGAGTAACTGATGTATCCCTGGTGGTGCGTGGTGAGTGGGGTGAAAAGGAGGGAAATTTGAATTTTGTGCTATATTGTATTCGATTGAAAATAATAAAAATATATTTTTTTAAAAACACGTTTGTTCCACAGAACAGATCTGATTACACAATCAAAAGCAGATGTCCTGTACAGCGGTGCCATATAGATTGGACCTGAGTTACCATGCTTGACGGTGTTTGGAAGATGTGCCAATATGGTCGCATTCAAGGGAGTCCCCATCTTTTTACCCACTTGATAAGGAGAAAGAATTGCTGACTGTTGCATATTTTTTATTTTTTTAAATTTTTATTTTTTTTAATTTGGTTTTTTTCAAGCCTTAAAAAAAAGAAGGAACCGAAGAAGATCATCATCCTAGGTACACAGTACAACATCAATGAAAAGAAGATTACATGTTTACGTCCAATTTCATAGATAGATCTCCTCTTATATCCACTGGGCGCGCGTCCAAGCGTCTTCCACGATTAATGAGCAGATTTTAGATCCAATCGGTCTTTTATGACACGAAGAAAAGAAATCAGGGCATATAGCACAGATCTATTAGACCCGTCAAACATCTTCACGAGGTACAAACTGAAATTTCTCTGTTAGTGGGCGAAAGATGATGTTTTTCCTTGTTTGAGCCCAGAAGGTTTTACAGAATCGACAGACTAGATCTAAATCGTGTGACTGGGACCAAAAGCATAGTCGCTCTTTGGTAGGCAGTACATTGAGTCTGAACTGCAAATATATAAGTCTAGATCACTGGTACGGGAAGCAAGTCAAATATTCTGGAAGACGGCCGTAAGCTCTCGCCTCATCGGGGGCTTCTTTTGTTGTTCTTGAATCTGATCTTAGTTTGCAAGTGTTGATCCAATCGGTTCTCCACAACTTTAGTTTCGCAGAGTCGGGATTTTCAAGGAGGGTTTGTGTCGTGATGTCTTAGGTATCAAGAACCTCTCGACACAGCTCATTCCATTGCTACAGGATTGTTTGAACTTTTTCAGAATTTGGATTGTGAAGTATTGCAAATTGTCGAGGCGGGTTCGTTAGTATTGTTTTCCTAAAAAGACTTAGGAGATTCCAGGCAACTCTTGCTTGAATTGAGATGTAGCCCAGTTCATATCTTACACAAACTGTTGCGGTCCCCTTTGGGAGGTGAAGAACTTTGGACCAAAAGATATTTCCAAGCGTATTCCACACCTCATGCCCACAGCCGAATGCATTTTCTCCATCATATATTAAGGATGGAACCACCTTTTGTTGGAAAAAGGTTACCGTAGGTTTTAGAGAAAATGTCCCAAATGTTTTGTTAATCAACGTCACCTGGCAAGCCAGTTGCCGGCATTTGCTCTTTACTGTCTCTGCCCAAGATGCATCATTTCTGCTAGCACTGATTCTCATCCCTAGATAGGTGGTATTCTTCACAATCCTGATGGGTTCTTTAGCCAAGTACCATTTGAAGTTTTTTTTTATTTCCTTTAGAGCCCTGTAATTTTTCAAAGACAATGATTTCGCATTTCCCCTTATTGATGTTGAGACCATTATCTGATAGGTACTTTTCCGCAACACTAAGTTTGCGTTGGAGTCCTATAGGTGTTAGAAAAAGCAGAATAATGTTGTCCGCATAAACAAGGTAATCAATCTGGGTACCATGTATTTTAGGTGGAAACATGGTCAGCCCTTTGAAATGTCTTTGATGTCTGAAATGAACAAGTTGAAAATACTCGCTGCTAGGGGACACCCTTGTTTAACACCTGTAAATGTGTTAATTGGGGCCGATAGATTGCCTCTAAGGTCTAGTCTGACTCTAATGGAGGTGTTTGTGTGGAGTTCACGAATGGCATGGACAGTTCCACTCGCTCAATTTCCCCCATAATAGATCTCTATTAATGCTGTCAAAGGCCTGAGATAGATCAATTAGGGCCAAGTAAATCTTAGAGTTGGACCGGTGGGCTTCCATCTTCAGTAAGTTTAGCAGTAGGAGGTTGACGCAGCATCCCACGCCCTTAACAAATCCAGTCTGTCTCGGGTCCACTTGATCGCATTTAATAGACCACTCCAGGAGTTGTTGTTGAAGAAGGGAAGCCTATACTTTCCCCAACACATCAAGCAGGGCGATGGGTCTATAGTTCTTAGGGTTTCTGCGGTCTCCTTTTTTGAAAATCGGTATGATCACTGCCGATTTCCATGATTTCGGGGTCTTACAACACTTGATGATTCGATTGAACAAAATTTCACAAAAGGCTGACCATTCTTCCGGGTGACGTTTGATAGAAAAGTTTGTAAGCCCATCCGGCCCCGGGGCTTTAGAGTCATGCACATTCTTAATGACTCGCAAGATGTCATCATAGTGAAAGGTAAGATCCCAGTGACCTAATGTTGGCGAGTCCCATTCTTTAATGCCTTTGTCTTTACGATAAAGGTCAGAGTAGAAAGAGATCCACTCTGTCTCTAGGACCAAATTTGCCTGCAAAGCGTGTTGTGGGGAAAGGTTGTCATTTATGAGTCTCCAGTACTCTGCATCATTTTGTAGCATACTGGCCTTATGAGATTTAAGCCAGTTCTTATAGGCTTGTTTAAGTTTCCGTGATTGTTCACTGGCAACTTCGTAGAGGGGTTTTCGCATCTTTCTCAATTGCCAACGGAGAAGTCTTTCCCGTTGAGAGATCTCAAGATCAAATTTGTGTTTGCACGTGAATTCACTGTTTCTTAGATTTTTCTTCTGTTTCCAGTATTGGGTCAGCAGGTGGTCGTATTCCAAGGATCCAGAAATCTGAAAGTCCGCCGAGATGATGGATATCTCGACAGTGTCGAGGTGTAGACGGATGCGACCAGCACCCGCTTTGACCACGTGAGCCCAGCGCTCCTGTTCTGTTCGAGCCTGTGAAGAGAAGGTTAGGATCACCATGTCGTGGTCACTAAAGGGCATTTTTGTGACTACAAGACCATTGGTTCTCATCTGGATATTTGCAGAGACCAAGATGTAGTCAAGAGTTGAGCTAGACTCTCCTCTTCTCCATATCAGGGCTGCTGGAATATCTCCTGGTGTTTGACCATTAAGCATTGTTAGTTCTCGTAAATCCATTCCCACGCACCACTGCGTTGTCAGTTGTTCCTCAGGGTTGTTGACTCTCTTCTTGCAGCCAATTAAATATATATAATATTGAGATCACCACAAATGATCAAGTCGTCTGCGTTGCCCAGTTCCATAAGATCATCAATGACAGTTGTTACTTCGTCAGTGAAAAACTTTGCGCCAATAGCTCCATGGTTCCAATAAAGAGTAATAATGTAGAGTTTACAGACTTGATCTTGTGCAGCCCCTGGAGAACTGACCGTTACCACCTGAATAAACGGAGAGATGTTAACACAATTCGTGATCCTGAAACCTGAGGCTATTTTAACTGCTACCAAGAGACCGGCCATAGGTCTACCTTTAAGTTGCTTAATCGCTGGGTTATGGGCTATTTCGAACCCCTCCAGTATTGGGTTATCACACAGCCACGTCTCCTGTAAACAGATAAGGTCTAAGTCGGCAATCCATGCTGTATTGAACAAATGACTAAAACCTCTAGTGTTCCAGGATCCCAGTTTGCAGTTTGTGGAAGATTTGTGGGCCTGGCGTTAGTCCGACAGTTGAGTGTTTAACATGCCGGCAACCCAAGACCAGTCATTTCCTTTCATTGTCTCGGGCACACAATCTTTATCATGGTCCGCATTAAGCATTGTACGATCCACTCCTTGAATAGTTATCTTTATAGAGTCAAGCCGTGATGTCTCAGGCAGTGGTTTTGGATCCACGAGTGCTGGGCTTGATGAAGTCGTGATGGATAACGGTTTCGCAGGTTCAATCGGCTCTGACATGTGTGCGTTTTTGGTTTCACCATTGGACATTTTGTCAGGCACTTTTTCCATTGGTCGGGCTACACCTCGAATCGGAGCTAAAGTAATGTCGAAACCCAGCGACATTAGCACAGGACCTGCTTGAAGTAGCATGTCGACAATGAGTTTAGACTGGAGATGTAGTATGAGTGCGTCGTTTTTTTGGTGTTGTCAAAGAATTCCACAATTTTTAGATCTCCAGATTCAATGGCTCTGAGGCTCAGTACAAGATGGCATAGCCACAGAACATTGTGGCGATTCAAAATTAAGTCATCCGCAGAGTCTATGCGTTCAAGAAGCACTTGATGGCACGTTGTTTCATTTCTTGAGTGACTTTCCTTCTTTAAGTCGCTGTGAGAAAGATAGATGTTTTTTGAGTTGTCTTTTGCTGTAGGTCTTGTTTGGATGCTCCCGCCAATTCTGGAATCTGAATACATTACAGATTTGAAGTCCTTTTTGTACTCATTTGTGGTTTGGGGCCAAGCTAGCGGGAGCTTATTGCAAGTGGCCGATTGTGTGTGAGCGTCAGTTGACTTGATCTGACATGCCAGTTTACTTGACGATGCTAGTATCTTGCAACGTCTTTCATCCAGCGTCATAAACATCTTTCCCTGAGTGGCCGGGCCGTTTGGTACATCTACTGTCCATTGCAAGACTTCACACAATCTTACAACTCTATTCAGTTGTTGAGGTGGGATTCTGTCGTTCTTGTTTCCAGCGCAGAGTTTTCGGGGCAAGAGGAGCATTGTCTGCAGGTTGTAAAGGTGCTGGCACTAAAGAAGGTTGCGGCGTTCTTGGGGTCTTGTCGGTGGATGGAACAGTAGCACTGTCGATAAGCGAGTCACTTGTGTTGGAGAGCTCTTCCGATACGACAGCATCCCCGATCCGCCCCAGCTCCTCCACCACAGCATCTTCATAGACTGACATGTTCAGTAAATCTTCAGGTATGTCACATAAGTTGGGTTTAGATCCATTAGTTTGATCCAACACAATGACAAATTCATTTGTTTGTGTTTTTGTTGCGCCACTTTTTTCTTTCATGAAAGTCTTATTTACTGTTTTGATGTTTCTCAAAAACTTCCTTGAGTCTTCACCTCGATTTGTTTTTTTCAAGGGTAGATTTTTCAATTTTTTGACACTTGTACCTCTGGGTTTGTTTGCAGACCAGCCAGTTTTTAAGTCAATCTTAGAGGTCTTAAATATGTCAAAGACTTCAGGAAGCTCAACCTGCACTTCTTTAATTGCTGAATCATGCACCGCACCTGTGAAGTCCACAAATTGTCTCGAGTCAGAAGAAGATGGTATTTGTGGGTCTAGAAGGGCCAGATTCTCTATGGATTGGCTCGCCACGAGGATATATGTGTAGAGTTACTCTTTTCGATCCTGGCCGTGGGTTGGAGGTCCACCAATTTGGGGGCTCTCATTTCACATACAGAGTTGGCATGCATCGTGGATAGAGGTACCACAGTACATTCAGCTACTATAGTTTCAGCTTTGTCCGGCAAGATGTCGTTTCCTTTGTCCACATCTATAGTGGTACAGTCCTTGGTTCTTGCTGTTGAATTTGCAGATTTATTTAAATCTTTGGCAGCCAGAGACGAAACACATGTTGCAGGGGATCGGCATTTCAGATTGTCATGTGGTAATGTGACGGAACAGCGCTGGTCGTCAACTAGTCTTTCATTCATCGTTTCCCTTCGGGGACTGAGCTCAGTCTTTTGTTGGAAAAGGTTGAGTGCTTGTTTAGCCACTTCAGCCAAGAGTTTCTTATCCAGGTTGTCTTTCTTATTAAAGTCAAGTAGAGAAGCCAATGCCAACTCAGCCTTGGTGCTTGTTCTCACAACGGCGTCCAAATGTTGCGTGTGTATTTTTTCAGTGGCCACAAGCTTAGAGTTCATAGTGGACACAACCGCTGTCAGATCTTTTAAGTTCTCATTTAAATGTTCATACATTTTAAGGACAGGCGCAATAGACATTGTCATTGAAGATATGACAATGTTCTGAAGGTCTTTCATGTTTGGGACATGGGCCACATTGCCATTAGCCGCCGCTTCGGGCCCCGTCTAGCGTTTTCTGCCAGGAAGGAAGCGTCTGATTTTTTGGAAAAGGGCGCTCCATTAGAGATGAGTCGGAAGATGTTGGGTCAGACGAAGAATCATAACATTCATGATTGGGAGAAACCCCTGCGCGATCCAGGCACGACTTGTTTACTGGGCAATTTTGCAAAGTTTTAGGGGCTCCCATTTTAGGAATCTTATTCTGTGAGCACTGGACGCTTGGTGAAATGCTCGAATCAGCACGCCTTCTTTTCGCCAACCCACTTTGGAGGGGGGTCTGCAAATTACTAGTGGTATCTTTAGAAAGTGAATTTGCAGTGGCAGGCGGTGCAAAAGCGTC
This sequence comes from Ambystoma mexicanum, assembly GCF_040938575.1. Taxonomy (NCBI): domain Eukaryota; kingdom Metazoa; phylum Chordata; class Amphibia; order Caudata; family Ambystomatidae; genus Ambystoma; species Ambystoma mexicanum. The sequence goes on along the minus strand of NC_090933.1, from coordinate 278,406,786 downwards.
TTCCATTGTTTCTGATGTGTTATTTTGCGTTGCGTTTTCTGGTAGTTTGTTATGTCTGCCTTTATTCAACTGTTTAAGATCTGTTAACAGTTTGTTAACAACGTCCAAGGAATTTCTACGATTGTTGTCGTGATTCAATTCCGCTTTCTTTGACACACTTAGGACCACACTCACAGAAATGGAGTGGCTAAGTGCGTCCAAGCAGGATTCTTGATCTGAGGCCACGGCCTCCAAAGGCGTGGAAAGTGTACTTTTATGAGCCGTGTCAACATTAGGCACTTCAAGGGAAAACGTGGGCGATGGCACCAATTTTTCATACGCACTGTAGAATCTGGGGAGGGGGACCCGCTTCTTGTTTTTTCAATGTCTTCCATGCCAATTTCTTTGGTCTCTTCCGTGCCAGAGATGGCGGGGACAGTTAAGTCTGAGTTTGGTGCACAGACACTAGAGTAACAGTGGGTTTGTACAGACATCAATCTGTGTGCAACTCTTGGTTCACATACTATGGTAGAAACTGGAAATGAACTGGGACATGGCGTCTCTAGCGAGTCCAAGTTCACAAAGCCTCCAATAGGCTCCTTATGATTGTTAATAGCATTAGAGAGGGAAGCAGTAGCAACCATAGATTTGTTATGACATTCAGGTGCGGTCATTTGAGTAGACGAGGGGGGTGCGGGAGAGCGTGTGCTTTCCAACGCCAGTTTTCCCATCGCAGTTACTTGCCCCCAGCACCCCACCGACATGTCTGCTTTGTGAGGTGGACAAGGTGCAGTCAACACAAGAAGTTCGGGGGACACGTGAGCACTTACTTGGACAGCTTGAGTGATGTTGTTTGTTGCCGGCTTCAGTGCCGGTTGAATCGAAAACTCTGACGCCGTCGCTGAAGCAGGGGAAGCAGCAGGAGACGAGGCGGCCACACGCGGGTCTTCAGGGACTGGCTGCCGTGGAGGCACAGTAGGTTCGATGAGTTCAGCCGTGAGCGTTCCAACTCCGGGCACAGCGACTCTAAGCACGGCGAGTCAGATCCCTGTCTGATTTGAGCGTGTGTTTTCATCGCCGCGCTGGAAGCTTTCCCTTTCGTTTTCGCAGCGGCACGCATTATACGGTCTGCAGCAATGGTAGACCGCGGAGAGCTGAGGAAAGAGAGTGAGGAGTCCAAGATTCCACAGACTTCCTCAGACTCTGCCAGACTCTGCGCCCGCTCCGCGGGGAAGTTCAGTATTCAGTATTTAATCCAAGGCACTCCAGCAGAAAGGCACTCCCCCAGCAGGTAGACACAGAAGAGTTACTAGCAACAGGCAACTCCTCAGACTCCGCGCCCGCTCCGCGGGGATGTTCAGTATTTAATCCAAGGCACTCTAGCAGAAAGGCACTCTCCCAGCAGGGGCAACAGGCAACTCCTCAGACTCTCGAAAAGACCTTAGAAGAGGCATCCGTAAGGGCTATGGGCCTATAATTAGAGGCATCCCAAGGGTCGCCTTTTTTGAATATGGGAATTATAAGAGACTGGGTCCATGAATTTGGAATACAATTAGCTGTAAATATGGCATCAAATTTGATTTTCAGCAAAGAAGCCCAAAGGGGTGGGCCATTTTTTAAAACAGATGAAGGCACACCATCTGGACCTGGCGCACTCGATGGATTCAATTTACAGATAGCCCATAGTATATCCTCCTCCTCCCACTGGGATGGACCCTGTAGGCAAACACCCTTCACATGGATCCATCACACCAACATATTCTTGCAGATATTTATATTTTGCATCCAAAAATGTAACCCATAATTCTTCTATAATAAGTGACTCCATGTTGCCCCAGGAGTTACCAATAGTTTAATTTATGGTAGACCAAAAAGGTCCTGTGTTATTTGTACAAAGATGTCTAAGCATAGCTTGATTATCTCTAATATGGATATCAATTTTTTGAGATTTGACAAAGTTCTTAGGAGTCTGACAAATGCGTTTTTTCTCCTCAGTGTATTTGTCATGTGTAAGATTTTGCTTTTGCAAATGTCTAATTTGGCTATTGTACAGTAGGTTTCACAGATGTATTCATACTTGAATCAACATTCCTCCTTAGACAGAGCAGCGCGACCTCTGACACAGTAGCGGCCTTATCTAGGGAATGCATGTCTTTATTACACAACACTCCGGAAGAGTCTACCTCCAATTTCAGCATCTGTATACATTTGACACTTATTTTAAGGTTCCATTTGAGTGAGATTCCTGGTCGATCGAATAAAGGAAAGGCAAGTGTTGGGTTTAAATCAAACATTGGAACATGTTTTCTAAAAATAAACTCCTGCATCAAATGCTCTCCTAAACCCAGATGATTCTTCAGATTCACATGTCCACAATTTGCTTTTTTTGATAAAGATGCATAAAAGTAGTCTATTCTAGAATGCATACTACCTGTATGCCAAGTATAAATCGGTGAGAGATCTCCAGTATTCCTCTCCAATTGGTAAAGCTCCCATTCAGAGAAAAACATATCCCAGATCCTACCTTTTGGAACACTTAAAGAAATCGCTGGACTGAACTTGGAGTCAGTGTAGATTTTAAGATCCTCCAAGAAATCACTATTAAGTCCCCCACTATCATGATCGAAATGTTGGGGCATATAATAACCCATTCCTCCAATAAGAGTGTTCATTTTTGAAGAAATCCTACCAAGTTATATTGGGTCGAGTTCCAATACAAGTTGATTATCAAAATGGACAGCTTTTCTTCCAGAGAGTCGACACTTACAACTAAGAGACTATCAGATGAATTAACTAATTGTGTTACAATTTTTAGGTTCCTATCTATTGCTATTTCTAAACCCCTGCTAGGTCGTCCTGCTTCAGCTCGTATAGCAGGAGTGGTATTGGTCTCATAGCCTTTAAGCTGAAAGTGTGAACTGCCAATTGTTTCCAGGATCAATAAAATCAGACTTATTTTCGAGAACCTGGGTTTGAGAACCATGAATTCAAATTATTCAATCCACATGCATTCTAAGACAGAATGCCTATAGATCGAAGGCTAGGGATGAGACAACCCCCGTTGGATAGCCATAAATGTTTTTAATGCTGGTTCGACCCACGACCAATCCTGGCCTTCTTTAGTCAAGCCTGAGATTTGAGACACTAATGATTCTGGCGAAGATAAAGCATTGTTGCTCAACTGCAAATCTTTAGTTCCAACATTAAGCATTTGTGTACAATGAGACACACATTCATTAGCATGCTCCAGGGAATCAATAGTATATAGCGTAATACCCAAAGACAGGTTTTTTATTTTTTTATTTGTTCATGGTTCTTTGCAAAAGTAGAACCTTTACAAAAAGAAGAAAATACATATTTACATAACTAGTTAAAACAATACTATAAAAATAAATCACATTTCCTAAAACCAATATCAGCATTTCAAGATAAACGAATAACATAATACAAATGTAAGCAATTCAAGAGAAGAACAATAGCTGGAACAAAATATCAATTACTGTCATATACCACTAGTTCCTTTTCAATATGTTTACAGAGGGCAACTAGAGCGAATGTTAGTGGATTATGATTACCTTGCATCACTCTTACCCATAAGTAATCAAGACAGTCAGCATATTCTATATTTATAAATTTGATCAATAAAAGAGTTCTCTTTACTTTAAAATGTGGACAGTATAGAATCAAATGTTTCATCGACTCCCTTGGTTCTAAACAATTTGGAAAGCGACATTTTTCGATAGGTGGAACCTCTTTCTTTATTCCAATATTTGGTCCTTTCACACCTAAGGTATAAGTTAAATCTGAACCATAGGAAGGCCCCTTCTGAAGTGATTACAGGGAAATAAGACAATGTACTTGTATCTAGGGATACGTTTTTTAGTTAAAACGGAGTATTCTTTATACATTTTATATTTCCCTTTTTGTTCTAAAGTCAGGCACCAATCTTGCTCGTAGAGGTTTTTCTTAGCATACCCTGGACGAAAATGGACATCACCAACTGTAATATTCGCTCCAATCAGTAATGCCTGCATACTGGACCTGTATTTCATAATTGATGAGATGATCGTAGTTTCAAGATTAGATTTCATGTCCTTATAGAGACAGTTGGTAGGAGGATAGCCTATTTTTGCATAGTTCAGAAGCTGTCTCCATTTCCAAGATGACGATAAGGCAACTAACCCCAATTCATGCCTTATTATGGGATTTGGTAACGATAGAGATAAGTGCATCGCAGATTTGATCAGAGACCCCTGTAATCGATCTAACCAAACATTCATATCGCAGAGGCAAATGTCAAGAGAGTATAGGAGTACAGTTTCAATCTTGAGCGTAAGAAAAAGAATGAAAGGGACTAACGAAAATTTGCAATATTTTAACTATATCATTTTCAGTTGCGAGAGTCAAGGTCTACTCTTACATTGTAAGCAATCAGCCCATGCCAGGATCGAATTATCCTCTGAGAGTTATTAACCAAGACAGATTGTGTTGGTTATTAGTGGAATCGATGTCTCCCTAAGATACCATTGATAGCGACTATTCTTTTTAAAGCACCCAAATCTCAAAATAGCTGTTTTTGCGGGATTAGGTGATAAATGATGTGCATTTGCAAATTCCTCAAACAACTGAAGTTTTGCTTGGAGTCCTGCCGGCCTAGGGTCAAGAATAATGATATTGCCAGCAAATGCCAGCCATTGGAGGCGTGTAATGCCAATTTTAATTGAAAAGGGATTTTTTCCGCTCCATGTGTCATCCAGGTCAGACATGTACAAATTTTAAAAAGTTGCGGCAAGGTTGCATCCCTGTTTTAGCCCCACAAACGTCTTTATGGACTTAGTAGTACTCCCATCAGCTGTGATCTTTATCTTATATGCAGTATTTGTGTGAAGTTTAATAAACCAGTATAATAATACAGGGGGGACTCCCATTTTTAACATTTTTGCCCAAAGAATCATCCGTACTACATTGTCGAATGTTGATGACATATCGATTAGAGCGATGAAGACCGGATGAGATTTTTTGGATTTCGCACCAGCTATTGCATGTGCCATTATTATGGCATCTAATGAAGTGCTCATAGCTTTGTGAAAACCAGTCTGGTATTTCGTGTAGAAGTCATGCGCTTCGATGAACTTTTCCAGATCAAACAAGAGTAATATTGCAAATAACTTCGCCTCAGTGTCAATTAGCGAGATGGGCCGGTAGTTCTCCGGTCGAGAGGGATCACCTCTCTTAAAGATTGGAATGATATTGGAGGTCCGCCAGGATTCAGGGATGATACCGGTTTGTATTATTAAGTGAAATTTTGTTTTTAAGATTAAAGCCCACAAGTCCAGGTCGGATTTGTACACACATGGGGGGAGTCCATCAGGACCAGGTGATTTCGAATAGGATAATTTGGAAATAGCTCCTTTGATATCATCATGTGACCATTGCAACCGGCACATCTGTCACGACTAACCTCAGGGTACGATATTTGTGGCATCGCTGGTGTTTTCCTCATAGGTTAAGGATTGGATACTCCAAAATGGCGCCCAATGCGAGGTGTAACGTTCCAGTCCTTCGGACGGGAGACGAGAGCGAAGCCCCGCCTCTCAACCCGGGAAGCAGTACTTGGGCCAGCAGTTCCCGTTCAACGATGCGTTGATACTGCAATCAGTGCCTAAGCTCCGTGAGTTCCGTCCATAGAACTAAGATTCGATACCCGTTCTCTTGCCTGTACTAACCTTCTCTTTATCTTTCCACATTTCCAAAGCTCCACTCCGCCTGAAACCTTCACTTAGGTTACAGCCCGCTACTCCTTCCCCGGTACAAGTCAGAGACTCGACAATCCTAGTAAGTCCATTCCAATTTCCCTCGACTCTGGTTAAGCCATTCCCAGCTTCCCCCGGACCTAACCATTCTGCCTTTCATATTCACCACTCCCATAGATACCAGCAGGAACTTTCCTCCCTCCTGCCACCCGTACGATCGCAATAACCTCGGAACCTCCCTGCCAGGCTCCTCGTCTGAAACCAGCTTTTCAGGTAGGTGCTCTCCCCAATCTCAGTTTAGTCCCTCCTTTCAGGGCTTTGTCAACACTCACTTCCCTCTGTCTTTCTCTACTTCAGAGTGAATCCTCCTCCCTATTCTTTGATCCTCTCCACAACAAACCCCGCTGGGTTACTTACCAGGTATATCCATTATTTCAAACTTGGTAGCAGACTAGACTGACACGTGCTAACCCTTTTATATTCTTCCTCCATTAGTCCAAATTCCCCCAGCATCCGAGGGTTCTTTTCGTCCAGTGATCCCAAAAGAAGTCCAAATTCCTTCAACGCACTCTACGACCATCTCTGGGTTTTCTTCCCAACAAGGGTTTCCCAGAGTCTTTTCTCTCTGCACCTGAGATTGAAGGTGCGGACAGATCGATACTGGGGGATCTCTATTGACCTTGTTACTAACCCGAAGAACAGGTAGGAAGTCTTGCCCTTGTTGATTGTTTACCGAACTGCCTTGTGGAGCTCCCTGAGGAATCTAAAAGATACTAAGCAGGCATAAAAGATAACAGATAGCAACGCCTAAAAAGAATTAACTTCTTTAGGGATCTCCAAGCCCAGTTCGGCGGAGATTAACAATGGAACAACCAGTCCAACAGTTAGTGGCAGCTATGCAGGCCCCCTCTGCTGAGGTCCAGCAGGTAAAACAGGGAAAACGCGGTTCTGCAACAACAAGCGAGTCGCGTCGCTCAGAGTTCTGAAGTTCCTCCCGGTCCACTTCCTGGGGGGTGCTTTGATGGCAATCCCCACACCGTTAAAGAATTTCTGGAATCTTGTACGGTGCAATTTGCCTTCAAAGCCGCATTTTTTCCAACTTATAGAGACAAAGTGGGACATGTGATTGCCCAAATGACAGGGGCAGCCTTAGCTTGGGCCACTCCCTTAGTAACCAACAATAATCCTATTCTCGACTCCTACCCGGCTTTCTGCAACAGCGTCCAGAGTATGTTTAGTCGACAAGCTAGTAGCCTCCCAAGAACGTCTTCTTGACCTAAAACAAGGGAATCAAGACATCTTGACCTATATCACAAACTTTAAGAAGATGGCGGCCGAGACCTCCTGGGCAGATGATGCCCTCATAACCATCTTTAGATGTGGTCTTTCAGAAGACCTCAAAGACGAAGCGTCACACGTTCCCCGTCCATCAAACCTCACTGAATATATCGCACTAGTCATGCAATTGGACTACCGACTTCAGGAAATGAATAGAGAAAGACGCAAGGGAAAAAATCCTAAAACGTATTGTGACGTCCATTCACCTCCCCACAAAACTGTACCTGTAGAGGAACCCATGCAATTGGGAACCGCACTGGGTCCTTTGTCAGCAGAGGAAAGGGCTCGGAGGAGAGCACAAGGGCTATGTATGTATTGTGGATCCAGCAATCACACAGTTAAAGAGTGCACTCTAATTCCCCCTAGGAAGCCGGGAAACGCCAGTGCCCGACCGTGAAGGGAACAACGGTGTCGGGTTCAGCTTCTGCAATCAGTTCCCTCCCCATAGTATCATTCAGCCCATCTCCGACTACCGCAGATACTACCATGATTGTTCTAAGCATTACTCTATCCTGGAACGCTATTGCTCTAATCAATGTCCCGGCTCTGGTAGATTGCGGAGCTGTCGGTAATTTCATAGATGATGTTTGGTCCATGAACCATGATATTCCCTGTAACGCCAAGGCAGTCGCTGTCCCTGTCGAAAGTGTCGACGGCAGTCCATTGACATCTGGACCCATCAATGATCACACCTGTCCACTAAAGATGACAGTGGCGTTACACCAGGAGACGATTGTTTTTGACATCATTAAAACAGTGCATTATCCAGTTATTCTGGGATCACCTTGGCTGAGAAGCCACAACCCAGCAGGAGCCAAGACTGCCCCAAGGACAGCCACTGCTAACGTGACCAGGACCCCAACTGGGGCTCGCAGCATTGTTCACATGCCTTGAGAAAGACCCTCTGGGTCGAAACACGTGTCTGCTGACCGAATTAACACACAAATGCCAAAACAGTGTTCCAAACACTCACCATTGTATTGAGAAAAACTACTCAGAATACCACCAATAAAAGCGAACCTGTATAGCACTAACTACCGTGTTAGAAGGATTCTTATCCAGAAATTTCAAGCAAGATAACCAGGAGTAAACCCACTTTTTCCACAACCCATATATTAACTGGACGGCAGGAACTCTCTTCTTAGGCTCTGAACAATGTATTCACCATCATCACCAGCCAGAAAACTTGACATCTAAACCGGAACAAGGTCTGGAACATGCCACTGCAAGAGTAAATGAGATCTCTCTACTACCCAAGGAATACCACTCCTATCAATCAGTCTTTTCCCAATAGGAATACTCTGAACTTCCCCCACATAGGAGAGATGACTGTGCTATAGACCTGATCCCCGACAACCCTCTCCCCTTCGGAAGGATGTATATTCTATCTGCCAGAGAGAAGGAAGTACTGAAGGAATATCTTCATTCTCATTTAAAGAACGGCCTAATCACAGAGTCAACCTCCCCTGCAGTAGCGTCTTTATTTTTTATTCCCAAGAAAAATACGTCAGAACATCGCCCGGCATAGATTTCCGTGGATTAAACAAGATCACGGTCCCGAATAAGTATCCCATGCCACTGATCCCGGATATACTAGAAGCAGTACAAGGTGCAAAAGTATACACTAAACTGGATTTAAGAGGAGCCTACCACCTCATCCGTATTAAGACTGGAGATGAATGGAAGACGGCGTTCCGAACCCCTTTTGGTCACTACCAATATAGGGTCATGCCCTTTGGACTAACTAACACTCCTGCCGTCTTTCAAAGATTTATGGATCACATTTTTTCTGATATCAATCTCCATTACGATATCATCTATCTTGATGATATTCTGATCTTTTCAGCATCTTTGGAAGACCCTAGAAAACATGTACTTGAAGTGTTGAATCGTCTACAACGAAATCACCTGTTTTGTAAACTGGAGAAATGTGAATTTCATAAAACGTCTGTCGCCTATTTAGGCTATATCCTTTCCCAGGAAGGGATTGCAATGGACCCTACAAAGGTATCTGCAATCACAGAGTGGCTGTCCCCGAGATCTGTCAAAGAAATCCAGAGATTCTTAGGATTCTCCAATTTTTATAGACAATTCATTCCTCAGTTCTCTGCCCTCACAAAACCATTGACTTATCTATTAAAGAAGGAAACTCTGTTCCTCTGGTCAACAGAAGCACAAGACTCGTTTGACCGTCTTAAGTCTCTTTTTGTCCAAGCTCCCATTCTTGCAGTTCCGGACCAACATCATCGGTTCATCGTAGAATCTGACGCTTCACAACAAGCCTGGGGAGCGGTCCTTCTTCAACCGGATGCACAGAACATAGAAAGACCGATTGCCTACCTGTCTAAGTCTCTGTGCACGGCACCAGACAGAGAACCTCTTCTGGAACTCGAGGGCGTGCCCTTGGGCCAGGGCGTCCAGCACCCAACGGTCGGTGGATATGGACTCCCACAAGCTGACGAACCTCGTCACCTGGCCTCCCACCGGGGTGCTTCGACGGGGGCCTGACCCTACGGTCGGTTCAATCTTGTTTGGAGGCCGCCTTGCCTCCTTGACCTCCCTGTCGACGACGACGGGCACCACCTGACTTGCCGCGTCCCCTGTAGGCCTCCTGAGACGAAGATCTTGCCGCTTGGCGGTACGTCGAGGAGCCACTGCTGGATCCCTTGGAGGCACCTTGTCTGCCTCCGGAGCTCCGAAAGGACGGGCGTCGTTGTTAGAGCACTCCCAGTGCCTGGGCAGTCTCCGTGTCCGTCTTGATAGCCTGAAGGGACTCATCAACTGCCTTCCCAAATAGGTTGTTCCCGTCGAAGGGCATGTCCAAAACTTTGGTTTGTACGTCCTGGCGGAAATCCGTTGCCTTGAGCCATCCTCGTTGTCTCAGGCAAACGCCGTTGCCCAACTGACAGAAACCGGTGTCGGCGATGTCCGTTGCCACCGTGATGGCATGGTCCGAAGCAATCTCACCTTCCTGTAAGATTTCAAGGGCCTCAGCCCTTTTGGCGTCCGGAAGGAAGTCCAACAGAGGGGCGATTTTGAACCACAACTCCCTGTCGTAGCGGGCTACGATAGCCAGGGCGTTGGCCGCCTTGATAGTCGTCGCTGCGGATGAGATGACCCGTCGTCCCATCGAGTCCAGCTTCCTGCCCTCGCCGTCTGGCGGGGAAGTTGATGTCGAAGCCAATGCCCCCCGCTTTCTTCTTTGCCGCCGCCGAGACGACCGAATCCGGGGTAGGTTGCGCCAGAAGGCACAAGGGGGCAGCGTCAGAGACCCGGTACTTCTTCTCGTACCGGTCCCTCTTTGCAGGCGCCGTGGCAGGGTTCTTGAGGAGGGAGATCCGCTCATCCCAGATGTCATCAAGAAGTGGTACGGCGAGGACCGTCTTCCTTTAGCCTTGCGCCGTTGGTAAAGGAACTCTTCCTTCTTCATCTGTTCGGGGCAGAGCTTGAAGAGCTCGGATGCCCTGGAAATCATGGCATGGAAGGATCCAATCTCGTCGGGCGGGGGACGCCCGAGCAGGGGGTGACGGGGGACACGTCCCGTCGTCATCTGTACCTGTCGTAGCCGTGTCCGTGCCCGTATCATCCCAGTGGGTAGTTGACCGGGGGGAAGGCAGAGCAGGCCGCACAGGTGGAAGAGGTGGCGGAGGATGCCTCCTCCTCTTCTTATGCAGTGGACTTTCTGAAGGTCCCGGCTCCGGTTCCCCCGTCGGGGGGAGGGGCAACCTTGTCCTTATCTCCGAGCAAAAGGACTTTATTGCTGACAAAATGTCCGCCGAAGTGTCCTGCGGCACCGGAAACGACGGGCGCGAGGGCTCTTCAGGAACCTCGTCGGCACCACCGTCGCGCTCGTCGGGATCCCTCCCGCTGGGCTTCCTCCACGACTTCGATGAGCTCTTCTTCAGAGGTCGTGTCTGTATCCACGATGGCCACCTCCCCCCTCCCCCTTTTTTTCCAATGGGGACTTTGTGGGGGTCTTCTCGATGGGCCTGAAAGACTCCCTCCGCGGTGGCAGGGAGACTCTAGATCCTGAGGTCGCCTCCACTGGCGTAGCCCTCCACAGGCTCAGCCAGGGCCGCTGCGACATCCTCAAACAAGGTCTTAGCAGGGTGAATTAAGGCCGTCGTCACCTTCTGCATGCCTGGGGCCTTCACCTTGGGCGGAGGGTCTGAGCCTCGCTCCGCCTCTGCCGGAGTCTTCGCGATCGACTGGGGCCTCTCCGAAGCTTCGCCCGGTCCTCGGACTTCCTCTTACCCGAGCCAGAGCGTTGGCTCATGGTTGATGGCGCCGGGGAGGATGCTCCCTGCCTGGCAGCCAAGGAGCCCGACCGTTCGGCGCTCCCGGTGCCCGTGGACTTGCGGTGCTTGGCCTTTTGTTGGGCCCCCGTTGCCGGGGCGCCCTCACAGGACTTAGAAGACCGCTCAGACTTTTTCTTCTTCTTCTCGCCTGACGAGCTCTTCCCTTCCAGCCAGTTGGCGAGACGGAGGTGGCGATCCTTCATGGTCCGCTCCGACATGTTCCCACAAAACGCACACTCCTTCTCCACGTGCGTCTTGTCCTCATGGAGACAGTAGAGGCATAACAAATGCTTGTCCTCCTTGAACACATTCTGAAGCTGGCATCCAGGGCAGGTCCTGAACAGCTTCCCGGGCGTCGAGCTTCCTTTCTCCTGGGCCATGTACGGGGTAGGCCTCGGAACTTCTGGAATCCTCCAAAAGCATAACTCAACGAATTCTTCACCCTTGAGGAGCGTAGAAACTCCGAAACGGGTCCCCGTTGATCGGATGTAGAAACGGTGGAGCTTGAGGCTCTATTTAACTGAAAAATGAGAAAAATCTCCTGAAAAAAGCGCGAAAATGCAGCAAAAGCTCGAGAGCTACAGCACAAGGACTCCCAACACTTGAACGTGTGGTAAAAATCTGAGGATGGCTGCCAGAGGCGGGGCTTACGGAGAGGGCAGTCATTGGCTGGGGGCAGTATGACCCAGAGACCAGTGATTGGTTACTACTAAGAAAGACAGATCAGAAACGAAACTGATACTGATTTTTTCTATACCGAGGATTCCCGGCCTGACGACGGGGAATATTCATGAGCATGTGAATCCATGCCAGACGCCATGCTGGAGAATGGATCTTATTTAGGTACTTGGAACTAAAATGGAGGAGACCTCCTTTTATTTTTGCAGAACATTGATCTGCCATGTACATGATCGATTTAATTTCAACAGATTTGATCCTCTCAATGTGTGTAGAGACATAAGCAACAAATTGTTTGCAGAGTCCCGGATTCCATTTAAGCGATATATGTTGACAATATACTTTTCGAAGTACTTAGGAAGGGTCAAGTTGTAAGGAGGAGGATTCTAGTTTTAGAATGATAGATAGTTGTGCATGGTCACCACATACTATCGGGCTAATACATAAGGGAGTGGAAAGAGCTAAGACATTGTGTGTTAAAAAAATAAAGTCTATCCTCGATACATGAGCTCCACGGTTCCATGTATATTGAGGGCTTATGTCTATTGTTTCTGCCATGTCCATATCCCAGTCTTGAAAATACGACTTCCAAAGAGGCCCTCTTTCACGGGAGATTTGATTAAACTGATTGTCCCCAGTCGGAAATCTTTTACGACAATCAGAATTAAAATCTCCTCCAATAATTATTTCAAGAGCTTGGTGTTCATTCATGAGAGTTTTTAGCACTTATCAATTTAATTAAGTATGACACCAATATCTGTTTTGATGGGATTCCAATAAAGGGAAATTATGAGAATAGAACGATATTTAGCTCTATTCATAGTTACCAAAATCCCCAGAATATTTGAAGATTCCCACACGAGTTTAGTTTCAGCTTCCAAGGAGTTATTAACTGCAATTGCGAGACCGCCGGAAGGACGACCTTGAGTGGTCTGTAAGGCAGGCGAGCAATAAACCGTAAAACCAGGTGAAAGAAGAGCGGCGAGTTTCATTGTTTCTTCTAAGAGTATGATTGTAGGCTGATTTGCTTGAGTAAACGTCTTAAACCATTTCATTAGATTGTGGAATCCACATGAATTCGAGCAAATCATCGTAATTTCGTTGGCTTGCAATGGCTATGTTTTAGGGTGAGAGGTTTGAAAGGTTAAGATTGATTTTAACATTGGTTCAAGCCACAGGAAATCTTTTGAATTGGCAACTGACTTCAATAAGTCATGGACAGCCGAATTAGCATCACTGCCCATATAACAGGTTGAATTATTCATGGGAGAATTAACAGCAGCAGGTGGGCAGGAAAATGAAAGAAATTCTTTCGCAGATTGTTCATCAGCATAGGTTGTTAAAGTGAATCCTTGATCTTTAAGTTCAGCACGGCTGAACCACAAGAATTTCATTATCGACTCTGAGTTAAGGTAACATATGGCATGATAATTATTCGCAATTGCAAGTGATACTCTCACGATATCTTCTGATTTTAGAATTCTTAATTGAGGGATTCGAGAGAATAGTGCTGGGAGAAATGTACGATTAATATGAGAGCGGCCAAGCGATGCAGTAAATCCCTCGAGACCAATTATGTGAACTTTACTGGTTGATGGCTGTTTGTCAGAGGGTAAAACAAGACCCATAGAATACTGCCAGAATGCACATTTGCAGGCACATCAGCTGTTTTATGGCTTGTATTTTTAGGCCAGGCATTGGTTTCAGTACTTATGTTTGGGTCAAGCGACATAGCGTTAGATAGCATTTCCATGGAAATTATGCCCTCTTGGATGGCTTTTCTCAGTATTTCCAAGGTAGGTGCTAAATTATTAGTAGGTTGATTAGGGGCATGGCCTCGAGCCGATGGCATACAGAGGCTGACCGCCGAGCTCCGGCCGAGACGCCGTTTCGAGATCCTTTCCGCCGGCACAAGCAAAGCTGCAACCATAGAAAACGATCACGATGATGGGGGAAGCAGATACCGACAAGCTCCGCTGGTTTAATCAGGAAATCGGACTCCCGTGGCGACACCAGCGGCCCCGGACCACACTCCCCCCCGCCCCACGTGAATCCAAGATGGCGCCGCACGCCATGTAGCAAAGCCTCGGAGAAGAACCTCCGCCAGCGGTCACTGCTCGAGTGGGTGGCAGCGAGGAGTGGACCGGAGATCCCACGTCGGGGCGAGGCCTCACGTGCGCCATCAGACTGAAGCTAGCGCCAGACTCCTGAGCCCTCGCACGGCGGCCCCTTCACTGCGCGAAGACCGTCACAGCAAGACCTTTGCGCCATCCTCAGTCCATGATACGCAGACGCCACCGGCGCCGTGAGCAGCCCGACGAGGGAGTACACGGTCCCTACCCAACACCATGAAGGAGACAATTATTCCCATGCTCAAGCCACACAAACCACCCACCGATTGTGACTCCTATCGCCCCCTGGCCATGCTAAATTACGACAGTAAGATTCTCACCTCCATACTAGCTGGTAGACTCGCCAGAGTGCTGGGGTCCATAATCCACGAAGACCAAAACGGTTTTGTTCCCGGACGCAACACCACAGCTAATCTGAGAAGGCTTCAACATATTATGGCAGAAACGTATGTGAACGATGAAGATCTAGCGGTACTTTCACTTGATGCTATCAAGGCCTTCGACTCTATCTACTGGGAGTGGCTTATTGAGGTACTGAGAGGATTTGGGTTTGGTGAGGGCTTCATTAGATGGATCTCGGTACTATACAACACCCCAACGGCGAGAGTAAAGACAGGCAGAATTGTATCCAAATCTTGGAAAATAAAGAGGGGCACAAGACAGGGATGCCCACTCTCGCCTATGTTATATATATAATGGGCCTGGAGCCGATTGCCATATACTTCAGGCAACAATTTTTCGATGCTGGCATCAAGGTGGGCAATGTCTAAAACATAATTTCGCTATACGCAGATGATGTCCTTTTATACTTAAAAGACCCCAAGGCCAACGCACCAATCACACTAGAGGTACTAGACAACTACGCAAAATATTCTGTGATACAATTAAGCAGACATAAATCTTCAGCATTTCCCTTGGCCGGTCTGAGAGGCCTAGCAGAGACTGATCTCCCAGCTATAGGGATAAAGTGGCAACTTGACAAGTTCCGGTACCTAGGAATTAACGTGAGCCACACTCCGATGCTCACACACGAACACAACACGGAAACTGCAATAACCGGCCTTGCCGATCCATGAAATTCTGGTCCAAACTCCCACTGGCAATGGTAGGTAGAGCAGCGATTGTCAAGATGATAATTCTCCCCCGGTTCCTATATTTCTTTGTGAACATATGCCACTACGTTAGACCACCCTTCTTCAGAAAGCTAGAGGCACTCATAAGGGACTTTCTGTGGGGACCTCACAGGCACAAACTGTCTTTGGCTACCCTATCCCTTCCACACAAGGAGGGAGGAATAAAACTTCCGGATCTTCAGCTGTACTACCTAGCGGCACAGCTTAGCCACATCACGAAGTGGCTCTCGGATGAATCGTCAGCCTAGCTGGGACTCCTGAGGCAATCTTCTACTAAATTAACACCCAAGGAAACCCTATGAAACCCTCTCCGACAATCCCCTGATGCCCCCTTGGTCGTTGAACTTGGTAGGCAGATATGGGCCAGAATCTGCTAATCAGGCAGGTGAAACACCCGTACTCCCCAGACAATCCCATTTTGGTCGACGTGTTCAAATCAGAGACAGACCTACCCACAGCAAGAAGATGGGAAGAAGCTGGCATCTACACATGGGGGGATGTGTTTGAAGAGGGGGAATTTAGAGACTTTGAGACACTACAGGCCAATGAGGGGCTATCGAGTGGCCAGTTTCTCTGGTACCATCGCATTCAACAAACTGCCAAGAAACAGTGGAACAGCTGGCCAGAGGAACCCACCCCAGACCCGCTGCTACAGGAAATGCACAACCTTACGGATGGTTGGAGACCTATCTCCAGGCTCTACAGCAGACTTACTGATAAACCCAATCCCAAAGGTGAGGCATTGAAGGCGAGATGGGAAGCAGATCTCGAAACCACGCTCACAGACAAGGAATGGGAGAGAGTATTAATATACCCCAAAAAAGTCTCAAGAAACTCCAGATTTGTACAGATTCAGCTGAACGTCCTTTACCGAACATATATGACTCCCCACAGGGTGGCCTCGTTCAACAAACAAGCCTCTCCGGCATGCCCATGGTGTGGGAACGACAGAGCGGATTTGATCCATATGTTCTGGACATGTACTAAAGCGATCGCACTGTGGTCCAAAGCCAAACAGACCTGCACAGATGCTGGAATGGAAAGATATGAGTGGACTCCAGGGGAATGCTTATTGGGGACCTATCCTAGACCAAGCAAACTCAAGCATCTTGTAAAGCTGATGGACATTTCATGCATTCTAGCAAAAAGAACCATAGCTATGGCATGGAAGACGCCAGCCGGTTCCAGACACAAACACTGGTTGAGGGAAATGGAGAGATGGACAGCAGCCGAAACCAGGGCCTGGCAAGATGGATCCAACTCCAGTGGAGATATGGCCAGTCGCACCTTAGACTCCTGGAAGGCCCTCCTGAGAGACATATGCTTCAGCGCAGATCACAAGCCCCCTTGAAAACCCCCAACACCTCGTTACATATGATCCATTGCACTAACATTGAGAGGATGATCCCTGCTCGAGACCCTCCCAGCTTCCCGAGACATCCGAACTTTATTCCATAACACCCACCCGAGAGATATGCACCGTACCATATGAAGACTGACTGTCGTCGTTTTTGTTTTGTTCATTTGCTTTAGTTCATATGTTTGTATTTGTATGCACTTAATACAAAACACCAATAAAATACGTTATAAAAAAAAATAGTAGGTTGATTATTAGTGTGATCTTTAAGAAGGGACCTGGACATTCCGGGCCCTTGTATTGAAACGAGGCGATTACCAGCAATCGGGGCCGAAACACCAGACAGGTTCCCTAATTGAATGGTAGAATTACAAGTTATTAAAGGAACCTGATCGTTCGGTAAGACCCTGAATTTACTCCCTCTATTAACAACAGTTGGACTATTAGTGTCAGGAGGACCTGATAGTTTAACAATTACAGAAGCTGGATGAAGTTAATTCGAACATGCTTCACTATATGATTTTACTACGCAGCTGGAGGAAGTCGCATCTGCGGATAAACCGTTAGTGGTTATACCCATCTGCAAAGAGTCAGTAGTTGTCCTCCCACACAACGGAAAGTAATTGTTCAGGTTTGATTTAATTGATTTTATTAATGGGTCATAACATTGGGTTTTCAGATTAACGTTTTAAGAGGACCCGTTAAAAAAGCAGTTGGATTGTTTAGCAATTTTGGAGGTGCGAGGGTCGTTCCCTAGTGGCAAGTGAGTTAGGCCCAAGTGCTCGGGTAGTATGTAGTTCTTATTTTTAGATAGTACAGGTACCCCAGAAATGGTAGGATTAGAAATCAAAGCTTCTTGGCTTTCTTTAGTTAGTTTCTGTAGATCTATATGGTCTTCATCTATAATGTCAGCAGGGGGGGATTTTGGCATAGGCACCACAAGGCCCAGAAGAAGGAGTAGGTGGGAAAGCGGAAGCGACGCAGGGATTCCGGGAAGTTAGGAAAGAGGGAAGAATTCGGGAGAAGGGATTCCAGGGGCCCAGGGATAGCAAGTAGCACTAGAGAAGGTTCGGAGCACACGTCCGATCACAGCTAGAAGCAGCGTTGAGACGCGCAGGGCCGCGGGGGTGTGCCTTCTTTATAGAGGACGCTGCCTAGAACGTGAAGACTGGCGAGCAGCGCTCTGATCTTGTCGCCATGTTGGTAGTATTATGGAGTGTAAGGCCCAACATGTCAGGGACCAGGAGGCCCAGAAGAGGCGAGTTCGATGGTTCATGACAGAGAGCCCAAAAGAACCATCACACAATTTCACAACATCCCGAAAGTCAACTTCAATTTAGAGCCGCCCCATCCCTCCCGGCACGTAGATGCCTGCACTTCTGTCGGATTGTGTGAAGGGGAATGTTGAATATCATCAAATATCAACTGAGTCTGACAGGCAACCGACGTTGCAACCACCCCCTTCCGATCAAATTCATCATGCTTATGTTACATTTTGGAGCCACATGCCGAAACAAACCCCTCCATCAGGTTAATCTTAGCAAAAATCTCCTTCAAAGATGACTTTACCTCTAGAATTTCGCATTGTGTTGTGTCATGCTTTTTGTCCGATAGGTTCAAAATTCTAGTCAATTTAGGAAAGGAACAAATGTCAATAGGAGATGTTTCCTGTAGATGAAAATTAGTCCTCAGTGGTGTAGAAAATGTACACTCTGACGAGAGACATCAGCATTCTGTACAGGCTGTAGGGAGCCTTGTAAACCAGTCGAGCCTCCATAATGAACAGGGCTCTCTATTTGTGAGCCAAATGAGATTGATTAAAATGGATGCCAGGGGGATCAGAATAAGTACAATGATTAGACATTTTGTCATACAGGTTACCCTCAGAGCTCAAGGGCCGAGTGGTAACATGATTGAATAAACAGACCTCGTCAATCGCAGGAGGTAAAAGAGACTGTGGTGTAGGTGGCCCCAGAGACAGCTGCACACACTTTCCCAATTCAGTTAGCACAACAGGGGCCAGAATTGATACATCAGAGACAAAGGTGTTATCTACACAATTCAATAGGTCCTCCGGGTAAACATGAGTTAAGGTGCATGAGGAATCACCCATTAAAGACTGTGATTGTCCATTCATAATAGGTACATTTGATACACGAGGACTGTTCTTGATCAAGCACCCATTAGCAAAACATTCTCATCCTTACAGACCATTGTACCCACTCTATTCACCAAAAAAAGTATGCATTTTTTTTTATCAGGCTTACATATTTACTAACTTGTTGTGCAACTAGCTCAATAAACTAATTTGCAGTGACAAGTCTTGACTGAAAAACATAACAAAAATATTTACATTTTAACAGTTGCTCTGAACATCTGAAAGAAAGGTAAAAAATGCAGCATGCTTATTAAATAAAATCATATTTTATTTCAAAATTAAATTTAAATATCTCACATTTCCACAGTTGGCAATGCAAAAAATGTGAACTTCTGTATGTTGTGATCCATTGAATTCGAACCAATAATGTCTGACATTTTCAGTGACAGCAAAGAGATCTCTAATAAGGTAAATGCATAGATGGATTTAGAATCGGCCAACATCTTTAACTTATATTAACCTTTTGAGGTGAAACTTAAAACCATCCATTATTGGCAATTCTATCTTCTATGCTACACTGAGAGTAAATAATCATATTTTGTGGTCAGCTGTTTGGAAGGGAAGCATATTATATCAGGTTTAGCACACTGGCTATTTGTTGCCAACAGGGACGCACACACATCTGTAGAATCCCAAAACCACCAACTGCAGCAAGCCCTGGGAAACCAGAAAATGGATTACAAATAGAGGTTCATGCTTTGTTTGGATCTTTTTTTTAGTTAACATTTGACAACACTTACAATGTTACCTCAAAATAATATCATCAAAACACCCATCTCCCCCACAACAGAAGTGTAGTTTGTAAAACAGATGGGGTGATTTATTTTAGCTGTTCAGAAGCATTGCTACATTCTCCAGACATTTCATATAATAAACTGTCAACATGTCGTCTTCTTGCTTCACTTCTTGCTTGACACCATCTATAGAAAGAAGAATATGCCAGGTTAATCATGAGCAATATATGTGCATTTAAAGACACTGTTGTTGACAGGTGGAAATATACATTATTGTTCATGGGTAATTCTTGACAAATTCAGATGGGATCACACAATTAAGCTCTACTCCAAAGAACATTTGAACAGTTTTGATGTTTAAGAGAAACTTGCACTCTCGCCAGAAACCAGTGGACCACAAAAGTGCATCGTAGAATGGAGAGGAACAGCTATTGTGTGACAGTCTGCAGAATTCCAGAAGCGCTGACTTTTCAACATAGCACTCCCACAAGCTATGTTTCAACTTTTTCTCCCCCCACAAGCAGGGCCTCTATCATAAACTCAGACCTCCCTCCTCCTGCTCTGTGGCCAGTCAAACTAGGAACCGAGGCAACGGGGAACAGTGCATGCTATTTATACTATCACAACCTCATGTCTGGCCATTATAAGTAGTGGCACCGCACCCCATGACCTCCGTTCCACCCTTTTTCCTAGCACTAAGAAGTGCATGCAAGGAGGGCAATGAGGAATCTGTGGAAGAAACATACATCAGAAAGAACATTACTGAGAGCCAAGTAATTTGTTATTCAAATGGATTCTTTCCTGCCACGGATTCCTCATCTATGATAGACTCCCAAAGCAGTATGTAACCTGGAGGAGAGAGAAAAGCAAGGACACTACCTAAAACAGAAAACTCTGAAGGACAGCCCTACCAAAACATGCAGCCTGATCTGCAAGGGAATCCAAGTAGTAATGCTACGGAGCATGTGCAGAGATGGACTCCACTCTGCAAGGCAGAGGTGGCAGCCACTCCCCTGGTAGAATTGCTTGTTATTGTTATTTGGCATTTATATAGGTCAGTCGAGAGAGTAGGGTAGGATATAGTGCTTGGGTGCACTCAATATGTGTGCAGCCAGGTTGATTTCCACGATGGAGGCTGCATCCTAACATAAAAACAAGAAATACAAATACAAAATAGGTGCAATGGTAGTGAGAGATCAGTTGAATGTGTTCAGTCAAGTGGTTGGTCACCAAGACTGCATTCAGGTGGTGTTATGCCTGTGTAGGACGTTTATGTGTGCAGCTAGGCCTATTTCTTCGTGGGGTATAGCTGCGTTCTAACAGGATGGAGAGGTGTTCATATGAGTGCAGCTAGGCCAAAATTGATCGAGTGGTATAGTTGCGTTCTATTGTATGTTGGTGTAAAGAGGAGAGTGAGCACGTAGGCAGGACGTGAGTGTCTGAGTGGATGATTTACTCTTAGGGACCTACTGTTCCCGGTTACTTTTTGGGTCTGGATGAGCTGGTAGTGATCGTCCTCGTGTTTCGTGGTAGCAGTACTCTGCGCTAGATTTACAGTTTGGACCCGGTAATTTAAGATTTGCACGGTCAGAGGGTCATTATTTTTGGGCTCAGTACTAGGTGTCGGGGAGCTCATTTTCTTGGTCCCTGGTTGTGGTTTATGATCGGATATAGGGTCGGTCTTGGCAGGATACTGGTTATAGGTCAGGAACTATATTGCTGCAACGCAGTCCTACCGAGGCAGTGGTGCTAAAAGACAGGCTGATCAGTGGCATTGTAGAATCCGGTTGTTCTAGTGCCGTGGGTTTGTATCTTAGGTATGTAGTCGGGCAAGGTAGGGAGGGAGTGGGTTTTGATCAACATGATTGCAGTGGGCTGTTAGGCCTGTGTAGTAGAAACGGGAAGCAGAGAGTCAGCAGACCCATATCCTAGAGCTTGCAGGACACTGAGGCTGCCAACTGTGGCCTCGCAGTTCCTAATTCCGCCATGATGTCCTATTGGTCGGTTTCTGAGGTCTCTTCCCTCTGTATCCCTAGGAACAGTTGTTGGCCGGCTGTAGTTACTATCCAGTTTAATGTCATTGAAACACATGATTTAAGAAATGTGGATGAGTTTTGGCAGCCTTAGACGGTCCTAATCCAATTTAATGTCATTGAAACTCAAGGTTCTAGAAATGTGCATTAGTTTCGGCTGCCGTAGACGGTCCTAATCGTGGTTTACGGAAAGACATTTTTAGAGCTTTACGGAAGGCCATGTAGTCTCGGGTGTGTCGAATGTGAGGAGGGAGTGAGTTCCACAGGGTTGTAGCCAGGGTTGCGTAGGCAGAGCCTCCAATCCTGGTTGAATTGGAGGCTGGAATCACAAGTAAGAGGGCAGTGCTTGACCGGAGGGTGCGTGATGGGTGGTAGGGTGTGATCTTCTCTTGTAGGTATGCTGGGCCGTTCTTGTGCACTGCTCAGTGGGTAATGCATAGGATTTTGAAAGTGGCCCTTTGTCCAACAGAGAGGCAGTGAAGGGCACGGAGAGCAGGGGAGATGTGATCCCTGTGTCCTAGTGCAAGAAGGAGTCTGGCGGCAGCGTTTTTAGCTCTTTGGAGTTTGTTAAATTGGTATGCCGGTGTACCCAGATATAGAGAGTTGGAATAGTCCAGTCTCGACATAACAGTAGACATAATAGCAGCAAGTCTGTTGGGGTAGGTGAGGTAAGGTAAAATGTGTCTTAGGAGCTTGAGGGGGTAGTGACAGGATTTTGATACATTATTTATCTGATGGGAGAGGGTTAAACCCAAGTCCATAGTGCAGCCAAGGTTGTTGACTATTTCAGAAGTAGGAAGAGGGGGGTGCCAAGGGAAGGGGCACAGGGCAGTGGTTGCAGGAGAAGGGTAGTGTTCCTGCACACCATGATTTCAGTTTTGTCTGGGTTTAGAAGGAGGAGGTTTCTTGTCATCCATTGGTCAATGTCACTGAGACAAGCTTCAAGGTTGTAGGTTGATGCTTGTTTTGGGAATTCTCAGGACAATTTGGGTATCGTCAGCATAGTTGTAGCAGAGGTTGTGCACGTGGATGAACCCTGGTAGAGTGGTCAGATAGAGGTTTAAAAGGAGAGCCGAGAGACAGGCGCCTTGTGGTACTCCAGTCTTGACGGTGCAAGCGGTTGAGAGAAAAGGGGAGAGAAAAGTGATTTATTTCCTGTTGTTGAGGAATGAGGCAATCCAATTGAGTGCCGAGCCTCAGATTCCTCGGGAGTGGAGTCGCTCAAGGAGGATAGAGTGGTTAATGGTGTCAAAGGCAGCTGAAAAATCAAGGAGAACCAGTGCTGCACAGCCCTCCGAGTCTGCTGAGACCTTGAGATCATCCCAGATAAGTGAAAATATTGGTGAATGAATATGGCATACAATTACTCACCATAACGGTTTCTGATGCTTGCATCTGTATAGATTCACATGCTGTGTATAGGCTGACATCTAGTGGTGGCTGCAGAGCATTGTTCATTACATTTTTGAAGTACGAAAAGGGACGGGTTTGTAATTCTATCCCTAGTGCAATGTCCACTGTACCCATGATCCTCACGCGTCAAATGTCCCTCAGATTGTTTGACAAGAAGGGGTGAAGGTAGAGAGCATGAGGTTTAAAACAAAATCTATGTTTTTCTCAAGAACTTTCAGCTCCAAGAGGGGAGGAAGCATGTGTATCTAAGCAGACACAAACATCAGAAGTACGATTATGATGAGTAATGTATGCCTTTTGAGGCTCGTGGATCTGCTTAGTATAGATTAGCGAGCTGTACTTGTAGAAGCAAGTGGGTTGTTTGAAGGTAGTGCAGCAAAGAGATGTTTTAACACTGCTTGTCCCACCTGTGTATAACCCTTGGAATGTGTGTCTCAACAGTAATGCTGGGTGAAAGTGTGTACCGAACTCGAAGTGGCAACTTTGCAAATGGCATACAAGGCACATTTGCCATGAAGGCTAGAGTTGCCCCTGTGCCTCAAGGAGTGTGATCTAGGCTTCTCTTAGCAAGAGAATAGCAAAGTTGGATGCAGTTGACAATCCATTTAGAAATGGATGCCTTAGAGATAGGATCCCTTTCTCTTCCTGTGGATAGACAGAATAAAAACATTTTTTCTGATAGGTTCAGTCTTTTGAAGGTAGAACATGACGGCTCTAGTATGCAAAAGCTCTTTTCTGCTGTTGGCTGGATTTTGGAAAAATGCAGGAAGTTCTATTGCCTGGTTTACATGAAATTTAGATATACATTATGGTGAAATTCGGGGATGAGTGTGTAGCACTACTTTATCTTTGTGGATAATCAAAAAGGGGTCTTGTACCGAGAGCTTACAGGTCACGGACCCTTCTGATGGAACTGATAGCTATAAGAAGAGCTGTTTTATATGTTGGATGTTTAAGGCTGGCTTTGTGCATAGGCTCGAATCGGGGCACCCATGAGCCTCCGGAGTAAGATATTGAGGTCCCAGTCAGGAGTAGGATTGGCAACTGGAGGGTATAATATATATATATTTTTTCACACCATCCAATGACGGCCTCAACTACTGCCACTTTTCGCCACAAAATGTTGCTTTGAGATGTGGTGTAAGCTGAGAGGCGCCAGGTGTACCATCAGTGAGTTGAAAACGAATCCTGAGTCTAACATAGAATATAGTGCACTATATCCGACGGTGAACACTCAATTGGATTTCGGGAATGTGTATTGCACCACACCACAAAACACTGTTAAAATAGCAATGTCGTGTTAGGTTTACGTGCCTCTTTCAGGATTTCCATGCACCTTTGGTATAAATTAAAGTGACCAAATTCTATGACCTCAGGAGCCAGGCTGCTAAATTCAATGTCTGAGGTTACGGGTGGAGTGTTGTTCCTTGATCCTGCATCAGATTGTCCGGACAGGGTAGTTTCATGGGAGGACACAGGGACATCATTTGCAAGTGGGCAAACCAGGTTTGTCGTCCTGACATAGGAGCTAAGTGTTACTTGTTCCTGGTGTACCTTGTGGATCATCTTGTTGAGGAGAGGTTTTTGGGAAGGGGGAGTCAAACTTCCCTGACCTCATTAGTAGTGCGTTCCTGTTGGAACCTTTGGGGGAAACCTGGATGCACAATCTAGGCATTGTGCTACTTAGTTGTCAGTCGTGTTCTGAGGCCGGCATTGCACTTTTGCTTAGCACGTCTGCCAGTGAATTGAGTTCCCGGGAACATGTGCTAGTAGAAACATGTGTATTAGTGCCCCCACAGCCAAATGCTCTGGGCTAGTTTGGACAGCCCTGGAGAATGTACCGTTGTCCCCCTCTCCCCAGCTTGTTTATATAAAACATGGCTGTGGTACTGTCTGTTAAGATTAGGACTGCCTTGTGAGATGCAGAAAGCCATCACTCTTAGCAGGCCCATCAGGTACATCCTCATTTACACCCTCAGCCAGGTACATCCTGACCAGCCATATTGTAGCATTCTAAGATGCAGAGAAAGATTCATCTGGATAGGGTCTGTTTGGTCACAGCCCCGTCAGCACAAGCACCAGTGTAACCAACAAAAAGCTGGTCATCCTTCCTAGCCTCACTAGTACAAGAGATGTCGAACTTAAGGGCCCATACCAGGTTCAATCAATGAAATCGTTCCTCTGCCTTGGAAGGGTGTGACAGAGGGAAGAAGACAGGAAGATGGATCTTCTGAAAGCGATGGAAATCTGAGACCATCTTTGGCAGAAAGGAGGGTCTCGCTCAAAGTCACCTTCCGTTTGGAAAAA
This sequence comes from Ambystoma mexicanum, assembly GCF_040938575.1. NCBI lineage: Eukaryota > Metazoa > Chordata > Amphibia > Caudata > Ambystomatidae > Ambystoma > Ambystoma mexicanum. The sequence continues at coordinate 278,381,473 of NC_090933.1, read as the reverse complement.
AACAAAATAAAGAGGTAAAACAGACACACTCTGGAGCTCACTCGCCTGTCTCGCAGAAGTATTGATAACCAGGAAAATCACCTTAAAGGTGAGCAATTTAATGGAACAGGAATGAAGGGGCTCAAACAGAGCGTCCATCAGAAATGTTAAAACTAAATTCAAATCCCACGTCGGAACCACAAACTGGCGGGTAGGAAACTGGTTACACAAACCCTGCAAGAACGGCATAACAGTGGGATTGTGAAACACTAGCCCTGTTCTGGGTACCTCTTGAATACGGAAATAGCTGCAAGGTAACCCTTTACAAGTGTCAATCTACAGGCACGCTTGGGCGAAGGAAAGCAGAAAATCCAAAACAGGACAGGATAAAGGATCCAGGTCCCTCACCCGGGTCCAAAACGAAAATGTAAGCCACCTGCTGGCATAAATGGATTTCGTAGTGGGCCTCCAAGCTGCAAGGTGCACAACAACGACGTTGTCCGACAATTCCCATCCTTGTATCTCAGCCCTTCATTAGCCAAGCATGAAGGTTAAGGCTGCCGGGTGGAGGACATGCTCCTCTGACTGGGAGAGCAAGTCAACTCCCCTCGGAAGGTGCCGGGAGGGTAGATGGACATGCCCAGCAACTCTGGATATCACGTTCTCCGGCCCAGTCCAGTGTGATCAGGATCAGCATGGTTGCAAACAGACATAGGGCCTCATCACGAGTTTGGCTGTAACCCTTAAATCTGGTGGTAGCACCGTTACCGCCGGATTTAAGGATCCACCAAATCAGCGCTTCAGCGGATTTCCCCCCAGCTCTGAGCTGGGGGGAAATCCGCCGAACATTCGCGCTCATACCACCGGCGGGAATTCTGCCGGCGGTATGAGCGCGAAATTTCCCCATTGAGCCCAATGGGGAATTCCCAAATGGGCTCAATGGGGAATTCCCGAATGGGCTCAATGGGGAATGGGGAATTCCAAATCCTCCAAACCCATGATCCGGCGCTAATACCACCGGTGGGTTCGGTGGTAGGGCAGATAGCGCCAGCGCTATTAGTGCCGGCGCTACCGCCCAACTCGTGATGAGGCCCATAGTCTCATGAGGACCAGCGGGATAACAGGGATCAGCGGGAATGCATAAAGGAGGTTGATAGTCCACTCAACTACAATGCGCCCCCCCCCGTTCCTAAAGCTGGCGGACGAGGAAGTTCCCTGGAGCAGAACAATTCGCACTTCCTGTTGACACTGGAAGTGAAGAGGTCCACTTTAGGAGCCCCCCAAAGAGAGATCTCTAGAACTTCCTGACAGAGCTCCCACTCGTGGGAGGCCGAGGTCTGTCTGCTCAAGGCATCCGCTGTGACATTCTCCCGTCCAGCCTGATGAGCCCTAGTCAGGGAGACGCTTTTCTTCAGAGCTCAGCCCCACTGCTTCTGTGCACAGAGGCAAGGACCCCCACTACTCCACCTCACTTGTTGACGTAGTGTATGGCCACTGTGATGTCAGTCACGATCAATACAGTCTTGCGCTTCACAGAGGGGAGGAAGGCTACCAGTGTCAGACTGATCACCCTCAACTCCAGCAAGCTGATGTGTTCTCGAGACTCCAGATCTGACAGGAGAGAGCCTCAGCCAGTCAGGGATGCATTTGTGATCACCTGGGGCCAAGGATGACAAAAGAACGCGCCTTTCAGCAAATTGTTTTGCCCGGCCCACCATGCTAGGTTCTGATGCAACCAACTCGAGATCTCCAAGAGGTCCGACATGTGGCCCTGGAACTGTGACTATTGGCAACGAAGAAGCCACTAAAGCGATCTCATATGCAGCATCACCTCCGGCACCACTATGATGCAAGAGGCCCAGAAGTCACAGGAAGGCCGAGGATCAGATTTGTGCCTGCATTTGAAGGACATTTTTCTTTTTTACTTTATTAATTGATTCATGTATCAGACCATTCAATATTACAACAATACAGAGGAAAAGCAAAACATATTCACCAGGAGAGGTGCCCCAATAGGAACAGCAAGGAATTCCATTGACTATCGTAGAGCGGACTGGTTCACTCTCGGCCCGATGGCGCCGTCGTCACTGTTCTGTTTATCAGACCACCTAGCCAGTTACATGCATCGCAAACACAGTCTCTACCGGCACCAGCTCAAGAGCGCTGTGTCAGAGGTAGGTCATGAAGGGGCCCCAAATGTTCTTGGGTATGTTCCGCTGACCGCATATAGACCCATATTCTTTGTCTGTGTCATTAAGCCAGACCAAGTCCTCAAGCCAAGACCGCATAGCTGGGGGAGTTCAGCTGGTCCATCGCAGGAGAATACATGTCTGTGCAGCTATCATACATGTTGTCTGTTTCCAACAGTGTTACAGTGGTCCCAAGAGCCATCCAAACATGCAACACAACAATTCACAGGGTACTTCTCGACCCAAGATACATGAGACCGCTTCCACCACCCCCCACCCAAAATTCCCGCAGCCTAGGGGACAACCACAGCATGTGAATAAAATCTGCGGATTCAGCATTGCATCTTGGGCATCTATCTGTCTTCATACAGTTAAACGAATGAAGACGAGCTGGAGCAAGGTATGCCTTATGTAGGGTCTTAAACTGAATCATCTGTAGCCTTGTGTTGAACGCCCCGCTATGTGTTTGCTTGCAGAGCATCGCCCACTGTTTATCTGTGAATGGGGCGCCAACATTTCTTCCCAACCTGGCCTACACTTCAGGACCCTGCAGGGAAAGTCTCGTTGAATAAGCCCATACAGCGTGTAGACCACCCACCTTATTAGACCTCATTAGATATTGCAATAATGCAAGCTTGGGGTGCATGTCAGGAAAAGCTGGGGACCACTCTCTAAAACTGGCCCAGATTCTAAAATACTGCAGCCTACGGCAGAACCCTTCACCCATTCTAGCAGTGAACTGTTCCAGAGAGACAAACACCCCATCAGGGTATAAATCGGCCATGTGTTCTATCCCTGCGTCCCTCCATTCCTGAACCAAGGCGTCATCACATGTCAGTGGTAGACACTCAACATTCCATAACCGAATGCCCGGTTAAAGGGGATACCAACCCGTAACCCCCTCAGAATCCTATTCCATGCATACACTGTGCACGCCACTGAGTCCAATTTACAGCTATCCGAGACTCTCCTTGACACCTGACCCCTTCTAGTGTGAAAGGTCGCACTGAGCACTATATGTATGTGGGGGTAGGAGAGGGCCCCCGGAATCCAATATGACGCGAAATGCATCTGTGCGGCCAAAATGTATAACTCCTGTCCAGTGCACCGACCCCACCACAGTCCGAGGGGAGAACCAGAGTGTCCCAACTGATCCGAGAGGTCAGAGAGGTCAGAGGAAACCATGCCAGCTTGATCAATAGGGCCTTGAGCTCAGCGAAGAAACTCACCCGCGGCCACACAGGAACGTTTTGGAAAATGTAAAACAGCTTGGTAACCACTATCATTTTAGCGACTGCGATTCAGCCCAGTGGTGATAGAGGGAGCCTGCACCAACGCTCTACTCTCATCCTCAAAGTATGGAAGTTCCTTAGGTGGTTATCAGAGATCGTGCATTCCGGCTTACCCGAACCCCCAAATACGTCACCGAAATCTGTTCCCATCTATACCCACCAATATCAAGGGGCTTAACAGTAGAATCATTCAGTGGGACTGGAATCGACTTCGACCAGTTTACTTGAAGCCCTGAATATCGGCCAAATTTCGCCACCTCCTGTGACAACGGCTGCAGGTTAACTGCCGGGTCCTTAATATACAAAATTGTGTCATCCGCATACAGGAACACCAATTACCTGGCACCACCCATCGCCAGACCCCTTGTAAGGTGGAACCTCTGCAGTCAGGCCACCAGCGGCTCAATCGCGATAGCAAAAAGCAGTGGTTACAATCAGCATGGCAGTCTGGTCCCGCAGACCAGGTGAAAGGGCCTGGACCGCTTACCACCCTGCCCAATTTGAGCATTCGCCCCCACTTATAGCAGACGCACCACCTTCAAATTGTATTCCGGGGTGCCCACCTGATGCAAAACCTCAAATAAATAACTCCACTCATCTGAGTCGAATGCTTTCTCCATGTCCAGCAGTGCTGCCATTGCTTGTACCTTAGGGACGATCTGGTCTAGTACAGCAAAAAGCATGCGAAAGTTTAACAAAGTCGACATCCCAGGAATAAAACCAGACTGGTCTGTACGGATAAGAGTCGACACAAACGGGAGCAGCCGGTCCGCCAACACTTTGGCAAAGATCTTGGTGTCAAGATTCAGTAAAGAAACTGGACGGTTACTAGGCACAATCCTGGGGGTCTTTCTCAGGTTGTAGGATCAAAGTCACGACTGACTCACACAGACAGCAGGTATTTAACTACCTCTGGACCCAGTTCTTTATAAAATGTTGCCATTATACCATCTATGCCCAGCGCCTTACCAGTGGCCAATGCTCGTATCGCTGCTAAAATGTCTTGTTGCGTAAGTGGTTTAGCCAGCACGGCAACCGCCTCCTGCGCTAACATAGTGAGGGATGCTTCCTCCGCGAACCCCACTAGTTCTTTCACAGCAAAGGTTCCTCTGGACACATAATTGTTCGTAATATGCATGAAAGGCTCCCAAGATGGCGTCGGATTCTATCACCACACAGCCACCCGCAGTGCATACAGCTGCAATATCTGTGGCGCACCCTTCCCGGCGAAGCATTGCCGGGAAAAGTCGACCAGGGCTGTCCTCCTCCCCGTATCACTGGGCCATTGCAGGCCGCACTAGGTATTTGACCTCATGATCCGCCAAATTATTGAATCGGTCTAATGCTTTGCACAACCTGACACTAGAGTCTGCATCCCCTCCGTCCCCAGCTCTGCTCTCATAGACCTTGATTACTGATTCTGCTTTGGTCAATTGTCTCTGTATCAACTTCAGAAACCCCATTTCCAAGGACATTCACCCTCCACGCAGGGCTACCTTAAAAGCTTCCCACGTGGAGCCCATTGTTGACAGTGATCCCAGGTTTTGCTGAAAATACAACTTAACAAGGCTAAGCACTTAACTCCGGAACACTATGTCAGATAGGACCGAGGCCTTAAACCTCCAAAAGAGACTAGGGGCGCCTTCACTGCCCACATCAATCGTCCAGAGAAGAGGTGAGTGGTCTGACAGTGTTCTCAGGAGAAGGGACAATTCAGTCATCATGCGCACCAAGAGCGGGCTGACCAAAATGTAGTCCAAGCGCAAGGAAGTACTATGGACCGACGAGTGGAATGAATACTCTCTACCCTCAGTGTGTAGCTCCCGCCAGACATCCACCAACTCCAACTCAAACATGCACCCCCATGCCATTTCAACAGCCTGCGAAAGAGGATGTTCCCCTCCGTGCCGGTATCCAAGGCGCTCGCCAGCAATGGGAATTGGGACTGCGGGGAGGCGGCTCTCTTGTCACCAGTGGTGCACTCCAGTGTAGAGGGGGTCCATAATGTCAAGAACAGCTCCACCAAGAAGCCAACCAAAGTCAGGGGTTGCCAGTAGCTCACGCCACTCAGCAGGAGGGGGGCGCCAAGCCGCAGCTATCCCAGGAAGTCTTCCTCCACCTCCAGCAAATGGCTCCACCTGCTCCTTGGCGAGGGAACCCCCATTGATCCCACATCTCCCGCTTCTCCAGGCAGTAGCGAAGCAGTGAAAAACCAGGCCCATGTTTGGAGATGCAGCAGTGAGAGGCCCGGGCCGTCAGCTGCCTCCCGAGTGCGCCACCAGACCTGTGGCTTGCGCTCCTCCTCCGTCATCTCTGGGCAGCCCGCCCCAGCTGTGAGGTGCGATCCACGTCAGTGATTCAACAGTATATGGTTCCCCCGGCTATTGCCAGCACCTCAGGTGCAGCCTCTCCCAGCCTTGCAGCGTCGGTCCTCACCACTACTCTCCTCCGGGTGCCACCACCAGTTCTCTCCGGTCTGAGATCGCACAGCCACAGGGGCACACTTACGCCTCCCCCACAGTCCTCACTTGCTCAGCTGGCTCCCAGTGCATCCCGGTTTGTGCCCCGCTGCTGGGATTTGCAGCACATGCGGCAGGTGCGGTGGTCGGCCTCCCAATATTAGCAGATGACTTGAGGTGCGCAAGAGGAAGCAGCCATCTTGTCGCGAGCTCGCAAGAACCCGCCGGTTAAAGGACATTGACCTTCTGGAAAATGTTTGCTACTTGATCCTCGGGCGGGAAAGCCCTGCCCAGGAAAGTGTCCAAGACTGCCCTGATAAATCGAAGAGACTGGGACGGCAGAACCTGAGACTTTTTGAAGTTTAGGGAAAAGCCCAAAGTGTGCAAGAGAGTGCATGAACGGAGATGATGCTCTGACACTAGCTCTGGTGAGCAAGCTTGGACAAGCCAGTCGTCCAGGCAAGGAAAGACATGGATGCCCTCCTTCCTGAGTTGAGCCGTTACCACTTCTGCTACCACTGCCACCAGTTTGGAGAAAACACTGGGTGCTGACAGAATGGCAGGACCCTGAATTGGTAATGTTGGCTGACAACGAACCTCTGGTACTTCCTGTGCTTCAGATGAATCAGCACATCTTGGCGTCCTATAGTTCCAGGGAAATCAATCAGTCCATGCAGGATCTGAGCTACGGTGACCATCTTCAACGTGCCCTTGTGAAGGAACAAGTTAAGCAGCCGCAGGTCCACAAAGTAGGTGGCGTACCACCACTACCCTTGTTCTGAATGCGGAACCAGCACAATTGCATATTTTGCCATAAGCTGATGGACCTCCTCCAGAAGGATGGTGTTTGGAGAAAGAGGGGTGGCCAGTGGGCCATGGTCTCAGGGGTATTACCTTCCTTTTCTCCAACACCCACGTTTGATCACCTGTTGGGCCCAAGCATCGGGCGTGGTCTCTGACCACTCTCTGCTGAACAAGGATAGCCTCCCCCACCAGAGACTCATGTTGGAACCAGTAACTGAGGTTTGGTGCCCTGTGGAGCCAAGGGACGGGAGCTATACCAACACACTCTCCCTCTGCCTCTTGGGAAATGTTAGGAAAGATTCTCTTTACTGCACCTTTCCTTCCATCTTTAGGAACCCCAAAACTTTTTGCTTTTATTTTTGATCCTGACCTGTACTTTTTACAGTACAGTGAAACTTCACTATACTGCAGCCTTAAGCTTCACTGTACTGGCCTTTGCTCATATGTTATGGGGAAACTGATATGTCCTTCAGACTATCAGTACTGGGAAACAGTGTTTCCGTTAGTCTTGAGACTATGTTGCTACTAGTGGTTACTTTTGTATCACTTGTGGTAACTTTGTATTATTGCACAATGCAGCTTACACTGCAGTGCAATGGGGTGCATTTTTGTTTTGCCCTAGACTAACACACAAAGGATTTTTGGTTACTCTAGATGTGCTTAAAAGATGGGCTGGTGGCAGCAGTGACTTTTTCCCACTTTTGGGTGAAATTCGTTTTAGCTTTACTGTGTTTGGCGACTAACCGTGGCTACTCGTCAAACATGGCCGTGCCACAAGATTTTCACCTGTACTTTTTGCCATCTGGTTGTTTAGCCTTCTTCCTGGCCTCAGAGTCCAGGAAGATCCTTATGAGGACTTGCAGTGCCCAGGAAAGCAGCAGCTTTTGGCGGGCTACTGGAGGGCTTTTTTGTGTTTGCAGGCAGGATGTGGGCTGGGTCAGTCTGACCCTAATCCACATCTTGGTTTCTGTGTGTCTGAGTGGTATGCATGAGTGTTCCCGCCAGTGGTCCTTAGTGGACCACTGTGGGGTGTGTGTGTGGGATAGTTCTGCTATTGGCTAGTGGTAGTTTCAGCTCTTACCTGGCTTTTAGGATAAGGGGAAGACCCCTGCATGCATTCTTCAGAGATCCTGGAAGAAACCTGAAGGAGCCAAGTATCCTGTCCAGCTGAGAGACCCGCAGGTAACATGAAACCTGAATGAAGGAGGCCTGGCAACCAACTTCTGCTGCAGATCTGGTGGAGCCCTGTCGGCCTCGTGATCTTTAGTAGCCCTGCAAAGGTGCTACAACCCTTGGAGTGGAGGGACCATCCATTCCCGAGTCTGCTCAGTGTCCAGCACAAAAACTGGCTTCGGAAGTGCCCGGGAATCGTCTTGTGGCTCATCAGCTTTGTTTTTGGGCTACCGTGCTAACTTCGTCGCCGTTCCGAGTTTCCGCTTGAAACTTGGCACACCCTCTGCTGCTACTGCATTGACACCCTCTGGGAAATTACAGCGCCCTAGCACAAAGGGGACCTGAGAAAGACCGGAAAGTCAGACCGCGGCTACTGAGTCCTGTTGCATCGTTGTGCGCGGCGTGCACCGTCCCAAAACCTACTTTTCTGACACGAGTCCAGTCCCTACAGGGGTGCTGCATCGTTCGATTTTGCATTTCTTCACCTTGAGTCCTTGCACCAGCAAAAGATCCCAACCAGAGAGAAGCTCGAGCCTGCAGCCCCTCAAAATCGAGGACCGCAGATTTCGGCAGGAAAAGCAAACCAGGACACCCTTCCTTTGTTCTAGAAAGACTGGGGAAGATTCGGAGTAAGGGGGGCAAGTTACTGAGCTTTTAACATACCCCTATACTCCCATTATAGGTCAATGGGTTTATAATAATCCTATTTCTAACATTATTGGCTTTGTCATTACTTGCCTTGGCACAACGTCTTACTGTTGGGGATAATTTGGGGCACTTGTCTACATTGAATCCTAGAACCCTTCACTGGACCCCAGAGACCTTAGCTGCATTTTTTCTAGCATCCTACGTTCTGTGGGACTGTATCCTGAACAATAGGGCACAAGGCCCCAGACAATTTACGACTGTACAATTTTAGCTAGGGACCCTCTCTGTGGACCTTTTGGTGTATAATACTTACCTATCCATTCCTTTGCCGGAGTATTTGATTTGTATTGTGCATTCTAACCTGGTGAATGTATATATGTATTTAAAACAAAGGGGGGGGGTCTGGGAATCTCTCTACCAGCACGAACACAGCCCAATGACCTGTTCTTGGGTGAATAACCCCTGGGAGAGATTCTACCAATTCTTTAGCTCACTGTCCCTTTCACAGAGAAGAAATGTCCCTACATATCAGCCTTTGTCCTGCCCAGGGGCAGTCCAGCGCCAAAACGCTAAGCAATTCTCCTCTGAACAAGAGTACCAACAATAACCCCATACACGTGTTTCAGCCTTTTGGGCATCATCAGTGAGGTGAAACTGTCGCCTCTCTAAGAACAGTGAGCAAGGGGTCCACGTCTGGATCGCCTCTACCAAGTCTTTAGCTCACGGTATGTTTTGCATACCAAGTAACTTTGGGTCTCACCCTAAGTTATCAGGGGAATCCAGACGTGGACCCCTTGCTCACTGTTCTTAGAGGGGCGCAGCTTCACCTCACTGAGGATGCCCAACAATATTGAAACACGTGTATGGGGTTGCTGTGGTACTCTTGTTCAGAGGAGAATTGCCTAGCATTTCAGTGCTGGACTTGGCCTGGGCAGGACAGGACAAAGACTGATGTGTGGGGAAATGTCTTCTCTGTGAAAAGAACAGTGAGCTAAAGACTTGGTTGAGACTCTCCCAGTGGCCATCCACCCAAGAACAAGTCAATGGGTTGTGTTTGTGCTGGTAGAGAGTTTCCCAGACACCCCTCTGTTTTATATATGTATTTATTTTGATGGTTTGGCTGATAAGTCACCTGCTTGTATTCATTTCCGTACAGTGTGTTTTGGCCATAATTAAATAACTGTATTTTTATACATCCTGTCTAAGTGCAATTTGCGACTCCCATTGTGTGACCTCATTGTGGACCCTTTACACTGTCACCCCTCTGAGGAACTTAGCCTAGACCGCCTGTCACTGCTACCTAAACTGGTTTGGCTACAGCTTCCCAGAGTTGTCCCTGTCACAATATAGGTTTGCCTTCTATACATCTGTCCACCAGGACAGTGTATAGAAAATCAGTCCCAACAGGAAGCGCCTGTCTTGGCCCCTTTCTGGGGAAGGTTGTCCATGGCCCCTCTGGAAAACATCGGAAAGGGGCCAAAACGCCTGCCCGTGACGAGGATTGTGTGGTGGTCTGCTGGACTACGAGTAAAAGGACTTGGCCGTTGCCTTAGATGACTGGACTTTCTGGAGGACATTGTCAGCCTTAGCTCCAAACAAGTTTTGGCCATCAAAAGGCATATCCAGCAGCTTTGTCTGGATGTTGGACGCAAACCTGGATGTTCGCAGCCATGAATGGCACCTGATCACAATGCTGTTGCCATGGACCTGCCCACGCAGTCTGCCGTGTCTAAGCCAGATTGCAGCATCTGCCTTGTCGCCTTCTTACCATCTGAGACCAGAGACATCTCTCGCCTCACCCTCTGGGACGTGCTCTGCTGCACCGGCTACAGTCGGCCAGAGGCCAAAGGAGAACTTTGCTATGGCACAAGATGCATTAACTGTATGCAACGCTAGACTGCCTGACGCAAACACTTTCTTACGTCCAACATCGTTTTCCCTGTCCGGTGGAAGGACAGAAAGGTAGATGTTTTTGGGTTTGCATAGTGGCCTGTACCACCAGGCTTTCAGGTAATGCGTGGGCAAAGAGGAAGGGCGAAGAAGAAGGCCAGGTCCGAAGGAGCAGGACAGTGTTTCCTCACCAGTTCCCTTGTCCACTGGGGCACAGAGGCAGGCTTCTCCCAAACTTACAAAACTGAGGCCTCCACTGCCACATTGAAGAGCAGCAGAGGCTCTTTCTTCTGAGCATCGTCCGGAATGTCACAGAGTTCATATTGCACGCTGGACCTGGATGGTGCTAAGAGACACAGGGTATTGGCCACCTTTTCCATCTGGCACTGAAAAGCGGCCGGAGGCCTGCCTGGTGTTTGTGCTGGCATAATGACCAACTCCGGATTAAGAGTCCAGACCGCTGATTTCTTGCAGGTCAGCTGTCAGGTTCAGTATGCCGTCATTCCCATAAAAGTGCTTGGGGAAGTCCCCATCTTCCCTAGAACCAATAGGTTCCAGTCGCCATCCTTGCCATACATTTCATAAATTTTTTATATCAAAGCTTCTCTGGGAAGCGAAATGTATCCCTACGAAGCCATAGAGTGTACAACGCTGATAGGCGCCATCAAAGATGACGCCCCTGCCAGCACCGATAGGACCCGCTCTCCAAGTGGATCAGGCCCAGGAAAGGCATGTGAAGAAGTTAAAGAGTGTAAAGCGTGTACTATGAAGGAAGTGCAATGGGATAGGCATGCAGTAGAAGCACCAGAAAGTAAAAGGAAAGTAAAAGGAAAGTAAAAGGGTGCACAGTGAAACAAGTGCAAGTGTGCACAGTAAAACGAAAGGAGCAGAAAGGGGGAGGTGCAAGTGTGCACGGGCAAGAAGCCAAGGAAATGAGAAGGGGTGCAGGACACACCTGAAGGTGAAAGTTTTAAAAGAAGATTAAGAAATACAGAGAGGTGTTGCAGATCAGAGTGGTCACGCCAAGGAGGAGCAAAGAACCAGTGGGTTTCAAAAGTCTCTGACTATACCCCACAAGTGAAGTGTGTATGAAAGAACTGTGTTAAAAAGGAAAGGTACACCCAGACAAGTTGAACTGGTGTTTGAAACTGAAAGGTGCCTGAGCTTGGGGAAGGGAACCCTGAGAGGCCTAACAAAGAAATCAAAGTGCATTTTGACGAAACTGAATTTGTATTGGAAGCTGAAAGGTGCCTGAGAATGGAGAAGGGAACCCCAAGAAGCCCAACCAAGTTGGAGACTTATTGTTTTTGTAGTATTGAAAGGATTGAAGCTCAGAGAAAGAAACCCTAAGAAGTTTCACAAAGAACTGTTATAACTTTTGTGGTGTTTTGAACTTGGACAAGTTGAAAGCGGCCTGAGTTTAAGGAAGGGTATGTTAGGGAGAATTCTCTGTTTAAGCTGAATTTCCTAACCTAGTGAGTCCCCCAGCAGCTTTGCTGGATTTTGGGGGTTTATTTTTTTTTTCTCCTGCCAAGAGTGAGACTCTTTTACCCTCACTCTTGGGCATGATTTGAGTGTGTTTCTTTGAGTCTAGATGTGTTTAATGGGCTATGGGGTCTTTTACTCCATAGGGCTTCATGTGTTTTTGTGATGTGTGTTACACAGCACCCTCAGTGCAGTGACACAGGGGTGTCATAGTGACCCCCCAGTATAGACTCCATACCCTGGGACTGACTACTGTCTCCCAGGGCATGTAAAGTCACCATTGACTTTACTAGTCTTAAATTCTGAACAGAACCAGTACAAACCATATTGTGGACGTTCTGGTTGGGGCAATTCAATTGCCCCGGGTTCTGTTAGTCTAGGGGGCAAGTTTTCTCCACAGAAGCCCTCCAAAGTGGTGCCACTCTGTCTGGGGTACTTAGGAGGGGTGGAGGGAAATTTAGGCACACTGGACTGAGTTTCCTAGGCAACTCAAGCCGCACTCCATCCTGATTGGCCCAAGTGGTGAGCCGGCCGGCTCACCACTTAGCATGTTTGAGTGACAGCTAGGCTGAGTGAATGGGGGTTTGCTGCATAAAAGCAGGGCTTTGGGGACTGGAACTTCAGAAGTCGCCACTGGACCTAAGAATCCGACGAGGGAGAAGCTGAGCCGACCTGCCACGACACCACCACCGGTGTAGCCCTGCTGGACTGCCTCACCACTTTTCCCAACGACAGAGGAGATCTCCCGCCGGAGAGTCTTCTTCCTTTGACTGGTGGGGATAACCAGTTTCATCGTCTTTTTGCCTTCCCGACGTACCTTGTGGCCGCCTTGCTTGTGCCAAGCACCCCGGCAACCGGGATACCACGTTTTACCACGACCGCGAAACAAAGGTACCACCTTTAACCGGAAAACTCTGCGGCTGGTTTCTTCCCTGGTAGTGCAACGACCTTCCTCTTTCCTCCAAGTCGGGATCTTCTCTTCCCCTGGACGACGACGCAACTTGCACTCACTACCAGGAACAACTGCCACCGCTGGAGGATCCTTCCCACTTAAGGTACTGTGTCCCTTGCTACCGACTGTACGGGGTACATTTAGCCCCCGGCTTTCGAACCTGGGTTAGTCTGGGACACCCTGGCTAAACTTTCTTAAAGCCACTCTAAACTCTTTTTGAACCCTCTGCAAGACTTTCTAAGCCTAGTGTAACTGTGTGATCTTGGGTGCATTTGTGCTCTGCTCTCTCTAAGAGTGGGCCCAGCCTTTGGACTTTGGCTCACCAGTGACTTTTGCTCTTCTGCCTTGCTAACAGTGTTCCTAAATCGTAGAGTGGTGTACCTTTCCATATTATGTCCCCCCCCCCTTTCTCACAAACTTATCAGAGTGCAATCTAGTTAAGCGCTCACCTCTTATGAAAATAAGTGGCGTCTTACTGGGATTTATCTGATAGGAAACAAAGGGGTATGTATATGACAATAATAACTGTGTTTAGAATATTTTACAATAAGAGTGCTGGAGTGTTTCAAACTGTGTGTTTTTAAATAAATAATTATATACTTTGATACCAAAGCTCTGGTCAGTGTTTGCTTGTAATATTGTGTCTGAGTGCCTATTGTGTATACTTTGCATACTGTCTAACTCTTCTTGAGGGAAGTCTGACTGCTCAGCCACAGCTACCAGGTAAATCTGGGTGGTACAGACTGCTACCAAGTGGGTTTACTGCCAACACCTGTAGTCTTAAATCTTTTGCAGTGGTCCCTAAGGGAACTGCACAGGTTTCTGCCTAACAGGGTATCCGGAGGAGCTTAAAGAAAGGAACTTGAACAAGTTGAAGATTGCAGAAAGGAACCCTGAGGAACCCAAAGACACTGAAGGTATTTGAAATCAATGCAATGGCTCTGTGGAGAAAGTCTTACTAACAGCCCATTTTGATTGAACTAATTTTTGTGACATTGACTGTTAAGCGGGTTCATTTCAACACTACAGCTAAGTCAATGCCTAGTCTGGGATGCTGAGGGAAACCCTTATTGATATATTTTTAGGTCCAGTTCATGTACTCTGGATGACAGCCCTTATATAACACCCCTCTCTTAGAATCCCCCTGACCCCACTGAGCCAAGAAGTAGGTTTGTTTTGCAAATTAAAAGGTTTATTTGAAAAATTAAACAATATATATATATATCACACTTTTATAATAAATTAATATCTGATAGTACACTGAGACATATGATGTGGATCCACAATGAGTAATGTTACAGTGGTACACTTGATTACTTAGGAGTAGTATAGAGGATGAGGTAGCTGAAAATGCTTTATGGTTTCAAGGAAATGCAAGGTGGAATAAAATGCAGTACTGCAAATAAACTTGATATGATTTAAACCAACAACAATGTAATCACTTTTTCTCTGGCAATTCACCCCCCCCCCCCCCCCCTATGCAATGTAAGAAGATGGAAGTAACACACACAGTCTTCAGGAATACAATCAAATACAATATGAAATTCAGTTCCCCCCCAGCAAGCTTAGAGGACAACAGGTAGAAGTTTGAAACACAGGCCCAAAATGCTTTTAAATGTGATGGCAACGGATGGGAAAATGTGCTAACTGATTTTAATTCCCTCTAGAGATTCAGGGTGAGTGAGAGATGCTTGTTGGTATTAGTTCAGGCTCACTTTAGCAATGCTCTATGAGTTATTACCAGGTTGCAAACGGATTTTAACAAAGGAAGGAATGGAGCTGCTATTTTGACAAGTGGAGAAATTGAGCCAAATTCGCAAATCGCGGTAAATTTCGTGAGTGCGTATTCGACATGATGTCAAAAAATGAGAAGCAAACGATTCATTATTTTATTTTTAAAGAATTCGAAAGAACAGCGTTCCTAATAGATAGCAGAATGGGCGTAAAAAAGGAACTAAGGTACCAGGGCGCAGCGCCTCTGTATATACTGGCCACAATGTCATGTTCGTGTAAGTAGTGTAGACACGCCGGGCGGAGACATGCTGTGCCCCTGGTGCCAGAAAAGTTTCCAAAGAGCAGCTGCAAAGGGAGATATCAAAGATGAGGAATCCGTAGGAGGAATTAGTCCATTAGAAGAACAAATAACTTCCTCTCACAGATTCCTCATCTTTGTTCTTTGATATACCGATATCCTGCTTGCAGTCTTCGGAAACCTTTTTCAACAGCAGAGGGTGCTGTGTGGTGTCGAGTCAATGTCCCTCGCCGGCTTCTATTCCTGTGCTTGGACGTGAAGTTGGCAATGGTACAAATAGGATGCATTGCACCTGCTGCCTAAGTTCTAGTTTTCCCCCTCTTTCTGCACAGCCGACTTCAGGATTAATAACCTGCATGCGGATTGAAAGAGAGAAGTATATTAAACATGCACCCACAGTTAGAGGGGTAGGCTGGGTGGGTGATGAGGAATCCACGGGAGGAAAGTAGAAAGAACAATACCAGGGGTAAGTAATTTTTTCTTCTAATGCATAGTGTCCTCCCACGTAATGTGCTAAAAAGGCGTGCATCAAAGGCCAGGTTGCAGCACTACAAATGTCCTGTGCTGGTACACCTCTTTGCAGAGACAAAGTGGTTGCCATTCCTCTAGTGGAACGTGCCCTCAGATTTTGAGGGACATTCCTCCCAGCTAAAGAATAACATTCTGAAATATAAAGAATGATCTAGTGTGACAATGTTTGTTTCGTTACGGCCTGACCTAGTCTGTGTCCAGTGTAACCCACAAAGAGTTGATTATCTTGTCTGACCTTTGCCACTCTGGAAATAAAAAAACGTAGAGCCCTTTTTGGGTCAAGTCTATGTAACCTCTCTTTCTCCTTGGAAGGATGAGGAGGTGGGTAAAAGGCTGGCAAGGTAGTTTTTTTTGTGTCAGACGGAATTCCGACACCACCTTGGGAAGGAAGGAGGGGCTAACCCTCAGGCCTTCCTTTTCCTTTAAAAATATAGTGAAATGAGTTTTCCATGATCATGCTTGTAACTCACTCACTCTGCGAGCAGAAGTGATGGCTAGCAGAAATATGTCTTAAAGGTTAATAACCTGAGTGGACAGGAGTGGAGAGTTTCAAATGGAGCTGCCATCAAAAATGTTAGTACTAAGTTCATATCCCAAGCCCGGACTATGGAAGAGACCAGCAAGAAAATATGTGGCAGTCCCTTGACGAAACTGAATGACAAGGGTATTTTATAATAAGAGCCTTCACTTGGTGTGCTTTTAAAGATGGATAAAGCCGCTAGGTAACACTTGGCAGTAGCCACCTGCAGCCCCTGGTGGGCCAGGTGCAGCAAAAACAAAAGCACTGCCAGGGTGTTTCAAGTGAAAGGATCAATATCTTTAGCTCTACACCAGCTGCAACACATGTTTCAATGGCAGCAGTACAGTGATTTTGTTGCTGGTCTTCTGGCCGAAAGCAACACCTCCATCACGCTTCCGGGATGTCCCATTCTTTGTATCTTAACCTCTCAGAAACCAGGCGTGAGGTTTAGAGTTCTGATTTCTGGGTGAAGAAGACAGTCTACCTCTTGTGAGAGCAGTTTCACTCTCTGGGGAAGACTGAATGGAGGGCAGATGGACATTGTAAGAGTGGATTTCAAAACTCTGCTCTGGTGAACAGAAGTTTCGGAGGCCACCCTTGTTAGTGAAACAGGCGTCACTTTTGAGAAGATAGCCAGACCAATTCACAGTGGCTTGGAGAGCAGTCAAGGCTAAGTCCCAAGAGGAGTGGGGGTGATCAGAGGTCTTTGATGAGCGCACACACAGTAAGACACCAAGAATTAACATTGGACAGAAGTATACAAAAATATACAATTTACTAGGCACAGGCATTAGCACAAGTGAAAAATTAATGCACAGTAAAAACACCACTCAAACTACACACTTTGCAAAATATATACCGACACTTGTGTCAATGAGATAAAGGTCTAAACCCTGCCAATACCTGTAAGGAAAAAGGGCAGACAATCTTATAGGATAGACAATTTTCAGAGATGGACAACCCTAACTTTATAAGTCCAGCCCTATGATGAATGGAGCCTTGTGCTCAATGTTCGATGCACACGTAAAAGCGCTCAGTCGTGCGTAAAGTCACAAAGTACAGTTTCTAAGGAGCTGGCAAAGTTAGGCACAGGATTCAGAAGGGTGAAAACAGGTTCCAAGAGTCAGGGGAGGATCTGCTGCGATGAACAAAGCTATTCCCAACGTTCGAGGGCTTTAAGAAGCACGGGCTACCCAAGCCAAAGAAAGGACCACAAGGGATGCTTTCTGCGTAAAATGCAATGGATGAACAAGGGTCCAAACTTGGCAGGTCTGGAGAGGGTTCGATTTCCCACCTTCAGTTTGGCGTAAAAGTGCACAGGTGCTGTGGGTGCCGATGCTCTCTTCTCGGTTGAAAAACAAAGAAAGCACAGATGCAGCTGGTCTCAGGGCACCAGAAGGAATGTGCGAAAACTGCCCTCAGCGAATGTCACTGTCACACAGTGACGCAGAGGCACGCAAGTCTTGCGGTCTGACGCAACCTTCTCTCTCGCTGCCCAAAGCAACTGGGACAATGAATTTCAGTGAAAAGGTGCTTTGCCAAGCAAGCTAGGATTCCCCAAAGTCTGGAGGCAAAACTTGATGCGGCAACACTCCTGTACGGGTACCAAGATTCAAGCTGTACAGGCCACTTTATTGCTCAGGAACACTTCCGAACAAGCTCTTTTGCAGGGCAACCAGGAGGGGTCAAGAGTGATTATTCCCACTACTACAAAAGGTTTGAAGCAGCTATGCAGGTCTTCTGAGATCAAGCGCAAAGCAGGGCTCTACATGGACAACAGCTGGCTCGGGGTGCCAACCTTCTATAGCGTGCTTCTGTATAGTCCTTGGATCTGCTCGGCTCTTCTGAATACTTGGCTCTGTTCACAGGTCTATTTGGACCTGTTGCTGATCTGCTGGTCTGCATTCAGGACCCCTCCTCATATCCACAAGTACCCGGCAGGCCAATGAGATCTGACCCACTCATTGTTAATGTGGATTTCTAAACTATCACCCGGTGGACAGCAGTTTAGGAGGCCACCCTAGTTTAGTGGAACAGGGGAACCTTCTGGACAAACCAGTCCAATCTATGGATACCATAATAATTATTATTATGGTAACTTGGCAGGCGGTCAAGGCGAAGTCTCAGTAGGGGCGAAAGTGATCGGAAACCCATAATGAGCACACACAGTAAAATGCCACAGAATACTCTTAGACAAGTGTATATAAAAAACAAATGCATTATAGGCCTTATAACTAAACACGGTAGTAATAAACAGCTACCACACACGCCTTACACTATTTACCATGTATACAAATGCGTTTTGCCTAAAGCAGATAAGGAGGAGTACACACCCAAAACCTGCAACAGAAGAGGTAAGTTAACACAAATATCGCATTATGCAGTTCTTCAGAGTCGATCCCTAACTTATGCAGTTCAGCCCTACGAAGTGGGGAGCCTTGTGCTCAAAAGTACAGCAGTGAGTAACAACGTACAGTCGTGCGTAAAAGCAAAAGCGGGTCCTCTTCAGGGAGCTTTAGCAGCACAGGAAGGAGCTTTAGGTTATGAAGAACAGTGTTCTATTATTTGAGGAGAGTCTACTCTTGCAGGTAGAGCGAGTTTCGGGAATAGCTAGGGAGCGCAGGCTATCCTAGCTAAGGTGAGTATCTTTTCAGGGATTCTCGTGTGTAAAGAACAATGGCGGTGCCAGGGGGCCACCAGTAAGTGATGCAAGTACTCACTGACCCTCGACACAGTCCGGGCCAAACTTTGACAGTCTAGTCCAGGTCACATGTAGGTGTAAGCCCTGCAGTTACATGTCGTTCTGGCTCTCAGCGGCTGCGGGACGGGACGATCATCCGTGGCGGGACAGTAGCCTTTTCTCAGCTCTTGATGAAGAAAGGAAGACAGTTCCAGTGCAGCACGTCTCAGGGCACATGGGGGCAGGTATTCAAGGCTCCTACAACGACTGTCACCACAGCAGGGCGACACAGGGACCACAAATGCTTGCAGCGTAGTGCACTCTCATAGATCACAACCCAAAGGAGCTACGACAATGAGTTTTGGCAGGAGAGGGCCAATGACCACAATTTAGCGATTCCCAAAGTCTCCAGTCTCAACTTCAGATGGCGGCGCTCCTATACGATACCCCAGGTTCGAGCTGGTCAGTTCGCTGGATGACCCAGGAACATTTCCAAAGAGGCTCTTTCCGAAGGTAGTCAGGAGGTGCTGAAAGTAGTTGGTTCCACTACTCAGGAGGGTCAAAGCACCCTTGCAGGCCTTCTGTGATCGATACAAAAGCAGGGGTCCAACGGGACAACAGCCTGGTCAGGGTGCCAATCCTTCCAGCACACGTCTGAATGTTCAGCGGGTCTGCTCTTTAATTTCAGGATACTTGGCTCCTCCTGTAGTTCAGTGTGAACTTCAGTTGATCGACCCAGAATGGATGCAGAGCCCCTTCTGTTATCCAAGATTCGTTTCGTGCTCAAATCTGGGATAGCCAAAGGAAGATCTGCTCTCTTGCATTCATGGCAGGCATGGGCCAATCACGGCTCACAGTGGTTCCAGTCATTTAGGCATACCAGACATACTGGCACCAGTAGTTTGGTTTGGGACCAGACAGTCCCAACCCTCTTCCTGGGCACTAGCACACGTGACATGCAGGAGCCTGCAAAAGATGCGGGTTTTGTGGGAGACTGCATGCCCAAATAAGGAATACCTTGGTCACTCGACCCGGGGGGAGGCAAAGGGACAAAATGACCAAAGGACAGAAAAAAGACTTTGCGGCACGGACATTTTCGGCACTGGGCACAGCTTTGGGCCAAACGTGGTAAACGGGATATGGTCCATCAAAAAGAAGTAAAAATACTTTAAAAGGTAAACTGCTGCCAGCAGTTCGTCCTAGGCACACTTGTACAATCAACAAAAAAATCCTTAGAGGGTGACTAGGGCCATAAAACAAAAGGGCCCCTATGTGCAGTACTGTAAGGTACTTGGCACATAGATAAATGGTTACCAGTAAATGGCAACATAGTCAAAGACTAACGGAAACAGTTTCCCAGTACTGACAGCCTGACAAATGTGTCAGTTTCCCCATAACAGATGAGCAAAAGCCAAGAAGAGTGCAGCTGAAAGCTGTTCCCCACTGGAAAAAGCCATGTTATGTAAGTCAAACAAAAGCAAAATGTTTTGGGGGTTGCAGGGAGGGGGGGATAAGAAATGGATGGAAAATTGCATCTAAGGGAAATCTTTCCTAAGACTCGTGCACGCCAGTAGTGGTCCAATCAGGGACCACTGGGGGTCTCAGTGTGGATTGGGACCAGACAGTCCCAACCCACTTCTTGGGTACCCACAACGTGACCTGCATTAGCCTATTGCATGCCCAAATAAGGAAGTTTGGGGGTCACAAAGACAAGGGAGAAGGCCAATAGACAAAATGGCCAAAGGAGTCGACAAAAGACCTCATGGCACGGCCATGACGGACACTAGCTACAGTCAGGAGCCACACGTGCTAAGCGTGGTATGGCTCAGTAAAAAGTAACTAAAATACATGAAGAAGCTTCTGGTGCCATCGGTCCACTCCTAGGCACCTTGTCTAGTCACCAAAAGCTCCTTAGTGGATGTCTAGGGCCCTGAAAACACAAGGACCCCATTGCACAGTACTGTAAGGCTTTGCACAATGTTAAAATGTTTACGAAGAGTGGCAACAAAGTGGTAAGACTAAGAGAAACAAAGTTTCTCAGTACTGACAGCCTGAAGGACGTGTTCCTTTACCTGTAACAATGAGCGAAAGCCCAGGGGAGTGCAGCTGAGGGCTGTGCTCCACTGGCAAAAGGTCAGGATGCTGAAACAAAAGCAAAAGGTTTGAGGGTCCACAAATATAGAGGGAAAGTTGCCTTTAGAGCAATGATCCCTAAAAGACATGTCTAGAAGTTCCAGGAACCATGTCCTCCTGGCCCAATCAGGATCATGGACTTCCCAAACTTCCTCAACCTCCTGAAGACCTGAGCAATGACAGGGACTGATGGGAACACATACAGGGGTGGAAATTCCCAGTCAACTACGAGCGCATCCTCCATAGCTCCTCTCTGAGGAAATTTCCTGGAGCAGAACAGATCACACTTTCAGTTGATACTGGACGTGAACAGATCCACCAGAGGGGTTCCCCAAAGGGTGAAGATCTCTTTAAGGACTTCCTGAGCTAACTCCCACTCATGGGAGACTGGTCTCGCTGCTCACAGCATCCGGCCGTCATATTCTCTTCACCGGCTAGGTGAACAGCTGACAGAGAAATCCTGTTTTGTAGAGCCCAGAACCAGAGCTGCATTGCCTCCTTGCATAGTTTTAGTGACCCTAGACCTCCTCTTTTGTTGAGGTAGTGCATGGCCACTGTGTTGTTTATAATTATCAGGATGTTCTTCCGGGATAGGAAGATTCCATCGGAGGAGATTTGATTGAATCCAAATCCAAAGAATTTCTTTGATCGGATTTGCCCGCAAATATATGTGGGGGTGGGTAAGGGCAATAAGGTGGAAAGGTGAAGGAGGAGCTGTTGGGGGTCTACCCCCGCATATATTTACAGCCAAATGGATTAAAAGAAAAAGAAATGGGATGGATTTGGATTCAAACAAATCTCCTCAATGAAATCACACAGAACCGTTCTTCCTCTGTATGGACGACAAGACGTACATCAGCACCAGTCTGATTACCATCAGCTCCAAAAGGTTTATGTGTGTCCAAAGACCGCTGATTGCGGGATAGCTCATGTGAGCTCCCCATCCCATGAGGGAAACATCTGTGACTACTGTTATCTCCAGGGCCAAAAGGGTTCTACTACAATCACATACTCCTCAAAGGCCCACCACAGGAGATCCTGCGCGACCTTGCTCAAGACCCGAAGAAGGTCAGTCATCCTGCCTTAGAATTGTGACCATTTGGATCTGAGGGCCCACTGTAGGGGCCTCCTCCTTAAGCGGGCTTCTGGTGCCAGAAAAATGCAGGATGCCATGAAGCCCAGCAACCTCAGAATGTCAAATGACAGTGGATGTTGGTCGTTCTGAAATCTCATCATGATCGGCAAGATATGTTGAACACTCAACTTGAGAGGTGAATTTCAGATTTTGGGAAGGTATGACCTGAGACTTCTTGAAGTTGAATGAGAAGCCCAGTTTGTGGCGAGAGGAAACAAGTTACTTACCTGTAACTCCTGTTCTCCAATATGGGTCTGGCATGGATTCACACGCTCATGAATATTTCCCGTCGTCAGGCTGAGAATCCTCAGTAAAAGAAAACAAAAGTTTCACTTTAACTTGAAAACAGTATTTCTCCTCTAACCAATCACTGTCATTTGGGTCATACTGCCCCCGTCCAATGACAGTCCTCTCCCTAAGCTTCACCCCTTAAGGCCATCTTCAGATTTAGAAGCACAAAGTGGCAGCATGAACCAAGAAGAGCCACAGAGGGGAAGTCGGGAGGGTTTGCATGTGAATCCATGCCAGACCCATGCTGGAGAACAGTAGTTTAAAAAAAGTAACCCTTGAAAACCTACAATAACAGTGCACCCCAATCCAACCCGAACCCGTCTCCCAGCCCTCCCCACTTTGCTCATCCCAACCTTCACCCAACAAAGTTTGAATCCTCACACCGGCCCATCCCAGGAGGCTCAGTGCCCATTACCTAGGCCTTTAGCGACAGGCCGCCATGTCCAATGGCCTAATAAAGTCTGGATGATCCAGAGGCATCAGATGGGGCACGCGGGCTCCCTTGCCCTGCCAAGCCAGGCAGTGCCAGACGAACCAGCACCCACCTCTGACCTCTATCTTCTGATTTCTTCCCCGAAAGTCATACTTCCCAGATTGGCAGGTGGTCTAAAGCTATCACAACAATCCAGGAAACTAAGGTCTCCCCACTTTCTCTGCCCCGTCAGTGTCCTTTACACAATCCCTGGGATAGAATGTTGATCAACTTCTGCATAGTGTGTGTCACATCCTGGGGTGAGTCTGCCCTCAAGAGCCAGTCGTCGAGGTAGGGGTAGACGTGCTGACCCCTGTTCCTCAACAGACTGGCTACTGCATTCATGATTTTGGTAAATACTCTGGGAGCAGCATTCAGGACAAATGGGAGAACCCTGCACTGAAAATGCCTGCCCATGATGGAGAACTGTAGGAACTTCCAATGAGGGTGCCAAATTGGTATGTGAATATATGCGTTCTTCAGTTCTAGGGCACATAGCCAATCTCCGGGACAGGGACACTTCGCAATTTGAGCTGGTGTTACCATTTTTAACTTTTGTAGGGATAGTGTCATGACCCTTACCCCTGGCCCTCACTGGCAAGTCAGCCTTCCAGTTAGGGCCAGGTCAAAGGCCTTAAAACCTCATCCAAGACTCTCTTGGAGTCAGTCTTAACCATCATGAAGACCAAAATTAGAATGGGACTATTTAACTTGGGGGGGAGGGTTCAGCCAACATGGAGGCATACACATAGCTCAGTTACAAGGAACTGAGCTATGCTGTCTAGTCTTTTGGGTGTGGCATGCCTGGGACTACTGTACCTGGACTACTTTGGGTGTGGCAGGCCTGGGACTATTTTACCTGAGACTATTCAAACAGCACCCAAACAGCAGAACATGCTTTGCGTTATTCTGCTGTGGGCAGCATAACGCTCACCGCGTCCAGTTCTTTGATGCCAGCTTACCTGAAACCAAGGACCTGCAGAGAGAGAAAGAACACTACGAAACTTACCTGGAACAGTATCCTGTCTTCAATCCATCGCTGACTCCAGTTCCACTCACCTAAAGGTACGAATCATCCGGCACTGCATGTATCCTGGAATACCATGACCTGAAAAGAGGATAAAGAAAGACAGCATTAATAAGCGTTTACTCACACTTCCTCCCGAATGAAGAAAGCCACACAATTCTTATCTGGGTAGTCATCTCCCGGTCAGTATCATTGCTGGAATATTACGGCGTTCGTCAAAGAACATTGCAACCTGCAAGGAGAGAAAAGTCACAGGTTAGCAATATAAAAGGCGAAACAGCGCCACGCATCGTGCATTACTCACCAGACAGCATCGCGCACACTGCGCTTTCGCCTACGGGCCCATGCTCATCTTCAAACTGCATGACAACACCAAAATACCTTTCCAAACCTAAAAGGAAAGAAGCAAGACATTATTATTCGAACTCAAAGGAACATAAGAACTGCATATAAAGACTGTAAAGCAGCAAACCTACGGAGTCGCAGCAGGCCTGGATTCCCACAGGGGGGCTTGCACCAGTGAAGTAACTTGGTCGCAGCTCGCCACCCATATCTACGTGCCCCTGCCACGAGGAGCAGGACGGAGAATCCACCTTTTACAATATTAAGGTGAGGAGAAGGCCCAAGGGGGAGGAAGGAGTTGAGGCTAAGGGAGGTGGGAAAACAAAGACAATCTGGTATTGAATCCAGCTCTCCTATATTGCAGACCCATCTTTAACCAGAGGCCTTACCAAGGGACCGGGAGAAGGTTCGAGAGTGCAAATCATCCAACCAAAGCTGGGTGGCGTCCCTGTGGATACCAGGTGAGCGTAACAGGTGGATAGAGATTGAGAAATGATAGGTTCATCACCACACTCGGGCTCGCCTGGTTTTTCTTCCGGATAGTGAAGATCCTGGAGTAGAATCCTGTGCCTGCTTCCACTGAAGGGACCTCTTCCACCGTTCAGGACTGTACCAAGGTCTCCACCTCACTGAGCTGTGCAGGGGAGCCTATCTGCAATCGGGGGGGGGGGGGAGGGGAGAAGAGGGAGGGGGTTGAGGTACAGGAAGACGAAACCCTTCTGAATCCACTACAAGTAACCTTTGGTCTGAAAAATGGCAACACCTTTGACAGAGCTACTCTGCCTCCGACAGGAGACTCATGGACCCAGACATAGACGTCACTGTTTCTTTGACTCAGAGGCTGATACTTAGGAGGGGAGCGAATAAAAGCCCTTCATAGTAGTCCTTTGTTGCTTACGCCGGTTAGCAGTAGGAGACCGGTCGTGCGCCAGGATCTTCTCTCCTAGAAGCCCCTAAGGTCCCCAAACGCCGTGACCTGCTTTCTTGCCTACCTTATGAATGGGGAAACTCTACACTGCTGACTTGCCAAGCACTGTGGGGGAATTGGCCATCTGGGTGTTGGTCTTTTTGGTGGGAATTCCTCCTCCGGAGGAATGGAAAAGATGGTTTCTCTCAAAGGGAAGATCCAAGATTGTATCTTGTACATCAGTAGTAAACCTGGTGGCATACATCCAGGCTGATTTCCTTAATTCCACACCAATGCACATGCCCCTGCTAGCTGTGGCAATGCCCAACAGACGTGACTAACAGGTCTAGCGCAATGATTTTGGCCTTGTAAAGGCCTGACTTCAACCCTGCCTGCTTTTCCAGCAGAATATCCTGAGTAAAATCTGCAATCTCCCTCCATAGGGGTTGATTAGCAGCCTCTAACAATGCATTTGCGTTAGCCTGACGCAGATGCAAATCTGCACTGAGATAAGCTTTCTTTCCCAATGACTTCAACTTCTTGTCTTCCTTACTTAGCACAACTGCAGCCTCTAGGAAATCCTTCTGAAGTGGGATTCCAGACTTGAATGAGGTTTGGAGAGCCAGAACCTCTGCTAAGACTCCCGCCTCCGGTTGCTCCTGAAAGTACAGGGGCACCCCTAAAAATTCTGCCTAGCACAGCAACCTCTCGTGAAAGGCCTTAGCCAATGAATGGGCATCGGGCTGATCGTCGTCATCTGTGCCCTGTCCCTTGCAGGACAAACTCGGCTGGTCGTGTGTGCCCTGACCCAGTGCCGGGCCCTTCGGAGGTGGTGGAGGAGTAGATGGTGGATGCACAGGCGGCTGAGGCATTGGCACAGTGGGAGTACAAGGACTGGAAGGCACCTCATGCGGCTGGGGATGCACTTGTGGATAACCTCCCTGATGAGCCCCGACATTTGATGAGACTTCATTAATTACAGAAATCTATAAAAACATCTGTCCTCGCCTGCTGGGGAAGCCTGCACTGAGGAACGTGTATTCCCCGCCGTGGGCGTCCATGTCGACGTGACTGGGATCCTCAGGCCCTGCCTGGGCTGCAACCCCGGCTTGGAATACCTCAACAGGCAAGGGGTAAGACGTGCAGCATGGGGTATCACCACTGGACCATTCAACCGTGACCAATGGTTCACCTTTTCAGCCAAATGTCTGGTAGCCTCTGCCGCTGTCTCTGATGGAGACACCTGCACAGAAGATGGCGGGGCAGATCCCCTACTTGCAGCTATTTTCTGACCCTGCTTTCACTGAGCCGGAACCTGAGTGCGTGGGGAAGTGTTGCCCGGAGTGCCACTCTGAAGAGGAGGTGATGTTGGACACTCGGTACTCAAACCAGTTCTCTTATGGACCTCAGAACTTGGTCCAGGAGGCGAAACGCCTTCAGATGTCGAGCTGGTAGTTCTGTGCAATGGCGTACCATTAGGCCAAGATATAGCCTCACAACCTGGTGGCCTCTCTGACACCTGACCGGTCAAAGAGCTTTTATGCCCCTCAGTACCAGGCCCGGTAGGATCCTTGGATCTCGTGTTGCAAGCACTGGCAGCAGTGTGGGCCTCAGGCCTACTAACAGTAGTAGGATCCTTACGACGCTCCCAGACTGAGAACTCCCAGCAAAGGAGTCCCCTTTCTGGGATGACTAAGAAAAAGGAATATCACTTACTTGAGGCGTGCACAATTCTTCAGATGGTACAGAACACCTGGAGATGATCTCTCTCCACCTTGCTAACCTGTTTTTAAACTACTGGAGTGTCATCGCGGCGCACAAACCCCACCTATAGTCGGGGCCCAAACACTGCAGACAGAGGGAAGGTTGTCCGACGCAAGGAAAAGCACGCCACACAACCTGCACTGACCAAATCCAGAGGAACCCAACATGTGCCAGGTTACCGGGGGAGCCGAAGGCCGGGGTTGACAAATATTTGAAAGCTCTATGTTGAAGAGGAAGTGTGCAGCTAAAAATTACGCAGCTGAGGTAAAGATGCCTGTTCCCATCAAGCGGATAAAAGGGACTGAGGATGGCGGCATGGTTGGCGTGCGCAGTCACGCCTATCAGCTCACCCATTTGCACACAAATGTAATAAATTAAATAAATGTAATAGGGAAGTGCTGATTTTTGTGGTGCAAAAGGCTCCGAAATCTTTCCAGACGGGGACACCCATACAGTGTGGAGGAAAGGGGACAGGATGTAGGAGTAAGATGTGGACCCCTCGCCTCCTTAGAGTCACCAACGCCATCAACTTGGTGAAAACCCTTGGGGTGGAGGTCAGCCCGAAAGGTAGTACATGAAACCGATAATGAGAACTGCAATGGTGAACCTCAAGGTACTTTCTGTGCTTAGGATGTATAGGCACATGAAAGTAAGCATCCTGAAGATCGAGTGCCACCATCCAGTTCTGTAGCAGTAGGGTTTGGAGGATCTGTGAAAGAGTAACCATTTTGAATCTGTCCTTCCTGAGGAACTTGTTCAAGTGTATCAGGTCCAAGAGGGGTCGTAGTCCTCAGTTCTTCTTGCGAACGAGAAAGTAGGTCGAGTACCAACCTTGTTATTGTTCCGCTAAAGGTACCCTTTCCATGGCACCCTTACTCCAACAGGTAAGGAATCTCTTGTGGTAGGAACAGATCTGGTTCCCAAAAAGATTGCTCGCTCGGGGGACGATGTGGAGATCTTTGTAGAAATGGGAGACAGTACCTGTGAGCCACTGTCTGAAGGGCCTATGCATATGAAGTAATTAAATGCCACTATTGCAGTTGTTGGGTCAACCTGCCTCCCACCAGAGTCCTGTGAGCAAAGTGCTCAGAGAGGTTTTGGGGCTGTGGCAGAGTGCAGTGACGAGGTGGCTTCCTGAGCAGTTTTTCCTCCACAGCCTCTGGGGGCACGTGTGACCCTCCTTTGTCCTCTCCGATTAGCTTGACCTCTTCCCCTTTGGCCAAAAGAGTTGTAATAATGAAAGGAACGCCCTCTCCAAGCCTGAAAAGGCGGTTATTGCTGCGGAGGCTTTTGGATGGCTGCCCCTAAAGATTTTGCCACAGCCTTAGCAGCTTGCAGCTTTTCTAAATGGTCGTCTTGCTTTGGGCCAAAAAGGTTGGACCCATCAAAGAGTCTTGATTGGGCTTTGGGGGCAAATCGAGACTTGCGTAACCACACAAACCGTATCACCCCACTGGAGCACATACACCGGCTGACTATGTCTGATGCATCAAGACCCGATTGAAGCGACTGGCAAGAGGCATCCTTACCATTGTTGATGAGATTATAGAATCCCTCTCATCTCACCTTCAGGAATGTTTATCTGCAGGCTGTGCAATAGTATTCCACAAGTATTTTGCCAGATCACAAAATGCATTAGGGCTTTTAAAGCCATGCTTCCAGCTGAGAACACTCTTTTTGCCAAGGTGTCATTTTTTGTTGCCCCTATCCGGGGGGGATGGTCGGATAAGCTGCAGCCTGAGAAATACAGATAGCTGCCTGCATGCAGTGATACACAAAATTGCAACCTTGCCAATCAGGGCTTTAGATGACAGCATTAGCCGCTGAAAGCCAATAGTGTATTCAAAGTATGTGCCAAAAATGCTGACAGTAGTCTGTTGTAGCACTTCCATTATGCAGTAGTGAGCTACAAGGAATATGCAGGCCTAGTATGAGTGATAGGTCACATTATGCATTGTTGATAGGCAGGGAGAGGGCTCTAGCTCTGTAGCTAATAGACATTTTTGCAGTGTTTGGAACATTATGGCACCTATATAGCGCTTAGATAGCCAGTCTTAAGCGCTATGAACACTAAGCTATGAGTGCATGCCTTTTAGAGCTTGCAGATGGGGTTAATACATCCCTGCTTCGCTTAGAATATTCTGCCTCACTAACGGTAGCCCTGCATGGCCCCAAGCTAATCTTCCTTTTCTCTGGGAAGGCACTGATAAGACATTCCTGAGCTTTCGCGCAGATGGGCCAGGGAGGGGCTCAGAAGAAGCACAGTGGAAATTAACAGAGTTGGGTTTTTTCCATGAGCCAGCCTATATTTTGCACAGGGAAAGTTCTGGAACTGTGCGTCATGGATGGGCAGCACGAGATTATAAAATATGCATGCTCACATGACTCAGGTGGGAGATCGTCCTGTGGACTTGGTTCGAGCAAGATCAAGTGCCCGGAATTGGAGCTCTGACGGCACCCAGCAGCGCTGTCCTCTGAGCGGGGCTTGTTACAGCTAGCTTATGAGGGCCAGGGTCTCCCAGTGCTGATTGAAGGGGCGTAAGACTGTGTTTCTCTATGTTTCTCTATGTTTATCTAAGTTCTATGTTTCTCTATATTTTGCATTTCTCTAAGTTTTGTGCTTTGTAATCTTCTCTAACTTGAATCCCAAATGTATATGAAATTCACTGTTTAGAATAAATACTAAAACTTATTGAAGGTGTCATTTGTCACTAGCATGAGATCACTGCTCAGCACAATAGAACCTGTATTTTGGGCTGAATTGGGTATTTTTTGCTCTCAAAGGGCTGGCCCCGAGGAAGATTTTGCCCATATCAAGACACTGCACCACCAAATGTTCTGGTGTAGGTTGCCTTGAAAGAAAGTCAGGGCCCGAGGAGGTCTGGATATCTTCAACAACTTCTTGTTTGCAGCAGGAGTGGTGTCAGTCTGCCGCCAGTTCGCTTGAATAGTTTTTTTTTTTTTAAAGCTGAATGAAAGGGCATCACAGGCTCTTTAGGGGGACCTTTATCCAGGATATCTGCAAGTTCATCCTGAGTTACGTCCTTTGCAGGACAACCCAGCACAAATATTCAATTACCCTGTTCATGATCGTTCTATAGGCCGCATTAGGGTGTGCATTCACATCTGGATTGTCGAATTCAACCTCAGGGGAGGTATCAAAACCACCGGCTTCTTCCAAACAAGCAGCCAGGTCCTGTAAACAAGATTGATCAGGTACATTGGTTGTTCCAAAACGTTCATACCCGAAAACGGATAATGTCGTCTTCCTCCTCGTCTTTCATGGAAACAGATAAAGATTTCAAGAAATCTTATTTCAACTGCGGTTTGAAACTCAAAGTTGGATCTGAGATAGACGTCGAAAGGCCCTTCCGACTTCGTTGACAAGGATGCTAGAGGACCGTTTGGCTTCAATGTTGTCTCCGTGATTGATACCATTGACGCTACTCGAGACAACATCCGCGTGCTATTCTGCCCCAGGCTTTTGGGCACTCAAGTCTTATTTGATTGCCTGCCAGTCTTGGTAGACGCAGTGGGATCGTTAGCATTCTTCAGCTATTTCAAGAGACCAGGAGGGTCCGCTTTCGAGAATACATCCATCATTTATTGACAGAACATTTACCCATTCGCCCGCTGAGGCCGTCTTATCAAGAATATGTACTTGACGCTTGTCGGGCAAGGAGTCAGTAGTTGAGGAGCGATGGGTTAGTTTATTTTACTTCTTTCATGATGATGAAGAAGAGTGGGGGGAGAGTGTTTCTTGGACCTTTCTGAAGACTTGTCTCAGGTAGAACTTCTTCCTTTGGAAGATTTTCTCTTTGAAGGAGTAGACTATGGAGACTTTAAAATCAACCAACCTAGGGTGAGTTTCGACCTTGCCTCTTTAAAGGCCTTACTGGTCATTGACTGGCAGGAGCCCACTCAATGACTGTGTTATTTGCCGAGGCACCAGAGACAATTTCTGTGCAGGTAAGTGATCGACATCTTTGAGGCACCGTCCACACACCTCTTAAAGCCTGTCTTCGGTATTGACACCATGAAAATTCACATGGTTCAAAAAAAAAAAAAAAACTTTACTCGTAGATTTGA
The DNA here is from genome assembly GCF_040938575.1 of Ambystoma mexicanum. NCBI lineage: Eukaryota > Metazoa > Chordata > Amphibia > Caudata > Ambystomatidae > Ambystoma > Ambystoma mexicanum. Next base: position 278,350,679 of record NC_090933.1, on the reverse strand, counting down.
TGTGGCAAGTCGAACCGTTCCGAGGGCATGATGTGCATGCGGAAAACAGAACCGAGACAACGGGTGCTGTGCATGGTATTCAAACTGTCATCGAGGTCACGTCTGGATGTAGGAAAGGTAACCATCTAGTGACATTGACTCAATGCCACACAGCGCCTTCTTCTGTCAAAAAGTTTTTCAGATACTGAAAAATAGGATATGGATATATCAAAGACGATGAATCTGCAGGAGGACACACTCCATTAGATAAAAAGTATACGAGGCCATGGGAAGCTGTTTGCTCCATATATACTGCCACGGACGTCACATCGAACATCATGGGTGTCAAATGGCACTGACGGGGAACACAAGGAGTCCCTAGCCGCTAATAAAGTTAACGAAGGAAGTGGCACTGGAGAAGACAAATCTAAGATGAAGAAACTGTGGGAGGATGGAATCCATTAGAACTAGAAAGCAGTGAAAGCATTTATGCATGGCACATACAACAATAGTGTCATACAGTAACTTACAAGGTAGTTAACGTTAATTGCTTAAAAAAGGGAAACTTACTCTTCTTCAACAATGAGATTGCTTCATCCACTCTCCTTTTAGCTGGGGAATTTTTCAAAATCACTTTCGCCTGTGGCAAAATAGAGAATACAGTACAACGATTTATTACAATTTCACCTGATATTAAGCATCAAGACATTGGGGCCACAAAGTTAACCAGACACAAAGCTGGGTGACCATGACAAATCCTGCAAACAGCTTTGACCGACAAGTCAACAATAGGAATCATCATGCAGGCTATTTGAGGGCCCCACTGATTCTGCAAGAAGATTTCCTCAAATTAAGGGAAGAGCTAAAAACAACCGTATTGTTGACAGGTGGCTTTGTGTTGTGGATGTGCACCTTTTATTGGCAGATAGTCCTCTGCTTGCTTGGACAAGGAAGCAACCCATTTAACAGTTCAAAAGGATGGCCAATTATGATACTTACATTAACATTTGAGACCTTAAATTATAGCCAACTCCCATTCCATATACTACACTACTACACACAATGTGATGAAGTACCCATCTCGTTCTATGAAACAACACAGCAAAGCCTCGGGCCACAAGCCGCCCTTAGACAGTGGATGTTGAGCCTGGGATTGTTAAGGGGATGATTTATCCTGGTCACATGAAGGAGGACAATTGCAGTGCCACACCACAGGCCTATTGCCCTCACCTGCAACGGTCCACAGCCACAGACTGACCTCTGCTAATTCAGCCCACCGGTGCTGTCATTCTGCAGGGTTTTTTGTGCCTGCCTGGCTTTTTCCCTGCTATCAGGCTGATTCCAGGAGGCTCGCCCCTGACACCCTTTGTTATCATTCGCAGGGCATAGTGGTGACCTCCTGGAACAGACTATTTCTTCGACAAGAAGGGTACATGCAAACAGCGCTCAGACAACGCCAAGTCGAGCCCTTTGAATCCGTCTGCCTCTTCCACTTCAGTTGAGAGCAAAGAGGAGTTTGGGGTGAGTTCTGGGACGTGGTCTCTGACCACTCCGTACTGAACAAGAATAGCCTTGCAGGATTCCAATAGAGACAAACGAGTAAGATTGAATTAGACAGAAGACTATCTGAAGAAAATTCAACAGCCAACAATGCATCAGAGGAAGAAATTAACTTGGCGCCTGCTTTAAGATGATTGTGTAAAAAAATGGCCAGCCCACCGCTGGGGTGACCAGTCACACCTTTTTTAGAACCTGTAAAATAAAAGCTGGATTGAGGGTCTGGGACTCCTGAGTGATTGGACCTACGGTATTGACTAGGTCGGGGCAGGAGGTTGAAACTCGATAAAAGAATGAGCTTCTGATTCTAAAAGAGAGATGTGACTGCCCAATAAAGTAAGATTGTCACAGTGGTCCCAAATGAGTTTTAGGATTATCCTAGAGTGGAGTTGGCATATCATTCTTTGGTTGTTTAGTGTGGCCAAATTAATCCAATCAATATCATCGGACTGAAGAATTCTTAAAGTGGGAATCTGATTAAGCAATTTTAGCATAAAAGAGCGATCAAGGCGAGAGACCCCATTGATCAACGGATCACTCGTCCACCCCATAATGGTGGCGGTTTTGTCAGTAATTTCATGGATCAACACATTGTCACAAGGTGTGGTGGAATTGCTGAGAATGTCATTTGCTGCCAACTTAAGTGGTGCAGGAGGTCCCTCCACAGCACCAGATGGATCAACTGCTGCTTGAGGTTGGGCAACAATGCTCGCGTTGGGGTCCTTGATTTCCTGATTTTCAGAGGCCGAAGGTGTCTTGGCAGGAGCAGATGACTGATGAGATGTTTTTATGGCTATTACAGAGTAAAAGCTCGATAGCTGTGTTTGTTTGATGGCTCCATCGTCCATCAAAAGAGGAGCAGGATCTTGAAGCGAGCCAATTGTTTTCATCTTTGGAGATTGAGTTCTTTCATTAGTGATTTCTTTTGATTTTTTGCCCTTTTCTTTCTTTTTCTTTTTGAGCGTGTCACTGGGAATACCACAGGAGAATTCAAAACTTGTATGAGCGATTTACTTTCTTCATTCAGCTGTTGCAAATCCAAAATTTCATCTACCACAGGAAGGTTAAACATGTTTTTCATATTAGAACTATGTGCAGTCATCTTGGTATTAGGCTGATTTTTAGGTTTTTTTATTAAAGGAGTTGACTTTGATGGCTTATCTCTTAGCAGTACATGTTTCCACCCTCTTTTGTTTGCTTTGTAAGAAGTGAGAAGATGAGTAACTGTATGAGGGGGACAAGTTCCTTCCTACACCCGCCTGTCTCCGAGTTGGTGGCTTTGTCAGTATCAATGATGAGATCTACTAAGGGAGGTGGACTGTTTGGATCATTCAGGCCAACTCAGAGTCAGCCTGCGTTTGATGGTAGCTATTAAGGTCGCAGGTCCCTGTAGTGGATGTTGTGTCCTGGTTGAAGTGGCCATGATGGAGATCAGTGATCTTTTTTTCATTAATGTTAATGCAGTCCCACAGTTCCCTTAGGTTTCAAGGACAAATGGCATCAGACAGGGGATCAGCATTACAGACAACAGAGGCGTATGAAGGTTTCTACAACACATGGGTTGAAGTGGGGGCATCAGTTTGAGTTGGTATGTTCCGTGAACGTGTAGGTAGAGTTTTTGCGCGACCATAGAAACAAGTCTGACACCTGAAACGCTGCCAATGTCAACAGGTTGAGGTGGCAGACATTTTTCACAAGCACACATGAATCCTTCTAGCCGATTCAGCTTATTCAAGACTTCAGATAGAATGGATTGCATATGGCGAATCTGTATGTGGGTGAGGTCATGTCCCTTATCTAAAAGGTTTAGTATTCTTGATAACACTGGAAATGAGTATGTTTCAGAGGAAGCAGAGAATTGAAATAAATCTTTCTGGGGTGTAGATTGATGAGCATGAGGTGTAGCTGAGTTAGGGAAGGGCATTCCATTGGAGTTGGCATGAGAGGGCGAACGGTGTAGCTGATTTTTGTTCTTGAATTTAGAAAAAGAGTCATTGGTAGGAGACGTGTGAGCCCTAGTAACACATAAGTTATTAACGGACAAGGGCGCGTTAGATTGCGATGTGTTGAGTACGTTGATGATAATGGTGGTTATTGTTCTGTGTGCCACTACTTATTGTGTGAAGTGACGACAGGGGAAAATAGATGCACGTCGTCGATGTTGTCACAAGGAAATAAATTAGGTGTGCATGGTCCCAATGAAAGCCTAAATCGTTTTCCCAGTTCCTCCATAATCGCTGGTGCCAGACTGGAGACATCTGACACAAAGTGATTGAGACTACGTATAGTTTGAGTTTCCTATGTGAGCAAGTTGGAACGAGAAAGCGTATGACACTGATCAACTACAAAGGGAAAATTAATGTTGCATCCATCATTGTAGAAATCAGGACAGGAGGCGGTATTGATGCTTTAAACAATACTTTAATTCCTTAAGGTTCCTGTAGTCTTTGTCCTTTTTAACAAACTATAATGTGCTTGGAGGCGGTTTCTTCACTATCCTCAAAGTCTTGGAGATAGGCTGTTCCTCTGAAGTCTCCTTCTACTCACTCGAGCCCGGATAGGCCCACCATCCACTTACTCTCTCCTCTCTGGGATTCTGAAAACAATCAACACAGGAGAATTCATGTTACCCCTTATATACCTTGTGATAGGCTTATGCCCCCACTAATCAGAACCGGGCCTTGTCTTCCCCACCCTGATAGGCCGCTGTCTATAGAAGCCAATCGTGAGAAGAGGAGTTGCCGTCCCCACCCCCTCTCCAGCTTTCCCAGTTCTTGGGGCAGAACCTCTCCAGTGTCCATTCGGGCAACATTGCTCTTGCAGCTCCCTCCCGCTCACGTCACTGTTCAAGGACTGCTGTGGGCTGCCGAGAGTCCTTCCCCTCCCACCTCCGACATGCCTCCAGGTCCGCCCCCTTTCATGGTGTCTCTGTCCCAGAGCCGCGACGGCCATGGAGAACGTGCCTGCCGGCGGAGCTTGTGAGGTACAGGGCCATGGGGTTTGTGGCGAGTTGACAAGTCGAGGGACCGCTCCGCCTCTGACGTCAGTCCGGCGCACAGGGTGTGGGGCATTAACCCTTCCTGCATGCCACCGGACCCCATTGGAGCAGGAGGGCGGTCCTCTCTTAGCCTGTCGCCGCGGCAAGGGCGGATCCTGTCTTGCCGTTGCCGCAGCAGGTGTAGCCGTTCGCCATGGGTGCGGCAAGAGTGGATCCTGCCCTGCCGTCACCGCACCATGCAGACTAGGTGTTACGGTATGTTCCCAGGCTGCACCTTTAAGCGGGCCGGCACCCGCACTGTCCACTCCACCCTCACAATCATGAAGAGAAAATGTAGAAGCATCACGATTGAAAGTGAATACGCTGTGAACTTGTGCATGAGTAAAACTAGGAGTGGCAATAATGCCGTTGGGTTGCAAGTGAAAGGGTGTGTTCAAAAGGGCTGGTGAGCCCCTGGAGCACACACCAGTGTTGCCAAGAATGGAATCAGAATGTTGAGTGGTGTCTGAAGTAGTATTGGTGGACAATATGGGAACTTGAGTTGACATAAAAGGAGATTTAGACAATACTGCTCGCTGACGTCCACTTCTTAGACCTCCTGACATATTTGGTCTATCGGACATCGCCCGCGATACAATCGCAGTAGAGTACACTGGCTAGATTGCCTGTCAGCAGATTCAATTAGAACTTTGCTTTCAATTTGCTTTAACAACACAAATCGTATTCTGTAATAAACTTTAGCCTACCAAACTGCACAATGGAAGTGCTTTAGCTTAATTCGATGTTTGCCACCTGCAAGGCAAAAAACCTTGGTGTCATCTTTGACTCCACACTCTCCTTCTCCCCTCACATCTCTGACGTCACTAAGAAGTCACACTACCAGCTGCATCTCCTCAGAGGTATTCTTCCTTTCCTCTCCTTCCCCCAGAAGCTCACCGGGCCTCATTACGAGTTTGGAGGCAGCCATGGAGCTCTCAGCTCCATGGCTGCCTCCAAACCGGGCTCCATTACCGGGTTCCTGCAATGGGGACTTACTGGGTCATTCCAAAATAGAAGGACCCGGTAAGTCCTCCTTGCAGGAACAATTCCCCATTCCCATTTGAGCCCCCATAGGGCTCAATGGGAATGGGGAGGGAGGTAACAACGGACACATTACAAGTGTCCCGTTGTTGCCTCCCTCTTCCCCTCGCGGGACCCGGAAAAGACGTCTGGTTTTACCAGACGTCGGATCCGGGTCCCGCAAAGGGAACCTCATAATACACGCTCCCGTAATGAAGGGGGCCAGTCCCGTACCGGCCCCCTTCATTATGGGAGCGCAAGCCTCGTAATGAGGCCCACTGTCTCTAGGGCTCTGGTTCTCTCTAGGCTGGACTACTGCAACAGGCTCTTTCTAAATCTGCCTGCTTCTACTCTCCACCCTCGGCAATTTATCCAGAACAGGACTGCAAGACTTGTCCTTGGCCTCAAGCCCAGGAATCGTATCTCTCAGGACTGAAATCTCTGCACTGGCTCCCAGTGGCTCCGGGGATTAAGTTCAAAATCCTCTGCATCGTCCACAAGGCCTTCTGGGGTCTGGGGCCTCAATACCTTCAACTCTTTCTCCCTAAATATCTTCCTTCCTGAACTCTCCGCTCATCCGCCTCCCTCAGGGTCAGTCGCTTCTCCAAGCAAAGAGTTGGTGGTAGATCTCTTTCTTCAGCTGGTGCCTCCCTCTGGAACAGCCTCCCTGCCTCCCTGAAACTTGAGGAGAACCATCTCCGGTTCCGGAAGCACCTTAAAACCTTCCTCTTTGCTTCTGCTTTCTCTCCTCCTCTCCCCTGCTGAATTCCTAACTGAAACTGCACTGGTTAACTGGTCACCCTATGATCTAGGGCCCAGGTCACCTCCCCACCAGTTGCATACCTGCATTGCCTCCCTGGCAACCCCTGCACTTGGGGACTGTTGTCTCTATCCCTACAGTCCCCCTCCCAGCACTTAAGACACCTGATGTCTGCACTTACCCTTGCACTTGCCACCAACTGGCCATATTTTATTTTTTTATTATTGTTCTATTTATTCTATGTATCCCATGTACTGCACTGTCCCCTCTCCCCCGCACTTTTCCTCCTTCCCCCTTCCCTTGCACTGGCGGTATCTGAATGGCATTGGGCCTAGTAAGATCGTTGTCTCTGTCTTCCCTCTGTTCCCCCTCCCTTGCCTCGTCGAGCCTTGAAACACTTGTGTATAGGCGCGTTATAAATGCCATATCATATCATCATATCATACCATGTGGGCTTGCTAAATTAGAAACAAGCAGCTTTATAAAAAAGATTAAAGCGTAGGAAAGAAAAAAGCGAACGACAGCATGAGCATACACAGTTTTCAGTCAGAAGGAAGAGAGCCACCAGACTGTAGATTCATTCGCTCCGAGGACTCTACAAGAGAATACGTATGCTGAGGACAACCAAGGGAATGTATAGCAAGAGGAGGGGCTGCAACGATCACTGCACAATCGCCCAGATGGGTCGATTAGCATTTATACATAACGACACACATGGCGTCACGGGTGCAGGTTAACCAAAAGAAGTTGGTGGCAAGACTGAATTCAGGGAAACAGTGTATGCATTACAAAAACAAGTCATGATATTAAAGTATGGTGTAGCTTACCAAACATTGATATTGAATATACGCCCGACCGCCAACCAACAGACCCAACAGCTTTATATTTATATGCCTATGCAGCCTGCTTTCACTTGGAAACACAAGACCAAAGTTTGAGTGCCCTCCGCACATCCAAACAGCAGAGTTGGGTGCACTTCGCGTGCGCGCTTGTGCGCGTGGAAGATGAAGGCTTTCTGGGAGAGGGTGGGCTGGACCAGGGGGAGGCGCTGAAAGTAAGAGAAGCAAGAGGGATTACACGTTGTGAAGAAGGTCTGCGGAGCGTTTCACATGAGAGCAAAATAAAGTAAATGTTAAGTTCCAGTTATTACTTGAAAATTAAGCTGTGAGTTGCACAGTCAATCGCTCCCAGGGACCGCCGCGTTACGGCAGAAGCTGTTCCTTTCTCTTGGGGATGGAGGCCGTTGCACAGGTTTGATCAGTCAGAAAGCCACGAGCAGCGTGCAGCCGGACCAGCACAACAGCACACTTGGGTGCACTTCGCGTTCGAAATTATTTTAAAGACTGACAGTATCACTCCCCTATTGAGGGATTTGTACTTTGTATCCTTCATTGAGGTCCTAAGCAACAGTTTTGGAATGTCAAATAACATTTCCTCTGCTTTTTCCCTTCTCAAGGCCTGCAGATCTGGTGTAGTGTCATCTTCCTGTTGCTTCGCTAATCCATGGTCAGCTAGCACCTCAGCCCCCATTGTATCTCTGCCACCATTAATCCGAGCCCCCATCAGGGTTTTTGGCCGATTTGCTTGTGGTACTTTACAGTTAGTAGGCACTATACTTGTCCCCAGTAGTTCCTCATTTGTCTTTTTCCCTCTCTTTAAAAAGATTGGGGCTATTTCACATCCTTCACATCTGGGGCTGTCATTATTTGAGAGTTCATCACAGACTTCTGTATGTTGTTTTTCCTCTGTAGGAAAATAGGGACCCAGGTTACCGTCTTAACTGGCAAGGTTACTTGGGAAGAGATTGTATTCTGCGGTCGTGGGGTATGGCTTGATTTATTCAAACCCTCTGCTGAAGAGTTGTCTTGAATTTGATAAATCTGGACTGATCCTTGGAGTATTGGTTCTGTTTGCTGCCCAATGCTGACTCAAACAATCTCTACTCCTTGAGTTATTTATGTTGATGGACCTCCTTGAGACTTCCACTTTTGCTTCTGGGGGCTATCTCTCCATTGGTCCGGGGTAATAAGTTTCCGTGGGTCTAAGGTTCCAGTGGCCTTACTAGGTCCCTGACTTGTAGGCATTAGCTCTTCTGCTGCGGGTACCGAATTAGCCTTAATAAATGATGTTGATCCCGTGTTCCTTATTTTTTACTGCTTTTGATTTTTGTTTTTTAAGTTCTTTCTTAGCTATTGGTGATGAGAAGCTTTGCCTTTTTTTCCGGGCATCTTTTCTTTTCGTTTTCCTTCTTCTCTGATGATTCTGTTGGCCTGCTTCTGTCCACGTAGTAACTGCTCCTTCAATAGGAGCCTCCGACCTTTGGACTGACTAAGCTCTGTCTCTCCCCATCCCTCTCCTGCACTACTTGAGCCAGTCTTTGTAATTCAAGAGTCGACTCTGAAAGGGGGTGTCATCAAATGGGAGGCTCATATTGTACTCCCTTGGTTCGTTTCCCATCTTTCCTGTGGGGCTCCCCTGAGTTGATTTCTAAGCTCCCTCAACAATAAATGTGAGTCTGCACCCTCCTCTCTCACTGAGCTTAGGGAGTCTAAAATTGCAGAGATGTCCAATCCCTATTTCGTGACTTCCATCTTCAAGTCACTTACAGTTGATGCTGTTATGTGCTGATTGCATTTCTGATGCCCACAATCTAACTGTCGCAGTTTGCGGTTTCTTTTGTTAGTTCTAACAAGATTCCTGCATGGGATTGAACCTCAGTCTTCAGTAAGCCAAAGACTGTGACCAACGAATTCAAAACAAAGTTTAATGCTGAGAGTGTTGCTTCACTAGCATGATGGCTGTCAGGCCCTCCGTTCTGCATTTCTTGATCCTCTTTTCCATAATTTGGTTCCTTTGAGTTTAGACTCACTGGTAAGCGATGGTCCTGACTTAGTGCTTCCATTGTTGGCTATGTTCCATCCTCAACAGTGCTGCTGGTCCTAGAGTCTTCATTCATGACAGTTCCCCACCCTGCGCCAGTTTTCCCCAACTCCACCTGGAGGCATCTGCTGGATGGTGTTTTTAACGCTCTCTCCGCCCAGTCAAGTTCGCCCATGCTTTTGTGTCTTCTTTTACCAAAATAATCCTCTATTTGTGCATTTTGGAGTTGGTTATAGTATATTCTAAACCCCGCTTCAGAAGAGAAATGCATCAAGGCGGGCCTCCCCACCTTTTTCCACCAATACCTGAACCTGGTTGGATACGTCCGAATGAACTTGGGCATTTACCAGTATTTTTGCACTGGAAGCCTTATGTTCCATATATGTATTTGATGCCTGATTTTCCAATGGATGCACTGTTTCTACATAGGATCTGTCCCATTCTGGTGCTCTACCGTCATCTGTCAGGGTCCCACTGCGCAGATTGTACTTCACCATTGGACCTTGTATCGGAACTGTATACTTCGTAAAATGGTAACCACTCGAGGCACTTATGTAAAGGGTAAAGCTGCAATGGATGCCGTGTTCTGTTCCTTTAAGTTTTACAGAATTAATGTAGCCCAAGGTGGCTCAATATTCTGCGTATACGCTCCTCTAACTGGAGCAATTGAAGGTTATTCAGTGCTTGTCTTTAAATTATGACCCTGCAGCAGCTGCTGTCGGCTGCTGAACTCACCACAGCTACTTGTTAGAGAGGCGGCCGACTGGAGACCCAAGGTTATCATGCCCCGTCCCTGTTGGTATTCTACTCTAGAAATAGCATTGCGCTCCCTTATCTGTCATGATCACATCCAGGGTCATAGGGTTGAGATCAGGTATTCAGGGCAGAAAAGGTTCTTTGTGCCGAACTGTGGGGCCTAGATGGGTACTAGCATGGCAAACCCGGCGTTCTCACATTCCTCAGTACCAAATTACAGTGGGCTCCCATAGAGATTCAATGGTTTGAAATACCCCTTAAAATGGCCGCCCTGCGGGCCATAGACTAGGTAACAATTGAGAACTAGTAGTTGGGCATGGAGGACTATAAAAGCCCTGCTGCCGCTGTTAGGCAGAATTATATGCAGTACCCTTTGGGAACACCACACACAATTAAGACTACAAGTGACAGTACAATTTCACCTTTGGTACAAGCCTGTACTACACAGTTATAGTGGTAGCAGTAGCGGAGCAGCCAGACTTATCTCAAGAGTGTTATGCTTGAACTAAAATGGAGCTGGTGCGCAATGCATTCTGGGAGCGCTCTGAGCCATAATGGATATTTACTTCATGCCGCAGTGAAAAGCTGCACACATTTTTCTGAGTGTTAGAATCACGGTGTTGAGAAAAACATGCTTTCCAAACCTGGTATGCGGTCAAGGACATTTCTGCTGGGAAAGCTAACTTTGTTATGGTTTGCAACTGTTCTCCGTGGAGCGTGTTTTTAGAGAAGGGAGGCACTACGCTTCTTGGGGGGAGCTCTCGATTGACCCAGATGGCAACCGACGGCTGTTCCTCAACTGCGCAAGTGCAATTTCCAGAAGGTTCGAGAATTGACTCCCCTTTGTGGAGTGTGTATATATGCGGAAGCCCAGAGGTGGTCAGGTGAGACTTTAGCCGGAGAAGGACGCTTACGTCCGGCCCTCCTGTGAGCTGTGGTGCTCTCGGCCTGGCTGTTCCCGGGGTCTTCCAGCCGCTTCTGGGCGAGATGAGGAATCCCGTTACGCTCACGGTGATGTATTTCCTTTTGAATTCTTTACTTCTTCTGTGATTTATGTCTATATTATTTTTGTGAGTTATTTCTATGTACTTCTAAGTTTTGAATAAATAGCCGTATAAGAGCTGATTATCTTCTAAGAATGCGTGGCTGTGAGTTATTGCGTCTGTCTACGTTCAAAGTATTTGCTCTGTAATTGCATTGGTGATTTATGTTTGTTCCGTGCACTTTGGGGAGAGCAATACAGTAAGTGAGCAGTACAAATAGTTACACAAAGGACAGCAATTAGTATGATTCAGGCAAACACTGACTCAAGATTTCTAAGTAAAAGAATATATATTTATTTACTCAACAGTTGTATAACATTTCACTATCATAAGCAAGTTAAAAATCACAATCACAAATACACCACACCACTTCCCTTAAATTCCAGACAAGTTAAGCTCACAAAATGAAGTGGGAGCAAAATGGCACTCCAGCAATTTAAAAGGGAGGGAAAGACAAAGTTATTAGAAATTAGGCAAAACCAACAGGTAGGTACTCAGGGCGATTGAACAAGAGAGACTACAGTGAGGAGATCAGCTAGAAACGTCTTAGGGCCAAAGTCAATGGATCAAAAGTCTTTTGCTCAAGATCACACAGTTCAGGGTAGTTTGCGGTAAAGTTTGTGGCACAGATTCCGGACGAGGATGGTTGGTAGAAAAATTAGTTCAAAGACAAGAGAAGGACAAGCCCTCGGATTGGAGAAAGATTTCAAACACTTTCACCGCGGCTGAACGCAACGGACAACCAGATTTGCACAGTACCTTATAACGGAGAGAGAGCTGTAGCTGAGGCGGACGTTCCTGGTGGTTCCTGCAGGCTCACGGTTCCTGAAGCGACTATCGGACTAACAAGAAGTAGTAAGAGCAGAGGGTCCTCCGACACCCAGGGAAGAAACCAGCAGCAGAGCAAAACAATGAATAAAAGGTGCGCTCCTTAAAACCCAAGCAGAGTCCGACCTTACTGGCTATCCGGCCCACTGTAGCTCTGTAGAGCGAATTCGACCAGAGGAGGGGTCCTGGCTTGTAGTTTTGGCGAACTGGTTGGTCTCACCAGCTCAAGGGAAGACGTTTCCCGGAGGATCTTCTCTGTCGTCGGATTGGATATTAGGACCTGCAGCAAGGCTTCACCGGGCGGTTCAGTCATTGTAGGGGTCCTCTTCTTCCAGTTCCTCGTTGGTTCCTTCGTTCCAGTGGCGACTCTGCTCTTCCAGTCCCAGAGACCTGCTTTTTATGCAGTTTCCCCCCATTCATACAACCTGGTTGTCAATCACACAGCAGGGTGGCTGCCCTGGCAAGGCCAGTCCCCTTAGCCAATCAGACAAGAGTGCGACTTGGGTTACAAGGGGAACCCATGGCAGGGGTCTGAAGATCCCTCCCTCACTTCCTGCCTACCTAGACTATCAGGCGCCTTAAGGAGGGCATCTGTGCAGGAGCCCGCGAAAAGACAGCGAACAAAGGAATCGTCCCCGGTTTAGCGCACAGAGAAAAACACGAGAAAGACTTTAACAAAAAGAAATGGCGAATAAACCCAGCCGGAGCCAAACTAAAATGTTTTTGGTCAAGCGGGTTTATGTCCGAGGCTAATATAATAGCCTAAAACAATACCACGTTTATATAATATAATCGCAGTAGAAAAGTTAGGGTAGATAGCACTTCCACCAGCCAAGTCTTAATGTTAAGGGAGAGAAACAAGGCTCCAAGAGGCACAGACAAAAAGGGATAGGAATTAAACCTTTCCAGTACTCCATGTAAGAGGGGGTGTACTGGGTCTGTAGTTTAAAGCGACTACATAAAGTTAATGTCAACTTTACATGTTTCTGGGGTACAGTAGTCAGCCCCAGAAAAATGGAGTCAGTGGGAAGTCTCCAACCCTGTGTCACTGCACTGAAGGTGCTGTGTAACACACACAAAAAGTGGTGCACATCGACTAGGTGAGGCTCCAGAGCCCAAGAACACACAAAATGGTAAAAACACACAAGGCAAAACACATGTAAGAGTGGGTGGAACCAATTTACATGCATTCGAATGATATGTAGATGTAATTTTATATGTGGGAGACGACCATGACATAGTAGTGGCAACACTGGCATCACAAACAGAGTATACTTACTCGTTACTCGGATTACGCGGACGAACAGTGCCGCGAAGTTCGTGCATAAGCACCATCATCATCCTCAACACGGTCCGTGAGAGGCAGGCTTCCCTGAACTCTGGCAGCTCGGTGATGCATTGCGGACTTGGCTCGCCTTCCGAAATGTAGGCCAGGCATCCCGAGTTTTCTCGGCAGCAGCAGTTCTCCTCCTCAGTTGGCATTAGCTCGCACTGATTGCACGTGCACCAGGTGGAGACGCCGTCCATGCGACATGGTCCAGGCTCTTCATCCGTTGACTGGTCCTCCCAACTGCCGTCCGAATCCCCATCGTTTTCGCGTGCTTGCCTTTCCAGTAGTTCTTCCTCGGTGTACTCGGGCTCGTACATATACGGCATTATTGTAGCCATTATGTGGTAAAGAAAGTAAAATAATTTATAGCGGTGGTACTGGTATCTGTTCACACGGGCTACAATCAACGAAGGTAGCTGACCAGAGCACAGAAACGAGTCACAGAATACTCAAAGTAACACAGAGAGAGGAATGGATTCGAAAATCTGCTGCTGTGTGTTGTGAAACGGTCTGTTTATACTTATTGAGGAAAGAGGCGTCCTGCCATTTCCATGGCGACACTTCAGTAGCTGAGGTGCAGCGATTGTTGACACGAAACGGGAAATGGGCGGTACCCGTCTGCTGAGGTCAGGCTCAGGGGCGGGGGATTTGATTTAGTGCCGCAAAAGCAGGTGAGCCAGGGCGATGGGGGGAAATGATAGGATTATCATAAAATGGCGGATGTTTTCGAGTGCGTTAATGGACGAAAAGTCGGGTAAGGTCCATAGGAAAGTTTTCTACGATCTACCGATTTATGCTTAAAAACACATGGCCGAACCATAGGAACAATAAAAAAAAAGTCCCGGAACTATCCTTTAAGGTTTGTGAGCTTCTGGGAATAGAGAAGCTAACGGCTGCAATGGAAAACCGGACAAACAAATTCCAGAATATCTGGGGCCCATTCCTAGACCACGTGGAGGAAAAGGAACACATGTTCTTCCAACCCAGACTGGTAAAATACCTCCTTCAGCCCTGAATAGCTTGGGAATGAAGGAAGGACCTCCCGACTTGAAAGCAGAATGGGGGGACGCTGCAGGGCACTGGGGGCAACACCCGGAACTAATGGTGACTCTGGTGAGGGTTGTAAAAATTGTTTTTTTTTCTTTCTCTTCCTTCTCTCCCCTTCCCGTCCCTTCTCCTTTTTCTTCAACTAAGAACGCTACCGAACACAAAGCTACAATACTAAACCCCCAAGGGTTACTTATGAAATACATTCACTAGAAGAATCATAAAGACTTTAAAATGAAATGTTGATGCATTGTTAAAATTAATTGAAGTTGGAAGCATAGTGACAAATGTTGAATTTTATGAATTTCATTAGCCGACTCAATGGATGAGTGTCATTGGACGGGTGACCGCCTATTTGTAATCAAGTAATATTGCCACTGATTTGGTTCGTTAATGAATTCAATGTTTATCGATGTTTCAATAAAAAGATTTTGACAAAAAAAAAAAAAGATCCCGCCAAGAATCAAGACACTTACCTTCAGAGGCCTTTTCAACATTTTTCCAGCCCGAGTTCTTCTTGTGCCTCACCAACAAAATGCCCCTGCACGAAAGAAGGATGGAGAGCTCCCTAATATAAAAACACAGGTGAGGAGGAGAACGGGGCACATAGATACTATTGGGCAGTCAGCAGGGTGGGAAAAGAGGTGAGCCATAGTATAGTGTCGCCATTATAGTAATTCCAATTCCCCTTCCTGTTTTTTCTCCCCATGATTACAGGGGGAATTCCTATTAACAAGTATTGGCAGATCGCAAGGGTGCCCAGAGCAATTACGCTCCTGTGGGGACAAGGTAAGCGTTACATTACCCGAGAAATAGCAGAAAAGTTGCAGTCACTCTTTAGATCTTACTCAAGGCCTCTCCCTTTCTTGCTCCTCTGCTTATCTTCTCTCGTTTAGCCCCTAAACAGAGATCTTGCTACGCGATGATTCTTAAGTTAAATACTCGCCGTGAGCTTCTCCGAAGAGTTACTTTTGTGCTGATTTACTGCAATGGTTTATATTTGTTTATACGCATTGGCGATAGGCAACGGCAGGTGGAGGAATTTTAACACATACCTTCTTAATCACTGAAAAATAGGCTGGGATTCCTCTGATGCCGTCCTCTGCCAGTATGCCGCGTACGCTGAGGACCCAAAGACTCAGCTCCTGGCTCTGCGAATGCTGCGCCAGGGGTTTTGAGCCTGTTGCTCCGCCTCCTCCTCACAAGCAACGAGGAAAGACTTCTGCAGCAAATACACGCTTCTTGTATGCACAATAGAATTAATGAATGGAGTCTCTTGTCCAAAGACTCAGCTCCCGACTCCGTTAAAGAGGGTTTGGAAAGCACTTTTAAATTCCAACCAAATAAAATTGAAACGAATGGGCAAATATGGTGCAATTCCCCTGAGATGTCAGTTGGGGAAACCTGGAACCAGCACTGCCAAAAGCCACAAGACATTGTAAGAGAAACAAAGAGGCAAACGTTGTACAATTCTCCTGACATGAGATGTCAGTTGGGGGAAACTTGGAACAAGCACTGCCAAAAGCCAAGTGACATTGGAAGAAAGGTTGACAGTCAGAGCTGGAACCGACCCTCATGCATGTGGAAATTGGTACAAGTAATAACTGAAGTCAACAGGTTGTCCTATTGGAGAAGTACAATTGTTGATACTTAAGAAGAATGTGAATGTTGCAGAGACCCCTCATAAGAGCCTCAGCTAGTGAACCTTTTTGGGAAAAAAGATGTCTGGCAGGAGAGTACATCAGGGGATCTGTGTGAGCCAAAAGGGGGATATGCCTGGTCGGAGAGTAAATCAGGATATCAAGAGTTTTCAGTTGAGAAGTTTCCTGGCAGGGGTGTATCGGGAAACTCGCATTGAACTGGTGTGTTGAAGAGAAACTGTCATATTAAGTTGTTGTTTCAATTGAACATTTTGCCAACCAGATACGGTGAAAAAACTTGCCTTTTGCCATACTTTAATAACTATTGGAGAAAAGACATGTGTTTAACCATCCTGAAAAGTAGGAAAGACTTCCCTTTGCCATATTCCAACCAGTGTTGTGGAACAGATATTTGTTTTGACATCCCGAGGAAAGTATTAGGTAAAAGAGACATTTGCATTGCCTTTAAGAGGCTGGTCTTGAGACAGAACATTGTGAACATGTTCGCTAATTATTCCAGTGAAAGGGAACCAACCGCTGGACACAAGGATTGTTTTGGTTGAATATATATGTTTAGGTTCTTACACGTTTTGGTTGAAATGAAGTTGGAAACATTTAACATGCACTTTTTGATTGTATATGTCAGTGTGAGGGTCAGAATTAGTTTGGACGGAAGGTCAACCTGATTTATTTTTAGTTTCAGAGGGAGGGACATTCGCTTTAGGATAGGGGAAATTAGGTATTTATCCCAACTCCTTTCTGTTAATAAAATGGCTGATGTTGAGGACAGAACCACTTTGTGTCCGCCTCTCATTTCTGACACCTCACAGAAGGTAGAAAGTCAAAGAAGCATTTTGTTTTACCCATATTTTTATTTAAAAGTACACTTCAAATACTAACCTTCTGACAATTGTGAAGCAAAGCCCAGAGGGCAGATGCGCCCACTCGCCGTGAAGCAGGATTATCATTTTCCAAACAAGCAGATAGCACTGTTAGAGCTTTATCTAATGAAGAAAAAAAAGGCTTATGGGACTAATGCAAAACATCCAATGCAGATAATTTAGAAGTCTAAACATATTTGCAGTTCTAGCATGATTATTACATCCATTTAGATATATGAAGTATATTACCATTGCCCACTGCAATAACATTTCATATGAAATGAAGATGAACAATGAATATATTGGACTATATACTTTAAGATAATATTGTAATGGAGTCACAGTGTATGGGCCACTACGGATAGGATGGCAGACTCTGCAGGCTGCTGTGCCCACAGGCCTGGTGAGCAAACCCAGAGGAGGTAGATGTGGGGGGTCCCTCAAAGTTTCTCCCCCTCTCCAGACAATGTAACAGCATGATGAGGTCCAAAGCTCATGCCAAAGACACTTTAACCAACCATCAGGAAGGAAAGATTGGACCTCTGAGGTCCACATACAATGTCAGTAAAAAGCAGAGGAACACTGTAAATACCCAGGTACACCGTTCCCTCAGTCAACATAAACCGCTTTGTGACGCCCGCTTTGAGTGATAGAGGGAAAACCCTTCGCTGCGTGCACACAATCAGCACTATACAGATCAGGAGAAAGAGATGCAGACATTAAACACTTGTGCAGGGACGACTCATGCTCACAAACAAACCCTACACACATGTACTATAAGTGGTCTTGCATTATCTGCCACTATTGGTGGCCTCGCTGCGCTTAGCTCTTTAAGAAAAAATGAGGAGCAGGGTTCATTACTGGGATAGTGGGAAAGGCAAATGCGAAACCTGTGGTGTGGATGGGTGCAGGACGCAAGCCCAGTTCCTGCGTGCTAATCTGCTTTCCATAGGTTTTGGTGGACTATGGGAGTATGTTATCCATAAGGAAGAGCACAAGGTCTGATAGAATACATCGCCTTGGGTTTGGTTAGCCGCTGATTTGGTAGAGTGTCACAGGGCTAAAGAAGAGTTTTTAGTTGTTGCTCATATAGTGTCGATGTGCTCACAGCTAGGCATGTGGTGGGCATCTGTAGGGGTTTATGTGTGTGTGTGTGTGTGGTATCCAGTTAATATTTTTTCGACATACCAAAATGTTAAACCAAAAGTGCAGATTTTTTTTAAAATTTATTTTTTATTTCATAGGGTTTAGTGTTGTTTAGTTAGAAAAAAAAAAGAAAAAAAGAAAAAAACGGGGTAGGGTGGGATACCCCCACCCCCAATTTTTTTTTAAAAAACAAAAAAGGCATTCGAAAAAATTAATTTCGGCAATTTTGCTTCGACATATTGGTATGTCGAAATAGTGACTGTCGAAAAAGTCACTATAAACCTGTGTGTGTAGTGTAAGGTGGTAGGAGATCTTAGAGGGGAGACAGTTAATTAGGGGACCAGTGGAGAAGGCCTTCAAAAGCAAAACAACCTGCAACCCATCACTGGCATCTTGCATATTGGTCCCATTTAACTAGCATACACTACCCTGTCATCCCCCCCCTCTCTCTCTCGCTCTCTGTCTTTCTCTGTCTCTCTCTCTCACACATCGATTGTATCCCATGTGCAACAAAACAAGGATCTGCCTGATGACAGTTGAGGGGGAAAGAGAAGTCTGTAAATTACTGTCAATTACCATAAACTACAGCTAAGGGTTATGGGAGGCAAGAACCTTAGGTTCACAGAAAAGGCGGCTTGAAATTTGTGTCCACAGTCATCCATTTTGCCTTGCTAGGCATGTTGGTTGGCAGGCTGAGAGATGCCTCAAAGCTCACTCTATCATGCTCAGATGCAGTGTTCATTAGTCAGGCGTTCGTCAGACATTGGTCGGAGTAGGGGCTAGAATCCCCGCTTATTTAGAACAGAAATCTACCTCGTCGTCTCCCCCCAAGCTCTTCACACACAGTTCAAAGGAAAAATTACCTGTAATGTTCTCTCTATGGATTCTTCTCCTGCAGATTACTCATCTGATATTCCCCCAGCTTTAGCTGCTCAGACTCTTTTTTGATATGGGGGTCCAGTACGACTCAACATCGACTCTTCTTGACTCGACCGCACCACCCCTCGACTCCAGACGTGACGTTGGCTGTATATATATTACGTCACTAAGCTCCCGTGTCCCCCCTACCCTGTTCGCCCCAAGCTCAGAAGCCACAGAGCAAGAATCCGTAGAATTCTGCTTAATGACAGCCAAAAATCACATAATACTTTTTATTTTTTGGTGAGGAATAGTCATCGTACTGAAAGCAACAGACTGACAGCACCCAAACACCTAATCGTCACCTCAAGTTCTCATCCCATTAGCAGAGAACAACCAGAAAACGGCAGCAGACCCCTTACATAGCGGGACAGAATGGGAGGGCGATGAGGAATCTGCGGGAGAAAAATCTATGTAAAGAACATTACCAATAATTAATTTCTCCTTCAATGGATTGCATTCTCCCACAGATTCCTCATCTGATAGACGCCCAAGGCAGTACAGAGTACAGAGGCGGGATGAAAGCCCTCAGACAAGTAATCTCTGCAATACCAATCTCTGCGTAATCGAGCGTCAGAGCCACAAGCTACATCCAAGAAATAATGCTGAGTGAAAGTGTGTTGCGACGCTGCTCGACATATCTTTCACTGGCACACCCCTTTGCAATACAGATGATGTGCCACGCCCATCTTGGAATGTGCTCTGATGACTGGTGGCAGATCTTTTCCTGATCTCTGGTAACACTTTGCAATACAGACAATTATGCAGCGAGAAATTGTCTGCTTGGATACAGCCAGACCCTTCTTGGAAAGAGAAAGACACAAAGATTTGGTCATCACCCCTACATTCTGCCGTCCTAGTCATGTAGAAGCTCAGCGCCTTCTTCGGGTCCAGCCTGTGCAACATTTCCTCATCCTTTAGAAGCCTTCTCCTTGAAAAATAGGAAGGGCAACCTGCAAGACAGAGCCTGACTCTCACTCACATGCCTCACTGACGTAATCGCCACCAGGAAGGCTGTTTTGAGAGTAAATAACCTAACAGAAAATTAATGCATGGGCTTGAACGGAACTGCCATCAAAAAGGTCAACAACAAATTGAGGTCCCAGTCTGGAACGGAAATGGAGCAGACAGGAACCTATTTAAAAGGCCTTTCAGAAATTGGGTCATTTCTGGAACTGTAAAGCATGATCCCTGATCTGGCGACCACTTCAACATAGACAAGCTTACCAAGTAGCCCTTGACTGTGCTTATCTGAAGGGCTGATGAGGCCAGTGATAGAAGGAAATCCATCACTGCGAGGGTGGGGCATGCCTAGGATCTATCCTTCGCTCCTTACACCATGCCTCAAACTTTCTCCACCTGCACGCATACAATGATCTCATAGAAGATCTGCATGCAGCCAGTAACACCTCAAGTACCTCTTCTGAGACATCCCAGTCACCATACCTCATCCTCTCAAGAGCCAGTCATGTAGGTTGAGGACTCGGTTTGGGTGGAAAACGCGACCTTATGACTGTGATAGGAGGTTCGACCGCCGAGGCAGCCGGAGATGTGAACAGATGGTCAATTCCATGAGCTCCAAGTACCATGCTCTCCAATCAAGAGCATGGTGGCTTGAAACCTCCTCAACCTCCTGAGAACCCACGGGATGCATGTTATCGGTGGAAATGCACTGTGGATGTGGAAGACCTACTCCAACAGAAGTACATCCCCTGGTCCACCCTTCACAGGGAATTCCCTCGAGCAAAACGGTCAGCTCTTCGCATTGGTCCTTGTGGCAAACAGATCCACTGCCGGGGTACGCCACAGGGTGAAGAGAACTTCCTGGCACACTTTCCACTTGTATGAGACCCTGCTGTGCATGCTCAAGCATCCACCAGTCCTTTCTCTGCTCCCGCCAGATGGGCCACAGATGTAGGTATCTGGTTCTCTAGCAACCAGAAACATAGCTGCAATGCCCCCCCCTGCATATGGGCAGAGGCGCCACACTCCCCTGCTTGTTGAGATGTGTTGTCCGTCCGGATGAGAATGAGTTTTCCCCTGAGGGAACGCGCAAAGGCCATCAGGGCAAACCTAATAATCCGCAACTACAGTATGTTGATGTGCAACTGGCGTTCCACTGCAATCTCTGCAGTGACCACACCAACCCCCCAAGGACACATCTGTAATCACTTGGGCTTGAGGCCACAGTGGCCCACCAAGAGAGGTCATCGGCCACTTACCTCATTACCCTGAAAATGTCCTTCATGGTGTCCAAGTCCAAGTACTGCGACCACTGATCCCTCAACAGCGATTGCAGAGATCGCATCAGCAGTCTGGCCTCTGGCACCAGAAAAATGGAGGTGTGCTGCCACCACTGCCATCAGCTTGGTGAAAAGCCTGGGAGTGGAGGTAAACCAAAAGGGGAGCACCTTCAACTGATAGTGAGTGTTCCCGATGACAAATCTCGGGAACCACCGGTGCTTCTGATGAATGGGCACATAGAAGTAAGCGCCCCAAAGATCAAGCAATACCAACCAATCCTTGAGCTGTAGAGCCTGGAAAATTTCTTTCAACCTCACCATCCTGAACTTGTCTTTCCTCTGGAACTTATTCAAGGCCCGGAGGTCCTTGATGGGACAGAGTCCTTCTCCTTTCTTAGGTACCAGAAAGTATCAAGGGCACCAGCCCGATTGGCTCTGCTCAGGTGGCACCTCTTCCACAGCAACCTTCAATAAGAGGACCTCCAGTTCCTTTTGGAGCTCCGGTTCTGGTTGTTATTGTGGAGGGCAGGGGATGGCCTGTCTGGTAGTCTTTTTAGAAATGGTAAACAGTACGCCCATTTGATGAGCTGCAAGGCCCAAGCGTCAGAGGTCATCTCCTTCCATCTGTCACAGTGCTTGGAGATTCTCCCTCGAACTAGAGAAACATGTGGGTAGAACTCAAAAGGATTTAGCTGGTGCTGGAGCCCCTGCTCTGACAGTCTTCTGGGCATTAGAGGCCCCTCTGACAGGTCCGTGATGCAAGTAACACCCCTGCCATTGCCTGGTTTATGGAAGCTGTATCTTTCTTCCAAACGGTACATAACTTCTGAAGCCTCTTCCCCTACAGGAGAAGCCAAAGGACTGCTTGTTGGGCTATTGCACAGCTAGTCCCAGTGATTTAGCAGCTATATTTGAGTCTTTAGATTTTTCCAAGGACTCGTCTATAGGGCTGAAAAGGTGCTCACCATCAAATGCCATGTCCAGAAGCTTGGTCTGTACATTAGGTGAGAACACCAAACTGTGAAGAGAAGGCGACTTCCGCAGCACTGTGGATGCCCCCATGGCACGGCCAACGCAATCTGCAGAATCAAGGCTCGCCTGCATTGCTTGACATACCACCTCCTTTGTAACAGGAGCGGAATTGGAGGGAAGGCATACAGGGAGAGCTTGTCCCACAGGAACGATAAGGAGTCCTCCAGACTCTTCGGCTGAGGATATCTGCTGGAAAAGTTCTGGCATTTGGAGTTGCCAGCTGTTGCGAAGAGGTAGATCTGGGGGAGGACCCCACCTGCCGAAGAGCTGAGACACCTGCACTTGTTGAAGTTTCCACTCGTGGCAGGAACGCAGATCCCAGCTGAGCGAGTCTGCAGTGGTGTTCTTCGTGCCCGGCAGGTGAAAAGGAACAAGGAACATGTCCTGAAGAATGGCCCAGTGCCACAGAGACTGGGCTTCCATGGAATGTACGGAGGAGTGAATCCCGCCATGCTTCTAGATGTAGAACATGGTGGTGGTGTTGTCTGTGAAGACACGCACCATCTGCCCCCGCAGCTAAGGTTGAAATGATTTGAGAGCCCAGAAGACTGACCAGAGCTCTACGACGTTATGTGTAGGTCTTGCTCCTCTGGGAGCTAGAGCCCTCTGGCCTGTGACTGTCCAGTGTGGGCCTCCCACCCTTCCAGGGAGGAATCTGTGGTGAACGTGACATTTTACAAATGGGTTTGAAAGAAAGCTCCTTGCGCAATACTTGGGTGCATTTGCCACCATTGTAGAGCTTTTCAGAACTCTTCAGTGAGGGCGAACTTGTCTGTTCAAGCGCCCGTGACCTGCAGCCACCTTGCGTCTAGATACTCTTGAAGAGGCCTCATCCGAAGCCTGCAAAAGAGGACTAGGTGTATGCTAGAGGAGATCATGCCCAACAGCGACTTGATAGAGCGTACTGTTGCGGATTGCGCAGACGACAGGCACTGCACCTTCCCCAGGATGGCCATCACTCTCCTGAGAGTGGGTAACCAGGCATACGACTGTGTTGAGACGGGTGCCCTGATACAGAGCGTTCTGTGATGGCTCCATGTAGGACTTTGCATATTTGATGGAGAATCAGAGCTCCATCAGAAGGCGTATGGTCTCCGCTCTGTGTTGTTTTGTCAGTGTGAAAGAGATGGAGTAAATGAGCCAGTCTTCCAGATAAGGGTAGACATGGATGCCCTTTAGGCGAAGATGCGCTGCCACTGGGGCCAAGCATTTCATGAAGGGCAGGGCCTTGAACTGGTAGGGTTGTCCCTGGACCACAAAACGCAGGAACCTCTGATGTTTCAGGTAAATGGGGACATGAAAGTAGGCGTCCTCCAGTTCCAAAGTTGCCAGGAAATCCTCTTCCTCCCGCTGGTCAAGCAAGTGCGGCAACATGACCATCCTGAACTTCTGGGACTTCAAGTACTTGTTGAGGCGCCTTAAGTCTAAGATCGGCCGCCACTCTCCTGACTTTTTCCATCCAGAAAGTATCTGGCGTACACTCCGGAGCCCCAGAGCCGTTGAGGGGCAGGTTCAATCCTCCCTTTCTTTAGCAGGGTTCCACTGAACATCCTGTTGCATTCTGGCCATGTGTAGTTCTTAACACGCTACAGGAGGAACGCAAGGTCTCCAGTTTGGAACTGCAAGGTGTGCAGAACGTCAAGCACCCATTTGTCTGTGGTGATGGCTTTCCACTGGTCAACAAAGTTTGCTAGCCGCCCCCAACTGGGGAGCTAAAGTGGGGGCCCTGGTCCACGGTCGGTTCAGACCTGCTTGGACATCTGCAGTCTTGTCTGCGGGTGACAACGACGTTGGCCTCTTCTGCCATAGGCCTGTGAGCGGCCCCTGTAAGCTTCCTGGGTGTTGAAGCAGGAGGGCTGAGTATAGGGGGAAGTGCCCCGCTTGGAGGACCTGCTGGACTTCCCTCTGGAGGATCAAAAGAATGGCGATCTCTGTTGCTGCCGTTTCTCTAACGAGCGTGCCGTCTCCGTATCCATCTTAATAGCCTGGAGAGTCTTGTCGACTGCCTTACCAAACAAATTGTCTCCATTAAAGGGCATGTCCACCACCTTGCACTGCACTGCACGTCCGCCCTGAAGTTCGCAGCCTTCAGCCAACCCTGGCGTTGAGGGAAACACATTGCCCATCTGGCGTAATCCCGAGTCTGCTATGTCCAGCGCCATTGTGATGGCGTGGTCTAAGGCCACATCACCTTCCTGGAACAGGGTCAGGGCTTTGGCCTTCTTATCGTCCGGCATGATGTCTAAAATTGAGTTTACTCCCCTGCCCTACACTACCCAGCTGCTCTTTAAAATTCCCAAAATTTTATTATGGGAATTGCAGGCTTTCCTTACGCCAGCTGTAAAGCCACCACGTCCCCCTACTGACACGGAACCCTCTCTGGTATTCAAATATCTTGAAGTCAGCTCAATGGATTGGTTTGTCTACTTGCTGCTTGCTCCAGTATCAGCGAGAGCTAAAACATACTGACTCTCTCTCTCAGGTCGGCAACCTCTCCATTCAGCTCCTTGCTCTCTCCGCCAAGACTCGGTGTCTCCCGTTTCGTGCACTGTCGGCTCCTGGGAACGTAAGCCTGTTGGCTTCTCTGAATTGTCCAGTATCCTGCCACGGGTGTATGAGCATGGAGCTTGGCATCTCGCCTTCAGCCCTGGTGGACACAAGCCTGTCAGCTTCGCTGGGCTGCTTGTCTTCCCGTGGTGAGCGTTTGAAAGTACGGCGCTGGCATGATCAAGGCATCCCGCCTCGCTTTGGCGGTACCTTCAGTTCAGCAAACTTTCCTTTGGAACAAGCTGTTTGTTTCCCCACCTGCCTTTGGTTTGCTTTAGAGGCCACAGCCCGATCACAATTTCTCTTGCATTCTCCTCTACTTGCACTTGGTCGCCACACTGCTGTTCACTACATCTCTGACTATTCAAACTGCTACCCCTACCATTTAGTCTGTCTTCCCTTCTTATCACAAGATTGGGTCTAGTGCATGGACAAAGACTAGACTGATGCTTACGATTCTCTGGTCTGCCATCTCCACATGGCCTCCTCGTCTCAGTTTGGTAATCATCCTCCTCTTTCTCGTCTCAGTACTAGTCACATGTGTTACTGGGCTTATCTTACCCAAGTACATTGGTTGATGTGACATACGAGTATTCATAGTAGGAAGATTTATGTGAACTTTTAGGAAATGCCAGGGTTTAGGCATGGGAGCGGGATGTCCTTTCTTAACAGGAGGGACGAGATCCTCTGACTCGTCCCACCTTAAATAAAGGTTAATACGTAGCAAAGTAAGAACTAAGAACCAATCGAAGAGCTGCTATGTCTCAGAGCATGTAGAAATGCTGGTGCAAACTGCATGTAGAGATAACCGTACCCAAATGAAGGGGCCACCTTTGGGTCTGCCCCTAAAGCCTTTCTCTGCTGGTGTATTAAATATCAGGAAGCCTCACTGATCAATGTGCCCCAGATCTCAGGTTTCTTGCAATTATATGATGTAATGGCCCCTAAAACTCAAGGCATTCAAGGTCTCCTAATTTAGTACATAGGCCTTGGACCTTCCATGAAAGAAAGGAGACTATAGGTAATTCTCCACCCACAGATTCCTTATCTGGATAGGCATTCCTCCAGCGCAGCTGATCTTTGAAAATTTCAAAAGGCGGCATATAGTGGTTCAACACCACCTTCCTCGGCTCTCCTTCACCTCGACTCTGGATACGTCACCATCCAAACATTTAGAACGTACTATGCCCCCTTTACCACAGTTCCCCACCTGTTTCCCCTGGCTCAGCAGCAGAGACAATCGCTCCACGGACTTAAGGAAAAACCACCACAGAAGTACAAATGACATAACTCTGGTAATGTTCTTTTTGATTGATGTTCTTCACACAGCATCCTCATCTTAGATATAATCTTCCTATGGCAGCAGATCTCAAACTATGACAGCACGGGGAGCCGTGTGGCTCTGGCATCAAGGAGTCATGTAGCTCTCACTGTCTATTCCAGACGTGACGCTGATCCAAATGCCCGTACCGTGCCCCGTAACGGCAGGTACTTTTTTCCCGCATGCTCAGCTACGTTAGGGGTTACAAATTATGAGGTGCCTTTCAGCATTGAAGGATGTAGAAACTGCAGAGCGCACCAAAATTAAGGGTTAGGCTAAGAGGGTGATGAGGAATCCATGGCAGGAACATCCATCAGAAAGAACATTACCAGAGGGAAGTAATTTGTTCTTTTACTGGATTGTGTCCTCATTTTAGAAAGACTCCCATAGCAGTACCATAAAGCAGGAGGAGGGAGGAGCGAACATTAGCGTCGGATAAAAAAGTGCTGCAGGACAGCTCTGCCAAAGCGGGAATCCTTATCTGTAAAGGTATGCAGGCAGTAGTATTTTGCAAAAGTGTACATAGAAGCACAGGTTGTAGCCTGACAAATTTCCTTAACTCCTTTGGAGGGCCGATTTATCAGCCACACCCCTTCTTGCAGCCACAGGTCTGGTTGAATGCGCTTTGAAGCCTTTGGGATGTCTTTTACCACACTACAATAGCATCTAGGAGTGCTCCGAGAGTACTGTTGCTGCTGGGAACCTATACTGTGAAGCTCTTGCAATTTACTGAGTTTATAAATCTTTGGACAAAACTGAACTTTATTTGGATGTACTTTATTCAGTGTTGCGATCTAAAGACTCTGGACATGTCATTTCCCGCCAAATTGTTTAAAAAACGAACAGCCATGCATCTTGGAGTGCTCTGAGAGTGCCGTTACTGCTTGGAACCTCTCCTGTGAAGCTCTTGCGATTTGCTGAGGTACGGAGGATCGATCCAGCCCTGGTGTAATAATCCAGAGAGTTGGCTACCTGGGACAAATACTCATCTACATTTTCATTTTCTTGCAGTTTCTAAACTGTTGCACATAACTGGACTTATTTGGATGCACTTTATTTGGTGTTGCCATCTGAAGACACTGGCCCATTTCCTGCCTAATTGTTTAAAACAGAACGGCCACGCGCATCAGCACACGCACATCTAGGAGTGCTCTAAGAGTGCTGTTGTGCAGCTTGGCAGTTGAAGGGCCAAATGGGAATCTTTTATGTGATGTTATACTTGAAGGTCTGTTTCTTTAACAGAATATTTAGTTTTATTATTATTTGGCTATTGTTTTAACCAGTTAATATACACATTGTTATTTAAATATATAGGTCTTACTATAAGAATGTCGTACTCATACGTATTGACGTCAGCAATGCCTAAAAAACAAAGTTATTTTGGAACATCATTTCCCATTGTTACGGACATTACTTTGCTGGGAAGGTTGGACTCCAAGCCACCTCTGACTTACGGCGGGTGGGGCGACGAGGTCTCATAAAATCTGCAACCTCAGGCATCAGAGTTTTTTCCCCTAAAAATAACCAAATGCCAACACTTGATTGCTCCACAAAGAATTTAATAACCCACGCCCCCTTACATCTCAGGTCTATTTGACGGAGACGAAGGACCCATTATCGCAGAGTCTGTCGATATGCTTCTATGACATCACAGACTCAGCAGGAATTCCGCTGACTGAATGTGGGGAGGGGGAAGAAGGGTGAAGAAGCCCGACCTAAAATGAATCCAAGACCTGACCTGACCACGATGATGTAGTCCAACAAGAGCAAGCAATCCAGGGTAACAGAATCTCTTCCACATACTAGCCAAAAATGTTGATGTTCCTTGAAGCATGCCAAGCACTGGTAAAAAAGGAACTGATAACATGGGCGCGGAACAAGATATATACATATATAGCCACCAACGTCACGGCAAGTGTCGAGGAGAGGATGCGAACGTTGTTGTTGCATGGAGCCCCCTGTTGGTTAAACGATTTCCGTGATTCAGGTGAAGAAGGAATGTAACATCTAAGATGAGGTATCTATTGCAGTACACTATCCATTAGAAGCGATTCCATTCTTTTGTTATAGACTAGGACTGAACATTTCATAAGAGGTTTTGTGAACTCTTATGTTAGCCAAGAATTTGACATTTTTTGTTTTAGCTTATGGTTAGTCAGGAGGCTAAGGAAATTATGTTTGTTAACTTTCTATTGGTCACATTTTTGGATATTGTTTTACAGACTAGGGTGTCCCTCGAGGGACAAGAACCCTTAAGAGTATGTTTGAACTCTATGAATATAAATAAAACGCCCTTGAAGTTGTTGGGCATCCCAGAAATATACCACTTTGCATTGTTTTCCTTAGGAATTTCCTTATCATTTATAGAGATTCTCTTAATTCCTAAAGGTTTTTGGCACAGCCCATTCCCTGACTTAACTCTAAAGCACTTCTTTACAACACATATCTTTTGTGACACATGTATTAGTGCTCGACCTCCCTAAAGATGCCCCACCCAAAGTGTGCTCCAATACCACTTCACTAAACAACAAATAAAAACATGTCCTCCATGTGATTATCCTAACAAAATAGTAGGGGCAGTTTATAACAGGCTGAAACCAGACCTGAAATAACACTTACCAAGTACACCACTCATCTAGCGAAGGAGGCCCGTCACTGCGTTCATCAACTTTGTGAAGACACAAGGGGCTGCATTCAGGCCAAAGGGCAGCACCATGTACTGAAAGTGGTATGACATAATCACGAACCGCATAAACGTCTGATGCGGTTGATAGATGGGCACATGCAGGTACGCATCCTTGAGGTCCAGGGAACACATTCAGTCCCCTGCACACAGAGACTCTGCTATGTGCGCGGGAGTAATCATCTTGAAGCGTTCCAGCAGTACAAGACAGACTTAGAAATGACAGGTCAAGGACTACCCTCAGGCCAGCCTGGTTGTTCTTGGGTACTGCAAAAATCCTGCAATAGTAACCGAAACCCCTGTCTACAAGAGAAAGCGGATCTATCGCCTGCATCTCCAAGAGAGAAAAGACCTCCTGTAAAAGAGCCAGGGACCCGGTCTATCGAAGAGGAGGAGAGGATGGTAGAGGCAAACGAAAATGACGACTGAAGGCCATGGAGACTATGGAAAGATGCTTCCAGGTGTCCTGGAACAGAGCCAAACAGACCCCCACAAGTGAGCTGTGTTCCCTGACCTTGACGTCACTGCTTCTTGGTGTCAGAGGCGGAGGCACAGGAGGGGGAGCAGAAAAACCCACACACCGTCCTCTGCTGCTTCCTTCTGGTGTCGCTAGGCGACCTGTCAGGCCTCTGTGCACCGCGGTCCCGGAACCCCTTGAAGCCGGAGAAGGCACAGGGCTTGAACTCAGTCCTGCCCTGGGACTGAGGGAAGGAGTTCTGACCCCGTTTTGTCAGGATGCCCAAGGACTTGGCAGTTTGAGGGGAGGCTGTCTTCTTCGTCAACTCGTCATCCGTCGACGAATGAAAAAGGTCCACGCCCTTAAAGGGCAGATCCAGGATCTGCTCCTGTACGTCAGAAGAAACATAGTGGCATGAATCCATGCTGTGCTCCTCATCGCGACCCCATGGCACAGCCTTCTGCTAGCGCTGTCGATGTGGGAGACCGAAGACACCATGAGGTCCTGCGCGATGGCCCGGGCATCTGCCAGACCGGCCTTGAAGGAAGTTTGCTTGTTTGATGGGAGGTCATGCAGAAATTCCCAGATCTCCCGCCACAGCTTCTCGTTAGCTGCAGATGCAGTCCAGAGATGGAGTAACCGTGCCTTCCAAGGACTTAAGGAAACTGGAGGTGGCTCCGGGGGAAGAAGACGACGGAGATGATGGTTTATAATACAACAAGGCTGCAGCCACCACAGAGGAATAGGGCTGCGGGTGGGAAGCATGAAGGACTAGCTGCCCGTCCATCAGCCTAAACCTGATGTCCAACTACTTCATCTGGGCGTTGGCCCTGGGTTTCTCCCAGATCTTTTGCGCCACCTGCAGGGCATCCTTCTGTAGAGGAATGCCAGAACGGATCGTGGTGCGTTTCCCTAAGACTTCTGCTAGCACCCCCACTCCTGTGGGGCTTCCTTGGTAAGAGGGACCCGCAAGAACTCCGCCAGGCCCTGAGGGCTGTCATGAAAGGTTGTAACAGAAGCCGAGGGCTCGTTGTCCTGGACATCATCATCATTGTCGTCATTGCTCCTCTCCCCTTTTCACAGGCAGAGCGGAATCCGGGCCCTGGGACACAGGTTCCAGAGAGGTCCCCCAAGGTCCAGGGCCGCCGAAAGGTACAACGGCTGTTGAGGGGTAGGTGTTGGTTGCACAGAAGGAGGTGTAAGGGTCAGAACGACCAGTAGGGTCTAAACCAGGGGAGGGACCAACACTGGGAGCACAGGTGGTGTACCCAGAGGAGGGGGCTGGGGCGGCACCACCTGCGGGATGATCTCCTTCTGTTAAGCTGTGTCTCTCTGGAGCGCTGCGTACCTGAAGTTTCAGTTGCTGGTCTCGCCGGTGACGCCAGACTGGTAGACCGTCAAATAGAATGCAGAAATTGTAACGCTAGGAAGCGACCCCGACCCAACCCTAATGGAACAGGGATGGATTGGAATCACCTCCCAACGCCACTGGCTCACCTTCCTGCGGATTAAAGTGACGTCGGGACAGTGCAAGCACTGACAGGGAGGTGATGAGGTGTTGAGCTGGTATGGTCCGGTAGAGGTTCACAAACTGGAGGATTGAGAAGGTCTTCAAAGATGTCCAGGCACGATCCTTCAAGGCAGTTGATAATCAGGAGGGCTGGCACCCAGAGCCAAACAGACAAGGAAGATCCAGGCAAACAAGGAGATCAGGAAGGGAGCGGAACCCAGGGAACAGGAAGGCCCAAGGAGAGGGAAGAAAGCCAGGAGGGGGAACCCACAACCTCCTAAGGGCCACAGAGCCAAGGGAAACTAATCCCAATTGAATTGAACGCAGGAGGAGAGTGGCAACTGGAAGACAGGAACCGCAAGGAAGGGACCCAACAGAAGCTAAGGCAGCCCGAGAGGCCAGAGAACCGGACAAGGAAGCAGGAGCCAAGGAGCAGGAACCTGATGCAAGGGCACCAAGCGACGGTAAGTGGGGAACAAACCGCGTTAAGACGTGATCTGTAGAGGGCCGGACGCTATTTACAGCGTCCGGCACGAAAGCGAGGCTTGGAACGCTAGCGGGGCTGCGCATGCTTAGTGGCCGAGCGGGCACCAGAACGAGGCTTGGAACACAAGCTTGTCTGCCCGTTCCTGGTTACCCGCGAGGTTCGCGCATGCAAGCGAAGGTGTCGAGCGCCGGCCCGCTGCCTACAGCCACGCTTCCCAAGCCGGTAATATGGGTACAACTGCCACGTCCGGGGACGGATGCGACGTGAAGGCCAGGTAAGTGTCCTAACACCATACCCCCCTCCGGAAAGACCGGAAGAACCCGGCTTCCAAGGAAAACGGGCATAAAATTCCCTAACCAAACGAGGGGCATGAACGCTCTCAACAGGTTCCCAAGTGCGATCACAGGCAGGATAGCCCTTCCAGTCAATCAAATACTGCAATTTACCCCTAAAGAGACGGGAATCACATATTTCCTGCACCTCAAATTCAGGGAAACCTTCCACGTCAATAGCAGCGGGTCGGGGGCAGGCACGATGGAAGGAATCCGAATGATAAGCCTTTAAAAGAGACACATGAAAAACAGGGTGGACCCTCCAGGATTCTGGCAATCTAAGTTCAAAAGCTACTGAAGATACCCTCTTGACAATCGGAAAGGGGCCTAAAAACTTGGGAGCTAATTTCAAGGGTACGTTCCGTGCAGGCAAATATCTGGAAGATAACCACACAAGATCTCCCACCCGGAATGGTGGCTCAGGGCTCCGATGTTTATCGGCCTGTCTCTTCATGGTCTCACGTGCCTTGGCCAGGGTACCAGCCGCTCGACGCTGCAGATTCTGGATATCGGTGACAAGGCGATCCGCCGAAGGAACATTACTTGATTGTACTGGCGTAAAAGGAAGCAATCTGGGATGAAGGCCAAAGGTACAGAAAAAGGGACTTAGTCTGGTTGCAGAATGAACTGAATTGTTATACGCAACTTCGGCCAAATCGAGATGCGACATCCAATTTGTTTGGGAGGCATTGGCAAAACAACGGAGGTACTGCTCTAACGTTTGGTTTGTCCTTTCTGTCTGTCCGTTGGTTTGTGGATGATAGCCAGAACTGAGTGCCCTATGGATGCCTAAATGCTGGCACAATTGACCCCAAAAGGAAGAGATCAACTGAGAACCACGGTCAGATATTATCTTGACAGGTAATCCATGCAGGCGATATACATTGTGCAAAAAGGCACGTGCTACTAGAGCAGCCGTGGGAATTCCTGGGAAGGGAATGAAGTGGGCCATCTTGGTGAAACAGTCGACGATAACCATGATACAGATATGACCTTCGGAGGGCGGAAGGTCGACAATGAAATCAGTGGCGATTGTATGCCAAGGAAAAGGCGGTGTTTCCATGGGATGTAAAAGACCTACAGACTTCATGCGTGGAACCTTGACCTGGGCACAGATGGGACAGCATTCCACATAACGTCTGACTTGCAAAGTCCATTTAGGCCACCAAAAATGTCGAGAAATGAGTTCTTGCGTAGACCGAATACCACGGTGACCCCCTATCTTGGAATCGTGAAAGCTTTGTAGGATTGTCTTGCGAAGCTCATCCGTGGGAAGGTACAACCTATTCTGAAAAAAAAGCAATCCGTCCTTCTCCCTCAACTGGCGACGTCTCATCAACGTATCCCGAGAAGAATCAGACAAGGTAGCTTGTACCACCCTATGCAAGAACGATGGTAAAGCCAGTAGAAAATGCTTGGGAGCAATCGCAGGCTGGTCTCGTCCTTCATGTTGCACATCAGCAGCCAAAGAACGGGAAAGAGCATCCGCCTTCACATTACTGCTACTGGGTACATAGGTGACATGGAAATCATACTGTGAAAAAAAAGGCCCATCAAGCTTGGCGGGAGGTCCGACACTGCAGAGAGCGTAGAAATTGCAAGTTTCGATGGTCAGTGCGTACCTCCACCGGAAAGCGTCCTCCGAGAAGATGATGGCGCCATTCTTCAAAGGCGGTCTTGATGGCCAGTAGTTCCTTTTCGATAATGGGATAGTTCCGTTCACTAGCCGTAAGTTTTCTGGAGTAGTAGGCTACAGGAAACTCCATTCCAATGCACGGATCCATCTGAAGTAGAACGGCTCCCACAGCAAAATCCGAAGAGTCGGCTTCCACGATAAACGGCTGGTCGTCTTGGGGATGATGTAAGATAGGCGCGGAACTAAAGGCCTTCTTTAATTGCTCAAAAGAGGCGGCAGCATCATGTCCCCAAACAAAGATTCTCTTACTACTGGTCAAACAGGTTAAGGGTGCAGTTAGTTGCGAAAAGGATGGAATGAATCTCCGGTAGAAATTAATGAATCCAAGAAAACGTTGAAGAGAATTTCTGTCGCTGGGAACCTTCCATTCTAGGATTGCACGAACCTTGGCTGGATCCATGTGTATACCCGACGCACTGATTACATACCCAAGAAATTCAATATGGTCTTGGTGAAAAAGACATTTCTCAAGCTTAGCGTAGAGGTTATTCACATGTAGCCGCCGAAGTACCTCTTTTACATGTACTATGTGCTCTTCGGAATTTCTTGAAAACACCAATATGTCATCCAAATAAACCCAGACTGAGGTCCCGATTAAATCAGAAAATATATGATCCATTAGACGCTGAAAGACAGCTGGGGCATTACATAGCCCAAAAGGCATAACTCTCTATTCATAGTGCCCGCTTGGAGTCTTGAAGGCCGACTTCCATTCATCTCCGGCCTTTATCCGTACCAAATGGTAGGCTCCACGGAGATCAAACTTGGAAAATATTCTTGACTCACGTAAAGATTCCAAAATGGATCGAATCAAGGGAAGTGGGTATCTATCCTTTCGAGTGATGTCGTTTAGTTGGCGATAATCAACACACGGGCGCAGGGTACCCCTCCTTCTTCCTTACAAAAAACAGTGGGAATCCAGCCGGTGAATTAGAAGGGGCAACATACCCTTTCTGAAGACATTCATCAAGATACTCCTGCAAAACCTCCTTTTCTTGAGCGGTCAGGGAGTACACCTTGCCATGTGGAATCACAGCGTCGGGCAACAGGTCGATGGCACAATCAAAAGATCTGTGAGGAGGTAAGGGAATGTCCTTAGGTTCAGAGAAAACCTCATGAAATTCAGCATATTCAGAGGGAACTGAAGAAACAGAGAGTAAGTGTGGCACACCAACCCCTTCAGTCTGGGTGGCGATCGAAGATTGCGTTGAAGAAGAATCGATATGGCAACAGTCCTGCACACAACGATCAGAGCTGAAAACCAAGGTCCGAGTCTGCCAGTTGATGTTGGGGTTATGATGTAACAACCAAGGCAATCCCAAAATGATCGGATAAGAGGGTGTCTTGATGACATCCAGAGAGATCTGTTCGTGATGTTCTTCAATCCACAAACTCAGTGTCTCGGAATGTTGATGGACCGGACCCGGAGACAACGGGGTACCGTCAATAACTTCCACCACTGAAGCACAATTCTTTTCAATCAAGGCAATACCATTCCTGATGGCAAAATCTGCGTCCATATAATTTCCAGAGGCTCCGCAATCCAATAATCCCAGCACCTTTATGGGTTCTTTTCCTGACCAAGAGACCTTGAGTGTTAAGACCATAAGCACGACTGGTTGCATGGGTTGTCGGACCTGTACCGAATCGGGAAGGACTGTAGAAGAAGAGGGGCCCATCGTCGCCTTTCCCCTAAACGATAGGCCATTCAGTTTTCCGACTTCCGAAGTGGTCTTAATGGACAAGTACTGAGATAATGGCCGGAGGCCCCGCAATACAGGCACAACCGTAGGCCACGTCTACGTTTCTTCTCGGCATCAGATAGGGGACCTCTGACCGCTCCCAGTTGCATTGGTTCAGGAGTTGGTTCAGATGAGGTAGATGCTTTGGCTGGCACTGGAATGAATCTTGGAATTGACCTTTCCAAACGGCGCCTCTCACCCCTTCGCTCAGACAACCTGTGATCGATCCGCATCACTTGTTCTTGCAATGCTTGCAGGGTTTCAGGTTCTGGAATATGGAGAAGTTCATCCTTATATTCGTCTCTCAACCCCCTACGAAAAAGGTTTTTTTTTTAGTAATCTCAGGCCATTGTGAATCGGTGGCCAACTGACGAAAACGGCTGATGTAGGCGATTATATCACTGGATCCTTGCTTCAGGTCCATGAGCTGATTTTGCGCTGCAGCGGCGAGGTTGGGAGACTGGAACACTTCCAGAAAAGCCTTCTCAAAGGCCACAAAGTCTTCCAGAACTGGACTCTTGGCAGCTACCAAAGGAGTGGCCCAGGCCAATGCGTTTCCGGTTAGATTTCCCAAAATGTACCCTATCTTAGCCTTATCCTGGTTGAAATGCGTAGGGCGGCACACAAAATGTATTCTACAATGATTGCAAAATTCTGCCACCCGTCTAGGATCTCCGTCAAATTTTATTGTGGTGGTCTGAGCCATCACAGACTCTGCAGAGGTACTGGGGGTATCCCCTTGAGCTACCAGCTGACGTAAGGCCAAATTCTCCTGATGCAATACTGTCATCTCGGCGCGTAGGGCCCTGATCTCATTCCTCAATTCCTCAGAATCTTCCATTTCAGAATCGGAACTGGTTGTTAGGCGTCTTAATCTGTTAAGCTGTGCGTCTCTGGAGCGCTGCGTACCTGAAGTTTCAGTTGCTGGTCTCGCCGGTGACGCCAGACTGGTAGACCGTCAAATAGAATGCAGAAATTGTAACGCTAGGAAGCGACCCCGACCCAACCCTAATGGAACAGGGATGGATTGGAATCACCTCCCAACGCCACTGGCTCACCTCCCTGCGGATTAAAGTGACGTCGGGACAGTGCAAGCACTGACAGGGAGGTGATGAGGTGTTGAGCTGGTATGGTCCGGTAGAGGTTCACAAACTGGAGGATTGAGAAGGTCTTCAAAGATGTCCAGGCACGATCCTTCAAGGCAGTTGATAATCAGGAGGGCTGGCACCCAGAGCCAAACAGACAAGGAAGATCCAGGCAAACAAGGAGATCAGGAAGGGAGCGGAACCCAGGGAACTGGAAGGCCCAAGGAGAGGGAAGAAAGCCAGGAGGGGGAACCCACAACCTCCTAAGGGCCACAGAGCCAAGGGAAACTAATCCCAATAGAATTGAACCCAGGAGGAGAGTGGAAACTGGAAGACAGGAACCGCAAGGAAGGGACCCAACAGAAGCTAAGGCAGCCCGAGAGGCCAGAGAACCGGACAAGGAAGCAGGAGCCAAGGAGCAGGAACCTGATGCAAGGGCACCAAGCGACGGTAAGTGGGGAACAAACCGCGTTAAGACGCGATCTGTAGAGGGCCGGACGCTATTTACAGCGTCCGGCACGAAAGCGAGGCTTGGAACGCTAGCGGGGCTGCGCATGCGTAGTGGCCGAGCGGGCACCAGAACGAGGCTTGGAACACAAGCTTTTCTGCCCGTTCCTGGTTACCCGCGAGGTTCGCGCATGGAAGCGAAGGTGTCGAGCGCCGGCCCGCTGCCTACAGCCACGCTTCCCAAGCCGGTAATATGGGTACAACTGCCACGTCCGGGGACGGATGCGACGTGAAGGCCAGGTAAGTGTCCTAACACCTTCACAATGTCATTCAGGAGAACCTTCATCTGAGTGGAACGCATGAGGAAGAGTAAGCGCTCAAAGAAGCGGTCCTCAGAACCTGCAGGTCCCCTTGGGGCCCAGCCGTCTGATGTGGTGGACATCCTCTCCAGGTCAAAGTGCTGAGGAGCCTGGTGTGCATAGCTGTAAAGCTGTGATGGGTAGATGTAACCGAGGGGACCAAAACCCTGCACCGTAGGATCTGCTCCCGCTTCCAGAGGGAAGGGGGCTGGAATCATCCTGCAAAACCCATTCGATGGATGAAAGCACTGGTGGGCCCCGAGCTGGATCCAAGATGGCCACCTGCCTGGCGGGCTCCACCATTTTGAAGCCTTACGCTACGTGCTCGGCGGAGGGGCGCGGGGACCCTGAGCCAAGAGAAGCCTCAGATACGAGAGGATACAGCTTGGGTCTTGCCACCAAAGCAGAGGCGTCGACCTTAAAGACCGCTCTGGTAGCCGCTGAGCCCTCAGCTGGACGCCCGGTAGTCATAACGACCTGATTTTCGACCTTGTAGCGAGCTATGGTAGGCTAGGAACCCTCAGCATCTGTGCCAGAAGCCGTGCTGGATCTAGCCGAGGACAGACTCTTGGAGGTGGCACCCGATGATTCCTTACCCCCCTCTTGGGGTAGAAGAGGACAAGCCTGATCGTCCTCCCGAGGACAGCCTGGTATGGCCCTTGAACCCCTCAGCTTGGGAGCCGGTAGCCTTCGAGGCCTCGGGCCTGCCAGAACCTGAATCCGAGGAACCCTGATCCGTAGCAACCCCAGGCAAGGAGTTGCCACGCTGTGGAGCCGTGCTGGACAGAGGGCCTACATTGTCTTAACGAGAGGTCCAGGAGACAAAGCCCTTAAGGTGGGGCAGAGGAGAAGTGTGGAAGATCTCCCTCCAATGCGACAAACGATTCTTCAATGCCCTATGACCGAGAGCGCTGCAGGCTGAATATGAGTCCCAGCAGTGGTCAGGCCCCAAGCAATCAAGTGCATGGGGGTCCGAGGCCAGGAACGAACGGTCGCAAGAGGCACATCTTGTGACTCCTCCTGTGGCCAACATGCACTGGGGGAGGCGAGGCACCAAAGGGAAGTGAAATAAGAATTGAAAAACAAACGGGGAGCAAGCGGAAAGCTAACAAAGTCTCTGCGCTGGCTGCTAGGTCCAACACCATCTGTGCAGAAAAAGGGACTGTGGTGAGGCCTCCTGAGAGCGGGGCCTCTGCGGGCCATTCCCACGCCCAAGGCAGCGTGCTATACTAAATGTAAAGGGGAAGGTCATTTTTCGCTGCCAAAGGTTCTGGTACCGTCCTCATATTGGGGGACGCCATCAAGGATGGAGGAAAGGTGACTGGAGTATTTAAACCATTAACATAATTGTTTAGGTTGTCACTGTCATCACATGCGGGGTTATGGTCTAGACTGATTTGCACATCATTGGTGTCCTTCAGTAATGGCAGAGCTGAACACAAACCAAAAAAATAATAATAAAAGAAATGAAAAGCTCTGCATAAGAATTCGTAATTGTTATGAAATGATTTTCCATCCATTACATTCTGGGTTTATGGAGGATTTCATCAAGCAGCCTTTGCTCCATCATCAAGATATTTTATCTCATCAAGATGTTTTTTCCCATCTAAATCAACATTGTCAGGGATGCCAGCTCTGTTTGATCACTTACCGTTAGCCAGGATCTTGGGTCTGCTACCAGGATGAAAACAAAGGTTGTGAAGAATAAGAAGAGCCATGTGGGGCATGCCTTTTTGCTTGTACTTGCACATTTCTATTAGCAAGTCTAAGGTTCCATTAAGTTTCATAATCATCTGCTGGCCATCATCTTCAAAGGACATGTTTAATAGCAGCTTCAGCCACAGGTTTGCTTGGATACTAAGACCTTTAATTCCTCCTTTTGGCAGCGAAAGCGAGAGAAAGTTCTGTAGAAAGTTACTCTGTAGAAAAATACAAAAAGCATTGTGACCATGGTAAACAAACATTTTTATTAACAGGTCAGGCATTTGCTTCTCTGTGGCTGGTGGCCTGATCCTCATGAATCTCACCGGTTTCCAGGCATTTCAACCCAGTCGATACCAGCACCCCTACCCCTCACTGCATTGCCCTTGTGGGCCCCTGCTTGACGGCCCTGCATCCCACTCTTGGGAGTTGACCTGCACCAGCACTTAGCCTGAGGTTCTCCCCCTTAGCACTTCCCTCCCAGGCCCTCCACCAGAACTTGCCACTCTTCTGCTCCCCCCTTCCCTATCTCCTGCACTTCCCTCACTGCACTTTCACACCCGAATGCCACAAGGCCTAGTAGGACCATGACTAGATTTTACTGTTTTTGCTATTGTAATATTTCCCCTGTTCCATTCCCATTTAGCTTGTGGCGCTTTGAAACACTATTCAGCTGTATAAAGCACCTAACAAATGCTCAATAAATAAAATTAATTTACCAAAACTGTATATGTTATGCTTATTAATGATTGTAAATGTAAATTGAGCAGAATGTTAATATACAGCAAGAACCTTTAGGGTTTTTTACACAAACTTAAAAATATATTTGAAAGGGTAGTATATCAAATCAAAATAAGTAAGTAGTGTGTTTTACCCTATTGTAACCTGTGACAAACACAC
Source organism: Ambystoma mexicanum (assembly GCF_040938575.1). NCBI lineage: Eukaryota > Metazoa > Chordata > Amphibia > Caudata > Ambystomatidae > Ambystoma > Ambystoma mexicanum. The sequence continues at coordinate 278,311,315 of NC_090933.1, read as the reverse complement.
TTAACAGCTTTGCTGCAGTCAGCTGTTAGAGGTGGCCGCTATGTAGGGTGATGTGCCGTGTTTGTCCTGCCCACCATTCATCTGCATTCCTTGCATCCCAGATCCCTGGAGATAATTGGATAGCCTTGGGAGGCATGAGATGTGCTGGAGACCTAACATTTGGCAAAACTTCTAAGGTAAACGAAACATGCTTACTATGAAAATTGGACGAAAGGTGTACCCAAACCCTATACAAAGCCCTGCTATAAAATCCTATCTCCATCTTTTAAATTTTCTGCGGTTTCTTTCTTCCTATGTGGCTCTCCTTTATCTACTTCTTTTTATCCGACCACTTTTCCTTGACTTTTTTCATTCTTTAGAGTCATTCCACTACTTTGTTCATATTCCTTTTAACATTGCCAGTTTTCTGTTTTATTTTTCAAGAAACTGTCTTTTTTCAATGCCACGCTGTTCCACATTTTTAAATCCATCTACAATTTTCTCAGGTTCAATCTAATTTTGTCTTTTTTCAATTATTTAATTACACATTTATTTTCCTCGCCTTTTTAAGTTCTGTCCTTGATCCATCATTTTAAATTTTCAGTAATCTTATCTTTCTGCCTTTTATGCAAAAAGCACTCTGCAGACAACCAACATCTCTCAGAGAAAAGCCATTAGGAAAAACTGGTGCTAGCAGCTGGTTCTTTGCTTACCTTGGCAGAAAGCCCTGATGTTACAACACAATTCCAGTAAACTCTCCTAGGTGAATAGTGATGCCATTTTCTTATTACAAGTGGTTAGTAATACCACATTCAGACTTTATGAAGATTTTATGAAGAAAATGTTGACAGTTTTAATAAAGTTGCAGTTTCCACTTATTGCACACATTTTATAGTTACCACGCCGTTGCCTTTAAAATGCTACCTCTGGACCATTATATGTTTGATAATTTAACTCATTTGGCAAATTCGCCAATGGGTCAAAATAAAGTACCTTTTGCATCACACCTTTACAGTCATGTGTCATAACAAGATTAGAAAGAAGAGTAAAAGCCATCTGCTGTATGGTGCTGCTGTCGACAGAAAGTTGTGAGGCCAGCTTCACAATGTTGTACATCAAAGAATTACTTGTTGTGTTCCTTTGTGATGATGGCAAGAAATTAACTGGAGCGTTTGCACAACAAAGCGAGACACAACCTTAAAGAAGAGAAAAATGATGTTATCATTTACAATGTATCATTAAGAGTTCAAACATTTTATTGACAGGCTAAAAAAGGAAAAGCTACACAACATAGTGACTACTGTACATCTAATCAATAATCCCCCTTTCTCCATATTTGTGGGGTGTTGCCCTACTCCAGGGGATAATATTCTACACGTATGGAAGAAAGGGGGCAGGAATGTAGGAGTATAGAGCATAGTGCTTCAGAGGCAAGGGTGGTGGATCATTGTCAAGGGCTCTACCACCACAACTGAAACACATCTTGACTCTCCCAGGTGCTGGCACAATGCAACTTAAATTGGAGGACGCAGTGTTCGTGTTTGAAAGGAATCGTTCGGATACCATGCACTATGCTGTGGTCCAATCAGGTGTCATAGAGCTGTGGAAGCTGGAAAAGATTTTACTTCAGGTCCATGAAAGTGCATGAGCCTCAGATGGTGCTGGGTGCCAGCCATCATTGCGGCAATAACATAAGAGCTGCAACCACACTAGGGGAGGTGGCACGGGACAAATACTGATTGGCTGGCAAGCAAGCAAATGCCTTAAAGATGGTCTGAGGACCAGGAACGCCCACCTGCATGTCATGAAGGCGGGTGTACCCTGAGAACAAGAACGCCTATCACATGAATGATGAGTCTGCAGTTAAGTTTCACTGGGAGCCATGGAAAGCTTCTCTAAAGGAGGTGGTGGGTTATGTCATGTGGGTGAGCTGAGCAGAAATGCACCAGGCCCAGGATGTACCTTTAGAGAGCCAAATGTTAACGTAACAACCTAAATGTATTATGCTGTTTAAAAACCTTTTGGTTCCTGTGCTTGGGGGCAAATATTTTGGGATGGGATGCTCTGCTGGTTTTCCAAACCACTTCTGCACAGAAGTCTGGAAATAGATCACGTCTTTGCTGTCTGTTTCCTTATTGGATTATTTGGTGAGACACTGCAGATTCCAACAGAGCCAACCAAGGGCAGGCAGGCGACATCAGCAGCACAACTTTCTGCAATGCATATCCAATATTGTGCCAAAGCTTTACTCAGTCCTGACCCTGTGTCACAGACTGGGTGGGTTCAGTTTGTTAAATCCATCCGCAGCCAGAGACACAAACTAGGATAGGAATGGGGGAATGGAATCTCTCATTACGTGCAAACACCCGTCCTGGGCAGGCACAGTTCCCAGTCTTTCCCATGAAAGGAGTCCAACATCTGTGCATGCAACTTCTTTTAACCCCACCTGTGTGTGCCTCCATGGAGCAATACCAGGAAAGGAACCAGGACAGCAAGCAACTAGAGTCCGTCATGCCTCTTGTGCGTGTATTTGAGTGTATACACATGACAGAGTGATTTTTAGAGGGAAAACTGTATGTGATGGGGTTAGGTTGATGCAATGCTGTAAACTGGAATCCTCCCTCTCGTTTCTATGTAGTGTGATTCAATCACAGTTGCTTTGACCACTTTTTGTGTGACTCTTGTTGGTCATGCTATTTTTTTTATTTTTTTATGATGTTGTCTATTTAGAGGTCTCTCTCCCTAGACCCCCAACTAACATCCCACCACTGTCCTCTCTACTTTATGCTATTTTTCCTCTCCACCAGGTATCCTTCGTTCCTCCTGATGAACAAATGACTTACCTCTAAGTAATATTCTTTCTGACGGATGTTCCTGCCACGGACTCATCTATGATATCCATATCCCAGAGCAGCTGTTCTTCGGGAAAACATTTCTGCTGCAAGGGGGCCCTGCGAGGCTCTGCATCTGGTCCATCCAACGACTCCACGCATCTTGCGCCACAATTGACGTTGGGATCAGTATAAGCAGTTGCGCCACGCCACATGACATGGTCTTCTAGCTTCCCACAAGGTAGGGAGGGCGATAGGGAATCCGTGGCAGGAACATCCATCAGAAAGAACATTACAGAGAGGTAAGTAATTTGTTCTTCCTATGGATTCTTTACTGCCACAGATCCCTTATCTATGATAGACTCCCAAAGCAGTACATAATATGGAGCAGGGAAGAAGCAAGGACACCACTTAAACCAGAAAACTCTGGAGGACTACCCTACCAAAACAGGCATCCTGACCCGCAATGGAGTACAAGCAATGATGCTTAGCAAATGTGTGCAAAGAAGCCCACGTTGCAGCCTGGCAGATGTCTAGGACAGGGAGTCCCCTCTGCAGGGCAAAGGTGGCGGCCACTACTCTGGTACAATGAGCTCTGAGAAAAGGGAGGGTATCCACTAGTTGTGGACCCCTCGCGTCCTCTGCACACTCAAGGTTACTGTCAATGGACAGTCAAAAAGTATGTTGTTCAAAAAGAAATTCTATGTAACAATGTAAGTCTGTTAATCTAATAAGTATTAGGTCTATCTACTAGGTAGGCTTTAAAGGTAATATTACATAAATAGCTCTGTTTCATCAATGATTAAAATAAATTGTATTCACTATTGTTTCTCAAACACACTAATTTGTTCATTCACAAATGTAATTCTTTTTGTGATTGCACAGTTTCACGTATTAGCATACATCGTTATTTATAAGCAAGTAACTCAAATATGATACACAAATGTGCAAAATATGTAACAACCTCTGTTAATTTTCACAGGTGATGATACATAACACTTTACACATTTCGGGAAAAATCCCTTCATCAGGAGTGGGTATTAGGGTTTCTCAAAGTTTAATCAAGTCCATAGAACTTCTTCGTTTTCTAAGCTTCAATGTAGAGTTTATCAGGATATCTATAAGAGAAATCATAGTTCTCAGAATATGTAAAGAGCATGTTACACATCTATTGGTTGATGAATGGGTCTTACATAAAATGTAGCATTTCCTACCTCGCTATGTTGCCCCCAGGATGTCTCTAATGTTGTAATGACAGCAAATTGTTCAGAATCCCTTTTCAGTGGATCACCTATATAAAGAAGTGAATGTCCGTAGTAATTGGGTATCTTAAACATATAGGTTGAAATATTGTAGAGAGGAGGGATAGAGTATAGATGTTCCTACATTAAATGGGTATACAGGAATTCTGCAAAAAATGTGGGTATCACCAGTTCCAGTCTGTCAGGGTTCAGGGTATTGCCAAAGGGTATGAGAGATAAAAAACCAAGGGATACAAATGGGATCCACCACATTACTCGCTTAATAAGGAAAAACTGGAGGATCATACAGATGGATCCACAATTACAGAAACTCTTTCCTGAACCACCGCTAATCTCGTACAAAAGAGGTTGCAATTTTTGGGATCAGTTGGTGAGAGCAGAACAGACGGCGGTACAAAAACAACCAACATTACACACAAAGAAATGTTGCTTGCATTGCGGGAATTGTAACAACATCACCAAAGGGGATTACATAAGACATCCAAGAAAAGGTGCAAAAATTAAATTAAAACATTATGCCACATGCGATACAAAATCTGTCATTTATGCTCTGAGCTGCCCATGTGGGATTTACTATGTGGGACAGACAAAAAGGAAAATGAAAGAGGTGCAACGAACATAAAAGCAATATTCGGACAAAGAATGAACGATCGCCTGTGGCACGTCATTACACCACCAACAGACACACAGTGGCACAATTACGCTTTCAGATCCTCGAAGTTGTCACAAAAGCACCAAGAGGGGGCAATCACGCCAAAAGTTTGGACCAGCGTGAACTATACTGGATTGACAAACTTGACAGTATGAATCCGTATGGAATGAACAAAGACTTCCACTTGGGGGCTTTTCTATAAATCATCACCACATATCCAACTAACATCACGACATAGATAGACCTGATCCAAGTGTAGGTAGATTTCAAACTGTGTTCCACTAGTAATGGGATAAGTTAACCTACAATACACTGTCAAGATTGCCTTAGCTTATGTGTAATCTGTTGTGCCTTATGATTAATTTCCATTAACATGTGAATGTAAAATGGTCTATCCATCTTTTATACCATCATGCATGAGACCACACAATTTGTGACTGAGCATATTTGACAAGATTGTGAGCATATGTGCCCTCAAGTTGACTTTAAAATACATGGACATAATTCTACTAGGGGTTAGCCTTCATCTTTACTTCCTAGTACTTACTTACCCTATATGGATCTTGATTATCCCTCCATAAAACCACTCAAAATCTTCACTGTTTGATACCTTACTCCAGGGGCATACACTGTATCTTTAACCCTCTCTAACATAAGGGGGCGACAGCACCCACTTATTCCATTAACATGGATGCACTAGAACACTGACATATGGTTAACTGATGGATCCCTCTTTAACTATTGGTAGAGACTATACCCCATCTGGCATTTAACATTTAATATTACCATATATAATCCCAAACTTTCTTTGTTTGCGGTCCATTCTGTCCTATTTGCACATGGGATGATTAATTGACTGATTCTTACCTCTTTGAAGAGGTTTTTCTCTTTTACACACATTACTTATGTGTCAGAACACATCCACTCTAAATTAGGTCAGTTCTGTATTTATAATACAGTTCCATCGCGATGACATCACGCGATGATGTCACGCGACGCACTTACGTAGCGACGTCACATGTTTACATGTGACGTCATGACGCGTGTGACATCGTCGCGGTTTCCGACGCCTGACACCATTTTTAATACTCGCGTTCGCGAGTGACTAATACAGCAGGACCCGTGTAAACTAACAGCTTCCCACGACTTTTTGTCCTTGATGGATCCTCTTCTACATAGATATGGTGAACTTCTGAAGGTAAGCCTGACAGTGGTTTAATACCCTGTTTTACCCTCAACCCCAGAACTGCCCATTAAACTGGATTATTTACCATCTTCCCCATCAGCTTTTGTCTCTCCAATATTAGGAGACTGACTGAAGTACAGATCATATTTTCTGGAACCCCTGGGAATCTTATTTTCCTTTAAAGACTGCCTGGATTAAAGTACTTGGCTCACTAATCATGTTATGGCAACTATTGGGCAGGTAAACTGCCCCTACTTATCCTTCATTGATGTCTCATCGATTATGCATAAACCCTGTTCTCATATGCAACTAGAATCCCATTTGTATCCCTTGGTTTTTTATCTCTCATAGCCATTGGCAATACCAAGGACCCTGACAGTCTGGAACTGGTGATACCCAAACTTTTTGCAGAATTCCTGGATACCCATTTAATGTAGGTACATCTATACTCTATCCCTCCTCTCTACAATATTTCAACCTATATGTTTAAAATACCCAATTACTAAGGACATTCACTTCTTTATATAGGTGATCCACTGGAAAGGGATTCTGAACAATTTGCTGTCATTACAACATTAGAGACATCCTGGGGGCAACATAGCGAGGTAGGAAATGATACATTTTATGTTAGACCCATTCATCAACCAATAGATGTGTAACATGCTCTTTACATATCCTGAGAACTATGATTCCTCTTATAGATATCCTGATAAACTCTACATTGAAGCTTAGAAAACGAAGAAGTTCTATGGACTTGATTAAACTTTGAGAAACCCTAATACCCACTCCTGATGAAGGGATTTTTCCCGAAACGTGTAGAGTGTTATCTATCATCACCTGTGAAAATTAACAGAGATTGTTACATATTTTACACATTTGTGTATCATATTTGAGTTACTTGCTTATAAATAACGATGTATGCTAATACGTGAAACTGTGCAATCACAAAAAGAATTACATTTGTGAATAAACAAATGAGTGTGTTTGAGAAACAATAGTGAATACAATTTATTTTAATCATTGATGAAACAGAGCTAGTTATGTAATATTACCTTTAAAGCCTACCTAGTAGATAGACCTAATACTTATTAGATTAACAGACTTACACTGTTACATATAATTTCTTTTTGAACAACATACTTTTTGACTGTCCATTGACAGTAACCTTGAGTGTGCAGAGGACGCGAGGGGTCCACAACTTGTGGATACCCTCCCTTTTCTCCGTTTTCCTAAACCCACAACCTAGTGTCAGGGTTGTGTCCCTCTCCTCTGCACCTCACTATCAGACTAAAGTCTACGAAATAGGTGTACTTCAGAATTAGTCAGGTATGCAGATGTGTTCCTTTCTTTTCACAATGAGCTCTGAGACCCGCACGCACATCCTTCCCAGCCATATCGTAACATTCTGAGATGCAGAGAATGAGCCACCTGCTAATAGCCCTGCAAGCACGAGCACCAGCGTAACTGGTCCTCTTTTTTAGACTCTCTAGTACGAGACGTGTAGAACCTAAATTGTTCCTCCACCTTGGATGGATGAGGCAGGGGAAGAACACAGGAAGATGGAACTTCTGAGAGAGATGGAAATTTGAGACTACTGTAAATATGCAATTCCAACGTCCTCAAGGAGTGCGCAAGTACAAGATAAGAAAAAACATTCAGCAAGGCATCAGACATAGGGGTCACATGGTTTCCGTGGTGTGACATTGTATTTAGAGAAGATGTAGTTTTGCCACAGTCAGGAACCGCTCTTTATATTCTTTTTACCACACTTATATTATTAGATAGGTTTATGTAGTTTGGATTATTTTGATTTTGTAGAGTGAGTTTTGTTAAGGTTTAAGTTACTTACCTGTAACTATTGTTCCCCAGCATGAGTCTGGCATGGATTCACATGCTCATGAATATTCCCTGTCGCCAGGCTGGGAATCCTCGGTAAAAGAAGAACAAGTTACTTATTTTACCTGGTAACGTTCTTTCGATGGGATGTTCCTCCGACGTATTCCACATCTTTGACAGTAATTACCACAGCTGTGCTGCTTCCGAAACCTTTTTCGGCATAGGCGTCCTGTGTCGATGACGTCGATACGCTCCCTCGAGGACCTCCGTCGACGTCACCCGATGTTATATCTAGGATGCACAACGCCCGTAGCCTCAGTTGTAGTTTTTCCCAGAACGTGTGGCACCAATCATCTGCCAGTATGACTACAGAAAGCCTTGCGGAAACGTAAGCTGCTATTGCATAAGAAATTCTGTAGAGGGGCAGGCTGGGAGGGTACGATGTGGAAAACGTCAGAGGAACATCCCATCGAAAGAACGTTACTAGGTAAGATAAGTAACTTGTTCTTCGTAGGGATTGTGTCCTCCGACGTATTCTACATCTTTGACAGACTCCCAAAGCAGTACCAACGTATGGAGGTGGGAAAAGGATTTACAATTTCATCAATTTATAATGTCCAATCAAATTGCTGAATATAGGACTGCCTTATCAAAGGCCAAATCTTGCCCATGGATAGAGTCCAGGGAATAGTGTCTCACAAAGGTATGGACAGAAGCCCACGTGGCTGCTTCGCAAATACTGCAAATCGGAACCCCACCCTGTACAGCAGTGGAGGCAGCCACACCCCTAGTAGAGTGAGCCCATAAGCCTACTGGAGGGTCCTTACCCGCCAACCGGTAACATTCAGAGATCGTCAAAATGATCCATCTGGACAAGGTCTGTTTGGCAACAGCCTGACCTAAAAGAGATAGAAACTCAAAGCTCTCCTAGGATCCAACCTAAGGAGCCTCTCCTCTTCCTTACCAGGATGCGGAGGAGGATAAAGAATTACCTTGTGGCTCAAATGAAATTTCCAATTAACTTAAAGGGACCAGAGGTACTTTTTACCGACCACTTATAAACAGCCCTCCATCGAATTATTGATTAAACAATACACTATGTTTACAGGGTCACTTGCTTCTCCACTATCCTATTGTGATTTCTTCTTTTTTACATAGGATTTATACTCATTATATTATCATATACCACACCAATTAGTATCAAAAATAGTCATTTATTATTTTTTTAGACACATTGTTAATAAAACACCTTTTTTTTTTTACAATTTTCTATTCTACAATTGTAGAAATTTGCCACACAATTTTTAAACAACAAACATATATCTCAATGATTTTCAATTTCACTATGCATATCTAATAACCTGTAGTATTTCATTATTTAACAATTTTTCAGAATAAACATTTCATAAGGATCTGTTGGTTGCTCTCCTCTCTCATAGAGAAGTACATCCCAGTGCATCAAACAATTCACTCTATCTTCATATCACCCATGCTTACTTTCATACTGCATTCAAACCATACCGACATGTTTCATTCCTTACACACTTTCATACAACTCACAAGGAAATTCTTCAGGGGTAAAAACTTTTTTTAAACCACATTTCATTTCAATGTACAATTATGTTTGTCTTCTTTTAGAATTTTATCTAAGGATCAACTATCAATGAAGTTCCATTTGTCCTCCCATGAGGTCCAACCATCAAACGGATAACTGTGGGAAGCAAGAATGGGATATTCAAATGTTAGTGTTCGAATCGCACCCCGGTTTACATTTCTATTATGTATAACCTGCTACATTAACTAGCAGCACAAAGGAGTAAATTATTTTATTACCTCCTTCTACACATCTATTGAAAACACTTTGTTTCTCCATCTTAATCAGTGCAGGTCACTCATCAAATATTCTAAAGCTGGGTAGGCTTTAAATACTTCATTCAATAATTATCAATGTTGTCTCACCCAATAAGTTATTGGTGTCAATTATAACTTATCTAGGATTAATTATCTTCAAATTACCTCAATGTTGTTCACTTCTTCTTTTAAGTCTTCTTGGACTGTCACCTTTAGATAGTTACTCTGCTATGTCGCCCTAGGTATGACTACCAGATATTATCTGGGGGAGCAGCCATGCTCTTTCCCTATTTAGAAAAGACAGTACTTGTTTATCTTTACAATTTAATAGCCCATTTGTCTTTCATTAATTAAACCCGTTTTACAGGTTGTATACCAATTGTTCGTTTTACAACTGTTCGAATTCCAATTGACCTTTTCACAATTGACCGAAATGTGAAGGTCAATTGTAACATATATGTGGGGGGAAACCACCCACAACCCCCCACCCAATGCCAAACCCATATATATATATACATATATATATATATATATATATATATATATATATATATATATATATATATATTACATGGATGCGGTAGCGTTCATGTAGTTATGGTTAAGTTGGTGTTTCCATCCTACCTCTGGACGAATCCTCACCAGACTTTGCAATAAAAGTATATGGCCCACTCTGAATTTATTTGCAAAGTTTGGAGAGGTTTGGTCCAGGGGGGGCAAAGTTATAGGGGGGGTGCCAAAACTTTTGTTTTTTCCCATAGACATAATGGGAAAAAACTTTGCGCACGGCTACAGCCGGAACCGCTGGACGGATTTACACCAAATTGGCGGCAGGAGCGGCGGCTTGGTCCAGAAAGCGTGCTTTTGCAAATTTGGTGTAAATCCATCCAGTAGTTTTTTAAAAAATGACCAAAATGTAGGGCAAAACAATTAGTGATATCTGTGTTCGCTTCGCGGACGGACTTCCCTGTTCGCTCTGCGGACAAGCACCCCGATTGGCCCATGGGCTTGCGTCATGTCCGTGGACATGCGACGTGTTCGCTGATTGGACGGTGTGGAGCGTGGAGCGCATCAGATTTTCTGTGGCGCCCGCCATCTTGTATTCGCCGTCGACCGCGTACAGCGCGGTGAAACTTGGATTAAAAATTGTATTTAGTGGAGTGTGTTGGTGTGTAAGAGTGTATGGGGAGGGTGGGGGAGTATGAGATAAGTTCAATGTTTTTTTTTTATGTGCTAATCGCTTTTGTTGTGTTCGATTTGTCCGCGGAGAACACGGCTGTTCTGATATTTTGTAAATAAACTAAATGGTGGGGTGCTCAGAGGACGGAGTATGTGTCCTTTTTGTTGGCAAGGAAGGTAAAATTGAGCTAAAAACACTTGCGGTGTATTTAAATGTTCGTAAATACACAAACTGGGGGTGTCCTGAGGACGCTGTCCGTATTGTAATCTGTCAAGTTGAATGTGTTCTAAGAACACTCGCGGTGTCCCGAAATGGTTGCAATTACACAAAATGGGGGTGTTCTGAGAACGTTGTTTGTATTGTTCGTTGTCATGTTGAAAGTGTTCTACGAACCCTCCTTTTGTCCGCTGATAGTACAAGTTCCTATGGGCCTCACCCGACTTTTTGTCCACTAAAGAAACGATAAATCAGGCTGGTGAGCACCGACATTATGTGATAATCCTATGACTGGCGCTATTGACCTGGCTGACTTGCTTTTGCAACACTAAATCATATCTCCCGCCCCTAAGCCTGACATTATGAAAGCATTCATATTCCCCGCCTCTCTCCGTGACGTTACAGGGTGCGTCATCAAATGTGCCCAGTCGACTCCAGTCCTAGGCGACTTTACACAGAACCCGGAAGACAACACACATTATGTCCCAACACAGTGCGCCACAATTTGGAATATGAAACTGATTTAAAAGCAAACAGCAAGATTGTAAATTTTGTAAAGTACATTTATTTGACATCAAATGTTTAGAGAATATTCAGCGATTTGCATTTGTCTTTGTTGTCGATCTGCAAAAGTTCATGTTGAGCCACGCGCTGTTCCTTTGCGGTAGATAGGCTGTTGGTTTATGATAAAAGCAGTAAATGGTCGCACTGATAATCGGAAGGTTGGTCCAACACCAAGGCATTAGACCACCATAATGGTTGGCATGTTGCTTCTAGCCGCTAGTATTGCGTAAGGGCCTTGGCGATTGTCCCATAAAATGGTGAGGGTCATGAAGTTGCTTACATGGAGCTCCACCTGCAGTTGAAAAATCCATCCAGCCGATCTTTATTAAAAATATTCATTTTATTTATTAGGGCGTGAAACTATTTGCTAGCGAAGATAGTGCAACGGAGTATGTTAATAATAAAATAATAATATTTTCGCATTTAGATAGCGCTAAGAACCATCAGGTATCTCAGCGCTGCTTATTATTACCCACGGTGTGTGGTGCTCATTTATCGACCACGGAAGGATGAAAGGCTGAGTTTGGCCGTGCCGGGATTTGAACCTGCGTTAGCAAGCTGTGCACGGATGTCAAAGCGAGCGCTCTACTCGCTGTGCCACTTGACCGGCTACAGTGAAGTGGCACAGCGAGTAGAGTGCTTGACCGGCTACAGACCGGTTAAATTATTTCTATTAACTCACCCTGTGTCGTCTGCCTTTTTCAGAGCCCTCTAAACGACAGGGGATCAATTCGGCGGTGATAGTGCGCGATAGAAAACAATATGTCACATTGAACTAACAAGTACAACTTGACCGGGCTTTAATGCCACGCTATTGTTATTATATTCCGGTATAAAATAATCTAAAGGGTTACTTACATTATAATTGCATTTTCCATTGTCCAAGTGTAGTGCAGTCCCAAAATACGACTCTGCGTGTGCCAACGATCTTTCTCAAAGTGATGTAATATACAAAAGTGGTTTTGTTTCAGAAATTTCATCTTTATCGTGTCTTACGTTTTTGCTACACTTCTTCAAAAGAAGTCTTTCAGCACAATCTCTGTCTGTCAAGGTAAAAAAAAATGGAACCTTATACTGGGAGTCGTGGGCCTCTCCGGGCCGCGAGAAAAAAATGCACTACAAAATGCTTAATGCACTAATTAGCTCATGATATTTATCCCAATGATCCTTGACAGTTTTTGGTCAGCATTATAAGAATCCCTTGTACAGAGTTTCTATGAAAAGTAAATGCACATGTGATGTCATCAATGATGTCATCAAAGACATTTGTGATGTCATCTTTGATGTCCTGGGCGTTAGTGTTAGCAGTGCACGGTGGCGCGAGTTATGGTTGCTTATCTTACCATAACTGCCGAATTTCAGGGGTTTTTCGGTTTTACTTTGAACCATAACGTCCCTTTAACAACGTTTTTTTCACTGAATTTCATAGGTTTTTAGTAGCGCAACTTAACCATAACGTCCCTTTAACAAAGTTTTTTCACTGAATTTCATACGTTTTTAGTAGCGCAACTTAACCATAACGTCCCTTTAACAAAGTTTTTTCACTGAATTTCATACGTTTTTAGTAGCGCAACTTAACCATAACGTCCCTTTGTTAGGCATAAACTTGTGCAGTTCCCTTAGGGAACACTGCAAAAGATTTAGGACTACAGGTGTTAGCAGTAAACCCACTTGGTAGCAGTCTGTACCACCCAGATTTACCTGGTAGCTGTGGCTGAGCAGTCAGACTTCTCTCAAGAAGAGTTAGGCAGTATGCAAAGTATACACAATAGGCACTCAGACACACCAATACAAGCAAACACTGACCAGAGCTTTAGTATCAAAGTATATAATTATTTATTTAAAAACACACTGTTTGAAACACTCCAGCACTCTTATTGTAAAATATTCTAAACACAGTTACTATTGTAATATATACACCCCTTTTTCCTACAGAGGTGAGCGCTTAACTAGATGGCACTGCAATACATTTGTGAGAAAGGGAGGGAAAAAGACAGAATATGGAAAAGGTACACCATTCTAAGGTTCAGGAACACTGTTAGCAAGGCAGAAGAGCAAAAGTCACTGGTGAGCCAAAGTCCAAAGGCTGGGCCCACTCAGAGAGAGCAGAGCACAAATGCGCCCAAGATCACACAGTTACACTAGGCTTAGAAAGTCTTGCCGAGGGTTCAAAAAGAGTTTAGAGAGGCTTTAGGAAAGTTTAGCCAGGGTGTCCCAGGCTAACCCAGGTTCGAAAGCCGGGGGCTAAATCTACCCTGTACAGTCGGTAGCAAGGGAAGCCAGGCGGGACACGGTACCTTAAGTGGGAAGGATCCTCCAGAGGTGGCAGTTGTTCCTGGCAGTGGGTGCAAGTCGCGTCGTCGTCCAGGGGATGAGAAGATCTCGACTTGGAGGAAAGATGAAGGTCATTGCACTACCAGGGAAGAAACCAGCCGCAGAGTTTTCCGGTTCAAGGTGATACCTTTGTTCGCCGTCGTGGTAAAACGTGGTATTCCGGTTGCCGGGGTGCTTGGCACAGGCAAGGCGGCCACGAGGTACGTCAGGAAGGCGAAAAGATGGTGAAACGGGTTATCCCCACCAGTCAAAGGAAGAAGACTCTCCGGCGGGAGATCTCCTCTGTCGTTGGGAAAAGTGGTGAGACGGTCCAGCAGGGCTCCACCTGTGGTGGTGTAGTGGCAGGTCGGCTCAGCTTCTCCCTTGTCGGATTCTTAGGTCCTGTGGCGACTTCTGAAGTTCCAGTCCCCAAAGCCCTGCTTTTATGCAGAAAACCCCCATTCACTCAGCCTAGCTGTCACTCAAACATGCTAAGTGGTGAGCCGGCCAATCAGGACGGAGTGCGACTTGAGTTGCCTAGGCAACTCAGTCCAGGGTGCCTAAATCCCCCTCCACCCCTCCTAAGTATCCCAGACAGAGTGGCACCACTTTGGAGGGCTTCTGTGGAGAAGCCCGCCAAAAAGTGGAACAAAGGGCTCGACTTGGGTTGGAGTCACAGAAGAGAACACAAACGCCATTTTAGAATCAAGTTTTGGCAAAAAATACCAACCGGACAATTAATATTAATTAATTAAACCGGCGGTATGTTCGAGGCTACCGTAAATAATTAAATAAAGGTAGTAGCCTAAAACAATGGGAAATCCCATAGGAAAATATTCGCGGTTGAATATAAAAAGTAGTAAACACTGCCACCAACCAAAACTCGATCAGGGGGGACGGAGACGTGCCCCCTCGACTAACAGACCCCGGGGCAATTCAATTGCCCCAGCCAGTACGTCCACAATATGATGGTTTGTACTGGTTCTGTTCAGAATTCAAGACTAGTAAAGTCAATGGTGACTTTACATGCCCTGGGAGACAGTAGTCAGTCCCAGGGTATGGAGTCTATACTGGGGGGTCACTATGACACCCCTGTGTTACTGCACTGAGGGTGCTGTGTAACACAAATCACAAAAACACATGAACACCTATGGGGTAAAAGATCCCATAGCCCATTAAGCACATCTAGATTCAACGAAACACACTCAAATCATGCCCAAGAGTGAGGGTAAAAGAGTCTCACTCTTGGCAGGAGAAAAAAATAAACCCCAAAAATCCAGCAAAGCTGCTGGGGGACTCACTAGGTTAGGAAATTCAGCCTAAACAGAGAATTCTACCTAACACCCTTTAACAAAGCTTTTTCACTGAAAAAAAAAAAAATATATATATATATACGGTCAATTGTGAAAAGGTCAATTGTGACCCTTTAAATTCGGTCAATTGTTAATTCGAACAATTGTAAACGAACAATTTGGGTAATACCATCTTACATTGCATCATTTTAGGATTTATCGTACTAACCTGGCCTTATTGTGGATCCGGTTCCTAATATTGATGTTTACTACCAGCTTCTGCAGTCTAGCTTTCTGCTAGCCGGACCAGAACCGGTCCTCCAATCCTTCCCTTAATGCCATGCGCCCCGCATCTAGTTTTCTACAATGGAAAAACACAGCGGGCACCGAGTTTTACTCTTTTGGCATTGTGTACCATTTACAAGCCTTTCTCATAGCTATCATGCTGTGCCGGTTTGCCGTTCTTACCTGTGTCTTTTCTTTTATTCCCCCGCTCATTCCGGGTTCCACGATTCAGCTAATGACCCGTCTTTCCAGGACTGTTTCGCGTCTTCTTTCACCGATGGCGTCTCTATCCATCTGTAGCCATTTTTTTGGTTGCCTTTTCCCTTTTATACTGTTACTCTGATCTTGTGACTAATTCGTCACCTGATCGAAGGACGCTAAGTTCACTATTCACCTTCTTATTAACTCAGTTATTTGCATTGGCTGCCTTCGGCCCCCTGCTCTTTCGACTCGAAAGCTCTGCAACTTGGGTAGAGCGACGCAAGCCGACCTCACGTTCTAAAAAGACAGCGCGGCATCCAAATGAAATTCCGACACAACCTTCGGAAAAGAAGGACGAACCCCAAGGACAACCCTGTCCTTATGGAACACTGTGAAAAGTGGCTTGGCAGAGAGTGCCTGCAACTCACTCACTGTGCGTGCAGAAGTAACCGCAACTAAATATACATTCTCAAAGGACAACAGTCTCAGCGGGCAAGAATGTAAGGGCTCAAACAGAGCTCCCATTAGGAACTTTAAAACCAAATTCAAATCCCATCCCGGCACCTGGAAAGGTGACGGTGGAAACACATTAGTTAGCCCTTTCAGAAACTGAGAAATCAAAGGGATCTTAAAATAGGAACATTCCTCAGACGAACGCTTAAATATGGACAGCGCCGCCAGGTACCCCTTAATGGTACCCACTTGCGGGCCCTTGTGGGCTAAAGAAAGCAAAAAAGACAAAACCAAAGGAATGGAACATTGAAAAGGATCCACATTCTGTACCCTGGACCAGTCACAGAACTTTCTCCAACGGCAACGGTACAGGTCATTTCGTTGTGGGTCTTCTGGCCGAAAGCAACACCTCCATCACGTCTTAGGGAAGGTCCCAATCCTTATACCTCAACGTTTCAGATACCAAGCATGAAGGCTGAGAGACTTGACCTCTGTATGGAGAACCCGACCCCTCTCCCGTGAGAGCAGATCGTCTCGGTAGGGAAGACGGCGTGGAAGGGCAGATGGAGATGTCTAGAAGGACCGGGTACCACACTCTCCTGGCCCATGCCGGAGCAATGAGGATCATTCGGGAACCGAACCTCCGTAACCTCTCCAACACTTGCGTAATGACAGGGACTGGAGGAAACGCATACAGCAGTGGGAAGGACCACTCCACTACGAACACGTCCCCTAAGAATCCTCTTGGAGGAAATTCCCACAAGCAGAATCTTTCGCACTTCCAGTTGACACTGGTGGCGAAGAGATCCACCTGCGGGGTTCCCCAAAGGGCGTAGATCGCCAAAAGAACTTCCTGAGCCAGCTCCCACTCGTCAGAGACCATGCTCTGCCTGCTCAAAGCACCCGCCACTGCGTTTTCGTCTCCGGCCAGAGGAACTGCTGAGATCGACATTTCCTGCTGGATGGCCCAGAACCAGAGCTGCATCGCCTCCCTGCACAACGGGAGTGACCCTGAACCCCCTTTTTTGTTGAGGTAGTGCATGGCCACTGTATTGTCCGTCATAATCAGGACATTCTTCCCCTGCACAGACGGCAGAGAAGCCTTCAGGGCTAGACTGACGGCCCTCAGCTCTAACAGATTGATGTGGAGTCTGGAATCCGACGGAGACCAACGTCCAATGGCTGTCAACTCGTTGGCATGAGCTCCCCAACCTGTGAGGGATGCGTCCGTCACGATCGTCACATCTGGCCATGGCTGCCAAAATGGCGCTCCATTCATCAGATTGCCTTCGTCGGCCCACCATAGAAGATCCTGGGCGACCGAGGTCGGAATCTGAACGGGATCAGACATCCTGCTGGAGAACTGCAACCACTGCATCTTGAGAGCCCACTGCAGAGATCTCATCCGCAGCCTGGCCTCTGGCACCAGGAAAATGCAGGATGCCATGAGGCCGAGCAACCTCAAAATTTCGAACGCCGGGAGACTCTGGGCTCGTTGAAACTTGTCCACCATCTGCAGAATGTGATGAGCCCTCACCTGGGGAGGCGAACACTGCCCCAGGGATGTGTCGAGCACTGCTCCGATGTACGGAGCCGCTGGGTAGGTGTCAAATGGGACTTCTTTAAATTGAGGGAGAAGCCTAGCTTGTGAAGGGAGTGGCAGGTGACGGACAGATGATCCAGGGCTTGCTCGGGAGAGCACGCCCTGATCAACCAATCGTAGACATGAATCCCCCCTGAGATACGCTGCCATCACCACCATCAGCATGGTGAAGACCCTCGGGGCGGAGGTCAATCCGAACGGCAGGACCTGAAACTGAAAATGCGAGTCGCCAACCACGAACCTCAGGTACTTCCTGTGCTTTGGATGAACCGGCACATGAAAGTAAGCATCCTGAGGTCTAGAGACACCAACCAATCCTGAAGTCCTGAAGTTGAAGGGGCTGGAGGACTTGAGAAAGAGTTACCATCTTGAACTTGTCCTTCTTGAGTAGCTTGCTCAACCAACGCAAGTCAATGATGGGTCTCAAACCCCCGTCTTTTTTTCGGGATCAAAAAATAAGGGGAATACCATGCTATGTTCCTCTCCGCTACAGGCACCAGTGCTATGGCGCCTTTCTCCAGCAGGGATAGGATTTCCTGCGCAAGGAGCGGATCTGGACGCTTCAAAGAGAGCTTCCCCTTGGATTGTCATGAGGCCTCTCCGGAAGAGAAGACAGTAGCCATGGGCTATGATCTCCAGAACCCACACATCTGAAGTAATGGCCCGCCATTCTCCAAAATGCTACCCCAAGCCTGCCCCCAACCGGCGAACCATGGGCCTCATGACTGAGCGGACGCGGCAGTGCCTGAGGGCAAAGAGGCAACTGCCCGAGCGGCTTTGGCACCTCGAGTACCTTGTTTTCCACCCCAGGTATTCCTACGGTGGCCCCTTTGACTGGCAGCTCCTCTCGATCTACCAAAGAGTAGTACCGAAAGGAACCTCCCCTCCATTGCTGTCCCCACAGACAAAAAGGCAGAGGTTGATGTACTTCAGCGCTCAAAGAATTTGCTGCAGCTTTGGAGGTCTGCAACCTCTCAAGACTCTCGTCAGCCTTGCTGCCAAACAGATGAACACTATCAAAGGGCATGTTCAGAAGACATATTGCACATCAGGAGCAAACCCCCGACTTCCACAACCACGCAAACCTGCGTATCACGGTGCTCGCAGCCATGGACCGGCTGACACAGTCTGCCACGTCCAAACCAGACTGAACGGACTCACACAACATCCTTGCTGTCTTGCACGAGGTCTAGAAAATCATCCCATTCCTCCCCTTCGGGAATATGCTCAGCCGTCAAAGACGCATAGTTCCACAGAGTGTGTGTGAATCTCGCTAAGGCAAAAGTGGAGCTGGCCGCCTTCAATGCCATACCCCCAGCCGAAAATACCTTCCTTGCACAACCATCAAAGTGCTTATCGTCCCTATCAGGAGGGATTGTAGGGTACGCAGCCTGCTTCGAGGAGGCTGTAGCCGCCTGCACCACCAAACTCTCCGGAGTAGGGTGCGTCGATAAGTAGCAGGGGTCACCAATGGATTGGTGGTATTTTTTCGGAAGCGACTTATTAACTGCCGGCAGACTCTCTGGAGCAGTCCAAGCCGCTGCCACCCTCCTTTGCAAAGCCATGTGAAACGGCAACACCGGGTCAGTTGGTGGACCTTGATCCAGGATGTCCGTCAAATCATCCTGAGCAAAATCAACAGGTGGAGCAGACCACCCCAAGTATTCCGTCACACTTGTCATGAGACGCCAATAGGAGGAATCTGCATGCGCCCCAGGCTCAGGTCAGCCAAACTCCACCTCCCTAGAGGTGTGAAGGCCACTAGCGTCATGCAATGACTGACAGTTCCTCCATCTGACTATGCCCAGACAAAAGATCATCAGGGACATCAGGAGGCACAACCATCTCCTCATCAGACAGTTCCTCAACATCTGAAATGTCTTGCAAAGGCTGAAAAAACTCCAATCTAGGAGTAGGAACAGAATAGGGCTCAAAAACAGGCCTCCCAGACTTACTAAGAGACTTCCTCGGAGGTGCCACAGCCCGCTGGGGCACCTCCGGCAAATCCTCCAAAAACGGCGTAGAGGGCGCCGAGGGAATCGACCGAGGCACCGACAGAATCGACAACTTCTTCGAGGACGGAGCCTCGAGAGAGCCCCTCGATGGACACAGCGTCAATGGCGTTGATGACTTCTTTGAGGGCAGAGCCTCGAGAGAGCCCCTCGACAGACACGGCGCTGATGGCATCAACGCCTTCTTCGAAGGCTTAACAGGTTCCGCCGGTCTCAATGACGTCAAGGACCGGGACCTGGATCTGGCACGGCTATGGCGATCTCCCTTGTCCGAATGGGACCTCGACGGCTCCCGATGATTGTGCTGACCGCCAGAGCCCGAAGGCGTGCGAGTGGTGGACCAAGCCCGTTCCTTGCCGGCTTCTTTCGAAGGCGCGGACGGACCTGTGCTTTGCAATTCAAAAATCGCTAACATCTGCCGGCAGAATGATTCCCATTCGGCCGACGATGAAGACTTGGTGGGACAAGTCAACCGTCTGGCAGAGTCCTCCTCTGATGTGGACGGGGAAGGCGACCGGTGACGGCGCTTCCTAGAATGCCTCGATGAGGCAGAGGAATGGCGGGAACCACTCCTAGACCGAGACCCCCTGGATTTTCGCCGACGCAGAGAGTCACTCATCGGTTGAAAGCTCAGCGGATTTCGATTTATGAGGCTTAGACACCCTACCTACCTTCAATTTCTTCTTATGTTCCCGCAAGGCCTTAGACGTCAGGGACTGGCAATCCTCGCAGTTGTTGGTGGCGTGGCTTTCGCCGAGGTACCAGAGGCAGATGTCGTGCAGGTCCGTGATGGACATCTTCGAACCGCAGTCCCGACCTTTTTTAAAGCCCGACTTCGGGGTAGAAGAAGATGAAGACATCGCTTTCGAAGAGAAGAATCAAGTGCGCTGAGATTCCGAAGCAAACATGTTTGGCGAAGGATGCCAGACCCGATTGTGGTGAGCTTGAAAAAAACCTCTGCTAGCACCCTCAACTCCTAGGGGGCTTCCTTGGGCAGAGGGACCCCCAAGAATTCTGCCAGGCCCTGAAGGCAGTCATGAAAGGCCTTAACGTATGCCGATGGGTCATCGTCCTGGGCGTCATCATCATCATCATTGCCACCACTCCATTTTTACAGACCAAGGGGAGTCCGTCCCTGGGGGACAGGTGCCGGTAGGGTCCCTGCTAGGTCCAGAGCCGAAGACAGGTCCAAAGGTTGTTGTGGGCGAGGTGTTGGTGATACAGGTGGAGGTGGAGGGGTCTCAGCAACCAGTAGGGCCTAGACCGGGGGAGGAACAGGCACTGGCACCGCTGGAGGAATAGGCGGACGACTCAGAGGTGGGTGGGGAGACACCACCTGCGGGATCACCTCCTTCACAATGTCCTTGACGCACCCCATCATCTGTGGGGTACGCATGAGGGGGAGAAAGAGCTGGAATGAGCAGTCTTGACTTATCACTGGTCGCTAGGGGGACGGCCATCCGAAGTGCTGAGTCCCTGCTCATGGTCAAAACGCATAGGCACACGAGGTGTGTAGCAGTAAGGATGGGATGGGTAAATGTACCCCTGAAAATGTACCCCTGAGGAGACCAGATAGCTGTACCATACAGTCCGCCGCCGCTTCCAGAGGGAAGGGTACTGGACCTTCTTGCAAGGCCCATTCAATGGGCGAAAATACAGGCATGCACTGATTTGAATCCAAAATGGCCTCGGCCTAGCAGGCTCTGCCACGGGCCTATCTGCCATTTTCGGGCCTTGCGCCATGCCCTGTTGGGAAGGCGCAAAGGCCGTGAGCCACGTGCAGGTTCAGACATGGGAGGAAACACGTTGGGTCCCGAACACGAAACAGCAGCTTCGACCTCAGAGACCACTCTGGTAGGCTTTGAGCGATCGGCCGGCTGGCCAATAGTCGAAACGCCCTGACTCACTACCTCGGAGCAAGCTCCGGTAGGCTGTGCACCCTCAGCACCTGTGCCGGTAGTCGGGCCGGATCCTGCCGAGGATTGACTCTTGGGGATAGAACCCTACGATCCTTTACCCCTTGGGGTCAAAGAAGAGGACGAACTTGATCGCCCTTCCGAGGAAAGCCTGTTAGGGCACCTGAGCCCCTCGGCTTGGGAGCCGGTAGCCTCAACAGCCTCAGGTCTGCCGACGGATTGCTCAAAAGAACCCCTGGGCCCTGCGGCTTGGGAGACGGTAGCCTTAGAGTGCTTGGGCCTGCCAGAACCTGAATCCAAGGAATCTTTGCCCGAGGGGACCCCTGGGAAGTAGTCCCCGCGCTGTGGAAGATCTCCTTACAAAGCGACAACTGATTCTTCAATGCCCGATGACGAGAGCGCTGCAAGCCACGCATGCATCCAATCAGAGTGCATGGGAGTCCGAGGGCGGGAACGAGCGGTCGCATGAGGCACATGCCGTGAATCCTCCTGCAGCTGACATGCACCGAGGGAGGCGAAGCATCGAAGGGATGAGAATAAGATTGAAAATAAAACAGGGGAGCAAGCGGAAACTTAAAGTCTCTGCGCCTAGCCTCCAGGTCCTACACCGTCCATGCAGAAAAAGGGACTGAGCTGAGGTGCCGGAGGGCGGGCTATTCTAAATTTGAAGGGGAAGCTCAATTTTTCGCTGCCAAAGGTTCCGATACGGTCCCCATGTTGGAGGACGCCCACAAGGATGGAGGAAAGGGGAAGGGATGTTTGTTATTATGTATGAAGTGTAAAGTTCGCCCCACTTAAAGCTCCAGGGAATTAAACTATTACATAAATGGGTAATTAACACCAAACATGATATCCAAAATGGGCTTAAAGGTAAAGGAGGAGTGATGGAAGGGTTGTTTAGAAAAAGGCATCTTCTTTCACATGTGGTGGTCATGTAGGCATTCCCAAGCATTTTGGTTGTAGGTGCTTTCTGCGATTAAATAAGTTGATAATTTAGAGAGAAAGATGGACCTCATGTTGCTCCTGTTTGGTCTACCCCCAGTAGAACCATGTTTGCCAGTTGCCTTAAATTGTGCTCATGCTTCTAGCGGCCACAGCCTGATTAGCCCAAAATTGTTAAAGACCCATTTTACGTTCAAAAGTGAAGGGCTGAGAAATGGAACGGCATTCATTCTGGACTTGTAAGGCTAGAAAGACAGATAATGCAGGGTGGGATGGTTGTTAATGACTTGTTTGATAAAACTCAAACAAATTTAAGAATCCCACAAGTTCAAGGTGTCAGGTCGGGTAGGAGGGGGTATTAAATACAAAATGAGTTTGCGTTTTAGGTAGGTTGCTGTTTTTAGTAGCAGATGCTCAATATGAGGATAAGACAAGATGGAATAGATGTCTTTGGGTAATGGAATATATGCTGATCAATCAAAGCTGATTAGAAAAAGCAATATTTTACAGTTTCCTTTGGAGATTTGTGTGCAATTCAAGATTATCTTTTTTCTTTTCCAAAGATTAATAAACAACAAATATATATATTTTTTAAACATTTCAGAAACCAACAAAATGATTCCAAATACAAATCTGAAATATAACAGTTTGCTACAATTCTAATAGAGGCATTGGCTAGCATGGAAATAACAGCTCAGCCTCTGAAAAATCAGTCAGGAATTAAAATTTTCTTTCAGCAAACTTCTTAAAATTTTGTTTTTGCACTTTCCTGACTCCATGACAGATATGAACCTATAGAAGGCACAATTTACAACATGTACAGCAAATTCATTCACATAACCTCAAAGGCATACCTGCTGGATAGTCAGCTGTATATACACAAAGCAATTGAAGAGCAGCCAGCATCAAAGAATCGTCCATCAGAAGCCAAGGCCAAAGGCAATGCAGAATTGATACAAGGTGACTCTCTAAAGCAGAAGCCTGGTATGAAAGAAAATTCGGAGTATTATCAGCTCAAATATTTATTGGAGCTCACAAGACATACTAACAGCAATTACATACAATAGAAAATACCATCTAAATCATAAAAGAAACAAAGGCATTTGAATAACTGATTATCATTAATGCATGAACTCCAAATGAGCCCAAATACTGAAAATAATTAAATAAAACACTGCAACAGAAGAAATACCTTTATGGTACTCAAAGTACTTTTGGGTTCCAGTTTAGCACTCATTTTTCTTGACAATGCTGATTCAACCCAAACACAAACTTCATTAACTTGGTTGTCGTGACACTGAAAAAGCATGCAATAATTTTACCTTGCATCCGGGACCACAACCAACTGACTTGGTCTCACCGAAGCACCATCTGCAATTAACATGGAACACAAACACCTTTCTTCGCGTGACTGCTGAGAAAGTGACAATAACGGAAACAATATGCTGGAATTGCTCCTTAATTGCAGCCTCTCATACATTACTGATTGTTGATGTCAAAGTGTGATTGCTGCAGTTTATATAATGATCCTTGATTGTTTGCTTCTCATACATTTCCCAAAACTGTTGTACCAATAAAGTGTTATTTGCATAACAGATACAGCTTCATCGGGATTGCAGAATCATATATACACCGAAACACAGAGTCAATACTACATTTTACCTTTTTCCTCTAAGGGTAACATCTCAATCTGCTCCATAGAGCGTATGTTCCTTGATTGTGGCCTCTCAATCATTGTTCCTAATTGCCGGACATGAGTGACTGTTGCTTCTACCAAATTGCTCTATAAAGAGATTATTGCATCTCAGAAATTCCTCCTGACTCCTGTATCACATACTGTTCCAGCGTAGCGAAAAAGACACACACAACATCTAGGGGGAAGAACACATTACTTACCCCTTGGTAATGTTCTTTCATATGAACAATTTTCCTACAGATTCCTCATCTTTGATATTCTATCTCCAGCGCCAGGTGTCGAAAATTAATGAACACAAGAGGGCATATTGAGGGCCGTGTCAGCCTTGCCTTCCGCTGTTGCGCATTCCATCCTGGACATGGCGTTGGGGTCAGCACATATGGAGGCAACACACCCAATCACCTAAATTCTGTCCTTATTCACCAGTACTCAGCAGCTGAGGGACCGCAGAATGGATCTGGTGCATGAGCTATCTGCTATGAGGGGCAGGTTGGGTGAGCAATGAGAAATCTGTGAGAAGACCAAACATCAGAAGAAGAAATTACTCAGGTATTTTTCAAGTCTGTTCCTCCCACGGATTCCTGATCTTAGATATTTTCTTCGTGCTTTAGAAGATCTTGGAAATTTATAATACCAAGGGGAGCAATTTGGACATAGACACTTAGGTCATTGGACTTGCTTCATCCTCGAGAAAAGAGCCGACATCAGTATTTATACATGAATACCAAAAGAGTCACGATTACTCTCTTTAAAATGTTGCTATTTTTTCCTTTCTCCCTCGAACACAAATGCACAACGGGAAAATTAAAATCTCCTGCTTTCCGTTAAATAATCTCCCTCCTAGGTGCTCCAGATATGTATATAGCTCCCAACGTGCCCCATTACCTATTTAAATGAGGTAATGTTTGAGCCACGTTGGAGAAACCTTTTGCAAAAATCAATACTGGTGGAAAGGATCCTGAAAGATCTTGAGAGAGGAAGGGAGAGAGAGCTCTTTAATTGAGGGGTAGGATGGGAGGGAAATGAGGAATCAGTGGGAGGAGCCTCCCTCAGAAAGAAGATTACCATTCTTGTAAGTTATTTCTTCTTCTAATGGTTTGTGTCCTCCCACAGATTAATATCTTAGAGAAATGTCCATAACAGTACCTCTTCTGGAGTAAGAGGGAAGAGCAAACGGCTGGTCACAGCAGGTGTTGACGAAGTGGTCCACAAGGATTTTGACTGCGCCGGTTGAACCTACTTGGGCTGTGCGGCCTTCTTCTACTATGGAGAGGATCCAGGGATCCGCGAACCTCGTGCGCCAGCATTGGGAGTGAAGGGGAAGCCTTGCCCCCACCGGAGACATGTGGACCCGGATGGGCGTTTATGCCCTTTTTTCCGTCTGAGGCTGAGGAGGGGGACTGAAAAAAGACCTTGTGCGTGGCCTTATGTTGCTTGCGCTGGTGTTGGCTCGGGGGGATCTGTCCGGTTGCCTAGATCGTCATTGCTGGAAGCCCTGAAAGCCACAGAAGGACCGACCCTTGTCTGAACTTTGGTGCATATGGCTATATGCCTTAGGAGTGGCCTTGGTGAGTATGGATAAGGATTTCGCAGTCTGGGAACTATTCTTCTTCTTATTAAGTTCCTCATCTTTAGTGGAATGAACCGGTCGCCACCCTCAAAGGAAAGGTCCACCATGTGTTCCTGGACGTCCGGGTTGATCTTGGTCGCCCGTAGCCAGGCAGTCCTCATGTCCGTAGCAATGCAAATGGCACGGCCTGAGGTGTCAATATGTGCCACAGTGGACTCTATTATGTCCTGCGCTACAATTTTGGCTTCCGCCAGCCCCACCTTGAAGCGTGCCTGGCTCAGCACCGGAGGCTCTGCAAGGAAGTCAGCGATTTCCTGCCAGAGTCTTTGGTTGACAGCGGTGAGCATAGCGTCCGCATTAGACTGCCAAAGATGAAGGGAAGTGTTGGAATATATTTTCTTCCCGTACGCTTCCAGGATCATCTCCTCCTTACCCAGGAGTCTAGAGGCTAACGTAGCCGAAGACGATTGTGACCTTGAGTAGATTGAAGTTGCGGCGATCACCGAGGAGTGTGGCTGTGGGTGTGCCGACAGCAAGAGGGGGACACCCGCCATCTGCCTAAACTTGGCATCGATGCACCTGTTGGCTGCATCGAATGGGGTTTACGCCATCCATTTTTGGCAAGTGCCACCACGTCTTTTTGCGTTGGAATCCCCATTCTAGCTGTGGGGCGTACAGTGAGGAGCTCCGCCAAGACCCCCGCCTCTGGTTGTTCCACCTCAGGCTGAGGAAGCCCCAAGTATTCAGCCAGGCCAGCGAGCCGCTCATGGAAGGCCTTGGCCGACGAAGGTGTGTCGGGGTCCCCCTCCTCATCAGTGTCCAGCAAAGTGTTCTGTTGGTCAGGTGCAGCTGGAGGAGTACTGGGCACCGGTGGCTGTGGCGTACTGCCAAGACAGTTGGAGGCGTAGGAGCTGGGGTCGTGGGACCTTGCCTGGGCAGCTGGGGCTGCATAGGAGCCAGAGGCGCTGGAACCAAGGGCGGAGTGGCCGTGGGTGTAAGCGGCAGAACCGGAGGAAGCATGTCCCTGATCACATCCTTGAGGTTGATGCCCATCTGTGGAGACCTCATGAGGGTTAGAAACTTTTTTTAAAAACGTTTCTTCACAGGCCGGTGGAGTGCCTGGAGGCCCGAGTATGGGCACGGGGCCCTGAGGGTGCTGAGACCTGGACGCACTCTGCCTTACTGTCTGCAGGGTGTATCTGCCCTATGACGATGAAGGGTATGCCGTGGGCTACGTGCCTGATGAAGACAAGTCCCACCTGGAAACTCGTTTCCCTACCTGGTCCCCAAAGCAGGATGGTGTTGGACGAGCCACCATTTTATCTGGCCCGGGGGTCATCTTATCAGGCTGCATGCCATGTGCCTGCGTCGTGGCGCTTGCCGCCCTGGGCCCGGCCTCTTCCAAGACTATTGGCGGTGGAGGTTGAGGCCTACCCTGCACCTCAGGACGGGGCCTGTAGGCAGATTGCCCTCGGCTGTGTCGCTGGTAGTGCTACGTACAGGTACCCTCTCAGACAACTGTCCGGTACTAGGGCGTGGCCCCTGGGGCATGAACCCAGTAATAGAACCTTGCGGTCCCTCCGCGAAGTCACCGGTAGGATCTTGGACCCCTAGGCCTGGCGGCCGGTAGCTGTAGCAGCCTCTGTAACTGCACTGGTAGAAGAACCTGAAAGGTCCTTCCCGCTCATGCGCTTCCTGGGGAAGGAGTCACCTTTGCAGAGTGCTGATGAAAACAGTGCCCCTACTTTGGGCCTGGACTGGTGCTTGATGAATTCTTTCAAGTCCTCTGGAGGCGACCTTCCAAAGAGCTCCCTCCACCGAGCTAGCCTGTCCTTCAATGCGCATGGTGTAAGCGCGTTGCACGCAAAACAGCCCTCCCAGCCATGGTCGGGACCAAGGCAGCGGAGGCAGAGAGTGTGGGGGTCGGATGTAGGGAAGAGCTCCTCGTAAACTGGACACCTGCTGAAGCCCACTGAAGTCGACATGCACCAGGGAGGAGCGTGGCGCCAGAGGACAGAGGTATCTGATTAAAGAAAACAAGAAGAAGACAAAAAAAAACATTTCTTCGGAGAAGAGCGCATGGAATTACTAGGCCGTAGGCCTAACATAGGAGCGCTGGTGAAAGCGGTCCATTCCAGTCTGTGGGGTACATTTAAGGCCCATGACAGAAATCCCCTTCACCTCAAAACCGCATTTCACCCAAAAGCGACTGTGCTTTCTTTCCCTGGCACAGGGGTGGCAAACTTTAAACACTGCCACACCAAGAATGGCTGCATTTGCCTATTTCATCTAAATCAAAAAGAAAATAACCTACATTGGCTGTTTTGTCATTTGAAAACTAAAGGCTGCGCACAGCATTTCAGACGTCATTGCATTTTGTTCTTTTTCTCCATTTAAACACCCCAAAGTATGTGCTCCATTTAAACACAGCCCTGCGTGTGTATTTCATCTAATTGCCATGAAGTGAGGCAATACATTTTCAGAATGGCATTGTTTTCACTGATAAAGTACATGAAGAGCAAATCATTCTGTTTTCAGTCAACACAGTTTTTGCTTCCTTTTGAAATGAACCACTGCACTCCGATTACTGCACAGGAAAGCAATAGCGTGTCTCTCTTTCTCTTCCCATGTCAATTTCAAAGAAACTCTTTGCAGCATCTCTTCGTGTCCATGAACCCACAGTCTAATACAAAAGCCCTACCAAAGGTTAATTGAAACATAAAACTGTGGCCTGAAGAAACCGCATTTGTCAACGTGAAATGAATGAAAAGGAAAGCCTGTGTAAAACAATGCTTTTGCAAATAAGAATAATGTAATTTAAAGTCAAATGTCAAATGACAGCTGTTGCTAGCCCAGAAATAATATTGTATTTTGGGGTGGGAGGGGCTGCAAAGCAATGGATATTGTGCTCTGTGCCCACAAGACTCCAATCAGCCTGGCAGAGGAAGCCAGTTTGGCAGGAGGTTTTGCCTCCCATGTTTCGCATCCACAAGTGAACTTAATCTGCACAGACATGTGCTTGGACTGAGGGTATGATCATTACTGGTTTCATCAGACTGGCCGGCAGGACTGCCTGAAAATACAAAAGGAAGTGACTGGAGCCTGCGTTTCACCAAGAGGTGTGATTTCCTCCTGCACCCTTTTCCCAGGACAAACTGCAGAGCTTCAAAGGGCATCATAAAAGTCCTTTGTGCAGACTGACCCAGGGGGAGACAATTTGGCTGTGGGGGTTTTGCAGCACTGCCCTCCCACATGACCAACTTTCCCCATTGACATTAAAGAACTGTTTTACATTAAGACATTTCTCCCAAATACCCTGAATAAGCAGTAATGTTATATTATGCCTGTATTTCATGTGATTTTCGGACAAGCACAAAGAGACCATGTGCATCTTTCTAGCCCACGGTGAACTGGAATGACAGAAAAAAATGTATTTATGAATCATAAATGGCACAGACATGAAACTTGGTGAAGAGATGCAAAATGTTAGTGGGCATATGTGTAGCCATTTGCAGAAATTTAGATAGTATGCTTTTCATGAAAATGACAACATTGTGCCAAGGGGCGATGCTACGTCACACAGAGTCAGCGATCGGCTTGCCTAATTCCTTGTGACCCATTGAATCTGTACATCTATTTTTCATGACAGTGGCTAGTGTAAATCAGATGTTATTGATCCATAGCTCATTTTGTCAAGAAATAGGCTTTGTGAGACAAAGGAAGTCATGAATGCACGCACGTAAAATGATGTAATTTCTCTGGACCAATCAGCCCGGTGGGAGGACCGATAGGCTGGCCTATCCTAGGATAGAACTAATTCCTGGGTACTTCCCCCCCCCCAGGTTGTAAACCGATGATGCCACTATGACTATTTAAGGGTGAACCAGAGAAACACAAGGACTGCCTTACTGACTGACTGACTTGCTTGCTTCCTGACTGATTTTCTGACCTGCTGACTCGGACCCATAACCAGATCCAGAGAGAAACCACTGTTTCAGACTCAAAAACCAGATCCAGACCAACTGATCCAGATCCAGGCAGAACCATCCATCTAGGAGAGCCCAGCTGTCCAGAGTGACCAGACCTTGCTTGGCTGTCCTGCATCACATCCTGGAGAGCCCAGCTATCCCAGTGACCAGATCTCTTGGCCCGGCTGTCCCAGTGACCTGCTCCCTTAGCCCGTTGTCCAGAGACCTCGCTGGCTGTCAAAAGTCCCAAACACAAGTTTACCTTGTAAGTATCACATTAACCAGTACCCAAAAACTGCATATCCCACTCTGTTAATGTTTCATCCCATAGGAAATCCCATTGAAAGTCCCGTATTGCATATCTCTCTTTTGAATTCTGCATCTCTTAGAAAATCCTAATACAAATCCCAAATTGCCAGTATTATCTGTTCACTTTTCCATAGAAATATCTGTTAGTCTATGTCCGCTAGCATATTCCTTTGCTAATTCTTTCAGTGATATGTGAAGTCCCTATTATCATTTGAAGTAAATCAATTAATTTCCCCATTGAAAATTCACATTGATTATTGTTGCACTTCGAAAGTAACAATTTTGTTGAGTGTTTTTACCAATCATAGCCATTAAAATATAGTTTCAACAGAAATAGTCTAGTGCAACAAAAACCGAAATTACATGTGCATTGTGCTTTTCTAAAAATTCCGATTTGCATTTCCCATTGAAAAACCCACATTATCATCCTATTAAGGGGGATCCCTTCCCCTCAGAATCCTAACTGCTATGCGCCTGTGTTTCTCATCCTAAAAAAAAACGATTTTCGATTTTGACAGTTCAGCCCTTTGAAGTGGGAGAATGGGATAATACCCTTCCGACAGTCTCATCCAGACCATGCCTAGGGGACCACGGCCCAAGCACCCCCCACGAGAGGTGTTCGACCAATTCCCTTCTTTACCAAACGACAAGGTATCATGTGTTCGTGGCCCACATGCACGAGGAGCATGCCCACTACCAGGCCCCGGTCAAGCCGACGCCTGCGACATGGACCAGCTCGACTAGAACAGCCACAAGTATTCACATCGTTAGAGATGCCATGACGACATAGCCAACAGACGAGAACACACGTGCCACCAGGCTCACTGGTCACTCACACACCAACCCACACGAAGAACATACTCAGTGCTATGACGTAGCGGACTGACATACCCACGGACATGCATCGTTGCTATTTTTCACATAGGCCTTCTACAGCACTGCAGAAACGCAAGACGTCTGAAGAGCTTGTGTATATGCTTGCTGATGCTTTCTCGCTACCTTTCCCTATGAAGGCGCCACCATGTATACCTAATGCTGCTTGCGACACTTTGTCGCCCCACGAACCCAATATTATGGGTTATGTACCACCACCCAGAAACTAGGCCCAAGTAGGCCACAAGCAAGAGTCCCGAGGCAGGAGCCTTGCAAACGAAAATCCTCCCAGAACGAAAATGCAAGTGCTGACCATGCAGAACCAGCCCCAACAAGAGCCCACAGCCAAGGCCGCAATGTTGCAACCCACATGCCACGCTCCCAGCGCCAAGGTTACACCTGCCAATGCCAAATGCTCCTCAGAGGCGAAATACAAATCTAATGTTCATAATTCTGCTCCAGCTACGGTCTCTTCACACTTGACCAAGCCGAACTGACAAGGTGCCAAGCTCACGAGACAAAATCACCAGGGTCCCACGTCTGGGACACAGTCTGCAACAACGAAGCAACAAGTTGGACACCTACA
Organism: Ambystoma mexicanum; assembly: GCF_040938575.1. Taxonomy (NCBI): domain Eukaryota; kingdom Metazoa; phylum Chordata; class Amphibia; order Caudata; family Ambystomatidae; genus Ambystoma; species Ambystoma mexicanum. Next base: position 278,279,739 of record NC_090933.1, on the reverse strand, counting down.
ACGATGGGAAAGACATGCACACCAGCCATTATGCAGACCTGTCCATTGTCCGCCACAAACACATAGTTGCACATTGTTGCCAACGCCAGGTACACCGCGAGCTGGGAACGACGATGGTCCCAGGCTTGGGGGCTCGCGGGAGAACCAATCAGAACACAAGGGGCTCATTACTGACGCCATTACCCTTAGCCAATCACCAAGTGTCCCCTTGTAACAATTATGGTGTAGCAACTGTTAGGGCCAGCCCAAGTGTACCACCTGACCCGTCCTTATCCACTAATATTTCCTTCCATAGGTAACCATACTAACCCTACCACTCGGGGAACCAACCCGTAGTGGTGTTAGGTTTTGTGACGATTTTCCCAGGCGACGCAAGTAGCGCTTCATACTGCTGTAAAAAGGGCCTGCGAGCCCCACTAACGAGGAGAGTCCCTCCAGATGCATATGGTCTGAGCGTATCCCTGCCGTTACTCTGATAAACAGCCTTTATTACCTTGCTCTTGGGTGTGTCTCATACTCCTTTTGGGACGTAGGAGGAGTTGGGGCCTCCCCAGCCCCGGAGGTCCGCGGACGGCTCTGCCGGCCCCCGGGAAAATCACCCCGACAAGTTGGAGGCACTTCTGAGATCTGTTTGAGGTCTACCTAACATGAGGGCATCATTCCAAGGCCTCTTGCAACGAGGCAACCCGGCAGCGCGGCCCCCTCTGCTGTTGCTCCTTTTTGAGGACTATACGACCATGGCAGAACTGCGAGAAGACTGGACAGCGCAATCCGGACATTGGCCCTTGGGAGCCGACTTGAGAAGTACCCCGCCCAAGGTTGGCGAGTGTCCAGACATGGTCCAGACGAGGGGAGGTGGCGAGCTGCTTTGGAGGGGTGCACACGGTCGAGCGGCCCCGGCTCACGAGGACTTGGTGAGTATAACACGCCCAACCAGCAATGTAATGTGTGGGAGGGGGGAGGAATTGTAATGAGGGTGGCGGGAGGAGGTATTTACAGTGTGTTGTAAAGGATTTGATTAATAAGTGGCGACAGACGTGTGAGTGGTAGTGGGACAGGCACGAGGGCCGTCTCCTACCACATCACAAAGTGAATTGGCTGGAGCTCAAAGCTACCACGTGTGGTTGTTCGAAGGCACTGATTTGTCCAGATCGCGGGCACCTGTAGGGGAGGGGCGTGGCTTTCCGATGAATTGACGTTGTAGATCAATGAGTAGACGAGGATCCCTACTAATTGAGTGTTGAAGCTCGTTAGGTAGATGATGTTTTCGCGCAGGAGGTAGCTAGTTTTGTTCCCAAGTGCGGAAGACAATTGGCTGGTTAAGGTCCCCGAGGGAGGAGGGCGTATCACATGCGAGGCGACGCGGCATGCGCAGTCCGATTGTAATAAGTTGATTGAGTGTTGCATACTCCACTATAGATGAAGTGGGAAGACAGCTGTGGGGTTTACGGGGAACAAGAGGGTTAAAACATATCGCGCGCTCTTTGGTTTTGTAAAGTTTTCTTACCGGTAATAGCTCGTAGAGTTTGGTGACGTCACCCGTAGGGTTTGTATAGGACACTGCAACCATCTCGTGCTCATCAAGGGGTGGCTGGGGGCAAGAAGTGAGGAAGGGGCAGGAGAGAAGGGGAGAGGAGGCTGTGCACGGAGAATGCTGGCCGCACTCGATAAGGGAGGGGCGAAAAAGGGAGAGGTGGCCACGCACGGAGAATGCTGGTCACGCTCGACAAGGGGGATTGAGAAAGGGGAGGGAGAGGTCTGACGAGAAAAGAAGGTGGGGTGGCTCAAAAGCACACCACACAGGGCACGCAGCCGCAGGGGGCTTCGTGCGCCACGGCCGAAGGGGGCCATAATTGTCACATCAAGGGAAATAAAGAATAAAAGAGAAGGAAATGTACATTTGCAATTGTATTACTTTTCAGTGGACAGTCGAAGTCCCAAATGTATGGGGCCAGGTAAAAAAGGTCGATATCAAGAAAAAGCAAATTGTAATATGGCCTCGTACTATGGATCGGGGGCAGGAGTTGGGGGGGGGATGAGAGGAAGCGCTTTAACTACACCCTTCCAGCACATTTGCACGTCACAATCACCACATAAGGAGAAAATTATAAAGTACAGCATTGACTGGACACACGGGACAGACAACAAAATACGAACAACGTGGCCGCCTAACGACAGCTTCGATTCATACACCCAGCACTCGCTGTTGACATACATACACAACACCTACAAAGGAAAGAAATTAGCTCACCACATAGAAATGTTCAATTTATGGAAAATGTTCCAGGGAGCCCGACCAGGGGAAATGGGAATGTTTACAGTGGAGGAGATAAAGGAGGAGAAAGGGAGTAGGGAAGAGAAGGAGGTAAAAGAGGAGAAGGAGAACGGAAGGGGCGCGGGTATGCCGAGCAGCAAAACACTGTGCACCGAAGAGGGCAAGAGAGAGAAAGAAGGATTGGTTGCAGTGTCAGAAGCAAAGGTGAAAAAGGAAGGGGCAGAAGATATGCCTCTGGCGAAGGTAGTGAAGAAGGAAGAAGGGGTGTTGTACCCAGTAACAGAATTAAGAGAAGCCGTCAGACAACAATTAACAGCTGCTGAGGGATACTCAAACCCTGCGTACAGCCCTCCACCATACTCCCCTGCAGACAGCTACCAGAGGGGGGTGGCGGCGATGGGCACGATAGACTTAAGCACAACACAGGCAGGCACGGGGGCAGGGAAGCAAACTGTCGAAAACATCGCAAACATAGGACCAGATGAATGGATAGCAGCACAGGTGCTCCTAAAGCTCCGGGGGACACTAACAGGGGAAGAAGAGGACAGTGAGGAGAGTGAACAAGGAAGAAATGGAAAACGCACAGACAGGGACCGAGGTAAGACAAGAGAAGGGCGACTGTCACAGGTAAAGAAGAAATGTTGGAGGAAAGGTTGGCTGAATTAAGGGAAGTACGAAGCGCACTGATCAGACAGTTCAAGCAAGAAATACGAGAAAGGAAGAAGGAAAGAAAGGAGAATAGGGAGGAGCAGGCGAGGATGAAGGAACTAACGGAAGAGAGGAAGAAGGAAGAGGAGCGGATGAGGGCAGAAGCAGAGAGGGTGCCACGCACGGAGCAACGGGAAATGAGAAGGAAGGAGGAAGAGAAGGATAGGAAAATGGAATTGTAGAAAAAGAAGATACTATCTGAAAGCGCCCGGAAGTATGAAGAAGGTAAAGTAATAGAAAGCATATTAAAGAGGGAAGGGGGAAGGGGGAATATGAGGGAGAAAGGAAGAAGAATAGAGGCTATTAGCAAAGGTGAGTAAAGAGGTATTGGAAGAACTACACAAGAAACGAGCGGAAATAGGAGGTGAAGTAGTGGGAGAGAAGGAGGAGGAGAAAGGAGATAGGAGAGTGGAACACAGAGTTAAAAAGTACACATGCCAGGACTTGGAGGTGGCAACAACTTCAACACAGGGGGCCGCTGTTAAAGGAGGTGAGCACAAGGAGATGGACGTAATAGATTTAAGGACGGTAACAGTGGGAGGAAAACGCACAGAATGGGGATTGTCATTTCCTGATGGATTTTGCAGCGAGAAAGAGGAAGATTCGAGAACAGTGGAAGAGATGGCAATAGGGAGAGTTTCAGACAAAGTATACATAACGAGCACTACCTGCGAGTCGCCATGGGCATGCGAAAGGAGGGAAGAACTAAACACAGGAGAATCACAGGTAAGGGAGGCAACAAGGAAAACGCCACAACCACTAACACTGACACCTGTACAAACAACACGCCCACTGACACCACGCCCACTGACACCAACCCCTGCGCACACCCCATATGTTCGCAGACTTAGGGACCTCCCAGGATGCAGGCAGGAAGAACGGGCGAGCACGCCCACGGTGAGACAAGAGGGTAACAGGAGAGGGAGGAAGGATGCAGGGGATGAAAGAACAAACTACTGTAACATTGATATCATTGAAGAGTTGCCTGACACAGAGGAAGACGATGAATACACCAACATAACCACACAGACACCGGGGGAGGTGAGGAAGTACAATTTAATGCCACTTCTTGAAAGGGGAGGGTCCAGACCACAATATGTCCCCTGGAAGCATGCCAATAAAGAAAATATAAAATGCAGGCTTCCATCACTAAGTTGAGGAGCTGGGAAATGGATATATGAGATGGAAAAACACACTGCGGGGCAAAAACTAGCGGTGGGGGACATGAAGGGGCTCCTAATCTCAATACTGGGGATGCTGCAGATGACATTTGAAAAAGGGCGGGCTTCCCAGGGGTCACAATAACAGACACGTCACATGATGGAGCTCCATTTGCCAACTGCAACATGCGCTGTGGCAGGCATTGAGGGTCCATTACCCTGACACGTCAGACATAGGGGCAATAACGTTACGCAAGATGCGTGAGAATGAAGATCCTGTTGAGTACATCTAGGAGATTCAGGAGAAGTGGCGCTTGGAAACGTGGGAACCGTGGGATAAAACACTAGCAATTGTCTACCATATACTAATACAAGGGCTCCAGGAGCAAGTACAAAGGCAGCTGAAGAAAATAGTGGGGATGGAAGTTAAGGCCTGGCCAGAAATACAACTAACCATAGTACACCACTGCAGAATGTGGCAGGAAAAGATGAAACAAAAGGAGGAAGATAGGAAGGCAGAGGAGGCTAAATTGGTACAGAAGAAGTTATCAAAATATGCAATGGAAGGAGCACTAATAAACACACCCGCCCCCACGCAGGTCACGGTTGCACAAGATACAACACAATAGCAGGTAGCACAATTACAGCAGCCAGCACAAATAATAACACAGCAAATGCCCCCACCATACATTGTCAGGAATCTATCAGGTAAGGACAAAGGCAGTGAATATGGCAAGGGATACATGCACGATATCACACAGTGAATAGCTTGAGTCACCAATATACATACAGGAACCAAGACTCGGGTATACTAAAACCCAGGAGTGCAAACAAAGTGTGACAACAATACAAATATATGAAAAGGGATGTGGGGTAAGCACTTAAATACTCCTTATGACTGCAAGGAAAGTCGGCAAGCTCCTACCCACAATTGCTGTTACAGGTTCTGACAGCGCTAAACCCACGTAGAGGGCAAGCAACGACAGATCTGTGATCTAACACTCTTGATGGTATTAAATAAGGAAATTTAAAAACAATACTCACGAGGACAAGAAATACCACTTGAATGTCAGCAAGCCCACGAACCCTGTTGATCAAACAGGGACCCCCCAAAGGCTGTAACAGCAATGGGAGGATAACTAAATACATAAGACTCAAGAAAAGGGGCAAGTAGGAATAGTAATTACAGAATAGTGAGGAAAACATAGGCATTCACACAGGAGCTAGCTAACAACCGAACACCACACCTAATGATCAATGGACAGTATATGCAGAGGTGCAAGGGAAAACATGGAATGGATTCCAAGAAAAGTAAAAGAACAGGAGCAGGGAAAACGAAATTACAAGGGCAAACTTTCCGCACCCAACCAAGGAAAAGGGCAGAAGGCTAACCTAAAAAGAGGAAAGACTAAAGCATCAAGGTATACAGCAGCAAAGGACAAGTCAGAGAAATATAGAACATAGGCAAACTGGGCTGCACCAAAGGGAAAAGCACTGAGAAATGCTGCCTGCAAACAGGGGAAAATAGAGGGGAAATCTGAGATGCAGAAATCAATTAAGCACATAAATTCAAAATCCAAGGATAAGGAACAAGCAATGGAAATTTGGAACTAGGCACAAGGCTAAGAACCAGGAACAAGGGACCAGTCAGAAACAGGAACACTGCAACAATGACCAGCGCTGGACTGAAGCAAACTGAGGCTTTTAAGCCTGCTTAACGTGCACACGCCGCAGGTGTGCAGCTTGCTGCACCTGCAGCCACAGGTGTTGCCTATCCTCCACACAGCCTTGTCCTGCAAGGGTGGAGATGAAGCAGTGGGCCAGGCATTCTGGGAAGCATAGTCATTTGATTAAAGCAGCATACTGGCTGGCAAAAACCTGGAATGGATCCGGAAGGGAAGTAGTTTGGCAAATAAGGATTTAGCGCTCCCAATTCATCACAGCATTGTAGCATAAGGTTCGGAAGGAATGTCCGGTAGGGAATAAACCCCAAATCATGCCCCCAAGTGGTGGGAACGGGAGCGAAGGAAGTGGATCGTGACATACATGGCATACGCAGGAGGAGGATATATGCAGATGGGAAATGGATACTCAAACAACTACAGGGGGAGGGCCGGCCAGATGAGAGGGAGGGGTTATGGCCCGCCTGCACAACAACAAGGGGGAGGGTTCCAGGGCTACAACCCAAATGGACAGCAGGGATACCAAGACAACATGGGGGGGTTTCCCATGGCAGGCCCGAGAACCACCAGTATGTTGGATATGTGGGATGGTGGGACACATGTCATGCACTTGCAGGATGAGACCCCCCCAAACAGTATGGGGGTAACAGGGGGAACACGGCAGCAAGGGCCTATGGGGGAACAGCAATTTTACCAACAGCAAGGAACACAGATGCCTACCACAACAACAAGCGCCACTGCAACAACCCCAGCTACAAACACCAGCCTACATACAACAACCACAAATACAACAACAGCTACCACAGGCACCACCACAGCCACAAGTACAAACATACACACCACCACAGCAACAGGTGTTGGCCACACAACAACATCAAGTGCAAACGGTACAGCAGCTCAAACAAATACAGGACAATGCAGTATCAACAAGTGATGTACCTATACAGCAGACAAAGCTAGGGAAGGTGACAATATTGGGTCACAACCCTTACACAGGAAGCGGTCAGTCACTATACCCACAATAGGACAGCCCACAGATGTCTTTGATGTGTCCCATCCTATCAGTAACACCAAATCCTGCGGAGGAACCATGCATACAGGTGGCGATAGGTGACAAAAAATGTTCCTTCCTAGTTGACACCAAGGCCACTAGGTCTTGCATAAGGGAGGGGAAGTTTAAACTGTCAGATGAAGCTATGAACACAAGGATTTTCTGGGGCTCGGGGGTTGGTTCCCTTCACTGATAACATCTCCTTATCTGTAGGAGATCACAATATGTTTCTTCCACTTCTATATTAAAAGCAGTCACCAGTAAACATACTTGGAAGAGATATTATGAGCAGATTGAATATGACCATCTCCTTCACGAAGAAGGGCATAATTTGCTCTACACCAGGCATTAACATGCTCACAGCACGACAAATACTGCAGGAATATTGTGGCCAAACAGTGGCCCGGGCTGAGCCAGTAGATGGTGACATCTTCCAATACAGACAGACATGGCAATAGCATGGATGCCTGGAATAGAGGGCAAAATGTGGAGGAGGCCAGCAGCTTACCTAGTCAGACCGGAAACACCAGCAAGTGAAAAGGAGGGGAAAATTATTTCAGTAAGCATCGAGAGCATTATGGAAACTGCAGACTACATCGCAGTACATGCCCATGATAGGGAAGGGAGGGCCTGGAGAGCTGTAATAGCACTGGCAGAAGGGTGCAGGCTTACACAGGTATCTGATGAGGAGCTCTTCTCAGACGATAATAGAGAGGGAGAGATGGTGTTTGGAATGAGCATTAACATCTGGTTGAAAGTAACATACAAGCAAGTGGCACAAAATTGGCCATGGCACTAGAGGAAGGCATGGCAGCAGTACCAACATCTCTGTGGACCACCAGTCCATATGACGTTGGCTGCATCAAAAGCATTGGAGGAGTAAAAATGAAACTGAAAAAAGGAGCAATGTTACCAAGAGTCAAGCAATACCCACTATCAAAAGAGGCAGATGAGGGAATATATGAAACAATAACAGCTGTAATAAACAATGGTATATTAGTACCATCAGAGTCACCATGCAAAACTGCTGTGTACCCTATGCGCAAAGCAAAAGGAGGGTTGTGGCATTTTATCCAGGACCTGAGACCTTTGAACTACATTGTAGAAGCAGAGTACCTCATAGCAGCTAACCCAGCCACCATACTATGTGGAATACCAGCAGAGGCATCGCGGTTCACCGTGATTGACCTAAAAAATGCATTCTTTTCGATACCTCTGCAACCTGACTCAAGACCTGACAAGCTTCACATACCGAAACACAAAATGGAAACACACAAGGCTGCACCAAGGGTACTGAGAGTCACCATCCATCTTTAACAGAGTGATACAAATGGATTTAGGCAACATCGAGATGGAGAGCAAGGTGTTGCAATACGTGGATGACTTAATATGCAACACAACAGATAAGAGGTGTAGGAAGGACTCAGTGAAGATGCTCACAGTGTTAGCTGAGAAGGGGTACAAGGTAGACAAAGAAAAGTTACAGTTCTGCCAAGAACAGGTGCTCCAACATTGGTCAGCTCATTTCACAACATGGAAGGAACATTGCACCACAAAGGGCACAAGCCATAACAAACACACCATAACCACAGACCGTGAGAGAACTACAACAGTTTCTGGGCCTATGCAACTACTGCAGGGCGTGGGTTTTTGACTACAGCTCATACATAAGACCCCGGCTCAAGGCCCTCAGAGAATCACAGAAGGGGGATAAGAAGTTGGGATGCACAAGAGAAATGAAAGAGGCATTTGATGAATTAAAACACGCCATCTCAACAGCACCAGTACTGGCCACTCCAAACTATGAACATAATTTTTCATCTTCTCACATTGCGACTCAGCAGTAATGAAGGCAGTAATGACACCGAAAACAAGCATGGGACACAAGCCTGTAGCATTTTACAGCAGACACTTGGACCCTGTAATGTTAGGTCACTTCCATTGCAAACAGAGCCTGGCCGCCGCAGCCTTTGCGGTAGAAAAATCATCATCCATAACAATGGGGTGCCCCACAACACTGTTCGTGGAACACGCCCTCTTTGCAATACTGAACAAGCCCAAATCAACATTGACCACACATAGGGCATCAGGTTACGAGATAATTTTATCAAGACCAGAACTAACGATTGTAAGGTGCAGTAATGCAAACCCAGCAAGATTCATAGCAGAGGTAGTTGAAGATGGTGACTACGCTCATGATTGCAAACAGGCCATTGAAATTTACTCCAGCGCAAGAAAAGTTGAGGAAAATGCCCTAGGGGAGAAATAATGTACATTGATGGGTCCTCAACAATTGACCAGAGTGATGGGGTAAGGAGGACAGGAGCAGCAGTGGTTCGTTTGACAGAGGATTGGATGTATGTACCAGTAAAATGTGTTCAACTACCACAACATTACTCAGCCCAAGCAGCAGAACTAGTGGCCTTAATTTTAGCACTAAAAGAGAGCAATGACAAAAGGGTGACAATATATTCTGACAGTGCATACGTCACATCAACAGTACACTCAGGGCTAATAAAATGGCAACAAAGGGGGTTCAGAAGAGCAGATGGTACCCCAGTACAACATGCCCTCCTACTTGCTGAACTGATTGAAGTAATTGATGACCCTAAAGAAATAGCCCTGGTGAAGTGTCAGGCCCATACTAACGGGGATGACCCTATCTCAAAAGGTAACGAAAAGGCAAACGCACATGCCAAATACGTTGCGTACTTTGGAGAGATCTGGACCCCCCCAGAAAAACAAAAAGATAAGGGGAGGGCAGGGGCAAGACAAATGCTAATGAAGGATGGGTACACACACATCCCTGAAACTCAAATTATGGAATTACAGGCAGCAGCACCTATGGCAGAAAAAGAACTATGGGTCAACAGAGGATGCACAATGTCCCTCACAGATGCATTATGGCGTCAGAATAATACAGGCAAAGTAGTGATGGCCCTAGCCCTATTGAAAACAGCCCTGGCTCAGCTACACCACCCCACACACACAGGAAAGGAAGTGATTGCAGCACGGATAAAAGAGTCCTGGTTCTGTCCCGAGCTAAATTCACACGTTGCAAACTTTATCAGCAATTGCCTAACCTGTCAAAGGTTCACGGCCGGTCACACGCTGCAAGTGATCAAAGGTACTATACCCCGGCCAGAAGGACCCTTTCTGCACCTGCACATGGACTACGTTGACATGATCAATGTATGTCAAGGACACAGATACATGATTGTGGTAGTATGCCATTTTGAAGGTGGATCGAGGCTGGACCCTGCTCTCATGCAGACGCATTAAGAGCAGATAAGTCCTGCTGAGGGAGGTGTTCCCGAGGTGGGGGGTTTTCGAGGTGCTGCGGTCAGACAATCGCCTGCACTTTGCCAATGAAATGTTCCAACACATAACTACACTCCTTGGCATCAAACAGAAATTTGCATGCACATACCACCCACAAGCTAATGGTGTTTGTGAACGCCTGAATGGCCTCCTAAAAGAAGAAATTGCAAAGATTCAGCAGACAACTAAGAAAAGCTGGTTGTATTGCTTCCCCTTGGCCATGTTTGAATTAAGGAATAGACAAGGGTCAGATCACCACCTCACACCCCATGAGGTGGTGACTGGATGTCAGATGCACCTTCCACTAACACCATCATCAAGGGCCATGACCGATTACCATACCTCCGCAAATGTTTTTGGTGATGAAATGTACGACTATGTGTCTTCCTTGATTACTAGTGTCACCTTTATCTCTCAACAGCTGGAGCGGACGCAGGGTGGTTCGAAAAACACCCAAAAAGAAGAAACAAACGAGGAACAGGAACAACCAACACAGTGGACTGTTAAGGAGGGGGACCACGTCCTCCTCCGCAACTTCAACCGCCGGTGGAACAGCCCCCGATTTACCGGGCCCCACCAGGTGGAAACAGTAGCTCCTAAAGCTATAAAGGTTAGAGATAAGAAGGTGTGGACAAATATACAAGAAATCAAGCCCTACAAAGATCAGACCCGCCCTTGCATTGACGACAGGGCCAGCGCAGCAGCAACAGCAACAAAAGACAACGGCGACACAGCCCCTGACCCCTCACAAACTACAGGCACCCCTAAGGACTCAAATGGACAATCGCCCATAGCCCACCCCATGGTCACGAGATCCCAGAACAAACAAAACACTGCCCCGGCCAGCCCCGCCCCTGCCACTACTCAAATAAAGGACATTGCCTAACGAACTGTCATATTGCACCACACTTGTAGACACGTGCATGTTTTCTTTCTCTTTTTGTCTTGCACATGCAGGTACCGCGTACATCTGTTTCTGTATAAAGAAAAGTGAAGTAACTAACGTTACTATTTGCCCAAGAGTAAATGCTGCCCACAGACGACGACACATCTGAAGCACTATCACACCAATTTGTATATGTTATAAAAAGACCAAAATATTTAAAGAAGCGAAAAATATGTGTGTATTACAACACGTTCATTTTGGCCATAGAACAATCATTCCCACGTCTCCACGAGCAATTACCAGCCCTAAGAGATAGGTCGGTAAGACTAGCATGGGAACAGCTTTTCGCTTGGGCATTAAACGATTACTTGATAGGGAGAGCTTGAATAAACAAAACAAACAAAATTAATGCTTATTTTTAGAAATGTTCAGGCGGGCATCCATATCGTCAAGCATAATAAGCTGCAGGACCGCAGCAAAGGTAAGAGGAAAATGCTGGTGATATTAGCTATTGTAATAAAAATTATAGGTTTGTTGTTTATCACTGGTCTACTTGCTGCCACTGTCTGGCAGGCACACTATGCTTCTCATGTCATGGCTGCACCTCCTACTAATAATCTCCCCACCATGGCTGCAACAGGTACGGTGTCAGGTGGTACAAGTAGAACAAGAGTAAACAGGGGAAGGATTAAACGTAGCACATCTGTTGATAATAATAGGGTTGACACATATCTCACAGATTCCACACACGTCTCAAACAACATGTGGTATCAGCACATGTCCGAAATTGGTAAGGGGACAACTTAGGACAGCTGCTATGTGTGCTCATTGATCCCATATGCCATGAGCGCCTCCGAACATTTGTGGCCACTGAAATACCAGCAACATCAGTAGAATGCCTGATATATCTGGCCCTGTTCCAAACGAAAGGACATTTTCAAGGGAGAATGGCAATAATAAAATGGAAAACGAGACACACATACCCGTAAGAAAATAACTTCATCACGACTCTTCACATGTACAATCACTACTGGTAGCTAACAGAAGGGCTCCAGTACGTGACGGATGGGCCAGACAAAGGAGAGACGAAGGAAGTAACATTGAATGACCTACCATGTGAATGGCGCGCAAGTGAAGTTGCAGGAGTAATGGGGTGCTGGGAAAGACCACTACTGCTAATATATGGGAAAGTATACACAAAGGAATGATCAACAGATGGGGTTGTGGGGAGGGAGATGGTAACACTGACGAAACCAACTATGGCGAAAATGGACGAAAACAGCAAGTGTTTCAATGGATGGATAAAGACAGCTGGACAGCTGACCTGGTTGGAGAAGGACGAAGACCCAGTAACAATACTTTCATTGACTGCACCGACACTATGTTACCAACACAACGGAGAAATCCATGTCGGAAGGAACAGCAATTGCAAAAGGATAGTGACGATAACCAAGGAGGGTGCCGGTACAGCGGTTTTGATGGACCACAATTGGGCCTGCGGAGATAAGGTATACCACAGCTTGCCGCCATCTTGGAATGGACTATGCACAATGGTACACATAAATGTACCATCCCTAGTGGTACCACAGAAACATGTCAATTTGGGGAACTTCCCTAAAATGGATGAAGGGAATAAAAGGAGGAAAAGATCTGTGACGATTGAAGAAGGTAAAGAAAATAACGATACAAACATATTGTCAAGAGTGAAAAGACAAGGAGAAACACTGACGGGAAACTACCTGTGGGGTAGATTGGAAACTGCTCTCTGTGTCCTGGTGGAATGTCACTGACTGTTTAGCAGAGCAGCAATGTTCTTCTCACCAATAACACATCCAGGACTGCAGGCATATGCAAATGCAAAATGGCTCCAGATAACAAGATTGGAGCTAATCATGACAAACTCCACCGTCAATGGATTAAATGCAATAAAAGAAGAATTGAGGGCAGTACGAATGGTAGCACTCCAGAATAGATATGTGCTGGATCTCCTTACGGCAATGGAAGGAGGAGTTTGTGCAAAAATTGGAAAATCATGTTGCACATTAATCCCTGCTAATGACGCAGACAATGGCACACTTACTGGTGCAGTATCACAACTTGCCAATATGCACTCCAAGATGGAAGAAGCAACTAAGGGAGTGAAGAAAGATGGCAGCTGGTTTTCCTACTTGTGGTCGTGCATGCCATCATGGTTGTCAGATGGCCTTCAAATAATAGCTGGGTGCATAATAGTGGTTATGGAAAGCAAGAACAGCACGTACAACAGATGAAATGGTGGAAATGATCGGCATGCAAGCCCTACTACCAGCCGCAGACGACAAGCACAAGGACATCATTATACAGGAACGAGAAAGGTTGCGCAAGCAAATAATAGAAACACACTTGGACCCACCATCTGTGAAGGTAGAGAACCTAAGGAACCCGAAGACCTATGTTGGAAAGTGGGTCTACTGCAAACCCAGTGGTGGCTGCGTTTATATGTATTGGTCATTTGAAGATCATGTCAACCACTATAGACACCTGGCTGGAATAACGAAAGTATGGACAGTACGCGGAGATAAGAGAGCGGATAATTTTGTGGTCAACAAGTCCACCAGAGGGGGGACTGAAGTGGGAGAATGGGATAATACCCTCCCCCCAGTCTCATCCAGACCATGGCCTAGGGGACCACGGCCCAAGAACCCCCCAAAGAGGAGTTCGACCAATTCCCTTCTTTACCAAACAACAAGGTACCATGTGTTTGTGGCCCACATGCACGAGGAGCATGCCCACTACCAGGCCCTGGTCAAGCCGAAGCCTGCGACATGGACCAGCTTGACTAGAACAGCCACAAGTATTCACATCGTTAGAGATGCCATGACGACATAGCCAACAGATGAGAACACACGTGCCACCATGCACACTGGTCACTCACACACCAACCCACACGAAGAACATACTCAGTGCTATGACGTAGCGGACTGACATACCCACGGAAATGCATCATTGTTATTTTTCACATAGGCCTTCTACAGTACCGCAGAAACGCAAGACGCCTAAAGAGCTCGAGTATATGCTTGCTGATGCTTTCTCGCTACCTATCCCTATGAAGACGCCACCATGTATACCTAATGCTGCTTGTGACACTCTGTCGACCCGCGATCCCCATATTATGGGTTATGTATCGCCACCCAGAAACTAGGCCCAAGTAGGCCGCAAGCAAGAGTCCCCAGGCAGAAGCCTCGAAAACGAAAATCCTCCCAGAATGAAAATGCAAGTGCTGACCATGCAGAACGAGCCCCAACGAGAGCCCACAGCCAAGGCTGCAATGTTGCAACCCACATGCCGCGCTCCCAGCGCGAAGGTTACACCTGCCAATGCCAAATGCTCCTCAGTGGCGAAATACAAATCTAATGCTCATAATTCTGCTCCAGCTACGGTCTCTCCACATGTGACCAAGCCGAACTGACAAGATGCCAAGCTCACGAGACAGAAAGTCGCCAGGATCCCATGGCTGGGACACAGTCTGCAACAACGAAGCGACAAGTTGGACACCTACAACGATGGGAAAGACATGCACACCAGCCATCTTCTACCATGTCACAAAGTGAATTGGGTGGAGCTCAAACCTACCACGTGTGGTTGTTCGAAGGCACTGATTTGTCCAGATCGCAGGCACCTGTACGGGAGGGGTGTGGCTTTCCTATGAATTGACGTTCTAGATCAATGAGTAGATGAGGATCCCTACTAATTGAGTGTTGAAGCTCGTTAGGTAGATGATGTTTTCCCGCAGAAGGTAGCTAGTTTTGTTCTCAAGTGCGGAAGACAATCAGAACACAAGGGGCTCATCACTGACGCCATTACCCTTAGCCAATCACCAAGTGTCCCCTTGTAACAATTTCAGTGTAGCAACTGTTAGGGACAGCCCAAGTGTACCACCTGACCTGTCCTTATCCACTAATATTTCCTTCCATAGGTAACCATACTAACCCTACCACTCGGGGAACCAACCCGAAGTGGCGTTAGGTTTTGTGACGATTTTCCCAGGTGACGCAAGTAGCGCGTCATACTGCGGTAAAAAGGATCTGCGAGCCCCACTAACGACGAGAGCCTCTCCGGATGCATACAGTCTGAGCGTATCCCTGCCGTTACTCTAATAAACAGCAGTTATTACCTTGCTCTTGGGTGTGTCTCATACTCCTTTTGGGACGCGGGAGGAGTTGGGGCTTCCCCAGCCCTGGAGGTCTGCAGATGGCTCTGCCGGCCCCTGGGAAAATCACCCCGACACCTTCTCTGTGGCTGCCTGTCATCTGAAGCTCTGTTTAGAAAGGAATTACCATTTTGCTCTGCGTGTTTTATTTTGCATTGTTTTCTTTCCAAAATCGATTTTCTCACCTGTGTTCACATTGCTTTGGTGCCCTGCTCAGCAATCTGTAAGCTTCCTTACTACTTAAGTGCAGCCACACACATTTCTGTCCTAGCTATCCCACTGCAATTGTAAACTAATGCACAAATAATAAGTAAAGTCTGAGAATGCCATTTTGCTCTTGGATAAGGTTTTCATTTTTGTTTCTGGCCTCCCATCTTGGGGTGGAGGGCCGGATTCTCATTTCAATGTTTCCCTCTACCTACTGACTCCTTGCCACTAGATTCCATCCACAAAGAATTCAGTTAGCAGGTGTTTGCAAGGGGAGTGCATAACCTGTATGCCACCTGTCATTCAGAAAAACGATTTTGCATCTCTTTTCTATTAAAGGTTTATGTAGATTATGTTAGTAATTTGAATTAAGTGTGTTGTAGGATTGTTGCATTTGTACAGCCACACAGTGGTGGCTGCTGCTCTATTATTCAATTTTGCTCTGATTTTTCCTTGAATCCTAAATTAATAAATATTTCATTGTTACACACTGGCCTGGTTCATAGTCCATTGCGACCTGGGGTATTTTGTTAAGGTGGGTGTCATACAGGTTGGAGACCTTCTCAAGAAGGAACCCAGGGTTCAAATAAAAATAAAAAGCGTTTGTGCTGTGTTCCAAAATCATTGTCAGCGAAAGAAGTCCCTGGCTAGTTTGTGCCGCGTCATAAAACCATTGCAAGTCGACGCGGAAATGAGGACTGGGGAGTGGTGCCGGTTGGCGGAGTCAGGGGAGCGCATGCTCCCAGGGCCGCGCCACTGCGTGCATCCAAATTTAAAGGGGAAGATGATTTTTTCTGGTGAAAAAGGTTCCGTCTCCCGTCCCTAGCGAGGGACACCCATACAGTATGGAGGAAAGGGGACAGGATGAAGGAGTGCCAAAGAGAATCAAGAAGAGATAATCTTATGCAACGGAGGACTTCTGATGTAGGTACATCCTCGAGGGGTAGAGCGCTGTGGAGCTAGCAGCATCCTGAGAGCGAGGAGAACACTGGAACCCCGGTGTAGAGAGCAGTGGAGTAACTGCTGCAGGAACATAGTCATCCACCCCATCACGCTTGGTGGCGGGACCACAAGAGGAAGCCTTGGTGGGCCTAGGGCTTGCAAAACAATGCTGTGACCAGTCGAACCTGGAGGAACGAAACCTCCCATCTGCTGATGTGTGCAGAGCTTACTGAAGCGAGCAGATGCCGAGAGTGAGTCAGTGACAGACACAACAAAGTAGAGAACGAGAGGAGGCTGAGCCACCATATCCCGACACCAAGCCCTACGAACAAGCCAGCTCAAGAGAACGTATCCAGGTCGTTCATAAACGGGGAGGCAACTGGGACTAAACAAACTTTATGAAACAAGTTATAATACCGGTTACAGGAATTTGAAAAACCCAAAGTATGGACTGCGGGAGAAGCCACGACAGTTGTTTGATATAAAGATTGGAGAGGGCCAAAAGTACCCTATGAGATATACTGAACAGAGACATTGGGGAAGCCCACAAAACGTGTATGATATAAAGATTGAAAAGGGCTGGCAATTCCCTATGATAAACATTGAGAAGAATGTCGATGACAGGAATCAGAGAAACCGATAGAATAGGTATTGGTGAGAGGACCCAAGAGTTTTCCGACGAAGTTTGGATGGGAACGACCGCGCTCTATGAGAGACATTGAGGAGCCAATTGAATTGAATTTGAAAGCAGCTCAGGAGAGCCTGAGAAAATCCAAAATACAAACCTTGTAAGAAAGTTTAAGAGCACTAATTATATTGGTCCAAGAAAACTGGGACCACTCTATCCAAAACAGTAAGAAAATGAAACAATGTAAACATTAAGGTTGGTTACAGGAACCAGAGAGATCTGAAGTTTAAGTTTTTGGAGAGGCCGTAGAAGTTGCTATGTATAGTACATAAAAAGGGTCAAGAGCATCCTATCAAAGATACTGTAAAACTAATCAATCTGGAGGATTTAAAGTGAGAAAGAGAAGACTTAAAGAGAAAAACCAAAAATAAAGAGGTGGTAAAAAGGGAACAAGAAAGATCCAGAACTCCAAAGCGGCTAACCTTTTTTAAAATGTATACAATGTTTTATTTGTTTTTAGTTTAATTTACAAACTTTTACAAATATACAAAAAAGAATTTAAAACAACAAAACACAGCAACAATCTTCATGTTACATAAAACTAAACAAACATTTGTTTGTAGGATGAAATGCAAATATGTTTGTCCAATTCATTAGATGAGAAAAAAAACAGTATGCAAATTTAGAAAATTATAAGCAAACGAACACTAGATAATTATGACTCTATAGTCCCGTTATACAAAACTAACAGCTCTTGAATTTTCTGTAACGGATTGTACAAAGCCAACATTCACATACTATTCCCCACCATACATCGATTCCAAAAAGTTTCACAAGATAATTCAAGATCTAAGGGTGCAAAAGCGCCCAACTTATTTTTCCTTACATCTTCTAAAGTCGAACAGTAAACCACTAGGTGTTTTATAGTTTCTCTTTGTAAGAGATTTTTGCATAGTCGACAACTCAGCTCTCCACTAAGAAGTGAAAAGTTTTTCCATAGTGCTATTCGCTCCAAATAATGGAATTGATTTAGCTTAAATCTTAGATACAATTGGCGCAGCATAACACTAGGAGTTTTTATTAAATACAGCGATCTCCATTCCCTAGTTCTACAAAATTGTGAATATTCAAAATATGTTTTATACGTTTTAATGGAATCGATATTATGGATCCAATCACATTCGTACAATTTCTTCTTCACATTAGGTAAAAGTCATTTCATATCTTCAATAGATGAGTTTATGTTGTCTAACATATTGTTCATTTTTTGTACAAAGTTCGTCATTGAAGAAGCCTTGTTTCCCACCATTATTAAATGTAGATCTAGAAAGAGAGAATTTTGTACTGACGATAGTAATTTGGAGTAGATGGTAAGTCTCTGCCAAGTCCACCTAGCGCTTAAAGAAGAAAGTGCCAGTTTGTGTTGTAAAACAGCATTTGGCACTCTTTCCACAGTTTGCCTTGAATTCGGTTGAGAAGTGGCTCAATTTCTAGCAAACAGATGTCAAGGACAAAAAGTAATATTGGCTCTACTTTTAATAAGTAAAAATCATTTAAAGGAAGTAAAGAATATTTACAGTACTTGCCCAAAATAATCATCATTGAAGCTACGGGACGAACTTTAGTATTAAGGGAAGCAATCCAAGATGCAACTGAGTTGACATCTGAAAGGGTATAGCCAAGGTAACGCACAGCTATTTCCCGATCAATTTGTGCTTGTCCAATAGACCAAGTATAAGATTTTATCTTTTTCCTATTTCAAAATATGATGATTTTAGATTTTTCCGAGTTTACCACTAAATTATGTAGTTCAGCATATTTTGCAAAATTATTTAGTTTGCACTGCAGCCCAGATGGAGTGCGATCCATAAGAAGGGTGTCATCTGCAAAACCTAACCATTTTATTTTAATATCTCCCAGGCGGATTGGATACATAGCTGAATCTTGCCAAAGTTGATCCATATCACTTAAATACAAATTAAAGATAGTTGCTGCCAAATTTCATCCTTGCTTTACGCCAGTCATAGTGGCAATAGGCGATGTCAAAGAGCCAGAGTTGGTGATTCGGACTTGAAACATAGTATCCCTATGCAACAAGGCTACCAGTTGAATCAATCTCGGAGCGAAACCAAGGGCCAAATGTTTAGCTCTCTAATTATAGTGTCGAACGCACGTGAGAGATTAAGGGTAGCCATATAAATGGGTCCAGCATTTGGTTCTTTGGATTTAGCTATGATGTGAGCTATAATTGTGGCATTCAGTGAGGGACCCATTTCCTTACGGAAACCAACCTGGTATTTGGAATATATATTGTTAGCAGTGATAAACGTTTGCAGATGAAATTACAAAATCGCAAAAACTTTGGCTGATGTACCCATCAAAGCAATGGAGTGAAAATTTGCCGAATTGTTAGGGTCACCCTTTTTGAAAATAGGGATGACTACTGCATTTAGCCAAGAATTCAGAATTTGGTTGGTTGACAAGATGTTATTGAATTTGTTATGTAAAACAGTAGACCAAAACATTTGATCTGATTTAAATAAACATGCCGGAATCCCATCCGGACCGGGTGCTTCAGAAGTTTTTAAGTTTTTGATAGCAAGCACTACCTCATCTCTCGTGAATCGTATAGGATCCTCACATATTAAATTTAAAAGCCCAGAGTCAAAAGCTTCAAAAAGCTTAGGGAGTTTAAATCTATCAGCAATATAGCTGTTCCAAGTTTCAGCTGAGATAAAAGATGCCAGAGCGTTTTAATTAACCTTTTGCTTGTCATTCAAAATAGACCATATTTTACGCGAGTCCCTTTTACATAATAAAGTCACAATAGCTTGATTTTCTATATTGTGAAAGTGGTGTTTGGTCACGGAGTGATACTTTGCCCTTTTCCGATTTTTAAGGTACTTGTAGTGAGAAAACTCCATGGCACAACGGTCACATTTTTCATTTTTTGTAATTGATGCTAATGTGTGATTCAAAGGGCACACAGAAGTAGTACTTGAGGTCTGATCACGAGAAGATAAGGCACACAAAATATCTTGCATTAGAGTGTTATTACATTCCTCCCTAATGGGAACATTAACATTTTCTTTTAGGTGCGCTTTCCAAATTAGCTTACTTACTATGAAAGTAAAACCTAAGTTAAAGCTAAACCTGTTAACCTATATCACGAGCTACAGAGTCTTATAAGAGACGATCAAAGGCACCAGAGGAGTTTTCTTTATTGACTTTCACCCACTTTTCGGAATTACAAGAACATTGTTCTCATGGCAAAACCCTGAGAATAAGCCTTGGAAGTCTGGCTAAAGTTAAATTACCAGAAGCTGAACATTCTGGTGTTATTAGTTGTAGTTGTAGGGACAGTTAGAAGTAAGGCTTGGACAGAGGACATTTTTCTTTGGAATTTGACTATGGACGAGCATCCTTAGTTGTTCTTTATCTGTCCTACAGTGCATGATCTGAGATTAAGTGCACTGTTGCTGGTAGTGATGGCCTTAACTTAGAGCCTAGTCAAGTCCTCAGTGACATCCCTGCTATCCTGGTGTAGGAGACACAGGCATTTACTTGGAAAAAGTACCAAGTTTCACTGGTTTATTGCAAGTCAGCCTCATAAGTGTCACCAAAGCCAAAAATAGATTGATCCAAAATATAAACGGTATGCATCAGAGAAATGTAAAAGACTGTTAACTTAAAATGTCCAATCAAAAAATTAAACTTCACGGGAAGACAGATACAAAATGTCAAAATTAGGATGCAGAAAAACAAGTTAATGGAAAGAAACGGTAACAGCCACAACCTATAGCGATAAGTTAGATCAGTGTGGAGAGGGCCACTCAAACTGTCAAATAGGCAACACACCATGAGAATGCCTTTTCAACACCTGTCTGCGGTGCAAGCAATATCAAACCAATTGGGATGGAGGGAGAACAGGATGGTACAATTATTTAATGACCTACAAAAAATGCACATTCCGAAGTCTCAGTGCCACGTGGCCTGGAAAACCATGAGGGTATGGTGCCCAAGAACTTGTGGTTAAATTAGATGAGATCATACGATTCAATTACAAATCCTCATCAGTGTTCTGATACATTTAATATGTTGCCAAACAGTAAGAAACACATGTCAATACACCACTATATTTCAATACAATTTCAACAGTATTCATAATTTACAATATAATTAGTCTGAAGCAGCCATCGTCTCTCAAAGTGGCTGTGCAACACAGCAGAAGAATAAATGAAAGTTTTCGTTTAGCAAAACACACATTAAAGGTAAGCATTGCCAACAAATGTATTCTGTGTGGGTAAAAATTAAGTTAGTACCAATTAATGCTGCAATCTGCATTGCTACCTTGTTTCAGAGCAATATTGATGCTTTCTTACTTCTTTAGCTATAACAATGGACAATATGTTATTACTCACTTTGCATTTTTCATTTTGATAGAGGCAATTTCTTAGCAGCTGCATAACCATCTTTAGCTCCCTCATGAGATTGTCCTCCTGTGTGATCAAAATAAATGTAATCAAACATGTGCACATGCCAAAAGAAACCAAAAACACTTTTTCAAGAACCATTTTGGCAAGCTTTAGGGGGTTGAAGTCAAGGCTGACCACTAACTCTTAGGACACTGACTAGCAAACGATCTCCAAAATAGGGGCACAATTGATATCATGCTTTATCTGTTTCCATCCAAGTCTACTCATTAGATTTAACTTCAGTTTACACCAAAAACATAACTATCAAAGAAGAAATGTAGGGGTGTGCACGGCAGAATCGACTCATGGAATAACATGCATTAGTACAAGGGGATGAAGACCCCCGAGATTGAAATACATTATGTAAATAACGGAAGAAACAAGAACAGATATCTTCGGGGCAGCAATTTCCTGTAGATAGTTTCCTATACGTATCCTCAAAATAATCAGCCCACATTAATACGCTGTACCATTTGTGTAGTGCGGGAGGAGACATTCTCATCCAATGTACACTACACTTGTTAACTGCGCACTAGTAGGACTAAGGCTAAAACCAACATACTGGTCATGCTATCTCATGAATTAAAACCAGCAGACAAACCAAAGGATCAGTATTAACAGTAGAACCAGTAATAACAGATTATCCTTGTGTGAGCTGTGCCCAAAACTGCATCTCTGTTAGGCACAGCTAGCTGTCGGATACATTTTATTATTTTGAGAGGGCTGCATGGAATGAAGGCAGGAACCAGTGTTTACAGTTAATTGAAATGTATTCTGTTTGAATACAAATCCCTGTTGTCAAGAGAGCATCTTCCATTTTCATCTAAAGGTTTTTACCATCTGAGCTCTCTACTCCATCACCAGGAAAAAGAGGAAATAGTTTTACAAGGATCCTCCTGCACAGTATATTTCAACACAGAATTGGAGAACGTGGAGAACATCTTAGACATGTATTCTTCAATGTAATAATACAGAATTATGGAAATCGGTTATGTGCATCTCAATATCCCAAAACTCATCCATAAAAAGGAAAGTCCTGTTATGAAAAGGACACCCAGCGTCATCAACCCTATTCTGCTCTGTGGTTTAGTGATAATAGGATTAAAAGTGAACTCAAGAATGTGGATACTGTCTAAAAAGAGCAAGAGCCAAATATTTCAGGCTGTTTGTATTTCGAGTGCAACCCAGCACATGCCCAGATTGTGGTGCACACTTTATACGTAATTCCACTTCTGTGGAGGGCCTACCCAAAACTGCTGTTTCCAGGTTGGGGAACTGGAGGGGCTACATATATTCCTTTAAGTCTCACATGCTGACCATAAGGGGATAGACTTAACATGTGGTTGGAGTGATGTACGATTATAGAACTGTTTTGAGTCCATCAAGTTCGTACACTAAAGCTAAGATGCTCTAGCTCAGTTGCCCAAATTAGTCTAATTAGCACAAACCTAATTTGTGTGAAAAAGGGGATGTTCATGGATGAACAAAAACATTTTGGAAGAATCACCATTGTATTTAGTGACATTCTGGCCATCGATGTAATGACAAAAGAAAACCATCTGTCGATGTTGTGTGCAGTTTCACATAGGGTTTGTCTATAAGTCACTTCATATTGACTTTCCTAGAAGCATGGATTACAAGACAGCGAACCCTACCCTGATAACAATTGAACCTTGGGTGCTCCCTACTTCTAATGAAGTTTCAAGTCAAGCGCCGGAGTACAGACTATTGCAGTTTATATCTAGTCTATAAAAGAGCACATTCCTTATCGCTTGTGATGCTCTTTCTGATGGATTTTCTTCCCACAGATTCCTCATCTTCAAAGCATTTGGGAGAGTCTGCTGAATCACAGAATACTTTATCCCAGTTGGGGTGCAGTGTGGCACCAGTGTTGAGATCCCTCAATGCCGTCCTTCCTCAACGCTAGAAAAGTTATGTCAGGCAGCTATATATACCTAAAGCAAAACAAAAGAGGTGTTGGCTGGAAGGTTTGGAATAAATCTTAACCTCCGACATTGTTCTTCGCCTGTCAAGCCATTACAAAAGGGGAACGACCATATGCAAATCAGACTTGTTCCCACCCCCAAAGGGGTATCCCCAGACATGTTTCAGCCTTGTTTGACGTCATCAGTGAGGAGTAGATTTTGTTTTGCTTAAGCTATATATACCTTAAACCGCGCCCTTTGAGCTCAGTTCCCTTTCTGTCCCCATGGTCAGCCCCTTGAGAGGAAACTTTAAAGGGAATCATCAAACTCTCCATCAGGAGGCCACGTTTGGGTGGTCGATGAGGAATCTGTAGGAGGAACATCCATCAGAAGAACAAAATACTTTCCTCTTTGTGGTATTTTTTCTGATGGATGTTCCTCCCATGGTATCATCATCTATGATATTTATCTCCTAGCACAGCTGCTCTTCGGAAACCTTTCCCTAGTCAGCGGATGCATTGTGGCTCCACATCAGCGCTGCCTGAGGCCTTTACGTACCGGACAGAAAATCGGTGCCAGTATATATTGAGACTATGTGCCCCGTGACTTAAGTTCCACTTTTTCCCTACCAATCCGATGTTTACGGACTGCAGCAGAGGTGTACTAGCTATCCGTCAAGAGGAGCAGATAGGGAGGGCAATGAGGAATCTCTAAGAGGAATATCCATCAGAAAGAACATTACCAAGAGGTAAGTAGTTTTTTTCTTCTAATGGATTTTATCCTCCTACCGATTACTTATCTATGATTGACTCACATAGCAGTACGTAGATCTGCAGGATGGATGCGAGCAAGAACACCACCTAAACCAAACTGGAGGAGGGAGGTGAGCAAGAACACCACCTAAACGAGAAAACTCTGAAGGACAGCACCAAAAGGAGCATCCTGTCCAGACAGAGAATCAAAGCAGTAATGCTTAGTAAACATATTCAGAAAAGACCACGTAGCAGCTGGACAAATGTCCAGACCAGGAACTTCATGTTGCAGAGCTGAGGTGGCAGCCAATCCTTTGGTGGAATGAGCCCCGAGACCTACAAGCATATCCTTACCCAAGGGATCAGAGCATTCAGAGATGTAGAGGATAATTCACCATGACAGTGTCTGTTTGGCACAACCCGGCCAGCTCGTGCACCAGCATAACCAACAAAAAGCTGGTCATCTTTACATCTCCCTCGTCCGAGAGACGTAGTAGCTGAAAGCCTGCACTAGGTCTAGCTAGTGGAATTGCTCCTCTGTCTCAGAAGGATGAGGCGGAGGAAAAAATGCAGGAAGATGGATCTTTTGAAAGAGATAGAAATCAGAGATCACTTTCAGAAGGAAGGATGGTCTCACTGCCAACTTCCCCTTTGCTTTGAGAAAACCAAATAGGGAGGCTTAAGAGACAATGCCTGGAGCTCACTAACCCATCTAGTGGAAGTGATGGCCACCAGGAACACCACTGTAAGGGTGAGCACCTTTAATAAAAACAATAAAAGGGCTCAAACGGCGTCCATAAGAAATGTCAACACACAATTTAAATCACATGCCAGAAAAACAAACTGGCAGGGAGCAAACTGGTTACACAAACCCTGCAACAACTGCATAACAGTGGGGATTGTGCAAAACGAGCCCTGTTGCAGGGACCTCTTGAAAACCGAAATAGCGGTGGGGTAACCCTTTACAGTGCCAATCTGCAGGCCCGCCTAGGGCAATTAAAGCATCAAATTCAACACAGGGCATAGAGGACAGGAGAAAGGTTCCTGGTCACTCTCCCGGCACTAGATCAAACATGTAGGCCACCTGCAGGCATACATGGATTTTGCAGGCCTCCAATCTGAAAGGAGCACATCAAGGATATTGTCTGAAAAGTCCCACTCCTTGTATTTCAGCCTCTCATTAGCCAAGCATGAAGGTTCAAGCTGTTGAGGTTCAGGTAGAGGGACTGCCAATCCGAATAGGAGAGCAAGTCGACTCTCCTCGGAAGGCGCCAGGCAGCGCAGATGGACATGTCCACGACTCCAGATGCCACATTCTCCAGGCCCAGTCTGGGTGCAACGAGGATCATTGTGGTTTTGAACAGGTGCAATCTCCTGAGAACCAGCAGAATTACAGGGATCAGCGGGAACGCATAAAGGTTGTCAAAAGTCCACTTGACCGTCAGCCTGGTCCCAAGAGCTCCCTGATGAGGAAATTCCCTGGAACCGAACCACTTACACTTCCTGCTGACAATGGACATGAAGAGGTCCTCTTGAGGAGTTTCCCAACAGGAGAAGAGCTCCTCCAGAATTTACTGACACAATGAAGTATGACTGCTAAAGGCATCCACTGTGACATTTTCTCGTCTGGCCAGATGAACCACCATCAGAGAGAAACTGTCATTCAGAGCCCAGAACCACAGTTGCATTGTTTGTATGTAGAGGGGTAAGGACCCCACAGCATCTCGTAAATTGAGGTAGTGAATGGCCACTGTTTTACCCGTCAGGACCAATACAGTCTTCCATCGTAGGAAGGGAGAAAAGCGACCAGGGCCAGCCTGATCACTCTCAACATCAGCAATTTGATGTGTTCCAGCACTCCAACGGAGACCACATGTCACTCGCCGTCAGATCTTGGCGGTGAGCATCTAGCCTGTCAGGGAGGCATCAGAAACAAAATTCAGTTGTGGCCAGGGTTGTCAACATAGTGCACCTCTCAGCAGGTTGTCTCTCTGAGACCACCAGTGAAGGTCCCTGGACACCCTTGTCGAGACCTTTAGAAGGTCTGAGGTACGTCCCTGAAATTGGGACCACTGGCAACTGAAAAGCTACTGGAGCGACCTCATGAGCAGCTGAGCCTCTGTAGGCCTCTCAAATTATTAAAATTCTCAATAGAGCTGCAGGGCAACTTCCTTATTTTACATACTTGATCTAAAAGAAATGAACTCGCCCCATGGTGACAAAATATTTACCAGTGCTTTCTGTAAAATGGTGCATGTCATAAGCATACTTCATATTTGGTGCAATGTCACCCAAAGGCCAGGCATGCACAGTGAAACGTTACTTGCCATTTACTGCAAACAAAGTTAGTCTACTGTAAATGTCAATTTATTTTGCATGCAAACGGTACCCGCTCTTCATAAAATCTCCTCGCCAATGCAAGTTGGCTAGTAGATTTTGTGAGTCCTCCTCTGGCACCACCAGGATGCAGCAAGTCAGCAAGTGCATAAGAGCCAAGACAGGAACCGTTTGTGGCTGGCAGACATGCAACATCATGGATATGTTTGCTACTCGGTTATCATGTGCGAAGGCCCAGCCCAAGCGAGGCGATTGTCCAAGACCGCCCCGATGAATTGGAGGTACTGGGGTAGAGAAATTTGAGATTTCTTGAAGTTCAGGGAGAAGCCCAAGCTGTGCAATAGGCTGTATGTTCGGTGGAAGTGTACCAGTGTATGGGGAGCGAGTTCGGATGAGCCAGGTATACAGATAGGGAAATACTTGAATGTCTTCCCTTCTGAGGTGAGCCTCTACCACTGCCACCAACTTGGTGAAAACCATGGGTGCTAAAGAGAGACCGAATGGCGAGACCTTGAACTGGTAACAGCATTTCCCACCATGAATCTTAGGTGCATCCTGCGCTTTTATGTGGATGGACACATGTAAGTATGCATCCTGGAGATCCAAGAGGACCAGCCAATTGCGTAGGTCTAGGGCCTGAAGGATCTGGGCTAGGGTAATCATCTTACACTTGTCTGTGCACAAGGACAAGTTCAAAAGTCTCAGATCCAAGATGGTATGGGGGCTGTCCTCATTCGGCACCATCGAATAGATTGAATAACAGCACTTTCCTCGATCCGAGCAGAGCACCGGGTCTATGACAATCTTCTGCAAAAGCTTACCGACCTCTTCCAGTAGAAGATGGTCCTGTAGACAATAACTAGCCATCCAGTGGATGGCCAGAGGACGATCAGCAAAAGTGACATATGATCACTGGTGAATGACCTGTAAATCCAACACATTACTGTTGTAAAAATCCATTTGGTGCAGAATTGGGCTTTGCACCTGGGGCAGTGAAGGGCACAGTGAAAGCAGCAATGCCTCCTCGGAAGGCACCCCTACTCCGGCCCCTATGGGGCGTCGCTGCACTAGTTTGCCATAGGGAAGCAGGAACTCTTCCTCTATGGGCATAGGAGGTGAAGGGGTGAAACCCCCCTGTCCCTGCATGCTGGATTAGCAGGTTGTTGCTGTTGAACCGTCAGCCCCAGCGACATCACCATCCCCTTGGAACCCAGGAATTTTTGCAGTGATTAATCTGCTTTGGTACAGAACAGGTTGTTGTTGTCAAATAGCATGCCCAGGAGTTTTCCTAACCACAGTACTGGTGGCCATCATCCTGGCTACACAGTCGCGGCGTCACGCCCTGACTGAATGTTCTGGCGGGAGGTCTCCTTGCTATCCTTCACAAGGGCCTCAAAACCACCTCACCCTCTGTGATGTGTTCTGCCGCTTCCAAGATGATGGACCAGAGTCCAAATGATAATTTGGACAGGGCACCGGAGGCATTGATGTACCTGAAGCCAATGTTTGATGACAAAAACAGCCTTTCTCCCCCATGCGTTCAGTCTCTCGCTCACCATGTCCAGAGACAGAGAAGAAAAAGATGTTTTCAGGTTAGCCGTAGCAGCATGCACAACTCAACTCTATGGAGATGCATGGTCAGACAGTAACAGAGGGTGCTGGTCTGTGCTTTTTGGGCAGATCCCGGTCTACATTCAGAACTGATGCCAGTCTGGACTATAGCCCAAGGACAGGAGCTTCTACTGTATTTGTATTTATTGTTTTTATAGAGTGCTTTAATCCAAAGTGCTTTACAGTTTAACAACAAGAACACATAGAACATGAAACAGTAGAAGCAATCACAATATATATGAATCAAACCAGTAAAACAGCATGTAGAACAATTTGCCTACGAGGATGAAAAAGGGAGGAGGAGGTGGGGAAGGAAAGGAAGAGGGAGAAGGAGAAATTGAGACCACTGGCAACTGAAAAGCTACTGCCTGGTTGAACAGCAGCAAGGTCTCTTTCTTTGTACCATCATTCAAGATATCCACAGTTCATATTGCACCTTGGACAGGGAGGCGGTTGATAACCCTAGGGTATCCACCACCTTTCAAATTAGTTGCTGTAAAGCAGCCCGAGGCTTGCCTGGGTTCAGGGCAGGGAGCATGCACTTGACTGGTTCGATGCCCAGACCACGCGGGTACTGAAAGTCTGCAGCAAGGTCCACCAGGTCACCATCATATGCATGAAATGCCTCTGGGAAGTCCCTCAACTCTTTACGGTGAAGGGGTTCCAAACCAAAGGGAATGGGGTCCCCTTCATCATAAATGTCCTGCAAGCGGGACATGAATGCACTCCAAGGGTGTTGTGCATTCTGACGAGGAATTCTGATGTCACTGACATCAGCGGCACTGCAAAGGAGATGAACGAGGTGAGACGACTTATGTCCAAAGAAGAAAGATTCGACCTCTAGGCTGGATGCAGCTCACCTGTCGTGTGGTTGGGCTCAAAGGCACACAGGAATGCACTCTGTTGGTGTCGCTGTCTGCTCGTCCGAGTGCTGTGGACTCCGTCAGCACGGAGACCAGTGCCAAGGCCATCAACGCATTGTCAAAGATGTCTAGCATCTTAAGCCTGAATGCCTCCCATTCCTATGGGGTAGAGGATTCGGCCAGGAAATGTAGATGCAGAGCCTAGACATCTGGTTGGGTGCCCGGAGTGGTGGCTCCTTTTCTTCGAAGAGGAAGACGAATGGTGCCTCGAAGATCGGCCTGCAGACCAAGACCTCTTGTGCTTCTTTTTTTTTTTTGTACTTGCAGACTGGGGACTGTTCTTCAGTGCCACGATAAACGCCGGGTGACCTGGAACAAGTCCAATTGTCACATTATTCTTTGTGGAAGGTGAATGGGTTTGCTTCCCATTCTCAAAGTGCCTTGAGGTGCATTGACTGAAATGACGCTCAATCCTGCTTGTCATGCCCCTCACTGAGAACAATGAAGAGAGATCCTCTGGGGATCCGAGACAGACATCTGACGTCCACAGTGGATGCGGGCTTAAATCCCCAAAGACTTGAAGAGTGAAAAAAGAAAAGCTTTGAAGAAACGGTGTTCCTCGAGCAAGCAGAGTGTGCAGAAAAAAGGAACTAAGGTCTCAAGGAGTGGGGCGCATAAAGGCATCAGGCGGCAGCGGAAATGTTTTTGAAGAGCTGCTATGCTGGGAGATAGCTATACACATTTGATATGGGTATAATCATAGGTTTTAGAGGGGTCAGGTCAGGGGTGTCAAGTGACATGAATATGGAAGCTCATCTTTTAATCAGGAGGGAAAACCTGCAAACAGCAGTTTTTTTAAATTTATTTTTATTGTGCATTTGTAAGGCGCTTACACATCAAGTACATTGTGTTTTAAAGCGCCCACAGGGCAACAGGTAAGGAACATGGGAATGAAAGGCAAATATAACAATGAAAGAGAGAAGCGGTCCTACTAGGCCTTGTGAACATTCAGAGTGTGCAAGAGCAGCGTGAGAGAGGGGTGAGGATAAATGCTAGGAGTAACAAGGAGGGAAGTGCTGGGGATGTGGAGAGGCAGAGGGTAGATGAAGGAAGAGGCTATTTCAGTAGTCAAGCCGAGAGAGTACCAGAGCTCTAGAGACATTGAGCTTCTGTGGAAAAGTGAGGAAAGGAAGGATTATTTTGATGAGGTAGAGTTGAAAGTGGGCCTTCTTGGCAAGGTCCTGGATATGAGGGAGGAAGGAAAGAGAGGAGTCAAAGATGACCAAGGTTTTTGGCTTCAGATGAAGGAGAAGGGGAAGAACTCAGAGGGTGGCCAGTATGAGGGGAAGAACGAGGGAGCAGGAGCCCCAACGGGAAGGATCTCAGTCTTGCTGGCATTGAGGCAGAGATCATTGAAGGCACACCAGGACTGGATAGCAGATAGGCAGTCAGGAATGATGGAGGAGTAAGGAGAAGATCAGAGGGAAGTTTAAGGAACTCATGGTGGCAACAGTAAAGACAGACACAAGTGATCACAGTTCAAGGGTGTTGATTGAACTTTTTACTGGGTGAGATAAACGCCTAATCTAAACCTAGATCTAAGATGGGAGCACGCTACGAACATCAAATAATAATAAGGCAGTCCTAGTGGCGTCTTGTCAAATAAAACGGGCCTACACTAAAAATAAACGATTGCCAATCCTTACCACTAAGTTACAAAATTGTGTTGGATAACGTTCACCAGAAAAGAAAGAAGTGTTCACAAAATGATAAGTCCGAAGGTTATAACGGGGGTCTACCTTCCCCACGCTTTTAGCATGGGACTAGGCAGGACTCTCGAGCACAGAAAACTCCTGGGCTTCTCCTGCATGAGCTTACAGTTTGTTTCCAAAATATCAGGGCCTTCTGTGGCCAAGTCTCTTTTACACCAGGTCTCTTGCCTCAGAGGGCCGGATGTGCCATAAACAACAAAACAAAAGTTCCTTTCACTAATCTTTCCGTCGGGTGATTTCCCTTCACCCGTGGATCCCTCTCAACCGAGCTCTAATCCTTTTACAGCATTGGCCTCCTCACTCGGGTTCACATTTTGCTAGCTTCACACAGTTCATTCATTTTTAATACCTTGCAGGATTCACTTCCCTTAACTTTTTCTAGCACCCAGTCAGGCTTCACACACTTACCGTTCGTACAGCGTTACCCTCAGCCGGGTGCACACACCTGTTTCACAATGTCAAAACTTTGGTAATGGGTTAAGGACTTTCGAATGTACAAGGCATTTTGGCTCAACCCTTAACTCTTTATGCTGGTCTTTCCTACGGCCTCTTGGTACTATAATGTTTACAAGAAAAGGGGATCAGAGTCTTTCGAATGGACGCCCATGTGGCGCCGGACCACTATGCAGCTGGCCTTTCCCTGGGCTTTAAAAGTTCCCTGGGCTTTAAAAGTTTATTAGAACACAAGTTCTTTGTTTATTAGCAACAAAGACACTGACATCTATGCAGGAACCTGAGCACCACGTGGCCCCCATGCCTTTTATTGATGATGTACTGCATACTATGCCTGAGCCCCTGGTGGCCTCCATGCTTTTTACTGATGATGTAATGCATCCTATGCCTGAGCCCTCTGTGGCCCCCATGCTTTTTACTGATGATGTACTGCATATTATGCCTGAGCCCCCGGTGGCCCCCATGCTTTTTACTGATGATGTACTGCATACTATGCCTGAGCCCCCGGTGGCCCCCATGCAACATGTTGATAATGCACTGCACACTAAGCCTCAGCCCTCTATCTCGCCTACCTCGCTACCTGCCTCCTCACCCTCAATGACCAACACGACCCTCAGGTGCGCTCTGGTCAACGCACACTCAGTACCTGCCCACGCCCTAGACATAAACGACCTCATCATCAAGGACAACCTCAACCTCCTAATAATTACAGAAACCTGGCTTAGTGAAAGCTCAGGCCCAGCACTATCTCTCGCCCTTCCTACAGGGTACACCATTTTTATAAAAGACCGTGCCCTCCTGAGAGGCGGAGGTGTAGCCCTCATTGCCCGGGAATCCCTGGCCATCAGAAAAGTGGAAGGGAAACTTGTTCTCAATTCTGACTACCACCCATTAAAAATTAATGTCTCCCAAAATTGCACCATTAACATGCATATTGTCTACAGTCCCCCGGGTCCAATTACAGACTTTCAGGACACCCTCATCCTCTCACTGTCTGACAACATTAAAAAGATGTCCCAAGTCATACTCCTGGGCGATCTAAACCTAGGGCCCAATGACCCTAAGGACTCTCACGCCAAATCCCTCAGGAAAGCCCTCTCTACCCTGGGCTTCACGCAATCTATCGCTGATCCTACTCATGTCAAAGGACGTACTCTCGATTGGATTAGCCGAGGTAACTGCTCCATCCAAATCAACGCTAATAGTCCCATCCCATGGTCCGACCACCATTATCTTCAATTCAAAATCAATACGAAAAAAGGGCCTCCTGGACCCATCACCCCCTGTCCTGCAGCACTGGCAAGGAGCTCTCGTCAACGGACCGCTGAAAACTTAGCACTGTTTATACGTTTGCCTGACCTGCAAGCCCCATTCTCCAAAAATCCAGAAACCTTAGCCAACATCTTCAAAGAAATCGTCACCTAAGTTGTGGACACCATTGTTCCACTCGCCCTCAAAAAAGCTAAAAATGTTAAATATTCTAATACATGGTTCTCAAAAGAACTGCTTGACCAATGCTCTCGGAAGAGGGCTGCCCTTTCCGCTTGGAAAGCCAACCCCCTCTGAAGTCACCAGAAGCGCCTTCAAAACCATCACCATATCTTACAAAGCCAACATCACCCTAGCCAAATACGCATCGTTCAATTCCAGGATCAACAACGCTAAATCAGGACCCAAAGAAATATTCGCCATCTTTAAGGAATTAGAAAAGCCCTCCACGCCTCCTCCCTCTCTCCTCAAAGATGATAAATGGTGCAACAGCATTCAGACTGCCATGCTAGACAAACTCAACTCTCTCCAAACTAAAATCTGCGGCCATCAAAAAGCCCTGAACAGCCTCAAAGCTAACTTACATAGGGATACGCCTAAACCCTCTATGACCAAGTCCTCCCCACCTTTTCATTTTAAAGATATGACCGAGCTGGAAGTGATCACCTTGCTCCAATCTATCAAACTCTCAAACTGCAAAGGAGACGCCTGTCCTGCCCAACTCATCAAAGACTCGGCCCATATCCTTGCACCCTTCCTAACTGCATTCATAAACTCATCCTTCCAGTCTGGACACGGTCCCACTGGACTCAAGGAAGCGTGGGTTTGCCCACTCCTCAAGAAACCGTCCCTCGACCCAACAGTTCCAGAGAACTATAGGCCCATTACCACTGTCCCATTTCTACTTAAAATTCTCGACAAAGCAGCCTACCTGCAAGTCCAAGAATTTCTGGAAGAGAATCGTCCCCTCGGCCTGTGGCAATCTGGTTTCCGCCCACGTCACGGCACTGAGACGGCCCTCCTAAACCGAAAGAACCAAATGGATGATATCAGAGACACAGGCAAACCTGAGCTCCTTCTGCTGTTAGATCTGTCCGCAGCCTTTGACTTGGTCGAACACAACACTCTGTGTCGCCATCTAGCAACTGAGGCTAACTTCTCCCCCAAAGCGTGTGACTGGATCACCTTCTTTCTTCAAGAGAGAGCCATGAAAGTCTTCTCTGACTCTGCTTGTGCCACCCCCCAGCCACATCAAATGTGGCGTTCCACAGGGCTTGTGTATCACGTCTACCCTTCACAACCTTTTCACAAGGCCTTTGTTCAGCATCCTTGACGTCATGCGCATTTCGTATACTAACTATGTGGATGATACGCAGGTGCTTATCCCACTCACTGGGGACTATGATGCAGATATGAACACACTCACCACCATTTACTCAACTATCCAATCCTGGATGGCAGACAATTGGCTCTGCCTTAACAGTGAAAAAACAGAGCTCCTGCTCATAGGGTCATCCACCACCCTGGGCAACCTCGATAAGCAGTACTCATCCTTTACCATTGGTAACATTCCTACCAAAGTCTCTAACAATGTCAAGACATTTGGAGTCTATTTGGACTCTGATTTGACAATGAACAGACAGGTCAATGCTATCGCTTCCTCATCAGCTTATTATTCAAAAGTGCTTAACGCAGCCAGACCTTTCCTATCTCGCCAGAACTGCCTCACCATTGCCAGGGCTATAATTGGTTCAAGGCTTGATTACTGCAATGCCCTACTTGTAGGAACGTCTCAAAAAAATCTTGTCAAACTTTAGCTAGTTCAAACCAACGTCCTCAGGGCAGCCACAGGAACTTCAAGAAAAGACCACATCTCAGATGTGAGAAGGCAGGCTCATTGGCGCCTGTTCAAAGCAAGAATTGTTTTCAAAACCCTTGCCCTCACTCACAAATGCCTCCATGAGCTCGCACCCCCGTACCTATCCCAGAGAATCATTAGGCACACTGCCACGAGACCTCTTAGGGAAGGCTACTCCAACATGATTCTCACGCCAAAAATTCAGAAAGCCTGAGCAGGGGGCTCCAGTTTTCCTACACTGGCCGCCACCCACTGGAACGCACTCCCTACTTATCTAAGAATGATCGAATCCCACCAAATATTTCGCAAAGCCATCAAAACCAAGCTCTTTAGCTGAAAGCAAAATATCTATTATCATCCTTTACAACTGCCATACCATTTTCTCTATGTCTGGAACGCTGTTCATATCTGTATTTCATGCAGTCTGTAACTGTAACTAAGATGCCTTCGGACTGCAAGTGCGCTAAACAAATGCAAATAAATAAATAAAATAAATAAATGTGTTTATAACATGTTGCCGTTTGCAACCTTCGCTCAACACCATCCTGTTTACTATCGGTTCTCCCTCCGACTCATCAACTGTGCTGAACATCTTGTTGTTTCTTGTTTCTGGAGTCAAGGACGGTACCACGGTAGCAAGCGCGTCTCCCTGCCTCGGTTATCAGTGTGGGAGGGTCCCGTGCAGCGTTGACATCTGTTACACCACACCTCAGCTGTAGTTCCCAGTCTTATGATTCCTTTCACAGAGGCTTTGTGGGTTTGAGTCGAAAAGGGCAAAGGCACCCCCCACCTTGTTGTCCTTTCCAGTCTCGTAGCTTTTCTTCTCCGTTTGAACTGCCATCCTGTAATAGCTGCTTCCTTGTGCGTTTGTCTTTGCCCAAAGTGTGCTCTCGTGCTCTGCCTTTTATACCTGTGGAGAAGGGAAAGGGCCGTCAGGTGTGTGTAGTTATTGTTAGGTAAACGTCTCTGGTGTTAGTCCGTTGTCTTTGAAGGTGTATGAAAGTGTTTGTGACGGAAAAAGAGGCCGAGGGTAGAGCTTCTAAATATCTTACGGGGTAGGATGGGGAAAAGGTATTATACGAAAGGGGGTACCACGTCTCACCCATCGGTGTCCCACTTCCACTCCCCGATCCTCCCCCACTGGTCCACCCCCAGGAACTGTATCCAATAGCGATGGATGTGTCCTGGCCACTTGGATGACAGATCTCCGGGGACTAGCAGGTGAGACACCTTCCAGTTTCTCACACCTCTCATGGATTTCTCCCATAGCAGAAACCTCTTTTTAAGAGGAGGGGAGGACATTGACTCCAATTGCAATACTATACTGACATATGGTGTAAAACTGCTCTGCCAAATCAGGTATCCTGACTTGATAACGTGGCTAGGCAATAATGTTTAGCATAAATGTGTGGAGACAACCATGTTGCTGCCTGACATACGTACACATTTGGGGTTCCTATTTGGAGTGAGGACGATGCTGCAACTCCCCTAGTCCTAGGAGTTCTCAATCTTTCTGGAATTACTTTGCCTGCTATAGTGTAGCATTCGGAGATCGCTAGAACTATCCATCTCAACACCATTTGTTTTGTCACTGATTTTCACAGTTTTAGGTCAAAGTAGCCCATGAATAGTTGGTCTTCTGTTCTGAAGTGACTTGTTCTCGCAATGTAAAAGCTTAAAGACCGTTTAGAGTCCAAACTATGCGGCCTCTCCTCTGCCTTTGAGGGGGGCACTAAAAGGCTGCTAATTATTTTTCTGTTCCAAATGGAATTCAGACATCACTTTAGTCCCTTGCTGGGCTAGGTGTAACAGGATAGAAAGTGCTGAAGTTATGTTGCATGAAAAAGGATGCACATTCTTGGCTCTGCAACAGTAGCAGAATGTCTTTCAGTGGCTGCAGTAGAGAGCCTTCATTGTCGGCCTAATTGAAAGCAATACCTCCAAGACGTCTTTGCCGTCCTTATGCCTCACCTCGCAGAAGCCAGGGATGGAGATTGACAGTTTTGACTTTCGGGTGAATACTAGGCACCCCTCTTGCTAAAGTAGGCCCACCCTCTTTGGAAGGCGCTGTGAAAGCAGATCAAGTCCAGAAAGGCTAGGAACCACGTCTTCCTATTCCAATCCGAAACTATCAGGATTGTCATGAACCATCTCAACTCCTATTGACATGAAGTAGGACCGGGATAGGTGGGGACGCATATCAAAGTGGAAGTTCTAGTCCACCACAAGAACGTCCATCAGTGCTCCTGTCGCTTCTCTTTGGGGAAATTGCCGGGAGCAGAACAGCTTGCACTTGGAACCTTATGCAAACATCTAGCTGAGGGGTTTCCAAGAGGCAGAAGAGCTCTGTAAGGGCTTCCTGGCACAGCTCCCATTCATGAGAGACTGAGAGCCCCGTCTTCTCGTGGCGTCTACTGTTGTGTTTTTCTTCACGTTTATATGAACCACAGACAGATGCCTTTTGCAACACCCAATACCAGAGCTGCATTGCCTCCCTGCACAGTGGTAGTGACCCTTCTCCCCCCCTCTTGTTGAGGTAGTGCATGGCCACTGTACTATCTGTCATGATCACAACCGTTTTCCCCTGTATCAAGGGCAAGAAGGCCATCCGCACCAGTTGAACAGCTCTTAGTACCAAGAACTTTATGTGGAGTTTCATCTCTGCTGGGGACCGCAGTCCGCTCACCATGAGCCTGTTCAGGTGCTCGCCCTAGGCCTTCAGCAGAGCATCTCTAACTATAGGTACTTCCGGCAAACATTGTCAAAAAGGTTCTGCAGCCATCAAGTTCTCTCTGCGGAACCACCACAGGGGGTATTAAAAGATCTTGATTGGGACCTGTACAGGGGTCTGACATGTTGACCAAGAACTGTGATCACTGAGAGCCCTGAAAAAGTGATCTCTCTGGCATCAGAAAAATGCAGGATGCCAAAATGTTCTATATCTTAGTCACCAAATTGAAATAATGCGGCCCTCTCGGTCATTCCATCTGTGAGCCAGTATCAAACCAGCAGTTTTTAGGCTACGTAGAAGGAGAAATTACTTACCGTAATGTTCTTTCTATGGATTCTTCTCCCACAAATTCCTCATATGATAGATAGTCCCTCCAGCTTTGCTGCTTCGGAAAATGTTCAACAGGGGGCGTAGTGGACCTCAACCCGGCCGTCGATCCATTTTGCTCGGTATCTGGTCGTCGGCTCTGGACGTGACGTCAGGCGTTGTATAAATACCACTTTTTAGGGCGAATTCTCATAAATGGCTGATTCCCCTTACCTAAAGAGTCCCCCAGCAGCTTTGCTGGATTTCTACGATTTATTTTTTCCACCTGGTGAGAGTGTGAGCCTTTTTCCCACTCTTACATGTGTTTTGCTGTGTGTATTTTCACTGTTTGTGTGATCTTGGGCACTGGAGCCTCACCTACTCCAAGCGCACCACTTTTTGCGTGTGTTACACAGCCCCTTCAGTGCAGTGACACAGGGTTGTCTTTGAGACTTCCCACTGACTCAATTTTTTCTGGAGCTGACTACTGTCCCCCAGAAACAGGTAAAGTTGCCATTAACTTTATATAGTCACTTTAAATTACAGACCCAGTACACCCCATTTTACATGGAGTACTGGAAAGGGTTAACTCCTATCCCTTTTTGTCTGTGCCCCTTGAAGCCTTGTTTCGCTCCCTTAACTTTAAAACCTGGCTGGTGGCAGTGCTATCCACCCTAACTTTCCTACCGCGATCACATTATATAAACGTGGTATTGTTCCAGGCTATTATAGTAGCCTCGAACATAAACCCGCTTGACCAAATATATTTTATTTTGGTTCCGGCTGGGTTTATTTCGCCATTTCTTTTTGTTAAAATCTTTCTCGTGTTTCTCTCTGCGCGCCAAACCGGGGATGATTCCTTTGTTCGCTGTCTTTTCGTGAGCTTCTGCACAGAAGCCCTCCTTAAGGCACCTGATAGTCTAGAGGGGCAGGATGTGAGGGAGGGATCTTCGGACCCCTGCCATGGGTTGCCTTAGTAACCCAAGTCGCACTCTTGTCTGATTGACTAAGGGGATTGGCCTTGCCAGGCCAGCCACCCTGCTGTGTAATTGACAGCCAGGCTGTATGAATGGGGGAAAACTGCATAAAAAGCAGGTCTCTGGGACTGGAAGAGCAGAGTCGCCACTGGAACGAAAGAACCAACGAGGAACTGGAAGAAGAGGACCCCTACAACGACTGAACCGCCCGGTGAAACCCTGCTGCAGGTCCGAATCTCAAAATCCGACGACAGAGAAGATCCTCCAGGAAACTTCTTCCCTTGAGCTGGTGGGACCAACCAGTTCGCCCAAACTACAAGCCAGGACCCCTCCTCTGGTCGAATTCGCTGTACAGAGCTACAGTGGGCGCCGGATAGCTAGGAATGTGGGACCCTGCTTGGGTTTTAAGGAGCGCACCTTTTATTTGTTGTTTTGTTCTGCTGCTGGTTTCTTCCGTGGGTGGCGCAGGACCCTCCAGTCTTCCTACTTCTGATCAGTCCGACAGTCGCTTCAGCAATAGTGAGCCTGCAAGAACCACCAGGAACGTCTGCCTCAGCTACAGCTCCCTCTCCGTTTTAAGGTACTGTGCAAATCCGGTTGTGCGTTTCGCTCAGCCGTGGTGAAAGTGTTTGAAATCTTTCTCCAATCCGAGGGCTTGTCCTTCACTTCTCTTTTACCAAACTTTTCTACCAACCAACCTCATCCGCAATCTGTGCCACAAACTTTACTATGAACTACATTGAACCTATTATCTTGAGCAAAAGACTTTTGAATCATTGACTTTGGCCCTAAGCCTTTCCTATCTGATTTTATCCTTGTAGTCTCTCTTGTTCAGTTGCCCTGCTTACTTACCTGTTGGTTTTGCCTAATTTCTAATAACTGTGTCTTTCCCTCCCTTTTAAATTGCTGGAGTGCCATTTTGCTCCCACTTCATTTTGTGAGCTTAACTTGTCTGGAATTTAAGGGAAGTGTTGTGGTGTATTTTTTATTGTGATTTTTTAACTTGCTTATAATAGTGAAATGTTATACAACTGTTGAGTAAATAAATATATATTCTTTTACTTAGAAACCTTGAGTTAGTGTTTGTCTGAACCATAGTAATTGCTGTCCCTTGTGTAACCACTTGTACTACTCACTTACTCTTGAGATAAGTCTGGCTGCTCCGCTACTGCTACCACTATAACTGAAACGTACAGGCTTGTACCAAAGGTGAAATTGTACTTTCACTTGTAGTCCTAATTGTGTGTAGTGTTACCAAAGGGTACTGCA
This sequence comes from Ambystoma mexicanum, assembly GCF_040938575.1. NCBI lineage: Eukaryota > Metazoa > Chordata > Amphibia > Caudata > Ambystomatidae > Ambystoma > Ambystoma mexicanum. The sequence goes on along the minus strand of NC_090933.1, from coordinate 278,240,092 downwards.
TATAATTCTGCCTAACACCACGTCAATACGCCTCAACCTCAGTTCCCCCTTTTTTCCCTAAGCACCACACGCTGCATTGGAAAACAGAGAGAACAAACAGGCTAATAAGCCCTTAAAAGAGAAGTTACTATAGACCTCCAAAGGAAGAACAATTGAAGAAACACTACAAGTAGTATTAGAAAAATCTTTATTTTAAAATCTGTGGCAGGAAGACAGAAAACGGACACAGAGGACCAATACCAAATTAACGTGAAATACAAGATGCGTGCCAACCACCGACTTTCTGAGCAGGGATGGATGGGAGATGAGGAATCTGTGGGAGAAGAATCCATAGAAAGAAAAGAACATTACAGTAAGTAATTTCTCCTTCAATGGATTGCCTTCCTCCTGCAGAATCCTCATTTTATAGACTCCCAAAACAATAAATGAAGGAGGCGGGCAGAAAATTATAGCAAGACATTTTGCAGGACTGCCCTGCCAAAACACGCATCCGTTGTATGAGCCACATCCAAACTATACTGCTTTGCGAAGGTATGAAGGGATGACCATGTTGCAGCAAGTAATCTGCCGGACAGGGACCCCCCCCTTCTGTAATGCTGTTGACGTTGACACTCCCCTTGACGAATGGTCCTGATGCCTGTTGGTAATTCCTTTCCAGCGGACTGGTAGCATTCATCTATGAAGAAAATTATCCGTTGGGATAAAGTCTGCTTGCATATGGGCAGGCCCTTAGGGGCTAAGGAGAAGGCCACAAAGAGCTGGTTATCACTCCTGAAATCAGCTGTCCTGGCAATATAATAACTGAATGCCCTCTTCTGGTGTAGATGATGTAACCGTTCCTCCTGCTTAGAAGGGTGCGGTGCGGTGGAGGGTAGAAGACTGGAAGGTCCATGGATTTCGACTGGTGAAATTCTGAAACAACCTTGGGGAGGAAGCCGGGACTTACCCTGAGAGAATCTTTCTCCCAGAAGAAACGCAGGAAGGGTGGCTTACAGCATAAGGCCTGCAGTTCACTAACCTGCCTACCGGAAGTAATAGCCACCAAGAAGGCTGTTTTCAAAGTGGGACGCCGTAAGGGACAAGAGTGCATAGGCTCAAAGTTAGACGCCATCAGAAATGTCAGAACTAAATTAAGGTCCCAATCCAGAACAACAAAGGGAGTTGGCGGAAAACTAATTTACAAGGCCTTTCAGGAATTGTGCCCTTACTGGGATCATAAAAAACAAACCTTGATTCAAGGATCTTTTCTAACACAGACAAAGCCGCCAAATATCCTTTGACTGTGGTCACCTGAAGGCCTGCAGAGGCCAGTGACAGAAGGAACTCCATCACTGTAGTGGTGGGGCAAGAAATGGGATCAATCTCACGTTCGCTGCACCACGCCCCAATTCTTCTCCATCTGCACGTGTACAAAGATCTTATGGACAGTTTGAGTGCAGCCAGCAACACCTCAAGTACTTCCTCAGAGAGAGCATTTCCTGTTGGACTCTGTTGCGAACAGATCCACTGCTAGGGTACACCAGAGAGCGAAGACCTCCTCTAGGACTTCCTGGCAAACTTCCCACTCGTGCGAGACCGTGCTCTGCCTGCTCAGAACATCTGCCAAGTTGTTCTCTGTGCGGCCAGATGAACCGCTGAAACCTAGAACCTGTTCTCTACCAAAGCATCACCACTTCCATGCAGAGGAGGCGGGAGTGCACACCACCTTGTTTGTTGAGATAGTGCATTGCCACTGTGTTGTCTGTCAGAACAAGCACTTGTTTCTCCTGTAGAGATGGGGCGAATGCTTTCAGGGAAAAAGCGGATAGCGTGCAACTCCAGCCTGTTGATGTGCCACCTGGCTTCAGTGACCAGATGCCGCTTACCTGCAAATCCTCGCAGTGAGCGCCCCAACCCTTCAGAGACGCATCTGTGACCACTCGGGTCTGAGACTAAGAATCCAGAAGGGTTCCCCCTGCCAAGAGACTGTTGCGGTCCGCCCACCAGGAAAGGTCGTTGACCACTGATGCGAACACCCTGAGGAGACTCAAGAGAGAGCCAAGGTACTGAGACCACTGATCCCTCAGGAGCCACAGCAGGGATCTCATGCGCAACCTGGCCTCTGGCACTAGAAAAATGCAGGAGACAATGAGGCCTAGGAGGTGGAGGAAGGAAGCCGCTGGAGGGGCATGGTTCCGGAACAAGTTGACCATATGTGTCAAGCTGACTACTCTCTCCTTGGGAGGGAAGGGCTTCCCCACCATGGTGTCTAGGACTGCTCCTATGAACTGGAGCCGCTAAACTGGTGTCATGTGGGACTTCTTTAAATTTAGGGAAAAGCCCAGCTTGTGCAACAGCAAGCAGGTGTCCTCTAAATCGGACAAGACCTGCACTGCAGACTTCCCTCAGATCAGTCAGTCCATATATGGAAATACATGGACCCCGGATCTCCTGAAGTGAGCCGCAACTACAGCCATGAGCTTAGTGAAGACCCTTTGGGCGGAGGTTAGACCAAAGGGAATCATCTTGAACTGATAGTGCATATCTCCTATGGTGAACCTTAGGAACTTTCTGTGCTTTCGACGGATTGGCACATGGCAATAAGCGTCCTGTAGGTCTATCGACACCAGCCAGTCCTGTAGTTCGAGAGCGTGGAGAATCTCTCTCAACGTCACCATCCTGAATTTGTCTTTCCTCAAGAACTTGTTCAAGGCCCTGAGGTCCAGAATGGAACAGAGACATCCTCTCTTCTTTGGTACCAGGAAATACCAGAAATACCAACCCGATCCACTCTGCTCGGGATGTACCTCTTCCACAACAACAGGGCTCTCAGTTCTTCCTAGAGGTCCTGTACCGGTTGGATTGGGGGCGGTCTGTCAGGTGGTTTTCTTACAATTGGTAGACAATAACCCGACTGAATGAGCTCTAGAGCCCAGGCATTGGAAGTAATTCCCTGCCACTGGACCAAATGCTCCGTCAACCATCCTCCAATCGGTCCGCTGTAGAGGGCAAAATCAAAGCGGCTTCGGAGGCTGAGTCGTTGACCTCTAGAAGCCCCCTGTCCTTTCCAGAGCTTGAGAAACGCTTCTCCCCTTGTATGGCCAGTGGGAGATGCGCTCTCCTGCCATAAGGAACATATCTCCTGTAGCCCTGTGCCCTAGAGGCGAAGCTAAATACAGGTTTGACTGGCTGCGCAGCTAGACCTAAGACTTAGCAGCGATTTTGGCACACAACAGACACCCGTCAGTCCTGTGACCCGTGCCGAGACACCAGAAACACAGCTCGTGTGGGTCAGTGATGGACATCTTGGTACCACAATCGGAACACCGTTCCAAATCCGATACCCGAGCTACCGACATCTCGTGTCGAGGAATTTGAAAAAAAGTACAAAGTTTTCTCAAAAAAACGTCGAGTGAGTCGAAGGTCTGTGTTGGGGCGTTGTGATGTGGTATTTATATGACGTCTGAATTCACGTCCAGAACCGACGACAAGACGCAGAGCAAGACGGATCGACGCTTGACGGCTGGATGAAGGTCCACTACGCCCCCGTCAAAAACATTCCGCAGCAGCAGAGTTGGAGGGAATATCTATCAGATGAGGAATCTGCGGAAGAAAGTCAATCTATTGAAGTAATCTAATTACTGAGTTACTTTCTGAGTATTTAGCACTGCTTAGAGTTTAAAACAGTGGATCGAGCGGCAACAGGATCCCAGTCATGTCTTGTTTTGTCCAAGATCTCTGTCCAAAAGAATTGGGCCCACCACACGTGTCCTAGGTCTTCAATTGAACTGCACCCTCGCCAGCACAGTGGGCAGTGGCCAGGGTTTGGAGCTGCAGTACCACCGGAACAGAATTTTATAGAGGCACTCCTTAGTGGTGGGGCACTTGGAAGATTTAGCGGATTTGGACCATATTGATAGCCATATATGAGGGGGGGATTTCTATGTACGGTCTGCTTCCAATTTCAACATGTATGTGAGGGTGTCTTCAATGTTATCCCAATTAAATACGCAATATAATTTTGAGACCCTTCCATTGGTGAGGTTGTGCACAGTAAGTTCAAGGGAGAATGGCTGTCTGGATGTAGCCATCCTTATGGGCGGACTCATGATCCAGTGGCAGATTTGAATGTACCTCTATCACTCAGACTCGGTCAGATGGAATTTCTGTTTGGTCTCCTCAAATGTCAATGGAGACCGCCCAGTATTTTAAGCCCACCTTCTGAACATCTTTGAAAAGTCCCCCCGCTGAAGAAAAGGAATACATTTTGGTTTATCCATCACAGCCAAAGTGTCTAGGCTATATCCCAGAACTGGAGAGGTGTGGCAGTAGCTGCCAGTAGAAGCCCTGTGGCTCAACATGCTTTTATCACTAGGAATGGCAAGGTTGCGAGATTAACTCGGGAGTGGGCCTGCTGGACCTGCATCCAGCTGCAGCTTAATAGGTAACGTAGCCAGTCAAAGACAGGGGCAACCTGGGTCGCCAATAGGTACCATCTTGGACCCCAGGTCCTCCGTTGACACATAATAAGGCATAATAAGATTTTCCTAGCGATGCATGGGGGTGTCCATTTTTTATTAAAATTAAACATTTTGTGCTGAAGTAGCGTCAAGTAGGGATTTTAAGCGTCAAGCTACTGAATATGGAGTCCTCATCTAAGAGAGGTGACAAATTGCTGTACTAGTAGCCATCGCATGATCAACACAATCCACTGTGTCAAGTTCAGACTGCAAAATCTGGTAGAGGCCTCCATGCCATCCTGGACAAGAGCCAAGCCCTCCTTTATGTCACCTTCAGGAAGGTGATTAATTACAGAGGCTGCTGTGAACCGAAGGGGAACTTTCAAAGGGCACTGACGGTGTTCACCAACCGGAGAGCAAGGCTGCTTGAGGTAAACTCCTTCTGGACCCAACTGTGCAGCTTTTTACTTACTCTATCAGGTGGAAGAGTGGAAAAAAGGATGTTTTCAGGTTAGCCCTAGCAGCCTGTACCACCAAGCTCTAGGGAAAGAAGCATGGGTGGACAAGAAGACTGGATCTGAAGGGGCTGGGTGATGTTTCTTCGTCAGTTCCCGATCCACTGTGGGTATAGAGGCGGACCTCTCTCACACATCCAGCACTGGGATCCCTGTAGTCGAATTAAAAAGGAAAGTCACTTAAATGGAGCAATCGAGCCAGAGAGCCACAGTAACCTTGACCATGAGCTTCTGGAAGGCGGCTTGATTTTTTTCGGGGGTAGACACTGGAAAACTGTCACTTTCAGGGTAGGTGTCGAGGCAGCTGGCCTCCTGCAAGTGGGCTAAATCTTGAACATCTGCACCCCCTTTCTAAAACTCCTCCAGGCAGTCTCTCCCGCCTGTGAATATGTGAGTTCTGTTCCAAAGAGAACCAGGTCCCTCTCCTTATCAAAAATGTGACCCATATTAGAGTTAAGGGGCCTCATAGGAAGTGGAGTGTATACCAAAGGTACTCTGCTGCCATCGGCACCAACAACATCAAAGTGTAGGGCAGAATCAGCGCCAAGGTCTCAACGGCCAAAGGCAGCGCCTATTGGCGCCAAGATGAGTCAACGCCATAGGGGAACCGGCCCGGAGGTGTGTGGGAGTGTCCCCCTTTGGGGGATCTGCTGATCTGAGGCAACGCAGCGGGTCCCATCTGAGCCAAGGGTACCGGGACCAAAGCCGCCAGGGCCTTGGTGAACGTTTCCCATTCCTTCAGTGGGAAGGACTTGGCGGAAAATGGTACCTGCGTCGCTCCTTCCAGGGAGTCTTGGAACAGTGATTCCACTTCTTGGAGGATTAAGAATGCCAGTGAGAAGATCGGCTCAGGGAGTGGTATCTCTTGTTGTGCTGCTGCTTCTTTTCTTTCTCCTTGCGTGCAGGCAATCTCTCCTCGGAACAACACGCAGAGCAACCTTGAAGGTGACCATGCAACTTCAACTTTATCCATGTTGAAGTAGTTGAGAGTTTTGCCACTATTTGGCGGAGGGCCTTGGGATGCATGGATTGGCATGAAACACATTCCTGTGTATCGTGCACAGGCAGCAAAGGCAAATCCTTAGCGGGATAGGCATTTTCGGCAAAAAGAAAAACAAAAGCTTGTTTCGGAATCGGAAAAAGGAACCAAGGTCACGGGGCACAGTGCCATGATATAAATTGGCTCCAACATCATGCCCAGCGTGGGGCATGTAGAGGCGTCAGGCAGACCAATGCAGAGCTGCACTGCGCCCCCTAGTGGCAGTAAAGTTTCCAAAGAACATCTAGGCTGAAAATACAATATCATATATGAGGAATCCATTAGAATCACAAGTCAACATTAAAACCTACTGTGATCACCCACTCCAAGCACAGAGGGTCGGGGGGAGGCCAGTGTTCAAAAGAACAGTCCAGCAGTCGTAAACAATGCCAGGTAGGTCACCTAAAGGATTGCGGGACCTAGCTGACTGCAGTGAGATGCCTGTAGAGCCGCCTATAGCAAGTGTACCTCCGCTCCAATGGGTGATCACAACAACTAGCCAGGCGGTAACAGAAATACAGTTTGCTGATATCCTGGTGGATTTACCTACCAGGATACTGGCAAACTCGTAATGACACCCAATGAGTCTCGCATCATGGTGAAGGTTGCATTGTGCGTCACCACAATTACAACTGTTAATGACAGGTAATGTACATGCAATTTTCAAGTGAATTTATTCAACCAAACACCATGGTAACATGGTTGACAGGGTAATTTATTTATTTGAGCCAGACATGATGATTTAACAATTACCTTTTTTTTATGTGTTGTCTTTCCAGACCTGAGTGAATCTAGATTCAGCTGTGCATGACAGTGTTTCATCTGTTCCATACAGGTGCCGATAAGGTCAGCTAAATGTAATAAACATGAAAACAAATTTATTACATGAATACAAGCAACTGTAGTAGATTTAAAACTTGTTCCAGATTTCCCAAACCACAATGGGAAACATGATATCACATTTTAAATACAATCTTCCATGACATCATGACAGGTGTCTGTTTGACAAATCACATTTAATTATATAGCAATCCAACGGTTTAAAGGAACCCTGATCAACAATACAATCTCACATACGAGCACAATTCCCCCCACGCCCCACCCTTGGATGCAAGACAGCGCAGGAGCAACAGAGGTTTGATCCCCGGGTTCACGCCTAGAAACATCTGGGTATTAAGCTTGTAATAAATAGCCAATTACAATTTCAATCGTTAAACTGAGTCAGACTCACATAGGCACCTCAAAAAAATGAATTGCTAATAACTTTTGTCAATTAAGTCAATTAGGGACTTGTGACCCCGCCCCCCCCCCCGCCTCCCTCCAAAGTTTGGTAAAGATTTGTTTATAAAGTTATTAAGGGGGGTGCTAAAGAGCCCAAACAGAATGGCTGCAAAGAAGTGAAGCTCAGCATTATGAAATTAGGCCCAGGGGGCCATTGCTCAGCGGTGGGGGACCCTGAAAATCAGGTCGGACGCTGGTCTGACCATGGTGCGGCAGTGGCCGCAGAAGTGGACAGATTGCATGCTCCAGATCGGAGACCGCAGCATTGGTGAGCGATACTGGGCTCCTCCGGGAGTTGCGGGTGTGCGCCCGTGGAGCGCTCACGATCACTGGGCACAGTGTGAGGAGTTGGATTCTACGCTCCGGCCCTGAAACTAGCCCAGAAACTGCTGCCGCAGCTGGATAGCCAAGCACCGAAGATCACAGTGGATGACACCTGTAGGACACTGTACAGGCATGAATCATAGAGGGATTTATACTGGAACAATGAGGAGTGGATAAGTCACAGAACTGAAGGTGCTTGACCGCGAGCCGCCTGCAAAGGAATCTGTGTGTAGTGACCCCAGTAAGGATAGGGAGGAGGTGAGCCTGGGAGCTGCATTATACCGTGGACTGGTGAAGATCTTCTTATTCTGCTTCTCTCGCCCACAGCTTGTCGTGGGAACAGGAGGAGGTTTCATGGGGGCTTGATCCTCCGTTGCAGTAACCCCGGGTGCCAGTCATCTGAAACTAGCAGAGAGAAATGGCTTAGAGTAAGGGGAAGAAAAAGCCCACAAATGAGGAAGTAGACCTTTGTGCCAAGGGGTGCCCAACGCGACCCAGAGAAGACCGTGACCCTAGACCCAGTCATGGCAGCACTGGGCTGTATAGAACAGTCGATGTCCCAGCTGGAGTGCAAAATGGATACGTTAACAGAGAAGGTAGCTCAGTTGGAAACAAGGACCTCCACGCTAGAGCAAAAGACCAATGAATTGGACAAGCAAGCGGTACAGATGCTCCCTCAGGTGCAGCAACTTAAAGTGAAATGGAAGCAGTGGTGAAAGGTAACAGAGCGACAGACAGCAGACTTGGAATTTTAGAAAATGCAATGCACGCTACGCAGCTGCGCATTATTGGCCTTCCTAAGGGTGCAGAGGGAGAGGATCCAATAGGTTTTGTAGCGACTTTGCTCCCGGAACAGCTGGAGCTGCACGTGGAAGAAGATCTCATATATGCCGATACATGTTACAGGCTTAAAACAGCAGGGACAAAAGCAGTATCATCGCCAGAGGTGGGACCTACATTACTAGTGAGCCTGAGTGATGTCCGTGACAGGGAGAGGATCTTGAAGGTGGCAGCTGCCAAGAAGACACTGGAATTCCACAATCATAAGATCCTTCTGTTTCCGAACCTCTCCTCAGCCAGTGACAAGAAAAGAAGAGCTCTGAATGTCTTGAAGAAAGCCTTTCTGGAACTTGGGGTTAAAGCAGGCCTTCTACGTCCAGATAAACTTCGAGTGACTTGGAATGGGCAGGAGTAACATTTGGGATCTGGAAAGGGCAGAGAAACTATTGACATCTATCCCTGCAGAGAAACTACCTGATGAAAAGGCCAGATGATGGGTTTAGAATTTCATGAGTTTGGTTCCCTTATAATGTTTGTGTGGTAATTTGATTTAAGTAGCATACCTTTGAAGTTCTAGCATTGTAGACTCATCTGTTGCATGTTCTGTGGTATGTTGACCCCCTTGCCATGCAAGGCCCCTCAGAAGGGTTGTGGTTGCTTTGCTGCAATTCTGTTGATGCGCCACAGGTGCCGCATGGTTATGGTTGCAAGAGTAAAGACATTTTCGCCCCCCCCCCCATCCCTCACGGATGAGGACTTTCAAGGACGCTGCCTCAAAAAACTCTGTGGTTTATCATGATGGTGACTGTATCTGGAAGGAGCCTCCTACCTTTGGTACCCTTATATTTTTCTTTGCAATGTTAAATCAAATAAATAAAGATTTTAGTTGTAAAAGTATTGAAGAAAAAAAAAGAAACAAAGTTGCAGCCTACTTCCTGTTGATTTGCCAATAGACAAAAAAAGGTCATTTTTGCCGTACTGCACAGCCCAAGCCGCTGGACGGATTTGGACCAGGTCTGAAACAACCCCCTTCTCCAAAATAGATAGCTATATGTCGGGTAAATTGCCAAAACCGGAAATGAAACAGCCGCCATCTTTGTTTTTGCTCAATGCAACAGATAGCCGTGGCTATAGCCGAGGGTATCGGAAATGAAACGCAGGAAAAAAGCCATTTGCATGTCAAAAAACATGCAAATGGGGGGGGCGGGGGGTGCTGTTCAGCAGCGCGAGGATGAGGACCTAAGCCTACGTTGCTCCGCCATGGCCGATTAAATCCTGAAGGAAATATCCTGAAATCGTCCATTATTCGCTGAAATTTTGATTAAACCTATAATCGGAAGGTGCCCACTGTGAAATACACTAACCATCAGGCGGTAGATGAGGCGAAACTATGGGGGAATCATCCCGAAATAAAAAACAGCCATCGACGGACACCATCTTGGCAGAACCATGGGACGGCAACAGACTGCACATCCCAATGAATGGTGGCGACATATGGGCACATCAGCGACGGTGAGGAAAGTTACATTTAGGGAACAAAGCTCTGGTCTAACTGATTGAAGACCCACTGCAGAGATAGTCAGCCTGACGCAACTCGCGTGTGGGGAGACTTCCACAGTCGAGCAGGACACGAGAGACAAGGCGCGAAGCGGGAATCCTACCTCACCAACAAGGCCCCACGCATCGGGGTCAACTCAAGGTAGGATACTGCACTGAAAGCTCCATTGGAAAACAAACGGCGAAACATAAAGGTGCTACATGGGAGAGGACGGGGACCTTCCGTTGAGAAACTATTCACGGCAGCCGGACCAGAGGGGGAACTGCAGGCGAGCAGCAGGACAGACGGATATGCTGACCGCCGGGAGCACAATATAACTAAGCGGGGCCCCGGGGGGATGTGGGGATGCTTGAACAGAAGCAAGAAGACCCAGCATTAAGGCATCGGGGATACAATCCCATGCCATTAAGTGGTGCAACTGAAGTTATACCCAACAGGCTGCTGCATATAATTTATATTATGGAAGCCGTGGAATCTGCGGAACAGCCTGATTAGAGGTTACGGGCCAGGAGGGAGTGAGTACCGCGATACGCTCAGGCACTCACAAGGTAGAGTGAATGGAAAGACATTAGAGGCATTGATAACGGTAGACCCCGAGACACACAAGGAAAACCATTGTTGCACGCTTGGGGAGGCAAGGAGAATCAGAAGTCTACCGTGGATGCAATTAGTGGAATAGATGGAGGAGAGCAGCAATATATTGAAACTGGCTGGGAGTTCACAGCCACTGGGACGGATTGCGGAGAGGTGGACCGGAACGGGCTCCACGCTATAAACAAAAACCCAGAGTGGCACGCACTGGAAAGAATAATAAGGGGAAGAAAGACAAAAAACTTAGCAAACAACCCACAAGGCACCATAAGGAATCAGCCAAGAAATCAACAAACGACAGACGCGCACCCCACGCTGAGTCCCAAACAACCTCCTACACAATGGTGAAAGGCCAAAAGACAATGGAATCATATGTGGGAGCCAAACCTAAGACAGCCAGGCAGACTCAGGACCAGCAGGAAGAAGATCCAATTACACCAACGGAACCAAGTGGAGTAACTTAGAGAACCTCATGACAGCCATACAAGAGACAAGAAAGGCACTTGAAACTAGGATCCAAGAAGTAGGCACAGACATATCACTGGTGTGGTCGGACCTGAGAAAAATGAACAATAGAGTGGCATCAGCGGAGCAGCAAATAAGTGGCCTGGAGGATGTGGTGGAATCGATGTGTAACAAAATCCAAGGTCTCGTGGGGGCAACAAGGACCCTCAAGGACAGGACGGAGGACGCAGAAGGACGCTCCAGAAGATGCAACATCCGGATTATAGGAGTTTCTGAAAGGAAAGAGGGGGACACTACAGAACTCTTCGTAGAAAAATTAATATTGGACACCCTACGACCATGTGGCCTATCCAAGTTCTTTACGGTAGTTAGGGCGCATAGAGTACCGGGTCGCCCACCAGACCCGGGAGCACCTCCTCGGGCTATAATAGCCAAGATACTTAACTTCAGAGACTGGGATGCAATCCTACAGGAGGCGCAGAAGCTGGGGAGCATACAGACGGAAAATGCGCAAATCCTGATATTCCCAGACTTCACGCAAGAAGTACAGAGACAAAGGCGATCATTTGACTCAGTTAAGCGGAAACTCCGGGAACACGGCCTGAGATACATGATGTTCTTTCCGGCCAAGCTGAAGGTGCTAGTAGATACAGGACAAGGACAGGACGGAGGACGCAGAAGGACGCTCCAGAAGATGCAACATCCGGATTATCACCCTAGCACTAGAACCTCTGCCAGTATATTTTAGGCACTATATACAGGAGACTGGGATTAGAGTCTGAGATATAACACACAATATATCACTATAAGCAGATGATGCCTTAATATATGTGAGCAATCCCAGGGTGAATGCCCCAGTAATATTAGGGGTACTAGCCAACTTTAGGAGGTTATCGGGCTACAGCATGAATAAGGAAAAATCCCTGGTGTTCCCGCTAGGATCGATAGCACATATCCTGTGGATCACTTCCGCAATGGGGAATATGATGGGAAATGGAGTCCTTCCTCTACTTGGGAATCCCAGTTTGACGAATTGGTGGAGACCTTCATGTTTAATATTGGGAGGGCACTGTCCAACATAGGGGATTCTATAACATTTTGGAAATCTCTGCCGCTCTCTCTGATGGTGAGGATAGTCCTGTGCAAAATGGTGATTCTACCCAGGTTGCTTTATTATTTTATTAATATCCTGTTTAAGATCAATAACATATTCTCTAAAATGCTGGATATCAACATAGGGGAACTACTCTGGGGTTCGAACAGGAGAAAGGTGACGTTAACCACCCTGCAGAGGTCATATATAGAAGGGGGACTTACCTTGCCAGATTTTGAGGCCTATTATGCAGCAGCCCAGCTGCAAACAGTCTCCAACGGGGTATACACACTGTAGGGGGACTTTAATTGTCTATTAGGGAATTTCCCAACACATAGGAAAGGAGTCAAACTATTGTGGGATCCGATCACAGGTATGGGAAAGAGTGGGATATACCCAGTACCAAGGGAAATTTGGAAACCGATATCATGGAACCCCCACCCGTATAACCCAGACTTACCACTGAGCTCTGACCCTTTACTAAGGGGAACATTGACTAATTTAGATTGGTCCAGATTACGGCATAAAGGGTGCACGAAACTGGGGAATCTCTATGAAGAAGGGAAACTGCTGCCTTTCCAAGAATAGCGCCAACGGTATGATATGCCCTAAGGGGCTTTCTTGAGTTACGCCCGAATCGTGAAAAGAATAGCTATCATGTGGGAGGAGACTCCGGAGGAACCAGAACATAGCTCCCTTAAGCACCAAATGCTAAATGCCAAACACAGCAGAGGACTGATCTCACACCTCTATCTGCAGATGGGGGAAACAAAAGAAACCTCCGGAATTAAATGTAAGGAGGCCTCGGCAGGCTTTTGGCATATGATTTGGGATTGCCCTAACATCAGAATATTCTGGGTGGAACTAATGAGCAAGACCAATTGCTGGGCTAATAGTGAATACACTTGCACACCTAAACGTGTTTGTGGGGGATACTACCCGGTGGTAAGAGGACTAAAACTAAAAAGGAAAATAGTGGCTTTCCTGCTCATATTAGCTAAACGCAGGATTGCGATCTCGTGGAAAAACCCGGGGGGGCCATCGACTAAGTTATGGTTGAAAGATGCACATCGTTGGGGCATGGAAGAGATGGAATTACTCAGAGATCAGACCCCAACAGAAGCAGGAGAGGAGAGGGGAATGGATTGGGGACAAATGCTGAATGAACTAATGAATACCCCTGACTTAAGCCCACCATGATCAGAGACATAGGGGAATGGACCTACTGAGAATCAAATACTAGTCCCTACTAGAAATTGGACTATTGGTCTAGATAGAGGTGTTGATCTCTATTACTGCAATTAAACTGCCAACGCCTGTGGAGGAAACATGCGCAAAGTCTTATAGTCCCGCATCTTGGACTGGAACATTGAAGGTGCATGTTGAATACTCTAGGTTTACAGTGTAAGGTTACCCAAGTAAAGTTTGATACACTGCGATATTGTATGCATTTGCAGGAATTGTAATGGTAATGTGTGCTGTCACTACTTTATCAATAAACACATTTAAATAACATTTTTTTTTTAGAAAAACATGCAAATGCCATCATTTCAGAGGTGGGGGTGGCTGAAAGACACCAAATGAAATTTGGGAGCTGGAGGGGGTCTAGGGACTGAGTTTGCAACACAAACCTTTTCTGAGGCCTATGCTATAGCTGCAAATAGCCGACATTTCAGAGGAAACTGTCACATAAACAGGATCTGATGTGAGGGGAATGGGACAGGGGAGGTGAGGAGGCCATCTGGGGAGTGGAGGGGGCTGGCACAGATGAGGGGGCACTTGGAGAGGGCCTGGGGGCACCAAAAGCATTTTGTTTTCTTCTATGTTTTTTTCTGAACGCAGCGGCTACAAAGGACCACAGATAGCCAAAGGAATTTGTAGTTCGTACCCGTGCTATAATTATTTATTTTTTCTAAAGATATTTTTACAGCTATAGTGATGTCGAGGGTGAAAAAGTCACACCGGACTGACCTTGCCTAGCTTCAAAGTGAGGAAGCGGCCGGCCCCCTCAGGCCATGTGGCCAAATAAATTAATATAAGTTACAAGACCATTTAGAGCAAGGCCTTTTCGTTTTTTTTTTGTGTCTTGTGCTGAATTGTATTATGAAATTTGGGAATCACCCAAAAAGACCAAAAAAACTATTCCAACAAATATGCCATACGAAAGATTACAGTGAAGAAGGGAACCGGCGTCGCAGAGGGATGTTGGAGACGGAGGCACACAAGGAGGTGTGCCACCCACAGGTAAGTAGGGGTGGGGGCAAGGGCAAAGTCTGAATGTTCAGGGTGGAGCAGCAAAGTTATTTTCGGAAAAATAACTTTCGGTTTTTTCTCCCTCGAACATTTCAGCTACTGTCTTACCACCCAAATCCGGAATTTGTTGTCTCTTAGTGAAGATGGGGGGAATAATGTCACAATTGTACACCTTTTTGTCTAACGTAGTTTTATAAGGATTTATACATTTGAGTGACACTATGGTATGTGTCCTTTTCAAGATATCTTTATAAAGCAGAGTATGGTTGAAAGCAAGACATGGGGTGACAGAGAAATTATGAGAGGGCAAGTAAGTCATGCAAGAGAGTTTGCAATCCTGGACAATAGTGCAGCCATTTTCCCCTGATTGTGGCTGCTTTTCAGGGCATAAGTAAAGAACACATGTGGGTGGACAGCGTAACTTTTCTTTTCAGAGGGCAGACGTAACCGCTTGGGTTTTTTTGTAGGTTGGCAAGCTTGCTCAAGTATTTGGCTACTGGATTTTTACTCAGGTTGTCATGTTCCCAGTGCAGACACTTACCCACAAGGTCATAAGCAATTGTCTCGGATTGGCATTTTATTGTCTAACTAATCATATATATATTTTTTTTCCCAGCGTGAAAAGTGCAAATTATGATTTAATCATTGTGCATGTGTTACTGTGGCCATGGCTAGTGTCTCTACCTCTGCACACCTATTGTATCCCACCTTCTCTACATCCACCCAATCTCCCCCACCATCTCTAACCTGACCACCCACCAATCTGCTTCCCGCTTTATTTTCTCCCATGTTACCCAACACTGATTTTCCCAATGTACACACCCTACTTACATCTTTTGTACCAGAATCGCACACTCACCATGTCTTTCCCCATCCATACACTTCTCTACTATTACCCAGCCTGCCCTCACTCACCAACTCTAATGCTACATATTATATTCATGCTTCTGTACCGTTCTCCCATTTTCTCTTATACTGTATGAATCTCAAAATACAATTTTCACGCAGTACTGAATACACACACAATATGTAAGTCATTAAAATGAAAAATAACGAAATGATTTGAATGGGCGAAATGCACACGCGTATAATCGCAGCAACGACTGTAAGGCATACCCACAGCTATGAAAACTGAAAATGATAATTGCTGCATGGCACACGTAGTCGCGGCTATTCGTGGCCCCCTGTGGAAGGTGTTTATGCCCTTAATTAGTACTGTATGAGGAGCACCTGTGGGAATGTATGCTTGAACAGCAACCTGTAGGTAAACCTGAGAATGGGCGTATACTCCTTACAAGCGCGAGTTGTGAATCCGGTGGTCATAACCACTTCTGATCATCTGCCCTATTTCTATGCCCTGAAGCGGAGTGCCTCTTCAGGGCAACACTGTGGGCATAGTCCCCTGGACCCCCACGTACCTGTGGAAACAAGAAATCAACCATCAAATCTGTGTTGAATAAATGGTCTGCACCAATGTGGTTTTCAGCCCATGACTGGGCAGCTTTTATATGATGGACATAAATAAATAATGCAGCACTATCAAACAGTACTGAGTACAGTGTAACCAATACATATCATTCTTTGCAATTACCTTATTAAAAACATTTCCTCTGAGATCATACCTGGTTTATAACATTAGTATAGGGGTGCTTGGAGACCAATATAGACATAACTCTAGAGCCAATTTACATAATCCGACAGGCCCTGATAACAGATGCCATGGGGGGAAAAACACAGATTAGCAAAGTCATGTATACGCTCTCAAGAGAAACCCCGAGTGGACCCGGGGAAATGGGTAAAACGAGCTTCACCATCTATTATGCCCCTTCTATGCCTTACCCTGTGGACCAACAACAATGCCACTCCTCCTTCACCAGCAAAAAAACAAAACCTGACTGCAAGCAACAATTGGGTGTGATGTGAAGTGCCGACTAGGCGAGCATCCCCATTATTACAATGGAAAGATCTTGCCACAAACCCAATCTTGAGCGTAACACAGACCTAGAGGCATCTGTAGGCTGCCACACAAACAGTGACCCACAACACAGACACACAAATCGCTGGCCAGCCAACGGTTGTCTGGTCAGATATGATAACTGACTGGCGTGGGAAAAGAGAGTAAGTATACGCAGTGAGAAATGTGTCCTGGCAATGCAACTTGTTAACCTGACACCCCCTTCAGTTGCCTGATGTCAGGCACACCCAGGTAGCCACCAGAGATGCTCGGGTTGTGTTTTTGTTTTCACGTGAACTTCCCTCTGAGTCTAAGCTGTAAAGTAACCTACTGTCACAAAAAATGTCACCTAAATAGCAGGTCGCAAACCCCAATCAGTTTACCAACACGAAACAAAATGTTTTATATTTTAATTTTTCATAAACCAAGTGTCAAGGTAAGACAGGCTCTGACACCCAGAGCAGCTCCAGAGCCATCCTTCCCTCAGAAGCTTCACTGGATAAGGGAAAGGCACACTGGATTTTATTGTTACTCTTCTAAGTGTTTGTGATTTAAGCCAAATGGAGTAAAATACCTTTGATAAAGTGTGGGAACGTCTCCCAAACAACGCTAATGGGCTAGTGACAGCATCTACACATGATGCGCATTGAAAATATCAATGAATTCACCTGAGCGGCCGGAGTTTCCCGGTACTATAGCAGCGTTACACAGCTGCCGCCTTTGTTTTCCTGTAACCAACCATAAGATGTTTAACGAGAGAGAAAACGTTAACTGGTCTTTGCAGTTTCCTATCATACACAAACAAGTGTATGACGGATGAGTTGATACCTCACCCCGCCTCCTTAGTACTACACATTTGTTGTGTGTGTAATATATCTCTGTTCTTTTTCTCCACAGACTCCAGGCTCGAACGCCTTCTGTGACACCATCTTAGGAACACAGGCAACCACCCTTCCCCCCTTTTTGTCTTCGCTTCCCCTTGTCCTACTTCTGGACTTCGCACTGAATGAACAAGGAGCGCAGTCTTACGTCACAGCCACTCAGACACGAGGGGCGAGTTGCAGCGGGCCCACGCCCCCACAGGTAGTAGGAACGCCAAACCAGCCTGAAAGGGCCCCGCAAGGGGAACACGAACAGAAGGCAACACCCGTGGAAAACGTGATTCCTCTGCTTCCTTCTCTCTCTCTTCTCTAGCTTCGAACATTAACGAGCAACCGCCCCCTGAGCTGAAGTTGGAATTACGCTCCTGAGTGAAAATGAACCAGGCCTAGTACAGGCATGGGCTTATTACCAGATACCAACGCCGGGATGGCGCCCTCACTCTCCGCTCTCCCACAGCGCAGGAAAATGAGGGCTTTTCTTTACTGGGCCCGACCAACGGGCCCGTATCCCCAGGGGAATCCTTCCGATCCATGAGGTGAAATCACATCATGGACACACATGCTCCCCCTATATGTGGGCGTCACCAACCCCATCCATTTTGTCATGTTCTACATGCCCAAACCCAATAGGACACGACATGGATGGCAAAGTGCAATGAAACGAAACCGAAATGGGATGCCATTTCCCACAAAGAACCCAAGCACAGCACATGACATACAACCAGCTTTCCTTTACCAACGGCACATGCATTTATTTATTATATAATTATCTATTGTTTTTCTTTTTTTATAGTACAAATCAAGAAATAACCCATGGTTCAATCGACCTCATATTCTTCTCCTTCCGCCTTTTTTGTTTCGTGCACTGACCAGTTAAGGGCACTTAATTGACCCCAGCATTTATTGCAGGTTTACACAGGCCAATGGTGTTAGGGAGAATTCTCTGTAAAGGCTAATTTCCCAAACCTAGTGAGTCCCCCAGCAGCTTTGCTGGATTTTTGGGGTTTATTTTTTTCTCCTGCTAAGAGTGAGACTCTTTTACTCCCACTCTTAGACATGATTTGAGGTGTTCCTTTGCATAGCTCTCAACCATTTGTGTTGCAAAGGTGGGTGAAATCACCCGATTTTGTTTCTGGCGGGTGAGACGCCCATTGGAATTAATGGGCGTGCAGGAGGCCTGGCGGGTGAGTTGAGAGCTATGTCCTTTGTCTTTCCATGTGTTTTATGGTCTATGGGGTCTTTTACTCAATAGGGTCTCATGTGTTTTTGATGTGGGTTACACACCACCCTCTGTGCCGTAACGCAGGGGTGTCGTAGCGACCCCCAAACATAGACTCCATACCCTGGGACTGACTACTGTCTACCAGGGCATGTAAAGTCACCATTGGTTTTACTAGTCCCAAATTATGAACATTTATTTTTTATGTTTTTATTTATTTTACCAAAGAAACATCGATAAACTTCAGGTAACTCAGAATAACGCCATCAGGGCCGCGCTCAACATACCCAGGCGTGCCCACATTTCATCCGCCAGACGTAACATACACTGGCTTCCCATCTCACGGCGTATCGCCCTCAAAACACTTGTTTTAAGCCACAAAGCTCAGAACAATGCAGCACCGGCCTATCTGTCAGCGCACTTCACTCAACACACAGCATCCAGACCTCTTATATCTGCACAAGCGCACACACTCAACATTCCCAGTTTCAAGCTCCAGACTGCTAGAGGCTCGAGTTTCCCAGTCCTGGCGGCGAAGCTCTGGAACTCCCTACCGAATGATCTTAGGAATGTCCCATCCTTCCAATCCTTCAAAAACAGAACTAAACAATGGCTCTATGAGCAAGACAATGTTCTGGACACCCCTCTGTAACTCTTGCTGCCTGCTGCGCCTGCTTGATCACCTTTATATATATCTGACCAATGTAAATTGTATGTATATTTTTGATGTACTTTTGTATATATAGTCTGTAATATCTGTATATATTTCCTGTAATCTGCAACTGCCTTCTGTAACCCTTTCTGTAACTACCTTTCCAAACATGCGCCCTGATGCCCGTGGGCAGGCTGCGCAATACAAATAAACAAAATACAAATACAAATACAGAAACCAGTACAAACCATGATATTGTGGATGTACTGGTCGGGGCAATTCCATTGCCCCGGGGTCTGTTGTTCGAGGGGGCATGTCTCCATCCCCCCTGATCGAGTTTTGGCTGGTGGCAGTGGATACTACTTTTTATATTCGACCGCAAATATATCTCTATGGGATTTTCCCATTGTTCGATAGCCTCGTACATACCGCCGGTTTATTTAATATTAATTCACCGGTTGGTATTTTTTGCCAGAATTCGATTCTAAAATGGCATTTGTGTTCTCTTCTGTGACTCCAACCCAAGTCGAGCCCTTTGTTACACTTTTTGGCGGGCTTCTCCACAGAAGCATCCAAAAGTGGTGCCACTCTGTCTGGGTACCACAGGGGGTGTGGGAGGGGGTTTAGGCACCCTGGACTGAGTTGCCTTGGCAACTCAAGTCGCACTCTTGTGTGATTGGCCCAAGTGGTGAGCCGGCCAGCTCACTACTTAGCATGTTTGATTGACAGCTAGGCTGAATGAATGGAGGTTTGCTGCATAAAAGCAGGGCTTTGGGGACTGGAACTTCAGAAGGCGCCACAGGACCTAACAATCCGAGGAGGGAGAAGCTGAGCCGACCGGAAACGACAACACCACCGGTGGAGCCCTGCTAAACCGTCTCACCACTTTTCCCCGACGACAGAGGAGATCTCCAGTCCGGAGAGTCTTCTTCCTTTGACTGGTGGGGATAACCAGTTTTGCTTTCTTTTCACCTTCCTGGAGCATCTCGTGGCCACCTTGCCGTGCCAAGCACCCCAGCAACCGGAATACCACGGCTTACCACTACCGCGAAGAGAAGGGTAGTACCTTTTAACCGAAGTACTCTGCGGCTGGTTTCTTCCCTGGCAGTGCAACGACCTTCAACTTTCCTCCACGGCGAGACATCCTCTTCCTCTGGAGGAAACACTGACTTGCACCGGCTGCCAGGAACAACTGCCCCCGCTGGAGCTTCCGTCACACTTAAGGTACTGTGTCCCGCCTGGCTTCCCTTGCGACAGATCGTTCGGGGTGACAGTAAAGCCTCGACTTTCTAACCTGGGCTGGCCTGGGACAACCTAGCTAACTTTTCCTGACTTTAATTTCATTCTTTGTGTGCGAAGACTCTTTGGGCATAACCCCACTGTGTGAACCTGGACCCCTTCTGCTTGCTCTCTCCAAGAGTGGGCCTTGCAATTGACTTCCTTGCTCTCCAGAAGAAATCTGCCTATCCTGCCTTACTGTGGTTCTTTTAAAAGTATTGAAATTTGTGTGCTTCAATAACTTTGCCTTTTTCCCTCCCTTTTTAATAACTTATTGGAGTGCCATCTTATGTTAAGCGCTCACCTCTGTCTGAAAATAAGTGGTGTTTCTCATTAAGACTTGTCTAATAAGTAACTAGGGTTGTATATATATAATAGTGACTGTGCTGAATTTACTTTTCTCTTTGTGCTAGTGTAATCTACAAGTGTGTCTTTAAATAAATAACTATATACTTTTACACCAAAGCTCTGGTCAGTGTTTGCCTGTGCTACTGTATCTCTGTACCTATTGTGTATACTCTATATACTGCCTAACTCTTCTTGAGGGAAGTCTGACTGCTCAGCCACAGCTACCAAGTGAATCTGTCTGGTACAGACTGCTACCAAGTGGGTTTACAGCCAAACACCTGTAGTCTTAAATCTTTTGCAGTGGTCCCTGCACAGGTTTCTGCCTAACAAATGGTACGCCGTGTTTCCCCCCTGGATTGCATAGCCGCGGGTATCCGACAATTCGATGGAAACTGCGTCACAGAAACAAGTGTTATAGGGGAAATGGGAGAGGGTAGGGGAGGTGAGAAGGACATTAGGGTAATGGGGGGAGATGGCACAGATAGTGAAGGCACTTGGTGAGGGCTTGGGAGTGCAGGAAAACATTTTATTATTGTTGTTTTACCATATAGCTGCGTCTATGAAAGAAACAAGTCAATTTGAGTGTCTGATACCCTCGGGTATAAGTCTAGAAGGCCGGGGCCTTATCATTTCATAGTGAAGATATAGCCACAGACATATCCTACTCGGAGGTTGGGGTGACCTAAAGTTCCGAAGCAGCTGTAGAGCATTTGGGAACAGACTTGCAGGAAAAGTCATAGCAGTCTGTGGTGTCGAACACTTGTTTGCATATTTCCACTCAGCAAAAAACTGTGGAAATGTACCCTCATTTAACCACTGGGAAATTCTAGGAAAGCAGTCTCTTTTTAATGACATACACCAGTAATGTTCCAGATTTCCTCCCTTTCATAAAAGAAGCAACCAGCTTTCTTGTGCAGCAACTCAGCCCTCTTCGCACATATTGCATCTAGATCATATTTTACCAGAACAAGGTATAACAGTACAAAGAGTGAAGCATACACACTGTATTGACTTTGACAATTTTTAATTGATGCTTCCAGGGCTGAAAGGCAAGATCTATCCTGCATTTAATTTTGGAACCCTTTCCTGGGATTCTTCCCCTAAGTGTTGCATTTGCAGCATCCCACAGCATCCGTGAGGTGGTGTCTCCAGTATCATATAACTTTTTGAAGTCTTCAACGGCATGTTTAAGGTGGCAGTGCCAGAGTCCGATTAACAGAGGGTGGGGTTGAATTTCAAAGTAGGTGGTGGTTTGGCTCAGCCGGACTAATTAGACAAATTGAGGGGTAGAGGTAGCTTTTCAGTTGTTAATGAGGGTTGTGCCCAAGCTAGATTTTGTAACACGAAAAAGGGAGAGGGCAACACAACCTAACAATTTGTTAATACATCTGAGCATCTATAATGCTCATAGATGATCAAGGATTGTCTCAGAGGGTAAGAGGAGCAGAAAGAACTGGTCACAACCTTTCTTGTGTCCTGGGAATAATAACATTTTTTCTGTATAGATTGATACTTCGGGTTTGGCGAGTCTCTACATTAATCAAAGAAACAATTAAGAAGACAGAACCTTTTCTATCTTCTCTTTTTCTATCTATCCTTGCCTGTCTAAAACCCAGTCTCTAGTCGGCGCTGGTGTGCCGCCTATCTATTGTGGATAGAAAAAGAGAATAAGGACAACAATTATTTGGTTATCAACTTTTTGTTATTTCTACTTGACTCGCAATCCTTATCCTCTAACCCAGATGACAAGCTTCTGTGCAGATAGTTGTATTACAGACAGGAGGACCAGTATCAAACCTTACTGCTATAGGGTGTTTAAAAGTGTCTGCTAGGGATAATTCTCTTACAGTATTTTAGAAAAGGTTGCATTATTGGCGACTACTGTCGGTGAATGTGTCCCTCTATTAAAACTTGTGCTCTAACTAGAGAGCTAAAAGGAACATGTTAAGAAGACTTTAACCAGGGGCATGGGCCGTATTTTTTGGGGTCTATCCTTCCTTGGTTCTAACAGGAAATGCAGCAGGACCCTGCCTGCTTGTTAGGCAGAAACCTGTGCAGTTCCCTTAGGGATCACTGCAAAAAGTTTAAGTCTACAGGAGTAAGCAGTAAACCCAATTGGTAGCAGTCTGCACCACCCAGATTTACCTGGTAGCTGTGGATGAGCAGTCAGACTTCCCTCAAGAAGAGTTAGGCAGTATATAGAGTATACACAATAGGGCTAACAATACAGTAGGACAAGCAAACACTGACCAGAGCTTTGGTATAAAAGTATATAATTATTTATTTAAAAACACACTTGTAAAAATACACTGGCACTAATATGTCAAGCAAGTTCAAGCACAGTCACCATAAGTATATACACCTCCCTAGTAAATTATTTGACAAGTCTAGGTTAAGACACCACTTATTTAGCAAAACAGAGGTGAGCGCGTAACCGTAGATGGCACTCCAATAATTTGTTTAAAAATTGAGAGAAAGGGTAGAATAGGAAAAACACACAGTACCAACACTTAAGAAACCACAGCAAGTCAAGAAAGGCAGGGTCTACTGTAGAGCAAAAAGTTCATAGGCCAGGCCCACTCTTGGAGAGAGCAAGGTGGAATGTGCCCAAGATGACACAGTGGAAATGCACTCAAAGTCTTTGCAGAAAAGTCAAAAGAGGTTGGATCAATTCAGAAAGTTAATGTTAGCAGGTCCGAGGTCACTCCAGGATAGAGAGTCAAGGATTTACGGGACACCTTGGACAGTCTGTTGCAAGGGAGACCAGGCGGGACACAGTACCTGAAATGGTGAGAAAGCTCCAGCGAGGGCAGTTGTTCCTGGCAGCGGGTGCAAGTCGGAGCTTCGTCCAGGGGAAGAGATGATCTTGACGTGGAGGAAAGCTGGAGGTCGTTGCACTGCCAGGGAAGAAACCAACCGCAGAGTTTCCCGGTTAAAAGGTACTACCCTTTTATTCGCGGTAGTGGTGAAGCGTGGCTATCCGGCCGCCGGGGTGCTTGGCACGGGCGATTCGACCACGCGACGATCCAGGAAGGTGAAAAAGGTGAACTGGTTGGTCCCATCAGCTCAAAGGGAAGAAGACTCTCCTGGAAGAAGATCTCCTCTGTCGTCAGGAAAGTGGTGAGTTTCGTACAGCAGGGCTCCACCGGTGGTTTCGTCGTTGTAGATGGCTCAGCTTCTCCCCTCTTTGAATTCTTTAGGTCCTGTGGTGACTTCTGAAGTTCCAGTCCCCAAAGCCCTGCTTTTATGCAGCAAAACCCCCATTCATCAGCCTAGCTGTCACTCAAACATGCTAAGTGGTGAGCGGGGCAGCTCACCACTGGGCCAATCACACATGATTGCGACTTGAGTTGCCAAGGCAACTCAATCCAGGGTGCCTAATCCCCCTCCCACACATCCTGTTGAACCCAGACAGAGTGGCACCATTTGGAGGGCTTCTGTGGAGAAGCCCGCCAAAAAGTGGAACAAAGGGCTCGACTTGGGTTAGAGTTTCAGAGGCGAACACAAACGCCATTTTAAAACCGAGTCCTGCAAAAAGACCTAACTGGGGAATAAATATTAAATAAATAACCCTGCGGTATCTTTCATTTTAAACGCACCACTTTTTGGTGCAATGTTAATGGGAAAATCCCATGGGAAATAGTCCGGTGGAATATTTCGCGTGCCACCAGCCAGAAACTCGACAAGGGGGGACTGGACAGTGCCCCCCTTGGAAAACAGACCCAGGGGCAATCGAATTACCCCTACCAGTACTTCCGCAATATGATGGTTTGTACTGGTTCTGTTCACAATTTGAGACTAGTAAAGCCAATGGTGACTTTACATGCCCTGGGAGACAGTAGACAGTCCCAGGATAGGGAGTCTGTTTGGGGGTCACTATGACACCCCTGTGTTACTGCACCGAGGGTGCTGTATAACACATATACCAAGAACACATGAAGACCTATGGAGTAAAAGACCCCATAGCCCATAAAACATATTACATAGTCAAAGGACATTCTCAAATCATGCCTAAGAGTGGGAGAAAAAGAGTCTCACTCTTAGCAGGACAAAAAAATAAACCCCAAAAATCCAGTAAAGCTACTGGGGGACTCACTAGGTTTGGGAAATTAGCCTATACAGAGAATTCTCCCTAACACTGCTGTCTCCACATGCTATATGCAGGTATGATAGAACCTTAGTTCCATTAATGGGATAAACACCATTTTCATTCAAAGAGAGGATTCATGTGGAGGCCACCTTCACAGGTAGGGGTTGGAGCAATTGCCTTTCAAGCTTTAGCTTGGTAAAGAGAGGATTCAGTCCTATGACATGTCCCTATGAACATGATCAGCTTCTTTGCAGACTTATTTTTATTTTTTTTTATTGTATATGGTTACAAAAATATAACCTTTCACAAATACATAAACACCATATGAAAGATAAGACAAAATTAATTTCATCTAAAAAAATACCTAAACAGACTTATGCTTAGCAAACATATACGGAAGTCATTTTCTAGTCTCCAGCACACTGGGTCCTGGCCTCCTCATCTGTCCGCCGCTAACCTGTCCCAGACTTCCACTTTAAGATCTTATGGATTTTTCTGGGGTCACTGCTGTACAACTCCCACGTACAACTTGAAATCTTAGGGCGAGAGGTGCAACATTTCAAGAGTAGCATATATCTTCTGTTATCTCTTCCAAAACCTGTTCCTTTTCTCCAGGATCCCCACAGGTATGTCTTGGAAGAAGTCGGACTTGGGCCTCTCACACAAAATGTCTCACTTTTTGCTGGCAAGCTGCATAATTTGTCATTGAAAAACAAACCTAAATAAACAGATCAGGATAAGTGTAGGAGACTTTGGAGGATGCGGACAGAGTCTTAGGTCCCTATGCACCCCTAGCAATTTCAGTCTGATCTGTGATGTCCATCTGTAGCATCAAAGCAAGGAACTTTAGGGCAAATGGCTCGACGGCATGACTGTCAACTCCTTTGGGCACGCCCAGAAACTTTGTTATTGCATCTGTTCCTGGACTCCTGGTCATCAACATAGTCAGCTAGTAATGCAATCTGTTTCGCAATGCGGGTCCCCTCCTTTGGTGGCATGTAAATCATCAATATCTAAGAGCAAATTACTTACTTCTCAGTAATGTCCTTTTTCCAGCCACAGATTCCTCATCTTTGATATCCGTCTCCCCGCACAGCTGCTCTTTGGAAACCTTTCCGCTGCCAGATGCCTGTATGTGCCACGCACCAGGCATGATGTTGGGCCATATTATATAGGGCATGACCTTAGTTCAGTCTTTTTCCCTAGCGCTCTGAACGCGGAGGAACAGCAGAATCGGGGTGTACTAGTTCCGCCAAGAGGGGTAGATAGGAGGGCAAAGAGTAATCTGTGGGGAGAACATCCATCAAAAATAACATTACTGAGAGGTAAGTTATTTGTTCTTATAATGAATTTGCTCCTCCTACAGATTCCTCATCCATGACAGACTCCCCTAGCAGTACTTCGATCTGGAGTAGGGAGGAGAGTATGGCACCACCTAAACCATAAAGCTCTGAAGGACCACTGTACCAAAACAAGAATCTAACCCATAATGTTTACCAAACGTTTGCAAAGAAGCCCACGTAGCCAACTGGCAAATGTCCAGAACAGGGACTTCACGTTGCAGAGCAAATATGGTAGCCAGTTCTGATGCAATGAGCCTGGAGACCTTCCGACACATCCTTACCAGGCAGATTATAGCATTTCGAGATGCAGAGGATGATCTACCTTGACAGGGTCCATTTGGTCAGTGCTCTGCCAACAAGGGCCTCAGCTTAACTAACAAAAAGCTGGTCATCTCGCCTGGAGTCACTCGTCCGAGAGACATAGTAGCTGAGGATCTGCACTGGGTCTAGCCGATGAAAACGTTCCTCTATCTTGGAAGGATGAGGTGGCAGGAAAAAGAATGCGTCGCTCTGAACATCACTTTCTTTTTTGAGTTCTGTGGTGAGGTGGAGTAAGGAGTCGAACAAAGGGGTGCCATGTTTCAACAAAGCTTTTATTAAGATTTGAAGAAAATCTCTCTATCTCTCAAGGGTTGTCCATACCTAAACGAATTACTCAGGTGCTGTTTGTCAGGATGTTTACTCAAATGAAAAGGATCTGTCTTCTGTCCAAAACCTACTCTTGCCCTACCACTAATCTACAAACAGGGTTCAGCATCCAAGTGAAATTATAACAGGAGAATGTCTCCCTTCTCCTGGTGACATAGCTCAGTCTGTATCTCATCTGCAGCAATCCTTTCCTTTAGTTTCTGTTTCAACAAAGAAAGCCTTGCCAGGAGAATAACTCCAATCTCCTGTCCCACCTTTGACAGCCTTGAGGGCTTTCTTGGGATATTATTTTGCAATATTCCTCAAGAGTCTCTTCGCTTCTTCCCCAAGGGCTTCTGAAAGCTTTCTTTACAATTCCAGCAATTCCTCTCAGTCCTACGACATTCTGAAGGTTACCTCCAGACAGCTCTTGTTAATCAATCTCCTCTTTAATCCTATTTGGATTATCACTGTGACGAGGGTGATTCCTCCCGAAGCACTCCTGCTTCTTGAATCCTCGGATATCACTACTATTAGGAGGGAGATTAATCCTGATACTCTCTTGACTTGTAGTTCTCTGTTTATCACCACTGTGACAAGGGAGATTACTGCCAAGCTTCTCTTGACTCTTGGTTCTCTGGGCATCACTACTGTGAAGAGTAAGATCACTCATGATGTTCTCTGGACTCTGGAGCTGCCCCAAACCCGGGGGTCTCCCGCTGTTCCTGTTACATGTAGTGTTTCTGGACTGTGTCACTGGTTCTTCCTGGGGTGCTGGGCTGACTCGAGTAGCTTCACGTCTCCTGCTTTCTTCACTCGGCTCCCTGCTTCGTCCTTTGCGGCTCCAGAGACTTGAACCACATGACTCTGGTGCAGTTGCAGGACCACACGGTCCACCTCCTCGAAGTTATGCCACAGCTGGTTTCTCTCTGTCTCTTTGGTTGATCAGGAGCTTGCCATCCAACGTCGTGCTCTGCTGATTGTTCCTCAACGTCCCCGCCACTGGGGATCAGCGTCCTTGCAAATTTGCGTTCCTAGGTTCGAACTTCCCGGGCTGGGTTTTCTTCACGCTGGCTGCTCTCCCTTTCTAGAGTTCTGACACAGACTTGGTCCCAAGGGAATAGGGGTCAGGAAGTTCCTTCACAGAACCACCATAGTCCTTATCCCCATCAGGGGAGACACTCCCTGTGAGGTCCTGCTTTCCACAACCCATAGGGTGACTATTGGGTAGAAGCCTCACCTCCCTAGCCTCACAGAGAAGGGCTACCCCATGGGAAGAAGTGACAAGCTCCCGTGAATCGTCACAGTTCACCCACCCATCTAGCAGAAGTGATGGTGTCCTGGAAAATCACCTTAAGGGTGAAACATCCAAATGTACAAGAAGGAGAAATGACTCACCGTAATGATCTTTCTATGGATTCTTCTCCTGCAGATTCCTCGTCTCGATAGATATCCATCATCCAGCTCTGCTGTTTGGAAACATTTCGACAGGGGGCGTAGTGGACCTTGACCCGGCCGTCGATCCGTCTTGTCCGGCTCTCGATCGTCGGCTCAGGAAGTGACATCATGCGTCATATATATAGCATGTCACTATGCCGCATGCTTCAGTACCGCCATTTTCTCCCCCGCGCTTGAACGCGGCAGAAGGGAAAAATCACAGGAGGTGGTTAATCAGCTGGTAAACAAATTAACAAGGAGACATCCCAACAGGGTGATCCCACACAACACTGATTACATTTCTTTTTTCTTTTTTTAAAGAATGAGACAGAAGCGGTCATCTAAGAGCCATCACCAGATGCCTTCTCATTAGGACAGAAGTTACAAGCCACAAAACTTTCTTTTTTTATTTTATTTTTATTTTTTAAACTTTTCTTTATTGGCAAGGAACAGTAGCTGGTGCGTTACACATTACATCAATAAACCATGTTACATACTTTAGACCATGGACAAAAAAACAGAGCATTAGCAATAAAGCATGTACATTCGCAAGTGCGCATCGAGTCTAATAAGGCTGCTCATAGTTCAGATTACACAACTGCCTGTTCTGGTGATGGGGGAGAAGATAGGAGCTCCAAGTCCTATCTTCAAATAGAGCTATCTTCAAGAGCTTCAAATAGCTACAAAGCTCTTTCCACACGTTTTTGGGGCGAGCATTCACAGGCAGTGTGTTGATATAGTCCTCCTCACACATCTGTGTCCAGGTAAGACCCCTTAACCACATTTCCAGGGAAGGGGGGGATCGCCGCTTCCAGCACTGCAGAATGCATCTCTTAGCCACTATCGCCCCCACATTCAAGAATTTAGCAACACCCCTTGCCCCAGTCCCCTCCCACAGCCCGGACAATACAGCCAGGGGGTCAGGGTCAATCCAGAACCCCACCATCTCTGAGAGAGCCTCAAGCACAGCCTCCCAGAATGGAGCCAGCGCCCCACAGGACCAGAACATATGGGCGTGATCCGCTTCGTTGGATCTGCATCTCTGGCAGGCGTGAGGCTGATCACGTGCGAATCTCACAACCACATGAGGAGTATAATACAGGCGATTAAGTAGCTTATATTGCACACATCTAAATCTAGAATTGAGGGAGACCTTGCGTGTGTGTGTGTACACATTTTTGCCCACATATCGTCAGTGATGTCCAACCCCAGCTCATGGCTCCAAGCGTCCCGGACCTTGTGGGATGATTCTACAACTCTTGCTATCAGCATTTTATACAGGGCGGATACTATGCCCCTACCCCCTGCGGAATTAGCAATGTAGCAGATCCCAGGGGACTCAGGGGGTACAAAGGCCACATGTCTTGGACTGCCGCACTGAGTCTAAAGAATTGCAGTAACTCCAGTGATGACTTGGAATGTCCTGGCCTCCATGTCTGCAGGGTGATGAATTTCCCCTCGGGAACTAGTCGGAGAGTGCACGATATCCCAGGTCCAGCCAGTGCCGCATGAGAAGTTTATCCTGTGTGGGGGCGAGGCCCGGGAATGACCATAAGGGCAACCATTTATAGTACGGGCCTGGTTCGGAGTGGGATTGCAGAATCTGTTTCCATGCCTTGATTGTGGTGGCCACTGGATCATCCGGGGCGTCAGAATGTTACGAGTGAAAGAGGATTAGGGACATAACATTCACCTCCTCGGTCGCCAGGATCTCGAGATTAACATGAGGAGGAGGGTCTTGGTGTTTATACCAGTGTGTTGCATGCTGGGCTTGTGCGGCTATCCAGTATTGGGTTAGATCCGGTGCGTTAAAGCCCCCCCTGTCGTAGGGTAATGTCATATGCTGCCACTTCCTGCGTACGGCCCCAGAATGCCACAGGAATCGGGCACACCCTGCATGCAAGTCCGTGAAATAGTGCTTCCCGGGCCAGAGCGGGACGTTAGCGAATATGTATAGAAGCTTTGGAACTATAATCATTTTGATTAGCGACAGTCTCCCTGAAAGGGACAGGGGGAGGTTACACCACCTCTTCATTCTGGCTTCTGCATATTGCGTGGCAGCCACATAGTTGTCGGCCAGTAAGAAGGATCTCGACAGGGATACCTGGATCCCTAGGTACTTAATGTCCTCAGGGGCCCACCTGAGCGGGAATTCGCATGTCGGTTGGGGAGTTGCAGGTGTGAGGGGGATGATGTCTGACTTGGTGTAA
The DNA here is from genome assembly GCF_040938575.1 of Ambystoma mexicanum. Taxonomy (NCBI): domain Eukaryota; kingdom Metazoa; phylum Chordata; class Amphibia; order Caudata; family Ambystomatidae; genus Ambystoma; species Ambystoma mexicanum. The sequence goes on along the minus strand of NC_090933.1, from coordinate 278,209,715 downwards.
TTTTTGGTGAAGCCCGAGAATGTACCTATTTTGATTATTTCGCGGATGATTGGGTCAAGATGGACCGAGGGGTCCCTGATGTACAGAAGTACGTCGTCCGCATACAGTGATATGATTTCGGGCGTGTCACGCAGGCTTATCCCCTTGCGAGTATGCTTGTCTCTCACACTATCTGCCATGGGCTTGATAGCCATCGCGAACAGTAGGGGAGAAAATGGGCACCCCTGGCATGTCCCTCTATGGAGGGTGAAGGAAGCTGACAGATGAGAGTTAACCAGGACTCTGGTCACAGGGTTGGTATAAAGCAGTTTGATGTAGGAGAGCATGCATGGGCCGATCCCCATCTTCTCAAGCACCGCCCATAGGTATTGCCATGAAACCATATCGAACGCCTTTTGGGCATCTAGTGTCACAGCAACCGCGATAGCTTTAGGGTCAATTCTAGAGATGACGTTGAACAATCGCCGGATATTTAAGGCAGTGGACAAAGCCACTTTGATCCGGGTGGATCAAATATGTTATGATGGGGAGGAACCTGTTCACAATGATCTTGCCAAATATTTTGGTGTCAGTATTCATGAGGGAAAGAGCCGCACTCCTCCAGAGGCTTGCTGGGCTTAGGCAGCATGGTGATGGTGGCCTCACGCAGGGACTGGGGGAGAGTGGCAAGAAGTAGCGACTCGGTCCACACCTCATGTAGGCGCAGGGCCAGTAGAGCAACATGCTCCTAATAAAATTCGGCGGTTAGGCCAAGGGGCCGGGAGCCTTTCCCTTGGGGAGGGCCGAGATGGCTATGGTTATCTCGTCGAGGGTGATGGGTGCGTCCAATTGCTCTTTAGTGGCGTGGGATATATAGGACATGGGGATCCGGTCAAGGAGAAGATCCAGATCCTGCGGGCTATGCTCGTGCTGCGGGACATAGAGGGCAGCATAGAATTCTGCAAAGGTCTCAAGAATGGGTTGGTCAGACCAATGCCGCACTCCATTCTTGTCGGTGATACTATAAATCCGGGTTCTGTACCCCTCAATCAGGGCCAGTCTGGCCAGCGTTCGACCAGGTCTTTCCTCTTCGCCATACTTCCGAGCCGCAATGGGTGGGGCGTAGTATCGTATCTCCCTGAGGGCATGGGTCTCGAAGGTTTCCAGTTCCATTCGTATCTGCGCCAACTTGGGTGGGCTCAGAGCATCGTAAGAAGTTCCTAATGTCTTTCAGGACCCCAGCTTCCCTAGAGATGCACATCCCCTCTTGAATGCTTCCCACCGAACCCCGTCGGTTGTGTCGTGACTTTTGTTGTTATCAAAAAACGAAGTGATATCTGCAAGGATTTCGGCCTTGAAAACTATGTTGTGTAATGCCTCTGATTTAAAGCGCCAGTTGGAGTGCCGAGGGAGGGCAGGCTGTAGATTTATGTCCAGTGTCAGTGGGGAGTAGTGGTCCGAAAGCATGCGCGGTAGTATCTGCATGCAGAGAGTTTTCCCCATGAGCCCAGCCGACAGGAGGAAGAGATCAATTCTAGAATGACTGTCGTGTGCTGAAGAGTAAAATGTATATTTCCCTAGCCTTTGGTTAAGCGCTCTCCAGGCGTCGACTAGGCCAGCAGGGACCATGTGGACATGGAGCCGGCGAGCGGCTCTGGATATCGTCCTGGGTGCAGTACCTGATCTATCCAGCTCGGAGTCTAATATGAGATTCATGTCCCCCGCCCAGATGATCGGGACCCCGACATATCTCTGGAGCAGGATGTTGATGTCATCGAAAAAATCAGGAGTATCTATGCTCGGGGCATATGTGTTAACCAAAAGGCACTCAGTGTTAGCAAGCAGACAATGGAGGATCACATACCTACCCTCCCGATCTATGTGACTAGTGCGTAGGGAGAACTCCACTGATTTGTGAATTAAGGTGAGGACACCCCTGGACTGAGAGGAATATGCCGTGTAATATTTGTTGGGGTCCCATGCCGGTGCCAGAGAGGACGAGAGATGCGCAAGGGTGTGGGTTTCTTGCAAGAGGAGTATTTTGACCCCATGCCTCTGAGCGAACGCTGCTATCCTGTGGGCCTTCGTGAAGTTGCTGAGCCCCCGGATGTTCCATGACATTAGTCTAATAGCCATGTTTCAGTTTTAGGGGGCATCCCAGCACCGTGTGGCCTTGGTTGTTGAACATGTGTTGGTTATCAATGCAATGGTGCACCATTCCGCCCTCCAAGCCACTACCTCCTTGCCATTTTTGATATAACATCCCGCAACTGTATCCCCCTCCACCCTCACTGCTTCCCCCCACTCAGCAGTGCACAAAGACTCACCCGTAGACCTGATGCGAGCGTGCCAAACCCAACAGGGCACTGCCCGCCTGTACGCCCAACTGGGGCGCAACCAGTGATCATAACATGCCAAACTCGGCATTGCAGCTGCAGCGGGGGTCGCTGCTGCCGTGAACCCAACTTAAATGAGTGAATGGTGCAGTGCACCGTGGATCGTACAGCGGTATCAAATAATACAATTTCTGGGAGGCATTACAAGTTACAACTAGCAGAGGATACGCAGGATGCAAAATCCATAAATTCAACAAGGGAGATATAGACGACGAGTGTGTTGGTGGTACACAAGGAGGCCCACCTACGAGGGACAGGACGGATTTCCTCAACCATCATCTATTGGCTCACCCACCGGGCCAGGAAGCGTAATGTGGGATTCAATGAATTTCACTGCTTCCTCCGGTACCGTGAAAAAATATAACTTATTACGATGGGTGAGTTTCAGCCGTGCCTGGAACAAAATGGCGTATTCAGTTTTCCTCTCTCTACGCAGCTTCTTCACGCCGTTGAACTGCCTGCGTTCCATTTGCACATTTGCACAAGTCGGGAAAGATTTGGATATTTTGTGACTCCAGTTTCAGCTCCCCCTTCTCCCGGGCCAAGCGTAATATGTGATCTCTATCCCTGAAGCTAAGAACCTTAGCATTGATCGGCCTGGGGGTCAGCGCCCGGTGAGTGTGTTCAATTGTGAAGAACAGGGAGAGTTGAGGATTGTCCATGAGGTCTCTCAGGAGATTTTCAACAGCCAGTTGCATCTTGCCTTTGAGGGCAGTCTCCGGGACCCCACAATGTGGATATTGTTCCTGCGGGATCTGGACTCTAAGTCGTCACACTTCGCCTTAACTTGTTTCATATCACGCACCAGGTCAGAAACAGTGTTTTGGAGAGTGTGTACCTCATCCTCATTGGCCCTGATTCTGGTCTCGGCCTCCACCAGCCTGGCGCCGTGCTGATCCAATTTGGCTCGCATAGAGGCCACACTAGCATTAATGTCATCCAGTTTCTCGTGGAATGACGCAACGTTATTCGCCATGGTTTCCATTAGGGTTGTGAGGTCCGGCTGAGGGGGACATGAAGGTGCATCTGGATTGTCCTGAGTCAAGGCAGACCCACCCTGCTCCTGTCTAGGAAGTGACTTAGCATATTTATCCATCGCCCCCGCCCTGTTGGCCCCGCGTGATTTACTTGACATATTTTGGGAACACACTGGAGCCCCGTCGGGCAATCTTTGCAAGATGTTAGCCTGTGAGCTCTGGGCCCCTTGAGTATAACAGTATCAGGAAGAGGAGGGGGGTCTCAACCTCCCATCAAGCAGGGGACCAAACGCAATATAGGGATAGGGGTGAGCTGTACACTGGCAACAGCGTTCCAAAGCGCCGGCGCCTCCGTGCGGAGATGGTCAGTGCGTCCACTAATCCGGTACAGCAGCGTACCCAGGGTGGGGATCTTGTCAGGCGAGGCACACCGCAGGGCAGGAGGGCCTCAGGCCACCAGTGTCAGCGGCGATGGGCAGCGCAATCAGAGGCCGCCCAGCGGGTGCGGGTGGTTAGATGCAGGCCAATCGTCCGCCCAGGTGGCAAACAGGATGTGGACAGGGCAGGTCTCCGCCGGCGCTGCCCACCCCAGTTTGGGGAAGCCGCAGAGGCGCCCCAGGCAATGGGTCGACAGGGGAAGTGAAGCCCAGGCAGCTGTGCAAAAGGATCCCACAGGAGAGGAGCAGCGCCACCCTGAACCTCTGGCCAGGGGGGCTGCACAGTCACGATGAAGTTTGAGGGCCTGTGGGCCTGAGGCAGCTTGGTGTATATAGGGTCTCTGGCGCCCGCAGAACTGGGCTGTTGGCAGGTTATGGGCGCAGTAAACACTTTAGGGGCACAGTAGGTGCCAACTTCAGACCCCCAGCTCCTCACCTGTAGATGTCAGGCTCCCCGCCACAGTAGAGGCCCCTGCCACCACCGGGCAGCCCTAGGTGACCAAGCGGGGTGTATGCAGGCGGGCCGCAGTTTGGCTTGCGGCGGGAGTCAGCCCAGCACTGTGGCCACCACCCGGGAGGGGCAGCCGGTGGGCTGGGCACAGACGGGGGAGCCGCATCGCCTCAGGGGCAGCTGGACCACTCCAGCAGCCTCCGCGGGGCTGGACAAGTCGGCGGGGAAGCCGCCAGATGAATCCGGCTCAATGTCTTCGGTGCGACGGGCCACTCCGGCAGACCCCGCGGTGCAGAGCCAATCAATCCGGCAGGTGTAATGTAGCCGTCGAACCCGCGCTCCTCCAGGGGCAGGCCGGAAAGGAGGGGCCGTCCGGGCCAGCGGCAGGTCCAGGCGCACCTCGCCGCAGGGAGAGCGGGGCCAGGGGAAGAAGCGCGGCCCCAGAGACGCGCAGGGGACCAGACGGGCAGGCGGCTAGGCAGAGAGGAGATCAAGCCCACCGCTCCAGATGGCAGCACACAGCGCGGCAGAGCGTCGGAAGCAGGCAGCCGACCAGTGGGAGATGGCGAACCGCAGCCCCAGCAGCACACGGGGGGCTGGGCCCGTAGTAGTAGCACGCGGTTTAGCAGGCCTCAGTTGTCGGGTACGCAGCTCGGGAGGAGAAAGGGCCCCATTCGTCACCAGAGCTCCGATTTTCGCCCCGACACGGATCTGTGTGTTGGTCCGGTATTAACCAACACAATGCGCTCGTTCCCAGCGCTGGATGATGCAGGGAACCGCTGATGCAGGCGGATATTCAGCCGTCGGGTTACGGAGCTAAAGAGCTAGGCAGCCATCTTGCAGGCTGCTCAACAGCGCCCCTAAGCCACAGAACTTTCTGAGCGGGGGTGGATGGAACAGTCGATGAGAAATCTGAGGAAGAAGAATCCATAGAAAAATCATTGCAGTGAGTAAGTTCTCCTTCAATAGATTGCTTTTCTTCTGCAGATTCCTCATCTTGATAGAGTCCCCAAGCAGTTAGAATAACGGAGGAGGGTAGAAAGATTTAAACTAGTATATTCTGCAGAACCAGCCTACCAAACCGTGAACCAGCTCCCCATGCAACATCCAATGCCTAGTGCTTGGTGAATATATGTAAGGATGACCATGTGGCTGGCCGACATATGTCCCTAACAGGAACCCCTCTCATTGGAGGGCTGAAGAGGCAGAAACCCCTCTGGTTGCGTGTGCCCTGATGCCCGCTGGAAGCTCCCTGCCTGCTGATTGGTAACACTCGGATATGCACAAAACAATCCAACGTGACAGTCTGTTTTGATTTGGAAAGACATTTCGAGACAAAGAATGGGCCACGAACAACTGGTCTAACCTCCGGAACTCGGAAGTGAGAGCAACATTGAAGCTTAATGCTCTCTTCGGGTCAAGGTGGTGGAATCGTTCTTCCTCTTTCGAGGGATGTGGAGAAGGGTAAAAGACAGGTAAGTCAATAGACTGGGACATGTGAAACACATTAACCATTTTACCGGGCCTGACTTTGAGAGAGACTTTCTCACGAAAGAAGCTTAGAAAGCGAGTTTTCTCCGGATAGATGTGATTGCCACCAAAAAGGCGGTCTTAAGGGATACCATCCGTAAAGAACATGAGTGCATAGGCTCAAACGGAGCCACCATCAAGTAGATCAAAATCAGATAAAGATCCCAATCTGGGACAACAAAAGGGGTTGGCGGAAACCTATTGAGAAGGTCCTTCAGGAACTGGGCCATGACCGGAAAAGTAAAGAAAGAACCTTGGTTGGGGACTTCTTGAACACAGACAGGGCTGCCAAATACCCTTTGACTGTGGTAACCTGTAGGCCTGATGTGGCCAGTGACTGAAGGAACTTCATCACTGTGGTGGTGGGGCAAGAGATGGGGTCAATCTTGCGGTCCCTGCACCACACCTCAAATCTTCTCCACCTGCACGCGTACAAAGATCTTGTAGATGGTCTACGTGTAGCCAGCAACACCTCATGTACCTCCTCTGAGAGGTTCCAGTCATTATACCCCAACCTCTAAAGAGCCATGCATGTAGGTTGAGGGAATCTGGGGTCGGGTGGAGAACTCGACCCTCCTACTGGGTCAGGAGATCCAGACGCTGAGGCAGACAGATGGTCAGATCCAAAAGATTGGAGAACCACGTTCTCCTCGTACAATCCGGGGCGATCAAGATCATGGTAGCTTGAAACCTCTTCAACCTCCTGAGAACCCAAGGGATGACAGGAATCAGGGGGAAGGCATAGTGGAGAGGGAAGGTCCAATCCACAAGAAACGCGTCCCCCATTGCACCGTTCACTGGGAATTCCCTAAATGCAAAACTGTTTGCACTTCCTGTTGGACTCCATGGCGAACAGATCCACTGCTGGGGTACCCCAGAGATCGAAGACCTGCTCTAGGATTCCTGGCACTCTTCCAACTCGTGTGAGACCGTGCGATTCCTGCTCAGAGCATCCGCCAAGCTGTTTTCCTTTCCCGCCAGATGAACTGCAGAGACTGAGATTTGGTTCTCCCGCAACCAGAACCACAGCTGTAATGCCTCTGTGCAGAGGGGGCGGGAGTGCAGACTACACTGCTTATTGAGGTAGTGCATGGCCACCGTGTTGTCCGGCAGGATGAGGACATGCTCCCATCTGAGAGACAGGGCAAAGGCCCTCAGGGCTATCCTGATGGCCCGTAATTCCAGCCTGTTGATGTGCCACCAGGCTTCTGATGGAGACCAGAGGCCGCTCACCTGAAAATCCTCGCAGTGGGCGTCCCAACCCTTAAGAGATGTATCTGTGACCACTCGGGCCTGAGGCCAAGGAGGCCAGAAGGGTTCCCTCGCCAAGAGATTGCTGCGTGTGTTCCCCAGCCAGTTTTGGACTACAATGCTGGACACAGAGTTATTCTGTGAGTGCTCCAAGATACTGAGACCACTGGTCCCTCAGGAGCCACTGAATGGACCTCATACGCAGTCTGGCCCCTGGCACTAGAAAAATACAGGAGGCCATGAGACTCAAAGGCGGAGGAAAGAAGCCGTTGGAAGGGTGGCGTGGTTGTGAAACAAATGCATTATCTGGGCTATGTTGCCGACTCTCTCCTCGGGAGGAAAAGCCTTCCCTAGCTGAGTGTATAGGACTACTCTGATGAACTGGAGCCGCTTGACTGGTGTCAAATGGGACTTCTTCAAGTTGAGGGAGAAGCCCAGCCTGTACAGTAGTAAGAATGTGTCTTCCAGATAAGACAAAACCTGTCCCGCTGACTTTCCCCGGATCAGCCGCTCGTCCAGGTACGGGAAAACATGGACCCAAGAGTTTCTGAACTGAGCCGTGACTACCGTCATGAGGTTGGTGGAGACCCTTGGAGCGGAAGTCAACCCAAAGGGCATCACCTTGAACTGATAGTGCTTGTCCCCTATGAAGAATGTTAGGAACCTCCTGTGCTATTGGTGTATCGGCACATGGAAATAAGCATTCTGCAGGTCTATCGACACCAGCCAGTCCTGCAATTCGAGAGCATGGAGAATTTCTCTCAAAGTCACCATCCTGAATTTGTCTTTCCTCAGGAACTTGGTTAGAGCCCTGAGCTCCAGAATGGGATGGAGACCACCTCCCTTCTTGGGTACCAGGAAATACCAGGAATGCTAGCCCGTTCCTCTCTTTTCGGGAGGTACCTCTTCTATGGCACCCTTTGACAACAGGGCTCTCAGTTCTTCCTGGAGCTCTTGTCCCGGTTGGATTGGGGGAGGCTGAGGTCTGTGCAGTGGTCTCTTTGCAAAGGGCAGACAATAACCCCACCAAATCAACTCTAGGGTCCAGGCGTCAGAGGTTATCTCCTGCCACTGGGGCCAATGTCCTGCCAACCGTCCACCAACCGGTGCATCGTGGGAGGGGATATCAAAGCAGCTTAGAGGGTGTGGGTGTGCTGACCCTGTTGCTGCTTGTTGGCTCCTTCCGGGACGCAAGAAGCGCTTCTGCAAGGTTTGCGGGAGCTGCACCTTCCTGCCAAAGGGTACGTAACACCAATAGCCCCTGCCTCGGGAGGCAAAGCTGAAAGCAGGCTTGGCCGGCTGCGCTGCTAGGCCCAGTAATTTAGCAGCCAACTTGAATTCCTTAACCTTTTCCAAGGATTTGTCAGCTTTCTGACCAAAAAGCATGTCTCCCTCAAGGGCATGTCCAGCAACCTGTTCTGAACATTCAGGGAGAAGCTAGAAGTTTACAGGTAGGCCTGCCGCCTCATTACCACTGCTGAACTTCTTGATCAACCAACACAGTCCGCTACGTCCAGGCCCGTTTGCAATGACTGCTTGGCTACCTTCTTCCCATCCTCCACCAGCTGTAAAAATCAGTCCCGCATGGTACCCTCAGGGACATATTCAGCAGCATGTTCCACAGCTTTCCATAAGCGGAAGGAATACGGAATACTTTACGAATCCACATGCAATGTTTGTGGCTTTGAGCGCCATGCTGCCAGAGGTGAACACCTTCCTGGCTAATGACTCCGTTTTCTTCCCCTCTCTGTACGTAGGCAGATTGGAAGTGCATGCTGCTGGCCTGCTGGAAATAGTGGCAGCCTGTATAACCAGCCCTTCTGGAAAAGGATGTGTGGCGAGGAAAGAATGCTCTCTTCTTTCCGGCCTATACTTCCCCCGTAAAACTGGCGTTTACAGGGGGAATTGTGCGGTCATAAGGAGGATAAAGGGTGCGCAATGGCTGCATTCAATGGCATGTTATTCTCAACTATGGGACCCTCGTCCAGGATATCAGTGAGCTCATACCCTGGGAGAGATGTGGTAGACGCCTTCAACCCAAGGGTGTCGACAACCCTGTCAACCAGAGCCCTGATCTTAACATTAGCATGGGAATAGGGCTGGCTTTGTTGCAATTCAAGGTCTGGAGAGGCATCCAGGCTACTAGTGTCTTGTAAACCTTGTGCCACGGAAAATAGATTGGCTTGGTCGTCAAGAAATCGAGACCGCCGGCTCCCTTGTAAACAGGGTTGACCGGATCATCAGGGTCATCCACGCCAAAGATAGACTGAGTCAAAGAACCATGATCTCGATAACAGCACAAACGAAGCATCGCCAACTGTCGGTGCCGAGGGCTTGAATGCCGACGGAACAGGCTCTGAGGCCAAAGTGGCTTTCGATGCCGATGGTTCTCTCTGCGCCGAGGGACGCTCGGACGACCAATGGATGCCTTCGGCCTCAGCCTAGCGGCATTCTGGTGATTTCTGCCTAGTAGGCGTGACGCCAAAAGGCATTTTCGACGTTGACGGAGTGGCCGGCTTGGGGTCAGGAGAACAGAGCGCCACATTTGCCACCAAAACTTGCTGGTCGGGGGCTGGAGCCGCACCTACGGTAGTTTGCCTCGTAAACATGTCGAGCATAGAAGTTTTAAAATGTTCCTTCTCTTCCCGAGTGGTCGGCCCCGCCGATGACTTACCTCGTTCTGACGACGAGCTGGACTTGCGTTGATGGCGGTGGTGCTGCTTCTTCTGCAAGGAGCAAAAAAGAGGAATGGGACCGTTTCTTGGTCTTCTTGCAATGTTGTTTGTTCCGCTTGTTGGGGTGGGCTCCTCAGTCTTGTCATCCACAGGCCGGACGAGCGTCCGTGCCGGAGGCTTGCCGCACGGTCGGACCAAGGCCAGTTTCCCGGCCTTCTCACGTAGGGATTTCGGCTGCATCTTTGCGGACAACGGACAGGGCTCAGTGTCGTGACTAACACCTAGACACCACAGACAGATGTCGTAGGGGTACGTCATAGACATTTTGGCCTCGCAATCGTGTGGCAAGGTTTTCGTAGGAAATGTACAATTCGTACGAGAAACGTCAAGTAAACTCGAGTCGAGCCATGTTCCTGATGCATTGTGCATGCGTGCGGAAAAAAGGAACTGAATAATGCGGCGTAGTGGCGTGCTATATATATATGACGCCTGACGTCACTTCCGAGGCTGGCGATCGGGAGCCCGACAAGACAGATCAACGGCAGAGTTGAGGTCCACTAGGCCACTGCCTTAAAGTTTCCAAACAGCAGAGCTGGATATCTATCAAGATGAGAAATCTGCGGGAGAAAAGTAATCCAATGAATGGAGGGGCTCAAACTGAGAGCCCATAAGAAAAGTTAACAATTCAGAAATTGCATGACTCTGGGAATCGTGAAAAACTAGCCCTGCTCCAGGGTTCTCTTAACCAAAATAGCAGCAAGATACCCGTTCACAGTGCCAATCTGCAGGCCAAACCAGGTCAAAGAAAGCAGAAAATAAAAAACCGAGGTTGTGTAGTAATTAAAATGTTCTAGGTCCCTCTCTCGCCAGGCATGACGCTATGGCTGTTGACATTGCAGTGAATTACTCATCCTCCTGAATGGGATAGCCGATCCGCTCTCTGCAGAAGGTGCCATGGAGGGCAGATGGACATGTCCAACAAATACATGTACCACATTCTCTGGGCACAGTCTCCTGAGAACTAGCAGGATATCAAGGATCAGTGGAAAAGCAAGCAGCAGGTTGGAATTCCATGTGACCGTCAGTGCATCCCCCAGAGCTCCCCGTCGAGGCAATTCCCTCAAGGAGAACCACTTGCACGTCCTGTTTGAACTGGAAGCAAAAGCAAAGAGGCCCACCAGAGGAGTCCCCAAACAGGAGAAAACCTCATCCAGAACTTCCGGACAGAACTCCCACTAGGGCATTGGTATTCAAACATTTTTATGCTGAGCTACCCTTGAGAAAAAAAGGTTGTTGCTGGGCCCCCTCAGATGCCATATCTGTTTATATTTTCTATTAAAAGCATTCACCATAATCATTTTTGGAAGAGCATTGCACCCCCCACCCCAGCACATCTTTTTTTTTCAAATAAGTTTTTATTAACAATTTTAATAAGATTACATGAACACAAAGCCCTCCCCTCAATGACCGACCCGTACCCTCCCCCCTCCCTTCCTACCCTCCCCTGATCCAAGAGCACACCTTGTTTGTGACCGTGTTTAGTAGTCCAGACCGAACTTATAATGTGAGGTCGTTGACCTATTTCCTTGGGCCAACCACTCAGTAGTCCCACTGTGTCAGTTCTTCACAAAACAGACTCGTCTTGCGGGTGAATTATGCCAAGGAATTCCATGGCCTTAGGGCACCAGGCTCGGCGGGCTCCCGCTTTTAGGTATGACATTAAGTGAGATCAATCTGAAATGAACCGCATGTGATCCCCCTGGATAGAGTAGGTGAGCCATTCCAAGGCTATTAACGACCAGATTTTTAGCAATCCATTCATGTTCTTGTGGAGGTTCTTTTGATTTCCATTTTCGGGCCAAGACCAAAGCTGCCGACATCATCATCACGTAGATCTTACGGTCTGCCCTCGTTGCGAGGATTTCTAGGACCATGTTTAGACCTACCAAGTCCAGGCCTCTATTCCGGCCAACCCTGATATTCAAGACTTAGGTAACCGCCCGCTGTACCTGGACCCAGAACAGGCCAATTTTTGGACATTCCCACCAGATATGAGCCCAGGAGCCCTCTCCCCAGCACTCCCTCCAACATAGCCGGAACGTATTGGGGAATAATTTATTTAGCCTGACTGGGGTTAGGTGCCACTGGAGCATCAGTTTCAGCCACATCTCCCGAATCTGAATCAATTTTGTAAGTTTGGGGATCTGTGCCCATAACTTTTCCCAAACCGGTTCCCCTATCTCTGTCCCCGTGTCCTCTTCTCATTTCTTCATATAGTTTCTGCTCGACAAGGCTTCTCCCTGGTTAATAGGTTTATAAATGGAAGCCATAACACCCCCTGTCCCCTGCGTCCTTATCTAGGTACTTTTCGAAAGGGTTGAGGGGACGGGACCCTGCCTGTTTGAACAACGGATGAGAGAGCCAGTGCCTCATCTGGAGATAGGAGAACCGGTGCTTCTCCCCTATACCAAAGTCCCTTTTACAATGCTCAAATTGTTTGACCTTGTCTCTGACAAACAGGTCTTGCACCACCCAGCAGCCCCCTTGGTGCCAGGGGTTAAAAGCCGACGCTTGAGTATACGCTGGTGTGAACTGCAGGTAGCTGTGGAGGGGCGTGTAGGGGGAGGGGTAGGAGGCGATGTGCGCCCTTTTTACAGCTTGGTCCCATGCCTCTCCCGTTGTCGCGGGTATTGTGCTGCAGTACATTTGGTTAGGTCTGTCAGGTCTCGGTAACCACAGTATCCCCTCTAGGTTCCCTCACCCCACCACTCTGTCCATCGGCCTCAAAACTTTCCCTCTGTCATCCCTTTGCCAATCCCTGATAACACAAATCTGAGCCGCCAAGTAATATGCCCTGAAGTCCGGCTCACCCATGCCTCCCCGGGGTGGCAGCGCTTTCATTAGTTTAGCTGCTACTCTCGGGCGTTACTGGTTCCAGACAGAACAGTTGGTTATTTTCTGGATGGCTTTAAAGAAGGACGCTGGGACGGGTGCAGGGAGGGCCAAAAAGTGGCAAAGCAGCAGAGGTACGATCGCCATCTTTAAGGCGTTAATACGCCCTAGCCAAGATACGCCAGGGGCCCCCAATCCACCATTTTGGTTTTGAGCTTCTGAAGGAGAGGAGGATAATTTGCCTTGTAAAGGTCCTCCACTGTTTTGGTTAGGTGTATTCCAAGGTACTTTCAAGATTTGTCGACCCATCTATACTTATACACCCTTCTGAGGTCTTGCTCTGCGCTAACTGACAATGAGAGGGAGAGGACTTCGGATGTATGCATGTTAATTTTTAACCCCGCCACTTGGCCAAACCGGTCCAGCTCCCTACCCACTGCCCGTAAGGTGGTGTCGGGCTGAGTCAAGGACAGAATCATGTAGTCCGCAAAGGCAGCTACCTTGTGGACGTGGCCTCCGAACGGAATCCCATCTATATCCCTGTCTGCCCTTACTGCTGCCAGAAATGGTTCCAGGTGGAGAGCATAAAGGGGAGACATTGGACAGCCCTGTTTTGTGCCCCTTCCTACCGGAATCGGGCTGAGATAAGGCCGTTAATTGCTAGTCGGATAACTGGATGTTGGTAGGTAGCCCTGACCCGATCGATATAGTTGGCCATCTTGACCATAGCGGTGAAAAGGAATCCCCACTCGACCCAATCAAATGCCTACTCGGCGTCGATTGCTAGCAGAAGGGCCGGAATTTTCCTTTTCTGGGTCTTTTCCACAAGATGGGCTAATCTTCTTACGTTGTCAAATGTTTGTCTGCCGCTAATAAAACCTGACTGGTATGTGTGAATTAATTTGGGGAAGATTGTGTCGAGACGGTTAGCTAGTACTTTGGTATGAATTTTGGCATCTACATTAATTAAGGCTATAGGGCGATAGGACCCACAGTCGGGTCTTTACCCTTTATATTTATTTATATAGCGCTGCACCCCGCGGGCATCAGTGCGCTTTCTATGGAGACAAAGACATGAGGATTCAGGACGGGACAGTGGTAAAGCCACACAAGTAGGTCATGTTTTATGAATTCAGATCACTTTGGCTTCGTCCATTGTTTTGGGGAGGACCTTTGTGGACCCGATGCAATTAAACAATTTAGTAAGGAAGGGAATTAAGACCTCTTTGTGCGCTTTGTAAAACTCGGATACAAACTCGTGTGGGCCTGGCGCTTTGTTGGAAGGTAGGTTGTTGATTACCGTTCTAACTTCATCTGAAGTTATCTCGCCTTGCAGGAACTCCATATCTTCCGACGAGATCTGATGAAGGTCGATCATGTTTAGATAGGCCTCCTGCTCAGGGAGAGGTGGATTATCTGAGCTGTAAAGATCAGCGTAGAATTTGCAAAATACACTTTCTATGTCCGAATTGTTGGTGTAGAAATGCCCTCCCTCCCCTTTGATTTTTAGAATGGTTTTGTCCCCTATCTCCTTAGCAATCTGGCCAGAAGACGGTCAGATTTATTGGTATTCTCTTTTAATGGCTGCTGACTGTTTATAGCCCATCTGAGCCATAATTCCTTTGAGTTTGGCTTCCAGTTGTTGCTCATCCAGTCTCAACTCACGTTTTTAGCCGGCCTTGATCGCTATGATTCTCCCTCTAATCGTTGCCTTGAGGGCATCCCACCAAAGTTGCGGAGCCGAGTCTTCCCAATTGTTGTGATTAGCGAACTCTGCTATCTCACCCTCTAGCTCCTTGACAAGAATAGGGTCTCTGAAAATCGAGACCGGGTATCTCCACTTCCATAGGCCGGCGGGTCCCCGTGGTCTAGCTAGCAAACGGGTAAGTGGAGCATGATCGGCAAGGGTAATTGCACCTATATCCATGTCTGTAGCTCTCCCCACCAGTGGCTTTGACAGCCATACGTAGTCAATATGCGAGTGTGTCCTGTGTCCATGTGAGTAAAAGGTGTAACCCTCTGTGTTCCCATGGAGTTCCCCCATGCATCGACTAAGGCCAATTCCTGCATTTTCTTTACGAGGTCCCCGGAGGGTCTCCCTTGCGTAGACCATGAATACGAGCTCCTATCCTTTGAGGGGTCCCATGGCCAATTAAAGTCTCCCGTTAGCAGAATGTTAGCCCTGGAAAATTTCCCTAGGCGGGAGTGGGAGTTTTGAATGAAAGAGTCCTGAGCCTGATTTGGTGCATAGAGGGTTGCTACCGTAAAGGTCTCGGCCCTTCCCTCAAGGATCACCGCTAAACACCTCCCCTGGCTGTCCTTCTGCGTCCCTGTGATGGCCAAGTCTAAATCATCTTTGAGAGCGATCAAACCCCCCCCCCCTTTTTGCTTGCTTGTGTGGCCTGAACCATTCTTGAGTACCCTCGGAATTGTTTCCTCTGCGTGTCTCTAGAATGAACATGGGTCTCTTATAAAGTTACTATATGGGCTTGTTCCCTCCTCAGAAACCGCTCTACCTTCTTCCTTTTAACCTGCGAGTTGAGCCCGTTTATGTTTAATTATAGTAGCTTCAATAAGTCTGTGCTAGTCATGTGAGGAGACTATAATTTTACTTTTAGCCCCGGTGGGAGCCAATCCCCCAACATCACCTACTCTCGTCTTGCACCCTACTGGAGGAGCTTCTGACGTGGGACTCTTTGATCTTCCCTCTACCCCTCCCCCCCTTTTCCCCTCACCCCGCACCTCCGCCTCCAGGCGGGTCCGGCTGGCACAAGGCCCCCCTCGTAATACGAAGACGAGAGCCGGATACTATAACTAACCCAGAACCATGCCAGGCAGGATCTCCCGATCCCATTCCAAGACCCCAGCCCCCCCCTCCCTGCTGCGCATAACAAACTCTAATGAACAACCTGAAACATAACACACATTGTCACGATTCGCTCCCTTCGCTCCCGTTCCCACCACTTGGGGGCATGATTTGGGGTTTATTCCCTACTGGACTTTCCTTCCGAACCTTATGCTACAGTGCTGTGAATTGGGAGCGCTAAATCCTTATTTTCCAAGCTACTTCCCTTCCGGATCCATTCCAGGTTTTAGGCAGCCAGCATGCTGCTTTAATCAAATGACTATGCTTCCCAGGATGCCTGGTGTTAGGGAGAATTCTCATTTATGGCTAATTTCCCTCCCCTAGTGAGTCCCCCAGCAGCTTTGCTGGACTTCTGGAGTTTATTTCTTTCCACCTGGTAGGAGCGAGAGCTTTTCCCCCACTCTTACCTGTGTTTTGCTATGTGTTTCCATCTGTTTTTGTGATTGTGGTCTCTGAAGTACACCACTTCAGTAGCCCCCTTCTTTGTGTGTGTCACACAGCACCTTCAGTGCCGTGGCACAGGGTTGTCTGTGAGACTTCCCTCGACTCCATTTCTGAGGCGACTACTGTCCCCCAGAAAAGGGTAAAGTTACCATTAACTGTACTTAGTCAATCTACCACAGATCCAGTACGCCCTATCTTCCATGGAGTACTGGAAAGGGTTAACTCGTATCCCTTTTTTATCTGTACCTCCTAGAGCATTGTTTCGCTCTTTTAACATTTAAACTTGGCTGGTGGCAGTGGTATCTACCCTAACTTTTATTAGCCTCGAACATAAACCTGCTTGACCAAATCATCTTTCTTGTGGCTCCGGTTGGGTTTATTCGCCATTTCTTTTTGTTAAAGTCCTTCTTGTGTTTTACTTTGCGCGGCAAACTAGGTTTGCCTTCTTTGTTCACTGTCTTTTGGCGGGCTTCTGCCCAGAAGCCCTCCTCAAGGCGCCTGGGTGTCTAGGTGGGCTGAATGTGAGGGAGGGGTGTAATCACCCCTGCACAGGGTATTCTAGGAAACCGAAGTCGCACTTTGTCATGATTGTCCAGGGTAGTTGTCCGGTCTGGACAACACCCCTGTTGGGTGATTGACAGCTAGGCTGCGTAAATGGAGGATTTTTGCATAAAAGGCAGGTCTCTTGGGCTAGAAGTCAGAGAGTCGCCACTGGAACTACAAGGAACCGAAGAGAAGCGGAGAGAACGACAGCTGCTGCAACTACCCCATCCCGGTGAATCCCTGCTGCAGTCCTGAGCCATCTGCCCTTCAACGACTCAGAGAAGATCCAGTCCGGAGTCTTCTTCCCTTGAGCTTGGTGGGGATAACTGTAACGCTCACCTGTTCTTTCCCACGGGGGCGTCTCCAGACACACTGCTGAGGACTCTTCCATATTCCTCTCTCGTCCGGAACCTCTGGATAAGCGGATTCGGCTCTAGAAGACAGGAGGGGCAGCTTAGATAATTTCCTACTAGGTCACCCGCCTCCCGCGTTCTCGTGCAGGTCCCCTAAGGACGGTTCTCACCCTTTTGATATTAACGATGCGCTCTCCGTCCTGCCACTCGGGGCGGGGGTGCGTCGATTTGGGTCCGTACCGCCGAGTTACTTCACTGGTGAGGGCCGGAGTTCAGACCGGCTGCAATTCCTTCTCCAGGTAAGTCTTAATGTAAAGTCTTTATTGATGAGAATAAGTCTTTTGCATGAGTTAACTCTTGTTTTAGCCGCAGGTGGTGGAGGTCGCGAAGAAAGCTGAAGACTGTTCGAGCAGGTAAGCAGAGTCGCCTTGCGGCACTGGAAACGTCCTAGCAAATGACTAAACTGCCAACTTGTCTTGCAGAACTCGGCAACTAGAGGTGATGGACGTGCCTTGGTGCTCCAAGGTCGGAGGATGCTGCAGAACTGGTGAGTATGGCGACGGACTTGCCTTGGTGCTCCGAGGTCGGAGGATGCTGCAGAACTGGTGAGTATGGCGATGAACTTGCCTTGGTGCTCCGAGGTCAGAGGATGCTGCAGAACTGGTGAGTCTGGCGATGGCCAGGCCTGGGTAGGCTCCGAAGACGATGGATAAGCTGAGCAGGTAAGGATGCTGAGCAGGATGAGCGTCACACAGCAAGGCAGAATAACGCGAAGCGCGTGCTCTTGATCGGGCGTGGTTTAAATAGCTAGGTAGTGTCCCAGGTGCCCTTGGGGCGGCCCCACCCTGAAAGCTAGACCGCAGCATACAGTTCTCTAGTATTCCACATGGGGGCGGCCATGCTTACCCATCGGCCATAGGAAGCCCGTCCCAGTGAGCGTCTCCTATGCCAGCAGCGCCAGGACTGGTTCCAGGGCATCCGAGGAGGTCCCAAAAGGGTTCACCAGGGCCTGTGCCCCTTTGAGGGGGACAAGGTCATGACAATAACCAGCTCATCTCCTACAGCCAGAGGATCCTCTTCCGTGGTCGAAATCGCTGCACATTGCTGTAGTGGTCCGGATAGCCACCTGAAGAGCCTCTCCTGTTTTTAAGGAGCGCACCTTTTATTCCGTGTCACTGCTGCCGGCCTCATCCCGGTGTGGTGCAGACCCCCTTCAGACGTTGTCCTTCTCGACGAAGCTCCAGGAATCGTGGGTCTGCGGGAAACCAACAGGAACAACTGCCAGGGCACCAGTTGCATCATTGGAACAAGGTACTGTGTTCTGTTGAGGAAAATGGGTGAATCCCCTTTTCTTCATTTCCAAGGCTTGACCTTATCTTCCCTCCTCCTTATAACTTTTGCTTCCGAACATTGACAATAGCCAAGTACTTTTGGCTCCGTTGAATCGTGAACTGTTAGACCATGTGATCTTCGGCAACTGGCCCCGGTGTCTTCGACCCTGGCTCCGGCCCTTTCACTTTTGAACTCCTGTCTGAGCGTTTCTCGATTCTGCCTGCCTAACCAAAATATTGCCTGTGATTTTTGCCTCCAACTCCCTCTGGGTATCTCAGGGTATCTCAGGTGCTAAGTGTGTTTTTGCTCCGGTAGCATTTCATCTCACGAATACGCGTTTGTTTAGTAGACCAAACTGTCAAAAAGTTATCGCATTCGTATTTGCGGTAACATGTTTTTGTGCCTAATACCGGTTTATTCCAATACAGGGTACTTACCTTGAGACTTACTGCACAAAGTAAAGTGGTCAGTTGTAATAAATTTAACGTGTGGTTTTTATTGAAGTTTAATAGAAGTGTTTATAATAAATGGTTTAAAAATAAATGTACTTATATTTTTCTACCTGAAACCTTGAGTCACTGTTTGCTTGAGTCACAGTAATTTTGGTCCCTTTGTGTAATCTCTGCTACTGCTCATATACTCCTGAGATAAGCCTGGCTGCTCCGCCACTGCTACCCCTATGACATAGTAGTACAGGCAAATTTGTTGTGATCGCAATTAGGACAAAACAGTACCCATTCGCCTCCTTTTGATTAGAGTTATCTGTGCCAAATCCTGACACAAGAAGATTTCATGGCCATTGTAGGTGATGTGTGCGGCCTTCCAGGATTTCTCCAGAATGTTCTCTTTTATGGCGTAGTTGTGGAAGGCCACCAAAACGTCTCTCGGCCTTTCACCTGGTTACGGTCTGCGCGGGCCCACCCTGTGGATTCTGTCAAATTGCATCTCAGGATCAGATTCAGACTCAAGGAGGTCAGCACATATTGATTTGAGTTATTGGGTTAGCTCCTGATCTGGAATGTCCTCGGGCAGGGATTTGACTCAAATATTTGCTCTCCTGGCCTGTTCTCCAGATCTTCAGAATGTAACTTGAGATTTTGTGTAGCCGCGGCTAACGTTTCCAGAAGATAGTCGATTTTCCTTGCCTCCTCTGTCAGTTTTTGGATGGCCTGCACATTAGTGTCTACTCTCTCTTTAATTTTGTTGATGTCCCTTTTAATTTCTCTTAATCCTTCTGCCAGATCCTCTCGCAGCTTGTCCATCTGCTTCTGCCCCACAGCTGTAATCTTGTCGACCAATAAGCCCATGAATTGTGTGAGCATTGCCTGGGACACTGGCCTATCTTGCTCCTCCTGGGAGGAGGGTGCTGCTTGATTGTATGACCAGTCTCCCATCTCTTGGCTCTCTGACGCCTCAGTTTCTTTTGCCCAAATCTTTGTAAGAGGGCCTTCCATTTTGGAGCCTTTCCCAGAGGCTGGCGTGTCCTTCACTCTATTCCTCAACATTTCAGGCTGCCTCTCTTGGGTGTACTGGTGGCTGACTTTTGGGGGGGCAGCTTGTCTGCCACCGAGACCTCAGGTGAGTCGAGGGGGGGTGACTTGCTACTGCGGGGGACCCCCAGGGGACAGGAGGCGTTGGTAATGTACTTCTCAGCATGCTAGGGTGCTGACTCACTGCAGGGACACTCGCCGCTACCAGATCTGTTTATTTCGGTATGTGGACCGGGTTGCTGTCCATCTGGAGATGCCCCCTCGTTGCGCAGTCCCCAAAGCCTGCTGTGCCCTCCGCCGTCCCGAGGGCTGCCCAGCCCCAGCTGTTGAGCTCTGCTGTGGGGTACGCCGTAAGGTGAGGCCTATCCAGAAGTACCCCTGGGTGGCGTGATGAGATATTCTATGAAGCCCCAGGGGGTGCTGCTCAAACCCACACTATGATGGTGGGGCTCCAATTGCTGCCAATGCTCGTCTGCCTGAGCCTGCCTTCCGAGGGCACGCTGTTTTAGGAGCTTTTCTTTAGGCCCCCCTGCGGGAGTATAAGCCAGCTTGGGCCCCGGCGTCCTTCCTTAGTCTGGATAGCCTGCCTCCACACCTCAGGGGCCCGTTTCATGAAGGAGCCGCACGCTCCCAATGTCCCGCGCTCTCTTCTAGGGGGATGGCGCAGTTCGCGCCCTGCCGTTGCAGCCGGACTAGCAGCGCCAGATCTTCCAGGACCGGGGGGTCCCCACCACGTCAGGGCCGCCTCACAGTGCAGGTGGGGAAGGCTGAGCCGGCGCGCAGGCGCCTCCCTCTACCCTCCCGCTGTGACCTCCTCCGTACCTCTGCTCCTCCCTGAGCCGCCGGGAGACCGCCAGGTGGCCGCTTCACTGCAGGCGTTGGGCAAGCTCTTACTGCCGCTCCTCCACACCAACCCAGCGGGGCCTGCTTCGGAGGCTATGTGCGGGACGTCTGAGGGATCCTGCGCCTGTCCCGGAGTCCTCCTCAACCGCTTCGCCCCGGGGCTGCACTCCGAGGGCCGCGACGTTCCGTGCTCGAGCTGGCGCTGACTTGCCGTCCTCTGCTTCCACAGTCAGCACCTTGGCCACCTTGGGTGCCAAAGATCGACTGGATGGCAGGACTTTTTCAGGTACTTCCTTTGCCTTTTGTGGATGGGCAAATAGAAGTAGGCATCTTGGAGATCCAGTGCAAATGGAAGTAGGCATCTTGGTGATCCAGTGCAAATGGAAGTAGGCATCTTGGTGATCCAGTGAGACTAGCCAGTTCTGCAGGTGAAGGGGTTGACGGATCTGAGCCTGAGTATGCATCTTGTACTTGTCCTTGAGCAAGTACAAATTCTAGAACTGCAGATCCACAATGGGATGTATGGCCCCATCCTTCTTCGGCACCATGAAATAAGTTGCGTACCAGCTCTTGCCTCAAACCGAGTGGGGTACCACATCTATGGCCCCTTCCGTTCGAAGTTGACAAACCTCGTCCAACAGGAGCGGGCCTAGTCGAATGCACTGGCTGGCCAGGGGATGCTTTGGAGGGCGTTGAGCAAAGGGGCGACAGTATCCTTGATGACTGACCTATAGGACCCAGGTGTTGGATGTGGTAAGAATCCACTCTCCTTAACAAACCAGGAAATCCTGCCCCACGTAGAGGAAGAGTGGTGTAAGTCTGACTCATAGGGGCTTCACACATGGGGCTGCTGAGGGCACAGAGGAGGCTGACAAGCCACCTTTAAGAGCACCTCTGCCCAAACCTCTATTTGGATGGCTCTGGACTTAATTGCTGATGGGAGCTTGTCCTCTGCCCCTGTGGGTGAAGTGGCATTGCAAACTCTAGGTGATAACCAATCAGTTTTAGATTATATTCAAATTTTGCTAGCGTAGGTTATGACAATTGCATATTTGCACATCATGCGTAGGTTATGACATTTGCATATTTGCACAACATGAGTTGTATCCTTTGCTATATTGCACATTAGTTCTCTTACATCTTGTTTGTTCGGTATTGCAAATTTAGGTGGTGTTTACATTTTTTTTACGTTTTTGTAAGTTTTGTCTGTCTATTTGATATATATCTAATTATGTGTTCTGCAAAAACATTAATTGTGGTGATGAATTTCAAGTTTAAATTTTAAAGGTTGTATAACACAATGCAATAAAAATAAAAATGTCGGAAACAGCTACCCTTGCATGTGTGGACAGCAGGCCTTTGCTGCTGAACCACTATGCCCAGTGACTTTGCAGTCACTTTTGAATTTTTAAACTTCCCTGGAGGGACACATTGGCCTTGGTTCCAGCATGTGCAGGAGTTTGGCTTCGACATTCAGGTCAAAACCTAAGGTCCTCAGCCTTGAATTCCTCCTCAACACTGTTTCAGTGGCCATTGTGCTAGCCACACAGTGGGCTATATCCAGTCCTGATTGGAGCATCGGGTGCTAAGCCACCTAGCCATCTTTTACCAGGGGCTCAAAGCCCTCCCTTATGTCACCTGCAGGGAGTTGCAATGCATCATTTGAAATTGTAGACCAAATACCAAAAGACAATTTGGCCAAGGTACAAGAGCGGTTGATGGTCTGCTGAGCCAAAAACCTTTCTTACTCAGGCCTCTAGTCTCTTGCTCTCCCAGTCTGGGGGAAAAACACATTGCCTGTGGCTACCTGGACAACTAGGCCTTCTGGGGAAGCATGAGAAAACAAACAGCGGATCAGAAGGGGACATCCTCTGCTTCTTGGCCAGATCCAGTCTACAGGTGGGACTAGGGCCGGTTTTGATCATAATTCCATGACTGGTGCTTTGTCTCCCGGGGGGAGGATTCTCTCTGTGGACCTTCATCCAGACAATCTACCAGCTCGAACTGTGCTTTGGGTCTCGAAGGTGCTGATAACTGTAAGGTTTCAACCACCTTAGCTATCAGGTGTTGAAAAGAGGCCCGAGGCAGCACCAGTTAGGAGCAGAGAGCATGTTGAACTCTGGTGAAGTGTCCAGACCAGTTGCATCTTGCAAGTGACCCACCAAGTCAACTTCCTCTCCATAAAATTCCTCAGGGAAAGCCCTAACTTTGCAAGAGCACAGGGGCTCCCTCCTTTTCATAAATATCGTGCATTCAAGACAAATGCGCC
Source organism: Ambystoma mexicanum (assembly GCF_040938575.1). NCBI lineage: Eukaryota > Metazoa > Chordata > Amphibia > Caudata > Ambystomatidae > Ambystoma > Ambystoma mexicanum. The sequence continues at coordinate 278,186,987 of NC_090933.1, read as the reverse complement.
TGTAGGGGGCAGACCATACTCCAGAGGAACCTCTGTGCCAAGGGCACAGTGGAAAGAGGAATTAGGGCGGAAAGAGTGACATTAGAGGACAGACCGGTGCATCCAAGAAAGATGCTGGCTTGTTTTAGCTGTGACCGAGTCCAAAGGAATACGATTGTTGGTTCGTGTGGAGTCTCTGTAGGCTCATCTGGGCACAGTGGACTCAGGCAGCGTGCCGCCAGCACTGAGGCGGCATCCTTCCACACCAGGGCCTTTGGTGAAAATGCGGAGCATCTTCAACCGAAAGTCTTCCTATTCCTCAGGAATGGATTGTGTGGGGGAAAGGTGCATGTTGCTCTGAGGAGTCCAGGGAGCGGGGATTCCTTTACATCAAGGAAGAAGAAGAATGGTGGTTTGAAGAACCGCTGAGGGAATGAGACCTCTTCCAGTGCTTCTTTTCTATCTGTTCTTGCGGAGAGGAGACCGTTCTTTGGTTCAAATCTCTGTGCCCTTGAATGGATGTCTGTCTCCCTTCTCCTTGTGGAGAAAGGTGAATAGTTTTGGTGCACAGTCACAAAGTGCCTTGGGATGCATTGACTGGAACGACCCGCAATCCTGCATGTTGTGTTCTCCAAGGCAGATACTGTGAGGACACAAGGTTTAAAATCCAAGGACTTTGACAGATTCAGCATGGCGCGAAACGAGAAGAAAATAACTTCAAACAAAGTAATGTTCTTGAAGCAAGCAGAGTGCATGGAAAAAAGTAATTATGGTCACGGGGTGGGGAACCTCATTATATACTCGCCTCAAGTACATGTCCGTGCAGGGCGCATAGAGATGTACGGCTGACCTTATGTGGAGCCATGTTGTACCTCCTTGGTGGCAGAAAAGTTACTACAATACAGCTGCAAAGGGAGATAGATATCAAAGATGAGGAATCAGTGGGGGAAGGAATCCATTAGAAATGTGCATCTCTCTTTCATCTTTGTTCTCCATAGAACTCAGCATCACTGAATCAATTGACCTATTAGATAGTGTATTGTTCAAGCAGTGCACTTTAGTTTTCTTGCTCTACACATTTTAGGACCTAGTAGTTGTGCCATGGAGAGCTCTCAGTGCAGATCAAAAAGGTGCAGTACAGTAGATAGTCCGGCTGAAAAATGCTCTCTCGGTCTCCCAAGGTTTCCCATGATTCCCATGAATGGGTACAATCATTCTTCCCAGGGACAGCTACAATGTCACCATATGCTACATTTGTTTGGTCCCGAAGTACAACGGATTTTGATGTCAAAGTACTATTGGTGGCTACAGCGGCCCAGTCAGATTTCCAAAACCCCTCTTGGCCCACTTTCCCGCTAGAGCAGTGTGGACCTAGAGTCCAGCAGGGCACTGAAGTGAGGGTGTCTTGGCCGTGCTTCCGCCTCACTACAATCACCAGTCCAAGGGACAAGATGTGCACAACCAGGGAGCAGTCGTTAGTTAATCTGCAGCCACCTTTGTCCGCTTGTGTGACTGTTCAGAGCTGAAGGCTGCACAATGCAGGCTCCGACAAATGCGGTTATGCTTTCCCTAGAAGTACCGGTCTGGGAAAACAGCAGGTGACCCTCCAGGTGTTCCAGCAGCAGAGAGGAACATCAGCTACCTGTTGAAATGGGGTAAAGTGGGAGAAATCCCTATTGATCGATTGAGGATATGGAGAATGCCCTTCTATCCATCGCTCATCAACCAATCAATTTCCTTTTTTATAAACGGATAATGGAATCGCACCATCACTTAAAATTACATTTTAAAGTCTGCTCTAAGAAAATTAGGTAACATGCAGGCAGACATACGAACTCAGTAACAATACGCCAACTATCTCATCCTCATCGACAAATCACTATACATTTCTCAGAAAAAAATAAAACCCTAGAGATTCAATACATTAATTCTAGTAAGGGGGGCTAGCATTTACACTTTACGTTGATTAGCAGCAGGCGAAGCAACATTACAGCTCAAACATTACAATGTATTAAAGTTGAGCTGCAAATGCTTTTTCCTTTTACATGCTCGTACTGATGCCACAGGGAAGACCATTACATAAACAATGTTATAGTATAAATGCCAACATGAATAAACATTGCAAAGCTACAATAAAACACAAGCCTTTCAAACGGTGCCTGAGCAGGTGCAGACACTATTGGATACTACGATCCTTTATCTAGTACGTTAAACAAATGCAGCAGCCAACAGAAAACAATTTGGTATACTGCTTATCTGTTATGTATCTGCAATACTAGAAAATGTACAAATTCTTTAGCACTTTAAAGCCGAGTCTGTGAGTATAGACAACCCAAACACACAAACACTTGTTTTTCAACAGAAATAGCACTCACTATACATGTGCAAGCACTGACTCACCTTCCAAAGCATGGTTCTGGGCACTTCTGCTGACAGCCAACAGTGACATTAAAGCTGATGCAGACATTCTTTTCAACACATTCTCAGAGGACTTTCCTTCATAGCTCTGAAATGGATAGAAAACACAGCAAATTCTATATTGTAATTTATCGAGATCAATACCCATGCAGGATGCATATGTGCAGGCTTAACTGCCTAAACAAATTACTCACCTTTCTGTAATTTTCTTTCTGATGGATTAATCATTTTCCCCACAAATACCTAATCTTTGATATTCTCTATTCAGTGCCAGCAGTCTTTGGAATTTAATTTTGCACCAGTTGCAAGCATCACACATCTTTGATAGGCTACCCTATCAATACCTAAATCTGGAGTTTAAAAACACCACTTACACCAGAATGCTCTGGAGGACTGCTCTGTCAAAGTGACTCTGACAAGGATTCCAGGCAGTAATGTTTGCCAAATGTGTGCAGTGAAGCTCACATAGCTGCATGACAGATGCCAGAAACCCATCTGCAGAGAAGAGGAGGCAGATAGGCTTCTAGTTGAATGGACACTGAGACCTGCAAGCACTTCCTTCCCAGCCATATTGTACCATTCCAAAATGCAGAGATTAATCCACCTGGACAGGGTCTGTTTAGTAACAACCGTGCCTTTCCAGCATAACTGACAAAGAGGTGGTCATCTTTCCTGATGTCTCTATTCCGAGATACATAATAGCTGAGGGGCTGCACAGGATTCAGCGACTGGAACCTCTCCTCCATCTTAAAGGGCTAAGGTGGAGGAAAACATTGAAAAAGAGTGATCTTCTGAAAGAGATGAACATCCAATAGCACCTTTGTCAGTAAAGACGATCTCACTCTCAAAATCACCTTCTCCATGGAGAAAACCAAGGGCGAAGGTTTAAGAGACAACACCTAGCGTTTCCTCACCCATCTCGCCAAAGCCATGTCTTCCAGGAAAATAACCAGTCTTGAAAATGCATGCAGAGGCTGAAGTTGAGCTTCCATTAGGAAATGGCAAAATAAATTCAAATCTGACGCTAGAACAACAGGTGTGGGGGAAAAGTAGCTGCACATCCTACAGGAACTGCATAGCAGTAAGGATAGTGAAGAAAGCCCTGTTCAGGGGTCTCTTTAAAGTCCAAAATGGCAGCCAGGGACCCCTTCACAGTGGCAATCTGCACGCCTGCCCAGGTCAAGGAAAGCAGAAAATCGAGTATGGAGGAAGTAAGACAGAAAAAAGGGAATAGAACTTTCTCTAACACCACCAAGCCAAAAATCTACACCACTTGCACGCATAACTAGACTTGGTGGTCAGCCTCCTAGCCGTGTAAAGGAGAACATACAGGATGTAATGCAACAAAACCCACTCCGTATATAGGCAAATATGAGGTTTCAGGCACTGCTGGGGCTTGGATGGGGGACCTGCCCCCTGAGTGGGAGAGCAAGTCCACCTTTGCTGGAAGGTGCCAGGGAGGGCGGATAGACATGTCCAGAAGCTCCAGCTACCACATCTTCAAAGTCCAGTCCAGAGCAGTCAGAATCAACATGGACCCGAACTGCTGAAGTCTCCTGAGAGCTAGCAGGTTGGCAGGGTACAACAACAACTCAGAGAAGATTGACGTTTAATCTGTCCACCATTGCTTGCCCCAGAGATTCCTGCTGAGGAAACTCACTGAATCACACAAACTTTCTTGTCCTGTTCACACTGGTAGTGAAGAGGTCCAGTTGAGGAGTCCCTCACAAGGGGAGGATCTCCCCTAGAACGTCCTGGCAGAGCTCACACAATTGGAAGGGCAAAGTCTTTCTGCCCAGAGCATCCACACTTCGAAATAATGTAGCAGTGAGATGAGCAACCATCAGAAACACATCGTTTGCCATAGTCTAGAACCGCAGTCTCTTTGCTTCTCTGCACAAAGGTGAAGACCCCACACCACCGTGCTTCTTGATTTACTGCCCCACACAGACAGAAGGAAGGTAATGAGACCAGCCTGATCACCCACAACTCTATCAAATTGATGTGTACCTGAGTCTAGTCTCCATTTAGTCTCCACTCACCATTAGGATCTAGCAGGTAAGCTCCTCAGTCCTTCAGGATGCGTATGTGACCAAAGTTAGGGCAAGAGTTGCAGAATCAATACCCCTCAGAGCAATTTGTTTTGCAGGCTCCACCAAACAAGATCAAGAGACACCTTGTCCGAAAATCTGTAAGAAGTCTGGCATATTGTTCTGGGACTGAGACCACAGATATTGAGGGACCTGCTGGAGAGATTTTAAGTGCAACCGAGCCTCTGGCAACAGCGGGATACAGGAGGACATGAGGCCAAGAAAATGCAGAAAGATGGAGGCCAGGAGCAGCTTATGGGTACTGTGAGGAACCTGAAGGCGCCCTCATTTCTTTTACCCATTTAACCCCTTTTACAGGCCACCCCTTTTGGATCCTGACCCTAGGGGTGGATATGCAAGGGAAGATCACCTGGGTGGAGGGAACTTGGGGAGTGGGGACAGGACGTCCATAGGTGAGACATGGTATCCCCATTTCCTATTCATAATGAACCCTCCATCCCACAAGCCTTCATAGGCTATCGTCAGCCCTTTTCCTGTTCTTCCCCTAAAACGTTCCCCAAGAAACAACAATAATCTACTGGGACAAGGAAGCGACCAACTAGAGCAACACATCCTCTAATAATGAACACACATGTAGACCTCAACTGGGTACTGAGATGAGGAGGAGGAGAGCAAGAGTAAGGTAGGACTACCGCTTCAGCAGTGAGCGGTCTATTCCTTTTTGGTCCAATCATGAGGTCGGGAACTTTAAAAGGTGGAAACATTACAGAAATGGAGGCAGCAGCTGGGAAAGCAACTTTGGATCCGCGGTGCGGCAGGCAGAATGCTCGAGACCCGTTCAAAGATGTAGAGTTTGTGTAGCAGGAAGCAAATCTGAGGGACGCTAGAGACCCGTAGCAGACTGCCAGAGGGAGACTGGCGTGACAGAGCGAAGCGGTCGCAAGAGTCTTGACTTGCAGTTGGAGCATAACTGGAGGAGCAACGCCACGGAGAGCCGCTGGGAGAAGGAGAGGTACTGCACGGGAAGGCGAGAGCCTGTGGTGGCAGAGGACCTTGCAGCATCGTAAGCTCCAACCGGTGAGTGTGCAAGGAAGTGGAACCACTGGGCTGGCAGGGGAATATGCAAATCAGGCAATCAACATTGTTTTGAATACCGAACTAAATGAAAGCAATAATAAGTACTTTTGAATAAGGAACAGAGTGAAAGCAAGTTTTTGAGCACTGGTGAATATTGAGTGGAGTGAAAGAAAGTTTGTGATTTTGGCACATACCACGAACTGTATTATCTGAGGTACACGTATTGGCAAAGTCATGAGAATACCATGAAGGGTATGGCATGAGAAACCAAGTATTGGCCATAGCTAATAGAATTTAAGGAATAAGACTACATGAGAAAACGTACATTGGCAACAGCCAAAAGAGTTCAAGGTACTGCCTGTTATGAGGAAACCCATATTGTCAAGAGGCAGGAGAATACAATAAAGTGCAACAAGTTCATGGTGACCAAACAAGTCACGGTACAGTGTCAGGAGAGTGTGACACAGGTGAATAGATCAAGCCTCACTGTTAAATTGAAGCAGTGGCATATTGTTGATGGAAAACAGCCAAGAAGGGGTATTGGTTGCCTGACTTGTAATGGGTGGACCGTGTGGTCTGACAACTGGCCTAGACGGAGTGCCCCTTTATGTATGTAAAAGCCACTGAAAGTATCCATCTTATGTGATTTTGAAGTTAAGCAATTGAGATGAATAAATTGAACTGCCTAAGTGAACTGGTAAAAAGTACCAATATCAAAAGGGCTTGGAAGTGTCCCAATGAACTGTGCGGTTTTTGAAAAGCTGGAAGATTTGAATTCTTGGGGAAGGGAACCCCGGTGCCTTGTGAACTGTTTTTGAACTTGGGGAAGCGGATTACAAGCCAAAAACTGAATACGATTTGAACTTTATTCTGAACACTACTGATTTTCATTCGGACATCCCTGCACATTAATACAGTTAGTTGTGAGGGCAAGTATAGGTGTTGGACATGGACAGTCATTTAATGTGCACTTCCTGATACAGACTATGCTTAGTTTTCTTTAGGTAGGGAAATCCCACCTTAGCACAGGGCAAGTTAGGCCTTACTTCATCCTGCCTTTTAAGTTAGTAAAACATTTGTGAATCAAACTTGAACCTGTTTGTGTCTACTTCATGATGCCTTCAGAGAATGCAAAACATGTACCATCTGAAAGATGTTCGCCACCAAATCCTCAAGTGTGAAGCCCTTGCCCAGGCCAAGAATGCTCTGATGAAGCAGAGGGACTGTGACAGAGAGACATGGGTCTTCTTAAAGTTCAAGGAGAAGCTCAAACTGTCCAACATGCTGCATGTGCAGTAATGATGTTCCCACAAGTGGGTTGCATGCTCGAATGAGCTAATAGTCCAGAGAAGAGATAATAGAGATTCTCTCCCGTCTGAGACAAGCCGCAACTGCAACCAACAGTTTCAAGAAGTTCCTGGATGCTGAAGAAAGATCGATTGGCAGGACTCAAACTGGTAGTGGGCATACCCTACCACGAAACACAGATAACTCCACTCCTATGAATGGAATGGAATGGCAAATAGAAGTAGGTGTCCTGGAGATTTAGCGACATCAACCAATCATGCCTATGCCTATGCTAAGGTAACAATTTTAAATATATACCTGAGAAGGTATACGTTCAAGAGCCTCAGATCCATGATGGGACGCAAGGGCCAATCCTTCTTCAGGATCAAAAGTAAAGGGAGAACCAACTCCACCCTCTTTCTATGCAAGGCACCAGCTTGATGGCTCCCTTTATCAGAAGCTGATGGACCTCCTCCAACAAGTAAGGAGGGTTGTCTGGAGGGCACTGAAAACACACAAGGCAGTAACCCTGAGTTACGACTTGAAGGGCCCATGCATCCATACCAATGGAGTATGCCACACAACCTGCCATGTGAAGGCCCAATTCCAAGATCTGGCGTGAGGAAACCTGGATCAGAGAGAGCATGGAGATGGTTCTTCGCAATGCCTGATCGACCACAGTGTTTGAGGCCAAACTCTCTCATGCCAACACTGCATGTCGTCAATTGTCGGGATGAACAGTAACATGCATGTAGCTGAACTAAACCTTTGGCCCAATTCGGGCAAACCAGACCCAAAGTCTTCACCACTTTCACTATCAGCTTTTAGAAGGACGTGTGAGGCATAATCGCACCTGGTGCCAGAAGGATAGCAAGCTCCGGGAGAGGTGTCCAAGCCGTTTGCCCTTTGGCAGTCCAAGGCCATATCCTCCAGACCCACTTCCTAACGAAGAACTCTTCCAAATGGAATATCATCCCCTTCCTTGTGAACGATTTCAGATCTTTCACATATACTGCCCTCTCCAAAGAGGAACATATTCAGAGGAAACAATGGCATCCAGGTGAGTGCTGCCAGAGCGTTGATGCCTGAAGGCGGAGCCGCTTGGTGGCTGGATGGAGTGGAGTCCACCAGTGGGGTTGCAACAAAGGCAGCAATCGTCCAGTTGCAGTCCACATAAGCACCTCTGCCAGCTTCACAAAAAGCGGTGGTGCTGCTGGTGCCGGTGCCTTGGCAAAGATATCAAACATCTGCTGCCACAATCTGTCCCATTCCTTGGCAGTAGAGGATTCAATGGGTGGCAGTAACTATGCAAGTGTGAGCCACTGGAGATGATCATGGACCGACTGTGATGACTGCTTCCTGGAGGAAGAAGGGTGCTTAGAAGAGTCGCTGGGGGATGTAAGGAACTCATGGTGGCAACAGTAAAGACAGACACAGGTGATCACAGTTTAAGGGTGTACATTAAACTGTATGAGTAGGCTGGAAAAACGCTCTAAACCTAAATCTCAGATGAGAGTAAGCTACGACCATCAAATAATAATAAGGCAGTCCTAGTGGCGTCTTGTCAAATAAAAGGACCTATACTAAACAAAAATATTGCCAATGCTTACAACTAAATACAAAAAGAGTGTGGGATAGGGTTCATAAGAAAGAAACAAGTGTTCACAAAAAGATAAGTCAGGATGTGGTAGCCGGGGTCTCCCTCCCCCACGTTTTGAGCACGGGACAAGGCAGGACTCCTGAGCACAGCACACTCTTGAGCTTTGCCAGCATGAGACTACAGTTCTGCTCTCAGGTATCTGGATCTTCTTTGGTTGAGTCTATTTTATACACAAAATAAGTATTGAAAACAACCAAAAAAAAAGTTCCTCTCCGTATGTACGTTAGGTGATGCCTTTTCACCCCTGAGTCCCCTCTTCCAGGTTCAGGCCCTTTTGGAATGTTCACCTCCCTCTGTCGGGTTCACTATGGCTTTTTACTAAACAATTTCACCTGTCACATACACAAGTTTTAATGTCCTTTTAGACAATCCACTTTGGACATCCCTCTGTCGGGTTCACTCTTGTCAACACAATGTTCATTGGGGCATCATGCTTCATCCCGTTCTGCAGGTATCCCTCCGTCGGGTTGACGTTTGCCAGCCTCACAGTTGTTTCTACTTTCGCACTATGTGGGATTAGTTTCTCTTTGTTTTCCAATTACTTGTCGGTCAAAGGCTTGTCCCATGCACAAACTACTGGTATTTAAACAGTGTGTGGGTGTTTGGAAAATCTTGGAGGTGAAAGTCAAGTGGATTTGGACAAAGGAGGCTGAAGAGAAGAGGCCAACAAAGGACATGAGAAGGAGGTGATGGAGGTTAGTAAGGAGTAGGTGAATCACAAGAAAGAGAAGAAAAGTAACAGAATGAGCAAGATGGCTCAAAGGAGGATAACAGGAGAGAAAGAAGGAAGTAGATAGGACGTTGGAGATAACATCAACAGTAAAGCTGTGGAAGAGGTTCACCCAATCAACGGGAAGGTCATCCTGGGACATCCTTGGTGAACTTGATGGCATAAAAGCCATGCCTGTCTACACACATCATTCCGACATGGTGGGCCTCTGCTTCGAGGGGGTACTGGGCAATAACCCTGCCAAACACTTGTGAACTATTCCAGCTTTTCCTGGGGAGGGGGCGGGGGAATTAACCTATTGAATTCTGGAAATACACTTCACAACCTCTGATACTTCGGCATTAGCCTGTCTTAAATGAAGACCAAGCTGGCCATGATATACCTATTGCCTCTAGCACCTTGATCAAAATCTCAGTGGCAGGGGATGAACAAAAGGGACTAGAAAACAGGGTGGTGGCAGCCACAATGGAGGAAGAGGGTTGAGGGTATGACATCAGAGGAAATTGTCAGAGGACAGTCTCCAACATCAATTTCTTCTTTGTGGTAGAGAAAGAATGTGGCTTGGTGCATATCTTCCTTGCATCAGCAAGCATATCCCTTTTCAGGTCTATCCCCGATCTTTAAGAAGCTTTAATCGAAAGAATCCCCGACAATATACCAAGTTCAGTTTGCACTGAATTTTGACAAAACCAATCAAATTGGAAAGTCGATCTTGACCTACCCTGCTGGAGGAAGCATCTCATTCCTGTCATCTGGACATAAGGACTCACCAGCATCATTCTGTGGAGAAGGAAAAGTAGGAGTCCCTGATTCAATAAAGGGAGGGAAAGTGGTTGAGAAAGAGGCTATGAAATTCCTTCTCCCTTCGTAACCAGGAGCACCCGCGGAGGCCCTGCCAGGATGAATGAAGTAAGGAATCCCTAGAGGGTCTTGAGAGAGGGCCTCCAAAGCTCTGGAACCACCATTATTTTTGATCAGATCATCAATATAAGCTTTGATAGGGTTTAAGTTCAGTAGCATCGGAAAGCTTGTGAAGAAAAAATCCTCCTATGACTAGCTCAACTGTGGATGCTGTGATGGCACAGGCCACAACTAAAAAGCCACAGGAAATCTGCCACAATGAACTAGCCAGCAAGAGTACCACATAGAATAGTGGCGACTAAATGGAAGGCAGAGAGAGGGTGGCCAGAAGATGCATCCTGGTCAGGGAAGGGCCATTCTACTCTCATTGTGAAAGGACTCCTACCTAATGAAGCGGTAGGAGTTGACCGGGAGGAGAAGGCTGGTGACAGAGAAGAGGAGGAAGAGAGGAAAGACGACTGAGAAGTACAAAGCGTTAACGAGAAGGAGAAGGCAAGCTACTACCCAGACCAGGTGGAGGTACAAGCACACAACAAAGTGTTGAAAAGGCACATGCAGGGATGTAGAGCGGAGAGAAGAGGGTAGTAGAGGCCCCTTGAGGCATGAGACTTTTGTTACTTGTAGTAGTGGCAGAGAAGAATAAGGTGTTATTAGAGTCTGGGAACTAAGAGGCAGTATCAGAATGCAGCAAGAGACAGCATGTGGAACAGCATAGGTGGCCAGATTCTTGGTGAAAGATCTGGGACTTGGCCACACCCAGTCCAGTCCAAACTCCTACAGCTACTTTGGCCTCACATGCAAGGCCACAAGGGACCAGGGACCCTGACAGAGGGCTCCCATAAGAGTCCACAACAAGAAGCAGCGGACCAGAAGTAACAGACCCGAAGTCTATAAAGAAGTGTGGGATTCTCAAACCCCCACACTATGACTGACTGAAAAGCAACAATTAATTCTAAGAAGGTACCATGTATTGAGGAAAACAAAACAGAGATACTCTGTAGTTCAAACCCTAAATAGAACCCATCCTGCTGTGTTGTATTTTACAAAGTTGACCCAGTATTTGTAACCATCCATAACATACATCTATATCTGTTAAAATCACAACCGTCTGCGTCTGTCTCAAACTGATTTTACTCAGCTTTGTGACAAGAACCAGCAGTATTTCCTTATGTAAGAAGGTTTTCAATCAGCACAATAAAAAGTATCTAGCGTTCAGGGTCTATTATACATGAATGATGCAATAAGATGTGAACGTATTTTGCACAATACAAGGACTTTGTAACAATTTCATTACATTGATTACATTTCAGGCATCTAGTTTGCAGAGAGAAGTAACAAGTATAACATATGCACATATAAAGGCACATTTCCACTGCTGAAAGCATTAAATGTCACAAATACACACCTTAAGTAATAATTCACATAGTCTGTTTCCCGATGAAGGACTCCCATCTAAAAGTGAGAGCAATGTTGGGATTTCGCAAGAAGTTTGTTCATCATGGAGTTCACGCTTTCCCTCTTCCGCAAGGAGGCCAGTCAGGAACTGCAAACAGGCTGAGCACAACTGTTGTGATGTGTCTGACAAATTAACACATTCAGATGTGGTCTCTAAAAAAAACAAAATTATTACATTAAGAAAGGTAATACTTAAAGGACTCACAATTTAACAATATTGCCCTCCTTTGGTCAAACATACATTGTCGCAGAGGCCTACTAGGAAAGGTCTACTGGGGAAAATCAACTGGGGAAACTCAGACCCATTGTCGAACACATTTTGGGAAATTTGACAAGTGTGAATGTCCTGTAGATAAAGTAACTCCTTTTAGTCTATTAGTTTAATAGCCTATGAGTGAAACCTGAAGATACTCTCACATCTACTCCCCAGGAATCTTCTGTTCAGGTGGCCAGGGAAGGGCCATCACTTTTGGATCCCAACCCTGGGGGTGGACTGTGAGGGAGGAGCACCTGGGTGGAGGGTCGTTGGCGATTGGTGAGAGGGGGCCTGAAGGCGAGACATGGTATCCCCCAACCCTAACACTGATTTATCAGACCCTCCATCTGTCTTTATAGGATATTGTCAGTCCTTTCCTGCTTTTCCCTGTAATATTACTTCAAGTACTGCGACGACAAAGACAACTATGAGTAATGCAAACCTCCTATTGGAAACACCACTATAGTACTGGGACGAAGAAGAGGGAGACTGAACACTACATGGCTGAAGGTCAGGCATGTGCCAGTAATTGACTTCATTGGAGTCAGGCAAAACCAGGAAGAGATGCACACCTGAACACCCTTGATGGGTGAAAGGGGTATAAAAGGAGAGAGGAACGTAGCAGGGAAGAGAGGGCAGCAGAAAGGCCAGTCCAACCTGTGGGAAGCCAGAGGAGAACGGGAAGCTGAGATGATGAAGGACTGCAGAGCCCAGCAGAGTGTCATTGTCTGGCGAGGGAGTTGTGTCTCCAGGGATCGGAAGAAGGAGAAGGGAGCAGTGGAATGTGGTGGTCCCTTTGCTATGGCCAAGAAATGCTCATTGCTTAGATGGAGGGGTCAATTCAGGGGTGTCCAAAGGGCAGGTGCTGAGACCCCGACATCAAGTTACAGAAATCATCATAACGAGGAAAGAGGAGAAGAACGCTGCGACCAGTGAGTTTCAAAGGAGTGTGAGAAACCCGATGCACAAATGAAAAAGACAGAGTTACATTGTGTCAGAGTGGTCGCGTGTAATCGGCACATTCTCAAAAGTCTCCGATTGAAGCAGAGGAACGAACTGAAAGTAACCACGTGTTTGAAAGGGTTTTTGTAGAAACACTATATCAGAGTGGTAACGTTGGAGCAGTACCTGTTCAAAAGTCTCTGATTAACCAAGAACTTTGGGAAAGTAACCTGAAGTGGAACACTGTGAATAGGTGAATGAAAGCTGTGGATGAGCAGCCGAGTGGAACCAGTGAAGTGTGAGCAAAATACAGAGCAGGAAAAAGTCAGCTGAATAAAAATGAAGGCTGTAAATGAAAGTCAACAAAGTACATTTTGGAAAAGAGAGCTAAAGAGGTAGCAAGAAGGCAAATCATCAATCTATGAACTTGTGAGTCTTTGTAAACCACCAAGGTGGCAGAAAGCTGGACAAGGGCAACTGGCTGCGTGACCTGTAATTGGTGGGCTGTATGGCCTAAGAACTGCGGCTACACCAGGAAGCCCCAAAAAATCCAAGAGAAGTGTGAAAGCCATCCTGAAACAAGATAAAGCTGAAGAGTGTAGAACATGGATTTGTGAAGCTGTACTTGAAGCTTGGGGAAGGGAACCCTGAGCTCTTTTCGAACATTGATTTTGTGAAGCTGTGCTCGAGCCTTGGGGAAGTGTACCCTGAGCTCATTCGGAACATTGTTTTGGTGAACCAGTATTTTAAGCTTGGGGAAGGGAACCCTGAAGGAACATATGAATCCTAAAATTGTTGGATCTGTATCCTGAACTTGCGAAGGGAGCTAGAGCCTGCTCCAGACTTACTTTGAACACTATTTGAGTTAGAATATCCCTACACTACATTTCTGTATTAGATGTGAGGGCACGCATAGGTTTTGACACAGACAGACTTGATTAGGGCTTATGGATATAGACTTTCTTTAGTTTCTTTACCGACCCGGAGAAAACAGTGGCCTAATCCTTGCCATGAGGTTGCTGGAGTAGCGCTCACATAAACACGCCGCAAGGTAAGCCCTGATGGGCACTGTGTGCTGGAATGCACGATCTGTACTGAAATGGAGCTGCAAGCGCTCTGCATACTTTGTAATTGCCTGATCTCCGTTTTCTACACCACTGCAACATTTCACGGCTGAATTTGTGCCATAGTGTGTGCATTCCCTGCAAAGGCCAGTTGGGCTGTTTGATTCTGGCCCAAATATTTTGCAGAGATGCTCGTCGCCTGAAGCGAGGACCGCCATGCTGCACTGCCGTTAATCAAACTCACTGACTGGGCCAACATCATATTTCAATTGCCCACTCAAGGGAGCTGGCAGTCAAACGCCAGCCCCCTCCAAGGCCTACACTAGTGCCCCTTTATGGAGGGAGCACTCCTCCCTGTAGCTACTCTGAAACGCTCCCTAATGATTAACACAGAATTGGTCCCCTGTACTCTATGACCACGATCAAAATCTTGACTTCAAATTGCCCTGGTGAGCAATAGGGATCGTATGACCTTCCTTGGAAACTATGGCTCAAATTGTTGTCTGTTCCTATTCCTACCTGCCTAATCTTTAACGTCTAATCTCTGCACCATCTGTACTTTTGCATCTTGATATGCCTCATACTGATTGCTTCTCTACTGCTTTCTTTTTGCCCTGCTTCAAAAAGAAAAAGTAAACAAATAATATAAAACTCTTTTCTATTCTCTGGTGTGCCTCCAACTGTGGATCCACCCTTAGTGTACTATTTTGAGTGCTCCATCAAATTTAGCTGTGCTTCCAACTGTGCACACACCATTTTGTACCACTTTTTAGTGCTTTCTGGCTTAATTCAAATTTAGGTGTGCTTCCAACTGTGCATCCACCGTTTTTGTTCTGTGTTTAGTGCTTTCTGGCTTAATTCGAATTTAGGTGTGCTTTCCAATTTCTTATTGATCTGTAAATCTGGGCAGTTCCAGGGTGCTCATAGTTTTTGTCTGCCTGGCCACCTGGTGGGATTCTACTTTTGCATAGTGCTTCTCACCCTCTCCCCTGCTATCGTCTGACCCTCCCCTCCCCACCTATCTCTGCCCCCACAGTGCTCTCCGTCTCGCCTATCTTTTCTAACTGCTTCTCCATCACCTATCCTCCCACTCTCACAAAGTCTGGAAGAAAGAAACTTGTCTCTGTCCTCTCCCTTTTCTTCTCCTTACACATTACTGCCGGCACCAGATGGGAAGTGCTCTTGGCTCACTTTGCATCTTCCGAATGCACCATTACCGTCTATCACAATGGCACCATCATGGCCCAAGGCTCTCAGTCCAACCTTCTCCTTCTTGACAGGTCTCTTCCACCTCTCCAACTCCCCCGCTCCCTCTCCTGCCATCCCTCCATCACTCATCCCCCCCCCCACCCAGTGATGGCACACCACCCTTGTGCCAATCGCAAATCTTTTAAAGGGGGCAACCATGCTTCACTTAGCTACCCTCAATTCTTGCTCTGCTCTCAAACACTCCCCTGACATCTGTCACCTCCTTGAAGACCATGACTTTGACGTCCTTGCTCTCACCGAGACGTGGTTCAAGGCCAGCTCCGTCACTCTTCTCCCTGAGGACTACAAGATCCTGTCCAATGCCAGGCGCTCCCCACCTGGTGGCGGAGAGGCTCTGATCTTGCCTAAGTGGGTTCCTGCCTCCATCATCTACACTCAAACCTACTCATCCTTTGAAAGCCTAGTCTGCAGGCTTTCTGTCCCGCCTACCTTCTCTCTTACTCTTGCTACCATCTACAGGCCTCCTGGATTTTCCTCCCTCTTCATCTCAGAATGGGGCGATCTGTCCTCCTCTCGTCTTGCCTCCTCCCCCACACTTATCTTCCTTGGGGACTTTAACATCCATCTTGACTCTCCCGATGTGGCCACTTTTCTATTTCGCGACCTCTTCAACTCTCCCCCACTATCCTTCCCTCTGGCCCAACCAACTCTGCTGGATACAATAAGGATGCCTTCATCCAAACAGACATCCCTCTCTCCAAACATCTCATTACCACTCTCTCCTCTCTTCCCAGCTTCACTTCCCCTGTCCTCTGATGATGCCTCCGCCCACACTCCCAGTCTCCTTCTCCGTCATTCGACTGATGAAGCGTGTGTCAGTAGCTGCATTTGCCTCATCCTTCATCCCTCCACCGCCCCCTTCTTTTGATTCTCCTTCTGACTCTGGACTAGATCACCTCCACCTTTCAATCTCAAACACCCTGGACATCCTTGCCCCTGGCATAAGGATCCACATGAAGACTGCATCCAAATGCAACTCTTGGTATGACTCTGACTTGGCCACTTTGAAACGCAAATGCAAAGCTGCAGAGCGAAAGTGGCAGGCATCTAGCTCATCCTCTGGAGTAGGCAGCAGGCCAATTTGTCAAAGGCAATATTGTCTCTCCATTTGCTCCAAGAAGAGGGGTCATGTCCAAGCCTGCATCTCTGGAGCCACCAATAACAAGGATGAACTCTGCAAGAAACTTGCCAATCCTACCACAGTCGCCTCCTCTCCTCCTCCCTCCCAGGCCCTCTGCTCTGCACTGGTCGCCCACTTTTCCTCCAAAACTCTGGACATCGTCTCTGCTCTGTCATTTACCCCCACCACCCCCAGACTCCCTTCCTTTTCTCGTCTCCCATTGCACCAGATGAGATCTCTAGAGTTGTCCGCTCTATGAAAGTCTCCTCTAAACAGGTGCTCCCCTGCTCCTCTAGAACCATCAAGGACCGCATTACCTCTCTTGCCTTTAGACCTGGCTGACCTCTGCAACCACTCGTTTGCCACTGGCTCCTTCCCTCAACCCCTTGAGCAATCTCTTGTGCACCCTCTCCTAAAAAAGCTGCCTGCTGACCCTTCTTGCCCAGCTACCTATTGCTCTATCTCTATCACCCCTTTTTTGGGCAAACTCATGGAGAAGCTGGTCATCCCCCAACTGACCCTGGCTACCTCCAGGACCATCAGTCCAGTTTCAGGGCAGCCAGAGACAGAGAAACGGCTCTCCTGAAAACCCATAAAGACCTACTCTTTAACCTGGACTCTAACACTCGCTCTGTTCGGATCCTCCTTTATCTTTCTTCCGCCTTTGACACAGTCAACCACTCCATCCTCATAAACCATCTCCACGCTACCGTAGGCATCACAGACAGTGCACTGGCAGGGCTTACCTGCTTCCTCTCAAACAGACCTTCCCAAATGCAAATGGGTCCTTTTCTCTCCTCCACCACACTCTACCTGTGGCATCCCTCAGAGCTGTATCCTATTGCCATGGCTTTTCAACATCTACCTGGCTCCTCTGGCCCAGCTGAGCTCCACTTTCTCCCCTAATTTCCAGTGTTATGCAGACGACACACAGCTCTCTGTCAAGCTGCCATCACCTACCTCCTCCTCCCTCATACCTGACTGAGTGATATTCAGAGATGGTGCTCTGCCAATGATTTCTGCCTTAATGCTGGTAAGACAGATCCTTCTCATTGGGACGCCTGCTACTTACCCCCGCCACCGCACTCTCTGGCCAGACTCCTTGGGGGCCCCTCCCCCTCCCCCACTTGTGAAGCAAAAATCCCTAGGATCATCTTTGACTCCTTTCTCTCTTTCTCCCCACACATCACAGACATTGCCAAGAAGTCCAACTTTCAGCTCAACCTTCTCAGGGGCATGCTACCTTTCCTCACCTTCCCCCAGAAGCTCAACATCACCTGAGCTTTGGTTCTCTCTAGGCTAGACTACTGCAACAGCCTCTTCCTCAATCTGCTTCTTTCTTCCCTTTGCCCCCTTCAACTGATCCAGGATAGAACTGCAATACTTATCGCTGGCCTCAAGCCCAGGGAAAGCTTCTATCCAGCCCTAAAATCTCCCCACTGGCTCCGGGTGACCGCAAGGATCAAATTCAAGACCCATTGCATCATCCACAAGGCTGTCTGGGGCCTGGGACCTCTTTACATCCAGGTTTCCCAGACTAGATACCTCCCGGTCAGAGTCCTCTGGTCCTCTGGCTCAACTCTCTGAAGGTCAAACGTTTCTCAAAGCAGAGAGTGGGCAGTAGATCCGTTTCCTCAGCTGGCTCCTCCCTCTGGAACACCCCCCCACCACCACTCAGAGCCGGAGCTTCTTAAGTTCCGGAAACTTCTCAAGACTTTCCTTTTATACTCCTCCTTCCCTCTCCCACTCCCATGCTAACTCTCCCTCTGCAGCTGCAACTGGGGCCTGGTCCCTTCAGAGTCCTACAGGGACCAGATCCTCTGGCTCCCTTTCCCAGACTAGTCCAACTTGGTCCTCCCTGTCCAACACATTCATCCTCCCTTTTCCCCTTTTTCCCCTGTCACTTGCCACCTTGGCCCGCCCAGCACTTGCCAGGCCCCTTCCCTGGGGGCACCCCACTCCTACACCTCTCCCCCACCCCGGCTTTTACCACCTTGTCAAGCACTTGCACGGTAGGATTGTCACAAGGCCAATATAAGCGTTTTTTGTTGTTGTGATTCCCATGTCCCCCTCACCCCCAAATCTTCTGCAACGTTGTCTTGTGGTGCACGGAAACACTTGTGTATAGGCGCCATACAAACGTCCTATAAATAAATAAAATAAATAGGGCAATTCCCACTATAGCTATAGGGCAAGTTAGTCATTACACCCATCGCGATACTTAATAAAGATTCCAAATATGAAATTCCCACTCGGTTGTCTGTCTCATCACTTGATACCATGGCTGTCTCATACCATTTACAGAATATTCATTTGAGAAAAGCAAATGTCAAGACCAGTTGAAAAATTGGAGCATCATCTTTAAAACTCAAGAGCCTTTGAAAGAGGAACAGGACTGAAGGTGAAAATAAGTAAGTGTGTTTCTGGTGAAGGTACTTACCAATAACAACAGCAAAGGAATTTTCGCCAGACTCATAACCTTTCTGTAAACCTATTAATTTACATTTTGCAGCACAAACGGGCAAAAATCATTACATTATTACTAGTCTTTGTTTCTTGTTATAAATCCAATATGCAACAAATGCTGCTGAACAGTGAAGGAGTCGGGCCACTGATGAATCTTGTGAGCACAAGCTCTCTGGAGAAGAATAAAATACTTACCCCTCTGGTACTTTTCTTTCTGTTCTATTAGTATTCATCCTACAGATTCCTCAATTTAGATATTCTATCTTCAGTGCCAGCAGTCTTCGGAAAACTTGCAGCCATCAGAGCGGGCAGCACACCCCTGCCTAGCACTGTTGCAAGCCCAGATACCGGACAGGATGTCAGTACCGGTATATATTGAGCTCTTGTACCCCATGACCTCATTTCTTCCTTTTTCTCCTAGCATTTAGCTGCTATGGGACAGCTGAATACACTAGGTGTACCGGCTATCCACCAAAAACGGCAGGTCGGAAAGATGCTGAGACATATGTGGGAGGATGAACTAACCCATCATAAAGAACAGTACCAGAGGTAAGTACTCTCTTCTTCTAATGGATTCCTTCCTCCTACAGACTCCTTATCTTTGATAGACTCCCACAGTAGTACAGAAATCCAGAGGAGGAAAGAGAGCAATACACCACCATCTACACTAGAAAACTCCGGAGGACTGGTAGGCCAAAGCAAATGTCTTGCTCAGATAGGGAATCCAGGCAGCAATGCTTGGCAATCATGTGCAGCAAATCACATGTAATGATTGGCAGATGTTCAAGGGAGAAAATCCCTCTGTAGGGAAGAGATGGCAACCAGGCCTCTAGTCAAATGATCCCTGAGATGATCAGGAACATCCTTTCCAGCAAGACTGTAACATGCAGAGGATCATACATCTGGAGCAGGTCTTTTTAGTATAACCCAAAAAGTGATGGGTAGAAGGTTTTGAATAAATCTGAACCACTGCCAGGGCTCTGGGCAACCTTCCACACCACCGCTTTTTAGCCCATCTGCGACACTGCAAAAGGGGTCCAGCCATATGCAAATTAGTCAGGTACTACGACCAATAGGAGCAGCCCAGCCCTAACTGCTAAGCCAGGTCCCCCTCACGGGTTTGGCAGATTTGGAAATTCCCATTGAGCCCATTCGGGAATGCCCCATTCCCCATTGGGCTCGATGGGGAATTTTCGGGCGGGTTTCCCCCCAGCTCAGAGCTGGGTAGAAATCCGCCAAGGCCATGATCTGGCGGACCCTTAAATGCTGCAGTAATAGCGCTACCGCTGCATTTAAGGGTTAACACCAGACTTGTGATGAGGCCCCAAGTCTGGAAATTATGCCACTGGCAGTCACAGATAGAAGTGGTGGAAGGCCTCAGAGAAAAGAGGACATCAGGATATTATCCAACAATTTCCACTCCATATGCTTTAGCCTCTCAGCAGCTAAGCATGAAGATTCAGGCTACTGAGGCTCGGATGTTATACCTGGCCTCACCGGTGGCACTCAGGAAAACAGAGGCACATGTACAGAAGTCTGGGTACCGCATCTTCCGGGCCCAGTCTGGAGCGATCAGAATCAACGTGGACCAGAACGTCCATAATCTCCTCAGAACTAGCGGGAATGACAGGGAATGCATAAAGGAGTTGAGAGATCCATTCATCAGGCAATGTGTCCTCAGACTGTTTTTGGAGGAGATTCCCTGGGCAGAATAACTCGCACTTTCTGAACACTTGAAGTGACGAGATCCACTTCAAGAGTTGCCCCAGAAGGCGAACATCTCCTAAAGAGCTTCATAACAGAGAACCCACTTGTGGGAGGACAGAACCTGCCTGCTCAAAGCATTACCTATGATGTTCTCTGTTCCAGCAAAATGGGCCGCCATCAGAGACCCATTGTTCCCCGAAGCCCAGAACCACTGTTGCATTGCTTCCCTACACAGATATTACCATGTTGGTGGACCAGGGTGGAGTGGGGGCCCAGATTCTGATAGATATCTCTACTGCCTTTGATACGATCGACCACTCCGTCCTGCTATCCCGCCTTCAGGCAGCCAGCCTGTCGGGGCATGTCCTGGCCTGGTGTGTTTCATTCTTGACGGATAGGAGTCAGTCATTCTCTCTTCTGCCTTTTCTATCAGCTGCTTATTCACTTCTCTGTGGTGTCCCGCAGGGCTCTGCCCTCTCCCCTATGCGGTTTAACATTTACATCCAGCCACTGGGTAGCCTCATCCACTCCTTTGGTTTTCGCTGCTATTCCTATGCTGACGACACAAGGATCCCGGTCCGCTTGGCCCGGGAGCAGGCGTCAGCTGTCTGTGGGCTGCGTGAGTGTCTGTCTGCAGTAGGGAGCTGGATGAGCGCAAACTGCCTTAAACTGAATGTGGAAAAGACGGAAGTCCCGGTGGTGGGTTCCTCTTCTTTGGATTCTTTTTGGACATCTTCTTTCTGGCCGCCCACATTGGGTGATCTCCTCATCCCGGTGGTCAAGAACTTGGGGATTCTGCTGTCATCTTCGTCATCGATTACACCTCAGGTGAGGGCAGTTTGTAAGACTGGCCATTTCTTGCTCAGAGCGCTGCAGAAAGTCCTTCCCTTTCTGCCTATGCATCTGCACCCTTTGGTCGTAGCATCACTCATTATTAATCGTATTGACTATTGTAACGCGCTCTACGTGGCACAGCCCATGGGCTCTATACACCGCCTATGATTGCTGCAGAATTTAGCAGCCAGGGTGGCAACAAATTCTCAACAAGGGGCAAACATCAGCCCTGTACTGTTGGCCCTTCCTTGGCTCACGGTTGCCCAGCGGATTAAGTTAAAATCTTTGTGCTTGGTCCACTGGGCTTTCTATCAGCAGGGGGCAGAGTACCTGCAGGATACTTTCATTTTTTTTTCCAAAGTATTTTATTGGTTTTGTGGTAAAAGTGAAACAATTCAAGCTTATAAATTAAAACAAACAGAAAAAATAACAACATAAACAACAACAGTCTTCGTGTGATGTAACATGTGGGGTTCGAGATGGTGGTTCAAACAAAATTTTGACTTCTCAGGAAGTGGAGGGGAACAGTTTCAGGGGGCATCTGCGTTGTGTTATTGCAAGGAATCTGTTACTACAAAACACTATGGGTGCTCAGGGGGGCTTATGGTCTGCGTCGAAGTGCATATCCCTCAGGAGAGCCTTCCAGGAATCCAGAGTGCCACTTGTGACGTCCCCACTGGATATGGTTCCTTCCTGCCAGGCTCTGGTTTCTGCGGCTGTCCATCTCGCCATTTCGTTTAACCAACGTTCATGCCTGGGGACTGCAGGTGTCTTCCAGGCCATCGCTATGGTTCTTTTAACAAGTATACATGAAATGTCCATTAACTTCACAAGGTGTTTGAGTTTGCTTGGTCTGGGGTATGTACCTAGCAGGCATTCTCCGGGTGACCAGTCGTACCTTTCCATTCCAGCGTCTCTACAGGACTGCTTAGCTTTGGACCAGAGTGTCATTGCTTTAGTGCAGGTCCAGAACATGTGGATCATGTCTGCCTTGTCATTCCCGCACCATGGGCACACCGGTGAGACCTTCTTGATGAACGAGGCAACTCTGTGGGGAGTCATGTAGGTCCGATAAAGGACATTCAGCTGTATTTGGCCAAATCTGGAGTTTCTCAACACTTTCTTGGGGTATATTAATGCTCTTTCCCATTCCTTATCAGTAAGTGGGGTTACGAGATCTGCTTCCCATTTCGCCTTCAGCGCCATTCCTTTGGGGTTAGGTTTGTCGATAAGCTTGTTGTACAACCTGGAGACTGGTCTCCATCCATCGGAGAGGTCATGCATTTCCTGTAGTAAAGGGTCAGGGGAGGGTTCCTCTGGCCAGGAGTGCCACTGCTTCTTGGCGGTTTGTTTGAGGGGGGCGGTTAATAATTTCCAATTTTGGCGTACGCTTAAGACGCTTCTAATTTAGTTGCTTAGTGGGTGCGTTGTGCCTTGGTTTTCCCTCGTGCCAAGATGAGTGACTGATTCGGAGGAACAGCCTCGTGGGCTTGGCCTGGCATGGAGGCACATCGGGAGAGCTGAGCAGCACACTGGGGAAACCAGCGAGGGACGTGATGGTGCACCGAGCAGAAGAGGCGAATGGAGGGGAGCGGCCACCCCTTTACAAATAACAATTGCCTCCCTGAGCTATGCCTGAGAGGAAGAAGCAAGCGGAGGGGAGCGAGTGTTAGGCAGACACCTGTGCAGTTCCCTTAGGGACCACTGCAAAAGATTTAAGACTACAGGTGTTGGCAGTAAACTCACTTGGTAGCAGTCTGTACCACCCAGATTTACCTGGTAGCTGTGGCTGAGCAGTCAGACTTCCCTCAAGAAGAGTTAGGCAGTATGCAAAGTATACTCAATAGGCACTCAGATACAATAATACAAGCAAACACTGACCAGAGCTTTGGTATCAAAGTATATAATTATTTATTTAAAAACACACAGTTGAAACACCCCAGCACTCTTGTTGTAAAAATATTCTAAACACAGTTACTATTATGATATGTACACCCCTTTTTCCCTATTAGAAAAATCACAGTAAAACACCACTTATTTTCATACAGAGGTGAGCGCTTAACTAGATTGAACTCTAATAAGTTTGTGAAAAAGGGAGGGGAAAAAGACAGAATATGAAGAGGGACATCACTCTACGATTCAAGAACACTGTTAGCAAGGCAGAGCGAAAAGTCACTGGTGAGCCAAAGTCCAAAGGCTGGGCCCACTCTTAGAGAGCAGAGCACAAATGCGCCCAAGATCACACAGTTACACTAGGCTTAGAAAGTCTTGCAGTGGGTTCAGAAAAGAGTTTAGAGAGGCTTAGAAAAGTTTAGCCAAGGTGTCCCAGGCTAACCCAGGTTCGAAAGCCGGGGGCTAAATCTACCCCGTACAGTCGGTAGCAAGGGAAGCCAGGCGGGACACGGTACCTTAAGTGGGAAGGATCCTCCAGCGGTGGCAGTTGTTCCTGGTAGTGGGTGCAAGTTGCGTTGTCGTCCAGGGGAAGAGAAGATCTCGACTTGGAGGAAAGATGAAGGTCGTTGCGCTACCAGGGCAGAAACCAGCCGCGGAGTTTTCCGGTTAAAGGTGGTACCTTTGTCTCGCGGTCGTGGTAAAACGTGGTATCTCGGTTGCCGGGGTGCTTGGCACGGGCAAGGCGTCCACGAGATACGTCGGGAAAGCGAAAAGACGGTGAAACTGGTTATCCCCACAAGTTAAAGGAAGAAGACTCTCCGGCGGGAGATCTCCTCTGTCGTTGGGGAAAAGTGGTGAGACGGTCCAGCAGGGCTCCACCGGTAGTGGTGTCGTGGCAGGTCGGCTCAGCTTCTCCCTCGTCGGATTCTTAGGTCCTGTGGCGACTTCTGAAGTTCCAGTCCCCAAAGCCCTGCTTTTATGCAGCAAACCCCCATTCACTCAGCCTAGCTGTCACTCAAACATGCTAAGTGGTGAGCCGGCCGGCTCACCACTTGGGCCAATCAGGATGGAGGGCGACTTGAGTTGCTTAGGCAACTCAGTCCAGGGTGCCTAAATTCCCCTCCACCCCTCCTAAGTACCCCAGAAGTAGTGGCACCATTGTGGAGGGCTTCTGTGGAGAAGCCTGCCAAAAAGTGGAACAAAGGGCTCGACTTGGGTTGGAGTCACAGAAGGGAACACAAACGCCATTTTAGAATCAAGTTTTGGCAAAAAATACCAACCGGAGAATTAATATTAATTAAATAAACCGCCGGTATGTTCGAGGCTACCGTAAATAATTAAATAAAGATAGTAGCTTAAAACAATGGGAAATCCCATAGGAAAATATTCGCAGTTGAATATAAAAAGTAGTATCCACTGCCACCAGCCAAAACTCGATCAGAGGGGACGGAGACGTGCCCCCTCGACTAACAGACCCCGGGGCAATTGAATTGCCCCAGCCAGTACGTCCACAATATGATGGTTTGTACTGGTTCTGTTCAGAATTTTAAGACTTGCAAAGTCAATGGTGACTTTACATGCCCTGGGAGACAGTAGTCAGTCCCAGGGTATGGAGTGTATCCTGGGGGGTCACTATGACACCCCTGTGTCACTGCACTGAGGGTGCTGTGTAACACACATCACAAAAACACATGAAGCCCTATGGAGTAAAAGACCCAGTAGCCCATTAAACACATCTAGATTCAAAGAAACACACTCAAATCATGCCCAAGAGTGAGGGTAAAAGAGTCTCACTCTTGGCAGGAGAAAAAAATAAACCCCAAAAATCCAGCAAAGCTGCTGGAGGACTCACTAGGTTAGGAAATTCAGCCTAAACAGAGAATTCTCCCTAACAGCGAGCACTAGTCTTTATAGAACAGTTTACTCCCTTAGCCACGGCACAGACCTAAACTAGCCAAGCATGGTGTGCCTCTATAGTCAACAACCGAATGATGTACCTGCACCCGACCAGTGGCACAAGTGGGAGCCTGAAGGTGAGGAGGTGCGCGGGGTGCTCCTAGGCCAGGCTGGGGCCACAAGCAGTTTAAAGGGTAGCCTGCGGTGCCGCACCCCAGTTGCCCCGGCATCTTCATTTGTGGGTGGACAACCTCAATGGCTGGTACCCATTGACATCTCGACCACAGTCAGCCTCAGGAGATACTTGAGAAGAGTGAGGGTGTTCTTCACAGACTATCAGAGGAATAGGCTGGGGGGTTCCGTGCCCACATCTTGAACATCTTGAGGGTGCTCCTGAAGCAGCACTCGCCCATAAGTGATCCATCCCATCTGGGAAGAGAGCTAGATCGATCAGGCGCCCAGCTGCCCGGAGCCCCGGGCCTCATGTTGTCTGCAATGGCCAAAGCCCCAAAGAGTGGTAAACAGGGGGACATCAGACATCTCAACTATGCTGCATACGGTGGACAGGAGCAAGCGCACAGTCAGTGACAGCCCAGGTACACAACAGAGCCCCTGCCTGCCATGTTCACGTAAACGTCCACAAAATCCACAAGGACATTCATAAAAGCACAGAGGAACTCCCCCACAAAATCCTGGCACTCGATATGAGTCGCTGAAGCGGAGCACAGGGTGTCAGAGGTGGAGGACACACTCTGCGAGCAATCATATGTGGTGGGGGAATGTTCCAATCGCCTAGAATCTCTGGAGGCGCATTCCGCGGCCCTGGAGGAAAACCAGGAGGATGGGGAAAATCGTTCCCGTAGGAACAATATTTGCATCTGTGGTGTTTCTGCCATAGTAAGGGACGAGGAACTGCCAGCTGTCGTGGCGGACTTATTTCGCTTCATTCTCAAATCACTGGTGCAAATGACATGGAACTGGACAGGACGCATCGCACCAGATCTCGAATCGCCTTGACCCAGGACAGGCCCGCGTACGTTCTGACGCGGGTCCACTTCGTCCAACTAAAGGAGGGCATAATGGCAGCAGCTAGACTCACGACAATTATCACCTTTCGCAAGATGTCTCATTCTTTGTACCAAGACCTGGCGGCAGCAACCCTAATGAAAGGCAAAGCACTGCGACCACTGTCTGAATGGCTGCGCACAAAAGAGATACCGTATCAGTGGGGTTTCTCCACTGCTCTGCATTTCACACATCAGGGGAGGTGATGGCTAGTGCGCTCCCTGGTAGAGGCAGATGGGTTAAGTCTGGAGGGACCTGGGGTGGGAGGTGCAGGGGGGGACCCTGATGGCGAGGCAGAGCCAGCGTCCCAGCAGAAATGGCGTGAGGTGGGCAGAGGGAGGCGACTGAGGGGTCCAACTAGGAAGACTTGATGAGGCTGTGCTTGGGGGGGTATTGGGCCCTGGACCCTTGGGGAGGCCCTAGGGGATAGGGGTGTTGAGGTTTGGGCGGGCAGGATGGGCCAACTCAGGATATGCAGCAGTGAACTGGGATGTGGTGGAAGGGGAACAGGGGAGCACTATTGGAAGATGAGGATTCTACAAGTCGGGTACTCAACAAATGTTCTATTGTTAGGAAGATGCTTCAGTTGGAGCTCGTTCATGGGAAGAGGTTGGAGGGTGGGGGAGGGGGATTGTGGAGTTCTAAAAAGTTGGCTGTGAAACAGACTTTATTACTAAGGTGGTGCAAGGGATTTGGCACACGGAATAGGACGGGGGTGACAACCTAAATTCAGGGTTCCATGGTGACTGAGGTGGTAACCACAATGGGGAGGAGGACACCATACCGATTGGGACGTGGAACTATCAGGGCCTGAACTCCCCAGTTAAGAGGAAATCAATCCTGGACAAATTGAGGAATA
This sequence comes from Ambystoma mexicanum, assembly GCF_040938575.1. Classification (NCBI taxonomy): domain Eukaryota; kingdom Metazoa; phylum Chordata; class Amphibia; order Caudata; family Ambystomatidae; genus Ambystoma; species Ambystoma mexicanum. The sequence continues at coordinate 278,160,098 of NC_090933.1, read as the reverse complement.
TGTCATTGTTTGTTGTGTTTCTGCAGGAAACTCACCTGCTGGTTCAAGACTAGGTGCGCACGAAAAACAGGGAGTTCCCGCATCAATACTTTGCCTCGGGGGGAGAGAAAAAGAGGGAGTGGCCATTCTAGTGAGCTGACAAAAACCAAACACAAAAATCAAAGTTCTCTGAGATCCACAGGGAAGATATATTTGCGTTAAGGGTCTATTATGGGACCGTGCATTCACTCTGGTGTCCCTGTACACTCTGAATGTAGGCCAGACAGTTTTCTGGAAAGCCTCCTATCCAAGATAGTGCCATTCGCTGAGGGACATATCCTCTTGGGGGGAGATTTTAATTTGGTCCCAAACCCATAGTGGATAAAATGCTCCCACCAACTAGGCTTGACTTCAAACACTCCACTGCATTTTGCTTATTCCTCCGAGAGTTGGGTTTGGTGGACGTGTGGCTCATGGGGATGTTAGGGATTTCTCCTTCTACTCCAATGTCCTTGGGGGTTTCTCAAGATTGGATATAATTCTGATTCCTAGTACGCTGTACCCAAGCGTCCGGGAGGCAGGTATGGGTACATGCACGCTATCCGCCCACACACTGGTATCAGTGACTTTGGCAATCGCGGATAGACCCGCATGGGCTAGGTGTCCATAAAATTATATGAGCTGGTGTTTAGGGATCCTGTCCTGATCGGGGAGATAGGGGAAGTACTTTCTAATTATTTTAAGGAAAATGAAAAGTCCGACCCTTCGCAAGAAATAGTGTGGTATGCGATGAAGGTGGTGGTAAGGGGGGGAACTCATTGGTAGGACTGCAGCATATTCTAGTGCAAGGAAATTAGGCTAGAGAGGGCGGTTGCCCAAGCTGAGCAGGAGCACAAGAAGTCGAGGTCCCGTAGAGCAATGTGTGTGCTGAGAATGGCACGGAAGAAGTTGGAAGCGCATTTGGCAGATAGAACAGCCCAAGTAATAATGAAAACAAAGCAATTTTATTATGCAAAAGGGAACCGGTCCAATCGGTTACTTGTGGCCAAGCTGCGTAAACTACAGACCCGGAACTCGATTCAGGCCCTACAGGATGAAGAGGGGTAGTTGCAGCGGGATGAGCTCTCTAAGGTGGGCCTTGTGGAGGCACAATTCTCTGCAGTATTCAGGGGGGAGGCTCTGCTGGAGGAGGCCCAAGCAAGATACCTGAGGGAAGCATACCTGCCTTGTCTAACGCAGGAGGATCGAGAGGTCCTTGAGGCACCAATAGCACCTGGGTAAGTGGAGTGGGCTATAAAATCACTGAAAAACAAGCCCCGGGTCCTGATGGCTTTACGGCCCCCTTCTATAAGAGGTTTAGCAGTGTTCTGGTTCCCCCGCTGGTAGGGTTGTTCAACTCCTTTAGGACATATGGCAGGATTACCCTGTCCATGGGCGCCTCGGCGACGGTCCTGCTCCCTAAACCAGGGAAGGAACCGATCATGTGCGACTCGTATCGGCCTATCACACTTACGAATGTGGATTCCAAGCTTTTTTTTTTCAAAATACTGGCCCGTAGATTGAATGGGGTCTTATCCGGGCTCATAGATGGAGACCAGACTGGTTTTATCTCAGGTCGGGGTGTGCAGGACAACGTGGGATGTACACTTGGTTTGCTGGAAATGGGAATGCGGGCGGTCTTGGGCTTAGGGATAATCGCTCTGGATGTCCACAAGGCTTTTGACAGAGTAGAATGGGAGTACCTTAGGAGGGTCCAGGAAAGCTTTGGGTTTGGGCCTGGTTGTATTAGTTGGGTTATGGCAATTTACCAGAAACAATGCACACACATCCGGGTGAATGTGAGCACATCGTCCAAACTGACCATAACTAGAGGTACAAGGCAGGGTTGCCCGTTCTCCGTGCTGCTCTTTGTCTTGTGCATGGAGCCGTTCGTCAGTCACATCAGGTCTGCAGGGACAATCGAGTGGGTGCGGGTGGGGCCCACAGATTATAAGGTGTCCCTCTATGCGGACGACATCCTGCTTACGCTGAGTAACCCTATCTTCTCCTTGGCTGCGGTGCTGGGTGAGTTGGACGAGTTTGGCAGGGCCTCGGGTTTTAGGAGGAACTATGGTAAGTCACATGGTCTGGATGTGTCTCTTAGGCCCAGGGACAGAAAGTCTATAGGAGCACTCGCCCCCATTCAGTGGACGCGGGACTCTATCCCGTACCTGGGGGTTCGGATCCCGAGGAGGGTATCTGAGGTGTATTGAACCAATTTCCCCCCACTATTTGCGGAATTGACCGGGGATCTGGGGACATCAGGAGATCTTCTGGTTTGGCTGCATTGTGGCAGTCAAATTAATTTGATCCCATGCTTGCTTTACCCGAGTTCGACGCTGGCAGTGAGGATTCTGGATTCAGTCCTTCGCACTCTACAGGGGAAGATCCTCGGCTTCATCTTGGGGAATAAAAGAGCCAAGATATCCAAGAGGGTCTTGCTAAAGCCAGCAAGGGTGGGAGGATTGGGGGTCCCGAACATGTTTCGTTATAATCTAGCAGTTCAGCTCTCACACTTGTTCACCTGGGGGTTGGGGGGACACACATCACTGCCAAAATGGAAAATCATCGAACAGGTCCAGTCGTCGGTCGATCTGGCTCAGTTGCCTTACATGGAGGGGAGACACCTGGGGCAGGAGTGGGGTTTATCCTTGCTGACGACGACCAAATGTACACTCTATTACATGGGGAGGGTGCACTGTAGATGGGGAATATCTAGAGAGGTGGGACCTCTTTTACCAGTCTGGAATAACCAGGCTTCCATCCAGGATGTGGGGTGGGGGGCTTTCGTAATTGGGTGGAGGTTGGCCTGGAATATGTATGGGAGCTCTATGAAGATAAAAGGCCAATGACATTGGAAGAATGCAAGCTCACCTTCAACATACAGGAATCAGAGGGGTACAGATACATGCAATGAAGACATTGGGCCTACCACTCGCATACGAGGGAGGGGGCTACAAGGTACCCATCTGCCCTAGAGTTGACATTACAGGAGGGCGATATGGGGGGGGAATGGGTCTCAAGACTATACAAGCTTCTAGACACAGGGGACCCCGTCACACACCTGCCATACATGTCCAAATGGGAGGAAGATCTGGGGGGCCCCATTGAAGATGTAGATTGGTTGAGAATATGGGGCTGGATGCTCAATCCCTCCCGGTGTGTCACAGACAGGGAATGCTCTTATAAATTCTGCTACAGGTGGTATCTCACTCCGGAGAGATTACATCACATGAATAGAAGCTACCCAGCAGCCTGCTGGCGGGCTGTGAGGCAGTGGGCTCTCTGTTCCATATGGTATGGGTGTGTCCCAAAGTGGGTCTCTACTGAAGGGAGATGCTAGCTAAAATAAAGGAGATCACGGGTTAGTCCTTCCTGCGGACCCACAGGTAGTAATCTTGGGGGATACGGAACGGGGCGTTCCCCCTTAATGGTCCCCTGGCTATCTTAATCGGGCATCTCCTATTGGCAGGAAAACTGGTCATTGCCTGCACCTGGAAGACGACCGAGGGCCCGGTGACTCACATGTGGTGGGTTAGGGTCTGGGATAGATTGGTGGCAGATAAAATCACGGCATTATTTGAGGGACAGTGTGCAAGATATGTCTCCGTGTGGGCCCCATTTATTGACTTTGCTGAGAAATACCCTGCTATGGTTGCAAAGCCCCCACTATTACAACAATTCTCTCCTCTGTGATTCTGCCCGCCCGGAAGGTGGGAGGGGGCAGACGGAACCAAGAGGCTGGATTGGACAGCCGGACATGGATTTATTACATTTCTGCCTGTACTGCTCTGGGATCTAGTGTTTTCATGTGCCCCGGGGGCGTTCCCCGGAAATGCCCCTATTCGTACTGTGTTTGAAGTTAAGATTGTTAAAAAAAGGAGGTGCTTTCTTTTCTTCCGGGCAGCACTTCTCTGCCGCTAATTGATTGAACCAAGCCACATATGACATCAGATGCTGGCGGACTTGCCTAAATTCCAATAACTCTAATTGTGTCCCTTGTGCCTAGTGTTGAATACTTTGAAAAGCTGCCAGCAAGGCATTCAAGTTTTACAGCAACAGATTGTTTGTTTCAATGAGGGAATTGGCCTACATGCCATCATGCAGCATAGATACACTGCACAAATGCGGCTTTTGCAGGAACATCAGGAAAGGCACTGGGTCAGCACAGGAAACATAATCTACATTGGCTGAGAAACTATTAAAAGTTACAAGGCTCCCAAGTGAAGCATTCAGGAGGATCTAAGAGAAAAGGGTATGGGGCAGTTATCACTGGTGGCATAGGACGAGCCACGGGTACTGCAGCTTTCCTGCCTCACTCTTCATCTGCAGGTAAGGGGTTGAGGTTAGCTTGCATGCTGTCCAGCCAATTATGTAATTCAGCATGGGCAGCTGCCATGTCCGTGTGAAGAGCAGCAATGGTGTGTATTGATGCTGCTACATGATCAGCTGCAGCATACTTTGGTTCCAGGCACAAGATAGCTTGACAAAGTGTGGTCTACAAGCAACCAATAATTCTGCAGGGTATCCACCTTCCAAGCTCAGTGCTAAATAGGTTACAACAAGTAGGATGTAAGCAAGATGTTACATACCATTAAGCAGGTTGAATTGGAAGACTTTGAGGCAGAAGAAGACAAGGGAACATGCCCTGAACGACAAAAGGATGCACAGGTAGAACATTTATACTCTTGAGTAGAGCACAATCCTGATTGACAAAGTTACTGTAGCATATGTATGCATTACTGCCTTACATCTCACCCCTTGATTCAATTGTCTTATATATACGACCACATCAACATTACTGTACTAGTATTTGAGCTTTTACACATATACCACTGGATTTGGTTTACATCATTGTTCTCTTTTACATCACCAGTGCCATTTTTTTCATCTGCATATCTGTGCCTTAAATGTACTCTATCACACAGTGTTCTCTAGGTAGGTGTACAGGTGGTACACCTACCCTAATGTGTGCAGTTCTCCTCAATTTGCTATTGCATCACATCATACTATCAGTCTAGATAACCACCTTTGCACTTTATTGTTATGTGAGGCTTTACTGAGCCTATTGTGATACTGATTTGCTCTGTTGCCCACATTTGCTCCATTGCCTATTGTGACACTGATTTGCTCCAGTGCCTATTGTGATACTGACCTGCTCCATTGCCTATTGTGATACTGATTTGCTCCATTGCCTATATTTGCTCCAGTGCCTATTGTGATACTGACCTGCTCCACCTCCTATATTTGCTTTAGTGCCTATTGTGATACTGATTTGCTCCATCGCCTATATTTGCTCCAGTGCCTATTGTGATACTGATCTGCTCCATTACCTATTGTGATACTGTTTTGCTGACACCATGAATTGCTGCTGTTTCCCACTAATGGTCAAAGGTCAAATTCAAACCAATCCGCATCTGATATGATCTACAACTATTCACCATTTCTCTTACCAATTTTGCCTAACAGTGCTGTGATTTCAACACCACTGCCCACTACTAACATTATGTACACTCTCACTATTCTGCTGTTAAAAATTACTGTATGCCTCATTGGCTATAAATTCACAAGTGAATGAACCAGCCTTAAACAATCGTGTCCATCATAGGACTACTTTAACTAGTAAGGACATCAAACCCTTTATAGTAATCACACTTCCCAAACTTTACATCCAGTCCAAACGCGATCATCTCCCTCTAATCATTCAGTGCCTGAGCGCCTTACCATTGTTAAACCCTACTACTCAGCCAAGACATGCTAACTGTATGGGCTCTAAGCATGTGTCAGCTACCAGCCTAAAGACTCACAACCCTATTAGTCAAAACAATTGTCCAATGCTCTCCCTCAATCAGAAAATCTAGACTTCGAGCAAGATTAACTAAATTACATGAGCTACCAACTAATTCCTGCATTAAATTAAACCACTCTTTCAGGGGTAACAACAACAAAATGAAAACATACGACAGAATTAAAAAAACCTGACCTACCTTATCCAGGCACACTTATCAATACATGCCAGGATAAATTGTCTATTGTAACTAATGACTCTAACCAGCCTGAGATTAAAACAGGTCAAAATAAACCGAAGGCAGAGACTGATGTCACTAACCCCCCGCTTATCAAGGGCGCCCTAATCAACGTTAGATCTTTAGTGGCGCACCCGACAGAAATAGCGGACCTAATCACGGCTGAGAACATCGACTTCCTTGCTGTAACACAGACATGGCTTCACGAGGCGGCTGGCCCTGCCCTCCTTCTAGCAATAACTGATAATTATGAAATCATAAAAGCAGAGAGAACTGACTCTAGAGGCGGAGGCATTGCTCCCATCGCCAAATCCGACCTAGCTATAATAATAGCCCCTTATCCTGCTTTTAGCTCTTGTGAGCTACTCACAGCTAAATTAACAATTTCCAAATTTGGCACTTTAACAATGTACTTATTATACAGACCACCAGGACCGATTGGGTCATTCTAAGAAGACCTCTCTGCAATTCTCTCTGAAAATACTAATTGACCTCTCAAATTCTCCTGCTAGGAGATTTCAACTTCGGATTTAATGATCCCAATGACCATCATGCCCTAGCTATCTCCAATGTTCTAACAGAAATGGGGCTTACCCAAGGAATGACCCAGGCCACCCACGACAAAGGGAGAACACTTGACTGGGTAGCGGATCTTAACTGTTCAACATCTATTACATCAATCACACCCCAAACCTGGACAGATCCTTCCTTGCTTTCAGCTAATACCTCTAATTCCAAGATCAATCTTACTGCACCACCTCTCCCCACGAGGAACAAAATGAACATTACAGCAGATAAGCTAATTCCACTTATCATGCTTACTCTAAACTCACTGCCAAACTCTACCATTACAGATAAATCAGTAGATGCCTATAACGTCACCATGATTAAAGCTCTAGATGCCATTGCTCCACTTAAGATGCAGAAAAGCAAACCTAAAGCGCATCTGAACTCCTGGTTCACCCCTCACCAAAAAACCCTAAGAATGGAAAAAAGAAAACTTGAATCTTTGTGGAAAACTCTTCCCTCTGAGGAAAACAAAATTAATTTGATCAACCTGGCTGCCTTCTACAAACAGGAAATAATACGTACCAAACAAGAATCCTATAATGAGAGGATCAATAAAGCTAGTTCAAGTTCTAAGGAACTGTTCACCATCCTAAGGGAACTGGAAGCTCATATTCCTCAGGCAGACGAGTGTCTCAAGGACAAACTCTGGTGTACTAGTAAAATATCCCTCCTCCAAAGTAAGATTGCCAATAGAAAAGCTAACCTTCCTACTTTAGGTAAGCATAGCACAGTCACAGCTTCTTCTTGCAATTCACTACATCAATTCAGCTTCTCTCAAGTCTCAACTTATGAGGTAGAAAAAATGATCTCCTCCCTCAAACCCTCTAGGTGTCAAGGAGACATTTGCCCGGCATGGATAGTCAAAGACGCCGCTAGAGACCTGGTGCCTTTTATTACTAAACTAATTAACTCCTCATTCACTTCTGGCACAGTCCCCAGTAACCTAAAGGAGTCCTGTGTTTTACCCCTTTTGAAAAAACATTCTCTGGACCCATCAATTTCGAACAACTATAGGCCCATCACCACTGTACCATTTTTACTCAAGATCCTTGACAAAGTGGCGTATATACAAATTCAGGAGTACCTAGAGTCCAACCACCTACTCGGAGCCCGCCAATCTGGCTTCAGACCACATCACGGTACTAGGACGGCTCTAATAGATTAAAAAACACAGATAGAAGAACTGGAAGGTAAAGGAAATATAGCGTTGCTGTTACTCCTTGATCTTTCGGCTGCCTTCGATCTGGTGGATCACCAAGTTCTTTGTAAACATTTGGCCTCAGCGGCACACTTCTCACAAAACACCATCACTTGGATTAAATCCTTCTTGAACAATAGGACTATGAGAGTCTTCTCAACACTAGGAGCTGCTGACCCGATAACCTGTGGTGTGCCACAAGGTTCTTGTGTCTCTCCAATAATGTATAATATATTCACAAAGCCATTGTTCGATGACTTAGACCATCTGGGTGTCACCTACACTAACTATGCAGATGACACCCAGATCCTCATACCTCTCTCCGGAATGCTTAAATGATGATGAGACCGATCTCCCAATTCTAGGCACCACTTCCAATCTCAACAAATTGAGCTTGAACTATACCTCCTTCAACATAGATGGTAATACCATTAAAGAGTCAAAAGAAGTAAAAACGTAAGGTTTTTACACTGACTCTGCCTTCACAGTCAACAAACAAGTCTGCGTCATTGCTTCTTCTACCGCTTACACCTGCAAGTTGATTAGGGCTTGCAAACCATTTTTGTCCAAATAAAGTTGCACAATCCTAGCTAGAGCACCCATCCTCCCAAAGCTGGATTACTGCAATGCTTTGTATTTGGGGGCAAGTAAATACATCATTAATAAAATCCAAATCTAGCAGAACAATGCTCTTAGAGTAGCTCATGGCATACCAAGGAGAGGACGCATCTCGCACTTGAGGAGACAAATCAAATGGCTCTCTGCTAAGGACAAAATTATGCTTAAAACCTTAGCTCTCACACATAAATGCCTTAATCAAGCAGCCCCTATCTACCCCTAGATTCACGAAAAAATCCACTACATGTCCAACAAGGACAGTCAACACAGCTTGCCTGGTTGTGCCTAGGTTTAAGCGTAAAAAAGCAGGAGGAAGCAGCTTCCCTGTAATGGCTGCACAAGCATGGAAAACATTACCTCCATTATTGAGAGCCAACCAATCTTCCTTCATATTTAGACGTAATACCATAAAGTGGCTTGTTAACAAGGACACTAATGGTCAGCTCTAGTCATGCACTTACGAGGATATCGGACCGCTTTGTCATTACCATGTAACTTCTCCTGACCACCAAGTAATGCTCCTACATGTATTGTTGTATATATTTCATTACCTTTTCTATATAATTCACTGTATCTATTGTACTGTATTGTATCTTATTCTTGTATCCACTGTAACTAAACTGAAAATATACTTGTTACCTTTTATGCCAAAGGAGCCCAGATACCGTCGGGTTGGGTGTGCCATACACATAAATAAACAAACAAACAAAAATTACACAAAATAAAAGAAATCGCAAAGGCCCTAACCCAGACAGCAGAGGGTGAAACAGAACCCTACCAGTAAGAGATCCTAATTAGGAAAGGGAGCCAGTTTGGGTACAAGGCACTTTCCTAGTATATCAGCTATAGACACACCCAAAACCTATACAAATCCTCAATCAGTAAGGCAGTCCAGGAAACATGCAGGTGAAACCAAATGTTATAGTAAGCAAGTCGAAGTCACAATCCAAACGGCATATGCAGGGGCAGGCTATAGTCGGAGCCAAATAGCCCAGAGGATGACAGGCAGACTGAAAGGAAGAAAAAACAGGGCAATAAAGCATGAGTAGAAGAACCAAACTGCTCGAGAAAAAACATTTCCTGTTTGGTCATAGCTTGGTACTGGATGTCCAACCGTCAATTCCCTTGAGAGATGAATCATGAACAGAAGGCTGGCTCAGTCAGAAGTCTGAGTACTTTGTTGAAGCGAATTCACTTACAGCTAGAACTGATCAAAGTTTTTCTCAAAAGGATAAGATCGGCTGGGGTGCAGCCCCACTGAACGACAAGCTGGGCTTATGAAACAGTGCTTTAGAAATCTAGACAGCAGTATATATGCTGGGATATTACAGGCAGATATATCTCTTGAGAAGTGTTCTAAACACATGCACTTTGAAGGATCATGAAAACATCAGTGCCATCAATCTTATTTGTTCCAAATGTAAATGGGTGCTCAACCAAATCATTGGCCTACACTGCTAAATATGCACCAAGGAATGAGGGTGAGTACAGAAAAACACTTATTTGATCAGTTCAAACTACTTCAATTTGAGGCAACAGTGTGTAAAGAACTGCATTCTACTTCCTTTGTGAATGTGTGAACGTTTTCCTTTAGGACCTATACTCTTTCTATTTCAGACATTCCTAATGAGTTTTCATTTAAAGTTGATGGAAACAGTGGTTCTCGCTTCAATTAAAATACAAAAATAAAAAACAAAAGTCACTTGACACTGCTATTTTCCTTCAGCGACTTACCTCGCAGAAAGATGGATGAATATAGATCACTGCCAAGAGCCAATGTCACATGCCGAGCATACATCAAATTAGTTAAGATGAGTGACAAACATGTGTTGATCAATGCACTTGTACACTAATGTCCTAACCCATGGAGCATACAATGCAATTTTATACCACTTCCAACATACTTAAACACTGCTAATCAAACTTGAGTCAACATTTCTTTACAAGGATAGTATACAGTTTTACCAATTATTGCAGTCCAATGCTTTGCAAGGGCGGTGATTACAGATGGAAGACAACGCTGGCCTCCTCTCTTTAACAGAGTAATTAGAAGATTGAAGATATCTGTCCATGTCTGGTGAAGCGTTGATGTCAATTCTGTGTCTGAAATAAGGACATGTAAATTATATAATTATTAGGACGTAAGCAATATACCATTAGTCAAAGACAATCTAAACTTACTTTAACTATTCCTTACCAACTAAGCAGTTTACAAAAGAAAGTTAATAAGGCAGAAGAAGGCCTATGGCAAACAATCCCCATGAAAGTAACAGGACTGCAACGGTTCCAATAGAAGAGCAAATTACCAACTTCCAGTAATGCTCTTTCTGATGGACTCTCCTCCAACAGATTCCTTATCCAAGATGTTCAGTCAGTGTCAGCTGTTTTTGGAAACAATTGCCTTAGCAGCTGTTGCAGTGCTGTTTCAGGTTGACCCAGACAAGGCCATGAACTTCACGGCCCTGGAATTGACTGTGCCATTCGTATTACAAGAGGATACCAAGCAGCTGGTGACATCTGTTCCATCATTTTTTCCACTGCACCCAACAGATGAGGGAATGAGAATCAGATGGATGAGCTCCCAACACAGTGGGAGAGGAGAATCCATCAGAAAGAATATTATCAGGGGAAGTCATTTCTTCTATTAATGGATTGCATGCACTTACTGATAATCATCTTATATTGCAGAGCAGTATGGAAGATATGGACAAAAGAGTGGAGCGAGGATCATCACCTAAAACAGGAATGCAGCCATGCATAAGCAGGCATTGTGACCCAATAACTAGTCCAAACAATAATGTTTTCAGAATGTGTGAAGTCAGGCTGATGCTTCTGCTTTACAGATGGCCAAGAATTACCCATCTTTGCAAGGCACAAGTCGCTGCTAGTCCTCTACTGGAACAAGCTCCAAGGTACTCAGGTACCACCTGCCCAGCCAATGTGCAACATATGTAGGTACATAACACTACTGTCAGGGAAAACGGATGTGGGACAAAAATCTCTGGTGAGGTTGGTTTGTCAAATCTGTAATAGTAGAACTGCAGGGTGAACACAGTGTATTCGGTTTTTAGACAGCATTTCCTAGGTCGCCTTTAAAAAAGACTGCCCAGGAAACGCTGTCTAAATGGCTGTATACTGAACAGGAAGCACCCAGCCCCACGGAAGAAGGATGCCACGGGCATGGGAGAGCAGATATGTGTGCACATGTGTGTGTTATCGCTGATGTGAATGCGGTAAGGGAGTGGCACCATGGCTGGTTGAAAGTAAATTGTCACCTGTGTCAGAGCTGGCAGGTGTCTGGAGGACAATGAGTAGGGCAACGTCTTAATTGGATGTGGTGTGGGGAGCGGCACCAAAGAGGTTTGGTGGCTGTGGGTTGAAACCACATATGGGCTGAAAATCCAACTCTTTGCAGGCCACTCTGGCCCAAAAAAGGGCTGCCTTTAGGAGCAGTAGCTTCAAACAGGAGAATTGTGATAAAAACCCAACAATGCAAGAATAACATACAATTCCCATGCAACCCAAGACTGTTACCTCACCCCTTTATCAACAGGTTTTTGAACATTTTCAGTACATTGAGCTCAATGGAACGAGTGGAAGATTTCATGACTACACTAAGGAGGATTTCAGTCTCCCCAAATAACACAATAGTTAACGTTGTTATGCCAGGAAAACTCCGACACCCCAAGGTCATTCTCCCTTCTTCAATAGATAACAAACACAGATGTGTATCTGTAATAAAATTAAGGCTTTCCTTCTTTTAACAGTATTCATTTGAAGAAGCTTAATCCGTGTAGCTAGGGTGTTGTGATGAATCTGATGATGTCATCACTCCTTTCCCAGAGGTAGCTGATCCTGTCCTGGGGGCATGTATTTGAAGGAGGACCACATTGGGGGAGCTGTCCCACATGGGGGTGAGTGACATCATTGGGTAAGACAGGGTTATTCCCCCATTCCCTTTTAGGGACACCCCTTCAGTGCCTCAGACCCTCATGACATTTCATGGCAGTAACCCTCCATATTCTCCAACACTTAGTAATAGAATGTTTAAACATCACATAGTTACATCAGTAACAAAGACTGACATGAGGAAGAGAGCAACCGGCATGAAGATCGCTCCGCTAGACTGAAGTGAACGGTCTAGCTATTGGAGAAATCTGATTGGCTCCAAAATGGCTCCCTTCAGTAATGCAGTAATTTAGAGATGGAGCGGTGGAGAACTGCAGAGAGATTCGACTGGCTAGTGAACACTCGGAAAGCAAAGCTATCAGGTGGAAATGCAAGCAAAGAAGTGGCACGAAGAAAGAGGGAGGCAGCGTCTGGGCCAGAGAGATATTCTTGCAGGCAGAAGAGACGCTGAAGCGGGACGCGAGGCAAAGGAGCTTTATGCCGGCAAGAGAAGCCGGAGAGATGGGCAGACCGCCACTAGCCACAGAGACACGCTGCCCGAACTGGAGACGGAGTGGAGGCTGAGAAGGACCAGAGCAGGCAAAGAAGCCAAGGTAGCTGTCCTAAAGCCAGTGAGCCCAGAGAGGAAGGGTGGAAAGTTGGGCCCGGGAGGAAACTGGAGAAAGCGCAAACCCAACTGGAGAGAGAAGCTGAGAAGGACCCAAGTGGGGTTGGAGAAGCCAAATGATCCCTTCTAAAACTGGTGAGCCCGAAGTGGTAGGTCAAAGCCCCATGCGGGAGCTAGAGAGGGTCCCCAACTGGAACGGGAGGCAAATTCCCCATGGCTTACATCACAGACTGAGTTGCATAGTCCCTGTGTTTGGGGGAAATACAAATACACCAATTCTAAAAGGAACTTGGGGAAAAGCATATACCCTGAGATCTTGAAAGTGAATGAACATATATACCCTGAGATCTTGAAAGTGAATTAACATATATACCCTGAGATCTTTAAAGTGAATGAACATATGAGAGAACCTGGCAGGAGAGTATCCCAAGTGTTTTGTGAGTTTGGAACCGCACCCAAATTGTACCAAGGAACTGTATGAGGGAATCAGGAAGGAGAGTATACCAGGTGTTTTGCGATTCTGGGCCCTGCACCCAAATTGTACCAAGGATACTAGGTGTTTTGCAAGTCTGGGACCCTAATCCAAACTGCACCAAGGAACAATATGTGAGAATCTGGCAGGAGAGTGTACCAGGTGTTTTGTGAGTCAGTGAATCCCAATGAAGATTCATGCCTTTAGGATATTTCCCCTGGAGTGAATTACAACAAAAAGAGTAGGGGGATATCCTCTTGGGTTACAGAGAACTTGGATGTTCTTTTGAACCTTTTGTGTTGATGAAGAGAGACCTGTGGAAGGGAGTCATTCCCTGGAACTGTGAACATTATCCATTTGGGACTATTGTTGGATTTATACCCTTTTGTTGAACTTGAACATTTGTGCAATTTTCAAGACAGAGACAATACCCATAACACCTTAGAGTTACTTTTAGAATGAGAGGGCTAGGATAGGATTTTGGCTACAAGACATTTTTGCTTTGGACATCATGACAAAGGACAGGACCTTAGTTTTGGTTGAGGTAGGGAAATACCTCCAAGGATAGGGACAGTGAGGAATTTTCCAAAACCTTTATGCCAAAAAGGTTAATGCCAACCACCATGAGCCCGCTGTGTCCGTGTCTCATTCCTGGTTCCTCACAGATGTTAACAGGTGTGGGATACTGACTCAGCTGATATAAACTGGGGAACCCATCAGAATCATATAGCTATATTAATTATCTCAAGTGGTACCTCCTATGATCCCGATGATGAAACAACTGCAGGGAGAAGAGTTCATAATTGAAGTGGTCGCAGATGAGAATCTCTGACAAACAAATAATAGTAAATAAATGTAATCTCTCTATTGGGTGTCAGCAGCTACTCTTTCAAGGACAACCTCCATGAAATGCTTTGACGTTATCAGATTACGCTGTAAAAACCAACAGTAAAATAAATCTTGTTAACACCAGTGGAGACCTCCTGCCGGTAGGTTCTTTGGGGATTAAACCAAGTCTCAAGAGGCCTGTTACGATCCCTACAGAAAAGGAACAGCTTACATTTTCATCAGAAGAGCTTCTGAAACCTAGTGTTCCACCTGAACATGGGGCTGAGGAAGGATTAGAGACCACTTAGGAACCGGAAGGGGAGTTTTGTTCCTTTTTATTTGATTAGGCAGAAGAACCTGTTGAAAAGGACAATCTTCATGCATTTGAACAGGAAGTTGACTACTCCGACGGGGAACATGCTAAAGTCCCAACCATAGCTAATGACTATTTGACCAACCCTTCCCTGAGCGCCACAATGGCCACCCTAGAGACTTTATTAACACAGTGAATAGCCCATCAAATACAAGCAGAGATCTGATTTCAAACTGGACTGGATCAAATTGTTGTCGCCCAACAAAGATCCATTCTTCCCCACAGGGTATTGCAACCCTATAGAGATGCAGAGGACTTGGAACATTTTTTTCTCAATTTCGAAAGATTGGCCCAACAATTTCAACTAGCCCTGCTTTGGAGACCTCTAGAACACAGAAATAGCGGTGATGTAACCCTTTACAGTGCCCATCTGCAGGCCTGCTTGGGCCAAGGAAAGCAGAAAATCCAACACAGGGGACAGAGGTCAGGATAAAGGATCCAGATCCCTCTCCCGGGACCAAATCGAAAATGTACACCATCTGCAGCTATAAACCGACTTCGTAGCGGGCCTCCAAGCTGAAAGGAGAACATCAGGGACGTCATCCGACAAGGCCCACTCCTTATATCTCAGCCTCTCAGTAGCCATTAATGAAGTGTCAGGCTGCTAAAGTTTGGGTGGAGGACACGCACCTCCAACTGGGAGAGCAAGTCGACTATCCTCAGAAGGCGCTGCCAGGGAGGGCAGATGGACATGATCAGCAACCCCTGATACCAATTTTTTTTGGACCCAGTCTGGGGCGATCAAGATCAGCATCGTTCCGAACAGAGGCAGTCTTCTGAGGACCAGCGGGATGACAGGGATCAGAGAAAATGCATAGAGAAGGCCGAAAGTCTAATCGACCATCAATGCGTCCCCCAAAGCTCCTTGATGAGGAAATTCCCTGAAGCAGAACAATTTGCACTTCCAGGTTGACACTGGAAGTGAGGAGGTCCACTTGAGGAGTCCCCCAAAGAGAGAATATCTCCTCCAGAACTTCCTGACAGAGCTCCCACTCGTGGGAGGCCAAGGTCTGTCTGCTCAATGCATTCACTGTGACGTTCTCCTGTCTGGCCAGATAAACCGCCAACAGGGAGACATTGATCTCCAGAGTCCAAAACCACAGTCTCATTGCTTCTCTGCACAGAGACAAGGACCTCACTCCATCTTGCTAGTTGAGGTAGTGCATGGCCACTAATTTGTCCATCAGGATCAGCATTTTACAGAGGGGATGGAGGCTACCAGGGCCAGCCTGATCGCCCCCTCAACTCCAGCAAGTTGATGTGCACCTGAGACTCTGTGGGAGACCACAGTGCACTCACTGTCAGGTCTGACAGCTGAGCGCCCAAGCCAATCAAGGATGCCCCTGTGACCACTGTCACATGGGGCCTAGGTTGTTGAAAAAACGCGCCTTTCAGCAAATTGTCTCACCTGCTCCAAAATGCTAGGGCCTGAGGGACCCGACTCGAGACCTCGAGGAGGTCTGACATGTGGCCCTGGAACTGCGACCATTGGCAACAAAGAAGCCACTCAAGCATTCTCATGCGCAGTCTTGCCTCCAGCACCACTAGGATGCACGACGCCATGAGGCCAAGAAGGCACAGGAAGTCAAGGCTCAGAATTGTGTCTGTAATTGGAGGACATTGACCATTCAGACAATGTTCGCTACTCGATCCTCAGGCAGTAAAGCAGTGCCCAGATGAGTGTCCAAGATTGCCCTGATTAATAGGAGAGACTGGGATGGCAGAACCTGAGGCTTTTTGAAGTTCAGGGAAAAGCTCAAACTGTGCAAGTGAGTGCATGTACGGAGAAGATGTTCCGACACTAGCTCCAGTGAGCAAGCTTGGAGGAGCCAGTCGTCCAGGTAGGGAAAGACATGGATGCCCTCTATTCTGAGTTGAGCCGCTGCCAGCAGTTTGATGAAAACCCAGGTTGCTGACGAAAGACCAAATGGTAGGACCCTGAATTGGTAATGTTGTTGGCCTACCACGAACCTCAGGTAGGTCCTGTGCTTCAGATGAATCTGTAAATGGAAGCAGGTGTCCTGAAGAACCAGGGAAACCAACTAGTCCTGCAGATGCAGGGCTTGCAGGATCTGGGCTAGAGTGACCCCCTTGAACTTGTCCTTGCGGAGGAACAAGTTCAGCAGCCGTCAAAAGGGGATGCACGTCTCAGTCATTACAAAATATATGTGGGCAAAGGGTAAGGTTGACAGGGAATGCCCTTATTGAAGCAATTTATAACACGAAAGGTATGGACAATTACCAACTGTATTCCATTTCAAGTGAAAAGACAGAGTCTAGTCTATTTTCCAAAGTCAGGTAAACAACTTGTTCATCGGAATAAAACCATTGTGGTTGAGGGCACAATTAGTTGCTACTGAGGGAGGGAACTACTGTGGGTTTTAACACCAACAGAGGCAAGGCTGTGTGGGAAGAGAGAAAAGGATAGAATGAGATTCTAAGTATCCCTTCTTAGTCAGCTATTCTGTCCCCGTGTAGCGCTGCAGGACCGCCTACAAAAAACAGGGGATAGAATAAGAGGAAAAACTAGCTCCTTCTAAATGTAATACACCATTAAGCCTTGCAGCAAATGTGCCCTACAACCACTCTCTCCCCCTATGTGTTTGCATGGGGAGAGACAAATACCAGATCTAAAAACAGTGTTATTGTGATGGGGAGCAACAACATCCTATGGGTTATAAACAAATGTATTTACCCAAGGATTGTTAGTCACAACTCATCCACTGTGATTTTTAAAACAAGGAATATCACAGGTCAGGCTGAAATCACTCTGAGCTAGTGTTTAGACCGACAACAAAAAAGACAATTACAACATTCTCCACTCCGCCTTCTTCTAGAATCTCCTATTGATCTAGCGAGTGGAGGATGGTAAAAAATTGCTCATAAATAGAAAGTGAATGTGGTATCTATCTTATGTAGGAATTACTGTCTACCGGTTTCAGCGGCTCATGTTTATTAAGGTCGCTTTCTTCAGGACAGTCTTTTTCTATGTGTTTATCACCACCGGGGAAGAGAGATGAGTGCTAAACCCCATGTGTAATTTCTGATATGGAAAGTGGATCGTAAATACTTTACCACCTCCTTGCTATGGCACGGCTGGACCAGACAGGTGACCTGTGTAAGAAAACAAGAACATATTCACTACACGTGTCTCCATAGGTTGTTCACTGTCAGTCAATGGCTTTAAGGATTAGCAATTGTTTAGTACCAACCCTGATCTAAAACACACTAGCAGGGCGTGGTATGGGTTACATCTTTAGCAAAGTTATGAGTCAAAGGATAAACAGAAACCAGTTGTGACACCCAGGGGACCCCCGACTACCACAGGCTAGCTAGAGTATTAAATAGCCTGTTGCACGGCCCAAACCACTCTTTCATGAGTATGCTACTGAGCTGTGCTGTCTATTGTTAGCCTGGTCCTATACATTGATGCTGACCTAGGTATAGGTCTCTTCATGTGCCTCGGATGCGTTCACAAATAGCGAACGCTTGGTCTCACCCTGGATCAATTGTGTTGTCTTATTCAGCTGTTCACATTGGAGGGCCGTAGCTATAGGGCACTTCAAGGTGCTTTTGGTGCTGACAAATGTCCATTTAAACTCGGACCATGTAGCCGGCAGCGCTACTAGCTATTTGGCCCAATAAGCGCTTGTGAAGTCTCTTACCGTACTCCGATATCAGCTCAAGTCCGTAAGTGCTCTCTCTCTACCGCGTACATCGGCCGAACTATTGGAGGACCAATAGAAAGCCCATCCAAAATCACGTGCTGTGCGTCTAACGCGTCGCGTCTGCGGCACGTGTCGCCCACTTCACCGTCTGCCCGGAAGTCAGGCATCTGACAGGACTCAATACGCGGACGCGAGCGGCCATTACTACCATCCATTGTTGAGCTTATTGCTATGGCGACGCGGCCCGACAGGTTTGTTATAAAGGGACGCAAGTGAACCGCGTGGCTGATGTGAGTTAGCAATTGATGATACGGTGTCATCGAACGCTGTCTCTGAACGGCCTCGATAGTCAAAATGGGCAAGATCTATGCTCCCATCCCATCTATGAGCGCTGTTGTTGTGAAGGCTCATATCGAACAGGCATTCTCTCGCAGTGCCAGCGTAAAGTATGCTCTGTCAAAGAAATTAGAAAAGTGGGGGGGGGGAGGAAGGAAAAAAAAAAGTCCATGGATGCTCAGTTGTTCATAGCCAAAGTTTGCCATACAATATTCTCATTGAGTCCCACCTTGTCAAATTTTTGACGGAATATCCATCTTTGTTCTCTCTTAAGGAGCAAGTTGGTCATATCTCCGCCTCTTCTTCTACACGTGACTTTCTCTATGATGGTACATGTCATTTCTTTCGCTTTATGTCTTTGTGCTTTGAAGTGCTCGACTAGAGGGGCATTTTCCCTCTCAATTCGTATACATGACATATGCTCTTGTATGCGCTTTTTGACTGATCTCGTGGTCATCCCTATGTATTGTTTGTTGCACGGACAAGTGATTATATAGATCACGTTGGAGGTGTTACAATTTACAATTGGTTAGAGATTGTTGTCGCCATGGAGTAGCTAGGCCCAATTCCAATGTTTGGGATTTTTTCGTCAGGGCACACACATTGCATTGTCCGCAGGGTGTGTGTCCACAAGGTGGTGTAGTACCCCAGAGTGTCTTCTGTCTCATGGGATCCTGAGGTGGTGTGTATGAGTGAATTAGAGTGTCTCGTATGTTCTTCCTCTTTTTGATGGCAAACCGTGGTGTGGGCAAAGTAACGGGCCCCATGTTTAGTAGTGGCCAGAGTTTAATAATTTCTCTTTTAATTTGGTTCCCTTTGTTGGAATAACTGAACACTGCAGTGATGGTGTTTTCACCTGATGGGCGTGTGGAATATTTCTCGCTCTTTTGTGGGCCATTTTTATTGTCTTTTTACTGTAACCCCTCTCCACCAGTTTGTCTGCCAGAATCTTGGCTTGGGAATCATATTCTTGGACGGTTTAACAGTTACGCAACGCAAAAACTGTCCGAATTGGAGATTTTCCCGTAGGCTTCGTGGGTGGAAACTTCTGTAGTCCAATAGGGCATTTCGGTCTGTAGGTTTCCTGAAAACACCGTGGTCGAAAGATACCCTCCATCAGATTTGATTTCTACATCCAAGAAATGGATCTCTTGTTTGGAAATACTGTGGGTGAATTTTAAAAAGGGGTTACGGGAATTGAGCCAGTCCAAGAACAGTAAAAATGAAGTTTCTGACCCTGTATAAATGGCCCAGATATCATCTATGTATCTTGTCCATAGAGATATCTGTGATCGAAAGGGGTTTGTTGCTGTATAAATGTGTTCTTCGAATTCTTCCACATGAAGGTTGGCCAGGGATGGGGCAAATGTAGCACCCATCGCAGTCCCCGAGCACTGTTGATAGAACGTTTCATTGTATAAAAAGAAATTCTGTGTTAGGGCCAACTCGGCCAATTGCATGATGAAATCTATTGGCACAGCCGGTGGGATCTCAAGTTCTCGAAGTACTTTCTCCACTATTTCTAGTGTTGCTGTCTGTGGTATGGTTGTGTAGAGTGCCTCAATGTCTAGTGTCACCAGAAATTGAGTAGTAGGATCAAAAGAGACTTCTTGTAGCATGTTCAGGACACGCATGGTGTCTTTCAGATACGCCTGCATTTTTGGAATTTCAGGTTTCAGAAAGAAGTCAACGAACTGCGGGTGGGGTTCCAAGATGGATTCAATTCCAGCTACAATGGGCCTGCCCCGAAGCAGGGGGGGTGCGGGGGGCTGGTGGGGGAGACGGGAGATATGCCCTTGTGCACCTTAGGTAAGGCATAAAAAACTGGTAGTTTCGGAAATCTTGGGGTGAGAAAGGCTGCCTCTTTTGTACTGATGTATTCCTCGCATGCCGCTTCTTCCACTATATTAGCGATCGTGTGTCGCAGGGTCTGTGTAGGATCCTCTCTCAGGATTTTATAGTGGTTGGGGTTATCCAATAGTTTAACAACCATCGCATCATAATCTCCTGAGTTCATGATGACTGTAGCACCTCCTTTATCGGCTTGTTTGATGGTCAATGCCGAGTTGTTTTTTAGGCCTTGTAGTGCTTGTTGTTCTTGTCTCGAGAGGTTTTGGAAACATGGTTTATCTTCTTTTTCAAGTTCCTCTAACTTTTTGAAAATGGCTTTTTCAAAAACCATTGACTCTGCGGATGGAGTGGGGGGATAATAGGTTGACTTGGGGTGTAGACCAGTGGTGTCTTGTTCTCTTGTGCACTCAAGGTGTTGGTCAAGTTCTACAAAGTGTTGCCGTAACCGGATGTTTCTCATTAGTCTTGCAACTTCAATTCTGGTCTGAAAAGCGTCATGGCGCGTAGTAGGAACAAAACTCAGTCCCTTTTGGAGGACTCTTGTTTCTGCATCACTGAGATTGTGCTCTGACAGGTTCATGACTAATAGTTGTGTTGTTGCTGTAGGCCCCTGCTCCTGGTTACTACCAGGGAACCCTGTGTTTGGCCCCTGTTGCGTCTGCCTCCTCTTTGGCCGCGGTATAAAAAAGCCTTATTGTTCAAGTCTTGATGGTCGTGCAGATTAGTACTACCTCCGTCCCCAAGCACCACACGGACAGAAGTAAAGAAACACTACCCGTGCGGCACTTGAGGTCACAGGTGAAGAATGCCGTCGATCAGGAACCAGAAACGCCAAAGGACCCCCTGACCACTGTAAGGCAATGGAGGGTTAATCAAAAAAGGGAATGAACAACAATACCATGTGATAGAAGATCAGAAAGGGGCTTACCCAAAAGTGAGGGAGATGGCGGCCTGTGAGATATGGAGGAGTAGTGGGGGTACAGCATACACTGGTCGGTTGTTTCTCTGACAGTGCTCGAGAAGATGGAAACACCTGAGACAAATACGTAGGGCAATCCGTGAGCAGTCCAGAAAAGCAGTTCCGAGTCGAGGGCCAAAAAGGTAACCATAAAGTTCAGTATTCAGTACAAAAGGATATCCGTTTGCAGTCCAGTGAACAAATCCGGGTCAAGAAACCAGTAGGGGGAAATGGAAACCAGCAGGTTGACAATCCAGGGATGATTTCCAGCAAGGCAGACAAAGCAGCGTGATATCAGGGGCAGAGATGAGGCAATCCGTGTAACGTTCCGTGGTCGAGCAATCGTAGTATTCAAAAGTATCCAAAAACGCCAAATCAGTCCGTGAAGGAAGCAGCTGTGAAGCGGTGCTGTAACGCTCACCTGATTCCCGTAGAGGCGCCGGTATTGACTGGGCGTATACCGTATCTTCAAAGGTGATGTGTAACACACGGCTGGCTCTTTGGGCTGGACCTCTGTGCACTGTATGTCTGACTCGAAGGGTAAGATGTCTGCAGATAGAAAATATGGGATTAAGGAACTGGGTTATTGAATGTCTCTCTCTTCTTCCCTTTCTCTTCTCCTGTAGAACCCCAAAGGTTAACGCTCTCACCTTAGGTAAGTGAACGCCGTGCTCTCCATCTGCCTCGGGGCAGGGTGCTGTAACCAGTTTCTTCACTGGATAAGGGGAACAGGCCTCTTGACTTCAGAGGACTGCTGTCTGTCGTTTACTGCACGAACGGTAAGTTTCGAGTAATTCTAATGTCTTTAAAGTCTTTAGTAATGATGTCTCTTGTTTTGCAGGGTTCCGGCGATGGCGGATGACGGGCTGAAGTGAGTTGAAGATGGAGCCCGTGTGATGAATAGAAGCGCCTGGAAGCACGTAAGTAAGCGCTTGTTGCCTGCTTCACGATGCGCTCTAACTGTCTTTTTATTTTGCAGGTACAAGTTCGGAGCGGCTGCAGGGTGCCGGAATACCCACTGGGTTAGATGTGGAAAGGAGTAATGGCACGTGAGTATTAAAGTTCCCCAATGTCTTTAAACGCACCTTGTTTTGTCTTTCAGATGCGGGATGCAGCGCCGAAGGAGCGCGCAAAGAGTTGGTAAGCCTTTGTCTTTCAGATGCCGGAATGCAGCGCGAGGCGTTGGTGACAGCCGATGGACCAGGTAAGTGAAGAGCTGTCACTGAAGACCGTAATGCTAAGCTGTTCTTTCTTGTCTTTATAGGTGTTGCTGAAGACTGGATTCAGGATGGTAAGCCTTTTTCGTTAGGCCCAGGATCAGATGCAGAAGACACGATGAGCGTTCTGCTGCAGAGGATGCAGAATAACGCAAAGCAAGATTCATCCATCGGGTGTGGTTTAAATAGTGCTTAGGTGTCTCCTTCCACAGCCACGCCTAGGTAAGAGCAGAGTTCCTGCTTTCCAGAAGAGTTCCAGTGTTCTGAATCTAGGGAGTGGCTCCTGCCCCACCCAACAGGAAAAGTAGTTCCAAACAGAAGAGGATCAGAGGCTCAACTGGCAGGCAAGTAAGCAGCATGGTCTGCTGCAGGTAAGTCCACCCAAGCATTATGAGCCCGGCGCTTCCAGCGCTGGGACTGGGCATATTTATGAGCCTGGTGCCACTGGTGCCAGGACTGGGTCCAAAAGGTCCCAATTGGGACTGGTTGTCACTCGGAACCTGGGTTATGGATCTGCTTCCAAGAGAGTTGGGAAAACCCTGACCTTTTGGAAGCAGAGATCATGACAGGTGCTTCCGTGTTTCTCTGCTTCCTTTAACTGTGTGGAGGGTCACCTGATTCACATCACGGGGGGGGGGAGGACGTGAGGGTCCGTGTCACATGACCCGTGATGATGACGAAGGCCGTTGTGGATGCCTCGTCACGTGACGCGCGGTCCTGTGTGTGCCCAAGCGGCAGCGCCAGTCGTGCGAGAATCTCCATGGGAGGTGCCAGTGAAGAAAGGGGCGAAGAGCCCTCGGGCCGTAATGAACAGGTCTCCTTTGTTTGGCGGGATATCGCCGCCGTTCGTGTGCAGGGACACGAAAGTCACGTGAGCTCCGATGGTGGTGAATGACAGGTGGGTGATGATGAACGTTGGGAGACATGACACTTATGATTGTCGTTTTGTCCTCTCCGATTGGTGTTGACAAATTGGACACCCCTATCGCTTGATTGGTCCCGTGGCCTAGGGCCTAGTTCTCCCGAGGTTCCTGGTCTGCTATCCTCGTCCGAGCTTCTGCTCGAAAAACTCCATTGCACTGGTGTATTGCGTTTCCTGTAATTGTTGCGTCTGGGCTGCCACCCCAGCTTATTGGTATAGCTAGCCTGTTGTACTGCTGCTCCTTGCGGTTCATCATAATAGCTGTATACGGTGTATGGATACGTTTTTTCGTGCGTAAATGATGTTATGTCTTTTTTCAATTTATTGATCTTTTTATTCATATTCAGATATTTGAATTCTTTAATCAGGGAGTTCAGCTCATCGAGCTTTTTCTTGAAATTGTCCAGAACTTCCGTTGATTTAAGTTGGTCAATTTTGAGTTCAATTTCGTTCATAAGTTTGATTGAGACGGTCTTGGCTGTGTTAATTATAAGTATAAGCCAGTCTCTGGTGCACTTATTTGCAATGAAGCTCCAGTCTTTTCTGAACTGTATCTGGTCTAAGAAAAGTCTGGGCATTTGTCAGTACCAAAAGCACCTTGAAGTGCCCTATAGCTACGGCCCTCCAATGTGAACAGCTGAATCTAAACACAGCTTGCATTGTTTGTTTTGATCCAGGAATACGAAAACACAGTTGATCCAGGGTGAGACCAAGCGTTCGCTATTTGTGAACGCATCCGAGGCACATGAAGAGACCCATACCTAGGTCAGTATCAACATATAGGACCAGGCTAACAATAGACAGCACAGCTCAGTAGCATACTCATGAAAGAGTGGTTTGGGCCGTGCAACAGGCTATTTAATATTCTAGCTAGCCTGTGGTAGTCGGGGGTCCCCTGGGTGTCACAACTGGTTTCTGTTTATCCTTTGACTCATAACTTTGCTAAAGAGGTAACCCATACCACGCCCTGCGTAGTGTGTTTTAGATCAGGGTTGGCACTAAAAAATTGCTAATCCTTAAAGCCATTGATTGTCAGTGAGCAACCTATGGAGACACGTGTAGTGAATATGTTCTTGTTTTCTTACACAGGTCACCTGTCTGGTCCAGCCGTGCCATAGCAAGGAGGTGGTAAAGTATTTACTATCCATTTTCCATACCAGAAATTACACATGGGGTTTAGCACTCATCTCTCTTCCCCGGTGGAGATAAACACATAGAAAAAGACTGTCCTGAAGAAAGCGACCTTAATAAACATGAGCCGCTGAAACCGGTAGACAGTAATTGTTACATAAGATCGATACCACATTCACTTTCTATTTATGAGCAATGTTTTACCATCCTCCACTCGCTAGATCAATAGGAGGTTCTAGAAGAAGGGGGAGTGGAGAATGTTGTAATTGTTGTCTTTTTTGTTGTTGGCCTAAACACTAGCTCAGAGTGATTTCAACCTGACCTTGTGATATTCCTTGTTTTAAAAATCACAGTGGATGAGTTGTGACTAACAATCCTTGGGTAAATACATTTGTATATAACCCATAGGATGTTGTTGCTCCCCATCACAATAACACTGTTTTTAGATCTGGTATTTGTCTCTCCCCATGCAAACACATAGGGGGAGAGAGTGGTTGTAGGGCACATTTGCTGCAAGGCTGAATGGTGTATTACATTTAGAAGAAGCTAGTTTTTCCTCTTATTCTATCCCTTGTTTTTTTGTAGGCGGTCTAGCAGCGCTACACAGGGACAGAATAGAATCTCATTCTATCCTTTTCTGTCTTCCCACACAGCCTTGCCCCTGTGGGTGTTAAAACCCACAGTAGTTCCCTCCCTCAGTAGCAACTAATTGTGCCCTCAACCACGGTGGTTTTATTCTGATGAACAAGTTGTTTACCTGACTTTGGAAAATAGACTAGACTGGTTTTTCACTTAAATTGGAATACAGTTGATGCACGTCTCAGACCTTCTATGGCACCAGAAAGTAGGTGGAGTACCGCCCCTGCATCGTTCTGAATGCGGAACCAGTTCGATAACGTTCTTCACCGGAAGTTGATGGACCTGCTCCAGGAGGATGGGGTCCGGAGAAAGAAGGGTGGCCTGTGGACGTTGGTCTGGTGGGTGTTGGAGAAAAGGCAGGCAATACCTCTGGCTGACAACCTGTAGGCCCCCAAGCACTAGGCGTGGTCTCTGACCACTTCCTGCTGAACAAGGATAGCTTTCCCCCACCAGGGACGGGTGTTGGATCCTGTCACTGAGGTTTGGCCCCTTGGGGAGTGGATCAGACAATGGCTGCAGCGATACCTCCTCGCTACGCACCTCTTCATCTGCCTCTTGGGAAGCAACTGCCCTGGCTCCTTCCCGGGGCAGGTTGTCCACGGCCCCTAAGGCAAATGGAGGAAAGTGGCAACACCCCTGTCTCGTGACAAGGATTTTGTGGTGGGCTACTGGTACGCGAGTCCCTGGTACTTGACCGTCACCTTAGATGACTGGACTTTCTGGAGGGCGTTGTTAGCCTTAGCGCCAAACAATTTCTGCCTGTCAAAAGACATATCTAGCAGCCTTGTCTGGACATCGGGCGCAAACCTGGACGTCTGTAGCCATGAATGGCACCTGACCACAGTGCTTGTGGCCGTGGACCTGCCCACGCAGTCTGCCGTGTCTAGGCCAGATTGCAGCATCTGATGCGCCACCTCCTTGCCGTCTGAGATCAGGGATCGAAAACCATCCCTCGTCTCACCCTCTGGAACGTGCTCTGCTGCACTGGCTACAGCCGACCAGAGGCCAAAAGAGAACTTTGCCATGGCACAAGATGCATTCACGCACACAGTACTAGACTGCCTGACGCAAACACCTTCTTGCCCCAAGCGTCCAGCCTTTTGCTTTCCCTGTCCGGTGGTAGGGATGGAAAGGTAGAGGTCTTTAGGCTCACCGTAGTGGACTGGACCACCAGGATTTCAAGTGATGAGTGGGCAGAGAGGAAGGTTGTGTCCGAAGGAGCAGGACAGATTACCAAGTCAGTTCCCTGTCCACTGGGGCTACCGAGGCAGGCTTCTCCTTCACTTCCAAAACTGGGGTCTCCACTGCCATGTTGAAGCAGCAGCGTCTCCTTCTTTCGAAGCGTTGTCCAGAATTTCGCAAAGTATATATTGCACTATGGACGTGGACCGTGCTGAGAGACCCAGGGTATCAGTTACCTTTACCATCAGGCGCTGCTGTTGGTGTTGGCAGAATGTCCAACTCTAGGGAAGTGTCCAAACTGCTGGCCCCTTGCCGGTCATCTGCCAGGTCCAGTACTTTGTCACTCCCATAAAAGGGTTCTGGTTGCCTTCCTCATCATAAAAGTCATACATATTTTACATGAAAGCGTCTCTGGGAAGCAAAACAAATTCTTGTGGCGCCACAGAGTCTACAGCGTCACTGACGTCGAGGATGATGCAGCCGCAGAGCGCACAAACTGTGTGGACCGGGCCCAGGCGTGCACAGGGTGGTCACCGAAGGGTTCTCTGCAGGTCATGGAAGACGCAGTGGGACCCATCAGCGCTGTGGCCGAAGCCTGCGGCTCCCCTCCCTGAGCCGTGACCATAGCCGCTGGTGCCTTGGCAAAGATATCAAGCATCTTCAATTGAAAACTTTCCCATCCCTCCTTCGTGGAGGATTGGGTTGGGAAAGGCTTGTGCCGTCAACTCCGGGAACCCTTGGAGAGGTAGCTCTTTTTCTTCAAGGAAGAAGAAGCGTGTCAGTAACACGACTCAATCGGAGAGCGCCTTCACCCAGACCGTACAAGCAAACGGGGTACAAATCGGAGACAGACCTTTGTCTACCACAGCCCGCGCAAGGCTTAAAACTGGAGGCCTTCGACAATCGTGAAACGCAACGAAGAGCTTGACGAGCACGTTCCCAATAAGCAAACAAAGTGCACGAAAAAATGAACTGAAGTCATGGGGCGCAGCGCTGCTACTTATACTGGCCTGATGTCATTTCTGGCGAGGGAGCGTAGAGGAATTTGACAGACTTGACGCCGAGTCAGGCAGCACCCCTCTGGTGGCAGAAAAAATTCCAGAGAACAGCTGCGCTGGGCTACGGTTATCATAGATGAGAAATCCATGGCAGGAAAGAATCCATTATAAAAACACAATTAGTGTACTACAGCTGCCCTCTGGCATGAGAAGATAAATTGTTCCGGGCTTCTAATGAAGCTGATCAGGAGACGAGCTATTTGGCAAGCCTGAAAAACTCAATTGTGAGTAATGACCAGAACAAGCTTTGGACCATAGATCTAAAATCTAATCTCAGGTCATTGTATATGTCACTCCAGTAAAAAGGAACTGTTGCCATAACCAAACGGGAGTCAATGTCACGTGGAAGATGTGCACAGATCACAGAAAGTGACATTCAGGATGCAGACATGCCAGGTCGCGTGCAAAAAAATATTGTTGCATTTCATCAATGCATCAGAATACAAGCCTTGTAATGGGTATGAGTACTATTAAAGGCATCAAAAGTCAAAACACACTGAAAAATCAGAAGATAGGAAAGTCCCATTTTCAAACAGTTTATAATTTGCTGCAATCAGGAATTTTCATAAAGGATGTCTGGTACAGTTGACGAGTCTGTTCTGATTTCACAGGCTTTCAAGGAGTTGATATGTTGCATACATCCCTGTGGGCAGAAAGAACAGTAATGCTGACCATGAACAGAGATTGTCACCTGGATGTAGGAAAGGAGGAAAAGGGCAGTGGGCTGTGATGGGGCCTTTGTGGATGTACAAGGTAGTCATCAAAGCAAGGTCGTCGATGCAGAGGGTGTTGTCATGGTCATCAGAGTCATGGACGAAGTGGGCTTGATGGGTTTCTCCATTGTAGACGAGGTTGTTGACCGTTTAATCTTTGGGGACGAAGGACATACAGTAGACATCAGCTCCGTGGCTGTTGATGGCGCATTCAATGGTGTAGTTGATGGAAAAAGTTACTGACCTGTAACTCCTGTTGTCCAGCATGGATTTACATGCTCATGAATATTCCCCATCGTCAGCCGGGGATTCTTCGGTAAAAGAAAAAACTGTTTCACTTCAGTTTGAAAGCTATATTTCGCCTCTAAACCAATCACTGTCCTATGGGTCATACTGCCCCCCTTCCAATGACAGTCCTCTACCTAAGCTCCACTCCTGGAGGCCATCTTCAGTTTTGGTAGCACGTAAAACGGCACTATGAACCAAGCAGAGCCACAAAGGAGAAGGTGGGAGGGTTTGCATGTGAATACATGCCAGACCCCTGCAGGAGAAATTATAAATTACTCACTGTA
Source organism: Ambystoma mexicanum (assembly GCF_040938575.1). Classification (NCBI taxonomy): domain Eukaryota; kingdom Metazoa; phylum Chordata; class Amphibia; order Caudata; family Ambystomatidae; genus Ambystoma; species Ambystoma mexicanum. The sequence goes on along the minus strand of NC_090933.1, from coordinate 278,131,232 downwards.
GTGACTTACATATTCCTAGTCCATAGTCCCCTTTCATCCATACTGTATGGGCGTCCCTCGCTAGGGATGGCAAACTGAACCTTTTTTAGCAGCAAAACTTGTGTTACCCTTTAAATTTAGATGTGCGCAGGGGCACGGCCCTGGGAGCATGCTCTCCGCTGACTCTGCCTGACGCGCCACTCCTCAGTCCCCTTTGACGCGTCGACAATATTATGATTGCCTAATGACACAGATATTACGGGGGAGGATGGTGGGACATATGGAGGAAAGGGGACTAGGAGTATGTTAGTCACTAAGGTGAGTAAGGAACAAGTTACTTACCTGTAACTGTTGTTCTCCAGCATGGGTCTGGCATGGATTCACATGCTCATGAATATTCCCCGTCGTCAGGCTGGGAATCCTCGGTACAGAAAAAATCAGTATCAGTTTTGTTTCTGATCTATCTTTCCTAGTAGTAACCAATCACTGATCTCTGGGTCATACTGCCCACAGCCAATGACTGCCCTCTCCCTAAGCCCCGCCTCTGGCAGCCATCCTCAGATTTGGTAGCACGTAAAGTGGCAGTATGACCAAGTGAAGAGCCGCAGAGGGGTATGCGGGAGGGTTCGCATGTGAATCCATGCCAGACGCATGCTGGAGAACAACAGTTACAGGTAAGTAACTTGTTCCTTCTCCAGCATGGGGTCTGGCATGGATTCACATGCTCATGAATATAAGATTACATAGCAGTACACACATGCACAACCATGGGAGGTGGCAAAAGGCTCAACATTAAGTAATACATAAACTCAACATTAAGCAACTCTTACCTCCTCACCAGGCCCTTCAGGCAAACAGGTTGCGCAGCACTGCTTGGCCGACCCTGGACTCCTCCCTGGAATCCAGGTCGACGCAGTAGAATCTCGTGAAGGTGTGCTTCGACCTCCACGTAGCAGCCCTGCAGATGTCCAGCAGGGGCACACCAGTCAAGAATGCCGTGGTAGCAGTGATCGCTCTGGTCGAATGGGCTCTCGGACGGCCGGGCAGCGGTCGGTTTGCCAACCAGTGACAGTGCATGATACAGCCGGAGAGCCATCTGGAAATGGAAGCCTTTGAGAGAGCCTTCCCTTGATTCACAGGTCCAAAGTTCACAAAAAGCTGACACGTCTTCTGAAAACTCTTCGTGCGGTCGACGTAGAACTTCAGCGCTCTAGCTACATCCAGCGAGTGCAAAGTCCTCTCGGCCGGCGACGAAGGCGACAGGAAGAAAACTGGTAACACGAAGGGCTTGTTGAGGTGGAAGTCCGACGCACCTTGGGCATGAAGGAGGGATGCGTCCTGAGCACCACCCTCGTGTCAAGAAAAGTCAAGTATAGAGGCTTGCAAGATAGGGCCTGAATCTCTCCCACGCGCCGTGCGGAGGTGATGGCCGCAAGAAAAGATGTTTTCCACGATAGGAACTTCAACGGTGTCGTATGCATAGGCTCGAAAGGGGCCCCCATGAGCCTAGTCAGCACCATGTTGAGCTCCCACGCCGGGGCTGGGGCCTTCACCGGTGGGAACGAGCGGAATAGTCCCTTCATAAATTCCTTCACCAGGCGATGAGACCACAAGGACACCCGTCCTGTTGTCCTGGTGTATCTGGAGATGGCAGCCAGATGTATCTTGATAGAGGCGTGAGCTAGTCCAGCCTTGGCCAACGACAGTAGGTACGGCAGTACTTGAGGGGCTGTAATCCATAGAGGGTTAATCTTCTGTGCCCGGCACCAGACACAGAACCTCTTCCATTTGTGTCTGTAACACTTGAGAGTTGAGGACGCCCTGGCCTTTGCAAGAACCTCTCTGCAGTCAGCCGGTATATCGTATCCTCCAAACTCTAGTGCTGCAGGAGCCAGGCCTGCAAGTTCAGCGACTTCGGGTCGTGATGAAGAATGGCGCCTCCTTCTCTGGAGAGAAGATCCGCGTCCACGGGCAGTTTGACTGGTGGGGACGCCAGTAAGTCCAGAAGGTCCGGGAACCAGATCTGTCTCGGCCACACCGGTGCGACGAGGATCATCCTGCACCGGGACCTCTTGAGCTGGTTGACGAGCCGGAGTAGCAGTGGCAACGGCAGGAAAGCATAGAGGGACAGGTTGTCCCAGGGGAACGAGAAAGCATTGCCCATGCTCCTCGGTTGGGGAAACCTGCTGGCGAACCTCTGGCACTTGGGAGTTCATCGCCGTTGCGAAGAGATCGACCTGGGGTCTGCCCCACAGCCTGAAGAGTCGATCCACTTGATCCTGGCGTAGCTCCCACTCGTGGCATGAGCGCAGCTCCCTGCTGAGTGAGTCGGCGATGGTGTTCTTTATCCCTGCCAGATGAAAAGGTACCAGAAACATCCCCTGGTCGATGGCCCAGTGCCACAGATCCTGGGCTTCCTTGGATAGGGCTGAGGATCTGGTTCCACCCTGCTTCCTGATGTAGAACATCGTGGTTGTGTTGTCGGTGAAGACCCTCACCACCTTGCCCTTGAGGGACAGAAGAAAGGACCTGAGGGCCCAAATCACTGCGCGTAGCTCCAGAATGTTGATGTGAAGCTGTTTTTCCTCTGGGAGCCAAAGGCCTCTCGTGTGGAGATCTCCAGTATGCGCTCCCCACCCTTCCAGGGAGGCATCCGTCGTCACCGTTACCTGGTGAGCTGGGGTCTGAAAGTCTGCGCCCGCCGTCAGGTGATTGCGGGTGCCCCACCACCGGATAGCTCGTCGGAAGGTCTCGTTGAGCGGTATCCTGTCCTCGAAGCTGCCCGTAGCCTGGATCCAGCGTGCATCGAGGAACTCTTGCAGTGGACGCATTCGAAGTCTGCACAGCCGTACCAGATAGATGCAGGAGGACATCAACCCGAGAAGATATTTGATGGATCTTACCCTGGCTATGTCCGTGGCTAGCAGGCATTGCACCTTGCCCAGGATGGCTTTCATCCTTTCTTCGGACGGCGAGGCCAGCCGTGCCACTGTGTCGAGCTTGGCTCCCAGAAACAGGGCGACCTGCGAAGGAGAACCCCAGGTCCATGAGTAGCTGGACGGTCTTCGCTGTGTGTTCTACGGCGAGCTCCCTTGTCCTTGCCCGGATGAGCCAGTCGTCCAGGTAGGGATCGTCGTGTATCCCTTGTAGGCGTAGCCACGCCGCCACCGGTGCTAGGCACTTGGTGAACACCCTGGGTGCCGACTTTAATCCGAACAGGAGGGCCTTGAACTGGTAGCGCTGTCCTTGGACCACGAACCTGAGGAACTTCTGGTGTCCTTTTAGAATGGGGATATGGAAGTAGGCATCCTCCAAGTCCAACGATGACAGGAAATCGTCGTCCTCCAGCTGTCCCAGCACGTGCTGGAGGGTGACCATCCGGAACTTCTGAGCCTTTATGTCCTTGTTCAGTTGCCGCAGGTCCAGGATGGGACGCCAACCTCCTGTCTTCTTCTTTATGAGAAAGTATCTTCAGTAGACCCCGGAGCCCCGAAGTCTCTTTGGGACGAGCTTGATGGCACCTTTCTTGAGCATCACCCTTAGCTCCAGCAGCAGCTGGGGTACGTGGTTTTCCTTCCTGACCACGAGTGGCACGCGAGGATCTTTAGAAACTCGAGGGCGTGCCCCTGGGCAAGGGTTTCCAGCACCCAACGGTCGGTGGAGATGGACTCCCAGACGCTGACGAACTTCGCCAGCCGGCCTCCCACCGGGGTGCTTCGGTGGGGGCCAAACGCCACGGTCGGTTCAGTCCTGTTTCGAGGCTGCCTTGACCTCCCTGGCGACGATGGCGGGAACCTCCAGACTTGCCCCGTCCTCTATAGGCCTCCTGCGACGAGGAACGGGGCGCTTGACGGTAGGTAGAGGAGCCGCTGCCGGAACCATTGGAGGCCCCTTGCTTGCCTCCGGTGTTCCGAAAGGACGGCCGTCATTGCTGGAGAACTCCCAGGGCCCGGGCTGTCTCCGTGTCCGTTTTGATGGCTTGCAGGGACTCATCGACTGTCTTCCCAAACAGGTTGTTCCCGTCGAAGGGTATGTCCAACACTTTGGCTTGTACGTCCTGGCGGAAATCCGTCGCCTTAAGCCATCCGCGCAGTCTGAGGCAAACACCGTTGCCCAACTGGCGGAAACCGGTGTCAGCGATGTCCGTCGCCACCGTTATGGCGTGGTCCGACGCCACCTCGCCTTCTTGCAAGATTTCCAGGGCTTCTGCTCTCTTGTCGTCCGGCAGGAAGTCCAACAAGGGAGCGATTTTATACCAAAGTTCCCTGTCGTAACTGGCAGCGCTAGCCAGGGCGTTGGCTGCCTTAATCGTCGTCGCCATCGCATCGAGCTTCTTTCCCTCGCCGTTCGGCGGTGAAGTCGATGCCCCCCCGCCTTCTTCCTGGCAGCCGCCGAGACGACTGAATCCGGGGTTGACTGTGCTCTAAGGCATAGAGGAGCCGCGTCAGGGACCCGGTACTTCTTTTCGTATTGGTCTCTTTTTGCCGGCGTGGTGGACGGGTTCTTGAGGAGGGAGTGCCCCTCATCCCAGATGTCATCCAGTAGAGGTACCGCGAGGACCGTCTTCCTCTTGGTCTCTCGACGTTGATAGAGGAACCCCTCCTTCTTTTCTTCGGGGCAGAGCTGGAAAAGCTCGGATGCCCTGGAGATCATTGCATGAAGGATCCAATCTCATCGGGCGGGGAAGCCCGTGGTGGGGGGGGGTGGGGCGAGGTTATGGGGGTCTACCCAGTCGTCACCGCCGTCATCGTCCGTGCCCGTCGTGGCCGTGCCCGTGCCCGTGTCCTCCCCGCGGACCGTGGACGGGGAGGAGGGTTGAGCAGGCCTCGAGGGCTGGAAGGGTGTAGGAGGATGTGTTCTTCTCCTCTTGGGTGGTGGACTTCCCGACGGGCCTGCCCCTGGCTCCTCCATAGGGCCTGGCTCCGGCTACTCCGTCAGGGGTAAAGGCAATCTAGTCCTTATTTCAGAGCATAAGGATTGAATTGCCATCAAAATGGCTGCCGAGTTGTCCTGCAGCACTGGCTGCGACGGGCGTGACGGTTGGTCTGGGGTCCCGTCGGTGCCGCCGTCGCTTTCGTCATCCCCGTCGTCGGGATACCTCTCAACGGGCTGGTCCTCCTCCATGCCCACGTCGTGGCTCTCAGGGACTTCAACAAGTTCCTCCTCGGAGGCTATGTCTGAATCCACAACGGCCACTGCCGCCCCCCTTCTTTCTCTACCAGGGCTTCGTGGGGGTTCTTTCAATGGGCTTGAAAGATGCCTCCCTCCGAGGTGGCAGGGAGACTCTGGGCCCCCGAGGTCACTACCACAGGTGTAACCTCCGCAGGCTGCGCCAGGGTTGCCGCGACCTTCTCGATAGAGGCCTTGGCTGGGTGAATCAAGGCCTTAGTCACCGACTGCGTGCTTGCGGCCTTCACCTTGGGGGAGGGCTCCCCGCCTCGCTCTCCATCAGCCGAAATCTTCGAGATCGACCGGGGCCTCTCCAGAAGCTTGGCCGAGTTCTCGGATTTCCTCTTACCCGAGCCAGAGCGTTGGCTCGTGGTTGATGGTGCCGGGGGGGATGCGCCCTGCCTGGCAGCCGAGGAGCCCGACCGTTCGGCACTCTCGGTGCCCGCGGACTCGCAGTGCTTAGCCTTCTGTTGGGCCCCCGTCGCCGGGGCGCCCTCACAGGACTTAGAAGACCACTCGGATTTCTTCTTTTTCTTCTCACCTGATGGGCTCTTTCCCTCCAGCGAGTTGGCGAGACGAAGATGGCGGTCCCTCATGGTCCGCTCTGACATGTTCCCGCAAAACGCACAGTCCTCCTCCACGTGCGTTTTGTCCTCGTGAAGACAGTAGAGGCACAAGGAATGCTCGTCTTCCTTGAACACGTTCTGCAGCTGGCATCCAGGGCAGGCCCTGAGCAGCTTCCCGGGCGTCAAGCTCCCTTTCTCCTGGGCCATGTCCGGGGTAGGCCTCAGAAACTTCTGGAATCCTCCAAAAGCGTCGCTCGACAATATTTTCACCCTTGAGGGGCGTAGAAACTTCCGAAACGGGTCCCCGTTGATCGGATGTAAAGACAGTGGAGCTTGAGGCTCAATTTAACTGAAAAATTAGAAATTCTCTTTGAAAAAGCGCGAAAATGCAGCAAAAGTTCGAGAGCTATAGCACGAGGACTCCCAACACTTGAACGTGCAGTAAAAATCTGAGGATGGCTGCCGGAGGCGGGGCTTAGGGAGAGGGCAGTCATTGGCTGTGGGCAGTATGACCCAGAGATCAGTGATTGGTTGCTACTAGGAAAGACAGATCAGAAACGAAACTGATTTTTTCTGTACCGAAGATTCCCAGCCTGACGACGGGGAATATTCATGAGCATGTGAATCTATGCCAGACCCCATGCTGGAGAACTTATAATTACTCCTACATCACGTTCCCTTTCCTCCATACTATGTGGGCGATTACAACTGAATGCATACCTGGGGAGGAGAATTGCATCTCTAAGAAAACAAGTTCTTCAAAACTGCCTGGCCAAATGCTGCGTCCAACCTGGCGCTGGCATCTGTGAGAAACCTGAAGGTGTCTCCCTGACTAGTCCCTGGGGATCTGTGATCCAGGTGGCCAGGACACAGCCATCGCTATTGGATCCAGTTCCTGGGGGTGGACCAGTGAGGGAGGATCACCTGGATGGGAAGTCCTCAGAGAGTGGAAGTGGGACACCGACGGGTGAGACGCGGTATCCCCCTTCTTACAACACCTTTTCCCCAACCTGCCCTCCCCTTTCTTCACACAAACACAATGGACTAACACCAGAGCCGTTCACCTGACATGTCCCAATATAAGGGTCATATATCTATCTAACACACACACACACACCCCCCCCCCCCCCCCCCCCCCCCCCATTCCCCTTTCCCATCCCCACAGGGATAAAGGGTTGAGCATAAGAGCATAGTACGAGCAAGGCAGACAGCACAACGACTCAGCTATCCAAGTACGGCAGATCAAGAGTAGGAGTGTTAGGCAGAATTATATGCAGTACGCTTTGGGAACACCACTCACAATTAAGACTACAAGTGACAGTACAAATGCACCTTTCGTACAAGCCTGTACTACACAGTTAAAGTGGTAGCGATGGCTGAGCAGCCAGACGTATCTCAAGAGTAAGTGAGCAGTATCAAATAGTTACACAAAGGACAGCAATTACTATGATTCAGGCAAACACTGACTCAAGGTTTTCAAGTAAAATAATATACATTTATTTCACTCTTCAGTTGTATAACATTACACTATTATAAGCAGTTTAAAAAAATCACACTCTTAATACACCACACCACTCCCAATAAATTCCAGACAAGTTAAGCTCCCAAAATGAAGTGGGAGCAAAATGGCACTCTAGCAATTTAGAAATTGAAGCACACCAACAGGTAAGTACTCAGGGTAATTGAGCAAGAGGAACTACAGTGATAGAATCAGGTAGAAAAGGCTTAGGACCAAAGTCAATGGGTCAACAGTCTTTTTACTAAAAGATCACACAGTTCAGGGTAGTGCACGGTAAAGTTTGTCCCACGGATTCCGGACGAGGTTGGTTGGCAGAAAAGTTAGTTCAAAGAGAAGAGAAGGACAAGCCCTCGGTTTGGAGAAAGATTTCAAACACTTTCACGGTGGTTGAACAAAACGAACAACCGGATTTGCACAGTACCTCAAAACGGAGATGAAGCTATAGCTGAGGCGGACGTTCCTGGTAGTTCCTGCAGGCTCACAGTTCCTGAAGCAACTGTCGGACTGACAAGAAGTAGGAAGACTGGAGGGTCCTGCACTACCCAGTGAAGAAACCAGCAGCAGAGCAAAGCAACAAATAAAAGGTGCGCGCCTTAAAACCCAAGTAGGGTCCGACCTTCCTGGCTATCCGGCCCACTGTAGCTCTGTAACAGCGAATTCGACCAGAGGAGGGGTCCTGGCTTGCAGTTTGGGTGAACTGGTTGGTCCCACCAGCTCAAGGGAAGAAGTTTCCTGGAGGATCTTCTCTGTCGTCGGATTCTGAAGATTTGAACCTGCAGCAGGGCTTCACCGGGCGGTTCAGTCGTTGTAGGGGGTCCTCTTCCATCAGCTCCTCATTGGTTCTTTCGGCCCAGTGGCGACTCTGCCTTTCCAGTCCCAGAGACCTGCTTTTTGAGCAGTTTCCCCCATCTATACAGCCTGGCTGTCAATCACACAGCAGGGTGGCTGTCCTGGCAAGGACAGTCACCCAGCCAATCAAACAAGAGTGCGACTTGGGTTACCAAGGGAACCCATGGCAGGGGTCCTAAGAACCCTTCCTCACATCCTGCCTACCCAGACTTTCAGGCGCCTTAAGGAGGGATTCTGTGCAGAAGCCCGCAAAAAGGCTGCGAATAAAGGGACCAAACCTGGTTTGGCGCACAGAGTAAAACACGAGCAAGACATTTACAAAAAGAAATGGCGAATAAACCCAGCCGGAACCGTAATAAAATATATATGGTCAAGCGGGTTTATGTTTGAGGCTAATATAATAGCCTAAAACAATACCATGGTTATTTAAGATAACCGCGGTATAAAAAATTGGATAGTTACCACTGCCACCAGCCAAGTCTTGATGTAAAGGGAGCGAAACAATGCTCCAAGAGACACAGACGAAAAGGGATAAGAACCCTTTCCAATACTCCATGTAAGATGGGGTGTACTGGGTCTGTGGTTTAAAGTGACTAAAATAAAGTTAATGGCAACTTTATCTTTTCTGGGGGACAGTAGTCGGCCCCAGAAAATGGAGTCAGTGGGAAGTCTCAAAGACAACCCTGTGTCACTGCACTGAAGGTGCTGTGTAACACACATGAAAAATATGAGGCCATGGAGTAGGGGAGGCTCCAGTGCCCACGATCACACAAAAAGTGAAAACACACACAGCAAAACACATGTAAGAGTGGGAAAAAAGGCTCACACTCTTACCAGGTGAAAAAAATAAACCCTAGAAATCCAGCAAAGCTGCTGATCGACTCATTAGGTAAGGGAAATTAGCCATTTAAGAGAATTCTCCCTAACAAGGAGAAAGGCGGCGAGAACCGAAAGGGTGACAAGGAGAGAAGCTACCTTGCCCTTTCCAACCCAAGTCTGCAAAACCCCTGTGGAAGGAATCGTAAGACTGCGAACAATAGCCAGCGTGTGTTGCAGCAGGTGCAACAGTACACACAGCCTTCCTCTGCTGATAACCAAGCCAGGGAGAGACGCTCACCACCCTGGTACCGGCCTTGACTCCAGAGGCAAGAGAGGCGAAGTGGTTCATCACACCCGGTGAGTCGAAGGGAGAACCGATATGAAACCGCACTGTGTTGAACGAAAGCAGCAAACGGCTAATTGTAGAAAAGTATAAAGAACTGTTGATCCGAGAGGGGAAAACCAGCTGCACCACTACCACGTGCGTGCTCACTCGAGAAACTCTGGGAGACCTCATTGTTGAAACTACTGTTACCAGAAGGACTTGGGAGCCGGGCGAGAGTGGTGTCAAAGTGATCATACTGGGGTCTAGCAAAATCCTCTTTAAAGTCAAAGCTAGGAGAAGTAAATCCCGACTTGTAAGAAAGTAGAAGGAATACTGATTAAGAAAAGTTGGCAAGAGTGAACACGACAGAGGGATGCCGATGGAAAGGGGCGAAGCCTAAAGTAATGATGAACAGTGTGTTGACAAAGGTAAACCTGACAGAGGGATGTCCACAGTGAACTGTTTAGGACTCATGAAGGCAAGGAAAGCCATAGTGAACGCAATGGAGGGAGGCTAACATTCAAGAGTGGTTTTAGCTCGGAAGAGCGGGATCCAGGGGTGCAAAACCATCATCCAACGGCACGTGAAGGCAACTGAGAAATCTTTTTGAAGACAAGCGAAAGTGAACCCGACAGGAGGGAGGTTGATATTCGAGAGGGTTCTGGGCCCAGAAGAGGGGGACGCAAGGGTGAAGAATCATCACCTCAAGTGTAATCCGAGAGGAACTTTTTGTTTGTTATTTCAGACCTATCACGCCATCAGAAGCAAGAGAATTAACCACTGAATGTCCTGATATCATTAAGAACGGTTTGTAGATCTGAGCCCAGAAGAGGGGGATCCAGGAGTGTAAAGTCATCACCCCACGTCCATATGGAAAGGAGCTTTTGTTTGTTTTGAATCCATCAGGTCCTCGAAGACAAGGGACTTTTAAGAGAAGAGAGACTTGGCCATCGACGGTCCTGATCAGACCCTCGAGGATTTAGCAGCAGGAAATGGCAAAAACTGCTGCACAAACCTTTATTTATGGCAGCATTTTTTCAGCACAATTTTAATTGACTGCAGGGTGCAATATTGGTACATTGCAGGAAAGGGGCCATGTCCAAGGCTACAAGAGAGCCAGGGTGTCATTATATGCATCTTTTGTATCAATTTAATAGGATGAGTCCTAGATGTCTCTGGCTTGGCAGAACAGTTTTTGTTTTCGCTATGTTTTTTGGTTTAATGTGCATGCCTATTTAATATTATTAACGTTATTAATCATTATCAGTTGTAATGCTGAAAATATTCCCCATCTATGTTCTCCAATCCCCCAAACCCCCACACAGCTCTCACCCAACACACCTCACACGTCTCACCAATTCCCCATCACAACTTGTATTGTCATTCAGTCATACACATACTCACATGCTCTGTCACACTGCCAAGTCACAATTTGCGCTCTCCGATCACTGCCAAACTCCAAATCATACTCCCACCTCACACCCTACGCTCCCCAATTCCTCCTGCAGTATACAATCCTTCATTCGTGCATGCTACTTCTGCATCTTGAATCCATTCTCCCATTCTATCACACTCTTCGCTCATCCTTTCTCCCAATCTGCAGTTTATTGCCTCTTTCCGACCAACCCCTTTCTGATTTTGGCCCACTACTACCCGTGAGCCCACGCTCCTTCCACCTTCTGTGCCTCTGCTCTCTCTCTCTCTGATTTCTGGCCCACGGCCCCACTGCATCTGCTCTGCTCTCCCACTGCTTCCCCCTCCGACCCACTGCTCTCCCCTCTGATCTCCATTTGCTTTCTTGCATACAACTCCACAGCCAGCCAACCCATGACTCACCCTCTCTCTCATATATTATGACAATTCATTTTTGAAAGCTGTAGATTTTGGCCCAGATCCTCAAAAATGGGGCATCTTAAAATAGAGCAGAGGATGGGCTGTTTTTAGATAACCCATTTTTGGACAGGAGCAGACCACCGTATTCTCAAAGGTGACCTGCGCATTTAAATGGGGTTGAGCTGTAGCGCAAATGATGCGCTGGCCAGCCGTCCTGAATACGTTTGTGTTGGAAGCGCTCTCCCGACAATGGTCTACAGGCGCCCTGTGCATTTCATCATGACTGGCCCTCAAGGGTCCTGCCACTGTAAAATGGAAGCCAAAAAAAAAAAAACACACTTCTATCCCATTTGGGGAACATAAATGCAAGTGAGACAGAAGCTGTCGCACTTAAAAGTAAATTGTTTTAAAAAAAAGTTTTGTATGAGTCAGTAGCGTCAGTAAAGTCCCTGTAAAGTAGTGTCACCCCTCGTACACCTATTCAAAGTGGGCGCATAGGGTTGCCAACTATTTCTGCACATTTGAAACTGCATCTTGTTTGTCAATTTGGCATGCACTTTTAAGTGTGCAGAAACTCCCCCTGATTTGCGCCAAGGGGTGAAAAAGGACATCTGAATCTGAATTGGTGTAAATAAAAAGCGTCCTTTCAGATATCTTTTAAAGTGATGAGGTGTGCTTGCGCATTTAATTTCTTGAGTTAAAAAAAAGAGTTGATAAACTTGTCCTTGAGTATTTATTTTAATTTTATTTTGCAAAAACTGCAATTTATGTGGGTGTTTTTGCAAAAATAGCAATTTTGGCACTTTTTAAAAAAAAACAGCAATTTTACGCTGTATTTGGTGGGATCGTAAAATCGGTATAAACTGGAGTGTCTGCCTGATAGCTGAAGAGGGAACTGTCATCTTGTGCTGGGAAAGCTCGATAGTGTGCTGTGCTCAGGAGTCCCACCTTGTCCCGTGCTCAAAACGCATGGTGACCCATGGTTACCCCCATTCTGACTTATCATTTGTGAACACTTCTTTTCTTTCTTGTGCATCCTATCCCACACTCTTTTCATAGTTATCTGTAAGGACTGGCAACAGTTTTTTTTAGGATAGGCCCTGATATTTGACAAGACGCCTCTAGGACTGCCTTATTTTTAATTTGATTGTTGTCGCTTGCTCCCTTCTTAGCTTTAGATCAGATGTTTTTCCAGCCTGCATATCCAGTATACTAAAACACCCTTGAAATGTGATCACTTGTGTCTGTCTTTACTGTTGCCACCATGAGTTCCTTGCATTTGGTGTCAGTGGTGGGATGTGATTCAACTGATAAAAATTGAAACCCATGCGAATAATTGTGGTACCACCAGAAGGGGAAAATAAGATAGTTAATCTCCTTGATTCTGTCCGCGTATCCACACTCGAAGAGGTGCTGTTCTCTCAGTTGGGCGTTCCACCTGGTCAACAGGATCTGTTTTTTAAAGACCCAAGTGTTGCTAGATACCCTTTGTCACTCATTACCACATAAAACTGTGGAACCGGATAATTCTAAAAGTTCTAACTGTTCTTTCCTTCATCAGACCTAGGGCCCCGAATACACCTCCTTTCGGAAACTTTATTTTTTTGGTACCCAGTCATTATCTATCGCGGGACCATCAGGTTTAGTGAGCAATACACTGCAGCCCATTACCTTGACCAACTCTGAGTTGGAAGAGTCGGACGATTTTTCAGAACCATCTTCAGATGGGACCCTTACAGCACTGGAAGAAATGGCAGACTTAGCCAATGTTATCGCCCAGTTAGCAGCCCATCAGATGCAGGCCGAGAATAGACTTCAAGAAAATGTTGCTAAACTAATTGAACTGCAAGCAAGACCCTTGCTACCACAGGGGGTGCTCCAACGCTTTGTGGGATATTTTTACCCATGCTGATTTGCCCCATTGCACCCCTTTACCAATGGGGAAAGAAACAGCCAAAAATGGATGCGCTAACCCCTGTGCGCGGAAAAATCTGCAAAACTGCGCATGATTCACCATCACAAAGGCTGCACATCCCTGCCACACACAGTCCAAGTTGGGGTGAAAACAGAACTCACTGCAGAAAGATGCCAGTGGGTGCTGTTACATTTAACATGAAACAAGGCCACGGAATTTGGCTAAAAACCGAAAATGCCTTTTAAAAATGCAACCAATGGCAACCTTTAAAGTGCTGTTTTGGCGCTAGATTAATTAATTTTCCAGTTAACCATTGACATTAAAAGTGTACTGAAATCATAGATCCTCCAGGCGGCTCAGAGAAACCAGGCCTCACTGACTGACAGCAGCAAAGAAATGTATTTCATGAAAAACAAGCCCAGCACTCAAGGACAGAAATAATGCTGAATTAAAAGTGTATGCACTGCCTAAGAAAAGTGGATGTAAAAGACTCTGTTTAAATGTGCTTTTTCCATGAAGAAGTGCAAAATTCGCCTGTTTATGTTTTTATGAAGTGCCTAATTCTTTTATATGTCAAAATCTCTTATAAACTACGTTCATTTTATATATTTTAAATGAACGATTTTAGGTGCAACTTAAAGTAACCCAGTTTGGAGTTAACTGGTTAATTCTGACTTGACAGTTCCCAGCCTGGGAAAGATGACACTTCATGTTGACACTCTGCTGCTACCAGGAAGGCTTAATTGATGCTGGAGGTTCTCGCATACTTAGAACAAAGACCTCATTAGACATTTGTCTTGGGCCCAAGGACAATGGCAGGCTGACACTGATCCCTTCTGGGGAGGGGCAGGACACTTCCCTCTACACCACACCCTGATCAAAGGGATGTGACAGCTGTTGTCTGTTGAAAGGAGAGAAAAAAACTGCTAAAAGAAATCTGTTGTTTTAAATGCCTATTTGTGATTAAGTTTTGAAAACCTTTAACTTTGTAACATGAAGGAGGACAAATCTAAAAATTGGTAGTAGTAAATCTAATTGTATGCTCTTTCTGTGGAGACATTAGTGAACCCTGTACTACATAAGGAACCAAAGTTACACCGAAGCCCTAATTATAGCAAAACTATTGATGCTGCAAATATAATATTGTATACCCGTGTTCATGGGATAATCGCCCAGATGTGTACTGAATTAGAAATTGTTAGGCCAAACTGTTATGATTAAAATTGACAAAATTTCACAGAACGACAAAGACAGCTCTTACTGAGATGGGAGTTAGATGTCAGGATAACCCACACAATATGGAATTTATGTGTCCGATTTTATTAGAGGGCATAATTATAGAAATGTGCATTTGTGCAAAAGTTAAATTGTGGTTCAAATCAATGTGGGAGTTCCCAAAACACATTATAAAGATGACAGCTCTTTCTGGCTTCCAACCAGAACAGGGCAAGTGCCTTTGACCACTCACAGCCGTGTTGGCGTGGTTTGTAATTCTGCCCCTACCATAAACTTTGTGATGCCACTTGGCATGATAAATATAGGAACTTCACAACACCACAGATACACTGATTCTGGACTGCCTCCTAATTTCCGTGCAGAGCTTTGTTCCAGAATTATTCATCTTGTCCTGATCCAGACTACTTTGCAAAACGAAGGCCCAGCATTTGCTGAACTCTTTTCAGCTAGGCCCAAATCCTGAACCATCCCAAACTTCACGAAAGAATAATTCTGATCCAGTCTGGCTTGCTACCATTCATGCTTGCCTACTGAACTTGTCATCCCGCTAATCTACTGTGTCCAGTGACCAGCAGGGCCAAACCAATCCAAATCCAGTCTGAGGTGCCGTCCAATTGACCAGAACCGCCCAGCTGACCATCCTGCCAGAGGTGCCCTGCTGCCTGTAGACCTGACCCGGGATTACCAGAATTTGACAGTCCAATCTTAATTTACAGTGGACTGCAAGTATAAACAGGAATCATAGTGACCCATAGTATATTTGCATTGTCCCATCCTAATCTCAACCTATCCCATCTTTAACTTCAGAACCCTAATATTGTCAGAAACATTCTTGCGCTGATTTTCTCTCATTTGTTTTAAAAAATCATAACCCATTAGTGATTTGGATTAAATAAAGTAATTCCCAGAACGGAAACCAAAGTATCATATGTGAAGAGTTATAAGCGGGCGTGCGTAACTGTGGTGATTCACAAGTGGCATTCTCTTTTTCATAGTCATTAATATGGTTTAATAAACCAATCTGTCATTTTTAAAACCGAATTTCTGCTTTTCGCTGTTCTATTTTTGTTTAAAACATCGTCCCTAAAACTTACACAACTTCTTCAATTTTATAGCTAGAGACTTCATTTCAACTCTCAGTTAAACCTAAGACCTTTAGCTACATCCACACTAAAAAAACTGCAGTGCGAAACAGTGTATTTGACACTTTTCATTGTTCCACAAAGCCATTTCCAACTGTCAGTTTAAAAGTGTCAAAGTTCCAAAAGCATTTTTTCTCTCTTGTTTGGGGAGGGAAGATTATATTCAAACACTGTGTTCTGTTGTTCATTCCTGAATACCTGCTGCTCATTTACATCTGTGTAGAATTGCTCATGTGTGAATTAAGAACTTTGCAGGAGGAAATCTTAACCTAAGCGCTATCTGTTCACAAACCAAAACTGTCTTTTTCCTGTGTTTTATCTTCTGTGCTGCTCAAAAGTGAATTCAATTGCCTTACTTATTTCTGATTTGTTTTGTCACCACATTGGTGATTGCTGCCCCATATCTATATATAAAAACGTATGTGTGATTTGAATTTTAAATAAATAAATAAATATTTACCTTTATCAACCAGCCTGATTCCTGGTCCACTGTGACCTGGGGGTATTTTGAGACGGGTGTGATATGAGTGGTATATCACTCAGAATATTGAACCTGTAGAAATAATAAATAAATATTTCATCTGTGCATTACATGCTAGGCGAGACCCGGGTGTGTGCCTGATTGAAATTCTTAAAACATATCTTGAAAGCGGAGATTTAGAAAAATGTTTTCTAAACTTCGAAAGCCTAGCTGAACAACGAGGATGGGAAGATGACCTTAAAAGGTGCTATTTAGCCCCTCTACTGAAGGGCGAATTACAAACCTCCTATCAGCTACTCAATCTTGCCCAAGGAGCCACCTTTCGATCCATCAAAGAAGGGCTGCTTAAAAGAGTGGGACAAACCTGTAATTATTATCAGCAGAAATTGAGGGCCATTAGATTGAACCCTGTGGAACCACCCTTATAAATGGGTGAACGTGTCAAAAACACAGTAGCCCTCTGGATTAGTGACAAATCCTTAGAAGAACTGACATAAATGGTCACCCGGGAAAAAATCACTAACTCCTTACCCCTTTTGCAAAAGGCCGTTCTCCAACTAAATTGACCTGCCACAGCTATTGAAACTGCACAAAACTATGCAGATGCAGCTAAACATAGCCACTCGGTCCATCGTTTGGAGTCCACTAACCTCCAACTCGGGGCCACTCAGTCCATCATAAACCTGTCCACTGACCTCCAACTCAGGAAATAGATAAACCAGGGGGGTCGTTCAGATGTAAAGAAGGCTTGACACAAGTAGAGTGGAAATGGGGAAAACTGACCTAAAAAACCAAAGATGAAGGTAGAAGAGAGTATATAAGAGGGGGAAAACCATCTCCTCCAGTCTGTTTCTCCTGTAGAGTAACAGGACATTTAACTAGACACTGTCTAAAGAATATAAAAAATGAACCTATAGAAATAGGATACACAGTCAGAATGATTGTGCTGGTGACTTGCGCTAAACCACTAAATATTCAGCATATTTTAAAGTCATTCAAAAATTTCCAAAGTCAATGTGCCTCATTACGAGCATGGCGGTAGCCGTGCCTGTATGGCAGGCACAGCTACCACCATGCTCGCTACCGGCGCCGCCTCCCGTGATTGGGCAATAACCAGCCCATTATGAGATGAATGGGCCGGTAATTGCCCATTCACGGTTGGCGGTAATGCGGGGCTCCCGATCCCCATTCTGCCCCATAGGGGCAGGGTAAAAATATCTGTTGGTATAAATAAAGTAAAATTAAGGAGGTCCTTGTTCGATCTGAGTCTTGTACCTGTCAACTGATAGATAGGGTGCACTCAGGCCCAATTAGCGATGCTCCAATGTTCGATATTCCCAATTCATACACGTGTGCTTCTAGTCAAATCTTTACGTTAGGATCCACTCTAAATTACATGAAAAGTATAGATGAGCTGAAAATACTACTTCCAGGCCACTGTAAGGATACATTTGGCGTGGCATCCCAAGCAAAACAGATTGTTGCTTACCAATTGGCGTCTTGTGACATTTGGCTCTGGTCAAAGATCTACGTTCAGAGAAACCTCATTGTCTGGACCTAATCCTGTAATGAATAATACCTGATTGGTGTTGTCCCATAATTCACTGCCGTGATATTAGTTGGACATTTCTAACTCACATATTCAAAAGACTAGTACTTCTATCATGCTTACCTTAATAGGTGAATTTAAGTCCATAGGGATGGTTCCCGAGCACCGCGTCAGTTTTCCGCATTTAGCACCATCTTGGAATACTTTTTTTGTATGGTAACTGACTCGCGCCTGACGTCACACGCAGCTGTGTGTGACGTCACCATGGTATGCCGCGAATTGTTTTATGTTGTACGTGGCTCAGTGCCTCATAGTGCTCCTTCTGTATCAGTGTAGTGAAAATCCCAATATCATCCATGTGTGTTCTATGTTGCCGGTAATAAGCAAAGCGTCTCATGTTTGGTGTTCAAGTAAAAATTATAAATTACTAACCGTAGTGACTAATGTAATCTTAGTCCTTAATCCCTTTTCCTCCATACTGCATGGGCATCCCTCCCAAGGAACGGGAGACGGAACCTTTTTCACCAGAAAAAACCTTCTTTCCCCTTTAAATTTAGAGGCGCGCGGGGGTGCGGACGTGGGAGCATCTGCTGCCCTGACTCCGCCCTCCGGGGCCACACCTCAGTCGCCAGAGACGTGTTGACCATACATTAACATTGTCTAATTATTACTATTATTATTATTAGGGGGGAAGATGGTGGGACGTATGGAGGAAAGGGGACTAAGGAGTAAGAGTACGTTAGTCACTACGGTGAGTAACTTATAATTACTCTTAAGTCTTGTCCCCTTTCCTCCATACTGCATGGGCGTTTACAACTGAATGTAGCCCCAAGGTGGAGAGGAGAACTTACTTAAGCAAACAGGTTCCTGAGAACCGCCTGTCCGAAAGCCTCATCAGATCTAGAGCGGGCATCCAAACAGTAATGCTTGCAGAAAGTCGAGGGAGTGGCCCATGTGGCCGCCCTGCTTATGACTTGTCAAGGGACATGGTGCTGGAATGCGTTGGCTGTTGCCTTGGCCCCGACTGCGTGGGCGTGCATGTTTGCCGGAAGAGGCTTGTGCTGCCCCTCATATGCTTCTTTGATGGCTGAGACCATCCAGCGAGATATGGAGGCCTTGGAGGTCTCATAGCCTGGTCTTGTACCTCTAAAAGTGACAAATAGGGCGCCTAACTTGCGGAAGCCATTGGTCCCGTCAAGGTAGAATTTCAGGGCACACCTAAGATCCAGGCAGTGCAGAACTCTCTGTGCCTCGTCCTTAGGATCAGCAAAAAACGTAGGAAGCACTATTTTCTCGTTTAAATGCAGGACTACCTTGTCTCTGTGAAAGGTAGTATATGGTTCTGAGATGACCACGGCCTGGATTTTGATGACTCTGCGAGCCGAGGTGAGGACTAGTAAGGCCGTCTTGATGGAGACCAGCCTGATGTCCACGGACACCATTGGCTCAAATGGTTTGTGCACCAGGGCGCCCAAGACTATGTTCAGATGACACGGGGTATGGCCTCTTGATGGGCGGGTAGAGCCTTGCGAGTCCCGTCAAATGTTTCTTTACAATCTGATTGGCGGAGAAGACCCCCTCCTCTGAGTTCCTGTAAGCCCTGATGGCTGCGAGGTAAGTGCGGCAGGTGTCCACCTGCACGCCTGAGTGGGTGAGGTGCACAGAGAAGGAGAGCACGACTTCCAAAGTACATGCCAGGGGGTTGATTGCCTTGGAGTCTGCCAAGCGGCAGTACCTGGTCCATTTACTTTTATACTGGGCCCTGGTAGCTTTGCTCCCTGAATGATCTCCAGATTAGCCTGGCAGAGGCGCCTTAGCATTAACTGCTCAGGTACCACGGAGTGAGGACCAGCTTCTGTGGTGCAGGGTGGATGACCCTGACCCCCTGCTGCACCAGAAGATGTGCTGGGCCTGTCAGCAGATGAATCGGAAGCATCTCCAAGAGACTGAGCAGCTCCAAGAACCATGGCCTGGCTGGCCACCATGGAGCTATTAGAATGATGTTGAGCTGGCGAGACTTCTTGATCTTGCAAATCACTCTGTGAATCAGCGGAGTGGGCGGGAAGGCGTACCCTGTAATGCCGTTCCACTGAATCCGAAATGCGTCGCCCAGGGAGCTGGGGCCCCTTCACTGCCAGGAGGCGAACTGAGGGCACTTCTTGTTGTGCCAGGTGGCAAAGAGGTCCACCTGGGGGCGACCCCATCTGCTGAAGATCTCCTGAAGAGTGAGGTTGTTTAGCTGCCACTCGTAATTGTCTGCTCCCAACCTGCTGTGCCTGTATGCCTCCAGGTTGGATTCACCCGGAAGGTGGACTCCCGTGAGGTAAATGTTGTTGTCCAGGGCCCATTCCCACATGCTGAGTGCCAGTCGGCACAGCGGGGGGGGGGGGGGGATCTGGTGCCTCCCTGCTTGTTGTTGTAGTACATGTTGGTCGAGTTGTCGGTCTGCATGAGGACAACCTTGCCTGCGATCAGTGGAATGAACGCCCTGAGCGCTAGCCAGATGGCGTTCAGTTCTATCTAGTTGATGTGGTACTCCTGCTCCTGCCTGGTCCAGGTGCCATGGACAGAGTGATTGTCCAGGGTGGCTCCCCATCTCTCCCCATCTCTCTCTCTCTCTCTCTCTCTCTCTCTCTCTCTCTCTCTCTCTCTCTCTCTCTCTCTCTCTCTCTCTCTCTCTCTAGAGAGAGAGAGGTCCGTGGTGATGGTGACCTGCGGGGTGGGAGGCCGGAAGGGCTTGCCCAGCCGTAGGTTGCAGTCCATGGACCACCATGTGAGGTCTGGGTGGAGAGATGTAGGAAGTTTGATCATCTCAGATTGAGAACCCCGCTCTTGGTTCCATGATGCCGCGAAGTGCAGCTGTATTCTCCACATCCTGAGTCTCGTGTGGGGGATGGCTAGGAGGACCGCTGCCAAGAGACCCAGAAGGTGCTGGTACCACCAGGCCGAGGGCACTTCTCGGCTGAGGAAGTGAGTAGTGGCCCTCCTGATGGCTGTGATCTTGTCCTCCGATGGAAAAACCTTCTCGGAGCATTTGTTCCATATGAGTCCCAAGAAGGTCAGAGTCTTCGTGCGCTGCAACTGCAACTTCTTGAGATTGAGCAAAAAGCTCAGATTGTGCAGTGTGTTCATAAGAGCATGGGAAGTGTGGTGCACTGCTTCCGGAGATGTAGCCCTGACGAGCCAGTCATCGAGGTATGGGTAGATGTGGAGGCCCTGAGTAGGGCCACCACTGTATTCATGAGTCTGGTAAAGACCCTGGGGGCCGTGTTGATGCCAAAAGAAAGCACTTTGTATTGGATATGGAAGTCCATGATCCTGAATCGTAGAAAGGAATGATGGGGCTGCCAAATCGGGACGGGTAGGTACGCGTCCTTCAAATCCAAGGAGCACATCCAGACATCCGGGTAGAACTTAGTAGCACAGAGCCAGGCTGTTCTTCTCATGTCCGTGGCGATGCAGATGGATCGGCCAGATGTGTCAATGTGGGCCACAGTGGATTCCATAATGTCTTGTGCCACCATCTAGGCGTCAGCCAGTCCCGCCTTGAAAGATGATTGGCTCTGCGTAGGAAGCTCTGGGAGGAAATCAGCAATTTCCCAGCAAAACCTTTGGTGAACGGACGCCAGCATGGCATCTGCGTTGGCCTGCTGAAGATGCAAGGACGCGTTGGAATACAGCTTCTTCCCGTACGTCTCCAAGATCTTCTCCTCCTTGCCTAGCAGCTCCACAGAGGAGGCTGAGAACGACTGAGGCTTGGAGTATAGTGATGCCGCAGCGATCACCGAGAAGTGCGGCTGAGGATGGGCCGATAGCAAGAGTGTATCCCCCTCCATCTGCCTGTACTTGGCGGCCAGGCGTCGATTGACCGGAGTTGGGCTTGATCCAACCCTTCTTGGCCAAGGCGGCTACGTCAGTCTGAATCGGGATTCCAGTCTTAGCAGAGGGTCGTCGCATGAGGACTTCTGCGAGGACCGCCTCTGCTGGTTGCTCAACCTCAGGTTGAAGGAGGCCCCGGTGCTTTGACGTTTGTGGAAGGCCTTGGCTGAGGATGGTGTGTCGGGGTCCTCCTCCTCATCCGTGTCCACCTGGGGGTCCGGAGGAACCTGCACCGGTAGAGGAGTGATCGGAGGCTGAGGTACGGTGACCGGTGCCGGTGGCTGGTCAGAACCACCTGTACAATCGGTTGGGGGGGCCGGAGCAGGTGGCAGAGGGTGCGCTGGTGCCAGAAGCATTGGTGGGAGCACGTCCCTGACGGCATCCCTGAGGATGACCCCCATCCGAGGAGATTTCATGAGCCCGAGGAACCTTTCAAAGAACTTGTCATCACAGGCTGGAGGGGTGGTAGGTGATATTGACGGTGTAGCGGGAAGCTGCTGGAACAGCTCAATACCCTGCCCATATAGACGCAGCAGGAACCTGCCCTGTGCAAATGAAGGATAGGCTGTAGGCCACGTACCTGGTTGACACCAGTCCCACCCTGACACTCGCTCCTCGACCTGCTCCCGTTCCTGGTGCGGCATCGGACGGGTGCTGATGTCTGACACAGCGGCCATCTTGTCATGTTGCACGGCTCACTGAGCACAGCCTCGTCCAGGACTCTTGAGTGTGGATCATGAGTCCTACCCTGCTCCTCAGGCCGAGGCCTGGTAGGCATCACACCCTCGGGCGGGAGGCAGGTAGAGCTGCGTTTAGGCACCCACTCTGACATATTGCCGGTACTAGGGCGTGGCCCCTCAGGCGTATTGCCGGTACAAGGGCATGGCCCTTTGGGTGAAGACCCAGTAACAGAACCTTCCGGTCCCTCAACACTGTCACCGGGAGGATCCACTGATGCACGTGCTGGTACGAGAAACTGAGCGGCCCCTCCCGCGCGGGGGAGAGTCCTTGGGAAGGAGTCTCCCTGGCTGGGTGCAATGGAGAAGAGAGGCCCTACCTTGGGCCTGGATCGATGCTAGACGAAGTCCTTCAGGTCCTCTGGAGGCAATTTCTGGAAGAGCTCCCTCCACCTGACTAGTTTGTTCTTCAGAGACCTTGACGAAATGGCGTTGAACGTGGTACAAGCTTGCCAACCCTGGTCTGGGCCAAGGCAACGTAGGCAGAGGGCGTCTGACGTTGGAAAGAGCCCGTTGCAGGAGGGACACCTGTGGAAGTCGACATGTGCCGGGGAGGAGCGTGATACCTGTGGACTGAGTACCTGTATGATAAAAAGACAAAAAAGACTGGAGAAGTATCCGCACGTGGAATTACATGGCTGAAGCCAAACTCAGGAGCACTGGTGAATTCGGCCCGTTCACCTCGACGCGGAAAAGGGGACTGAGGTGTGGCGCCAGAGGGCAGAGTCACGGCAGCGCATGCTCCCAGGGCCGCACCCCCACACGCCTCTAAATTTAAAGGGGAAGAAGTTCTTTCATGGTGAAAAAGGTTCCGTCTCCCGTCCCATGGAAGAGACGCCCATGCAGTATGGAGGAAAGGAGACGGGACGTAAGAGTAATAAATGGTGATAGATAATAAATATAGATAATGAAAAATCTTGTGACAAAGACCCAGGCATAACGGCTTCAAGTAAACTCTTATGAAGATGTCACCTGGTGGACAGAATCCTATAAATGTAGGCTCTGGATAAGTATTAGTATGTCCGTTCAACACTATTCTGAATAGCCCCACATATTGCTTGTGATGGGTCAATAAGTGCCTGTATGTATGGAACTATATCCTTCATTGTACTACTGTATGTTTGTTGAATGTTAAGTAACTGGTAGGTCTAATAAGGTGCCTGCGTGCAAGACTCCAAATGGTATATTCTCACTCATTCAAATCCCCATATTGAGATTAATTATCTCAATCTTATAAAAATACATTCATCTCATGTTCTGAGTTGATTCCAAACTTAACACATCATAAGTAACAAATATATCTTGATTCCATTTGTCAGAGTTTAAGTTTTAGATCCCTGCATCTTTTGTCTTGTGCCCTCACAAGGCCTATACATCTCGGGTCTTTTTTGTCTGCCATCTGGTGGTTTTCTTGCCAGTGGGTTGCTAATGGCAGCTGATCTTGATTGGTCAAACTTGCCATGTTTCACCTGATCCTCATCCGTAGTTGTCTAATAGTGCTATCAACATACAGTTTCTTGCAAACGCAGATGATAGCATACACCATGAAATAGGTCCTGCAGTTTATGAATTCTCTGATCGTGGTTGCTCTGCCCCTGTGTCATTATACTTGCGGCAGTATGGGTGTGCATACCTGCACATACTACATGTGCCACACTTGCAAACCCTGTTGTTGGTCTTAACCAGTCACTTCCACTCGTTCCACTAGTATCCAAAAATGATGGACAGAGCTTGTTCCTAGGGGTTGGTGCCCTGCTGTACACAAATCTCGGTTTCTTATCCAAGTAAGGCCATAGGTCGGAGTCCATAAGTAAAATGTTCCAGTGTCTTTGTACTATTTTGTATGCATCTTTGAAGTATTTTGTAATGATGTCTATGTTACTGCGCTCCTTCACTGATCTCACAGTGGTTTTCAGCATGTCTGATCTTTCCTGTTGTCTAATTTTATTTTGTGCTTTGCAGATTAAATTATTTGGGTACCCCCTCTCATGGAATCTGTCAGTCAGTAGGTTGCATTCTTTAGTGAAAGTGTGTTCCTCGCTACAATTACAACATGCTCTGTAGAACACACCTATCAGTATGTTATTGATACTAGTCCTACGATGACAGATGCCGGCATGTAAGGTGGAATTGACCTTACAGTGGGCTGCCACTGCATTCATAAGCCTGGTAAAGACCCCGGAGGCTTAATTGAGGACAAAGGGTAGAAACTTGTATTGGAAATGGAAGCCCATGATCCTGAACCTCAGGAAGGACTGATGAGGCTGCTGAATCGGAAAGTCTAGGAACGCGTCCTTCAGATGCAGGGAACACATCCAGTCTCCCTTGCACAGTGTCTCTGCAATAAGCGCTGGGTTAACCATCTTGAACTTTTGAAGAGGGAGGGAAAGGTTCAGGATGGAAAGTTCCAACACAACTCTCAGGCCAGCCTTGTTCTTCTTGTGTATGGCAACATTCCTGGAGAAGCAGCCCATGCCCTGCTGGGAGGCTGGGACTTCTTCCACAGCCTGGCCCTCTACGAGCAATCGAATTTCCGCCAACAGAGTTGTTGTCCCAATCTGTGGGAGTGGAGGTGCTTGAGCCATAGGAGGAATGACTATGGGCGCAGGGGGTGGGACAGGAGATAGCATGTCTCGGATCACATTCCGAAGGATGGTGCCCAGCTGAGGGGATCTCAAAAGCATGAGGAATTTCTCAAAGGATCTGTCCTCATAGGCCGGTGGTGGGCTAGGTGGCGTAGTAGTAGGGCCCTGAGGTTGCTGAGGTCTGGGCGTACTCTGCCTTGTTGCCTGCGGGGTGCATCTGCCCTGCGACGTTAAAGGATATGCAGTAGCCCACGTATTTGGTGAAGACCAGTCCCACCTTGAAACTCATTCTCCCACCTACTCTACACCGGGGGCGGTATCGGTTGAGCGCCCATTTTGTCTGGCGCGGCGGCCATCTTGTCGGGCTGCATGCCATGTGCCTGCGCCATGGTGCGTGCCGCGCTGGGCCCGGCCTCCTCCAGGACTCTTGGCGGTGGAGCTTGAGGCCTACCCTGCACCTGAGGACGAGGCCTGGTAGGCCTTGCTGTCAGGAATCAGGGGTGGAAGTTATGGAATCGCTGGAGGTACTAGCAAGCAGTGTTCTACGCTCTAGTCCTCATCCAACATGGCGAAGTCTTCTATAAGAGCTGACTCCGCCCCCTAGTTCAGTGCGCTGTATCTGTGTTTGTTTCACGTTAATGCTCTGTTACTCTCTGTACTTGCCTTCTTTCTTTGGGCTTTTCGTAGCCGCCTTTGTTTAGCCATCAAAGTCCTAATTGGACTACCCGCTTTCTCTCTCCGTCTTCCCCTTTTCAAACCTTAGCCACTCTGCTGGTTTCTTTCATCGGCTGCTTCGCCGTTCCAGACGTCCGCCTGCAGTTCCCAACTGTTTGTGGCTCTATTGTCTGCATCTTACCTGCTTCGGCGCCTTGCCGTTTCCGCTCCCCCGCCTACGGCCCTCTGTCTGTACGCGGCTCTACCCTACTCTTACCGCTCGGCTTATATGCCGTTCTTTTCATTCCGCCTGCAGCCTTCTTCTGTGCGCGGCAGCGATTTCTCGCCTCATCTGCCTTCCGAGTTCCCTGCCGTTTTCGGCTCCGCCGGCAGTCGAAACGCAGCACTCTCTTCTTGGCTCTAGGGTCTAATTCTCTGCACCGCTGTATCTTGCCTTTCCGCTCTTCCACTTGGGTACTACTTTCCATTTCTTTCTTCCGTTTCCTTATCTCTTATTTCTTTTTACCTTGGCAGTATTCTTCGTTTTGCATCTTTTCTTTGAATACTCTCTATTATTCTGATACATGCTTACTGGAGAGAAAGATTCTTGCATTCCCTGTACTTATACATATCGGGGAGTTTGTCTCTGATATTCAATACCTGACCACCCTTCTGCCTCATCAACCAC
Source organism: Ambystoma mexicanum (assembly GCF_040938575.1). NCBI lineage: Eukaryota > Metazoa > Chordata > Amphibia > Caudata > Ambystomatidae > Ambystoma > Ambystoma mexicanum. The sequence continues at coordinate 278,105,307 of NC_090933.1, read as the reverse complement.
GTTCAGAGTCAGCTTCCGGCATTTCAGCTATTAAGAGGTGTTTCCTGCACTCTGCCTTGATTCCCAAGGACTTGCACTTCGTTTCCAACAACCAAGATTCACAGGGTGTTTTCTGCCTTTGGCTTTTTCCCTGGACGGGAGGCTGGCCCCCATGGAGGCCTCCAAGACAGGTTCCCACAGCTGTCAAAGTGGCCTCCGGAGGGGATAGACCTTATCTACACGAGAAGAAGGTCCGGACACCCAAGGACAAGACTTCCAGCAAGAAAAAGAAGCTTCCAAAGACCAAGATTCATCTCAAGGAACAATCCTCAGAAGAATCAGGTGAGGAGCAAGGGGAGGTGGAACCGGAGTCTGACACTTGTGCCCATGGGTGTGCTGCCGGTAGTGCTGCATACAGGCACCCCCTCAGACATTTGACCAGTAGTAGGGTGTAGCCCCTCGGGTAGACACCCGGTAAAAGAACCTTGCGGTCCCTCAGCAACGTCCCTGTTAGGATCTAGTAAACACTCAGCTTGGCGGCCGGTAGCTGAAGCAGCATCGGTAACCGTGCTGGTGGTAGAACCTGAACGGTCCCTCCCGATCGGATGTCTTCTTGGGAAGGAGTCGCCTTTGCGGGGTGCAGATGAAAAAAGCGGCCCTACCTTGGGCCTTGACTTGTACTTGACGAAATCCTTCAAGTCCTCCAGAGCCGATCGTCCCAAGATCGTCCGAAGATCTCCCACCACCGAGCTAAGGTGTTCTTCACGCGGTACAACCCTCCGAGCCGTGATCGGTGCCAAGGCAGCGCAGGCAAAGAGCAGTGAGGGGTGGGTCGGACATAGGGAAGAGCCCTTCACAGGCTGGACACCTGCTGAAGCCCAAAGACATCGACATGCACTGGGGAGGAGCGTGGCAGCAGAGGACTGAGAACCTGATTAAAGACAAGAGACAGTATCCGGGGAAGAGCGTGTGGAAATACAAGGTCGAAGCCAAAACCAGGAGCACTGGAGAAAGCGGCCCGCTTCCCGTTTATGCGGAAAAGAGGACTAAGGAGAGGTGCCAGTGGGCGGAGTCAGGGTAGCGCGTGCTCCCAGGGCCGCGCGTCCCTAAATTTAAAGGGGAAGACGATTTTTTATGGTGAAAAAGGTTCCATCTCTCGTCCCTATTGAGGGAGGCCAATACAGTATGGAGGAAAGGGGACGGGACGTAGGAGTATAATAGTTGATGGCTTTAGCGCACCAATCTACGGTTTTACCCCCTCACACGCTATAACCTATTGTTACTCACCACACTGGACAGCTCGGCCGATGAGTGAACGACCCAGCAAGAAGTGCAGCTCTGGAAACTAACCAGTCTTCAGTACTCCAGTACTCCTGAATACAAAGATTCAGGCTTCCTCTAAGAGGGGCTCTTCTTTATGACACACCTCTCTGCTATTTCAATGTGGACAGACAGAGGAGTTGATCATACAAAAGAGCGGGGAACAGGCGCAACGCCAAACTAATGCTGCAAGAAACAAGGTAAAGGCTTAACAACAGGAATTGTAATTGGTTAATTACTATCAAGAAAACCCACAACCTTGAATACCTGAATGAAAGACAGCTATGGCTAGGAAGGTAGATTACTGACTCAGTTCAGGACCTAGAATAGAAACCCCACACTATAAGCTGATAACAGGTATGATTAGATTCTTTAAGAAATGCCTATTGATGTTCACTAACCTGAGGTTCAACTAAATTAGTATTAGTAAATACCAGGTTAAGCAACAACAAGGAAAAAATAATAAACAGGAAGGTTAGTATGTGGTAATATCCCGGCCGGCAAGAGGGATGTACTAGTCACGGGATGGTGCATGTATCAGCGCAGTGTTCGAATATGCACAAAGGAGATGGAGGATCACAGTGCAGGTCCGGTTTGAATCAGTAGTCAGAAGTACAAGTTCCCAAAAACGATCTTTAGATATGAGATGGATATAAAGAGTCTCACGGTAGAAAGGACAACTCTCTGGGAATAAGCAAACACGAAGTAACACACAGCAATGATAAGAATGACTTACTTAGATGCAGTAAAGGCGGAGGCAGTCCAGGGACGTTCCGCGTCAGTTGCCAGGTAAGCAGCGACCAGGCTTGAAGGACGGAGGCAGTCCAGGGACGTTCCGTGTCAGAATGCCAGGTAAGCAGTATTCAATCAGGAAATGGACAAAGGCAAATCCAGGGATGTTCCGCGTCAGAAACCAGAATTGGCAGAAAGAGTTCTTCCGATAAGGAAATCAGAGAACGAGTCAAAGGGTAATGAGTAACACCACAATTAGCAGCACTGAACTCCTCAACAAAGCCAAACTTAAACCCCAAGGGGAGGAGCTAACGTGTACGTGCGTCTGCAGTATGCACGTGACGCGACACGGAAGCGTCTTTCTTGTAAACAATCTCCACGGCTGTTAGGGAGAATTCTCACTTTATAGGTAAAGGAAATTAGCCATAGAGTCCCCCAGCAGATTTGCTGGATTTGAAGGGTTTGTTTCTTTTTACCTGGTAAGATTGAGACTCTTTTTCCCACTCTTAGGCATTTCTGCTATGTGTGTTCTAAGCTATTTTTATGTTTAATGCCTATGGGATTCTCTCCCCCATAGGAACCATCTTTATTCACTTGTGTTACACACCACCCTCAGTGCAGTGACACAGGGGTGTTGTAGCAACCCCCAAACACAGACTCCATACCCTGGGACTGACTACTGTCTCCCACGGCATGTAAAGTCCCCATTGACTTTACTAGTCAATTCCTATGAACTAAACCAGTACAACCCATCTTACTATGGAGGTACTGGAAGGGGTTAATAGTTTTTCCCCTATGTTCATTTTCGAGAGGGTACCGTACAGTACCTCTCTCAAAAGATTCTGGCTGGTGGCAGTGGTTACTACCATAAATATTCGACCGCAAATATTTCTCTATGGGATTTTCCGATTGTTCGAGGCTACCACTTTTTCTGACAGCCTCTAACATACCGCCAGTGCATTTAATATTAACTTTGCTCCGGTGGGTTTTATTTGCCAGAACTTTCATATAACTTCTTTCTTGTGTCTTTCTCTACAATCCTAACCCAGGTCGGGGATCCTTTGTTTGTCCGTTTGGTGAGCTTCTGCCCAGAAGCCCTCCTTCCGGCACCACTGAGTCTGGGGTGGGTCCATTGTGTGGGAGGGGGAGTAGGACCCCTGGACAGGGTTGCCTCTGCAACCCATGTCGCACTCTAACCTGATAGGCTGGATGGTCTCCCGCCAAGATGACCACTCCACTGTGTGAGTGACAGCTAGGCTGTATGAATGGGGATCTTTTTGCATAAAAGCAGGGTCCTGAGGACTGGAAGAGCAAGACGTCGCCACTGGAACTAAGAAGCCGAAGAGGAGAGAAGCCAAAGACATCTGCAACGACTGAACCACAGGTGAAGCACTGCTGCAGCATCTCACCACTTTTCTCCACACGACGAGAGGAGATCTTCATCCGAAAGAGCCTCCTTCCCTTGAGCTGGTGGGGCCAACCAGTTTGCCAATCGCCTTCCCGAACCTGCTGTGATCGAATCGCCAATGGCCTGCACTTGGAGACCGGATAGCCAGGCAGCTATCGACCTGGACCGCGATTAAAAGGAGCGTACCTTTTAGAAAGTTCTACTGTTTGTGCTCCTATTAATTTTGTATTCGGCAGTTGAAATCAAATAAAAATATTATTTAAAAAAAAAAAAAACTAAAAAAAAAAGGAGCGTACCTTTTAAACTTCATTTGGCAGCACTGCAGCTGGTTTCATCCCTTGGTAGTGCAGTACCTCGAACCTACCTCCACGACGAGAGCCCCTCTACCTCTGCTGGACCTCACAAACTGCAGGAACTACCAGGAGCAACCGCCACCGCAGGAGCCACTTCTTCACTTTAAAGGTACATTGTTCCGACAGGCCGCACTTTCGCTGCGGTAGCTCTAAAGGTGTTTAAAATCCTTTACTTACCTGTTGGGTTGGCCGCCCCCTCTCTTAACATTGTCTGTTCAAAACTTTTGCAACCTCCATTTCAAATATTGTTAACCAAAGACTTGACTGCAGCTATGAGAACATTTTGCTCCTGGGCCCTTGCCCTGGACCACTAACTTTGGCACAGGCCTATTGACTCTAGTTCCATTTGTTAGATCTGCCTTCTCGAGATTTATTCTCCATTCTAACTGTGTGGTGCACCCCTTTCTTATAACAACCCTTTCTTCCCACCGCTTAATCATTGTGAAGTGCCATTTTGCTCAGTTTTCATTCTAAGTATTACTTTTATTGAAGCACTGCCTTGTTGATCTGGTTCACAACTGATGGAAAGTGTTGCTAGGATATATAAGAGCCTATTTCTGAACAACTTGAGCTTTCCCTCCCTTGTGAGGAATTGTTAGAGGATCCCTTGTGTGTAGTTTTCACTGTGCTGTTTTGCTCAGTTTACACTCGGGTTCACTTGGTCTACAATTCAAATAGGGAGCGTGTATATTTTTCCTTGACTTACTTTAACTTGCTTGATATTTGTGATACCTGTGTTTGATTACAGGTGTATAAAATAAATATATATTACTTTTTAACTACAAAGCTTTGGTCAGTGTTTCCTTGTCCCATAGTCTAGTGTGCCTCATGTGTAAACCCTGAATACTGCTCATCTCCCTCTTGAGATAAGTCTGACTGCTCAGCCATAGCTACCAACTAAATCTTTGTGGTACAGACTGATACCAAAGGGGATTTATTGTTCTTCCTGTAGTTCTAATCTTGTGTAGGGCTCCCTAAGGGAACTGCACAGGATTCTGCCTACCAACAGCAACCGATGCCTGTGCCAGATGGATGCATTGGCGCTACGTTTGCAGCGCAAAACAGAGGTAGGCATCAAGGCACTGGAGGAAGCTTGTGCTCGAAGTGTAACACTTATGGAAATAGAAGCTAAAGGTCTCCAGCTCTTCCTCGGGTTCTTCCCACCCCTCGCCCTTTAAACACCCTGTTTATGTCAAATTCCTACCGATTTTACCTATGAAAAGGCTTGGATAAACAGGAGGCAAGTATGGTCCTTAATTGACTCAGGGAGTAAAAAAACGGTTATACGAGCCAATCTTTTTTCAATAAAAGACCTAGATGACCCAACCCTAGTCAGATTTACATGTGTACATGGAGACATGGAGACAATGAAGTGTACCCTAAAATACCTTACACATTGAAATCTGGGGTGAATCATGTGAGATACCATTAGCCATCAAGCCATGACTCAGCGAAGAAGTTATTCTAGGGAGGGACTTCCCCACATGCTGTACTCTTTTACAGGAAACACCTTATGTGGATTTTCTACCCCAGAGTTCTTGGCAGGTGAACTATTACTCCCAACATTCTCCAATATGGGATTGGGAAACTCCTGAACCCATAAAACCCAACATAGACCATAAATCCCAATTCATAGGTTATTGTAGAAAGACCAGTAAAACCACTCCACCTCTACCTACAACTACCAAAAACAACTAGTGGAACATGCAAGAATTCATGGACATCTCTCGCCCCTGTTCTCTTCCAGGTAGATACAACACAGAGCCTGGACAAAGAACAGGTATATCTACCTCGCATAGGGGAAGGGCATGTGAGAAACCTGAAGGTGTCTCCCTGACCAGTCCCCGGGGCTCTGTCATCCAGGTGGCCAGGACACAGCCATTGCTATTGGATCCAGTTCCTGGGGTAGAAAAGTGAGGAAGGATCACCTGGATGGGGGGTCCTCGGGAAGTGGTAGTGACACACCGATGGGTAAGGCGCGGTATCCCCTTCTTCCAACACCTTTTCCTCATCCTATTCCGAAACACTGCCCCACTTTCTTCACACAACACTTTTGCACCACGAAAGACAATGGACTAACACCAGAGCCGTTTACCTGACATGTCACAATAAAGGGTCAGGCAAAGTCAGGCCATTGACCAGAATCACACACACCCGATTGCCCTTTCCCTTCCCCACAGGGATAAAAGGTGGAGCACGAGAGCACAGTACGAGCAAAGCAGACTGCATAACAACTCAGCTACCCAAGTATGGCAGTTCAAGAGGAGGATAAAGGCAGTGAGTACCTAAATGGTGACAAGGAGAGAAGCAACCTTGCCCTTTCCACCCCAAGTCCCCAAAACCTCAAAGCAAGAAATCGTAAAACTGAACAATAGCCAGCGTATGAGGTGTCAACGGTACACAGGGCCCTCCTCTGCTGAAAACCAAGCCAGGGAGAGACGCTTGCCACCGTGGTACCAACCTTGACTCCAAAGACAGAGGCGAAGCAGTTCATCACAGCCGGTGAGTCGAAGAGAGAACTGATAAGAAACCGCACTGTGTTGAACGAAAGTAGCAAATGGCTAATTGAAGAATAGTATAAAGAACTGTTGATACGAAAGGGGAAAAGCAGCTGCAGTGGAGTCAGGCAGCACGTGGGTGCTCACTCGAGAAACTCTGGGCGATTACAATATTGTTGAAACTACTGTTACCAGAAGGCCATGGGAAACCAGTGAGAAAGGGGTCAAAGTGGTCATACAGGGGTCTAGCAAAATCCTCTGTACAGTCGAAAGTCTTTGACCGGCAGAAGTTGAAAATGTAAGGGAAGTGAATCCCGACTCGTAAGAAAGTAGAAAGTAGAAGAAATACTGATTAAGAAAAGTTGTCAAGAGTAAACCCGACAGAGGGATGCCGATAGAAAGGGGGCGAAGCCTAATGTCCCGATGAACAATGCGTTGACAAAGTGACCCCGCCAGAGTGATGAACACAGGGAACTGTTTAAAAAGACTAAGACTCGTGAAGGCAAGGAAAGCCATAGTGAACCCGACGGTGGGAGGCTAACAATTCAAGAGCGGTCTGAACCCAGAAGAGGGGATTCCAGGGGTGAGAAGCCATCATCCCACCGACACGTGAGGGCAACTGAGAAATAATGTTTAATACAAGCCAGAGTGAACCTGAGGGGAGGGAGGCTGATATTCGAGAGGGGTATGGGCCCAGAAGAGGGGGACCCAGGGGTGAAGAATCATCACCTCAAGTGTAATTTTAGAGGAACCTTTTGTTTGTTATTTCAGACCGATCAGGCCATCGGAAGCAAGAGAATTAACCACCGAAGGTCCTGATATCATTAAGAACGGTTTGTTGATCTGAGCCCGGAAGAGGGAGTTGCAGGGGTGTAAAGTCATCACCCCACATCCATATGGAACGGCACTTTTGTTTGTTTTGAATCCATCAGGTCCTGGGAGGTAAGAGACTTCAGAGGAAAGAGACATGACCATCGACGGTCCTGATAGCTGGGAAGGGAACTGTCATCTTGTGCTGGGAAAGCTCAAGAGTTTGCTGTGCTCAGGAGTCCCACCTTGTTCCATGCTCAAAACGCAAGGAAGGGAGACCCCCTCGATACCCCATCCTGACTTATCATTTGTGAACACTTCTTTTCTTTCTTGTAAATAATATCTGTTAGGGAGAATTCTCTGTATGGGCTAATTTCCCAAACCCAGTGAGTCCCCCAGCAGCTTTGCTGGATTTTTGGGGTTTATTTTTTTCTCCTGCTAAGAGTGAGACTTTTTTTCTCCCACTCTTAGACATGATTTGAGAATGTCCTTTGACTTTGTAATGTTTTTAATGGGCTATGTGGTCTTTTACTCCATAGGGCTGCATGTGTTTTTGGTAAGTGTGTTACACAGCACCCTCAGTGCAGTAACACAGGGGTGTCATAGTGACCCCCAAACATAGACTCCATACCCTGGGACTGACTACTGTCTCCCAGGGCATGTAAAGTCACCATTGGCTTTACTAGTCTCAAATTGTGAACAGAACCAGTACAAACCATCATATTGTGGAAGTACTGGTAGGGTAATTCGATTGCCCCTGGGTCTGTTTTCCAAGGGGGCACTGTCCAGTTCCCCCTTGTGAAGTTTCTGGCTGGTGGCAGTGGTTACCAAGCAAAATATTCCACCGGAATATTTCCTATGGGATTTTCCCATTCATTTTAAACGCACCACTTTTTTTGTGCAATGTTAAAGATACCGCCGGGTTATATATTTAATATTTATTCCCCGGTTGGGTCTTTTTGCCAGGCTCGGTTTTAAAATGGCGTTTGTGTTCACCTCTGTAACTCCAACCCAAGTCGAACCCTTTGTTCCGCTTTTGGCGGGCTTCTGCACAGAAGCCTCCAAAAGCGGTGCCACTCTGTCTGGGTCCACAGGATGTGTGGAAGGGGGGGGAATAGGCACCCTGGACTGAGTTGCCTCGGCAACTCAAGTCGCACTCTTGTGTGATTGGCCCAGTGGTGAGCCGCCCGGCTCACCACTTAGCATGTTTGAGTGACAGCTAGGACTGATGAATGGGGGTTTTCTGCATATAAGCAGGGCTTTGGGGACTGGAACTTCAGAAGTCGCCACAGGACCTAAAGAATCCGAAGAGGGAGAAACTCAGCCGACCTGCAACGACGACACGACCAGTGGAGCCCTGCTGAACCGACTCACCACTTCCCAACGACAGAGAAGATCTTCTTCCAGGAGAGTCTTCTTCCTTTGAGCTGGTGGGGTTAACCAGTTCGCCCTCTTTTCGCCTTCCTAGATCGTCTCATGGTCGAATCGCCCATGCCAAGCACCCCGGTGGCCGGATAGCCACGCTTCACCACTACCGCAAATAAAAGGGTAGTACCTTTTAACCGGGAGACTCCGCGGCTGGTTTCTTCCCTGGCAGTGCAACGACCTCCAGCTTTCCTCCACATCGAGATCATCTCTTCCCCTGGACAAAGCACTGACTTGCACCGGCTGCCAGGAACAACTGCCCCCGCTGGAGCTTTCTCACCATTTCAGGTACTGTGGCCCGCCTGGTCTCCCTTGCAACAGACCGTCCAAGGTGTCCCGTAAATCCTTGACTCTATCCTGGGGTGACCTCGGACCTGTTAACTAACTTTTCTGAACTGATCTAACTCCTTTCTGAACTATCTGCAAAGACTTTTAAAGTGTACTTCAACTGTGTGATCTTGGGCACATTCTGCCTTGCTCTCTCCAAGAGTGGGCCTGGCCTATGAACTTTTTGCTCTACAGTAGACCCTGCCTTTCTTGACTTGCTGTGGTTCTTTAAAAGTGTTGGTATTGTGTGTTTTCCTATGTCTGCCTTTTCTCTCCCTTTTTAAATAATGATTGGAGTGCCATCTTGGTTAAGGGCTCACCTCTGTGTTGATAAGTGGTGTTCTTTTCCTAAGACTTGTCGAATAATTAATCAGGGAGATGTATATATTTCTAGTGACTGGGTTTGAACTTGCGTGACATATTAGTGCCAGTGTATTTTTACAAGTGTGTTTTTAAATAAATAAATTATATACTTTTATACCAAAGCTCTGGTCAGTGTTTGCTTGTGCTACTGTATTTTTGTACCTAATGTGTATACTCTATATACTGCCTAACTCTTCTTGAGAGAAGTCTGACTGCTCAGCCACAGCTACCAGGTACATCTGGGTGGTACAGACTGCTACCAATTGGGTTTACTGCTAACACCAGTAGTCTTAAACTTTTTGCAGTGGTCCCTAAGGGAACTGCACAGGTTTCTGCCTAACAATATCCTACACTCTTAGTATTTAGCTGCAAGGACTGGCAATATTTTTTTAATAGGATAGACCCTTTTATTTAACGAGACGCCACTAGAACTGCCTTATTTTTCATTTGATGGTTTTAGATTGCTTCCATCTTAGCTTTAGGTTTAGATTAGGTGTTTTTCCAACCTGCATATCCAGTGTAATAAACACCCTTGAACTGTGATCACTTGTGTCTGTCTATACTGTTGCCACCATGAGTTCCTTACACATCTAAGCAGTAGTGTTAGCAAAAGGCCAATGGGGAAGCCCAAGTAGCCGTCTTGCGGATAGTCTGCCATGGGACGTGTCTTTGGAAAGCCACAGCCGTGGACTTGGCACTGATGGCGTGGGCATGCATGTTTGCTGGCAAAGGTCTGTGCTGCCCCTCATATGCCTCTCTGATGGCCATCACCATCCACCTCGCTATGGAAATCTTGGAGGCCTGACAGCCTGGTTTTGACCCACCAAAAGTGATAAGCAAGGCCTCCAATTTACAGAGGTTCTTTGTTCTGTCCAGATAAAATCTTAGCGCACGCCGGTCAACCAGACAGTGCAGTACTTTCTGCGCCTCGTCCTTAGGATATGCAAAGCATGTCTGGAGTAAAATCTCCTCGTTGAGGTGAAAGGAGGAAACAACCTGAGGGAGAAAGGCAGGAGCGTCCAAAGCACCACCATGTCCCGGCGAAATGTTGTATATGGCTCTGACGCCACAAGGGCATGAATTCCGCTGGTACGGCGTGCTGATGTAAAGCCAACCAGTAGGGCAGTCTTGATAGTAACCAGCCTGATGTCGGCTGATGCCATGGGTTCGAAGGGTTTGTGTGCCAGGGCGCCCTGTACCATGTTAAGGTCCCAGAGTGGATGTGGACATTTGACAGGAGGATATAATCTGGTCAGACCTGCCAAGTGCCTTTTAACCACCGGATTAGAGGAGGAGAAAATGTCTCCAGAGTTCTTGTATGCCCCTATAGATGCCAGATATGTACAGCAGGTGTCCACGTGCACACCGGAATGGGCCAGATGCGCAGAGAAGGAAAGCACATCGTCCAGTGAGCATGTCAGCGGGTCAATCTTATTGGTCTTGGCCCAGTGACAGAACCTTGTCCACTTGCTCCTATACTGACTCCTGGTGGAGTCGCTTCGTTCCCCTTGTATGATAGCCAGGTTGTCCTGTGACAAGTGTAGATGCTTCAGAGGGATCTGTTCAGGAACCAAGCTGCCACGGCTAACTTCTGCAGAGCAGGGTGAACCTCTGTGCCCTCCTGCTGGGACAGTAAGTGGGCTGTGCCCAACGGGAGGCGTACCAGGGGCTGATCCGCCAGTCAGAGAAGTTCTGAGAACCAAGGTCTTGCCGGCCACCACGTGGCTACCAAGATGAGCCGAAAGTTCAGTGACTCCCTGACCTTGCAGATGACCCTGTGAATCAGCGGAGTGGGGGGGGGGGGGTAGCGTATGCATTCATGTCGTTCCACGGAATCAGCAATGCATCCCCCAGTGATCCCCCGCCTTGCCCCAGCCATGAAGCAAACTGGTGGCATCTCCTATTGCTCATGGTCACGAATAGGTCTACCGGAGGGTATGGTATGATATGATATGGCATTTATAACGCGCCTATACACAAGTGTTTCAAGGCGTGAAGAGGCAAGCGAGGGGGAACAGAGGAAAGACAGACAACGATCCTACTAGGCCAGGTGTCATTCAGATCGCGCACGGGCATGGGAAGGGGAAGGAGGAAAGTGTGGAGGGGGAGGAGGGAGGCACAGTGCAGTACATGGGATAATAAGATAGATAAAGTAAAAGTACGGCCAGCAGGTGGCAAGTGCAAGGGTAAGTGCAGACAACAGGTGTCAAGTGTTGGTAGTGGGACTTTAGGGATACAGAAAACAGTCCCCAAGTGCGGGGGTGGCCAGGTAACCAGTTAGGAGTGCGACTGGTGGGGTAGGGGGCATGGGCCAGAGATCAGAGGGTGGCCAGGTAACCAGTGCAGTTTCAGTATCAGCCAGGAAGTCAGCAGGGGAGAGGAGGAGAAAAAGCAGAAGCAAAGAGAAAGGTTTTGAGGTGCTTCCGGAACTGGAGGGTGGCCCCACCTGTCGAAAATCCCCCTCAGGACCTCCTCGTTCAACTGCCACTCGTAGTTGTCGTTCCCCAGCCTGCTGAGCCTGTCCACTTCCAAGTTTGATTCCCCTGGAAGATGGACTGCTGACTGATAAATGTTGTTCGACAGTGCTCACTCCCAAATGTCGATGGACAGCCTGCAGAGAGGATGGGGACCTTGTACTTCCCTGCTTGTTGATGTAATACATACAGGTAGAGCGGTCTTTCTGTATGCATACCAACGTGATGCTGATAATGGGTAGGAACGCTTTGAGAGCCAGCCAGATGGCCATCATCTCGAGCCAGTTGATGTGCTCCAACTGTTCCTGTCTTGACCATACTCCATGGACGTTGTGGTTGTCCAGTGTAGCCCCCACCCATCCCTCTAGGAGTCCATAGTAATGATCTCAGGAGAAGGCTGCCTGAACTGTCTTCTCACTTTCAGGTTGGTCTCTGCCCTCCACCACTCTAGGTCCGGATGTATGTGCAGTGGTATGCTGACTAGGGCTGAATGGGAGCCGGTCTCCCGATTCCAAACAGCTTAGAAATGTACCTGCAGCCTCCTCATTTTGAGTCTTGTGTGTGGCACAGCAAGAAGACAAGCCACCATTATTCCGAGCAGGTGCTGGTACCACCATGCTGAGGTCACTAGTCTGCTGAGAAAATGCTTTGTGGCCAATAGTCTGCTGAGGGGTAGATCCAGTCTGCCCTCGTATCCCAATTTAGCCCCAGGAATGATAAGGACTGAGTGGGGAGTAACTGTGACTTCTTGAGGTTGATAGAGAACCCCAGATCGTATAGCATATGCATAAGTGCTGAAGCTGTGTGACGTACTGCCTTTGGAGACTCCACTCGCATAAGCCAGTCATTGAGGTGGTACAACGTCATTTCATGGCGGGATGTTTTTTCGCTGGGTTTTTTACCGCAAATTTTTTTCTGAAAAAACCCATAGAATTTTTTAAGGGGGGTTAGTAAATTATATATATGGGGTTTGGGTGTTTGGGAATAAATACAAATTAAAGAAAATGGGGGGGTTGTGGGGGTTACCCCCCCAAAAATAATTTGAAAATAATTCGACGACTTTTTCCGTTAAGAAAATTGCAGTAAAAAACCCTGTGAGAAAACATCCTGCGATGAAATGACATGGAACCGTCGAGGTATGGCTAAAGGGGTATCTGGTCTTTCCATCGAGAGCCATACCATCGGACACCATACCATCAAAAAGTATTCATTGAATTGCCTTTCCATCAAAAAGCATATTCATTGAATAATTTTCGATGGTTCATTTCGATGGATAGGGTTAGGGTTGGGGCTAGGCTTAGATTAAGCGTTAGGGCTAGGGGGCGTGGGGGAACCCCCCCCCAATATATATAAAAATAAAACATTACAAGGAGCAGGCCAGTGCCGAATTTCCAGCACTGGACAGCTCCATGTAACATTTTAATGTAGAAAATAAAAACATTGAAATGCAATCTTTTACGTTTCGATGGATATGTACTTTTAATGTAAAATATAGAATGTCAATCTTTTTATTTTCAATGCATCATTTTCGATGCATTGGCATTTCGATGCATCATTTTCAATGCAATTACTATAAACCGGCTAAAGGTGGTGGCCCTCCACCCTGAGCAGGACTGCTACGAGTTCATTAACCTCATAAAGACTCTTGGGGCCGAGTTGAGGCCAAAGGGGAGGACCTTGTACTGAAAATGAAGGCCTGTGATCCTGAACCTCAGGAAGGAACAATGGGTCTCCCAAATGGGGACGTGAAGGTAAGCATCCTTCAAATCCATGGAGCACATCCAGTCTCCCCCACACAGTCTCCGCAATAAGTGCTAGAGTAACCATCTTGAACTTTTGAAGGGGTAGGGGAAAGGTTCAAAGTAGAAAGGTCTAGAACAACACTCAGGCCAGCTTGGTTCTTCTTCTGAATGGCGAATATTCAGGAATAGAGGCCCATGCCTCATTGCAAAGCTGGAACCTCCTCCACCGCCTGCCTCGTGATGAGCGAGCGGATTTCCGCTAAAAGAGTTGCCGTCCCAATCCATTGCAGTGGAGGGGAGGGGAGGAAAGAGGAAATGGAGGGTTTGGCAGGCAGAAACCCGTGGAGCCTACAGAGAAGATGCATGGGTCTGCGAACCTTGCCTGCCATGCACTGAATTGCAGAGCAAGCCTGCCCCCACCGGAGACTTGTGGATCTGGATGACGTTGTCACAACTTTTTACCCTCTGAGGCTTGTTCCTGGGAGGGGGACTGGAAAAACCCCTTGTGAGTGGCCTTGTGCTGCTTGCGCCTGTGCTGGCTAGGAGGCCGGTCTGGTCGTCTGGCATCTCGCTCCTGAAAGCCCCTGAAGCCACCGAAGGTACGTGCTCTATCCGAGCGCTGGTGACTCTGGCTATAGGACTTGGGTGCTGATTTTGTCAGCATTGACAAGGATTTAGCTGTCAGAGCTATTATTCTTTTTGTCAAGTTCCTCATACGGGGTCGAGTGAAACAAGCCCCCCCCCCTCAAATGGCAGGTCTAGAATGCGCTCCTGCATATCAAGGGTTAAACTTGGTCGCTGTTAGGCAGAAACCTGTGCAGTTCCCTTAGGGAGCACTGCAAAAGGCTTAGGACAACAGGTGTTGGCAGTAAACTCAATTGGTAGCAGTCTGTACCACCCAGATTTACCTGGTAGCTGTGGCTGAGCAGCCAGACCTCTCCCAAGAAGAGTTAGACAGTATATAGAGTATACAAGATAGGTACCAAAATACAGTAGCACAAGAAAACACTGACCAGAGCTTTGGTGTCAAAGTATATAATTATTTATTTAAGAAACACTTGTGAAGATCCACGAACACTAATATGGCAAGCAAGTTCAAACACAGTCACTATCAATACATATACATCCCTGATTACTTATTGAACAAGTCTTAGTTAAAACACCACTTATTTGCAGACAGAGGTGAGCGCTTAACCTAAGATGGCACTCCAATAAGTTAATTAAAAAGGGAGGGGAAAAGGCAGAATTAGGAAAATACACAATACCAACACTTTAAGAGAACCAGAGCAAGTCCGAAAAGTCAGAGTCTACTGAGGAACAAGAAAGTCATAGGCCAGGCCCACTCTTGGAGAGAGCAAGGCGGAATGTGTCCAAGATCACACAGTTGAATAGTACTTTAAAGAGTCGTTGCAGATAGTTAAAAAAGGGTTGGATCAGTTCAGGAAAAGTTAGTTAGCAGGTCCCAAGACACCCCAGGATAGAAAGTCAAGGATTTACGGGACACCTTGAACAGTCTGTTGCAAGGGAGACCAGGCAGGCCACAGTACCTGAAATGGTGAGAAAGCTCCAGCGGTGGCAGTTGTTCCTGGCAGCGGGTGCAAGTCGGTGCTTCGTCCAGGGGAAGAGAAGATCTCGACGTGGAGGAAAGCTGGAGGTCGTTGCACTGCCCGGGAAGAAACCAGCCGCGGAGTTTCCCGGTTAAAAGGTACTACCCTTTTATTTGCGGTAGTGGTGAAGCGTGGCTATCCGGCCGCCGGGGTGCTTGGCACAGGCGATTCGACCACGAGATGATCCAGGAGGGCAAAAAAGAGGGCGAACTGGTTATCCCCACCAGTTCAGAGGAAGAAGACTCTCCGGGATGAAGATCTTCTCTGTCGTTGGGAAGTGGTGAGACGGTTCAGCAGGGCTCCAACGATAGTGTCGTCGTTGCAGGTCGGCTCAGCTTCTCCCTCTTCGGATTCTTTGGTCCTGTGGCGACTTCTGAAGTTCCAGTCCCCAAAGTTCTGCTTTTATGCAGAAAACCCCCATTCATCAGTCCTAGCTGTCACTCAAACGAGCGGCTCACCACTGGGCCAATCACACAAGAGTGCGACTTGAGTTGCCGAGGCAACTCAGTTCAGGGTGCCTAAACCCCCCTCCCACACATCCTGTAGACCCAGACAGAGCGGCACCACTTTTGGAGGCTTCTGTGTAGAAGCCCGCCAAAAAGTGGAACAAAGGGCTCGACTTGGGTTGGAGTTACAGAGGCGAACACAAACGCCATTTTAAAACCGAGTCCTAGCAAAAAGACCCAACCGGGAAATAAATATTAAATAAATAACCCGGCGGTATCTTTAACATTGCACCAAAAAAAGTGGTGCGTTTAAAATGAATGGGAAAATCACATAGGAAATATTCCGGTGGAATATTTCGCGTGGTAACCACTGCCACCAGCCAGAAACTCGACGAGGGGGGACTGCACAGTGCCCCCTCGAAAAAACAGACCCAGGAGCAATCTAATTACCCCTACCAGTACTTCCACAATATGATGGTTTGTACTGGTTCTGTTCACAATTTAAGACCAGTAAAGTCAATGGTGACTTTACATGCCCTGGGAGACAGTAGTCAGTCCCAGGGTATGGAGTCTATGTTTGGGGGTCACTATGACACCCCTGTGTTACTGCACTGAGGGTGCTGTGTAACACACTTACCAAAAATATATGAAACCCTATGGAGTAAAAGACCCCATAGCCCATAAAACACATTACAAAGTCAAAGGATATCTCAAATCATGTCTAAGAGTGGGAGAAAAAGAGTCTCACTCTTAGCAGGAGAAATAAATAAACCCCAAAAATCCAGCAAAGCTGCTGGGGGACTCATTAGGTTTGGGAAATTAGCCTTAACAGAGAATTCTTCCTAACAGTCGCCTTGAGCCAAGCTGTCCTCTTTATATCGGTGGCGATACAGATCGCTCTACCTGCGGTGTCGATGTGTGCAACTGCAGACTCCATGATAGCTTGGGCCACAATTTTGGCCTCTGCCAATCCGGTCCAGAAGCGCGCCTGACTCTGCGCAGGGAATTCTGGGAGAAGTCCGCAATTTCCCTCCACAGTTTTGATTCCCTGCTGCCAGCAGAGCGTCAGCATTGGCCTGGCGCAGATGGAGTGAGGCATTAGAGTAAATCATTTTGCCGTAGGATTCCAACAGCTTTCCCTCCTTCCCTAGGAGTGCTGAGGTTGGAGCAGCTGACTAAGACTGTGGCTTGAAGTAAAGGGAGGCTGCACCTATAATTAATGAATGAGGTTGAGGGTGCACCGACAAAATGAGGGAGCTCCCCAACACCTGCCTTTACTTGGCATCCAGGTGTTTATTGGTAGGCTGGTTGAGTGCGGCTTGACCCATCCCATCTTGGCAAGGGATTCTACATCCTTTTGCAGAGGGATGCCCGTTCTTGTGGTCGGGCGAATGGTCAGAACTTCAGCCAGCACCCCCGCCTCAGGTTGCTCGACTTGAAGCTGCAGAATACCCAGTTATTCTGCTACCCCCGTCAGCCTCTCGTGGAAACCCTTAGCTGACTAGGGAGTATCCTGGTCTTTCTCCTCGTCCGTGTCCTGCAGGTCTGGAGCTGTTAGAGGCGGTCTGGGTGAGGGCAGCTGTGGCGTGCTCACTGGCAGTGCTGGAGGCTGCTGCGGAGGCTGTGCCAGAGGTGAAGCCTGCGTGACTGTTGTGAGCGCAGAAACCAAAGGTTGAACCGGTAACGGGGTTTGCAACAGTGTCAGAGCCTGAGGTGGTGCCGGGGTAACATGTC
Source organism: Ambystoma mexicanum (assembly GCF_040938575.1). NCBI lineage: Eukaryota > Metazoa > Chordata > Amphibia > Caudata > Ambystomatidae > Ambystoma > Ambystoma mexicanum. The sequence goes on along the minus strand of NC_090933.1, from coordinate 278,088,089 downwards.
CTTGATGTCCCCACTGAGGATGGTGCCCATCCGTGGTGACTTCATGAGGGTAAGTAACATTTCGAAGAACCTATCCTCGCATGCAGGGGATGGGCCTGGAGGTGTGGGAGCCGTACCGTGTGGTTGCTGAGGTCTTGGTGGTCCTTACCGAAGCCCACTGGGAGCTGCATACCTCCCCTGTGCAGATGTGGTTGAGGCTGAAGTGGACCTTGTCACCGGAGTGGTCCAGTCCCACCTAGATGTGCCTTCCCATGCCTGCTCTCCAGAAAGAGGTGGCTCCGGGTGAGCTGCCATCTTGTCTGGCCCATGCCAAGTGCCTGCTGCATGGTGCATGAATAGCCAGGCCCAGTCTCTGCCTGTATGCTTAGAACCGAAGGCCCAGACCTTCCTTGCACCTCAGGTAGAGACCTGGGAGGCGCGGTGCCCTCGGCCATGACCCAGTAGTGCTGCGTGTAGCGCCCTCTTGGGTACAATCCCGGTAGTGGAGCAAAGCCTTTCAGGGATGTACCCAGTACAAGAGCATTGCGGCCCCTCAGCGGTGGGACCGGAAGAGTCTTGCAACCCCTCGGCTTGCTGGCCGGTAGCTCTAGGAGCCTCGGTCTCGTTGCTGGTTTTAGGACCAGGAAGGACCCTCCCATTCATGTGCTTCCCTGGGAAGGAGTCACCCTTATGGGGTGGGGAAGAAAACAGGGCACCTACCGTGGGCCTGGTCTTCCTCACGTACATCTTAAGGCCCTCTGGAGATGATCTCTCGAACAGCTCCCTCCACCTGGCCAAGCAATACTTGAGAGCTTGCGGGTTCAACGCTTTGCACGCAGGAAAGCCGTCCCAGCTGTGGTCGGGGCCAAGGCACCAGAGGCGGAGCGTGTGGGGATCCGATGTGGGGAAAGAACCCTTGCAGGCCGGACATCTGCTAAAATCGGCTGTCATCATCCGTCAGGGAAGAGCATGGCACCATAGGACAGATCTCTGACAATCTAGGGGAGAAACAGAAAGAGAAGAATAATTAGAAGGCTTTCGGGGAAGAGAGCGTGGAATTACAAGGTCGGACCTAACACAGAAGTGCTGTTGAAGTGGTCCGTTCCCGTCAACGTGGAAAAGAGGACGGAGGAGTGGCGTCGGAGGGTGGAGTCAGGGGAGAGCATGCTCCCAGGGATGCGCCCCACACGCATCTAAAATTAAAGCGGAAGACAAGTTTTACTGATGAAAAAGCTTCAGTTTCCCATCCCTAGCGAGGGACACCCATACAGTATGGAGGAAAGGGGACGGAACGTAGGAGTACAGGAGTTACAGGTAAGTAACTTGTTCCTTCTCCAGCATGGGGTCTGGCATGGATTCACATGCTCATGAAGATTATAAAGCAATACACATGCACAACCAAGGGAGGTGGCAAGGCTCAACAAAAGCAATAAACTCTCATCCCTGGAACAGATTCACCTCAAGTGAACAGGTTGCGTAGAACTGCTTGGCCGACCCGGGACTCCTCCTTGGAATCCCTGTAGTCTTAGTAGAACCTTCTGAAGGTGTGCGTGGACCTTCACGTAGCAGTCCTGCAGATTTCGAGTAGGGGTACATCAGCGAGAAACGCAGTCGTTGCTGCAATGGCTCGGTGGAATGGGCTCTCGGCCAGCCTGGAAGGGGTCCGTTAGCGAGCCGATGACAGTGCATGGTGTAGCTGGAGAGCCATCTGGAGATGGAATACTTCGACAAGGCCTTCCCATGGTTCATAAGACCAAAACTTGACGAACAACTGAGAAGTCTTCCTAAACCCCTTATTGAGTGCCATGTAAAACTTCATGGCACGAGCAACGTCCAGCAAATTCAAGGCCCTCTCCACTGGCCACGACGGATTCGGGAAGAAGACAGGAAACATAAAAGGCTTGTTGAGATGGAACTCCGACGGCACCTTTGGCATAAAGGTGGGGTATGTACACAGTACTATCCTTGAAGCAGGGAAGGACAAGTACGGCTGCTTGCAAGACAGGGCCTGGATTTCCCTGACCCGCCTGGCCAAGGTGAATGCCATGACGAAAGCCATCTTCCATGAGAGAAACTAAAGCGGGGCTTGATGCATCGACTCAAAGGGCGCCCCCCATGAGTTTAGTGAAGACCACATTGAGCTCCCAAATTGGGGCAGGAGTCTTCACTGGCGGAGAAGTCATGAAGAGGCCTTTGAGGAACTCCTTGACGAGTCTGTGTGACCACAAAAAAGGCCTAACCGGAGTCCTGGTGTAATGATATGGTGGCCAGGTGCACCTTGATAGAGGCGTGAGCCAGTGTAGCCTTGGCCAAGGAAAGTAGATATGGTAGGAAATGCAGTGCTGAGACATGCAGAGGAGTAATTCTCTGAGTCCGGCACCACACAGAGAAGCGCTGGCACTTATGGCCATAGCAAGCCAACATTGAGGCGGCTCTGGCCCTGGCCAGGATGTCCTTACATTCCGCTGGCAAAGCATAATGTCCAAATTCTAGGGCTGCAGGAGCCAGGCCCCGAGGTTCAGCGACGCTGGGTCGTGGTGTAGAATCGCACCCCTTTCTCTGGCGAGAAGATCGGGTAGTGGCGGCAGCTTGATGGGAGGGGCCGCCGACAGACGTAGCAGGTTTGGGTATCAGATTTGTCACGGCCACGCTGGGGCGACCAGAATCATCCTGCAGTGGCACTGTAGGAGTATGTTGATCACTCATAGCAGGAGCGGGAATGGAGAGAAGGCGTATAGACAAAGTCCCTCCCACAGGAACTAGAACGCATCCCCCATGCTCCTCGGCTGCGGGGACCGGCTGGCGAACCTCTGACACTTGGTATTCATTGCCGTTGCAAAGAGATCGATCTGGGGTTGACCCCATTAGAGGAATAGAAGATCCAACTAGTCATGGTGGAGTTCCCACTCGTGGCAAGAATGCAGCTCCCTGCTGAGCGAGACTGCAATGTTGTTCTTGATGCCAGTCAGGTGGAAAGGGACGAGAAACACGTCCTGATGAATGGCCCACTGCCACAGATCCTGGGACTCCTTGGAAACGGCCGGAGAGCGGGTCCCGCCCTTCTTGCGTATGTAGAACATCGTGGTGGTGTTGTCCATGAAGATCCTCACCACCTTGTCCCTCAGCGATGGCAGGAAGGACTTGAGGGACTAGAAGACAGTCCAAATTTCCAGGACATTGATGTGGAGGGCCTGTTTTTCTGGCAGCCAGAGACCTCTGGCGTGCAGCCGCCCGATGTGAGCTCCCCACTCTTCCAGAGAAGTATCTGTGTTGAATGTCTTTTGGTAAGGAGGAACTTGGAATAGGGCCCCTTGCGTAAGATGTGGGCAAAAGCCCCACCACTGTATAGCCTTTTGGAGTGCCTCGTTGAGGGTGATCTTGTCCGTCCAGGATCCTAAGACTTGCAGCCACCTCGCATCCTGGAACTCCTGGAGAGGCCTTATCTGTAGTCTGCAAAGGCAGACAAGGTTGATGCAGGAGGACATCATGCCCAGCAGCGACCTGATGGCCCGAGCCGTGGCGTCTGCGCCGACAGACGCTGCACTTTCCCAAGGATGGCCAACACCCTCTCTTCCGAGGGGAATGCCAGACAGGCTACTGTGTTGAGTCGGGCACCCAGAAACAAAGCATTCTGCGATGGCTCCAAGAAGGACTTAGGATAGTTTATGGAAAATCCCAGCTCCGTCAGCAGATACACCGTCCTCGTCGTGTGCTGGCTCGCCAGTGCGTGGGAGTGGGATCAGACAAGCCAGTCATCCAAATACGGGTAGACGCGGAGGCCCTCAAGACGAAGATAAGCCGCTACCGGAGCCAAGCACTTTTTAAAGACCCTAGGGGCCTATTTTAGGTCAAAGGGGAGTACCTTGAAATGATAGTGTCGTCCCTGGACTAATAACCACACGAACTTGCAGTGCTTCCAGTGGACGGGGTAGTGGAAGTAGGCGTCCTCCAGATCCAGCGATGCCAGGAAATTGCCTTCCACTTGTTGGCCAAGCATGTGCTGCATCATGACCATTCTGAATCTCTGTGCCTTCAAGTACTTGTTGAGGCGTTTTAGGTCCAGGATTGGCCTCCACCCTCCTGACTTATTTCGGACCAGAAAGTATCTGGAGTACTCTCCAGAGCCACTGAGGCGCCGGGGGACGGACTCTATTGCCCCCTTGTTTAACACAATGTGGATCTCCTGCAGCAGCTGTGCCACGTGTTGTTCTTGTTTTTCCCTGGTGGTTCGACAAGGACACCTGCATTGGAACTTCAAAGTGTGGCCCTGTCCGAGAGCGTCCAGCACCCATCTGTCGGTGGTGATGGTCTTCCATGAGCCTCGCAGCCGGCCTCCCACTGGTGTGCACAAGTGGGAGCCCCAGTTCACGGCTGGTTCAGGCCTGTTTCTGGGTCAAGGCCCTACCCTGTGGGCGGTGCCAACGTTGTCCCCCGCTACTGTATGCCTGTGAGCAACTTCTGTATGCTTCCTGCATCGTGGAGCGGGAAGGCTGCCGGTACGAGGAGCTGTATCCTTTGGAGAACCTGTGGGTTCTCCTCTAGAAGTACGGAAAGACGGCGACCAGCGTTGTTTCAGTGTCCCCAAGGAGCGTGCCGTCTCTGTGTCAGTCTTAATGGTTTGCAGAGACACGTTGACGGTCTTGCCAAAAAGGTTTTCACCATCAAACGGCATATCCAGCACCATAGCCTGAACATCCGAACAGAAGTTGGTGGCCTTCAACCATCCTTGCCACCAAAGAGACACTCCATTGATCATTTGGCAGAATCTAATGTCCGCGATATCCACCGCCACAGTAATGGTGTGGTCAGAGGCTACCTCCCCTTCCTGGAACAGCGCCAGGGCCTCTGTTTTCTTGTCCTCGGGCAGGAAGTCCAAAATTGGGCCCAACTTGTACCATAATTCCCAGTTATAGCGGGAAAAAATGCCCAGGGCATTTGCAGCCTTAATGGTGGAGGCCGTGTTAGGCAGAATCCTATGCAGTTCCCTTATCGAGCACTACAGAAGATTAAGACTACAGGTATGAGCAATAAATCCCCTTTGGTATCAGTCTGTACCACAAAGATTTAGTTGGTCGCTGTGGCTAAAGAGTCAGACTCAAGAGGGAGATGAGCAGTATTCAGGGTTTACACAATAGGGCTACAGTACTAGGGTACAAGGAAACACTGACCAAAGCTTGGTATTAAAAACAATATATATATTTTACACACTTCTAGTTCAACACATCCATCACAGTTAATAAAGCAAGTTAAAATCAGTCAAGAAAAGTATACACAACTCCCTAGTTAAATTGTGGACAAGTTTGAGCAAGAGTGACAACTGAGCAAAACGGCACAGTGAAAACCAAACACAAACGGCACTCTAGCAATTTCTCTCAAGGGAGGGAAAGCACAAGTTATGCAGGAATATATTCTTAGATACCTTAGCAACACTTCCCCTAAGATTGTGAACAAGTTTAGGCAAGGCAGTGCTTTAGCATATATAATATGTAAATACAAACCGAGCAAAATGGCACTTCACAAGTTTAAGAAGTGGGAAGAAAAAGGTGGTTATAAGAAATTGGTGCACCAACACAGTTCTAGTTGAGACACAATCTAGAGAAGGCAGTTCTAACAAATTCAACCAGAGTCAATAGGCCTGTGCCAGAGTCAGAGGTACAGGGCAAAGGCCCCAGGAGCAAAATGTTCTTGTAGCTGCAGTCAAGGCTTTGGTTAACGATTTGAAAAGGTGGATGCAGAAGGTGAAAGACAATGTTAGAGATGGGTCGGCCAACCCAACAGGTAGGTAAAGGATTTAAAACACCTTTAGCACTACCGCGGGAAAAAGGAGGCCTGGGGGAACAAAGTACCTTAAAATGAAAAAGAGGCTCCTGCGGTGGCGGTTGTTCCTGGTAGTTCGGGAGATCCAGCAGAGGAAGAGAGGCTCTCGTCGTGGAGGAAGGTTCGAGTCACTGCACTACCCAGGGATGAAACCAGCTGCGGTGCTGTCCAACGCTCCTTTAAATCGCGGTCCGGGTGGACGGGTGCCTGGCTATCCGGTCTCCGAGTACAGGGTACTGGCGATTCGACCAGGGCAGGTCCAGGAAGGCGATTGGCGAACTGGTTGGCCCCACCAGGTCAAGGGAAGAAGACTCTTGCAGATAAAGGTCTTCTCTCGTCGTGTGGAGAAAAGTGGTGAGATGCGGCAGCAGGGCTTCTGTCAGGGATGGCACTCTATTAAGAGTGGCACAGGACACCCAAAAAGGGTTTGGGTGGTTGTGCCTAAATAAAGTGGACAGAGAAGCACACACACAGATGAAAGGAAAGAGAACGAAGAGTAGGCAAGAGTAGCAAGGAAAGGTACAGAATGAATTCCCTCTTGGGGTGTATGCAGATATAGGAAAAGAGTATTCCACGAACCTTAGGAAATACTCAAGCCTTCTGCACAGTTTGCTATAACAGAGGCCGACGCTGTTTGCTCATGACTTGGAACAGCAGCTATGGGTGTCTGTAATGTAGAAACGAGACAAGGGAAGGGGCAGAGGTTGACTGATGGGAACCAACAGACAAGCTCTGTACAAGAGTCTACAAAACAGGACAAGAGAAGATACTTACAGACAAATCCAGGAAAAGGAGGTTGATAGCAAACTAGCAGAAGGAAATGAAGGGAAAGTCGTGTAACAGGATAGGATAGCAGAGGACAGTAAGGAACAAGGTTGAGAGCTCAGAGGAGCAGGAAAGCAATGAGCAAGCCCACAGGAGCAGGGCTGTAAGGTAGAGAGCCCAGAGGGAAAGGGCTTAGGGCAGCAGAGTAAAGCAGGCTGCACGGCAAGGAACCAAGAAGGACCGGGCAGCAAGGAGTGAGCCCTGAGGGGCAGGGCCGCTGACCGTAGAAGGTTGCAGAGGACTGTAGAGGGCTGCTAGGCCGAGAACCCAGCGGAAAAAGGTAGGTAGTAAGCAGCAGAGCGTGATCAGCTGCAAAGTAGGAAGCCCAGAGGACAAGGGCTGTAGGCAGCCGGAGTGAGGCAGGCTGCAGAGCAGGAAGCCCAGAGGACAAGGGCTGAGGCTGGAAAGCAGCAGAGCGTGATCAGCTGCAATGTAGAAAGCCCGGTAGGGCAAGGGCGGAGGCTGGAAGGCAGCAGAGCGTGATCGGCTGCAATGTGGAGAGCCCGGCAGGGCAAGGGCGGAGGCTGGAAGGCAGCAGAGCGTGATCAGCTGCAATGAAGAAAGCCCGGTAGGGCAAGGGCGGAGGCTGGAAGGCAGCAGAGCGTGATCGGCTGCAATGTGGAGAGCCCGGCAGGGCAAGGGCGGAGGCTGGAAGGCAGCAGAGCGTGATCAGCTGGAATGTAGAAAGCCCGGTAGGGCAAGGGCGGAGGCTGGAAGGCAGCAGAGCGTGATCGGCTGCAATGTGGAGAGCCCGGAGGAGCAGGGCTGTGAGGAAGAGAGCCTGGAAGGCTATGGCTGTAGGCAGCGACGAGTAACAGGCTGCAAGGCAGGAAGCCCAGAGGAGCTGGACTGAGGCAGGGAGCCCAGAAGACTAGGGCTGTAGGCAGCAGGGTGTAGCAAGCTGCAAGGCAGGGTCCAAGCAGGAGTGATGGTAAACAGCATACAAAGATCCGTAGAAAGACACGAAAGGTGGAGGAAGGTCTCTCAATGCAAGAGACTGAGCCACTGCAGGCAGCAGCCTTTTATACTGCCTAGCCCAGCACAGAGGCAGGCTAATTGGTTGCACCTGGCTAAGCACACCTGCAGACAATCGGCCACCTCCCTCTCTGTTGCTGAGTTGGTGGAAGCAGAGCCAATCCCTAGGGCTTCTGGGGGGTGTAGTTCCTTTGATGACCAATAGGAACAGCCAGGAATCGATGCTTATAGCCAAGTGCATTGTGGTATGCGTAGTTTGTTGGAAAAAATAATAAAGCACCAAAGTCTCGCAAATGGGAAATAAAGTCCCCAAAGTAAATATAGATTGATCCAAGAGTCTGTTGTAAATAAATGATAAACAAATAGTCCATATTGAGCGCAAATGGATGCGCCCATGGCGCAGGCATGACAGCTTCACCGGTGGTTCAGTCGTTGCAGATGTCTTTGGCTTCTCTTCTCTTCGGCTTCTTAGTTCCAGTGGCGACGTTTTCTTCTTCCAGTCCTCAGGACCCTGCTTTTATGCAAAAAGATCCCCATTCATACAGCCTAGCTGTCACTCACACAGTGGAGTGGTCATCTTGGCGGGAGACCGTCCAGCCTATCAGGGCAGAGTGCGACATGTGTTGCTGCGGCAACCCTCTCTAGGGGTCCTAATCCCCCTCCCACACAGTGGACCCACCCCAGACTCAGTGGCCCCGAAAGGAGGGCTTCTTGGCAGAAGCCCGCCAAAAGGACGAACAAAGGATCCCCGACCTCGGTAAGGATTTTAGAGAAAGACACGAGAAATAATTTTTTATAAAAGTTCTGGCAAATAAAACCTACCGGAGTAAAGTTAATATAAAAATAAACCAGCGGTATGTTAGAGGCTGTCAGTAAATGTGGTAGCCTCGAACAATGGGAAAATCCCATAGGGAAATATATGCGGTCAAATATTTTTGGTAGTAACCACTGCCACCAGCCAGAAACGTTTGCGAGAGGGACTGTACGGTACCTTCTCGAAAATGAACACCAGGGAAAAACTATTAACCCTTCCCAGTACTTCCATGGTAAGATGGGTTGTACTGGTTTAGTTCATAAAGATTGACTAGTAAAGTCAATGGGGACTTTACATGCCCTGGGAGACAGTAGTCAGTCCCAGGGTATGGAGTCTATGTTTGGGGGTCGCTACGACACCACTGTGTCACTGCATGGAGGGTGCTGTGTAACACATGTGGATAAAGATGGTTCCTATGAGGGTGAGATAAACCCCATAGGCATTAAACACAAAAAGATAGCCTAGAACACACATAGCAAACATGCCTAAGAGTGGGAAAAAGAGTCTCGCTCTTAGCAGGAGAAAAAAACAAACCCTTCAAATCCAGCAAAGCTGCTGGGGGTCTCTATAGGTAAGGGAAATTAGCCATAGAATGAGAATTCTCCCTGACAGGCCGCAGTATAGAGTATTCGGCCTCCATTTGCACAGCTGATAAAGGAACCCGCCTTTTTAGTCTCCTTGGGCACAAGGTGAAAGCGGTCAGAAGTGCTGGACATCATGGAATGAAAAGAGCCAACTTCTCATCCGCGCCCAACGGTTCCCCGTCAGCTGTGGTAAGAATCTGCAGATGGCCTGTAGACATGGAGCTATGGGAGGTACTGCCTATTAATAAGGAGTAAATGACCCAAACCAACACTGAGGAAACACTAAAGTGAATGAAGATTTCTAAATTTCAAATTAAACTCTTTTAATGTTACAGTGGATTTCCAGCCTGACGACTTGGAATATACAAACAGCATATGAATCTATAAAAGATCCAATGCTGGCGAATGTAAACAATTCTCTTCACGCCACCATGGGTTTAGGAAGGGAGTGTTCTCGTTCTGTTGGAAAAAAATACTATATTATCTGCATAAAATGGTACTTCATGTTTTCACTCTTGGAAGCTCATGCTCCTATCTCTGGATCTTCTCTTATTGTCCGAACTAATGCAAAGAGGGGCAAAGTGGTCATTCCTGCCAGGTACCTCTTGTTATTTGGATCTTATCCGAGAGCGAGTTATTTACCAAGATTCTAGTGTTGGAGAATTCAAAATTGGCCAGCACAAGTGTTACGGAGTGGGGTCCAAATCTGAATTTCTTTAACAACGGTTTTATAAAGTCCCAAATCATGCTATCAAATGCTTCATGCACATCTATTCTGACAATCGAAATTTTTGATTTGTTCACCTTCCCCATTTGATAATGTCTGTTGACCTTATTATATTAACACATCTGTCTCGGCAGTCTATACATTCTGTTTGATCTGGTATAACCGATTTAGGCAGCATTTCTTTTTAGTCTTTTGGACAGAATATTTTAATCTGGTTATCGGTCGGTAAAATGAACAAGCGGTTGGATCTTTCCCTGTTTTCAATATTAGTACTGTGATGGATTACCTCATTGATGGGAAAACTACTCCGGTCGGTAGGATGGAGTTCAATAATTAAAGTTAGTTGGGAGAGAGTGTGGTTCTGAACATTTTATAGAATATTAGGCAAGCCATCAGGGCCAGAGGCCTCATAACACGGCATCTATTTGATGGGTTTATCTACTTGTTCTAAAGTTATGTGGAGCTCTTCTTTTTCTTCCTTCGTGATCCAGCAGAGATTACAGGTCTGAATTTATGTTTGTTGTGTAGTTGTGCCTAATGATTCTGCCTTTAGGAGTTTTCATTAAGAATAACTCCTTAATTTTTGTTTCTGTCTCGTCCAAATAGTCTTTATATGTGGCAATATAGTTCTTCAATTTGTGCTGCCTCAATTCTGCCACCAATAGGCAATTTGCCTGTTTTAAACAGTGTAGAAGGTTTGCTTGATTTTTTTTAATTGCTGGGGTGAACTAATAGCCGGATGTAGCTTTAGTTGGTTTCTGCTAATTTAAATGCTCTCAAAGCTTTTGGGGAGTTAATATGCTTATGTCTATGATCACATAATTCGACTTGGGCTTCAATATCGTTGTGTCCGACTTCCCTAATTTTCAGGAACCTCGCTAATGAATTCCCCTCGAATAACTGCTTTGCAGGCATCCCAAAGTGTCCCCTATTCAACCTGGTCTGTTCTCTTGAATGTAATTAGTGAGGGTGTCAGTTATTTTTACTCTTAATAGCAGGGTCTCCTAACACCAGATCACTCAAGGTCCATGGTTTCCTTTTAGTTTTCAGGGGAACCATTTAATGTATCCCTACAGAAACTGGTGTGTGATCTGATAGATCTCTTGAGCCAATCATAACCTCTTCCACTCATGCGATCAGGGACACTGATATCAGGATCATGTCTATTGTAGAGAAACCTTTATGTGTGTGAGAATAAAATCTATATTCTTTCTTTGCCCGATGAAAAAATCTCTAGAGTTATGTAATCAATAGGCCCTCTTATTCTTGTAGGTGGGCTGTTTCTGTCCAGATTTTAGTCTAAGATACTGTTTTAAAGCTCCCCCAATCTCGAACTATCCCTCACAGAATTAACTTAATGAGCCTAGTAAGTCTTTAAAAAATCTACCTTGCAGTTTGTTTGGGGCATGCACACATATCAATGTCATTAGTTGCTTATTGAGTAGTACCTTTGCCGTTATATATCTGATGTCCAGGTCTCTCTGAAGTGCCCTTTTATTAAAAAGAAATAGCCTATTAATCATGATCTAAATACACACACTGCTTAATTATGCCCAGATTCAAGTTAAAAAAAACAGGTGGTGTTTCCCAGTCCTAGCGGCTAAGCTCTGGAACTCTGAACACTCATTCTGGATTTTTAGAAAAAAAGTATAAACCTGGCTCTTTGCCAAGGAGAGTTAAAGGTTGCCTACTTCTCTCTGCACATGTCAAATGCTTTGCCCGGATAGCTGCCTAGTTCTGTAACACAAGGCAAATGTTGTGTATTCTCTATGATTTGTAACCATTGTGATTCCTTAAGCAAATGCGCTCAGATACCCTCGGGTTAGGTACGCTCTATTAATAAATAAATAAATAAATAAAATAAATAAATGATGGCAAACGCTCTCCTTTTATAACCACTGAAAGCGTAAAATTGTGGGGTAATGATCTACACATCTCCTCCCAACCAATGAGGGAAGAATGGTGTGTCTCTTGAAAGAATACAACCCCTTTCTTCAGTTTGTGCAGTCTATGCATTTGTGATTTTACCTTTTAGGTGATGAATTCAGGCCTTAAAGATTCATGGTCACCAATTTCATCTTTACACAGCAGTTCAAATAGTTTCTTGCGATCCAAGGGGTCACCATCCAGATAGTTGGAAGTTCTGTACCTCCTCACGCTTTGAGCTTTACTTCGTGTAGGTTTATGGGAAAACATAAGGCTAGGGTAAAATGGGACCTTGAAAGAATAATAACTTTCTTCTGATGTCAGGGGAGTTATTTTAACACATTGATAATTGAACAGAACACGCTTTTGATAATTGAACAGAACACACTTCCCCTTTGGTGCCTTAATCCAGATGGGATCACTCCCTTACTAGCCTCCTCTTTCCCCACTAAATTCTTATCACAATTCTCTTCATCTCAAGTTAACTTTAAGATGCGTGGGTGCATTTTGCCAGGTGTTCTGGCAAGACTCCAGTAAGCAGCCCTGAGGTCAGGCACATGGGAAGGTGCTGTCGGTGGTTTAGGATAGAGTGCTAGTGCTGGACACTCGATGTGTACCCAGCTAGACCACATTGTTTTCATAGGATGTCACTTTATACTACTGGCAGAGGTGTTGAGGTACGTCAGGGGTTTCAGTGTGGACGGCTATGCGAGTTGCTAGACCGTAATAGAATAGCCATAGCTGCATTCTATGGTGCATGAATGGGTGGCCGTGCCTGTGGCTTGTGTCCACAGACGTGGTGCAAGAAATACATACCTTAAACTCGGATGGAGTTCATCTTTGATGCCGTTTTCCGAGGTCCCACACAATTGGCTGATCTTGCTAGCTGTGATCTCCCTAAAACGAGAGCCTGAGCAGTGGGAGAGGGCCCCGGTGGGACAACAGAGTGATGTACGATGGTCTGGGAGTGAGGGGTAATACCTAGATTGTATATACCATGAAAAGAAGGAGAAATGCCCAAATTGGGAATACAGCACCAAATGCAGCAACAACCAGACCTGGGACACCGGGACAGAGGGAGAAACGCTTAAAATAGGGGCACAACAGTGAATGTAGTAACACCTAGATTCGAGACACCCTGATTAGAGGGATAACGCCTAAAACGGGGGCATAATAGTAAATGTAGTTACACCTAGATTTGGGATATCTGGATACTGGTCACAGAACCAGTGGAGAGATTTTAGGGCAGGAGAGAAGCAGTCAATGGGCTTGAGGCCAAGGATACATCCTGCAGTACTATTCTGGATTATTTGGAGGGAGTGAAGGGAGGAACGAGGCAGATTGAGGAAGAGGCTGTTGCAGAAGTCAAGGCTAGAGAGAACCAGGGCTCTGGAGACGTTGAGCTTCTGGGGGAAGGTGAGGAAAGGTAGAATGCCACCGAGCAGGAGGAGCTGAAAGTTGGACTTCTTGGCAAGGTCCATGATGCGTGGGGAGAGAGGAGTCAAATATGTTGCCAAGGTTATTTGCCTCACAGGTGGGTGAAGGGATCGGACCCAAGGAGTGTGGCCAGAGAGAGGTGGGGAAAACAAGGAGCAGGCATCCCAATGAGCATTACTGTCATTAAGGCAGAGATAATTGGCAGAGCAAAATGCCTGAATAATGGAAATCAGGTGTGAAGGTGGAGATCAGGTAGGCCAGAGGGGTCAGGTAGATGTTGAAGAGCCGTGGCAAACGAATGGAGCCCTGCGGGAAGCTGCAGCTCGAGAGTGTGTTGGAGGAGAGAAAAGGAGCCATTTGAACTTGGGGGTGGGGGGGGGGGGGTATGTTTGAAAGGAACGATGTAAGCCACGCCAGTGCCCTGTGCGTGATACCTAGAGTACTCACAGACATGGTTTATGAGGATGGAGTGTTTGACAGTGTCAAAGGCAAAAAAGAGATTGAGGAGGATCAGAACAGAGGGGGAGTTGGAATCCAGGCTGGAGAGTAGGTCTTCACTGATGTTCAGGAGAGCAGTTTCCGTGCCTCTGGCAGCCCTATAACCAGACTGCTGATCGTGGAGGCAGACAGCCATTCCGGTGTGGGGGGTCAGTTGGGGGATGACCAGTTTTTCCGTGAGTTTTCCCAAGAAAGGGCTGATGGAGATAGGGCGATAGTTAGCGGGACAAGAAGTGTAAGCAGACAGCTATTTGACGAGAGGGTGCACAAGAGAGTGCTTGAGGGGTTGGGGGAAGGAGCCAGTGGCAAATGAGTGGTTGCAGAGGTCGGCCAAGGCTGGAGTGAGAGAGGCAATGTTGTCCTTGATGGTTCTGGAGAAGAAGGGAAGCACCTGTTTAGAGGAGACTTTCATAGAGCGGAAGACTCTAGAGATCTCATCTGGCGCAATGGGAGAGAAAGAAGAGAGTATTGGGCGGCAAGGGAGGCGAGAGAGGGGGAGTGGGGGAAGAGAGGGGGAATAGAAGATGGAGAGGACAAGAGGTCCAAAGGATTGGAGAGGAAGAGTCCAGGACTGCTCCAATGAATTGCAACCTTTGGGATGGTGTCACCTGGTACTTCTTGAAGTTGTGGGAGCAGCTCAGTTTGTGGAGAGAGAGGCAGTTGCTGTAGAGATGTTCCAGAGCCTGATCGGGAGAACGTGCTTTGATCAGCCAATTGTCTAGGTAGGGGAAGAAACACGTTACTTACCTGTAACAATTGTTCTCCAGCATGGGTCTGGCATGGATTCACATGCTCATGGTTATTTCCCGTCGTTAGGCTGGGAATTCTCTGTAAAAGAAAAAACTGTTTCACTTTCACTTACAAACTGAATTTCTCCTTTAAACCAATCACTGTCCTATGGGTCATACTGCCCCATTCAATGACAGTCCACTCCCTAAGCCCCATCTCTGGCAGTCATCTTCAGATTTGGTGAGCACGTATGACCAAGAAGAGCTGCAGAGGGGACGGAGGGAGGGTTCGCATATGAATCCATGCCAGACCCATGCTGGAGAACAATAGTTACAGGTAAGTAACTTATTCCTTCTCCAGGATGCAGTCTGGCATGGATTCACATGCTCATGAATAACAAATACATAGCAGTACAACACTACACAACCACGGGGGCGAAGAGGGCGGTCAAGGCTCAACAGAAGCAATCAACTCTTACCTCGGGAACAGAATCACCTCAAGCAAACAGGTGGCGTAGCACTGCTTGGCCAACTATGGACTCCTCCCTGGAATCCTTGTCGATGCAGAAGAATGTTGTGAAGGTGTGCGTGGACCTCTATATAGCCGCCCTGCAGATGTCCAGCAGGGGCACACCAGACAGGAACGCCATTGTTGCAGCAATTACTCTGGTGGAGAGGGCTCTCGGACAGCCGGGCAGCTGTCGGTTCGCCAACCGATGACAGTGCATGATGCAGCCGGAGAGCCACCTAAAAGGGAAGCCTTGGACAAGACCTTTCAATGGTTCACAGGACCAAAGTTCACAAACACTTGAGACGTCTTCCGAAAACTCTGTGTGTGAGATGTGGAACTTCAGGGCACGAGCAACATCCAGCGAGTGCAAGGCTCTTTCAGCCTGTGACTAAGGCTTTGGGAAAAAAACAGGTAACACCAAGTGCTCGTTGAGGTGGAATTCCAACGGAAACTTTGGCATAGAAGAGGGGTGCGTCCGCAGCACCACCCTCTAGTCGTGGAAAGTCAGGTATGGCTGTTTGCAGTATAGGGCCTGGATCTCACCTACCCTCCTGGCAGAGGTGATGCCACAAGGAAAGCCTTTTTCCACGAGAGGCACTTGAGAGGGGCCTGATGCATAGGCTTGAAGGGGGCCCCCACAAGCCTCGTCAGCACCACGCTGAGTTTCCCATGCCAGGGCAGGAGCCTTCACTGGCCGAAAAGATGGAAAAATTCCTTTGAGGCACTTCTTGACGAGTCGATGAGACCAAAGTGAAGATCTTCCAGGAGACCTGGTGTAGCGAGAGATAGCCGCCAGATGTACCTTGATAGAGGAGTGTGCCTGTCCGGCCTTGGCCAAGGATAGCAAGTATGGGAGAATCTGTGGGGTGGTGATCCTCAGAGGGGTAATCTTCTGGGACTGGCAACACGTAGCAAAACACTTCCACTTGTGACTTTAGCACTTCAAAGTTGACGACACCCTGGCCTTTGCGAGGACCTCGCTGCAGTCAACTCATATCCTCCAAACTCTAGGGCTGCAGGAGCCAAGACCTCAGGTTCAGCAATCCTGGGTCATGGTGAAGGATTGTGCCTCCTTCTCGGGTGAGACGATCCGGAACCGCTAGCAGCTTGACCGGAGGTGACGCTGACAGGTTGAGAAGGTCTGGATACTAAATCTGCCTCAGCCATGCCAGGGCGTTGACTATCATCCTGCATTGGCACTGTTTCAGTGTGTTGAGGTCTCGTAGCAGGAGAGGCAACTGAGGAAACGCGTACAGAAACAAACCTTTCCACAGGAAGGAGAATGTGTCCCTCAGGCTCCTCGGTTGGATGAAACTACTGGCAAACGTCTGGCATTTGGAGTTCGCTGCTGTCACAAACAGATCGATCTGGGGTCTGCCCCACTCAGCGAAGATGTATTCCACCTGCTCCTGCCAAAGCTCCTACTCGTGGCAGGAGCGGAATTCCATGCTGGGGGAGTTTGCAATGGTGTTCTTGACTCCCGCTAGGTGGAGAGGGACGAGGTACATTCCAGCGCCACAAGTTCTGTGCTTCCTTGGAGAGCGCTGGGGATCGAGTGCTCCCCTGTTTCCTGATGTAGAACATGGTGGCAGTGTTCTCCATGAAGATCCTCACCACCTTGCCCATCAGAGATGGAAGGAACGACTTGAGGGCCAAGAACACTGGCTGTAGCTCCACAATGTTGATATGGAGATCCTTATCCTCCGGCAGCCACAGGCCTCTGGCCTGCAGATGTCCGATGTGGGCTCCCCAGCCTTCCAGGGAAGCGTCCGTGGTGACCGTCTCCTGGTATGGAGGGTTTTGAAACTCTGTGCCCCGGCCGATGTTGGAGAGGACGCCCCACCACCCTATCGCCCAACGGTACTCCTCGTCGAGCGGGATCTTTTCCACAAAGCTTCCGGACACCTGTATCAGGCAGGCATCCGGGAACTCCGGTAGAGGTTGCACCTGTAACCTGCAGAGCCGGATAAGGTAGATGAAGGACGACATTATGCCGAGCAACGACTTGATGGTTCGCACCGTGGCAGTGTTCATCGAAAAACAGCTGCTGCACCTTCCCTTGAATGGCTGCTACCCTCTTCCCCCCAAGGGTGACGCCAGGCAGACACCGTATTGAGTCTGGCTCATAGGAACAGCACATTCTGCAATAGTGTCAAGCAAGACTTTGGGATAGTAGATTGAGAATCCCAGATTCATCAGTAGCTGGATGGTCACCTCTGTGTGTCCGATGGCCAACTCTCGCGAGCGGGCCCGGATGAGTCAGTCATCAAGGTTCGGGTATACGTGCATACCCTGCAGACGTAGATGGACCGCCAGCGGTGACCTGCACTTTGTGAACACTCTGGGGGCCGACTTCAATCCGAAAGGTAGGGCCTTGAACTGGTAGTGTTGGCCCTGCACTACAAAACGCAGAAACATTCAATGTTTCTTGTGAATAGGGACGTGGAAATAGGTGTCCTCCAGGTCCAGCACGTCAAGAAGTCTCCTTCCTCCAGTTGGCCGAGCACGGGATGCAACAGGACCATCCTGAACTTTTGGGACTTCAGGTATTTATTGAGATGTCACAGGTCTAGGATGGGTCTCCAGCCCTCTATCTTCTTTCTGACCAGAAAGTATCTGGAATAGACTGTGGAGCCCCAGAGCCATTGAGTAACTAGCACTATCTCGCATTCCCGCAGCATGGCCCGTATCTCTTCACGGAGGTGGGGAATGTGCTTCTCCTGACGGGTAACCGGAGGGATCCGTGGACACCTGCGTCGAAACTCCAGAGTATATCCCTGGCAAGAGTGTCCATCACCCCCACTGGGGTGCACGTGTAGGGGCCTGAGGTCCCGGCCAGTACAGGCCTGTTTCGGAGCTGGTGTCCTGCCCTGCGGGCGACGGCGATGCTGTCCTCCGCTGCCGCAGGCCTGGGAACGGCCTCTGTAGGCTTCCTGGGTCGTGGATCTGCAAGGCTGACGGTACGAAGAGGAGAAACCAAGACCTGCTCGACTTTCCCCTGGAGGAGTGAAAAGAAGAGCGCTGCTGCTGTTGAGTGCTCAAGGAACTGGCTGTTGCCATAGCTGCTTTGATGGCCTGGAGGGATTCGTCTACAACCTTCCCAAACAAGCTCTCTCAGTCGAAGGGCATGTCCAACACCTTCGCCTGCACTTCCTGCCGAAAAATGTGTGGCCTTCATCCAGCCTTGTCAACAAAGGCAGACACCATTCCCCATCTGCCAAAACCCCTTGTCGGCGACGTCCAACGCCACTGTAATGGCGTGATCAGACGTAACTTCCCTCTCCAGGAAAAGAGCAATTGCCTCCATCCTCTTATCGTCTGGGAGGAACTCCAGAATAGGGCCCAGCTTGTACCACAGCTCCCTGTAGTATCAGCCGAGGATTGCCAGTGCGTTGGCCGCTTTGATCGGGGACGCTGCAGTGTAAATCGCCTTCCTTCCCATGGCGCCCAGATACTCCCCCCCCCCCCCCCTCGCTGTCCGGAGGGACCGAAGACGACGAGGATGGGTTAGCCGACAGTTTCCTCGCAGCCACCGATATCACAGAATCCGGCTACGGTTGCGACCGCAGGCACTTGTGTTCGGAGTACGGCACCCAATAATTCTTCTCCAGTCTATCCCATTTGGTTGGAGCCGGGCAAGGGTTCTTCATGAGGGCCAGGCCCTCATCCCACAAGTCGTCCAGAAGGGTCACCACCATGATTGTCTTCCTCCTGGACTTGCGCCTCTGGTACAAGAAACCCTCCTTCCTGGTTTCTTCGGGCACAAGCTGAAAAAGCTCGGAGGCTCTGGGAATCATGGAATGGAACAACCCCACCTCGTCGAGTGGGGACGCCCTAGGTGGATCATCCAAATGCGGAGACTGGCTGCACGCTGCGACAATATCATGGTCATCGTCCATGGTCGTGGCCGTATCCGTCCCTGTATGCGTGTCTGGGTCTGCTGGGGCAGAGGGGGCCCTGACAGCGATGTGGAGGCTGAAATGGGGGCATCGCAGGACGCTTCCTCTTCTTCTGGAACCGGGCCCGGTGGCATCCTCTTCTGGATCTCTGACACCAAGGTGTGAAGGGTCGATAGAATGTCCAGCAACACATCCCTCTGCTGAGCTGGCAGGATCAGACAACTAGGCCTGCGTCGTTCTCTCCGTCGTCCTCCTCTTCCACGTCCTCGTGGACCACGTGCAAGGACTCCTGGTCCTCGTCGTGTGTGGATGAGACATCCATGGCTTGTGCCATAGCCTGGGAGGGCTGTTTTGGGGCCTCCTTGCCCCCCCCCCCCTGTGGGGCTTGAACCGGGGCTGAGCCGGTTTTCCCCCTTCTGGCATGCCAGCAGACTTTGCCAAAGTCACTGCAGCGGTTTCGCACCTAGCGGGATAGGATACTTTCTGTGCTGGGGGTGCTACCTTCACAGGGTCAGCACCCATAGCCGTGTGAAAGCAGCTGCTATCAACTCTATCGTCGGCGAAGTCTTAGCCTGTGCTGCTTGGGCAGTTCGGCCTTCTTCTCCTCTGTGCGCGGCATCTTGGATTTCTCCCGCAGTTTAGCTGGTGTAGATTTCCTTTTTGAGGAGGAGCTCGATTGCCGGCTGGCGGCGGAGGGTGATGTCGATCGCGCCCTATCCACATTTGGACCCGCTTCTGCGGTGACCCTGGTGGACTCAGACTTGCAGTTCTTGGCCTTGTCTTGGGCCCTCACTGATGAGGCGCCCTCAAAGGACTTAGAAGACCGCTACTTGGACCGGCCGGTCCTGGGTAAGGCATGACCCTGCTCGGGGCACGGGACACAGAGGGTTTAGCGTTAAACCAAGCCGCCAGTCTACTGTGCCTGCCTTGGTCGTCTTCTTGGAGAACCTTAGGCATATCTCGCACTCCACCTCCTTATGGTCCGGTTGCAGGCAGTAGAGGCATTGTAGGTGCTTGTCTTCCACAAACATGTTCCGTAGCCCGCACTTGGTGCAGGGCTTGAAGAGGGACCCTCCCTCCTCCTCCTCCTCCTCCTCCTCCTCCATCATCGTAGGAGAAGGCAGTGTAAGCCCGATAGCCTTCTGGAAACTTCGGCGATCTTCGCCCTTGAGGGGCGCTAAAATTCACAGACAACGGATCCCCGCTGTCGGCAGATGTAGAAAAGAGCACACAGGCTCTTTTGGAAAATAAACCCCTTTTCCATCGAAAACATGAAAAAACGCATAAGTAGCTCGCAGAGCAAACTCGAGGACTCCCAACACTGAAGGGTGCAGTAAAAATCTGAAGATGGCTGTCAGAGGAAGGGCTTAGGTAGAGGACTGTCATTGGATGGGGGCAGTATGACCCAGACGACAGGGATTGGTTTAAAGGAGAAATACCGTTTGTAAGTGTAGTTAAACAGTTTTTTCTATTACTGAGGATTCCCAGCCTGACAGGGAATATTCATGAGCATGTAAATCCATGCCCAACCCCATGCTGGAGAAGATGCGGATCCCTCCCCTCGCTGCCACCACTGCCATCAACTTGGTGATAACCCTCGAAGTGGAGGCCAGCCCACAAAGGAAGTAAACAAAACCGATAGTGAGCACTGCCAATGGCGAACCTCACATACTTTCTGTGCTTGGACTGTACAGGCACATGAAAGTAAGCATCAAGGAGAGTTTGTTACAGGGCCAGATGCTTGACCTGCGCAGGGCTGAACAGGAATCCCTGGGTTAGGAGGCCTACCAGGGTTTTTACCAAAGCGTGTTGTGTCCCAAAGGCGGGGTACTGGAGCTGGAAGGCCTCCAGCCCCCTCCCACAAAAGTACAGTGTTGATTGAATATTGTGCAACTGTCAATCACTCAATACTTTGCTAGATCAATGCTGGCCTGCATTCTTCCTGTCACCTTTTAGAACTACGAGTCCCAGCATACCAAACATTTGCCTATGCAGAACAGCATAGAAAAGGGGGTCTGGGATCCACATTGGAAAAACATACCCCAAAGTGAATTGAGAGTATATATAAACTTTGCATTTAAAGTTGACATTCACAGACCTTGGCAGGAAAGTAAACCAATGCGGTCAGTAGTAGTGAACCCAGATAGAGGGACATTGAGAACAAGATTGTTGAATACCCCACTTGACAGGAGAGTGGACCAAGAAGGGGGTATTGAGAAAACAAGGTCACCCCATTACAGTATGGGAAAGAGAGCCAGGCTATTCAGCAACATCGTAATACCATGGGAGCCAGGTCGGATCATAAAGGGTTTGGAATCCTCAGGACGGCTTGGAAAAGGTTTCCACGCCATTCTTCATTGTCGCAGGGCCGGGGATAGAGGTCTGCCAAACATAGATAAGGACATATCTTGTGCTTTTCCGAAAGTGCTGTTGAGGCTGGAGAGGCCACGCTGGATCCTGAACCTTACCTGATTGCACTTCAGTCAACAACCTATTGTGGTATGCTAACGCAGACTTTAAAGTATTTGAAACCTACTAAACACTAGTGAACTGGATTATCACCAAGTATACATCGCTTTCTGTTGGTTTAGGTGCTTTTTAATCTGTGTATCCGTGTATACACTGAATGGAGCTAAGTCCCATCCACTTTCTTTTAAATACAGCAGCATTTGGCATGCACGCATTTCAGGGAAGTGCTTTTCCGAAAGTGCTGTTTGGCTGTCAACTCCCTTCGTATTTTAACTTCTTTTTCACTTGCATCTTTTATCCTTCCGTAGTCAATATTCTGTTCTCCATTGATTTACCCCTCGACCCTGTTGAACAATCTACCCACATCACTCACGTTAATTTGCAGCCTTTCCAGTATATGACCATGTACAGGCCGCCAACTCTGAACTCACTCAAAACAAACCTGCCTACACAAGTTGAAACTTTGAAACTGGTTGAACGCCATTGTGAAACAACTGACTTTCTGCACACAAGCCGGTGCAGCCTTGGCCAGCTCAGACATTCGTCTATTCTATGTGACCGAGCTGCGCAACTCTAACCAACCTCAAGTCTCCCTCACTGAGCTGGAATTGCCCACTAACAGTTCGACGGAACAAATGCATCCTCCGTATAACTCCTGCTCTCCGCTCCCGTTACTAACTACATTGAAAAAAGTACAACAATTTAATCAGAGAAAACGCAATAAAGAAATCAAAGAAAGCAACCACTGCCACCATTGAAAACCCTAGGGAAACATTAGATACTCTCCTTTAAGTGATTGAAATGGACAGATTAAAGCCACCAACCACTAATTTATCTGGTAATTTGCACCCTCACGCTTTTAACCTTCACTCCAATTTTAGACGGGATCTCCCCTTTCAGACATTGGAACAAAGGAGATCAGAAAGTGCTAAGTCGGTTGCCTTGCATTTTCATACTGCGCAGGTAGCCCACAGACTTCCCCACATTCATTCTGAGGTTAATAACTTCAGGGCAAGAATTCACAGCATGTATCTAACGACCTACATACATCTCAATCAATTTTATAAACCCTTGAAAGTTCCTCAATTTAACAAAGTGAACAGGCAACATAAAGCTGACCTAGCGTGTCAGTTTGATCATTCAGTGCAGAACCAAGCCGTTTCTTGCTTATGATCTCAATCGAACGTCTATACTTAACATTTTCAGCGAGATAGCAAGCCTCAAGGATAGATCGACGAGGGATCTTAATCTAGTTGAATTCCTCCATGAGCATGACCTTTTAGTCGCAAAACTATGGATCCAATAGAGAGTTGTTTTAAACACCATCTGGCAAGCCAAACAACCACTATCTGATCTCGGATTTGAGATTATCCACCAGCCTAGTAATAGAAATCTTATGCAGTTGGAACCAGGCATCAACCTAAATGTACCCACTGAGAACACACAAAGGACTAATTTCAAAATCACATGTATGAGAAAGTCAAATCATGATCGTCAATATCAACAAATTTTATCACAAGTGACCACCTAATTTCAAAACTGATCTCGAACACTCTCGCAACGACTATTGGGTCCAAACACTCAGCATTTCCAACTCATTAGCTGGAATACGCGAAGCTTCAAGCAGCTCATGAATTCGACATTATAGCTCTTCAAGAGACGTGGCTATCTGATGCCCCCATATGGAAGGACTACACCATTCAGCTTTTACCAGCTGTAGTTCAATGTAAAGGTAGACCAATGGCGGGCCTCTTGATAGCTGCTAAAATATCCTCAGGCTGTAAGCTCTTGAAATGGAAAACCACAAACAACTTTCTTCAACTTGTCAAAATCATTATAGGTGCCACAGTCATTGCGATTTTAAACATCTATTGGAATCACTCAGGGATCTCAAGAGAAGGCTTTTTCAGAGACGTCGAAGACTTGCTAGACCAAATCACTTTGGATCCAACAGTAACAACAACGATATTAACATGCGATTTAAATATTCACTGCCTATCTACCACCAACACTAAAGATTCAGCCTTAATTCGATGCTGGAGTCTACTTATGTCCAGAAGACAATTAATAATGCTGAACGGAGCCATAAAGCCTGATGTACCATCAGCTAGCACATGGCAGAGATTTCCCCAACAAGCAATTACAGATTATATCTATACGGACAAGTCAATATTTGCTGCAATTGGAACCTTTGACATCAAGCAATAGAATGTCAGTGATCATGACCAACTAATCCTTAACTGGCATTGGCAAACTCCAACGAATTTGGAAAAAACACCTCAATACACAACAACAGTGTCCACAACAGGTGGTCGTAACTGCCTGCGCTGGTCCATCTCTAACTTCACAAGCCTCTACAACATACTCTCAATTAAATCGCCCCAAGTCCCAGCCTACCCAATTCAAACGGATGGTTACTATGTAGTCACTATGCAACTGCTCAAAGAAACAAGGATAACAGCAAACAAGCCAGGTTTCAAACATAAGCACTTATATGACAGCAAAGTTTGATACCATAAATCAACATTGAGGATGAACATAAGGCAATGTAAGTATTTGCCTCTTCAAGCTCGATTGAAAAAGAACAAGCAACTCAAGTCTACCTACAAAAGAGGGGCCATCTCGAAGAAAAAAAAAATCAAGAGACGGAGAAGCAATGGTTTGCACTATAATAACTGAAAACACCAGAGAAATATGGCAATTATTTAATCAAGCCATACATCTGTCACAAATCCCCATTCAATTAAATGCTGTATCGGAACATGAGTGGGAGCTGCATTTCGCGCAGCTTTATGTCTCGGTTGAACCACAGACATTCACTGATGTTCTATCGACACAAACTGATACTACCCTGAACTTCGACCTTGACGACATAAAACACTTAATTGCAAAACTCAGGGTTTCGAGAGCTCCGGGACCCGATGGCCTGTCCAACTAGACCTTAAAAAGCAACCGGGCGAATGTCTGATCCAAATCGGTGAAGATTTCACACCATATCACTACGGTGAAAGGTGACTCCCCCCTCCAACTGAAAGAGTCCTTCTGCAGAGAAAGTGAAACCGAAGCCGACTTCAGGAAGTGGGAAAAATATAATCGCACAGAGACAAGCTTCAGCGGCGACAAGGGTCCTGGGCGCCTCTGGAAAAATACACAGGAGGAGACCGCTGCCTCTTGAGGTGCCTCGAGAGGGGCCCCACCATGCATGCTCCCATCCAACAAGAAGAATAGAGGGAGGGAATGCGACCGCACTCCCACGGGCTGAAGGGACTCGGGGGTGTACCGCCGGCCCTCCCCCCCGTCTGCTGGAGATCTCTGCAAGTGCCTGCGCCCGCCCTCCATACCATTCGGTGTCCCGCTGCGCCAAGATCATTTTAATCCAGGAATGCAGCACCAGGAACAGACGAGTCGGCTGTCTCTCACCCTATATGTTAGCACTGGGTGAGTTAGCGACTGTGCGAACCGCTGATCTCTTCTCCTCCTGGGCTCCACGTCACTATGGACTAGTGTGGAGGGAAGAGCTATCGCGGTCCGAAGAGACGCGTGTTTGCAGCCCGTGATGAAGACTCCAAGCTCCCCCCCCCCCCACACGCCCTCCTCTACACTCCCACCCAGCTCCCACCAACAGGCTGCAGAATTGGTGCCCCTTGAGGGATACTACACTGAATCAGGACACGTGACTGGAGGAGAGGCCCACACACTTTTACGGAGCGCAGGACCATTGATGAATGGGGCAGAGGACAACGCTCCATCCCGTTACCTCCCCATGATACATGGGCCATTGCAAATACCATCCAGGGGGAGAGCACAACACCAGGGGTCTGGTCAAGAGACCCTCACACCTAGTGGAGACACGAGACCCCACCCCTGGTAATAAAGAAGAACCTCTTCGCTCCCCAACAGGTTGTGATATTTGGCGAGTGGGCACATTGGAGAGAAGCAGAGCAGAAACACGACCCTGTTAATGGGTAGGGGTGTGTAGTGCAAAGAAAGACCTGCACATCGTTAAATTGTCTTTGGTGCGTCTGCATGCTTCAAAGTAATTGGCACTCCTGGAACCATTCCGAGGACATCCGTCCCGATTACTGATAAGACTAATCAAATGTAAAAGGCTGCAATATGTATTAAAGTGAGATGTCGACCCTAGGGGGAATTTAAGTCACCCCATGAAATATCAATGAGCGCCCAAACCATCGATACTGCCTTGGTCTCTAAGTGGGACTTTCCCTCCCTTTGATAGCCGGGACATTCTGTTCTCTAGAACAAAGACACAAGTGAAAACCACTTAGCAGGTCGCACCAAGTACACAACCCCGAATGTCGAAGAAATTGCCGAAGAAATCACAGCGCTCACACCCTACAGTGCACAAAAGGTGCAACACAATCCACAATGCAGGTTGCTGATAGAGGGTTGGGCCCCTGACACGGAGGCATGTGCCCTCCTCTATGAAAATGGTTCCCTGAGACTACATCTTGTTAGGCCCCGTTGGTAAGTACGGGTGCGTGTTTTGCAGTTGGCAGTTCAGTGGGAGTCCTCCAACTTCTCAGGGGCCAGTATGATGAAGTCCGGGAAGGCGCACTTATAGGTCCTCATTCACGTGGTGCATTCGAACGACGCATATTTCGTACCTCAGTTCTTGTGCTCTACCTGGGACTGGGAGTGTTAGGCCCCCATTCTTGGGGCGTGTGCCCTCCTCCATAAGCAAAGAAGCACAAAATCCGGACCAGACTAACGCCTGGGGACCGGAAGAAACGGACGTCCACCACAGCCCCCGCGAACACATGGGGACATATGATATGAGAGATCCTGAGTGGCACCAGTCCTGCTGTCATGGTCTATGACCTATACGCTGAATCCTGAGTGAAAGACACGCTTCTTGAGGAGCAACCTCTATTGAAGTGCATAGCCTTCCATAAACAAATTTACGAAATCCTATCTCTCACGGGACAAGGCGGGTCTCTCTCCTCTGCTACATTCCGATGAGGCCACACTTCAATTTGAAAGCACGTCTTGAAACCTATGGACGTAAAATTGAAATTAGCAGAGTTTGCCTACTCGCCATATCCCTCTCCACTAAAAGCTCCCCAAGGCATAAGCATGGCTACCCCTAGTACGGAAGCAGCTGCGACAAAAGCGATGTTGCGGCCCTACTGAATGAGATTAAGAACATGTGAGCCAGTATTGGGGGGGGGGGGTAGGATCGACAAGATCATGCAATGAATGGACAAGATTAAAGAAAGACTTGACGGAGTTGAGAACAACCAAACCTCTCTAAGTACTCTGGAAAGTCAAATGAATCATAGAATTGCAGAAATAGAACACAGAGAGGAAGAATTACGCCTTAAAATGGACGTTTCAGAAAATAGTGAGAGGTGAAACAACCTGTTTTTTTGGAATCCTGGAACGAGAAGGGGAATCTGAGGGAGATCTGAAGAAGACGCTTCACGAAATCACGAAACTATTGTTTGAAGATGAAGTGATCGTTGAGCCCAAAACGGAGAGAATACATAGAGCGGGGGGGCAGGGGGAGCATCAGGTGGACCTAGATCCATCCTAGCCCGCTTCCATAACTATCATGACAGGACTAGAATCCTCGATAAGGCCAAACCAAGGGGCCGTTCCCCTTGGGCGAAGCACATGTCATGATTTTTCAAGACTTATCATCTATGACTCTTGCCCGAAGGAGAATGTGCCTCCCTCTCACGAAATGGCAAAAGGAATGCGGAATCCGCTACATATGGGGCAATCCCTTCTCCCTCTCATTTGAGAATGAAGGCAAAAAGGAGAGCTTGAGGTTTGAGAGGGACATCAAGAACTGTATATCAGAACTGCTGGACAACAGAGATGAAGAGAGAGACCCAGGAGAGGAGGGACAGGATGGAAGAGAGGCGCATTCAAGGACCAAGAAGAAAGCGCGTCAAAGGCTCGAGGAAATTTAGAAGAGGGAGCGCCTCACCATAGGCAGAAGGCTGATCATACCAGATACTTCAATATAGCTTCCGAAGGTCACACATCACTCAAGTTTGAAGGGGCCTCGGCTCTTACATCACACATTAATACTGAGGTGGGCTGGAACATTGGTCCTAACACTATGGGGGTAGTCTTCTGCTACCTCGCCCATGCCTCATCGAGGACACTTGTCCCACAGCCTCAGGAATCTGAGGATCCATGTGCCTCAGAGGTCAGAGGGCGACTGGTCAGAGTACAGGTATGACTTTACCTACTTGTGCATCCGTGCACGGAGGAAGAGGGCAGGGTATAGTGACTGTACTCGTATGGGAAACGTGTTTTTTCGCATGTTTTACATTTGTGTTATGAGAAGGGGGGGCACTGGGGGCTCAAAGGTTATTGTGATCTTTTTCTCTATGCAGAGGGCTGTGAGGTAATGGCCTCCGAAAGTGTTCCGGCACTAGCCGAGTGAGCCTAACTGGGTTGGATCGGACACTGACAAGCGAGAGAGGGGTGGGGAGGGGAAGCAAGGTGTGGGGGTGAAGGGGTGAGAACAGAATCCTCATTAGTTTGCCGATTAGTGCATGTGATGTTGTTTCAAGGTTTGCTTGGTTGCAGATCTCTGTTGAGGGATCACTAGACACACGTAAATAGTAATGGCAATTAATTTTGATTCACGGACGAGAGGGTACCACAGGGTAGGACCACTAAATGTTAAGGGACTCAACTCTCCGACCAAAAGATCCCTGGTATGTCGCGAATGCCGTAGGGCAGGTCCTCCTTCTGCAAGAAACAAAATACGCCTGAGGGGAAGAGCGAAAGATTCTAGGTGTGCGAATGGGGACAGAATACTGGGGGACAGGGCCTCTGAGAAAGGGGGGAGTTGGGATACTCATTAGGAAAGGATTAGACTTCACGGTCACCAAGATATGGGCAGACGTAGAGGGACGTGCCTTGATTGTGGTGGGCTCTATAAAGAAGGTGTGCATTACATTTGCCACAGTGTACTCCCCCAACTCGGAACAATCCCGGTTTCTTGCTAAAACAATTCCCAAAATTATGCTAGAAGCAACAGGTCATGTCCTCCTTGGAGGGAACTTTAACTTATGGGCTGACCCCAGTCTCAACAGGAAATCGGGTAACTCAGACGCAAGAGAACCAGCTGATGGGGGCCGTACTGAGGTTGCAGATATGTTGATGGTATACAGGCTACGAGACACATGGCGGGGGCTCCACCCTGACAAAACGGGTTACACCTTTTATTCTGCCTCCCCCACGATACATTCACTAGGATCAACTACATCTATCTGTCTGAAGAACTAAATAATGTTACAATGAGATCTGAGAATGTCCCGGTCTCACGGTCCGACCATGACATGGTCGCGGTCGACATGCACTGGGACAATTTACCCACGAAAGGGGGTCGATGGCGGTGCAACAAATCTCTCTGGAAAGACCCCGCCTTTAAGGAGCAGATGGAAAATTAGATCAATGAATATTTTAAGATAAAAAATACAGGGGAGGTCTCCAAACTGACGGTGGTTGAAAATAAACTGAGGAAGGTGATCTGCCTTCTGGACGGGGAAGTGAGCGGGGCTGGGGAAGGAAGGGTCGACAAGATTCTGGAAGCAAAACAAAAGAGGGAAGAGCTCTGACTCCTAGAAAACTGGCAAATAGCCCGTAAACTGCAACTTCTGAGAAAAAAGGGGACAAGGCGGATGCACTGTTGGCTGCCAGATTAAGGGAACAACGGGCGGAACGTAGAGTTTTGGAAACAGAGAAAGGGGGGGAGCCCCCAAAGGTCAACGAACAGAGATATGCCAGAAGCTTTCACCGCTTTTTTATGAGACTTTGTACCAATCAGAAGTAGATCCCGATCAGATGGGAACGGAAGGTTACTTGGCCTCTGTTGAAATGCCGAAACTCTCTCACGATGAATCCCTTAACTTGGAGGCACCGATAACAGAAGAGGAAATCTGAAATGTACTCAAGAAGCTGCTGCTTGGGAAAGCTCCTGGGGAAATTGGCTACACCGCCGGATTTTATAAATCCTTCCTCTGCCCCCTTCTCCCTTTCATGGTAGAACTCTTTAACGAGATCCTTGGTATTGGGAGAGCCCCAGATTCCTTTGTCCGAGCCCTGGTCTCGGTAATTCCTAAAGGAGGAAGGGACCCCAAGCAGTGGTGTTCTTACCGTCCCATATCTTTATTGAATGTGGTCGCTAAGATTTACACCAGAGTTCTCGCCGCCAGGCTGGAAACTCTCATGCCTCGCCTGATTCACGCCGATCGGTTTTATACTGGGCAGACAGTATACAGGAATTTAGATGCAGGCGGTGTATAGATCACCCAAAGCCTCGGTCTTCGTGAATGGGGAATACTTCCGGTGGTTTGAGCTGGGTAGGGAACACGACATGGGTGTCCCCTCTCAGCAAAACTCTTTCCACTCTCAATAGAGCCCCCTTGCCCAGAAATTGAGGCAAGATCATCAGGTAGAAGGACTCCAATGGGAGGGATTGAATATAAGGTGGCTCTATATGCCGATGACTTGCTCCTACACATTTCAAACCCAACGTCTTCCATTCCTAGAGCAGTCCAATTAATTGAAGACTATGGGGAACTCTCGGGCTTCAAAATAAACAAAGCTAAGTCGATTCTGTTCCCCTTGCACAAAAACACACCGGCAGACATAGAAAGACTCTCCCCACTGGGGCTCATGGTGGAAAATGTCAAGCTGAAGTATTTGGGAATATACGTCACAAGGGACATATATAAACTCTACGAAGCCAATTTCCCCCCCCCCCTTCTCTTGAGATTCCACGCTGACCTGGCGGGAGAAACTCACAATATCATGGTTGGGACGGCTCAATGCGGTTAAAATGGTATGCCTCCCCCGATTCCTTTACCCGTTCCAGTTGCTCCCCATTTATTACCCAAAGACAAGGGTGGAGCGGGACTGCCAGACCTCAGGAAATATTATGAAGCTGCCCAATTATGAATTCTGATTCCCCATTTGAGGAATCATAAAGAACCCCAATGGATTGCATTAGACAATCATTATTTGGCCGCAGCGACTGTCTCCGAGTGGCTTTGGGTAATGAGAAACAAATTGTTACGGAGACAAAGGGACCACCCGATACTGGGGACTATGTGGGAGATATGGAGGGAAATGAGTGACATGCAAAAGATCACTTTGTGGCCCGCCCCCCCCTGAGCCATCTATGGGCCCCGGGTATTAGAGAAGATATTCCCAACTTGGAAAGATTCCAACCCTGGTTTGAGGGGGGCTGGAGAGGGTTGGTCAGTTGTGGAGACGGCTCCTTCATAACAATCTCAGAATTGGAGGAAGTCTTGAGGCTAGGCCCCTTGCTGTTTTCCAATTCCTGCAGCTCAAGGGTACTCTGACGAGGGATAAGTGGAAAGATAGCATAAGTAGAGATCTTACCCTGTTCGAGAAGTTGCTGAACTCCAGAACGGAAACTAAGGGATTGATATCCGCCATGTATAGGGAACTGATCGAGGTTGGGAGGGGATCCACCTTGCACTTGAAGAACAGATGGGAGAGAGATCTTGGAGATGAAATTGACCTGGACATGTGGTGGAAAATGTGCAGGGCCGCTTCCCTGGTCTCAATATCCAGTCAATATAAGGTCCATGCAATCAAATTATGACACAGGTGGCAATATGATCCGAACCGGCTCTCCCAGATGTTCCAGTCAATAAGCCCGCTGTGTTGGCATGAATGGGGAGAAAAGTCAGACTACTGGCACATGTGGTGGGACTGCCCCCGGATCAGGTTTTACAGGGACGAGATCCTGGGGTGGATCAAAGATCCCGATGGTATTCAGAGATCCGCAGACCACTTCCTTATTCTATTTGGTTTCGAAAAGTGTGAAGAGGAATTGAAAAGGATTAAGGGCCTGGCAGCCCACCTCTTGTTAGTGGCACGCGCCGCATTGGTAATGAAGTGGAAATCTCGGAATTTCCAGAGTAAGGGTGAATGGGTCAATGTTGCCTTGAATATATGTGTAATGGAAAAAATCCCTGCGTCCTTACATGGAAAATCCATGCACTGTGACCTGCTTTGGGGCGACTTTGTGAGTAAACATATGTCTGAGAATATGTGTTGACTGTCAGAGAAAGGAGTAGATAACCTTACCCACTCAACTAGTAAAAAATGCTATATGGGCCAATGAAAGGGACGCGTATCATGGCCAAGAAAAGGATCCAAGGAGGCAATCAAGCTTCTTGTTGTTCCTAAAGAACTGTCATTGTGCACTAATCACTACCCTTAGTGACACGTACACTCTTGATTGAAAGAGGAAACACTGTTCCGTGGGGTGTGGGGGTGGGAGGGGAAATCTACCATGCATGCATTATGCATAAACCGTTGGGGAAAGTTTTGGTTGTATTCTTTCAATTTGATAACTCCCTAATACTGTTATGCAATATACTTTTGCCTGTTTTGAAAATCTTAATAAACTTAAATTTAAAAAAAGCAACCCAGACCATGGGTAGAAAATCTTGCATAAAATCTTCACTGATGTAACAACGACTCGACTTATTCTACCACCATCCTGGCAAAAGTCAGTCATTATTCTGATTTTCAAGCAGGGCAATCGACAACTACCTGGCAATTATCGTCCAATTGCATTGCTAGATGCACCGGCCAAACTCTTCACTCGCCATATGCAAAGGGATTATTCACTGGGTGAATAATAACAACCTCAACAATCCTCGGGCCCGGGAACTGCCATTCATTTAACCACCATAATGGCCATTCAGAGACAATCACGAACGTCCAATCAACCAATTTACATGGCATATATAGACTTTAAAGCAGCCTTGGACTTCATCTCAAAATGTAAATTAATTACTAAATTAGTCGAAGCAGGATGGCCTTGTTACATTCAAATACAACTGTTAGAATAAGACTAAGTCAAGAAGGCCTTGTGACCGATCCAATCAACACCCATCAGGGACTTAAACAAGGCTGTGCATTAGCATCAATATTATTCAACTTTCTTATACAGGATATGAGAAAATCTCTAAAATCCGTGATATCTGATCCTACGCGCATTGGTGCATCAATTGCCTGGCTCCTTTACGCAGATAACCTTGTGCTCCTTTCAAAAACACCAAAAGGTCTGCAAAACCGGTTATCTGCACTAGGAGCATATGTCAACCAGAATAATTTGGAAATCAATGTAGACAAAAGCAAAATCCTACACTCTACATTGAAAAGATCCTCTACGAAATGGCTGCTGAATGGAACAACGATTGAAATTGTCAATGAGTACAAATATCTAGGAGTCAACATCAATATTTATCAACTAGATCAGCCATACTTGTACTGCCAGTGCTCAAAAATAATGTCTTCCTCTTCACAAGCCAAAATCATGAATGCAAGATATGGAACATTTTCATGTTCTCCGTTAATAACGTTCTACACACAAAAATTGACTCCGATTGCATTGTATAGCTCAGAAACCAAATCACTCTCTGAAGAATCTCACTGGACCAAGTTGGAGGGCCTTTATTGGAAGTGTGTCCTGACCTTGCCCAAATCCCAGCCCATGGCTCCAATTAGATATGAGCTTGGACTCCCCTAGCTATTTGCAATGCACAACTGGAAAACCTGTTCATTACACAGAACATGTTTGCAACAGGAGGATTCAAACTCTCTACTTACCACACTAGCAAAGTATATGACTACTTCATATCACCAATTCCCAAGATAATGGAGAAAACAAATCACTTTACTCCGGTTGACAGCTGATATCTCAGAAGATTTACTATTGACCAATCCCACAAGAGCTAAACAGAAATTGCTCCAACAGGACTGGATTCATACTGTTGATACATGCAAAAAATATAAATCATACATTGACAATCTATTTTCTGCTAAACCACTGCGACAGACAGAACCCTACTTGTTAATATGTCCCAGTCCACTTCACAGAAGAACAAGTTACTTTCTTACTTGGTAACGTTCTTTCGATGGGATAGTCCGACGACGTATTCCATATCTATGACAGGTAATGTCCACAGCTGTGCTGCTTCGAAAAATCTTTGGCGTCTGCGTCCTGCGTCGATGACATTGATACACCGTCCCCGAGGACCTCCTCCGACGGCCGACGTCACCCGATGTGATAAGTAGGACGCACGACGCCCATAGCCTCAGTTATAGTTTTTTCCCAGAACGTGTGCCACCAGTCTTCTGCCAGTCAGACACACAAGGCCTTGCGGAACGCAAGCTGCAATCGCAAAAGAAATTCTGCAGCGGGGAAGGCAGGGAGGGAGCGATATGGAATACGTCGTCGGACCATCCCATCGACAGAACGTTACCAGGTAAGAAAGTAACTTGTTCTTCGAGGGGATTGGGTCCTCCGACGTATTCCATATCTATGACAGACTTCCGAAAGCAGTACCAAGCAAGGAGGTGGGAAAGAATTTAGAATACAAATTTAGCATGCCCAATCAAATTGCGGAATAGAGAACTGCCTTGCCAAAGGCCAGATCTTGCCCTCTGATGGAATCGAGGGAATAGTGACGTACAAAAGTATGTACTGAGCCCAGGTGGCTGCATCACAGATGTGACAAATGGGAACTCCCCTCTGCAGAGCAGTAGGCGAAGCCACTCCCCTGGTAGAATGGGCCCGCAAGCCAGCCAGAGGGTCCTTACCCGCCAAGCGGTAACACTCAGAGATAGCTAAAATAATCCAACGAGACAAAGTCTGTTTCGTCACAGCTTGTCCCAAACGCTTTCCAGCGTAACCAATGAAAAGTTGATCGTCCACTCTGACCCGGGACATGCGCGAAATATAAAAGCTCAACGCTCTCCTAGGATGAAGCCTATGGAGCCTCTCCACTTCCTTACCAGGATGTGGAGGAGGATAGAACGCCGGAAGAACAACCTTCTGGCTCAAATGAAATTCCGAAACCACCTTCGGAAGAAAAGAAGGACAAACTCTGAGGACAACCCTGTCCTTATGAAACATAGTGAAGGGTGGCTTAAATTTAAGTGCCTGTAACTCACTCACTCTGCGAGCGGAAGTAACCGCAACCAAAAACACAGTTTTCAGAGTTAACAGCCTCAAAGGGCAAGAATGTAACGGCTCAAACGGAGCACCCATAAGAAACTTAAGAACAAGGTTCAAATCCCAACCTGGCACCAGAAAAGGTGACGGAGTGTTAGGCAGAAACCTGTGCAGTTCCCTTTGGGAACACTGCAAAAGATTTAGGACTACAGGTGTTAGCAGTAAACCCACTTGGTAGCAGTCTGTACCACCCAGATTTACCTGGTAGCTGTGGCTGAGCAGTCAGACTTCTCTCAAGAAGAGTTAGGCAGTATGCAAAGTATACACAATAGGCACTCAGACACAATAGCACAAGCAAACACTGACCAGAGCTTTGGTATCAAAGTATATAATTATTAATTTAAAAACACACTGTTTGAAACACTCCAGCACTCTTTTTGTAAAATATTCTAAACACAGTTACTATTGTAATATATACAACCCTTATTCCTTATCAGACAGGTCTTAGTTAACACCACTTATTTCCAGACAGAGGTGAGCGCTTAACTATAGATGGCACTCCAATAAGTTCATGAAGAAGGGAGGGAAAAAGACAGAATATGTGAAGATACACCACTCTAAGATTTAGGAACACTTTTAGCAAGGCAGAAGAGCAAAAAGTCACTTGTGAGCCAAAGTCCATAGGCTGGGCCCACTCTTAGAGAGAGCAGAGCACAAATGAGCCCAAGATCAGTTACCCTAGGCTTTGAAAGTCTTGCAGAGAGTTTGAAAAGAGTTTAGGGAGGCTCAGAAAAGTTTAGCCAGGGTGTCCCAGGCTAACCCAGGTTCGAAAGCCGGGGGCTAAATCTACCCCGTACAGTCGGTGGCAAGGGAAGCCAGGCGGAACACGGTACCTTAAGTGGGAAGGATCCTCCAGCGGTTGCAGTTGTTCCTGGCAGCGGGTGCAAGTCTCGGCGTCGTCCATGGGAAGAGAAGATCTCGACTTGGAGGAAAGATGAAGGTCGTTGCACTGCCAGGGAAGAAAGCAGCCGAGGAGTTTTCCGGTTAAAGGTATTACCCTTTATTTCGCGGTCGTGGTAAAACGTGGTATTCCGGCTGCCGGGGTGCTTGGCACAGGCAAGGCGGCCACGAGATGCGTCGGGAAGGCGAAAAGACGGTGAAACTGGTTCTCCCCACCAGTAAAAGGAAGAAGACTCTCCGACGGGAGATCTCCTCTGTCGTTGGGAAAGGTGGTGAGACGGTTCAGCAGGGCTCCACCGGTGGTGTCGTCGTAGCAGGTCGGCTCAGCTTCTCCCTCGTCGGATTCTTAGGTCCTGTGGCGACTTCTGAAGTTCCAGTCCCCAAAGCCCTGCTTTTATGCGGAAAACCCCCATTCACTCAGCATAGCTGTCACTCAAACATGCTAAGTGGTGAGCCGGCCGGCTCACCACTTGGGCCAATCAGGACGGAGTGCGACTTGAGTTGCCTAGGCAACTCAGTCCAGGGTGCCTAAAACCCCCTCCACCGCTCCTAAGTACCCCAGACAGAGTGGCACCACTTTGGAGGGCTTCTGTGGAGAAGCCCGCCAAAAACTGGAACAAAGGGCCCGACTTGGGTTGGAGTCACAGAAGAGAACACAAACGCCATTTTAGAACAGAGTTTTGGCAAAAAATACCAACCGGAGAATTAATAATAAATAAATAAACCGGCGGTATGTTCGAGGCTATCGTAATTAAATAAATAAAGATAGTAGCCTCGAACAATGGGAAAATCCCATAGAGAAATATTCGCGGTTGAAAAAAAAAGTAGTATCCACTGCCACCAGCCAAAACTCGATCAGGGGGGATGGAGACGTGCCCCCTCGACTAACAGACCCCGGGGCAATCGAATTGCCCCAGCCAGTACGCCCACAATAGGATGGTTTGTACTGGTTCTGTTCAGAATTCAAGACTAGTAAAGTCAATGGTGACTTTACATGCCCTGGGAGACGGTAGCCAGTCCCAGGGTATGGAGTCTATACTGGGGGGTCACTATGACACCCCTGTGTTACTGCACTGAGGGTGCTGTGTAACACACATCACAAAACATATGGAGCCCTATGGAGTAAAAGACCCCATAGCCCATTAAACACATCTAGAGTCCAAGGAATACACCCAAATCATGTCCAAGAGTGAGGGTAAAAAGAGTCTCACTCTTGGCAGGAGAAAAAAATAAACCCCAAAAATCCAGCAAAGCTGCTGGGGGACTCACGAGGTTAGAAAATTCAGCCTAAACAGAGAATTCTCCCTAACACGGAGGGAACACGAGTGAGCCCTTTCAAAAACTGCAAAATTAAAGGAATTTTAAAATAGGAACACTCTTCAGACGAGCGCTTAAATATGGACAGCGCCGCCAGGTAACCTTTAATGGTCCCCACTTGCAAGCCCCTGTGGGCCAAAGAAAGCAAAAAAGACAAAACCATGGGAATGTCACATTCAAAAGGATTCACATTCTGAACTCTGCACCAGTCGCAGAACTTTCTCCAACGGCAACGGTACAGAGACTTAGTTGCCGGCCGCCTGGCCGAGAGCTACACCTCCATCACGTCTTCAGGGAGGTCCCAATCCTTATACCTCAACCTTTCAGAAGCCAAGCGTGAAGATTGAGGGATCTGACCTCTGGATGGAGAACCTGACCACCCTCCGGTGAGAGCAGATCGTCTCGGTAGGGAAGACGACGTGGAGGGCAGATGGACAAGTGTAGAAGGTCCGGGTACCACGTCCTCAGGGCCCACACCGGAGCAACGAGGATCATCCGGGAACCGAACCTCCGTAACCTCCGCAGCACTTGTGGGATGACGGGGACTGGAGGAAACGCGTACAGCAGTGGGAATGACCACTCCACCACAAACGTGTCTTCTAAGGCTCCTTTTGGAGGAAATTCCCGCAAGCAAAAACCTCTCGCACTTCCGGTTGACACTGGAGGCAAAGAGATCCACTTGAGGGGTCCCCCAAAGGGCGAAGATCTCCAGGAGAATCTCCTGAGCCAGCTCCCACTCGTGGGAGATCGAGCTCTGCCTGCTCAGAGCGTCCGCCGTCTCGTTGTTGTCTCCGGCCAGATGAACAGCCGAGATCGACACTTCCTGCTGGATGGCCCAGAATTCGAGCTGCATCGCCTCCCTGCACAGCGGAAGTGACCCTGCCCCCCCCCCCTTTTTGTTGAGGTAGTGCATGGCCACCGTGTTGTCCGTTAGAATCAGGACACTCTTTCTGCACACAGTCGGCAGAAAAGCCTTCAGGGCTAGCCTGACGGCCCTCCGCTCCAACAGATTGATATGGAGTCTGGACTCCGACAGAGACCAACGACCGCTGACTGTCAACTCGTTGGCATGAGCTCCCCATCCCGTGAGGGATGCGTCCGTCACGATCGTCACCTCTGGCCAGGGTAGCCAAAATGGGGCCCCCCTTCATCAGATTGCCCTTGACGGCCCACCACAGAAGGTCCCGGGACACCGAGGGCGGCACCTGAACAGGGTCCGACAGCCTACCGGAAGACTGAGACCACTGGAGCTTGAGTGCCCACTGCAAAGATCGCATCCACAGATGAGCCTCTGACACCAGAGGAATGCAGGATGCCATGAGGCCGAGCAGTCTCAAGAACTCGGACGCTGGGAGATTCTGGGCAAACTGAAACTTGTGCACCATCTGCTGAATGTGAAGAGCCCTCACCTGAGGAGGAAAACACTGCCCCAGGGACATGTCGAGCACTGCTCCAATGTACTGGAGCCGCTGCGTTGGTGTCAAATGGGACTTCTTTAAATTGAGGGAGAAGCCCAGCCTGTGAAGGGAGTGGCAAGTGACGGACAGATGATCCAGGACTTGCTCAGGAGAGCTCCCCCTGATCAACCAATCGTCCAGGTAGGGGTAGACTGAATCCCCCCTTTCCTGAGATGCGCTGCCACCACCACCATGAGCTTGGTGAAAACCCTAGGGGTGGAGGTGGTCAATCCGAACGGCAGGACCCAAAACTGAAAGTGCGAGTCGCCAACCGCGAACCTCAGGTACTTCTTGTGCTTGGGATGGATCGGCACATGGAAGTAAGCATCTTTGAGGTCGAGAGACACCAACCAGTCCTCAAGGTGAAGGGCCTGGAGGACTTGACAAAGAGTCACCATCTTGAACTTGTCCTTCTTGAGGAGTTTGTTCAAACCGCACAAGTCATGACGGGTCTCAATCCCCCATCTTTCTTCGATATCAAAAAATAAGGGGAATACCATCCCTTGTTCCTCTCCGCTAAAGGCACCAGTTCTATGGCGCCTTTCTCCAGCAGGGCTTGAATTTCCTGCGCAAGGAGCGGATCCGCACTCTTCAAAGAGAGGCTCCCTGGTGGATTGTCGTGAGGCCTCTGCCGAAAAGGAAGACAGTAGCCGTGGGTTATGATCTCCAGAACCCACACATCCGAAGTAATGGCTTGCCACTCTACAAGATGCTGCGCCAGTCTTCCCCCAACCGGCGAACCATGGGACCTGGCCTCATGACTGAGTGGTAGCGGCTGCGGCGTTGCCCGAGAGCAAAGAGGCAACTGCCCGGGCAGCATTGGCACCTCGAGTAATTTTATTTCCACCTCTGGAACTCTTATGATGACCTCTTTGACTGCTAGCTTCCCTCGCTTTACTAAAGGACGAGTAATAGCGAAAGGAACCTCTCCTCCATTGCTGTCCCCTAGGACGAAAAGGCGGAGGTTGGCGAACTGCAGCGCCCAACGACTTTGCTGCAGCTTTGGAGGTCTGCAACCTCTCAAGGCTCTCGTCAGCCTTGCTGCCAAAAAAGTGTTCATTGTCAAAGGGCATGCTGAGGAGCCGGGACTGCACATCAGGAGCGAACCCAGACTTCCGCAACCACGCAAACCTGCGCATTACGGTGCTCGACGCCATGGACCGGCTGACACAATCCGCCAAGTCCAAACCCGACTGAACGGCCTCACACATGGCATCCTTGCCATCCTGAACCATAGCAAGGAAACCATCCCATTCGTCCCCTTCGGGAATATGTTCAGCCGCTAATGCAACACAGTTCCACAGAGTGTGTGTGAAACGAGACAAGGCACATATGGAGTTGGCCGCCTGAAGCGCCATACCCCCCGAAGAAAACACTTTCTTCGCCCAGCCGTCAAAACGTTTGTCGTCCCTATCCGGAGGGATGGTAGGATACGACGCCTGCTTTGCCGGGGCCGTAGCCGCCTGCACCACCAAACTCTCCGGAGTGGGGTGCCTAGACAAGTAGCAGGGGTCGCTACTGGATGGACGGTATTTTCGCGACAAAGACTTGCCCACTGCCGGGAGACTCTCCGGAGCAGTCCAAGCCGCCGCCACCCTTCTCTGCAGAGCAATATGAAAAGGCAAAACCGGGTCAGTGGGGGGACCGAGATCAAGGATGTCCGTGAGATCATCCTGAACAAACTCCCCTGGGGGAGCTGACCAACCCAAGTACTCGGTGACCCGAGACATAAGGCGCCGATATGAAGAATCGGCATGAGTGCCAGGCTCCGGCCG
Source organism: Ambystoma mexicanum (assembly GCF_040938575.1). NCBI lineage: Eukaryota > Metazoa > Chordata > Amphibia > Caudata > Ambystomatidae > Ambystoma > Ambystoma mexicanum. Next base: position 278,048,406 of record NC_090933.1, on the reverse strand, counting down.
ACAAAACTCCACCTCCGGAGAGGTGTCCAGTCCACTGGCATCATGCAGCGACTGCCGCAGGTCATCAAACTGGCTATGGCCCGAGATAAGATCATCTGGAACCGTAACCAGGCCGCCATCAGAGCCTTCATCACCCTCTGAAATGTACTCCAGGCGGGGAGAGGAAGACCTCTGGGGACCAAAGCAGTGCCTGACCTTAGCCAGAGCCTTTCTAGGGGCAAACCCTGTGCTACGGGGCCCCTCCGACACCACCGCCTCGAAAGCCGTCGAGGGTGCCGAGCGAGTTGGCGTCGAGCGAATCGGCGTCAAGCGAATCGGCGTCGACGTCAGCTGCAGCGCCTCCAGCATCGACGGCGTTGACACAGGCCTCGAAGCCGGAGCTCCGAGCGTGTCTCTCGACGACCTAGGCGCCGACAACTCCCTCAGAGGCAGAGCCTCAAGAGAAATCGTCGACGACCTCGGCGCCACAGGCGTCGACGTCTTCTTCGAAGACGGCACAGGATCACGCGGTCTCAAGCGTGTCCAGGTCCGGGAACTGGAACGGGCATGGCGAGACCGGCTACCCTTGTCCGAGCGGGACCTCTCCCACGAGCCGTGCCGACCACCCGAGCCCGAAGGCGTACGAGCGGTGTCTCTCGACCGGTGCCGACCGACCCCACTCGGAGGCGCGGACGGACCGGTGCCCTGCGATTCAAGAATCGTTAGCATCTGTAGCATCTGCTTCCCGAAGGAAGCCCATTCCTCCGGTGTCGCTTGCATGGAGGGATAAGCGACCCGCCGACGGGCAGAGTCCTCGGAAGAGGATGGGGAAGGCGACCTATGCCGACGCTTCCGGGAATGCCTCGAAGAGGCGGAGGAGTGGCGAGACCGACTCCTGGAAGGAGACCCACTGGACTTCTGACGATGACGCGGAGAGTCGCCCCTCGAGTCATCCGTCGAAAGCCCCGCAGACCTCGACTTCCGGGGCTTAGACACCCTGCCTACCGACAGCTTCTTCTTGCGTTCCCGCAAGGCCTTTGCCGTGAGCGACTGGCCGTCGACACAGTCGTCCGTATCGTGGGCCTCCCCGAGGCACCAGAGGCAGGCGTCGTACGAGTCCGTGACCGACATCTTGGACCCACAGTCCCCGCAATTCTTGAAGCCCGGACGCGGGGTTGAAGACGAAAAAGACATCGCCACGAACAGGTCTTCACAACAAACCGAACATGTTCAACGAACCGAGAATTGAAAACAGCAAACTCCAACGAGTCGAGGTGTACCGAGAATCACGAAGCGAACATGTTCGCGAAAAAAACGGAACTGAGGCTATGGGCGTTGTGCGTCCTACTTATCACATCGGGTGATGTCGGCCTTCGGAGGAGGTCCTCAGGGACGGCGTATCGACGTCATCGACGCAGGAGCCAAAGATTTTCCGAAGCAGCACAGCTGTGGACATTACCTGTCATAGATATGGAATACGTCGGAGGACCCAATCCCCACGAAATGTTTTTTTGTGCTTTCGTCTGAACATATGCAATACCAAAGAAGTTCTAGCAAGGTGACGCTTAATTGACAAAACTGACAATATATGCAGATTTCACTGCCAACTACAGCAAGAAGAAAGGCTACAACATCTGTTGACTGAATGCACAAGCCTAATTGAGCAGCGAATTAAGCATCAATATCCGCACATTTAAGACTTTCGAATAATGATGCCTAAAATTCTATGGCAAAAATGATTTCAAACACAATTGCCAGCGATTCAAGATGCAATTGCAAAATGTATTATAGCGCTCAACCTCGACCAGTTGGAATGTCAATAAGAGAATAAACTTTGATACTGTCCGATTGGACACAAAAATGAACATCAACATTAGTGAAGTGGTCAAGCTGCATGCCAATACCTTCCCTTGTTCCTTGATGGACACTCAAACAAAGCCTAAATGAACAACACATCTGGGTGTAGAACACCCTCAACTTGCTTATTTGATGTCATGTATAACACTGTTTCTTTTTGCCTCTTCCTTCTTTACGATCTTTCTGCTTTGTTGTTTAACTGCATTATTAATCACTTAAGTTGCAATTGTCAGTTATTTCAAACAAGTTGTATTATTTTGTTTTCATTTACATGAATTGTTGGAAGGAATTGTTTGTCTAAAGATAAATATATTGGAAGATTGATGAACTCAATCATAACAATAATAAAAAAGATAAGGACATATGTTGAGCAGTGAAGAGAAAGCAATCACTTTGGAAAACGTTGGAAAGACTCTGGGGAAAGGGAAGCAACCCCTTGAATCTTGCGGAACTTTTGTTTTCATTTCTACACCTTTTTGGCACGTTTGTTCTGAACTGCAAAGATGGACTGCAGGTTGGCAGCCAAAAGACATTTCCCTTGTCACATTATATTAGGTTTAGCTTCTGAGGGATAGGTTAGGATCTGGATACAGGTTGGAAAACTTTACTTTGGACATTCTGACAGTTTCATTAGCTAGTTTTGTTGAGGCAGGTAAACCCCTCCTATAGGTAGGGCAAGTTATAATTTCCTCCAATCCCTCCCCAAACATTTTTGTAGTTAATAAAAGTCTTTGCCAATCAACATGACACCCATGTCTCTGCTTCTTACTACTAGACCCTCACAGAGCCCATCAGCAGACAACAGAGTGACTCCCACTAGTGTGCCCCAATTTCCGGGTTAATCCATTAAAAGTTTGAATACCCTGGCCACCAGGGGGCGCACAGACAGGCATACTCTGCGCGTGAGCTCTGCTACCACGGCCCCTAAAGTGGACTGAGCCCCCACTTAAGGCCCCCCCACGGTAAAAACTAACGTGCTGCTGTTGGAAGGCCCCCCCGCATATGTTGAAAATCGGACCAAAAACGGTGAAAGACTTGTTCAGAAATCGCTCTGTGAAGACACAGCCCGATCAACACACGCATACTAGGAAGTCTGGCGGGGCCCTCACGAAGTAAAGCATGGCGAACAGCGAAGAACCCAAAGAAGGCCCGCAACTCGGAACCTTGAAGAGGAGGGCACTGCCTGCGGAGAACTTGCGGCTCTCCACCACGGACAACCAGTGAGCAGGGAGCTGGTGACGAGAGGGACTCGAAGGTGTGTGATACGCTGTGCGCGGCCACACTCCTGTGAACCTGGCCCCTCAGCGCCGCAGAGAGTTTGAACAGCCCGCCGGCCAGATTTCCCAGACCCCCCAAGCCCCAACGAAACTGGAAACGTGAGGCGCAGGTGACCTGCCAAAATAAATATAAAAGACTGCATAAGCCCCTGGTGCCCCCGTCAGATTACCCGCCCTGCTGCAACCTGAGGAAAAGAGCACTACGTGCTACGGTCGCCGTAGTGAAGAGGACGCCTGCAGCGGGTGATACGCCGCACTTCACCGCAGCGACTACACTGGAGATGCGCAGTAACTAAGGACCTGTCCACCCCCAGCCCTGGTGAAGGCAGGGACACACACTATTCAGCGGAGCAGCGTATAAAGCCCACAACAGAGACACAGCCTCTCCCCCACCAAGAGGCACCAGTGGACGTGGCTTCGCCAGCTGGGCAGAACCACAGGCATCTGCGCATAGAGAACCCACAACGTGAACCTAGAGTGGAAATTAGAGCTGTCCTTCGCCGAGCAGAGCCCCCCTAAGCAGGCGGAGAATCCCCGAACGGGGCAAACCCCCCCTCCCCCACACACACCCGGTCCTGCGCACACCCATCAGACCATACTGAGTCTCAGGAGGCCAATCACCAACAGTGAGCGCAGACGTTCCACCAGCAGGACATAGCCTAAAATCAGATCGAGAGGCTATAGCTGAAGAAACAGCCACTGCAAATCAGCAACCATACCATGCGCTGCATAGAATCGGTCATTCTCTCTCATCACTGGAGCCCAGACTACTCGCAGTAACACACAACTCCAAGCAATCACCTTCTGAGACGCCCACCCAGCCCAACCCCCAAAGCTGACCTCATTTGACGTCAAGGGCACAGAGGAAGCTCAACAACACCACACAGTGACAACAACAAGGAAAGTAATAAAAAGTAATAAAAAGGTACGGGTCCTGCTCTGAGAAAAGCGAGGCCAAGGAACCAGGCCGGCAGAACGCAGGGAGGCACGACGCCCCCCACGCTGTCCTCTGAGACCTGCGACCTCGACATGGCAAACAAAGACACTGATGAGGCCCAACAAGGCCGAAACATGTTTGGGGATGCTTGTGGTCTTGTGCAAAAGGGATGTGACCTAGCAGTTCGGGCAGGACTGGCTCTTTTTGGGGTGGGGCCAAGCCTGATTTGCATATGGTCTTTCCTCTTCTGTAATGGCTTGGCAGACGAAGAACGATGGTCTGGAGGGTTGCCCAGAGCAATGCCAGTGGTTCAGATTCATTCTAAACCTTCCAGCCATCACCTCTTTGTTTTTGCTCCCTTCCAAATGCTGCCAGTTGAGCTACCAAATGGGTTCTTTCTAGAGGCTAATAAAATTATGGTTAGGTTCCTCTGGCAGGGGAAGAAAGCGAGGATTGCATATAACACTCTAACACTCCCCAAAGACAAAGGAGGAGTTGGTCTCCCTGACCTAAAAACACATTATAAAGCCACCCAATTACGCATTCTAATCCCTCACCTACTTGACCACAAACACCCTCAATGGATCCACATGGACAACCATTACCTTTCACCAGCCACGGTCTCAGAATGGCTATGGATCCCGCATAAAAGGCTCCAACGTAGCATCAAATGCCACCCAATATTAAGTATCATTTGAAGCGTATGGCGGTCAGGCAAAGAGATGCGCAAGATCACCACCTGGCCATTCCCGCTCAGCTGTAACGCTCACCTGATTCCCGTAGAGGCGCAGGTCTTGACTGGGCGTATACCGTATCTTCAAAGGTGATGTGTAACACACGGCTGGCTCTTTGGGCTGGACCTCTGTGCACTGTATGTCTGACTCGAAGGGTAAGATGTCTGCAGATAGAAAATATGGGATTAATGAACTGGGTTATTGAATGTCTCTCTCTTCTTCCCTTTCTCTTCTCCTGTAGAACCCCGAAGGTTAACGCTCTCACCTTAGGTAAGTGAACGCCGTGCTCTCCATCTGCCTCGGGGCAGGGTGCTGTAACCAGTTTCTTCACTGGATAAGGGGAGCAGGCCTCTTGACTTCAGAGGACTGCTGTCCGTCGTTTACTGCACGAACGGTAAGTTTCGAGTAATTCTAATGTCTTTAAAGTCTTTAGTAATGATGTCTCTTGTTTTGCAGGGTTCCGGCGATGGTGGATGACGAGCTGAAGTGAGTTGAAGATGGAGCCCGTGTGATGAATAGAAGCGCCTGGAAGCACGTAAGTAAGCGCTTGTTGCCTGCTTCACGATGCGCTTTAACTGTCTTTTTATTTTGCAGGTATAAGTTCGGAGCGGCTGCAGGGTGCCGGAATACCCACTGGGTTAGATGTGGAAAGGAGTAATGGCACGTGAGTATTAAAGTTCCCCAATGTCTTTAAACGCACCTTGTTTTGTCTTTCAGATGCGGGATGCAGTGCCGAAGGCCTCCGGAGCGTGCAAAGAGTTGGTAAGCTTTTGTCTTTCAGATGCCGGAATGCAGTGTGAAGACCTCCGGAGCGCACGAAGAGTAGGTAAGCCTTTGTCCTTCAGATGTCGGAATGCAGCGCAAGGCGTTGGTGACAGCCGATGGACCAGGTAAGTGAAGAGCTGTCACTGAAGACCGTAATGCTAAGCTGTTCTTTCTTGTCTTTATAGGTGTTGCTGAAGACTGGATTCAGGATGGTAAGCCTTTTTCCTTAGGCCCAGGATCAGATGCTGAAGACACGATGAGCGTTCTGCTGCAGAGGATGCAGAATAACGCAAAGCAAGATTCATCCATCGGGTGTGGTTTAAATAGCCTCCTGTAGTGCTTAGGTGTCTCCTTCCACAGCCACGCCTAGGTAAGAAAAGAGTTCCTGCTTTCCAGAAGAGTTCCAGTGTTCTGAACCTAGGGAGTGGCTCCTGCCCCACCCAACAGGAAAAGTAGTTCCAAACAGAAGAGGATCAGAGGCTCAACTGGCAGGCAAGTAAGCAGCATGGTCTGCTGCAGGTAAGTCCACCCAAGCATTATGAGCCCGGCGCTTCCAGCGCTGGGACTGGGCATATTTATGAGCCTGGTGCCACTGGCGCCAGGACTGGGTCCAAAAGGTGGCAATTGGGACTGGTTGGCACTCGGAACCTGGGTTATGGATCTGCTTCCAAGGGAGTTGGGAAACCCCTGACCTTTTGGAAGCAGAGATCATGACATCAGCCACCTATGGTCCCCCGGCATAAACGACCACATTCCCAACTTAGGAAGATTCAATCCTGGTATGAGGCGGGCCTGGAAAGGGTGGGGCAGTTGCAGAAAAAAAACACTTTCATCCCACTTCTAGAACTGACTGAGGCCCTAGGAATAGGCCCATTATCCACCTTCCAATACATCCAGATAAAAGGTGTCCTAACAAAACCTGAATGGAAGGACAAACTGAAAAGGGACCTTACCCCGTTTGAAAAACTCCTAGACTCCAGGCCCGAAATGAAAGGCCTGATATCCGCAATGTACAAAGAACTAATAGAAGCGGGAGACGGGTCCACGGAACTGCTCAGAAGCAGATGGGGAACAGACATAGGAGATGAGATAAGCCCTGATCAGAGGGAAATAATGTGTAAATCCGCATCCAAAACATCTATATCCAGCCAATATAAATTACACACCATTAAGGTGCTACACAGATGGCAATATGACCCACTCAGGCTCTCCAAGATGTTCCAAACAATGAGCCCAAGATGCTGGAGGGAATGTGGGGGGTAGCCGTCTATTGGCACATGTGGTGGAGCTGCCCATACAGAAAGGTATTCTGGGATGAGGTCCTGGGGTGGATTAAAGAAATAGATGGCATACAAAGGGTTGTCGACCCTCACTTGATTCTGTTCGGTTTACAGAAGAATGAGGACGACTGAACCAGATTGAAAGGACTGGCTCCACAACTACTGCTAGCGGCCCGTGCCTTACTGGTAATGAAATGGAAATCCACAACAGTCCCGGGAAAAAAGGAATGGATTAATGTGGCATCCAACGTCTGCACAATGGAAATGATCACAGCGTCTCTGCTCAATAAAGCGTGGCAATGTGAGGCCCTATGGTCGGACTTTAAAAACAAACACTTCTCAACGACCGCAGACTCCCAACCTGATGAACTTCCAAGGACCTAATGTAAGCCAGAAAATTTAAAAGACGACACAGCGATAAGGCTCAGACCCGGCAGTTGAGAAAACCCCATAGCAGTAGAACTATGACCACTTTTGCCCACACACAAAAAATGTCTTTAAGATGTTCGCTCAACCAACGGATGGGAGGGGGGGCGGGTGAGGGTTAAGTTTTGTTAATTGTTACAAACAGAAATTGGAGACACATTTAACAATGTTGGAAAGTATAAAAAGAACCAAAAACTCTACTCAAATGTAACCAAGAGCCAGTGTTTACGTATTATGTAATGTGAATCCTTTTGTTTAAAATCAATAAAACCAAATTTAAAAAAAATAAAAAGTTTGAATACCTGATCTTGTTTTGAATTAAAAAAAACTTGAAGTACAGTTTGGAGTCAGAGTTGGTAAGGCCATGTGTCACAAGCTTAATATACAATTACATAATTCAAGATCTACTATAGTTGACAGGTTGTTTAGCCCTATGCAGCAACACATTATTTTGCAGCTGTTATAAACAAGGAAAGACGAGTAATCAAATAAAATGTTGATGGGATTAATAGTTCTTATTTCATCAAAAAAGTATCACCATTACAGATCATGCGCCAGAAGAAATAAACTAAGTTTTAAATGTTGTGCTAGGAGCCTATTACTTTGTCAGCAACTATCCTATCGGATTTTATGTGTCAAAGTAAAACACAATCATAATTTCTGCAACCATCTGCCAAGGTGAGGGAGTTGTAAAATAGGTACTGCCGAAAAATATTAACTATGCCAAAGAGTGAACAATTTGCACAAACGCTCCCGGATTCATGTCCAGTTCATCTGACTGCTTATATAGTACAAATAAATATACATTACCTAGTCGATCACTGAAACGTGTACCAAGTATTAAAAAGATGTTTGCCGAAAGAGGCTTCAGCAACTCCTCCTGGATAATGAGGTCAGGATCTACTATAAGACTTGAATGCAGAAGTCCGGAAAGTGACGAGACATATTCAAGTAGGAATAAAAGCTGTTTTAAAAGCAAAGAGAAAAACAGGAATCGAAGTCACTCCATTGCTACCAGAATCTGTCTAGTATCATAAAGACAGTATTGCTCAGGGGAGATGTAACATTCTAAGTTCATGACATTATTACCGATATTAATTCAGTAATCTCTAAAAACAATTGAGAAAGCATATACTCTAGCCTCTTTTTATTTTGCACTTAATTAAAATTAGAATGAAATCCTTTATATTTTACATGTAGTTAAACTGTACAATCGATATCGTGAAAGGAAAATGGATCCTAGCAGGAAGGCTGCAGACTTCACCAGCCCTTAAGAAAAATAGTTGATAGTATAAAATGTAATGTTTTTTTCTACAAATGAATGCAAACACATTGCCAACAAAAGAATGGACCACAAAATGCACAAATGTTGGTAGGGGAAGAAGCAGCCTTTGGATACACTCTCTTGCACTTTTTCACACATTGGGGAAACCCACTAATAATTCCCACTCTACTAACACACTCAACCAATAACATTCAAAAAGATTCTTCCTCAATCTATTTTTCTGACAAAACATTGCCACCTCCACCCCTCACTACAACCCACACTTATTTATGTCCAAACACTCCATGTTCACTGATTTCTTTTCTGCTCAGTAATACACTTGAATATTTCCTGACTGTAATATTGTTTCACCCTTTCCATGTCCCCTCCGTCACAATGATCCATTCCCTCCTTCCTTGACAACCTGTGTATGCCCCATCTCTATTGCATACACATTATATTGGTGATGGTACTTAGCGCCATCCAAGCTGAGCAAAATTAAAGCGTCATACTCCCCAAATTGCTGGTGTGAATGTGGGGAATTGGCGACTACTACCATATTTGATGGGCATGTCCCAATGTGGTGGAGTTCTGGGAAAAGGTTGTGGGGGCACTACACTACTGAAAGACCCACTTGGTATTCTCCTGTGTGGATCAGAGGAGTGAGGTTACCCACGTGCTGGAAATGCTGCCGCTCTTATCGCCCAAATAAGCAGTTAAGATCATGATAGCTTGCACTTCGAAAAGGGTTGAGGGCTCCCTGTTCGCCATGAAGTGGAGCAAAATCTGGGATATAATGGTGATGGAAAAAGTCACAGCCTTCATCAATGATCATACCTAAAACATATGGTTGGCCTTGCTTTATATTTTGCCAAAATAGGCCATCACCCACATGTGCACCAAGCCGGTTTTATAATTTATCACTGCTGTGAATGATGCTGTCAACCGAATAGACGTAGAGTTCGGCTGCTGCGCCAGTCTATATCTTTGTCATGCATGGGGAGGTGACGGGAATGGGTAGAGCAGTGGGATGTCTTCTTGAAACATCAATGTGATGTTTGTATAAATGTCAGTTTGTAAATCGTTCGGTGGGAATCTGCTCTTGCTGTCAACCATACCACCACTATATGTCACATTCACTTAAGTTAAATAAAAGTTATAAAACGGAAAAAAAAGATTAGTGTTGGGAGTGGAAGGGGAGAAAGAGTGGGAAAAGGGGACACATTTTATAAGAAGCAAAAGACAAAACAAATAAACGCAATAAGAGGTCAAAGTGAATGTATGAAAACGTAAAGGAAAAGTAGTAAAGTCAAACATTCACAACAGAAGGAGAAATTACTTAGCATAATTATATTTGTATGGATTCTTCTCCCGCAGATTCCTCATCTTTATAGATATCCATCATTCAGCTCTGCTGCTCGGATACATTTCGACTGGGGGCCGTAGTGGACCTTGACTCGGCCGACGATCTTCCTTGCTTGGTGCTCGATCGTCGGCTCCGGAAGTGACTTCAGCGTTGTATATATAACATGTCACTAAGCCCCATGCTTCAGTTCCTCCCATTCCCCCCCCCCCCGCCTCACCCCGTGCCTGAATGCTGCAGAGGAAAAACTTAACAAAAGGATACACCCCAAAAGTGTGACCCCATAAAATCGGAGATTAAACATTTTTTTTGTGTTGATGAAAGAATGATGAGTGACAAATGACATCCCCAGAGACATCACCAATGTCTTTTTCACTTAAATAGAAGCATTGATCCACAACACTGAGTGGGGACGGCTGGGAGCAGCAATGAGTAATCTGAGGGAGAAGAATCCATAGAAAGATCATTACGGTAAGTCATTTCTCCTTCAATGGTTTGCTTTTCTAGTGCAGATTCCTCATCTTGATAAACTCCCCAAGCAGTTAGGCTAAGAGAGGAGTGCAGAAAGTATTAAACAAATAGGTTCTGCAGAACTGCCCTACCAAGGTGTACATCAGCCCCACAGGCAACATCCAAAGCATAATGCTTGGTGAACGTATGTACGGAAGACCATGTGGCCGCACAGCAAATGTTCTTAACAGGACCCTCCCACCCCCACCTCTTTAGGGCTGTGGAAGCTGAAACTCCTCTGGTTCAATGCGCCCTAAATGAGTACTGTTCCCTGGCGGAAGTTCATTGCCTGCCGACTGGTAACACTCAGATATACATAAAATATTCCACTGTGAAAGGGTTTGTTTTGTTATGGCGAGACCCTTGTAAGACAGCAAATGGGCTACGAACAACGGGTCAGTCTTCGGGAACTCAGACGTATGGGCAACGTAAAAGGTCAAGGCTCTTGGGTCGAGACAGTGAAAATGCTCCTTTCTTTTTTCAAGGAGTGTGGAGGGGGGGTAAAACACAGGCAAATCAATGGACTGTGAAAGATGAAATTCAGAAACAACTTTTGGAAGGAAGCCAGTGTTAGGCAGAAACCTGTGCAGCTCCCTCTGGGACCACTGCAAAAGATTTAAGACTACAGGTGTTTGGCAGTAAACCCACTTGGTAGCAGTATGTACCACACAGATTCACTTGGTAGCTGTGGCTGAGCAGTCAGACTTCCCTCAAGAAGAGTTAGGCAGTATACAGAGTATTCACAATAGGTCAAAAGAACACAGTAGAACAAGGAAACACTGACCAGGGTTTGGTGTAAAAGATATAATTATTTATTTAAAACCACATCTAGAAAAACACACAGGCACTAATAGTAAGCAATTCAAAAACACGGTCACTAAAAGATATACACTCCCTTAGCAGAATATTAGACAAGTCTTAAGTAAAGTGCCACTTATTTGCAGACAGCGGTGAGCGCTTAACACAGATGGCACTCTAATAATTCGTTTTAAAAGGGAGAGCAAAGCAGAGAATAAATTGAAACAGATCCCAACACTTTTTCAAGAACACAACAAGAGAGGGAGGCAAAGTAAAACCGTGAGTTTAGGGTTCAGTAGGCCAGATCCACTTTAAGAGGATCAAAACGAAATGTGTCCAAGGTCACACGGTTGCAGTGCATAAGAGTCTTTAAAGGTTCAAAAAGAGTTGGACCAAAAGAAAGGGACCAGTTAAGAGGGTCAAGGCGGCCAGCCCAGTCCAGAAGGTTAAGGGGTTATTATTACCTTGTAGCAATCTTTAGAAAGGGAGGCCTGGCGGACAAGGTACCTTAAAGTGGTGAGAATACTCCAGCGGGGGCAGTTGTTCCTGGCAGCGGATGCAAGTCGGTGCTTCATTCGGGGGAAGAGAGGATCTCGTCGGGGAGGAAGACAGGAGTCCGTTGCACTGCCAGGGAAGAAACCAGCCGCGGAGTTCTCAGGTAAAAGGAGCGTCCTTTAGTTCGCGGTACAGTGGTAAGTGGCTATCCGGTTGCCGGGGTGCTTGGCACGGGCAATTCGACCACTTAGCCGGTCTGGGGTGCGAAGAGAAGAAGGTAAACTGGTTGTGCCCACCAGTCAGGGGAAGAAGCCTCTCCAGCCGGGAGATCTTCTCTGTCGTCGGGAAGTGGTGAGTCAGTTCCGCAGGGCTCCACCGGTGGTGTTGTTGTGGTAGGTCGGCTCAGCTTCTCCCTCCTCGGATTCTCAGGTCCTGTGGCGACATCTGAGGTTCCAGTCCCCAAAGCCCTGCTTTTATGCAGCACACCCCCATTCACTCAGCCTAGCTGTCGTCAAACATGCTAAGTGGTGAGCCGGCCGGCTCACCACTTGGGCCAATCACACAAGAGTGAGACTTGAGTTACCAAGGTAACTCAGTCCAGGGTGCCTAAACCCCCTCCCACACCTCCTGTGGTACCCAGACAGAGTGGCACCACTTTTGGAGAAGCCTGCCAAAAAGTGGAACAAAGGGCTCGACTTGGGTTGGAGTCACAGAAGAGAACACAAACGGCATTTTAGAATCCAGTCCTGGCAAAAAATACCAACGGGCGAATTAATATCAATTAAATAAACCAGTGGTATGTTCGAGGCTATGAGAATTAAATATTTAAAGTTGGTAGCCTCGAACAATGGGAAAATCCCATAGGGATATATTCGCGGTCGAATATAAAAAGTAGTATCCACTGCCACCAGCCAAAACTCGATCAGGGGGGACGGAGACGTGCCCCCTCGACTAACAGACCCCGGGGCAATCGAATTGCCCCGACCAGTATGTCCACAATATGATGGTTTGTACCGGTTTCTGTTAATAATTTGGGACTAGTAAAGCCAATGGTGACTTTACATGCCCTGGGAGACAGTAGTCAGTCCCAGGGTATGGAGTCTATGGTGGGGTGTCACTATGACACCCCTGTGTTACTGCACGGAGGGTGCTGTGTAACACACACAGTAAAAACACAAGAGACCCTATGGAGTAAAGGACCCCATAGCCCATAAAACACATTAACAGCCAAAGGAACACCATACATGTTGTCCAAGAGTGTGAGAAAGAGAGTCTCACTCTTGGCAGGAGAAACAAACTCACTCCAGAAATCCAGCAAAACTGCTGGGGGACTCACTAGGTTAGGAAATTCAGCCTAAAGAGAGAATTCTCCCTAACAGCCAGGCCTGACATTGAGAAAAACCTTTTCTCTAAAAGCCCCCTCACAAAAATGGCGGTTTGCAGCATTATGCCTGCAGCTCACCAATTCTCCTGGCTGGCGTGATTGCAACCAAGAAGGTTATTTTAAGGGACAAGAGCCTCAAAGAACAGGAATGCATAGGCGCAAACAGGGCCGCCATCAAAAAGGTCAAAACCAGATTAAGGTCCCAATCTGGAACAATAAAAGGGGTTGGCAGAAATGTATTGAGAACGCCCTTCAGGAATTGGGACATGACCGGAATAGTGAAGAAAGAACCCTTATTCGGGGACCTTTTGAAGACAGACAAGACCGCCAAATATCCTTTGACTGTGGTAACCTGAAGGCCTGCTGAGGCCAGTTATAGAAGGAACTCCATCACTGTAGTGGTGGGGCAAGAGATAGGGTCAATCTTGCATTCCCTGCACCACGCCTCAAATCTTCTCCACCTGCACGCGTACAGCCATCTAGTAGAAGGACTGCGTGCAGCCAGCAACATCTCAAGCACCTCCTCCGAGATGTCCCAGTCATATCTCATCCTTTCAAGAGCCACGCATGTAGATTGAGGGAATCTAGAGTCGGGTGAAGCACCCGACCTTCTGACTGGGTCAGAAGATCCGGACGCTGAGGCAACCAGCGAAGTGAGCAGATGGTAAGATCCAAGAGATCAGATTACCATGTTCTCCTTGACCAGTCCAGAGTGATCAAGATGATGGTTGCTCAGAATCTCTTCAACCTCCTGAGAACCCAAAGAAGGACAGGGATCGGAGGGGGCGGGGGGAATGTGTGGGGTTAGAGGGGGAGGAAACGTAGTGGAGAGGGGAGGTCCAATGCACCAGAACCGCATCCCCCAGTGCCCCGTTCGCTGGGAATTCCCTTGAGCAAAACTGCTCGCATTTCCTGTTGGACTCCATGGCGAACAGATCCACCGCTGGGGTACCCCAGATAGAGAAGACCTCTTCCAGGACTTCCTGACGCACTTCCCACTCATGTGAGACCGTGCTCTGCCTGCTCAGAGCATCCACCAAACTATTCTTGGTCCCCGCCAGATGAACTGCCGAGACCAAGAATCTGTTCTCTAGCAACCAGAACCACAGTAGCATCGCCTTTGTGCAAAGGGGACGGGAGTGCACGCCACCCTGTTTCTTCAGGTAGTGCATGGTGTGAGAAACCTGAAGGTGTCTCCCTGGCTAAACCCAGGGGATCTGTCATCCAGGAGGCCAGGACACGGCCATCGCTATTAGATCCAGTTCCTGGGGATGGACTAGTGAGAGAGTATCACCTGGATGGGGATCTTCAGGGAGTGGGACACCGACGGGTGAGACGCAGTATCCCCCTTCCTTCAACACATTTTTCCCCATCCTCTTCCGTACGACATTCAAAACCACTGCCCCCTACCCCCTCTTTCCAACACAAACACTTTCGCACAACGGACTAACACTAGAGCCGTTTAACCGACATGTCCCAATCCAAGTGACCGGCAAAGTCTGGGAATTGACGAGAATCACACACACCTGATGGCCCTTTCCCTTCCCCATAGGGATAAAAGGTGGAGCAAGAGAGCACAGTACGAGCAAGGCAGAGAGCATGACGAGACAACTATCCAGATCCGGGAGTTCAAGAGGAGGAGAAAGGCGGCAAATATCGAGAGGCTGACGAGGAGAGACACGGCCTTGCCCTTTTAGAGAAAACCCAGCAAAACCTTGGCAGACGGAATCATAAGACCAAGGCCAATAGCCAAAGTGTGCTGCAACAGATGCCGACGATACACAGAGCGTGTCAACGCCGATAGGCAGGAGCAAGGGAGGCTCCTAGTACCGTGGTACCGGTCTTATGAGGAAAAGCCAAACGGCTCATCACAGCCGATAAGTTGAAGGGAGAGCCGATAAGAACCAGGCTGTGGTGAATGAAAGTGGCAAAGTGGTAAAGTGAGAGAAGTTCAAAGAACGGTAAGGTTGTAAAGGGGAGACCACCTGCAGAAAGGGACCGGTAACACGTGGGTGCTGCTCTGAGAAACTCTGGTCGATCCCCATATGAGTGGAACTACAGATTCCAGAAGGCTGTAGGAGAGTCGCCAACAAAGATCAAAGTGGTCATACAGGAGGCCAAGCAAAATCCCCGTACAGTCGAAAGCCTTTGACCTAAGGACTACAGAGGAAGTAAGGGAAGTGAATCCCATAAATATTGAAAACAAATGTGAAGTTGGCAAGAGTGAACCTGGAAAAGGGATGCTGACGAAGAGGGGGCAAAGTCTAAAGTCCCAAGAAACAGTGTGTTGACAAGAGTGAACCAGGCCAAGGGATGTCCACTGGAACTATTTGAAAAGACATCACAATTTGTGAGTGAACCAGAAAAGCAACAGTGGACCCAGCAGAGGGAGGCGAAAAGCAAAGAGGGGTCTGCGCCCAGAGAAGGGGGCCCCAGAGATTTGTGAAGCAAGAAGTATTGCAAGACAACGGGAAGGGAGGCGCCCTTTGTCATTTGGGATCCGATCTCGGCCCAGGGAGATTCAGGGGTAGAAAGCTATCACTTGAGAAATACATAGAACAGAACTTTGTGTTTTGTTGTTGTTTTTCTTAATAACCTATCAAGCTCTCGGGACCAGGAAACCACAACCCCAAAGGCCTGGATATTGATAGGAACTGTTTAGGATCCAAGCCAGGAAGAGGGAGATCCAAGGGGTGAAGAATCCTCACCCTAAGTAAAACCAGAAAACAAACTTTTATTTTGTTGAAGGAACTATTGATTTGTTATTTGAATACGTCAGACCCTCAAAGGCAAGACACTTTGAAGTAAAGAGACTTGGCCGTTGAGGCTCCTGATCAACTGGAACAGAACTGTTGACTCGTACTGGGAAAGCTTGAGTGTGTGCTGTGCTCCAAGACCCCACCTTACCCCGTGCTTAAAACGTGGGGAAGGAAGACCTAGGCTACCGCATCCTGACATATTATTTGTTAACACTTCTTTCTTTTCTTGAAACCGATCCCACACCCTTTTTGCCACTAGGACTGCCTTATTTTTCATTTGATGTTCGACGCTTGCTCATATCTTAGATTAATGTTTAGATTAGGCGTAAACCTGCATAAAGTTTAATAAACACCCTTGAACTGTGATCACTTGTCTCTGTCTTTACCGTTGCCACTATGAGTTCCTGTCGAAAAGTTTCCAAGCAGCAGAGCTGGATGATGGATATCTATCACGATGAGGAATCTGGGGGAGAATAGGAATCCATTGAAAGAACCATTACAAGTTGTGTGCAAAAATGTGCTTGACTATCATAATGTGGATGAGCCACTCATGCACCAACAACCACAAAAGTCCAACTCTACCAACCTGAGACTTTATATTTTCTTTATGATGCAGGGTAGTATGTTGGGCTTTCAGATCTATGAAACATCTCTCAATGAAGGCAGCACTCACGAGACTGAAAAGCAGAACCACATCAAAAATGTTTTGTTGAAGTACATCACAGTGTATTTTTTAGAAATGTCATGTTCAGAACCTGGTTTTAAAAGTGGAAAAGTTAGCAGAATCAATCAATTTGTTAGAATACAAGTTAAAAAGATGTTAAGTATAACTTTTGTTAAATTCAGACACATGGCCCAAGGGCAGATTCAGCGGACCAGCACTAGATAAGCAAACGTTACACATAAAAGTGATTACACTTGTAATCAAATTTCCCTTTCATACTGAAACGGTAGCCCCCCCCCCCCACCCTCGGTCAGACCCCAACCCCCTCGAGAGCAGGACTGAAGACATTTGCATTGCAACATATGCCTTACTCCTTAAATATAGAGGAGTACAAGGGTGTAGCAGCGAGGTGTTCCTCTACCCAACTAAACCCCCCCACACCAAAGCTGCTCATCTGTTCCCCCTTTTCAGGATTCGGTCTTGATGGCACTATCTACATATTATGGGGGCTGCATGGAGGTTGAATTGAAGAGAGGGTACTAGGAGTACAGTAATCACTACAGTAAGGAACATTTCCTCACTCATACATCCCATCTTTTCCTCGATACTATATGTGCAGTTGAAAAGCAAGAAGACATAGGGAGGAGGTACCTCAATTAACACCAGAGAAGAGATTCTCCAAGACTGCCTACCTGAAAAGTGCATCGGCTTGTAAATGTGTACCATGGAGCAGTGCCAGCAAAAGGGTTAAAGAGTGGACCTTGTAGTTGCATTACTGATGATATTCCAAGAAGAACAAATGTTCTACCTCTCGGTAATGTTCTTTCTGATGGATGTTCCTCCCATGGAGCCCTCATCTATGATAATCTATCTCCAGCCCAGCTGATCCACTGAATTTGTCCTTGCGTATGTAAAAAATCAGTAGCCTCAGATCCAGGATGGGAGAGACATACCACTGTCCTCCTTTTGAATCAGAAACTAAACTGAATACCAGCCTGTCGCAATTCGAGCGTGGAACCAGTTGTATCATGCTCTTTCGTCAATAGGAGAGGGGCCGGAGGCAAAAGAGGGGAGGGAGGAGGATCCTATGGAGCGTGTTTTTGAAAGGCAGACAATCACCCTTTTGAATGACCTGTATGGTCCAAGCGTGGACGTGGTGCAACACCATTCCAAACTGAACTGGGAAAATAGCCTCCCAGCTGGGTACTGATAAAATAGAGAAGGACCAGTGTAAGCAGCACCCAACAGCGTTGTCGACACAGAGGCGGTAAGCATCCACTGTTTCACGTCAGAAGACACTTCGTGTACGTGCAGGGACGGATCCTCACCTATAGGAGCCAGTGCCAATCCCTTCGGAATGTGGTCGCTCTTTGGCAGGATCACTGCCGGGTTGTCAACGTTTTGTGACCTTCATGGTACTGCTTGGGCAAAAGCTGCTGGCGCCTTAGTGAAGATGTCAAGCATATTCAACTGAAAAGCCTGCATTTGCTAAGGGGTAGAGTAGCTTCCGGAGAGTCTCCGGAGTGCTGTCCTCTCCACTTTGATGAGTGATACTGAAAGGAACTGCTGAGTGAACTGTATCTCTTGCAGGTGTTCCGTTTTCGTCTTCTACGTTTGGGCTGGACACTGGTCTTCCAACCTCCACTCTGCGTCCTGAGACCATGAACAATAAACTCTTGTTGCCTTGTTCTTGAAGAAAATGGTGAAGTTTCACTGTCCGTTCCTAGAAAGCCTTCAGATGAAAGACTGATATGACCCACAGTACTTTGGGTCGTTGCTCTCCCGCAGACCATAAAAGACTGATCTTGTGGGGTTCGGAGATCAACATTCTTCTACCACAGTTCGCACAGGGCTTAAAGCCATTAGAAAATACGTGGACTAGAGGTTTTCCTTAAGTGAACAGAGTGCAAAGAAAAAAGGAAGTGAGTGTGTGGTGCGTCGTTATATACTGGCCGTGATGTCATGCCCGGTGTGGGGCGGGTAGAGGTGTCGTGTCGGAAATGACGTTAAGCCCCACTGCTCCCCAAGGTGGTGGAAATGTTTGAGGAAATCTGGGCTGTGGATTGAATCACATAGTTGAGGAATCTGTGAGAGTAAGGAATCCATTAGAAATATGGGACAAAGCTAGCTGTTGGGACAAGTTAGCTGTGGGTACAGTTCATGAACATCCCTGCTCTTTGGAGCAATGAAAACAGTAGACAGAAAATCAGTCGTTGATTTCCCAGTGGCCAATGTGTGATCATTGGCCAATGTGTGATCATTGGCCAGTTTCCCCATTGAAGGGACAAGGATGAAGCCGCTGTCCTTCCAATGGACGAGGAACCAGAGGACAGCGATGACTTATTGTCCATGGATGGCTGGGGCACGTGGGCCGTGGACGGTTAGCTGTTGACGAGGAGTGAATCATCAATTTTGTTGTCGATGTGGACGGGCGTCTCAAGGACAGACCAGATGGCACTTTGGATGGGACCCTGTCGATGGAGACCTAATTAAGGCTAATGCAGTGTTTGTAGCTGAAAAGGCACTAAGGGACAGGGCCGTAGACTGTTTTGCAGTAATCGATGTGCCTGACGTCACTTTGCAGCTCAAGAGTGTTTTAGAGCCTCCACACACCTCCAACACTAGTCGGGCACATTTAAAGGAGGTGAGGGGCAAATGGGGCTTAAAAGAGTGAACAGAGGTAGGTGCGAGTTCTGGGCCTTTTGCCGTTTCTCCCTGCGAGGCCCTGCCGTCTGAATGACAATTTTCTCTTAGGGGGCCGGTTTACAATTCGACTATCAACCCTGTAGGCAGCCCGGGGGCAGCACAGGAGAATTCGCTAACTGAAGAGTGTACCTCACCCTCACATAGGAAATGCAAAGAAGCAGGCCAACTCCTTCTGTGCCTTGAAGGGTCTTGTGCGAGATCTTCGTACAAATGATGCAGTCTTCTGTGATGTGATCAGGGGGCAGACAATAAATGCAGAATTTGTGAGATTCCTTCCGGAAATCATTTATCTTTTCAGCACTTTCCACATTCCTTGAAGATAGAGTTCACAGCTTTGCTGGAACCTGAGGGGTGGAGGTATTGGTCTTAAAACGCAAGGAAAGGTTTCACTCGATGGAAATAAAGGTTTAGAAGGCTGTGGTAAGTCAGACATAGAAGATGGAGAAGAAAACATGCTTTGCCCGTGCTAACTTTATTAAAGTAAAGAATGCTTCTCCTGTCCCTACTGCTACAATGATGGTTTCCCTAATCTCAAAAGAAAAAGTGAACTGGTGCTCATCAGGATCTCTTACACAAAAATACGTCCTCTGCCCAAACCTAATGTAACATAGTGTCTGTCTCTGCCACGAATACACAAATTTAACAAACTTGGCCTAGGAAAATTGTTCCTCCTTTAACATGGCTAGTAGTGGTTGGTTTATGACCCCCACCCAAAGAGTTCTTTGTTCTCTTGTAGACCACGGGTCTGGTGATACAGTTCAAAATGTTCCTTTCAGTCTTTCTTTCCACTGGTAGTACTGGGCCTCCACCCAAATGTGTGTATCCTTTCCCCCAAGCAATCTGCCTGGCTAGGTAGTCCAGATAATTCAAATCTCAAGCCTGTCCAATGTCTCTGTATAGATGTTCCACATCAGAGATAGCACGCACTATTGGTCTGCGTTTACCTGTCTTTTCATTAATGCTAGAGTCTTTCACCCCAGCTTGGGGTACCTTGTGTCTGGCCGCTCTTCTGGCAGATCTCTTGTTTACCTCCGCTTATGTTGTTGGGTTTCTCAGCCCCTAGTGGGGTATCTTGGTTCTCAAGCCCAGTTTGGGCTACCTGGCTCTTCTGAAGTTATCAATGTTCTCACCCCCTCTTGGGGTATCTTGGTTCTCAGCATGATGTCGGTTACGTGACTTTTCAACCCTTCTGAACTTATCAATGTTCTCACCCCCATGAGGGGGTACCTCGATGATCAGCCTGGCATGGGCTATCTGGCTTCTCAGCCCTCCTAGGATCATCAATTCCCTCGCCCCCCTCGTGAGGTATCTCGGTTCACAGCCCAGCATGGGCTATTTTGTGGCCTGACTGCCCTCCTCAACTTCCATGGTCTACGTCAGGTACCTGGCTTTTGGGGATGGTCTCTCTAGCCTGTGCAGAACAGCGACTCCGACCTCTTTCCGCGCCTTGCGGTCGGCCGCTTGCAGCATTTTTACCTGTCTTTGAGGGAAAGGACTTCGACATCGATTCTGGAGGATGCTGGCATATCGATTCTGGAGGACGCTGGCATGTCGCTTCTGGGGCGCCTTTGACTCCCTTCTCTTCTCTGCCTCCCTGAAAGTGGCAACGCTCCGCAGGCCTCTGTTTTCCTCCACTCACCATGCATTCTGCGAGGCTCGGCCTCCAGGTTCCTCCCGTTAGGGAGACGTTCCCTTCTCTGTGTTTCTAAGTAGCCTTGCCCCGCTCGCCCTCTGGCTGGTTCTCTCTCTTGTCGGGGTCTCCTAACCTGGAATGAGATGGGATAATCCATTGGTTCTGCTCTCCAGGCAACGACGGCAACAAATACAGGTCAGAAACCAAACCATCCACTTTTTAAGTGGCCCTGTAAATAATTGTCCTGCTCAATTCCCATATAGCCAACACACACATGGTATGCTGTATTAAAGGGAGGTGGAGAAAAACCCTTGCTTGGGAACTCCTTGTCCCCTTAGGGGGTGGTGGGCAGGGGAAGGACGTTCAACCAAGTGGAATCCCGCTTGCCCTCCCCTATGGGTGTCAAGCATAGCAGGCTAACCTCCCTATTCCGAAATGTGGTGGCTCCCCCTTGGGAAGAAGGTAGGGGATGATTCCCTGGATTTGTCAACGCTGAAAGCCTTTCCTAAAAAACATTGCCCAAATTGTCGAAGTCCTGAAAGCTATTCCCACATAAAAAGTAGAAAACAGGGAAGACTGCCATGCACACAACATGAGGTAAAAATCTGGAGATGACCTCCAACGGAGGAGTCTAAGGCACGAGCCCTCATCGATTAGTGTAGAAAAAGACCACAACAAGGGCAATATACTGTATATTAAAACATTAATTATGGCTTACATCGCTTTTCTAATACAGAGGTTTCCAATTTGACAACAGGGAATTATTCAGAGCATGTGAATCTAGGAAATATCCAGTTCGAGAGCACTAAAAGTACAAATAGGATGCACAGTAATGTTGGAAGTGTTAAGTAAGTACAGTCCATGAATACCACACTAGATTCTATGACATTCAAAATAGTATACCATGAGCCAATGAGTTTTCCTCCAACTATGCACAAATACCCTCGGAAAGAAAGAGGTACTCGCATGGACGCAAGCCTTATGTGCCTGAGTGAGACAGAAAGGCAGAGCGTGCGACCAAGAGGATTCAGGGAAAATAAAATCCAACAATTGACTGTGATATGTGGAGTGGCGGTGAGTGGCAGTCTTGCAGCTCTCTATTATGCACAGACCCTTCGTCTGCTTTCACAGTCTACTGCTACTGTTCCTGGAGAATGTGTGTCTCTTTGCCCCCATAAAGACTGCATCAGTCTGCGGAGCGGACGCAGAGTGGCGGCGATTGGCAGTCTTGCAGCTCTCTATTCTCCACAGACCCCTGGCATGCTTTCACTCTCTACTGCTACTGTTCCTGGAGGAGGTGTGTCTCTTTGCCCCCATAAAGACTGCATGCGGACGTGGAGTGCCGACGAGTGACAGTCATGCAGCTCTCTATTCTCCACAGACCCTTGGTCTGCATTCACTGTCTATTGCTACTGTTCCTGGAGGAGCTGTGCCTCTTTGCCCCCATAAAGATTGCATCAGTCCACGGAGCGGACGCTGAGTGGCGGCGAGTGGCAATGTTGGCAGACATGGCTGCCACGGCTGCTAAAACTGCCTCCTCGCGGTCTGGTCAGATTCAAGAGGAGGGACGGACGCCTGCTTCATAGTGCACGCTCTCACGCAATCCCAACCAGATCGCTATCTGCAGATTCTTACCCGACCCTGGAACTATCAACTCTGGGGCCAAAACGTGGAGAGCGCATGGCTTCAAGAGCCGCGAGGAAAAAACACCAACTTTGCTGGTGGTGGCCAACTTAACCCAAGTTGCTCCCCTTACCTTGGAAAATGCCGTCGGGGGCCATGGGACGACTGCACCGGAAAAGACGCTGGCCCCAGCCGACTCTCCCCTGGAGAGTGGAAGACTCAGGCGACTCGCTGAACGCCCCGTCGGCCCCGCAATTCCCCCCTCCCTCCAGCCCGACCAACGTACACCCCCGACAGGAGGACAGACCAGGCAGGGGGCTGGGGGGAGCCCGGAGGCGGACGGAGCTTGCAAGGACCACCTCGATGGCGCTAAACGTCCAGATCCAGCTGAATCCCCCAGCAACACTGTGCCCGAAACAGGGCGGGAGCAGGAGTCATCCGACATAATCGCTCCCGAATTGAGGGGCGCTGTGACAGTATCCCAGTCTCTGCAGCCTTCGGCGCCGGCGCAGAGTAGCATCTACAAGGAAACATTCGGCGGTCCGTGGAATACTACCTCAACGTCACGTTACGACATGAACAGAGTCCTGTCCAACTCAGCGGCGGAAAGCCGTAAGGAACAAAATTCCACCAACCCTCAAAACTCACTCATGGTTAACGTGATGGTTCACGCTGAGCAAATGGATCCATCATCAGCTCCAACAACAAAGAAGGGCTCCCTCCCTGTAATGGTCGGCTGAGTCCCAGCAAAACAACCAAGAAGACCGACTGGGGCAAAACCTCAGCACTGAGCGCAGTGACAGATTTCTTTAATTCTTACACCCACTTGTCTACAGGAAGTAAAGAGGACCTTTCAGACGCAGGAATCCTGGAAGTGGTGAAGGTCTGCCAGCCACTTCATAAACACAGAAGGATTGAAGCCTCTTCTGGGAAATTAGCCAAAACCACCTTACCCCCCAGTAATCAGCTAGGGGCGAATTCACAGCTCATGGAAATAGTAGGAGAGGAGGCATCGTTTGAACCTCCCCCATTAACTTGCGACAGTTTGCTGTGCATAGCAGTTCCCTTAGTGCCCCCAACCGCCTCTCCAATAAAATTACTGAGCCAATCTGCAAGAGACCCAGGGGAGGTCCCAGGATCTTTCGAGACCATCATCACAGCTGTCTCAACCGCATAGGGAGAAGTTGGCTTTACCAACTCAATTCCCGACACAAAGAACGACTATACAGGAGCCCCAGTCTGAAATAAATTTCTGAAAAATGGAAACATGGGTTTCGGAGAAGGACTCAGACGATCAAAATAAGAAACAACTTACGCCGTCCCTAGGTTGCTCTGACACACCCATTAAAGACACCAGGCAATGGCCACCTCGGGAAAAGCAACAGGCAGGCGAGTTGCGAGAAAAACAAAACCGAAACTTCAGCCTGGACCACGACCGTCAAAGCTCGCTGGACTCCCATCATGGACTGTCTGTCCGGGACCAGCCGGCTCAGGACGTTCAACACCTCACTTCGCCCTCTAGAAACCAGACCCGGCTCTCACTAGCAACAAAAGAAACACCCTAAAAAAAATAGACATCCTATCAATTATGTCGGCAGTCACAATCACCCTGGCGCCATTCACTAAGTTGTATGAGTCAATAAACGAGACTCTAAAGGACCATACAACTATCCAGGCAACGATGCATACTAAATTAATTTACCTGAAGGGCTACATCACGGCGCTGGACAGAAAGCCATAAGTGCTAGCGGGGCCCTCAGTCACCTGAGGGCTAAAGAAGGTCGCTGGCTCGAGACAAGTCATGCAATTCTCATTGTCGACGACCAGCATCAAAAAGTGGCTTCCAAATCATCTAGAGCAGGTGACCAGGACCGGGCCTATTCGATTTTCACGTCAACAAAAGTCCCTGACTCCTTGCAAAAGGTTGCAAGCGCTCCACGCATAGAGATAAGGTCCTTGAGCTCGCAGCGCCTGTCAAACCGAGTAAACATTGTAGAAACCTCATTGTGTACTTCAAATCGAACGCAACTGAAAAAGGCGCCCGGAAAAAGCCACCCTGTGAAAATAGACAAGCACAAATATGTGCCTGACTCACCTAAAACGACAGAGGAGTTTTTAGCAATTGACCACCTAATGGGCATAAGCCAACATCTTGAGAACGATTCCAGCTTGCCTGCTATCGGTATCAGGTATTAATATCCCCAACAAAAATATTGCTGTAAATATGGCTGTTTGGTTCGCCTTAGGCGATATTTTTATTGGGGATATTATGTGGGAGCGGGGGTGTCCCCCGCACATTAAAAAATGATGCGGGGGTGTCCCCCGCAGGGTCCATTGTGAATTTCGCTACAAAAATATGGCAATATTTTTGTATCGCGATATTTGTGCGGCAGAATTATCACATGGAACCCTGCTATCAGTCTGGAACAGGAGGCAACAGAAGAGCACATCACAACCCTGTGCCTTGAAGCCCCTGCTTCAAGTTCGGGCCCTGAAGACAAAGAGCACCCTGGTTCCTCCTTTTCTCACGTTGGAGGATTGTCGTAAAAAACTCTTGCAGGCCGGTAACTGGAAGCAAAAAGAGCAAACACCAGTCAAAAAAGCTTCTCAACTACCTAGAAAAGCCAAGTCGTCGCAACCTCATGTGACATTACATGCACGAAAGAACTCTGACCATTGTTTGAAAGACAGAAATCGTCAAGGTGTGGAACCTCCCCAAACAAGAAAATCTTTGCGAACGGATGAAAGACAAGGCTCTCTACGTGAAACAAAAACCCAAGCCTTCCACTACAGGTCCAGAACCGAGGCTTACCATAAGCCCCTAGCGAGATCAGAGAAAATGGCATGGACACTAAAATTGGAGCAGATCGTGGAAAATCACGACAAAATTATCTTAAACTGAAGAGGGGTCCTAGCCCTGTTCTACCTCATTCCAACTCTTTGGCGGATCAGATCAGACAACCTGAAGATTGTAGACCCAAGCAATAGATATTCCACAGCCAGAGCTCACCTGCATATTCCATCTACGAGGGCGAAAACTTTAATGAGACAGGAGTCTCAAGAACTTCTAAATCTGGGCTAGGCACTTATGGAACCAGCATTCAGAAATCGGGTATCTCGTTCGCCAAGAGCTCGAAGCACACAAAATAGACCAACAACTTCGAATACCCTGCTTAGCAACTCAAGGAAACAAAAACACAAGGAGAAAGAAGATCCTGTTAAGAGTTCCAAAGAAAGTGCGAACGAAGACGAGAAAGGACTCTAAATCCAACTCATTTACACCAATGAAAACTGATGCTCAACATACATTTTGCTCAGACCGTCGAGGGCCAAGTTGAAATCAGCACAGCTCCCCTGAACCAGAGGATAGGAAAAATTTAAGCTATCACTGCCGGCAAGGGTCTGAGCGACTCTTAGAAGTGAAAAGAGCCTGCACACAAAAAAATCTGGACAGGAAAGGACCCTCAAAATTCTGGGGACAAAAAAAACTCAACAAGGCATATGGCCCTGGCTGCTGAAGGCACTGATATCATATCACAAGAAATAGCAATTTGCCCCACTGACAGGCGACCAAAGAGACAACTTGTCAGACTATACATCTCACAACGACCTAAAATTATGCTCCTGTAACACAAGAGGGCACCAACATTTAACAACCCTGGGAGACGTAAATCTAGACGCCTTTGATATAATTTGCCTCCAAGAAACCTGGCTCACGGAAAAGCCAATCTTGGATGGGTACGACCTCATCCTGGCTCAAGCAAGAAAAGGCTCACTAGGCCGTCAAAGATAGCGCAGCCAAGGAGGCTAACTGACATTCGAATCTGTCCGTCTTTGCGACTTCGACCTTTCTTCCTCTCTGAGAGTGTTCTACTGGATCCTCAAGACTCTATTTTTGTAAAAATCTATTTTTGATTAAACACAAAAACAACATTTAAAAAAAAAGTAACATTTGGAAATATGATATGTACTTAACAAATAAAGATACAAACTGGATGTAAAATTAAAAGTAATAATTACAGTTTAGCAATACCAAATTAAAAATTCAAAATAGTAAAGCATGAGCCAATGAATGTTTCTCTGTTAGTGCACAAATTACTTTTGGAAGAAACTGAAAAGGCATGCCTAAAACCAAAATCAACTTTTACAGCACTGGACACATTAACGATACTGCTCCTGCGTGGGCATAACAATAACTACTTTTTTGATATCACAACATTATTTTCAATACTTTAAACTCTAGTGGTATTTCACCAACAATAAGAGCTTTAGGAATGGTACATCTTGGCAACCTGAAATAGAAAAAGGTTACCCTGATGCAGTTTCTGGTAAGAACACTACAAATAGCATAGCATAACATTTTGATCATATGATAACAATCAGTAGCAATAAGGGTCTTACCTATTTAGGGCTGTTAGTGTACGAAATTGATGAAGTGCAAGTGCAGTATCAATGGGATCCACAAAGAGCAAATTATCTAATAGACTGCAAACAGCTGAAAGCAGAGGCGGTGTCACTATTGCATACTGCTGCTCGAGAACAGCAGACATTTCAGAGATTTCTGGGCTGGGAGTTGCAGTTGTAACAATGTCAGTCTGACCTGCAAATCCAAAAACACTGAATCTTACTTAATGGATATATATTGTATTTTGCCCTTCGCTTGATCAAGCATACAAATAAAGTACAATTGTACAGAAAGAAGTAAAATTATTTTAAAAATATGTTTCAAATCCGCCACTTTGTAGATTCTTGGACACCTACTGCTTGATTTGAGAATGGGCAAAATGTTCCCAGTGTGTATGCTTCAGTCTTCAGCAACAGCATTGTTGCATGGCTGTTTCATGGTGCAGTCAGAAATAGTAAATTTTATGACAATTGAAGAGAATAAGGGAAAACATTATGTGTCATTTTCAGTAGGAAAAATGTAATCAGGACAAAATAACTACATTTCACAGAGAACATCTTAGGGGTACGTTTTCATTGGTTTGTTTATTCATTAGAATGAGTGCATGTTTATCAATTTAATGCAGTGACCAATTGGTAGAGCTAATTTTAATTGTATACTGTGGCTAGCAATGTCGTAGGGCACCCGAGTTGAGTGACTGTCGTTGGGGGCTTCACCATGCATCGAAATGACAAAAGCATTTGTCTATAGAGGCGCTCCGCATCTCACCCTTACTTGGATATCAGTAATCCTCCTGTTTCCATGGTAGGTGACTGTGGGTGTACTTTGCAGTGGGTTTCGTTGGACAGACAGCTTAAAATACTGACCGCTTCTGAACAGTGAACCTCTTTTTTCAGAGTATCTTTAACTGCATGATGTACTCAATCTCCGCCCACAAAAACAGAGAAAAGCAGCTCACTAAAATAATAGGCCTACTGGATGGCAGTTTCTCATTTTATGCAGAGGAAAAAGTACTTGACAGCAATTCATCAAGGTGCTTCATTTCAGAATCAAAGCACATACAAAAGATGAACAAATTACTTACCTCTCAGTAATGCTCTTTCTGATGGATGTTAATATCACTGATTCCTCACATATGATATTCATCTCCCGGGGCAGCTGCTCCTTGTAAACGTTTCAACCGCCAGGGGGGCAGCGCAGCTCCGCACGATGCCTCTGCGTGCCCTGCGCTGAACATGACGTCCCGGGAGGATAGCTCAGCGGCAACGTGCGACCCTTGGAAGCAAGACGACACTAAGCAAAGCAGGTTCGATCCACAGGTCCGCGCTTAAAAACCTCTGGGTGTTTAAGCGCGTTATAAATATGCAACTAAGACAAAAAAAAACAATTATGCAACCAAAAAACTATTCCTGTAACAGCGCCTCGATGCCCGCGGGCTGTGTGAGCGCTTTAAAAATGTAAATAACTAAAGTAAAATAAAAAAGATATAGAGGCGCAGCACCCCGTGGCGTTCGTTCCACCCTTTGTCCCAAGAATCTTGCTGGTGAAGGGCTGCAGAACCACGGAGCACTAGCTTTCCACCAAGACACACAGGTAGGGAGAGCGATGAGGAATTCAGCCCTCAAACGTCTACAAACTACAAGCTAATACAATCTTGTGGTAATGTGGGCAGAGGGAATGCTATACTTTCAATAGGGGTGTGAATGTAGTTCAGTAGCAACACAAACAGCGGTATACCAGTCCAAAATAAAGGAATGTCCAGCCAAGGTTCAACAAAAAATATTCTTTATGCAAACACACCATGCACAATAATAACTAACTAAAAACACTGTAAAAACCCATCGCTGTAGAAGGAACAAAGAATATGCAAAGAGAAAAGATGCAGTACTCTGGGTAATGAGACAGGGGGAAAAGGCAATACAAGACCACAATGTTCAAAGGATATGTTCTTGAGGGTGCAAAGGGCATTAGAATTGCCTATCCAGTCTCCAGGACCTAAAGATGGACCCTGGGGCAGTTAGCAGTCAATAGTACCTTTTTGCAGTACTTGGTGGTCTGGCAGCACAAAATAAGACTTCTTGGAGCTTTTATTTGAAGATCGATAGAGTGCAAAAGAAAGGAACAGGGGATCCTGGTGGTTCAAATTTGTCAAACAGTTTTGGAAAAACGGCTCCAAGCAGTTTAATAGCGAAAAACACTAGGATTCCAGCATGCTTGGCTCTCAGTGTGTAGTGAGGCCCAATCCAGAGTCTCAGTGACAAGATGAGCCATTTTCATGTACTCCCAAACACTGGGGAGGCTGGCATACTACTGCAGGGGTCATTCAGCACAGTGAGGGGCGAGAACCACTGTGGCTGGCAGAGAATCAGGTCTTGTTCCAGCAGCAGGTTCAACCCCAATGGTTCCTGGGGACGGTTAAGGAACAGAGCTCGCCTCTGCCTTGCAACACCTGCCTTCACCTCACAAGTGGAGGACTCTGGAAAGGACTGCTATCAAAGCAAGGTCCAATCGAAATCATCTTCAAGGGTTGAAGTCCAAAGAACAGTTTGAATCTAGGTGTGCCCCATTGTTGTTGCTCCACTATAGTTGATTCTATGGGTTTTTTCAATCTCTGTGCCAAAGTTACATCTAGATGTTTCCATCACTGTGTCAAAGTTAAATAAGAGCGTCCTTTGCTGTACCAAAGTTAAATCTAGGTTTTCTCGCATTGCTCTATAAAAAGCTCAAATCTAAGTGATCTTCAACTGCTGTAAGTATAGCCTGTGCTCCTCTAGCTAGAATTTGTTGAAGCACAGACTGGCGCTGTCACTAACCATTCTATCACAGCCGCAAGAATTCACAAAGTAAGTGTTCTGACTTGAGTGTCGTGTAGACCGATGAGACCTCCGTCCCCAAGTGACGCACAGGGGAACTAATAGAAACCCGCTGTACGACCCTTGAGGCCACAGGTGAGAGATGTCTTCTCAGATCCACGGAGCCTCTTGGAACACCGATGCTGCTGTCAAGAGGGAATGAGGTTAAGTACCAGGCAAGCACAATACAATGAGGTAAACGAAAGTAACTAAAGTGTCTTACCTATCTGGTGTAATGGAGACCCAGGTAACCTAGTAGGGAGATTCGAGGCTCATTAGATGCGGCGGTCCCTGGAATGGTAGAACCGCAGGTTTAGCGTGGATGAGGAATAGCCACCTGTGGGAGTCAGGGCTTGACTTGAATCCCCAGTAGGGAAAAGGCGTAGAAGATCAGCAAAGTACCAAGGGATGATCCAAAGACAAGTCGAGGTGCAGTCCAAATATCCGGCAACAGGTAAACAGTTCCAAGCAAAAGTACCAAGGGGTGTCCGAGGGAGTCCGAGATAGAGTTCCGTGATCAAGGTAACAAGGAGCAAGTTGTAACGCCAAACAGTGTCCGAAGCCAGCTGAGAAGCAATGAGCGTTCTGTCTCTCAGACCTTTATACTGACCGCCCCTGGGTCATGTGACTACTCTGGATCATGTGACGTCCACCAAGATCGCATGGGGAACGCCGTAGAGTATCACGTGACCGGCGTGAAGACGTAAGGCCGCCCTTTCTGCTATACGTTCTCCAAGGCAGTTGCCAATGCAGAAAGGGTTGCAATCGAGCCCGTACACTGGTACGGAGTTTTCGGTTCTGTGGGTTCACCGAATCACTTGAGCCTCGAAGCTTGGGAGGAGATGTCGGAGGAATGTGAGCGGTGTTCTGACGTGTCGTGGCCTGGTGTGCAGAGGATCGCCTAACATAGCCCCCCCCCAACGGCCCACGACCCCGTGGGCAGGACGGATGATCCCTATGGAAGCGGGCTACCAAGCGCGGGGCGTCCAAATCAGATGCGGAAACCCACGAACGCTCCTCCGGGCCGTAACCCGTCCAATCCACCAGATACTGGAGCTTACCCCTAAACCATCTAGAACCCAAAATGGCCGACACCTCAAAAACATCAGGAGAGGTCAAGGACACCGGCGCAACAGGGGTACGAAGACGGACTGAGTCAGGACAGGGTTTGAGGAGGGAGACATGAAACACAGGATGGATACGCCAAGAGCTGGGGAGTACTAGACGGAAAGCCACCGGATTAACAACCTGTGAGATCACATACGGCCCGACAAAGCGAGGCAGCAACTTCCGGCAACCCACAAGGCGAAGATGACGGGAAGATAACCAGACCCTAGAACCCACCACCAGAGGGGGAGCAGCACGACGTTTGCCATCCACACGGGCCTTCATAGAGGCCTTTGCTTCAGTGAGATGAACCACTGTACTCGCATGAATAGCAGAAAGATCCCTAAGACACGTCGTGGCCGCAGGATTCGAAGAACCAGAGGCATCAGGGACCGGCAAAACCTTGGGATGTTGACCATAGAGGGCGTAAAAAGGAGAATAACCAGTAGCCGAATGAGCCGCATTGTTATACGCGAACTCCGCAAGCCGCAAAACGGCCAACCAAGAGGACTGATGTTGCAATATGAGGCAACGAAGGTACTGTTCCATCGATTGATTCGTCCTTTCGGTCTGACCGTCGGTCTCCGGATGATAGGCCGAAGAATACCTCGTATCAATGCCCAATAGTCTCGTCAAGGACCTCCAAAACCGAGAGGTGAACTGTGAACCCCGATCGGAAACAAGGACCGAAGGGAGGCCGAATAGCCTAAACACATGTTCAAAAAACAAGTCTGCCAAGACAGGGGCCGAAGGGATACCTTTACAAGGAACAAAACGGGCCATTTTAGTGAATGTGTCCACCACTACCCAGACGGTGTCGAAGCCTTTTGACTTGGGGAGATCGGTAACGAAATCCATAGTCAATGTATGCCAGGGCCTGGGAGGTACCGGAAGCGGAAGCAACAACCCAACCGGTCGACCCCTTTGATGTTTAGCCTGAGCACATACCGCACAAGAACTGACATAACACTCCACATCGCGCTTCATAGAAGGCCACCAACACCAACGCTTGAGAAGATCCAAAGTACGCTCTTGTCCGGGATGGGCATTAAAGGGAGCGTCATGAGACCACTCCAGGGCTAGATTACGTGTATCAGGTGTAGGAAGGAACAGGCGTTCATGTACGAAAGGTAAACCATCAGAATACACTGGATCCCATTCTCGTAACTGGTCAGAATGATTGCTAGTCCAGGACCGAACCGAATCTAATAGAGACAATGAGGGTGTACAGAGACAAATCACATGGCTCTTACCGAGAACAGTGTCGGGGAATGTGTCACACCGCCCCTCGCACAGAAGACACGCCTTTCCACGTCCACACTCTCCTCCCACGCGACACCCGACAGTGGTACCTTATTGCCCCGGCAGGTCACACATTGTAGGGCACGACGTGGCATACTTAACACCACTGGAGTTTATCGTCCTTCACGTTTGTGGCAAGTGAGTTGGAGGCTTCTGCATCACAAACGATCACGCCATCCACGGAGAATTGTCCGACACAGCACGGCAAGGATCACGTGACTCGCTGTCTAGCAGCACGGCAACGCTTTGGTACCTTTCGTCACGTGAACATGGTCACGTGTTTCCTTACCTTGGATAAAAGGAGTCCAACTACCGAAAGCGTTGCTTCACAGCTGTTCTTTTGGATCACGTGACGCTTTCGCCTCGTTCAAGACTCACTCCATTGATCACGGCCTTGTACCTCGGACTGCTCTTTGCCTAGCCCTTGTCTGCTTTTGGAACTTTGGATTATTTACCTGGGTCAACTGTTGCCGACCTACGCTCTGCCTTACGGACTGTTTTGCTTAGCCCTCCTCGAATCTTGGATCTCTTGTTTTGGACCTCGAACTGTTCAAGATACTCATTCCGATCCCGTGGTTCATTGGGACCTCGGTCCTATCTCAGGTGATTGCCTACCAGGACGCTCTCCACAGACCACTTGTCATCAGAACCCCTACACTTACAGGTATTACAGTGATTCAGATGTATACACTTTGAGAATCGCACACTGTACCATTACCTAACCATATACTTTCCTTTACAGCGCTCCAGGGGTTCTTCCGGTTGTTCCCGCGTCCTGACTCCACGGACTATCACCTTTGGCTCTAATTTTCATTCTGGCAGGTGTTATTGTGGATGTCAGTTTGATACTTGGGGACAGAGGGATAGCCCATACTCTGCACGACCACCAACTTTGTAACAGAATGTAGGTAACTGGACCCCCCCCGGGGAACGTGACAAGGCATCCGCCTTCCCATGTGAAGTGCCAGGACGGTGCATGATATGGAAATCAAAAGCGGAAAAGAAAAGATGCCATCGGACCTGTCTGCTATTGATGCATTTCAAAGAAGCCAGATCCTGTAGGTTACGATGGTCTGAGTATACCGTGATGGGATGTGTAGCCCCCAGAAGATGATGACGCCAGACACGGAAAGCATCCATGACAGCCAAGAGTTCTTTCTCCGTAACGGTATAATGAGACTCAGTACTGGAAAACTTACGGGAATGATATGCAACTGGGTGTAATTTGCCTGTATTTGGACATGTTTGTGATAATACCGCACCGAGGGCAAAGGAAGAGGCATCCGCCTCTACTATGAACGGAAGATCAGGATTTGGATGTTGGAGTACCGGTGCGGTAGTAAAGGCGGTTTTCAAAGCCTCAAAAGCCTCCTGCTGTTCTCTCTGCCATTGATATGGTACCTGAGGACTAGTCAGGGCCGTAAGCGGGGCTACAATTGTGGAAAAGGAAGAAATGAAACGTCTGTAAAAGTTGGCGAATCCTAAAAAAGCCTGCAAGGATTTGAGTGTTTGAGGTACTGGCCAATCTAATACTGCTTTGACCTTAGATTCGTTCATGGATAACGCCCCAGGGGTGATGTGAAAACCCAAAAACTCAACAGTAGTTTTATGGAACTGACATTTCTCAGGTTTGGCAAATAAGGAATGTGCCCTCAAACGGGTTAATACTTCTCGGACATGTTTTACGTGTTCATCAAGATCACGAGAAAAGATCAGGATGTCGTCCAAGTACACAACCATATAAACATCCAGAATATCCCTGAATATGTCATTCATGAATCGTTGGAATGTGGCCGGGGCGTTACATAGGCCAAAGGGCATGACTAGATATTCGTACAAACCATACCGAGTGCAGAAAGCGGTCTTCCACTCGTCTCCCTCGCGGACGCGTACTAAGTTGTATGCGCCGCGTAGGTCAAGCTTAGTGAAAATGGAAGCATGTGTTAAATGGTTTAGAAGTGGAGTGATTAACGGGATGGGGTACCTATCCTTTTTAGTGATAGCGTTAAGACGCCGATAATCTACACAAGGACGTAAATCCCCCTCCTTCTTGGGTACAAAGAAGATAGGACTTGCCGCGGGTGAAGTGGAGGGGCGGATGTGTCCTAATCGTAGGGCGTTCTGTACATAGTCTTTCAACGCTAGTTCCTCCGAAGGGGACAAAGAATAGATCCTGCCCGAAGGAATATTGGAATCGGGAAGCAATTCGATTGGGCAGTCATATGGTCTGTGTGGAGGAAGTACCTCAGACGAGCCCCGATCGAACACTGATTCGAATTCTCCGTATTCTGGCGGAATCCCAGATACCAACCCCCCAACAGTATGTGTATGCACAAGCTCTGGATCGTCGACAGACAGTGTGAGTTGGGCTAAGGCCCCCAAGGCCCGAGAAGGTGTGTCAGAGGCTTGATGGACCGGAAGACAATAATTCTGACAGATTTCAGACTCAAAGATTACAGTGCCTGATTGCCAATTGATCAATGGATTATGTTCACGTAACCATGGAATCCCTAGTATGATGCCAAATTGGGGTGTGGTGATCAAATCAAAACTCAGGGTTTCTGTGTGTACTTCTTGTATGTTTAACAAGAGGGGTGCAGTTTGATGTCTAACAGGACCAGAAACCAGTGCAGAGCCGTCTACGGCTTGGACGTGTTCCGGTCGTGTTTTTACCACTAAAGGTAGGTTGAGGGAATGGGCCAAATCAATATCTATGTAATTACCAGTGGCACCTGAATCAATAATGATATTGACTGCATGAAGAAGGCCTGTAGAGGGACATAGGGTAGCCTTTACAGAAATGGGTTGGACACGAGTAAAGGCAAGGGAGGTACCCGGAGAAGATGACGGAACACTCGACCTGTTCTCCGGTTCTAAGGTCGAGCCGTCCGAAAAACCTGACTCTTCCTGGGCCGTCGAGGACACTCTTTCACGAAATGTCCAGTGGTGCCACAATAAAAGCATGCGTTATCCACCCTTCTACATTCTCTCTCAGATGTTGTAATGGGACTACGTACCCCTCCCACTTGCATAGGTTCTTCAGTACCGGAAGCAGGAGTGCCAACAAGAGTGGGAGAGGAAGAGGCCCCCAATTCAGCTCTACGCTCCGATCGTCGTGCATCTACCTGCAAGACCAGATCAACCAATTCCTGATACTGAGTAGGCATAGAAGGGATCACTGCTAATGCATCTTTCATGGTGTTACTCAACCCCCTATAGAAGACCACCGCCCTCTTGTTTTCTGGCCATGATGTTTCCGCAACTAGCTGATTGAACCGGGTGATGTAATCTATCAGGGGCCTTTTACCCTGAGTCAATTCCAACAACTCCAAATCCCTAGACTGTACCTTGTGTCGGGTATCGAATACTCGGGCCATTTCTAGGACCAACAAATCAAAGTCATAAAGAACGGGACTATTGTTCTCTAACAGGGGATTAGCCCAAGCGGCTGCTGTTCCGGCCAAATGGGAAAGGGCGAAGGCAGCTTTAGCAGTGGTTGTAGGAAAAGCCAAAGGTCTGCATAGGAAATGTAACTTGCACTGATTAATAAAGGTTCTGAACTTCTTGGGATCCCCTTGATAGCGTTCAGGAGCAGCTAAGGGGGAAGGAGTTGGGAGTATCATCGGAGTTGAGGCTATAGGAGCAGTAAAGGGAGAGGGTGTAGTGGAGGAGCTGGTATCTCCAAACTCAGGGTCTGCAGGAAGGGAGTGTTGAACGCTTTGTATGGAATCCAACCTTTGATGGATCACTGTGTTTGCAGCGGCCATATCTGCCCTTAATACTGTAATTGCCTGAACCAAAGCAGCTATGGGTTCATCCGTGGATCCCTGCATCGTCTAGCACGACTGTACGGCTTCTCAGTCTGTTCTGACTTGAGTGTCGTGTAGACCGATGAGACCTCCGTCCCCAAGTGACGCACAGGGGAACTAATAGAAACCCGCTGTACGACCCTTGAGGCCACAGGTGAGAGATGTCTTCTCAGATCCACGGAGCCTCTTGGAACACCGATGCTGCTGTCAAGAGGGAATGAGGTTAAGTACCAGGCAAGCACAATACAATGAGGTAAACGAAAGTAACTAAAGTGTCTTACCTATCTGGTGTAATGGAGACCCAGGTAACCTAGTAGGGAGATTCGAGGCTCATTAGATGCGGCGGTCCCTGGAATGGTAGAACCGCAGGTTTAGGGTGGATGAGGAATAGCCACCTGTGGGAGTCAGGGCTTGACTTGAATCCCCAGTAGGGAAAAGGCGTAGAAGATCAGCAAAGTACCAAGGGATGATCCAAAGACAAGTCGAGGTGCAGTCCAAATATCCGGCAACAGGTAAACAGTTCCAAGCAAAAGTACCAAGGGGTGTCCGAGGGAGTCCGAGATAGAGTTCCGTGATCAAGGTAACAAGGAGCAAGTTGTAACGCCAAACAGTGTCCGAAGCCAGCTGAGAAGCAATGAGCGTTCTGTCTCTCAGACCTTTATACTGACCGCCCCTGGGTCATGTGACTACTCTGGATCATGTGACGTCCACCAAGATCGCATGGGGAACGCCGTAGAGTATCACGTGACCGGCGTGAAGACGTAAGGCCGCCCTTTCTGCTATATGTTCTCCAAGGCAGTTGCCAATGCAGAAAGGGTTGCAATCGAGCCCGTACACTGGTACGGAGTTTTCGGTTCTGTGGGTTCACCGAATCACTTGAGCCTCGAAGCTTGGGAGGAGATGTCGGGGGAATGTGAGCGGTGTTCTGACGTGTCGTGGCCTGGTGTGCAGAGGATCGCCTAACAGTAAGCCGCTACCAGACTGGGAACACATACAACAAATCACCACATAATCTACTAGGTAGGTATAACGCACCACTCCGGTGGACACTGGCCGCAGGCATAGCTACCCGCAAAAATCAGAATACAGCAATGACTATGACAAAAAGTGGTTGTGCTGGTTACATAATTTTCCACCTACTTACACCAGACTATGCCTCAATACCTTTGACATCAGTATGCAGCGAAGACCTCTGACAAATTGTGGCATGCTGAACACATAGGAAGTCTCTAGCACTCACGCCATCTCCTGACTCCTCTCAGCACCCATCCACATGCCTGACCTCATGCGTTGCTCTCTACAGGAGCTTTGCCAACCCTGCTAAGCCTTATTTTGCCAAATGCACACATGCATTCTAATCTTACTCTGTGAACTCCAACACTCTGGACTTCGGTCCCTTAGGACGTTCCCATCACCTGCGCATTGAGACTATAATAATAGTAAAATGCGCTATATAAATGACAAGTACAATACAAGAACAATACAACATATTACTTACCCCTCAGTAATGTTCTTTCTGATGGATGTTCCTCATGTAGGATATTCCTATTCCGCAGCTTTCGCCAGAAACATTTCTGCCACCAGAGGGTGCAGCACAGCTCCGCGTCGGCTCCGATTCCTCTAGGAGCTGCGCGACCGATTTGAAATCGGGGCCAGTATATATAGCAGCGCCATGCCCCCAGTTCCATCCTTTTCCCCCATCATTCTGAAACTCGGTAACTCGCAAGAGAGGCAGGTAGGGAGGGTGATGAGTAATCAGTGGGAGGAACATCCATCAGGAACCACATTCCAGAGAGGTTGGTAATTTGTTCTTCTAATGAATTTCTTCCTCCCAAGGATTCCTCTTCTATGATAGAATCTCAAAGCAGCATGTAACCTTGGAGCAGGGAAAGAGAATAGTGTGCTTTTAAATCATTTCCTCGTTTGGCACGGAGTCCAAGTACCACCATAGCCCAGTGGGGCTTCAATTTGCATTGCCTTCCCACTACCAAAATGGCCGCCGCCATTGCTGCATCAACAGGCACTGGAGTGCCTCGTCTTCCTCCAGCCCGATTCCCCTGATTGGTTTGCTCATTCCATCTTTAGCCAATCAGTGAGCTGGCAGGCGGAACGCCAGGTCACCATCCAAGGCACTCACTGAAGGCCCTGTTTGTGCCTATCAGGGCATGCCTGGGCATGCAGGCCCCCTTCTTACTACTGCTGCAAAAGATGTACGTTATGCTGGATACTTCTTCCTTGAGCCGTTGGGCTGTGGCATCCCTCCTGCCATCATGTGAGTGCTGAGTGTTGCTCAGTTGCCCACCTCATCTCTCCTTGACTCTTACCCTCTGCTTCTCCAGGTATTATCATTGCCCTATCTCTGTTGACATATGTTCCTTTGTACTTCATGTTCTACCTTTTAGATGGCTTTCTACATTTTTTGAGCGCTCATTCCATTGCCCCCACTTCTGTGCTGCTGTGCTGCAATACCTGTATCACAACATTCGTTTTTAGGTGTACTTTCATCCTTTATTGTTGTGACTGTTACTTTTGAAAAATCGAATATAGGTGTGCTTGCATCCTGTATTGCTGTGACTCTTAGTTTTTCAAAAACGAAATTATGTGTTCTTTCATCATGTATTTGATTTTTTCTGCCAGCTAAAAATCCAACTCACTCGTTTGCCCTCTGTACTATTTCTGTTTCTCCAATTCCTATTGTGTGCTTCCTTTGTTTGTGTGCGCCCTCCTGACAACTCCCTCCCCTGTGTCCCAGCTGCTCAGCCTGGTTAAGTATGCCAAACTTTATGCTCCCTCACAATTTGTATTTTGTATTTTATTTGTATTTTATTTATTTGTATAGCGCACCAGGCCCAGGGGCAACCGGGCGCATCACTTAGTGTCAGCATGATAAAAACAGAGAGCAATAATTACAAAGTTTACAGGTATAATACAAGGTTTACAGGTATAATAATAACAGAGAGAGGACCAGCAGATTGTATAAACAGGGGTACGGCTATGTACAAGTTGAGCAGAGAGCCCAGTGCTAGATGTCTTGGGCGGAAAACCAAGCTTTGGTAAGGTGTTTGAATCTCAGGAAGGAAGGTCCTACTCTAAGCTCATTAGGCAGCGTGTTCCATAATTTAGCTGCCATAATAGGGAAGCTGGTTCCACCAGATCTTTGGAGATTGAAATGTGGAAGACAAGGCAGTTTGATTGAGCCATTCTGCAAGGTCTAATGGAGTTGTGGAGGGCAAATCGGTTGGCCAGGTAATGGGGAGCTTGGTTATGAAGGCTAAGAGCCAGGGTTTTCAGGGAAATTCGATGTGGGATTGAGAGCCAGTGAATGTTTCGTCTAGTGTCGGATATGTGTTGGCGCCTGGGAATGTTGAGGGCAGCTCTAATCGCATTGTTTTGGACAATTTGTAGCTTATTTAGGTTGCAGCGATTGGTGCCTAGGTAAAGTGCATTGCAGTAATCAATCTTGGATAATACAAGGGTCCTGGCCAGGGTCACACAGTTGGGTGCAGAGAGAAAAGGGTGACAAGCTGTAATAAGCTTGCAGGTATATGCCGCCGCGGATGAGACTGAGTTAGTTTGTCTGGTCAGGGATAGAGTGGAATCAATGTACATCCCTAGGGTTTTAGTGTCCTTGGCGTGGGGATAGTATTCCCATTGATGATGAAGGACTTAAACGCAGGGTCGAGTTTGGTAAGTTTTTGTGGCGAGCCAAGAATAAGGAGCTCTGTCTTTTCATCATTTAGACAGAGTCCGTGTTGTGCCATCCACGCTTGGATGACCTTGTAAATGACGTTGATAGCATGGGAATCAGCGTAGTTGGTGTGACACCCAGCTAGTCCAAGATATCGAAAAGGGGTTTGGTGAACACTTTATACAACGTGGGTGAGACACAAGATCCTTGCGGCACACCACAGGAGACAGGTGCAGGTGGGGCGGCTGCTAGAGGAGAGAACACGTGCACTGATCTATTGTCTAAGAAGGAGCTAATCCAGGTTGTAGCTTTGTCGGAGAAGCGTGCAGCAGATTTAAGGTGGTGACAAAGAATTTCATGGTTGACAAGATCAAAGGCCGCCGAGAGGTCTAAGAGGAGTAAGAGAGTAAGTTTGCCTTCGTCTTTTAAATCTTCAATCTGTGTTTTTAGATCTATAAGGGCAGTTTCGGTGCCGTGACGTGGCCGAAACCCAGATTGCCTAAAACCCAGAAGTTTGTTAGATTCAAGGTAATCTTGAATTTGCAGATATGCTGCTCGGTCGTGGATTTTTAGTAAAAATGGGACCGTAGTGATTGGCCTATAGTTAGTGGGTATACTACAGGGTAGGTTTTTTCAGTAGAGGAATGACCCATGCATCCTTTAGATTGTCAGGTACAATCCCAGAGCTAAAGGAAGAGTTGATGAACGTGGTGATGAATGGCGCTAGGTCATTAGCTGCTTCCTTAATAATGGGCGCCGGGCAGAGGTCGCCTTGGCAGTTGGACGGTTTAAGGCCGACGATCTTTTCCACTTCAGAAATGGAGAGTGGAGAGAAGCTAAAAGGAGTCAGAGAATCTGGGATGGAGTGGTTTAAGGTGGGGATAGGGTTGGGTTGTGGGTTGGATTGTAAACTCGTTTGTTTATTATTGATTTTAATTTGAAGAGTGGCAATCTTGCCGGGGAGAGCCTCTTGGATTTTGGTGCAGCAAGTGCTATCTTTGATACAAGCATCTGGTGCAGTGACCAGAGTTTCAAGTTCTTTTAGGATTCTAAACAATTCTTTGGTGTTGGAGTTGGCTTGTTCGATACGTTTATTTTAAGTGTCTTTTTTAGCCTGGAATTTGGCTCCCTTGTAATTAAGGGTGGCCAGGAAGAGACACAATTTGTTAGCTGCGGACTGATTG
The DNA here is from genome assembly GCF_040938575.1 of Ambystoma mexicanum. Lineage (NCBI taxonomy): Eukaryota > Metazoa > Chordata > Amphibia > Caudata > Ambystomatidae > Ambystoma > Ambystoma mexicanum. Next base: position 278,007,605 of record NC_090933.1, on the reverse strand, counting down.
CTTTTCCAATGTGATTCCGCAGTTCGTTTTTCTTTGCGCAGGGTTCTAAGCTGGGGTGTGAACCAGGAGTTCAGATGGGCTCGAGGTTTAGATTTTCTCAGTTTAGATGAGGCGATGATGTCTAAGGCTTTTTGCATAGCGAGGTTAAAGGTGTCAACCAGAGGCGTAGGGTCGGAGCATGAGCGAGCCTGAGCATTGAGAGCAAGAAGGAGGGGGAGGAGTCTGTCGCAGGTGATATCACGTTTATTACGAGTGGCAGTAGCAGGTACAATGATAGGAGAGGGGCTGACGGTTTTGGACTGAATGTTAAACGTAATTAAATTGTGGTCAGTCCATGCATACTGTTGGTTGGAGATGATGTTGATGGGACAATTGTGGGCGGCTAGCCAGTCAAGGGTTCTACCCTTAGCGTGGGTAGGTTGGTTGATAAGCTGTATGAATCCTGCAATCATAAGCATATTTTCAATAGTCGTGGCAGCAGTGTCATTGGGATCAACGAGGCCATGGTTAAAGTCCCCTAATATCGAGGCTTGGGATTTGGTTTTGGTGTTATGAGAGATGATGTTAGAAAGGTCCTCAGCGAAGGTGGATAGCGGCCCAGGTGGCCGGTAAAGTAGATGGAAGGTGATCGAGCGGTTAGGGGGTGACGGCTAGTTTGGCTGTCAGTGCTTCCATAGAGGAAAAATGATACACAGAGGAGAGGTGGAAGTTTAGAGCATTTTTATGGATAATGGCAATGCCACCACCTTTGGACTGGTTAGAGTTACGATTATGTCTGATAATGTTATAACCTGGAGGGATTGCAAGGGAGAGTAGTGGGCCAGAAGCTGCATGAAGCCAAGTTTCGGTGATAGCCATGAAGTCGAGGTCAAGAGTTAGGATAAGGTCCGCCACCTCGAAGGCGTGTGCCGTGAGTGATCTGACATCAATGCACCCTTAATATTGCTAGTGTTAGGGAGGTTAGAGTGAGGTGATGATGGGTTTAGCGTGGGTGAGGACGAGGTGGAGGTCAGAGGCTGTTTGTTAAGATGCGCAGAGTGATGGGAGGCGTGAGTAAGTCGCGAGCCAAGTCTGGCATTTCTCAAGGTGATGGAACATGGTATATTCGGTAAAGGTCTAGATGCAAAGTGTTGGAGCCGTAAGGCTGGGTTGTTAAGGTAAGGATTGGTGTGGTGAGCGATGGAAGGCATAGTTATGGTGTTGTAAGGGTTAGGGTGCGAAGAGAGGCGGTGTTGTGGTTGAGTACGGTCCCACCGGTGTGCCATGTGAAGTAGAGTAGGGTGGGCGGTATTCTTGCAAATAGAATAGTGAGGGAGGACTTGAACAAATACATGGCTATTAGGCTGTTGGTGGAGGGCATGTTGGCATAATACTGTCTTCAAAGCAGATGCCTACCAGGTCTACAAGGTGGTAGTAGAGGTAGATGTACTGCCGTGGGCAATTACACACAATGGCATGCACATAAAGTTAAACATCAATAACAGTGACCACGGTAGAAGCAATGGCAGGCACAGAATGTTAAGCAGCAGTAACTAGGGTAGCAGTGTGTTAGGGTACTGAGCAGTCAGCAATCAGCAGTCGGCGTACATATGAAGGGTAAACACCATGCGAAATGCAAGTAGAATCAGGTCAATATCTGGGTGTAACAATGAAATACAGCAACCCATAGGGCATTTAAAACAAGGAGGCTCCACGTGATAGTAAGCATAGGGCAGTCAGGGTGGGCATAGGCAGGCCTCCAAGTTAAATAACCAGCGTGGCGAGCCGGTGGGTGTGGTTTGGGCTAGCAGCTAAAATGGATAGCACGCGTGTAGTGCCTCATGAGGCAGACGAGCAGCAGATAATGCGTGCAAACAGCAATATTAAAGTCTTGGTGTTTAAAGTTTGCCGTAGTACGGGTGGCTAGGGACTGGGAGGCGTGTCAGTCTCACTGTGTGATGGACAAGGCTAGCAGGAGGTAGCAGTCATCCGGTGCGGGCGGGTGTGTAGATCTGTTGTGGACTTGCGAATAACCTAGCGTAACTGGTAACTCGGTACGCTCCGTCAGTAATGGAGCCTTCTTCCTCTGCCTTACTCCTCTAGCCGGCTCACGCCTGCCGTTTGCCTAGAATTGGATATGAAGGGGCAACCAATCGCAGCGATGAGAGCGGTGAGGACAGGCAGCCTGGAGGGACAAGATCAGGCACTGTGTGCACTTCTGGCGGTGGCCATTTTAGGCGAGTGCAGCTTAGCACGGATACGCTTGGAATGCTTGTGCGCACCGTAGACAGCAATGGTGTAATTATCCATGTAGGCTGGGAAAGTGGATCAGCTCGAAATCGAATGTAGGTGGCAGCATAATTATCATTTCAGGGTGGAAATTAACGCTTGTGGCATCGGAGCGTTGAGGGAGTTGAGGCAGCTGGTGCCTCCAACTTACCTCCTCGTCTTGGAAAGGATTCCTCGGACGAATAAGCTCTGTTATGATGAGCGCGTTGGTGCTGGGGAGCTCCTGCTCCTATGGAGGGCTCCAGGGACCTAGCTAGGTCAGTAATGGAGCCTTCTTCCTCTGCCTTACTCCTCTAGCCGGCTCACGCCTGCCGGTTGCCAATGGTGCTTTCTATCCTTCCTATATTCTCTAACTGCTTCTCTATCTCCTATACTTCACCGCTCACTAAGTCTGGCCGGAAGAATCTTAAGGAGGACACACTTGGCTCCAGCCCAGGCCTTCCTATCGCTGACACCTACGACAGTGCATCCGCCAGAGAGACTCTCGCCAACATTCTCTTTGTCGTTCCTTCTCCCGACTTATGGACACTACATATGGTGGCTCTGCTTTCTCCCTACTCTTCCTCACACATCAATGGTGGCACCCGCTGGGAGGTCCTTCTTGCCTTCTACTCGACCTCCAGGGTCATCATAAATGTCTATCGAAATGGTACTGTCTTGGTACAAGGGCCTCAACCCAACCGCCTCCTTTTTGATAGGCTTCTCCCTCGCCTTATCAACTTTCCACCTTCCTCCTCACTGGCCCCCTTACCAACTGCACCTACAGCCTCCCTCGCTCCCTTGTCTGCTAGGAACACCTTGGCTACCTTGCCTCTGCCTGGTCACAACGCCTCTCAAACTATGGCTCCCTTGCCCACCCACACTGCACTGACAAACTTATCAACTTCTCCCACGCGGGTGCCCTTACCACCCATTGCCGACGCATTTGGGGCTCCCAGGGCCCCTCATTCACGTTCTCCCCTGCCATCTAGCAATGTCCTGACTCCCTTGGCTGCACTCCCTTCAGCCCCTGTGCCTTCCTCTTGCCTCTATCTCTGAGGCACCCATGCTGCTTACGGGGGGTCTTCTGTCCCCTCCACCCCCCGCCCCACGTAAGTCTTTAAAAAATGGCAATCTCTCTCTCCATTCTACCCTCTGATCAGACGCATACTGCTGGCCACACCTTGGATGCTCTCATCTCCACAGACATCCCTCTCTCCATCCCTCTGACTACCTCACTCCCACGGACTGATCACTCTCTGCTCTCCTCTCAATAAAAGCTTTCTTCTCCTTTAGCACTGGCACACCATGCACTGCCTCCGACCTTCAAGGTCACCCGACTCACGAAAAAAGTGTTAGTGACTGCCTTTGCCTCCACCTACTCTCCTCCTCCTACTCTTGCGGCTGACTTCCACCCTGACACAGCCCTCTCTAACTTTTACCTTTACATCTCCAATACTCTCAACATCCTTGCCCCTGTCATGAGGGTCCAACTGAAGCCTGCCAAAAAGTGAAACTCTTGGTACGACTCTGACTTGGCTGACCTTAAACGCAGGTGCAGGGCTGCGGAACGGAAATGGGGATCTTCAGGTGCACCCTCTGACAAGCTGGCCGGCTGTCTTCTGCAAAGGTAATATAGACTCTGCATCTGGTCCAAGAAAAGAGTCCATATTCAAACCGAGATCTCTGCAGCATCCAACAACACAGCCTAACTTTTCAAAGTCTGCAAGGAACTGGCCAACCCTACTGCAGCCTCATCCTCAATTGCACCCACCCAGGCCCTTTGCGGGGCCCTGGCTGCACACTTTTTAAATTTATTTTTTTAAATAATTTTTATAATTGTTAAAACACTCCAAACATTACAAACATTGAGGACAACCCATTTAAGCTTCTCATCTTTAATATTTACATGTTAAACATTTCGGTCCTCCCCTCCTCCCACCCCCTTAACTCGAGCCCCTGCTTCAATGTCATCACTTTACTTATTCCCCTGCGGGTCTACCTCAATTATCTCACTCGTGTCATCTTCACTATGGTCGGCCCGGGAGGGTCCCACCATCGAGGCTACCAGTTTGTTTGTTTGTTTTATATAGCGCTCCAGACCCAGGGGTAAATGGGCGCTTAAAGGACAGGTTACATCAGTACAATATATATAGTATTTGCAGTTATACAATTGTAGAGGTAATATGCAATATACAATATATACAAGCAGGGTAGTTTGATTGCGCGGTTAAACATTTCTAAGGTATGTACAATATATACAGTTAGTAATGTGCTTAGTCTATTTTAGGGTTGGTTTCTCCAGAAGCCAGCTAATGACTCATTTCCTGAACAGTTGGAAGGATTTGGTTGATTTGATGTTCAGCGGTAGGGTGTTCCAAAGTTAAGGGGCAAGGGCAGTAAAACTCGAGCCACCAGCTCTTTTGGAGGTGAATCTGGGCACAGTGAGGCAGAGAGTATTGGAGGATCTAGTGATTCTCGTTTTGACCATAGCGATTGGGGAACCATATACCATTTTCACCCACCTCAGATATCCCGGCCCCATCCCATATTCTCTCAGAGCCGCTAGCTACCATGGCCATCTCACCGAGTCGAAGGCCTTGATGGCATCCAGCGAAACTATCACCAATTCTCCGGGGTCCTTTTCTATTTGATGAATTATGTGGTGAAGTCTCCTATGATTGTCGGTTATGTTCCTGCCAGGAACGTAGCCAGTTTGGTCGGGGTGTATCAGTTTACCAATGACTCGTTTGAGCCTGTTTGCCAGTGCAGCTGTGAGGATTTAGCTGTCTTGGTTGAGCATCAATAGGGGTCTATATGACCCACAGTCCGTGTTTGGCTTACCTGGTTTTAGGAGCGGGATGACCACCGCCTCCCGTAGGGACTCTGCCAGCCTTCCTTGTTCAAACGCCTCATTCAACATGGCCAGCAGTGGGGGGAGCATCTCTTGCTTATATGTCTTGTAAAATTCACTGGGTGCCCGTCCGACCCCGGGGCTTTGCACGTAGGTAGGTGCTGAATCACTGTCTCTAATTCTTCTAATGTAATTGGGGCACCCAGGTCCTCCCGCTCCTGATCGTTTAATTTTTGTACAACCAAGCAAGCAGCCTGCCCGGTTTGTCTCCCCCCGCGTGTTGCCTTTTGATGTATTTTTTATAGCTCAGTTTAAATAATCTGTCCCAGTGCTCTCTGCTAGTTTGTTGTAGCAGCTTCACCTGTTCATCATCCACCTGTGAGGTGCCCCCCCTCTGCATTATTCCTTCCAGCTCCTTCTCTGTTTCCTGTAACTCCCGCTCTATGCACCCTTGGAGCCCTCTGGATTTAGATATGGCTGCGCCCCGTACTACCACTTTGAATGCCTCCCATAGGGTTCCTTCCGACTGTACACTCCCCATATTAATGTCGAAATACTCGATAATCGCATCCCTAAACTCCTCACAGAATCCAGAGTCCTGCAGGGCCTCAGCTCTGAGCTTCCACATTGGGATTCTCACTCTAGGGGGCTGGTGTCTCCACTCCAAGACCAAGGGGGAGTGGTCCGAGAGCACTCTGGCCTAGCATTCCGAACCTATCTTCTCTCCTACCAACTGCGGCAAACATGTAATCCAACCTCGTGTGCAGATTATGTGGTGCCGCGTAGTGGGAGTACTGCCTATCAGCTGGGTGTAGCTGACTCCAGATGTCCTCAAGTCCAAAGCCTCTCAACAGAGCCTGCAATGCTCTTGCAGCTGGGGTGGGTCTATCTAGTTTACCATTTGATCTATCCATTCTGGGGTCTAATGTACAGTTAAAGTCCCCTCCCCATAAGATCGCGCCACCCTGTAGGGGGCCGATTTTGCCATATAGGGCCCTAAAGTAGGCCGCTGTGTCTTGGTTAGGAGCGTATTCGTTTATAATGCTCACTTCTCTGTTTTCCAACATCCCCCACACCACTAGCATTCTACCCTCTGGGTCTATTGTGGTCTGAAGCAGTTGAAATGGTACATGAGGTGCCACCCACGTGATAACCCCCCTCGCATAAACTGAGTATGTGGTGCTATGTCAATCTTCAGCCTTCTCAGATACATCATTACTTTATTTCTCTTCAAAAACCTGTTGAGGCCTTGCACGTTCCAGGTCACCATTCTAAGGCTACCCGTCGCCATCCGTGGTTTGTCTACCCCCCTCCCCCCATGTTTCCCCTCCCGTCTGGTTTGACATAAGATTGGGCTTGTACCCTTCCCTCTTCCAACAAAAACTCCCTATCTACCAACCCCCCCTCCTCCCTGCTCAACTATAAACCACTGCACACAACCACTTCCCTCCCCCCTCCCTACCCGACCCCAACTGGTGCCCAGCTCCATCCCTGGATCTCAGGCTCCCCCGCATTTGGTCCTGCCTCGGAATGCAGAGATCAGGAACCCGGCAGGGTGTCACCGGTCTATTGGTGACCTAACTAATCTGTTTGTGGGGGTATGGGAGCTTGTTCCGTTAGGCTCCTACGCCTTTCACTAAGTACCGTGCTCAATGATGATACATATACATATATATAGCATTAGTCGCACACCTCCAGCAGGCTGTATTCTGTCCTATATTCAAGTCCCAATGTCTTAGACTGCAACACCCAGAGTACCACGGTCACATGTTACTCATCTGCGCCACCTTGATTCTGGATACCCGATTCTTGGGGGCAGCTCTGCGTGTCCAGCCATTCTGTAGCTTCCTCCGGGGTATCAAAAAACAATGTACTGTTCTTGTGGAACACTTTCAGTTTTGCCGGGTAGATCAGCATATACTTGTAGCCTGCTTCCCGCAATCTTCTCTTCACTGCCTCAAAGTTCATGCGTCGGCGTTGCACCTACAAGGTGTAATCCGGGTATGCCGTTACGTTTGCCGATGCCCTTTGTATTGTTCCACCCTTCTGGAAGTGTTTAAAGATTTTTTCCCGGTCTCGATAGTTCAGGATCTTGGTTATCACTGGCCTGGGAGGGGTACCGGTGGTGGCTTCCTCATCAGGGCCACATGCGTCCGTTCCACAGCAAATCCCTGGGTCAGCACTCCTCCGGTTATCTCCTGCAGCAGTATTGATTCGATGTACTCCGTGGGGTTGGGTCCCTCAGCTCCTTCAGGCAATCTACGAAACGTATATTGTTCCTCTGGGCGCGTCCTTCCGCCTCCTCCACCCTGCTTTCCAGGTTGCCCACGTGTTGTTCTAGGGGATGGGGCTTGGATTTGTGGGCTGGACACGCAGCTGTGTTCGGGGCCACTTCCTTTTCTAGGTTTCCTGTACGCTCTGCCAGTGCTCTGACATCTTGCCGGAGGAGATTCACCTCCTCTTGTACTGCCCCGACTTTGAGCTTCAGTGCCGCCTTCAGCTCACTCATGGCCAATCCCAGTTTGTTTTCCCAAGCCACTTTCAAGTCTTTGCCCGTGGTGTCTGTGCCCCCAGAGGGGGTTCTATACTTACTCCTGGCCGCTTCTGCCCCTGGCGATGTTCTGGCATATTCGTCGAGCGTGGGTTGCTTGCCCTTCGCTCTAGGCAGTTTGTTGGTCATCTTGATGTTTCCGAGCTTGTGTGTGCGAGCCCCACAGCGTGCGGTCTCTGGTCTCCGTTGCGTTAGACCCCGGTTAGTTGCGGGGCCCAGGTGGGCTATGTTAGGAGTTTTCTTGAGCTGCTGAATCTGCTCCTGGAGTGGGTTGTGTCCTCCCACGTGATTGTGCTCGGGTGGTTCTTTTTCCACCCAGTCTGTGAGCCTCAGCCCCTGTTGCTCTAGGTCCATGGGCACACACCTCAATGCCTATGAGTTTACCCGGGTGCAAATGCTGGCCCAGCGTGATGTAGCCGTGAACCCCGCTGGGTCACGGGTACAGCCTGCTCGTGGGTGGTATCTTGCTGAGCTCTCCACCAGGCGCGCCTCGCTCTGTCCCACTTTCCACCTCCTGCATAGGCCAGGAGGTATCTCCTTCCCTTGGCCTCTGTGACCACTGCTCGCAGCCCTTATTCGTGAGGGACACGTTGCCAGTCCCTCAATGTCTTCCGCCTCCAACCCACGCCTTTGTTATGGGCGTGTTACCAGTGTCTCCACGTTTCCCAGCGCTGCTCCTGGTCCTTCTAATGGGGCTAGTCGCCTTTCCTTGTGTGGGCCCCAATGCGTGTGCCTCCTATTGTGGTCTATGGTCGTGCCCGCTCACCGTTGCTTCTGGGCGGGCGACCGTTCCATTTTCCATTAGCATACACGTCTGCGTATCGTGCTGCAATGATCGGATGCCTTGCGCCTCAGTACAGTGGCCTTGGATACATATGTATCAGCTACTGCTCATTCCTTCTGGCATTTGCGCGTCAGGGCGTGCGTTGCTTGCGTCAGAGCCTGTAATGTTGGAGACAATGTAGCACTCCGATCTGGCCCGGCGCGTTCCTTCTCCCTCCGATCGCCCCTTGCTGCAGGCAATCTCTGTGCCTGACTTTCGCTGGCTCTGCGGTTCGTGGGGTTGCAGCCTTGCACATCTGTGCCTGCCTCGGGCCCCGGACAGGGTGCCGAGCTCTCCTCTTATTCCGCTCACTCGGATTTTGTACAGTCCACCCCAGAGCCCTCCGCCTTCAGTCTTCGGGGAGTCCAGTGGTCCGCACTCGGGCCAGTCATGCCTTTGTTCCCCGGCTCATCAAACGGTGGCCACTTTCCTTTGTTCACTGCAAGCTCCTGCCGAACATAGATAGGCTCATACAGTGTTGTCAATTCCGTCGGACCGTGTCTGTCTTACCCCATGTGTGCTCCACAGCTTCCCTTGCACGGGCCTCTGCGTTTCGGGCCATATGGTTAGTTTATTGCACGGTTTTTCTTCAGGATTCTACGTGGATCTACTGGAGCTCTATCCTGACGCGTCCTACTACATGGCTACTTAGCCCCCCTGGCTGCACACTTCACTGCCAAAACACAGGACATCCAGTCCTCTCTCTCCTCCGCACCCACTCATGCACCATCATCTCTTGGGCCTCCCTCGGCTGCCCCCACCACGCCCCCTCTTCTCTCCTCCCTCTCCCCTGTCACACCTGAGGAGGTTACTAGACATGTCCGGTCTATGAAAGCCTCTTCCAAACAGGAGGACCCTAGCCCATACAAAACCATGAGGGACAATATTGACTCTCTAGCTCCAGCCTTGGCAGACCTCTACAAAATCTACTTCGCCACTGGAGTTTTCCACACTTCCCTCAAGCATTCTTTTGTGCACCCTCTGCTCAAAATACCCTCTGCCGACCCCTCTATTCCGGCAAACTATCGCCTGATCTCTATCACTCCTTTACCAGAGAACCTGGCCAAACTCCTGGAGAAACTGGCTATCTCTCAGCTTACCCTCCACACTGAATCTGTCGGCTGTCTTCATGACCATCAGTCTGGCTTTAGAGCATCCAGAGGCAGGGAAACTGCTCTTCTGAACATCTGTGAAGACCTGCTCTCAAATCTTGACTAACTCTCCCTCTGTCCTCATTCTTCTTGACCTCACCTCTGCTTTTGGTGCGGTAAACCACAACATCTTGATCTCCCATCTCCATGATACCCTTGGCATCACGGATCAGGTCCTGGCGTGGCTAGCATCCTTTCTCTCTGACCGTCCTTCCCAGGTGGAACTTGGGTCCTTTCTCTCCAATATAACTCTCCCTCTATGTGTGATGTCCCCCAGGGAATCAAATCTATCCCCCTGGTTTTTCAATGTCTACATGGCCCCTCTGGTCCACATAATCTCATGTCCATAATCCACATTGCTTTCACCTCCAACTTTCATTATTATGCGGATGATACACAGCTCTCGTTCAGGCTACCCTTGGACTCTTCTTCCTCCTCCTCGCTCATTCCTGACTGTCCGCAATTCAGTCCTGGTGTGCTGCTAATGATCTCTGCCTTAATGCCAGTCCTCATTGGGATCCCTGCTCCCGCTTTCCAACTTTCCCTCTGGTCGGCCTCTCTTGGTCCTGCGCCCTCTCCCACCAGTGAAGCAAGAAATCTGGGGGTCATCTTCGACTCTACTCTTTCCTTCTCTTCTCACATCTTTGACATCTCCAAAAAGTCCCACTATCAGCAGCACCTCCTCAGAGGTATTCTACCTTTTCTCACTTTCCCCCAGAGGCTCACCGTCTCCAGAGCTCTGGTTCTCTCCAGACTAGACTACTGCAACAGTATTACTCTCAATCTTCATACTTCTACTCTCTGACATCTTCAACTTATCCAGAACAGAACCGCAAGACTTATCCTTGGCCTCAAGGTCAGGGACCGGATCTCTCTGGTGCTGAAATCCCTCCACTGGCTCCCTGTGGTTGCAAGGATCAAGTTCAAGTCCTTCTGCATAGTCCACAAGGCTTTCTGGGGCTTGGGCCCATACTATTTACAGCACTCTCTTCCTAAATACTCTCCTTCTAGAGCCCTCCGCTCGGCCTCTTCCAACTCTCTGCGGGTAAGACACATTTCCAAACAGAGATTTGGGGGTCGATCCTTATCCTCTGCAGGTGCCTCCCTCTGGAAAAGCCTCCCTGCCTCTCTCAGTCTTGAGCCGGACCTCCTTAAATTACAGAAAGTCATCAAGACCTTCCTCTTCTGTTCCTCTTTCTCCCTCCCACTCCCATGCGAACCTCCCTTCTCTTCTCTCCTGCTTCCCTCCTTCTTTCTCATCCCCAACTTGCTCAGTTCGCAGACTGGTCGCCTAGTGCACCTCCAGAGCCCCTGAGGTCCCAGGCTCCCCCGCCAGTCCTGCACTTGCCACTGCACTCTGCTTGGCACTAGTGCACTCGGAATACGTTCCATGAGAGGGGCAACCTTCTGCACTTCCCCAGGCTCCCGCTGGACTGGGCGCACTTGTGCCCTCCACCTCCCTCGCACTGCCTGTCAGCGCACTTGCACAACCTTGAATGTACTAGGCCTAGCAAGTTTGTCTGTCCTGTCCTCCCTCTGTCTCCCATCCCTAGCTTGGTTGTGCCTTATATACTCGAGCATAGGCGCATTAGCAATACCATTCACCAATCGATCTATAATGTCGCCATACCTACTATGTTAGCTTATTGTTCTGTGCCCTCCCCACTCTTCATCGTGCACTTGCACTATCTGACTAGTCGTTAGGCATAGTAGTGTATTTTATTAATTGCATGCACCTTTCCTTCTCCCCCCTCCCTTCTCATTCCGTCCTGTCATGCACTTGCACTAGTAGAAATGCCTCTGGCCTAATATGCTAGTTATTTACGTTAGATCATTCGGAAACTTCAAGGCCTAAGAATGAGGACTGTATTCCCTTGTTCCCTTCCCCCTTTAAAGCACTTCCCTTGTGTATAAGCACTCTACAAATAAGCAATTACAATTTAGTAGAATGAGCTCTGAGACCCTCAGGTACATCCTTCACAACCAGATCATAGCATAATGAAATACAGAGAATGATCCATCTTGACAGGGTCTGTTTGGTCACATCCCTGCCAGCATGAGCACCAGCGTAACCAACAAAAAGCTTGTAATCTTTCCTACCCTCTCTACTACAGATGTAGAACTTAAGGCTGCATACCAGGTCCACTGATGGAATCGTTCCTATGTTTGGTAGGGTGAGCCGGAGGAAAAAACACAGGAAGATGGATCTTCTGAAAGAGATGGAAATCCGAGACCACCTTTGGCAGAAAGGAGGGTCTCACTCTCAATGTCACCTTCTTTTTGGAAAAAACAAAAAGGGAAGCGAAAAAGACCACACCTGGAGATCACTCACCAGTGTCATGGAAGTGATGGCAACCAGGAAAATCACCTTAAGGGGGAGTAATCTAATAGAACATGAAGGGGCTCAAACGGAGCACCCATAAGAAATGTTAAAACTAAATTAAAATCCTACGCAGGGACCACAAAATGGTGGGGAGGAAACAGATTACACAAACCCTACAAGAACTGCATAACAGTGGGGATTGTGAAAAACAAACCATGTTCTGGGGACCTCAAACACTGAAATAGCAGTGCGGTAATCCTTCACAGTGCCAATCTGCAGGCCACCTGATCCAAGGAAAGCAGAAAATCCAACATATGGGACAGAGGACAGGTTAAAGGATACAGGTCCCTCTCAAGGCACCAAAAAAAAATGTACGCCACCTGCATGCATACATGGATTTTATAAGAGGCCTCCGAACAGAAAGGAGCACATCAAGGACATTGTTCGACAAGTCCCACTCCTTGTATCTCAGCCTCGCAGTAGCCGAGCATGACGGTGCAGGCTGCTAAGGTTCGGGTGGAGGACGCGCCTCACCGATTGGGAGAGGAAGTCTACTCTCCTCAGGAGGCACCAGGGAGCTCGGATGGACATGTCTAGCAACACTGGATACCACGTTCTCGGGACTATTCTGGGGCAATCAGAATCATTGTGGTTCCAAACAGGAGCAACCTCCTGAAAACCAGTGGAATGGCTGTTAGGGAGAATTCTCTGTAACGGCTGATTTCCCAAACCTAGTGAGGCCCCCAGCAGCTTTGCTGGATTTTTGGGGTTTCTTTTTTTCACCTGCTAAGAGTGAGACTCTTTTCCTCCCACTCTTAGACATGATTTGAGGTGTTCCTTTGACTTTGTATGTGTTTTATGGGCTATGGGGTCCTTTACCCCATAGGGCTTCATGTGTTTTTGGTATGCGGGTTACAGAGCACCCTCCGTGCCGTAACCCAGGGGTGTCGTAGCAACCCCCAAACATAGACTCCATACCCTGGGACTGACTACTGTCTCCCAGGGCATGTAAAGTCACCATTGGCTTTACTAGTCTCAAATTGTGAACAGAACCAGTACAAACCATCATATTGTGGACATACTGGTCGGGGGAATTCGATTGCCCCGGGGTCTGTTGTTCGAGGGGGCACTGTCCAGTCCCCCCGACCGAATTTTGGCTGGTGGCAGTGGATACTACTTTTTTTGTTTTTTTTTTATTATTTTTTTTTTTACCAACTTTATTTTCTTCTCATGGAGTCTTACTTACAAGCATTCAGGTAAGGAACAGTATACTTAAACCTTGATTTTGTTCTTGTCCCTCTTTTTCCCCAGTACGTTTTCAAATTTGTAGTACGTCCATGAATTTTAACATTTATAACTCCCCCGCCCCCTCTTCTCTCAAACTTCAGTATATTACCCTTTTCACCCCTCCCCCCCAGATGAAAAACAAACACAAAAACAAAAACAACAAAGCTGGGATGGTTCTGCATCCGTCCACCGTTAGGCAGTTTTGTTACAGTGCGGGCCATGACTGCCTGTGTTGACTGGAGGCCTGGTCCCCCTCATGTTTCCTCCTTGTCAAGGGCCTTAGTTCAAGATTGATCTCAGCAGGTTAGGTCTATGAAAGTGAGCTTCCCTGTCTGTGACAGTCTATGAATGGGTCCCACACCGCCCTGAATTTCAGATATGTGTTATCCTTTAGGGCCCCTACTTTCTCCATCACCAGGATGTGCTATATTTTGACAGACCAACACGCGACTATTGGGCCTTCGGGGTTCTTCCATCCCTGGGCCAGAGTTATTCTTGCCGCGTTTAGTAGTTGAGTAATCAGGGTAGCGTTGTTGTCTGTCTCTGCATAGACGCCTTTGACTGCAGTCCCCAAGAGTATTACCTTTGGGTGGTGTGGGAGTTGTTTACCCGTGATCTCTCTTATGTGCCCCAGCATCTCTTTCCAATATATTTCAGCCTTGGGGCAGGTCTACCACATGTGGTAAAGATCCCCTCGGTTGCCGCATTGTCTCCAGCAGCTAGGAGGGTAGGCTGGATTCATTTTGTTTAACCTGTGTGGGGTTAGGTACCATCTTGTGAATAGTTTATATGATGTCTCTTTGATCGTGGTGCATTTGGATGATTTCTGGGCCCTTTTCCAGATCTGCCCCCATTCCTCCTCCGTGATAGGGGTCCCCAGATCCCTCTCCCAGTTGTCCCTGTAAGATATTCGGTCCTCCATTCTCGCCTTGGAGCTTATATATCCTTGTTATTGCTTTATGGGTCTGGCCTTCCTGCAGTGTGAGCTCGAGACCTATTGGAGTCCTAGTGGCCGCTTTCTTCACCCCTCCCTGGGAGATCCAATGCCTGATTTGAATATACTTAAATCTCTCTCTTTCTCCTATGCCGAATTTCCGTTTGCATTCTTCAAATTGTAATGGGGACCCTTCGTGGTAGAGGTCTTTGAGGAAGGTAGGGTGTGTCTGCCCCCAGCTTGCCCAGAAACTATCCCATTTACCCGGGGTGAAGTCTTGGTTGTGTGCCACCGGTGTGAAGGGCCCCAACCCAGGGGCTATGTGGTGTTTTCTGAGTGCTGTGTCCCATGCTTTTAGTGAGAAATGGGTAGAGTTCAGTAGGTGGCCCTCTGCTCCTCTGGTCCCCGACCGTAGAGCGTGTAGGGTCCCAATCGTGATATTAGTGTCTCCCATTCATTTCAGCATGGGGGCTATCCGAGGTGCCAGTGCGTATCTTTCGATATCGGGGAGTCCCAGCCCTCCCAGTAGGGGTGGTCTAGTCAGGATTTTTTTCTGTATTCTTGGCTTCTTTCTGTTCCATACGATGTTTTGTTTCTTTTGTTTGTTTATTTGGTATAGCGCAGAACCAAACCCGAAGGGGTAGCTGGGCGCAAACAGTACAAGATTGCTTAAGAACTTAGTTACAGGAGAAATACACGTTATGCAGTTCGCAATTAAATCAAGAAAAGTGCAGTTTATACAGTTCACATTAGATCAACGGTAAGTATAGTAAGAAAGCAAAGGGAGAAGAAGAATAAAAGAAAAAGAGAAAAAAATAAAAAATAAAAAAAATAAAAAAAAAATGCGGAACTACGGTTCAGTCTAGTTGATCGGATGTCATTCAGCTGGTTGCAGACATCTAGTGTCTACGATGGTCACCATGTCCTTCTGTAACTTTCTACATGTTTTGAGGGGGATCTCTATCGGGAGAGAGCTAATTACGTACAAGAGGCGAGGCAGGAGGGTCATCTTGAGTGCGGTTATACGCACGAACCATGAATGTTCTTGGGCTTCCTATCTCAAAAGGTCCTCCTTTAGTTGTTTGCACAGAGGGACTATATTCTCCCCATATAGGTGTTTATATTCACGTGTTAGTTGGACTCCTAAGTAGTCTATCGCCTTGGTTTCCCAGGTCAGTGGGTGCTCGGCTAACATTCTTTGGGGTATCGTTTCTTCTTCAGTTATGTTAAGGGCTTTAGATTTTGTGAAGTTAATGGTGAACCCTGACACTTTCGCAAATTCCTGGAGTCTTCCCATGGCCTTGGCTAGTGACTTGGCGGTGTCGCATAGGAACAGTAGGATATCATCCGCGTATAGGGCTACTTTATGTTCTACCCCTCCTGCTAGTACTCCTTTTATTTCCCGGTCCTGTCTTATAGTTTGTGCCACTGGCTCCATAGCCATTGCGAATATGAGGGGGGATAGTGGGCATCCTTGCCGTGTACCTCTACGGATTTGTATGTCCGTGGTGGATCTGCCATTGATTATGAATGTGGTGGAGGGAAGTTTATAATTTGCAAGGACCATCTTTGCAAAGGTGGGGTCACAACTGGATTTTTTAAAGGTTAGCTCCAGGTATGCACAGTCTATGCTGTCGAATGCCCTGCGTGCGTCCAGAACCGCTATGGAGAATTTTTGTTTTGTTTTGTTCCCCACTTCTATAATATCCACCGCCCGTCTAATGTTGTCCTGTGTGTGTCTCCCTATGATGAATCCCGCTTGGTCTTCGTGGATTATTTGGGGTAGAACCTTCGCTAGCCTGTTTGCTAGGATCTTCGCGTATAGTTTGGCATCGCTATTGAGTAGAGATATTGGTCTGTAACTTGTGCAGTCTGTGGGGTCTTTTCCCGGCTTCAAGATGAGGACTGTGGTTGATCTACCCATGTCTGGCGAGATTATCCCGGTTTCCCTGATGTAGTGAAAAGGTTTGTTAGCGGCCCCAGTAACTGGTTCCTGAAGGTTTTGTAATACCCATTCCTGAATCCGTCTGGCCCAGGTGTTTTATTATTTATTATGTTATTTATTTATTTTTTATTATTTATTATGTTATTATGTGGGAGGTGCGTTATGGCGTCGCTTATTTCTTCGGGTGTTATGGGGGCCTGGAGATTTAAATTATCTTCTACCGTTATCTGGGGGAGGGTTATTTTGGCCATGTAATCTAATTGGAACTGCAGGGACAGGTCCTCTTTCCCGAGGAGTTCTCGGTGGAACTCTTCCATGATATTTAGCTTTGCCTCTTCCGATGTGCTTGTCCCCCCTTTAGGATTCTTGAGGCTGGCAATATAGTTTCGTGTTTTTTGTTTATTGAGTTTAGATGCTAAGAATTTATTGGCCTTGCCGCCGTGTGCGTAATAGGATTGTTTAGTGCGTAGAATGGATTGTGCGGTGTGATCTGCCATGTGGGTTTCTAGTTGGGCTCTCATTTTCCGAAGGTTCCTCACTGTTTTGGGTGTTTGTTTGGCCTTGTGTTGTTCCTCTGCCTAATTCAGTTCTAGTTCCAGTTTCTGTTTGAGTAGCTTCCTTTCCCGTGTGTATGCTGTGGTTTGTGATATGAATTCCCCCCTCATGACTGCTTTTCCTGCGTCCCATATGACCCCCCAGTTTGTTTCCCTGTTAGCGTTGTCTCAAAAATAGTTATCCAGCGCTGTTTCCATATGGGCTCTAAGGGCTATGTCTCCGAGTATGATTTCGTTCAGGTTCCAGTGGGGGCGGGGTGTCTCTTTCATGGGGGCCATTTTTAGGATAACTGGGGCATGGTCTGTGAGGTACTGTACCCATATTTGCACCTCTTCTACTTGTGGGATGAGGGTGGGCGAGATCAGGATCATGTCAATCCTGGAGTAGCCCCTGTGTACTGGCGAGTAGTGGGTGTATTCCCTTTCTGTGCTATGAAAAAACCTCCACGTCTCTATTACCTCTAGGTCCCTGAACAGTTTACCTAGTGCTAGTCTGTTCCTGCCATCTGCCATCGTGGGGGGGGGGAGGGTCTTATCAAGGGTGGGGTCCATTATGAGGTTAAAATCTCCCCCCACAATGATTTGTCCCTCGCATCGGCTACTCAGGTTTCGCAGGATTTCACCTATGAAGGTGTCTGGTCTATCATTTGGGCTGTATAATGCTATCAGGGTGTATGTCTGTTTGTGCAGGGTCCCTTTGAGTAGGAGAAATCTGCCCTCTGTGTCCCTATATACAGACTTTTTCTTGAACGGTAAATTGGCATCAAGTAGAATTGCAACTCCTCTGGTTTTACCCCCCCCCCCCCCCCTCCCTGGAGGCGAAGTATTGTTTGGGAAAGTTTTTGTGGGCCATCCGTTTCTCGTCTGGGGCGAGCAGGTGTGTTTCCTGGAGGAAAACGATTGCCGCTTGATGCCCCGACAAGCGTGTTAGTATGCTTCGTCGTTTCACTGGCGAGTTTAGGCCCTGTACATTCAGGGATACGATTGTTAGTTCAGCCATGGGTCACGCATTGGGTCTATTTCGTCAACTGTGTGCCCTCTTCTGGCGTTGTGGATTAAGCGGTGTGTGGTTGCAGCCCAAACTTGAAGCCCATCCAGGCTCAACATTTCCCAACAAACACATAAGGAAAACATTGTGAACTCGAAAACTTGTGGAACTTGTTTCTGCCCTCATGATGGCGGGACCAAGGAGTCTTTGCGCCTTCTCCGGGTTCCCCCAGGAGCGTTGGGTCCCTTGGTACCCCCGGCGTCCCAATCGCCAGGGCATTCCTGGGCTTGTTAAGATTCCCCCTCCCCCTTCTCTCTCCGCCCGGACCTGTTCGGTCTTCACTCTTATTTTACCTTTCATTGTGTTTCTTCTGCTGTCATCAGCCTCTCTTCCATTGCGGGCCCGGGTTCTCTAGCCCTTCATGTGTTTCGTTTGTCGGTGAGCTGGGCCTGTCCCTCGGGGTTTTCGGTAGTGTGGGGCCCTCTAGTGTGGATTCCTTTGCTTGCCATCGCAGAGTGTTGGGGGATCATTCCCATCTTCTGGGTTCCCCCTTTCCTTGGGTATCGTGTTTCTATGTTTCTGTGGGGTTTGTTTTCTTCTATTTGCAGCAGCGCCATCCCGTCTTCGCATGTGGAGATTCACTGTGGTCTACCATCCCATGTGAATTGCAGTCCGAAGGGGTATGCCCATCTGTATATGATGTTTTGGGCTTTCAGGGCTCTCGTGACTGGTTGCATCAGTCTCCTTTTGTGCAGGGTAGACAAAGCCAGATCCTGGAAGAGTTGGATCTGGCTGCCATTGATGGTGATGGTCTGCTTCTTTCGGGCTGTTCGTAGAATGTTCTCCTTAATTAAGTACAAAGTCATTGCCATGATCACATCTCTTGGCCTGGCTCCCGGGTCGCTTCGTTTGGGTCCCACTCTGTGTATTCTGTCAATGGCTATGCTTTCTGGTGGGATGTCATTGAGCATGCTGCTGAAGCATAGTTGGAAAGTGTCTTTGAGGTCTTTGTCTCCAATCGTTTCGGCCAAGCCCTTGACCCGTATATTGGACCTTCGTGAGCGGTTCTCGAGGTCCTCCGCCTGTAGCTCTAGATTATGTGTGGCCCTGGCGATCTGTTCTAGGAGGATGCTATTCTGTTTCACTTCTTCTGTTGTGTCTGAGAGGCCTCTTTCCACTGTGTCCACTCTGTCTCCCAGTTCCACCATGTCTTTCTTTACCTCCTGGAGGGAGGATTTCAGTTCGTCCCGGATCGTGCCTAGCTGGGTCTGGAGGGCCTCCATCATTCTGTTTTCCATGTTTCTTAAACAGTCTTGTAGGTCCTCCTTGCTTAGTGCCATCGTGCTGTTAGCTGCTGTGGCCGTTCCTAGTTCAGTACTTGATTCCTCTACGTCCTCGTGTTGGTTTGCGTCTTGGAGGTGCCCCCAGTATTGTTCCAACTGTTTACCCCGTGTTTTCGCCATGTATCTGACTCCTGCAGGGGTATTGCTTTGTCTAGCGCCTGGCATCTGTTTCTTGGGAAGGCGGGACTGGCCCGGCACGAGCCTGGAGGAGATGAAGAGAGCTCCGGGGCCAGTTCTCATTTTGCGTTTAGGTCCTGCGGGGCCGGGTCTGTGTGGGTCCTTCGGTGTTTTTCGTCCCCCCCTCTAATGGCGGGCTTCACCGTATCTTGGCCAGCAGCGTGTATTGCGGCTCAAATTTAGGGTGGGGGGGGGGACTCCTGACCCAGCCCGGGGGCTTTGTTGGCTGGTATGGCACCTGCTCGTGGTGTCTTGCGGGGGCCTGGGTCTGCTGTCTGGGTTTTCCCCCCTTAGGGGCAGCGTTGGCCCATGGTTTGTACCTCACGCTGATGTTAGATGTTCCCCCAGATTAGGTCCATTAAGTTATGACTCTCGGGCGGGGATCACGATATTCCAGGGGGCTGCCGGGCCTCTATTGGTGATTTTGGCAGCCCGGCAGTATCCGTGTGCCCGTGAGCGGGTTGGGGTGGGTTGCAGGTAGTGGGCGGCCCGGAGCGCTTCACCCAGCGACTCCTCCAACGCCGTGCCGCGTGGGTGGGGAGGGAGCTTTCACCCCCGGGCTGCGCGGCGCCTAGGGGTGGTCGGGCCGGGCGCACCTTACCGCTCTGCAGGGTCCGCGCCACCTCCGCCGGGCCCCGTCGTTATATCCGTGCTCCGGGTCCCCCGGGGGCTGGGGGTAGAGCATTCAGTTCTTCCCGTTGCCCAGCGCCAGTGCTTCAGCTGTCTCCGGGATCACTCGTTGGGTCGCCGCGATGCCGTGTCCGGGATGGGGGTGGTGCCCACAGGCTCTTGTGCGCGCGGGGGCCGCCGGTCTATTACGTGGGGAGGTTGGGCACCGCTGCGGTCCTTCCGGCTCTCCAACGCCCCCAGGTTCGGCCTTCGGGTCTCTGTGGTGGTTTCGGCGCGGGCTGATCCCGCGAGGGCTCCAGCACCTCCCAGCCAGCCCATTGGGGCCTGTTTCTTTGGGAGTGTGTTGCGTCCCGGTTCCGATCCCCTTTGCAGGGACCGATGGATCCTTTTGTGGGTTTGATACTGCTTTTTATCTCCTTTTGATTGCCGCCCGGGCGGAGAGTGGGGATCGTGCGGCTTCAGGGGACGGCGGCCATCTTGGAATCCGCCATTAATGACCTGGATACTACTTTTTATATTCGACCGCAAATATATCCCTATGGGATTTTCCCATTGTTCGAGGCTACCACTTTTTAAAATAGCCTCGAACAACATACCGCCGGTTTATTAAATTAATATAAATTCACCGGTTGGTATTTTTCGCCGAAACTTGGTTCCAAAATGGCGTTTGTGTTCGCTTCTGTGACTCCAATCCAAGTCGAGCCATTTGTTCCGCTTTTTGGCGGGCTTCTCCACAGAAGCCTCCAAAAGTGGTGCCACTCTGTCTGGGTACCACAGGGGGTGTGGGAGGGGGTTTAGGCACCCTGGACTGAGTTGCCTCGGCAACTCAAGTCGCACTCTTGTGTGATTGGCCCAAGTGGTGAGCCGCCCGGCTCACCACTTAGCATGTTTGAGTGACAGCTAGGCTGAACGAATGCGGGTTTTCTGTATAAAAGCAGGGCTTTGGGGACTGGAACTTCAGAGGTCACCACAGGACCTAAAGAATCCGAGGAGGGAGAAGCCGAGCCGACCTGTAATGACGACACCACCGGTGGAGCCCTACTGAACCGTCTCACCACTTTTCCCGACGACAGAGGAGATCTACAGCCCGGAGTCTTCTTCCTTTGACTGGTGGGGATAACCAGTTTGCCCGTCATTTCGCCTTCCTGCGCCATCTCGTGGTCGCCTTGCCCGTGCCAAGCACCCCGGCAAACGGAATACCACGGTTTAGCACTACCGCGAAGAAAAGGGTGGTACCTTGTAACCGGGAAACTCAGCGGCTGGTTTCTTCCCTGGCAGCGCAACGACCTCCAGCTTTCCTCCATGTCGAGACCTCCTCTTCCTCTGGATGAAACACCGACTTGCACCCGCTGTCAGGAACAACTGCCCCCGCTGGAGCGTTCTTCCCACTTTCAGGTACTGTGTCCCGCCTGGCTTCCCTTGCGATAGATCGTTCGGGGCGACAGTAAATCCTCGACTTTCTAACCTGTGTTAGCCTGGGGCCTGTTAACTAACTTTTCCTGACTCAATCTTTTGTGAACTATCTACCAAGACTCTTTGGACATAACCCCACTGTGTGATCCTGGACACATTTCGCTTGGTCTCTCTAAGAGTGGGCCTCGCATTTGAACTTCCTTGCTCTCCAGTAGACTTTGCCTAACCTGCCTCACTGTGGTTCTTTGGAAGGTATTGAAATTGTGTGCTTTCATAACTTTGCCTTTTCCCTCCCTTTTTATACAACTTATTAGAGTCCCATCTTAAGTTAAGCGCTCCCCTAAGTCTGAAAATAAGTGGTGTTTCTCACTAAGACTTGTCTGATAAGTAATTAGGGTTGTATATATATAATAGTGACTGTGTGTTGAATTTGATTACCTTCTTTTTGTGCTAGCGTAATTTACAAGTGTGTCTTTAAATAAATAAAATAAATAATTATATACTTTTACACCAAGGCTCTGGTCAGTGTTTACTTGTGCTACTGTGTCTCTGTACCTATTGTGTATACTCTATATACTGCCTAACTCATCTTGAGAGAAGTCTGACTGCTCAGCCACAGCTACCAGGTAAATCTGGGTGGTACAGACTGCTACCAATTGGGTTTACTGCCAACCACCTGTAGTCCTAAATCTTTTGCAGTGGTCCCTAAGGGAACTGCACAGGTTTCTGCCTAACAATGACAGGTATCAGCGGTAATGCATAAAGGAGGTTGAAAGTCCACTCGACCATCAGCGAGTCCCCCAGATCTCGCAGACGAGGAAATTCCCTGCAGCAGAAACAACTCACACTTCCTGTTGACACAGGAAGTGAAGAGGTCCACTTGAGGAATTCCCCAACAGGAGAAGATTTCCTCCAGAAATTCCTGACAGAGCTCCCACTCGTGGAAGGCCGAAGTCTGCTTGCTTAAAACATCTGCTGTGACACGCTCCCGTCCGGCCAGATAAGCCGCCGTCTGAGAGACACTGTTCTCCAGAGCCCAGAACCACAGTCACATTGCTCCTCTAAACAGAGGAAAAGAATGCACTCCACCTCGTTTGTTGAGGTAGTGCATGGCCACTATGTTGTCTGTCAGAATCAGTACAGTTTTGCGCTTCATAGAGGGTAGGAAAGCGGCCAGCGCCAGCCTGATCGCCCGCAACTCCAGCAAGCTGATGTGTTCTGAGACTCTGCAGGAGACCACAGCCCGCTCACCGTTCGGTCCGACAGGTGAGCGCCCCAGCCATTCAGAGGCGCACCCGTGACCACTTTCAACTGGGGCCAAGGTTGGCAAAACAAGACGCCTGACCAGTTCATTATCCTGTTGGTGTGGAATGTCCCAGCTTCCCTCCTCCACCTCCTCACCTGTGCAATCTGCGTCTTGTTCCACTGGGCTCAGAGATCTGTGGGATCTGTAGTCCTTTTCTTTTTTTATTGGTAGCTTGTGTCTCGCACTGGAGGAAGCCACAGTGAAGGCTATTTAAGAGCACTTCCCTGTGACCCCTTCCCCGGAGTGACAAATAAGGGGAAAAAGCCAGATGTGGCAAAAAAAAAAACTCTGATCGGTGTACAGCAGGACTCCGTACAGAAGATGGGCTCTGACTGCAGAGCATGGCGAGTATTCAGCAATGGAATCCGAATGGTCAAATCACAAACGTACCACTAAGGGTAGAGGTACTGGGAGCGGAAGGTACTCCAGCTGGTATGCCAAAGGGTTGGCGGGAATAAGGAGGAGGAGTAGAACTGAGCCAGGGGAAAAAAGGAAAGCGGCAGCACTGCTAGTAAAGAAAGGCCCGCATGCGCAAGGCCGCGTACGGGAAGGCTGACAAAGAGAGAGAGGGATTACGGAGGAGAGAAGGGAAGGGTAAAAGCGGAACAAGAAAGGAATAAAGAAAAATAGACTCTGAGAGGAAACGGAGCAGAAAAGCGTAGTGCAACAGTGGCAGCAAAGGAAAACAGCTGACCGAAAGGGTTGCAACGCAAGGACGGTACGCGGGGTTGTGTCTAAAATAGGACTACGTGCATCCGGTTGGAAAAAGAACTAGACTGCTGGGTGTGCGTAGATCAAAGGCGTAGCGGGAATCAGGAAGTGCGGAGACACATACGGGGCCACAGGCGCCAGTGTCCAATGTGTCGCATGACAGTGCCTCTCAGCAAGTTGTCTCGCACGACCAACACTTGAGATCCTGAGCCACCTGGTTTGAGACCTGTAGAAGGTCAGACATGTGGCCCTGGAATTGCGACCATTGGCATCGAAGAAGTGTAAGGAAGGCATGGTATCAAAGAGTGAAGACAGACATGTGATCACAGTTCAAGGGTGTTTATTGAAATTCAATTGGTTGATTCAACGCCTATCTAACTCTTAATCTTAGGATGGGAGCAAGCTACGACCATCAAAAAATAATAATGCAGTCCTAGTGGAGTCTGTCAAAATAAAAGGGCCTATATGTTAGGTAGAATTATATGCGGTACCCTTTGGGAACATCACACACAATTAAGACTACAAGTGACAGTACAAATTCACCTTTGGTACAAGCCTGTACTACACATTAGTACCCGGCGAGAGACAATCCGAATGCAACAAGCATTCTGATTGGTTCTCGCAGGGTCATTACCCGGCCGAGAATCCTTCGATTCTATGCCAGGATTCCAGCGCCTTGTCCTCGGCGGGGGCGTGGCAGCCGCTAAGCCAATGGTCTGCTCCGAGCCTCCCCACAACTGAGAAGCTGCATTCGCCCCCCGCCGGGGACTCGGGTAAGCTTTTTCTTTTTCCTTCCCTCCCTCCCTACCCCACTTACCTTTTTGCTCCTGCATCCCCGCTGGGCAACGATAGCAGGCTCCAGGAGTGTGGAGACTCGGAGCGGGCCATCCCCGCTCCGCGCATTCACATGGCTGGAGGCTTCCATCGTCCCCCAGTGGGGACGCAGGTATGTTTTTTTTTTTCTTTTTCTTCCCCTCCCTTCCGTCCACCCTCCCAACCCCACTTACCATCTGCCTCTTTTTTTTTTCGGGAGCGGACGCGCTGGGAACACTTGTGTTCCCAGCGCGTCCGCTCCCGATGGACGCCATGGAAAGGGAAAACGGACTCCTTTTTCCCTTTGCCGGTGGCCATTTTTTTCTTTTTTTCTTATTTTTTTCTGTTTCGAAACGCACCGAAACCGAAAAAAAATGCCATTAGCACCCCGATCCAACGGGCCGGGGTGCTAATGGCAATAAGACCCTCGGCGGCGGACCAATACCGCCGCAGGTAATGCCCGGGGGCTTCGTTAACTACGTATAACTACGGCCCCGGGCATTACCTGGGGCGGTATTGGCCCGCCGCCTTGGGTCTTATTGCCCCAGTAAAAGTGGTAGCGATGGCCGAGCAGCCAGACTTATCTCAAGAGTAAGTGAGCAGTATCAAATAGTTACACAAAGGACAGCAATTACTATGATTCAAGCAAACACGGACTCAAGGTTTCTGAGTAAAAGAATATACATTTATTTACACATCAGTTGTATAACATTTCACTAAAGTAAAGCAGTTGAAAAATCACGTTACCTATACACCACACCACTCCCAATATATTCTGGACAAGTTTACACTCAAAATGAAGTATGAGCAAAATGGCACTCCAGCAATTTAAAAAGGGAGGGAAAAACAAAGTTAGGCTAAAAATGAGCAGCACCAACAGGTAAGTAAAGCAGGGCAATCTAGAAAGAGGAACTACAGTGAAGGAATCAAATCAAATTGGCTTAGGGCCAAAGTCAATAGGACAAAAGTCTTTTGCTCAAGATCACACAGTTCAGGGTAGTTCGCGGTTAAGTCTTTGCCAAGATTTCCGGACGAAGCTGGTCGGCAGAAAAGTTAGTTTAAAGAGAAGAGAAGGATAAGCCCTCGAGTTGGCGAAAGGTTTCACACACCTTCACTGCGGCTGAATGAAACGCACAACCGCATTTGCACAGTACCTTTTAATGGAGAAGAAGCTGAGGCGGACGTTCCTGGTAGTTCCTGCAGGCTCACGGTTCCTGAGGTGACTGTCGGTCTGACACGAAGTAGGAAGACTGGAGGGTCCTGCACTACCCAGGGAAGAAACCAGTAGCAGAGCAAAACAAAGTATAAAAGGTGCATTCCTTAAAACCCAAGCAGGGTCTGACCTTCCTGGCTATCCGGCCCACTGTAGCTCTGTACAGCAAATTCGACCAGAGGAGGGAGTCCTGGCTTGCAGTTTGGGCAAACTGGTTGGTCCCACCTGCTCAGGGGAAGAAGATTCCCGGAGAATCTTCTCTGTCGTTGGAGTTCGAGGATTCAGACCCGCAGCAGGGCTTCATGGGGCGGTTCAGTCGTGGTAGGGGTCCTCTTCCGTCAGCTCCTCGTCGGTTCTTTCGTTCCAGTGGCGACTCTGCCTTTCAAGACCCAGAGACCTGCTTTTTATGCAGTTTTCCCCCATTCACACAGCCTGGCTGTCAATCACACAGCAGGGTGGCTGTCCCGCCGGGACAGTCACCACAGCCATTAATTTCAGAGTGCGACATGGGTCTCCAAGGAGACCCTGTGCAGGGAGTGCTAAACTTCTCCCTCATATCCTGTCCCCCCCAGACATACAGGCGCCTAAGGAGGGCTTCTGCATAGAAGCCCGCGAAAAGACAGTGAACAAAGGAATCAAACCTGGTTTGGCGCGCAGAGTAAAACATGAGAAAGACTTTTACAAAAGGAAATGGCGAATAAACCCAGCCGGAACCGTAATAAAACATATATGGTCTAGCAGGTTTAAGTTTGAGGCTACCAAGATAGCCTAAAACAATACCAAGGTATTTAAGAAAACCGCGGTAGGAAAAATAGGGTAGTTACCACTGCCACCAGCCAAGTCTTGATGAAAAGTGAGCGAAACAATGCTCCAAGGGAAACAGACAAAAAGGGATAAGTATTAACCCTTTCCAGTACTCGATGTAAGATGGTTTATACTGGGTCTGTGGTTTTACAGAGGCTAATAAAGTTAATGGCAAATGTATGTGTTCTGGGAGACAGTAGTCAGTCCCAGAAAATGAAGTCTGAGTTGGGAAGTCTAAAAGACAACACTGTGTCACTGCACTGAAGGTGCTGTGTAAAACACAGTAAAAAGATGATGCCTTTGGAGTAGGTGAGGCTCCACAGTCTATGAACACAAAAATGTTAAACACACACAGCAAAACACATGTAAGAGTGGGAGAAAAAAGGCTCACACTCTTACCAGGTGAAAGAAATAAATTCTAGAAATCCAGTAAAGCTCCTGAGGGACTCAGTATGTAAGGGCAATTAGCCATTCTTGAGAATTCCCCCAACACTATACTAATAAACCTATTGCCAATCCTTACTTCTAAATACAAATGTGTGTGGGAAAATAATGTATGCAAAAGAAATAGTGCTCATGAAATGAAGTACTGAAGCTCCCTTCCCCACGTTTTCAGCACGGGACAAGGTGCCACACTCGGGTCCAGCTTCTTACACAATGGGCAGTTCAACACGTGGATCAAGGCCCACATGGCCTTCCACATTAAGTCTCTTTTCTTGGACTTCAAAACAATGTCCGATCAAACCAGTTTGCAAAGATCCCCCTCTCTCGTGCTCAGATCTTGTACTACACAGTTCTCATAGGTCCACCTTCTGCCGGGCTCAGACCTCTCAAAAAAATAAATTTCAAATACAAATAAGCAAGGGGTACCCTTCCCCAATCTCATCATGCTTCGGGTCTCCCTCTGTCAGACTCGGACCCCTTTTGGTTTCAATTCAACAAAAACCAGCCAGGTGGTTCCCTTCCCAAGTTCATCTCCCTTCGGGTTTCCCTCTGATGGGCTGAGACACCTTTTTTGGATTCCGAAGACTTTCGAATATGTTGGATTTTTACAAAAACATTCGCAGGACCACTTCAACTTTCTGACACAGTTTAACTTTCGCTTTCCCCCTTCTCTGGGAGTTTAATCTTTTTTCTTCGGGTTCAATTAGTTCCCTTTCATTCATGCCCATCTGGTATACATGTCAACTTCACTCTCTCTTACACAGATGCTTTCTAGTACTTTGAATCCTTTTCAACAACTTGCATAGTCTTCCCTCTCTCGGGCCCAAGCCTCATTCATTTAACACTTTGCTTCACTTTCTCCATGTCAGCCGGATTCTGGGCAATTCACTGGCTGTATTTATCTCTGGTTGTCCGTCCTCCCTAATTCCACCGTTCACCCGGTAGGGAAAAGCAGGTATCTGTGCAGCACTTCCAAGGATTCCTCCTTGGCACTTCCTAAACTTTGTGGGTCTCACCACTTGAAAACCTTGTGGCCTCTTGGACATGTAATTCCCTTTGCTTGGCTCTCTCTGGCTCTAATTAGCTTTTGTCTGTCTCTGGGTAGATTCATTTCCTCAGCCCGGTTTGCATCAGCGCAGGAAGAGCTGTCCTCTCTTGTGCCCATTCATGCTGGCTGAGTACTTGGGAGTTTGGTAGGGATCCTCTGCCGGACTCAGCCTTGCAGCCTCCCTCATGTCTTTCCAAGAGCAACTGACTTCTCTTCCCTGGCAGGCTCCTTTTAAACACCTGTGAAAGGTTAATGTGTTGCAGGGGTGTGGTTAGGGTTGGGCCTGCCTGACTTTGCTGTTAGGCAGAAATCTGTGCAGTTCCCTTAGGGACCACTGCAAAAGATTTAAGACTTCAGGTGTTTGGCAGTAAACCCACTTGGTAGCAGTCTGTACCATACAGATTCACTTGGTAGCTGTGGCTGAGCAGTCAGACTTCCCTCAAGAAGAGTTAGGCAGTATAAAGAGCATACACAATAGGTACAGAGATACAGTAGCACAAGCAAACACTAACCAGAGCTTTGGTGTAAAAGTATATAATTTTTTATTTAAAGACACACTTGTAAATTACACTAGCGCAAAGAGGTAAGTAAATTCAGCACACAGTCACTATTATATATATACAACCCTAATTACTTATTAGACAAGTCTTAATGAGAAACACCACTTATTTTCAGACAGAGGTGAGCGCTTAACATAAGATGGCACTCTAATAAGTTATTAAAAAGGGAGGGAAAAAGGCAGAGTTATAGAAGCACACACATTTCAATACGTTTCAAAGAACCACAGTAAGGCAGGATAGGCAGAGTTCTACTGGAGAGCAAGGAAGTCAATTGCAAGGCCCACTCTTGGAGACAGCAAGCAGAAGGGGTCCAGGTTCACACAGTGGGGGTATGCCCAAAGAGTCTTGTAGATAGTTTGCACACAAAGAATGAAATTAAAGTCAGGAAAAGTTAGCTAGGTTGTCCCAGGCCAGCCCAGGTTAGAAAGTCGAGGCTTTACTGTCACCCCGAACGATCTGTCGCAAGGGAAGCCAGGCGGAACACAGTACCTTAAGTGGGAAGGAAGATCCAGCGGGGGCAGTTGTTCCTGGCAGCGGGTGCAAGTCGGTGTTTCGTCCAGAGGAAGAGGAGGTCTCGACGTGGAGGAAAGATGAAGGTCGTTGCACTGCCAGGGAAGAAACCAGCCGCAGAGTTCTTCGGTTAAAAGGTACTACCCTTCTATTCGCGGTAGTGGTAAACCGTGGTATTCCGGTTGC
This sequence comes from Ambystoma mexicanum, assembly GCF_040938575.1. NCBI lineage: Eukaryota > Metazoa > Chordata > Amphibia > Caudata > Ambystomatidae > Ambystoma > Ambystoma mexicanum. The sequence continues at coordinate 277,978,790 of NC_090933.1, read as the reverse complement.
CAGGGTGCTTGCCACGGGCAAGCCGGCCACGAGATGCTCCAGGAAGGCGAAAAGAAGGCAAAACTGGTTATCCCCACCAGTCAAAGGAAGAAGACTCTCCGGACTGGAGATCTCCTCTGTCGTCGGGAAAAGTGGTGAGACGGTTCAGCAGGGCTCCACCGGTGGTGTGGTCGTTGCAGGTCGGCTCAGCTTCTCCCTCCTCGGATTCTTAGGTCCTGTGGCGACTTCTGAAGTTCCAGTCCCCAAAGCCCTGCTTTTATGCAGCAAACCCCCATTCATTCAGCCTAGCTGTCAATCAAACATGCTAAGTGGTGAGCCGGCCGGCTCACCACTTGGGCCAATCACACAAGAGTCCGACTTGAGTTGCCAAGGCAACTCAGTCCAGGGTGCCTAAACCCCCTCCCACACCCCCTGTGGTACCCAGACAGAGTGGCACCACTTTTAGAGGCTTCTGTGGAAAAGCCCGCCAAAAAGTGGAACAAAGGGCAAGACTTGGGTTGGAGTCACAGAAGAGAACACAAACGCCATTTTAGAATCGAGTTCTGGCAAAAAATACCAACCAGTGAATTAATATTAAATAAATAAACCAGCGGTATGTTCAAGGCTATAGGAATTAAATAATTTAAGTTGGTAGCCTCGAACAATGGGAAAATTCCATAGAGATATATTCGCGGTCGAGTATAAAAAGTAGTATCCACTGCCACCAGCCAAAACTCGATCAGGGGGGACGGAGACGTGCCCCCTCGAACAACAGACCCCGGGGCAATCGAATTGCCCCGACCAGTACGTCCACAATATGATGGTTTGTACTGGTTTTTGTTCATAATTTGGGACTAGTAAAGCCAATGGTGACTTTTCATGCCCTGGGAGACAGTAGTCAGTCCCAGGGTATGGAGTCTATGTTTGGTGGTCGCTACGACACCCTTTGGTTACGGCACGGAGGGTCTGTGTAACCCACATCAAAAACACATGAAAGCCTATAGAGTAAAAGACCCCGTAGCCCATAAAACACATGGGCCCTCATTAAAACCCAGGCGGTAAGTGTTTAACAGCGCCGTAAAGAGCGTCAGCGCCGTTAAACACTTACCGCCTGATTACAAGGTCCCTTAGCGGGATGGTGACTTTAACGCCAACCCGCTAAGGGACCTTGGCGATAATTACGGCAACCGTAATTTACGGTGCCGTAATTATCGCCTTCCCCATTCCCATTATGCCCTATGGGGCAAAAATGGGAATGGGGAAGGGGCTATTGGTGAATGGGGAATTACCGCCCCACTCACCTTGTAATGGGGCGGTAATTCCGCCATCCACCATGGCGGAATCGTAACCTTAGCGGCATGGACCATGGTGCTAATAGCACCATGGTCCTTCGCCAAGGTTGTAATGTGGGCCATGGAAAGACAAAGGAACACCTCAAATCATGTCTAAGAGTGGGAGTAAAAGAGTCTCACTCTTAGCAGGAGAAAGAAATAAACCCCAAAAATCCAGCAAAGCTGCTGGGGCACTCACTAGGTTTGGGAAATTAGCCTTTACAGAGAATTCTCCCTAACACTTGCCCGTCATCGTTAACATCACATTCTGTTGTCCAGATGGAAGAGTCCCTCTCCCGTGTCTTTGTGTGTTTTGTCAGTATTCACCCTCTCAGTCCCTCTCTTCCTCGTCTTAGTGTTTGTGTAGAAAAGAGGAAGAGGGGGCTGGGAAGTCATCGTATCCTACAAAATAGGATGGTATAGAAGTATTGGAGCGGGGGGAATACTGCGTCTCACCATTGGGTGTCTCACCCCACTCCCGAGGACCCCTCACTCAGGTGATCCTCCTGCACTGGTCCACCTCCACTGACCGTTTCTAAAGGTGATGGCCGTGCCCTGGCCACCTGAGTGACAAATCTCACAGAAGACACTAAAGCAATCTCGTATGTAGCCTCTCCTCCAGCACCACAAGGGTGCAGGAGGCCATTAAGCCCAGAAGGTGCAGGAAAGCAGAGGCATGGACTTGTTCCTCTGATTTGAGGACATTTACCATCCAAAAGATGCTTGCCACTTGATCCTCGGGTGGGAAATCCCTGCCCAGGTGAGTTTCCAAGACTGCCCCAATGAATCAGAGAGACAGGGACAGGGAAGTTCAGTGAAAGGCCCAAGCTGTGCACAAGAGTGCACGTGCGGAGTAGGTTCGCCGATACTAAATCTGGTGAGCGAGCTCAGACGAGCCAGTCGTCAAGGCAGGGGAAGACATGAATGTCTCTTCCTTCCTGAGGTGAGCTGCTACCACTGCCAGCAGCTTGGGGAAACCCCTGGGTGCAGATGAAAGACCAAAACGGCAGGATCTTGAAACTTTCGATGAATCAGCACATGAAAGTAGGTGTTAGGAAAGATTTCCCTTAGCTGCAGTTTTCCCCCCATTTGTGAACCCCTCAAACGTCTTGCTTTTGTTTGGAGTGCCTAACCTGACTTTTGCCAGTGGAGCACAGCCTTCAGCTGCGCTTCTCTGGGCTTTCGCTGATTTGTTATAGGGAAACCGACACATCCTTCAGGCTGTCATTACTGGGAAACTATGTTCCCTTAGTCTTCGACTTTGTTGCCATTTTTTGTTGATGAAGGACTAAGTAAACTGATATCTGTGTTGATTTAACCTCTTTCTGTTACAGGTCGTGGTTATTTTCTCCCCCCATCATCACCCTTAGGCTAATTATTGTATATATGTTAGGTAGTGTATGATCGTGTGTTGTATTGTTTCTTCATAACTGTGGTTTGTGTTTTGATTATGAGGGCCTATAATACATTTATTTTTGATACATCTGTCTAAGAATAATCTGTGACGTTTTACTGTGTGTGCTCAATGTGGGCTTCCGACCACTCTCACCCCTCCTGAGACTTAGTCTTGACCGCCGGCAAAGCTACTGTACATTAGAGTGGTTGGTCAGAAGGTTCCCCTGTTCCACTAAACTAGGGTGGCCTCCTACACGTCTGGCCACCAGGTCAGAGTTTAGAAATCCATCTTAACAGTATAATTTGTTTTTTATTGAATTGATTATTTGTATAGCGCCTATACACAATGTGTTTCAAAGCGCTTCAATGGGGAAGGAACATGGGAAAATACAGTTACATTCATACAAGTCCTTAAAACAAATTAAATGTGAAAAATAGAACTATCATAATCAGCATGGCAACATTTCTGATTGCGCAAGTGCAAAAACAGTTAGGGGGAGAAGGGGAAGACAAACTAGCTGTAACATTACTATGCCTGACGGCAATTGTAGTAGTGCATGAGTTACAAGAGGAGGGGGAGGAGGGGGAGTGGAGAAGAGTGAGGAGGAGAGAAAACAAACAGGACATAGAAGGTCAGACGATTCAGAGTAGTCTAAGGGGTTCTGGGGGAGTGGGAGGAGAGGACAAGGAGGGAGAGGGGGACAGACGAGCTGCTAACAGAGGTCAAGAGACAACTGATAGGAGTAAGTGCTATGAGAGGGGAAAGTGGCTGCAAGACAAGAGGAGGGGATAAAGGAGAGGGGGGAAGGGGCGGAGGAGGGGAATAGTGACAGTCAGGCAGCTACGATTACTATGCCTGACGGCAATTGGGATAGTGCCAGACTTCGACAGGAGGCAGGGAAAGGATTGAGGGAATAGGGGGCACCCAAGACAATCACAGGGGGAAGGGGAGTTAGGAAGGGGCAGAGAGACCAGTTAGGGCGAAGGGAGTGGGAGGGGGGCGCTTATTACACACATGGGGGAAGGGGGCTGCAAAGGGGGCACTCATGCACACACAGGGGGCAGGGGGCTGCAAAGGGGGCACTCAGGCACACAGGGGGGCTAGGGGCTGCAAAGGCGGCACCCGCGCACATGGGGGGCTGGAGGCTGCAAAGGCGACACTCACGTGCACACAGGGGCTGCAAAGGGGCAATCAGGCGCACACGGGGGGCTGCAAAGGGGGCACACATGCACACACGGGGCAGGGGGCTGCAAAGCGGGCACTCTCGCACACATGGGGGGCTGCAAAGGGGGCACACACACACGGGGGCAGTGCGCTGCAAAGGGGGCACTCGCACACACGGGGGGCTGCAAAGGGGGCACTCGCACACACGGGGGGCTGCAAAGTGGGCACTCACACACACAGGGGCAGGGGGCTGCAAAGGGGGCACTCACGCACACACGGGGGCAGGGGGCTGCAAAGGGGGCCCTCACTGACACATGGGGCCAGGGGGCTGCAAAGGGGGCACTCACGCACATATGGGGGACGTACTGTGGTGGACAGGGGTAAACAGGGCCTCGATGTGGGCCTTGTATGGATGGGCTGGCTCCTGCCTCTTGGTTGCAGTGATTGGCTTAACAAGCCATGAGCACCCAATAGGGAGGGGGAGCAGGCAAGGCCAGGAACACATTAGAAAACACAGTATAAAAAGGAAATCATAAGCACTAAAAGGAATACCTTTAATGATAGAATATCTAAGGCTAAATAAGATACAAAGGAACTATTCTCCATCCTCCATGAAATGGAATCACCCATACCCCCGACTGATAACATTCCTAAAAATAAACTCTGGTGCACTAATATACAAAATGCCCTGGCGGGTAAAATTAGCTTGCTCCAAACCAAAATTGCCAATAAAAAAGCTTCCCTGCTCCTGCCAACAGAGTCTACACCTCAGTAACAGTTTCCTCTAAACCAGCCCAACACCCCCCACCCATTTAGCTTCAGACAAATCACTATATTAGAGACAGAAAAAATCATACTATCTCTAAAGCCATCAAAAAACTTGACGCAAACTATGCCTCATTCAACATCGACAATAATGTCAACAAAGTGATGCCTGGTGTCAAAACCCTCGGGGTCTATCTCGACTCAGCGCTCACCTACAAGAAACAAACTAACTCACTAGCATCTTCCACTGCATATACTTGTAAATTGATCCGAGCATGTAGACCATTTCTAACTGAAACTAGCTGCATTACACTAGCAAATGCACTCATCATATCCAAGCTGGATTACTGTAATGCCCTATATGCAGGATCTAACTTGATAAACTCGAAACTCTCCAAAATAACGCTATCAGAGTAGCTTTAAATATTCCTAATAGAGCTCATATCTCCACCTCCAGAAAAAATATCCATTGGCTAAAAATCAAAGACAGGATTGCCCTCAAAACCCTCTCCCTCACCTCTAAATGTCTTAACAAAATAGCTCCCCCCTACCTGATAAACAGAGTCAACAAGAGAACCTCAAACCGTCCCACTAGAATGACCAATGCCTATACTTTAGTGGTGCCCAGATACAAAAAGAGCACAGCTGGCGGCTCCAGTTTTCCGGTCATAGCTGCTCAAACTTGGAACAGACTCCCTCTTGATCTCAGAATGGACCAACCCTACCCTAGCTTCAGGCGGAACGTCCTCACCTGGATACGTTCCAATGACACTTAGCTCGACCTCCCCACTGCCATTTGCTCTAGAGACCCTTGATGATTGTAACTAGACTAATTGGTTTCTGGTCAACTAGCTTTAACTGTATTTTCGCACTTGCTTGTACATGCACCTTGTTTCTAATTTGAACTGTATAACTGTATTTTCCTGCAACCAAGTTCTCAAGTATCCTTTTATTGTCTGTGCCCAGCTACCCTTTGGGTTTGGTTTTGCGCTATACCAAATAAACAAACAAAACAAGTCCAGGTGAAAATTTGGCGGCCATGATGGAGGGCCAAAACAAAGGGCAGGAGGCTCTGGAGAACAGGCACAGTGATTTTAAATGGCCATAAAGGACAAAGCAAAGTCCTAAAAAGCAATCCTCGCCTGAGCAAGAGGCTATTGTGTTGACCTGCTTAGTTAGAGTTAGGGAAGCATCTAGATATACTCCCAGGGTTTTTACTGCTTTGGAGATTGGAAAGGAGTTTCCATCTATCGTGAAGGAAGCGTAGGATTTGTCCAATTTGTTTAGTCGGTTGTGAGAACCAACGAGTAGGAGCTCTGTCTACCAAAGCATGCAGGCTTGGATGGCCACGCATGCCCTCTGCCTTAATGACAACAAAACAGAGTCAAGAGCAATAGAATTGGTATCATAGTTACCAGTGATGGGAATGAGGATTTCGGCATCATCTGCATAGTGTATAAGCTACCCATGGAATCAAGGCTGTCGAAAAGGGGCTTTGTAAAAATATTGTACAGCGTGGGAGAGATGCAGGAACCTTGGGTAACACTGCAGGTGAATGGAGCAGGGTCGGATGAGGGTGAGAAAACTCTCAATGTTCTGTTGGACAAAATCGACTTGATCCAGGTTATTGCCTTGGGTGTGAAGTGAGCTGCTGATGCCAGGTGAAGGCATAATGTTTCGTGGTCCACCACGTCGAAGGCGGCCGAGAGGTCAAGTAGGAGGAGGAGGGCAAGTTTACCGTTGTCGATGTATTGTTCCATTTGAATCTTTGAATCAAGGAGAGCTAATTCAGTTCCATGGCCTGGACGGAAACCAGATCGACGCAGGCCGAGGAGATTGTTGGATTCTAAGTGTTTTTGAATCTGCACATTGGCTGCTCTATCCCAAATGTTGAATATGACGGGGACAGTTGTGATGGGACAATAGTTCATTGGGATGTTGGGGTCAAGAGTTGGCGTTTATAGAAGGAGGACCCAGGGCTCTTTGAGATTAGTGGGGACCGTGTGTTAGGCAGAATCCTGTGCAGTGCCCTTAGGGACCACTACACACAATTAAGACTACAGGTGGCAATACAAGTTTTACCTTTGGTACAAGCCTGTACTACTATGTAAGAGTGGTAGCAGTAGCGGAGCAGCCAGGCTAATCTCAAGAGTATATGAGAAGTAGCAGAGATTACACAAAGGGACCACAATTACTGTGACTCAAGCAAACACTGACTCAAGTTTTTAGATAAAAAATATAAGTACATTTATTGCTATACCATTTGTTATCAACACAACACTTCTATTAATTCGAAAACCACACGTAAAATATACTACAACTAACCAATTCACTTTGTACAGTATTATTCGAGGTAAGTACCCTGTGTTTGAATGGACCGGTGTTACAAAACAGAACACGTTACTGTGAATACAATTGCGATCACTTTTTGACAGTTCGGTCTAATAGATAAACGCGTATCCGCGGTAAGAAATGCTACCGGGCAAAAACACACTTAGCAACCGAGATACTCAGAGCGAGTTGGGGCAAAAATCACAGGCAATATAACAGTTAGGCAGACAGAATCGAAGAGCACACGTAGATAGGAATTCAAGAGTCAAGGGGCTGGAGCCAAAGTCAAATAACACCGGGTGCCTTTTGTCGAGGATCACACGGTCGGACAGTTCAAGATTTAACGTTGCCAAAAGTACTTTGATATTGTCAATGTTCGGAAGCAAAAGTTATATGAAGGAGGAAAAAGTAAGGACAAGCCTTAAGATAGGGATTTCACCCAAAATTCCTCAAACAGGACACAGCACCTTTCTCAAAGAACGAAGCTGGTGCCACGGCAGTTGTTCCTGTTGGTTTCCCACAGACCCATGCTTTCCTGCAGCTTCAGCACGAAGAAGGACGATGAGGGGGTCCGCACCACACAAGGATGAGGTCGGCAGCAGCGACAATGAATAAAAGGTGCGCTCCTTAAAAACAGGAGAGGGTCTTCAGGTGCCTATCCGGACCACTACAGCAGTATGCAGCGATTTCAACCACGAAGGCGACCTCTGGCTGACGAAGATGAGCTGGTTATCCCCACCAGGTTCAAGGGAAGACGACTCCGGACTGCCTCTCCTCTTAGTCGTTGAAGGGTAGATAGCTCAGGACTGCAGCAGGGCTTCCCCGGTACGGGGTAGTTGCAGCAGTCAACCTCTCCTTCACTTCTCGTCGGTTCCTTGTAGTTCCAGTGGCGACTCTCTGACTTCCAGCACAAGAGGCCTGCCTTTTATGCGAAAAACCCCCATTCACACAGCCTGGCTGTCAATCTCCCAGCAGGGGGTTGTCCAGCCTGGAAAACCACCCTGGCCAATCATGACAAAGTGCAACTTGGGTTTCCTAGGATACCCTGTGCAGGGGGTGACTACAGACCTCCCTCACACTCAGCCCACCTAGACACCCAGGCGCCTTGAGGAGGGCTTCTAGGTAGAAGCCCGCCAAAAGACAGTGAACAAAGAAGACAAACTAGTTTTGCGAACTCCGTGGCAACTATGTCGCCACCTGTTGGACGACAGCTTATCCAAAATTATACTCATTGGCGGAAAGGTTATCTAGGCAATATTGTTTTGCAAACATATGGAAGTCCACGTCGCAGCCAGAAAAAAATCCTTTAGGGACCTCTCTTTGAAGACCCGAGGTAGCTTAGTCGAGTGAGCCTAAAGCCCTCATGCATTTGTTTACCTGTTCTAGTGTAAAACTCAGAGACACAAAGCACAATCCATCTGGAAACTGTCAGCTTTGTCACCGCTTTGCCCATCTTCAGGCAAATCTAGCCAGTGAATAGTTGGTCCTAAAGTGATACAGAAGCAATATAGATGTTCATGGCCCTTTTCAGGTAAAGTCTATGTAGTGCTTGTTTCTCCTTTGATGAGTGAGGAGGTGGGTAGAAAGCTGGCAAACAAATTGTCTGCGACAAATGAAACACAGATACCACCATTGGAAGAAATGAAGGACGTATCCAAAGGGTCAACTTGTCTTTGGGAAAAAGCGGCTTGTAAAACAAGGCCTGAAATTCGCTCACCCTTCGAGCTGAAGAAATAGCGATCAAGAAGGCTGTCTTCCATGTAAAAAGCTTCAAATGAAGGCACAAATGCATCAGCTTAAATTGAGAATCCATATGGAATGTTAACAAAAAGGTACAAATCCCATTACGGCACCATGAAAGTGGTCAAAAGGAAGGTGATCGTTAGGTTTTTTTCAAATATGACCACCAAGAGGATCGCAAAATACGACCCCTGCTCGGGTGCGTGCTTAAAAAGAGAGAGCGCTGCAGAATAGCCCTTGACGGTGGTGACCTGAAGACCATGTCTTGCCAGATGAAGCAGAAAAAACAGCACCTTTGAGATGTTTTATAGAAAGGGGTCCCACTCCCTTTATCTCAGCCTTTCAAAAAGCAGGTGTGCAGGTTGAGTGTGTGCACTCTCGGGTGAAGAACCAGGCCCCTCTCCTGAGAAAGAAGGTCTGGCCTCTGGGGAAGACCATCATGTGGAGGACAGGTGGCCATTTCTAGAAGGTCTGGGTTCCCGGTCCTCCTGGCCCAGTTAGGGGCAATCCGGATCATGGTCGCAATGTATCGCTTCGGTACGTCGTCCTTTCATCGGCTGCCTTTTCATCCCCAGGCTTTTCAAAGTGCACATTCCATCGAATGTGCTCATACATTTTTTTAGGGGGGAGTGGGAAAGGGCAGTTAATGGTTTGGGCGGGTCGGCAATGGCAAAAAATAAGTGTGGGAGGAGTGTTAGGGGGGGTACCCCCCCACCCAAAAAAAATAAATAACCGATGACATGGAACCATCGCTTCAACCCCCTGATCACTTGAGGAATGACAGGAATCAATGGGAATGCATACAAGTTAAAGTCCACCAGAAATGCATCCCTGAGTGCTCCACTCAAGGGGAAATTCCCTAAAACAGGAAGGTTCGCACTTCCACTGGACGCAAACAGAACCTCCTGGGGGTTCCCTAGAGGGCGAAGATCTCCAGAAGGGCTTCCTAGCACATCTCCCACTTATGGGGGACCGAGCCCGGCCAGCTCAGGGCATCTGCCGTCACATTCTCTTTCCCAGCTGGTTGAAATGCAGACAGGGGGATCTTCTGTAACGCCCAGAGCTGCACCGCGCCTCTGCACAGGGAGAGTGACCCTACACTGCATCTCTTGTTGATGTAGTGCATGGCTACTTTGTTGTCCATCATGATCAAGACAGTCTTCCCCCTGTAGAAAGGGCAGAAAAGCTGTCATCGCCAGTCTGATTGCCCTCAGCTCTAACAGGTTGATGCACAATCTTGTCTCTGCCAAGGACCACAGCCCACTCACTGCCAGCTCATTGAGGTGAGCAACGCAGCCCCACCAGGGACATATCCATAACCACTGTCAATTCCGCCCACGGTTGTCAAAAGGGTTCTCCCGCCATAACGTGCTCCCTGCGAGACCACAACAGGAGATCCCACACAACTCTTCTTTAGACTTGAATCAAGTGGTTCATTGTGATATAATCGCAGCAAAAATTGCTGTGATTACAAAATATTGCGGCAAAAATGCTGTGTTTTTTGCGCCGCAATCCATGTAAAGGATGCGGGGGACACCCCCGCGACCCCCGGACATATTATACCATTTAAGGGGAGCGGGCCCCCTTAAATGGTATAATGGGGCATTCCTTTACCGGGTCAAACCACAGCATTATTGGCGTGATTTTTTTTTACCGTGACATTTTTGCCGTGATTTTTTTTTACCGTGACATTTTTGCCGCAATTTTTTTACCTGATACCAATCAAGTCTGTCATACTGCCGGAGAACTGTGACCATTGAGATCTGGGGGGCCATTGGAGCTATCTGATTCTCAACCGGGCCTCTGTCACCAGAAAAATGCTGCATGCCATGAGACTGGGAACCGTAGGAAGTCTAGGGCAGGCAGATAGTGGCCATTTTGAAACCTGTAGACCATCCGTTGGATGTGTAAAGCCCTCTCAGGAAGGAAAGCCTTGCCCAAGGGAGATTACAAAACCCGTGCCAATTAATTGTAGCAGTTGCAAAGGTGTCAGTTGAGACTTCTTTACATTGAGGGAGAAGCCCAGTCTGTGGAGAAGGTGGCAGGTGCGATTCAGGTGATCCAGAGCTTGATCCAGAGACCCTAACCTGATTAATCAATCGTCGAGGTAAGGAAAGACATAAATCCCTCCTTTCCTGAGACTGGCTGCCCCTACCGTCAACAGCTTGTTGAAAACCCTTTGGGCGAAGGTAAACCCGAAAGGCATAAATTGTAACTGGTAATGAGTATTACCTGTGCTTAGGGTTGATTGGCAAATGAAAGTAAGCATCCTGTAGGTCGAGTGGCACCAACCAATCCTGAATTTCCAGGGCATGGAGAATCTGCAAGTGTTATCATCTTGAACTTGTCCTTCCTGAGGAACTTGTTCAAGCGTCTCAGGTCCAAGATGGATCGCAGACCTCTGTCCTTGTTTGCGACCAAAAAATAAAGGGAATACCACCCCTTGCTCCTTTCCCAGAAGAGAGGAAACCTTTTTCCAGAGCAGTGGATCTGGAACAAGAAGTGGCCTGGAAGAAGGGGGACACCCTGGTGGGCGCTTTAAAAAGGGAAGGCAGTATCCCTGAGAAACCACCCGACGTGCCCATGTGTATGTGGTAATACAGCACCAGTCTGGAAAATGGCATGACAGACACTCGAATGGGACCTCTTACGGTGCTTTTTGTACCGTTTCTTCTCCATTTTCAGTGATTTCTTGACCGCAGAGTCTTTTCCATCGTAAGGTTTTTGCTTCGACGGCGTCGAACTAGGCGACTTTGAGATCAAACTACACAGGGTCCTTTTGGAGGCTCACTTTTTTAGGGCTTTCAGAGTCAATCTGCAACTACATGATAAGACACAGAGGCACCATAAACAAATTCTGTGAGGATTTATTAAGTGGCATTTTAGTTTAGTCACAACACTTCTTACAACCCAAAGGCTTTGAATTCGATATCGTCTATGAGAAAAAGAATTTGGAAAGATTTTGAAAATATTTGAAAGTGTGTAAGAAAATTCACTGAGGTGTCAAATTATTCCAGAGTAGCGTGCTGGGCATGAAGAAAAAAGGAAATGGGGCCACAGGGCGCTGTGCTCTCTATTCATACCAACATCGACGTCTTGTCTGGCCCGAAGCCAACGACTCACGGGTCAACAACGCCAGGTTGTACAGCGCCATCTTGCAGGGAGAAAATGTTTGAGAGCTGTGCAGAGCGGGAACTTATATTTAAGATAAGAAATCCGTGGGAGGACACAATCCATTAGAAGAGTGCTTTGATTCCTTTCTGCCTCTTCTTGGTTAGAAAATAAGGGATGGTCACTTTTCAGTGCAAATGGAGGTGTAGCTAGGTGGGTATGCCTGGAAACTTCAGCAATTGACTTGGCTGTTAAGGTATCCATTTTGAACTTAGTAAGGATTGTCAGGGCCTTCGTACACAGCACATGAGGTGGCGGCAGCATGGGGCTTAGGCCAAAGATGATGCTCCCAGATTACATTTCCCGGGAGAAAATACATTCACAAAATTTAATGTGATTAAGTCATTATGCAGAAGACATTCACACATTCTGGCGTCGCAAAATTCTGAAGGCCACTATCTCCGCTATGAAAGCATTTGCGGGAGATCTAGCAATGCTTCTGAACAAACATTGGAGCTTTCCTGTGAGTATCCTCCTATTTTGTAACTTTGTGTTTTGACCTTGACCTGCGTTTCTTGGTGTTTTTGCCTGGATCATCCTTTTTGGTATTGTTTGCGGACATTTATTATCCTCTGTGTACTGACTCTGTCTTTTTCGGGATTGCCTCGTCAGTTTGTTCCCTGAAAAATGTGGTTTTGGAACCTTTCGTTCTGTTTTGGGGAGCTCTCTTTTGGGGGAGTGATCTTGAAATACAATGACTTGGAACAATGGACATGGATTGAAGACTCCCTGGATATTTGTTTTGATGTAACTTTAGAGTTTCAATTGACTAGTAACCTGGGATTATACTCTCCCACCTGGACACTATTCATATTAGCTGTATCCTCATGCCGCCTGGGGTAGGTCCTCGAGTTATTTGTTTGTTTGTCATGCGATTCTGTTATTTTATGCATCTGAGCAGCACGTCTCCAGTCAGTTTTCCTGATCCATGGACCGCAAAAGAGAAAGAAAAGCAGACTTTAGGTTCAATACAGGTAGAACTTACTGTTTTGGGGCTATGTGTGGGAGGAAGGTCCAGTCTCTTGGCATATATATTGATTTCAATTAATGGTTTGTGCTTTGGGGAAGGACCAGACTGTGTACCTCCCAACTTTTCGTACAAGCCTCTGCACCCATTTTCAGACTATCCTACGCGTGCAGTGCTCTCAGGACGAAAATCTCCCAATCAAAAGAGACCCATTGGGTTACTAGGTTTCTGTATAGACCAGATTCCGACAAGGATGTAAACAGAAGTAGAGTTTAACTGCTTTAATCCATCCAACAGAGGTCTGAGAATCTTTTCCAACACACACACGTTTTTATTAGGTTTTACAAATATAATTTGAAGCTTCAATAAGTTTTGCATGGCATTTTGAACCAGTAGATTTGCTATTTCCATCCCCTCTCCCTAACCCCAACTTCAAACAGTAACCGTGTCACAAGGGTCGAATTTTTGCTGTCGCAAGTTCCTTAGGTCAGATTGTCTTTTAAGGCAGATAAATGTTAGTGTTCCATGGGTGCTTTGCCGTTTTCGGGTATTCTATGTATATGTCATTATCCAGGGATATTGTTCTGGGGGGTTTATCATCTGGCGAGGTGAATATTTCTTGTACCAGTGTGTTCCATGTTGTAATGTCTTTTGAGCTTTTGTTCCCTTCTCTTCCCAATGCTTCGTACCACAATGCTGTTTCTGCTGTAGACCATATCTTCAGATCTTTCCACCATGTGTCTAAGCTTGGTTCATCTTTGGATTTCCATTTCATTGCGATTCGCCGTTTGGCTAGTGTCCATGCTAGGTCTATCATCCTCTTAATTGCTCTATTTTTATTTGGGTATTTATAAAGACCAATGAGGCAACTTTCGATGGTCCAGTTTTGTCCTGTTATCCTGTGTGTTCGCAGACTTTTATCTCCTGCCAGTAGGTTTGGATTGGTGGCCAGAGCCAGAACGTATGACCTATGTCTGCGTTCTCTTTGCCGTACTTTGGCCAGCTTTGTATACCTGCTCCTGGAAAGCGCGATATCCTTTTCGGTGTCAGATACGCTCTATGGAGTACGCAGAATTGTAGCTGTTTCAATATGGCGTTCCTTGACACTTTCTTAGGGTATATTTTCGCTTTGGTCCATTCTTTATCTGTAATTTCTCTGCCTATTTCGGTTTCCCATGTCCGTTTCTCTTTGATAGTGTCTTTAGGTACTGCTTCCAGGAGGGTTTGATATATCCTAGATATCATGAGTCCTCCTTCAGTTACATCATATAGCACTCCTAGCACTGGGTCTTCGGTTTGCACGATCGTCGGGGATGGCCATCTGGTCTTTAGGTGTTTGGCGAGTCTTGCACAGTTTATATATTGACCATGGTGCAGGTCATGGGATTCGGTCAGGACTTGAAATTCTAGTAGCGTCCCATCGGGGGCCAGGTCTCCTATTGTGATTAGTCTCCTAGCAGTTTCTGCTTTGTTTAAGATGCTCTCTGCTAGATCCATTTAGAGATGCCAGTGATATTTGGGGGATGGGAATATGGTTCATCTGCCGTCAGCATTCTCTTCTTTCAGCCCCATATTTGTAGGCCCAGCTGTAGGAGCATCGGTGGTTGTGTTATTAGATTTTTCCTAAGCCACAGCACTTCTTTGAGGAGATATGGAGACACAGTGGCACTCAGCAGAGCATGTTCTATTGTTTCCGTATCAGCCAGCCAACCTGCCACGTGTTGTAGTTGTCCTGCTAAATAGTATAGTTCAAAATGTGGGAGACGCACTCCACCTTCTCTGTAGTCTCTACATAGTACTTCCAGGGCTACTCTCTTCTGGCCTTTGCCGCATATGAAACTGGTTAGAAGTGAATTTAGGTCTTCGAAGAATGACTTTGGTTTAAGCTAGGATACATTTATTAAGTGGTAGAGTAGTCTGGGGGGGCAACCATTTTTATCAGTGATATTTGTCCCATTACTGACAGAGGGAGTTTTTTCCCCAGGAATTTCACGGATGCTTCCAGGCCTTTCTTTGCTCTCAGCGTGTTGGTGTTATAGATGTCATCTATGTCGTGGCATATGTTTATGCCTAGTTAACAAAATGTATATGGTTTCCTTTCGAGATCGAGACAGGGAAGTTGATCTTCCGATTTATCTGCCCATCCAGCTAGGGGAAACGAGCAGGATTTGCTCTTGTTTATGAACATTCCTGATTGTTGAAAGTATGTTCCTAGATTGTCTTCTGGGCTCTTCATGTATAACAACATATCGTCTGCGTAAAGGGAAATTATGTGAGTGGTCTCGTCTATTTGCAGACCTGAGTCCATGAATTAGTTTCTCATATAGATCGCCAGGGGCTCTAGTGCTAAAATTTACAATAGGGGCGAGAGAGGGCAGCCTTGTTTGGTACCTCTGCGGATTGTGAATGGGTCAGAGATGTGCTTTCCTGTGCATACTCTTGGTGATGGTCTGGCATAGAGAATGCAAATCCACCTCATAAACTCCTGTCCTATCCTGAAGTGTTCTAGGGTGGCTAACAGCCATTCCCCCTGCACAGAGTCGAATGCCTTAATGGCGTCTAGTGCTGCATCACGCAGCCTTCCGGGATGGCATGTGACCTATCTATGACTGCCTGGAGACTCCTTAGGTTTGCTTTTGTGGCCCTGCCCAGGACATATCCTGCCTGGTCTGGATGGACCAGTGTGGTTATCATTCTTTTGAGCCGTTCTGCTATAATCGCTGTGAGCATCTTGGTGTCCTGGTTCATCAGCGCGATTGGTAGATAGGATTCACATGTGTCTTGTCTTTGTCTGGTTTCAGGATTGGAAGTATCAGGGCTTGTTCCATCGAGTCTGGGAGGACCCCCATTTCGTATGCTTCTTGTAGGACTTGAAGTAGTTGTGGGGCTAATATGTCTTTGTATTCTTTATAAAATTCCAACAGGAGTCTGTCGCTGCCTGGCGTTTTCCCAGTAGGTAACAAGTTGATGATTCCTTGTATTTCTTCCAATGAGAGGGGGCCATCTAGTGTTTCCCGTTGCTCGGTCGTTAATGTGGGGCGTCCGATGTCCTATAAGATTTACTTTATTTCTGTGTTTTTGGATTGCGTGCTTTCGTCGTATAGCTTACTGTAAAAGTCTCTGAAAGCATAATTAATCTCTGTTTGTGATCGCCATATGTGTCTGCATTCGTCTGCTATTTTAACTGCTTCTTCTCTGGCGTCCTTGCCACGAATCAGCCAGGCCAAGAGTCTGCCCGGCTTGTCACCTCGCCCGTGTATTTTTTCTGTGCATCTTGCAAAGCAGAATTTGTCGAATTTCTCTCACTGTTCCATGCATTTTTGTCCTAGAGCCATTAGGTACCTTCCTTGTCTTCTTCAGATAAGTTTCTCTTCTCCAGTTCTTTGATCTCATCCCTGGATGCAGATATCTGGTTTTCTAGGTCTTTCTGGACACCTCCTGCTTTGGCTATTGCCGCTCCCCGTTTGACCACCTTGTATGCGTCCCACACAGTTTGCGTGCTGTCTACACATCCCAGATTGTGGAGTCTCAGGTCTTCCTTGAAACTGGTGTCTCGTAGTGAATCCGCTCTTGACTTCCATGTGGGGATTGGTGCTGGGCAGTCTGTCAGGACCCACTGTACTATCCTGGGTGAGTGATCCGACAGAGCCCTGCCTTCATATGTGGCTTCAACAATGCTTCCCAGGTGTTCCTTCCCCATGAAGACAGTCTATTCTTGTATATATTTTATGCACGTTTGAATAGAATGAGCATTCCTGCTTGGACTGAGGCAGCCATCGCCATATTTCTTGAAGTTCTAGTTCTCGTGCTAGAGTTATCAGTGCTTTGGACAGGAGGGGTTACGGGGGTGGGGGATAGAGGCCATTGTGATGAAAACCAACCTATCTAGGGCTGGGTCTAATATGCAATTGAAATCTCCTCCCCAAATCCAGTGGGCGCCTCTATACGAGGACAGGGTAGGATATACGTTTTTGCGTTCTGATTGGGTGAATACGTGTTGATTATGCAAAACTCTTTTCTGTCTATGTATCCATGCCATAGAATCACTCTCCCTTCTGTGTCAGAATACGTGTGTAGCTTCCGATGTGGTACTCCATGGGCAATTCATACGAGTACTCCCCTTGCGTAGTTAGAGTATGCAGAGCCGTACCCTTTGCCTCTCCATTTGCTAAATAGGTGTGCTTGTTTGTCGGGCATCAGGTGGGTTTCCTGTAACAGAGCGATCTGGATGGCTTTCCTGCGTAAGTAATGATAAGTTACTCACTGTAGTGACTATCGTACTCTTAGTCCTTAGTCCCCTTTCCTACATAATGCATTGGCGTCCCTTCCAAGGGACGGGAGACAACCTTTTTCACCAAAAAAACCTTCTTCCCCCTGAATTTAGAGGCGCGCGGGGGCGCTGCCCTCGGAGCATGTGCGGCCCTGACTCCGCCCTCCGGTGCCATACCTCAGTCCCCATAGAGGCGTCGACAATAGATTTAACATTGACTAATAACACCAGTTTTATTAGGGGGGAGGATGGAGGTACATATGGAGGAAAGGGGACTAAGAACTAAGAGTATGTTAGTCACTACGGTGAGTAACTTATAATTACTCTTACAGCCTGTCCTCTTTCCTCCATACTGCATGGGCGATTACAACTGAATGTAGCCCAAGGGTGGAGAGGAGACCCTCCTTAAGGATACAGGTTCCTAAGAACCACCTGTCCGAACGCCACGTCAGATCTAGAGCTGGCATACAATCAGTAGTGCTTGCAGAAAGCCGAGGGAGTGGCCCAGGTGGCCGCCCTGCTTATAACTTGCCAAAGGACATGGCGCTGGAAGGCGATGGCCGTTGTCTTGCCCCTGACTGCGTGTGCGTGCATGTTTGCCGGAAGCGGCTTGTGCTGCCCCTCGTATGCTTCTTTGATGGCAGAGACCATCCAGCGGGATATGGAGGCCTTGGAGGCCTGATAGCCTGGTCTTGCACCTCCAAAAGTGACAAATACTTGCAGAAGTCCTTGGTCCTGTCAAGGTAGAATTTCAAGGCACGCCTGACATCTAGGCAGTGCAGAACTCTCTGTGCCTCATCCTTAGGATCGGCAAAAAACATGGGGAGTACTATTTCCTAGTTTAGATGGAAAGCAGATGGCACCTTAGGTAGGAATGCAGTACTACTTTGTCCTTATGAAAGGTAGTATATGGTTCTGAGGCGGCCAGCGCCTGGATTTCGCTGACTCTGCAAGCCGAGTTGAGGCCGACTAGTAAGGCTGTCTTAATGGTGACCAACCTAACATCCGCGGACGCCACTGGCTCGAACGGTTTGTGCGCCAGGGCACTCAAGACTATGTTCAGATCCCACACGGGGTGTGGCCTCTTGATGGGCGGGTAGAGTCTTGCGAGTCCCGTCAAATGTTTCTTGAGAAGCCGGTTGGAGGAGGAGAAGATCCCCCTTCGCCCCCGAGTTCCTGTATACCGTGATGGCTGAGAGGTAAGTGCGGCATGTGTTTACCTGCACGCCTGAATGGGCGAGGTGCGCCGAGGAGGACAGCACGTCGTCCAAGGTACATGCCGGGGGGTCGATTTACTTGGAGTCCGCCCAATGGCAGAACTTTGTTCATTCACATTTATACTGGGCCCTGGTAGCCTTGCTCCTTGCGCGCTGTATGAGCTCTAGATTAGCCTGGGAGAGGCTGAGGTGCTGTAGCCTTACCTGCTCAGGTACCACGCTGTGAGGGCTAAGATCTGAGGCGCCGGGTGGATGACTCTGCCCCCTTGCTGCGCCAGAAGATGTGCGGGGCCCGTCGGCAGATGAATCGGAAACATCTCCAAGAGGCTGAGCAGCTCTGAGAACCATGGCCTGGCTGGCCACCATGGAGCTATTAGGATGATGAAGAGCTGGCGAGACTCCTTGATCTTGCAAATCACTCTGTGAATCAGTGGTGTGGGTGGGAAGGTGTATGCGGTCATGCCGTTCCACTGAATCCGAAATGCGGTCCTGTCCCTAACAGGAGGCGAACTGTTGCCACTTCCTGTTGTGCCAGGTGGCAAAGAGATCCACCTAAGGGAGACCCCCTCTGCTGAAGATCTCCTGACTAACAAGGTCGCTTAGCTGTTTAGCTGCAAGTCGTAATTGTCAGCTCCCAACCTGCTGAGCCTGTCCACCTCCAGGTTGGATTCCCCCGGGAGGTGGACTGCTGTGAGGTAGATGTCTTTTTCCAGGGCCCACTCCCACATGCTGATTGCCAGTCTGCACAGTGGAGGGGATCTGGTGCCTCCCTGTTTGTTGACATAGTACATGCTGGTCGAGTTGTCTGTCTGGATGAGGACAACTTTGCCCTTTGTTGTAATGTTTGGTGTGTTAATTAAAATTTAAAAAAAAATTAAAAAAATAAAACCTTTGCCCTTAATAAGTGGAAGGAATGCTCTGAGCGCTAGCCAGATGGCGTTCAGCTCCAACCAATTGATGTGGTACATCTGCTCCTGCCAGGTCCAGGTGCCGTGGACCGAGAGCTCGTCCAGGGTGGCTCACCATCCCTCGAGAGAGGAGTCCGTGGTGATGGTGACCTGCGGGGTGAGAGGCCGGAAGGGCTTGCCCATCCATAGGTTGCACTCCATGGATCACCATGTGAGGTCAGGAGGAGAGATGGAGGAACATTCATCATCTAGGAGTGAGAGCCCCGTTCCTGGTTCCCTGATGCCGCTAAGTGCAGCGGTATCCTCCTCATCCTGAGTCTTGTGTGGGTAACGGCTAATAGGGCCGCTGCCAAGAGACCCAGGAGATGCTGGTACCACCAGGCCGGGGTCACCTATCTGCTGAGGAAGTGAGTCGTGGCCCTCTTGATGCTGTGATCTTGTCCTCCGACGGAAACACCTTCTCGGAGCACGTGTCCCATATGAGACCCAAGAAACTCAGAGTCTGCGTGGGCTGCAGCTGCGACTTCCTGAGATTGAGAGAAAAGCCCAGATCGTACAGTGTGTTCATAAGAGCATGGGAAGTGTGGTGCACCGCTTATGGAGATTTAGCCCTGACAAGCCAGTCGTCTAGGTATGGGTAGCTGTGGAGGCCCTGAGCCCAGAGGAAGGCAGGCACTGGATTCATGAGTCTGGTAAAGACCCTGGGAGCCGAGTTGAGGCCAAAAGGAAGCACCTTGTATTGGAAATGGAAGCCCATGATCCTGAAGCGTAGAAAGGAACGGTGGGGCTGCCAAATCTGGACATGTAAGTACGTGTCCTTCAGATCCAGGGAGCACATCCAGTGTCCTTTGCACAATGTCTCCGCTACAAAAGCTGGCGTAACCATCTTGCATTTTTGTAGAGATAGGGAGAGGTTGAGGGTAGAAAGGCCCAGCACAACTCTCAGGCCCGCCTGGTTCTTTTTCTGAATGGTGAAACTCCTGAAGTAAAAGCCCAAGCCTCGCTTCCTCCACTGCCTGGATCTCGACCAGCGACCGGATCTCCCCTAAAAGAGTTGCTGTCCAAACTTGTGGGCGTGGAGGGGAGGAGGGAGGAGAGGCTGGGATGGGTAGACGGTACCCCATGGATACTATGGAGAGGATCCAGGGGTCTGTGAAATATTTGTGCCAAAAATGTGCATGGAGAGTCTGCCTGCCCCCCATCGCAGACACGTGGACACGCAGGGGCGTGTCATGCCTTCTGTCCCTCTGAGGCTGTTGCAGAGGAAAGGGACTGGAAAAAGCCCTTGCCGCCCCCCCCCCCCTTTTTGTTGCTTGCGCCGATGTTGAGTCGACGAGCGGTCCGGCTGCCTGGACCTCCGTTCTTGGAAGCCTCAAGGAACCCTCCGTATGTATGCGCTTTGTCGGAGCGCTGCTGTGACTGGGTGTACGATTTGGCGTGGCCTTCGTCAGGATGAATAAAGACTAGGCTGTTTGTGAGCTGTTTTTCTTTTTGTCCAGCTTCTCGTCTGTGGTGGAGTGGAAGAGGTCACCTCCCTCGAACGGCAGGTCTAATATGCATTCCTGGACGTTCGGGTTGAATTTAGTTGCACGGAGCCAGGCTGTTCTTCTGATGTCCGTGGCGATGTAGATGGCACGTCCAGAGGTGTTGATGTGGGCCACTGTGTACTCCATGATGTCCTACGCAACCAGCTTGGCCTCAGCTAGTCCCGCCTTGAAACGTGATTGGCTCTGGGAGGAAATCTGCAATTTCCCGCCATTACCTCTGGTTAGTGGCCGCCAGCATGCATCGGCGTTCGACTGACGAAGATGCAAGGACGCGTTGGAATACAGCTTTTTCCTGTACGCCTTGAAGGTCTTCTCCTTGCCTAGCAGTGCTGCAGAGGAGGAGGCGGAGGACGACTGAGGCTGGGAATATAGTGATGCCGCAGCAATCACTGAGGAGTGCAGCTGAGGATGGGCCAATAGCAAGAGTGTATCCCCCCCCTCCATTTGCCTGTACTTGGCGGCCAGATGTCGATTGACCGGCTGGACAGAGTGGAGCTCGAGCCAACCCTTCTTGGTGAGGGAAACTACATCGGTCTGCAGTGGAATTCCCATTTTAGCAGAGGGGCGTTGTGTGAGGACATCAGTGAGGATCCCCTCTGCTGGTTGTTGAACCTTGGGTTGAGGAAGGCCCATGTACTCCGCCAGCCCTGCAAGACATTCACGGAAGGCCTTGAGGTCCTCCTCATCGTCCATGTCCCGGGGGTCACAGGGATCCTGTATCGGTGGAGGAGTAGCGGGAGCCGGAGGCTGGGGTACCGGGACCGGAGGCTGGTACGGAACCGCCTGAGGAATCGGTTGGGGGGCCGGAGCCTGAGGCAAAGGCTGCACCAGGGCCAGGGGCGCCGGTGGAGGAGCCTGAGGTGCTGGAAGCATTGGAGGGAGAACTTCCCTGATGGCATCCCTGAGAGGATAACCCCCATCCGAGGGGACTTCATGAGTCTCAGGAACCTCTCAAAGAAACTGTCCTCACAGGCTGGAGGGGTTGTAGGGGATATAGGCAGAGTAGCGGGTGGCTGCTGGAGGCGCTGCATACCCTGCCCATATGGACGTAGCAGGAACCTGCAATGCGCAAATGAAGGATCGGCTGTAGGCCACGTAACGGGTTAAGGCCAGTCCCACCTTGACGCTCGTTCTTTGCCGAACTCCCATTCCTGGTGCGGCGTCGGACGGGTGCTGATGTCTGGCATGGCGGCCATTTTGTCGAGCTCCCTTCCCCGTGCCTGTGCCGTGTTGCTCGGCTCGCTGGGCCCAGCCTCCTCCAGGACTCTTGAG
This sequence comes from Ambystoma mexicanum, assembly GCF_040938575.1. NCBI lineage: Eukaryota > Metazoa > Chordata > Amphibia > Caudata > Ambystomatidae > Ambystoma > Ambystoma mexicanum. The sequence goes on along the minus strand of NC_090933.1, from coordinate 277,956,732 downwards.
TGTGGATCGCGAGGCCTACCCTGCTCTTCAGGCCTAGGCCTGGCAGGCATGACACCCTCGGCCAGGCCGGTAGAGCTGCGTTTAGGTGCCCCCTCTGACATATTGCCGTACTTGGGTGTGGCTCTTCGGACATAATGCTGGTACAAGGACATAGCCCCTCGGGTGAAGACCTGGTACAAGAACCTTCCGGTCCCTCAATACTGTCACTGGGAGGATCCGAGGATCCCTTGGCCTGTAGGCCGGTATCTGGAGCAGCCTCAGTGCACGTGCTGGTACAAGAACCTGAGCAGTCCCTCCCGCGCAGGCGAGTCCTTGGGAAGGAGTCTCCCTTGTGGGGTGCAGTGGAGAACAGAGGCTCTACCTTGGGCAAGGATCGAAGTTTGATGAAGTCCTTCAGGTCCTCTGGAGTCGATTTCTGGAAGAGCTCCCTCCACCGGGTTAGCCTGTTCTTCAGAGACCTCGATGACAGGGAGTTGCACGCTGTACAAGCTTGCCAACCGTGGTCTGGGCCAAGGCAACGTAGGCAGAGGGCATGGGGGTCAGAAGTTGGGAAGAGTGTGACGCCTGAGGACAGAGTACCTGTATGATAAAAAGACAAAAAAAGACAGAAGGTGTAGTCTGGATATATTGCCAATGTTGCTGAGTCTCTGTGGATCCTGACACCCGTTCTGGGGAAAGCTATAATTCTCTCTTTGGCACGATAATTAAGGATTTTAGCAATAATTGGCATCAGCAGGGCTCCTGGGTGAGGCTTTCTTTTGAGGGCGCGATGGGCCCTTTCTACTGTGAAACCTTCTGACAGGAGGGCGAGCCCCTATCTTTTGGAGGAGTAGCTCTTCAATGTACTCTGTGGGATCCCTTCTTTCAGAGCCTTCTGGTAATCTTAGTATCCTAATATTGCTCTATGCGCCCTTCCTTCAGCATCTTCTGCTCTTTCTTGCAGCATCTTGAGTTTGGCTGTCAGCTCCTGTACTGTCTCTTTGAGTTCTTTGGTTGTGGATACCGTGTCTTCTAGTTTTTGTTCCGTTGCTCCCACTCTGTTGGCGAGGTTGTGCATGTCATGGCGTAGGAGGTTCACGTCACAATTTATCTGCCCTATGTGGGTTTCCATAGAGGTACGCATGGCTGCAATTTCTTCTAATATCTTGTTTTCATCTTCGGCCCGTCGAGTATCGGGAGCGTTACTCTCGGGTTATTCCAATTGTTGTGTGGGGTCTGATCTGGGTTCGCTTTTCTTTGCATCAGTATCAATTGTTGCTTGTTTGGATTATGCCGCTGTCTTTTTCTTCCCTTCCGACATTTGGGATTTTGTGTGCCCACTCTGAGTCTGGAGAGGCCTTTGGTTAGCGCTATTGTGATAGTCGGATCTGTTGTGGGGGTTCTTAGTGCTGGGGGTGGGGGGGGGCTTGTACTCAGTTATGTTCCACCTTCCGCTGGATCCTGTGCTTCTGTCTTATGGTGGCAGTATATATGGGCTCCTGGCGGGCTGGGGAATATTGGTCGCCTTGGTGTTGGGTCGCGGACTTGTTTGCTGTGGCTTGGTTTTAGATGCCTTATCCATTAGGTGTCATTCCGAGGTGTCTAGTTCTTTTGTGGGCTGATTGGGGGAATGTGTTGTCTATGATGTTGTTTCCTCCCTTCCTGACCCACGGTCATAACCTCTGGAGCTGATGGATCTCCACTTCTTCCGGGTTTATGATATCTTGTATCACTTCAGGTGCTTTGTAGAGCTCATGGTCCCTTCATAATTTATAGTGTGCAGCAATCTAGGCTTTTTATTAGCATCTCTCCTTTTCTGCTGCTTATCTGTACTTTTTTTTGGACTTCACTTTTATCTGGGCTGCTGTGCCTGGGGGCACTGTAGTGCAACAATTAATTTTTCCTTCCCCCCGCCCCCTTCCAGTTGGCTGCTGCTGTTTGCAGCGTGTCTGGAAGGTCTTTAGACCCGTATCAAGTATAAGCCACGTTGTATCTGCGCTTCTATGTCTTTTATCAGGAGGGGCCTCTGGCACTTTAATAGAACTTGGAGCTGCTCACCAGGTGAGTGGCTCTCCAAGCTGTTTCTGGCCAGGGACACTGGGCGTCACTGCGGGCAGTTGGGATAGGAGTAGCTAGGTGTGCCCGGAGGGTGAGCGGCGCAGCCTGGACATCTGTCTCTGCATAAGAAGTTAATGTAGATAATGTCACGCGGGAGAGCTGGGGACGCTGCTGCGGCTTCGGCTGCTGCTGGTTTATCCCTGCCGTGTAGTGTTTTCTTTGCGCACTCTGCAGATTCTGTTTTGGCTGCGGCAGCGCTAGCGGGGGCTTACTGCCTTCCGTCGCTCGTCGGGCCACACCTGGCCTACCGCAGACCACTTGCAGGCTGTTTCTCAGGTTCGCCGAGGCTCCGGCAGTCAGTTGACAATTGTTTCTTCTTCCGTGGTGAAACGGAGCAGACAGGAGCCATTTTGAGGGCTCCTCACCGCATCTGTGTCGGGCTCTTCTGCTGGATTTCTCTGCTATGTTCTCTATTGGAACTGGCAGCGAGTGTTCTGTTCATGTAGCCAAGCACTTGGGGGTCATTTTCCACACTTTCTCTGCGTTTTGCCTTGCAAAGGAACGCTTTTCACCGGATCTTACAGGAGAGCTCTTGAACAGCACGTCTGTTCTACAGGCCGGTTAGCCACGCCCCCAAACACAACGTCCACTAGAACGCCAGAAGCTGTGTTGTAGCTGCTAACTCCAACTGATCCAGCACCACCTTCTTGGCATCCACCACACTGGGCAGAAATTGTTCTTTTGTGTACTGAGGAAAGTAGGCAAAAATACTGGCATACCATACTCTGGATATGCATGCTGCAAAATGGCGTCGGAAATAGCTGTGCCAGTTGGCATAACATTTCTTGCCAAAAAGGTTCAAGGCTTTCTCCTCCTTTCCAGGAAGGATCACAGAGTATAAGGCCATAGACTTGGAGAGAGGTGCAGTTACCACTATTGAATGAGCAGATGGAACAGAAGTTAGAGACAACCTTTCTTCAACAGAAAGCCAATATGTCGCGTCTAGTCTCAAGTATATACTGCAATGGAATGATTATTCTCCCAAAACATTTCAAATCCCAGAAGGACATCTGGCTGTCTAGGGATACCAGACTTGGGCACCATTACCAAACTAACTGGCAGATGGGCTGGAATTGAAAAGCCCAGGAATTCTATAACACCAATGAGCCTTTCACAGAAGGTATGTCTAGAGGAAGGTTCCTCTTCTTCCTCCTACAGACCTTGGTTGATCTGCATATCAGAGACAGGGACTGGAGAAGAAGACTCACAAGGGAACTGTGGTGTTAAAGGCTGTGAAGCCAGATGAACCAGCAAATTCACGGAAGGGGGAAATGCTGGAGCAGAGACAGTGATACAGGGGATCAATGCATGGCCTAGGGAAGCACTGGAAGGACCCCTGCAGCATTTGACACAATAGTAGTAGACTTAGGGGCTGAGCCAGAAACACTGCCAAGTGTGTGCAGATTCTGTAGGTCACAGGAGTTGCAGGCAGCATCATTTTCACTATGTCCTGAAAAGTCCTTCATCATGCTTATGAGAATATCTGACAGAACCTTGTGGTAAAATACTGCCCCTACTGAGGGCCTGCAATTGGTGTCCTAACAGAAGGAACCAGCCCTGTCGGAGGGGACAGTATATGGACTCCGATTGCGTTGGGCGCCCCAATTGGGTTTGGAAGTGAGTAGAGCAAACAGGAGGCCTTAAAACTGGGGACTTTTTCATAAAACAAAGTACACCATTGCTCGTTTTCAACACAAGTGTGTTTCCAGATGTAATAGAATGCTACATATAAGATGTACTAAGAACAGAAATGGACACAATTAGCTTAATCAAAATATTTTGCTTAAAAGGACCATTTCATTTTCAACAAAGTAACACCATAGAAGTTACTTTGAGCGGCACATCCATTTGCTGCTATACCTGGGACTGAAGTAGTACAACTTGGAGCAGCAGCAGCAGCTTGCAATTCCATTTCACTCCCCACAGTAGTCGATAATGGGAGGATCTAAAAAAATAAATTAAAAAAATTAAAACCAATTTGACAAGTAGGTCAATTCTTCGGATTTTACAAATAACGTACTACTTTGAAAACAGGAAACCAATATCAGTATAAAGTGCTTGCTTCACAATCGGACTCCAGAAAGAATATAAAAATAAGTTGGGCTGTTAATTTCTGACTCAAAGAGCAGTCTGTCAAATAATAATATCCCAAATATGCAGACTGTTGTTAAATGCCAAAACGTCAGTCATTTATCAACGTTGCTCGCCTCAAACAATTTAATTATCTCCAAAAGTGCGACTGTACTATAACTCTCTACCTACCAAATATAAAAGGACATATCAACTTTTTCGAACAGGCATTTGATGATCCAAAATCTGCAGAAGGATAGGCATTTACACATGCTTCTTTTTACTCTAGCACATGTCCCAGATTTTCTAAAATCTCAGCTCTCTGAGGAAGCAAAATGAATTGTTATGAACACATCAATGATTCACTAGAGGGGTACACAATACATCCTTAACAGAATAACTCACACTTCTGCTAGGACATTGTGTTCACTAACAAACCATTATGTAAATAAGGTATAAATCACAGATGTGGATGCCCGGAGCATGCCTAAACAGAGGAGCAGTTGTTTATTTTCACTTGGGAGAACAAGTGAGATTTGAGGGCTGATAAAAGGTCCTTTATGAATGTGTTCTAAGTTACAAACAAGGAAAACATCTGTGAATTTATGGGAATAGGTTTGTCAGAACTGTAAAAGGTGTGAAATCAACAAAAGAATTTTGGCAATGCAACTAACAGTTGTGCAACTCTGAGATTTGCACTTCAATGTGTACCTCTTTAAATATTACAAAGTCATGTGGTGGCTTTAAGCTTCTCCATCACCAGTACCTCCAATGCAAATAAACTCAGTCTTGGCATGAGTGCCACTTTGCCTGGTGTTGACGAATAGTTATCTTTCCCATGAAACCGGAGCCTTTGTCCATTCAAGGCAAGTAACGTCTTCAAGACTAAAAAAAGATCCTTTACACTTCAGATCGATGATGTGCCCTGTCACCTAATGAGGGTAACACAGTTTAAGTACCTGAGTGCTCTCCAGGCAATGCACCCCTCACCCCACCTCAATATTTTAAGCGCTTCAATTTCAGGCATACCTCTGCATGTTGAATGCAACCAAACCAGATGTGGTGTTGTAGGCAAAATCCTTTGCTTGTTGGTGGTATTGGTGAAGCAACCAGACTCTTCAGTAATTCTATTATTTAGGTAGATGTCCAGTTCCTGGTTCCAATGACCTCCCAGGTGGAACCTGATAGTTTATGTGTAGCTTAGAAATTGCTAATATGTATAAGGCTATCAAATCTAGATGATTCTATAGCCAACAGGCTAACATGACTGCTCATTGCAGAACATCGGGACATGTTTCCATGAGGTCAAGTTCAAATTGGAAAAAGTTAGACTTCTTCAAGCTCTGCTATAACAAAATTAGGCTAAAGTCAGAGTACAGGTGCTCTTTGGTACCCTCGATTCAATTCGATTACGCATTGCTGCAACCCCAGTTGATTTAAGTGTTACCCTACACCTATTATAATAAAGAATTAAACATCAAGATAATCAACTGTAATGATTGCGCTATACCATTGATTGTAAGTCTTGGATTTGTATTCCCAATATTTAAAAATAGTAAACAAATCCGTATCCAAAACGCAGTAGCTCTTTTGACTCCCAGCTACTTGCCATAAACATTACACTGATTATGTGCCCATAAAGCTTCTAATCAACACGTGTTTTGCCACCCAGGTCTTTCTCAAGACTTTTACTCTAATTAAGACACTTTCTAGTCACATATCCATTAACACCAAGGAAATATTAGTATTCAAATTCAATTCCAGAATACAAAAGTGCTTTCACATAAATCATAAATAATATTCCACATTTTTGAAAAAACTACAGAGAAAACCAAAAAGGGAGAAAACAGAGAGAAACATTATTCATAAACCTGTCTCCATTAATCTCAATATTAAAAAGGACCAATATTGATATTATTAAATTAACAGCAGCTTATGTGAATTGAAGGGAAATACCACCATTGGCCAGCAATTAGAGTGTTTAAACATATTGGGGCGTGAACACTTTAAATTATATATTTGACCCTGTGTTATGAATAAAGAACGTAATATATAACGCTAAATTGGTGTGGTGGGGGATGCCCTTGTTTTACTGCACAAGACTATTAGGAGGTCTGAGAACCATAAGTTATAACCCGGCACAAGGGGTGATTGTGTTGGAGGATAAGAACGAGACATGTGTATGGCAAGTAGCTAGGAATCACAAGAGCTACTGCATTTTGTGTACTGATTTGTTTACTATCCTTCAAGAGCTGGTCTGGACAGCAGGCTTTCTGCTGAAGTGCCCAGAGGATTTAAGTTAATGAGAATCTTGAAATGCTCCAACATAAATATTTAGATATAACATGTCCAAAATTGTACACAGATCTCTCTTGAAATTCTAAAATGCGAACAATCTGAAGTAGCGGATGTCGACCTAGATTTGAGAGCTCCTGCTGCCACCCGCCTTGATCCTCCGTAATCCTTTTGACGAACCACTACCGCTGAATTGTCGATAAGGTCAAGGTGGGTGTACACCTCAGGCAATTAAATATCCTGGTTCTGAGCGCAAAGCAGCCCCCGAACGCATCCAATTACCGGAGTGGCCAGAGACTGAGACGTGTGCATAGGCATCCCGGCACCAAAATGGCTGCCATCTGCCCAGGTTGACCCAGGGGAGCGACCATGGCGTAACAAGGCAGGACCAGAGGGACCGCTTCCAGAGCTCTACCCCTTTGGCCCTGAAAGCAAAGCGACACCACATGGTCTGTGCTGGGTGGCGCAGAGCACAGCATGTCTCACACCACAGCAGAGGACTGACTGTGTGGGCTGTTCTGTGGTGTGAGTTGTCGTGCCAGCCACCAATGCTGCTGGTTCTGGGAAATATCACTTTCCTGCTCAGCGACGGGACATGGGTTGTGGACAGACTGGGCTGAGCCTCCCGTGACTGCCAGAGACGTGGCAGGGAGGGCGCACATGACAACCACCTTGGTGGGTATGCAGAGGTGTACAAAGGGCTCTAGCAAAAAAGAACTGGGATGCACCCGCCCCAGATTTACGGTGGTCCACTGATCAGGGGCCCGCCGCACAGACCAAACAGACACCGAGGAAGATCAGGCGAACTCATGACTGGAACTGACTGCAGACATACCGCCATACCCACCCATGGCTAACTAAGCTTGCAAGAGAGGGACGCAGTGAGCAGGTACATGTACTTCTGTAGACTGAAAAAAATTATCAGTACTGGGATGAAGAAGCCACATGGGGAGGGAAACAAAGACAGGGAGACACTCCCCTGAGGAAAGAAGAGCTGACTGGCAAACACAGAATGATAGTCCTTCGTCTATGTCTGCGGACCAGACCAGTAATAAAAGAAAATAAGGACTACATTAGAGGCCGGTTGTATGGAGCAGCAGTGGAAGAGAGCCACCGGAGGGTAGTGCAAATATTCACAGTAGTAGTGGAAGCAACTGAAGAAATTGAATTTGTTGCAGTAGCCGAATCAGAGACATCAACAGTTACAGTAGTGGACGAGTCAGGAACCGCATTCTATTAGGATGTGCACTCTGCAAGAGACGCTGGCAGAGCCCTGCAGTTCCGGAGTCCACAGACTTGGAAAGGCCCATGATTGTGAAAGGGGAACAGCTGAGAAGCACTTGTGGTCTGACCAACACACAAGGCAAGCAGGGTAAGCAGCAGAAATGGCAAGTGAATGCCAGTGGTGCTCGGGAGGAACTGTCAACACAGCCTATGATGTTTAGAAGTGGCGAGCCGAAAACCGCACAAGGGCAGGGCGACAGGAAAAGCCCTAAGAACTGCACAGAATGGTGTAAGTATCGGCAGAGAGTGGACGAAAGCAGAAGCGTGTGTCCTGTATATTACCAGCACCAAAGGTAAGAGTGGAGGCCCAGAGAGGAGAAAAGCCCAACAAAACTAGGAATAAACACTCCACTGCAAACGACGGATGTTGCCTAAATGGGAACCGGTAACCGGTTCAAGGTAACTGTTAAGGAAAACAGAGAGGGTTTCAAATACCCGATCACAGGGGAAAAGAAAAGGGAATTAAAACGCAACGAGTAAGGCCAGAGTAACTAGCTGGGCAGAAGGGCAAAACACACAGGAAAACAGTTTGTACAAAAACCCATTGAAAAAAAGCCTGTTGATGAAAGGACGTTGTACCAAACACCCTTTTATAAAGGAACACAAATAAACAGGCAAACCGTGCCAGAAACAAGTGGATTTAACAAACAATGGTTTATAACAAAGCTGTGGGTCAACTACACAGTGAAGGCCAGCACACATAACAGGTCCATACTGGTTAGCATAAAGTAACTAGTACAAACATTGCTGAGAACAAAACACCCATTGGAGTAATGGAATTCAAGACCAGGGAAAAGGTTGTTCCCATGGCATTTGAAGTACAGGTAAGGTATTGTTCCCCTGCCATTGGAAGTCCAGGGAAGGGATTGTTCCCCTGGCATTAAAAGACTAAGGAAGAAAATCACATCACGGGAACAGTACATGGGCATCACTGGACCAAATAGGCAGTGAGAGACCAAATGAGAACAGTTGCAGGAAAGCAGCCACTGTATTATTTACCTCGTAGTAATTTGGAAGGATTGTAGTGAGAGTTAGGAGGGGTTTAGGACACATGACAGTGGACTTTATTTTGGACATCCTGACAATGACTGGTCCATTAGTTAGTCTTGTTGAGGCAGGAAACCCCCTCAGAGTTAGGGCTAGTGAGACACTTTTCCTGCCCCTTTTATCATTTAAATAAAAACCTTTGTGAACAACCCAACACTGTCCGTCTCCTTACTCAGATACCCCACAAGGGACACGCTGATGCCCAAGATGCACCATACCCACATCTCTTGCACCAGAATCTGACACCAGGCGACTGTCCTCTATTTTCCCAGGAGTCGCCACAGGTGGCAGGGTGCAATGGTGGAGGAGGGAGCCTGGGAAGAGGTACTGGGCACCATATGGCTCCTTGAGGAATGCCACATCGCTTGTGCCCGGCTGACCCTGGGCCACTGCCTCGCGGGTGCTGCAAGGCAGCAATAACATCCACCAATCATGACAGAAGTTAAAGGCAGAGAACAAAACACCCATTGCAATCAGATACTACCATTTGGATCAGAATAAATTGTGCTTGTGACAAATTGTCAAACGATCAGAAGAAATCCTGATATATACTGATAATCGATGGACAGTTCTTGTTGGCCAAGCGCGACTCACCAGCATAATTAGTAATCTTTATCCAATATTTGAGGTCTGGGGTAGAACCTCAGCATATTGGTGACGCAGCGGGCCATACCTTATCTCTTGAGGCCTGAGCACACCCACTAGCGGCTATACTGTTACCTGACTTTAAACTCCTCCCCTTTTATAGGTGACGTAACCGTGGTCCTTCCCCAGCTTATCTTTCTCTCTCTCGCTCTCTATCTCTCTCTCTCTCCAGCTCTTGAAGCCCTTTGTCTTCCTTATTCATCATCTTTATCTCAGTTAAATATGATTCTTTCTTTAAATGGATAGTCACAGTTTCTGTTTCACAATAACAAATATTTGTTCCTTCGTCCTTGTGGATTATGGTTGAAGAGGTAAAGTGAGTAGATTCTTTAGGGAGTTGCTCACAGTAACGGTTGTCCTGCGGAGTCTCTCCTGGTGAGGTCCTGCTTGCTTGTATCGCTGGGGAGAGTATTGCAGAGCAGGCTGACCTCCCTGGCCTCACAGGGTCGGGGGGGCCACTCCCCCTTGGGGAGAAGAGACGCAATCTTACGATTAGTCTCAACACACTCAAGCAACAGGTCTCCGCACTGCATCAGGCGAAAAAGGTCCTGGAGGCGAGAGCAGAGGATACAGATGGATGCTTGCGGAGGAATAATCTCTGCACCGTCATCCTCCCAGAAGGTGAGGAAGGGGGATCCATTGGACTGTTCACGGAGAACTGGCTTCAAGACGCGCTCAGATCAGAAGGGCTTTCAAAATGGTTTGCAGTGCAACAGGCCCACAGTGTCCCTGCACAGAGACCCTCACCTGGAGCTAGACGTAGACCTTTGGTGGCCAGAATATTCAACCACTGGGAATGCGACGCACTCCTACAGAGGGCCAGGCGGAAGGGCCTGAAACAAGTTAACAACACATCCGGCATGATATTCCCGGATTACGCAAAGAGTGCAGTAATAGCAACAGAACTTTGAAGAAATCAAACTGGTCCTACGAGAGCTTGAGATATGGTATATGTTATTATATCCAGCTAGAATGAAAATCATTCAAGGGGAGTGACACTGGTTCTGCAACTCCCCAGTGGAAGCATGGGACTGTTGGGAGTTGAAGGGCAGCTGGCCAACCAACACAACCACGAAACGAACAGGCGACAAGCTGCTCATCCGCCGTGGATCAAGACACCACACAGGGCGGGCATGGGGGGAAAACCCGCCGCCTGGAAGAGCTATTGTGACAGAAGATGGAACGGAGCCTGAGGAACCGGCCACCTGGGTCCCACACATGATGGTGTTATCAGAAGGGGGTGGGAGCATGAGAACTGAAGGTTGTCTCTCTCTCTCGGCTACTTGCTGCCTGCCAATCTTTCTGCCTTTGTTGGCACTTGGACAGCCCGGAGGCCGTAGACGCCAAGACCCTGACGCAGAGCTGGACAGCCACACACTCCTCCTGGGGAGTAGCTGGCAACCGTTAGGCGCTCTGGTTGCAGGTATTGAGTTAGGACTACCGCATGTTAGTGAGTATGTACCTTGTTGGTTGTTATGCTACAAGGTTTGGGGGAGGGGAGGGTGCTGGGTGAGTGGGGATAGTGGAAGGGATGGATGTGGTACAGGCAGACATGGAACCGTCCCAGCATGGAATATTTAAGCCTCTGGTTTGGAGAGTACTCCTGGGAGGGGGGAGAGCTTTGAGATTTCAATATGGGGTTTCTTAAAGAGATGACATGGAATGTCAGAGGGATGGCGCCGGTTACAAAGAGGAGGAACATTTTGGGACACCTCAAAGATTTGGAGAGGGATCCAAGTTGCTTTCTGACAAGAGACACATTTAACATTCACAGAACTCAAAAAGGTCAAATCGAAATGGGGAGGGGAGGTGCATGGTACGACATACTCTTCCTTCTCGAAGGGGGTTCTTATGTGGGTTGCTAAGGGGGCCCCTATGCAGGTCACTAAAACCCTGATAGATGGGATAACACTGATAATCCTAGGGGTGCTTGAAGGGAAAGAGGATGTCTGGTCAATTCCTATGCCGACCAGCATAGAAGATGATACGTACTTTCTGTCGGTGGTCCAGATGATAGGGGGCTATAGACATAAGGAGTTGATCTGTGGAGAGGATTTTAACTGCCTACTCAACCCACACATTGACAGGCCTGACAACAAAGCAGCAAATAAGATGCATGCATCGAAATCGCTAAACCGAACAATATCAGATCTCAAATTAGTTGAGCTGTGGCGAGAAATTAGGGGGGGAAAGAAGAGGATACGCTTTTTACTCTCGCCCACATAGGACACAATCAAGATTCAACTGTGTAATGGTGGGGAGAGACCAGTTCCCCAATTTAAGGGAGGCTGAGTATCTAGGGAACAGGCTTTCAAGGTCTGGGGAAAGCCGAGGGGAATGATACCCAGTTGGAGATTATGAGCGTTGTCCAAATTAGACATGATTTTGAGAGTGAGATCAGTCAGGCAATAGAGGAATACTTTGAATTCAACAAGGGGTCAGTGGGAGATGACGGGACGGTCTGCGAGGCGTTCAAAGTGACTAACAAAGGCAAATGCCTGACCACCACATAGAAGGTTCCGTTCAACACTCCGAACCACCTTTTAGGAGACAGAGAAACATTATATTACTAGAAGGCGAGATGGCAAAGGCGAATCTATGCAGGACATCACTTAAGATAAGGCATCCTACAACTGCAGGCACAAGAACGTCTGGGGAAACATAATAATACACAATACACAGAGAAGATCCATGGGGAGGGAGACAAATCGGGTCGCCGAGCTCGAGGAGGGTTCCTAAGTCAACCAGGAGAGCATTCTATAACTACTATATGAAACTATATAAGAGCTCGGGGTCCAGGGGATGCAGACAATATAGCCGAGGTATTGGGCCAGGTTTCTCTCCTCAGGCTGAATGAGGGAGCCGTAATGGCCCTGGAAGAGCCTATGACAGAAGCCAGAGTAAAGTAGCAATAGAATCCCTCACGAATGTAAGAACACGAGGGGCACGGGGGATGGCCTACTGGCGGAATTTTATAAAACCTATGCAGATGTATTTGTACCTAAATTATGACAACTCTATGAACATGCCTTGCACATGGGATGCCTCCTGACATCTATGAGAGAGACGATCATAGTGGTGTTACTGAAATCGGGTAAGGAGCCAAGACGATATGAATAGGTACTGCTCGATCTCATTGCTTAACCTAGACATTTAAATACTGGGCAAGGTTATTGCCAACAGACTGTTGAGGGAGATTTCATACATAGTACTTAACTTTATTTAACATAATGTACGATTTATGTATTGGTTATATGTCTATAAATTATGATGCAACATATGATATGAAGTATACAAAAGTTGCAATTGGCTTTCGTAGACATAAATAAATATTCTCTTTCCAGGGCCAGCAGTCTTTGAATTTGTTTTTTCCAGCAGGCAAGGAACAAGTTTCTTACCTGTAGCTTCTTTTCTCCAGCATGGGTCTCGCATGGATTCACATGCTCATGAATATTCCCCGTCAACAGGCTGGGAATCCTCAGTAAAAAAGAAAGCAGTTCCGCTTCAACCTGAAAATTGCTGGTCTCCTTAGTGATTTGTCAGAAGCAGCTGCTCACAGCTCATAGCTGTAGCTTGCAGTGTGGCTTGAGAGTCTCAATGTCTCGACGTCCGGAGGTCCTTTCCTCTATTGTAGCATAGGAAGCGGAGGACGCAGACATCAAGGAGAAGAGGGAGACTGTGTTGTTTACCAGAGCAGATCGAAAGCACAACAGGCCCTACTGCTAGCTCCTGAAGCACACAAGAGTTGTGTGGGGTGACAGGCGGATGGCTGCCGTGGCTGCCGTGGTAAGGGGGCAGAGGGTAGGCTGATCCTCGACATTAGATTGCGTGGGCCAGTGTTGATGAGTGTGGATGTAGTGCAGCGCAGTAAGTGCCGTCTGCCCCAGTCATCTGCCACAACCTTGAGTGCGGTGCAGGAGGCAACTAACATGGGGGCAAAAACTAGGACAAAACTCCCAAGCCTAAAAAAGGGTAGAGGCATAAAACACCACACATGATTGTGGTCAACAAACCCAGTAGACTCATCCAAGGCAAGTTCTAAGCTCACACAACCAATTACAAGACATGTCCTCAGAAGCAGGATAGTCTCTGAGCCCACCATGGAAACTACTGGTGACCCCGGTCCTTTGGTAGAGACATCTACAAGGGAAGAGATTCCAGCTGGGAATGTGGGGGGTGCACATCTCCAATTATCCCTACTGCTAAAATCAAATCCACAATCCCCAAGCAAGAACACTGGTAACCTCGGGAGTGGTGATGAAAAGTGTGATGACCAACAAGAATGTATGATTCAAACTGAAAATTCTGTCCATCGTTGTCCAGGCACGAATCTCTCCCTGAGGAACCAAACCACACAGATAGGTTTAGGGTCAAAGATAGTGGCCTACACAATAGGGCCATATTGGATGCGCTGGCGAGATCTATTGATAGATATTGCACAGAGGTCTGTCTGGAACTTGCCACTCCTGGACAACCAATCATGGCGGAGAGCACAGATAGCTTGTTAATTGATTTAAAGACAGTGGAAATATAAAAGCAGGGATGACTGTGTAATCTAAACCTAGGCACAGGACCTAGTCCAGTATCTGACCTTAGTACTTATAGATCTGCAGTCCCATGTCTTACTGGAGTGATTATTGACCCGATGAGTCTGGCAGGACATGTAGAAGAGGCATGACGAGAGCACACCTGGCCAGATGCTGCTAAGTGAGAAGAGTACCCCACCTATCCTACTGCCAGAATTCAGAGGCTGTAGCCAATTGCCGCCTGACTTTTTGGGCCATTCTGATAATCTGGAAAGGTCACAAGACACTGGAAGTTGTTCATCTGAATGTCAATTTAATGGGCTGGAGTAGTCCAGAGAGCTGGGGGGGAAGGGCCAGAGCAATCTAATACTATACGTGATGGAATCTTAAGAGCTCTGGTTAAATAACATCAGTTCATCCATAAATAAAGAATAAGATCACTGCATTGCAAGTCTCACAAGCAATGCATGTAAAAGATTTGTTTTTGTATTTTGTTTACTTGTAAAGCGCAACAAGCCCTGAGGCATCTGGGCGCATTTCTTAAATTAGGGTAATGTTACACAGTTAGGTTGCATAGTTACATAATTACATAGTTACAAAAGGTTGCATATTTAACAAGCAAGTAAAAGGGTTAAAAGGGTTAACAGTGTGAACAATAGTAGGCATAGAGTGGGGGAACTATTGCTCTTGCGCTAAGAGTCTGTTTTTTTACTTTGCTTCTGAAGGAGTGGTAGGAGGGTTCAATTCTTAGTGATGTGGGTAGTATGTCCCACACTTTCACGGCAAGCATAGGGAAGCTGTTACCTCCTCTCGCCTTCTGTTGTCAGGATTAGTCCTGCGAATACTAAGGCAGCGAATATGGCAAGGGAAATGTGCACATAGGAACAACGACTCATGTATGCTAGAAGCCAGGAGTGCAAACAGAGTGTGATATTAAACCCAATATGTGAAAAGGGATGTGGGGTAAGCACCTGACCGTGAGGAAAGTCGGCAAGCGCCTTACCCCCAATTGCTGTTACAGGTACTGACAGCGCTAAACCCACGTAGAGGGCAAGCAATGACAGGATCTGTGAACTAACACTCTGATGGTATCAAATAAGGGAACTAAAGAACTGTACTCACAAGGACGAGAATAAACCTCTTGAACGTCAGCTAGCCCATGAATCCTGTTGATGAACTGGGACCCCGAGAGGCTAGAACAGCAATGGGAGAAGTAGGAAGGTCCAGAGGGCACGGGCTGTAGGTTGCCAGGGAGAGGTAGACTGTAGAACAGGGGGCCCAAGAGGACAAGGGCTGAAGGCAGCCGGAGCGAGGCAGGCTGCAGGGCAGGGAGCCCAGAGGACAAGGGCGGAGGCTGGAATGCAGCAGAGCGTGATCCGCTGTTATGTGGGGAGCCCGACAGGGCAAGGGTGAAGGCTGGAAGGCAGCCGAGAGTGATCCGCTGCAGAAAACTAAATACCTAAGTTGAAATAGTGATAACAAATAGTGAGGAAAACATAAGCATTCACACAGGAGCTAGCTAACAACCGCACACCACACCTAAAATCAAATGGGAATATAAATGCAGAAGTGCTAAGGAAAACCTGGAATGGATCCCAAAAGAAGTAAGGATCAGGAGCAGGGAAAAAGCTAAATAACCAATGCAAACTTCTCCCTATCCTTCCAAGGAAAAGACAGGAAGCTAAAGAGGAAGGCTAAGGCATACGGGTTAACAGCAGCAAAGGACAGAGTCAAAGAAATACCAACTGGGCTGCATTTGAAAAGGGAAAGCACTGAGAAATGCTGCCTGTAAACAGAGGAAGGAAAAAAGGGAAACAAAGGTGCAGAAATCAATTAGAGCATGAATCAGAGATTCAGGGCGGAGGGAACAAGAAAACAGGAACCAGGACCTAGGTAAAAGGGCAAGGAACAGTGAACAAGGGACTAGTCAAAAACAGGAACACTGCAAACGATGACCAGCGCTGGACTGAAGTGAGACTGTGGCTTTTAAAGCTGCTAAACGAGCACACGCCTCAGGTGTGCTGACTGCTGCACCTGCAGACACAGGTGTTGCTTATCCTCCACCCAACCTAGTCCTGCAAGGGTGGAGGTGGAGCAGGGGGCCAGGCATTCTGGGAAACACAGTCATTTGGTTAAAGAAGCATGCTGGCTGCCAAAGACCTGGAATGGATCCGGAAGGGAAGTAGTTTGGAAAATAGGGATTTTGCGCTCCCAATTCATTACAGCACTGTGGCATTAGGTTCGGAGGAAATGTCCAGCAAGGAATAAGCCCCAAAACATGCCCCCAAGTGGCGGGAACGGGAGCGAAGGGAGCGAGTCGTGACAGTATACCCCCTCCTACGGCCCTCTTCGGGTGCCCGCCACCCGCACGAGACTTCTTCTTTCCATGATGGGAGTGCTTTTTCTTTGGAGGTGGCACTGATGGAAATGGTGGCTTGTGGGCAAAGGCAGATGGGCTTCCATGATAGGAGTGCTTTGTCTTTGGAAGTGATACTGCTGGAATCGATGGCTTCTGGTGAGGAAGAGACTCATGGTTTGAAGAAAGGCATGAAGGACTTGCAAGACCTGAAGCAAAGTTGAAAGGTCCAGGAAGCTCAGTCACTGGGAGTGGACCCTTGTAAGTCTTTGAGGAGGGAGGCAGGCTGGTGCAACTTGCCTTAGACAATGGTAGAAGTTCTGTTAGCCTTTCTGCCGAGAGCGCACATGCGGGAGGTAAGGAAGTTGCTGGCTTCAGGAAATGTTCATGTTCAGCCATTAGAGAAGGTGGCGGCTGAGGTAGAGGTTCAGATCTTTTTCTGTCATCCATCTGGGAAAAGGCTTGTGGTTGAAAATGATTAAGGTTTGATTGCACGTTGGATACAACAGCAGGGACGTTTGGCATACTGATAGGAGTGATAGACACAGTACTTGGTATTTCAGGCACACTTGCAGAAGGAGCAATAACAGACACATCTTGAACTGCAGCAGTCATTCCCTTCCTTTGGCTACTAGCACCCAACTGGTGCTTCTTGGCGGAATTCTGTTGCACAAGTTCTGTAGGTAATACGCCGGTCTGCACCACCCCCTGTGCACACCCAGGTGAGTGGTTCTGACTCACCACTTGGTCTAGCTTGATGACTCTGAAGCGGGAGCTGGCAAAAGTCTCAAAATCTGATGCTGCATCTTTTGGAGGCTCTGATGCTAAAGTGAAGCAGTTGGGAGAATCGTCTTGTGGAAAAGGCTGGCATTCTGATGCTCCTCCTGAAGCAAAAGAAAGGCATTCTAAACGTTCATCGACAGTAAATGTTTGGGATTCAGGAGGACTGTCTGGAGCAGTAGAAAATACAGCAGGATCTGATGGTGTAGACAGGTATACCTCTGATGTTGGAAGCGAAGCTAAGCAGGATACCGGTGTATCATGAACTGAAGGCAAACAAGCAATAGACTCTGGAACTGAAGACATGCACATATGATGGACTACCGGAGGCTCTCTGGCTGAAGGATGATCTTCTGGATGAGTCACTGTAGACAGGCAGGCCAGAGGAAACTTTGAAGCGGAAGGCATGCAAGTTGGAGCCATCTCGGTAGCTGAATCCAAACATGTCAGGGTCTTTGGGACTAACCCCGTGCATGGTGGAGGCTCTTGATGAAATGGCAGACATGGCAGTGGTTCATTGGTTGAAGACACGTGTACCAAAGATGACTGCAGGGCTGTGGATTGGATCATAGAAGAGTCAATGGTTGTAGGAGGACACACAGAAGTCTCAGAAGTTGATAGACACATTGGTGTCTCAGGAATGGAGGGCACCTTTAGGGCATTAGACTCCTTGGCTCCAGTAACCAAGGACTGAACTGTACCCTTGCGGTCCTTTTCTTTAGTGGGTGACACAGAGTCTCTTTCTTTGTGGAAGTCAAAATCAACCAGTGGGATCACCATAGTAAAGTCTCTGTTAATCAGGATTTCGTCGATTGTCCATTCCTCTGTCTTAGCTTCTGAAAGAGGCAGATTAACAATCAACAGTTCAGGATTCGCCTGCTGGTCTTTTGGTTCTGTATACTGTGGAATGAGTTCATCAGAACATGCAATCTGTACAGTCTCTGACTGTTTGTATTGATCAGAATTGGCAGAAGGAAGAGTGAACCCAGAGGTAAGATCGTCTTCCACATCAGCTTTAAACTCTACTTCAGTCTCAGCAGCTGTATCAAGAGCAGGACCTAAGCCTAGTGTAGTGACTGAATCTGTGTATGCCACCTTTGTGTATTGTGTTTGGAGATCAGAAGCTTGTATGTGTGCTAGCTCAGAATTATGACAGACTGCTACACAGGAAACTTTAGGTAAAGGAGTGGCTTGTAAATCTTCAGCTAACTGCAATCCCTGATAATCAGCAGAACAATTGTTAGAAACTGTGCCCAGGTTGAGCGCTGTGCTAGAAGAAAGACTTTCACTTCCAATAGATCTAACATATTGGCAATTATCATGATTTACCAAAGTCTCTGCACTCAGGGGCTGAACTGTGTTCACTTCATCAACATCAATGGATAAAGTCTGAGGTGTATTCAGGAATGCGTGCAAGATCTTATTCTCCTCTTGTAAAGAAATGAATTCTTGTGTTAACTCCTCAAGCTTGGCTCTTAGTATGCCCTGCATTAACTGTACATCACTATCAGTAGGCACAGGGGGAGGCATAGTAGCATCAGGGCTGGATCCTGCACTAGCAATCTGGATGTGCACCGATTGTGCACTGTCCTCTACTGCTTTCAGGTTCTGAGATTTATACTTTCTCATACTAACATGGTCTGTGTTACCCTTAAGCAAACTATTGACCTTAGACCTCTTGACATTAGGGACTACCGTATGTACTTGTGCAAAGAAGTATTTGGACTGAGGGTAGAAAACAGAAGTTATGCAAGGAACCCCTCCATTCTTTATGTTTGTACCATGAAACTGTTCTATCTGAGGTGAAGCACAACTGGAATCATGGGTTTCAACAACCGAGGTACTCTTGTCTAATAAGTCTGACAGTGTGTTGTTTTCTACGGTTAAGGCTTGCGCTGACATAGAATCGGGATCAGAACAAAAGATCGAACTAGGATCAGGCAATGTAGGATGAGCCATCCTATGGGAAAAATACTCTGCTCGTAAATGCCCATTCGTGACAAGGAGTTCATTTAAACCAAGACTAGTGATTTGATTGTCACAGGTAAATGTAGGGGAAGCTTTCTGTACAAACTTGTTAGAGGCCTTGCTGCCTTTCTTTCTTAAACTTGCCATATTCAATGGGAATTTTGGGCTGGTCATTCTGTCAGGATTAGTCCTGCGAATACTAAGGCAGCGAATATGGCAAGGGAAATGTGCACATAGGAACAACGACTCATGTATGCTAGAAGCCAGGAGTGCAAACAGAGTGTGATATTAAACCCAATATGTGAAAAGGGATGTGGGGTAAGCACCTGACCGTGAGGAAAGTCGGCAAGCGCCTTACCCCCAATTGCTGTTACAGGTACTGACAGCGCTAAACCCACGTAGAGGGCAAGCAATGACAGGATCTGTGAACTAACACTCTGATGGTATCAAATAAGGGAACTAAAGAACTGTACTCACAAGGACGAGAATAAACCTCTTGAACGTCAGCTAGCCCATGAATCCTGTTGATGAACTGGGACCCCGAGAGGCTAGAACAGCAATGGGAGAAGTAGGAAGGTCCAGAGGGCACGGGCTGTAGGTTGCCAGGGAGAGGTAGACTGTAGAACAGGGGGCCCAAGAGGACAAGGGCTGAAGGCAGCCGGAGCGAGGCAGGCTGCAGGGCAGGGAGCCCAGAGGACAAGGGCGGAGGCTGGAATGCAGCAGAGCGTGATCCGCTGTTATGTGGGGAGCCCGACAGGGCAAGGGTGAAGGCTGGAAGGCAGCCGAGAGTGATCCGCTGCAGAAAACTAAATACCTAAGTTGAAATAGTGATAACAAATAGTGAGGAAAACATAAGCATTCACACAGGAGCTAGCTAACAACCGCACACCACACCTAAAATCAAATGGGAATATAAATGCAGAAGTGCTAAGGAAAACCTGGAATGGATCCCAAAAGAAGTAAGGATCAGGAGCAGGGAAAAAGCTAAATAACCAATGCAAACTTCTCCCTATCCTTCCAAGGAAAAGACAGGAAGCTAAAGAGGAAGGCTAAGGCATACGGGTTAACAGCAGCAAAGGACAGAGTCAAAGAAATACCAACTGGGCTGCATTTGAAAAGGGAAAGCACTGAGAAATGCTGCCTGTAAACAGAGGAAGGAAAAAAGGGAAACAAAGGTGCAGAAATCAATTAGAGCATGAATCAGAGATTCAGGGCGGAGGGAACAAGAAAACAGGAACCAGGACCTAGGTAAAAGGGCAAGGAACAGTGAACAAGGGACTAGTCAAAAACAGGAACACTGCAAACGATGACCAGCGCTGGACTGAAGTGAGACTGTGGCTTTTAAAGCTGCTAAACGAGCACACGCCTCAGGTGTGCTGACTGCTGCACCTGCAGACACAGGTGTTGCTTATCCTCCACCCAACCTAGTCCTGCAAGGGTGGAGGTGGAGCAGGGGGCCAGGCATTCTGGGAAACACAGTCATTTGGTTAAAGAAGCATGCTGGCTGCCAAAGACCTGGAATGGATCCGGAAGGGAAGTAGTTTGGAAAATAGGGATTTTGCGCTCCCAATTCATTACAGCACTGTGGCATTAGGTTCGGAGGAAATGTCCAGCAAGGAATAAGCCCCAAAACATGCCCCCAAGTGGCGGGAACGGGAGCGAAGGGAGCGAGTCGTGACATCTGTAGCTTGAACGTCAGGATCTTAAGGCAGTGTGCTTGGGTAGATCTAGAGGGGCGATCTGAAATGTTGCGTGAGAATAGATTGGTCAGGTATCTCGGTGCAAGGTTTGCGAGGCACTTATGTGTGAGTGGCAGGGATTTAAAGGCAATCCTTTGGTTGACCGATAGCCAGTTTAAGCTACGTCTGCATTCCGAGATATGTTGGGCTCTGGGGATATTCATCGCTGCCCTGATGGCGTTGTTTTGTAGGATTTGCATCTTTTTGGTATTCCGTTCACTAGTCCCTAGATATAGCGCATTGCAGTAGTCTAGTTTTGATAAGGACCAAGTTATTTACCTGTAACTGTTGT
Source organism: Ambystoma mexicanum (assembly GCF_040938575.1). NCBI lineage: Eukaryota > Metazoa > Chordata > Amphibia > Caudata > Ambystomatidae > Ambystoma > Ambystoma mexicanum. The sequence goes on along the minus strand of NC_090933.1, from coordinate 277,935,633 downwards.
TCCCCAGCATGGGTCTGGCATGGATTCACATGCTCATGAATATTCCTCGTCGTCAGGCCGGGAATCCTCGGTAAAGAAAAAAATCAGTATCAGTTTTGTTTCTGATCTGTCTTTCTCAGTGGTAATCAATCACTGGTCTCTCTGCCCCTAGCCAATGACTGCCCTCTCCCTAAGCCCCGCCTCTGGCAGCCATCCTCAGATTTGGTAGCACGCAAGTGGCAGTATGACCAAGTGAAGAGCCGCAGAGGGGTAGGAGGGAGGGTTCGCATGTGAATCCATGCCAGACCCATGCTGGAGAATAACAGTTACAGGTAAGTAACGTGTTCCTTCTCCAGCATGGGGTCTGGCATGGATTCACATGCTCATGAATATAAGAATACATAGCAGTACACACATGCACAACCAACTGGAGGTGGCAAAGGCTCAACATTAAGCATTACATCAACAACTCAACATTAAGCAATTCTTACCTCCTCACCAGGCTCACCTTAGGCGAACAGGTTGCGCAGTACTGCTTGGCCGACCCTGGACTCCTCCCTGGAATCCCGGTCGGCGCAGTAGAATCTCATGAAGGTGTGCGTCGACCTCCACGTAGCAGCCCTGCAGATGTCCAGGAGGGGCACACCAGACAAGAACGCTGTGGTAGCAGCGATAGCTCTGGTCGAATGGGCTCTTGGACGGCCAGACAACGGCCAGTTTGCCAACCGATGACAGTGCATGATGCAGCCGGAGAGCCATCTGGAAATGGAAGCCTTCGAGAGAGCCTTCCCTTGGTTCACAGGTCCAAAGTTCACAAATAGCTGTGATGTCTTCCGAAAACTCTGTGTGCCGTCCACGTAGAACTTCAGAGCTCTAGCCACATCCAGTGAGTGCAAAGTCCTTTCGGCCGGCGACAAAGGTGACGGGAAGAAAACAGGTAACGCCAAGGGCTTGTTGAGGTGGAAGTCCGACGGCACATTGGGCATAAAGGAGGGGTGCGTCCTCAGCACCACCCTCGTGTTGTGAAAAGTCAAGTATGGAGGCTTGCAGGATAGGGCCTGGATCTCTCCCACGCGTCGTGCGGAGGTGATGGCCAAAAGAAACGCAGTCTTCCACGACAGGAACTTCAACGGTGCCGAATGAAGGGGCTGGAATGCCGCCCCCATGAGCCTGGTCAGCACCATGTTGAGCTCCCACGCCGGGGCAGGGCCTTCACCGGCGGGAACGATCGGAACAGTCCCTTCATAAATTCCGTCACCAGGCGATGGGACCACAAGGACGCCCGTCCTGTGGTTCTGGTGTATCGGGAGATCGCAGCCAAATGTATCTTGATTGAGGCGTGAGCCAGTCCAACCTTGGCCAGCGACAGTAGGTACGGCAGCACTTGAGGGGCCGTAATCCGTAGAGGGTTAAGCTTCTGTGCACGGCACCAGACAGAGAACCTCTTCCACTTATGTCCGTAGTACTTGAGAGTTGAGGACACCCTGGCCTTTGCAAGAACCTCTCTGCAGTCAGCCTGTATATCGTACCCTCCAAACTCTAGTGCTGCAGGAGCCAGGCCTGCAAGTTCAGCGACTCCGGGTCGTGATGAAGTATGGCGCCTTCTTCTCTGGAGAGAAGATCTGCGTCCATCGGCAGCTTGACTGGTGGGGACACTGACAAGTCCAGAAGGTCCGGGAACCAGATCTGCCTCGGCCACGCCGGTGCGAAGAGGATCATCCTGCACCGGGACCTCTTGAGCTGGTTGACGAGTCGGAGCAGCAACCGCAACAGAGGGAACCCATATAGGAACAGGCCGTCCCAGGGGAACGAAAAAGCATCGGGCATGCTCCTCGGCTGGGGAAACCTGCTGGCGAACCTCTGGCACTTGGAGTTCATCGCCGTCGCGAACAGGTCGATCTGCGGTTTTCCCCATCGTCGGAAGAGTCGATCCACTTGATCCTGACATAGTTCCCACTCGTGGCACGAGCGCAGCTCCCTGCTGAGTGAGTCGGTGATGGTGTTCTTTATCCCTGCCAGATGAAAGGGCACCAGAAACATCCCTTGGGCGACGGCCCAATGCCACAGATCCTGGGCTTCCTTGGAGAGGGCTGGGGATCTGGTTCCTTCCTGCTTCCGGATGTAGAACATTGTGGTGGTGTTGTTGGTGAAGATTCTCACCACCTTGGCCCCGAGGGACGGGAGAAAGGACCTGATGGCCCAGAACACAGCACGGAGCTCCAGGATGTTGATGTGGAGCGGCTTCTCCTCTGGGAGCCAAAGACCCCTCGCGTGAAGTTCTCCGGTGTACGCTCCCCACCCTTCCAGGGAGGTATCTATCGTCACCGTTATCTGGTGTGATGGGCTCTGAAAGTCTGTACCCTCCGTCAGATGAGCGCGGGTGCCCCACCACCGGATCTCTCATCGGAAGGTCTCGTTGAGCGGGATCCTGTCCTCGAAGCTGCCCGTTGCTTGGATCCAGCGGACGTCGAGGAACTCTTGCAGAGGGCGCATCCGAAGCCTGCACAGGCGCCCGAGGTATATGCAGGACGACATCATCCCAAGGAGGGACTTGATGGACCTCACCCTGGCCACGTCTGTGGCCAGCAGACGCTGCACCTTGCCCAGGATGGCCTTCGTCCTTTCCTCCGACGGCGAGGCCAGATACGCCACTGTGTCGAGCTTGGCTCCCAGAAACAGTGCGACTTGCGATGGGACCAGGTGGGATTTGGGAAAGTTGATGGACAATCCCAGGTCCGTGAGCAGCTGGACGGTCTTCGCTGTGTGATCTACGGCGAGCTCCCTTGTCCTTGCTCGGATGAGCCAGTCGTCCAGGTAGGGGTAGACGTGGATCCCCTGCAGGCGCAGCCGTGCCACCACTGGTGCGAGGCACTTGGTGAACACCCTGGCTGCCGACTTCATCCGAACGGGAGGGCCTTGAACTGGTAGTGCCGTCCTTGGACCACGAACCTGAAGAACTTTCTGTGTCCTTTTAGAATGGGGATGTGGAAGTACGCATCCTCCAAATCCAACGACGACAGGAAATCGCCCTCCTCCAGCTGTCCCAGCACGTGCTGGAGGGTGACCATCCGGAACTTCTGTGCCGTGATGTACTTGTTCAGTCGTCGCAGGCCCATGATGGGGCGCCATCCTCCTGTCTTCTTTTTCACAAGGAAGCACCTTGAGTATCCTCCGGAGCCCCAGAGCCTCTTCAGGACGAGCTCAATGGCACCTTTTTTGAGCATCGCCCTTACCTCCAATAGTAGTTGAGGGACGTGATTTTCCTTCCTGGCCACAGGTGGAATGCAGGGGCACTTTTTGTTTAATTTGAGGGCGTGCCCCTGGGCCAGGGCGTCCAGCACCCAACGGTCGGTGGAGATGGACTCCCACACGCTGACGAACTTCGGCAGCCGGCCTCCCACCAGGGTGCTTCGGTGGGGGCCCGACACCGATGTCGGTTCAATCTTGCTTGGAGGACGCCTTGCCCTCCCTGGCGACGACGGCGGGGTCCACCCGACTTGCCTCGTCCACTATAGGCTTCCAGCGACGAGGAGCGGGCCGCTTGGCAGTATGTAGAGGAGCCACCGCCGAATCCCTTGGAGACACCCTGCTTGCCTCTGGTGCTCCGAAAGGACGGCCTTCATTGCTGGAGAACGCCTAGGGCCTTAGCTGTCTCCGTGTCCGCCTTGATGGCTTGGAGGGACTCATCCACTGTTTTCCCAAACAGATTGTTCCCGTCGAACAGCATGTCCAAAACCTTGGCGTGTACGTCCTGGCGGAAATCCGTCGCCTTGAGCCACCCTTGTCATCTAAGGCCGTTGCCTAGCTGGCGGAAACCGGTGTCGGCAATGTCCATTGCCACCGTAACGGCGTGGTCTTGTTCGGTGGGCTTACTGCCTGGCCAGGCTCTTGGTCCTCCGTCGAGCCCGGTTCCAGATCCTCCGTCGGTGGTAAGGGCAATCTCGTCCTTATCTCCGAACATTAGGATTGTATCGCCAACAAAATGGCCGCCAAGTTATCCTGCGGCTCCAGAAGCGACGGGTGACTAGGACCCTCGCCGGTGCCGCCATCGCTCTCGTCGTCACCGTCGGGATCCCTCCCGTGGGAACAGGCCTCTTCGACGCCCTCGTCGAGGCCCTCTAAGACTTCTACCAGCTCCTCCTCGGATGCTGTGTCCGTGTCCACAATGGCCACCGCCCCCCCCCTTTTTCCGCCGGGGTCTTCACGGGGGTCTTTTTGATGGGTCTGAAAGAGGCTTCCCTCCGCGGAGGCAGGGAGACTCTGGGCCACGAGGTCGCCTCCACAGGCTGCGCCAGGGCCGCCGCAACTTCCTCGATAGAGGCCTTGGCCGGGTGAATCAAGTCCTTTACCACCTTGTGTGGGCCTGTGGCCTTCACCTTGGGGGGAGGGTCACCGCCTCGCTCCCCCTCGGCCGGATCCTCCGAGCTCGACCGGGGCCTCTCCAGAAGCTTCGCTGGGTTCTCTGCCTTCCTCTTCCCTGAGCCAGATCGTTGGCTCGTGGTTGATGGCACTGGAGAGGGTGTGCCCTGCCTGGCAGCCGAGGAGCCCGACCGTTCGGCGCTCCCGGTGCCCGCGGACTCCCGGTGCTTTGCCTTTTGTTGGGCCCCCGTCGCCGGGGCGCCCTCACAGGACTTAGCAGACCGCTCCGACTTCTTCTTCTTCTTACCTGACGGGCTCTTTCCTTCCAGCCAGTTGGAGAGACAAAGGTGTCGGTCCCTGATGGTCCGTTCCGACATATTCCTGCAAAACGCACAGTCCTTCTCCACGTGCGTTTTGTCCTCATGAAGGCAGTAGAGACATTTCGAGTGCTCGTCCTCCTTGAACACATTCCGGGCGTTGAGCTTCCTTTCTCCTGGGCCATGTTCGGGTAGGCCGAACTTCTGGACTCCTCCAAAAAGCGTAACTTGACGAAATCTTCACCCTGGAGGGGCGTAGAAAAATCTGACACGGATCCACGTTAATCGGGTGTAGAGACGGTGGAGCTTGAGGCTCTATTTGACCAAAAAATGAGAAATTCTCCTTGAAAAAGCGTGAAAACGCAGCAAAAAGCTCGAGAGCTAAACAAGAGGACTCCCAACATTTGAGCGTGCGTTAAAAACTGAGGATGGCTGCCAGAGGCGGGGCTTAGGGAGAGGGCAGTCATTGGCTGGGGGCAGTATGACCCAGAGACCAGTGATTGGTTACCACCGAGAAACACAGATCAGAAACAAAACGGATACTGATTTTTTTCTTTACCGAGGATTCCCCGCCTGACGACGGGGAATTCATGAGCATGTGAATCCATGCCAGACCCCATGCTGGAGAAGATTAATGCTCTGGCTATAGCAGTGCAATTGTTTGTGGTTAAGAAAGGTCTGCATGCAGCGATTAATTTGCATGTGTAGGCTGTTTAGGAAGTTATTGCGCTGATTTGTTTAGATAAGGTTAGGGTGGAGTCAATATAGATGCCAAGGGTTTTCACGTCCTTAGAAACCCTCATAGAATTTCCATCTATAATGAAGGAGTAAAACTTGGCATCTAACATGTTGAGTTAGAATTGAGATCCTAGAGGAGTAACTCTGTCTTATCGTCGGCAACACAGAGCCGTGTTTCGCCATCCAGGCCTGTATGACAAGTTAGATGTCATTGGGCCTCAATACGACCCTGCAGGTCTGGAAAGAACGGTGGTGGTAAAACCGCTGCCACCGTTCTTTCCAGTCCGGCTGATTAAGAGTCCTGCAGGCGGGAGGTGTCACTCCCGCCAGGTCTGACCTGGCGGGTTTAACTCCACCCGCCTGCAGGCAGACATGGAAACACCGACTCTGTCATAGACGGAACCTGTGTTTCCATTGTCCCCATCCGCGTGGAGTCCTATGGGGCTCCATGGGAATGGGGACTTACACAATTCCGCCTCCGGAATTCCCGGCGTCGTAATGCCCCAGTGATTCCGGGAATCACGGAGGCGGAATGGTAATACAGGTCCGTCGGTAACCTGCCGGTTTTTTCGGCTCGGTTACCGCCGGACTCTTAATGAGACCCATTGAGTGCTTTGGAGCCAACTTTATGGTCTCCAGTGATAGGGATGAGTATTTGGGCGTCATCCGCATAGGTGGTGTAGGTGAGACCCAAATGGTCAAGGTCATTGAAGAGAGGCTTCGTGAACACATTATATAAAGTCAGAGACACACAAAAGCCTTGGGGGACTCTACACGTGACTGGTGCAGGCTCAGCAGATGCGGACAGAGAAAAGACCCTCATTGATCTATTCTCTAGAAATGACTGGATCCAGGTAGTAGCTTTATCTGAGAAGTGTGCTGCAGAGATTAAGTGGTTACAGAGGACTTTATGGTTTACCAAGTCGAATGCTGCCAACAAATCTAGCAGTAAAAGGAGGGTGAGTTTGCCATTGTCTTTTAGTGCTTGTGTTTTGAGGTCAATCAAGGCCGCCTCCGTACCGTGTCTTGGTCTAAAGCCTTATTGCCTGAGGCCAAGGAGGTTGTTTTTTTCTAAAAGCTGCTGAAACTGCAGGTAGGCTGCTCTATCCAGGATTTTCAATAGAAAGGGGACGGTAGTGATGGGTCTGTAATTGGTGGGGATGTTGGGGTCTAGTCACGGTTTCTTAAGTAGCGGTAGAACCCAAGCATCTTTTAGGTTATTGGGCACTTTATTTGTGTCTAATGAGGCGTTGATTATGGAAGTGATAAAAGGAGCCAATTCCTTAGCTGCCTCCTTGATAATGGGGGCCGGGCAGATGTCTCCCTGGCATCTTGACGGTTTCAATTTATAGATTATGTCTTCTACATCTTTGGTAGAAAGTGGTAGAAAGTGGAGAGAAGTTGAATAACTTGCGGGTATTCAGAAGTGGATCTACAGGGGTCTGTTGTGGTGTGGCAATGGAGAGACTAGTTTTTTTGGATTCTATTTTGTCTTGAAGCATAGTTATTTTATCTAGAAGCGCTTTCTGAATGTTGGAGTACCAAATGATGTCTTTGGTGCAAGTGTCAGGAAGAGCTGAAAGGGATTCTACCCCTCGGAGTATATTGAAGAGTTCTTTAAACCGGTATGAACCCAAGACGACGGCTGAAACTGAGTCCTTAAAACTTCTCAAATATCCTTTTAGAGACGAGACATTTTCCCGTGGGTCCATTGCAAAGACTCACGATAACCTTTTCGCCAGACGAAATTCCCATTTCGGACTTAGAAGAAAACATTCCCCTGGATGAAACTACTGTAAATCACAGCAAGCAGAAATGGACCTGGCTCTCACAAGCTTTAGCCTCTTCAACTAGAAGATAGCCCTCTATTCGAGCAGCTCTTGACCAGGAGGATCCAAAAGAAGATCTTGAGACACCAGGCTACATAACACTGGGTTCATGGAACACGAGAGGTTTTACCCATTTACTCTCACCCAGCGATATAAATCTAGAAGACTTTGATATTCTCTGTCTCCAAGAGACCTGGTTAATAGACAAACCTCATATGGATGGATACAAGACCTTTCTATCTCGAGCAGTGAAAGGCTCCTACAGACAACCATCGTCCGGCTTATTAACCTTGATTCGCTCAAACAGCCAATTCCACTTCGTGCAAACACTGGTGACAACCTTATTTATCCAAGCTTTTCTCTTGAACTGGAAGGGAAATGACTCCCCAGACTATAGGAACAGGGATGACGTTCTGATTATAATGAATATATATTGGAACCCCCTAGCAATGAGCAATGAACAGTTTCTGGAACTGGCAAGCACCACCTTAGATAAAATCTATACTGACCAAAATATCTAATTCTATGGGGGGACTTTAATCCGATCCATCCTAAAACTCTCCCAGAAAAGATCACAGGCAAAACTAAATTACCAACAGCGCTGAGGGGTATTAGATGGGCTAAACCTATGAACTCCAGAGACTTATATAATCTGCATACACTGCGGGGAAAGGACGAGGAAATCATTCCAACCTGGGAGAGAGATGGAAACTAGGCTACAATAGATCATATCTTTGTATCTAGAGAATTTCTTCCATATATTGCCCATTTCAAAACACTGCAAAACAAAAACAGCGACCATAACCACCTTCTGGTAAGATGGGAAACGAAACAGGAAACCAGAAAGAAAATGAGAACAAAGGTAGAAGACTAGTGGTGGAAATCGACTAAGACTAACAGCAACTGCTGTCAAAAATTAACTTCCAACTACATCACTAACTCCGTAAGTGGTAAACATCAAGATGCCACAAACATCGAGTATGAACAGCTTTTGACCATCTATTGAAGCAAGAGAAATGGAAATAAAAATACACAAAGTATTTTTTGGGGACTACAATATCCTGCCTCTTGTACGCAGATGATCTGTTCCTTTTAGATCAGACCCCCATAGACCGTCAGCGGCAACTAGACAACCTGGGCACATATATCGGAAAGAATAATCTGGAAATAAATAAAACCAAAACAAAAGTAATGATCTTACAAAAAAAATCAACGAAAAATGACGAACTCAAATGGCACTTGGACGGCGTAAGAATCCAGACCGTGACAGAATTCAAATATTTGGGAGTCATTTTGAGTAACAGCAACACAGAAATAAATATGCAGTTAAGCCTTTTGGACAAAGTTAAAAAACTAACAACGCAAGTGAAGGCTATTGACAGAATATTCTGTCGCTTCTCAATGACACAAATTCTCCAATCGTACAAATCAAAGGTTGTGCCTTCTTTGAGCTATGGAGTGGACGCTATGCCAAAAATTATGGATGAAATTTGGCTGAAGTTAGAAAGCTACTTCTGGCGTCACGTCCTTACATTGCCAATATCAACACCAATGGCTCTGATCAGAAGGGAGTTATGTATACTCTCACTTGAGGCTACAGTGGCTAGAAACTGTCTGATGCTATACAGAAAAGTAATACTTCCAGACCGTCCAAAAATCTATCACATTCTGTATATGAAAATAAAAGGGACAAAAAGGTTATCTAGTCAATTCATCTAAACCTATTCCATCTAATACCATTCCATCGAAATGTTTCCATCTAATGCATGTTTTTGGGGGTTAAAGGGTTAATTTTTGTTGGTGTATTTTAAAGGGTAAACAAACAGGGGTTTGCAGGGGGAACCCCCAAAAAAAAGAAAAAACATTTTTTAGATGGAAACATTTTGATGGAATGGCATTAGATGCAATGGTTTTAGATGAAATGACAATAAACTGACAAAAAGTAAAACCCTTACAGAATGGGTAAGAAAAAAACAGGAAAAAAGGGACAAAATAGTATCAACAGAAGAAGAATGAAAAAATAACCATAACAAGGTAAAACTAAACTAGAAAGATGGGGTTGGATTACAACATTAGACAAAGCGGCAGGATATAAATTGCTATCCCACCTTCCACCGGCAAGTAGAAGACTCAACGAAACAAGGCCGCACATGGGAACATTCCCCAATAAAGCGCTATGAAAGATATTTATGAGAACTCGTCTAAATCTTTTGATGACCAACAAAATAAGGGCGGTCAGAGAAATTTTGCAAATCAACACTTGTCGCTTCTGTGAATCACCAAACCAAATTGAAACTGTCAGGCACCTACTTCTATCATGTAAGGGATTAATCAAAGAAAGAAACAATTACATGCGCCACTTTTTCAAAGACTTATCATCCCATAACGAAAAGGACTGGTGGAACCGCTTGATAGAAGGAGAAAGAACAAGAGATGTGAATGCTGTGACACAGTTTCTGCAAAAACTTGATTTCCAGAAATAAGAGAAGAATCAGCAGGAATGACAGAGGGACAGCGACAGAGGTCCAAAAGCGCAAACTGTAAGATAACGAATATGAGCTTTTGGAATTCGTAAGGACTTTGAATGATTAGGAATAAGATGTAATTTGTGGATGAGAAATTGTCAAAATTGCTTACACAATTAAAACAATTTAAAAAATGGTTCTTTGGTACTCAATTTGGCTTGGATATGATATGATAGTTTATTTATATAGCTCATATGCACAATATGATTCAAATCGCTTCAAGACAAGGGAAAATACAATGACATTTTTACAGGCCATGAACAGTAAGGATGTGAAATTAACTATCGTACTCGGCCTGATGACATTTCAGATAGTGCAAGAGCTAAGACATTGATAAGGAAGAGAGGGGGAGAGTGGGAAGAAAATGGAAACAGACAGGCGACTACCGTACTAGGCCTGACGACATTTCTGGTAGAGCCGGAGAAAAACAGAAGGTGAGGTAGAGGGGTATAGAAAGGGAGGGGAGGAACAAAACAAGCAACTATAGTACTAGGCCTGACGACATTTCAGATAGTGCTGGACTAGTTCCAGGGACACATCTGATAGATTAAGTGTATAGAAGAAAGTAAGGGGAGGAGATAGGAAAAGGGATAGGAGGAGAAAACAGAGAGTAAGCAGTCAAGAAGAGTGGAGAAGCAAGAAGGGAGAACAAATACAATTGCAGAAGTTAGTAGTAACACATAACGTTGCAAGCCAGGATGCAAGATGAAGATGGCAACGGCATGATTCAGGGCCACCATGAGTACAAGATGCAAAGGAAGTCCAGCATGAGAGTTGAGAAAGGGTGACGCACCGTGAATCAATGAAGTCCATAAAATTCAAATCCAGCACTGGACACAGACCGTGATGGTGAAACCAGAATGTATCAGGACAGACTCCTGCAGAAGTAGGCTCGAGTGGACAGGGGGTGGAAGCAGGGTAGAAGTATCAAGCAAAACAGGCAACACCTGAGTGCGAGAAGGGAGGGGAGATGATACGGTTGTTGTGTCTTTTTTTGTTTCTAGTATCGCCTCTTTGTAGTTGAGTCTTGCTATGAGGAAGTTGTCCTTGTTAGATGCTATGGGGAGGCTCTTCCAGAGAGCCTCTGCATTTCTTTGTGTCTTACGTAGGGCTCTGATGTGCGGTGTAAACCAAGAGTTTCGGTGCGTGCAGGGTTTAGGCTCACATAGTTTTAATGGAGCAATAGTATTAATGGCCTTGAGGAGGGTTTGGTTGTAAAGGTCCATTAAAACAGCACGGTCTGTGTGCGTCTCGGTAGTATCAATGGAAGCAGTTTCTCCATAGGTATGTCACGATTGTTCCTTGTGCATATCGGTGGGGAGAGGTTCTGATTGGTGCGCTGGTTTTCATTCTTTACAGTGAATGAGATCAGGTGATGATCTGACCAGCCGCAGGGCGTGTTGGATATGTTAATGTTGCAGTTGAGGCCGGCTAGCCAATCTAGTGTCCTACCTTTGTTATGGGTAGGTTCAGAGATGCGATGAAGAAAACCAAGTTCGTTATCGCGTTAGCGATGTCCAGAGCCTTGGCGTACTTTGTGTCTTAATAACCAAGGTTAAGGTTACCAAATAGGATAATTTGAGATCTTAGCTTGGTGTTAGTGGTGAGGAGAATAGTAATATCTTCTTCAAAGTTAGATACAGGTCCAGGTGGCCTGTATATTTGGTGCATAGTGATTGTTCAGGAGGCTGAGACAAGTAGCTTGACAGACAGCAATTCTGCTGAGGGGAAGGGTTGGCTGGGTATAGGTCTGAGGCCTAAGGAGGTTTTAGAGAAGAAGGCGACACCCCCGCCTTTGGTTTGGTTAGAATCTCTATCAAGTCTGATGATGGAGTAATCATTTGGGATGGCAAGGGAAAGTGAAGGCCCTGTTGCAGCATGGAGCCAGGTCTCTGTGATAGCTAGGAAGTCAAGGTATTGTGCCGTTATGTAGTCAGCGATATCTAAGGTATGAGCAGGCAGTGATCTGGCGTTGATCAGTGCGCCCTTGATGGGAGGCATGGCAGGCTCCTGCGGTTTAAAAAAAGCACAGTTTTGCAATCTAACTGAGCATAGAAAATGAAACGAGGCATTTGCGAGAATACAGCTGTTTTGAAGTAAGGCAGTTTTGCAACCTGACTAAGCATAGAAAATCAAACGAGACATTTAATGAGGCTGCAGCTGTTTTCAAATATGGCTGTTTTGCCATCTAGCTGATCATAGAAAGTCAAACGAAGCATTTTGAGAGAATACATCTGTTTTTAAAAGTGAGGCAATATTACAATCTGGCTGGCAGAGAGAAGCTAGTGTGCTCCTGATGAGTACTATGGCTGAGTTATAATCCAGCTTTAAATGGGTTTAGAATTGCAAGGGGCTGTTGTTGTTTAGCTCAATGATATAGCAATCTAACAATGCACAGGAGTAATCAGCGTACTCGTACAAGGGTACAATGGCAAGATTACAGAGGCGGACTACAGTGACCTGTAGGTATATCCTTAGCAAGAGTTCTAGTATGTCGGGTAGGCCAAGGAGACAAGGGTATATCAAAGTCAGTGCAGTGTGCCGAGCGCTTCTAGGCGAGTGGAGCGGCATACACATTGAGGTGTAGTCTGTTACGTCAAATGTGAGATTCCCAGTGGGACAGTTATAGAGAATTGAGGGTTAGGTGCAGGGAGGCAGGCGTATAGTATTCGCTTACCCCTGTGGTGATGTGGCTTGCAGTGATCAAGTTGGTGGGCAAGTCAATCCTGAAACGAGCAGGGTGGTGCGTCCCGCGGCTCCATTTCGGCCCGGACAGGCACAGACGGGCCCTTAATCTGCGTCCCTTTGTCATTCGGTTGGCTTCCGCCTGTCAGTTCAGGCGATTGAATGAAATGACTGCGGTGGCACAATCAGCAAGCAGTATTTCAAAATGCAGGAAGCGGGGAAAAACGAGGCAATGCTAAGGTCGCGTTCGCCATTGCTGGCGTCACCTAGCAAATAGGCAAAACAAAGAGGGAAATCGGAGTCAACGGCTGTAAAGCACCAAAATAAGGTGCTGGGAGTGTTGCTGTAGATTCTCTGCTCTCCGACGTGAAGTTAGAAAAGGTGAGAGCAGAAATGAGGAACTTCGCCGTTCAGTGATATCGTGCCGTGCAATATAGTGGCGGATGCAGGAAAGGACTTGTGGTTCGCAGTGGTGGCGGTCCTGTGGGGGAGAGGGCTCCTGCCCTCTCGCTTGGACAACGGGGCTGTGGATGACTTGCCTAAGTGTCTAGAAATCATCCTGAAATGGACTGTGGGTGGAAATAATGGCACATTCTCTGGTGGCACTAAGACTAGCATACAATATGCAAGGGCCGATGCAGGAACTCAAACTGAGCGCAACTATAATCAATTAACCAAATAGCCAAACAACAAGTTTGTGGTCAAAGGACTACTAACGAGGTTAATAACTCCTATGCCAGGGACAGTCCTTGACATTAGGTCACAACAATATGTTCAACGTCAACAGAGCCTGCATCTCTGGGATTCCGGATTGCCAATGACCAAAACTTCAGGTGTGGAAATATGGCACAGAACAGGAACAAGGGAGTGAGTTTCCCACCTCTGGTTGACCTAACAAACCCTACAGTGCCCATGAAGTGTGAAAACATTACAGGGTGCTCGGCCATCACTCAAAGTGGAGCTAAATCACAGCATTTAGCATCAAAAAATGTAAAAAGCATAACAAACCTAAAGGCACCTATGAGCACAGACAAAGATACTGTGGATGATGAACCACTTGTGGACCCTGTGGCTGGCTGGAGGGAAGGAAATATCTGTTGCTTCAAGGGTCATAACCATGGTAACAAGAATTCATACAAAAGAGCGCTGATTGGGACAATGACAGAAATCTTGGGGATCCTTGATCTATCTTTCAAGATCTTTTCAGTCACGAGAATTTTTTCCGATTGTATGTATTGCAGAGGCTGTAATGTCAGGTTCGGGATGGTTAATCAATATTTACGAGCAGCACTCCCAAATTGTGCTGATGCGTTGGCAGCTAAAGGTATGGAAGTGTATCAGGATCAATGCCACACAACATGGCATATTCACAGTAATTGGCACGCCCCCGACACACGGCGACACAATGGAAACCTTTTTGTTGGGATCTGACAAGTCTAGGCAAATCAATGCAAATAATCAAATTAACATGATGGATTTAAATCAAGCAGCAATGCAGAAAGTGCTGGCCCAATCTTCTAGGCACTCACGAGTAGGGCAAAGGACCCAGTCTATGGCTGTGTAGCTTATGTCAATCCGTCTAATCCCTAATAAATATAATGACTACAATCATTGCACTAATATTGTTTCATGGAACAATGAGGGACTTGGAGCCAGATTGGGAGATCCAGATCTCGCATTGTTCCTGAAGCATCCATGCCAGACCCATGCTGGAGAACAACAGTTACAGGTAAATAACTTAAACCTTCTCAAGCACAGGGTCTGGCATGGATTCATATGCTTATGAAAAACGACTACACAGCAATACATATACACAACCACGGGAGGTGGTAAGGCTCAACAGAAGCAATAAACACTTACCCACGGAACAGACTCAGCTCAAATGAACAGGTTGGGTAGCACTGATTGGCCAACTCAGAACACCTCCCTGGAACCCCTGTCGAGAGGTAGAACCTCGTTGAGGTGTGTGTAGACATCCATCTAGCAGCCCTGCAGATGTCGAGCAGGGGTACACCCGAGAGAAACGTTGTCGATGCTGCGTTGGCTCAGGAAAGTGGGCTCTTGGCCGACCCGGCAGAGTCCTGCTAGCCAGTCGATGACAGTGCATGATGCAGCCGGAGAGCCACCTGAAGATGAAAGCCTTCGACAAGGTTTTTCCGTGATCCACAGGTCCAACATTGACGAACAGCTGAGAGATCTTCCGAAAGCTCTTCGTTTGTGCTACGTAAAACTTCAAGGCACAAGCAACATCTAGCAAATGCAAGGCCCTCTCCGCTGGCGACGATGGATTTGGGAAGAAGACGGGCAACACCAAAGGCTTGTTGAGGTGGAACTCCGACTGCACCTTCGGCATAAAGGTGGGGTGTGTAAGCAGTACCACCTTTGAAACATGGAAGGACAAGTATGGCTGTTTGACCAACAGGGCCTGGTTGTCCCTGACCCGCCTAGCCGAGGTGATAGTCACGAGGAAAGCCCGGAGTTCTGGTGTACCGGGATATGGTGGCAAATGCACCTTGAGAGAGGCGTGAGCAAATCCCGCCTTGGCCAAGGAAAGCAAGTATGGTAGAAGTTGTGGAGGCTGTGACACGCAGAGGGGTAATCTTCTGAGCCCGGCACCACATGGAGAATTGCTTCCATTTATGGCGTAGCGCTTCAATGTTGACGAGACTCTGGCCCTGTCCAGGAAGTCCTTACATTCCGGAGGTAAAGCATAACCTCCAAACCCTAGGGCTGTAGGAGTCATGCCTTCAGATTCAGCGACTCTGGGTCATGGTGCAGAATTGACCCTAAGACTCTGGTGAGAAGGTCCGAGAACAGTGGCAGCCCGATGAAAGGGGCTAATGACAAACGCACCAAGTCCCGTACCAGAAATGTCGTAGCGATGCTGGGGCGACGAGTATTATCCTGCAGTGGTACGGTCCGAGTGTGTTGATCACACGTAGCAGGAGTGAAACGGAGGAAAAGCATACAGGAACTGTCCCTCGCACGGGAACAAGAACGTTTTCCCCATGCTTCTCGGCTGAGGGAACCTGCTGGCGAACTTCTGACACTTGAGGTTTGCCGCTGTCGCAAAGAGATTGATCTGGGGTTGACCCCATTTGTCGAACAGAACATCCACCGGGTCCTGGCGAAGCTCGCTCTCGCGGCAAGTACGCAGCTCCCTGCTGAGCGAGTCTGCGATGGTGTTCTTGATGCCTGCCAGGTGAAAAGGGAGGAGGAACATGTCCTGACGAATGGCCCAGCACCACAGATCCTGGGACTCCCTGAGAGTGCCGGCGACCGGGTGCCTCCTTGCTTCCGGATGTAGAACATGGTGGTGCCGCTGTCTGTGAAGATCCTCATCACCTTGCTCCTCACTGACGGCAAAAAACACTTTAGGGCCCAGAATATGGCCCAAAGGTCCAGGAGGTATATGTGGAGGCCCTTTTCTTCCGGTGTGGGCTCCCCAGCCGTCTAGAGAGGCGTCCGTGGTGACCGTCTCCTGGTAAATCAGAACTTGAAACAGAGTCCCCTGGACGAGATGCGGTCATACACCCCACCATTGTATCGCTCGACGGAACTCCTTGTTGGGGGAGTTCTTGTCCGCAAAGGTCCCCGATACTTGCATCCAGGAATTCCTGGATAGGCCTCATCTGCAGTCTGCAGAGGCGGACGAGGCTGATGCAGGACATCATGCCCAGCAGCAACTTGATGGGCCGCGGCCGCACAATTGCGGTCTGTGCCAATGACAAGCGTTGTACTTTCCCTTGTACGGCCACCACTATTTCCTTGAGGGGGACGCCAAACAAGTTAGTGTGTTGAGCTGGGCACCTAAAAACCGCACGTTCTGAGATGGCATCAAGCAGGACTTTGGATAGTTCATTGTCTGCAGACATACTGTCCTCAATGTGCGCTTGCTCGCCAGAGCGTGTGAGCGGGATCGCACGAGCCAATCGTCCAGGTAAGGGTATGGAACAAGTTACTTACCTGTAACTGTTGTTCTCCAGCATGGGTCTGGCATGGATTCACATGCTCATGAATATTCCCCGTCGTCAGGCTGGGAATCCTCGGTAAAGAAAAAACCAGTATCAGTTTCGTTTCTGATCTGTCTTTCGTAGTAATAACCAATCACTGGTCTCTGCGTCATACTGACCACAGCCAATGACTGCCCTCTACCTAAGCACCGCCTCTGGCAGCCATCTTCAGATTTGGAAGCACGTGAAGTGGCAGTATGACCAAGTGAAGAGCCGCAGAGGGGTAGGCGGGAGGGTTCGCATGTGAATCCATGCCAGACCCATGCTGGAGAACAACAGTTACAGGTAAGTAACTTGTTCCTTCTCCAGCATGGGGTCTGGCATGGATTCACATGCTCATGAATAAAGAATACATAGCAGTACACACATGCACAACCACGGGAGGTGGCAAAGGCTCAACATTAAGCATCACATCAACTCAACATTAAGCATCTTACCTCCTCACCAGGCTCACCTCAGGCGAACAGGTTGCGCAGCACTGCTTGGCCGACCCTGGACTCCTCCCTGGAATCCCGGTCGACGCAGTAGAATTTCGTGAAGGTGTGCGTCGACCTCCACGTAGCAGCCCTGCATATGTCCAGCAGGGGCACACCAGATAGGAACGCCGTGGTAGCTGCGATCGCTCTGGTGGAATGGGCTCTCGGACGGCCAGGCAGCGGTCGGTTTGCCAACCGGTGACAGCACATGATACAGCCGGAGAGCCATCTGGAGATGGAAGCCTTCGAGAGAGCCTTCCCCTGATTGACAGGTCCAAAGTTCACAAAGAGTTGTGACGTCTTCCGAAAACCCTTTGTGCGGTCCACGTAGAACTTCAGCGCTCTAGCTACATCCAGCGAGTGCAAAGTCCTCTCAGCCGGCGACGAAGGCGACGGGAAGAACACAGGTAACACCAAGGGTTCGTTGAGATGGAAGTCCGACGGTACCTTGGGCATGAAGGAGGGGTGCGTCCTGAGCACTACCCTCGTGTCGTGGAAAGTCAAGTACGGGGCCTTGCAGGAAAGGGCCTGGATCTCTCCCACTCGTCGTGCGGAGGTGATGGCCACAAGAAAAGCTGTTTTCCACGATAGAAACTATAACGGGGCCGAGTGCAGAGGCTCGAACGGAGGTCCCATGAGCTTGGTCAGCACCACGTTGAGCTCCCACGCCGGGGCCGGAGCCTTCACCGGCGGGAACGATCTGAACAGTCCCTTCATGAACTCTTTCACCAGACGATGAGACCACAAGGACGTCCGCCCCGTGGTTCTGGTGTATCGGGAGATCGCAGCAAGATGAATCTTGATGGACGCGTGTGCCAGACCAGCTTTGGCCAGCGTCAGCAGGTACGGCAGTACTTGGGGAGCCGTAATCCGTAGAGGGTTAATCTTCTGTGCGTGGCACCAGACAGAGAACCTCTTCCATTTGTGTCCGTAGCATTTAAGAGTCGAGGACGCCCTGGCCTTTGCAAGAACCTCTCTGCAATCGGCCGGTATGTCGTATCCTCCAAACTCTAGCGCTGCAGGAGCCAGGCCTGCAAGTTCAGCGACTTCGGGTCGTGGTGGAGGATGGCGCCTCCTTCCCTGGAGAGTAGATCCGCGTCCGCCGGCAGCTTGATCGGCGGGGACGCTGACAAGTCCAGAAGGTCCGGGAACCATATCTGCCTCGGCCACGCAGGTGCGACGAGGATCATCCTGCACCGTGACCTCTTGAGCTGGTTGACGAGCCGGATTAGCAGAGGCAAGGGAGGGAACGCGTAGAGGAACAGGCCCTCCCAGGGGAACGAGAAAGCATCGCCCATGCTCCACGTCTGGGGAAACCTGCTGGCGAACCTCCGGCACTTGGTGTTCGTCGCCGTCGCGAACAGGTCGATCTGGGGTGTGCCCCACCGTCGGAAGAGGCGATCCACCAGATCCTGCCGTAGTTCCCACTCGTGGCACGAGCGCAGCTCCCTGCTGAGTGAGTCGGCGATGGTGTTTTTTATCCCTGCCAGATGAAACGGCACCAGAAAAATCCCTTGGGCGACGGCCCAATGCCACAGGTCCTGCGCCTCCTTGGACAGCGCTGGGGACCTGGTTCCGCCCTGTTTCCTGATGTAAAACATGGTGGTGGTGTTGTCGGTGAAGATCCTCACCACCTTGCCCTTGAGGGACGGAAGGAAGGACCTGAGGGCCCAAAACACTGCACGGAGCTCCAGGACGTTGATATGCAGGGACTTCTCCGTCGGGAGCCAGAGTCCCCTTGCGTGCAGATTTTCGGTGTGCGCTCCCCACCCTTCCAGGGAGGCATCCGTGGTCACAGTCTCCTGGTGGGCTGGGGTCTGGAAGTCCATGCCCGCCGTCAGATGCGCGCAGGTGCCCCACCACCGTATCGCTCGTCGGAAACTCTCGTCGAGCTTGATCCTTTCCTCGAAGCTGCCCGTCGTCTGGATCCAGCGCGCATCCAGGAATTCTTGCAACGGGCGCATCCGGAGCCTGCACATGGGAATGAGGTAGATGCAGGAAGACATCATCCCGAGGAGGGACTTGATGGACCTCACTTTGGCCGCGTCGGCCACCAACATCCGTCGCACCTTGCCCAAGATGGTCCTGGTCCTCTCCTCCGACGGGGAGGCCAGAAGGGACACTGTGTCGAGCCTCGCTCCCAGAAACAGTGCGACTTGCGCGGGCACCAGGTGGGATTTGGCGTAGTTCACGGAGAATCCCAGGTCCGTGAGGAGTTGGACGGTCCTTGCCGTGTGGACCACGGCGAGCTCCCTCGTCTTGGCGCGGATGAGCCAGTCGTCCAGGTAGGGGTAGACGTGAATCCCCTCGCGGCGCAGCTGCGCCGCCACCAGTGCGAGGCACTTGGTGAATACCCTGGGTGCAGACCGTAGTCCGAAGGGAAGGGCTTTGAACTGGTAATGACGCCCTTGGACCACGAATCTGAGGAATTTTCGGTGCCCCTTCAGGATGGGAATGTGGAAGTAGGCATCCTCCAAATCCAACGACGATAGGAAGTCTCCTTCCTCCAGCTGACCCAGGACGTGCTGGAGGGTGACCATCCGGAACTTCTGCGCCTTGATGAACTTGTTCAGACGTCGCAGGTCTAGGATGGGGCGCCATCCTCCCGTCTTCTTCTTCACGAGGAAGTACCGCGAGTAGACTCCGGAGCCCCGAAGCCTCTTTGGGACGAGTTCGATGGCGCCCTTTCTGAGCATCGCCTTTACCTCCAGGAGAAGTTGAGGGACGTGAAGTTCTTTCCTGGCCACGGGGGGGACGCGCGGGCACCTTCTTTGAAACTCGAGCGCGTGGCCCCGGGCCAGGGCGTCCAGCACCCAACGGTCGGTGGAGATGGACTCCCACACGGTGACGAAGCCCGCCAGCCGGCCTCCCACCGGGGTGCTTCGGTGGGGGCCCGACCCCACGGCCGGTTCAATCCTGCTTGGACGCGGCCTTGCCGCCTTGACCTCCTTGGCGACGACGGCGGGGTCCGCTAGACTTGCCTCGTCCTCTGTAGGCATCTTGCGACGACGAGCGGGCCGCTTGACGGTAGGAAGCGAAACCGCCGCCGGAACCTTTGGAGGCGCCCTTGCCTCCGCCGCTCCGAAAGGGCGTCCGTCGTTGCTGCAGGACTCCAAGGGCCCGGGCCGTCTCAGTATCCGCCTTGATGGCCTGAAGGGAGTCGTCCACTGTCTTCCCAAACAGGTTGTTCCCGTCGAAGGGCATGTCCAGGACTCTGGTCTGGACGTCCTGCCGAAAGTCCGTAGCTTTGAGCCATCCACGACGTCGAAGGCAAACGCCGTTGCCCAGCTGGCGGAACCCAGTGTCGGCGATGTCCGTCGCCACGGTGATGGCGTGGTCCGAAGCCACCTCACCTTCCTGCAGGATCTCAAGGGCCTCCGCCCTCTTGTCGTCCGGCAGAAAATCCAGCAGGGGAGCTATCTTGTACCAGAGCTCCCTGTCGTAGCGGGCCACGATAGCCAAGGCGTTGGCCGCTTTAATCGTCGTCGCTGCCGACGAGATGACTCTACGTCCCATAGCATCCAATTTCTTTCCCTCGCCGTCCGGCGGGGAAGTCGATGTGGAGGCCGCACCCCCCCCGCTTTCTTCCTGGCTGCCGCGGAGACGACGGAGTCCGGGGTAGGCTGCGCCCGGAGGCATAGGGGGGCCGTGTCCGGGACCCGGTACTTTTTCTCGTACCGGTCTCTTCTAGCTGGCGTCGTGGAAGGGTTCTTGAGGAGGGAAAGGCCCTCATCCCAAATGTCGTCCAACAGAGGCACTGCGAGGACCGTCTTCCTCTTGGCCTCGCGCCGCTGATAAAGGAAGCCTTCCTTTTTCTTCTCCTCAGGGCAGAGTTGGAAAAGCTCGGAAGCCCTGGAGATCATGGAGTGGAAAGATCCGATCTCGTCGGGCGGAGAAGCCCTGGTGGGAGGCGACGACGGAAAATCCTCGTCGTATGCCTCGTCGTCCGTACCCGTCGCTGCCGTGTCAGTCCCCGTATCATCCCCTCGGGTGGACGGGGAGGAGGGCTGGACGGGGCGCGACGGTTGAAAAGGAGGTGGAGGATGGATCCTTCTTTTCTTGGTAGGGGGAACACCAGAAGGTCCCGGTTCTGGATCCCCCGACGGGAGAGGTTCCTCCGTCGGTAACGGTAGCCTCGTCCTTATCTCGGAGCATAAGGACTGTATGGCCAACAAAATGGCCGCCGAGTTGTCTTGCGGCGCTGGCAGAGGGGAATCCGACGGGCGAGCAGGGGCCCCGTCGGTATCCTCGACGATGTCGTCGTCGTCACCTGCGTCGGGGTCCATTCCGACGGGCTGGCCTTCTTCCACGCCTAGGCCGTGGCTTAAGACCTCGATCAGCTCCTCTTCTGAGGTTGAGGCCGAATCTACGACGACGCCCTGCCCCCCCTTCTTCTTCCCCACGGAGGGTTTCACGGGGGTCCTATCGATGGGCACAAAGGAAGACTCCCTCCGAGGAGGCAGGGAGATTCTGGGCCCTGAGGTCGCCACCACTGGTGCAGCCACCACAGGCTGAGCCAGGGCCGCCGCGACCGTTTCGATAGAGGGCTTGGTCGGATGGATCAAGGCCTTCACCACCTTAGGTGCGCTCACCGCCTTATCCTTGAGGGAGGGGGCACTGCCACGCTCCTCCTCTGCCTTAGAGCTCGACCGGGGCCTCTCCAGGAGCTTCGCCGGGTGCTCGGCCTTCCTCTTACCCGACCCAGAGCGTTGGCTCGTGGTTGATGGTGCCGGGGAGGGTGCGCCCTGCCTGGCGCCCGTAGAGCCCGACCGTTCAGCGCTCCCGGTGCCAGCGGACTCGCGGTGCTTGGCCTTATGTTGGGCCCCCGTCGCCGGGGCGCCCTCAAAGGTCTTAGAAGACCGCTCGGATTTCTTCTTCTTCTCGCCAGACGGGCTCTTACCCTCCAGCCAGTTGGCGAGACGTTGATGGCGGTCCTTCATGGTCCGTTCCGACATGTTGCCGCAAAACGCACAGTCCTTCTCCACGTGCGTCTTGTCCTCATGAAGGCAGTAAAGGCAGAAAGAGTGTTCGTCCTCCTTGAAGACGTTCTGCAGCTGGCATCCAGGGCAGACCCTGAACAGCTTTCCGGGCGTCGAGCTTCCCTTCTCCTGGGCCATCTCCGAGACCGGGCCTGAGAAGCTTCTGGAGTCCTCCGAAGTGTAGCTCGACGAAATCTTCACCCTTGAGGGGCACAGATGAATCCGACACGGGTCCCCGTTGATCGGATGTAGGATCGGTGGAGCTTGAGGCTCTTTTGACCGAAAGAATCGAAGTTTTTTGTGAAAAAGCGCGAAAAATAGCACTAACGCTCGAGAGCAATAGCACGAGGATCCCAACACATGAACGTGCGGTAAAAATCTGAAGATGGCTGCCAGAGGCGGTGCTTAGGTAGAGGGCAGTCATTGGCTGTGGTCAGTATGACGCAGAGACCAGTGATTGGTTATTACTACGAAAGACAGATCAGAAACGAAACTGATACTGGTTTTTTCTTTACCGAGGATTCCCAGCCTGACGACGGGGAATATTCATGAGCATGTGAATCCATGCCAGACCCCATGCTGGAGAAACATGGATGCCCTGAGATGAATATGCGCTGCCACCGGGGCCAAGCACTTTGTAAAGACCCTTGGAGTCGATTTTAGGCCGAAGGGCAGAGCCTTGAACTGGTAGTGCTGACCCTGAACCACGGATGGTAGCAATTTGCGGTGTTTCTTGTGAATGGGGCTGTGGAAGTAGGCGTCCACCAGATCCAACAACGTCAAGAAAATCCCATTCCTCCCGCTGGCCGAGCACGTGCTGTAACGTGAACATCCAGAACTTTTGGGACTTTAAGTACTTGTTGAGACGACGCAGATGCAGGATTGGCCTCCAAACCCCTGTTTTCGTTCAAACCAGGAAGTATCTAGAATATACTCTGGAGCCCTGGAGTTGCTGGGGGACGGGTTCTATCACCCCCTTCTGTAACATGGCAGGCAACTCTTGCAGAAGCTGTGATCTGCGTTGTTCTGGTCACGGCACCAGTGGAATAACAGGGGCACCTTTGTTGGAACTCCAAGGTGTGCCCCTCAAGAGCGTCCAGCACCCTTCTGTCGGTGATCTTCCACGCGCTGACAAACTTCGCCAGCTGTCCCCCCAATAGGGTGCATAAGTTGGGGCCCAAAGTCACAGCTGGTTCCGGCCTGTAGGGTGGTTGGGGCCCTGCCAGTGGGTGGCGGAGGCTCCAATGCTGTCCTCCGCTGCCTTGAGAGCGACCCCATATGCTGCTTTTTTTTTTTATAACATTTTACTGCATTTTCGTCCCATAATACAAAGACATTCAATACACAACCGTATAACTTTGCATACAAACGGCAGAGCAGTGCGAGCAGGTTCCGTATGTTCCATATGGATATAGGTGTATTTAGAAACACAGATGATGTAAAATATAGATAAAGATACATTTTTCTTGCTAATCTCATTCAAGCGGCAACAAGTGGTGATGTTAAAGCCTGTGGCAGTTGTAGAGTTGCGCCCCAAAGTCAGTTGTTCATGCTTTACATGATTCACAATGTCTGTTCCCATTTCCCCCAAATTTTGTCTGCTTTGCCCGGACAGCCTCTTGCTTGGTAGACTCGGCGTTCCATTAGGATGATAGCATCTACATCTGATATCCATTGATCATATTTCGGAGTACTTTCTGAGCCCCACAGTTGCGCAATATTTCTTTTAGCAATTCCTGTGGATGTCGAGAAAAGTAACTTTTCGAAACGAGACATGTCTCCTTCCTCGTCAATACCCAGGAGAAGGAGTTTGGGGTCTGTTGGGATCGGACGACACATGACTTTTGAGAGTCGTTCAATACATTTGTGCCAGAAGTGTTGTATTCGTGTACATTGCCGTAGAATGTGGTAGAAAGTTCCTACCTCTTGTTTGCAGCGTAGGCATTTTGGGTCGGTCGCTTTACCCCAGTTATACAAAGTTACTCGGGGATAGTATATCCTATGAAGTATTTTCAGTTGGACGAGTCTGATTCTCGACGAGATTGCAGAGTCTCTATGATACATCAGGTTCCTGTCTGCTTCTTGAGTGGAGGAGCGTGAAGGCTAACGGAACAGGGTAGTGAATCCCCTGGAAGATCTGCCAGGCTTTCCTCTGTACGAATGAAAGGATGACAGCCGACGTTGTTGCAGTGTTCCCAGGGAGCGCCCTGTACCCGTGTTGGTCTTTATGGCTTGTAAAGACTCGTCAAATAGGTTTTCACCATCAAACAGCATATGCAGGACCTTAGCCTGCATGTCCTGGTGGATGATTGTTGCCTTCAACCACCCTTGTTGAAGAAGATATCATCCAGGAGAGGAACAGAATGATGGTCTTTCTTCTGGACTTGCGCTGCCGGTACAGGAAGCTTTCTTTCTTAGTTTCCTCAGGTACTAACTGAAACAGTTCAGAGGTCCTGGACATTGTGGTCTGTATAGTAGTCATCAGGCACATCATTGTTGATGTCATGGGAGTATGAATAAATCTGCCCCGGTTGTCCTGGAACAGCACGTGGGTCCACATCCCGTTGCGATTCCATCGGGGGTGCCTTGTCCTCCTCTGGCGGGTTCTGGGCCGATGCGGTCGCAGGGCCTTTCTCCAACCCCGGAGTGCCTTCGTCGCTGACTCTGCAGCAGTATCACGCCTCGGGGGTAAGGACACACATGAGGTGGCCGTCATAGGCACCACCTTCACAGACCTGCTCTCCTTCAATGCTGTTCTGGTGGACATCGTCAACTTTGTCGACTATGTGCTTGTCGAGGGCCTAGTCATGTCATTTCATTGACTGTAATTTCACCCCCTGTCATTTTAACGTGCACATTCCATCGAAAATGCTCATCGTTTATTCCCCTCCAGGCCTCCTCCCACACTTATTTTTGCTATTGCCTGCCCACAGAAACCCCTATCTGCCCTTTCCCACACCCCCTAAAAAATTCGATGAGCACATTCGATGGAATGTGCACTTTAAAATGCCTGGGGATGAACATGCAGGCGATGAAAGGAAGTCGTATCGTCAGTGGGGCCGTTGTCGAATCGGTTGATTTGGAAGGCTGAGAAGTCTCTGTTTTGACGAGTCCTTCCCGGACTTCTCCCTCATCGGTTTGTCCACTGATAAACGGAGTCTGGACAGGGTTAGGGACTTTCTCTTAGAAGAGGCCCCTTTCGTCGGCAGGCTCACTGTGGAGACTGACAGTGATGGCGATCGCGCTCTGCCCGACTTGGGACCTGTATCCACAGAAAACCCAGCATCTCATAGCTTGGGCTTCTCTTGGACCTCAACGAGCAGGGCATCCTCAAAGGATCTTGACCTCCTCCTAGAGGGAGCTTGCTCCTCGGACGTGCCGGTCATGGGTGAGGCATGACCCTGCCCGGAGGCCGAGTCAGGGGCCTTGCTCGATTTGAGCCACGCTGCTAGCCTGCTGTAGCTATATTTCTTGGTTTTCTTTGAGTAACAATGGCATACCTTGCATCCCTCCTCATTGTGGTCGGCGTGCAGGCAATATAAGCACTTATGATGTTGATCTTCTACGAATACGTTCCTTAATCCACACTTCGCACAGAGTCTGCAGCGGCTCCTGCTTTCCTTCTTCTCCTCGGACATGGTTGAAAGGCGCGAAGTAGGCCCAAGGCCTGGTCTTCTCGAAACTTCAACGGACCATCCGATGGTGGATGAAGATCTTTGCGGCAGCTGATCCCCCACTGTCGGTAGCTGCCTTTTCGTCGAAAACGATAAGAAAAAAACGGTCAAAGTTATTTAATTTTCTATGGAAAAACTTTAAATTGCACAAAAATTGCTCAGAGAGCAACGTGAGGACTCCCAACACTGAAGCATGCGGTACAAATCTGAAGATAGCCACCAGGGGTGGAGTTTAGGGAGAGGACATAATTGGATGGGGCAGTATGACCAAGAGAACAGTGATTGGTTTAGAGGAGGAATACAGTTTTAAAGTGAAAGTGAAACTGTTTTTTCTTTTAGCAAGGATTCCAGCCTAACAACGGGAAATGTTCATGAGCATGTGAATCCATGCCAGACCACATGCTGGAGAAACTGTTTAGTTGGGGAATTGCAGGTGGAATTCTGCAACTTCATGTAGCACTGCACTCAAAACCGTGCAAATTGCTATCTAATCTAATGTTAGACTGGGTGCTCCAGTTAAAACAAATACAGGACTTGGGCAGGGTTGTGTATTAGCACCTTGCCTTTTTATTCTTTATTTGTCAAACTTGTTAGTGTCTTTGGCTCAGAGCCGATCCTTTCACTGCTAAATTTGGAATCCTGAGGGTGCCAGCGCTCCTGTTTGAAGGCGGTACTTACATTGGTTTTCAGAATTCAATGAATATATAACATGACTATCTACTCTTGAATAAGTTGATCTTAAAAGTAGATAAGTCATCTAGCACGATCATAGAGGGAACCAAGCTTGGGAACCTACCAGATTGGAAAGTTGACATTGGTGAATTGAAAGTAATAACTGAAATGACATTTTTGGGATTCCTGAATGAAAATAAAGAAAATAGGAGACAATGAATTAATAACAAAATTGGTTCAACTATATGTCCAAAGCAAGACAATTGTCACGAAATACTGCAGGTTTACGCTACTACCCTTAATCAGATTTTATAAAGGGAAAGTAATCCCTTCATGTTATGTGGGTTGGAATTTATCAAATTGGAATGGAGGTCTTGCAAGAGATTGGTAGGTCTCTTTTGGCAAACATTTTTTGAGACTCTTCCCCCCAATCTCTCCCATTTGTAGTAATTTGGCACAAATTTGGGTTACTCTTATGGGAAGTCTTGGCACAAAGAGCCAAGTAAAAGGAGTAGTTAAGTTAGAAAAGTAATTGGCCCAATCGATCAGGCATGAAAATTAGATCATACATCGATCGTTCTTAAAAAAAAATTCCAATGCAATTTACCTACGTTTTCCTCACTTTAAAACTTGCGAAAACGATGGGTCGGGTAACGCCATCTTGTGCTAATCTTATCTGTTGAACCATCGCCCTAAGTTCAAGTGCCCTCGCGGCACAAATTCAGATCACCTGCCCGATTGCTGATATCACTAGACGCTCACGCCCCATTTCACAACGCCAAGGAAATGCCAAGACGCCTCGTTCCTCAACAAGTGTAAACAAACCCTTTCTGATCACACAACGTTGGAGTTTCTTTTTCCTTCGTGTCAGTGTATTTCATTTTGACCTTCCCTGACTTGTTACTGCTCTGCTCCGCTGTCTGCCAAGTACGACACACTGCCTGAAATGAATTAACTCAGAATTCGCTTTTCATTTCTTATATCATGGACAAAAGTTTTTACCAAACCATATTTAAACATGTGTCTTTGCAAACTTTTAATGTTTGAGCCTATTAATCTTGTCTTTCCACAATGTGTTTTTGTAACATGGCTGTTTCTACGCTTGTCTTTCTTTAACATTCAATGTTAATGAGAAACCTCTTTTCTTTACTGTACACAAAAATACACTTTTTTTAATTGACCTCACTGTTGATTCTGTGCTTCTTCTCTATTCAGGTACTATGGCAACAATTCGGCCCTACCTGTGCGAGCCCGAATATTCAGAAGATGAAATCCTTGTAAGAGAAAAAAGTCGAGACGATGTGGAATCAGATGAAAGTCATGAGGATCCATCACCGGAGCATGAACCCAGTCACTTGGAACACGTTTCCACCTGGAGTACCTGCCACCGTTGTGAGCTTATGCCTACTCTGGTGGGGAACTGCTGATGCAGAGAAAACTCAGGCTGTTTGGCCTACATTGCCGAAGAAGACATACCACTGCTATGCGTTACAGAGCTGCATGACTTCAGGGCCGCCTGCCTTACAAGATCCCTGTTGCAAATGATGATGGTCCTTATGCACGAACCTCGAGCTACAGTTCGCCCTCGAGATCCAAGTAAGGAGTAAATTCACTCTACATGTGTTGTGTGTTTGAGGAACGAGACGGCTAACATAATATGTTGTTCCTCTACATCATAACTTAGATGGATCACGGACGAAATAATGTTTCTGTAAATGTAATAAATTACTAATTCTAATCTTAAACCAAAGTGTTCATCTTTAGATTTATCATCCGAACAATTACTTTTCTTTCACTTGGAAGGATCTCCCAAACTGTTTTTGCTGGAATGTGCGTTCACAATTCTAATTGATCCCTACTTGAAATCACAAGTAGTGTCAGTACTTTGCATGAAAAGGTACTTTTTAAAGCGTAACAATGCCTTACACTTTACAAGTTAGTGCAAACAAAAATAATGCAATTATTTGGTTCATTCAAGTAACCCATTTCTGGATCTCTTACACAGGTGGTACAGACTTGTGACATATCGTGCCTTTACATGGTGGATTCATGGAAGATTGGGATTTTGCATTTAACGAGTAATACCTGCCTGTTTGGTTCCAGCCATTCGTGATGAATTCTCCAGTGACCACAGACAATACCGTGGATTTATACAGACAGTACCTCGACCACAACAGTATAATTTGAAGTGTCATTGCCATCCACTTTACCGAACTAAATAAAACAAATAATGAATTAATCTGAACAGTTGTTAAACAATTTTTGTAAGTCCAGAAAATCTCCAAACATCTAAGACTATTGCAAAAGATTGGTGTGCTTTAACAAATTTGCTGGCTTATCGTGCTCCGCTCATCCACATCCATCCCCCCTCTGCTATCAAAGGCTGTTTGCACCTGTAGGTGTGCGCTCGCAAGGGGGTTCAGAGGATGGGAATGCGCAAGGTGCTGAATACCATGTACAACACAAAAAGTTCTTTCGCATGGGGGCCCTTATCCACATGGCCATCCCAGGCGCGGTGTCTCCAGACTCCAATTTGAAGACCCCGTCCCTGCAATCAGCATATGTCTGTTTTCTTTTGACTGTGTTCTGGGTCTATTGCGCTCACATCATTCACATTCATCTTCCTCTGTTATTAATGACAGTTCGCACCTGTGGGCGTGCGTTCACGAGGGGGCTGCACTGGTGGGATTGAAGAGGCCAAACATTGTCACAGAGGCTTGGTGGGTGTGATTGAACACGTCGGACATTCACATAAACACCCACTTCTGTAATCCTTTATAAACACTGTGGGAGTTAACAAGAAAACATCTGTGAGATCGACAATATATATCACCAGATCTCCACTTTTTACCTTGCTTGCTGAGTCGGCTCATCTGTTCTTCTAAGTAATAGTTAGTCGACTTTTACTATTGTTTCTGTAGTGTCAACGTTCTCTGCTAGGCCACTTTCTATTGCTTTATACTCAATCTACACCCTATTCTATGACAAGACGGAGGCGAGAATTATGCTTAACTCTTTTATTTTGCCACCAACACAGCAATTCAAATTTTAATAAACGTTTTTTTAAAACAAATGTTTCTTTTGCTTCCAGTGAAAGAAATCTTTAGTTTAAAAGTTTGTCTTTCATTTCTAAAGGCTCTCTACCGCTCTCCTACAAGTTCCATGAGCCTCTTGGTAAACTGTAGTCCTTCCTCCATCAATCCGGTGTCAGACCCTCCTATAAGTACTACCAGCCCAAAGGTCCCTTCCTCTTTCTTTTTGCTGCCGACATACAGATAAGTGTTTATTTTCTAGTGCCTATTTCAGGGCTCGTTTTCGTTAGAATGTGCGAGCTATGATGGATTGATGTAGCGTTAATAGCGCAGCGCTCATATTAAAAAAAAAAAAATATGTATAAATTATATTTGGCAGTTAGTATTTTCATCCGTGACTAGTATTCGAGGCAGCGGTGCCTTCGCGCCCGCTCCCACTTGTCTTACAACGGCTCCGTAGAGCCGCGGAACAGATAAATCGACCCGAGACTCGGGTCGCTGTAGAGCCGGAGCCGCGGGCGCTCTCGCCTGTGTAAGGCATCCGGCCAGCTCCACAGGACGATGTGCGGCAGGCGCGCGCTTGGGTGGCCTCAAGCTTTCCCGTCTTCCCCCGGGCCCTTCCGGCGTTCACAATACGAACGCGAGTGAAGGAAGTGTCGTGCGTGGTGCCCAGAGTTTAAAAAAAAAAAAAAAAAGGCTAATTGAAATTATATTTATGCAATTTTGATGCGGAGCACATGCTAAACAGCAGAAAAAAAAACAAAAAAAAGGGAAAGCCTGCTCTTCACGTGGCTCCAGAAGGCTTGCAGCTTACAGCTGCCTCATTCAGTGGGTTTAATCCATTGCAGTCGACTCAAAGACGTTAGCTTTGCTAACACAAGGACAATTATGGCCCACTATAAAGGGGAACACTCCACAACTCCGGAACATACAGAGGAAGAATGGGAGGAGGAACCCTCTCCCCAGGAAACTGAGCTGTCCCTCAGCTTTAAGAAGGTATTGGGAGAATCCCTATCTCTAGCGGTGACTGAAGGAGTGCAGCCTATTGCTCAAAGACTTGACATGCTTGAAGCATGGATACTTCAAAAAGAGCAGAAATCCCCTAGGAAAAAGAGGGCGCTTAGCCCAGGCGAAGGCCCGTCGACTGGACACCCCCATAGTGGGGTTGAACAGGGGTGTAAGGCTCGGAAGAGCAAGGACTCTTTGACCCCCCAAGCAAGGAAAGGAGGGTCGACCAGGACCCCCACAAGGCAGACGATCCCGTCGCAAGATTAAAGAAGGCTTTCCTGGCAAAATCAACAGAATGCCAGCCCAGACCCTCTACCCCAGGGGTGAGTAATATCGGGGATATAGATGAGGGCTACTCGCCTGATGATGAAGGGGGAGAGGAAGATGACTCTCCAGGGCACCCCGTGGCAGAAGAAGAAGAAATTCCGGACCAGAAGGAAGACACGAACGATATGTTCGATCCGGAGGCCATTAGGCACCCAAAATCCACTGAGTGGCTTCCCTCCCCAAAAGTAGTGCTCTATATGGCACAACATATTCGCAAACCGCTAGATAGAGAAGTGAGATCTCACATGAGAGAAGAATGTCCTATCCGAGACCCCCGATCTGGACCCGAAAATGGTTACCTTCGTAACAAAAGTTTCCAAAGATATCAGGAAGGGCGTGGATAGAGCGTGGAAAGGGTGCCAAGACAAAGTGCTGGACTTAGCAGGCCCACTGGCTTAGATTATGGATCTGGCTGAGAATGCCAAGGACACTGGAAATCCCATATACCCTATGGTTCTAGCTAACTGCGCGCAAAGAGCCATGTGCTTCTTGGGAAACGCCAACTGCGCTCTCTCTTCAGAGAGGAGAAGGGGAGTGCTCCTGAAAATTGACTCTAAGTTAAGCGACCTAGTGTCGTATGAAGCGGGTCAAGGAGCAAAAGGTCTGCTTTTTGATGAAACCTTCGCGAAAGAGATGTCGCAGTTCGTGGGAACTTATTCAGCCCTCGAAAAAGCTCAAAGCTCCATTAAAAGAATATTCCCAGGACGTGTTGTTTCAGGGACCGGACGCCAAAGGGGCCGAGCGTCCGGTCGATATTCCTTTCACCGCAGGCCCCAAGGAAACAGAGCACAATATTGGGAGGGAAGGCAAGATGCTTTTTTCCCCACCAGAACGAGGTTTCCAAGAGGTGGCAGGCACAGAGGAGCCTACATGCATGAACCACTGCAGGAACCACTGGCGGTGAGTACCTCGAATGTACAAGTGGGGGGCAGGACCCTACAGTTTCTGAGTGCTTGGTATGCATTATCCAGCGATGTTTGGATCTTGGACGCCGTAGCAGGCCTGCGCATAGATTTTCTAGGCGACCCCTTTCAAGGCCAAGAGCCGCAACCAATGCACCTATCGGGGCAGGATGCAGCGCTTCTGCAGAGCGAATTAGTGAAACTTCTCCAAAAGAATGCGATAGAACGCGAGACGCAATGTTCTCCGGGATTTGTAAGCAATATGTTTCTTGTGCGCAGAAAAGAGAAGATTCGCCCAGTTATCAATCTAAACGAATGGCTAAAGTACAATCATTTTCAAGATGGAAGGAATCCATATTTTCAGAGACCTGTTGCGCGAAAAAGGATTGGCTAGCACGCCTGGATCTGAAGGATGCGTATCTTACAGTGCCTATAGCAGAAGCCCACCGCAGATACCTTCGTTTCCGCTAGAACAAGGAGCTGTAGCGCTTCAAAAGCCTTCTTTTCGGTCTTGCCTCATGGGCCTTCACCAAACTGATGAGGCCAGTAGCAGCAGCTATAAGGGAAAGAGGTATTCGGATCATAATCGATCTATCTTCTCTGGGGTTTCTGGTGAATCTCGACAAGTCTCAGTTACAGCCACTGCAGAGAGTAGATTTCCTGGGGTTCACCATAGACACGGTGAAAGCGACTCTAGAACTTCCGAGTCAGAAAGTGAGTGCGATAAAGAAGGAGATCAAGACAGCCCTAGCTAAGAAAGTCATCTCTCTTCGATATCTAGCCAGGATTGTAGGCCTTCTTGCAGCTTCCATTCAGGCTACCTTCCCGGGGCCCCTGCATTACAGAGCCCTGCAGAGTCTCAAGACCAGACATTTACAAGGAGGGCTGGGCTACCATCAACTGATGACCCTAGACAGCGAAGCAATCTCAGAGCTCCACTGGTGGCTTCAAAACATGGAAGCCTGGAACGGTCACTCAATATTCGGCGACGTGCCAGAGCTCATAATAGAATCCGATGCGAGCAGGGCAGGATGGGGGGCAAGATGCGGTCAGATCGAGACCGGAGTAAAATGGTCAGAGAACGAGTTACAACTGCACATAAAATGTCTCGAACTGTTAGCAGGCTCGTTCGCCATTCAGACTTTCACCAAGGGCAGAGTCAAGTGCGCTGTGGTGCTAAAGATGGACAACGTCTCCGCAGTACGTTACATAAACAAACTGGGAGGCACTAGATCAAAGATGCTGGCAGAGCTAGCGAAAGATTTCTGGCACTATTGCCGGGAACTCAGAACAGCATAGCGGACTGGAACTCTCGGTACCTGACAGATTCCAGCGACTGGAAGCTGTTGCCCCAAGTCTTTCCCAAGTTAAACCGAGTGTGGGGTTCCCTACACACGGATCTGTTTGCATCCAGACTGAATGCACAGATTCCCAATGACTTCAGCTGGAGAATGGACCCGGGTGCAGCAGGAACAGACTCGTTCGTACAGTCGTGGACAGAGGCAGTTCACTACGCGTTTCCTCCTTTCATAATGATCACGAGACTTCTAGCGAAGGTGCGCAGAGACCAAGCAGAGCTGGTACTAGTGGTCCCCCTTTGGAGATCTCAGCCTTGGTTTCCAGTAGTGATGGAAATATTCTCGGATTTTCCGAGGAGGACCCCTCATCGCCCGGACCTCCTCCTCAGCCCATCCAGCCAATATCACCCTCTAGTAGAGGCGGGCTCCCTGCATCTCATAGCGTGCAGAATTTCAGGAGAAGATGGGAACTGTCAGGTATTTCGCAGATCGCTGCAGACTACATCAGAGATTCCTGGGCGCCTTCCACTTTCAGGAGCTATAGTTCGGCATGGGAATCCTGGGCGCGATGGTGTGCAAACTTACAGTTGGATCCCACTTTAGCACCTGTAGTACACGTCCTTAATTTCTTAGCGGACACATTTCTCGAGGGCTGTGCTTACAGGACCTTAGGAGTCTATAGATCCGCTCTATCCGCAGTACATGACAGAGTGGAAGGAGCTCCAGTGGGAGAACATCCAACGGTTTACAGGTTGCTGAGGGGGATTAGGCTGAAGAGGCCGCCTGAACCCAAATACTCTTCCCTATGGGACGTTCGGGATGTCCTACTGTTATTTCGGGAAGCAGTAATCGAAATAATTAAGAAAGTGTGAATAATCTCACCTTGACAGATCGAGTAGACCGCCAGAGAACAACCAAATGCAG
The DNA here is from genome assembly GCF_040938575.1 of Ambystoma mexicanum. Lineage (NCBI taxonomy): Eukaryota > Metazoa > Chordata > Amphibia > Caudata > Ambystomatidae > Ambystoma > Ambystoma mexicanum. Next base: position 277,901,896 of record NC_090933.1, on the reverse strand, counting down.
CAGTGAAAGCTCCCCTAGGACGGCCCTGTCCTCTCCGACCCGGAGTGGGAGTAACCAGGGGAAAGAACAGGGTCGCCAGGGAAACCCTCGATAGGGAAGAAAACCCTGGTAGAATCTGGAGGTGTCGTGGATCCGGATGGCTGATGAATGTCTTCTATTAGTGGCAGTGGAAGGCAGGCAGGAAGGCTTCGTCTGGATGCACAAAGGAAAATGGTCAGAGTAAACTTGTAAAGGAGGGAATGGGAGTGGTAATTAAACGATACAGTAAAGATATCTCACCAGCAGAGGCAGGAGTGAAGAATAGGATGATTGATCTAGGGTCTCGAGGGAGAGGTGAATGGGAGACAAGAGCTCTACAAGAAATAATAATAAGGTCAGAATCAGAATCAGGAGAGAATGAAGGGAATTCTGGTAGAAGGGCACTTACGGCTAGCGGGTATCTAAGAAGAGATGAAATCAGGGCTGAAGTATTTGTGACGCTGATGGATTTCAGGGCTCGGCGAGAAATACCGAGAGTTTGGAAGACCAGAATAGAAGGGGAGGCCGGAGACGAGAGCTGAGAAACAAAAGGTTACAGAGTTAGTCGGACAAGTCAGATAGGAGAGGCAGAAATATTGGAATCCCTAGAAGCGAACTCACGGAGCGTCTGTCGAAGCGACGCAAGGAGTTGTCGGCTCCCGTGTTTGATAAAGGATCACATGAGCAGGCAAGAGCGTCTCAGAGAGACGTGAAAAGACTAGACCGCTACCTTCAGCACGGAAGTCATCTTGAGTAGGATTATCAGGAGTCGCGTAGTGAAGAGTACCACACAACCGGTTGCAAGCCCACCTCCCACGATGTGTGACACCTACAGTTATTTATGATATGGCCAGAGAACAGTCAACTGTCCAGGTCGCAGCTTTCAGGGAAATTGTCGATGTTGCTCTGTCTGACGGCATGCCGGAGAGTTTCCGACGTAAAAGCATTAGAGATAGATAGAAAGATCTTCTATCCGGAAGGGACTGCGTTTACTATAGGGCAAAGAACGAAATCAGACTCCAGAGTGATTTCCTATCCCTATTTCCCCGAAACAAGAAGTTATGCGTTGCGCAATGCATTAAAGACTACGAGAACATGACAGCGCTTATTAGGCCGCAAGGCGTCACTCAACTGCTAATTGCGCGTAGGAAGCCCCATCATGCTATAGCTACGGCGACAATTGCTAGATGGGTGAAAGAAGTTATGCAGTGGGCTGGTATAGATTTAACCCTTTTTGGTGCTCATTCTGTCAGGGGTGCAATGGCTTCTAGGGCCTTCTCAGTAGGAGTGTCTCTACAAGACATCATGAAAGCAGCTGATTGGTCCTCAGAATCGACTTTTAAGACTTTCTATTTCAAGCCAGTCTCAGAAATGGCTAGCAGGGTGGTACAGAGCTTTGAACAAGCCTAATGCTCGCCTCCGTCTTGTCATAAACGAAGATTGCCCATGATAACTGCACTGGTCAGTCTTGATTCTATTAAAGACAAGGATGCAAGCATTATATCCCACCCAAAAGAATGCGAAACATACATATAAGATTTGCATTGCTGAAGGTTAAGAAACTGTTTAAATGGTAGCAGAGTATCGCATACCCTCCCTTACGTCATTTTTGTGTCTCTTCTAGGAGATGAACAGAAGCCCGCATAACAACATCACGAGCTGAATCGGAACTGGTATCAGTTGTCCCGTTAGACCTGTTGGATGGCAAGTTGTAATCTCTGTTGCATCGAGGAAGGAATGTTAAAGTTGGAATGTTTATTGACTGGAGGCTCTTCTGCAGACAAAGAAAGAGGAAGGGACCTTGGGCTGGTAGTACTTATCGGAGGGTCTGACACCGGATTGGTGGAGGAAGGACTACAGTTTACCAAGAGGCTCATGGAACTTGTAGGAGAGCGGTAGAGAGCCTTTAGAAAGGAAAGAAACTTTTAAACTAAAGATTTCTTTCACTGGAAGCAAAAGAAACTTTTCTTTAAAAAAAAGTTTATTAAAATTTGAATTGCTGTGTTGGTGGCAAAATAAAAGAGTTAAGCATAATGCTCGCCTCCTTGTCTTTAATAGAATCAAGACTGACCAGTGCAGTTAGCATGGGCAATCTTCATTCTCATTTCATTTTATTCAAAAAGTCTACACCATTATCAACCATCCTACGCATTATCATCTCTGTAATTGGTACATAACAACACAGAGTATTGTTTCCAAATGTAATCTTTCGTAGTTCATGTTTTCAATGCATGTTTTTTTAGGCGCCATATTTTATAAAGTAAAACATTTTTTATTATAAAAGGAATATGATATTTGATTTACTCACAGTTATACTTTTTTAATAGTAATATATGTTTATAGTTCTTTAACAGAGTTTAGGGATCATCCAACAATGCCTTCTTGTATAAATTTGGGTTGCACTAATAACAGCCATGCTAAAAGTTGGAGTACAGTCCTGCATGTATTTCCAAAGGATTTAAATTTAATAAGAGAATGGCTTTTGAGCTGTGGATTTCCAGTGTCCGGCTGTCATGAACCATCGAACTCGCCCCTTCTGGGCCTCCTGGTCCCCGACATGTCGGGCCTTACACTCCATAATACTACCAACATGGCGGCAAGATCAGAACGCTGCTCGCCAGTCTTCACGTTCTATGCAGCGTCCTCTATAAAGAAGCCACACCCCCGTGGCCCTGTGCGTCTCAACGCTGCTACTAGCTGTGATCGGACGTGTGCTCAGAACCTTCTCTAGTGCTACTTGCTATCCTCTGGCCCCTGGAATCCCTTCTCCCGACTTCTTCCCTCTTTCCTAACTTCCCAGAATCCCTGCGTGGCTTCCGCTTGCCCCCCTACTCCTTCTTGAATATTCCCGGAGTTTCCCGTGATCCTGGACATCGAAGCTGAACGTAATCTGGAAGCCGAGGACGGCCGAGCGGGCTTATTTAAGTCCCGAACCATACAAAAGAAGACTCCACCTAAAGAGGACATCAGGCAACATAGACAGGTGAGAAGGGGGGAAACCTGTGACACCGAAATTGAAAGCAGAGTCAATTATGTCTTGGATGACGTGAAGCGCAATCGATTCTGCGTCTGCAGCATGCACTTCTCAGAATATATGTACAAACAATCACAGTACACTAAAAAACATCGCCCCAGACTCCTTTGCAAATCATTTCCCAGTCCAGTTCCAACCGAATATCAGGACACGCCGACGCAGGTGAGTAGTGTACGCTGAATTTCTACATTTATTTGACCATTTTCTAAATTTGCCTGTATAATATGTCTTATAAGTGGCCACTCAATATGCTGAAATAGTCTGTGAACAGGTAACATAAAGAACGTTTTTCAGTTTTGGGGGAATATTTCCATTGATATTTTATTACACGAGTTTCCTTCGTAACACAATATACTCTGCTTTGTACATTTTGAACTTTAGATTACTTTGTGTATCCCTACTTTAGAGATACTCAAATAGTTCAGTGTAATGGGAGACTTTCCAAACACATACTCACATGGCGTCCTTTAAAAATAGATCATTTTTTTAAAATTACCATGTTTGCCTTTACGTAGACCGTATTGATGGAATTACAGACCGTTACCATGAAGAAACCACAGACACAGCCAACATCCTAATGGTGAGGCCAAGCAACTTGCACACAAACCTTCTTTTTATTGTTTTTTATGTGGTCTAAATTATAATACTAATGTCCATTTTCTATTGAACAACGGTATGAATATATACATTGATCACTATTGAGGAGTCGACAGCAACCTCACTCACCTTTCAAGTAATTTATTTAGAATATTTCTTCAGATGCGACTATACAAAATATGTATTTGTTCAAGTTCAACTTAAAACATATTTATAATTTTTATGTACAAGATTAGCTTTTGATAAGAACTGGCTTGTTGGCTTAGTCATTATCAACCATCTTTCACATGTAATTTTTGTTTTTTAATGTTACATCTTTATTCTTATTGTGACTGATTTAGGCGGAGCCTAGAACTTCAACAACGTACTATTCTTCTACTGCAACCAGTCTGGAGAATGATATATGAAAAGTGATAATTTATTGATTTATACTAATAATTTTAACATTTAGGAGAACTTATTTTTTGCATCATTTGCAATACTGTCAGCAATTTGCAAAGCATTATATTAACAACCTTGATGTATTTACCGCAGAAACACATGCAACAATGAAAGTAAACCTTCAGAAAAATGTACTTTGTCACTGAATAAAATAGACCCTTTCACTATATGAATGGTGTATGTTTTTGTTTATAAACTTTGGCTGCTTAGCGAAAAATAGAATCAGTGAAAATAAATAACATTACAACGCATTAAAGGGACCACAATTTAATCAATATGTTTTGCAGGATGATCTCTCACCAACTACCTGCGGCATCTCCAAAGGTTATCAGGTATAGTTTTTAAATACGTCTTTTTAAAATGTTACATGTACACAGTGTTAATGTTTACGTCAATACTAATTTAAAAATTTAATCAGGCGATTAACCGTATCTTTTTATATAGTTGAACTGATATTGTAAAGGTCGACAAACATTAAATCAAATTTCTCAAGATGTACTTTGTGAGATCAAAGATTTCAACATTAAATTATTTAACAATTTAATCAATGTTCTTTGAATTTGTTAAGTACAAGGAATGTACTACTGAAGCGGTCAAAATTTAGGAGATACTTGGACAAGCAGTATACATCAGATATTGTAAAATATCAGTTATCCATTTTTACTATAATGTAATATTTAATAAGTTTTAATGGTTTCCATAGTGACATTTGGTGATATATTTATATAGGATTCTTTAAGTGGAAGAGAACATGTCAAGGTTTATTATACATTTAAAAATGCAGTTTTTCAGCTTGGTTTGGTGGTCGGCATATCCAATTTGTTTCCCGATTTTTCCTTGAAACAGTCAAGGGTATATAACAGAAAGGTTTAAAAAATGTTTAAAAATAACAAGTTTGATATTACATTTTCATGTTGTAATTCATATATTCTGTATGTGGGCTTTAATTTAAGCATGTTTCTTTTCTTGTCAATTAGAGGCCTAGGAAGAGGAGGAGCATAAAGACTCAGACAACTACACAAACCAATGATGTCGCTTGCCAAACCATTATGTAGAAAGGTTATGTCTCGCGGAACTCAGAAAAAAACAAATTATTGAAGTCATATATGGAAAAGATTTCTACTGGTTGGTTGGAAGATAGGCCAGGTCAACACAATATAAAGACAGACATTCTTTCAAACAAAAAAGTGTTTTTATTATTAATTCACATAATAATCATAAAATATGAATCTAGATGCTCTTAATGTAATTCATATTAACCCCTTAAGTGCCAAGGGCAAGGTATCTCGTCCTTGACAGTGCATACACAGTGCCAAGGACGAGATAGCTTGTCCTTTTTGGCACCTTGTTTTGTTTTGTTTCAAAACTGTAATCCAACCCCCGGGCTATGTGAGGGGGAGGTCCCCCCTCACTGCCAGGGGGCTGGATTACCTTCAGTTTCACGTCGGCGTGCATAATGCACGTCGGTGTGAAACATAGTAATTTTCACTGCAGCAGCCATTTCGGGCTGCTGCGGTGAAAAAAGAAGGTGAGTGTTCACTTTTCTCCCCCTCGATTTCCGGCTGTATTTCAAGCCGGAGATCGAGGGAGGTGTCGTTGGAAAGGGGAGATTCTCCCCTTTCCAACGACACCCTGTGTGGCAGCATTGCTGCCCGCGGATTTGGCGCAGTGCGCTCGATGCGCGGGCAGCAATGCCCACTGGACCACCAGGGAAACGTTTGTGACGTGGGGCAGGGGAGCTACTTACACTAAGCAGCCCTCTCCCTCTCCCCCCTGGCCCCCAAAGCATGGGGGCCCATATATAAAGACCCCTGGGGCAGACAGGTGACCATGTGCCCCCAGGGGTGTGGGCATAAAAAAATAAAAAGGTTCGGGAAAAAGAAAACGTGATGGGAAGGGGGGGAGGGGGTTTGGGGGCCCTAGCCACCAGGTATTTTCTCAGAAAGGGTGTCGTTGGAAAGGGTAGATTATTATTTTTTTTTTTTTTAAAAAAGGGAGTTTTGGATAGGTGTGGGGGGGGGGCCCACTAGTGTCATCCGCCGCCACGGCAGTAGCCGAGATTGGCGGATACTTCCGCGTTGGAGTTGGCGACGCAGAGGTAGGGTGTTTTAGTCCCTTCTCTGTGTTATTGCTTGCGGCTCCATTGATGTAGCGCAGCTGGGAGTATATAATCCTCCTCCCCCCGGCTGGACGTTGCTTTGCAACCCCTCTTGGATGTTTCCGGTTCCGGGTTTCCTTGCTCCTGACTTCTGCCTTCCCTCTTTGGTTCGGTCAGAGGTTCCTTGTGCTCCTGTGTTCGTATTTCATACAAAGCCCACCTTCACCTTATTTTTTTCCGACCGCTGCTCTGAGCGGCTCGCTTCAGTTTCCACTCTATTGGTGGTTTTGTTCCTTCAGACACCGCTTCTTTCTCTCCTCTCTCTCTCTCTTATCTTCCTCCTCCCATTTTCCTCCTGTTTCCTCCGGGTCCGTGCACACAATCTTACCTTCTATCTCCTCCTGTTCGGCCCGCCTTGGATTCAGCACCCACCTTTGAATTGCCTCGTCTCCACTTGCAAGGTGGTATCGACTTCCTACAGAACTGCGACTCCTTTGCATCCGCTCTGTTGAACTTTCTACTTGGCTACCTGCATCTTCAACATAACCCTCCAGCCAGCGGTCCGCCTTGTCATCAGGATTGGAAAGAATCTACACTCCGCCAAAGGGTTTTTTCCCCGATTTGGGTTTTTCCCTTATTCGAGCTTGATTCCGGAAGGGAGGTCACGGGACAGCTGTTTTTCCAGCGGTCACTGTGGCTTCCCTCCGTGACAAGCATGCTCATCTAAAAAAGGGGAGAGACTACCTTGCACGGCGACGCCTACAAGAGACCGACAACTCCAGCAGCTCAGGTGAGGAGAGTGTGTTAATAGGGGAGGAAGGGACCAGAGTGCAAACTTCACCACAATTAGCCACCAGGGATTTATTTTACGGATAGGGGGGTAGCCCCCTCCCCCTCACCCCAAGGGGAAATGGGGGCACCCCTTGTAGCCCTCCCTGGAGGCAGATATCTCCTCCTAGGAAGGGGCATCTGACCCCAGGGAGGGCTGCATAAAATGCCCCCCAATTATCTGCCCGCAGGGAGGGCTGAATGAGATGCCCCCCCTGCATTTGGTGTGAGGAGGTAGAGGGTCACCCCCCATTACATTAGAAAAGTACCTGGCTGTTTAGGGTGCCCCTCAGCCTGCCCTAAAGTGTAGTGTACCATTTTCCATTTTTTTTCTTTGTTTACGAAACTTGCCTTGGCGCAGAGGGGCACATTGGTTTGCCAATCTGGCCCCAGGGTGCCCAAACCTTACTGCCCCACCCACCGGGGGGCCTGTCCCACACATTTTTGGTGGTCCTCTTCCCCCCCACCCCAAATAGAGGGGGGTGTACCTCACGCAGCCATTTGTAGGAGGCCCAGGGAGGGCTGCATGAGGTGCCCCGCCACCCATTTGGGGTTAGTGGGGAGAGGGCCATCAAAAATGGTGGGGCAGTAAGGGTTGGGCACCCTGGGGCCAGATTGGCACACCAATGTGCCCCTCTGCGCCAAGGCAAGTTTGTTTCGAAAAAAAGGAAAAAAGTGAAAATGGTGAAACGCTTTTTAGGGGGGGCTGTGGGGCACCCCAAAGGAATGGGGTATTCTTGAATCAGATGGGGCGTTGACCCCCCCTCCCCCCCACAACGGAGTGGGTGCCATGTCATGCAGCCCTCCCAGGGACCAAATATCTGCTCCTAGGAAGGGATGCCTGAGCCCAGGGAGGAGTGCAGGAGAGCCCCCCCGTTATCTGCCCCCAGGCAGGGCTACATGTGATGCACCCCCCCTCCAATTGGGGTGGGGGTGGAGAGGTGAACCCCACTTCACATTAGAAAATTCCACAGCGGTGTAGGGGGCCCATCAGCCCCCGCTAAAGGGCAGCCTGCCATTTTGAATTATTTTCTTTGTTTACTATACCTGCCTTGGCGCAGAGGGGCACATTGGTCTGCCAATCTGGCGCCGGGGTGCCCAAACCTTACTGCCCCACCCAATGGGGGGCCAGTCCCACAATTTTTAGGGGCCCTCTCCCCTCCAACCCAAATGGAGGGGGGGTGTACCTCACACAGCCGTTTGTAGGAGGCCCAGGAAGGCCTGCATGAAGTGCCCCCGCCACCCATTTGGGGCGAGGGGGGAGAGGGCCCCCAATAATTGTGCTACAGGCCCCCCCAGTGGGTGGGGCAGTAAGGTTTGGGCACCCCGGGGCCAGATTGGCACACCAACGTGCCCCTCTGCGCCAAGGGGAGTTGGGTTACCAAAGGAAAAAAGGGAAAAGTCATGTAGCCCTCCCTGGGACCAGATATCTGCTCCTAGGAAGGGACGCCTGAGGCCAGGGAGGAGTGCAGGACAGCCCCCCTTATCTGCCCCCATGGAGGGCTACATTTTGCTGGTGTGACCGTAGGTAACACATGTTTTTTGTTTTCTTTACAGCTTTATCTAAGCAAGCAGCTGCAACGTTATGCGAGTACTGTTTTTTATTATTCTATGGTTAGGGCCCACTGTCAGTGGGGTGGGTGAGACTGGGGCTGGATTGTTGGTGGTGTGGGTGGGAATGGGCCGTCTGGGCAGATATGTTGGTGGGCTGGGACACAATTGCAGGGGCAGGCCACAAATTGCCCCCAGAACATTGGTGTTTCCCTGGGAGCGGATCCCTCCCATGTGGTTTGTCCGTCTGCAAGCCCAGGCTCCACCTCTGGCAGTGCTACGTTACAGATGTCACATCCGGGGAGGAATGGGGATCCTCCTGGTGCTCCCTGGAGCTGCTGCTGTGCTTAGGGGACGGTACACCCACATGGTACATGGATGTCCAAGGCCAGGGACATCAACTGTCCTGGAGTTTTCGGCAAGGCTGCATTACAGCTTTTCCCTTCGGTGAGGTATTGGCACACTGCCGAGACTCCTTGGTGGGGGGGAAGCTGTAACGCAGGGCAGCCAGGGCTCCAGCAAAGTTGGCGGTAATATCCCTGGCCTTGGGCACTTTTCTCCCATGTGGGTCTTTGCCGGGGGTTCTGGATAGTTATGTCTGGGCCGATTTGCCTAAGTCAGACCTCTGCGGATTCCCATGGGTGTCCTCTTTTGGGAAATGCATGGGGTTCCCCGTTTTCCTTGCTGGCTTCGACACCCTAGACCCAAATCTGTGGGTTGCCCACATGAACAAAATGGGCTGTGCTAAAAGGCTTGGGGCTATCAGTGGGTTACCCTTTTCCTTTTGCGCCCCCAGTAGGTGCACCCACACATGTGAGGTACCGTTTTCATCGGGACACGTGTGGTGATGCGGGAAGGTAACATGTGTTGTTGACAGTGTGTTTTGGTGGGTGGCCAGAGCGAAATGTCTGAGAATTGTCTTCATTTCCAGTCAATTTCAGAGACATTTCCCTGTGTCCACTCACCGAAACACGTCGCCAACAACAGATGTCCTACCTTCTCGCGTTCCCACAGGTGTCCCGACAAAAACAGTACCTCACATGTGTGGGTGCACCTACCGGAGCGCAAAAGGAAGAGGGTAACCCGCTGGTAACCCCAAGCCTTTCGGCACAGCCCATTGCACTTAAAGGGTTAAACGTCAAATATTCATGAAAAATGTTAGGCGTCATAAAGGACAAAACCCCAAATGTAACCATGCGGGCACACTGTGCGGCCTATGCCAATATTCATAAAGAGAGGAACAGAACTCCCTTCACGTGATCCAAGGTTCACAAGGAAAGAGGCTGTAGCTCTCTAAGGCATGTAATAAAAATCTTGCGCAGTTACAGAACATTTTTCAAAATTAAAGAGCATCAAATTTGAAATGCATTGAGTCAACGTACATTCTATCTACAGTGCATTAAGTCTTTTTTCAAAGTTAAAGTGCATCAAATCTAAAATGCACCAAGTCAAAGTGCGTTCAATCTAAAGTGCATTGAGTCAATCTAAAATGCATTCAATCTAAAGTATATAGAGTCAACTACAAGTACTGGGGACAGAATGAAAATAACAAACATGTCACCCAAATATCCTTAAACTTGTAGTTTTGACGATTTAGATGGATCTAGTCTTTTAAGGACTGATGATTGTCTTCTTCAGGACAAAGCACTCAGAATTGTTAAAAGAAACAACAAAAAAGTATAACATGAACATTAATGACACGTGATGCTAGAGTATCGCCACTTGTTCTTGTATGGCAGTAATCTTCAGGCAGCAATTTTAGAGGAAATCAGAAGACATATTCTACAAGAAATAAATGCTAAACAACACATAACAAATCTAAAAGCCATGGCCGAGCCACCCTCCCAACACAACCAATCGGAAATTCAATGAAATACATAAAGAGGAGAACAATATATACCAAAGTCTCGATCCAAGAAGACGTCCTCTGCAATAATTGCTTCAAACGTCAAACAGACAAATCAATTAATCTGTGGAGACGAAAGAGGCAAAAAAGAACTAGGATAAATACAATCTCAAATTCAGAGAAAAAGTGAAAAGCCCAACAGCCACCTAGCAGTCCATAATTGGGCTTCATACATAGCCTCAAACTAAATTGAAAAAACAGACACTCACCTGTCAAAAGAGACTGGTGAAATCCAAATGCATCTGACTCAAAGGTCTGTAGGGTAAATCCACATATGGTTTAGTCATATGGTGTGCCGGTATGAACCACTGGGAGTCGATATGAATATGGTCTCAAAGCGCAGGAACTGGAAGAAAGGAACAAGAACCGATGTCATGCGATAAATGCTCCAGAAAATAAAGACTAGAAACTAGAAACTCGGAAATAAAGGTGAAACGTCTAATCAACTCGGATAGACACTTCATTTACGTGCGAGTGAATGGACTGAATGTGTGTCCTTAAAAAACACTGAACAAATGTTCAAAAAGCGGCTGGGTCATTGCAAGAGCAAACGTTTTAGCCAATGTCTGAAACCGCGGTTAAAGCGGGCTTAATACAAATTAACGTGTATGTCTAAAACAGAGCCGCACCTAAGGTAGCTGTGTTTAGACAAAAACACGTATAACAAGCGATACATTGTAGGTTATAATAGTGTATCTATTGGCCAAAAAATATATAAGGCTTCATATCGAATTGCGGGCATGGGAATGGGATAAGAAAACGAGAAATAAACTCACCCGCCGATAGTATCCTCACAGAATCAAAGCGGGCATCTTGATTTCCACACGTCCGTTTCACAAATGTTACTGCCAAGCAGAAATGCAAAGTATAAATAGCAGTATCCCGTAATTGCCGTTAGGAAACAAACGTCAGATTAATACGTGTGACGTGAGTCTAGCTAGTCACGTGGGGAGAACGAGGCGAAACAACGTGGGTGAAACATGAGCTTGTCCTCGTATTCTCAGAACAATGACAGAGATTGAAAGCAGACTAGAACCAGTGCCAAGTTTCAACCCATGAGTACCCTAGCAACACTATATTTCCCAATGTTCCGATGGAAAAAGGACCTGAACGTGGCCAGACTCGCGGAACAGATATGTATTATAGTGTGAATATGATGAAAACTCATGAATAACGCGAAATGCCATGGCTCACATTAGGCCCTTGATAAGTAAACAGATAAGAACATTCTTAAAAGATAGGACCGATAAGTGTAAATACGCGGGAAATATATACACAACCATTTTTGAAAAATTCTTTAAGAGCTAATCTGCAATAGCCATTCACAGCTGCTAACATCCAAATGATGGAATTTGTGTCATTATATCCTAGTTGCAATGAAACTAACCAAAGGTATCATCAAAGCAACAAGGGAAATATGTGATGCCAGCACTAATCAATGATGGAAATTGTTCCCAATATAGTAACAACATTCAAAAAGCCCCAGCGAAAGAGAAAAACAGCAAATGTTTAAGGATAATAAATAGAGAAATCATAAATGAAACAGTAAGGATCCATTCGATGACCAACTAAGCACACGAAAGCCACTCCTCCTGCTGGTTAAGACATATATGAAAACTTTGGGTATTATGCATCCACCATTGCTCTCTCTGCAATAGACTGGCAGCAGTAGAGTTGCAATCAACTCACCTCACAGTGCCCACCATTTGAGCTCTTAGCAGCTATGGTTGTTTTCAATGAAGTGGGCCACTAAGCGCGATGTAGTATTTTTAGTCCTAATTTTAGATTTATGTTCAGTGATTCTAAGTTTGGCAGGTCTCGATGTCTTACCAATATACGATTTAGAACACGGATAAAAGATGACATAAATAACATTTTTAGAATTACATGTAGCGTGATCTCCAAGGTGCCATAGCTTCGTATTGATGGTAACTGAAGTACATGCCGTGGTTGACTCACACTGGCAACAGTACCCACACGGAAAATGTCCATGAATCTGTTCAGACCCCCAAAGGCCCAGAATTGTCTTGGGGCTTAGTTTCACTTTGGCTCTATCGGCTTTAGAGAGCCAATTTTTCAAATGTTTACCTTTCTTATAGGCATGAATGGGGTATTCAAGAGTGGGATTATAAAGTTGTAATAAATGGCAATGTTTGCAAATGGCTTTTTTTTTAAATGCCATTGTGGTGCGTGTTGAAAGTCGTAGCACAAACCAATCGTGCGTTGATCGTTTTCTCTTTGATGTTCTTAGAATACCTTGGGATGTTGATTCCTGGCCCTCTTACGCGATTGCCTAAGTAAGTGAGATGGACATCCCCTATTCGACAGTCTATCCTGTGTAATGTCAGCTTGAGTGGAGACGTCTGCAATGTTAGTTCAATTCTGTTGTGCTTGTAAGAATTGGCCTTATGGTATGCTTTCACATAACAATTGGGTATGAAAACTGTCAAAATGAAGCACTGTATTCCTATCTGTTGTCTTACGATACAAATCTACGATAGTATGCCCATCCTCAATCTTGCAAAAAGGTCTAAGAACGGAATGGACTGATTACTGGCGGACATGGTAAAATGCAAATTAGCATTTAAGGTGTTAATCCATATTAGGAAATCTTCATGGTTCCCTTTGTCTGTGCCCCAAACAATAATATCATCGATATATCATTTATAGAACACAAGTTCTGGCATGAAGGGGTCACAATCATCCAAAATAAGGGATTTGTTCGAAATGCCACATATAGTGGCATAATTGGGGGCAAAAGCTGCCCCCATTGCTGTCCCCTTAATTTGTATATAAAAGGATTCTTTAAACCGAAAGACATTCTCAGTGAGAGCCACCTCAAGAAGTTAGACCAAAAATTTACTGGGAATGAGTTGGGGATCACTCCTGGTATGAAGAAATTCCTTCATAATATGTAGGGACTCTATTTGAGGAATGTTAGAGTGATTCCACAACTAATGTGATAAGCAAATTGGAGGCTGGATTGAAAGGTAGTCCTTCCAGATGTATAATGGCATCTGTGGTTATCAGCTAGGCAAGTTTCAGTACTAGCCGCTAACAGCTTGAAAATGAAATCTAAGAATTGGCCGAAGGGCTCCAAGATGGAGCCACAAAGGGACACAGTAGGCCTCCCTGGAGTATTGAAACTGTCTTTGTAGACTTTAGGGAGGATATATATGAGTGGAGTCCTTGTGCCTTTGATAGTTAAAAATTGAAATTCCTTTTAGCAGCACATGTCATTACTGTTCATGTGATGCTTTTCTGTTGTTTCTTTTAACAATTCTGAGTGCTTTGTCCTGAAGAAGACGATCATCAGTCCTTAAAAGACTAGATCCATCTAAATCGACGAAACTACCAATCTAAGGATATTTGGGTGACATGTTTTTTATTTTTATTCTGTCCCCAGTATTTGTAGTTGACTCTATGCACTTTAGATAGAATGCTCTTTGACTATGTGCATTTTAGATTGACTCACTGCACTTTGACTTGGTGCATTTTAGATTTGATGCACTTTAATTTTGAAAAATGTTCTGTACCTGCGCAAGATTTTAATTACATGCCTTAGAGAGCTACATCCTCTTTCCTTGTGAACCTTGGATCACGTGGAGGGAGTTCTGTTCCTCTCTTTGTGAATATTGGTTAGGCCGCACAGTGTGCCTGCATAGTTACATTTGGGGTTTTGTCCTTTACGACGCCTAGCGTTTTTCATGAATATATGACGTTTAATATGAATTACATTAAACGCATCTAGATGCATATTTTATGATTATTATGTGAATGAATAATACAAAACATTTTTGTTTGAAAGAATGTCTGTCTTTATATTGTGTTGACCTGGCCTACCTTCCAACCAACCAGTAGAAATCTTTTCTATATATGACTTAAATAATTCCTTTTAGTTGAGTTCCGCAAGACATAACCTTTCTACATTGTTGTTCAAGCAGCTTCCCCATGTCCGTGAAGGGGATACCGATCTTTGTTGTACAGCTTGCCAAACCATTGTCACTTGGGAGCAGCTACATTTTGAGGCTCAGCATGGTACTCGTAAGATTCAGTGTCGTGATGCAGATGTCCAGTGGCCGGAATTTGAATTGAATGTCAGCAGTGACCCATGGAAAGTAACCCTAGATTACTGTTCCAGCACACAACGTCGCCAGAAGAAACAGACAATACAGAAGATGTTTCAGATTGCTTGTGGAACCGCTCACACAATCCACACCCTCTAAAAAAATCCTATCTAAGAAACAGACAATGTTCCCTGTTTCCCCAACACATGTGGACAAATCAGAAATATCACACACAGAAATAACCAAAGCATCTTCGCTATTGACTGACGATTGTGCTTGTGATGTGGACTTCCTAGTGTTGAGGACCTATCCACCACCATGGAATCGCAAACCACTATACTTCTGGATGACAGGCTATGAAAGCAACCAAAATACAATGTATTCGACTGCTGTCTGATCGAGATTATTAAAATGATTAAATGTGATCATAAATGGCGTAGGAGGATTTGTGGGGAGCCATTGGTGAAGTTTACACGTGTGTCAAAGGCACCAACCTGAAGATCAAGGGTAGCTGTGTATACCACCATGCTGTCATGATTCCTGCCCCTCATGTCCCCAGCCCTCCAAGATGTCAGGCTGGAGCCAGGCCATGATCACTTACATGGACCTCAAGGGCCTCTCCATCCCTCCAAAGACCCACTTGGAGCCAGACTTGGCGCTTGTGGCACCAGACTCACTCACTCACTCACTCCCATAGGATAACATTGGGGATTGGACTTGCAGTGCATTGATGGGGACAAGATGGATGCCTTTTTTTTTATAGACGTAGAAGGTAGTTAGCTCATGTCACACATCTACAGCCAATAAACATTAAATCAGTGCTGTAATACGTACAAAATTCATCATTTATTAATAGTCAATAGTTTTCAAATTCTTAGAAAAATTAACATTGGTTTATAAAAAGGATTGTTGATGGAGAAAACCCCATCCAGTTCACGTAGTGAAACAGTTACACACTATCTAAAAACAGACAATTTAGTTTGTGACACTTAGATTATGATATGTACTGATAACAAATATCTAGCAGATTGAACGTGGATATAATAGTCTCTGCAGGAGTCTTATTCTACCTTGCTTAGATCTAGTGGCCCTGTGAGGGTGAAGATTATATTCTGCTAACTAGAGGTTGTTACAATAGTTAGGAAAGGCTCGACATGTTTCAGTTCTCTGGTAGTTCTAGGAACTTTCTTCAGGAGTGGTGTCACTGTATCTAAATGGTTACAATAAAAGAACAGTAAAAACAGCAGAAAACACTTTCAAATTCAAACAGGATATGGTCTGAATACATAGAGCATTGGTAGGTGATTCCTGTTGTGAGTGTATAGTAACAAGATTGGACGGTTTATCGGTAGCTGTACATATGAGACAAAAAGAACAGAAAGAGGAGAGCAAGCCATCAATGCTTAAGCGACTTCTAAAATAATTTAATTTTATTAGGCTATACTAGGTGTATTAATTACCCAGTCTTGTCTGGACGAGTAGTAGTTGTAGAGGAGTGGTCCTGAATATAGCAGGGAATAGTCTTCTTGGTCATTAGTGGACTCCAACTGGAGTTTCACAAAGACCTGTAAATATATTAACAATTATTAGTTAGCATAATGATTATGAGGTAGGGCTCGAGCAGCAACATTGCATGACTGCCACTAGTAGTGGCTTACCTTTCTTTATTGAGTAAAGGGTCCCTGTGGAGATGATCCATGTCCTTCGGGACACTCTAGGGCAAGTTGACAGGTGCGAGATAGGCTATTTACATGAGCCTCGACTGTGGCTCATGGTAGTATTTTAATTCTACCCAACCCAATAAAAGGTAGAGTTACTACTTTAGTAGTTATATTGGGGTTCCCCTTTTTTTGTATATTGGGACAAGATGGATGCCCCGACATATTTCGGTTCCCAGAACTGCATGTGCAGTCTAGTCTTTAGGGTGTGGTTCAGCCCAGAGAGACCTGGGATACCAAGAGACTATTTAAGCCACGCCCAGGCTGAGAAACATGCGTTGCGTTTTCTGCACCTGCAGCGTGACACTCACCGTGTTCGGATCGGTCTCCAGTAGGCCTGCATCGTTCTTCTAAGCTCAGCTCCTGCAAGAACACCGTTAGGAATAGCCTTACCTTGCAGCACTTCTACCCATCATTCATCGCGCCTTCTGTTCTGCAGGCATCTTTGGCGGTGTCTTTCCCATCCCGGCACGCCGCTTCCTAATGAAAAGGGAAAAGAACTGAAAAAAGGCATTAGTAAGCTTTCCGCAAATCTTTGCTTATTATTAAATACTGTTCGAGCTTTAAACACTTACCTGAAACCCAGCCGCTCTGGGGGAACTCTGTCTCCGGAACTTCTCATCCATCTGCAAGAGGGGAAAGACACTCCAGGTTAGCGTGGAAACATCTAGAGGCGCCGCATACCGTGCATACTCACTGCATTTGTTCTTCATAACCGGCATCCACGCTGAAAACGTTGCAGCACCTGAAAGACACAGAAAAAGGACTCCGTTCAATACAAATATGAAAGGGGTGCATCACGCTCCCATTCACCTTCAGCGCTACTCATCTCAGCAGCACGCCGCCATCCCCGGACGCCGGCCATCATCCAAGGAATGAAAGGAACGAAGTTAGAGAACTGTTCAAAAGACTCATTATACTTACCTGTCGGACTCTTGCCAGTGAAGTAACTAGGCAGCAATGAGCCCGCATCAATCATCGTGCCCCTGCGCTGAAAGCAGGACAGAGAGCACACTATCCAAGAAAACAAGGTGACCTGTGGATCAAAGGGAAGGGTTGGACCCCGGGAAAGAAGGGGTTCAAGCACACAGAGACAATAGGCAATTAATCTCTACCAATCCTGTGTTTCAGGCCCAGTCTCCAGTCGAATAGCCTCCAGGGAAGGGTTTGAGGTCGTAAGAGGTCAGAACAGGCTGAGTGACGTCCCTGTGGATACCAAGTGAGCGTTACACATAACTCATTTTCATGGTCCTATACTTGTAAAGATGCCTGCTGGAAATGTACTTTGTTCATCTGCTTTGTTGTTTAGCGGATCAACGTACAGTACAATTTCAAGTTTTTCTAACTTCTTGGGACTCGAGTTCCTTTCAAACACCCAGTACTACCAATGTCATAAGGATTTCTTGTTCCCCACTATTAGCCATACATGGACACATGAACAGATATCAATGGACAATGATCTTGCAGGCAACAGGCTCTGGCTGGCTGGTGATGGATAGTGTGACAGTCTAGGTTTTCCTGCTAAATACTGCACTTACCAATTCCAAATCATGGAAGCCAAAAAAAGTAGCGAGTTCAGTCGTCGTGCAAGTATCTGAAGGTACATCTTCTGTTGCCATGGAAAATTATGGGTTCATTAAATCCATTCAACTTCTGCAATCCAGAGGAATGCAAATAGACCTGATATCCACTGACAGGCACGCTTCAATAATTATAGCTGCTGGAAAAAAAAGGCTACAGAAAACATTTTACATTGGTCACAGTCTATCAGCAACCATCTTTGGTGGAGCTCAAAAACATGTGATGGATCTGTAGATATTCTGCTTGAATAATTGTGTTAATTGTTACACCATTGTGCTAACATACACTCTACTTGCAGAGAAAATTAAAATGTCCACGAATGTGCACATGGACGAAAAGGTTGCATTTTGGCACAGACGGTATGGAGGCCAGAACAAGATTGGCTGTACTTGCACACAACGAAAATGTTGGGAGACCAAAAGAAGCAAACAGTGGGTGGCAAAGCCAATGTTTCAGCAGATGGATTTTGAATGAATGCGTGAAAGATTTGACATTGAATGTTCTGACCATGCAAATGCATGGAATCGATACAGATTTTGTTTCCAGAGCCTGGTCTATGCCATGGAACATTGCAAAAGAGATTTGCCTTCCCAAAGTTCAACTTGTTGAAAGGTTGACTTCAAGATTCAAATAATGTGTTAAGTAATGTCACTAGATTGGCCTTAACATTTCTATTATTCTTTGATTTTTGCATTTATTACCATCAACAGAATTGATTTCTATTAAAACAATAAATGCCAGTCTGATTATTTCAAGTATGTGAGTCAAATCAAATCAAATGTAGAAGAGACTGGAGAGCTTAAAAGCAACTTTTGGCTCCGCAGGTCAACTAATGTAATGCTATAAACTAGCTGTGTGTTCCCTAGTGGTAGCTCCTGGGGACCGGTTACTGCTGGATACCAAGGCAGTGCTTGCAATTCCTGTTTATCCAATCCTAATTTTGAGCCCGTTTGTAATGAATTCACAATAGTTGAAGAATCTAAGAAGAAAATTGGAGCAGCCGACATATAGAAACTCAATGTCTCCCGAGCTCTGGTCTTCTCGAGGCTTGACTACTTGCCTCTTCCTCAATCTGCCTTAATCCTTCCTTCGACCCCTTCAAATAATCCAGAATAGGACTGCAAGACTTATCCTTGGCCTCAAGCCCAGGGACTGCATCACTCAAGCCGAAAAATATCTCCACCGGCTCCTGGTGCGAGGTCAAGACCCTCTACATCATCCACAAGGCTTTTTGGGGCCCAGAACCCCACTACATCCAACTCTTTCGCTAAATACCTCCCTCTTAGAGACCTTCCGAAATCCGACCCAGTCTGTACCTCACCTAGGGTCATCTTTGCAAGAATACGTAATGTTGTGGGACCAGGTGCTTTGATACCGTTAAAATGGAAGAAAATAGTTTCTATGTGGGATACTTGAAATATTTCATTGTATTCACTATATTGAAAGCTTATGTAGGAATGTTACGTTTCTATTACTGAGATCTGTCTTTTGAAGCAGATGTGTTTCCATTCTCCGTATATGTGACGGATAACCAAGTCACAGGGCCTCATCACGAGTTGGGCTGTATTCCCGGCAGTAATACCACCAACTGTAATAGCCCTAGCACCCACCGGTCCGGTGGTATTACCACTGAATCACGGGTTGGGCCTTAACGGTAAATCCCCATTCCTGATTGGGTCCATTGGATCCAATGGGGAATTTTCGGTGCTAATACAGTCGGCTGTAGTTCAGCCAAAAACAGGGATTTTCACCTCCAGAAAAAAGCTGGAGGTAAAACAGACGATTTAGCGCCCAACTCGTGATTGGGCCAGCCCTTAAATGCGGCGGTAATACTGTTACCACCGCATTTAAGGGCTACAGCCCAACTCGTGATGAGGCCCACAATGTTGCAACGTTTTAAATAATATTTATGCAAGTGAGGATGGCAAATGTGCTGAATACTACATGATTAAAGTTGTGACGGATGAATGTTCAATTTGATGCAATAATAGACATTGTATGTGTTAATTGTGACTTAAATTGATAGTTAACATAATTATGTACTGTGTATATACAATTATAAATTGGGTACTGAAATATATTTTAGCATCGATTTTACATAGCTATATTTGACCATGAGTGGCTGTCATGGGTACAGTTTACCAGCCGACTGCTTCTTCAACCGCAATTGGACAATAATCATCAACAAACCATCTGTGATTACCATTATCTGGGACGATCGGCAGACACTAATCTGTCCTTGCGGTTGCAGTTATAAGGAGCAACATGGCAGCCTATAGGTTCTGAAAAGATGCAGATGCGTAAGTGTTGCATTTGAAATTTAAACCACTAATTTATTCTCTGTAATGGAACACCATGTGCATCAATCAGAAATCAGCGATGGAAGATAACTCTCTGTGAAGAATACAAAGACTGAGATTAATCGATCGATGAACGGAATCAGCATTACAAGCTCACCGTTCACACTTAAAAAATGAGAACCATGCAATGTCCGCTAGCTATAACCTCGAATGGAAAAAGTTAGCCATGTTTTCATGGACTTAATTACCTCTTTTTAGCATTATGTCAAAATTAAAAGTACTTGTTACGCTATTGCTGTTTTCTTCAAAATAAACTGTTTTAATAATTTTTGTGAAAAGAAATAAAGGTTTTACATCTTTTGTGGATGTTTATCTTCCTGGTTCTGAGTTAGAACATGTTATCACGTTGCTGATGACAGGGTACGTATGGCTATGCGGACTACCAAAATAAGTGGAGCTCATCGTGAGGGTCTAGTTATGTCAGCGTTAGGGGCAGGTGATCTGAATTAGTGCCATGCGGGCACTTGAAGTTAGGGTAATGGATCAATGGGTAAGATTAGCACAAGGTGGCAGTACCCGACCCGTCATTTTCGCATGTGTTAAAGTGAGAAAAACTTGGGTAAGTTGCATTGGCCATTTTTTTAAGAATTATCGATGTATGATCTAAAATACATGCCAAATCGATTGGGCCAATAACATTTATGTCCAAACTACCCCTTTAAGATTATTCTGAAAGATTCTAGACATCCAGCGCTCTTTGATCAGTGATCTAAAGGAAATGTTGACTCTAAAAATCTGTAAGGCCCATGATCAATTTGAAGAAGTGTGTGTTACTATTTTGGAGGGGGTAGAGTTAAACAAGGGGCATCTTTTAGAAAACCCCAACAAGGTGTTCCAAAAAGTTAAACTTGGTCAATGGTTCAGAGACCAAGATACATTGGTGAGCTATAAACTATACAGCGGAATGGCGAATCAATATAGGCGTTATGACACCCTGTCTGGGTATGTAATATAATTCCCTAATCCAAATTATCGCAGGGTATTTTTACATTTTAGATTTAACTTGTTGGGTACTCTCAAGAGATGGGGTCTGATGAGATGAATTGTGAGAAAGGATCAATTTTGCAGATTATGGAAAAATGACAATTGTTTGGAAACTCTTAAACATGAGCTTATTTATTGTCCAGCGATCTTGAACATAGGGAAAAGGTTATTTTTAAGATGTTCATCAAGTGAAGAGGTTTTGGAAGAGGAAAGGTTCTGGAATAGATTAAGGGGAGGTCAAACGACAAGCTTAATTAGTTTTTGTACACAAGATATTGGATGAAACAGTTTATATGAATTAATGGAAAACTGATGGGAGGCTTTTTAACTGTAGGAAGAAAGCAAATGTAAGTTCTAATGTTTTCTGTATATATATTAGTTGCGTATAGGAGGTATGAATTGTTGTTTTATTGATTTTTATGTGTTAAGTCTATTAGAAACTTGTTCCACAAATAAGAAATGTTTTAAAAACCTGACGCTTGTACTTACCATAGTACTTGAAGTGGATTGAGAACCCGATGACTGATTGGAAAAGATGGATGGAACCCTCCACAGATATACAGAGTCATCCAAACCTAAAAAACAGAATATTAACATGTAATGCATTTCCCAGTGCTTTGAAAGCTGGTTTTAGGAAAGTGATAGAAAAATGTATTCATGGGACAATGAAAACAAGATGCTTCATAAACAAATCTACAATTCGAAAGGCACAAGTACAGCAACCATTATCACCTAATTTGCTTTTTGGATAATTTAAGAAGGTGAATACCAGAGACAAAATGTCTGACATGGTGGAACAGATGAGAACATTGGGTGCTCCAAAATGTTCTAAATAATATGTGCAAATGATCCTGTGTAAAAAAAACTCCAAAGATAGATTTTGATGGTCTCCAATACCTAGAAAGCTGGGGGTCCTATCTCAATGAGCTGAAGTTCTTGAGGATATTGTGGTGACTTGCGGTGCAGAAGTAGGGGAGAGGTAGAGCAATTGATATGATATGGCATTTATAACGTGCCTATACACAAGTGTTTCAAGGCGCAACGAGGCAAGGGAAGGGGAACAGAGGGAAGACAGAGACCGCGATCTTCCTAGGCCAGGTGACATTGAGATCGCACAAGTGCAGGGAAGGGGGAAGGGGAGAAGTGCGGGGGCAAAAGGGGAGGGGGCAGTGCAGTACTAAGATGACCGTAAAAGATAAATAAGTTAAATAAAATAAATAACGACAATAAATAAAAAGTGTGGCCAACTGGTAGAAAGTGCAGGGTAAGGGCAGACATCATGAGTCAAGTGCTGGTAGGGGGCTATAGGGATACAGAAACAGTCCCTGAGTGCAAGGTTTGCCAGGGGGCAGCGCAGGTGTCCAAATGGCAGGGAGGGGACCTGGGCCCGAGATCAGAGGGTAGCCAGGTAAACCAGTGCAGTTTCACTTTCAACCAGGAGATCAGCAGAGGAGAGAAAGCAGAAGCAAAGAGGAAGGTATTGAGGTGCTTCCGGAACCGGAGATGGTTCTCCTCAAGTTTCAGAGAGGCAGGGAGGCTGTTCCAGAGGGAGGCCCCAGCAGACGAAAGAGATCTAAAGAGATCTAAGCCAACTCGTTGCTTGGAGAAGCGACTGACCCTGTGGGAGTTGGAGGCCGATGAGTGAAGAGCTCGAGAAGGAAGATATTTAAGAAGAAGGTATTGAGGCCCCGGGCAGTTTCCGTACTTCTGGCAGCTCTGAAGCCAGACTGATGGTCATGGAGACAACCAACAGATTCAGTGTGAACATTAAGTTGGGAGATGGCCAGCTTTTCCAGGAGTTTGCCCAGGAAAGGAGAGGGTCTGGGAGGGGACAGGAGAGGCAGAGACTGCAGCAGGATTGGCCAGCTCCTTGCAGATTTTAAAGAGTTTGGCCGAGTCGTTAGATGCCGCAGAGACGCAGGCTTGAATTTGTGCTCTCTTCTTGGTGCGGACAGAGAGCCCTTGGAGCAGGCGGCACGCCAGTTTGTCAGAGGATGTACCAGAAGTCCGCCATTTCCTCTCAGCCACCCTGCACTTGCGTTTAAGGGTGACGAGGTCAGAATCATAACAAGAGTTGCTCTTGGCTTTGGGCTTCAAGCGGATCCTTATGACAGGGGCAAGAATATCAAGAGTATCAGATATAGCAGAGTGGATCATGGAGAGGGCTGTCTTTTTTTTAAATTATTATCTTTATTGTTTTTTTTACAAACCTTTTCAAAAACCTTTTTCTTAAGAACCAATCATTATCATATTTTTAAAACACAATTTTTCAATCAATACAGTACCAACATTATATACACTTTTTCCTTAAGAATCAATCATTGACTAATTTCTAAAACATAATTTTTAAATCAATACAAAACCAACATTAAATATACTTTCAAGACATAATAAATTATTAAAAACTGTTCCAGAATTAAAACTTCGGTCAATTAAACATTTCATATTTTCTTTCTTATACTTTTAAAACCTATTAAGATGACATTTACAGTAATGTCCATCAATACTCAGCTTTTTATCAATTTTTTATGGTAGTCTTGATTAAATTTCAGATCTCAAGAAACATCACATACTATTCTCAGAAATTCACTAATGCGTATTTTCAGTATCGTTGAGTTTCCGTGCATCATCTCATACGATACATTTTCCCTGTTAACATTCGAAGTATCATTAACAAACTTGGAAAAATATTCTATTCTTTGTTTCAATAAACTAGGACATATCAGTAACAGATGTATTAGAGTTTCTTTTGTTCCTAATATATTACAATGTCTGCAGGTTTTAAGAGTCATATCGTTATTCGCTCTGATACTCTGTATTTCATAGGTGTTCATAACACTGAATCTAAATCTCATTGTTGAGTTGCAGAAAGATCTAGAGGGGTATTTCATTATATACTTCTCCGGAACTGCGTACCATTTCCAAAAGGAAATCACTTGATGATATGGTGTAGAATTTAATATCGCCACGTTATTCTCTAGCCAGTCATAGGCTTTTATTAATTCTTTTACCCTTCAGTGATTTGTTAGTAAAGTCTCATTTTTAAGACCTAAATCCTGTAGTTTCGTATCACATATTTCTTTTAATTGTTTCATGAATACTCCCTCTAGATAGTTTCCTAAGCATTGATACATTGTATTATTTTTTTTATCAATGATACATTTACGTAATAACAACTTTTTCCGATATACAATACTTTTCAATGACATTAGACCCAATTCGTATCTTATTGCTTCTATTGGTAGACATTTTGGTAGATGTCTTAAGACTCTGCGCCATATGCAGGCTTCAACTGTTTTCAAATGTGGTATCAAATTATTTGAACAGAGTTCGAGGCCATAAGTCAGTCTTGGGATAGCTTTGGTTCGATAAAAAAGGATACATGCACTTAATGTAAACTTGCCATATATTTTTTCAATTACCATCATTTGATTAGCGATACATACGGCCTTCCTTTTAAGCTCCTTTATCATGTAACTAAGTGTGTATGTACTTGTATAGGTATATCCTAAATATCTAAGAACAGAATGATTTCTTATTTTTACGCCATCACAAAACATTACCAGAGAGTCTTGTTTTAAACGTTTCACACCAGTGTGAAAGATCACCGTTTTATTTGGATTTACCAATAGTTTACTTTCTTTTATAAAGTTTACAAATGAGTTCATCAACCTCTGTAAACCTACTTTCGTGCAATCAAATAAAAGAAAGTCGTCTGCATATGCTATCCACTTTATAGTGGACTTACCTATCTTTGGTGAGACCAAGCCGCTTACATCCATAATCTTTCCTATCTGCGATACATAGAGGTTGAATAGTGTTGCTGCTAGCCTACATCCCTGTTTTAGGCCATTATTTGCTTTTATTTGTTCTGATAATGTGCCCCTGTTACTTAAGCGCACTCTCAATACCGTATCAGAGTATAACATAATTATTAATTCTAATAGACCTTTATCCATGCCCAGGTTGTCTAGAGTTCTCCATAGCGTCGCTTTATCTACTTTATCAAATGCCATGGAGAGGTCCATTGAGGCTATATAAAGCGCATGATTGCCTTTCGCTTTAGCCTTTGCTTGTAGACTAGCTACTATCAGGCCTCCTATTTCTGTTCCCATGGCTTGTCTAAATCCTATTTGTCTCGGGTCTAGTATATTGTTATTCTCGATCCAAATATTTATTTCTTCCAATACCATTTCTGTGAAACTTTTTGATTCTACATCTGATATCATTATAGGTCGATAGTTTAAAGGGCTTAAACGATTTCCCTTTTTAAATATTAGAATTACATATGCCATCTTCCAAGAAGTCGGAATTTGTTTAGTTGTTATAATCTCTTAAACAAGCAATGTAAGATGTTAGCCCATAAATCAATATTATGTTTTAAAGTAATATTGGATAGATTGTTTGGACCCGGTGTGGTTGAGTATTTAAATTTTTTTATATACATCGCAATCTTCTTTACAGAGATATCCAAACACCATGTCTGATTGCAATTATAGATATCCACCATTTGTACCTCTGAGCTCATATATAACTCTTCAAAATAGTTCATCCATATATCTCCTGCTATCGGGTTTAAAGAAAGTTGCAACTGCGTAGTTTCAGTACCATTGATCAAAGACCATATTTCCCTTGTATTGCAATCCTTCATGGCTATCAGCATAGCTTCGCCGTCTTTTTGCGCCATGTGTGCGCAATGTGATATTATCCAATTTTTGTATATCTGTTTACATTGCTTAATTTTTTGGGTGATTTCATCTATATTGCACTTCAATTTTTTTTACGCACCTCTTTACGCAGTTGCGCCTTTCTTTTTTTGGACATCAATGTCGAAACCATGAGCATTTTTGGTTACAGGTATTTGATCATATGTTTTCTTTACATTGTATTTGTCTAACGTTTCTTGTATATAATCTTTGAAGACCCCGATAGAGTATGTAGATATTTTCCATTCTAACGGAAAAGACATATAGTCATGTATTAACAAGGAATTTACCTTTTCAAGGTTGTTTGGTGTCCATTTCACTCTGTTACCTGCTACATTTATTTCTATACGCATATCACATTCCTCTTCAATCACTTTTAGTTTGTTCCAAGGCATCTGTATTGAGATCATTGCATGATCACATTCCTTGCACCTTTGCACTTTCATATCGTAGCTATTTAAAAAGAAGTGGTTACTGGCTATTATGTAGTTTAAGATAGAACTCAATCCTCTAGCTTTCCAGGTTGGGCTTATATTATGTATAGATTGTAAACCCCAATTCGATGCAAAATCCATCCAAAGACTACCTCTATATCGTTTACGAAGGGCTGCTGTCGAGTTAAGATTTATAGATGTGAGTGTCCATGAGATATGTGAATGTCCTATATCACAATCTGCATTCAAGTTACCTGCCAGTACAAGCGCACCCATAGGGTAAAGCTCTAGCCAGGCCGTAATTCTGTCATTTAACAACTCCAGAACATCAATCAGCTGATCATTTGAGTGGATGGCTGCATTCCAATAGATGTTTACTATCATGATATCTATTACCATTTGTGTTGTTCATATTTTAAATGTACCAACTATTATGCTTTCTAATAATTGTTGATTAGTTATCATGGTAATATTCATGTCCGATTTATAAGCCATGATCATCCCTCCACTAGGTCGACCTATTGGTCATCTGATTGCTTTACAGTTTATGATTCCGTACCCATCCCACAACAGATTATTAGTTGCCCATGTTTTGTGTAATAACACACAATCATATTCTTCAAGTTGAGTCACAATCTTTTTGTTCGCCACAATATGTGAGTATCCCCTTGTGTTCCAGGACACTAAACTAAATGGGATCATTTTATCAAAGTGATAGTTTTGTTGATTTCAAATTCTCTATGGAGTCTCGCAGCGACATGGCAAGTGACCTCTATTCCTGCATGTCTATCAACTGAGACCTGGCAATGTCTGTTACTAAACTGTCTTGCATCTTAGTAGTTGATACCCGAGTTACTAATCTATCAGTGCTATATCCTACTACTTCTTGATTACTGTATCCTTATTTTCTTAAACCATCAACCCCTTTTGCAATTTTTGTACATCAAAGCCTCTCTTCTGTAGGGCACCCGCCTCCTTTAGTATCAGAGCCCTCACCAATGGAGATGTTATGATTAATCTAACATAGTCATACCTCTTGTTGTGTATAAAATCCACAAACTGGATATCTGTGTTTGTTATTAGACTTATTTCTGGAATCTCCACAAATAAAGATAGGAGGTATGGTCTATTGAGAGATTGTGGGCCACCCTCGTCGAACACATAGTAAATTACTATACTTGGTTCATTTGGAAAAGCCGGTCTTCTTAAATTTTGTGTCACTGATCTCTTAGGCTCTTTATTCCAACGATACGATTCATACGCAGCGCCTGGTAGTGCCACATCCTTTTTATGATCGAAGTATTGATGATTTACATGATTGAATTGTGGATCTTTACCTTTCGTTGAATCGTCCGTTTTTGATAATTGACGATTGGTTTCATTAAGTTTTTGATATAGTAGTTCCTCTACGAGTGTGCTTATATCTGTTTTATTTAACTGGATGGCCTTATTTGTATCGAGGGTAACCTTCACTAAATCAAGATCTATCTTTTTCTGGAATTCTATCAATCTCGCTTGTTCTCTAGTAGTTGGATTATTCTCATCTGTTACTCCATCTTCAGGTAGTAAATTACTTACATTCCTTATGCTTTGAGCATTTCCCTTTGGCAGTTTATTTAAGACATGCAGCGAGCTATTTGGATCTTTATACTTTTGTTTCAATAAGTTTTCAATTATCAAACTTATTGCATCGCTGCTCAATTGCGTGTCTTTCAACATGTGCCTCTTGGAGTCATCTAAGGATTCCTTTTGTTGTTTAATTTCCTGTCACTCTTTTGGATGAGCTATTGAGGCTAATATCTCTTTGGGTTCTTGCAGTATATTTGAGCTCGGCAATGACTTACTGACTGACGACTCAAGGTTCGTCATTGATGAACAAGTTACTTTCTTACCTGGTAACGTTCTTTCGATGGGATGGTCCGACGACGTATTCCATATCTATGACAGGTAATGTCCACAGCTGTGCTGCTTCGGAAAATCTTTGGCGTCTGCGTCGATGACGTCGATGCGCCGTCCCCGAGGGCCTCCTCCGACGGCCGACGTCACTCGATGTGATAAGTAGGACGCACGACGCCCATAGCCTCAGTTTTAGTTTTTTCCCAGAACGTGTGCCACCAGTTTTCTGCCAGTCAGACACACAAGGCCATGCGGAACGCAAGCTGCAATCGCAAAAGAAATTCTGCAGCGGGGAAGGCACGGAGGGAGCGATATGGAATACGTCGTCGGACCATCCCATCGAAAGAGCGTTACCAGGTAAGAAAGTAACTTGTTCTTCGAGGGGATTGGGTCCTCCGACGTATTCCATATCTATGACAGACTCCCAAAGCAGTTCCAAGCAAGGAGGTGGGAAAGAATTTAGAATACAAATTTAGCATGCCCAATCAAATTGCGGAATAGAGAACTGTCTTGCCAAAGGCCAGATCTTGCCCTCTGATGGAATCGAGGGAATAGTGACGTACAAAAGTATGTACTGAAGCCCAGGTGGCTGCATCACAGATGTGACGAATAGGAACTCCTCTCTGCAGGGCAGTAGACGCAGCCACTGCTCTGGTAGAATGGGCCTGCAAGCCAGCCGGAGGGTCCTTACCCGCCAAGCGGTAGCTGTCATGATCTCCGCTTCCAAAAGATCAGGACTTGCCCGACTCCCTTGGAAGCAGACCCATAACCCCGGTTCCGAGTGCCAGCCAGTCCCAATTGGGACCTTTTGGACCCTGTCCTGGCGCCAGTGGCACCAGGCTCATAAAGGTGCCCAGTCCCAGCGCTGGAGGCGCCGGAGGGTCCTTATCCGCCAAGCGGTAGCTGTCATGATCTCTGCTTCCAAAAGATCAGGACTTGCCCGACTCCCTTGGAAGCAGACCCATAACCCCGGTTCCGAGTGCCAGCCAGTCCCAATTGGGACCTTTTGGCCCTGTCCTGGCGCCAGTGGCACCAGGCTCATAAAGGTGCCCAGTCCCAGCGCTGGAGGCGCCGGGCTCATAATGCTTGGGTGGACTTACCTGCAGCAGACCATGCTGCTTACTTACCTGCCAGTTGAACCCCTGATCCTCTTCTGTTTGGGACTACTTTTCCTGTTGGGTGGGGCAGGAGCCACTCCCTAGGTTCAGAACACTGGAACTCTTCTGGAAAGCAGGAAGTCTTTTCTTACCTAGGCGTGGCTGTGGAAGGAGACACCTAAGCACTACAGGAGGCTATTTAAACCACACCCGATGGATGAATCTTGCTTTGCGTTATTCTGCATTCTCTGCAGCAGAACGCTCATCGTGTCTTCTGCTTCTGATCCTGGGCCTAAGGGAACAAAGGCTTACCATCCTGGAATCCAGTCTTCAGCAGCACCTGTAAAGACAAAGAAAGAACAGGTTAGCACTACGGTCTTCAGTGGCAGCGCATCTCTTACCTGGTCCATCGGCTGTCACCAACGCCTCGCGCTGCATTCCGGCATCTGAAAGACAAAGGCTTACCTACTCTTCGCATGCTCCGGAGGTCTTTGCACTGCATTCCGGCATCTGAAAGACAAAAGCTTACCAGCTCTTTGCACGCTCCGGAGGCCTTCGGCGCTGCATCCCGCATCTGAAAGACAAAAGAAGGTGCGTTTAAAGACATTGGGCAACTTTATTACTCACGTGCCATTACTCCTTCCCACGCCGAATCCAGTGGGTATTCCAGCACCCTTCAGCTTCTCTAAAGCTCCGAACTTGTACCTGCAAGATAAAAGGGACAGTTAGTGCGCATCGTGAAGCAGGCTACAAGCGCTTAGTTACGTGCTTCCAGGCGCTTCTATTCCTCACGCGGGTTCGATCCTCAACTCTCGTCAGCCCGCCATCCGCCATCGCCGGAACCCTGCAAAACAAGGGATTTCATTACAAAAGACTTTTAAGACATTTGAAGTGCCCAGAACTTACCGTTCGTGCAGTTAACGACGGACAGCAGTCCTCTGAGGTCAAGAGGCCTGCACCCTTATCCAGTGAAGAAACTGGTTACGGCAGCCTGCCCCGAGGCAGATGGAGAGCTCAGCGTTCACTTACCTAAGATGAGGGCGTTAACCTTTGGGGTTCTACAGGAGAAGAGAAAGGGAAGAGGAGAGAGGCACCCAATAACCCCAGTTCATTAATCCCATATTTTCTATCTGCAGACATCTTACTCTTTGAGTCAGACATACAGTGCACAGAGGTCCATCCCAAAGAGCCAACCGTGTGTTACACATCACCTTTGAAGATATGGCATTCACCCAGTCAAGACCGGCGCCTCTGCGGGAATCAGGTGAGCGTTTCAGTAACACTCGGAGATAGCTAAAATAATCCAACGAGACAAAGTCTGTTTCGTCACAGCTTGTCCCAAACGCTTTCCAGCGTAACCAATGAAAAGTTGATCATCCACTCTGACCCGGGACATGCGCGAAATATAAAAGCTCAACGCTCTCCGAGGATCAAGCCTATGGAGCCTCTCCTCTTCCTTCCCAGGATGTGGAGGACGACAGAATGCCGGAAGAACAACCTTCTGGCTCAAATGAAATTCCGAAACCACCTTCGGAAGAAAAGAAGGACGATCTCTAAGGACAACCCTGTCCTTATGAAACACAGTGAAGGGTGGCTTAACTGAAAGTGCCTGTAACTCACTCACTCTGCGAGCGGAAGTAACCGCAACCAAAAACACAGTTTTCAGAGTCAACAGCCTCAAAGGGCAAGAATGTAAAGGCTCAAACAGAGCACCTATAAGAAACTTCAGAACAAGGTTGAAATCCCAACCTGGCACCAAAAAAGGTGACGGAGAGAACACATTAGTGAGCCCTTTCAAAAACTGCGAAATTAAAGGAATCTTAAAATAGGAACACTCTTCAGACGAGCGCTTAAATATGGACAGCGCTGCCAGGTAACCTTTAATGGTCCCCACTTGCAAGCGCCTGTGGGCCAAAGAAAGCAAAAAAGACAAAACCATGGGAATGTCACATTCAAAAGGATCCACATTCTGAACTCTGCACCAGTCGCAGAACTTTCTCCAACGGCAACGGTACAGAGACTTTGTTGCCGGCCGCCTGGCCGAGAGCAACACCTCCATCACGTCTTCAGGGAGGTCCCAATCCTTATACCTCAACCTTTCAGAAGCCAAGCGTGAAGATTGAGGGATCTGACCTCTGGATGGAGAACCTGACCCCCCTCCCGTGAGATCAGATCGTCTCATTAGGGAAGACGACGTGGAGGGCAGATGGACAAGTCTAGAAGGTCCGGGTACCACGTCCTCCTGGCCCACGCCGGAGCAATGAGGATCATCCGGGAACCGAACCTCTGTAACCTCTGCAGCACTTGCGGGATGACGGGGACTGGAGGAAACACGTACAGCAGTGGGAATGACCACTCCACCACGAACGCATCTCCTAAGGCACCTTTTGGAGGAAATTCCCGCGAGCAAAACCTTTCCCACTTCCGGTTGACACTGGAGGCGAAGAGATCCACTTGAGGGGTCCCCCAAAGGGCGATGATCTCCAGGAGAATCTCCTGAGCTAGCTCCCACTCGTGAGGGATCGTGCTCTGCCTGCTCAGAGCATCCGCCGTCTCGTTGTCGTCTCCGGCCAGATGAACCGCCGAGATCGAAACTTCCTGCTGGATGGCCCAGAACTCGACCTGCATCGCCTCCCTGCACAGCGGAAGTGACCCTGCCCCCCCTTTTTGTTGAGGTAGTGCACGGCCAACGTGTTGTCCGTTAGAATCAGGACACTCTTTCCTCGCACAGTCAGCAGAAAAGCCTTCAGGGGTAGCCTGACGGCCCTCAGCTCCAACAGACTGATATGGAGTCTGGACTCCGACGGAGACGAACGATCGTTGACTGTCAATTCGTTGGCATGAGCTCCCCATCCCGTGAGGGATGCATCCGTCACGATCGTCACCTCCTGCCAGGCAGCCAAAATGGGGCCCCCTTCATCAGATTGCCCTCGGCGGCCCACCACAGAAGGTCCCGGGCTACCGAGGGCGGCACCTGAACAGGGTCTGACAGCCTGCCGGAGGACTGAGACCACTGGAGCTTGAGTGCCCACTGCAAAGATCGCACCGCATGACGAGCCTCTGGCACCAGAAGAATCAACAAATTGGCTATGGCCCGAGATAAGGTCATCTGGAACCGTAACCGGATCCAGGGTGCCATCAGAGCCTTCATCACCCTCTGAAATGTACTCCAGGCGGGGAGAGGAAGACCTCTGCGGACCAAATCAGTGCCGGACCTTAGCCATAGCCTTTCTAGGGGCAAACCCAGTGCCACGGGGCCCCTCTGACACCACCGCCTCAAAAGGCGTAGAGGGCGCCGAACGAGTCGGCGCCGACGGAAAAGGAGTCGAGGGAGCCGAACGAGTCGGCATCGACAGAAGAGGCGGCGACGTCGACAGAAAAGGTGCCGACGTCGAGCGAATCGGCGTCGACGGCGTCGACACAGTCGCCGGAGCTCCGAGCGTGTCTCTCGACAACCTAGGCGTCAACGGCATCGACGACCCCCTCGGAGGCGGAGCCTTGAGAGAAATCGTCGACGACCTCGGCGCCACAGGCGTCAATGTCTTATTCGAAGACGGCACAGGATCACGCTGTCTCGAGCGCGTCGAGGACCGGAACCTGGAACGGGCATGGCGAGAACGGCTACCCTTGTCCGAGCGGGACCTCTCCTGCGAGCCGTGCCGACCACCTGAGCGCGCACGGGCGGTGTCTCTCAACCGGTGCCGACCCACCCCACTCGGAGGCGCAGACGGACCGGTGCCCTGCGATTCCAGAATAGCTAGCATCTGCTTCCCGAAGGAAGCCCATTCCTCCGGTGTCGCTTGCATGGAGGTACAAGCGACCCGCCGACGGGCGGAGTCCTCGGAAGAGGACGGGGAAGGCGACCTATGCCGGCGCTTCCTGGAATGCCTAGAAGAGGCGGAGGAGTGGCGAGACCGACTCCTGGAAGGAGACCCACCGGACTTCCGACGACGACGCGGAGAGTCACCCCTCGAAAGCCCCGCAGACCTCGACTTCCGGGGCTTAGACACCCGGCCTACCGACAGCTTCTTCTTGCGTTCCCGCAAGGCCTTAGCAGTGAGCGACTGGCAGTCGACACAGTTGTCCGTATCGTGGGCCTCCCCGAGACACCAGAGGCAGACATTGTGCGAGTCCGTGACCAACATCTTGGACCCACAGTACCCGCAGTTCTTGAAGCCCGGACGCGGGGTTGAAGACGAGAAAGACATCGCCACGAACAGGACTTCACCACAACCCGAACAGGTTCAACGAACCAAGAATAGAAAACAGCAACTCCAACGAGTCGAGGCGTACCGAGATTCACGAAGAGAACCCGTTCGCGGAAAAAACGGAACTGAGGCTATGGGCGTTGTGCGTCCTACTTATCACATCGGGTGAAGTCGGCCGTCGGAGGAGGTCCTCGGGGACGGCGCATCGACGTCATCGACGCAGGACGCAGACGCCAAAGATTTTCCGAAGCAGCAGAGCTGTGGAGGTGTATTACCTGTCATAGATATGAAATACGTCGGAGGACCCAATCCCCTCGAAACAGGTGTATTAGGCCTTGATGGAGCATCTGGGTTTTTAAAAATGTCTAAGATGTCTTGACTCCTCTTTCTAAGACTCTAAGATTGCTATCAATCCTTTCGGATGTTACTTTATTTTTCAGGACCTCTGAGAGCAGGGAAGATCCTTCACTGTAACTAGATTCATCTGTACCACCATTTCCGGCATTACTTCAATCTCTATTTCTTTGACAATCTCATTGTTTGTATTATCATTAGATTTATTTTTTTCCTGATCTTTCTTATTTTTGTCAGCTATCTGACAATCAGGCCAAGCCTTACGTATGTCCACATTTCTTAGAAATTTTCTTTAGGATGTGTTGCTCGCTTTCGCAAATTTGGCCTGTTTTTTCCTTTGCTTTTTTTCTTTCCTTTTGGAGATTTTTTCTACAAACATAGGGTTGTCGTCATCACTTATTACAGTCACAGTGGCAGGATTATTACTACCCGCTTCTATATTTCCCCTGGTTTCTACCAATATTGCCTCCATGTTAGTCTCTGGCATGTTGCCATTTTATTCGTCTAACATGGGCATCTTGATAGGAATCACAATAGATTTTATAACCTCACTATTCGTTTCATTATCGTGTATGGATTCTGTCTATACCATCAATTCCAGTATATACATCTTTATGAGCAGACACGGAATTTTTCAGTTTATCTATTACCTCGCATCGTGTCTTGTTCATTAGATCATTGATGAAATCTGGTAATGCTATAAATGCCATTACCATTTCTTTTAGGAGGTTCGATTGGGATTTCAGTTCAGCTAGTATTAGTGCTTGTGTCTCATTACTTGAAATCTCTGGTGTATGTACTGTATCAACATGAATCTCACTCTCCAAATCATTCAGCATGTTCTTATCCATGTGCTGTGACAACTCCAGCAGAGAACTATCAACAGTATGAAAGACTTTGGGCGTGTCAGCGTTCTCTCTGCTCACATTATCCACTTTTTCCATATTATTTCCAGGGTCAACATTCTGCTGTAGTCCATTTACATCTCCATCTTTTGCAAACAATGATTGTGAGCTTTCAATTAATTCGGCATTAGTTCCTACCTCTTGAGCCATCTTATTCATTCTTTGCTCTAAAGAACACTGAATAGCACATTCAATGAGATCCTCGGTTAAGTACAGTGAGCCTAAATGACTCGCTGCAGCAGCGCGAGCTACGCTCATCCTAGTGGCCATTTGCTTCGTAGGCGGCGCTATTGTCAATTGCTGCTTGCTTATCACAGATTTCTTAACACTCATTTTTCTCTACACTACTTCTTAAACCACTTCTTAAAATCAACTAAGCAGTAACTGTATTCATACGTAAGATGCCGCTCCCTGTCTTTACACTTAGTTGAGGAACAGTCATTCAAGACTCGAAACTTCTTACCTAACCCGCAGCCCCACAGACTAAACAGGCAAAACAGCCCATTTGAGAGGCCACTTGCTGAGGCGCGGCGCGCTGTACTTTTATGGGGTCCTCTCCTTCAGTGGGCGTGGCCTATAATATCGGATAGAGATCTGTGTTAATATTATAAACAAGTTATATTATATATATATAGGCTACCTTAATATATATATTATGTAATCACCAAGTCTTTGTCACGTGTACACACAAACGTGATGTTCTTTCTTGCTGCATGTAACTGTTGGAAACGAAGGGCTGAGAGTCAACAGGCGAAACAGGCCACTTGCTGAGGCGCGCGGCCTCGTACTTTTATGGGGTCCTCCCCTTCAGTGGGCGTGGCCAAGTCTTTGTCACGTGTTCACACGAACGTGATGTTCTTTCTTCCTGCATGTAACTGTTGGAAACGAAGCAACTAAGGGCTGAGAGTCAACAGGCAAAACAGGCCACTTGCTGATGGCGCGCGGCCTCGTAGTTTTATGGGGTCCTCCCCTTCAGTGGGCGTGGCCAAGTCTTTGTCACGTGTTCATACGAACGTGATGTTCTTTCTTCCTGCACGTAACTGTTGGAAACGAAGAAACGAAGGGCTGAGAGTCTACAGGCACAACAGGCCACTTGAGAGGCCACTTGCTGAGGGCTGTGTCAGGGTGTGAGTCAGCCAAAGGAGGAGGGGGGGGCAGAGAAAGTGACGGCGAAAGCCTCAACTGACACATGCTTCATCGGTCGAATAACCGAGAAGGTATGTGGCAGGCCTGGAGTTGGCTTGGCCTGAGGGGTGGAGAGTGTGAGCTGGGAGGAAAGGAGAAAGTGATCACTTCAGGAGGGAGGAGTTGTGAGAGGGGTTGAAAGGGGAAGGTCTGAAGAGATCAGAACATTCAAGGTATGCCCTGCAGAGTGAATCGGGCCAGAGGGGAGAATAGAGGGTGAGAGAGAATCGCAGAGGTCGCGAAAGAGTCGAGAGGAAGGACAGGAAGCATCCAGGTGGATGTGAAAGTCTCTAAAACGGAGGAGTTGAGTGGTTGAGGCAAGGAGGGAAGATGAGAGGTCCGCCCACTAAGAGAGAAAGGAAAAGGTCTAACCAGGTGGCCGATAGATGGTACCCATAGTAAGGGAATGGCCAGGAGAGAGAGAGAGAGTGAGCCTGCAGGCGAGGCATTCGAAAGATGAGAAGGCCTGCGTAGGAATGAAAGAGGCAGGAATCCACTCAGGGAAGATCAGGGCTAATCCCCCTCCGGAATGGTTGCATCTGGTTGCGGAGAGGATCTTGTAGCCATCAGAGAGGAGTGAACCATGTCTCGGTGAGACCGAGAACATCAAGATCAAGTTCCTCCAGGAGGCGGCAGATGTCAGAGGAGTGTTTGGCAGCTGAGCAAGAGTTTGGAGTGGCAATATGGAGAAGGTTGCCATCCTGGAAAGACTTCCGAGGGGATGGGGTGTAGAAGGAGCCCGAGCGGGGCAGAAGAGGAAGGAGGGAAGGGCAAGGTAACCAAGGAGGAGACAGCAGGGAGAGGCAAGGAAGCCAAGGAAGGGAGAGAAGGGTCAGCAGGAGAAGACATGAAATTGATGAGGTGCAGGAAGCATCTATCAAAGAGGAGAAGGTTGGCCTGAGGGCCTTGGACTAAGACAGTGCCATTTAGGTAAACATTAATGATGACCTTAGGGTCATTAAATGGGGCACTGGGAGAGTGTGCAGAGGAGGAATAGCTAGCAGCAGAGGAGGGGATGCGCCCATTCCTTCTACCCATTCAACTCAATCACTGACAAGTGCTTGGGGATTTGATGACTGCCCAGAGCTTGATACTATTTCTTTTGCCTGCTGGAGAAGACTGATTCTGAAGAGAAGAGTAAAAACATCTCTCAGCAAAGCTGGTGTGTGTGTGAGATGTGGGTGGTTGGACCTCCACAGAGAGTGGGTCTGCTAGGATAGGGCAGAAACTTTGGGGGAGAGGGGGGAGTTCTGGGTGGTGATGCATCTCGCCAGTTGGTGCTGGGGCATGTCCTTGTGAACTAGTAACAAGGCTTTAAGCTGGAAGAGCTACACAATCCCATCCTAGCGGATAGAAAAACGAATTCATGGACCGGAGGGAGGCACCACAGCGCCTACCCTAATGGAGAAGGAACAAGTAGGCTGACAAGAGCTGAAAAGGACAAAACATTACTAGTGTCCATATTAGCCACTTACTAGGTACATAATTTAACAAACGCAATATTGAGAAAAAAAATTGTCTGAAAGCCAAATAGGGAGTTCCTGACATGAAAGGAAGGGGTACTTTGTGTGTGGTTTTTTTTTGTCAAATTACTTTTTCTTTAGAACAGAATTTAAGAGTAAGAACATAGATTAAATCCACATAAGCCAACATTAAAAATACAAGAACATAAAATGAGAAATACTATGTAGCTAATTTCTAAAATATAACAAAATTATTAACAGATGTAGGGTATACATTTTTTTTGTGATATAATAAATACAGAACAGAGATGGTAGGGAATCAATACAAATAATACAACATGACAGACGATTAGGTAAAATAGAAAAACACAATTATGTAATATGAAATATAAGTATTCATCATCCTATCAGGATATGGATTTGTATTACATAGTAGTAGTAAATTTGAGTTTATTTTTAATACAAATGATTTAAACTCAGATTAAAACCAAAAACAAAAATAAATATTCATGGAAAAGTAAGGATACAGCGAAACATCAAAACAAATGCATACAATATTTATATTTATTTCCCTACTTTTTATTTCCCCAAACCAGAAAGTGTTCAGGCTCCCCAACAAACTCTGGGATCTTGAGTTTGCAGAACGTAAAATTAAGCCACACAGCAGTGTCTCAAATGCAAGACTCTTATAATCGTCAGTAAACATTTTTTAGGAGAGGCAGTAGACAAATTACAGAAAAATATTAGATGTGTCTTTTTATCATTTTTCCACACACCAAAATCCATAAATGGGTAGGAGAATATTGAAGCTTAAATTACGCCGGAATACGCTGGGACTGATAATATACTAATACCTCAGGTGTCAAAGATGCTACCTGCGTTCAATTGTTGTACCTATCAGCAAAAAACCATCAGCGTAGGCTAAGCAAAACATAAAGCTATGTTCAACTTTCAGTATGTCAGTCGTAACAGATTGTACAAAGTCAACCAAACCATTTAAAAATAAATTAAATAATAATGGCAAAACCACGCATGCTTGGCATGCACCTCAATTAATTACAAACGTATCAGTACATTCCCCTGTTCTACCATACACCACAAAGGCTTTAGTTCAGGAGGATAATTGGGTCAAAATGGTAAGTAATTCAGATTCAATACCTATTTTCATCGAGTGGCCCAATAGCAAGGATATAGCCACCTTATCGAATGCCAATGATAGATCCATAAATGCGAAAAAATATGTTCCCATTTTTAGTTCGGGCTATCAGGTGTAGCTTGCGACATCTATAAGCCGAAACTATTGTATTAGAGTACAGACAGGGGGGACTGGCTTATCAGGAGGGACTCACAGCCTGTGAGTGTTTGGTTATTTGCCCACCCATTGACTGTCCATGGGCATGCTAATCTCTATGGCCATTCCCACCCAGTTCCTGCACTGCCCGCCCCGCCCAAAACACCATCTCATGGGAACTCTTTGTGCTCACTTTAATCAAGCCTTAAGATGAAACTTTGCAAACAAAGAGCTTGGCAGGATTTTTTAAAGCAGTCTTCTGTGAGTTAATGACAATTGTAAACCTGCTACTGGTGCAATAAAAACATGTCTTAACCTGGTCTGCCTTCAGGAACTCAATTTATAAGCACTCTGCGTGTCCTTCACTGAAGTCCTGTTTAAAACGAATATTCATTGCCAAAGCCAACAAGTTTTGGCTTGTGTTTAAGTATTATGCATTTGCCAGGTACTTCTCTTAGATGCTCAGTTACTCACACCATTTTGCACCTGCTACCAACAATGGGCAGTTACCATCACTATGGTTGTGCCTGGCAAGTGTCTTTCCCATCCCTACAAAAAATAAACTGTTGACGTTGCCAATGGTTGTTAACCCCATAATATTTATAAATGAATAATGACACATTAAGATACTACTCTACGTTCACAAAAGAACCGGGCAGAAACGCAATTGTGATTTAGCCAGACAAACTGGCACTGTCACATAATTTTGTATAGATGAATTTACCCAAAAGATAACACTCAATGAGGCAACATTCAAAGATAGTGGTTGGTAACAACTAGGCAATTAGTTCACAAATTTAGAAAAAGGGAAAAATAGAGCTAAGGTGTCATGTGTCAGGCAGTTCTCCAGTAATCAAAACTGATTGAATAACGTTTAGTAACAGAGAAGCCCACAACTCTAAATTAGATTTATAAAAGTTGTCAGGTAATCAAAAAGTCCCAGGCGTTTTCGATTAGCCTAATTTTTTAAATGTATTTTATTTATTTACTTATATAGCGCTGTGTAACCCTTAAGCACCTGGGCGCACAAACACAAAATATCTCACATATAGTATGGCACATTTCGCACAAATACCATTAGATTATGGAACAATGAAAAGATAGTCATTCAAAGAACCAAGAGAAATGGATAGAGGGGAGACATGAGAAATGTCTAGTCTTCAAGGCATGGCAGAAAGAACTGATGTTTTGCTCTTGACGTAGGGTGCATGGCAATGAATTCCAGACCTGTGCTGCCAATACTGGGAAGGCGCTCCCTAGTCCTCTGATGTCATGAATTCTACATGGGTCAATCAGTCCGGGATTGTCTGACTTCAGATCACGTTTAGTTTTATACAATGAAATGTGCGCTTTCTGATAGGCCGCAGCCCTACCATATAAGCACTTATGCATCAGAGAGGCTATCTTAAAGTGGATCCGAGCGACAATGGGGAGCCAATGTAATGATTATCTTCCCTGAGCGATATGTTCCAGTCTTGGAATGCCTTTAACGATGCCCAAGTTGCTTCATACATTTTTTGCTAGCCCCCCCTAGTAACACATTGCAATAATCCAACCGGGAAAGGATTATTGCATGTGCAATTTTCTTCGGTGATGAAAGGCGCAATGTACCTCAGGAGTTTCAGATAATATTAGCAATTATTAGGAGAAATTACCGTAATGTTCTTTCTATGGATTCTTCTCCCACAGATTCCTCATCATGATAGATATCGATCTTCCAGCTCTGCTGTTTGGAAACTTTTTCGGTAGGGGGTGTAGTGGACCTCGACTCGGCTATCGATCCGTCCCATAAGGCTCTCATCGTCGGCTCCAAACGGGACGCCAGGTGTCATATATAT
Source organism: Ambystoma mexicanum (assembly GCF_040938575.1). Taxonomy (NCBI): domain Eukaryota; kingdom Metazoa; phylum Chordata; class Amphibia; order Caudata; family Ambystomatidae; genus Ambystoma; species Ambystoma mexicanum. The sequence goes on along the minus strand of NC_090933.1, from coordinate 277,861,336 downwards.
ACCACATCACTACGACCTGTGACTCAGTTCATGCACATTTTTCCCCTTGCGATTGAACGCTGCAGAAGAAAAACCACAGGAGTAGGCTAACCAACCATTAGAACATTAACAAGGTCACACCCCAACAGGGTGAACCCACAATATCATGTGAAGAAAAACCTTTTTTTTAACAGAATCGTTCATCCCAGAGCCATCACGAGATGCCTTCTCGTTTGGACAGAAGCGACAACACAGCACTTTCAGACAGGGGATGAATGGGAGGGTCGACTAAGAATCCACAGGAGGATAACCCATAGAAAGAACATTATGGTAAGGTAATTTCTCCTTCAATTGATTGCTTTTCTCCCGCAGATTCCTCATCATGATAGACTCCCCAAGCAGTTAGGATAACGGAGGAGGGCAGAAAGATTTAAATCAGTAGATTCTGTAGAACTGCCCTACCAGACCTAGTATCAGCTCCCTGTGCAACGCCCAAGGCATTGTGCTTGGTGAAGGTATGCAAGGATGACCAAGTGGCCGCCTGGCAAATATCCCCAACAAGGACCCCTCTCTGGAGGGCCGTAGAGGCTGAGACCCCTCTGGTCGAGTGGGCCCTGATGCCCGCTGGAAGCTCATAGCCTACTGATTGGTAACACTCGGATATGCACAAGATAATCCACTGTGACAGGATTTGTTTAGTGATGGCAAGGTCTTTTGTAGACATGGAATTGGTTACAAAAAACTGGTCTGATTTCCTAAACTCAAGACGTACGAGAGACATAGAAGCTTAACGCTCACTTGGGATAAAGGCGCTGTAACCTCTCTTCTTACTTCGAAAGATGCAGAGGAGGGTAAAAGACAGGTAAATCAATAGACTGGGACAGATAAAATCACGAAAACACCTAAGGGATGAATCCAGGCCAACCTTTAAGAGAGACTTTTTAACGAAAGAACTTCAGGAATGGGGGTTTGCAGCACAAAGCTTGCAGTTCGCTAACCCTGCTGGCAGACGTGATCGCGACCAAAAAGGCAGTTTTAAGAGACAACAGCCACAAAGAAAATGAATGCATAGGCTTATACGGAGCCGCCATCAAGAGGTCAAAACCAGATTAAGATCCCAATCTTGTTGGGATCTTGGCGGAAACTTGTTGAGAAGGCCCTTAAGGAACTGGGCCATGACCGTAATGGTGAAAAATTAAACTTAGTCTGGGGACCTCTTGAACACAGACAAGGCCACGAAATACCCTTTCATTGTGGCAACCCTAAGGCCTGAAAAGGTCAAACTCCAATACTGTGGTGGTGGGACAAGAGATAGGCTCAGTATCATGTTCCCTGCGCCATGTCTCAAATCTTCTAGACCTGCATGCGTACAGAGATCTAGTAGAGGGTCTGCGTGCAGCCAGCAATACCTGAAGCACCTCCTCTGAGAGGTCCCAGTTATCATACCTCATCCTCTCAAGAGCCACGCATGTAGATTAAGGGAATCTGGGGTCGGTGGAGCACACAACCCCCAGATTGGGTCAGGCGATCCGGACACCGAGGCAACCGATGTAGTGCATGTGCGAAAATTAGTTAAAACATGGCGCAGATGCATGGCCATTTTGGACATTCACTTCCAAACTGCAATGAAAGTCTACGTTTCTGTGAGCTCAGTTAAAAGGCAGGCATGAGTTCTGCAACGGTTGCGATATTTTAGTGGAAACAGATGAGCTTATTATGGAGGACAGTTTTGGCATTGTTCACTCAAGGACGAGCCGAGCGGGGAGTCAGAGATGTGCAGTTGCATTGATAAGGGGTGCTGGAAACGAGAGCGCGAGAGACGAGCTGGGTTTTTCCACTATTGTCTAAATTTTCCCACTCTTGCCTCCCATGCTTGCTGTCTGTCCTTCGGCTGCAGGCAGTCGGCAATTTATGAGGGGCAGGGATTTGTCCCCCTTAAGATAAGAGGTATCCCAAGAGGAGACAGAGAACCCGGAGTGAAAGTCTCGCTGAGAGGAAGGACGCTCCGCTCCATGCCCTGTTAGTTTAGGTGTGGTCTCTCTGCCTTGGGACTGGGTAGTGTTGTCATGGCCAAGATGAAGTTTTCTCCTACAACTGCACTAACGGTGATGTATATCTATCATACCTGTCCTTGTTCATGTATCCATGTATAACTAGTTGCATTTAATCTACAGTTGTATGTATGCTTATTTTAGTGTGAATAAAGGGCCTATAAAGGCCGAAATACTTTCTAACTAATGGTCTCAGTGTGCATTATTGCCTTCCTATGTCCAAGAACTTTTAGTCCGTGTAATAGGGTGAGTAATTCTACGTTCATTACACGCGTCTGAAAAGCAGAACAAAGTGGCAATGTAAGCAGGATATATGTGATGAAATTATTTCCAAATACTAAACAAATCTGCAGCTTTGACACAGAAGGGCAATTTTCATGTATTTTGTGAATTACAAGCCTGTGTTTGAGGTATTTTGATAAGGACGTGAGAAATTAATTGAAACAATGAGTTCCTTATTTAGGAAAAAGGGAAGTTCTGCAGGCAGAGATTGTGCCGAAGTGATGATTCCAGGGTGGACAAAGAGGCCATATGACAAACTTGTATAGACTTGGGCATGTGGTGCAGGTTTGAGTGAGACTTAGGTTACGAGTAAAGAAGCTAATCCGGCTGTGGTAGTGGCTTGCTTGCAACACATACTCGTAGAGAAGGGAAAGGAGTGCTCAGCCTTGGGCTGAAGAGGTTGGGTTTTGTTGCATGTGTTCAGAAAGGCGCATCAGCAGAATGTAGAATTGCATGCAAGTGTTTTGAGGTTGGAAAAAGAGCTGGCTGCTGAGAAACAGATTGCATTAATGCAGCAAGTGCAGATGAAATTGTATTATAAGGCAGATAAATATCAAGCAGTGGCTGAAAGAGCTGCTGTAAGAGTGGCTCGATATAAATATCGAAAGAGAAGAGGGAGAGAGAATACCCGTAAGGTGGCACCAGTGATTGCCTCTGCAGGGGTTGATTTGAATCCCGACCAATGGGACGGAGATGTAGTTGGCAGCACTAGTTCAGAGAGTGGTTCAGACAGGGAAACACCATCTAAACCAGAACCTGACAGGAAAGAGGTGACTGTTAAACCCGTTACACGTAGGAGAGCTGGGCCACATCCAAGCAATCCGGCAGTGGTTTAGTTGATTTGGCAACGTTGGAGGATTATTCTCAACAAGAGATTGGGGAAATAATGAATCAGTTGAAACAGGGGGCTGGTGAGTCTCTGTTGACATGGATGGTTGGGTTATTTGATGGAGGTGCAGCAGGCCTTCTTGTAGATCCGACAGATTCTCCCAGATTTCTGCCATTGTTCCACGAGACCCATATTCAAGAAGTATTGTGTCCAGGGCCGCCTCCGGATGGTCAAGGGAGAGAGTCGCAAGTGTCATTGTTACAGTTAGCCACTCAAGGATGTAATCGTAAATATCTGATCACATCGGACTGGTCTAGCGAGGAGAAGAGGTGGTATAAACTGCGAGAGCAATCCAAAGGCTTAGGGAACATGCTATGAAAGAAGCCATCCATATTGATGCTCCAGAACATATGGGAGTAGTGGCATTGTCCGCCTCAGCACGAAATACAATCATTCGAACCGCTCCACCGGCTTATAAGAATGTAATTATGACTTTGCTGGTAGGAATGACAGGTAAATTAACGGATGAGTTGGTGGATTGCTATAAGACATTGAGCAGACCTAGGGGAATGGGATAAAGCTGACGAAAGACCCTGTTAAGGAGAGAGAGAGAGAGAGAGAGAGAGAGAGAGAGAGAGAGAGAGAGAGAGAGAGAGAGAGAGAGAGAGAGAGAGAGAGAGACGAAGTGACAAACAGACCACTGGAAAGAGGTAGAGACGCTTGTGTATCAAGAAAAGACATGCTCTTGGCGCTACTAAAAGATGGAGTGCCGCGAGAAGACATTGATGGAATTGAAACCTGTGAAAGGGAAAGAGTGGTACAAACAAGTGAAAAGGCAAGATATGAACAAGCGAGCTGGGGACAAGTCCCCTTCTGCGCCGCTTGAAGAGGAGATGGATGAAGAGTCCATGGGGATGCCTTCACCATATCAGCAGATTTATGCCGATTTACGAAAAGTGGTGATTGCGATGTTGGAGACAGAGTCCAAATAAACAAATTCGAAATACGAATAGGATTGTGGTCAAACTCCGGTATCATCTGCCGGATTAAGGTAGACAGACGCCCTCATATGAATATGAAACTATTCTGGCAATCGTGGAATACACAAGAGGTTCAAGCTTTGATTGATACCGGGGCGGAGGCCTGTTAGGCAGAAACCTGTGCAGTTCCCTTAGGGACCACTGCAGAAAGTTCAAGACTACAGGTGTTAGCAGTAAACCCAATTGGTAGCAGTCTGCACCACCCAGATTTACCTGCTTGCTGTGGCTGAGCAGTCAGACTTCTCTCAAGAAGAGTTAGGCAGTATATAGAGTATACACAATAGGGCTAAAAATACAGTAGCACAAGCAAACACTAACCAGAGCTTTGGTATACAAGTATATAATTATTTATTTAAAAACACACTTGTAAAAATACACTGGCAATAATATGTCAAGCAAGTTCAAACAAAGTCACTATAAGTATATACACCTCCCTAGTTAATTATTCGACAAGTCTAGGTTAAGACACCACTTATTTAGCAAAGCAGAGGTGAGCGTGTAACCGTAGATGGCACTCCAATAATTTGGTTAAAAAGGGAGAGAAAAGGCAGAATAGGAAAAACACACAGTACCAACACTTTTAAGAAACCACAGCAAGTCAAGAAAGGCAGGGTCTACTGTATAGCAAAAAGTTCATAGGCCAGGCCCACTCTTGGAGAGAGCAAGGCGGAATGTGCCCAAGATCACTCAGTGGAAATGCACTCAAAGTCTTTGCAGGAAAGTCAAAAAGAGGTTGGATCAAGTCAGAAAGATAATGTTAGCAGGTCTGTCTGAGGTCACCCCAGGATAGAGAGTCAAGGATTTACGGGACACCTTGGACAGTCTGTTGCAAGGGAGACCAGGCGGGACACAGCACCTGAAATGGTGCGAAAGCTCCAGCGGGGGCAGTTGTTCCTGGCAGCGGGTGCAAGTCGGAGCTTCGTCCAGGGGAAGAGAGGATCTCGACATGGAGGAAAGCTGGAGGTCGTTGCACTGCCAGGGAAGAAACCAGCCGCGGAGTTTCCCGGTTAAAGGGTACTACCCTTTTATTTGCGGTAGTGGTGAAGCGTGGCTATCCGGCCGCTGGGGTGTTTGGCACGAGCGATTCGACCACGAGACGATCCAGGAAGGTGAAAAAGGCAAACTGGTTGGTCTCACCAGCTCAAAGGGAAGAAGACTCTCCTGGAAGAAGATCTCCTCTGTCGTTGGGAAAGTGGTGAGTTTCGTACAGCAGGGCTCCACCGGTGGTGTCGTCATTGTAGATGGCTCAGCTTCTCCCCTCTTCAGATTCTTTAGGTCCTGTGGCGACTTCTGAAGTTCCAGTCCCCAAAGCCCTGCTTTTATGCAGCAAAACCCCCATTCATCAGCCTAGCTGTCACTCAAACATGCTAAGTGGTGAGCCAGGTGGCTCCCCACTGGGCCAATCACACAAGAGTGCGACTTGAGTTGCCGAGGCAACTCAGTCCAGGGTGCCTAATCCCCTTCCCACACATCCTGTTGACCCCAGACAGAGTGGCACCATTTGGAGGGCTTCTGTGGAGAAGTCTGCCAAAAAGTGGAACAAAGGGCTCGACTTGGGTTAGAGTTTCAGAGGCGAACACAAACGCCATTTTAAACACCGAGTCCTGCCAAAAAGACCCAACCGGGGAATAAATATTAAATAAGTAACCCGGCGGTATCTTTAACATTGCACCAAAAAGTGGTCGTTTAAAATGATTGGGAAAATCCCATAGGAAATATTCCAGTCAGAAACTCGACAAGGGGGGACTGGACAGTGCCCCCTTGGAAAACAGACCCAGGGGCAATCGAATTACCCCTACCAGTACTTCCACAATATGATGGTTTGTACTGGTTCTGTTCACAATTTAAGACTAGTAAAGCCAATGGTGACTTTACAGGCCCTGGGAGACAGTAGTCAGTCCCAGGATATGGAGCCTATGTTTGGGGGTCGCTATGACACCCCTGTGTTACTGCACTAAGGGTGCTGTGTAAACACACTTACCAAAAACACATGAAGCCCTATGGAGTAAAAGACCCCATAGCCCATAAAACACATTACATAGTCAAAGGACATTCTCAAATCATGCCTAAGAGTGGGAGAAAAAGAGTCTCACTCTTAGCAGGAGAAAAAAATAAACCCCAAAAATCCAGCAAAGCTGCTGGGGGACTCACTAGGTTTGGGAAATTGGCCTTAACAGAGAATTCTCCCTAACAAGGCCTCATTGATCCATGGTAATCCCTCGAGATTTAATGGTAGAATTCTACCATAACTGGGCTGGGAGGAAGAGAGACCCCTGCAGTCCAGACGAAAGTAGATATGAAAATTGGAAATTTGAAAAGGAATAAATATCAAGTGTTGATAGTTCCCATCCCTGAATATATTATTGGCTTTGATATTCTGGAGGGATTGACGTTAGGGCTTGGAGGTAAGACTTATCAGTTTAGGGTGGGTGTATTGACGTGTACCCTTGTTATTGTGGGAACATTGAAGATGCCCCCAGTGCAGGTTCCTTTGGCAACAAAACGTGTGTCGATTAAGCAATATCGTACTCCCGGGGGGCATATGGAAATGTCAGATACTATTAAGAGATATGTTGAAGCAGGCGTGCTGCATCCTGTAACCACGGCTTGGAACAACCCGATCTGGCCGGTTAAGAAGCAAGACGGGAGCTATAGGATGATTGTAGATTATCGTGAATTAAACAAGTACACTTCTCCATTAATACTTGCAGTCCCAGATGCTGTTTCTTTGATTGAAAATGTGCAGAAATTTGAGGGAACTTGGTATGCAGTGATAGATTTGACAAATGCATTTTTCACGGTGCCAATTGCAGAAGAGTGTCGAGAGCAGTTTGAATTTTCTTGGAATGGGAGGCAATATACGTTTCAGTGTTTGCCCATGGAATACTTGCACAGTCCGAGTGTCACTGGTTGGTGGCAGAACATTTTGATAAGATAATGTGCAAAGCTGATGTACAGATTTCGCACTATATTGATAACATTTTGATTCAAGGAAAGGATGAGCAGAGTGCGCAGAAGCACCTGGAGTTAATTATTGAAGGATTGAGAAAAGAAGGGTGGGAAATAATTAAACTCAAATTCAAGGGCCAGCAGAGCCGTGATGTTTCTGGGAATTCAGTGGCATAATGGGCATCGTGAAATGGTGCCAAAGGCCAAACAAATGATTCTAGAGTTCACTATACCTGTGAATAAGAAACAAGCTCAACAGTTCATATGGTTGTTTGGATTTTGGTGACAGCATATACCACATTTGGGACAGATTCTAGCGCCTCTTTACAAAGTGGTACGAAAGAAATTCGACTTTGAATGAGTTGATGAGGAAGAGAAAGCATTTCAACTAGCAAAAGATACGATTCAAAAAGTGCTTGATTTATGGCCATTGAGGGCAGGTGAGTTTGAATTAAATGTGTATGTGCATGACAATTATGCAAACTGGAGTTTGTGGCAAAAACAGGACCGCAAGCGGGTTCCTTTGGGATTTTGGAGTCGTAAGTTACCCGAAGCTGGTGACAGATCCACTCCCTTTAAAAAGCAGTTGTTGGCATGCTATTGGGCCCTTGTAGATACAGAGCAAATGACATTGGTTCATGATGTATTGATACAACACTAAATTCCGATTATGCAATGAGTACTGAGCTCTCCTAAAACACATCGAATAGGACATGCTTAAGAGTATAGCATCATTAAATGTAAATGGTACATTGAAGATCGTGCCAAAACAGGGAAGGGTGGAATTGCGAAATTACACGAGCAAATGGCTGGCGTTCCGCTTGTTGACCTGGAACCGAAATCTGTAAGTCTCTGCTGAAATGGGGAGATCCTTATGGGGATTTGACTAGTGAACAAACTGAACATGCTTGGTTCACAGATGGTTCAGCCAAATATGTCGGGACTGAGCGACAATGGAAAGCAGTGTCGTATAATCCCAAAACAAAGAAAATATTGACATTGGAAAAAGGGAAGAGCAGTCAGTTTGCAGAATTGCATGCAGTTTATCAGGCATTGAAGTAAGAAGCGCCTGGTCATTGTTTTTTTTTTTTTTTTTTAAATATCTTTATTGTTTCCCGAAAGGGAGAAGGGGAAATGGGGGAAGGGAGGGGGAAGGGAAGTTACAACGTACAAACACATAACATAACATAACATAACTGGCATGTTGGCATTTCTGTAGATATCTCTGGTCGGGTCCGTTTCCTTGGCGCTTCTTGGCGACCTTGTTATCCATGTCGCCGGCTGTCTATGTGGGCAGGTTCTACCCTCCCATCTGTGCTGTCCATTCGGTTGGGTGCCCCTGTGTCCTTGTCTTATATCTCTCCTTGTCTTCACGCCTCCTCTAGGCCATCATCTCCCTCACCCTCCTCCTCTTGGCCAAATAAGTCCTGAACCAGGGAGTTCCATGCTGCTATTTTCTCTGCCGTTTCTCCTTCGCCTCTTTGCACTGCTCTTATCCACACTGCGGTTTCCGCCAGGGTCCATTTACGGAGGTCCGACCACCATGACTCGACGGTCGGGCCATCTTTCGTTTTCCAGGCCATCGCTATCCTTCTTTTAGCTAGTATACATATCAGGTCTTTCATCTTTGCTAGGTGTGTTCCTTGTCTCCCCCCTCTCGGGAAGAGGCCCAGCAAGTACTTCTCTGGGTGCTCCACCTGTATCTGGAATCCGCTGTCTGTTATTCTGGCTCTGATGCCCTCCCAAAAGATTTGTATGGTTGGGCAGGTCCAGAACATGTGGAGCATGTCTGCTTCCTCCGCCGAGCAGCGGGGGCACTTGTTCTGGTTTCCCCCATACATTTTGTTCATCCTCACTGGTGTGAGGTACGCCCTGTGTGTCACGTACAGTTGTGCCTGCTTGAATCTCGCGTTCCTGGACACTTTCTTGGGATATTGTAACACTCTGCTCCATTCTTGGTCGCTAAAGGGTCTGCTAAATTCTCTTTCCCAGCTCAGTCTTATGTGAAGTTCTTCCTTATTAGTGGCTTTTAGCATCTGGTCGTATAGTCTGGATGTTGTGTGCGTTCCCTCCGATATGTCGTACCACGTGTCCAGCTCCGTTGTGGCGCCCTCCTGGTCCTCCCACTCCGGCCATCTTTTCTTGATTTTAAGGATCATTCTGTTATATAGGATGAATTGTCCTTCATGTATGTCGTATTCCCCCACCATTTCTTGGAAGTCCGCCCACCTCCCGTCTTTCCTCAGGTCCCCTATTTGTGCCACACCTTTGCCTTCCCACTCGGTTCGGTAGATTGCTAATGTGTTCATGTCCGTGCCCACCAGTCCCGCAAGGGGGATCTGTGCCGATTGGGGGTCCTGTGTCCCCTGTAACTTCCACGCTCTGTTCCATAACCCCACCGCGAGGCCAAGCAGGCGTGGTAAGGTCTTAAGTAGGGGGTTGTCCAGCCATGGTATTTCTCTCGGATAGTATTTTTTTAGTGTTGGTTGGAGGATGATTGTATCAATCGTCTCCTCCTCTCCTAGCCACTTGACTGCGAACTGGAGCTGCCCTGCTAAGTAGTACTTTTCAAAGTCCGGGAGTCTGATGCCCCCTTCTTCATAGTCTCTCTGTAAGGTCTTTAGCGCAATTCTGTTTCTTCCCCCCGCCCAGAGGAAGCTTCTTGCTATCGAGTCTAGCCTGGTGAAGAAGGTCTTGGGGATTCTGTGTGGGATATTCGTAAGGTAGTACAATAAGCGTGGGAGTACCACCATTTTCAGGAGTGCCGCTCTACCCATCATTCCCAGTGGCAGTGTTCCCCAGAATTTCATGGACCTCTGTGTCCCTTCCAGGGCTGCTTGCGTGTTGTGTTGATGAGAGTCTACCGTGTCATGATATATCTCTATCCCTAGGTATCGGAAGGAGCGTGGCGCCCAGGTCAGGCCCAAGTCTGGCAGCTCTGTTGGGGGAACCCGCTGCAGGCCAGCGAGGGGAAAGATCAGGGATTTTTCTTTGTTGATTGCTATGCCGGAGAGTCTGGTGTATGCCCCAATCACTTCCAGCAGGCGGGGCAGGTTAGCGCGCGGGTTTCCCACAAAAAGCAGCATGTCGTCTGCGTATAACGAGATTTGGTGTAGTACTCCGTCTATGTCTATCCCTGTGCCCCCATATTCCTCCCTAAGGAAGACCGCCAGGGGTTCAAGGGCCAGGATATACAACATTGGTGACAGTGGGCATCCCTGTTTGGTCCCCCTGTGTATTCTCCATTCTCCCGAAATGATACGCCCAGTCCTCACCCTTGCCCTAGGGTCTCTGTACAGTAGCCTTATCCATCTAAGAAACCCCTCTCCAATACCAAAATGAGCGAGAACCCTCAGTAGCCACCCCCAATTCACCGAATCAAATGCCTTGACGGCGTCCAGGGAGACTATCGCGCTCTCCCCTTGTTTCTGGTTTGTCCTATCTATCACATGGTGTAATCTACGGAGGTTCCATGACGTGTTCCTCCCTGGGACATAACCGGTCTGATCAGAGTGTATTAGGACAGGGATCACTTGCTTCAGGCGGTTGGCCAGGACGGTAGTGAGTATCTTGACGTCCTGGTTGATAAGGGAAATCGGCCTATATGAGGCGCATTTCGTGGGCGGTTTACCTGGTTTAAGGATCGGTACTATTATTGATTCCGACATACTAATCGGTAACTGTCCGCTTTCGTATGCATCTTGATATGTTCCTAATAGTTTCGGGGTGATGGTACCTTTGTATGTTTTATAAAACTCTCCTGGGAGTCCGTCTGGGCCTGGGGATTTGCCGGTGGGGAGTTCTGCAATTACGCTCTCTATCTCCTCCTCCGTGATTGGGGCCTCGAGTATTTGCGCTTGTTCCTCTGCTAACTTTGGCAGTCTTATTTCCGCCAGCGCTTCTGTGATATCCTCTGGGCCAGTTTCTGGGTTGGAAGCATATAATTGTTCGTAAAAGCGGGCGAATGATTGATTGATACATTGCTGGTCCCTGACCTCTATCCCTGTCTCGTCTTTTATGACTATTATGGGGTCCTTTTTGGTCTCTTGCTTGGTGAGCCATGCTAGGAGCCTACCGGGCTTATCCCCTTCTGCATGCAATCGTTGTAGGTATTTCGCATAGTTCAACTTTCCTAGTTTTTCCCACAATCCTATACATCTCATTCTCAACTCCATCAGTTCCCTCGGCTCCTCCCCCGCTGTCTCCGCTCTTTGCTCTTCTATTTCTATTTGCCTCTCCAATTTGTTGAGTTCTTCTATGGCTGCGCCTTTCAGTCCCCCCATCCTGCCTATAGCCGCTCCCCTTATCACCACTTTGAACGCGTCCCATAGTGTCGCGCTGCTTCCTACGCTTCCCTCGTTAATTTCGAAGTAGTCTTCGATCACCTCCCTGAGGTGTCCCTCAAACTCTCCCTCCCCCAACGCCTCTGCCCGGAGCCTCCATGTTGGTATCGGGGCTCTCCGGTGTGTGTGTGCCCATGTTGCTAGCACCGGGGCATGGTCCGAAAGTGTTCGGGCTTTGATGTCAATCGTTGTGAATTCCTGCAGTGTCTCAGTGCCTGTGAATATGTAGTCTATCCGTGTGAATATTCCGTGGGGTGCGCTGTAATGTGTGTACCCCCTTTTCCCTCCATGTACCTGTCTCCAGACGTCCTCCAGTGCCAGGCGGTCGAGGGCTCTGTGCAGCTCCCTGGCAGGGGGTGCTGGTTTCTTGTACTTGTCGTCCGACCTGTCCAGGAGCGGATCCAGGGTGCAGTTGAAGTCTCCAGCCCAAACGAATGTGGCTTCTCTATATTGGGCTAGCTTGGGCGCCAGCTTCCTGAAGAATTCTGTTGCGTCCTGGTTTGGGGCGTAAGTGTTAACTAGGCACACTTCCCTGTTTTCTAGCATGCCGTGTACCAGCACCAGTCTACCTTCTGAATCAGTCTCATGTTTCATAAGCTGGAATGGGACCCCCGGAGCAATCCATATTAGTACTCCTCGTGCATACTTTGAGTACGTGGCACTGTATACTTGTCCTCCCCATTTTTGGACGACCTTAGTCTGCTTTTCTGGTGTCAAGTGCGTCTCCTGGAGCATGGCTATCTTCACCTTCATCCTGTTCAGCCAAGTATAGACTCTCAGCCTCTTAACATATGCGTTTAACCCTCTCACGTTCCAGGACGCGACTACTAGGTCATCCAGGCCCATGCGTAGCTGTTTGGTCCGGCTCCATGGTCCCATAGCCTCTCGTTTGTCCTTTGTCGCCTGCGCCTGCTCTCAGTGTTGTTGAAATTCCCCTCTCACATCTTCCTCCCTCTTCGACCGTGCTGTCCATGCCATTCACATGCCGTTTAAACCAGTCCATAACTCGGACTCGAACTGTAACTGAATAACTAACACCCAGCCACCCTCCTCCTGCTCGGGCCTCGCCGCTTCTCTCGTCTTGCTCCCTTGGATGGAGCCGACTCGCCGCAGCGTGATGCCTTAAAACTGACATCTTAACTAGTTTACGTCTCTTCTTCTTCTTGGGGGCAAGTAACCTCGGCTTGGTGCGACTAACTAGGGTTAATTGCTCCTTCACATTTCTGTTCTTCCTGACCAGTGTATTCATCGGGTGCTCGGTGTCACTGCTTCTAACTGCCCTCGGGGCTCTTCACCGGGGCTGATTTGCCTCGTTGTTGTCATTTCTCCGTTCCAGCGGGGGATCCCCTGGGCGTCCATCCATGCCTGGGCCTCTTCTGTGGACTCAAAGAAGGACGTTTTGCCCTTGTGTAGGACCTTCAGCTTGGCCGGAAACAGGAGCATGTATCGGATGTCCGCTCTTCTGAGGCGTTCTTTTGTGGGCCCGAACTGCGCTCTTTGTTTTTGGACCATGATTGTGTAGTCTGGATATATGGTGATCCTGGAGGAGCCCCTGGTGATCTCTCCTCCCCCCCTGGAGAATGCTAGTACCTTTTCTCTGTCCTTAAAGTTCATAATCTTGGCGATCATTGCCCTTGGCGGGGCACCAGGCCGGGGTCTCCTAGTCAGGGCTCGGTGCGCCCTCTCCACCACAAAATTTTGGGACAATGTTCCGGGTCCGATCTCTTGGAGAAGCATGTTTTTGACATATTCTGTGGGGTCGTTCCCTTCCTCTCCCTCCGGGACCCCAATTATGCGGACGTTGTTTCTCCTTGCCCTACCTTCCGCATCTTCAACTCTTCGCTCTAGGGTCTTAACTCTCTGCATCACTTCTGACATTTGGGTTCGTGCAACCGTGGCGTCTGCGGTGTTCTGTTGCACTTGCTGCTCCGTTGTCGTCACTCTGTCTGTCAGATTCCTTGCGTCTTGGCGGAGGAGGCCCACATCTACCATGACTGTGTCTAATTTTTGTTCTAGGGATGCCTTCAGTGCTCCTATGGCGGCATCCACTTTGTTTTCCAGGGATGTCTTTAGGGAGGCTATCGCCTCGAGGATGTGGTCATCCTTCCCCTGGTCTGGCCGATGGGAGGTGCCCGTCCCCGCTCTTGTTGTATCTGGTGGGTTCTGCTGTTTGTCCCCCGGTGTTTTAGTGAAAATGTCCATGCTGCTTTGTTTGGATTTCCCTTCGTTTTTCTTGTTGGACATGGCCACTGTGTATGGCTTACTGTCGTTTACTGAGCGCGCGCACTTGTGTAGGGCCCGTCGTGGGCGCTTGAGTCCGGTTGGCTATGGACCTTCGGAGTTCCTCGGAAAATCCTCTTGCGCTGTTATTTCCCCCCAGGCTTCCGTCCTCGATGCTTGTTGGTCCACCCTACTGGTGGCTTCCGGGGCTGTAATTTTGCTTCCTTCCTCGTCCGTAGGGGTGTATGGCTTGTGGCTTCGGCTTATCCTTGTCTCCCAGGATGTGTCTGTGTTTCCCAGGCTGTGTTCGGCGCCTTTCACGTACCTCCCGGCCCTCCGCGATCTTCTTTGGGGCTGGTCCGCCCGCTGGTATACGGGCTTATCTCCCGATGGAGGGACCAAGTAGGGAACGTGCCAGCTCCTCCCCGCCCGCTTCGCTTACCGTTGGGATGTCTTGACCGTGTGCGGGGCCGCGGTATTGCTGTTTCTTCCCCGAGGACAGGAGCAGGGGCCTTTCTCCCTCTCGTGTGCCTTTCTGCGAATTTCCTGCGAGTGTTCCGGTGGCGGAGCGGGCTCTTGTCCTCCGACACCTCCTCCGCTGTGTGGGCCAGCGGGCGTCCTCGCCCCCGACCTAAAGGCGGAACAGCGGAGTGGGCTTCCGCTGGCTGCCGGCCGGCGGTGCCCGCCTCAGACGTCCCCGTTCTCGCTCCGGGGGCGGAGTGGCGGATCAGGCTCCCGTCTCCTGCTCGCCGTCCGGTGTGTGGGCCTCGCTTTGAGCCTCCCTCCTCTCCCTCAGGGAGACCGGGTCTCCGCCGTGGCTTCTGCGGGGATCCTCCTGGTGCCGGGTTCGCTCTCGCGCCTCCCGTTCCGCAGCCTCGGCTTCGGTTCAAACCTCCGCACTGGAGGGGTCCGCTCGGCAGGCCGCCATCTTGTTTTTGGGAATCGCCTCTTCTTCGGGCCGTTTTCACCCGATTCCTGGTCCGATTTTACTCCTGGATCGGGACGAGTGGTCCACTAGTGTTCCGACACCTTTTCCTCGAGTTTGGGCTTCTTTTGGTCAGTTTAAAGAGGATCTTAGACCGGATCGCTGCGGAGCTCTTTAGTAACGTGTCTCACCGCATGGCCGCTTAGTCACGCCCCCCAGCGCCTGGTCATTGTTATGTATATACCGACTCATGGTCTGTGGCAAATTTATTAGCTATTTGGTTGCCTACATGGCAGAAAAATGGATGGAAGATTCATGCAAAAGAATTATGACGAAAAGAACTGTGGCAAGATATTGCCGAAATGTTGATGCATGGTACAGTGACTGTGTATCGTGTAGATGCATATTGCGCAATAGATTCATTGGAACGTTGGTTCAAATCTGTTGCAGACGATCATGCCAAAATCTCAGCTATGGACACGAGGTTTGAGGAAGATGATCTGGAAGGGATTGTTAAGTGGGCACATCTGAAATGTGGGCATCTTGGAGAGAAGGCTTAGCGATCCTCTAGAAATAGTGGGAATAGTGAAAACAGTGACTTTGCAATGTCTAGTGTGCCAGCATCAGAAACACAGATCTATTCCACATGTGATTCAAGGCACATTGAAACGAGGTATATTACCTGGACAAAGTTGGCAGATCAATTACATCGGTCCAATGCCAATCAGTAGGGGATGTCAGTATGCATGTACAACTGTGGCAGTGTACTATATACTTTTACAAATTCTAAGTGACAATACGTCACATTTCAAAGGAAAACTGATTCAGGACTATTGTCAGGAGAAGGGCTTCAAATGGATTTTCCACGTCCCTTATCACCCAGAGGCTTTGGGATTGATTAAAAAAGAATGAATGGTTTATTGAAAGAACAGTTGCAAAATACTGGTGATGGTGACTTGAAGGGGTGGCGTGAGCGCATTCTGGATGCAATGCAAGTGTTAAATACCAGACCGATTGCAAATGGCGAGACTCCATTGATGCATATGTTAACACCAGCTTTGCAAATGAAACCAAACAGGGCATTGGAAATGTTGATATATTGAGAAATGTCACCTGGAGCTCTAGCTCCTTATCAAGCGACACCAGTGTCTGCAGGGGTGGATTTGCATGCCATGGAAGAGATTCGACTTGAACCAAGAGGAATCAGTGTAATTGACACAGGAATTGAAGTACAAATTCCATTAGAACATATGGGATTAATTGCCCCTAGATCTGGGTTAGCACTGAGAGGAATCCAGGTACTGGGAGGGATTATTGATGCGGATTATCAAGGAGAAATAAAAGAGATCCTAATCAATAGAGGAGAGAAAATGCTACCTATCCATAAAAATGATAGGTGGCATAGTTGATTATTGTCCCTGCTATAGATTATTTGTTTTTGAAGCACAATGTGTGTTGCAATGCTGCTGAAGGGATGTGTTGTTTTGATTTGGATGACTATTCCCGCTCTTTTGAGAAGCATATTGGTAATTTAAATGCCCTGATTTCTCAAGTCATTGAGGATCAGGGCGGGAGCTGGTGGGATCATTCGTTTGCTTTGAATCCTGAGGCTTTGTGCTATGCTTTCATTTTTGCAATTGTGTTTGTTCTGGTTGTTTGTTGTTGTTGTATTTCTTGTATTCCCACTTTGATAGGGATGTTTCGTCAGTTTCGAAAACTGTCTTTTGTTTTATTGAGATATGGTAGTTGATTGTCCAAAGGGTGGATTGTAGCGCATGTGAAAAAATGAGTTAAACCAAGGCGCTGGGCCGTGGCCATTTTGGACATGCACTTCCAAACCACAATGAAAGTCTACATTTCTGTGAGCTCAGTTAAAAAACGGTTGCGATATTTTAGTGCAAAACAGATGAGCTTATTATGGAGGACAGTTTGTGTATTGTTCACTCAAGGACGAGCCGATAGGGGAGTCAGATATGCAGGTGCAATGACAAGGGGTGCTCGGAACGAGCGCGCGAGACACGAGCAGGGTTTTTTCACTACTGTCTGGATTTTTCTGCCCTTGCCTCCCATGCTGGCTGTCTGTCCTTCAGCCGGGGGAAGTAAGCAACTTATGAGGGGCAGGGATTTGTCCCCCTTGCGAAGAGAGGTATCCCAAGAGAAGATAGAGAATTGGAAGTCCTTCAAGGACGGCAACCTTCTCCACATTGCCACTCATAACTCTCGCCCAGCTGTCAAACACTCCTCCGACATCTGCCGCCTTCTGGAAGAACTTGACCTTGATATCCTCGGCCTCACCGGAGACATGATTCACGGCCAGCTCTGTCACAAGCTTTGACACGCTCCTCCCTGATGGCTACAAGATCCTCTCTGCGCCCAGGTCGAACCGCTCCGGAGGGGGTGTAGCCCTGATCTTCCCCGAGTGGATTCCTGCCTCTGTCATTGCTACGCAGGCCTACTCCTCCTTTGAATGCCTCGTCTGCAGGCTCTCTCTCTCTCCTAGCCATTCCCTTACTGTGGCTACTATCTATCGGCCACCTGGTCAGATTTCCCCCTTCCTCGCTGAGTGGGCGGACCTCTCCTCCTCACTCCTAGCCTCGTCCGCTCAACTTCTCCTTCTTGGTGATATAAACATCTACCTGGATGTCTCCTGTCCTCCCTCTGGACTCTTTTGCGTCCTCTGCGACTCTTTCTCACTCACTATTCTCCCCTGTGGCCCGACTCTCTCTGCAAGGCACACTCTGGATGTTCTGATCTCCTCAGACCTTCCTCTTTCTATCCCTCTCACCACTCCTCTCTCCTGGAGGGATCACTTTCTCCTTTCCTCCCAGCTCACGCTCTCTACCCCTCAGGCCAAGCCTCTTCCATCACTGCCACCCACCTTCTCGGTCATCCAACCCATGAAGCGCGTATCAGTTGAGGCTTTCGCCACCACTTTCTCACCCCCCTCCGCCTTTGGCTGACTCTCACCCTGACACAGCCCTCTCCACGCTCCACTCTGCTATATCTGATACACTTGATATCCTTGCCCCTGCCATGAGGATCCTCCTGAAGTCCAAAACCAAGTGCAACTCCTGGTACGACTCAGACCTCGCCACCCTAAAACTTAAGTGCAGGGTGGCCGAGAGGAAATGGCATGCTTCTTGTACATCCTCTGACAAACTGTCCTGCTGTCTGCTCCAAAGGCGATACCGGCTCTCTGTCCTCACCAATAAGAGAGCTCATATCCAAGCCAGTGTCTCTGCGGCATCTAACAACTCGGCTCAACTCTTTCAAATCTTGAAGGAACTGGCCAATACTGCTGCAGTCTCTACCTCTCCTGTCCCTTCCCAGGCCCTCTGCACGGCACTGGCTTTGCACTTCATCTCTAAAACTCAGACCATCCTGTCCTCACTCTTCTCCTCTCCCCTCCCTCTCGCTACTCCCTGCTCTTCCTCTGGCCCTTCTGCGGCCACCGCGCCTCCCTCCTTCTTCCCTTTCCCCTGTTCTCCGCTGACAAGATTTCCAGACAAGTCTGATCTATGAACGTCTCTTCAAAACAGGTTCACCCTTGTTCCTCCAAAACCATCAAGGACCACATAGACACTGTGGTTCCTGCCCTGGCTGACTTCTGCAACCACCCCTTAGCCACTGGAGTCTTCCCATCCCCCAGAAACACTCCCTTGTGCACCCTCTTCTTCAGAATCCCTCTATTGATCCCTCCTGCCCGGCTAACTATCGCCCAATTTCCATCACTCCTTTCCTGGGCAAGCTCCTGGAGAAATTGGCCATCTCCCAGCTTAATCTCCACACTGAATCTCTTGGTTGCCTTCATGACCATCAGTCTGGCTTCAGAGCTGCCAGAAGCACAGAAACTGCTCTCCTGAACATCTGTGAAGACCTGCTCTCCAACCTTGACTCTAACACCCCCTGTGTCCTCATCTTGCTTGATCTCTCTTCTGCTTTTGACACTGTCAACCATGCCATCCTGCTTAATTGTCTCTGTGATAACCTTGGTATCACCGGTCAGGCCCTTCCTTCCTCTCTGACCGACCCTCCCCGGTCCAACTTGGGTCCTCCCTCTCAGCTATCTTTTTTCTCTACCTGTGGTGTCCCCCAGGGGTCTAACCTCTCTCCCTGGCTCTTCAACCTCTACCTGTCACTTCTTGCCCACTGCACTGCCGCTTTCTGCCCCAACTTTCAGTGCTCTGCAGGTGACACTCAGCTCATTTTCAGGCTACCTTCAGACTCCTCTTCTCCTTCCCTCATCTCTGACTGACTGTCTGCTATCCAGGAGTGGTGTGCAGCCAATGTCAGTAAGACGGAGATACTCATGGGCAAACCCACTACCTCCGTTCCTGTCACACTCTGGCCGGCCTCTCTTGGCCCCCCTCCTGCTCCCTCCTGTAAGGCTAAAAACCTCGGGGTCATCTTCGACTCCACACTCTCCTTCTCACCACACATCTCTGACGTCTCCAAGAAGTCACACTACCAACTCCACCTCCCGAGAGGCATTCTTCCTTTCCTCTCCTTCCCCCAGAAGC
Source organism: Ambystoma mexicanum (assembly GCF_040938575.1). Lineage (NCBI taxonomy): Eukaryota > Metazoa > Chordata > Amphibia > Caudata > Ambystomatidae > Ambystoma > Ambystoma mexicanum. The sequence continues at coordinate 277,842,198 of NC_090933.1, read as the reverse complement.
TCACTGTCTCCAGAGCTCTAGTTCTCTCCAGGCTGGACCACTGCAATAGTCTCTTTCTAAATCTGTCTGCCTCTACTCTCCGCCCTCTGCAACTCATCCAAAACAGGACTGCGAGACTTGTCCTTGGCCACAAGCCCAGGGATCCTATCTCTCCAGGACTGAAATCTCCGCACTGGCTCCCAGTGGCTGCGAGGATTAAGTTCAAAACCCTTTGCATTGTCCACAACGGCTTCTGGGGCCTGGGGCCCCAATATCTCCAACTCTCTCTTCCTAATTATCTCCCTTCTCGAGCTCTTTGCTCATCCGCCTTGCGCTCCCTCAGGGTCCGTCGCTTCACCAAGCAACGAGTTGGTGGTAGACCTCTTTCTTCGGCTGGGGCCTCCCTCTGGAACAGCCTCCCTGACTCCCATAAACATGAGGAGAACCATCTTCGGTTCCAGAAGCACCTTAAAACCCTCCTCTTTGCTTTTGCTTTCTTTCCCCCTCTCCCCTGCTGAAGTCCTGCTGATACTGTTACTGCAGGGTTACCTGGCCACTTGTCTGATCTCAGGCCCATGCCCTGCCAGTTGCACACCTGCACTGCCTCCCTGGCAACCCCTGCACCTGAGGACTGCTTTCTGTACCCCTACACTCCCCTACCTGCACTTTGACTGCACTCACCCTGCATTTGCCACCAGCTGGGCGTTCTTTTATTTATCTTATTATCCTATGTATTGCACTTTCCCTCCAAACCCCCCCCGTACTTTCCTTTTCCCCCCTCGATCTGAATGACACCTGGCCTAGTAGGATCGTTGTCTGTCTTCCCTCTGCTCCCCTCCCTTGCTTCGTCACGCCTTGAAACACTTGTGTATAGGCGCGTTATAAATGTCATATCATAACCCTGCGTGATGAAGTCTGGCTGAGAAGTGAGGACGCTCCGCTCCAGGCCCTGTTAGTTGAGGTGTGGTCTCTCTGCCTACCTGCCTTGGGACTGGGTAGTGTTGTCGTGGCCGAGATTAAGTTTTCTCCTACAACTGCACTAACGGTGATGTATATATATCATACCTGTCCTTGTTCATGTATCCATGTATAACTAGTTGGATTTATTCTCCAGTTGTATGTATGCTTATTTTAGTCTGAATAAAGGGCCTGCAAAGAGCCAAATACTTTCTAACTAATGGTCTGAGTGTGCATTATTGCCTTCCTGTATCCAAGAACTTTTAGTCTATGTAATAGGGTGAGTAACTAAGTTCATTACACGTGTCTGAAAAGCAGAACAACCGGTGAGGCGGACAGATGGTCAGATCCAAGAGATGGAATTACCACATTCTCCTTGCCCACCTAACCCAATTCGGGGCGATCAAGATCATGGTCGCTCGAAACCTCTTCAACCACCTGAGAACCCAAGGAATAACGGAAATCAGAGGGAAGGGTTAGTGGAGACGGAAGGTCCAATCCATCAGAAACGTGTTCCCTAGTGCAACGTTCCCTGGGAATTCCCTCTAGCAAAACTCTTCACACTTCCTGTTGGACTCTGTGGTGAACAGATCCACTGCTGGGGTACCCCAGAGAGTGAAGACCTCCTCTAGGACTTCCTGGAACACTTCCCACTTGTGTGAGACTGCTCTGCCTGCTCAGAGCATCCGCCAAGGTGTTCTCTGTCCCCGCCAGATGAACTGCCGAGACCGAAATGTGGTTCTCTTTCAACCAGCACCACAGTTGAATTGCCTCTGCGCAGAGTGGGCGAGAGTGCACGCCACCCTGCATGTTGAGGTAGTGCATGGCCACCGTGATGTCTGTCAGGACAAGGACATGCTTCCCTCAGAGATGTGGCAAAGGCCCTCAGGGCTAACCTGATGGCCCATGGCTCCAGCCTGTCAATATGCCACTTGGCTTCTGATGGAGACCAGAAGCCGGTCACCCGCAAAAACCTCGCAATGAGCGCCCCAACCCTTCAGGGATGCATTTGTGGCCACTCGGGCCTGTGAGGCTAGAAGTGTTCCCCCCACCAACAGATTTCTGCGCGTGTGCCACCAGCCAAGTTTGCGGACTACTTGGATGGACACTGAAAGACGATCTGTGAGAGCTCCTAGCTACTGAGAGGGATCCTCAGGAGCCAATGAAGGGATCTCATACGCAGTCTGGCCTCTGGCACTACAAAAATCAGGAGGCAATGAGACCCAAGAGGCAGAGGAAGAAAGCCGCTGTAAGAGTGACGTGGTTCTGAAACAACTGCACCATCTGGGTGATGTTGCTGACTCACTCCTCGGGAGGAAATGCCTTCTGTACCCGGGTGTCTAGGACAGCTCCGATGAACCAGAAATGCTGAACTGGCGTCAGATGGGACTTCTTCACGTTGAGGGAGAAGCTCCGCCGCCTGTGCAGCATTAGGCGGTGTCTTCCAGGTGAGACAAGACTTACCCCGTCAACTTCCCTCGGATCAGCCAGTGGTCCAGGTATGGAAACACATGGACCCCGGATCTCCTGAGGTGAGCCGCAACTACTGCCATGAGCTTGGTGAAGACCCTTGGCGCAGAAGTCAACCCAAAGGGAAGCACTTTGAACTGATAGTGCTTGTCTCCAATGAGGAATCTTAGGAATTTCCTGTGCTTTTGGTGTATCGGTACATGGAAATAAGCATCCTGTAGGTCTATCAACACCAGCCCATCCTGGAGTTCGAGAGCGTGACAAATCTCTCTCAACGTCACCATCCTCAAACTTTTTCAAGGCTCTGAGGTCCAGGATGGGACAGAGACCAGGAAGTAACAAGAATACCAACCAGACTCTCTCTGATCGGGAGGCACCTCTTCCACAGCACCCTTCGACAACAGGGCTCTCAGTTCTTCCCGGAGTTCCTGTCCCGGTTGGATTGGGGGATGTGGAGGTCGTCAGGAGGCGTCTTTAGGAAAGGTAGACAATATCCCCACCCAATCAACTACAGGGCCTAGGCATTGGAAGTTATTTCCTGCCACTGGGGCCAATGCCCTGCCAACCGACCAACAACTGGTGCATTGTGGGAGGTGAAAATCAAAGCGGCTTAGAGGGCGCAGGTGATCCTACCGCTGCTGCTGCTTGTTGGCCCCTAGAGGCCCCTCTGCCTCTTTCCGGATGCGAGAAGCGCCTCTGCCCTTGCCTGGCTTGTGAGAGCTGCACCTTCCTGCCATAGGGCATGTACCGTCTCAAGCCCTTGACTCCTTGAATTTCTCCAAGAATTCTTGCTTTCTGCCGGAAAAGCATGTCACCTTTAAAAGGTATGTCCAGCTACCTGTTTTGGACATTTGGGAAGAAGCCAGAAGTTTTAAGATATGCTTGGCATCTCATCACAACTGCTGAACCCATCGCTCTGCCAACACAGTCTGCTACGTCCAGGCCTATTTGTAACAACTGTTTGGCTACCTCCTTTTCGATCCTCCACCATCTGTGAATAAATATCCACCCCGCATGGCACCCTCAGGGACGTATTCAGCAGCATATTCTACTGCCTTCCATAAAGCAAACGATTATTTGAGGAAACCACACGCCACGTTAGTGGATTTGACCTCCATGCTACCAGAAGTGGACACCTTTCTGGCCAAAGCATTACATTTTTTTCCCTCTCTGTCCATAGGCAGATTAGAAGTGGATGCCACTGGTCTGGTGCAAACAGTGGTAGCCTGCATAACCAACCCTTCTGGGAAAGGGTGTGTGGTGCAGAAAGAAGGATCTCCTCTTGCCGGCCTCTACTTCCCTGTGAAATTGGCATTCACAGGGGGAATGTTTCAAGGGTGCTGCCATAAGGAGGCTAAAGGGGTCCACAATGGCTGGGTTGAAAGGCATATTTTGCTCGACTTGGGGGCATCTTGTCCAAAAGATCAGTAAGGTCATACCCCTGAAGAGGGGCAGTGGACGCATTCAACCCCAGGTTGTCAACTACCCTGTGAATCAGCTCCCTGAACTTCACACTAGCGTGGGTATAGGGCTGTTTTTGCTGAAACTTCAGGTCTGGAAAAGTATCCAGATCACTGGCATCATGTAAACCCTGAGCCAAAGCCAACAAATCGGCCTGGTCGTCGAAATAGTCGATGATGCATGCTACCATGTAAATGGGGTCGATGTCCTCAGGTGCTCCTCGACTCTGAAAATTGAATGCATGGAATCGAAGAAACCTGAAAGTGGCACAAATGACCATCGCGACTGTCAGCGCCAAAGCCTTGAGTATAGGTTTCAGAGCCATAGCTTTCGATGCCCAAGGTTCTCTCAGCGCCAAGGGACGTTTGGGTAACCGATGGGCGTTGGGGCCTCAACCTTCCAGCGACGTATTCCTGACGGGAGCAACGCCCGAAGACTGTTTTGACGCTGACAATGTCGACCAAGTGGCTGGCTTGGGTTGAGAGCACCAAGCGCTGCTTGTTGGGGAGAATTCTCTGTAAAGGCTAATTTTCCAAACCTAGTGAGTCCCCCAGCAGATTTGCTGGATTTTTGGGGTTTATTTCTTTCTCCTCCTAAGAGTGAGACTCTTTTACTCCCACTCTTAGCCCATAACGCACATGGAAAGACAAAAAAAAACCTCAAATCAGGTCTACAGGGTCTTTTCTTCCATAGGGTTTCATGTGTTTTTGATGTGGGTTACACAGCACCCTCCGTAGCGACCCCCAAACATAGACTCCATACCCTGGGACTGACTACTGTCTCCCAGGGCATGTAAAGTCACCATTGGCTTTACTAGTCCAAAATTATGAACAGAAACCAGTACAAACCATCATATTGTGGACATACTGGTCGGGGCAATTCGATTGCCCCGGGGTCTGTTGTTCGAGGGGGCACGTCTCCGTCCCCCCTGATCGAGTTTTGGCTGGTGGCAGTGGATACTACTTTTTATACTCGACCGCAAATATATCTCTATGGGATTTTCCCATTGTTCGAGGCTACCAACTTTAATTATTTAATTCCTATAGCCTCGAACATACCGCTGGTTTATTTATTTAATATTAATTCACTGGTTGGTATTTTTTGCCAGAACTCGATTCTAAAATGGCGTTTGTGTTTTCTTCTGTGACTCCAACCCAAGTCGAGCCCTTTGTTCCACTTTTTGGCGGGCTTCTCCACAGAAGCCTCTAAAAGTGGTGCCACTCTGTCTGGGTACCACAGGGGGTGTGGGAGGGGGTTTAGGCACCCTGGACTGAGTTGCCTTGTCAACTCAAGTCGCATTCTTGTGTGATTGGCCCAAGTGGTGAGTCGGCCGGCTCATCACTTAGCATGTTTGAGTGACAGCTAGGCTGAGTGAATGGGGGTTTTTGTTACGCTCACCTGGTGTCCACGGGGCGTTGATCTGGACCGGCCTGATGTTACTTCCTCCAGTGATACTCGGAGTGCCGAGATGAAGGAGTGGACCGGGCCACCCAGCTTGGTCTGTGTGGCTCGTATGAATACTCTTCTGTAATGCAGAAAGGGGAATTAACCACCTGTGAGGTTTAAGCTTAACCCCACCTTCTCCCCATGAATTACTTTGGGACTCCTTTAGATTCTCACCTGATAATCTGGAAAGATGAACTCTCCATCCTGCTTCAAGTGCAGGGGCGCGTAGATGACCAGTTGCCGCACTGGTGTGGGAAGTTGGCGAGTTGCAGACAGAGTTGACTCCGTAGAGGTAATAGTTATAAGAGTTCAAAACGTCTGGAATTCACTCTGTCCAATTCCCCTAGGTTGCCCTTATGGATCTGGAAAGAGTTCACGTGGCAACCAGAGATGCGCAGGTAAGTGTTTATAAAAGCTGTTCGGAATAAAGAGGGAAGCTTGCTCCAATGTGTGGTCTTTTTCCTTTTCAGGCATACATTCGGAGGAAGATCCGTGGATTGAAGCGTTTACCGCAACCGGGTAAGTCTGTAGCGGAATGTTTCCCCATAGGGGCCGGGGTGCGGCGGATATGCGGAAAAGGTCGCGCCGACCCGAGATTAGGTGAGTATCCCCGGTGATCTCAAGTAAGTCTTAATATTTGCCTTTGTTGCCTTAGATAACTCTCTGTTGCTCACCTTATTGTTTTTATGTCCATAGGTGATGAAGAGCGGCCGCGGACTGAAGATGAGCATGATGGAATGCTGAAAATGGCAACAGGTGAGTTCAGCGCGGCGTTGCAGGAGGCGCGGCAAGAGCGACTAATGGATTCTTTCATCCAGGTCCAAGTCGGGAAGATGCAGGATTCAGGCGAGTATGAATAAACTCTTGCTCTAACCTTTCCTTCTGTATTCCTTGCAGGGTTCAGGAGCTCCGGAGTGTAGACGGGCGTGGCAGAAGACTGGAAGCTGCTGCAGGCACAGTGAGCGTTACGCTGCTACTGCAGAATAACGCGAAGCACGTGTGGCTGTCCGGGCGTGGCTTAAATAGCTTTGGAAGAAGTCCCAGGTAAGTATTCTTCCACTGCCCCACCCAGGTAAGAAAATAGTCCCTGTATTAAAATAGTCCCTCCTAAGCCTCATTTGGCTTAGGTCTTCATGCAGCATGGTCTGCATCAGGTGAGTAAGCAGCATGGTCTGCTTTAGGTAAGTTCTCATAAATGAGCCTGGCGCCTATGGCGCCAGGACTGCACCCAAACAGCCCCTAACTGGGGCTTTTGGGCATGCTCCAAATGGCGTGATGCCTGCTTCCGGGGCTGCTGGCCCTGGTCTGGTTTCCCGGCGGCAGGCATCATGACAGTTTTCTGCATAAAAGCAGGGCTTTGGGGACTGGAACTTCAGAAGTCGCCACAGGACCTAAGAATCCGAGGAGGGAGAAGCTGAGCCCACCTGCAATGACGACAACACCGGTGGAGCCCTGCTGAACCGTCTCACCACTTTTCCTGATGACAGAGGAGATCTCCAGTCCTGAGAGTCTTCTTCCTTTGACTGGTGGGTATAACCAGTTTTGCCTTCTTTTCGCCTTCCTGGAGCATCTCGTGGCCGCCTTGCCCGTGCCAAGCACCCCGGCAACCGGAATACCACGGTTTACCACTACCGCCGATAGAAGGGTAGTACCTTTTAACCAAAGAACTCTGCGGCTGGTTTCTTCCCTGGCAGTGCAACGACCTTCCTCTTTCCTCAACGTCGAGACCTCCTCTTCCTCTGGACGAAACACCGACTTGCACCCGCTGCCAGGAACAACTGCCCCCGCTGGAGCGTCCTTCCCACTTAAGGTACTGTGTCCCGCCTGGCTTCCCTTGCGACAGATCGTTCAGGGTGACAGTAAAGCCTCGACTTTCTAACCTGGGATGGCCTGGGACAACCTAGCTAACTTTTCCTGACTTTAATTTCATTCTTTGTGTGCAAACTACCTACAAGACTCTTTGGGCATACCCCCACTGTGTGAACCTGGACCCCTTCTGCTTGCTCTCTCCAAGAGTGGGCCTTGCAATTGACTTCCTTGCTCTCCAGTAGAACTCTGCCTATCCTGCCTTACTGTGGTTCTTTGAAAAGTATTGAAATGTGTGTGCTTCCATAACTCTGCCTTTTTCCCTCCCTTTTTAATAACTTATTAGAGTGCCATCTTATGTTAAGCGCTCACCTCTGTCTGGAAATAAGTGGTGTTTCTCATTAAGACTTGTCTAATAAGTAATCAGGGTTGTATATATATAATAGTGACTGTGTGCTGAATTTACTTACCTCTTTGTGCTAGTGTAATTTACAAGTGTGTCTTTAAATAATTATATACTTTTACACCAAAGCTCTGATCAGTGTTTGCTTGTGCTACTGTATCTCTGTACCTATTGTGTATACTCTATATACTGCCTAAGTCTTCTTGAGGGAAGTCTGACTGCTCAGCCACAGCTACCAAGTGAATCTGTGTGGTACAGACTGCTACCAAGTGGGTTTACTGCCAAACACCTGTAGTCTTAAATCTTTTGCAGTGGTCCCTAGGGGAACTGCACAGGTTTCTGCCTAACACTGCTTTAGCCGCCAAAGCTTGCTGATCGGGGGCAAGAGCCGAACTTACATCCGGTTGCGTCTTAAACATTTCTAACATAGAGACCTTAATACTCTCCCACTCTTCCCGAGTGGTCGGCCCCACCAAGGGCTTACATCGTTCCGACGACGAACTGGACTCGAGTCAATGGCAGTGGTGCTGCTTCTCCTCGCACGATGAATGGCGCCTGGAATGGGACTGTTTATTGGCCTTCTTGCGATGTCGTTCTTTCCCCTTGTCAGGGGTGGGCTCCTCAGTCTCGGCCTCTGAGGACCGGATGAGTGACCGCGCCAGAGACGTGGCGGCAGGTCGGCCCAAAGCCAGTTTACCAGCCCTCTCATGCACGGATTTCGGCTGCATCTTTGGGCACGATGCGCAGGCCTCTGTGTCGTGATTAGCACCCAGACACCACAGCCAGACGTCATGGGGGGTCAGTCAGACATTTTGGCCTCGCAATCATGGCACCGCTTGAAGACCGAAACCCTGTGGGATGACATTACATTGAAGTTTTTCGAGAAGAACAAGTTACTTACCAACTGGTAACGTTCTTTCGACTGGATGTTCCTCCAACGTATTCCACATCTTTGACATGTAATGTCCACAGCTGTGCTGCTTTAGATTTTTTTTTGCTAGAGGGCGTCCTGCGTCGGTGGCATTGGGTCGATGTCCCTCGAAGGCCTCCGTCACCGGATGTTATAAATAGGACGCACAGCGTCTGCAGCCTCAGTTTATGTTTTTTCCTCCATAACGTGTAACATGCTCGTACACAACGCCTGCACATAGCAATGCGGGAACGTAAGCTGCAATAGAATTGGATATTCTTCAGAGGGGTAGGCTGGGAGGGTGATGTGGAATACGTTGGAGGAACATCCAGTCGAAAGAACGTTACCAGTTGGTAAGTAACTTCTTCTTCAAATGCCTAAGAGTGGGAGGAAGAGAGTCTCACTCTTAGGAGGAGAAAAAAACACACCCCAAAAATCCAGGAAAGCTGCTGGGGGACTCACTAGGTTTGGGAAAGGAACAAGTTACTTACCTGTAACTGTTGTTCTCCAGCATGGGTCTGGCATGGATTCACATGCTCATGAATATTCCCCGTCGTCAGGCTGGGAATCCTCGGTAAAGAAAAAACCAGTATCAGTTTCGTTTCTGATCTGTCTTTCGTAGTAATAACCAATCACTGGTCTCTGCGTCATACTGACCACAGCCAATGACTGCCCTCTACCTAAGCACCGCCTCTGGCAGCCATCTTCGGATTTGGAAGCACGTGAAGTGGCAGTATGACCAAGTGAAGAGCCGCAGAGGGGTAGGCGGGAGGGTTCGCATGTGAATCCATGCCAGACCCATGCTGGAGAACAACAGTTACAGGTAAGTAACTTGTTCCTTCTCCAGCATGGGGTCTGGCATGGATTCACATGCTCATGAATAAAGAATACCTAGCAGTACACACATGCACAACCATGGGAGGTGGCAAAGGCTCAACATTAAGCATTACATCAAACCCAACATTAAGCATCTTACCTCCTCACCAGGCTCACCTCAGGCGAACAGGTTGCGCAGCACTGCTTGGCCGACCCTGGACTCCCGATCGACGCAGTAGAATTTCGTGAAGGTGTGCGTCGACCTCCACGTAGCAGCCCTGCATATGTCCAGCAGGGGCACACCAGAAAGGAACGCTGTGGTGGCTGCGATCGCTCTGGTGGAATGGGCTCTCGGACGGCCAGGCAGCGGTCGGTTTGCCAACCGATGACAGTACATGATACAGCCGGAGAGCCATCTGGAAATGGAAGCCTTCGAGAGAGCCTTCCCCTGATTGACAGGTCCAAAATTCACAAAGAGTTGTGACGTCTTCCGAAAACACTTTGTGCGGTCCACGTAGAACTTCAGCGCTCTAGCCACATCCAGCGAGTGCAAAGTCCTCTCAGCCGGCGACGAAGGCGACGGGAAGAACACAGGCAACACCAAGGGTTCGTTGAGATGGAAGTCCGACGGTACCTTGGGCATGAAGGAGGGGTGCGTCCTGAGCACTACCCTCGTGTCTTGAAAAGTCAAGTACGGGGCCTTGCAGGAAAGGGCCTGGATCTCTCCCACCCGTCGTGCGGAGGTGATGGCCACAAGAAACGCTGTTTTCCACGACAGAAACTTCAACGGGGCCGAGTGCAGAGGCTCGAACGGAGGTCCCATGAGCTTGGTCAGCACCACGTTGAGCTCCCACGCCGGGGCCGGAGCCTTCACCGGCGGGAACGATCTGAACAGTCCCTTCATGAACTCTTTCACCAGACGATGAGACCACAAGGACGTCCGGCCCGTGGTCCTGGTGTATCGGGAGATCGCAGCAAGATGAATCTTGATGGACGCGTGTGCCAGTCCAGCTTTGGCCAGCGTCAGCAGGTACGGCAGTACCTGGGGGGCCGTAATCTGTAGAGGGTTAATCTTCTGTGCGTGGCACCAGACAGAGAACCTCTTCCATTTGTGTCCGTAGCATTTAAGAGTCGAGGACGCCCTGGCCTTTGCAAGAACCTCTCTGCAGTCGGCCGGTATGCCGTATCCTCCAAACTCTAGCGCTGCAGGAGTCAGGCCTGCAAGTTCAGCGATTTCGGGTCGTGGTGGAGGATGGCGCCTCCTTCCCTGGAGAGTAGATCCACGTCCACCGGCAGCCTGATTGGCGGGGACGCTGATAAGTCCAGAAGGTCCGGGAACCATATCTGCCTCGGCCACGCAGGTGCGACGAGGATCATCCTGCACCGTGACCTCTTGAGCTGGTTGACGAGCCGGATTAGCAGTGGCAAAGGAGGGAATGCGTAGAGGAACAGGCCCTCCCAGGGGAACGATAAAGCATCGCCCATGCTCCTCGCCTGGGGAAACCTGCTGGCGAACCTCCGGCACTTGGAGTTCGTTGCTGTCGCGAACAGGTCGATCTGGGGTGTGCCCCACCGTCGGAAGAGGCGATCCACTAGATCCTGCCGTAGTTTCCACTCGTGGCACGAGCGCAGCTCACTGCTGAGTGAGTCGGCGATGGTGTTTTTTATCCCTGCCAGATGAAACGGCACCAGAAACATCCTTTGGGCGACGGCCCAATGCCACAGGTCCTGCGCCTCCTTGGACAGTGCTGGGGACCTGGTTCCACCCTGTTTCCTGATGTAAAACATGGTGGTGGTGTTGTCGGTGAAGATCCTCACCACCTTGCCCTTGAGGGACGGAAGGAAGGACCTGAGGGCCCAGAACAATGCACGGAGCTCCAGGACGTTGATATGGAGGGACTTCTCCGTCGGGAGCCAGAAGCCTCTCGCGTGCAGATTTTCGGTGTGTGCTCCCCACCCTTCCAGGGAGGCATCCGTGGTCACTGTCTCCTGGTGGTCTGGGGTCTGGAAGTCCATGCCCGCCGTCAGATGCGCGCGGGTGCCCCACCACCGGACCGCTCGGCGGAAACTCTCGACGAGTGTGATCCTCTCCTCGAAGCCGCCCGTCGATTGGATCCAGCGCGCGTCCAGGAACTCCTGCAACGGGCGCATCCGGAGCCTGCACATGGGAATGAGGTAGATGCAAGAAGACATCATTCCGAGGAGGGACTTGACAGAAACAGTGCGTTTTGCGCGGGTACCAGGTGGGACTTGGCGTAGTTCACGGAGAATCCCAGGTCCGTGAGAAATTGGACGGTCCTTGCCGTGTGCTCCACGGCGAGCTCCCTCGTCTTGGCTCGGATGAGCCAGTCGTCCAGGTAGGGGTAGACGTGGATCCCCTCGCGGCGCAGTTGCGCCGCCACCGGTGCAAGGCACTTGGTAAACACCCTGGGTGCCGACCGTAGTCCGAAGGGGAGGGCTTTGAACTGGTAGTGACGCCCTTGGACCACAAACCTGAGGAATTTTCGGTGCCCCTTTAGGATGGGAATATGGAAGTAGGCATCCTCCAAATCCAACGACGACAGGAAGTCTCCTTCCTCCAGCTGACCCAGGACGTGCTGGAGGGTGACCATCCGGAACTTCTGCGCCTTGATGAACTTGTTCAGACGTCGGAGGTCTAGGATGGGGCGCCATCCTCCCATCTTCTTCACGAGGAAGTATCTCGAGTAAACTCCGGAGCCCCGAAGCCTCTTTGGGACGAGTTCGATGACGCCCTTCCTGAGCATCGCCTTTACCTCCAGGAGAAGCTGAGGGACGTGAAGCTCTTTCCTGGCCATGAGGGGGGGACGCGCGGGCACCTTCTTTGAAACTCGAGCGCGTGGCCCCGGGCTAAGGCGTCCAGCACCCAACGGTCGGTGGAGATGGACTCCCACACGCTGACGAAGCTCGCCAGCCGGCCTCCCACCGGGGTGCTTCGGTGGGGGCCCGACCCCACGGCCGGTTCAATCCTGTTTAGACGAGGCTTTGCCGCCTTGACCTCCTTGGCGACGACGGCGGGGTCCGCCAGACTTGCCTCGTCCTCTGTAGGCCTCCTGAGACGACGAGCGGGCCGCTTGACGGTAGGTGGAGAAACCGCCGCCGGAACCTTTGGAGGCGCCCTTGCCTCCGCTGCTCCGAAAGGGCGTCCGTCGTTGCTGCAGAACCCCAAGGACCCGGGACGTCTCAGTGTCCGCTTTAATGGCCTGAAGGGAATCGTCCACTGTTTTCCCAAACAGGTTGTTCCCATCGAACGGCATGTCCAGGACTCTGGTCTGTACGTCTTGACGGAAGTCCGTAGCCTTGAGCCATCCACGCCGCCTAAGGCACACGCCGTTGCCCAACTGGCGAAACCCAGTGTCGGCGATGTCCGTCGCAATAGTGATGGCGTGGTCCGACGTCACCTCGCCTTCCTGTAGGATCTCCAGGGCATCCGCCCTCTTGTCGTCCGGTAGGATGTCCAGCAGGGGAGCCAGTTTGTACCATAGCTCCCTGTCGTAGCGGGCCACGATAGCCAAGGCGTTGGCCGCTTTAATCGTCGTCGCTGCAGACGAGATGACCCTGCGTCCCATAGCGTCCAATTTCTTTCCCTCGCCGTCCGGTGGGGAAGTCGATGTGGAGGCCGCACCCCCCCCCCCCCCCGCTTTCTTCCTGGCCGCCGCGGAGACGACGGAGTCCGGGGTAGGCTGCGCCCAGAGGCACAGGGGGGCCGCGTCCGGGACCCGGTACTTCTTCTCGTACCGGTCTCTTCTAGCTGGCGTCGTGGAAGGGTTCTTGAGGAGGGCGAGGCCCTCATCCCAAATGTCGTCCAGTAGAGGCCCCGCGAGGACCGTCTTCCTCTTGGCCTCGCGCCGTTGATAAAGGAATCCTTCCTTTTTCTTCTCCTCAGGGCAGAGTTGGAAAAGCTCGGATGCCCTGGCGATCATGGAGTGGAACGATCCAATCTCGTCGGGCGGAGAAACCCTGGTGGGAGGTGACGACGGTAGATCCTCGTCGTATACCCCGTCGTCCGTACCCGTCGCTGCCGTGTCAGTCCCCGTATCATCCCCTCGGGTGGACGGGGAGGAGGACTGGACGGGGCGCGACGGCTGAAAAGGAGGTGGAGGGTGAAACCTTCTTTTCTTGGGCGGGGGAGCACCAGAAGGTCCCAGTTCAGGATCCCCCGACGGGAGAGGTTCCTCCGTCAGCAACGGTAGTCTCGTCCTTATCTCTGAACATAAGGACTGTATAGCCAACAAAATGGCCGCCGAGTTGTCTTGCGGCACTGGCAGAGGGGAATCCGACGGGCGATCAGGAGCCCCGTCGGCACCCTCGACGATGTCGTCGTCACCTGCGTCGGGATCCATCCCGACGGGCTGGTCTTCTTCCACGCCAAGGCCGTGGCTTAAAACCTCAATCAGCTCTTCCTCTGAGGTTGAGGCCAAATCTACGACAACGCCCTGCCCCCCCTTTTTCTTCCCTGCCGGGGGTTTCACGGGGGTCCTATCGATGGGCACAAAAGAGGACTCCCTCCGAGGTGGCAGGGAGACTCTGAGCCCCGAGGTCGCCACCACTGGTGTAGCCTCCACAGGCTGAGCCAGGGCCGCCGCGACAGTATCGATAGAGGGCTTGGCCGGATGGATTAAGGCCTTCACCACCTTAGGTGCGCTCACCGCCTTATCCTTGAGGGGGGGGGACACTGCCTCGCTCCCCCTCCGCTGGGGCCTTCGAGCTCGACCGGGGCCTCTCCAGGAGCTTCGCCGGGTGCTCGCCCTTCCTCTTACCCGACCCAGAGCGTTGGCTCGTGGCTGAAGGTGCCGGGGAGGGTGCGCCCTGCCTGGCGCCCGTAGAGCCCGACCGTTCGGCGCTCCCGGTGCCAGCGGACTCGCGGTGCTTGGCCTTGTGTTGGACCCCCGTCGCCGGGGCGTCCTCAAAGGTCTTAGAAGACCGCTCGGATTTCTTCCTCTTCTTCTCGCCTGACGGGCTCTTCCCTTCCAGCCAGTTGGCGCGACGTTGGTGGCGGTCCTTCATGGTCCGCTCCGACATATTGCCGCAAAACGCACAGTCCTTCTCCACGTGCGTCTTGTCCTCATGTAAGCAGTAGAGACAAAAGGAGTGTTCGTCCTCCTTAAAGACGTTCTGCAGCTGGCATCCAGGGCAGATCCTGAACAGCTTTCCTGGCGTCGAGCTTCCCTTCTCCTGGGCCATGTCCGGGCCTGAGAAACTTCTGGAGTCCTCCAAAAGCGTAGCTCGACGAAATCTTCACCCTTGAGGGGCGCAGACGAATCCGACACGGGTCCCCGTTGATCGGATGGAGAGTCGGTGGAGCTTGAGGCTCTTTTGACCGAAAAAACGAAGTTTTTTGAGAAAAAATGTGAAAAATAGAACTAACGCTCGAGAGCAATAGCACGAGGATCCCAACACATGAACGTGCGGTAAAAATCTGAAGATGGCTGCCAGAGGCGGTGCTTAGGTAGAGGGCAGTCATTGGCTGTGGTCAGTATGACGCAGAGACCAGTGAATGGTTATTACTACGAAAGACAGATCAGAAACGAAACTGATACTGGTTTTTTCTTTACCGAGGATTCCCAGCCTGACGACGGGGAATATTCATGAGCATGTGAATCCATGCCAGACCCCATGCTGGAGAATTAGCCTTATAAGAGAATTCTCCCTAACAGTGCCTAACCATCGAAGCGCTTGTCGTCCCTATCAGGAGGGATGGTAGGGTACGCCGCCTGCCTCGAGGTGGCCGTGGCCGCCTGAACCACCAAACTCTAGGGAGTGGGGTGAGTGGATAGGTAGCTGGGGTTGCTACTGGATGGGCAGTATTTCTTAGTTAACGACTTGATGACCGCCGGAAGACCCGCCGGGGGGCCAGCCAAGTAGCCGCCACCCTTTTTTGCAATGCCGAATGAAAAGGCAACAATGGGACAGTGGACGGACCCTGATCCAAAAGATCAGTCAGGTCGTCCTGATCAAATGCAACCAGAGGACCAGACTACCCAAGATACTCTAACTTGAGACATCAACCACCTATAAGGGGATTCAGCATGAGCCCCAGGCTCTGGCCTACCAAACTCCACCTAAGGAGATGTGTCAAGGCCACTGGCATCATGTAACGACTGACACAACTCCTTCAACTGTCTCCAGAAAAGACCATGTCAGGAGCCTCATGAGTCTCAACAGGCTCAAACTCCATATCTGACCTCTACTCATCCTCATAAATATCATGCAGAAAATTAAAGAACTCCTTCCTCTGGACAGGAGTGGCCCAGGAGTCCACAACAGGTCTCACAATCTTTGATAAGGCCTTTCTCGGAGGATCCACCGTATCAAGGGCCTCCACCGGGTAATTCCGGCCAAATTGCCCCGAAGACGTTGAAGGCGCTGATTGGTTCCACGTCGACCATCAGCACCGAAGGCTGGATCGAAGGCAAAGCACCGACAGCCGCACTCAACGGACACAGCGCCGTCTGTGTCAACGCCGACCTCAAGCCCTTTCCAGATTTCTGCGGTTTCGCTGGGGGCGAAGACCGAGACCTGGACCTGGCATGTGTCTGGCGATCCACCAGAGCCTTGTCCGAACGGGTCCTCAACGGTTCCCAATCTCTATCGTGCCGAGTGCCCAGGCCCGAAGGTACGCGAGCATCAGACCGAGACGGTTCCCTGCCGGCTTCTTCCAAAGGCGCGGATGGAACTGTGCCCTCGGATTGAAAAATCGCCGGCATTTGCTCCTTGAATGCCTACCATTCCTCAGGAGTCGAGCATTTAGTGGGACAAGCCACTTTCCTTGCTGAGCCATCATCTGACGAGGAAGGGGAAGGCGACCAATGACGCCGCTTCTGGGGAGTGCCGTGAGGACGACGACGAGCGGCGGGACCCACTCAGGGTTCGAGATCCCCAGGACTCTTTCCGACGAGGAGAGTCACCCTCGAATCATCGGTGGAAATACTTGTGGTTTTTGGGGATTTACTGGGTTTAGAAACCCGACCTACCTGTAACTTCCCCTTATGCCCCTGCAAGGCCTTGGCTGTCAAATACTGGCAATTCAAGCAGCCGTCGGTATCATGACTTTCGCCCAGACACCACAAGCAGATGCGGTGCGGGTCCGTAATCGACATTTTGGACTTACAGTCCCAGCATGTCTTAAACCCAGACCGCGGAGTCGGAGGGGTAGACAATGAAGAAATTTTCTTCTAAGAAGATCACACGAGATGTGCCGAGTTCTCGAAGCAAACGTCTTTGCGGAAAAAACAGAACTGAGGCTACAGGCGCTGTGTCTCCTATTTATAACATCCGGTGGCGTCACCGTCGATGGAGGCCTTCGAGGGACATCGACACGACGCCACCAACGGAGGACACCCTCAGCACAGCTGTGGACATTACATGTCAAAGATGTGGAATGCGTTGGAGGACACAATCCATTCGAAAAAAGCATACAAAGTACAATAAGTACGTCAAGTGAACTCAAGTCTTGTTCCTGATGCAGTGTGCAAGCGTGCTGAAAAAAGGAACTGAAGCATGGGGCGTAGTGATGTGGTATATATATATATATATATATATGACGTCTGACGTCACGTCTGCAGCGATGATCGAGAGCCAGATGAGACAGAGGTCCACTACTTCCCCAGTCGAAAAGTTTCCGAACAGCAGAGCTGGATAATGGATATCTATCATGATGAGGAATCTGCTGGAGAAAATCAATCCATTGAAATATGTGTATTCAAACAGAGCTCCTTGTGGTGAAATCGCTGAACCACATAGCTCCTATCGCCTGTAGAGGAAGGAAAACAGAGCCCTTTGTGGCAAAACCACCCATCCGTTGGGCTCCAATCTTCTGCAAAGGAAATACAAATGTGAACGCTAACACTGCGGATCAGTCTTTGTCCGAGACATCATCTACGAACCACTCTACTGTTGCTATCCCCCCCCCCCCCCCCCCCCCGACTCCTCAGCTGGGAATGCCTCTGCTGTGAACGATTGGAGAGATACTCGTGAGACTGTTTTGCATGATCAACCTCTCTGGAATGCAGAGAATCTGGAAGATATTTCTCCAAATCAATCTACGGGTATAGCACATCAAGGGGGTGCCTGCGGAACTAGTAATCTGAACCCTAAACTGTTTGCAATTCCCTGAATCTGGATCAAACAAGTTGATAAGTTGATCTGGTCAATGGGTATAAAGTATTAAATCGTAGTGCCATACTGTCGATTATGAGGGTAATTTACAGATTTGTTTTTGTTTTAATCTTAGAACATTGACTATAGGGAAACTCACATGTAGCGGAAGTGGGTCTAAAAACCAAGATGGGTGCGAATGCAGTTTTGAATGCTTTGTCAGAGTTTCAAAGATTATGGTTACAGATTTATGCATCACTTCCAGAGTATACAGAGCCTAGAATTAGTTGTGATTATGTATCGCCTTAAGTCTGGAGGGGTATAGTAACATGCATTTCAAGTTCAGTTGCCTGAGTCGTGCCTTTATCGGGACGTAGGAGTTCCTTGCACTATGTACAGCCTGGGTGTAGTCGGGGTATATGGTCATCTTGGAGTCTCCTCATTCTATTGCCCCACCTTCTCTCGAGTACCTGAGTATAATTTCCCTATCCTGGAAATTAAGGATCTTCGCGATCATTTTGTGAGGATGTGAGCCCTGTGGAGGTTTTTTCTGGAGGGATCTATGAGCTCTCTCCACCGCGAAGCCCTGTTAGAGCTTGCCCGCACCCATTTATTGCTGCAGTAGCGACTCCACGAACTTGGTTGGATTTAGACCCTCCATTCCTTCCGGGATTCCTAGCAGTCTGACGTTACGGCTTCTGGCCCGCCCTTCTGCCTCTTTTGCCCGTGCCTCCAGCGCCCTGACCTTGCTTTCCAGGTCAGCTAACTTAGATTTTGCCTCTAGCAGCCCAGCTTCAGCTTACTGTGACCCTCTCCATCAGGTTCTTTGCGTACTGCCTCATTAGCTGCATGTCCCGTTTTTAGCTCATCGACTTTAGTGTCAAGGAAGGACCTTAGGGCTGCAATGGCCTCTAGTACCTGCCCATCTCGGTTGACTGCTTCTGCCGGTTTTTGGGCCTCCGGCATAGTCGTTTCCCCTTGAGTCTGGGATTTGTCTTTGTCCTCGGTGGAAGGCATGTTCTTCCAAGTGTTGTGAGGCAGGCTATTTAGTGGTGCTGCCAGTACCCCACAGCAGGGAAGAGGCCGTGCTCCGACATTGCAGGATTACAGGGTTCAGGATTACGTCGCTTCAGGTTTCTTCCTGGGGTGGCGGCACCCTTCAGCTTTGGTGCGTCCAGAACTCAAGTTGTGTGGGCCCCTTGTGCACCCAGGCTGTGTTGCTCGCTTTAGTTCCCTGCTTGTCTACACAGCATTACTCCTGGGCCTTCGCCGTTCTGTACAAACATTAGAGCACTGTTGCCCTTTTGTCTCCTCATGTGCCTCAAGTTGCAGTTCAGTCCTGCTTGCGAAGTAGGCTCTGAGGCGTTCACTTTGATCAAGGTTAATTGCCTGGGGGTCTTACTGCATGCACACTGCAGTCCAGTGACTCACAGTCGCTAGCGGGAGCTCACATTCCCTCCTTACTGGACTGCTATAGCGTGAGGACCTGTGAGGCGCTGCTAGGGTCGCTACCAGAGTTTGCCCATTTGCCTGTTGGTTTTCTGTGATGCAGGCCCCTGGGTATAGTAATGTGTGGCAACGTATTGCGTATCCCAATGTTAGCAGGCCACCCTTTGGTGCTGGGGCCCCGTTCGCGTGCCCGCCTTAACTGTTTTCCGTTGCTGTTGCCTCGGGTTATGTATCATGGTTGGTCTATGCGGTTGGGTTCGTGCGGGGTGCCCAGGCTCTCTGGTTCTTTCAGTTTGTGCCCCTGGGGGTTCTATGTTCCAGTGTCCCGATTGTAGTTTGTGTTGCTGCCTCTTCACTAGCTGCGCCTCTTACATCATGAGGCCAGGCAGCTCTGGGCAGTCTTGCTTCCCTCCCACCTCATTGCGCTTGCTATTGCGTCTCCATTGTTCAGGGGGCCTCCTCTGTGTTAGTGGCCAGCCTGTGGCCCGTAGGATCTTCTGTGTTGGTCCTTCTGTGCACCGCTCAGGCCCGCCAGGACCGTTCTCTTTCCGCCCCTATGCTGGATCTGTTCACTCCTGTGGTGCGGGCCCAAGGGAGCCGGCGTTGGGTGTCCGTCGTTGGCCCTTGCCTCCGTCTGTCATGAACCATCGAACTCGCCCCTTCTGGGCCTCCTGGTCCCTGACACGTCAGGCCTTACACTCCATAATACTACCAACATGGCGGCAAGATCAGAGCGCTGCTCGGCAGTCTTCACGTTCTACGCAGCGTCCTCTATAAAGAAGGCACACCCTTGCGGCCCTGCGCGTCTCAACGCTGCTACTAGCTGTGATCGGACGTGTGCTCCGAACCTTCTCTAGTGCTACTTGCTATCCCCTGGCCCCTGGAATCCCTTCTCCCGACTTCTTCCCTCTTTCCTAACTTCCCGGAATCCCTGCGTCGCTTCCGCTTGCCCCCCTACTCCTTCTTGAATATTCCCAGAGTTTCCAGGGATCCTGGACATCGAAGCTGAACGTAATCTGGAAGCCAAGGACAGCCGAGCGGGCTTAATTAAGTCCCGAACCATACGAAAGAAGACTCCACCTAAAGAGGACAACACCGTCTCTATGTCGCCCTGGTCATCGGATAGGTATTTTCCTGTCTTGTGTGCGCTCCCGTCGCAATCCCTGTTCTGGAGTCGTAGCTCGGCTTCCCCCTCTGCTGCGCAATGCCGGTTGTCCGGCCTCGGTTGTGCCGTGGGTTCCACCTTATCATAATGGGCCCGGGTGTGGCATGTCACGCAGGCTGTCCTTCTCCTTTACAATCAGTTTGCGTGCCGGGGTGCAGCCGCTCTGCCCAGCCTTTCTCCTGCTGCGGCCACTGATTGTAGCCCCCACCGCTTTCCCAAACTGTTCTGGGGGAATCTTCACTCAGGGTCTCCCCCGCTGCACACGGAGCCTGTCTTCTTGTAGCTGCAATCTCTCCCGTTGTCCGCGCCGAGAGCCGCTCTGTTCTGCAGCCTTTCGGCCCTTTCCCCAGTTCAATTGTCCGCTGCTGCGCCGCCATTTTGATCCGGCCTGGGGGTGAACTTCGCAGTGTGATTTACTGCGTTTCTTGGCTTCAATTTCCTCCATTCTTTCCACCCAGACATGGAGAAGAACAAGTTACTTTCTTACCTGGTAACGTTCTTTCGATGGGATGGTCCGACGACGTATTCCATATCTATGACATGTAATCACCACAGCTGTGCTGCTTCGGAAACTTTTTTCGGTGTCTGCGTCCTGCGTCGATGACGTCGATGTGCCGTCGTCGAGGGCCTCCTCCGACGTCCGACGTCATCCGATGTGATAAGTAGGACGCACGACGCCCGTAGCGTCAGTTGTAGTTTTTTCCCCCAGAACGTGCGACACTAGTCAACTGCCAGTCAGACACAAAGCCTTGCGGAACGTAAGCTGCAATCGCAAAAGAAATTCTGCAGTGGGGAAGGCAGGGCGGGAGCGATATGGAATACGTCGTCGGACCATCCCATCGAAAGAACGTTACCAGGTAAGAAAGTAACTTGTTCTTCGAGGGGATTGGGTCCTCCGACGTATTCCATATCTATGACAGACTCCCAAAGCAGTACCAGAGCAAGGATGAGGGAAAGAATTTAGAATCAAAATTTAGAATAGCCAATCAAATAGCATAGCAAAGGACCGCCTTGCCAAAGGCCAGATCCTGTGCTCGGATGGAATCGAGGGTATAGTGACGTACAAATGTATGTACTGAAGCCCAGGTGGCTGCATCACAGATGTTGCGAATAGGAACACCCCTCTGCAGGGCAGTAGATGCAGCCATACCCCTGGTACAATGGGCCCGCAAGCCAGCCGGTGGGTCCTTACCCACCAAGCGGTAGCACTCCGAGATGGCCAAAATAATCCAGCGAGACAAAGTCTGTTCCGTCACAGCTTGCCCCAAACGCTTTCCAGCGTAACCAATAAAGAGTTGATCGTCCACTCTGACCCGGGACATGCGTGAAACATAAAAGCTTAAAGCTCTCCTAGGATCAAGCCTATGGAGCCTCTCCTCTTCCTTACCAGGATGCGGAGGAGGATAGAATGCCGGAAGAACAACCTTCTGGGCCAAATGAAATTCCGTCACTACCTTCGGAAGAAAAGAAGGACGAACTCTAAGGACAACCCTGTCCTTGTGAAATACAGTGAAGGGTGGCTTAACTGAAAGTGCCTGTAACTCACTCACTCTGCGAGCGGAAGTAACCGCAACTAAAAACACAGTTTTCAGAGTTAACAGCCTCAAAGGGCAAGAATGTAAAGGCTCAAATGGAGCACCCATAAGAAACTTAAGAACACGGTTTAAATCCCAACCGGGCACCAGGAAAGGTGACGGAGGGAACACATTAGTGAGCCCTTTCAGAAACTGTGAAATTAAAGGGAATTTAAAGTAAGAACACCCTTCAGACGAGCGCTTAAAGATGGACAGCGCCGCCAGGTAACCTTTAATGGTACCCACTTGCAAGCCCCTGTGGGCCAAAGAAAGTAAAAAGGACAGAACCATGGGGATGTCACATGCAAAAGGATCCACATTCTGAACTCTGTACCAGTCGCAGAATTTACGCCAATGGCAACGGTACAGAGACTTTGTTGCTGGCCTTCGGGCCGAAAGCAACACCTCCATCACGTCTTCAGGGAGGTCCCAATCCCTATACCTCAACCTTTCAGAAGCCAAGCGTGAAGGTTGAGGGATCTGACCTCTGGATGGAGAACCTGACCCCCCTCCCGTGAGAGCAGATCGTCTCGGTAGGGAAGACGACGCGGAGGGCAGATGGACAAGTCGAGAAGGTCCGGGTACCATGTCCTCCGAGCCCACGCCGGAGCAATGAGGATCATCCGGGAACCGAACTTCCGTAACCTCCGCAGCACTTGCGGGATGACGGGGAATGGAGGAAACGCGTACAGCAGCGGGAATGACCACTCCACCACAAACGCGTCTCCTAAGTCTCCTTTTGGAGGAAATTCCCACGAGCAAAACCTTTCGCACTTCTGGTTGACACTGGAGGCGAAGAGATCCACTTGAGGGGTCCCCCAAAGGGCTAAGATCTCCAGGAGAATCTCCTGAGCCAACTCCCCTCGTGAGAGATCGTGCTCTGCCTGCTCAGAGCGTCCGCCATCACGTTTTCGTCTCCGGCCAGATGAACTGCCGAGATCGAAACTTCCTGCTGGATGGCCCAGAACTCGAGCTGCATCGCTTCCCTGCACAGAGGAAGTGACCCTGCCCCCCCCTTTTTGTTGAGGTAGTGCATGGCCACTGTATTGTCCGTCAGGATCAGGACACTCTTTCCTCGCACAGTCGGCAGAAAAGCCTTCAGGGCTAGCCTGACGGCCCTCAGCTCCAACAGATTGATATGGAGTCTGGACTCCGACAGAGACCAACGACCGCTGACTGTCAGCCCGTTGGCATGAGATCCCCAACCGGTGAGGGATGCATCCGTCACGATCGTCACCTCCGGCCAGGGAAGCCAAAATGGAGCCCCCTTCATCAAGTTGCCTTCGACGGCCCACCACAGAAGGTCCCGGGCGACCGAGGGCGGCACCTGAACCGGGTCCGACATCCTGCCGGAGGACTGCGACCATTGCGTCTTGAGCGCCCACTGCAAAGATCTCATCCGCAGGCGAGCCTCTGGCACCAGAAGAATGCAGGATGCCATGAGGCCGAGCAACCTCAAGAACTCAAACGCTGGGAGCGTCTGGGCATGCTGAAACTTGTGCACCATCTGCTGAATGTGAAGAGCCCTCACCTGAGGAGGAAAACACTGCCCCAGGGACGTGTCGAGCACTGCTCTGATGTACGGAGCCGCTGCGTTGGCGTCAAATGGGACTTCTTTAAATTGAGGAAGAAGCCCAGCCTGTGAAGGGAGTGGCAGGTGACGGACAGATGAATCAGGACTTGCCCGGGAGAGCTCCCCCTGATCAACCAATCGTCCAGGTAGGGGTAGACGTGAATCCCCCCCTTTCCGGAGATGCGCTGCCACCACCACCATGAGCTTGGTGAAAACCCTCGGGGCGGAGGTCAATCCGAACGGCAGGACCCGAAACTGAAAGTGCGAGTCGCCAACCGCGAACCTCAGGTACTTCTTGTGCTTGGGATGGATCAGCACATGGAAGTAAGCATCCTTGAGGTCGAGTGACACCAACCAGTCCTGAAGCTGAAGGGCCTGGAGGACTTGAGAGAGAGTAACCATCTTGAACTTGTCCTTCCTGAGGAGTTTGTTCAAACCGCGCAAGTCCATGATGGGTCTCAATCCCCCGTCTTTCTTCGAAATCAAAAAATAAGGGGAATACTATCCCTTGGTCCTCTCCGCTACAGGCACCAGTTCTATGGCGCCTTTCTCCAGCAGGGCTTGAAGTTCCTGTGCAAGGAGCAGATCCGGACTCTGCAAAGAGGTTCCCCGGTGGATTGTCGCGAGGCCTGTGCCGAAAGGGAAGACAGTAGCCGTGGGTTATGATCTCCAGAACCCACACATCTGAAGTAATGGCTCGCCACTCTACAAGATGCTGCGCCAGCCTTCCCCCAACCGGCGAACCATGGGGCATGGCCTCATGACTGAATGGGAGCGGCTGCGGCGTTACCTGAAGGCAAAGATGCAACTGCCCGAGTGGCCTTGGCACCACGGTACCCTGTCGTCCACCTCTGGTACCCCTGCGTTGGCCTCTTTGACTGCCAGCTCCTCTCGCTTTACTGAAGGAGTAATAGCGAAAGGAACCACCCCTCCACTGCTGTCCCCTAGGACGAAAAGGCAGAGGTTGGCGAACTGCAGCGCCCAACGACTTCGCTGCAGCTTTTGAGGTCTGCAACCTCTCAAGGCTCTCGTCAGCCTTGCTGCCAAAAAGGTGTTCACCGTCAAAGGGCATGTTGAGGAGCCGGGACTGCACATCAGGAGCAAACCCCGACTTCCGCAACCAGGCAAACCTGGTATTACGGTGCTCGCCGCCATGGACCTACTGACGCATTCAGCTAAATCCAAACCCGACTGAACGGACTCACACATGGCATCCTTACCATCCTGGACCATAGCAAGGGAACCTTCCCGTTCGTCCCCTTCGGGAATATGTTCAGCCGCTAATGCAACACAGTTCCACAGAGTGTGTGTGAAACGAGACAAGGCACAAATGGAGTTGGCCGCCTGAAGCGCCATACCACCAGAAGAAAACACTTTCTTCGCCCAGCCATCAAAGCTTTTGTCGTCCCTATCAGGAGGGATGGTAGGGTACGACCCCTGCTTTGCCGGGGTCGTGGCCGCCTGCACCACCAAACTCTCCTGAGTGGGGTGCCTGGTCAAGTAGCAGGGGTCGCTACTGGCTGGACGGTATTTTCGCGACAAGGATCTGCCCACCGCCGGGAGACTCTCTGGAGCAGTCCAAGCCGCCGCCACCCTTCTCTGTAAAGCCATATGGAACGGAAGTACCGGATCAGTTGGGGGACCAACATCAAGGATGTCCGTCAGATCATCCTGCACAAACTCCCCTGGGGGAGCAGACCATCCCAAGTACTCAGAAACCCTAGCCATAAGGCGCCGGGACGAGGAATCGGCATGAGAGCCAGGCTCAGGCCTACAAAACATCCACCTCCGGAGAGGTGTGCAGTCCACTGGCATCATGCAGTGACTGTCTCAAATCGTCAAACTGACTATGGCCCGAGACAATTTCATCTGCAACCTGACTAGGAACCAGGCCATCAGAATCCTCATCCACCTCTGAAATATAGTCCAGGTGGTGAAAAGAAGGCACCCGAGAGTGCTTGCTCTTAACCAGAGTCTTCCTAGGGGGTTCTCCCGTGCCACGGGGTACCTCCGACACGAAAGGCGTCGATGGCGTCGAGCGAATCGGCGCCGGCGTCGAGAGAACCGGCATCGGCGCCGAGAGGATCGGCATCGAGGAAATCGGCGTCGACGTCAGATGCAGCGCCTCCAGCATCGGCGGCGTCGACACAGCCCTCGAAGCCGGAGCCCCGAGCGTGTCCCTCGACGACCTGAGCGTCGACGGCTTCGACGACTTCCTCGGAGCCAGAGCCTCGAGAAAGCCTGTCGACGCCCTCGACGTCGATGTCTTCCTCGAAGACCTCACAGGTGCATGCAGTCTCGAACGCGTCGGGGACCGGGACCTGGAATGGGTACGTTGAGAACGAGTCTCCTTGTCCGAACGGGACCTCTCCCGTGACTCGTGCCGACCACTCTTGCGAGCGGTGTCTCTCGACCTCTCACGACCGACCCCACTCAGGGGCGCGGACGGCTTAGTACCCTGCGACTCAAGAATCACCAGCATTTTCTTCCCGAAGGAAACCCATTCCTCTGGCGTCGCACGGCTGGTGGGGTAAGCGACGTGCCGGGCAGAGTCCTCCGAAGAGGACCTGTGGCGAGACCGACTCCTAGAAGGAGACCCACGAGACTTCCGACGATGACGCGGAAAGTCACCCCTCGAATCATCTGTCGAAAGCCCCGCAGACTTCGACTTCCTGGGCTTGGACACCCGACCTACCGACAACTTCTTCTTACGTTCGCGTAAGGCTTTGGACGTGAGCGACTGGCAGTCGATACAGTCATCCGTGTCGTGGGCCTCCCCGAGGCACCAGAGGCAGGCGCCGTGCGAGTCCGTCACCGACATCTTGGACCCACACTCCCCGCACTTCTAGAAACCCGGACGCGGGGTCGAAGACGAAGTAGAAGACATCTTCACACGAAGGATTTTCACAAAACGAACAGGTTCGAAGAACCGAGAAGAACAGAACTCCAAAGAGTCAAGGCGTTAACCGAGATTCACGAAGCAACACGTTCGCGGAAAAAACGGAACTGAGGCTACGGGCGTCGTGCGTCCTACTTATCACATCGGATGACGTCGGAGGAGGCCCTCGACGACGGCGCATCGACGTCATCGACACAGGACGCAGACGCCCAAAAAAGTTTCCGAAGCAGCACAGCTGTGGTGATTACATGTCATAGATATGGAATACGTCGGAGGACCCAATCCCCTCGAAGTGTTTCTTCTGATGTTCAGTATGCTTTTTGGCTCATTATTGTGTCGGCTTGCCGCCTGCTGAGGATCTTCTTCCAGGATCTCGGCTGGAGCTTGGTGCTACAGCTTCCTCACATCATGCGTGCCAGGCCACGCCCCCCTGCATCATCCATAAGACTGTCTGGGGCCAGGGACCACGCTATCTACAACTGGCTCTCACCAAATACTCTCCCTCCGGATCTTTACGCTCCTCCGGCGCCAACTTGCTGCGTGTCAAGCGCTTCTCTAAACAGCGAGCTAGTGGCCAATATCTTTCTTCGGCTAGCTCCCTCCTCTGTAACAGCCTCCCCCTTCCTCTCCATCTTGAGCCAGATCTCCTCAAATTTTGGAAGCACCTCAAGACTTTCCTTTTCACATCCGCTTCACCCCCCCCTTGCTAAACCCCTCAGTCGCTGATATTGGTGATCAGAGCCCTTATGTGTCCTTCTGGGTCCCGCCCTACCCCTCAATAGCCTAAGCCGCTATCCACTCCCACCACTTGCCGTTGGGCTTCCAGTGGCCTGTTCATTCTCATAGGCCAGCACTTCCTGTTTTGGGTCGGTTGACCACTCTTACCAAGCGATCTCTGCCAGGCACTTAACTCCCTAGCACTTCCTCTGTGTCACTCCTAGCACTTACCCCCCCCCCCCACTATCCCTTCCTTGTCTCTTTCTGCACTTGCACGTTCTGAATGCTCACAAGGACTAGTAGGACCGCCTCGCTCTTTCTTCATTGCTATTATGTTGCCTTTCTGTCCCATGTTCCCTCCCCGCTGCCCTGTGGGTGCTTTGAAACACAATTTACTTGCGGTATAAGCGCCTTACAAATGTACAATAAATAAATAAAAATTTACTTCCT
Source organism: Ambystoma mexicanum (assembly GCF_040938575.1). Classification (NCBI taxonomy): domain Eukaryota; kingdom Metazoa; phylum Chordata; class Amphibia; order Caudata; family Ambystomatidae; genus Ambystoma; species Ambystoma mexicanum. The sequence goes on along the minus strand of NC_090933.1, from coordinate 277,815,008 downwards.
CTAGAAGAACATTTTAGCTGATAATGGAGGCCGACGGATATTTCTAACGCCTAGTGCAGCCAGTAAGTGCCTCGGAAGCGGCCCTCGTACGGTGGGGCTTGAATGTGTGTGGGTCCCTTTCTCTAACCGCCTGCTGCCAGGGAGTCCTGTGTGGCCTGCACTCTAGCTGCTGTGTGGAGCCTGAAGGCCTGAGGAAACGCAAAGCTGGCAGCACTTAATGTCTCTTTACTTGGGTGGAGCATAGCGGTTCTGCACGGGGTGACCTGGTTGCTGCTTTACAGAGGGTTCCAAGTAGAGTTGAGAGGTGAGCGTTTTGTTAGGTGTGAGGGATATGCAGCTGAGCCTGTGAACTGGGCCCTTGGTATATACGCTCTGCCTTGACCTTCATTCGCTCACCCCAAACTCCCCCGCCTTACTAGGTTGTCCGTGCATTATGCTATCTCGGTCTCTCCTGACTCTTATTATGGTGTAGGAGGCTGTGGGGACGCTGGCTGTGCTAGGAGCACAGAGGCTGGTTTTTGGGGTAAAGTATACTGAGCACATTTTTGTGAGATTTATGGTACAAAGCAAGACACTTCAGATGAGACCCCAACTCCTAATACGAACCGGCTTATTGAGGATCTAAGAATGGGTAGAAGAAGGCGATTCCAGGAGACAAGAAAATGTCTGTTCAATGAGGACTTCTTGGATCTAATATTAGAGGGTCATGCAAAACAGGGAGCCTTTAGCTACATACCGGATGGGGACACTAGTAGGCATGAGGCAAGTCCTGAGTATTTAGACCCGTTGCTGCCTATACCTCTACAGTCCTGTATAGAAAAAGTGGGAAAAGTTGTTCTGAAGACCCCTCTACAATTTGGTATCTGTGGGGATAACATGAGGGGTCAGTAATGTGAGGTGGACAACTTCATGAAGGTTTTGCAAAATATGCCATTTTGTTAACTAGAAAGGTTTTATAAATGCCTCAGAATCCCTAGCCCGACAAGTATTTCCCTGACTAAAATAAACTAAAGGAAACACTCTAACAAAAGGGTTCTGTCCCTCACACTTAAAAATACACCAACGTAACAAAGTAATATATGGCAGCTCAATAACAACTGTTTCTCCTTCTAATTTAGGTGTATTCCTCTTCCCCAGATTCAAGCAGGATTTTGTTAAACAGTTCCAAAAAAAGGTTTGGGAAATCCTGTCTCAAAACAAAGTTCCACTTAAGTTCTCTTTTTGTTCCAACTTTGTTTTTGTTTTTATTTATCAGTTTTATATCAAACAAACAACAACCAAACTTCCAGTACATATTATAATTTGTCGAATTGTATACAACACAATCAGTATTGACTGCTTTTCCCATTCACCCCCCCCCCCAGCCTACATCTCTTCGCGATCTGCTTCTGTAGTTTGCAAAGGGGTTTCCTTACTCATGTTCTCCGCCGGATCTTGGTCACTTGACCAATCTTGCGTGGACCCAAATAATGTAGCTATTAGGTGTCTCCAGCTGGTCGGGGTTTCTGCTTCTTCACCCCCCCCCCCCACATTTCTAGCATCCTGCCATACTACAGTTTCGGCTTCAGCCCATTTCTGGAGGTCTTTCCACCATACTTCAATCCTAGGTCTCTGACACGCTTTCCATCCCATGGCAATCCTACGCTTCGCCAGTATATATACCAGATCCTTTAGTTTGCTTACATGTTTAAGTTTACGTGATCTGGGGAAAGCCCCAAGCAGGCACGCCCACGATATCCCAACAATTATTTTAATCCTCTTTTCCTCCAATCTGTGGGCTATTTCTCCACAGAATTTCTCGATTTCTAGGCACGCCCAGAACATATGCGTCATCCCAGCATTCTCTTCGCCACATTTGGGCCATATTTGCCTTTCTGCATTACTGAATTTGGCTATCCTGTGGGGTGTCATATAAGCCCTGTGGGTTATGTACAACTGTATTTGTTGTAACATCGCATTCCTTGACACTTTCTTGTGGTACCCTTGGGCCCGCTCCCACATTCCGTCACTCATCGGTGCACCCACCTCCTCCTCCCAGTCCTGTCGTAGTTGTACCACTTCCTTTCCCACTTTGGAGATTACCAACTCATATAACCTGGATATCTCGTGCCCTCCCTCTGCTATATTGTATATTATTTCTATGGTGGTGTCCGGTTCTTCTTCCAATACTATTTCTGATCATTTTCCTTTAATTCGCTGGACCACCCTGTGATGCGTGATGCATTGTCCTGTTTGTAACCCTGTTTCCTCCACCAGCGTTTCAAATTCCTTTATCTTCCCCTCTTGCCAAATATCTCCCATTGTTGCTATCCCCACTGGTTCCCAGTGTTTCCTGATTATCTTTATTAACTGCACCTCTCTCTCTCTGCCAGTACAACCAGTGGCACCTGCGGGGAACACAGGGTTGGATTTTCCATTATCTGACAGGCCTTGAGCCAAATTTTCCACCCCAGTGTCATCATCTTGGGCCGCTGTTTCATTTCTGTTTTGGACAGCCATATGATTTCCTTCAAGAAGTATGGGGCACAATCCTGTCTAAACAACCTAGATTCTGAGGTTGGTTCTTCTGATAGCCATTTTGCCACATATTGTAGCTGACTCGCTACATAATACATTTCAAAGTTTGGCAAGTTTATGCCCCCCTTATCATACGCATTTTGCAATTTCCAAAGGGCGACTCTGCTCCTCATCCCATGCCAGAGAAACCGCCTACACATGCTGTGCACCTTGGCAAAGAATTGTCTTGATATAGGATATGGTATATTCCCAAAATAATGCAGTAATCTAGGTAGGACCACCATTTTCAACATTGCCCCTCTCCCCATCATCGCCAGAGGGAGCTTGACCCAAAACTTCATACTATTTTCTATGCCCTTAACCGCCTTCTCTTTTTGTTGCAACTTGATAAGAAAGTTCCAACTTGTATTCAACAAACAGTTCACAAGTGTTCACCAAAGCTTTCCTTTTTTCACTTGTGGCAACGTCCTTGAAACAAATTGTTTTCATCAGCACAGAACATTCCGTACTTTATTGGTTTTTTAAAGAAAATGTCTGAGGATATGTTTCCACCAGTTCACAAAACCAGTTTGACAATATTAAATATTTCTGCCTCATTTCAAACAATACTTGCTTCAATTATATTAATTTGTCAGTATGATTCTTAATCCATAAAAACACTTTAGTGGATCTTCAACTTCAAGATTTTTAACCACACCACAGTACTTCAATGTCTTCCACCTGGTCCACTCACCTGTCAGGCCTACTAGGACAAAGCTCTCTGACCTAGTGTACTCTCCTGCCAGGCCAGAATAAACTACTACTTGCAAATACTTCTATGGTAAAGGTTAAGCTCAAACAGGTTAACAATGTTTTTTGCTCCACAACATCAAGTATAAGAAACTCTTCAAGGGAAACAAGAACCATACTGGTACTGCTTCTTACACCTGTGTGATTGCCACACTCTCTGCAGGTTACGCTGCACTCCTTCTGAATGTCTTCTTTCAAGAGGGCAGCCTTCCTGCCACTCTTGTTCCTCTCTTTTCATGCTAACCAACTGCTGATAAGGATTTTGATTCACTTGCACACTTCTTTGGCTTTGGGAATGTGGGTTTAAGCCATTTTCTCTTAGGACACTTTTGCATCAGGGCAATAGTTTTTATCAACACAAAAGTTTCAATTGCCTTCTTTTGGCTTGGCTAATTCTGGATCTTTCTTAATTGGCTGGATATGTTTCTCCTTTGGCTTTGGCAATGATGGTTTATCTTTTCTTCTATGGATATTGCCCTTTCTTGTTGATGGCCCTTAACATGCCCCACCATATCATAATCACACTCTTCTGGTATGATAATCAGGTTCTTATTTTGCCATCTGTACCTTTTAAAATCAGCTTGGTTCTGTGAGAAACCTGAAGGTGTCTCCCTAGCTAGTTCCTGGAGATCTGTCATCTAGGTGGCCAGGACAAAGCCATCGCTACTGGATCCATTTCCTGAGGGTGGACCTGTGAGGGAGGATCACCTGGATGGGGGGGGTCCGGGAGTTCCACCTTCTTTTAACACCTTTTTCCCATCCTACCACGTAGGATATTCCGAAACACTGCCCCCCCCTCCTTTCCGACATACAAACACTTTTGCACAACATGAAAGACAACGGACTAACACCAGAGCCGTTTAACTGACTTGTCCCAATACAAGGGTCAGGCAAAGTCAGGCAATTGACCAGAATCATACACACCTAACAACCTTTCCCTTCCCCACAGTGATAAAAGGTGGAGCACGAGAGCACAGGACGAGCAAGGCAGACCGCACAACGTGAGAGCTAACCTAGCATGGCAGTTCAAAAGGAGGCAAAAGATGGCGCATACCGAGGGGGTGACAAGGAGAAAAGCGACCTTGCCCTTTCCGACCAAGGCCTGTGAAACCTCTGCAGATGGAAACCTAAGACTGAGAACAATAGCCATTGTGTATTGCAAAAGATGTCAATGATACACAAGACCCTCTTCCGCTGATTACCAAGCAGGGGAGAGATGCTCGTCTCTGAGGTACCAACCTTGACTCCAAAAAGAAGAAAGCCAAGCTCACAGCCGGAGTGTCGAGGGGAGAGTCGATAGAAACCGAACTGTGTTGAACGAAAAGTAGCAAGCAGCTAATTTGAACCTTGAACGGTATAAAGGAACTGCTGGGAAATGAGGGGGGGAAACCTGCAACGAGGCGTCCAGCACCACGTGGGTGCTCATGCGAGAAACTATGCAATGGTAGGAACTACCTTAACCAGAAGGCCTTGCGAAGAGGCAAAGAGGTCAAATTTGTCATACAGGGTTCTGGTAAAATACTCTGTACCGGTGAAAGTCTTTGACCCACAGATGATTGAGAAAGATAAGGGAAATGAATCCTGCATGGTGAAAATTAGTACATGAACAGTGTATTGACAGGAATGAACCCGGCCGAGGGATGTCCACAGTGAATTGTTTGAAAAGACATTAGGACTAGTGAATGCAAGAAAAGCCATTGTGAACCCGAAGGAGGGAGGCTAGCGTTTGAAAAGGAGTCCGAACCCGGAAGAGGGAGATCCAGGTGTAGTGAAAACCAGTTTCCACTGTTTTTGTTAACTGGTGTAAACATATCCTCAGACATTTTTTTTAAAAAAACAATAAAGTACGGAAATGTTCTGTGCTGATGAAAACAATTTGTTTCAAGGACGTTGCCACAAGTGAAAAAAGTTCATTGAGAAAGGAACTGTTCGATTGAATTGTTGACTACGACTTGGGAGGGGTCTGCGCCCGGAAGAGGGGGACCTAGGGGTGAAGCCGTCACCCAAAGTATATGTGGAAGAGAATTATGTGTTTATTTGTTGAATGCATCAGGCCCTCGAAGGGAAGAGACTTTAATTGGAATGATACAACCATCGAAGAAACTGATAGCTGATACGGAACTGCTGACGCGTGCTGGGAAAGCTCGAGTATGTGCTGTGCTCAGGAGATCCACCATGTCCCATGTTCAAAACATGGGCAAGGGAGAGGCCTGGCAATCACATCCTGACTTATTATTTGGTGAACATTTCTTTCTTTATTGAGAACATTACCCCACACTTATTTTTGTATTTAGAGTAAGGATTGGCAATAGGTTTGTCTTAGCATAGGCCCTTTTAATTTGACACAACGCCACAAGGACTGCCTTATTTTCATTTGATGGTCGAAGCTTGCTCCCATCTTAGATTTAGGCTAGGCGTTTTTCCAGCCTGCATTTCACAGTTTAATAAACATCATTGAACTGTGATAACTTGTGTCTGTCTTTACTGTTGCCACTAACAGTTCCTTACAGTTCACAAGAGAACAATTAACCTACTTTATATTAGTGTTATGTTCAGAAACCCCTTCTTCTTCCACTTGACTACGTTTACCCTGTTTCTGCGGTTAAGGCCCCTGGACTTGGCCAGCAGATGGTTACCAAGCGCTCCTATGTCAGAAACAGTGAACTCACCGGGTCTGGCGTGCGCTTCCGTTCGCCTCGCTGCCTCCAGGTCCTCTGCTTCTGTTTCCCCATGCCGTCCGGCAGCCTCTCCTTCACGGCTTCCCGCGACCCACGTCTGTCACCAGCAAGGCTCTTCTGGCTCCCACAAATCTCTGGTGCTCGACTGTCACCGGTGCTTGTCTGACAACGGGTAAAACTATTAATTGAAGCGCTCTCCACTGCACAGTCTCTGCAGCTGAGATCCTCAGTGGGAGATTTGCCACTGTGTCCCGCTCGCAAGCACTGCTGTTAAGTTCTTGAGCATAAAACACCCTCTCAGGACCGACATCCAGTTTACACACCACTATGGGCCCGGTGAATCGGCTCACATCTGGCTTCTGCTGCATCGAGGAAGTAGGAAAACTACTCCTGCTACTGCTCTTCTTCCAGTCCTGCACCTGAGGGGGATTTTCATGCCTCCCTGTCTTCTCAGGTGTGGGTCATTATTCCTAATTGACTGCAACTTACAGTCGTGTGCCTCTGAAGCCTTCTTCTTCGTCCCAGTACTTTGGAATTGTGGGGCTTGAAGTATAACTCAGCTTTCTTAATGAAATTATCATCACCAAATTCATTACTCTCCTTATTCATATTCCCAAAAGAGTCCTATAAGGATTCCATTAAGTATTTGGCTTTACAGTAGAATGGGGTTTCTCAGGCTCAGTAGAACCTTCACTCAAGGCACAAACTACCCTGACTGTAGTTTGTGCCTTGAGTGAAGAACTCAAGGCTCAAAATATTTGAGTGAAAAACTCAATTATTGGCAGTTTAGTTGACCGCCCTAGCGGAGAAACTACGATTGGCATTGTTATGTGGTGACCAATGTATTGACATCAAAATGCAACCTAGTCCGGCTAGAAGTTTACGAAATGGCAAAACACAGATGCCCCTTAATTGCTAATAAGTTATGAAGGGAAACTGTTCTGGATCAAATAAATTGTATTATCTCTACTTTCATGACACCAGTAGGATTTTAACCCAAAGAGCCCTTAGAAACAAGGTCATGGCCTGGCTTCGACAAAGGACTGGACCAGGGACCATAAGAACATTGGATTTGAAGGTCCTGTGGAGGATTAAGATTGATCAATGGTGCACACATGCGAACAGGGACTGCATACTGGTCGGCTGTGGTCGCAGTAACCTTCCACTTTTTTTAGCTAAATGTAATAACCTTATTAATATTCCATGTTGAAATTGGTTGTGGATTTTGCTTAAGTGCCATGGTTTGACGTTTTATAAGAAGAATGATCCGCAGAGAGTAGCTTCCTTTGTCCTACTTAGCTTAGTCCAGTTTAAATGATTATTATGCTGCATGTTGATGACTGCACTTTTTTGTGATTTTATTTTGGATACCTAGTGACTGTCTCTTAGTGCCCGATCCAATTTATTTTCTGTACGATTGTTAGTGGCTAGTGTCTTGTATTATTGTTAGTTATTGTTGTATCTGTCCGTTATCTTTATTGTTAGCACCCGAGGCCCACAGGCTAGTACGGCGCTATATAAATACATGAAATAAATAAATAGAAGATTTTGCTCAAAGAGCACTATTATATCCTGAAGATGATCTAAACAAGTTAGATGACATGGCAGACCATGTTTTTTGTGTGAAATATTTTGACACCTTTCTTTTTTACAAACAAAAACCAGTGCAGTGTCCAGGCCATACCAGCTGGGAGCACTGTCTTGTTCCACTTCTGAACTCACCACCAGAGTTTAAGGCACAATTCTCTTACATGCTACCACTTCTGGTGAAGCGCGAGTTGTGAGAGCGGAACCACTATATATTCCCCCATCACTTGCAAATGGCCAGTATGTGTGTTCTACACATTCTGTTGTATTTATAAAACCTCCTATGCCACAATGACAGAGAAAACATGGCAAAACAGTCCCTCTTAACACGTCGTGGGGGGGGGGGGAGTTTCCTGGCAAGCACATGGACCACACACTCTAGATTTAGCATGTCGAAATACACAGTTGATGTATTTCCCCAAACACACACATTTTGCAGTAACGTGTATTTCATATAATTTGGCCAAGTATCCACATTGGAAAACCAGAGAGGGTATATTTTGGAGGTCCTCAGAGCAGCTTAACAAAGCGATACGAGAAAACATATGAACATTCCAGTAGGATGGAACCTTGCTGGCAATTAGTGTCATAAGAGACAGAGGTATAGGCAGGGATGTTGCTAGGTCTGGAAAAGATCTGGGGCTACGATAATGTCTGCATGCACTGTCGGGACTCGGGGCTAGCTAGCCATTTGGTTGTAGCCCCCGAGTTTCTATCCGGGCTACAACCGGAAGATACAGGGCTATAGCCCCCTAAACTAGCCCGCGGCCCTAGCAACACCTCTGGGTATAGGTGTTATAAAACCTCCTATGCCACAATGACAGAGAAAACATGGCACCTATGCAGATGATGTACCATTTAACGTGTCACTAACCTATACCATTTCTATAGGCAAAACATGCCAATGAATGGCAAAGCAAGCACCACTAAACAAGGCTGTTACCGAGATAGGCACATGGGGAAGGTCAGGTATTTGGTCAGCAATCCTAGGCAGAATAGGGAAGCTAGGACCAAAAGAGATGTGAAAAAAGAGGAAACCTCTTCCACCTGGAAAGAAGCTGTACTGGAAATCCAGAGAATGGACTGGATAGTCCATAGAAAAGAGCCTCCTTGCCACCGAGGACAACCTCACTGCATTGTAGCAGGGAATTTACAAGCTGAGAGACGTATTAGTGTATATGGTGCGGATCATCCAAAAAGACATGGAAGCTTTACAAGAGGAACAACAAGCAATGGTTGAACTTCTAAAAGTCACAGACTTCCTGGTCACACCATCTACAGGTGTTCCAGACTGGACTACCATCACATGGCCAAAGCAACTGCCAGAACAGAACCTATCAAGTCGGCTCAGAGACAGAACATTTCAGAGTCCACCTACACTCTGCTGAGTGTTATCAAGGAAACATTCTATGGCATATCGGCATGAGACAAAGACTTTATGTCATGGACATTGCATGGGATGCAGAACATTCCTGTGCCAGCAAGCTCACCTATGTTGTGTTAACTGCAGTCCTGGGGCAGCATACACCAAGTAGACAAGCAATTGATACAAGCATTCTATGAGGTGCCCTATACCCATGCCTGTGTGGCGCATAGGGAATCTACAGTTTAACTGTATTCCTTGAAAGACTGCGTGGGAACACACCAAACAAGAACCTAGGACATTTCTAAGATCAGCCCATGTGAGCAGAATTCGAACAAACTTCCACTGAGTGCAATTTGAATGGACATTTTTGGTGGCAATTCTGTGCTACTACCGAATGGATACTACATTGTGCAGTTTAACGCTTCATGCGGTGATGTGAATGTAGGGATTGCCAGTTTGATCACTGTCTCAAAGGTAAGTGTTGTGAGGTTTGTTTGAAGACAATCCCAAGGGTGAATTAACAATAGAACTGCAGAATGAGCTCATTTCTTAGTGATTTGAAAGCGATAAGAAATCGGCTTAGACATATGCTTGATGCCTGGGATATTTCGCCAGCACCAACCATAGTGATGGAAGGGAATATTGTTTGTGAGGAGAAAGAGTTACCTCAGGGCAATAATAGAGAGAGTGTGATCCAGACAGTTTGTTCCACTGATAGTGCAGCGGTAACTGAAAAGATTGCCGCAACAGCAGAGCAACAAATTGAACAAGATGTTTGCCACAAAGATAAAATGGAGAGTGCATTTTTGACAGACATGTGCAGTATGCCTAGAGAAATGCATAGAGGGATTGCCTCAGAAGATTTGCATTGTGAAACTGTATAATTGGGGACACCTTTGCATGGAAGCAGTTATGTGCATGGAGACAGTTTTGTGAAGCATTTGCATTCTAGGTTTGTGGGAAGAGATGAGATGATTAAAATCTTTGATTTGAATGGTAATGGCATTTGTGATGGCATTTCTGGCAGAATTTGTAACAGCAGTGTTTCGCCTACGTTAGAGACTGAACATTTTGTTTTGTCTAACAACTTTACAACATGGTTAGCAAGCCAGAGGAAAGTTAATCGACTGAATCGCGCTAATTTAGGATGTTCTGAGATATTGCATTCTTTGAATATTTTGAGTTTTCCGAGTAGACACATGGAGAGAACGGGTGTTTACGTTATGATAGCAATGATGCAGAAATATCGCGCAGCATTAGGAGACTGTTATTTTGAAGAGGGAATAGGCCGAGAGAACACTGAATGCAATTGGAATTTGAAGATCAATGCTTTTGCAGGACCTGGAGTGCAATTGAGTGAAATGCATCTGTTTTGTGAACATGGATGGATTCAGAGTGAATCATTGATGTTCAAAAGGGAGATGGATTGTGTGACTAGAGAAGGTTTTGCCACAGAGAGTAATACACAGGAGGAATGCAATTTTGCAATTTGCATTTTTTGAACTATGTGAAACTCTGTTTTGTTTTGAGAATGACAGAGATGGATGGAGCAATGCATCATGCAGCATGGAGAGACAGGCATGGTTAGACAGACAGGGACTGGAACCGATACACGTACACTGAGAAATTAGCATTGATGTCTTTTGAGAGATATTGGGAGTTTAAACCTAGCTATGTGCACTGAAGCACAATGAGAAATGCTGTTTTGTTTATGGCTTGAATACATCTGAATCTGATTAAACTGATACTTGCACTTTTGATTTACTTGCATGACACCTGGAGAGACACCTTGACCAGACCGAGACTTGCAGACCGTGAGGCATTGATGATTGATGATATTGCATTTGAAGAATTGACCAGACCAGATTGACCAGACCGTGATGACTGTTGGTTTGAGATCCATGATGGCTGACACCTTTTGACTTTGCATTCTGGCTGCCTTGAAGCAGAACTAAAAGACAATTGGCCTTTGTCACCTTGTGATGTGACACTATTTGACACCTATGATTTGCAGCAGCACTTCTAGGGAATGCCGACCGACTGGTTTGAGGCCTTGGAGTGTAGGTTTGTCAATGGCTGTGCTCTGAGAAGGTACTCAGAAGACTGTTTGCTGACTGATTTCCTGGCTGACAACTGAAGTACCATGGAAGTGAAGAGCCTGACTGTTTTGAAAGTTGACACCTTGCAGCATTCTGTGCCAAAAAGTGAAAGATGTTCAGCAAAGGAGAGAAACCGTTTGTGGGCTGTTTTGTAATCTGCAGCGAGAAGAGAATCCATTTGGAATGCCTTACCTTGTGAACCAGAAGAAGTCACAAGCTTGGGGCTAGGGAAAAGGAGAGAAATGCAAATGAGCACAAAGACACGCTCTGACGCATTTAAATCCCCGGTGCTAAACTACGTTTGAAGAGCGGTGAAGTTCTTTGTCTCTTGGCTGGTCCCTCATGTGAAGAGCAGGGACTGGCATGGCATGGCAAGGGAGGAGGAGTGAGCCTGATAGTGCTCTGAATCTGAGTTTTGGCCTATGTGAAGGGCCATTGAATTGCCACTGGAGAGTTGCCATCTGCATTGATTTGCTTCAACACTCTGAATGAGTGCCACTATGAATGATACATCGGGATAGAGAGGGAGAGGAAAGTGCTTGAGAATCTGTTTTGATTGGCACCAATGGAAAGCTTGCAGCAGTGAGCATGATTTGCTCTGAAGAAACTCTGACACCTGTTGTGAGAGAGCTTGCAGCAGTGAGGCTCTGAAATCTGTCACTGAAAATTGTCCGTTTGCAAGGACACACACACTTGGGTCCCATTTGCAGCTGGAACACCACTTCTGCTTTGGGCTATTCTTTGATGCCCACACATGGTTTGCTGAACACACGCTCGTTGTTGACATTTGTGAACATGTTGCTTTGTTGAAACGCTTTGTTGACATTCCTTTGCTGAAACCTTTGCATTGGCATTGTTGCCGTACGGACTTTGAATTTCGCAAAGATGTGAGGACACACATACTGTTCTGACAGAATGAACTGGAAATGAATACATTGAATGTATACACTGAATGTATACATGGATCTGAAATGTATTAACCTGGCCTGTTAGATATGCATTTGAGATTTGAGTTTGAGCTTGACACTGATAGAGTGCAGTTTTTGCGGTGGTCAGTCAAAATCTCGAAAACAAAATCTAGAATGACAAAAAGCCCGAAACAAAAATCTCGAAAAAAAAAATATTGAATTTTTTATTTATTTATTCATATATGTTTTTGGGGTCAGGTAAGTAAAAAAAAAAGGGGTAAAATAAAAAAAAAATGAAAAAAAGGGGGTTTGGGGGAGAACCCCCCCCCATTTTGGAAAAAAACACATTGGAAAAAAAATTCGATATTTTTTTTTTCAGCCTTTTGTATTCGAGATTTTTTTTTTCGAGATTTTTTTTTCGAGATTTTTTTTTTCGAGATTTTGACTATAAACCAGTTTTTGCATTTTGGGGTTTTTGCATTATTGAGCAATGTCCATGATAGAATGCTTTTTTCCCTTTGCAATTTTGCTTGTTTTTAGCATGTCACATTTAGAGACAATTGTATCTAGTAATGTATTATCAAATGATTAGAGGAGAGATTTGTGAAACCAGATATTATATGAAGAGGCCTGGTATGTTCTCATTAGAAATCCATTACTCATTTAATGAATCATTAGAAATCCAGTACTCATTTAGGGATTTATTTATCCATCATTTCATTCTGATTAGTAGTGACATTAGCTTATCCTTATATTATTCAGCCATTTGCATTTGCTAGAGAAAGAGGCCTGTTATATTAAGTACCTTGTAGAGATATGTTTAGAAAGACATATGTTATTATGTATTATGTATGCAATTAGACACGCATGAGTGTGCACTTAGCATGCATTGAGCCATGGTATAGCGCTTGGTTTGCGAGAGAATGGGAAACGCTAGAATGCATGAGGCCTCTGGCTCCTAAGCCATTCTGAAGAGACACTGGAAGCTGTTCGTTTTGCGAAGAATGTTTTGAGTTGCACTGTGAGTGAATGGAATGTGTAAACAGTTTCTTGGCAGACAGAGATAAGACAGTGACTCTTGCCCAAGTAGAGAACGGAGAAGCTGGCTTTATCAGGCCCTGGGTTGCTCGCACGCAGACGAGAAGATGGGGCGTGCACAGAGTGAGGCGCTTTAGACAGAGAGACACGGATAGAGGGATTTCAGTGAATGGAGAGAAATGGGAGGATGGTGTTTTGTAACGCAGACAGGAGAAGGCCAGAGAACACAGACAAGATATGATGTACAACGTCACGATGACAGAACACACTGGAATAGAACAGAACAAGACATGCATACACAGACCTCCAGGCGCTGTCCGGATTTAGAAATGCTGGTTTGAGAAAAGAGAGTTTAGACATGTAACCATGGAGAAAGAGCATGTCATTTGACACTACAACTGGAAGCCTGAAGTTGGTATGAAAGAGAGGGGCGTGGGAAAGCGTTTTGGTTGCAGCAGAATCGGATGGCTTTGGCTGACATGCATTGAGAGGCGGTTTGGCATAGAGGCTTTTGGAGAATCGGCTGACATGCAGCTTGGGGAAGCATTCTGATGAGAGCAGATGAGATCGATCTAGCAAGGAGACTGGAAGAGAGTTGGCAGGAAGACCAGGCCACTGAGAGGCCAAGGAGAGGCCCTGACTGACTGACTGGCTGGCTGCAAGGGAGCTGGAGAGGAGAGAGATGGGACACATTTGAGAATGGGAAGCTTGAACATGCAGAGTGGAGTATTGCTGATTGATTGAGTATGTGGCCTAATTGATCTGAATAAGACACGTGCAATGAGGAATTAGGACAGACACTCACACAGAGCTTTTGGTTTGATAGAAGGGGAAATCAGACACGGATTGTCTTAGAAAGAGTGTGTGAAGTGTGGCGTGGATTGGAGAGGAATGCTGAATGCTGACACTTGCCATATGTATTTTGCCATTAGCATTATAGATCCAGCAGGACTGGATACATTGATATTAGATTGCTTGCATTAGAAGCCTGTAAGGCTTATATTTATTGCATTGCATTGTAGATTTGCACCCAGAGCAAAAAGGGTGCACATTCAGGTTTTGCATTATAGTAGTGTTTGCATCATGCCTTGCTGCGTATGAATAAATGTATTCAATTGTTATAATTGAGACTGACTTCTGTGTTTTCTTTGTGCCTTATGTTATTTCGTTTTGTGTCTATTCTTAAGGTTATGGTATTAGGGTATGTCTGTGTGTCCATAGCATAGTAATTTGACAGTAACACAATGCACACTTGCCCTGAGATACATGAGCGGGGGTGTAACGCTCACCTGATTCCCGTAGAGGCGCCGGTCTTGACTGGGCGTATACCGTATCTTCAAAGGTGATGTGTAACACACGGCTGGCTCTTTGGGCTGGACCTCTGTGCACTGTATGTCTGACTCGAAGGGTAAGATGTCTGCAGATAGAAAATATGGGATTAAGGAACTGGGTTATTGAATGTCTCTCTCTTCTTCCCTTTCTCTTCTCCTGTAGAACCCCAAAGGTTAACGCTCTCACCTTAGGTAAGTGAACACCGTGCTCTCCATCTGCCTCGGGGCAGGGTGCTGTAACCAGTTTCTTCACTGGATAAGGGGAGCAGGCCTCTTGACTTCAGAGGACTGCTGTCCGTCGTTTACTGCACGAACGGTAAGTTTCGAGTAATTCTAATGTCTTTAAAGTCTTTAGTAATGATGTTTCTTGTTTTGCAGGGTTCCGGCGATGGCGGATGACGGGCTGAAGTGAGTTGAAGATGGAGTCCGTGTGATGAATAGAAGCGCCTGGAAGCACGTAAGTAAGCGCTTGTTGCCTGCTTCACGATGCGCTCTAACTGTCTTTTTATTTTGCAGGTACAAGTTCGGAGCGGCTGCAGGGTGCCGGAATACCCACTGGGTTAGATGTGGAAAGGAGTAATGGCACGTGAGTATTAAAGTTCCCCAATGTCTTTAAACGCACCTTGTTTTGTCTTTCAGATGCGGGATGCAGCGCCGAAGGCCTCCGGAGCGTGCGAAGAGTTGGTAAGCTTTTGTCTTTCAGATGCCGGAATGCAGTGTGAAGACCTCCGGAGCGCACGAAGAGTAGGTAAGCCTTTGTCTTTCAGAAGCCGGAATGCAGCGCGAGGCGTTGGTGACAGCCGATGGACCAGGTAAGTGAAGAGCTGTCACTGAAGACCGTAATGCTAACCTGTTCTTTCTTGTCTTTATAGGTGTTGCTGAAGACTGGATTCAGGATGGTAAGCCTTTTTCCTTAGGCCCAGGATCAGATGCAGAAGACACGATGAGCGTTCTGCTGCAGAGGATGCAGAATAACGCAAAGCAAGATTCCTCCATCGGGTGTGGTTTAAATAGCCTCCTGTAGTGCTTAGGTGTCTCCTTCCACAGCCACGCCTAGGTAAGAAAAGAGTTCCTGCTTTCCAGAAGAGTTCCAGTGTTCTGAATCTAGGGAGTGGCTCCTGCCCCACCCAACAGGAAAAGTAGTTCCAAACAGAAGAGGATCAGAGGCTCAACTGGCAGGCAAGTAAGCAGCATGGTCTGCTGCAGGTAAGTCCACCCAAGCATTATGAGCCCGGCGCTTCCAGCGCTGGGACTGGGCATATTTATGAGCCTGGTGCCACTGGCGCCAGGACTGGGTCCAAAAGGTCCCAATTGGGACTGGTTGGCACTCGGAACCTGGGTTATGGATCTGCTTCCAAGGGAGTTGGGAAAACCCTGACCTTTTGGAAGCAGAGATCATGACAGGGGGGGCATAGTGGTCCACACCCCACTGAGGTAGCTTTGGAAACTAACAAGTGGTCCCCCATGTGGGCCTAGGCCAAAGGCAGATTTGTTTTCAGTATAACAGTGGGGCAAGAGATAGGATCAATCTCGCGTACCTTGCGCCAAGGCCTCAAATCTTCTCCACCGGCATGCGTACAAAGATCTTGTAGATGGTCTGTGTGCAGCCAGAATCACTTCAAGCACCTCCTCAGATAGGTCCCAGTCATCATATCTCATCCTCTCAAGATCCACGCATGTAGGTTGAGGGATTCCAGTGAAGCACGCGACCTTACGGCTGGGTTAGGAGATCCGACCGGAGAGGTGGGCAGATGGACAGACCCAGAAGTTCTGAGTACCACGTCCTCCTCGCCCAATCCGGGGCGATCAAGATCGTGGTTGCTCGAAACCTCTTGAGCCTCCTGAGAACCCAAGGAATCAGAGGGAAGGCATAGTGGAGAGGAAAGGTCCAATCCACCAGAAACGCATCCTCTAGCGCCGTTTGCTGAGAATTCCCCAAGCAAAACTGTCTGCCTTTCCTGTTGGACTCTGTGACAAACAGGTCCACTGATACCTAAGCAAGAAAGGACCTCCTCTAGGACTTCCTGGCACACTTCCCACTCGTGTGACCGTGCTTTGCCTGCTTAGAGCATCCGCCAAACTGTTCTCTGTCCCCACCAGATGAACTGCTGAGACCGAGATCCATTTCTCCAATAGCCAGAACCACAGCTGCATCGCCTCTCTGCGGAGGGAGTGCACACCACCTTGCTCAAAGACGCATCCGTGACCACTCAGGCCTGAGGCCACGGAGGCCCGAAGTGCTGCCCCGCCATGAGATTGCTTCTGTTGGCCCACCACCCAAGGTCGTTGACTGATGGCCTGGATACCTCAAGGGAGTCCGAAAGGGTTTTGAGGTACTGGGACCACTGGCACTGTAGGAGCCATTGAAGAGATCTCATGCGCAGCCTGGCCTCTGGCACTATAGTAACTAGAGGGACAGCCCTGAGGCAGGGAGGTCTATGGGCTAGGAGATAGATATAAACAGGGGGGCATCCTACCCTGAAATTTCAGTGTATGCAATCATTTTGTGCACAGACATTGTTACCTTTGTGATGCATCAGTGGGAGAGGACACTCAGTCCCACTGAGATGCTGAACTGAGAAGATACACTCTAAGCAGTTATGTTGCAGCAGCTTTTTTTATTTAGCTGTTGGTTCATATTCTGGTAGTATGTTGAAATCGTAAAACATACCATATTCTGTATAAACAATTATTAACATATGGCTGCTGGTCAATTCAGCAGAACTTGCAAATACAGTAAAATTGTATTCAGTATAAACAATTATTGTCATTTGGCTGTTAGTCAATTCAGCAGCAATAATAATGACCAAACAAACAAATAGGACTAGTAGGGTCCAATGACAGATACTTTGTGGTTTTTTCACCACATACAGTAAGCGTACAGAGATACACAAATCAAAAACAGTGTCACATTACGTACAAGTGCATTGTATCAATAGTGCTAAATTACTTGGCTAAATCCATGAGCTTGACTAGTATGCAGTCCGTAAGCATGTAGGGAGGTTTACCCATGCCTGGCAGAAGGATAACATATAAGTAGGCCTCTGGCACTAGACAGATACAGGAGGCCATGAGGCCTAAAAGGCAGAGGAAGGAAGCTGTTGGTAAGGTGGCGTGGTTCCGGGACTGGTTCACCATCTGCACAATTGTGATGCTTTTGAATTGGATAAAACATGGCGCTTGTGCGCAATGCATTATGGTGCTCTCGAAGCCATAGTGGAATTTGCTTCAGGCCTCAGTGTAATCTGCACTTGATGTGAACCATTCTGCTAATAAACATGTTTTCAACGTTGTTCGTATTATTCCACTGGTAAACATGTTTTCAACGTTATTCATTGCTTATGTTAGTTTGCACTGCTCCTCCAAGGACACTTTGAGCAAAAAAGTGAGCAAATAGGCTGGAATAAGCCAGTGCCGGCTGTTACCTGATAACATTACCATTGACATTGTCAAAACTGAGTGTGAGTTATGGAGTTGTATTTCATGTTCTCTTGAGAGAGGGCTAAGTTCTGCTCCTTGAAGGCTACCATGGATCACAACAGCCTTGGGCCCATGAGAACTGCCAACGGGTAGAAACTTCGAGAGTCAGAAGGGTTTAGAAGGTGCCACCTCACGATTGCTGAGGGCTTAAAAGAAGGGGCACTGAGGCAGTCAGGTAGAAAGCTTCACTTGATGCATCAGTCCAGGCCCGTTGATGCAGAGATCTGTCTCGACTGTTTGGGGGCTTTTCAGTGACTTCTGGAGGGATGAGGATGTTTTCTGCTGCTATGTCAACGGTTATATTTTATTTAGGCTTCTTTAATTCTTTGCATGTATAGCATTCACTTACCCATTTAGTATTTTTACTGCATTTATCCATTAATTTGTTGTTTTTGGCCATAAAGAGCCATTTAGCAGTGCAGTTGGGTGTCTGTGTGAACAACTGTTCTCCAGCGTCCTAGGTTTTCATTCAGTGCACTGAGAAGCAATTGCTACTGTGTTATTGGGCTCTTGTTGATACTGAACAAATGTCAGTGGGCCATGATGTACTGATCAGGCCCGAAATCCAGATTATGCAATGGGTTTTAATTCTCCTAAAACGTACAGTATAGGACACGCCCAAGATGTCAGCATAATCAAATGAAAATGGTTCATCCAGGATAGAGCAAAATCAGGAAAGGGTGGGGTTGGAAGACTTTATGAGGAAGTGGCTAGTGTACCACTGGTAGATTATATATCGCGGGAAGTGACAGAAATACATGAGTCGTCAATAAAATGGGGAGTACCTTATGGAGATTTGATGGCGGAAAAGACAAAACATGCTGGTTCTCTCACAGCTCTGCTCGATATGTGGACACATAGAAGAGAAGGATACTTGCAGGTGGGCACAAACTCGGGGTATTACTATCCCTTTAGAAGTCGTGAACACGATAATTCTGCAATGTCTGGCATGTCAACTTCAGTAAAGGTTGTCAGTATGCATGTACAATTGTGGACAGTTATTCTGGATATTTGATGGTGCTGCCATGCAAGAGAGCCACACAAATAAACACCATTAAACTGTTAGATCAAAACACGTTTGTTATGTATGCATGTCCCAGAGCTTCCTTGCATGGAGGCTCTGGAACCTGCAGCGTCATTGAGACGGTTGATGGTTGACGAAGATATACATCCAGTCTGCTACCGTTGCTGCGGTCTCTAATCAATAAGATCACTTCAACTCATCCTAGAGTCCGAGTTAATACACAACATTTTTGCAAGGAGTGGGCAGACCGTGGTGGCAACCTTTCCTGTGCACGCTAACGTGCCGTGCATTCCGGCCTCGACGGTGGGTGTGGAGAGGAGCGGAAGGGGTAGAGCATTGAGAAGAGAGGCAAGGTAGGAGACGCCTACAGCAGCGTGCCGCTGCGCTTAAACTCCATATGGCACTGTGGTGCCACTTCGACAGGAAAGAATATTTTGGCTGAACCGCATCACTACTGTTTCACTGTGCATGCGCACGCGTCATCCTGGCTGCCGGACAACAAGGAAAGGTTGTCTAGATAACAAGCGCATCAGAAAAAATAGTCTTACCCTTTAAATTTCGGGGCGCGGCCCTGGGAGCATGCGCTCCCCTGACTCCTCCCACCGCCACCACTCCTCAGTCCCCTTTGATGCGTCGACAATATTAAGATTGCCTAATGTCACAGGGGAGGATGGTGGGACGTATGGAGGAAAGGGGACTAGGAGTATGTTAGTCTCTACAGTGAGTAACTTAGAATTACTCCTACATCCCGTCCCCTTTCCGCCATACTGTATGGGCGATTACAACTGAATGTGTCCCCAGGGAGGACAGTTGCCCCTCTTAAAGTTTTTCAAAACTGCCTGGCCAAATGCTGCGCCCAACTTAGCACTGGCATCCAAGCAGTAGTGTTTGAAAAAGGCAGAGGGGGTAGCCCACGTAGCAGACTTCCTGATAGTCTGCCATTGAACGTGTCTTTGGAAAGCAGGTAAACATCCTTCAGAACCAGGGAGCACATCCATTCTCCCCCCACACAAAATCTCTGCAATGAAGGCTGGGGTAACCATCTTGACCTTTAGGTGGGGAAGGTAAAGGTTCAGGGAAGAAAGGTCCAACACAACTCTCAGGCCAGCCTGGTTCTTTTTGTGAATGGCGAATATCGGGAATAGAAGCCGCTGCCTCGCTGAGAAGCAGGGACTTACTCCACCGCCAGGCTCGCTACGAGTGAGCAGATTTCAGCCAACAAGGTTGCTGTCCCAATCTGAGGGAGCGGAGGGGAGGAAGGAGGAAACAGAGGAATTGGTAGCCGGAAGCCTGTGGACACTACTGCGAGGATCCACGGGTTAGCGAACCTGGTCTGCCAGGAGTGTATGTGCAGGGCCGGCCTACCCCCCACCACAGACTTCTGGATCCGGATAGACCTGTCACAACTTATTTGCCTCTGAGGCTGGTGCTGAGGAGGGGGACTGGAAAAACCCCTTGTCAGCCGCCTTGGGCTCCTTGCATCTATGTTGGCTTCGAGACCCGTCAGGTTGCCTCGATCGTCTCTCCTGGAAGCCCCTAAAGCCTCCAAAGTCCCAACCCTTTTCCGAGCGCTGGTGAGCCTGACTGTAGGTCTTGGGTGTGGATTTTGTTAAGATAGACAAGGATTTAGCTATCTGGGAGCTATTCTTTTTCTTGTCAATTTGCTCGTCTGTTGTCGAGTGGAAAAGTCGCCCCCCTCAAACGGCAGGTTGAGGATGCGCTCCTGCATATCTGGGTTGAATTTTGTTGCCTTGAGCCAGGCCGCCGACCTAATGTCGGTGGCGATATGATGCAGAATGTAAAAGGCAACTTCAAGATAGGACAATTTATGCCACCTTAGATCATGATCCTACTGTCACAATCAAGCAGAACCTGAAGACTCTACTAGACAAAGCTCTCGAACTTGAATGGATAAACGAACACACCCAAATTTTTTTGCATAACGACCACCCAAGGATTCCAAATTTCTACACTTTACCAAAGATTCACAAACACACCACTCATCCACCAGGAAGAACCATCGTTGCAGGCATGGAAAGTATCAACCAACCGCTGGGCATCTACATTGATTTTTTTCTACAGCCTCTGATTCAAAAAACCTCCACATATACTTGTGATACCACACATTTCCTACAGAAACTCAACTCTATAACTCCCGAACAGGATGATTTGATGTTCACTATAGACGTTAAAAGCCTTTATACATCTATACCACATGACCTCGGGATAGAATCAGTAGAATGGCTACTGTTACAAGCATCTGAAATTCGAGCACAGAAAGAGTTCATACTAGCCCTCTGACAATTCATTTCAGAAAATTCTTACTTCAATACCGCTATCGGTTTTACCTCCAAACCTCAGGGACATCCATGGGGGCAACTATGGCACCTTCATATGCCAATAGCTTTATGCATAAGTTTGAGACTGATAATGTACTTAATAATCAGCTTTGGAAGAATGACATTCACCTCTGGACTCGTTACATTGACGATATTTTTGGAGTATGGAGGGGCACCAGGATAGCCTTCGACACTTTCTTTGAATATCTCAACCTGTAGGAACTGCAATTTAGTTATCAAGGGAAATTCCATTAACCATCCCAGAACAGGGAAAAAGATTCTGCTCAAAAACTATGGTACCTGCGACAGCACCAACATAATTTATGGCATTAAATGCCCGTGTGGAAAATTCTATGTGGGCCAATGCACAAGAATGGCCAAAACAAGGTGGAATGAGCATCGTTCATGTATTCGAAATGCTAACACCAACTCTGCCGTAGCACGGTACTGGATGGAGAACGGACACAATTTGACTCAGATTAGATTCGTAATTTTGGAGGTACTCACAAGAAACAGCCCACATGAAGACCTGAACTAGCGGTTGAATCGCAGGGAGTCATTTTGGATTGACAAACTTGGGAGTCTGGTTCCCAATGGGATCAACGAGGAGATTAGCTATCACTGCTTTTTATAATTTTGTAATTTCTTTGCTTTTAGGTATATGTTTCTAGCTACTATATGCTGCGCTATACCTTATGTGTTATGGACCTAGGCCACCCCGCTGTGTTTCCTGGACTTTTGTCTGGGACCCAAGGTGACGTCTGGCGACGACACCATTGCAGTGGGGGTGTACATAAAGAATGACTCGTGCCATTAACCTAACTGCCAGTTTTTCCTCTAGCAATTTGTCGGATTAAACCTATGACTGTATAAAACATGCCCCAGATGCCGTAACTTGACAGCACGGTCCAGTTGGGGCAAATATATATTAATGTTGATGTAGATTTTATTACCATGTGTTGTATTCGCTACTTCTTTTTCATGACTTTTTTCACTCCTGTTATATTTGCCCACCTGTGATTTTCCATAGAATTTTTTCCCTGATTTTTGCATCAGGGTTCGCATTGGAGTATTTCTTTTATCTCTATGTTTTTCACATTCCTTGTTTTTTACATCACTTTGTTACCACAATTCTTGACATATTCCCATCAAGGCTGATAATTAGTTTTTATCTCTGAATTGCTGCTCAGAGACCCGTATGCAGTCTTTTGTCCCAGACCGCGTGCCCCTCCAGGTCACGGTCACGTGGTGTATTAAAGGAGCGTTGTCTCGGCAACGCTCCGATGCGAACAACGCAGTTACACGCCAGCAAGCGAGAGGATCAGTCCGACTCCTCACTGGTCTTATGGTAAGCCCCCTTGATGCTATGACACGCATTTTTCACACAGATTCCACCCGTGTTTCTTACAATGCCTTTCTTACATTTCAGCCTATTTACTGAAGGCTGTGCCTCGGTGCTGATTTTCTCCGGGCAGTTTTCTGCCTACCTCACGGTTCCCGTCCACTAAGCCACTTTCCATGCAAGCATTCTACCATTTTCTCAGGTAAATGCTTTCTGCATCTCTTGTCACCGCCAACCTCATTGTAAACAGACCTCTCATTGCTCTTTCTCTTTCTGTTTTATTTTCTATGTATCAATCAATCTCGACTTCTTCTACCACTACAATGATTGGTATGTTATTTACATTTTTTATGCGAATGTGCATTGTAATACACTGTCTTTTGGATGTTATGAAATCGTACATGTTAATTGCAGACTTGCCCTGACGAAGGATTTGTAAATCCGAAATGCATTGGCAAAAAATGTTCTGGTCTGATGTAAAATGCTAGTGGCTTTTTTCTTCCTCACTAAGAAGATATTAGTGACGCATCATATCAAGAGACGCATTATTTTTTCACAAAATCATTTGTTGATAAAAGGCTTTTTGAAAAATCCCTGAACTTCTATGATTATCATCATTTTTGAATATGTAAACATTTTACTTTGGAATTCATCAAGCTTTGGAGAGTTTACATTACTTACATACCCAGATTGGGTCTTCTAAGAGAGCGGCTGTGTGACCTTGCATCCCACTTGGTCTTTGGCTTCTTCCGATACATATGGCTCTGCCTGAGGTGTCAATGAGGCCACCAGAGATTCCATTATATCCTGGGCCACAATTTTGGCCTCCGCCAACCCTGCCTTGAACCATGCCTGGCTGTGGGCAGTATGCTCTGGAAGGAAGTCTGCGATCTCCTGCCACAACTTTTGATTAACCGCCGCCAAAATGGCATCTGCATTGGCCTGACGCAGGTAAAGAGTGGCATTTGAATAGATCTTTTTTCCAAACGACTCCAAGAGCTTTTCTTCCTTGCCCAGGAGTGAAGAAGCGGATACCGCTGAGGAAGACTTCGGTTTGGAATATAGCAATGCTGCTGCTATAACAGAGGAATGTGGCTGGGGGTGCACTGAAAATAAGAGGGAATCCCCCTCAGTTTGTCTGTATTTGGCACCCAGGCGCTTATTGGTAGGCTGGGCAGAGTGTGGCTTAACCCATCCCTTTTTGACTAGGGATTCCACATCCTTCTGGAGAGGAATGCCAGTTCTCGTGGGAGGACAAAGTGTAAGTACTTCGGCCAGGACCCCCTGCCTCGGGTTACCTAGGTACTCCACCAGACCCGCCAGCCTCTCATGCAATGCTTTAGCCAACAATGGTGTGTCCGGATCTTCCTGCTCATCCGTGTCCGCTGCTGTGTCCTGCAGATATTGGGGTGGAGGGGGAGTGCTGGGCGCAGGTAGCTGACTGGTAGTGCCGGGGGCTGAGCCGCGGGCTGACCTGCCGTGATTGGAGCGGGTGTGGGAGCCAGGGGCTGAGCTGGACCCAAGGCCTGGACACCAGTGGCAGCCTGGGGCCGTACCGGACGGAGGACGTCCCTGATTACATCCCTGAGAATGGTACCCATCTGTGGTGATCTCATGAGGGTGAGGAACTTCTCGAAGAATCTATCCTCGCAACCAGGAGGGGTGCATGATGGTGTAGGGGCGCCTGAGGGCCTAGGTGCCGGGCCCTGAGGCTGCAGTGTCCTGAGTGGTCCCTGTCTCGCCAAACTGGGGGATGCGTACCTTTCCCTGCGAAGCCGAGGGCTAGGACGTGGACCTGGTAACAGGCGTTGTCCAGTCCCATCTGTATGCACACTCCCCTGCCTGATCTCCAAGCGGGAAAGGACCTGGGTGAGCCGCCATTTTGACTGGCCCGGTGGCCATTTTGTCTTGCTCCGCGCCATGTGCCTAATGCTTTGTGAGTGCTGAGATGCATTTGGTCTCTATCTGCACGCTGAATAGCAAAGGCTGGGACCTTCCCTGCACCTCAGATCGAGACCTGGGAGGCGGAGTGCCCTCGGTCATGGTGCCGGTAGTGCTGCGTACATGGGTCTGGTACTAGGGGAAAGCCCTTCAAGTCGGAGCCCGGTAATAGAGCCTTGCAGCCCCTCATCGGTAGGATCTTGCGACCCCTCGGCGTGCGGGCCAGTAGCTGGAGTAGCCTCTGTCTTCTTGTTGATTTTAGGACCTGGGAGGTCCCTCTCGCTTGGGAGCTTCTTGCGGAAGGAGTCACCCTTACGATGTGCAGAGGAGAACAGAGCACCTACCTTGGGCCTGGTCATCCACATGTATGCTTTGAGGTCCTCTGGAGGTAACCTTCCGAAGAGCTCTCTCGACCTAGCCAAACCGATTCTTCAGGGTGCGCAGGGTCAAGGCGTCACACGAGGTACAGCCGTCCCAGCCCGGGTCTGGGCCAAGGCACCGGAGACAGAGTGCGTGATGGTCGGACGTAGGGAAGGGACCCTCGCAGGCTGGACACCGGCTAAAACCTGCAGTCGTCGACATGCGCTGGGGAGGAGCTTGGCACCAGAGGACATAGCAGTACCTGACAATTGGAAAAGAAAACAGAAAAAGAGAATAACTTCTTCCAGGGAAGAGCACATGGAATTACAAGGCCGGAGGCCTAACACCCAGGAGCGCTGGGGAAAGCGGTCCTTCCCATCAACGCGGAAAAGAGGACTGGGGAGTGGCCCTGGTGGGCGGAGTCAGGGGAGCGCATGCTCCCAGGGGCAGCACCCCCGCACGCATCTAAATTTAAAGGGGAAGACAGGGGAAAAAGTTTCTGTTTCTCCGTCCCTAGCGAGGGACGCCCATATGTATGGAGGAAAGGGGATGGGACGTAGGAGTACAGAGCGCAATGGCGCAGAGAGAACACTTAAGATACTGGGAACCTCCCCAATACAGTCAGCAAATTGTAGTTGTCACAACAACAAAAAAGAGAAGAAAAAAAGTAAAAGATAATTCCACTGGCTACCAACAAGTAAACTTACAGTTGTCACATTGCATGCAGAGCAAAAAGGAAAAAAAAAAAACAAAGATGAATACAACAACAAGCTCCAACAACCATATACAATATGCAGAACGCCATTCTCCCATGTTGCTTTCTTGCCACCCCTGGACAACCTCCAATCCCTTGGGAACAATGGCCAGATTCATTCCAGGAGTACCTGCGGGCCAGAGGTGGGGTAAAATGTAATGACGACCTCAAGGAAGCCTCCCCCTTGAACTGCCTGGGGAGTGAAGGTCTGCATATCTTCCGTTCTTCCGTACATTACCAGACATAACAGCACAGGAAGGGGGTGGGAGGGTGATGCAGTCACATCATCACCCAAGAGATGCGATTCAGCCTTGGCAAAACTAGAACGCCATTTTAGCAATAAGACCAACATTGTTCTTGAGCGCTTTTATTTTTTCACGAGGAAACAAAAGGGAATCAGTAGACAACTACATAGCAGCCCTGAGAGGGATAAGAGCAACTTGAACGTTTATTGGCGTAGCAAATATATTAGAGACCAATTAGTACTACACACAGCAGATCCACACATCCAACAACGTTTATGGCAAGCAAAAGATCCCACCCTTTAGAAGGCAATAGAGATTGCCAGAACAATAGAGTTGGGGAATAAGTGTATCAAAGCAATTCAATAGAATGACCTTTTGTCTTCAACAGAGAAGGTGCAACTGGTGACAGAAGCTCAAGAGAATCAGAGTACTGACCCTGACAGGGCAGGACAAGGGCATGGAATTAACTGTCACTTTGGCATCCCATCAGGAGACACAGGATTCACTTTCAAACTTTTACGGGCGTCAGAGGGACATACAAATTCACGGGGAGGGAGATAAGGCAGGGCGTCTACTGGCTTGGTTGATTCGGCGGGAGCAGCCCCGGCACACCATAACTCAGATTAGACGCGACTCCGGGGACTTAACCATCACCCAGGCAGGAATCAATGAAGCCTTTCAAGACTTCTATCAATCTTTGTATATGAACGAAGAAACATATTTGGACGAGAACGCACAGAAACTCCTAAATATGGTGGAATTTCCGGTCCTCACGAGTGATATCCGGGAGAAGCTAGATAGACCAATCGAAAAATCCAAAATATGTGAGGCATTGTGGGAAATGGGAAAGGGTAAATCTCCGGAAGGGGATAGACTCTCTGTGGAGTTCTACTGTAGGTTTGAGAAGCTATTGGCCCCCCGATTTTAAGAAAGTCTATGACAAGGCCTTCGATACAGGGATTCTCCCAGAATCAATGTGGCGAGCAGTACGGTCCAATTAAAGGAATTTAAGGACCCCCTTGGAAGCTCATCCTATCGCACGATTTCGTTATTAAATGTCGATGCAAAATTTCTGGGAAAGGGATTGGCTACCAGATTGTCCGGGGGGTGACCCCATGTCTGGTACACCTGGACCAGTGTGGGTTCTTAGGAGGGCGGGGTACCACAATAAATCTCCATCGGTTGCACTATATGATGGACCCGGTTAGGGACCCCCGGGGGACATGGTGGCGGCCTCTTTCCATGCCATGAAGGCCTTCGACTCCGTGGAATGGGAATGGCTGTTTCGAGTGCCGGGAGCCTACGGGTTTGGAGATAACATATGTCAGTGGTTGCGACTTCTATACAATAGACCAATGGCTAGAGTACAAAACTAATAACTGGGAGTCACAGCGATGGACACGAAGTAGAGGGAAGAGACAAGGGTGCCCGGTCTCCACAATATTGTTTGCAATGGTGGTGGAACCATTGGTGAGGTACCTTAGGAAAGAAATGGGAGATGCAGGCATTCTGGTGGGAGGGGTACGGCACGTGATCCCTCTACATGCCGATAACCTGTTGCTATACGTGGGGAACCTGCTAAACAACCTTCCAATCCTACTAGAAGTGCTGGGAAACTTTCAGAAATTATTGGGATATTGCATCGATATTGAAAAATCAGTGTCGTTTCTGTTAGGGGGTCTCTGCAGTCAGGATCTGACAACCCTCCCAGACTGGGGACTTCGATATCTGGGCATCCAGAGTTTTCACAGTATTGTAGAGACATTTGTATACAATAAAGACAGAGCACCCACAGGGATAGGGGACTCAGTCCAATTTTGGAAGAAGTTGCCGTTATCGTTGATGGGCAGAGTAGCTTTGTGCAAAATGGTTATTCTCCTTCACCAACATCCCATATGCAATCAAAAAGGTCTTCTTTAAGATGCTAGATGAACGAGTGGGGAACTATTGTGGAATTCAGGGAGGAGAAGGGTCTTGCTGGCAACGCTACGACATCCACGTCAGGAAGGGGGTTTTAATTTACCAAATTACGAGCAGTATTCTAAGGCAGCCCAGCTACAGGCAGTGTTAATGTGGACAGATCCTGGAGGGGGGGGGCTGCTGATGGGTCTATTGCCGAGTCTACCGGCTTATCGAAGTGGAGTGGAATTACTGCGGGGAGCTGTCGGTGGGAAGGGGACCACAAACGTTTTCCAGGTGGCACAGGAGATCTGGAAGAAACTTTTGAAAAGTAAGCAGGTACTGGGACTCAATAGTGCAAACTTATCGTGAAACGTGGATCTGGGGCTTTGGTCAGCAGTACGAATAATGGGCCTCTCGGGGTTGATGGAGAAGGTGTGTGCCTCGGTAGGGGCCTTGTTTGAAGAAAGTAAGGTGATGCGATTTGAGGAATGGAGGCAACCATATGGGATTTCTAGGGGGCGGTTCCTAGCCTATGGGACAATGGTTAAATGCTTAGAATGTGGGTGCACATCCAGGAGGAACCAGCTACGAATCCATTAATGCAATTGCTGCTGACGCAGGGGGAGGGGAGAGCCAGGATTTCTCGTATTTATCAGTCAATAGGGGAGCTATTCCCTAGGGCGGAGCTAGCAGTTATGGCCAAGTGGGAAAGAGATGCGGGGGAACAGATCCTGGGAGAGGATGTGGGAGCAGATCTGGAAGACCTCGAGAAATGCTAGATTTCAGTTAATGCAAAGTAATGTCCTACATAGGGTATATGTAACGCCCGTGAAAGTACAACGCGATGAACAATACCTTAGGTGCAGAATGGGCGAGATGTGGGACTGTGCAGGCAGGGATTTGGCACATGTTGTGGGGATGCTTGGTGATCATGGACTGCTGGCAAGCAGTAGTAGTAAACATCAGTGGGATACTGGGTTCCAGTTTTGAGTGTGTCCCAAGAGTATGCTTATCGGGTTTATTGCCAAGTGGGAAACGCCATAAAACACTGATACGGCTGGCCCAAGTTATGCTAGTACTGGCCAAAAGGAGAGTGGCCATAGCACGGAAGAAACCCCAGGGTCAGTCCTTGAGGCAGTGGATGGAGGATATCCGCAGGTGGAGGATGGCGGAATTAGAGATCCTGAAGAAGACCCGAGACCTGTTGTTGGAAGACGGGGTGGAGGTGAAATGGAGTCAGTTGTCAAATGAGCTGTACTCCTCAGCAGACTTGAAGCCCCTGTGAGGATGGGAGGGGATGTTTGCTGAACTGGAGAGGGGAAATGTCTGATGGGAGGGAGATAGGAGACACAGGAGTAGTCAAATGGGATGAATGAGAAGGTGAAGGAATCTGAGCATGGAATATGCATGGTTCGGCCCCCACTGGGGTTGTATACCCTTGAACTCACGGCAATATTATGTGACGTCAACCCCAAATTATGATTTCTCTCGGGCTTTACCTTGTAATTATATGCATGCTGCTCTGCCTGGAGAAGGGTACGGAAATGATAAGGACGTATCGCTGCCTATGTTATATGATGTAATTGCTCAGATCCTTGCTACGCTAGTTTGCTTCAGATTATAAAACATTTTTAATAAAAAGATTTACAAAAAAAGAGAAGGAGAGTACTGAAGTGGCAATGATTAGAAGGGGCCCAAATTCCATGAAGACAAAAGGGAATTGGCCTGAAAACCCCAACAGAGTAAACAACCACCCAAATTCCAGATGCTATCGCTGTGGTAGAGACATGCTGAGGGCATGAAATAATGCCCTGCCAGCACTTTGGAGTGTTACAAATGCGGCTTAAAGGGACATTATGCAAGAGTTTGTAGAAACTCACATGGACGAAAGAAAGGCACTGTCAAAGCCCTAGAAGGGTTAGGAGGGCCGAACAGTCTTCTCAGCATTGTACAAGAGGGAGAAATGCCCACATTTATCTTGTCAATCAACAGTAGCACAAAGAAAGGCTCATGGGAGCATTTAGTCGTAAATGGCCATACTCTAGAAATGATGATCGACACAGGTTCTTCTTACACCATGATGGATTGCAGTATATATACCAACATCCTTTCAACATGAAAGAACTAAGACCTACAAATGTTGGGGCTTTTGCCATAGCCAACAACCCTATCTGCATTCTTGGTTGCAAGTTGATTCACCTGAAATTTAGGGATAGATGCACATATTGCAAGTTATATGTAGCAAAAAACAGATCCTCCATTGTATGGTGGGAGGAACAATCTACTTTACGTATTAAGATACATCCAGGAGAGGCTAAACCTATCTTGAGCGTCAATGAACATGCATTTCTCTCTCAGGATAGCATATCAAGCATGTTCCCAGAGGTGTTCACCAATACCATTGGAGAGCTTAAGGAGTTTCGACAATGAAGAGTGAGGCTAGACCTATCGTACACAAAGTACGCAATATACCAGTTGGCACAACCGACGCTCTACAAGAAGAGCTTAGAAGATTGTGCAACGGAAAAAATAATTGAACCGACTGAATCCTCTGAATGGTTGGCCCCCATTGTTATTGTTCAGGAAACGAGATAACAGCATCAGAATGTGTGTAGACTTGAGAGATATTAACTCCAGCATATGGATTGACAGTCACCCACTTCCCAACATTAATGAGATGCTGCTGATGATAAAATCAGCCAAGATATTCACAACCCTCGACTCGTTGTATGCCCATCATCAGATCGTACTTGAAGGGGAGTCTATACACCTCACCTCCTTTGTGATACATATTTAGGGGCATTCATATTTAGTGGCATTCAGTTCGGCTTGGCATCAGCGGCCGCCGTCTTGCAGAGACAGATGCAACAGTTGTTCGGCGGCCTGGAGGGAGTTTACTACTTCCAAGATTATATATTGATCGTGGCCATGACAGAGGAGGAACACGATGCAAAGTTGTTGGAAGTCCTACAAATTATTCATGACACAGGACTAAAAAGTTAGAAAAGTGCAAGATTAAAGTAACAGAGGTGACGTACCTAGGGCATGTCATTACTCAAGATGGGATAAACCCAAGACCAAATTAGTGGAAACAATATCAAAAATACCTCTACCGATGAATAAAGACCAACTGTGCTCGTTCTTGTGTATGGCAGAATACTATTCGAAGTTTGTCCCTAATTTTGCTGACAAAACGGAAAATATGAGAGCACTCATGAAGAAGAGGAACGCATTGAATGGTCGGAGCAGTGCCAAGGCAAATTCGCTGATATTAAAGAAAGAGTGAGAGAAGCTCCCACACTTAAAATGTTGTTCCCGTCTGCTACCAACATATTGATGATTGATGCAAGTAGCATCGGTTTGGGGTGCGAACTTCAACAGATCCAAGAAGGAAACAATGTATCCATAGTGTTTGCCTCAACAGCACTGAATAAAGCGGAAACCTATTGCTCTACAATTGAAAGAGAGGCTCTAGGAATTCATTGGGCACTTAGACATTTTAAGACATTATTATGGGTTTGCCAGTGACAATTAAGACTGATCATAAACCTCTCGTTCACATTATATCTTCATCTAAGACCCTCTCTCTGTTTCGCCAAGAATCAACAGGCGGTTGGTAGATATGTCACTTTGATATTATACTGCATTATATGTTCCGGGCCACGAGAATATTGTGGCAGACTGTTTATCAAGACTGACATGGAATGATGCAGATAAAGAAAAGAAACAAGATGACGTTGAGGAATGCATTATAGCAGTAATTCAACCAGCCATCTCCAAAGAGGAATGGGAAGAGGCAGTGAAAGGAGATGAAGAAATTATGTGCCTGGGACGCATGGTTCAAGAGGGGTGGAGAGAGAAGGAACACACATTTCAAGGATATTCTCTGGTAAATAATTAGATATTTGTTGACCGAGGATGTCTATTCAGAGGTGAACGACTGATTCCCCCACAATGTCTCTGTGAATTCTTTTTACAGCTAGCATATGAGGAGCATTTAGAAAAGAACCGCACCAAGAGACGCCTTAGAGAAAAATACTGATGGCCAAAAATGATGGAGACCAAAAGAACTTTTGACAACATGTCAATCTTGTGCCAATAGTGACAAGTCCAAGAAACCACGCACCGTTCCATTAATTCCAATAGAAATACCGGACCGGACAGGATCTGGTGAAAACTAGCGATGGACATTACTGGCCCATTTGTTACACTAGGAAATTACAATATTTTCATTATTTGTCTAGTAGACTACACATCCAAGTGTGTAGAATGGGGTGTTGCAGATGACTCCATTAACAATGGGAAAGTTATCAAGTTTCTGGAGGATGTGTTATATAGAGAAGGAGATCCAGAGGAAATAGAGACAGATAATGGCGTTGGTCTCTGATGAAATGCCAGAGTTTCTGAGGAACAGGTGCATCAACCACAGACGCACATCACTTTACCACCCTATGAAGAATGGTCTAGTCGGACATATGAATGGTGTAATCAAAAATACTATACAACTAGCAGTAGTGAATGCTTTGTCATGGAAAGAAACATTGAAAGAGACACTAAATGCTTACAGGATGAGTCCTCATTCCTCCACTGGTGTTGAACCATTTGCAATGATGAGAGGAAGAGTATAGTACAATACATTAAATCTGTTTTGGGCAGAGAGGAACCATACCAAAAATAGACATGGAATGTATTCTGAAGAGGGTCCAAAAAACTCAAAGTAAATATAAGGGTTATTATGACAAAATGAAAGGTACCCACAATTCATCTTTTCAAGAAGGCGATTGGGTGTATGTCAAGAACCCGATTGGGTGTATGTCAAGAACCCACAAAGGGTGTTAAAAGGGCTGTCAAAATACAGTGAACATCAGCGAGTAAAAGATGTGGGAAGGAAAAGTGTTCAACTTGAGGATGGCACCAAATGGTCAAGTGACTATCTTGTACCTGCTCCAAACAACATATTGGATACTGAGTCCCTAAAGAGTACTGATTCAACTGCTCCAACTGCCCATGGAAGGTGGTCAGGAAGTGTTTCAGGTGGTAACATCCTTTCGTCGCGATCAAATGGGAACACTGCTATGGCATCCAACTGTGATAAAGGTTCATCCAGCAGAGCAAGAAGAGTAGTTCCTCGTTGGAGCAAATACTATATTTATTATTGATATGTTTTTCCTGGTTACATGGTTCCCTACCTTCCCGCTCACACCTCCCCTCTTTCCCGGTCTGTTATTTTGTGGGAGGGGGGTGTCATGTATGTGTGTTCCAGAGCTTACTTGCATGGAGGCTCTGGAACCTGTGGCGTCATTGAGACAGTTGGTGGCTGACGAAGATATACATCCAGCCTGCTACCGCCGCTGCAGTCCCTAGTCAATAAACCCACTTCAACTCATCCTAGGGTCTGTGGGTTAATCCATAACAACGTTGTATTACGGTGTACCATTGCAAATTCAGAGTGACAACGGCTTGCACTTCATGTTGATTCAGGAATACTGTTAAGAAAAGAACATCGAGCGGCTGTATCATGTAACGTATCCGCCCCAAGTGGCGAGTTTGATTGAACGCATTCAGTGCTTTGTAGAAAGACCAGTTGCGCAAATCGGGAAATGGCAGCCTGAATGGCTGGCGTGATCCTTTGTTTGATGCTGTGCATATTTTGACTAATAGAACATTGACTGAGAATGAGAAACCATTGATGCGAATGATGACGCCTGCATTACAGCTGAAGAGACTTTATTGTACCGAGAGAACGCCAGGTGCTTTCGCTCCATACTGCGCAACCCCATAATGTGCAGGGGCAGACTTGTATTCTCACAAAAAATCAGGTTAGAATCCAGAGTGATGGTAATTGAAACTGGGATTAAAGAACAGATTCCAACAGAACACATGGAAATGATTACCCCCAGATCTGGATTAGCATAAACCAGTACTGGGAGGAGTAATAGATGCTGATTACCAAGGAGAAGTTGAGAAAAAGTCGCATAGTAATGAATCCTGGCTACCATTTGCTTCCTTTTGCTATAGCTAAATGATTATCAAATGGATGTTCCCGATGCACAATGCATCAATTGGGAACGAAAGTCCAATAGTTATGAAGCCAATCAGAAAAAAAGCTGAAAAGCTTGGCCAACTCGAATTTCATGTGCTGGATAAATGCGTTCAAAGACAGCTGAGCCGTTTAAATCAGTCAAACACTGCTGAGTGTGGAAATCCTGTCCGTCATGCAAATCCCATATAAATAAGGGGATAATAGATCTTCCCCCTCTCCTTTCCTGTACATCTCTTAGGTCTCCTGTGGACATAGGCACCAATGGTCGACATTTAAAAAAATCTGCCATGTGCAGCACCAAATAAATTATGCTCCCTAGGTTTTCTTCTGCGCACTGAAACCGGTGGAATCCAGAGTACCCCCATTTGTCAGGTTACCTTGTCCTGCAGCCGACATGCACCGGGGGAGGCAAGGCACTGAAGGGAGATGAAAAAGATTAAAAATAAAAACAATAATGGGGACCAAGCGGAAAGTTAAAAAGTCTATGCGCCTAGCTGCCAAGCCCGACACCGTCCGTGTAGAAAAAGGGACTCAGGTGAAGCACCAGAGGGCAGGGCCTTGGGGGGCGTTCCCAAGTTTACTAAATGTAAAGGGGAAGCTCAATTTTTCATTGGCAAAGGTTCCGGTACTGTCCCCATGTTGGAGGACACCTACAATGAAGGAGGAAAGGGGATGGGTCATATGTGTATATCATGTTGTAATAAATATTAGCAGCGTGCAGCTTTCTCAATGGAATATATAGTGACCCTATAGTCATTAATTTCTAGATTGTCACTTTTGCTTACCGTCTACAGGATTACATTTCACTCTCCATAGTTCAGGTGTTTTGACACAATGGGTCTCGTGAGTCCGTCAGAGGCATGAGGGGAGAAAACAATATTGCTGTTAACTTGGATGATCGTGAATTATTTTTTCTAATAGGATACCTTTCTATAAAATGGACTTCCCATATTTCCTTTTCCTGGATCAATTTCTCAACTGTCTGACCAAGGGCAGACAAGTTACAATTGAAAGCTCTACCCACAGTAATAAATGGATCAATCTAAATATTTCACAGAGTCCCCCCTTTGAATCTCAAGAACTGCCACATTCCAATGTATTTATTTGTATTTATAAAGCGCACCAAGCGGTCCTGGGGCATCGTGGCACTGTTACAAGAGTGCTTACTGTGTTACACGGACCAAGACAAGAGCACCTGTCTGAGGTTCTTGGTTACATTGAAGCTGTTGCCAGACAGGTGATCAATACAAAGACAGGACACGGCAGCAGGGTGCCGAGATACAGGCAATACGAGTGGAGTAACAGTCAGCAATCACGCGAAGGCATGGGACCTCCTAAAGGGTGCAGGGTGATTGGGCCGAGAGTGCTGGGTGGGCTAGTTGAAAAGTGCCGTTTTGAGCGATTTACGGAAAGCTATGTAGGCTGTTTCATTTTGAAGGGTTGTGTGGAGGGCATTCAAGTGCTTAGGAGCAAGGTACGTGAAGCAGGCACCTCCTGCTTTGTCCCGTTTGAAGGTGGCGACTTTAAGCTGGTTGGAGTGGTGAAACCTTACGGGATAAAATCATAACAATTTAGCCCAGCATTCTGCAGTGTTGTGCAGTGGGTGGAAACTGTAAGGTCATTTTCCCGTCATTGCAACTTCATAAAAAGCAGAGGATTACAAATCTATTAAGTTAGTAGCGGATGAGAGTTTCTCAGTGTTGCCTTTGGACCAGTATTTAATTCTTTTGACAAACTGGCATCCTCATTAGCTCGAATATTCTTTTAGTGTTGCTGCTCTCCTATTTGAATTGAATCAAACTCACCAGTTGGGAACCAACATTGGGATTGCAACTCACTGATTCTACTCATCCTCCCATGCTATAATTATTATGAATTTTTGAGTTACTATGTTCACATTTATTGGAGCTATGGGCCCCAAAGGGAGGTCTGTAAGGTTTGGGAAATATCTTAGTTGTTGAGGCATTCCCATTTTGTATCGAGGCATGCTGACCTACAGAGACATGCCTTTCAGGTTGCAGTTTTTCATCTGAACATTATTTGAAACAATGTGTTTATGGTCTGCAATACTTGGATATATTGGAAGCCTGCTCTGTGCCTTTTCTTTATTCAATACTATTTTTGATGAATCAGCAGCTGTGAGTGCTTCTAAGGATTACACAATCTTCTTTCATTAGTCTTTCTCTACTTGTTATCTTTAACCAATGTTTCCAAGACTGTTATACCAATAGATACCGGTTCAGATTTAACATATTTACTAACCAATTATTGGCAATCTTGTTAAAGTTTCTCTGCTCAAGGGGTAACTTCTTTGTACAGCGGCCTTGTAACTATTCCCAACCACTTATTGTCATCTTGACAGGGCTTAGAGATTAAATGAAGTCTTGTGGCCCCCACTTCAACTGCATTGGGACTACCAAAGAACATTAATCGATTCTTCAAGGGAAATTAAATCTTAATGATGTTCAT
Organism: Ambystoma mexicanum; assembly: GCF_040938575.1. Lineage (NCBI taxonomy): Eukaryota > Metazoa > Chordata > Amphibia > Caudata > Ambystomatidae > Ambystoma > Ambystoma mexicanum. The sequence goes on along the minus strand of NC_090933.1, from coordinate 277,778,796 downwards.
TGTTGAGTCAGACAATGCATGACTTCATTGATTGCGGGCACAAACTGATTGTATGCCTAATTACCTGACTCAGTTCTCTAATTTCTATCAACACAGACAATTTCACTGCAAATGTGGTGGCACACGCTTCTCTGTTTTAAACTAGCACTCCTTGAGCTCAATATACTTTATCTGTGAAGCTTATTAATTTTAGAAGTTTACCTTTTCTCTCTCTGCTTTAGACTTACTTTAGACTTACAACACCAGAATGTGCCACTTCCGATCACAGATTTGTTTTATCATTCAGTTTGGGGAAAAAAAAGTTTTTTTTTTTTTACACAAACATTACATTTTTTTCAACATTGCAAAAACACCTGAAACACATATCAAAACACTCAAAAATATAATAAAAATTAACAACTTACCATATGTATTCGTTTGTGCAGTAAAATTCACATAGTTGGAACAGCTGAAATCAAAGGTATGACGGCCAAGGTAGCAATGTTTCACCATATGATTCAAATGTTCGTAGAAGTGACAGTGGTGTAGCAAAGCCTGAAGAGCAGGTTTTCCAACAAGTGATAGACCAGACTCATCATCGTGCACACATGGTCCCTGGAGCGACAAGTAACATCTTAATTGGCATCTCTTCAGCCATTCTTTTACACAATGATAGTTACATTTAAAAAAAGTAAAAAGGAATTGTAACTTCTACTGGCATATTTGTGCGTAAAATGAAGGATAGGTAAAGATAGAATAAGAAAACACTTGCCTTTTGGTAATGTTCTTTCTGATGGATGTTCCTCCCACAGACTCATCATCTATGATATTCCATCTCCAGAGATGCTCATTTTATGAAACATTTACACCACCAGGGAACCCAACGCAGCGCCTATTCGGTTCCAGACGATGCCTCAAAATTACCAGCACTAGAAATGATGTCATGGCCAGTATATATTGAGGTATCATGTCCCATGACCTCAGGTCAACCTTTTCCTGTATGCAATCTGTTGCCAAGAGGCTGCAGAACTCAAGAGAGTGTACATGCTATCTGCCAAGAGGGTCAGTTTAGGGGGCAATGAGGAATCTGTAGGAGGAACATCAATCCAAAAAACATTACCAAGAGGTAAGTAAATTGTTCTTCTAAATTATTATTTCCTCCCATGGATTCCTCATCCAAGATATACTCCCATAGCAGTACGTGGATCTGGAGACGGGAGGAGAGCAAAAGGACACCACCTAAAACAGAAAGCTCTGAAGGACCACTCTGCCAAAACTTGCATCCTGCTGTAAAAGCAGTAATGTTGGGCAAACTTGTGAAAAAAAGCCTACACAGCCACTTGGCAAATGTCTAAGACAGGGACACCTTCCTCTGCAGAGTGAAAGTGGCAGTCAAACCTGTGGTAGAATGATCCCTGAGACCTTCAAGGTCCGGTAAATCCTTCACACCCAGATGGTAGCATTCCGAGATGCAGAGAATGATCCAACCTGACAGGTTCTGTTTAGTTACGGCTCTGCCAGTACGGGGACTGCAAAACCCACGAAAATCTGCTCATCTTTCCAGACACTGCACGTCCGAAATACATAGAAGGCTAAGAACAAGCACCAGTTCCAGTGATGGAATCGCTCCTATGCCTTTGAAGGATAGGGCAGAGGCAAACACAATGGAAGATGGCACTTTTGAGAGAGATGCAAGTCTGAGAACACCTACGGGAGGAAGGAAGGTCTCATCCTCAATGTTACCTATTTGGAGAAAACCAAATAGGAAGGTTTAAACAAATAATGCCTGGAGTACACTCACCTGTCTAATGGAAGTGACAGCAACCAGGAAAATCACCTTCAGGGTAAGTAATTAAGAGAACATTAACGCAAGAGCTCAAAAGGAGCACCCATAAGGATTGGCAACACTAAATAAAAATCCCAGGCCAGAAGCACAAATTGGCATGGTGGAAACAGATTACATAATCCATGCAGAAATTGCATACAAGTGTAGTAGGAGCCTTGGGCAGGAGTCCTCTTAAAAACCAAAGTGCTCCTTCACCATGCAAATCCAATGAGAGCAACATTTCCAAAATACAGGGGATGAGATAAGCAAAAAGGAGACTTAGTGACGGGCCTTCAAGCTGAGAGAAGTGCAAACAGGTTGTCGTCGAACAAACAACACTTCATATATCTCAGCCGCTCATCAGCCAAGTAAGAAGGTGCAGGCTTCTGAGGGAGGACCCCACCCCTCCAACGGAAAAATTACTTATCAGTAATGTTGTTTCTACGGATTCTTCTACAGATTCCTCATCTTGATAGTTATTCAGCATCAGCTGCTCTGAAAATGTTTTGACAGGGGGCGTAGTGCCGCTCAATCTCGTTGTTGACTCTCTTGTATACGGCCATGCCACTTCATGACAATGGACATGACATCGGCTGCTTGGTGTCCTCCGATTCTTACAGGGCACCAGCCCCCTTACTCCTGACCAGTCTTCCTGCATTTGGCGCCCAGCCCACCTTGCACTGCCACCTGGATTACCTTGCACTAACCTGGCTGGACTGCTCCCTGTAGCCCCAGCTTTCCTTGCACTTAACTCAGAGCACTGCTGTTCTGGTTGCACTTCCCCCTGTACCCTCTCCCCTGCACTTCCTGTTGCACACTTGAACGATCTAAATGACACCAGGCCTAGTAAGATAAGGAACAAGTTACTTACCTGTAACTGTTGTTCTCGAGCATGGGTCTGGCATGGATTCACATGCTCATGAATATTCCCCGTCGTCAGGCTGGGAATCCTCGGTAAAGAAAAATCAGTATCAGTTTTGTTTCTGATCTGTCTTTCGTAGTAGTAACCAATCACTGATCTCTGCGTCATACTGACCACAGCCAATGACTGCCATCTCCCTAAGGCCCGCCTCTGGCAGCCATTTTCAGATTTGGTAGCACGTGAAGTGGCAGTATGACCAAGTGAAGAGCCGCAGAGGGGTAGGCGGGAGGGTTCGCATGTGACTCCATGCCAGACCCATGCTGGAGAACAACAGTTAGAGGTAGGTAACTTGTTCCTTCTCCAGCATGGGGTCTGGCATGGATTCACATGCTCATGAATAAAAGAATACACAGCAGTACACACATGCACAACCACGGGAGGTGGAAAAGGCTCAACATTAAGCATTACATCCAAAGCTCAACATTAAGCAATTCTTACCTCCTCACCAGGCCCACCTAAGGCGAACAGGTTGCGCAGTACTGTTTGGCCGACCCTGGACTCCTCCCTGGAATCCCGATCGACGTAGTAGAATTTCGTGAAGGTGTGCGTCGACCTCCACGTAGCAGCCCTGCAGATGTCCAGCAAGGGCACACCAGATAGGAACACTGTGGTAGCTGCAATCGCTCTGGTGGAATGGGCTCTTGGACGGCCAGGCAGCGGTCGGTTTGCCAACCGATGACAGTACATGATACAGCCGGAGAGCCATCTGGAAATGGAAGCCTTCGAGAGATCCTTCCCCTGATTGACAGGTCCAAAGTTCACAAAAAGTTGTGATGTCTTCCGAAAACTCTTTGTGCGGTCCACGTAGAACTTCAGCGCTCTAGCCACATCCAGCGAGTGCAAAGTCCTTTCAGCCGGCGACGAAGGCGACGGGAAGAAAACAGGCAACACCAAGAGTTTGTTGAGGTGGAAGTCCGACGGCACCTTGGGCATGAAGGAGGGGTGCGTCCTGAGCACTAACCTCGTGTCGTGAAAAGTCAAGTACGGGTGCTTGCAGGAAAGGGCCTGGATCTCTCCCACCCGTCGTGCGGAGATGATGGCCACAAGAAACGCTGTTTTCCGCGACAAGAACTTCAACGGAGCTGAGTGCAGAGGCTCGAACGGAGGTCCCATGAGCTTGGTCAGCACCACGTTGAGCTCCCACGCCGGGGCCGGGGCCTTCACCGGCGGGAACGATCTGAACAGTCCCTTCATGAATTCTTTCACCAGACGATGAGACCACAAAGATGTCCGTCCCGTGGTTCTGGTGTATCGGGAGATCGCAGCAAGATGAATCTTGATGGAAGCGTGCGCCAGTCCAGCCTTGACAAGCGTCAGCAGGTACGGCAGCACTTGAGGAGCCGTAATCCGTAGAGGGTTAATCTTCTGTGCGTGGCACCAGACAGAGAACCTCTTCCATTTGTTTCCGTAGCATTTAAGAGTTGAGGACGCCCTGGCCTTTGCAAGAACCTCTCTGCAGTCGGCCGGTATGTCGTAGCCTCCAAACTCTAACGCTGCAGGAGCCAGGCCTGCAAGTTCAGCGACTTCGGGTCGTGATGGAGAAAGGCGCCTCCTTCCCTGGAGAGAAGATCCGCGTCCACCGGCAGCTTGATTGACGGGGACGCTGACAAGTCCAGAAGGTCCGGGAACCATATCTGCCTCGGCCACGCAGGTGCGACGAGGATCATCCTGCACCGTGACCTCTTGAGCTGGTTGATCAGCAGCGGCAAGGGGGGGGGGCACATATAGGAACAGGCCCTCCCAGGGGAATGAGAATGCATCGCCCACGCTCCTCGGCTGGGGAAACCTGCTGGCGAACCTCCGGTACTTGGAGTTCGTCGGCGTCGCAAACAGATCGATCTGGGGTGTGCCCCACCGTCGTAAGAGGCGGTCCACTAGATCCTGTCGTAGTTCCCACTCGTGGCACGAGCGCAGCTCTCTGCTGAGTGAGTCGGCGATGGTGTTTTTTATTCCTGCCAGATGAAACGGCACCAGAAACATCCCTTGGGCGACTGCCCAATGCCACAGATACTCCGCCTACTTGGACAGGGCTGGGGATCTGGTACCGCCCTGCTTCCTGATGTAGAACATGGTGGTGGTGTTGTCGGTGAAGATCCTCACCACCTTGCCCTTAAGGGACGGAAGAAAGGACCTGAGGGCCCAAAACACTGCACGGAGTTCCAGGACGATGATATGGAGAGACATCTCCGTCGGCAGCCAAAGGCCCCTCGTGTGCAGATTTTCGGTGTGCGCTCCCCACCCTTCCAGGGAGGCATCCGTGGTCACGGTCTTCTGGTGGCCCGGGGTCTGGAAGTCCATGCCCGCCTTCAGATGCGCGCAGGTGCCCCACCACCGGATCGCTCGTCGGAAGCTCTCGTCGAGTGTGATCCTGTCCTTGAAGCTGCCCGTCTGGATCCAGCGAGCGTCCAGGAACTCCTGTAACGGGCGCATCCGAAGCCTGCACAGGCGGATGAGATAAATGCAAGAAGACATCATTCTGAGGAGGGACTTGATGGACCTGACCCTGGCCGCGTCCGCAACCAGCATCCGCTGCACCTTGCCCAAGATGGCCCTCGTCCTTTCCTCCGACGGAGAGGCCAGAAGCGCCACTGTGTCGAGCTTCGTTCCCAGAAACAGTGCGTCTTGCGCGGGCCCAGGTGGGACTTGGCGTAGTTTATGGAGAATCCCAGGTCCGTGAGTAGTTGGACGGTCCTCGCCGTGTGCTCCGCGGCGAGCTCCTTTGTCTTTGCTCGGATGAGCCAGTCGTCCAGGTAGAGGTAGATGTGGATCCCCTCCAGGCGCAGCCACCGGTGCGAGGCACTTGGTGAACACCCTGGGTGCCAACCTCAATCCGAAGGGAAGGGCTCTGAATTGGTAGTGACGCCCTTGGACCACGAATCTGAGAAACTTTCGGTGTCCCTTTAGGATGGGGATATGGAAGTAGGCAACGACGACAGGAAATCGCCCTCCTCCAGTTGACCCAGGACGTGCTGGAGGGTGACCATCCGGAACTTCTGTGCCTTGATGAATTTCTTCAGTTGTCGTAGGTCCATCCTCCCGTCTTCTTCTTCACGAGGAAGTATCTTGAGTAAACTCCGGAGCCCCGAAGCCTCTTTGGGACGAGCTCGATGGCGCCTTTCTTGAGCATCGCCTTTACCTCCAAGAGAAGTTGAGGGACGTGATGTTCCTTCCTGGCCACGGGGGGGACGCGCGGGCACTTCTTTAGAAACTCGAGCGCTTGACCCTGGTCCAGGGCGTCCAGCACCCAACGGTCGGTGGAGATGGACTCCCACACGCTGACGAAGATCGCCAGCCGGCCTCCCACCGGGGTGCTTCAGTGGGGGCCCGACCCCACGGCCGGTTCAGTCCTGCTTCGACGAGGCTTTGCCGCCTTGTCCTCCTTGGCGACGACGGCGGGGTCCGCCCGACTTGCCTCGTCCCCTGTAGGCTTCCTGTGACGACGAACGGGCCGCTTGACGATAGGTGGAAAATCCGCCACCGGAACCTTTGGAGGCACCCTGCTTGCCTCCGCCGCTTCTAAAGTGCGGCCGTCGTTGCTGGAGAACACCAAGAGGCCGGGCCGTCTCCGTGTCCGTCTTGATGGCTTGTAGGGAATCGTCCACTGTTTTCCCAAACAGGTTGCTCCCGTCGAACGGCATGTCCAAGGCTCTGGTCTGCACGTCCTGACGGAAGTCAGTTGCCTTGAGCCGTCCACGCCGTCTAAGGCACACGCCGTTGCCCAACTGGCGAAATCCAGTGTCAGCGATGTCCGTCGCTATCGTAATGGCGTGGTCCGACGCCACTTCTCCTTCTTGCAAGATCTCTAGAGCCTCCGCCCTCTTGTCGTCTGGTAAGAAGTCCAGCAGGGGAGCGATTTTGTACCACAACTCCCTGTCATAGCGGGCTTTGATAGCCAAGGCGTTGGCAGCCTTAATCGTCGTCGCTGCCGATGAGATGACTCTGCGTCCCATCGTGTCCAATTTCTTTCCCTCGCCGTCCGACGGGGAGGTTGACGTAGAGGCCGAGGGCCCCCCCCCCCCCTTTCTTCCTGGCCGCCGCTGAGACGACCGAGTCCGGGGTCGGCTGTGCCCGAAGGCACAAGGGGGCCGAGTCCGGGAACCGGTACTTCTTCTCGTACCGATCCCTCCTCGCAGGCGTCGTGGATGGGTTCTTGAAGAGGGCAAGACCCTCATCCCAGATATCGTTCAGTAGAGGTACAGCGAGGACCGTCTTCCTCTTGGTCTCGCGCCGTTGATAAAGGAAACCTTCCTTCTGCTCTTCCGGGCAGAGCTGGAAAAGCTCAGATGCCCTGGCGATCATGGCATGAAACGATCCAATAAGGACTGTATAGCCAACAAAATGGCCGCCGAGTTGTCTTGCGGCACTGGTTGAGGGGAGTCCGACGAGCAGTCAGGAGCCCCGTCGGCACCCTCGACGTTCTCGTTGTCTCCTACGTCTGGGTCCCTCCCGACGGGCTGGTCTTCTTCCACAACAACGCCGTGGCTTAAGACTTCAATCAGCTCCTCCCCAGAGGTTGAGGCCGAATCCACGATGACCTCCTGCCCCCCCTTTTTCTTCTCCGTCGGAGGTTTCACGGGGGTCCTGTCGATGGGCATGAAAGAGGACTCCCTCTGTGGTGGCAGGGAGACTCTGGGCCCCGAGGTCGCCACCACTGGTGTAGCCTCCACAGGCTGAGCCAGGGCCGCCGCGACTGTCTCGATAGAGGCCTTGGCCGCGTGGATTAAGGCTTTCACCACCTTAGGTGCGCTCACCGCCTTCTCCTTGGGGGGAGGGTCACCGCCTCGCTCCACCTCCGATGGGGCCTTCGAGCTCGACCGGGGTCTCTCCAGGAGCTTCGCCGGGTGCTCGGCCTTCCTCTTACCCGAGCCAGAGCGTTGGCTCGTGGTGGATGGCGCCGGGGAGGATGCGCCCTGCCTGGCGCCCGTAGAGCCCGACTGCTCGGCGCTCCCGGTGCCAGCGGACTCGCAGTGCTTGGCCTTCCGTTGGACCCCCGTCACCGGGGCGCCCTCAAAGGTCTTAGAAGACCGCTCGGACTTCTTCTTCTTCTCGCCTGACGGGCTCTTCCCCTCCAGCCAGTTGGCGAGACGCAGATGGCGGTCCTTCATGGTCCGCTCCGACATATTGCGTCAAAACGCACAGTCCTTCTCCACGTGCGTCTTGTCCTCATGCAGGTAGTAGAGGCAAAGGGAGTGTTCGTCCTCTTTAAAGACATTCTAAAGCTGGCATCTAGGGAAGAATCTGAGCAGCTTTCCGGGCGTCGAGCTTCCCTTCTCCTGGGCCATGATCGAGATGGGCCTGAGAAACTTCTGGAGTCCTCCAAAAGCGTGGCTCGACGAAATCTTCACCCTTGAGGGGCGTAGAAGAATCCGACATGGGTCCCCGTTCATCAGATAAAGAAACGGTGGAGCTTGAGGCTCTTTTGACCGAAAAAGAGAAAATGTTCCTAAGAAAAAAACGCAAAAAAAGAACTAAAGCTCGAGAGCAATAGCACGAGGATCCCAACACTTCAACGTGCGGTAAAAATCTGAAGATGGCTGCCAGAGGCGGGGCTTAGGGAGATGGCAGTCATTGGCTGTGGTCAGTATGACGCAGAGATCAGTGATTGGTTACTACTACGAAAGCCAGATCAGAAACGAAACTGATACTGATTTTTCTTTACCGAGGATTCCCAGCATGACGACGGGGAATATTCATGAGCATGTGAATCCATGCCAGACCCATGCTGGAGAATTTGTCTTGTCTTCCCTTGTTCCCTTGCCTGGTTCCGCCTCAAAACTCTTGTGTATAGACACATAATAAATGCCAAATAAATCAATCCTCGTCAAAGTCCCAGTCCCTGTACCTAAGCCTCTCAGGAGCCAAGCATGCAGGTTCAGAGGGTCTGGGTTTGGGTGAAGAACATTGCCTCCCGACTGTGACAAGAGGTCCAGCCACTGAGGAAGCCTGATTGCCCAGTTTGGGGCTATCAGGGTGAGGTGAGCCCTGAATCTCCACAACCTCCTGAGAACACAAGGGATGAGTGGTAGCAGCGGGAATGCATAATGGTGGTCAAGACCCACTCCACCAGAAATGTGTACCCTAATGCCCCCATTGGGGGAAATTCCCACACACAGAACTGCTTGCATTTCGTGTTGTACTTTGTCACAAACAAGTCCACTGTTGAGGTCCCCCACCGGTTGAAGATCTATGTTATCACCTTTGGGCATAGCTCCCATTAGTGGTAGACTGAGCTCTGCCTTCTCAGACCATCAGCCAACTCATTCTCCACCACTACCAGATGAGCTGCAGAGGCTGAGATGTTATTCTCTAGAATTCAGAACCATAGCTGCATGGCCTCCCTGCAAAGGGGCAGTGATATCACCTGCTTGTTGAGGAGTGCATGGTCACTGTTAACACCAGGACATGTTTCCCCTGGAGAGAAGGCGCAAAAGCCATCGGTGCTAGTCTGACTGCTCACAGCTCCAGCAGATTGATGTGGTAAACGTTTTCCTTCTTGGACCAACGGCCGCGGAACTGGAGAAAGCCGCAATGAGCTCCCCAGCCCTTCAGCATGGCGTCTGTGACAACTTGCTCTTCCGGCCATGGTGCCCTGAAAGATTCTAACGCAAACATGTTTGTCCTGTCGTTATACCACTGAATGGATCTCATATGGAGTCTTGCATGTGGCACAAGGAAAATACAGGATGTCATGAAGCACAATAGGTGTAAGAAAGCCGATTGCAGGAGACTTTTGGTATTCTGGAAGAGACTGACCGCGTGTGCCACGTTGGTGACAAGCCTTCACCTCCCGGGTATCCAAGACCACGCTGATGAACCTTTGCGCAGTGAGGTCTGTGATTTCTGTAAATTCTGGGAGAAACCCAACACATGCACTAGTGAAGAGGTAACCTGAGGTGCCTCAAAACTTGATCTGGTGACCATGCTCAGATCAGCCAATCGTCCAAGTATGGAAACATGAAGATGCAGCTCTTCTGAGGTGGGCCACTACTACTTCCATCAGCTTGGTAAAGACCTTGGAGGCAGAGGTCAACCCAAAAGGGAGCACATTGAATTGGTAACGTGCATCCCTGATGACGAACCTTAGGAACCGCCTGTGATTCCTGTGAATAGGCACAAGAAAATAGGTGTCCGGAAGGTCCAGCAACATCAGCCAGTCTTGGAAATGCAGAGCCTGGAGAATTTCCCCCAATGTCCCCATTCTGAATTTGTTTCAACTTGTGCAAATCCCTGAGGTTCAGAACGAGACAAAGTCCTCCCCCTTTCTTGGGCACCAGGAAGTATCGGGAGTACAAACCAGAGCCCATTTCCTCGGCTGGCTCTTCCTCGAGTGCTCCCTTCAAAATAAGGGCCTACTGTTCTTCCTGGAGCTCCCATTCCAGCTGTCTGGAGGGAGGTGTAGGCCTGTCTGGAGGTATCTTCAAACGTGAGGCAGTAACCCCACTTGATCAACTGAAGGACCCGGACATCAGAAGTCATTTTCTCCCATTGTCCAAGAACCTGGAGACTCTCCCTCCAACCGGAGCAGCATGGGGGAGATCTCAAAGATTTCTGAGGCACTGCCGATGCTACAGCAGTAGTCAACTGTCTCGACCCTCCTTTACCTCTACCTGGCCTTGGGAACGTACATTGCCCTTGCTTGGCTTAGACGCTTAGACGCTTGCGCTCTTCTGGGAAATGTGGACTATCTCCTGTAACCCTATCCTCTGGAGGTCAAAACGATGTTCTCCATTGAAGTAAATGTGCAGCAGCTTCTACTGAATGTTTACAGAAAACCCTGAGTCCCCCAGATAAGCACACCAGCGGAGCACCGTCGAACTGCCCAGGGTGCGACCCCATACAGTCCACTGCATCCAAAACTGCTTGACACACTTGACAGGCTATTTACTTGCAATAAGCAAACATTCTTGACCTCTCTCACCGGGAGGTGATCAGATGCTTCTGAAATGGTGCTCCAGAGAACATGAGAGAATTTAGCAAAGGCACAAGAGGCATTCATGGTGAAAACGTTCTTCACAAAAACATTCACTTTTTTCAACTCCGTATCGGTAGGGAGGTTCAACATCGAGGGACTGGACGTAACCCTTGCCGCCTACACCACCAACCCTTCTGAGTTCGGGAGAGCCACCAAGAACTGAATGTCGCCCCTTGTCGGCTTATACTTCTTTGTGAACTCTGTGCCACAAGGCCATGACCGGGCCCATTATGGCAGCACTGAACAGTAAAGCTCGCTCAGTCTGCGGCCCACGTTCGAGGATGTGAGGAAGGCCATACTGCGACAACAGCTTTGTCGGCGCACCAAACCCTAATTCCATGACTACCTTTGCGACTGCCTTGCAGCATTGGGCGTTCGGGTGCACATTGGTGTTTAACTGATGGAATTTTACATAGGGAGACGTATGCAATCCAGTGGCATCGTGGAGGTTCTCCGCCAGTTGCAGTAACCCAGCCTGGCCCACCACAAAATCTGAAAATCTGGCAACGGATGGAAGGCTGCACCCCCCCCCCCCCATCGGCTCGAATGCTTAACTTATCGGGTCGCTCTCCTCGTAAAAAAGAAACATCATCGAGGCAAAGAACACAGATCTAGGATCCAGTACGAAGCTTCGATCTTGCAGGGCTTCCACCGGTCAAGGCTTCCAAGATGGTGATGTCACTGCACAATTTTCACCTCCTGACTTCCCCTCCCACCAGATGAATCAGGTGTGCGGAGGAGTGCATCTTAGTGATGCCCTTCTGCCCGACTAGGGCAATCCCGTAAGTTTGAAGATGACCCCACATCCACAGGCGTGGTCCCCAATTCTAAGGGCAGACCGGCCTTGTGGCCACCAAATCCGAACACTTCAGTTTTCAGCGGGAGGGTACCTGGAATGTAGGTCCTTTCTGACAGTGTGGTGTTTCAAGTTGAGTGCTGCTTTTTATGTAGCAAATCCGCCTTTGGGCTTGTTTCCTCCATCTTCCGCCACCACATGTCAGCGAGGGCTGCTGTTAGGACACACAACCAGTACAAAAAATTTGTCTGCTCACGTGAAACAAGTGGAGCCAGGCGGCCGTCTGCTCCGGCAGTGTCTCATGGATGTTGACGTACCTCTATTCAATCTGGGGCCCATGGCTGGACCCTCCCAGTCTCAGAAGGGGGGCACTTGGTTCATACAAGGGTTCCGTCGGTCTGTATGCCTGTGCGGGCCATGCAGGTCGCTAGGTACACCCTGACACTCTGTTCCGACGTCCACTTATTTCCGCTGAACCCTCGCTGTGGATCTAGGCTTTGGGTGGCTCAGAGCAAAGGCAGCCTTGTGCCAAAACCAAGATGGTGCCTCCGGGGCTCCGAAAGCTGTACACCCTGGCACCGCCATATGCCCTCTTCCCTGTCACCACTGAGGAATTGGTCCACACACAATGCGCAGTACCCACTGCTCTCGCTATCTGCAGGGTCTCAGCGAAAGGATAGTGCAGGATTTTGTCAGTATTTAGGAGCGGGCATGAGCAGAGCTCCAAGTTACTGTGTCTTCTCTATGAGGCTCTTCGCCTTTCTGCAACTCGTTTTTTTAAGGTCATGCATGGACACAGTGTTTTCCGTCAGGACCAGTACATTCTTGCCTGGCACTGAAGGAAGTCAGACATCCAAGGCCAGTACGATTACCCTTCATGCCAGCAAGTTGTGTCCAAAGACTCAGAGGGAGCCCACAGTTGGCACACTTTCAGGACTTGTAGAAAAGCATCACAGGCTTCCAATGGCGGGTACCAGACTACAATCAACTGGGGCCAGGGTTGCTGAAGCCACGCCCCTTTTAACAATTCATCATGCAGAAACCAACATGTAAAGTTTTGAGAAACTCTCGCTGAGACTTGCAAAAGGTCTGACATGTTTCACTGAAAATGAGATCACTGACAACGGAGAAGCCACTGAAGCAATCTCATGCACAGTCGAGCCTCCGGGATTACAAGAATGCAAGAAGCCATGAGATCCAGCAAGCACAAGAAGGCTGAGACCAGGATGTTCTCCTGGGATTTCAGGACATGAACCATCATGAAGAATTTCACCACTCGATCTTCGGGAGGAAAGACCTGCCCAAGCGATTATCCAAGATTGAAACAATAAACCAGAGGGACTGTGAAGGCGAAACGTGAGACTTCTAGAAGTTCAGGGTGCAGCTCAAGCTGTGCAACAGGCTGCATGTATGAACAAGTGTGCCGATGACTGGTGTGGAGAGAAAACTCAGATGCTCCAGTTGTCTAGGTAGAGGAACACATGAATGCTTTCCCTCCTGAGGCAAGATGCGACTACTGCCAGCAGGTACAAGGCCCTCTGTGTCAAAACCGAATGGCAGAACCTTGTATTGGTAGTGGCAAGAACCCCCTACAGATCTCAGGTACTTCCTATGCTTCATATGTATCGGCACTGGTAGTAAGCATCTTGAAAGTTCTGTGATACTAACCAGTTATGCAGATCCAAGGGTTGGATGATCTGGGCAAGAATCGACATCTTACTTTTGTCCTTGCGCAGGCACAAATTAAGAGACTCAGATACAAGATTGAATGCAGGCCCCTATCCTTCTTCTGAAACGGATAGTAAAAGCAACACCAGCTCCTGCTTCATTCAGAGAAGGGCCCTGTTCTATAGTGCACTTAGCCAGAAGCTGACGAATCTCGTACAAAATGAGAAGGCAAAGGGGGCCTAGAAGGAGGATGATCTCAATGGTGTTGAGCAAAGGGGTAACAAAATTCCTGATTTGTGACCTGCAAGGCTCAAGCATCAGATGTGATGCAATACCATTCTGCGCTGAACAATGATGGAAATAGTCTTCACAGAGGCTTGTTAGGTAGAAACCTGTGCAGGTCCCTCTGGGACCATTGCAAAAGATTTAAGACTACAGCTTTTGGCAGCAAACCCACTTGGTAGCAGTCTGTACCACACAGATTCACTTGGTAGCTGTGGCTGAGCAGTCAGACTTCCCTCAAGAAGAGTTAGGCAGTATACAGAGTAGTCACAATAGGTCAAAAGAACACAGTAGAACAAGCAAACACTGACCAGAGCTTGGTGTAAAAGAGATATAATTATTTATTTAAAACCACATCTACTAAAACACACAGGCACTAATATTAAGCAGTTCAAAAACACGGTCACTAAAAGATATACACTCCCTTAAAAGAATATTAGACAAGTCTAAAGTAAAGCCCCACTTATTTTCAGACAGCGGTGAGCGCTTAACGCAGATGGCACTCTAATAATTCGTTTTAAAAGGGAGAGAAAAGCAGGGTATAAATTGAAACAGGTCCCAACACTTTCACAAGAACACAACAAGAGAGGAAGGCAAAGTCAAACCGTGAAGTTAGAGTTCAGAAGGCCAGATCCACTTTAAGAGGATCAGAACGAAATGTGTCCAAGGTCGCACGGTTGAAAAGTGCATAAAAGTCTCGAAAAGGTTCAGAAAGAATTGGACCAAAAGAAAGGGACCATTTAGAGGGTCAAGGCGGCCAGCCCAGTCCCGAAGGTTAAGGGATTATTATTACCTTGTAGCAATCTTTAAGGTACCCTGTCCGCCAGGTCTCCCTTTCTAAAGTGGTGAGAATACTCCAGCAGGGGCAGTTGTTCCTGGAAGCGGATGCAAGTCGGTGCTTCATCCAGGGGAAGAGAGGATCTCGTCGGGGAGGAAAGCAGGAGTCCGTTGCACTGCCAGGGAAGAAACCAGCCGCAGAGTTCTCAGTTAAAAGGAGCGGTCCTTTTATTCGCGGTCCAGTGGTAAGTGGCTATCCGGTTGTTGGGGTGCTTGGCACGGGCAATTCGACCACAAGACGTCCTGGGATGTGAGAAAAAGAAGGTAAACTGGTTGTGCCCACCAGTCAGGGGAAGAAGACTCTCCAGCAGGGAGACCTTCTCTGTCTTCGGGAAGTGGTGAGTCGGTTCCGCAGGGCTCCACCGGTGGTGTCGTCGTAGCAGGTCAGCTCAGCTTCTCCCTCGTCGGATTCTCAGGTCCTGTGGCGACTTCTGAAGTTCCAGTCCCCAAAGCCCTGCTTTTATGCAGCACACCCACATTCACTCAGCCTAGCGGCTCACCACTTGGGCCAATCACACAAGAGTGCGACTTGAGTTACCAAGGTAACTCAGTCCAGGGTGCCTAAACCCCCTCCCACACACCCTGTGGTACCCAGACAGAGTGGCACCACTTTTGGAGGCTTCTGTGGAGAAGCCCGCCAAAAGTGGAACAAAGGGCTCGACTTGGGTTGGAGTCACAGAAGAGAACACAAATGCCATTTTAGAATCGAGTCCTGGCAAAAAATACCAACCAGCAAATTAATATTAAATAAATAAACCGGCGGTATGTTCGAGGCTATGAGAATTAAATAATTAAAGTTGGTAGCCTCGAACAATGGGAAAATCCCATAGGGATATATTCGCGGTCGAATATAAAAAGTAGTATCCACTGCCACCAGCCAAAACTCGATCAGGGGGGACGGAGACGTGCCCCCTCGACTAACAGACCCCGGGGCAATCAAATTGCCCCGACCAGTACGTCCACAATATGATGGTTTGTACTGGTTTCTGTTCATAATTTGGGACTAGTAAAGCCAATGGTGACTTTACATGCCCTGGGAAACAGTAGTCAGTCCCAGGGTATGGAGTCTATGGTGGGGTGTCACTATGACACCCCTGTGTCACTGCACGGAGGGTGCTGTGTAACACACATAATAACAAACACATGAGACCCTATGGAGTAAAGGACCCCATAGCCCATAAAACACATTAACAGTCAAAGGAACACCATAAATCATGTCCAAGAGTGGGAAAGAGTCTCACTCTTGGCAGGAGAGAAAAAAACAAACTCCAGAAATCCAGCAAAGCTGCTGGGGGACTCACTAGGTCAGGAAATTCAGCCTAAACAGAGAATTCTTTTTTTTTTTCATTTTTATTTTTGTCGGCAGAGGTTCACAAGGCACATACGTCAAGGCAACAAATAATTAAAGCAAGCACAGCATAAAACATTGTAATGGTTACAGAATACAGTTCCAACAGTGGATATAGAGCATCAACAATACAGAAATACACAGCAATAATCACGGTGCATGAGTAGAGACCGGAGATAAGCCGAAACCGGGCGTGTTCTCACTTTGATTGTTGAGCTATGTGTTAAATTTGCTCCAGATGTTCCTGGGGCGAGACTGGGTGGGCAGCATTGTCGGGTATTCCTCCTCACAGTTCCGCGACCATGTGAGCATACCCAGCCATTTCTGAGAGGCCGGTGGGGAGGAGCGCTTCCAGTTCTGAAGTATACATTTTTTGGCAATCATGCAGCTTATATTCAAAAACTTTTTCAAATGCTTAGTTTCGTCAGACCCACAGACCCCAAACAGAACCGCCAAAGGATCGGGATCAATTACAGTTTCAGTTACCGCACTCAGAGTATGGAGGACACTGTCCCAGAAACTGGACAATTTGTTACAGGTCCAGAACATATGCAAGTGATCAGCATCCACCGCCCTACAGCGCGGGCAGAGGTGCACCTCAGAGCGAGCAAACCCCGATGTCCTGCGTGGCGTATAGTAAAGCCTATTGAGGAGCTTGTATTGCATGGCACAAAAACAGAAATTGAGAGACACTTTGTGTGTGGCAGCACATATCCTCCCACAATTCATCAGAAATTTCTAGAGCCAGTTCAGCTGATCATTCGTTGCGCGCCCTAAGAGTAGGAATGAGGATGATATCTAGTAGGATTTGATACAGCGAAGAGACGACGCCGCGTGCATCGCCCGAGTTGGCGATGTAGGCTATCGCCGGGTTGTCTGGGGGATCATCCGGAAAGGAGGGCCACATGGTGCGGAACGCGGCGGGAAGCCTGTAGTATTGGAGAGTCTCTAGGGGAGATCTGGTGTGCCCCGGCCTCCAGGTGGGGCCTATGAATTTGCCCTCGGGATAGAAGTCAGACAGGGCCCGATACCCCAACACTGCTCCAACCTTTTCAGTTTGGCCTCAGATCGTCCAAGGGCGGCCCTAATAGCTTTCAACACCCCTGCCTCTCGGGAAACAGACATGCCCCTAATGTAAGCCTTAAATGCCTCCCATCTGACCGCGGCGGTCGTGTCTTGAAGAGAGTTAAGCTCAAAGAAGGACTCAATGTCCGCTAAAATCTCAGATTTAAACACAATGTCTTTTAGAGCTTCGGACTTGAAGCGCCAGGTGCAGAGTGTTGGGATAGGAATTCCCAGCCCTAAGGACAGTATGATCGGAGAATGATCCGAGAAAGTGCCACCTACCCATAGCATCTCTCGAGACCAAAAACAGATGTATCCTGGACGAACTATCATGTACAGACGAGTTATAAGTGTAGACGAGTTATAAGTGTAGTCCTGCTGTTGGGGGTGAAGTGTTCTCCAGGCGTCGCAAATATTAAGCGACTGCATGTGGCCATGCAGCCTGCGCGCCGCGCTAGACAGGGCTCTGGGTGCAGTGGCAGTTCTGTCCAGGGCCCTGTCGAGTATAAGGTTCAGGCCCCCCCCCCCATATGATCTGCACTCCCACAAAGCCCAGCAGTATGGTATAGTTACAGTATCAAAGAATTCCGGAGAATCTACATTGGGACAGTAAGTGTTAACCAGCAAGTACTCTTTATTGACCAGTGTGCAGTGTATTATAACATAACGGCCCTCGGGATCAACATAGCTTTTATGCAGCACAAACTAAATTGATTTGTGGATCATTGTGAGAAAAGAACCTGGCAGAACCCCACGATGGGGCAACAGCTCTCGGAATGAGGCCATCGAGTGTGTCTCTTGTAAAAGCAATATCTTACAGTTGTGTCTGTTAGCATATGCAACAATCTTGCGGGCCTTAGTGTGGTTGCTCAGCCCCCGAATGTTCCAGGACATTATGACTGTAGCCATGTCAAAGGTAGGTATCTACAGACACAGTACCCATAAATCAGTGAACATCTCAGCTCCCGTGATGGTATGAGCTCTCAGTGTTGGAACAGCAAGTGGGCGTGGGGCCCTTCAGCATGCGCGCTGCAAAACCTTGTGTGCCTTTTTGTAAAACAACCCCTTTCCCACCCCCCACCCTCACCACTAACCGTGGATCAGCAGTGTAAAGATCACCCACCCCTAACAACGCACAGTTGGACCATCCCCAACCTGGCCCAATTTTCCCCGAGGCCCAACTGGGGCCAACACAAACCAAATAAATGAGAAAAAACAGTGCAATCGCAATGGGGTGCGCCGTTGCCGTGCACCAGCACGCTTGGAGCCAAATGGCTCAGTTGCAAAACGAGCAGTGGTGGCGGACTCGCAGCGCAGGCCCCACCCGCTAAGCGGGTAATCGGGGACCACACACAAGCCCCCGCGGTTCCGAAATAGACCAAAACAGTTTCGGCAGTCAAATATCGAACATCCCCGCATCTCAAATGCAGGGAACAGAGTATATAACTGAGAGATTAAGGACCTAAACGATAGGAGGACAGAAATTGAGGTAGGACAACAGAACAGTGTGAGACCAGCTCTGTGAAGTGCATTGTGAGGATGTGTGCACAAGCGCTGCAGCACGCAAGGACTGCAGGGGCAGAGCGTCACAGTAAACAGAGCAGCATTACCAGTACCACAGTGCAGATTGAGTGTCCACAGTCCGCGCCACTCACAGTTAAGTAGCGTCCACTCAGCCTTCTCCAGAGCCCTGAAGCGGTATTTGCATCTCGATGAATTTCACCGCCTCGTCCGGGACTGAGAAAAAGTACAATTTGCCATTATGAGTGAGCTTGAGACGAGCCGGGAATAAGATGGCGTACAGGACATTGCGTTCCCTGAGCATTTTCTTGACGCCAAGAAATTGGTGTCTCTCCTGCTGTACCGCCACAGAAAAGTCTGGGAAGTTCCTGATGACATGAGACTCCAGTCGCTGCTCCCCTTTCTCCCGCGACAGGCGAAGAATGAGGTCCCTGTCACGATAATTAAGAATCTTGGATATAATAGGTCTGGGGATGTCGCCAGGTCGGGGTCGCAGGGCAAGGGCCCGGTGAGCCCGCTCCACGGTGAAGTAAGGGGAAAGGTCTGGATCCCCCAGCAAGTCCTTGACTAGTTGTTCGACTGCATCTTCCATGAGCCCCTCCAGGGCAGTTTCAGGGACCTCAATGATGCGAAGATTGTTTCTGCGGGAGCGGGACTCCAAGTCATTGCATTTTGCTTTAACACTCTTCACGTCGCGCGATAAGGTGGCTACTGTGTCCTGAAGTACGTGTATCGCATCTTCATTAGTGGAGATCCGGCCTTTGGCCTCAGTGATTCTCGATCCAGCCTGGTCTACCCGGGTCTTGAGCGAAGCGACATTCGCGTTGATATCGTCAAGCTTGTCATGAAAGGAGGCAAAGTTCTTAGCCATCGATTCCATCATGGCAGTGAGGTCCGGCGCCGCCACCCCTGGATTAGGGTCGTTGTCATGTTGTTCCTGCGGAGGCGACGTGTGGCCCACCTCCGGTCGGGGGACCGTTTTAGCGAATTTGTCCATAGCACCCCCTTTAGCAGCTCCTTTGGAGCGACTCGACATGGCCGGAAACAGAGGGCACGACAAAGCTCGGTCGATGAAGCCAGTGAGTCGGGTATGGAAGAGATCCCGTGAGGGCACGATAGCAGTCCCCGACGGCTCGCGCCAGGCAGCCCAGTCCAGGCCCCCCGCGGTCGCAGATGGGGCGCCGGCGCGCCTCGGTCATCAGCGGCCTAGGCCCCTAGCGGAAAGGACCGTCCGGCGGGACCGGGGCAGGAGCGAGCCGGCCCACGAGTGTAGTGTGTGCCCCAGGTGTCAGGGCAGAGCAGCCAGCAGCGAGTCCAATGAGGGTCACCCGGTCAGGTCGCGATGAGAGCAGGGCCCAGTGTAGGCCCAATGGCGGCGAGGCACGGTAGGACAAGGATCTCCAGTTCCGAGAGTCCGATTTCTCCCAGTACTCGACGTGCGGATAGTGCTCGATGGCTACAGTGCAGGGATCGTAGCAGGTACACAGGATCGAAGGCAGAACCGCAGATGTCAGCGGATAACAGGCGGCTGGGCACGGAGCTCTCACACTAGGCAGCCATCTTGCAGGCTGCTCAACAGCGCCCCCCTAAACAGAGAATTCTCCCTAACAAGGCTTCACACCCGAGGTAGAAGAGGAAACTCTTGAGGTGGAAATACCATTCTTGGGAGCTCCCAAACCACTTCCCTGGGGGGGGGGAGGCAGAAGGGTGATGCAGCTTCCGCTTGCCTGTGGATGCCTGTCCTCTTGCACAGCGGGCATAGGAAGGGAAGGGTTGGAACCCTCTCAATATGCTAGCGGGAGATGAAGGTTGTTTTACTGCTAGGCACAGGCATCTAGCTATGGTCTTACAGGATAAAAATCTCTGGAGACAGCTGTCAGCCATTCCCCGAACAAGTTACACCCATTGAACGGAAAACCTCAGAACTTCACTTCAACATCCTGGTTGAACCCTGATGTTCTCATCTAGGAGCGTCTCCTCGTTACAGTACCTGTAGCCATCACCAGTGCTACACAGTATGCCATGTTGAAGTCAGACTGAAGCATTCGATGGGATCTCTCCTTACCATATTAAACCAGGGAACAGAAGCCCTCCCTTCACATCCTCAGCTGGCTGATGTTAGGCAGCCCCCAAAACTAGCTACCAAAAGCAAATTTGGCTGGGGCCAAGGAAGCATTAACTGCCTTCAGGGAAAGACTACAGGCGGTAAAAACCTTCCTCCCACACAAGCATAAAACCTCTTGCTCTCTCCATCAGAAAGGAAACAAGACCAAAGCCTGCACCACTAAGCTCCCGGTCAACTGCTGGGGTGGAAGCAGGCTTCTCCCAAGCCTTCAACACAGAGGCCTCAAATACTGGGTTTAGAGGCAGTTAGGTCTCTTTGGGGCTTGTCATCTAGAATATCCACAATCTCAAATCAAACTTTTGATTTGGATGGGTCTGACAAGAATAGTACCTTTACCACCTTGGACATTAGGTGTTGGAATGAAGCCAGTGGATCCAAGTCCGCTGAGAAGTCCAACCCACTGGCTATCTGTGCGTTAGAGGCCAGCTCCAACAGCTCCTTCCCCTTCTCCCGAAAATTCATCAAGGAAATACCTCACTTCAAAATGATATAAGCATTCAAGCCCAAAAGGGATAGGGTCATCTTCTTCAAATATGTCTTCTATCGTCGACATATATGCCCCCATAGGAAGTGGAACATACACTAGAAGAGTTTCGGCATCAATGGCATCACAGAGGATGGAGCCGGCGCCGGTTGCTCGATGCCGAGGACGGATGAGCCCAAAACAAAAAGGTTGCTGACCCGCACAGGATCATCAGAAAGAACATTACGGAGAGGAAAGTTATTTGTTCTTCTAATGGATTCCATCCTTCCATTTATTCCTCATCTATGATATACTCCCACAAGCAGTATGAAAATCTGGAGGAGGGAGTAGAGCAAGGACGCCACCTAGATTAGAAAACTCTGGAGGACCTCTCTACCAAAGCAGGCGTTCAGTCCTGTAAGGGAATACAAGCAGTCATGCTTTGCAAAGTGTGCAGAGACACCAACATTGCTGCCTGGCAGATGTCCAGTAACGGGACTTTCCTCGGCAGGAGAGAGGTAGCACCCTCAGACATCTCCTTCCCAGCCAGCTCTTTCTCAGCCAGATTGTAGCATTCCTAGATACAGAGAATGATCCACCTTGACAGGGTCTGATTGGTCACAGCCCTGCCAGAACGAGCATCAGCGTAACCAAAAAAAAAGCTGTCCATCTTTCCTGCCTCTCTTGTCCATGAGACCCAGTAGCTGCCAGCACCGAGTCCAGACAATGGAATCACTTCTCTGCCTTACAAGGATGAGGCGGAGGAAAAAACACAAGAAGATGGATCTTCTGAGAGAGATGAAAATCCGAGAGACCACCTTTGGAAGAAAAAAGGGTAGGGAGGTTCTACAGACAACGCCTGGAGCGCACTCACCCATTTCACGGAAGTGAGGGTAAGCAGGAAAATCACCTTAATGGTGAGCAGTCTAATAGCACATGAATGGAGGGACTCAAACATAGCTCCCATAAGGAATGCCAAAATAAAATGTAAATCCCATGCCGGGAAAACAAACTGGCATGGAGGAAACTGGTTACACAAACTCCGCAAGAACTGCATGACAGTGGGAACAAGCCCTGTTCTAGGGTACCAGGGACCTCTTGAAAACCGTAAAAGCAGCAAAGTATCCCTTAACAGTGCCAATCCAATCTGCAGACATGCCTGGGCAAAGAACAAAAAGAAAATCGAAAACAGGGGATAAAGAAGAGGATAAAGGGATCCAGATCCGCTCACGAAAATCTATGTCATCTGCAGCCATAAATAGACTTGATAGAAGGTCTCTGATGTACTCCTCTCAGCACAAAGACATAGTCCAACAAGTCCCACTCCTTGATATCTCAGTAGCCAAGCAGGAAGGTTCAGGCTGTTGATGTTTGGGTGACAGACCCGCCCTTCCGATTGGGAGATCAAGTTGACTCTCCCTGGAAGGCTACAGGGAGGGCAGATGGACATGTCAAGTAACTCTGGATACCATGTTTTCCAGGATTGATCAGGATCAACGTGGTTCTAACAGGCGCAATCTCCTAAAACCCAGCGGAATGAAAGGGACCAACGGTAATGCAAAAAAGAGGTTGAAAGTCCACTCGACCGTCAGTACATGCCACAAAGCTTCCTGACTAACAAATTCCCTGCAACAGAACAGCTCAACCAGTCAGAGAGGAGTCAGTGACCACAGTCACCTGGAGCCAAGCTTGGTGAAACGCACCTCGCAGCAAGTTGTCTCGTATGGCACAAAACCCTAGATCCTGAGCCACCTGGTCCGAGACCTGTAAAAGGTCTGATATGTGGCCCTGAAACTGTGACAATTGGTAATGGAAAAGCCACTTAAGCAATTGAATGTGCAGTCTCCTGCCTTTTACAACTAGGATGCAGGAGGACATGAGGCTCAGAAGGTGCAGGAAGACTGAGGCTTTTTCCTGGGATTGGAGGACAATGACCTTCTGAAAAATATTTGCCACTCAAGAGGAGTTTCCCTACCTAAAAACCAAAAACTAAGTATCTGTCGGTGTTAGTATGTAAATAACTGAAAAGCAGTCCTTGTGTCCCAAACACCCTATCCTAACCCTCACACTATAAACAAAACAATAAAATGTGAAAGGAAATGTCTTCATCCTGATATTGGAAAAAAAGCACGTCCTCCTTTAAGTTGTTCTTGGAGCTTTGCAACTCACCTGGTATACTCCCCTGCCAGGACTACTTACACAATTCCAAACTGCCTGGTGTACTCTCCCGCCAGGATTTATCTTGTGATTTCACTTGCCTGGTATACTCCCCTGCCAGGACTTCTCTTGGGTTTCAATTGCCTGGTATCCTTCTCTTGCCAGGACTTATGTGTTTCACAGTTCCTGTGTATCACCAAAACTGCATATACCGTCTTGACTCTGTATACCTGTCTGCAGTAACGTTTGTTCAAACTTTGTCCCACAGTTCTTTGTCCCACAGTTGCATCTCATGCATCCATATCTTATTGGGGCTTGAATCTGTACTTTGCCTTTTCTGCATTCAAACAATCTTCTTATGGTTTCGGTGTTAGAAATCTTATAACATTCAAATTGTCGTTGATGCGGTCGCCGGGATACCCACTTGATTTGGGTTCACTCAAAGGTTCTCTCCAGTGTCTCCAGTCCTGTTAGCGCTTCCATGGCGTGGTGGTGCTGCTCCATTCCAGCTCTAGATTGTGCAGATGTCCTTCCGACTGTCTTCCCTGCTCCGCAGTCACACACCTGCTTCCCTTCAGGTTCCAGCATGGAGAATGCTGTCACTTCGAGCTGCTGAGCGCCCAGGAACTCTCTTGCGGTTCCCGGTATCTCCCCCAGACAGCCTGCTCGTGCACTGCATTTCTGCTTCTGTCTCGATGTACTCTTCTGCTCCGCCACACCGGTACGTGTCTCCCACACTCAAAAACCTCTGCATAGGAACCAACGTCTTATCCTGCACCGCCACACTTAATAGTGCAGTTGCCATCTTTAAATGTCCCGTGCAGAGGTGAACAACCACTCAGCACATTGAGCTTCGGGCTCCTGTTAACTTGCACCAACTCCTTCATCCTCCACGTCACAGTACTTCAGTGATTATGGGAGTTGGAGTCCATCGGTGTCATTGGACATATGGCGTTTAGATCGTTTTTCTCAGTGGTTTTACATGAGAGAATATTTTCACATAAATGTAGATCAGAAGCAAAAAGGGTTTTGATGGAGTTGTGTGTGTCTAGGTCAAGGATGAGTGTTTGACCTAAAGAATATTGGGAAGAGGCTTCTTCACTTCCTCTACAAGGTGGAACAAGCAGCTGACAATAGGCCATTAAGGTCTTGGGTATTAGAGGGTCTGCCTCATGGTAAAGGGGGATATCACGTCCTATCCAATGAAGTCATGACATCTCCCTAGTAGTTGCCTCCTCCCATGTGATCCTCCCTCATATAGCTGCCCGCAGGGTCAGGATCAGGTAGCGGCTATTGTCTCCTGGAAACATGGGAGGAGGTCACCGTCTGGGAATCTGTGATGACTCCATTTAATTCATCACACCTGCCCGGGCGAATGTCCAAGATGGCTCCAATGAATTGGAGAGACTGGGACAGTGAAACTGGAGACTTTTTGTAGTTCAGTGAAAAGCCCATGCTGCGCAATAGACTGATGAGAAGGTGCTCCGACACGAAGTCTCCTACCTGGATGACGAGCCCGTCATCCAGGTAGGAGACTCAACCACCGCTAGCAGCTTGTCGAAAACCCAGGGAGCTGGAAAAAGACGGAACTGCAGGACTTTGAACTGGTAGTGATGTTGGCCCACCACAAATCAGTAAATGGAAGTAGGGACCCTGAATGTCCAATGATACCAAACAGTCCTGCAGGTCGAAGGCTTGCAGTATCTGTGCTAGAGTAACCATCTTGAACTTGTCCTTGTGAAAGAAACACATTCAGCAGTTGCAGATCCAGAATGGGACGCCAGCCAGTTATCGCTCGGCACCTGAAAATAGGTGGAGTACAACCTCCTGCCTCATTCTGTGCGCAGTACCAGTTTTATCAGGCTCTTTGAATGTAACTGACAGACCCCGTCCAGTAGGATGGGATTCGGAGACAGCGTGGTGGCCCGAGGGCCATGGTCCAGAGGACACTAAAGGAATGGGAGGCAATATCCCTGATGAATCACCTGCAAGGCCCAAGCATCAGACGTGGTCCTTGACCAATCCGAGCTGAACAGGGAAAGCCAGCATTGAGTGGCAGAGTCCGTCACTGAGGTTTTGTGCTCTGGGACGCAGAGGGGACGCTGGCTGCGGCTCCACTTCCTCTCTGGGCACCTCTACCACCAGGGAAAGCACCTGCCCTGCAGGCTTCCCAGGGTAGTGTGAGACAGGCATGGTATCAAGAGACACAATTCAGACAACACAACTAACGTTTCAACTAGCTTTATTAAAATGTCAGGATGATGTAAGGCCTAACTTGTCGTATAACTAAGGTGTGGATTTCAATACCCTAAAGAAAGCTAAAGAAAGTCTGAATCTAGAAGTCCAAATCAAAGGTTCTGTCTGTGTCCCAAAACCTATGCTTGCCCTCACATCTATAAATAACAGTGTTGGATTTCTCGTAACCAAAATAGTGTTAAAAAATAAAGTCGTAGCTGTTCTCAGCTTAAGTTCTTCTTGGGCCTTATACTTCAGGCTTAATATATTTCCAATAGAGGTTGGTCTAACCAATGTTCTGTTAAATCTCAGGGTTCCCTTCCCCAAGTTCAATTTCTCACAGTTCACAAATAGAGGGTCTTGGGTTCCCTTCCCCAAGACAGCGTTTCTTATTTCTTTAGGTTCTCAGGATTCGGTTCCCAAAGATTACACCGTAGCACTCAATTGACTTGCCACAAAGTCTCAGGCTTCTCATCATCTAGGGCTACCTGGTCTTGGTGGTCCACCCATAACGGGTCACGCAACCAAGAGCCATGTGCTTCTCCTTGACTTGATTTGCACTGTAGGTGAACTAAACAATGGGGAACTCTCAGGTCTAGGCGCAGTTGTCAGACCACACGGTCCATCAATCACAGGTCACGCAACCATAAGTTCCTCCCTTTTGGCCTCTGTTGTTACACTCTTGTACATCAGTTTTTGCAAGTCTTCTCCACATTGGTTGTTAACCTCTTTGCTTTAGTTCTGTTTGCAATACTGCTTTCGCTCAGTCTGACACTCATTGGGCCTCATTACGGCCCTGGCGCTAATGGGTTAACAGCGCCGTAAAAGGCTGCGGCGCCGTTAACCCATTAGCGCATGATTACGAGGTCCCTTTGCGGGACCTGACCTTAACGGCTGGTCTACACCACCCGTTAAAGTAGGGACCCGCAAAGGGACCTTGGTGCTAAGTACGGTACCGCAATTTGCGGTACCGTACTTAGCGCCTTCCCCATTCCCATTGAGCCCTATGGGGCAAAAATGGGAATGGTTAAGGGCCATGGAAGAAGGGGCAATTACCGGCCGCCAACCTTGTAATGGGGTGGTAATTCCCCCTTTCTCCATGGCAGAGTCGGTAAGTTACCGGCATGGACCATGGTGCTATTAGCACCATGGTGCTATTAGCACCATGGTTTTCCGCCTGGGTCGTAATGAGGCCCATTGTCAGTTTACTTGCCAATGTTTGTTCAGTGTTTACTATGCCACTATTTAATATGCTTTGATTTTACTTCAAACAATACTTTCTCTCCTGCTCTGTATTTAATATTGCATATTTTTATTCCCACTGTACTTCACATTCAGTTCTATGTTTAAGTCTGTGCAATTGCGATCAAACAGTATTGTTCAGCTCGGTATTCAAGATCAAGTAATTGCATTCAAACAGTGCCTTTCGTTAAGTTCGATCTTTTCTATAGTTCGGTATTCATAATTGAGTAATTATCTTCAAGCTGTGCTTTTCGTTCAATTCAGTATTTAAGATTGAGTAATTGTATTAAATTCTGTGAAGCGCTACTTGCCAGTGGTTCTCTGGGAGCGCTCCGGCACTTCCGATTCCTCTAACCCTCACCGACTCTTCCCGCTCCACCGCAGAGGTCCCTGCTGCTCTCTCCTGCCCAGACAGGATGTGGACTGCTTTCACTTCTCCTCGCTGGGTATTTTTATGCCCACGCCAGCGACCGGAGCAGCTGCGGTTTGCAGCCGTTGTACTTTTCTTTAGCTTGACAGCTCCCGGTGTCCTCTTTCATTGCAATGGGTTTCCGGTCCTGCAAACACCATACGACTCGCTCGCTTCTGGTTTTGTCAGTCCTCTGAGATAGCGGCAAGTCTCTCGACCTCCAGATCTCCTGCCACCAAGGTCGTTCCCTCTGTCTGCACCCAGGCAGCTCTCCCCGCCTGCACCCAGGCAGCTGTCTCTCCCTGCATCCAGGAAGCTCTCTGTTTGCACTGATTTGGGCTCCACCTTTTATACACCTGAGCCTTGTTAATAGGTCTCACGTGTATGCTGTTAATTGGTATCGCCTGACCATAATACATTCAATTATTGGGACATGCCTGACCTTCAGTAGTAGATGTCTGCATACTCCTCTTCTTCGTCCCAGTACTTTAGTGGTGTTTCCCACAGGAAGTGTGTATTACTCCTACTCCCCTCTTCTTCGTCTCAGTACCAGATAGGGGTGAATGGGGAGTTATGGGTTGGGATTGCATATAACCGATGAAGGCTGAGAAGGAGTCAAATATGTCAGTGTTAGGAAGGTTTAAGTTACTTACCTGTAACTCTTGTTCTCCAGCATGGGTCGGGCATGGATTCACATGCTCATGAATATTTCCAGTCAGGCTGAGAATATTGAGTAAAATGAAAACAGTTTCGCTTTAGCTTGAAAACTGCATTTCTGCTCTAAACCAATCACTGTACTCTGGTTCAAACTGCCCCAATCCAATGACAGTCCTCTCCCTAAGCTCCACCCCTTGTGGCCATCTTCAGATTTGGTAAGCACGTAAAGAGGCAGTATGAACCAAGAAGAGCCGCAGAGGGGAAGGAGGGAGGGTTCGCATTTGAATCCATGGCAGACCCATGCTGGAGAACAGGAGTTACAGGTAAGTAACTTAAACCTTCTCCAACATGGGGTCTGGCATGGATTCACATGCTCATGAATAAATATTACACAGCAGTACATAGACCCAACCACCGGAGGTGGAAAGGCTCAAAAGAAGTGGAATGGGCTCTTGGCCGGCCTGGGAGAGGTCTGTTAGCCAGCTGATGACAGTGCATGATGCAGCAGAGAGCCACCTGGAGATGGAAGCCTTCAACAAGGCCTTTCTGTGATTCACAGGTTCAAAATTGATGAACAACTGAGAAGTCTTCCAAAAACTCATTGTGCATGCCACGTAAAACTTCAAGACATGAGCAACGTCCAGAGAATGCAAAGCCCTCTCCGCTGGCGATGCCGGATTCAGGAAGAAGACAGGCAACACCAAAGGCTTGTTGAGGTGGCACTCCGACGGCACCTTCGGCATAAAGGTAGGGTGTGTACGCAGCACCACCCTTGTAGCGTGGAAGGACAAGTACGGCTGTTTGGAAGACAGGGGCTGGATCTCCCCGACCCACCTGGCCGAGGTGATCGACACAAGGAAAGCCGTCTTCCATGAGAGGAACTTTAGCAGGGCCTGATTCAACGGTTCAAAGGGGACCCCACAAGCTTAGTCATCACCACGTTGAGTTCCCAAGCTGGGGCCGGAGCCTTCACTGGCAGAAAAGTCCTGAAGAGGCCCTTGAGGAACTCCTTGACAAGTCTGTACGACCACAGGGAAGGCCTACCGGGTGTCCTGGTGTAACGGGATATGGTGGTCAGGTCCACCTTGATGGAGGCGTGAGCCAGTCCGGCCTTGGCCAAGGAAAGCAGGTATGGCAGGAGCTTCGGGGCTGTGACATGTAGAGGAATAATCTTCCGCACCCGACACCACACAGAGAAGCGCTTCCACTTATGGCTGTAGCACGTCGCCGAAGCTCTGGCCCTGGCCAGGATGTCAATAAATTCCAAAGGCAGGGAATATGTCCAAACTCTAAGGCTGCAGGAGCCAGACTCTGAGGGTCAGTGACGCTGGGTCATGGTGCAGAATCGCCCCACCCTCTCTGGTGAGAAGATCAGGAAGTAGAGGAAGCCTGATGGATGCAGCCGCCGACAGATGTAGCAGGTCTGGATACCAGATCTGTTGCAGCCACGCCGGAGCGATGAGTATCATCCTGCAGCGACACTGAGTTTGTTGATCACACGTAGCAGGAGCGGAAAAGGAGGAAAGGCTTAGAGGAAGATTCCTTCCCACAGGAACAAGAAAGCATCCCCCATGCTCCTCGGCTGCGGGAACCTGCTGGATGAAACTCTGGCAATTGGTGTTTTTTAGTCGTCGCAAAGAGGTCAATCTTGGGCTGACACCATTCGCTGAACAGAAGATACACTTCATCCTGGCAAAGCTCCAAATCATGACAAGAACACAGCTCCCTGATGAGCGAGTCTGCAATTATGTTCTAGGTGCCCGCAGTTGAAAAGAGACCAACAGGTCTTGAAGAATAGCCCAGCGCCACAGGGCCTGGGCCTCCCAGGAGAGATAGAATATGGTGGTGTCATCTGTGAAGATCGTCACCACCTTCCCCCTCAGTGATGGCAGGAATGACCTGAGGGCCCAGAAGACACCCCGAAACTCCAGGACGTTGATGTGAAGGGTCTTTTCCTCTGCTAGCCAGAGACCCCTGGCGTGCAACTGTCCGGTGTGGGCCCCTCAACCTTCCAGGGAGGCATCTGTGGTGACAGTCTCCTGGTACGGCGGGACTTGGAATGGAGCCCCTTGAGTAAGGTGAGGGCGTGCGTCCCACCACTGGATCGCCTGCTGGAACTCCTCGTTGAGGTCGATCTTGTCCGTCCTCGAGTCTGAGGCCTGCAGCCACCTTGCATCCAAAAAATCCTGGAGAGGCCTCATTTGCAGTCTGCAAAGAGGGACGAGGCTGATGCAGGAGGACATCATGCCTAGCAGTGACTTGACGGCTCGCACTATAACTGACCGCGCTGACATGAACTGCTGTACCTTCCCCAGGATGGCTGTCACCCTCTCTTCAAGGGGGACGCTAGACAAGCGAGCATGTTGAGTCAGGCCCCCAGAAATAGATCGTTCTGCGATGGATCCAAGCAGGACTTTGGATAATTTATGGAAATCCGAGATCCGTCAGCAGACTCACGGTCCTCGTTGTGTGTTGGCTCGCCAGCACGTGGGAGCGGGATCGGACAACCCAATCGTCCAGGTATGGGTAGACTAGGGTGCCCTCGAGACGAAGATGCACCGCCACCAGAGCCAGGCACGTTGTAAACACTTGTGGAGCCGATTCCAGGCCAAAGAGGAGAACCTTGACCTGTTAGTGTCATCCCTGGACCACAAACCGTGGGAAACTGCAGTGTTTTCGGTGGTTGGAGACATGAAAGTAGGCGTCTTCCAGATCCATCGATGCCAGGAAGTCGCCATCCTGCAGTTGGCCGAGCACGTGCTCCAACGTGACCATCCTGAATTTCTGGGACTTCAAGTACTTTTTGAGGCGCTTAAGTCCAGGATCGGCCTCCACCCTCCTGACTTCTTTCAGACCAGAAAGTATCTGGAGTGCATTCCGAAGCCCCAGAGGCACTGGAGAACGGGCTCTGTTGCCCCCTTCTATAACATAGCGTTGACCTCCAGCAGCAGCTGCGACATGTGCTGTTCTTGTCAAGCCACCAGGGGAATACGAGGACACCTGCATTGGAACTCCAAAGTGTGCACCCATTCGAGAGCGTCCAGCACCCATCTGTTGGTGGTGATTGTCTTCCACATACTGACTAACCTCGCCAGCCTGCATCCCACTGGGGTGCACAAGCACACAGTCAGTTCAAGCCTGTTTCGGGGATCTGCCCTGTGGGCGGCGCCAACGCTAGCATATGCTGTATGCCTGTGAGTGATCTCTGTAGGCCTCTTGAGTCATGGAGCGGGAAGGCTGCTGATAAGGGGTGGCGTATCCCTTGGAGGACCTGCTAGACTTTCCTCTCGAGGAACAAAAGGACGATGACCGACATTGCTGTAGGGTACCCAGCGAAAGTGCTGTCTCCGTGTCTGTCTTGATAATTTGCAGAGACTCGTTGACTGTCTTGCCAAAGAGGTTCCCTCCATCAAATGGCATGTCCAACACTTTGGACTGACCGTCCGGTCTGAAGTTTGTGGCTTTCAGCCATCCTTGCCGACGAAGAGACACTCGGCCTCATTACAAGTCACCCGGTATGGAAATAACGGTGGCGGTAAACCCGCTGCCACTGTTTCCATACCGGGTGATCTCGAGTCCTGCAGGCGGAGGTGTCATTCCCGCCAGGTGTTTCCATAGTCCCCATTCCCATTGAGTCCTATGGGAATGGGGATTTACCGAATTCCGCCTCCGGAATTCCCGGGTCACTGGGGTTGTAATGCCCTGGTAATTCCGGGAATCACGGAGGCGGGGTGGTAAACGAGCTGGAAAAAACCGGCAGGTTACCGCCAGACTCGTAATAAGGCCAGCTCTGTTGCCCATTTGGCAGAACACAATGTCAGAGATGTCCACTGCCACTGTAATGGCGTGGTTCGAGGCCACTTCGCCTTCCTGGAACAGCGCCAGAGCTTCTATCTTCTTGTCCTCAGGTAAGAAGTATAAAATAGGGCCAATTTATAACAGTTCTCGATTATAGCGGGATAAAATGGCCGGGGCGCTAGCAGCCATAATGGTGCTGGCAGCAGTATAGATAATCCTTTTCCCCATCGCGTCCAGTTCTTGACCTCCTGGTCCGGTGGCACCATGGACAAGGGCGACTGGTTCGACAAGCGTTTCCTGGCTGTGGCTGAGACCACAGACTCCGTGAAGGCTGGGACCTCAGGCACTTGGGGGCCGAGTTTGGAACTCTATTCCTTCTCGAGCCTATCCCACTTGAGAGGAGCGGTGCTCTGAGTCTTCATTAGGACCAAGCCTTCATCCCAGATACCGTCAAGCAAGGGAACAGACATTATGGTTTTCCGTCTGGACACACATCATTCGTAAAGGCATCCTTCCTTTTTAGTCTCCCCAGGCACCAGTTGAAAATGTTCAGAGGCCCTGGACATCATAGTGTGAAAAGAGCCGACCTCATCCGGTGGAGAGGCCGTGTGGTTCATCCGCGCCCACTGGCTCCTTGTCAGCTGGTACAAAATCATAGGTTTTATCAGTGTCCGTTGCCAAAGGTACTGTATCCGTGCCATGTCCGTGGCCGGATCCCCAGTCGGAGTCAAATCCCGAGGTGGAGGTGTAGGGTGACACCTTGTACCGGCTGGGTCTTTTGACCTGTGCTTGCGCTGTGGAATACTCCCCGGGAAGAGGCCTTGGAGGACTCCTAGACGGAGCAGGGCCCAGTATGGGAGGCAGTCTCTGTTGAATTTCTGAAACAAGCGTGTGCAGCGTGGTCAGAATGTCCAAAGACATGTCCCTCGGCTGACGCGTAAATGGAATGGGCACTGCAGGCTCCGGACTGATGCCCCTCCTCTGGCGAGTGGGGACTGGGTTCACCTCGTGGAGACCCACCTACAGACACGGTTCTCTGGCCCCCTTAGTGGTCCGAATAATACCCTTCTGGCAGATTATCGTCACCCTCCTCGAAGCTCATATGAATCTGCACCGGTTTCACTGGGGCAGCTAGTGGCTCTATACCCTTCTTAGGCTCAGTAGGTGCTTTACCTTTTCTCTCAGTAGACTTCTTGGGCGGAGTGGTCAGTGGAGTTGCTCCATTCCAGGGGACTTAGCTGGAGACACAGCAGCTGTTTCACGCCGTGGAGGTAGGGACACCAGAGGGGCAGCTGCCGTGACCATGGACACTACCTTTGTTTCATGCCCCCCCTTTGACGAAGAAGAAGTGGTCGCAGACGAGGTAGTCGATGGGGTGGTCATTTGGGTGGTGGCCGGGGCCTTCGTAGATGTAGTTGTGATCGTCTTTGACAAAGTCGATTTGGCCGGTTGAGCTGCCAATCGTGTCGCTGAGGGGGTGCAGCAAAGGGCCTCCTTTAGATTTCTCCTTTTGTCGTCTTGTCTGCCGATGGCAAGCAGAGTTTTGAAGGAGTCAAGGACTTTCTCTTTGAGGGAGCACCCCTCACATGTAGGCTCGCCATAGAAGTAGTTGGTGATGGCAAGATTGTCCTTCTCGAGCTGGGACCCACAGCCGTGGCGAACACAGTGGGATCACCTTTGTGCAGTATGGCCTTCTTTTGGACCCCAGGGGGTGGGGCGTCCTCAAAGGATCTCAACCTCTTTTCTGCAGGAGTTTGCTCATGGGGCCGGCCGGTCCTGGGGGAAGCATGACCATGCCCGGAAGCAGAGTCAGATGCCTTGCCCGATTTGAGCAACACTGCTAGCCTGCTATAGCGATCCTTTTTTGTCTTTTTTGAAAATCCACAGCAGACCTCACATCCCTCTATCATGGCCCAGATGCAGGCAATACAGACATTTATGGTGTTGATCTTCGACGTACACATTCCTCAATGCACATTTTGCACAGAGTTTGAAGAGGCACCTTTTCTCATCGGTCATGGTGGAAACGCACGAAGTAGGCCCAAGCCCGGGCCATCTCGAAATTCGATGGAAGATCTGCGTTGTAGTAAGATCTTTGCCAACAGTGGATCCCCGCTGCCGGTAATCAACATCTGGTCGAATGATGACAAGAAGTGTGCAGTAAATATCTCAAGATGGCCACCAGGGTGGAGCACAGGGAGAGAACTGTCAGTGGAAGGGAGCAGTATGACCCAAAGGACAGTGATTGGTTTAGAGGAGAAATACAGTTTTTTCTTTTCACCCAGTATTGCCGGCCTGACGACTAGCAATATTCATGAGCATGTGAATCCATGTCACACCCCGTGCTGGAGAAGTATTCCAATTCACCTTCTGTATCTAATTCTTCTAGGAGATCTGATTCCCTAGAAAGGTGAACCGGCGGTAATCCATAAAGAATGGTGCCAACGTCCTCATGTTCCTTACCCTCTTTGTTGTCATATTTTCTGAAAACAGAGAGTCTACCAGGGTGTGATGCTTACCTGCCAGGATCTTGCAGGGGTACCAATGCATCCTCCGATGTTTGTCGTCACCACTCACACTCCAACCGCATATGGCACTCAAGTATGCACTTACACGTTTAAGATAGGAGGGACGAGGGTTGTGATTCAAGACGGCTTTCCCTTCTCCAAGGTACCACAGTGTGAGGCTGTGAGAGAAATAAGCAGTGTTATTGGTATGTGGCCTAACACTATACAGCATCCCAATCTCCCTTGTAACACTATACGCTGGGCCTTACCATGGTGCGAGGCGTGGGCTTCTTGAAGCTGCTTAGCCCAGTTCAGTCACTGGGGCTTGCGACCCAGTCCTGCTGTGGTCTGCTTCTGCCCGCTCTTCTGGAGGCCTTAAAGTGTTTCCAAATGTCTCTCAATGCTCAATACTGTATATCCATGTCCCTAATGGCAAGTGTTTAACTTGTCCTTTCAATGTTCAATTTATCCTGTATGTTCCTTTTCAGGCATCAAATTGCTGTCCTGAGCGGTGTAGGTCCCACGAGCTTGTAACACCTTTACCCATCCTACTTTAGGATATTTAGGAACTCTAATCGCCCGTGCCGCCTAACCCCCTTCTACAACACAAACACTTTCGCATGGGCATCCCGCTATGAAAGAAAACAGACACTGAGCGGTATACCTGACTTGTCCCAATACAATGGTCAAGCGAGGTCAGAACATTACTGACCATCACACACACACACCTGACTTCCATTACACTTCCCCACAAGGATAAAAGGCGGAGCCCGAGAGCACACACTGAGCGACGGAAAGCACACGAGGAAACAGCAGTTTCGAGACGGCAGCTGAATGAGAGACGAAAGACTGCAAAACCGAAGGGGATCGGCAAGGAGGGAAATTCCCTTGACCTTTTTGACAAGGAACCGTTACTTTCCAGAGACCTCGAAGATAGAAAGCATAAGACCAGGAAACCAGGTTGACAAATCCTGCATTGTGTGTCGGAGATACCCAGGGCCCTCCCGCGTCATTTATCAAGGCAGGGAGAATCACCAGCCGCTGTGGTACCGTCCTTGACTCCAAGAACAAAGCTGCTTCAGCGAAATCAACACAGCCAGTGATTTGGGGAGACCGATACAAGCCCGGTCTGTGTTGAAGCCAAAATTGCAAGTAGCAACATTGTATGGCGAGCGCTGGAACGAACATTGCTAAAACAAGTGTGATAAGAGACGCAAGAGAAGTCGAACTGCTGATGAGTGATTGAACTTTAAAGCAAGCTACAATACCTTTGGCAGAGTGGTCCGGCACTGTGTGGGTGCTCAATCGAAGGTCTCTGTAAGGTATCCAGCAGAGAAGTGACAAAAGTAGATAAATTTGGTCCGAGCACGGCAGAGGGAGACCAATTGAAAGAGACCTAATAAATGTGAATCTAAGTGGTCCTGCGACAGGTCAAGCAAAATCCTGCGCACAATCGAAAGTCTTCAATTTTGATGAAGCAGAAAACATTTGGAAAAGCACATGAACTTGGTCCGAGCCCGGCAGAGGGAGACAGATTGATGGTTTGTATTAAAAAGGGTCTGAGCCCGGGGAAGGGAGACCCAGGGTGAACAGAAAATCACCTCAGAAGTTGTATAAGGGGAAATCCAGAGAGGAAAGGAATTTTAACATTTTGTGGTGTTGCATTCGGCCCTCTGAAATAAGAGACTTTGAATGGCAAAGAGACTTTGGCACAGACGGCCCCGATGTTGATGTCTTGAACTGCATCCTCATGCTAGAGAAACCAGAGATTGTGCTAAGCTCGAGTGTATCGCCTTGCCCCGTGCTGAAAATGTGGGCAAGGAAGTCAACGGCTTAAATATCCTGACATACCATTTCTTGAACACTTTTCTTTTGCATAACATTGTTTGCCACACTATTTGTATTTAGAAGCAAGTATTGGAAATAGGCCCTTTTATTTTGACAGACTCGACTAGGACTACCTTATTATTTTTTGATGGTCGCAGCTTGCTCCCATCTTTAGATTTAGGATTAGATGGGCATTTTTCAAACCCAATTGAACTTCAATAAACAAGCTTGAACTGTGATCACTTGTGTCCGTCTTACTGTTTGATACCATGCCTTCCTTACAATGCACAGCCAGATGGGCTTGCATGATGCCTCCCTTGCCAGTCTTGAACCAGGGCTAAATAGGTTTGTGATGTCCTAACACCCCTATGAGGTCCCTTATAAGGTCTTTTACCCATGGCCTGGTCCTGCAACCTGTTTTGCCCTCAGTGGTCAAGAAACGGGACTCCTGTACAGAGAGCTGTCACCAGCTTCCAGGTCCAGAGAAACAGTGAATGACGGTGACACCATATGCACAGATGAGGGGCATCTTTTTGTAACGGGTTGAAGTCCGCTGCATTGGTGTTTAGGAGGGTGGAGAGAAACATTTTGCAGCATGAACCGGAGTTGTGAACCACACCAACTCTTGGCACAGGGCCGGGATCTGAACCCTAGGTGGGGAATCTGTGGCATTTTACCCAGGCAAGAAGTTGCTGGGATGAAGTATAAATTATTCCCACTCCTCCAGCATGGTGTCAAATGGGGGAAAGGAAAATCTGTGCTCCCCTGATGTTACTGGTGGGACAGAGTCTTCAGACCATGCATGACCTGCAATGGCACTTTCTATAGGAAGGGGTACATCCTGGAAGAGGCGTATTCACTGTGTGAATGATGGGGACTCTTCTTTTTGTGCTTATCCTTGCCTGTCTTTCAATCTAAATAAGTGCCTCACCATCAGTGTTTCTGGTGCTAGACTGGACAGGGGACTCACCCACAAAGGGGTTCACCGGCATGCCGTTCTTGCATGCCACACTAAAACCAGTTTAGCAGCATGCCACCCTTAAGGTCTTGGGATGAGCAGACAAACATATTCTTCTGTGTTATGGTCTCTGCCCGAGACTTCAAACGCACTTGGTCGGACGCGGACATCATGTGCCTGCACTTATCACAGTCTTTAATACAAGATTTAAGGGGCTTTTTATATGAGGAAATAGTCACAGTGGCAAAGTGTGGAAAAACGGTCCTTAGCTTTGACAGTGGTAAAAGAAAAAACAGTTTCACTTCAAAAGTGTATTTCTCCTCTAAACCAATCATTGTCAGTCCTCTCCCTAAGCTCAACTCCTGGTGGCTATCTCCAGATTTGGAAAGCACATAAAGTGGCAGTATGAACCAAGAAGAGCCACAGAGGGGTCGGAGAAGGGTTTGCATGTGAATCCATGCCTGACCCATGCTGGAGAACAAGTTATAGGTAAGTAACTTAAACCTTCTCCAACATAGGGACTGGCATGGATTCACGTGCTCATTAATAACAATTACACAGCAGTAGATACACACAACCACAGGAGGTAGCAAAGCTCTGCAGAAGCAATACACTCACCTCTGCAACAGACTCACCTTAGACAAACAGTTTATGTAGCACCCCTAGGCAGTCTCGGGACTCCTCCCTTGAATCTATGTCAATGCAGTAGAACCTTGTGAAGGGGTGCATGGAACTCCACGTAGCAGCCCTGCAGATGTAGAGCGGGGTCACACCAGAAAGAAACACTGTCATTGCTGTGATGGCTCTGGTGGAGTGAGCTCTAGGCCAGCCTGGCAGCGGCCTGCTCGCCAGTTGATGACAGTGCATGATGCACCCAGAGAGCCACCTGGAGACAGAAGCTTTCTATTAGGCCTTTCATTGATTTACAGGTTCAAAGTTGATGAACAAATCAAAAGTCTTCCGACAATTCTTAGAATGAGCCACGTAGAACTTCAATGTACAAACAACATCCAGCGAATGCAAGGCACATTACGCTGGCAAAGACAGATTTGGAAGACGAGTAACACCAAAGGTTTGTTGAGGTGGAATTCCAAAGGCACCTTTGGCAAGAAGGTGGGGTGTGTACGCAGCATCACCCTTGAAGCATTGAAAGACAAGTAAGGTTGCTTGCAAGACAGGGCCTAAATCTCGCTAACTCTCCTGGCCAAGGTGATAGCCACGAGGAAAGTGGTCTTCTACGAGAGAAAACTTGAGCGGGACCTGAAGCATAGGTTCGAAAGGAGCTCCCATTAACTTAGCACTACATTGAGCTCCCAAGCCGGGACAGGAGCCTTTACTGGCGGGAAAGTCCTGATGTCAGAGTCAAACTCCAAATTGCCCTCTTCCTCTTCTAACTCCAACCCTCCAACCTCCTCCTCACCTGTGGCGATGGTTTCCTGGGGCGGTTCCAATCTCTTCTTCCACCAAGCGGTTTTTTTTGACGGAGGATAGGGCCTACCCCGGGAGGAAGCCACCCTGACCTGGTACAATAAGGTCTAGAGGGGGCCTCTCTGCCGGAGCAAGCTAAATGGGGGAAAAAGCCTGATGGCATAAAAAAACCCCTAGCGAAGCGGTGGTAAGTAGGTGCGGTGGTAAGTAGGTCCGATGATTAGGTAAGGAGGACTGATGAATCGAGAGCTGTCCAAGCGGAAAGTCCGAAGCGCTGGAGTAGGACGAAATACTATGGGAGGCCAGGAGGAGAGAGAGCGAAACGAACAGAGAGGGGACCAAAGGGGGAGTAGTGGAGCAGCAAGGAACTAAGGAGGGAGCGGGAGATGAACTGGAGGAAAGGGCAGGCAGACAAATCGAAGGACAGAAACGGGAACGGAAAATACTAGCGTCTCACCCGGAGCCTGACGCGAGAGGGTTGCAACGCGCAGACTTCCGGGTGTGACGGGAAGAAATAGGCGTACCGCGGCAGACGCCGCGGAAACAACTAGACCGCTGAACACAGTGCGTGGTGGGACGTGAAGGGGTGGCTAATGGCCGCCCAGTCTCCACCGCGACCAAATCCCCCAACGTTGGCGGCGCATGACAGTATGCCCCCTTCTATACCTGGACCACCCAGGCTTGCCTGGGTGAAAACGATGGAACCTCTAGGTAAGGAGGGGGGCATGAACAAAAGACCCCGGTTCCCAGGAATCCTCTGAACGGGGATAACCCTTCCAAGCAACCAGATATTCCAGTCTTCCCCTTCTAAATCTGGAATCCCTAATGTGGGAAACTTCATATTCTTTAGGAATAGGGTCAGGATCCGAAGGTAAATGTAAGTTTCTATTTCTGGGGGTATTGGGATCAGCCGAGCGTAGAAGAGAAGAATGGAAGACCGGATGTATGCGTCGCATATCTTTGGGAAGACTGAGCCTAAAGGCTACAGGATTTATCCTCAGTGAGACCTTAAACGGCCCCACGAAACGGGGGGACAATTTTGTAGGATGCAACCAACGAGGCAGGTATTTAGTGGATAGCCATACGCGATCCCCTTCCTTCCACAGGGGACACGGCTGGCGATGTCGGTCGGCTTGCGACTTAGACCTTTCCCTAGCTGAGGTCAAACTGACCAGGGCGCTCTTATGGGCAGTGGAAATGTCGGCTAATGTAGACTCGATGGAGGGTATGTTGGTCGGGGAACCGAGTAAGGGAAGAATTCCTCAGGGATGGAGACCGTAGGTACAAAAAAAGGGGCTAAGGTTGGTAGCCGAGTGTATGGAATTGTTATAGGCAAATTCTGCAGTGGGCAGAAGGGATACCCAGTTGTCCTGGTGGATATTTATGTAACACCTCAGATATTGTTCTAGAGTGGCATTAAGCCGTTCGGTTTGGCCATTGGTCTGGGGATGAAACCCCGAGGACAGTGCTCTGTTGATCTCTAAGCGATGACACAAGGCTGTCCAAAATCGAGAAGTGAACTGACTCCCCCTATCAGAAATGATCCTATCAGGGAGTCCATGTAGTCGGAATATGTCCCTGAGAAACACCTCGGCCAATTCCGGGGCCGTGGGGACACCAACCAAAGGGGAGAAATGGGCTAATTTAGAGAAGGAGTCAACGGTGACCATGAGACAAGTATAGCCCTGGGACACGGGTAATTCCACGATAAAATCCATCGAGATAAGAGACCAAGGACGTGATGGTGTTTCAGGTTGTTCTAATAACCCCAATGGTTTACATACAGAAACCTTGCTTTGCGCACAGACTGGGCAGGCCTTACAGTACATCCTGACATCCTTAGACATAGAGGGCCAAAAGAACGTACGAGATACTAGCTCCAAAGTGCCCTTCTGTCCTCGGTGACCGACCGTCACATGGTCGTGACACCATCCCATAACCTTCATGCGCAAAGCTTGAGTGGGAACGAACAACTTCTGTTTGTACCAAAGGAGCCCTCCTGTCCTTGTTAACTCTTGTCTCTTTTTTGGAGGTAGTATGTCTTCCATACCCTCCGTGGTTGCGGATTTCACTTCTTGAAGGAATGTAGATATGATACCCACTATCCGGTTGCGGGGAATAAGAACTTCTGCCGGAGAGGTGGCACCCTTCTCTGGGGAATTCCGCCGGGAAAGGGCGTCGGCGAGACCATTCTGGGAGCCAGGGATGTAAGTTATGACGAAGTCATATTGACTACAGAAGTGTGCCCATCGTGCTTGTCTGGAATTAATGCATTCCATCCCCCTGAGAACCTTCAAATTCTTGTGATCAGTACGCAGAATGAAGGGTGATGCGCTACCCTGTAGCAAGTGTCTCCACTCCTCACAAGCCGTCTTGAGCGCTAATAGTTCCTTCTCTATAACCGAATAATTCTTCTGACTCACCGACAAGGTCTTAGAGAGATAGGCCACTGGGTGCTCAATCCCCTGATGTTCTTGTAATAACACGGCTCCCAAAGCATCGGCGGAGGCATCGGCCTCAACTACAAACGGTGTAGTCTGATCGGGCTGGCGAAGCACTGGAGCAGAGCAAAACAACTTCTTCAATTGCTCAAAAGCGTTGTCAGCATGGTGAGTCCAAACAAAAGAGCCAGCTTCCTTCTTGAGTAAAGCCGTAATAGGTAATACCGTTTGAGAAAAGTGACTGATAAATTTCCTGTAGAAATTCGTTAAACCTAGGAATCGTTGAACGTCCTTCAGTGAGGTGGGTGTGGGCCATTGCAGTATGGCAGATACCTTTCCG
Source organism: Ambystoma mexicanum (assembly GCF_040938575.1). Classification (NCBI taxonomy): domain Eukaryota; kingdom Metazoa; phylum Chordata; class Amphibia; order Caudata; family Ambystomatidae; genus Ambystoma; species Ambystoma mexicanum. Next base: position 277,737,994 of record NC_090933.1, on the reverse strand, counting down.
GGATCCATAGAAACACCCTCCTTGGATAGGATAAATCCCAGGTAGGAAATTGTGTTGGTCTTGAAAACACACTTCTCTGGTTTCACCATGAGGCAGTTGGCCCGAAGGCGATCTAGTATGCTTCGTAGATGCTGGTCGTGTTCTCGTGGGGATCGAGAAAAAATCAGGATGTCATCTAAGTACACAACCGCAAAGATAAAAAGGACTTCAGAGAATAGTCGATCCATGAAGCGCTGAAAAACAGCTGGGGCATTCACTAAGCCAAAGGGCATAACCCGATACTCATAGAGCCCAAAAGGTGTACGGAATGCCGTCTTCCATTCATCACCCTCGCGTATTCGGAGAAGATGATAGGCACTTCGCAGGTCCAGTTTAGAAAAAATGGTAGCTCCCTGCACTGCCTCCAGTATGTCGGCGATAAGCGGCATAGGATATCTATCTCTTATCGTGACCTTATTGAGGCCCCGGTAATCGATGCAAGGCCTCAATTCTGCAGAATCGCGCTTGGGGATGAAAAACAATGGGGCCCCTGCGGGAGATCTTGAAGGTCGGATCAATCCGTTGGTCAGGTGGGCATCCAAGTATTTTCGTAGAGCTACCTTCTCTGTGAGAGACAGTGGAAACATCCGCCCGAAAGGGACTAATGCGTCTTGGGCGAGTTCTATGGCGCAGTCCTCTGGACGATGCGGGGGCAGCTCTAGTATCGTTCTGTCAACAAAGACTTCGTAGAACTCCTCTAATTCAGAAGGAATGCAACAGATGTCACACGTGGCGGTAGATTCGGGTGCGAGAACCTTCACTATTTCCTGTGACCGGTGTGGCATACAGACTTCCTTACAGAATCCAGACTCAAAGGTAATGATATTCCTGAACCAATCTATGGAGGGGTTGTGCCTTCTCAGCCATGGGATACCCAGTATGACTGGAAAGTGGGCTGCTCGAATAAGATCGAATTTCATACGTTCAGTATGATGTTGGATAACCACTGTGAGTGGTTCTGTAGTGTGAGTGATGGGGCCAGAGGAAAGCGGGATCCCATCAACGCCTTCTACCTTCTGGGCATCCTCGCGTTGAACTAAAGGAAGACCTTGTTGATCGGCCCAAACGGTGTCCATAAAGACTCCAGCGGCACCACCATCAATGAGGGCTAGAGTAGTTAGCTTTTTGGTCGACGTTTGTATCTGTAAGGATACTACCATCAAACGAGAGTCCATAGTGTCTCCTTGGGGAGTGACTGCTAAGGTTACATAGGGACGAGAAGATATACCTCGGAAACCTGCCCCCTTCAGTTCCGAGGTCTGTCGTTTCCCGGTTTACGGGGGGGAACCGCTGGACAATTTCGTAGTAGATGCGTATCTGACCCGCAATACATACAGAGACCAGTGTCTCGCCGTCTTCTACGTTCTTCAGGTGTTAATGGGGCTCTTGCGGCTCCTATCTGCATGTGTTCTTCCTTGCTTGATGCTGAGGGTAACAGGTGAGAAGGAGTTCCTGAAGAGGGTGAGTTGACTGGGGTGCGCAGCTTCCGTCTTTCAGCCCGCCGCTCACTGAGGCGGAATTCTATCTGGAGAGCTATGGACATCATATCTGAAAGAGAGGTGGGAAGTGCCAGACGAGCCAGTTCGTCCTTTAATTCTTCTTTTAGACCACGGCGAAATATTGTAAATTGCGCGTGTTCCGGCCACCCGGCCTCTGTCGCTAGGCGCTTGAAGGACGAGATATAGGTCCTGAGATCGCTGCTGCCCTGCTGAACGTCTAGCAGTTCTTCTGCGGCAATATGAGTTATCTCAGCCTGTTCGAAGGTCTGTTTCAACAAGGTGACAAAGGCGCCATAGTCCTGGAGTACCGGATTGTTGCTGGTTACTAGTGGGGAGGCCCAGGCCAGGGCGTTTCCTGTTAGATTTGATATAACGAACCCCACCTTGGTGTGAGCGCTGGCAAAAGAATGTGGGCGAAAGGCAAAATAAATGGCACAAGATTCGAGAAATTCCTTGAGACGTTTCGGTGATCCGTCATATTTACCAGAAGATAAGGACATGGGGGGGAGATCAGTCTCCCTAGATTCTCGAGCCGTAATCATTTGTCTTAATGCTGCATTTTCAGCCTTGACATTCTGTAGTTCGACGTTCATTCCTTGTACGGCTTGAATCAGCTCTTGCAGCTGTTCTGGGGTAGCCATGGTTTCTTTCGGGCGTTGCAATCTGTCAGAGTCAAACTCCAAATTGCCCTCTTCCTCTTCTAACTCCAACCCTCCAACCTCCTCCTCACCTGTGGCGATGGTTTCCTGGGGCGGTTCCAATCTCTTCTTCCACCAAGCGGTTTTTTTGACGGAGGATAGGGCCTACCCCGGGAGGAAGCCACCCTGACCTGGTACAATAAGGTCTAGAGGGGGCCTCTCTGCCGGAGCAAGCTAAATGGGGGAAAAAGCCTGATGGCATAAAAAACCCCCTAGCGAAGCGGTGGTAAGTAGGTGCGGTGGTAAGTAGGTCCGATGATTAGGTAAGGAGGACTGATGAATCGAGAGCTGTCCAAGTGGAAAGTCCGAAGCGCTGGAGTAGGACGAAATACTATGGGAGGCCAGGAGGAGAGAGAGCGAAACGAACAGAGAGGGGACCAAAGGGGGAGTAGTGGAGCAGCAAGGAACTAAGGAGGGAGCGGGAGATGAACTGGAGGAAAGGGCAGGCAGACAAATCGAAGGACAGAAACGGGAACGGAAAATACTAGCGTCTCACCCGGAGCCTGACGCGAGAGGGTTGCAACGCGCAGACTTCCGGGTGTGACGGGAAGAAATAGGCGTACCGCGGCAGACGCCGCGGAAACAACTAGACCGCTGAACACAGTGCGTGGTGGGACGTGAAGGGGTGGCTAATGGCCGCCCAGTCTCCACCGCGACCAAATCCCCCAACGTTGCCGGCGCATGACACCTGAGGAGTCCCTTAAGGAACTCCTTGACAAGTCTAAGACCACAGCGAAGGTCTGCCCGGAGGCCTGGTGTACCTGGATATGGCAGCGAGATGCACCTTGATAGAGGCGTGAGCCAGTCCCGCTTTCGCCAAGGAAAGCAAGTATGGTAGAAGTTGCAAGGCCATGACACGCAGCAGGGTAATCTTGTGAGTCCGGCACCACACAGAGAAGCGTTTCCATTTATGCCTGTAGCACTTCAACGTTACCGAGGCTCTGGCCCTGGTCAGGATGTCCTTACATTCGGCGGGTAAAGCATGACCCAAAAACTCTAGGGCTGTAGGAGTCATGTCAGAGACTCCGGGTCGTGATGCAGAATCTCACCCACCTTCTCTGGCAAGAAGGTCCAGGGAGAGTGGCAGCTTGATGGGCGGGGCCACTGACAGATGCAGCAGGTTCGGATACCAGATTTGTCTCAGCCACACTGGGGCGACGAGTATCATCCTGCAGTGGCACTCTCTCGAGTGTCTTGATCGCACATAAGAGGAGGCGAAACTGAGGAAAAGCATACAGGAACCATCTACCATGGGAACAAGAACGTGTCCCCCATGCTCGTCGGTTGCACTGACCTTCTGGTGAACCTATGGCACTTGGTGTTTGCCGCTGTCACAAAGAGATTGATCTAGGGCTGTCGCCATTTGCGGAACAGAAGATCCACTTGGTCCTGGCGAAGTTCCCACTGGTGGCAAGAACGCAGTTCCCTGCTGAGCGAGTCTGCAATGGTGTTTTCTACTCCCGCCAGGTGAAACGGAATGAGGAACATGCCTTGATGAATGGCCCACCACCACAAGTCTTGGGACTCCCTGGAGAGTGCCGATGATTGGGTTCCCCCGTTTCCAGATGTAGAACATAGTGGTGGTGTAGTCTGTGAAGAAACTCACCACCTTGCTCTTCAATGACGACAGAAAACACTTGAGGGGCCAAAATACGGCCCAGAGTTCCAGGATGTTGATGTGGAGGTCCAGCTGCCAGAGGCATCTGGCATGCAACTGTCCGGTGTGGGCACCCCATCCCTCTAGAGAGGCATCCGTGGTGACTGTCTCCTGGTAAGGTGGAACCTGAAATAGAGTTCCGTGGACGAGATGCTGCCGAACACTCCACCACTGTATCAAACGCCTCGTTGAGGTAGATCTTGTCCGTAAAGTTCCCTGACACTTGCATCCACATGAAGAGGTGTTGTGCAAATTCTGCAGAGGCGAACGAGGCTGATGCAGGAGGACAACATGCCCAGCATCGACTTGATGGACCAAACCGTCGCTGTGTGAGCCGACGGGAAATGCTGCACTTTCCCTTGTATGGCTCTCACTCTCTCCGCCGAGGGGGACGCCAAACATGTCACCATGTTGAGTCATGCACCTAAGAGCAGAGCATCCTGAGATGACGTCAAGCAAGACTTTGGATATTTTATGGAGAACCCCAACTCCGTCAGCAGACGTACAGTCTTCGCTTTGTGCTTGCTTGCCAGAGATTGTGAGTGGAACGCACCAGCCAGTCCTCTAGGTAGGGGTATACAAGGATGCCTTGTAGACGAAGATGTGTCGCCAGCGGGAGTAGGCACTTTGTAAACACCCTCGGGGCAGAGCCTTGAACTGGTAGTGCTGACCTTGAAAAATGAATTGTAGGAACATGCAGTGTTTCTTGTGAATGGGGATAAGGAAGTAGGCGTCCTCCAGATCCAACAACATCAGAAAATCCCCTTGTTCCAGCTGACCAAGCACGTGTTACAACATGACCATCAGGAACTTTTGGGACTTTAAGTACTTGTTCAGAACGTATCTGGAATATACTCTGGGGCCCAGGAGAAGCTGGGGAACAAGTTTTATTACACCCTTCTGTAACATGGTCCCCACCTCTTGCAGAAGCTGGGGCCTGTGTAGTTCCTGTCGCTGAATCGGAGGATACAAGGACACCTGAGTTGGAACTCCAAGGTGTGCACCGGTCAGAGAGCGTCCAGCACCCATCTGTATGTGGTGATCTTTTCCCACGTGCTGACAAACTTCGCCAGCCGGCCTCCCACTGGGGTGCGTAAGTGGGGGCCTGAGGCCACGGCCAGTTCAGGCCTGCTTGTGGGTCGAAGCTCTGCTCTGTAGGCGGCGCTGCTGCTGGCCTCTGCTGCGTTGAGAGTTCTTCCTGTACGCTTGAGTGGAAGAGCGTGAAGTTTGTCAGTATGGCTTTTATAAACCTTGGAAGATCTTCCCGGCTTTCCTCTGCAAGAGCGAAAGGACGACGATCATCGCTGCTGCAAAGTTCCCATGGAGCATGCCATCTCAGTGTCGGTCTTTATTGCCTGGAGAGACTTGTGGACTGCCTTTCCGATGAGGTTCGTCCCGTCAGACAGCATATCCAGCACCTTAGTCTGAATGTCCTGGCAGAGGTTTGTTGCCTTCAACCAACCTTGATGACGCAGGGACACCTTGCTCCCCATCTGGCGGAAACCGGTGTTTGCGATGTCCACTGCCACTGTGATGGCGTGATCTAAGGCCACGTCCCCTTGCTGAAAGAGTGAGTGCTTCAACCTTCTTGTTTTCAGCAGGAAGTCCAGGATAGGGCCCAGCTTGAACCATAGTTCCCGGTCATATCAGGACAAAATGGCTAGGGCATTAGCAGCTTTGATGGTAGAGGCTGCTGTATAAATACTCATCTTGCCCATTGCATCCAGCTTCTTCCACTCCTGGTCCGGAGGTACCATGGCTGCCGATGACGGATACGTAGAGCGTTTCCTGGCTACGGCCGAGACCACCGAATCAGGCAAGGGCTGGGACTTAAGCACTTGGGAGATTAATCGGTCAACCTGTACTTTTCCTCCAATCTGTCCTGCTTGGTCAGAGCTGTACTAGGCCTTCCTCCCAGATGTTGTCCAGGAAGGGAATGGACATGGTCTTTGTTCTCGACTCACGCTGCTGGTACAGGAAACCCTCTTTCTTCGTCTCCTCGGGCACCAACTGAAACTGTTCAGAGGCCCTTGACATGACAGAATGAAAGGATTCAACTTTGTCCAGTCGGGAGGCCCTATAGGGCTTGTCTGTGTGTGTGGTGTATCTCGTCAGCCGCGATGAAATAATCGTCCTCGTCTGTGCCCGTAGCCCTGGTAGCCATGTCTGTATGCGGATCCGGTGCTCCGGGTGGGGTCTTCTCGCAACGAGGTGGTTGTGGTGCACTTTCTCTTACGCAGGGGAGAGTTCAACCTTGGAGGCTCTCCCGTGGAGGTGCAGGCCCCGATGGAGGAATTATTTGCTGTATTTTGGTGACCAGTGTGTGCAGGGTTACGTCCCTAGGTCTAGGGGTGAAAGGAGACAGCGAAGTGGGGTCGGGGCTGATGCGTCTTCTCTTGCGAGCAGGGGACTCGGAAGTCCACCGCTCCCAGATCCTCCCCCTTTGTGATCTGAGCAGCACCCGTTGTGCGGATCATGCTCCCCCTTTTCGGTACCATGTGGAACGTGTCTTTCTCCTTGTCAGGAGGCGGCTGGGTTGGTGCAGCCGCATGGTCCTTTCCTGACCCTGGCGTCTTCGCCACTGCCTTTTGGCTTGGGTGCAAGGACATCCGTGGAGCTGCCGCCACTTCTTTCTTGGACCCACTCTCCTTCAGAGCTGACGGAGTGGACGTCATTGACTTCTTCGACGGATTGCTTGTGGCTGCTTTTGTCGACAGTGTTGTCGTCGACTCAAGTTGATCTGGCATGCTGCGAGGTCTTAACCAGCTTCGACAAGTCCTCCCATCACCTTTTGTCCGATTCGGGACCTGCATCAGAGGCGAACCCAGCAGAGCTAGCGTAGCAGAGCTTGGCCTTCTCTTGGACAGTGTCCTGTAGCAGTCTTTTTTGGTTTTCTTTGAGAAACCACGGCACACCTCGCATCCCTCCTCATCGTGGTACAGATGCAAGGAATATAATCATTTATGGTGCCGATCCTCCATGAAGATGTTTCTTAATCCACAATTTGCACAGTTTAAAGAGGCTTCAACATTCCTTCTTCTCTTCAGCCATGATAAAAAGGCTCGAAGTAGGCCAAAGACTGGATTCTTCTCCTGCAGAGTCCTCATCAGATAGATATCCCTTCCAGTGTCAGCTGCTTAGAAAACTTTCTGACAGGGGGCGTACGGTACTTCGACTGGACCGTCGATCCCTCTTGACCTGGTGCAGCAGTTATTGATTCCAGACATGACATTGGTCGTCTTACATGTATTGCGTCACTTCACTCCTCTACCTCAGTCGCCCCACCACCCCAGAGTTCAGCTGCTGCAGAAGAAGATTCCAACGATTCAGCTAAAACAGCCACAACTCATAGAAAAAAGTGAAACACAACAAGGTTACAACGGAACCGCAAGGGGATGCGGAAACACACAAATAGGTTCCAAGGCAGCCCTTTAAAAAATAACACGCTGACGCATGCTGCCTCGGTGCGAATCGACCCACGGGAAGGAGAAAAACAGACAGACTCCCAGGGCGCTCCTACAAAATGGCGGGCGTCCCTCCTGAAGTGCCGTAGGCGGTCCGACACTGACGGACATACCCCACTCCCTCACAACCCGGCACCCGCATCGGATTGGATTGCAGCAGGGAATCGAAAACAGCGTGGAACACCCTCGGAAGGTGGAGAACCCACACGCTGCCGTAATCGGAGTGAGTATCTTCGGTGACTGATCTCCTACTTGGCGGGCGGTGACAGAAAGAAGGCGGCTCCCATTGCGAAATGAAAACCTGGCGCGCACCGACAATATACGCATAGTCACACAGGTTGATCTATGAGGGCAGTCCTTAATCTGATGTAATGCATGTTGGGCTGCTGCTCCTAACCCTTCCTTGACACTGCCTGCTGTAGGGACTGGTAGTGAGCAGTGATAGTGAATTGGAGGCCGAGCTTTGCTCACGTGGGAAAAGAAGTGAAGTTCGCAGAACCACGTCCATTGAATCCTGAAATCTAATAGTGCCACTGAATCCTGCCCTACAACATAACAATCAGGAACCCAGCTACTACGTGGAAGGGAGGTCCTTTGCCACAATTTGGAAGCCACTGAGAGTGCAAGAACTGCCTGTCAGAGCATAAAATTGGCAGTTTGGCCCCACTGTGAGGCACATATCGGAGTGAAAGATGGCCAAACAGCCGAGTAAACAGAAGGGCTGCGGCTTTGGGGGACATCAAGGCAATGATGCAGGGTCAAGAAATGGAAAAGTGGCAGCACCAAACAACAGTGCAAATCCACTCCCCGGAAGCTCAAATTCACAATTGGAAATCGAGGACCCACCCACGAGACAGTCAGACCTTCATGAAATGCTAGCCGAAATTAAGAAACAAACAAAGGAATGTGTAGTCAACTTTACCAAATCCATCACAGACCAGAATAAACAGATGCTAGCAATAGAAAAGAGTCAACTGAAACCGAGATAACCTTGTGTGAGCAAGGATATGAGCAGGACGAAATGTCAAAACGGACGGACTCCCTTGCGCAACAGATGGAGTAGGTCGTGACTAAGCAAGAGGACGCTGAGCACAGGTCTAGACGAAATAACATTAGGCTGCAAGGCATTCCTGTATCAATATCTAACCCAGACCTGGACGTCTACGTGCTGGCATTATTCCAACATTTATTAGACGATACAGCAAGAGAAGACATTTTGTTATATCGTACCCACAGGGTCTACATCTCCCATCAACAAAAAAGAACCTAACCCCGGATGTACTAACTAGAATTCACTTCTTTCAAACAAAAGAAAAGATCATGAGAGCAGCGCGGAGGCAAGAGCCAGTGAAATTTCATGACAATCAAATAACTCTGTTCCAAGATGTGTTACAGGCAACCCTAATGAGACGAAAGCGCCTAAGGATAGTCACAACCTGGCTCCAGATAAAATAATTTGTTACAGATGGACATTTCCATGTGGCCCGAGATTTGAATACCAAAATAAGCAGTACCACATAACAGAAAAAGAGGAAATGGCGAACCTAATGGAACAGAGCGCCCTCCCACCCCCGCCAACTAAGGAAGCACTACCATGAAAAGAGGCAGAGAAACGTTTGCAAAGCATGACCAAAACATAAGGATTGCGACAGGGGCGTCCCTACCCCGAAGGGAGAGGTGCTCGAACAGCAGAAATCACACAATGAAATTCCCCCTTTGAGAGACGAATCAATGAACAAAAGCATTTATTTGAGAAGCTTTCACTTGGGTCATTAAGATCAGGAGGCTGGGGGACTGCCGGGGTGTCTGCTAGGGCGGGGCGGTGGGTCTGGGGAGTTGCCTGGGCCAAGGAATTGGGTCCCATAATGCCACGGAATGAGATTTACACCTTGGCGACAGTTACTATTAAATGATTTGTTTAGCGGGGGGCTGGAGGGGTTTTGCAATGGTATTGTTGGGGTTTGGTTTGCCAAGTGGTATGGCACGGATCCTCTTTGGGGACAAGATCTACAGAGTAATTGGGTCACAGCTGATAGTTGTGATGCCCTTGGGAAATTGCTGATATGAAGACCCTGAATGTCCAGGGTTTGAATTTGCCAGTAAAACGCTGATCGATACTGCAGCGCCTGTCTGAACTTAACGCCACAGTGGGTTTTCTTCAGGAAACACACCTACTCCTTAATGACTAGGTACGCAATAAACATCTAAGACAAAAGGGGTGGGGATACTATTGAGGGGCGAGGTGGGTTTCCAGAAGCAATAAGCTGAAGGGAAATATCTAGTGTTGAAAGGGACTCTGGGGCCCGAAATGTTTACGTTGGAATCTGTCTACACCCCAAATGAACGACAAGATAGTTTTTTTTGCCATGTTACTTCAGAAAATAGGGTGCTGGTGTGAGGGGCAAGTGGTGGTGGGAAGGCTCTTCAATTGCGTTATGGATCCCAAACTAGATAAAACATTAGCCCCGACACACAACGGTAACAGATTTCGGCAAACCTTGGGGAAATTCTTTAGATACCTGAACTTAATAGAAGCCTGGAGTTTTTTTTCACGATTCAGAGAGAGACTACACACACACTTCTCTGCGGCACACAGCAGTTATTTAAAGAAAGATATGGGCCTGATCTCAATAACGCTGGTCCCTAGTCACGGGAATAGAGATTGGGGTGAGGTACCTTTCACATAACGCCCAGTTGCTTCTCCAGATAGACAGGCCCAGGTCTCAAGAAGGGTACTGTAGAAAATGGAGGCTGGATGAGCTAATCCTTAAGGATGTTGCGCTAAGATCCCATATGGAGAAGGTAATTACTGACTATTTTTGGGACAATGACACAGGGGAAATGGATCAGAGAGTAGTGTGGGATGCGAGCAAAGCAGCCATCAGGGGGGGAATTTATATCCCAAGCTGCTGCCTACCATAGGGAGAGAGAACTTTGTACCATAGAACTTGAAAGGGAGGTGAAAGAAGCAGAAGTCCTGCATAAGACAAAATAATCACTTAAAACATTGCGAGTCCTACAAAAATTAAGAATCCAAGTTGAAACCCATGCAGAAGATCGTTCAGCCCAGACGATGTGCGCACGAAGCAGCCCTATTATGTGAAAGTGGGCAAAGCCAACCGCTTCTTAGCAGCTAAGAACTGGCAACAAAAAGCACGTAAATACATTGTGCAGTTAAAAGACGAGGCCGGGCTAATGCACGAGCAGAGGAAGACAAGAGAGCAGTAATGGAATCAGGGGTTAGTAAGAAAAAGAGGAAATAGACCCAATCCTCCAAAGGGAGTATGTAGAGGGAATAGGCCCTACCGCAGATCTCACAAGAGGATGGGAAGAGTCTGGAAGAGGAGGTTGGTGATGCAATAAGGTCCCTACCAGCCAACAAAGCGCAAGGCCCTGATGGCTTTGGTAATGGGTACTATAAGGTCTTCAGGAACCAATTAATAAAACCTCTGACTAGACTTTTCAACCGAATCAGAGACGGTGGGGTAATCACAGAAGACATGGGGCTATCCACCATGTCTTTGATCCTTAAACAGGGAAGTACCCAACTGATTGCCTAAGTTATCGACCCATCTTGTTGGTAAATGGTGAAGCTAAAATATACGCTAAGGTAATGGCTGAAAGATTGGCGAAAGTCTTACTGACAATTATTCATGGGGGGATCAGTCTGGGTTCATCCGTGGTAGACACGCGCAGGACAATATAAGGCGCGCCATCGACATTATAAACTTGGTGGCTAGAACGGGAGGGAAATTCTCCAGAGCGGCCCTAGATGCGAGGCAGGCTTTTTCGATAGTCTATATTGGCGTTTCCTCAAAGATACACTAGAAGCATTCAGGTGCGGCCTGGAATTTATGCGCATGGTATTAGCCAACTTCAAATCCCCTTCACAAAATGTATGGTAAACGGAAGGGGCACAGCATGGGTGGATATTAGACGGGGCACACACGAGGGTTGCTGTTATGACTTGAGGTCTACGTGGATTATAATGCCTCCGTCCCCAAGCACCAGTCAAAGATGAGTAATGTACTCGCTGACCAGTTATTGGGGCCACAGGAGATAGGCAGGAACAGGAAGCACTGGGTCCCCGGGTGGCTGAAAAGAAAAGCAAAGTTAGAATGCAAGTCTAAGAATACCACAACAAATAATGGTCAAGAGGAGTATAATAAACACCTACCCCAAGGATAACAGGTGCTAGCGTGGGACCTAACTGTTCCTGCCTGAAGGAACGAAGGGCAGGATGCTGGAAGTCAAGGTTGTAGGGTTTGGGCTGAATACCTGAATCTAGGAAGGCAGTAGTACCAGAAGTGTTCCAAGAATGTCCAGGGGAAACAAATCCAAAGGATAATCCATGTAGTAGTCCAATTAAGCAGTCCAGTGGTCAGCACAGTTCCAGAATACAAGGTTCAATAGGCAAATCCAAAGCAATCCAGGTAAGCAGAAAACAAGGTAAAAAAATCCGTAAATCCAACAAGAAAAAATCCAGATAGTGACTCGCCGGCGAAAACAGCTGAGAAGCAATGAAGAAACGGACCAACGCTCTCTTCCGGGTCACGTGATTGCCCACCTAGTCATGTGACCTAATCTTACTTTTCTTCCGAATCACGTGACCGCTAATCGGTTCACATGACCATCTGCCGCGGGGCACTGGATTCCTGGGGTGCCCGTGTCGTCGGAGGGCAGCCCTGCGCACCCGCAAGCGCCAAGGCAAGCCCCAGGACAGGCGGGGACAGAGGCGCCAAGGACGCCACAAGGGGCAACGTGTCGCCGAAGGCCGAGCAGAACGGCCCGTGTGAGCGCCGAGGCCCCAGCCAGGTAGGTAAGGAGGAAGGGGGCGAGGGGGTGGAGGATGACAAGGGAGGCATGACAGATGTCCACTTTCTCTCTCAGTCTTTACCATGGAACCACTAGCGGCCCTAATAAGAAATGATCGTGAAATCCTAGGGGTTGACCGCAGACAATGGACACACAAAATCGCGTTATACGCGAATGATGTCTTACTATTCATGAGGGACACTAAACAGACAATGCCGAGGGCGATGAAGAGGTAAGAGGAATTTGCAATTAATTACACCAAATCTAAAGCTCTCAACATAAATTATGACCCCAAAGGTATCTCAAAACTTGGCGCCAGATTCCTGTTAATCTGGGAAGATACAGGAATAGAGTATCTTGTCGTAACCCCAACCAAGGAATACAAAGGGTTGTTTGGAGCAAATTGAGCTCCCCTATGAAAAAGGTTGATGGAAGACCTTCATAGATGGAATACACAGGATTTGTCCTGGTTAACTCGAATCACGGCAATAAAGATGACATTGCTGCCACGTCTGCTCTACATGGTGAGCTCCCGCCCTCTTGAAATCTCGGCCCAGATGCTCATAACACTGCAAGCAGCAATCCTTAACTTAATTTGGCACAAAAAAAGGCCTAGGGTCCCAAGAACGGCCCTTTTCCGATCCCCAATGACGGATGTGCTGGGGTACCCGAGGAAAAACGATATGTGCTTGCAGCACAAAAATGCACCAATGTTATACTGGTCTACACCCGAACTGGAGAACGGCTGGAGATCTACTGAAAACTGTAAAGAAATATTTAATGTTGGGGAACAGGAACGCTACAAATACATACAAATAACACACTGTATCTCCCAAAGGGAGGTAAAGGAAGCAGTTAGAAGGGCTCCAACCGGAATAGAACGTACACTGCCGGAGGGAACAGCAGAAAAGTGTATCACAAAGCTTTATCGCCTGTTATACAATGCCCAACCAGAAGACAGACTTCCATATATGCACCGTTGGGATAGAGACCTGGGCATCACCATCTCGGATGAGGAATGGGGACAGAGTTTTTTGTTTTATTTATTTGCATTTAATTGAAAAACAATTTTGTAGCAAACCAACAGAACAGACATTTTAAACTCCACTCCCGGGCATAGCTTCCTTCATCCTTTGGAAGGTTCTCCAACTTATCCTTTTAAAACAATTTAGATTACAATTTTACAACTGCAATCACATAACTCGTCTTGCTTCCCTCTATCAACGTTCTCCACCATAGTTCTGGATCGAGTATTTGAAAGTCAGATAGTAGAGGGCAAAAATAAGTTATACAAGGCTCCACTATAGCTGGACAAAATATGGCGAGATGCTTCAAAGTTTCCACTGCCAACGGATCTTTACTATAGCAGCATTTATTCCCCTCTGAAATGCCACAAATTGCCCGCATCTCATTAGTGGGCAAGAAGTTTAGACGAGTTCTCAGTAATTTATCTCTATAGTTTCTGTTAGGAAACTGTTTTAGATAGTTACATACAAAGTCCAGTTTTTGTGATTCCACGGGAAGATGGGCAGTAGATTGGTAACTAGCCACTGCCTCCAATGTGGTTATCCAGTCTTGCTCTTTAAGTGTTTTCTTAATCTATGTGGGGTTGTTCAGTAGCAAGTCAATGGAACCACCAACTTCTTCCAGTCGCGCCATTATTTTTGATCTCCATTTGATCAGCGTGGAATTTTGAGATGTAGTGATTTCCCTGTTGAGCATTTCCAAAATTTCAGGCCTAAAAACCGTAAATCGTTTTCTGTAGAGAGCCATGCTATTCCATTCCACCGGATGTTGTAGAGAAGGCAAACCCAACTCTCGCCGCACAACTTGGATCGGGGTAGATGGAGGAATGCCTAGCACTCTCTTCAAAAATACACCCTCCAGCTGCGGCAACACCGAATCCGGGATGTTAGGCATTCCTTCTGCTCCGGAAGTTATGCCAGGGACCAACTTGGATTTATAAAACAACACTACCGGCATTATTGAAAATCGACCAAACTTCTGATTCACTGCATGTGCCTGGATTGCCAGATCTTTGGTTTTTGCCCTTAAGTGGGCCACCATATGGACCTCAGTTTTTGTGTCGCTATGCCATACACCAAGATACTTGAACGAAGAGACTTGGTCGATCCGCTTGCCCTCCGAAAACCAGGAGTAGGTGTTTCTTCCACTATTAGACTTTGCAAAAGTCTACATTTTAGTTTTCTTTTAATTTATTTCGAAGCCATTTGCTTTAATGTAACAATACAATGAGTCCAATTGAAGTTGCCGCCCTACTGATGTTTGATCGATTAGGGCCGCGTCGTCTGCATACAGCAAGCGTGACAGTTGAACCCTTCCTACCATTGGTGGAAAAGTTCTAGATGACGTTTCTGTCTGTTTCATGTCCGCCAAAAAAAGTTGAACAAAGCCAGAGCCATCAGACACCCCTGTTCGACTCCCTTTGATGTAATAATTTAATTTGATAGGAGGCCTGAACTGTTCAACCAAACTCTTAGGGTTGTGTTCTCATGCATGGCCTTTATGGGATCTAATAAGACCCCCAGACAATTTTTTGCCTCAAGTTTTGTCCACAATTTGCACCGGTCCATCTGGTCGAATGCCTGGACCAAGTCCACAAAGGCCATAACGATCCTTGGTTTGCCATCTTGTACTCGGGCCTTTAGTATATTCAGTAATAATATAGTTACTCCGGTCCCGATACCCTTTACAAAACCCATTTGCAAGGGATCGTTGCAACCATTTTGTAGGCTCCACTTATGGAAATGGTTCAGGAGTATCGTACCACATAATTTTCTGATCACATCAAGGAGGGCGATAGGTCTGTAGTTTTTTGTGTTTTCCCGTTATCCCTTTTTAAAAATAGGGACCACTAATGCCCTCCTTCACAAACTCGGAATTTAGCACGATAGGGCAACCTGAGACAACAAGGCATGGATAAACCTTGTCCTTTCTTCGGCATGTTCTTTCAACATAAAGTTGGTCAGGCCATTTGGACCAGGGGCATGCGAGCCATTCAACTTTTTAATACGCGTTTGGATATCATTTGTGTCACTCTCATAGAACCAAGACTCTATTTGTATTTTATTTGTATAGCGCACCAGGCCCAGGGGCAACCGGGCGCATCACTTAGTTACAACATATGTCTTGAGCTCGAGCGCTAGAAGGGATGGATTCTTTTTCGGCGGCGTATACATTTTTAAAATGTTTTGTCCAGCCACCTTCACTTATAGGGTTGGTCTGTTCATTTTCCGCTGTCGAACCCACCGATTTTATCAAAGACCAGAAAGCCCTGGGATCTTTAGTTACAAAGGCCTTAAGCATGGCTTCAGAATCATTCTGATAAATTAACAGTCTGATAGAAAACAGACAGTTTTTGTATATTTCTTTTTCTCTGAGAGATACTTCTTTGTCCATTTGTGATTTGGATTCATTTGCCACCCTTTTGAGATTCCAACCTCTTTTCTTCTCAACACTACTTCCTTGTTGAATGAATGCAAATGGCTTGCGGCTGGTTTTCTTGTCTTCTTCCAGTTAGCCTATATAAATCAAGGAGAGGCGTATATTCAACTGTAGCTCCAGCCTGGCTAAAGTCCTTTGAAAATTGTTTTATGATGTTATTAGAGAATTTCAAGCGGGAACCGCCATTGCATATGTCCACCACCCCAAGCATTTCTTCTTGGGTGTTGAGGGTTTGGATCGACCAATCCAGAAGTCGTAAATGATGGTCACTGTTAGTTGTTATTACCACTTTAAATGTATTAATCAGAGGTAGAAAGTTCCTAGAGACAAAAATGTAGTCAATAACTGATGAACGACCCATGCATTCCCACGTTGGGTGTGGTGGTATGTCGCCTCTGATGTTACCATTTAGCATATGCATGTCTTTTGCATCCATCAGGGAATTCCACATATCTCCCTTCGTGTGTCCGGCGTTCCCACGAGAGCTGGCTTGACCCATGTGGTGTGCAGTGAAACCTGGTGTATTTAGGTCCCCACATATGATCACATGTTTTGTCTGTTGGGTTATGTACGCATCATCAATCAAATCCGCAATGTGGTCTATAAAGGTTTTGTTTGCAATGAGCATAGGGTTCCAGGAAACATTGATTTAAACCCAATTTGACTCGTTTCCCTTTTGCCTGGCCCACGTCCTCCGATTCCCGGCTGATGAGAAGCTCTTGGGCCAAAAGTCTGGATGACATTGTATAATTTAGGTTCAGAGGACTGCCGGATTTAACTGATGTAATGAGACCGGCGCCCTTGATTTCCTTTGGAAGCAGGACTCAACGAGATTTCAAAACCATCCATGATGGGAATCTCCCTAAGCCATGTCTCCTTCAAACAGATTAAATCAAAGTCCCCCAGGATGGCTTTGCTTGGTTTAAGTGAGTTGAGTGAAGCCTCTCGTATTCCAAGAAGATAATCTTAATCACGTCGATCTTAAAATGTCATGGCCATTCTCCGGTACCCAAGATGATACATCATTTGGTCGGGTGAGTGGCTAAAGGGGATCTTGAAGGGTTAGTGCTATTGATATCCATGACCAGTCCGAAGATTTATTTCCTGCTGCTGCAGCCTCGAGCGCTGTTGTTATATTTCTTACATGGCGCAGCAGAGGTTCCAATTTAGTGATTCCACTACGTTTTTGACCCAGTCAAACTGGGACCCTCCCTATCTGTAAAGGATCAAGAAAAGTATTGGTTGAAACTGCGTGTCGAGCTGTTGTAACATTTTCGCTGCTTTCCATGACTACTGTATTGAATTTGTTTTTTGCTGAAGTATGATGTAGAGTTTGTTCCACCTCCGGGGGCCTGTTAGCTGTTAAATCAAAGCCAAACATTAATAGATTTTCGGCTGCTTCCAACAGCATATTCTTCACCACCGGCGAAGTATTGTGGAGATAAATCGAGTGCGTATGACATTCGCCCACAAACTCAATGATCTTCAGATCCTCAGATGTTAATTGCCTCAGGTTTGGAATACACTGTAGCAGCTCCATCACCATTCAATGGTTGAGTATCAAGTTGTCCTCTCTGTCCAAGATCTCTCATGCCTGAGAGAACGATCTGTCAGGGTTTGGTTTCTCAACTCTGGTAATCAACTTTTATTCTAGTAGTTTCGGGGCGGGGGGTTGGTCCTCCATAAACCTCGATAAACCACTCCCTGAACTCCTTTTGGGGTCGGACCAACAGTGGTCTGAAGATCCCAACTAGTTTGACCCCCCCGGGGGGCTGTTTGGTTGTCCATCGTCTACGTCCGACACAGATCAAGTCCATCAGGGTGGTCAGGCGATGCTTTCCTTCTGACTTGTTCCTGTCCGTATTTTGATTTTAATGAGTTTGTACGGGTATTTTCTCTTTTTGGATTTTGATCCATAGCCAGCCTATGCCTTTTTTCCGACATTGTTAGGAAAAGCGGCGACACAGGGGTTCTCAATGGAGTATCATGACAGGAAGCAATGTCTGCTGGGGGTTGGGGGAGTGGGGTTCTACCTGCTCACTTGATTCCAGTTGGCTTCTGGCTCCCTCATCCAACGAATATGTTGAGAGCTCCATTAAATTTTGAAGAGTTGGGCTCATCTCCCCTGTAACCGATTCCCGAACTGGGAGCACTGTCCCGTCCGTAGATGATACCGCATGACCAATGGAGCCCGAGGGTCTTTTAACTCTAAAAAAAGTTATTCTTGGGGCTGGTTTAGGAGCTACCCTCTTCACAGGTTGATCTTTAAGAGGAGGTAATTTTGATCTTGTTTGAGAGAATCCATACCTCTCTGTTTGATCTTCTGTTCTGTTTCACCACTCAGGTTCACCTTTTTCTGGGTGAAGATTGCATAAGCTTGGTTTGATGGAAAATTGCAATCTTCCTCCATAGCCTGGATTTCTTCCACTTCTACATCCCGACAAATGCAAGGTTCACTTCTTTCCTACCACACGGGCAGATGACGTTGCCCTTGATAGTAATTTGCAGCGTTTGTGTACTTGTTTGATTTGGTCCCACATTAGATCCACCAACTGTGAGGTGTTCAAAGTCTGTGTGGTTATTGAGGAGGTTGCCCCTCTATTATGTTCTTTCACAAGCTTTTCGATCGTGGAATCATAAAGCGGAGGGTCTTGTGCAGCGTGTTGTTCTTTCGCTGTAACAAAGCCCTCCAAAATTACCAGTTTGGTATGCATCAACGCGAGTGAAGTTGTGTGGTCTTTTAGTGTGTCATTTAGGTGTTCATAAAGTTTCATGAACGGCGCTAAAGCAATGGTGATGGTTGACATCATGGTAAACAAATCCGGCTTTCCTCTTCTTGATGACACATTCGATTTGGGTGAACAGATGGGCTGCTCGTCTCCATTTTCGTTAGCGTCCATATGATCAAGAGTCTTTGGAGATTTCGGAATTTCTCTTGTTGTATAAAGAGGTTTATTGCATTGACATTTTGTTAGTGTTTTTCACCCCACCAGTTTGAATTTAATAAATCAGGTTCCACCAGAACAAGGGATCCTTCAGCATATCTCTCCAGGGAAGGCAGAACGATTTGGACGTGCCCCCGAACAACCCCCCTGACAAGTCCTCTGCCTGACCTGTAATGCATCCACCATTGTTATCCGAGATCACATAAGTGGGGGCATGTTCCCCAATGTTAGATGTTAGTGCTCATTTGTTGCTCTCTGGGGGCCCTTTGATAGATAAGACAAGTCAACCTCCCTGCTTTTTGTGCACAGATGTGAATCCTTCATTAACGGTTGAACGTCTCTGAATACGAGTTTCTGCGTTACCGTGGATTGTGTCGTATATGGCCTCAGGCGGTCTTGCTGCCGAGATGTCTTCACAAAAGGAGAACATTTTCATGGAATTGCAGATTTGCAATTTGGGGCATTGTCGTTTTGGGTACTCAAGTGCTCCTTCAATTGCGTAACACAAAATTCTGCACCCTCCAGCAATTCGGCATCAGATAAGTCCTCCAATGATGTGCCGATTTGGGGGCAGAGGGGGGACTTGTTTCGTCATAAAAAATGATGAAACTGTTCAACATGGTCGACGACCCCTTGTAGGGATTTTTTGGTATACTCGAGGTTTATACGCTTGTTTAGCCTTATCACAAGCAGGGATCATGGCACCTGTATGTCTTACAGACCCAAAGCATGTAACTTGCTTTCCCAATTTTACTGCTAACAAGGCCTTGTTTGTGATGCCCCGTAATGCAGCTCCTTGCTTGTTCAGTGTATTACAATCCGTCAAAACAGAGTTTTAATTTTCGGTTGGCGGCAGATCAGTTACCAAGCCCGAAACTCCCTTGGGCAAATCTGTTTGGTTTAGGGGGAGCAACGGGGCAGCAGGAAGAGAGACCGGGTCTTGCAGCACACATATGTGCGCTGGTGTGGAGTCCATTGAGAGGCGAGGGGGAGAGCGCCTCTCAATGCTCAGGGTTACAGGTTTACAAAACACCTTACCATTCTGTGTTGAAAAGGGCTCTGGACACTTCGTCGAGCAGGACGGGAGCAGCGTCAGCTTTGATCTTGCAGCTGAAGTCGTCAAAGCATGTTTCTCTTCTTTCTGGCTCCTGCCACTTCTTAACATCCGACTTTCGTCCAAAGGGGCCCCCAGACACCAGACACTCTACTTCACTCCGCTACGCTCTTCCAGGAGGATTTGAAGGCAAGCGCAAGCAGGAGGACGAGTGTCCAGAGATTGGCAGCAAAGAAAGACTCAGCGAGTCGTGTAGCACCAGGCAGTAGGTTCCTTGGCAAGTAGGGAACCATTTTAGGCACACCAGACACACTACTTCACTCTGTGTTTTCTAAAGAAACACCCATGCAGCATGAGCACACCGTGTCGCATAGTTTTAAGAGCTATGTCACTAACCTGTCCGCTTACTGTGACTCTATAGAGTTGGTTCAAGCAGAAATACTCTATCACGGGAAGCGGCTCGAGTCACAGATTTGGAAAAGGGCCCACAAAAGTTCTAAGTGCACTTCCATTAAGGAATCAGTTTATAAAATGTGTTATAGATGATATTTAAGTCCACAACGCATACATAGAATGAAACCACAGCTATCACCCCTATGTTGGAAGAAGTGTAGCTCCTCGGGAGATCTAGGCCACATGTGGTGGACTTGTCCTAAGGCCAGGTTCTTTTGGAAAGAGATATTGGGACATATCAAAGATATAGCAGGGGTAGCACTGCCTTCATCTCTGGAAGTGATTCTGCTTGGCGTAATAGCAGAGGATTTGTACGCTGCGGTGGAGCCATGGCAATGCTCATCGCACATCTTTTGAATGCTGCCCAAATGACACTAGCCCAAGCCTGGGAAAAAAGAAGAGGGCCTGAAGGTTGCTTGGTGGTGGGTAAAGGTTTGGGGTGTTCTGGCTATGGAAAAGGTCTGTGCACTGACTACTGTGAATTATCATAAGTTTCGTAAGATCTGGTCCCCCTTTTTTGAGTTTGTTAAAGGAAGGGAGCAACACTTCCACAAACCTGGCTTACTGAAAAACCTTTCTGCGCTCTAAATGCAAGGCGTTAACGCACTGGGTGGGCAGACTCGGAGCTTGACTTTAAAGCCCCAAAATCTATTGTTTTGCCATATTTGGTCATGTTGATTACTGTTGGGGGTGGGGAAGGGGTGTTGAAGGTCCTAAAAAATTACAAATCACATGTCCCCAATGTAAGAAAGGCTGCTGATGAACTTCTTAAGGCCTCTCCAAATGTATACAACTCCTGAATGTGTTGGTATCAGAAACTAAGGGCCTAATTCACAGAAGTGTTTTATAATGCCAAAACCCATTTGGAAAATCGCTCTGAATGAGGCCCTATATGTCTACTGTTGAAAGCTTTGGTGACAGTGTACAATAAGGAACAAGTTACTTACCTGTAACTGTTGTTCTCCAGCATGGGTCTGGCATGGATTCACATCCTCGGTAAAGAAAAAAATCAATATCAGTTTCGTTTCTGATCTGTTTTTCTTAGTAGTAACCAATCACTGGTCTCTGGGTCATACTGACCCCAGACAATGACTGCCCTCTCCCTAAGCCCCGCCCCTGGCAGCCATCCTCAGATTTGGTAGCACATAAAGTGGCAGTATGACCAAGTGAAGAGCCGCAGAGGGGTAGGAGGGAAGGTTCGCATGTGAATCCATGCCAGACCCATGCTAGAGAACAACAGTTACAGGTAAGTAACTTGTTCCTTTCTCCAGCATGGGGTCTGGCATGGATTCACATACTCATGAATATAAGAATACATAGCAGTACACACATGCACAACCATAGGAGGTGGCAAATGCTCAATATTAAGAATCACATAAACTCAACATTAAGCAACTCTTACCTCCTCACCAGGCCCACCTTCAGGCGAACTGGTTGCGAAGCACTGCTTGGCCGACCCTGGACTCCTCCCTGGAATCCCGGTCGGTCGACGCAGTAGAATCTCGTGAAGGTGTGCGTCAACCTCCACATTGCAGTCCTGCAGATGTCCAGCAGGGGCACACCAGACAAGAACGCTGTGGTAGCAGCGATCGCTCTGGTCGAATGGGCTCTCGGACGGCCGGGCAACTGTCTGTTTGCCAACCGGTGACAGTGCATGATGCAGCTGGAGAGCCATCTGGAAATGGAAGCCTTCGAGAGGGCCTTCCATTGGTTCACAGGTCCAAATTTCACAAACAGCTGTGTCATCTACCGAAAAATCTTTGTGCGGTCCACGTAGAACTTCATCGCTCTAGCTACAGCCAGCAAGTGCAAAGTCCTCTCTGCCGGCAACGAAGGCGACGGGAAGAAAACTGGTAACACCAGGACTCGTTGAGATGGAAGTCCGACTGCACCTTGGGCATAAAGGAGGGGTGCATACTCAACACCACCCTCGTCTCGTGAAAAGTCAAGTATGGCGGCTTGCAGGATAGGGCCTGGATCTCTCACACTCGTCGTGCGGAGGTGATGGCCACAAGAAATGCTGTCTTCCATGACAGGAACTTCAATGGTGCCGAATGCAAAGGCTCGAATGGCGCCCCCATGAGCCCGGTCAGCATCACGTTGAGCTGCTACGCCAGGACCGGAGCCTTCACCGGCACGAACGATCGGAACAGTCCTTTCATAAATTCCTTCACCAGGCGATGAGACCACAGGATGGCCGTCCTGTAGTTCTGGTGTATTGGGAAATCGCTGCCAGGTGTATCTTGATGGAAGCAGGCGCTAGTCCCGCCTTGGCCAGCGACAGTAGGTACGGGAGCACTTGAGGGGCCGTAATCTGTAGAGGGTTAATCTTCTGTGCACGGCACCAGACAGAGAATCTCTTCCATTTGTGTCTGTAGCACTAGAGAGTTGAGGACGCCCTGGCCTTTGCAAGAACCTCTTTGCACGCGCTGGGATATCGTACCCTCCAAACTCTAGTGCTGCAGGAGCCAAGCCTGCAAGCTCAGCGACTCCGGGTCGTGATGAAGGATGGCGCCTCATTCTCTGGAGAGAAGATCTGCGTCCGTCGACAGTTTGACTGGTGGGGACGCTGACAAGTCCAGAACGTCCAGGAACCAGATCTGTCTCGGCCACGCCGGTGCGACGAGGATCATCCTGCACCGGGTCCTCTTGAGTTGGTTGATGAGTTGGAGCAGCAACGGAGGGAACACATACAGGAACAGGCCGCCTCAGGGGAACGAGAAAGCATCGCGCATGCTCCTCGGCTGGGGAAACCTGCTGCCGAACCTCTGGCACTTGGAGTTTGTCGCCGTCGCAAACAGGTCGATCTGGGGTTTGCCCCATCGCTGGAAGAGTTTAACAACTTGATCCTGGGGTAGTTCCCACTCGTGGCACGAGCGCAGCTCCCTGCTGAGTGAGTCAACAATGGTGTTTTTTTATCTCTGCTAGATGAAAGGGTACCAGAAACATCCCTTGGGCAACGGCCAAATGCCACAGATCCTGGGCTTCCATGGATAGGGCTGGGGATCTGGTTCCCCCCTGCTTCCGGATGTATAACATCGTGGTGGTGTTGTCGGTGAAGATCCTCACCACCTTGCCCTTGAGGGAGGGGAGAAAGGACCTGAGGGCCCAGAACACTGCTCGGAGCTCCAGTATGTTGATGTGGAGCGGCCTCTCCTCCGGGAACCAAAGTCCTCTCGCGTGATGATCTCCGGTGTGCGATCCCCCACCCCTCCAGGGAGGCATCCGTCGTCACCGTCACCTGGTGTGCTGGGGTCTGAAAGTCTGTGCCCGTTGCGAGATGCGCATGGGTGCCCCACCACCGAATTGCTTGGCGGAAGACCTCGTTGAGCGAGATCCTGTCCTCGAAACTGCCCACCGCTTGCATCCAACGGGCGTCGAGGAACTCCTGTAGAGGACGCATCCGAAGCCTACACAGGCGCACCAGATAGATGCATGAGGACATCATACCGAGAAGGGACTTGATGGACCTCACTCTGGCCACGTCCGTGGCCAGCAGACGCTGCACCTTGCCCAGGATGGCCTTCGTCCTTTCCTCCGACGGCAAGGCCAATCGCGTTACTGTATCGAGCTTGGCTCCCAGAAACAGTGCGACCTGCAACGGAACCAGGTGGGATTTGGGGAAGTTGATGGAGAATCCCAGGTCGGTGAGCAGCCGGACGGTCTTCGCTGTGTGTTCGATGGCGAGTTCCCTTGTTCTTGCTTGGATGAGCCAATCGACCAGGTAAGGGTAGACGTGGATCCCCTGCAGGCGCAGCCGCACCACAACTGATGCTAGGCACTTGATTAATACCCTGGGCGCCGACTTCAATCCGAATGGGAGGGCCTTCAACTGGTAGTGCCGTCCTTGAACTATGAATCTGAGAAACTTTCGGTGTCCTTTTAGAATGGGGATGTGAAAGTACGCATCCTCTTCACAAACAAATTTTATAAAACATCTACAAAAGAACTCACACTGCACCTCACAAAATTATTTAACATTATATGGGAAACTGGATCCGTCACCCAATCCATGGCCGAATCAAACACAACTCTCCTTCTGAAACCCGGAAAAGATGCGACAGATTGTGCCTCTTATCCACCCATAGCACTGCTCAATACCGATGCCAAATTATTTAGCAAAATCTTAGCTCAGCGACTGGGGGGAAACATTACCCACTCTAATAGACAGGAATCAAACGGGTTTTATTCAGGGACGATCGGCCCATGATAATATTCGGAGGGCAATAGATTTAATAACCCTAGCTCCCCTCGATACCAGGCCCCCTTTTCCCTGCTCTCGTTAGACGCCCACCGGGCCTTCGACAGCATGTCATGGGACTACTTAAGCCTGGTTCTAAAGGGTTTTGGCTTTAGCTCACACTTCTCCAAATTGATCCTGGCCAATTTTCAGATCCCCTCTACTCAAATACGAGTAAATGGTTACTGGACATCACAGATACGGCTTGGAAAAGGAACCAGGCAGGGATGTCCTTTATCGCCTCTGGTTTTCGCTTTAGCCATGGAGCCTTTAGCCCAACACATCTGCCTTCAGCCCAAAATCCAAGGGTTCGAGGTAAGAGACCAAAGCCATAAAAGTAGCATTATATGCGGATGATGTGCTTTGCTTCCTGAGAGAGGCTCAGACCTCGGTCGCTCCGCTCATGAGGCTACTGGGAAGGTTTGAACAGGTAGCGGGCTTCAAAATAAATATGGCCAAGTCAAAAGGCCTGAATCTCCTTGAAACACCTGAGGCGCTAAATGCCCTACAAAACACCTTCTCTCTCGATTGGGTAAACACCAAGATAACATACCTTGGGGTGCATTTAACCCCAACATATGCTGGACTAGCAAGAGCCAATATTCCTCCCGTGATAAAAGACGCAAAGGATTCAATGCTAAAATGGGACCTTCAGGAGATATCTCGGCTGGGGCGGGTAACAGCCATCAAAATGACGTTACTACCCCGATTGCTTTACACTTTTCAAGCACTCCCAGTTTACATCCCTGAACGAGACTTACACAATTTCCAGAAAGATATAGGCAGATTTATCTGGCAACGCAAAACACCCAGGCTGCAGCGCAAGATTCTCACCAGAAGTAGGCCACTGGGAGGCTTTGGGCTACCCTCAATTCCAAGATATTACCGAGCTACGCAGATTGCTCCCATTCTGAGCTGGGCAACTCACGATGATCCCCCGAAATGGAGAGACATTGATCAACTGTTCGCAGGGGCTCCCTCTCTCACCTCCCCTTTCTACCACGGGAAGTTAGGAGCTCCCAGAGGCCCCTTCTCCCAACTACGAGCGCCACGCTCCGGTGCTGGGATGGACAGACAACTCTAAGAGGACTCGCCCCGGGTTTGGGCCCACTAACCCCGATTACACAGAACCCACTATTTACCCCAGGGCTGCAACCTAATGCATACCTCAACTGGTCAGGTACGGAGACCCTACGATTACAGGAACTATATGCTGATAATGATCCATTAACTTTCATTCAGTGCAAAGAAAAATTCAACCTCCCGGAAACGGAGAGATTTAGATACATTCAACTCAGACATTGGGTCACTAACCCGACTGTGAAAAAGGCAGCCACCAGACATCCCACAGGCCTAGAACTAACTATTGCAGAGGGACAACACTTGCATAAAGTAGCAACCTGCTACCGCCTGCTAGAAAATGCCCCAGAGGAGAAAAAAACTGTCATACATGTCAGCATGGGAGAAAGAACTGGGGAGGGAGGTAGCTCCGGAATCATGGCGGAGAATTTGGGACAGAGCACACAGGTCCTCTAGATGTACAACCATCAAGGAGTGCGCACTTAAAATATGTTATCAATGGTACTTTACGTCGCAGAGGTTGCATGCAATGAATGCTGACTACTCGGATGAGTGCTGGCATGGTTGTGGAGCTAAGGGGGATGTGGGGCACATGTGGTGGTATTGTCCGATTATTCAATCCTTTTGGTTAGAGATCAGATCTAGAATCAAGGACCTATGTGGTACTCTTCTCCCCCTGGACCCACTCATAACGGTGTTGGGTGACACCCGGACGATGGATCCTACCCACAATCTGGCCCCAGAGCGCGGCTAATCACACATCGACTAATGGCAGCCGGCCTCACACGTGCTCGCTTCTGGAAAGAGCAGGAGGGCCCTCACATTGCTCACTGGTGGGTCAAAGTCTGGGAAATTCTGGGAATGGAGAAATTAACGGCTGCTTTAGAAAACCAAACTGACAAATTTCAGAACATCTGGGGTCCATTTTTCCAACCCAGACGGACTAAATTCCTCCTTCAACCCTGAACTACTAGAGAATAAGGAGATGGTATACGGATTGAAAGCAAAGAAAGGGGATCCGGAGAGAGTCTGCGGATAATACTTGGAACTAAAGATGAAATTGACGAAAAGTGTAATCTAAATCGAATCCAATTGAACCTAACAATGACCTTGGTGAAGAAAACAAATTAAATGAGTTTTTTTTTCTTTCTCTTCCTCCCTCCCCACTCCTTTCTTTTCCCGTCTTTCCTCTAGACAAGCACGCAATGGATCGCAAAACGGTGAGATTAGATCCCAAGGGTACTTACGAGACACAGTTGTTAACAAGAAGCATAAAGTTGATAAAATGGAATGTTAATGCATTGACATGGATGAAATGGAATTGAATGTACAGTGACAAATGTTGATCTTTATGAACACTGAGTTACAATAAGTGATTTTAGGGACAGGTGCCAGAGGGCGACTGACCGAGGCATTGTTTTAACTGACTAGCATTGTTACTGTCTTGTTTTATTAATGAATTCAGTGTTTTTGACATATCAATAAAAAAGATTTTGACAAAAAATAAAGAAAGTATGCATCCTCCAAATCCAACAACGATAGGAAGTCGCCTTCCTCCAGCTGGCCCAGCACGTGCTTGAGGGTGACCATCCGGAACTTCTGTTCCTTGATGTATTTGTTTAGTCGACGCAGGTCCAGGATGGGACCCCATCCTCCTGTCTTCTTTATGATGAGGAAGTATCTTGAGTATACTCCGGAGCCCCGAAGCCTCTTTGGGACGAGCTCGATGGCTCCTTTCTTGAGCATCGCCCTTACCTCTAACAGCAGTTGAGGGACGTGGTTTTCCTTCCAGGCCACGGGAGGCATGTGGGGGCACTTCTTCAGAAATTCGAGAGTGTGCCCATGGGCGAGGGCATCCAGCGCCCAACGGGCAGTGGAGATGGACTCCCACACGCTAACGAACTTCGTCAGCCGGCCTCCCACCGGGGTGCTCCGGTGGGGGCACGACGCAACGGCCGGTTCATTCTTGCTTGGCAGCGGCCTTGCCGCCTTGGCCTCCCTGGCGACGACGGCGAGATCCACCAGACTTGCCTCGTCCCCTGTAGGCTTCTTGCGACGAGGAGCGGGCCGCCTAATGGTATGTCGAAGAGCCTCCGCCGAATCCTTTGGAGGCACCTTGCTTACCTCCGGAGTTCCGAAAAGGAGACCGTTGTTGCTGCAGAACTCCCAAGTCCTGAGCCGTCTCTGAGTCGGTCTTGATGGCCTGCAGTGACTCATCCACTGTTTTCCCAAACAGATTGCTCCCGTCGAAGGGCATGTCCAAAACCTTGGCTTGCACGTCTTGGCGGAAATCCGTTGCCTTGAGCCACCCCCCCGTCGAAGGCAAACGCTGTCGCCCAACTGGTGGAAACCGGTGTCGGCAATGTCCATGGCAAGTGTTATTGCGTGGTCCGACGCCACCTCACCTTCCTGCAGAATCGCCAGGGCCTCTGCCCTCTTGTCGTCCGGTAGGAAGTTGTTAGGGAGAATTGTCACTTTATGGCTAATTTCCCTTACCTATAGAGTCCCCCAGCAGCTTTGCTGGATTTGAAGGGTTTGTTTCTTTTTACCTGCTAAGAGTGAGACTCTTTTTTCAACCCTTCATTGTACAAACAGATGCTTCCAATATAGGTATAGGTGCAGTACTCAGTCAACTGGATAAGAAAGGTACCCCATTTGCTTCATCAGTAGGAAACTGAAGGAACCTGAAACAAGGTGGGCAACTATTGAGTGAGAATGTTTTGCCATTGTGTGAGCTTTGAAGAAGTTTAGACCATACTTGTATGGTTCTACTTTCATCATTCAAACAGACCACCAACCCTTGAGATGGTTAATGCAAATGAAAGGGGAAAACCCAAAACTGCTAAAATGGTCAATTTGCCTCCAAGGGCTTGATTTTATCATTGAGCACAGGTCAGGATGTCACCACCAAAATGCTGATGGTCTCTCTAGGGTGTTTATAAGCGACTAGAGGCAAGAGACTCATCCAGGAGTGGATTAGATCCTCCCGTCCCTTAGTCTGGGGGGGGGGGTTGGGGGGGTGAGTGTTAGGGAGAATTCTTACTTTACTTTTTATACCTGTAGAGTCCCCCAGCAGCTTTGCTGGATTTGAAGGGGTTGTTTCTTTTTACCTGCTAAGAGTGAGACTCTTTCTCCCACTCTTGGGCATTTTTGCTATGTGTGTTCTAGGCTATTTTTGTGTTTAATGCCTATGGGATTTTCTCTCCCCCATAGGAACCATCTTTATTCACTTGTGTTACACAGCACCCTCAGTGCAGTGACACAGGGGTGTCGTAGCGACCCCCAAACATAGACTCCATACCGTGGGACTGACTACTGTCTCCCAGGGCATGTAAAGTCCCCATTGACTTTACTAGTCAATTCCTATGAAGTAAACCAGTACAACCCACTGTCTTGTTTATCTGGTTCACAACTGATGGGAAGTGTTGCTAGGATATATAAAAGCCTATTTCTGAACAACTTGTGCTTTCCCTCCTTTGTGAGGAATTGTTAGAGGATCCCTCGTGTGTAGATTTCACTGTGCCGTTTTGCTCAGTTTTCACTCTGGTTCACTTGGTCTACAATTCAAATAGGGAGTGTGTATATTTTTCCTTGACTTACTTTAACTTGCTTGATACTTGTGATATATGTGTTTGATTAGAGGTGTATAAAATAAATATATATTTACTTTTTAACTACAAAGCTTTGGTCAGTGTTTCCTTGTTCGATAGTCTAGTGTGCCTAATGTGTAAACCCTGAATACTGCTCATCTCCCTCTTGAGATAAGTCTGACTGCTCAGCCACAGCTACCAACTAAATCTTTGTGGTACAGACTGATACCAAAGGGGATTTATTGCGCTCACCTGTAGTCCTAATCTTGTGTAGTGCTCCCTAAGGGAACTGCACGGGATTCTGCCTAACACAAGTCCAACAGGGGGGCGATCTTGTACCACAACTCCCTGTCCTAGCGGACCACAATCGCTAGGGCGTTGGCCGCCTTAATCGCCGCCAACGAGACGACTCGTCGTCCCATGGCGTCCAGTTTCTTTCCCTTGCCGTCCGGTGGGGAAGTCGAAGTTGAGGCCGATGCCCCCCCTGCTTTCTTCTTGGCTGCCGCCGAGACGACTGAATCCGGGGTCGGTTGTGCCCTAAGGTACAAAGGGGCGGCATCGAGGACCCGGTACTTCTTCTCGTACCGATCCCTCTTGGCAGGTGTTGTGGAGGGGTTCTTCAGAAGAGCAAGTTCCTCGTCCTAGATGTCATCCAGCAACGGCACCGCGAGGACCGTCTTCCTTTTGGCCTTGCGCTGTTGGTAGAGGAATCCTTCCTTCTTCTGTTCTTCGGGGTAGAGCTGGAAAAGCTTGGATGCCCTGGCAATCATGGCGTGGAAGGGGCCAATTTCCTCGGGCGGGGAAGCCCGAGAACGTGGTGATGGAAGGTCCGTCCCGTCGTCACCACCGTCGTCGTGGCTGTATCTGTTCCTGTGTCATCCCGATGGATAGGGGAAGGAGACAAAGGCTGAGAAGGCTGTGAGGGCTGTGAGGGCTGGAAGGGCGGGCGTGGATGAACTCTCCTCCTCTTGTTTGGAGGGCTTCCCGACAGGCCCGGTTCTGCTGGGTCGTCCGTTGGGGGTAGGGGCAATCTCGTCCTTATCTCTGTGCATAAGATTTGGATTGCCATCAAAATGGCCACCGAGTTGTCCTGTGGCTCGGGTTGCGACGGGCGCGATGGTTGCTCCTCCTCCACGGGAGCCTTGTCGGTGCCACCGTCACTTTCTTCGTCCTCCTCGTCAGGGTTCCTCCCGTGGGATGGGGCCTCCTCAAACTTCCTGTTGGGGCCCTCCACGACTTCCACCAGCTCCTCCTCGGAGGCTGTGCCCGTAACGGCCAAAGCCCCCCCCCCCTTTTTCCACCGGGGTCTTCACAGGGGTCTTCTTGATGGGCTGAAAAGAGGATTCCCTCCGCGGTGGCAGGGAAACTCTGGGCCACGAGGTCGCTTCTACTGGGGTAGCCTCCACAGGCTTCGCCAAGGCTGTCGCGACTACCTAGGATAGAGGCCTGAGCCGGGTGAATCAAGGCCTTCACCACCTTCGTGCTTGAGGCCTTCACCTTGGAGGGGAGGTCACCGCCTCGCTCCCCCTCGGCTGGTTCCTTCGAGATCGACCGGGGCCTCTACAGAAGCTTAGCCGGGTTCTTAGACTTTCTCTTCCCCTGGCCAGAGCGTTGGCTCGTGGTTGATGGCGCTGGTGAAGGTGCGCCCTGCCTGGCAGCCGAGGAGCCCGACCGTTTGGCACTCCCTGTGCCCACGGACTTGCGGTGCTTTGCCTGCTGTTGGGTCGCTGGAGCGCCCTCACAGGACTTAGAAGACCGCTCGGACGACTTCTTCTCACCCTGCTCTTTCCTTCCAGCCAGTTGGCGAGACGGGTCCGACGATCCCTCATAGTCCGATCCGTCATGTTCACATAAAACGCACAGTCCTTTTCCACGTGCGTTTACTGCCTTCACGGAGACAAGAGGCATCTCGAATGCTCATCCTCCTTGAACACATTCTGTAATCCGCATCCAGGGCAGTTCCTAAACAGTTTAGATCCGGGAGTCGAGCTTTCTTTCTCCTGGGCCATATTCACGAAGTAGGCCTCAGCTTCTGGGATCCTCCAAGAAACATAACTCGACCAAAACGTCCTCCTTGAGGGGTGTAGAAAATTCCGAAACGGGTCCCCGTTGATCGGAAGTAGAAACGGTGGAGTTTGAGGCTTGATTGACCGAAAAAATGAGATAAATCTCTTGAAAAAACGCAAAATGCAGTAAAAGCTCGAGAGCTATAGCACGAGGACTCCCAACACTTGAACGTGCAGTAAAAATCTGAGGATGGCTGCCAGGGGCGGGGCTTAGGAAGAGGGCAGTCACTGGCTGGGGGCAGTATGACCCAGAGACCAGTTATTGGTTACTACTAAGAAACACAGATCAGAAACGAAACTGATACTGATTTTTTTCTTTACCGAGGATTCCCAGCTTGACGACGGGGAATATTCATGAGCATGTGAATCCATGCCAGACCCCATGCTGGAGAAATAAAGATTTATAAAAAATAAAACTTGCTTCTTTCTCCCCATAGAGAGGGCGGTCATCAACTGCAGGCACTTTTATAGCAGGGTTGTACGGGAGGGTGACGAGGAATCTGCAGGAGAAGAATCCATAAAAAGAATATTACAGTAAAATGCCTCCTTCAATGGATTGCCTTTCTCCCACAGATTCATCATCAGATAGACTCTCCAAGCAGTAAGTGGTAAGGAGGCGGGATGAAAGTCTCTATACCAGGTAGCCTTGTAACACCGCTCCCTCCCAAAGCAAGCATAAGCTCCACTGGCTACATACAGGAAGTAGTGTTTGGTGAAGGTATGCAGGTAGGACCAGGTTTCTGCCCAGCAGATGTACCTCACTGGCAGTCCCCTTTGCAGAGCCGATGAGGCTGACACTCCCCTAGCGGAGTGGGCTCTGATGCTTGGAGGCAATTCCTTTCCTGCATTGAGTAACATTCTGAAATACAGAGTGTGATCCACCTGATGTTTGATTGCTTGGAGTTAGCCAAACCCTTTCTTGCCCATGAGAAGGCTATGAACAATTGGGACATTTTTCTATATTTCGGTGTTCTTGCAACATCAAAGTGAAGGGCCCTCTTGAACCGCTCCTCATCCTTGGAGGGTTCTGGAGGCAGATAGAAAACCGGCAGGTCAGTAGCCTGCGACATATGAAATTCTGAGGTCACCTTGGGTAAAAATCCTGGTCGTACTTTAAGAGAAACTTTCTCCCTGAATAGACATAGATATGGTGGCTTGCATGACAGGGCCTGCAGCTCACTGACCCTTCTGGCGACGTAATGTCCACCAATAAAACAGTCTTCAGAGTAAGCAGGCGAATAGAGCAAGAATGCAAAGGCTCAAAGAGAGACGCCATGAGAAAAGTGAAAACTAAGTTAAAGACAAATCTAGAACAACAAAAGGAACAGACGGAAGCGTATTCACAAGACCTTTCGGCAATTGGGCCATAACAGGGATCGTAAAGAAAGACCCTTGATCCGGAGAAGTCTTGAAAACAGACAAAGCTGCCAAGCATCCCTTGACTGTTGCACTCTGAAGGCCTGATGAGGCCGGTGACAGAAGGAACTCCATCACTGTAGTGGTGGGGGCAAGAGATAGGGTCAATCTCACGTTCCCTGCACCATGCCTCGAATCTTCCCCACCTGCACGCGTTCAGTGATCTTGTCGATGGTCTGTGTGCAGCCAGCAGCACCTCAAGTACCTCTCCTGAGCGGTCGCATTCATCATATCCAATCCTCTCAAGAGCCACGCATGTAGATTGAGGGACTCCGGGTTCGGATGCACTACCGAACCTTCCAACTGAGATAGAATATCTGGCCGTCGAGGCAACCAAGGGGTGGGCAGATGGCAAATCCAGGAGGTCCGAGTACCATGTTCTCCTCACCCAGTCAAGGGTGATCAAGATCAGGGTTGCTTGAAACCTCAACCTCCAGAGAACCCACGGAATGACAGGAATCAGAAGGAAGGCATAGTGGAGATCAAAAACCCATTCCATCAGAAATGCATCCCCCAGTGCGCCTCTCACCAGAAATTACCTCGAGCAAAACTGCCTGTACTTCCAGTTAGACGCTGTGGCAAACAGATCCACTTTCGGGGTACACTAATTTCGCAAAGATCTCCTTTAGGATTGCCTAGCACACTTCCCACTTAGCAGTTTAGCTTTAAACTTACAACTGCTCATCTCCTCTATAGCCTATCATTGTCCTTTGGGCCATACTGCCCCCAGCCAATGACACTAGTCCTCCTAAGCTCCACCCCTGGCTGCCATCTTCAAATTTGGTAGCGCACGTAAAGTGGCAGTAAGAACCAAGGCAAGCCAGAGAGGGGAAGGAGGGATGGTTTGCATGTGAATCCATGCAAAATCCATGCTGGAGGACAAGAGTTACAGGTAAGTAACTTGTTCCTTCTACAGCATTGGGTCTTGCATGGATTCACAAGCTCATGAATACGGTTATACAGCAGTGCATATACAGAACCACAGGATGTGGCAAGGCTCACCAAAGCAATACACTTACCCCTGGAACAGACTCACATCAAACAAGAATGTTGCGTAGCACCGCTTGGCCGACTCAGGACTCTTCACTGGAATCCCTGTAGACAGTAGAAGTTTGTGAAGGTGTGGGTAGACCTCCACTTAGCCACCCTACAGATGTCGAGCAGGGGAACACCAGAGAGAAACGCTGTTGTTGCTGCAATGGCTCTGGTGGAGTGGGCTCTCAGCCAGCCTGGAGGAGCTGTGTTGGCCAGAAGATGACAGTGCATGACACAGCTGCAGAGTCATCTGGCTGTGGAAGCCTCCCATGTCCCACTGGGCCAGAATTGATGAACAGCTGAGATGTTTTAAGAAACTCCTACGTGCATGCCACCTAAAACTCCAAGGAACGAGCAACATCTAGCAAATGCAATGCCCTTTCAGCAGGTGTAGGAGGGTTCGCGAAGAACACTGGCAGAACCAAAGGCTTGTTGAGATGAAAGTGCGATGGAACTTTTGGCATGTAGGTGGGATGAGTCCATATCACCATCTTAGTAGCGTGGAAGGACACATGTGGCTGCTTGCAGGAGAGGGCCTGAATTTCCCCGACCCACCTGGCCGAGGTGATCGCCACCAGGAAAGCAGTCTTCCACGATAGAAACTTCAAACGGGCACAATGCATTGCTTCAAACAGAAGCCCCATAAGCTTAGACAGGATCACGTTCAGTTACCAAGCTGGGGCAAGAGCCTTCACCTCTGCAGAGGTCCTCAAGAGACCCTTGAGGAACTCTTTGACAAGCCTGTGCGATCACAGAGAGAGCTTGCCTGGCGCCTATGTGTACCGGGATATGGAAGCCAGATGAACCTTGATGGAGGCGTGAGCCAGGCCAGCCTTCGACAGCGAGTGCAGATACGGGAGGAGCTGCAGAGCCGTTATCCGCAGCAGCGTGATCATCCACAACCACACTGTGACGCGCTTCCACTTGTGCCTGTAGCAAGACAACGTAGAGGGAGCTCTGGACTTGGCCAGGATTCTCTTGCATTCCAGCGGCAGGGAACAGTGCCTGAATTCTAGAGGCGCCGGGTCGTGGTGCAGGATTGATCCATGTTCTCTGGAGAGGAAGACGGGAAGTGGAGGCAGCTGGATGGCCAGAACCACTGACAGATAGAGAGGGTCCGAGTACCAGATCTGTCTTGGCCATGCTGGTGCAATGAGGATCATCCTGCAGTGCAAAGTCCGAATGTGTTGATCACACGTAACAGTAGCAGAATCAGAGGGGAGGCGCACAGGAAGAGCCCATCAACGGGGAACAAGAAGGCCTTGCTTCGACTCCTCGGCTGAGGATATCTGCTGGCAAACTACCATTACTTGGAGTTGGCAGCTGTCACAAAGAGGTCGATCTGGGGGAAGACCCCACTCGCAGAAGAGGCAAAGCACCTGTGCCTGTTGAAGCTCCCACTCGAGAAAGGACAGCAGCTCCCTATTGAGCGAGTCCGCAATGGTGTTTTTGATGCCCGCCAGATGAATGGAGATGAGGAACAGGTCCTGAGGAATGGCCCTCCGACACAGGGACTGGGCTTCCAGGGAGGGCACGGGGGAGCGCGTCCCACCAAGTTTCCTGATGTAAACCATGCTGGTGGTGTTGTCTGTGAAGATCCAAACCACATTCCCCTGTAGCTGAGGATGGAACGACAGCTGTGTGCTAGTTTGCCAGTGCGTGGGAGCGGGACCGGATGAACCAATCATCCAGGTAAGGGAAGACGTGGATTGAATGGTGATGTGGAAGTATGTATCTTCCAGGTTCAGAATTGCCAGAAAATCCCCTTCCTCCAACTGGTCGAGCACGTGCTGCTATGTGACCATCCTACATTTTTGGGAATTTAGGTACTTGTTTAGGCGTCGCAAGTCTAGGATCGGTCGCTGTCCTCTCGACTTTTTGTTTAGCAGAAAGTATCTGGAGTACACTCTAGAGCCCTGGAGGCGACAAGGGACCAGTTCTATTGCCCCCTTTCGTAACATGGCCTGGACCTCCTTTAGCAGGCAGGCTGTGGATTTCTTGGCGTGCGACAGGAGGAATGCGGGGGCACCTGTGTTGAAATGCTAAAGCTTGCCCCTACTGAAGAACGCCCAGCACCCATTTGTCTATGGAGATCTTTTGCCACTGATCGGCAAAGTTCAATAGCTGGCCTCCCACTGAGGTGCGAAAGTGGAAGCCCAGTTCAGGACTGCTTGGGCGTCTGTGTTCTGGATGGCGGACAATGATGTTGGCCTCCACTGCCGTAGGCCTGGGAGTGACCCTTTTAGGCCTCCTGGGTGGTGGAGCGGCAGGGCTGACAATAGGGGGTACTCTACCCTTTGGGGGACCTGGAGACTCTTCCCTTCAGGGAATGAAAGGAAAAACCTCTCTGCTGCAGGGGCCTAAGAGAGTGCGCCATCTCAGTGTCGGTCTTGATGGCTTGGAGAGTGTCAACCACCGCCCGTCTCAAACAGGTTGTCCCCCTCAAATGGCATGTCCACAACATCTGTGTGGAAATTCTGGCCTTCAGCCAACCTTGGCGAAGAACCAAACCATTCCTCATTTGGTGGAACCCTGTGTCTGCTATTTTGGGCACGACTGTGATGGCGTGGTCTGAAGCCACATCTGCTTCCTGGAATAGGGCCAAGACTTTGGCCTTCTTGTCATCAGGGAGGAAGTACAGGATGCACCCTAGCTTGTACCACAGCTCACTGTCGTACCTAGACGAGATGGCAAGGGCGTTGGCTGCCTTGATGGTGGAGGCTCCTGTGGTAATGATGCGCTTGCCAGCCGCATCAAGCTTCTTGCCTTCCTGGTCAGGAGGCACCATGGACGGCAATGAGCAGTTTGACAATCTCCTTCTGGCGGCGGATGACACCACAGAGGCTGGAGAAGGCCGATACCCGAGACATCTCGGGGCCGAATCCAGGACCCAGTACTTCTTCTCCAGCCAGTAACGCTTCGCTGGCGTGGTCTTTGGAGCCTTCATGACTGCCAATCCATCTTCCTAAATGTCATCCAACACAGGGACCGACACAATGGTTTTCTTTGCATACTCTCGCTGTTCCATCTTCTCTTCCGGCACTAGATTGAAGAGCTTTGCCACCTTCGAGTTGGAGTGGAAGGAGCTAATCTCGTCCGGGGGTGAAGCCCTTGCGGGCTAGTCAACATCCGGCAGTCCCCCTTCTGTGGGAGCACAGTCGTCATACTCATCCGTGTGAGTGCCAGTGGTGTCAGCGTCTTTGCCCGTATCCGTGTGGACTGACTCCATCGGCACAGAGGGCAGCACTGGCCCAGAGGTAATGTGTGCCCTACGTGGAGGTGTCGGCTGATGCCGAGGAAGCCTTGGTGGGCTCTGCACTGGCCAGCCACAGGAGCAGCAGGAAGCCGTTGCTGAATCTCCGCCACCAACGTGTGCAAGGTGGATGAAATGTCCAGGTGGTGCAGTTAGAGTAGGAGCCGGGCTCAGGCCCCTTAGAGGGGTCAACAGCTGGTAGGGCTCATGGAACAATGATTCCTCATCAGACAGGGGCCCCTGGCCCCCATTCCTGGTCTGAATAAAAATCCTCAGGCAGATACTCATCAGAAAAAGTGTATATGTGTGGTGGTGATTTCCAGGGGGATCCTAAAGGACGAAGAGGAACAGTAGGCTAGGACTGAAAATCCAGAGCAGGAGGCCAGGCTCTCACCCGATCAGAGTCCTTCAGGAAGGAGGCTAACACAGGAACCTGCGGAGTAGGAATATGGTGTTGTGGTCAGGACCAACGATGGGTGTCTAGGAGGTGTCTAGGAGGCAGAGAGACCTTGGGCGAGCTGGTCGTCGCAACGCTAACGGTCATAGACAAACTCTTTCTCGCAGAATGGAGACTCGTTTTCCCCCGACTTCGCCAATGGGGTCGTTGACGCGGTGCTCAATGCCAAAGTGGTCAATGGGGTGATGGTCCTGGTCCTCGACGAGGTCGTCGCTGGAGCGATGATGCTGGTGGGTGAGGCTGTCATCGAAGGGGCTCAAAGCGCTGACTGCATCGATGACCTGCTTTTATGTCTGGACTGCATCAGTGACTTTGTCGCAGACAGAGGCACCACACCAGCCGGCTGGCTAACTGTCGACGGAGTCGGGGACTGGATACTTCCAGAACTTGGTCCCGCAGCCGTGGAGAACATTGACAAGGGTGCAGAAGGAGCGCTGGATTTCGCCGTCTGAAGGACCTCAACCTCTTCTTGCCAGAGGAAGTACAATCAGAGGACCCTCCAGCCCTGGATGATGCATGACTGTGCCCGTAAGCTGCGCAGGGTCCTTCCCCTCCTCGATCCATGTCACCAACCTCCGGTGGCGATACTTTTTGGTATTCAACACGAAGGATTGGCAGATGTCGTATCCGTTTGCGTTGTGGACAGGGTGAAGACAATAGAAGCATTTGAGGTACCGCTTCAAGGCAAAGATTTTCTTCATTCAGCAGCTCTCACAGGTACTAAAGAGGCTCTTCTTTGTAGCCTCAGCCATGGTCGAGGTGTCAAGAGGTAGACCCGCCATCATGTTCTCACTGCTGGCCCACCAGGAGAGATTGTTGGCCACTGACCTGGACACCTTGAGAATGTCCTTTAAGTTGCTGAAGTGCTGGGACTATTGGCCCCACAGGAGCCATTGCAGAGACCGCATTTGCAGTTTGGCCTCTGGCACTAGAAAAATAGCAGGAAGCCATGAGACCCAAGAGGTCAAAGAAAGAAACCGCTGGCAAAGTGGCATGGTTCTGGAACAGTTTAACCATCTGTCTGACTCGACTCTCTCCTCTGGGGCGGGGGGGCCTTCCCCACCCGAGTGACCAGGAATGCTCCGATGGACTGGAGTCTTTGCGTTGGTGTCGTATGGGACTTCAGTAAGTTCACACCGAAACTCAGCCTGTGGAGTAGCGAGCAGGTGTCCTCAAGATCGGACAAAACCTGCTCTGTTAACTTCCCCCAAATCAACCAGCCGTCCAGGTAGGGGAACACATGGACTCCGGATCGCCTGAGGTGAGCTACGACTATCACCATTAGCGAGGTGAAAACCCTTGGAGCGGAGGTCAACCCCAAGGGGAACACTTTGAACTGGTAGTGCTTGTCCCCTATGAGGAATTTCCTGTGCTTTTGGTGGATCAGCACATGGAAATATGCATCCTGGAGATCTATTAACACTAGCCAGTCCTGAATCTTGGGGGCATGAAGATTTTCTCTCAACGTCACCATTTTCAACTTGTCCTTTCTTAGGAACATGTTCAAGGCACTGAGGTCCAAGATGGAATGGAGTCCTCCCTCTTTCTTGGGTATCAGGAAATACTGGGAATACTAGCACGATCCGCTCTGATCGTGAGGTGCCTTTTTCACAGCAACCTTCAAAAGCAGGTCTCATAGTTCTTCATGAAGCTCCTCTTCACGTTGCTGAGGAGGAGGGTGGGTGGTTTATCCGAGGGCCTTTTTAGGAAAGTCAGACCGTAATTCCACTGGACAAGCTGAAGGGACCAAGCATCGGTGATCATCTCTAGCCATTGGGGCCAGTGCTCGCCTATCCGTCCCCCAACCAGGGAAACGTGGGGGAGAAATCAAAGCGGCTTTGAGGGCAGAGCTGCCCCAACTATTGCGGCCACTGTCTGCTAGCCTCTGGACGACCCCTACCACTTCCGTAGCACAGGAAATGCTTCTGCCCCTGCTTGGGTTGCAGGAGCTGAGCCTTCCTGCCAAAGAAGACATACCGCCGGTATCCTATTACCCTTCAGGCTAAGTCGAAGGCAGGTTTAGCCAGTAGTTGGACAGCTAGGCCTAGAGACTTGGTGGCAAGCTTTGAAACCTTAAACCTTTCCAAGGACTCGTCAGCTTTAGGGTCGTATAGATTCTCACCATCAAAGGCGATGCCCAGTCTCTTGTTCGGGACATTGGGTGCGAATCCTGACGTGCGCAGATACACTTTTCTCCTCAAGGCATTCACCGACGCCATGGACCTTCCAACGCAGTCTGTAATTTCCAGACCCGTCTGCATTGACTTCTGGGCCACCTCTTGACCATCATCCACAATTCTGAGAAAGCCCTTACGCATTTCCCCTTTGGGAATGTACCGAGAGGTTGCCCCAATAGCCTTCCACAAACCAAAAGTGTACTCTGCAAAAGCGCAGGACGCGTTAATTGCCTGAAGGGCCATACTGCCCGATGAAAACATTCTTTCTGCTAGGGTGCCATCCTCCTTCCCTTTCCTATCCATAGGGAGTATAGAAGTGGATGTGGCTGGCCTAGTGTTCACAGAAACGGCCTGCACCACCAATCCCTCAGGTGTTGGATGAGTGGCGATGTAAACTGGGTCTCCCTTGCTGGGTTTTTTTTATTGTGAATTCGGAATTCACCGGTGGAGTGGTGCATGGCGTCTGCCATAAGGCAGCGACAAAGTCAACAATAGCCACATTGAAGGGCATCGCCCTCTCTGTAGAGGGTCCTTCCTTCAGAATATCTGTGAGGTCGTAACCTGACAAAAAGGTCTGGCTGGGGTGCTCCAACACCTAGTGTATCAACCACCATATCCACTATGGCACGGTATTCTGCGTTAGAATGCCCATAACAATGAGCCTGCTGCGTCTCCAAATCAGGAGAGGTGTCCAGGCCACTGGCATGGAGACCTTCAGCCAAGGCAACCAAGTCTGCCTGGTCAGTGAAACAATCTCTGCCTCCAGAGTCGTTATAAAATGGGTCGAGACCCAATGACATCTGGTCGTCAGTGTCGTCAAAAATTGCTGCCATTTCTTTTTACAGGAGAAAGATGATGAGTGACTCCTTTCATTTTTTTTCGATTCCTAGCCTCCTTTTCAGGAGTTGGCCCCTCAGGATTGGGCTCCGATAACCAGACGGTCGAGCAGGCCAGGTATTTAGATGGGGTCTGGCCAACCGCAAGATTCGCAGACCTCTCCCTTAGTGATTTTTGGGAATATTTTCCAACAAGAACTACAGTCCTCAGTGACGTGATCAACATCGAGGCAACACAGACGCCATGTGGGTCCGTGATGGACATCCTGGAACTGCAGTCCTTGCAGCACTTAAAACCCTAAACTTTGTGAGTGGACATTGTGTTGACATTGCGTTGAACAGAGATGAAATTCATTGGTCGAAAATTCTTGCGA
Source organism: Ambystoma mexicanum (assembly GCF_040938575.1). NCBI lineage: Eukaryota > Metazoa > Chordata > Amphibia > Caudata > Ambystomatidae > Ambystoma > Ambystoma mexicanum. Next base: position 277,697,381 of record NC_090933.1, on the reverse strand, counting down.
GAGTTGTTCCATGAGCAGCGTGCTGAGCACTCAGAAAAAAGGAACTGAGGTATAGGGGCGTAGTGACGCTGTATATGTACGACGACCGACATCACGTCCGGAGTCGATGACTGCTGCAGCGAGTCAAGGGGGAATCGATGGTCGAGTCGAGGTGCACTACGCCCCCTGTTAAAAGCATTTCCGAGCAGCTGACACTGGAAGGGATATTTATCTGATGAGGAATCTGCGGGAGCAATGCAATCAAGAACAAAAGTTAGAGTAAAGGTTAGAGTGAAAGAGAATATAATTTAAAGAGATTAAACGTGCAACTTAAAACACAGGCTTTTGAAACCAGCCATGAAAAATTGCCAGGACAAACAGACTTCCTTTCTTTCGGATGAAAAAAATAAAATCACAGCAAACTATCAGATCACATTATCTGGTTTAAAGTCATTACATATTTTTGTTCATTCTCTCTGATAATGAAACACATCATCTCCCATTGTGACTGGTAGACCAAGGTGTTATGAATGAGAATACCATGTTCAAATGTATTTTAATCAATCTGCCACTGACCTGCCAAGTGCAGCCCTCAGCCCGATCCATATCTGCAGGCATCGGAATCGCAAGTAGGTTTTGAAGAATAAAAGCTGCCTAAAAGAGAAAACAATGTCAACACTGCCATCTAGCAGTATCATTTGCCAAAAGCAATCTTATAAGCTAAAGGAGCTATCGCAAGAACATTTCACCCATGACCTACTTTAAGCATCCTTCTCGAGTTTAAACAACCCATGATTTACAGGACATGGGGAGCACTGTTAACAAGAAAGCTATTATATAGTGCACAAGGCACAAATGTAATCAGCAGTCTCGTATCTACTGCAACAACGCAACATGCAGGTTATATGTTCTAATGGATATTTCTAAAGTTTAGAAATGCAATTATTCAATTTGCTGTGATTTATTACTACAGTACTGTGGCGAAAAACCCTTTCAGAGGTGGTAACAGAGATCTCTCACTTCGTAAACTAGAGCAACAATGGATTTTCCGACTCAAATCAGTCAAACAAGGCCTAAATGTGGCAATCGAATGGAACCTATTTTTCAATAATAATACTCTTCATTCTTTTCAATGCCAACATCTATGGTACCCATCTCCTTCCATGGTGCTCCTATAATTCATGTGTCTCTACCCAGCGCACAAGTTGTACTGACAGTTAACAATTTTGTTAATAAACCAGGCACTGAGATCCCTACGGTACATACCAGCTGAAACCTCTTGTTTGTTGAGATCTACTGACACTATACCAATTAAAGTGTCACACAATATGAATCTATATGCTGTCTAAACCAAGTTACCTTCTGATATCGAGCAACAGTATACCATTACATTGTCAAACAATATAGATTTATATGTTGTCTGCACCAGGTTCACCTTTTGAATACCAGTTAATCCTATTCATTTGTAATACATGTCAAAATACGCGCTTTTTTCGTTTAAAAACTTGACACACTGTAAAAGTTTTTTCATGTACTTCAAGTTATGGATTTATTTCAAATACCAGGCTACCTCACAAATTGGACGCACTGCAAGTATGATTATTTTGTACATTCTGCTTTTGGACATGCTTCCAATGACTCCATGTTTAGTACTCCATTGAAACATTACACCCAATGATCCGTATAGAGCTAGTATTCATCACTAGCACCCGACCGCGCATGCGCCACTCAATTCTACACGCATGCGCGAATTAAGTTAGTGACCTAGGCAAGACCCAACAACGCATGCGCCTGCCCAATGGACGCCGTACATCTCCGCATCCTTCAACAAAAGCTCTAACACAGCTCTCTGCCTCAACGCAGTACTCTGCACGGAACCCCATTCCGGTTTTTCAGGTAAGGAACCTAGCATGGCCCACCTTCACTCTTGAATATCTCTGCGACCACGTTTTTCTCCAAACGCGGTTTCTCGAATCACTTTTTTCACCAAAATCCCTGTTTAAATCTGAATATCTCGTGCACAATACAGGATTCTCTGACTCAGCATGTTAAATATTCTTTGGCATAACCCATTTAGGCACTTCCACGCTTAAATGCACGACCACTAAACCACAAATTAAGTCATTAATAAATACCAATCATGCCATGCAGACCACGTATTTTCCTCAATCACACTGTTCTAGGCAACTACGTGCTAGGCACCCAGTGGGCTTATACTCCAGCCCAATATCACACTTTTCCCGCACCAAATCAATTACCCCGGCTCATCACGTGGCATCTCTTTACCAAAAATTCTGCAGGCAACTCCACGCTAGGATTCACCTTCCTAAACCGACTAGTAGTTGATTTTTCTAGTTCTTTTTCTCACATATCGACCATGGCTAACTTCCTAACATGATCAAGCCTCAATCATCACGGCAATTACTCCCGTGAACGTACCAGCCTCTTCGCTGGACTAGACATACCTACACAATAAGGTATGCTCCCTACTACTATTAATAAGTCTCTTATGAAATTTCATACTATCCAGGTAACTCATTGTTACCTTTTTCCCTGTAGATTTCTTTGCTACAGACTTCCGCGCCATTTTTGGTGCGCCAATGAAATTACTTTGTGTTCATCCGTTGATAGAACACAGGTAGGCTTTTTGAGCGCAGCTCCTTTTATACACAGAATGCTCTCTGTGTGGTCACCCCACTTTTCTGACACCTGTCTCTATAGGCGTTCACCACCCTGAACTACGTCCTGGTGAATGTTCGGACCCTTCATCTGAGAACATTTTCATCTCAGTGAAGGCTGACTACACCCCGAACCAGAAACACCAACATAAATATGTGTCGACCGCAATAACATACTACCAGTCTAACAGTAGTATTTGAAATCCACACTATATATTTATGCTACTAACCCTCACTTACCCAACTCTGATGTAATAACAGTTTGTTACTTTTTCTTGTAAGCCAAATAAGGCTCATATGTGACTTTAAGGTTCTTTTTGTTTTTCCTGTTGTGAACCTACTAATTTTAGATGTGTGTCTGAATCTATGAATACATTTAATCACTATCCAACTCCTTCCTAACCAGTCTGTGACCCTCAATAGCTAGTATTTGTGTAAACTAGCAACCTGCTTGTTTCAAGCTTACTTCCTCTACACAGGTGACCAGGGGTAGCTGTTGACTCTCCTTTTTCCTTTTCATGTCAAATCGCCTTTTCTGAGTCAAACCCCCCGTAAACAAAAAAGAAGGCTCCTTTTGCCCCCATATTCCTTACAGTACTGTGGCTACATTTCCAAATCATCATCATTTACAGTGTATAAAAATAATATATTGAGGGGGTCCTACTTCCTAAACGATATATCCAAACTGATCGATCTAGCTGTTTCTTTTAACAACAGTGTCCATAGACAAGACGGCTTCGACAGAATGCTTAGAACTGAAGTAAATAAAACCATTGTATAATGGTTTCGAACAATTGTATATTTATTTTGAGCTATTTTCATACATCTTAATTAGACAGAGCTTCTGCTTGCATACAGTAGGCTTTGCAGGTTGAGTGAAGCAGTGCATTCTTCTTCCAATTTACGATAAAAGCATGCAATTGGATAGGATGTTATGAGGGCTGCATGAAATAATTGGACACGGTCGCAGTAATTACAAGATACTGTAATGAGGCAAAATTAAGCAATATTTGCAAATTGTGGGACAGGCATTGTAGCAAGAGAGACAGAGACTCAGAAGTAACAGTTTGAAAATATTTATTATCAAACTTTGTGGGGTTGGTGTCATGCCTATCTGGCCCCAACTCTAAGGGGGTTGTTCCCTCAACTGAGGTTTCTAAAGGCCGTCGATGTCAGTAAGTTCAAAACCAAAGTTGGCCGCTGTCCAAACTTGAGCTTGCCCTAACTCTTAAACCAAATGTGATAGGGTGTCTTCTTAAAGGAAAAATTATGATTCAAAAGGAAATTTAAACCACAACAGGATTCAGGAAGTCTTACCAGTAGCTGTAGTTCTGCCAGTTCACAATACTTCAATTCAAAAGGGTTGCCCTTGGAACCTTCCACATAGGGCTCTTGCAGTAAGTCAATAGAGTTCACAATGTCTCTGGGTCTCTTGGAGTTCCCTTCACCAAGCCTAGGCCCCTCTGGTCTCAATAAACAAAAAGTTCCTCTTGTCAGGATGTACCTTTCACTGTACAGTTCTTTCATGGGGGTAGTATCAGAGACTTTTGAGAACGCTGGGTTCTTTACTCCTCCCAGGCGTAACAACTCTGACCTCCAACCCCCTCTCGAAATTTTATGTCACATTTCCTCTCCGGTGCCTCTTTCACTCTGTCCTTTTTCACTTTACTGTACTTCCTGCACACCTTTTCCTGTTGTGCACACTTGCACCTTCTTTCCACCTATCTATGCCTCTTGCACACATCTCTTTACTTTTCACCATCAGTTTCTCACAGTGCTAACTTGCATCTTCATTTTCCCTTTATCGCGCTTCTTGCACTCTGTTTTTCTTTCAGGTTGCTTGCATCATCTTTCTCACTTTTGGGTTGCTTTCACCCTCTCCCGAATGTCCATTTTCCTTCTCACTGTCTCTTTGCTCTCTCTCTCTGTTTTGGGTCGCTTGCGCCCCTCCCCTTACTTTCGGGTCACTCGCACCCACTCTTGGCCGCTTCCATGCCTCCAGTGCACTTGCTCCATCTTTCTTTACTTCTGGGCCTCCAGCGCAGCTTTCGCTTTCTTTCACTGCTTTCCAGCTTGCGCTTGCTTTGCTTTTACCTTTCTCTTGCTTTGCTTTGCTTTCTTCCCGCTTTCGCTCACTTGGCTCTTCTTTGCACAACGTTCCTGCTCCCGGTCTGCCACCTGCACGCTACTGAGTTTCTCTCTGTCCCACGAAACTCACCAACAGTAGCGCATCATCGGCGAGCAGGTCAAATGGGTTTGGGTCAAAGTCAGGATCTCATCACCTGCCTGTCAGACACCCCTGGGACCGGCACATGTCGCAGGGGAACGAGCACTGGCCTAAACAAGGTCGATAGCCAGCCTTCCATCGATCCATCCATCCATCCCGCTGCGGCCCCCTGGAGACACGGCTCCCTCACCATGTTGCAGCCCCTCACACACACCGGGCCAGCCTCTCAGCATCCCACACACCAACGGTCCTTCTGTGCTTCTCTCCTTGCAGCCTTCTGCGCCTTGGCCTCCTGTTTCCATCCAGCAACCCTGCTCGCTCAATGGTTCTCGCAGAACCATCCTTTTTATACTGATGGTGAAGTCAATTGGAGTCAGGAGTGCACAGTTGGGGAAAAGTGCCGGCCCTTGCCTGACTCTATTAGTGGGGCAATTCAAAGGTGTTAGGTGGTAGGCCTCACTTTATGTTGTTTCTATGGGTAATGCTCATTGCTCCTGATCGCCTCTTCCTTGTCCCAGTACTTACTGGAAATGGGGAGGGGGAGATGGGGTGATTGAAAATACCCCATTAAGGCTGAGGCAGAGTGGTTTGGTGTATAATTGGGAAAAGGGGAATACCATGTCTCGCGCTTGGGTATTGTCCTCCCAATTCCCTGTGACCCTCTACTCAGGTAGATTCTGCCTCACTTGTCCACGCCCAGGGTCGGGATCCAAAAGCGATGGGCGTTCCCTGTCCAACTGAATGGAAGATCCCGAGGGAGTAGGTTAGAGAATACCGTCACAACACGAGTATAAAAGAAAGCATCAGGGAATAATATGAAACATTATACACATAATTACTTTTGTAGGAAAGTGAAATTTAAGGACGAATAGGCAACCAACACAGGCCTTCATGCATACATAAAGACTATGGGCCTCATTACGAGTTTGCCAGTAACCCGCCAGTAGTTCCGTAGGGTTATCAGCAAACTCGCCTTAGGTTACCGGCGCCCAATATCCTGGTATTACAGGTACCGGCACCAGCGCCAAGTTCCCATTCCATGGAATCCCCTAAGACTCCATGGAATGGGTTTGCCCCAATCACTGGCACCGGTAGTACCGATGCCAGTGATTTGAGCAATTCTTTGCCGGTAGGGGCCTGAACTACCAAGCAGGTCAGGTCTGCTGGTAGTTCACTGCCTTTACCGGCAAACTCAGTGTGCCAGTCTGGTAAAAATGCTGGATCTTGTAATACCAGCACTTTTGGGAGCATTTTTACCAGACAGGCACGCTCGTAATGAGGCCCTATAGCATACATTACCCCATGAAGAATGACAATGTACTGTACTAAATTTATATTTTTAACACAGCCATACATAACTTTAAGGGGTGCTAATATACTATTTTATAGCATAATTTGAGATATGCCTGGGAGATCAATTAAGTACTACGAAACTGTAAGTGTGTGTAATTGCCAGAAACTGCATTTTCTTTTTAAGTCTTGCAGTGGGGAGGAGCGCATTGGTGAGTGGTGCGCTCTGAATGCCTTTCAAGTTGCCAGCCCTTTAATTGGAGAAGGAAGATAAAAACCTGTGCACGAGGGAAAAAAATGGCAATTGCAGTTTCTGGCCATTAGGGAGCAGACAGGAATTGCAAGGTTATTACGGGATCCTTGAGCGAGACATCATTGACTTTTCGGTCTCTCATCGGTGTGCACATTTTATTGCGTGGGCAAAGGCGTGTCTGCTAAGTCTTAGGTACTTACCTGTAACTATTTTTTTCCAGCATTGGTATCTTTCATAGATTCTATTTGAAGACCAGAGGCAAGCATTATCCTTTAACTTCTTTTATTCTACTCTTCAGCAGATTCAAATCTTCACTTTTAAACTATATACATTCCCTTTTTCTGTAAAATAACAAAAACACAATAAAACTGAACTACACCACCCAACACTCTTCTGCATCTTCTAGTTCATTAGTCACTTCCTGCCCCTGTCCTTTCCTCTGCTTTTGATGTCTTCCAACTGACACCGAACCAACAACTCAAACAAACATTTTGCTGCAAACTGTTGATGCAGAAACAGAACAAGCTGCACTTCCGATAGTCTTACGCTGAAGCTCAGCCACTGCGCCTAATCTCAACACTTACCCTGTCTTCTGATCCTCACCTGCAAGACAAGGAATACATCAGGGATAGATATATACAACCCTGCAAGCAAACTTCACAGATAACATTACAGTCTCCAAATAAATATTAGTTATCCAATACGAATCTTGTGTAAATTGATGGGATAATGGGTGGGGTAATGCTTGCCTCTGTGTCTATAATAGAATCAAGACTCCCTGTGCTGCAAGCCTGGGTAATCTTCATTCTATGACAAGAAAGGAGGCAAGCATTGTTAGGAAGAAGTCTCATAAATGGTTGATTTGCCTTACCTAAAGAGTCCCCCAACAGCTGTGCTGGATTTCTAGGATTTATTTTTTTCACCTGATAAATGTGTGAGCCTTTTTTCCCACTCTTACATGTGTTTTGCTATGAGTATTTCTACTGGTTGTGTGATCTTGGGCACTGGAGCCTCACCCACTCCACGTGCACCACGTTTTGTGTGTGTTACACAGCACCTTCAGTGTTAGGCAGAAACCTGTGCAGTTCCCTTGGGGAACACTGCAAAAGATTTAAGACTACAGGTATAGCAGTAAACCCACTTGGTAGCAGTCCGCACCACCCAGATTTACCTGGTAGCTGTGGCTGAGCAGTCAGACTCCCCTCAAGAAGAGTTAGGCAGTATGTAAAGTATACACAATAGGTACTCAAATACAATAGCACAAGCAAACACTGACCAGAGCTTGGTTTCAAAAGTATATAGTTATTGATTTATTAAACACACATAAGTTGAAATCACTCTAGCAAAATATAGTACAAACACTTCAAACACAGTTATAATGAAAGCAGTTTCAACCCTTACTCCTATCTAGACAACTCTAAGTTAACACCACATAATTAAAACAGAGGTGAGCGCTTAACGTTAGATGACACTCTAGTAGGTTCAAGAAAGGGGTAAAAAGAAACAGAAATGGGTTAAACACACCACTCTAAGGTCCAGAACACTTGCAATAGGCTCAAAGAAGCACAAAGTCACAGGTGAGCAAAAGTCACTAGGCAGGGCACACTCTTAGAGTAGCCGGAGCGAAAATGTGCCCAAGATCACACTGTTATTAGGGATTCAAAGTCTTGCAAAGAGTTAGAAAGAGGTTAGAGTGGATTAGAAAGTTTAGCCAGGGTGTCCCAGGCACTCCCAGGTTCGAAAGCCGGGGGCTAAATCTACCCCGTACAGTCGGTGGCAAGGGAAGCCAGGCGGAACACGGTACCTTATGCGGAAAGGGTCCTCCAGCGGTGGCAGTTGTTCCAGGCCGTGGCAGCAAGGCTCGACGTCGGTCAGGGGAGAAGAAGTTCTCGCTGAAGAGCAGAAGAAGAAGGTCGTTGCACTGCCCGGGAAGAAACCAGCCGCGGAGTCCTCCGGTTAAAGGGTTGTACCGACTTTCGTGGTTGGGGTAAAAGTGGTGGGGTTCCGGTTGCTGGGGTGCTTGGCACTGGCAAGGCGGCCACGAGATACCTCGAGAAGCGAAAAGAAGGCGAAAACTGGTTGTCCCCACCAGTCAAGGGAAGGAGCCACTCCGTTAAGAGTTCTCCTCGGTCGTCGGGAAAAGTGGTGAGACGGTTCAGCAGGGCTCCACCGGTTGGTGTCGTCGAAGCAGGTCGGCTCAGCTCTTCCCTCGTCGGATTCTTGGTCCTGTGGCGACTTCTGAAGTTCCAGTCCCCAAAGCCCTGCTTTTATGCAGCAAACCCCCATTCACCCAGCCTAGCTGTCACTCAAACATGCTAAGTGGTGAGCCGGCCGGCTCACCACTTGGGCCAATCAGGACGGAGTGCGACTTGAGTTACCAAGGTAACTCAGTCCAGGGTGCCTAAATCCCCCTCCACCCCTCCTAAGTACCCCAGACAGAGTGGCACCACTTTGGAGGGCTTCTGTGGAGAAGCCCGCCAAAAGTGGAACAAAGGGCTCCACTTTGGGTCAGAGTTACAGAGGCGAACGCCAACGCCATTTTAGAATCAAGTTTTGGCAAAAAGTCCCAACCGGAGTTATAATAATAAATATATAAACCGGCGGTATGTTTAAGGCTACCGTAAATAAATAATTAAATGTGTTAGCCTAAAACAATGGGAAATCCCATAGGGAAATATTCGCGGTCGAATATAAAAAGTAGTTTCCACTGCCACCAGCCAAAACTCGATCAGGGGGGACGGAGACGTGCCCCCTCGACTAACAGACCCTGGGGCAATCGAATTGCCCCAGCCAGTACGTCCACAATATGATGGTTTGTACTGGTTCTGTTCAGGATTCAAGACTAGCAAAGTCTTTGGTGACTTTACATGCCCTGGGAGACAGTAGTCAGTCCCAGGGTATGGAGTCTATGTTGGGGAGTCCCTAGGACACCCCTGGGTCACGGCACAGAGGGTGCTGTGTAACCCACATCACAAAAATACATGAGGCCCTATGGAGTAAAAGACCCCATAGCCCATTCAACACAAGGTTTAACCAAGAAAACACACTTCAACATGTCCAAGAGTGAGGGTAAAAGAGTCTCACCCTTGGCAGGAGAAAAAAAGAAACCCCAGAAATCCAGCAAAGCTGCTGGGGGACTCACTAGGTAGGGAAATTCAGCCTAAACAGAGAATTCTCCCTAACATTCAGTGCAGTGACACAGGGTTGTCTTTGAGTCTTCCCACTGACTCAATTTTTCCGGGGCTGACTACCGTCCCCAAGAAACAGGTAAAGTTGCCATTAACTTTAAATAGTCACTTTAAACCACAAACCCAGTACACCCCATCTTACATGGAGTATTGGAAAGGGTTACCGCTTATCCCTTTTTGTCTGTGCCTCTTGGAGCCTTGTTTCGCTCCCTTAACATTAAGACTTGGCTGGTGGCAGTGGCATCTACCCTAACTTTTCTACCGTGATTATACTATATAAACGTGGTATTGTTCCAGGCTATTTATTAGCCTCGAACATAAACCCGCTTGACTAAATACATTTTATTTTGGTTCCGGATGGGTTTATTCGCCATTTCTTTTTGTTAAAGTCTTTCTTGTGTTTTTCTCTGCGCGCCAAACCGGGGATGATTCCTTTGTTTGCAGTCTTTTCGCGGGCTTCTGCATAGAAGCCCTCATTAAGGCCCCTGATAGTGTAGGTAGGCAGGATGTGAGGGAGTGATCTTCGGACTCCTGCCATGGGTTGCCGTAGTAACCCAAGTCACACTCTTGTCTGATTGGCTAAGGGGACTGGCCTTGCCAGGCCAGCTACCCTGCTGTGTGATTGACAGCCAGGCTGTACGAATGGGGGAAAAAAGCATAAAAATCAGGTCTCTGGGACTGGAAGAGCAGAGTCACCACTGGAACGAAAGAACCAACGAGGAACTGGAAGAAGAGGACCCCTACCACGACTGAACCGCCCGGTGAAGCCCTGCTGCAGGTCAGAATTTCCGAATCCGACGACAGAGAAGATCCTCTGGGAAACTTTGTCCCTTGAGCTGGTGGGACCAACCAGTTCGCCCAAACTACAAGCCAGGACCCCTCCTCTGGTCGAATTCGCTGTACAGAGCTACAGTGGGACGGATAGCCAGGAAGGTCAGACCTTGCCTGGGTTTTAAGGAACGCAACTTTTATTCGTTGTTTGGCGCTGCTGCTGGTTTCTTCCCTGGGTAGTGCAGGACCCTCCAGTTTTCCTACTTCTGATCAGTCCGACAGTCGCTTCAGGAACCGTGAGCCTGCAGGAACTACCAGGAACGTCTGCATCAGCTACAGCACCCTCTCTGTTTTAAGGTACTTTATTTTTTAAATTAAAATATTTTGTTTGATTTTACAAACTTTTCATTTGGAACAAGTTACTTACCTGTAACTGTTGTTCTCCAGCATGGGTCTGGCATGGATTCACATGCTCATGAATATTCCCCGTCGTCAGGCCAGGAATCCTCGGTATAGAAAAAAAATCAGTATCAGTTTCGTTTCTGATTGGTCTTTCTTAGTAGTAACCAATCACTGGTCTCTGGGTCATACTGCCCCCAGCCAATGACTGCCCTCTCCCTAAGCCCCGCCTCCGGCAGACATCCTCAGATTTGGTAGCACGTAAAGTGGCAGTATGACCAAGTGAAGAGCCGCAGAGGGGTAGGCGGGAGGGTTTGCATGTGAATCCATGCCAGACCCATGCTGGAGAACAACAGTTACAGGTAAGGAACTTGTTCCTTCTCCAGCATGGGGTCTGGCATGGATTCACATGCTCATGAATAAGAGAATACATAGCAGTACACACATGCACAACCACAGGAGGTGGCAACAGGCTCAACATTAAGCAATACAGCAACTCAACATTAAGCAACTCTTACCTCCTCAGCAGGCTCACCTTAGGCAAACAGGTTGTGCAGCATTGCTTGGCCGATCCTAGACTCCTCCCTGGAGTCCCGATAGACGCAGTAGAATCTTGTGAAGGTGTGCGTCGACCTCCACGTTGCAGCCCTGCAGATGTCCAGCAGGGGCACACCAGACAGGAACGCCGTGGTAGTAGCGATCACTCTGGTCGAATGGACTCTCGGACGGCCGGGCAGCGGTCGGTTTGCCAACCGGTGACAGTGCATGATGCAGCCAGAGAGCCATCTGGAAATGGAAGTCTTCGAGAGAGCCTTCCCTTGATTCACAGTCCCAAAGTTCACAAACAGCTGTGACGTCTTCCGATAACTCTTCGTGCGGCCACGTACAACTTCAGCGCTCTAGCTACAACCAGCGAGTGCAAAGTCCTCTCGGCCGGCGACGAAGGCGACGGGAAGAAAACTGGCAACACCAAGGGCTCGTTGAGGTGGAGGTCTGACGGAACCTTGGGCATAAAGGATGGGTGTGTCCTCAGCACCACCCTCGTGTCATGAAAAGTCAAGTATGGAGGCTTGCAAGATAGGGCCTGGATCTCTCCCACTCGTCGTGCGGAGGTGATGGCCATGAGAAAAGCTGTCTTCCATGACAGGAACTTCAAAGGCGCCGAATGCATAGGCTCGAATGGGGCCCCCATGAGCCTGGTCAGTACCACATTAAGCTCCCACGCCGGGGCAGGAACCTTCACCGGTGGGAATGATCGGAATAGTCCCTTCATGAATTCCTTCACCAGGCGATGAGACCACAAGGACGCCCGTCCCGTCATCCTGGTATACCGGGAGATTGCAGCCAGATGTATTTTGATGGAGGCGTGAGCCAGTCCAGCTTTGGCCAGCGACAGTAGGTACGGCAGTACTTGAGGGGCCGTAATCCGCAGAGGGTAAATCTTCTGTGCACGTCACCAGACAGAGAACCTCTTCCATTTATGTCTGTAGCACTTGAGAGTTGAGGACGCCCTGGCCTTTGCAAGAACCTCTCTGCAGTCAGCCGGGATGTCGTACCCTTCAAACTCTAGTGCTGCAGGAGCCAGGCCTGCAAATTCAGCGACTCCGGGTTGTGGTGAAGAATGGCGCCTCCTCCTCTGGAGAGAAGGTCTGCGTCCGTCGGCAGCTTGACTTGTGGGGACGTTGACAAGTCCAGAAGGTCTGGGAATCAGATCTGTCTCGGCCACGCCGGTGCGACGAGGATCATCCTGCATCGGGACCTCTTGAGCTGGTTGATGAGCCGGAGCAGCAACGGCAGCGGAGGGAACGCATAAAGAAATAGGCCGTCCCAGGGGAACGAGAAAGCATCGCCCATGCTCCTCGGCTGGGGGAACCTGCTGGCGAACCTCCGGCACTTGGAATTCGTCGCCGTCGCAAAGAGATCGATTTGGGGTCCGCCCCATCGTCGGAAGAGTCGATACACTTGATCCTGGCGTAGTTCCCACTCATGGCATGAGCGCAGCTCCCTGCTGAGTTAGTCGGCAATCGTGTTTTTTATTCCTGTCAGATGAAGAGGCACCAGAAACATCCCTTGGGCGACGGCCCAATGCCACAGATCCTGGGCTTCCTTGGATAGGGCCGGGGACCTGGTTCCGCCATGCTTCCGGATGTAGAACATAGTGATGGTGTTGTCAGTGAAGATCCTCACCACCTTGCCCTTGAGGGATGGAAGAAAGGACCTGAGGGCCCAGAACACCGCACAGAGCTCCAAGATGTTGATGTGGAGAGACTTCTCCTCCGGGAGCCAAAGGCCTCTTGCGTGAAGATCTCCGGAGTGCGCTCCCCAACCTTCCAGGGAGGCGTCCGTCGTCACCGTCAACTGGTGAGCTGGGGTCTGAAAGTCCGTGCCCGCCGACAGATAGGAGCGGGTACCTCACCACTGGATCGCCTGACGGAATGTCTCGTTGAGAGGGATCCTGACTTCGAAGCTGCCCGTCAACTGGATCCAGCGGGCGTCGAGGAACTCCTGTAAGGGTCGCATCCGAAGCCTGCATAGGCGCACTAGATAAATGCAGGAGGACATCATCCCGAGGAGGGATTTGATAGATCTTACCCTGGCCATGTCCGTGGCCAGCAGACGCTGCACCTTGCCCAGAATGGTCCTGGTCCTTTCCTCCGACGGCGAGGCCAGCCGCACCACTGTGTCGAGCTTGGCTCCCAGAAACAGGGCGACTTGCGACGGAACCAGGTGGGATTTTGGAAAGTTGAAGAAGAATCCCAGGTCCGTGAGCAGCCGGACGGTCTTCGCAGTGTGCTCCACGGCGAGCTCCCTTGTCCTTGCCCGGATGAGCCAGTCGTCCAGGTAGGGGTAGACGTGGATCCCCTATAGGCGCAGCTGCGCCGCCACCGGTGCGGGGCACTTGGTGAACACCCTGGGTGCCGACTTCAATCCGAACGGGAGGGCCTTGAACTGGTAGTGCCGCCCTTGGACCACGAACCTGAGGAACTTTCGGTGTCTTTTTAGAATGGGGATGTGGAAGTAAGCACCCTCCAAGTCCAGCGACGACAGGAAATCGCCCTCCTCCAGCTGTCCCAGCACATGCTGGAGGGTGACCATACGGAACTTCTGTGCCTTGATGTACTTTTTCAGTCGTCGTAGGTCCAGGATGGGGCGCCATCCTCCTGTTTTCTTTTTTACGAGGAAGTACCTTGAGTAAACTCCGGAGCCCCGAAGCCTCTTTGGGACGAGCTCGATGGCACCCTTCTTGAGCATCGCCCTTACTTCCAACAGTAGTTGAGGGACGTGATTTTCCTTCCTGGCCACGGGTGGAACACGAGGGCACTTCTTCTGAAACTCGAGGGCGTGCCCTTGGGCCAGGGCGTCCAGCACCCAACGGTCGGTGGAGTTGGACTCCCACAAGCTGACGAACCTCGCCAGGCGGGGGCCCGACCCCACGATCGGTTCAATCTTGTTTGGAGGCCGCCTTGCCTCCTTGACCTCCCTTGTCGAAGACGACGGGCACCACCTGACTTGCCGCGTCCCCTGTAGGCTTCCTGGGACAGAGATCTTGCCGCTTGGCGGTACGTGGAGGAGCCATTGCCGGATCCCTTGGAGGCACCCTGTCTGCCTCCGGAGCTCCGAAAGTACGACCGTCGTTGTTGGAGCACTCCCAGTGCCCGGGCAGTCTGTTTGTCTGTCTTGATGGCCTGAAGGGACTCATCAACCCCCTTCCCAAACAGGTTGTTCCCGTCGAAGGGCATGTCCAAAACCTTGGTTTGTACGTCCTGGCGGAAATCCGTGGCCTTAAGCCATCCCCGTCGTCTCAAGCAAACGCCGTTGCCCAACTGACAGAAACCGGTGTCGGCGATGTCCGTGGGCACCGTGATGGCGTTGTCCGAAGCAATCTCCCCCTCCTGTAGGATTTCAAGGGCCTCAGCCCTTTTGGCGTCCGGAAGGAAGTCTAACAGAGGGGCGATTTTGAACCACAACTCCCTGTCGTAGCGGGCTACGATAGCCAGGGCGTTGGCCGCCTTGATAGTCGTCGCTGCGGATGAGATGATCCGTCGTCCCATCGAGTCCAACTTCCTGCCCTCGCCGTCCGGCGGGAAGTTGATGTCGAGGCCGATGCCCCCCCAGCCGCCTTCTTTGCCGCCGCCGAGATGACCGAATCCGGGGTAGGTTGTGCCCGAAGGCACAAAGGGGGCAGTGTCGGGGACCCGGTACTTCTTTTCGTACCGGTCCCACTTTGCCGGCGCCGTGGCAGGGTTCTTGAGGAGGGCGAGGCCCTCATCCCAGATGTCATCAAGAAGCGGTACGGCGAGGACCTTCATCCTTTTAGCCTTGCGCCTTTGGTAAAGGAACCCTTCTTTCTTCTTTTCTTCTGTGCAGAGCAGAAAAGGCTTGGATGCCCTGGGACGTGATGACGGGACGTGTCCCCCGTCGCCCCCTGCTCGGGCGTCCCCGCCCGACGAGATTGGATCCTTTCATGCCATGATTTCCAGGGCAGAGCAGAAAAGGCTTGGATGCCCTGGAAATCATGGCATGAAAGGATCCAATCTCGTCGGGCGGGGACGCCCGAGCAGGGGGCGACGGGGGACACGTCCCGTCGTCGCCTCCGTCGTCATCTGTACCTGTCGTAGCCATGTCCGTGCCTGTATCATGCCCGTGGGTAGTAGACCGGGGGGAAGGCAGAGCAGGCCGTAGAGGTGGGAGAGGTGGCGTAGGATGCGTCCTCCTCCTCTTATGCGGTGGACTCTCCGAAGGTCCTGGCTCCGGTTCCCCCGTCGGGTCTGGCTCAGGTACCTCCGTCGGGGGAAGGGGCAACCTTGTCCTCATCTCCGAGCATAAGGACTGAATCGTTGACAAAATGGCCGCCGAGGTGTCCTGCGGCGCCGGAAACGACGGGCGCGAGGGCTCTTGAGGAGCCTTGTCGGCGACACCGTCGCTCTCGTCGTCGCCCTCGTCGGGATCCCTCCCGATGGGCTGGGTCTCTTCCACGACTTCGATGAGCTCTTCTTCAGAGGTCGTGTCCGTATCCACGATGGCCACCAGCCCCTCCCCCAACTTTTCCAACGAGGACTTTGTGGGGGTCTTCTCAATGGACCTGAAAGACGACTCCCTCTGCGGTGGCAGGGAGACTCTGGGTCCTGAAGGCGCCTCCACTGGTGTAGCCTCCACAGGCTGAGCCAGGGCCGCGGCGACATCCTCAATCGAGGTCTTAGCAGGGTGAATTAAGGCCATCACCACCTTCTGGACGCCTGGGACCTTCACCTTGGGGGGAGGGTCCGAGCCTCGCTCCCCCTCTGCCGGAATCTTCAAGATCGACCAGGGCCTCTCCAGAAGCTTCGCCGGGTCCTCGGACTTCCTCTTACCCAAGCCAGAGCGTTGGCTCGTGGTTGATGCCGCCGGGGAGGATGCGCTCTGCCTGGCAGCCAAGGAGCCCGACCGTTCAGCGCTCCCGGTGCCCGTGGACTCGCGGTGCTTAGCCTTTTGTTGGGCCCCTGTCGCCGGGGCGACCTCACAGGACTTAGAAGACCGCTCGGACTTTTTCTTCTTCTCGCCTGACGGGCTCTTCCCTTCCAGCCAGTTGGCGAGACGGAGGTGGCGATCCTTCATGGTCCGCTCCGACATGTTCCCACAAAACACACAGTCCTTCTCCTTGTGCGTCTTCTCCTCATGGAGACAGTAGAGGCATAACGAATGCTCGTCCTCCTTGAAAACATTCTGAAGCTGGCACCCAGGGCAGGTCCTGAACAGCTTCCCGGGCGTCGAGCTTTCTTTCTCCTGGGCCATGTCCGGGGTAGGCCTCGGAACTTCTGGAATCCTCCAAAAGTGTAACTCGACAAAATCTTCACCCTTGAGGGGCGTAGAAAACTCCGAAACTGATCCCCGTTGATCGGATGTAGAAACGGTGGAGCTTGAGGCTCTATTTAACACAGCAAAAGCTTGAGAGCTACAGCACGAGGACTCCCAACACTTGAACGTGCGGTAAAAATCTGAGGATGGCTGTTGGAGGCGGGGCTTGGGGAGAGGACAGTCATTGGCTGGGGGCAGTATGACCCAGAGACCAGTGCTTGGTTACTACTAAGAAAGACAGATCAGAAACGAAACTGATACTCATTTTTTTTCTATACCGAGGATTCCCGGCCTGACGACGGGAATATTCATGAGCATGTGAATCCATGCCAGACCCCATGGTGGAGAAGTGATTCTTTCTCAATTTCACACAAACTATTGTATTAAAAAAAGTATTTTTAGTTCATATGTTTTTTTTAGTCATTTAATTCTCTTTTGTGATCTCAATCCAGAATTTAATTACTGTAATAATTAGCCATTGGTATTTTCCTTGTAACAAATTAGTCTATCTTTCTTCTGTCGTCATTTATTTTTTTGAAATCTTGAAGAAATCTCTGTATAGATCTCTTTTTTCTTTTAGCGCTGGACAAATCATAATCAGATGAAATAAGGTTTATAGGACTTTTGGGTCTTTGCAGAACCAACATACTGGGGATACTTTGCCCGTTTTGTCTATCATCGATAAATAATCTCGAGTCGGTAAGATATTAAATCGAAAACGCAAAAAAAGATCACAAATCTTGCTATCCGGAAATTGAATTAGATATTGAGGTAGTTCATTGAGGGCTCTTACCTCGTTTCCACATTTAAGATAGCGTTTGTAGCTTATTTGGACATTTATCGTTTTTATCCAATCGTTGGTTTTTAATTTTCGCTTCGCATGCTGCGGTCTATTTATCAACATTTCGTCTGTAATTTCTTCTATTTGCATTTTTCTTTTAATTTCCGAAGACCAGTTCGAGAGAGCTGAAATCTGCCAGGCTTGTTCTTGTTGTTTCCTTTAGTATTTCTAATGACGGTATTTTATCGTCCGATATTATTTTTCTATGCAGATCCATCTGTTTACATAATACTATGGATTGTATGGACTGTAATCCCAGTTCAAATTGAATTCTTGCTATTAGGAAGGATTTTGGTAGGGCTAGAGTCTTCCGCCAATATATCGCCTCATATAAAGACCAGTTGATTACCTTCTGATTGACTAGAGTTTCACTGGCATAGGTTAATATCGGAATTACTTTCTGTTTATACAACAAAATTGTTGCTTTTGCCGAGTATGTTCCGTATTTCAAGTGAAAGAACCACCCTTGTCTTGCCAGTGATCTAGTCTTCCCCTCAATATGTTCTTTCCATTCGTTTTAGTTCTTGGAGGGGTTGATCAACGCACCTAAGTATTTTATTGTCATTGTTGTAGTAATTTCTTTGTTTTCTAATAGAAATTTTAGGGATTGTTATAACTTGCTATTCTGAGTAGAAAGTTTAATGACCTTTGTTTTGCAAATGTTGATTTGCAAATCATTTTCCATCATATATGTTTGTGCCTTATCAAATGTTTCTTGTAAACCTTTCACAGTTTTAGCAAGTATAATGATATCGTCAGCATAGATTAACGTTTGAATTGACTCACTGTTAATCTTCGGTGGATTCGCTTTACTGTTTTGTATTTTTTCTCCAAGTCATTGGTATACGGATTGTATAAGCAGGCGGCAAGTGGGCATCCTTGTTTCAACCCGTTCCAGGTGCAAATGGATTCGGTGACCATACCATAATTCGTTAGCCGAACTCGCACAGATGTATTTGAATACAGTTGTTTTATTGGATTTAGAATAAAGGAGGGTGACCCCATGACGTTAATTTGGTCCAAAGTTTATGTCTATTTACTGAATCAAAAGCCATCTTTAGATCTATAAAAAGAGCATGAACTTGTTGATTTCTGGCAATCGCTTCTGATTTTAAAATGTTCAATAGCAAGAGATTCACATTAGTTCCAATCTTCGTGACAAATCCTGTTTGTCTTTTTGCTTGTTTTCCATTGCTTGCTGCCCAGTTGGTAAGTTATTTTTGAAGATAGCCAGCAAATAGCTTTCCCAGAGGATCTAAGAGGGCTATTGGTCTATAATTAGCTGGATTCTTTCGATCTCCTGCCTTAAAGATTGGAATCAGTATAGCAACTGTCCAAGTATGTGGGATCTCCTTTGATTTTTCTATAAGGTGAAGCAGATGAATGAAAAAGTTTGCCCATTCTTCCGGCGATGCCTTGAGCATTGTGTTTGAAAGGCCATCCGGGCCTGGTGCTCTGGATGAATTTAGGGCTTTGATGGTATTTGTTATTTCATCTACGTCCCAATTGAGATTCCAACAACACTCATCTGATCCGCTGGCTTTGGGTGAATTCTGCAAATTTTGCTTGTACAGTCCTGAGAAATGCTTGACCCATACATGAGACTATTTCTTGGATCATAGTTTGTTTTTTTGAAGCATCATTCATCATTGACCAAAGGTATCTCGTGTTTTTCAAATGTAATGCAGCGAGAAATGCTTCAGCATCATTTTGTTTCATCGTTGACTTATTTGCTTTTAACAAGTTGGAATAATTTTGTTTTTCTTTTTTTATTTGGATTTTGCAATCAGGTTCATTCTTTTTTTTCAATTGTCGCAGTCGTTTTTGATATTGCTGTATTGCTGATCGTGCATATTTATATTTTTCTAGAATCTATCCATAGTTTAATTTTGAATGGTCTTTAAGTGACGTTTCTTCAAAAGTAGTGAGCAATTCGATACCTGATGTCGTTGTATTTGAAGCTTATTCAGCCCATTAGTAACTTCAAGTTCTGGTAAATTTATGCAATGGGTTTTTATTTTTTTAGCTGTCCACGAGATAGATATTTGGTGATGATCACTTTCCCACTGTGGTGTATTATTAGTCGAAATGATTAATTCCTGTACACTTTCTGAGGTAAATATGTAATCAAGCAGTCTGCACTTGTCCAAGTTGGGTATGGCATGCCTTTGTCATCCGTAGGTTTCTCACTTAAAGAGATGTTCCGAATTCTCAATTCTTTGGTCCATTTACTCGCTCTACTCGACAGTTCTTGGATGTTACGTTTAAAGCCTTCTTTGTTAAATAAGTGTATATTAAAGTCTCCTGCTATGATGAATTCACTTCCGCTGTTAGAAAGAGCGACGTTGTCAATTTCATCACACATTGAATCTATACATTTGTTGTAGTTAATTGCACTGGGGTTCCGGTAGATGTTAAAAATCGTTATATAGCTGGGATCCAAACACTGTCTCTGTCACGCTATCCTCTCATTCCGTCCCTATTACACAAGCATCTAGGACAGGCAACACTCACACTGTATCTAGGACAGGAAACACTCACACTGCATCTAGGACAGGCAACACTCACAATGCCTCAGTTACCCCAGCCATTTTCCCATTTCCTGTCACTCACAGTGGATGGGTGTCACGTGAGCGGGTTTACCCCAAGGGCCACATATGCAGACTCAGGGGTTCCCCGTTCCTTCACTGGCGTCTGCCATGGCGTCTGCAGGAGGAAGCTCGCAGACGCCGGCTGCAGGACGCTGCGCGCCGAAAGTCATTTCCACGATCATCAAGATCGTTGAGATCTAAACAGCGCTCACGTGTCGCGCTT
This sequence comes from Ambystoma mexicanum, assembly GCF_040938575.1. Lineage (NCBI taxonomy): Eukaryota > Metazoa > Chordata > Amphibia > Caudata > Ambystomatidae > Ambystoma > Ambystoma mexicanum. The sequence goes on along the minus strand of NC_090933.1, from coordinate 277,677,106 downwards.
GCGGATCACGTGACGCGATCATCCGTCTCACTCGCGGATCATGTGACGCGGAAGCACCCACTACTTAAGCGCTGAACTTCCGCAGTTCCGCGCTTCACAGCTGTTCCTTGGAGGATTCTGTACGGCGTTCGAATACTTTGTGTTTCACGGCTCTCGACTCTTGGACTACTACACAGATTTGCTTTGATCACGTCCTTTGGCTCTGTTTTACTGGATTGATTGAACTCGGAACGCCTTTTTGGACTGCCTTAGATTACCCTGAATGGACTTGGCATTTTTCCTCTTCACTGCATTACGTTACAAAGTACTTTGGATTCTGGTCCTTTTACTCGTTTCATCAGTTACAGGAGGGCAGGTTGGGTCTATACCCAGTCTACTGTTCCTCTCCCTATTGCCATCGGGGAAACCAGCTCACATGCCCTTCCACGGAATTATCACCCAGCATAGGATTCAGGGCCCCATCACCCATCAGCTTAGGTAAGCACTGCTCTTTATCCTGCTTGTTTTCTTGTACAGTACTCATGTGATTGCTAATAAAGGTTTTCCTTTGCAGCTGCCTTGGGTTTCGACATTCCATGGTTCCGGGTTTCAAGAACTACCCATCTGTGGCCTCAATGATCGCATAGGGAGTAATCTTGTATTCTCTCTCTGTGGTACTTGGGGACAGAGGTATCATACTCTTCGCGACAATCAAGCAACCTGACAGTCTTGCACTGTTGTCATTATAAGTAGGCATAAGAATGGTGATATATTGAGCCCATGGATGGATGTTCTTTCTTGTTATTATTGCCCACGTTGGGCTGATTTTCATGAAAATCATCATTCCTGATGCAGGTCTACCTTGGTTCGAAGTTATTGCAGGATTCATCCAAGTTATATATCCCTCACAGAGTACCTCTTCGGTTAACCAGGTTTCTTGTAAACATATTATTTCTGATTCTGCAAGAGTTAGTGAAGGATCTTCAAGAAGATGTTTATGTCCCCTTGTATTCCATGAGTTTAAGGATATTTTATTTGGCTGGACTTCATTAAAGTTTGGTTGCTATAAGTATGGTTTCCTACTCCCTTGGGTTTGTTTAACTCCTTTAAATTCAGAACTTGTTTTTGGAGTACATGTCTGCTCTCGCCAACTTTTGCGTCCGACTGTCTCATCCCTTCTTTTATTAGATTTCTTTTGATCAAATATCGCTAAGTTCTTGCATTTTTTTTCAGCCATGCTTCTTGTTACAAAGATTTCTTCTGTTTTAAATCCTAGTTTTCCTAATTGTTGATTTGTTGCTAAAACATGCTGCATGTTTTCTTCAGCATAGAAATCAATGTGGATTTCTTCCATGTGCCTTTTATTTGAGAAGATAATTACTTCTATATCTTCTGTTCCGATTGACTTCAGTTTGGGTATGGCTTTAAATAAACGCAAAGTAGTGGATCTATTAAGCATCACTGGCATTTCTGTGCTTGTTGTCGTTTGAAACAGTGCTATTCTGTAGGCATGCGTAGCCCTCATCAGGTTCTGAAACTTTGGTCTAATAATGTGTGGGCTTCCACAAACCACAGGATTTTCATTTTTTTTTCCACGATCTTGCGTTTCTGAAGATATCCATGTTTCCTCATTTGATACCGATGAGTATGTAAGAGAGATGTTCTCTAGTTGAGCATCAGAACATTGTGTATTTATAGAAATATCCGTGGACGTGTCCTAGCATTAATCTATAACTATTAATGCATCATCTTGTGAATTTACAGAAATTGCATCAACTTCAATCGATTCCCCAGTTGTCGATATCTCTAATGTTGGTAACTGTTTTGCTTGTGTGTTTATGGTATCCTGATTAATTTCTGCTATTAACGCGTCCAATGGTTCAGGCAGTGTTTGAGTGATTTGTTGAGGTGTAATTCTCAAAGTATTCATTGATGCTAAGTTTGACTTCAATCCTTGTGTTAGGCAGAAACCTGTGCAGTTCCCTTAGGGACCACTGCAAAAGATTTAAGACTACAGGTGTTTGGCAGTAAACCCACTTGGTAGCAGTCTGTACCACACAAATTCACTTGGAGCTGTGGCTGAGCAGTCAGACTTCCCTCAAGAAGAGTTAGGCAGTATACACACTATGCACAATAGGTCAAAAGAACACAGTAGAACAAGCAAACACTGACCAGAGCTTGGTGTAAAAGGGATATAATTATTTATTTAAAAACACATCTAGTAAAACACACTGGCACTAATATCAAGCAGTTCAAAAACACGGTCACTAAAAGATATACACTCCATTCAACGATTAGACAAGTCTTAAGTAAAGCAACACTTATTTTCAGACAGCGGTGAGCGCTTAACGAAGATGGCACTCTAATCAATTGGTTTAAAAGGGAGAGAAAGGCAGAGCAAAGATAGAAACAGATCCCAACACTTTCGGCAGAACACAGTAGGAGAAGAAGGCAAGTTAAAACCGTAAAGTCAAAGTTAACAAGGCCGGACCCACTTTAAGAGGCTCCGGTTGCAATGTGTCCAAGGTCACACGGTTCAAAGTGCCCAAAAGTCTTGCAAAAATTTCAGAAAGAGTTGGACCAAAAAGAAAGGGACCAGTTAGATGGTCAAGGCGGCCAGCCCAGTCCAGAAGGTTAAGGGATTATTGTTACCTTGTAGCAATCTTTAGAAAGGGAGGCCTGGCGGACACGGTACCTTAAAATGGTGAGAACGCTCCAGCGGGGGCAGTTGTTCCTGGCAGTGGGTACAAGTCGGTGCTTCGTCCGGGGGAAGAGAGGATCTCGTCGGGGAGGAAAGCAGGAGTCCGTTGCACTGCCAGGGAAGAAACCAGCCGCGGAGTTCACAATTAAAAGCAGCGGTCCTTTTATTTGCGGTCCAGTGGTAAGTGGCTATCCGGTTGCCGGGGTGCTTGGCACGGGCAATTCGACTACAAGACGTCCTGGGATGCGAGAAAAGAAGGTAAACTGGTTGTGCCCACCAGTCAAGGGAAGAAGACTCTCCAGCCGGGAGATCTCCTCTGTCGTTGGGAAGTGGTGAGTCAGTTCAGCTGGGCTCCACCGGTGGTGTCGTCGTAGCAGGTCAGCTCAGCTTCTCCCTCGTCGGATTTTCAGGTCCTGTGGTGACTTCTGAAGTTCCAGTCCTAAAAGCCCTGCTTTTATGCAGCACAACCCCATTCACTCAGCCTAGCTGTCAATCAAACATGCTAAGTGGTTTGGGCCAATCACACAAGAGTGCGACTTGAGTTACCAAGGTAACTCAGTCCAGGGTGCCTAAACCCCCTCTCACACCCCCTGTGGTACCCAGACAGAGTGGCACCACTATTATAGGCTTCGGTGGAGAAGCCTGCCAAAAAGTGGAACAAAGGGCTCGACTTGTCACAGAAGAGAACACAAACGCCATTTTAGAATCGAGTTCTGGCAAAAAATACCAACCAGCTAATTAATATTAAATAAGTAAACCAGCGGTATGTTCGAGGCTATAAGAATTAAATAATTAAAGTTGGCAGCCTCGAACAATGGGAAAATCCCATAGAGGTATATTCGTGGTCGAATATAAAAAGTAGTATCCACTGCCACCAGCCAAAACTCGATCAGGGGGGACGGAGACGTGCCCCCTCGAACAACAGACCCCGGGGCAGTCGAATCGCTCCGACCAGTACGTCCACAATATGATGGTTTGTACTGGTTTCTGTTCATAAATTGGAACTAGCCAAGCCAATGGTGGCTTTACATGCCCTGGGAGACAGTAGTCAGTCACAGGGTATGGAGTCTATGTTGGGGGGTCGCTACGACACCCCTGGGTTACGGCACGGAGGGTGCTGTGTAACCCACATCAAAAAAACACATGCGACCCTATGGAGTAAAAGACCCCATAGCCCATAAAACACATGGAAAGTTAAAGGAACACCTCAAATCCTGTCTAAGAGTGGGAGCAAAATAATCTCACTCTTAGCAGGAGAGAAAAAAATAAACCCCAAAAATCCAGCAAAGCTGCTGCGGGACTCACTAGGTTTGAGAAATTAGCCTTACAGAGAATTCTCCCTAACATCTTGTTGCACTAAGTTCTTTGTAGCATCTCGTTTTTTTTGCCTACCGATTTGTGTACTGCTTGCATTTTTCTGAGGAACGCATGCGATCCTGTTTGAGTTTTCTTAAGGGCTTTTTTATGGATTGATTTACTCTGAGTCTTGCCCTGCAGTTCCTCGTTTGGTGAAATCAAAGATATCGAAAGGTGTGCGCATCAGTGGTTAATTAGTGCCTGAGATAGTCGGCACTGGAAGGGTACATGGTGCAATGGTAACATTTTGCATTTCATACTGTGTTGTTTGATCAGTGTTCATGATTGTTACATCCATTTTTTCCTCAGTTTGTGTTTGTTTTGTAGTTTGTTGCAATTGCAGAGTCATATGTAGATTTTTTTTGCTTTTTCATCTATCAATTTTTTTGTTATTGTTGATACCAATTCCATTAAATTTTGTTTGTCTATCCAATCAACTCTTGCCATATCTGCTAAATGTGTTTGCCATATCCTAGATGATTCAGCATCATATTTCAATCGCTCTTGTATAGTACTTGTAAATGTTTCAAGCTGAGTCTGTTTGGTCATGATCATCGCTAGGAGGATTGCTTGATCTTTTGTTGCGTCGACCATAGATTCCTGAATTTTTAAGAATGGAATCATTGCATTTGACAACACTGCTACCAATGTGTTTTGTAGGTCCAACATTGTGGTTGGCAATCTATAAGGAGATTTAGGCGAGTTCCTCCGAGATACAGATTTCTTACTTAAAGATGAACATTCCAGAACTTCTAATCTTTGGTTCTTTGGGAAAATGTGATGAGATTTCAAGTTTTTTTTAAGGTATGTGATTTTCTTTAGGTACAATCGGTGTCGATGTATTAATCTGTTTGATTTGAGCCGGTGTAAGGACTCCACTAAACACTTCAGTTCTTTTTTCTTGGGAGTCCATTATAGCATCTATTTCTATAATTTCAAGCGACAGCCGTGCTATCCGTACAGGCAATGTTTTTGCGTCATCGTCGTTGATGGAATCAGTAGGATAGTATGTTGATTGCAAATGCTGTTTGGCTATCTTGGCTCGCTCTTGCAGTGATGGTGTAAGGCACATATCTTCAGAAATTGCTTTATTTTTTTACTTGTGGCTTTATATTGGCCTGACATCAGTGTATCTGGTATAGAATTATCAAATGTTACACTGTCCTGATGTGTATTTTCTGTAATTGGTATCGGAGTAATGGAGATGCCGGTTTTAAAATTTTTGGTTGATGCCTGTATCTGGGTTGGAGCAATATAGCAATCTCCATTGGGCATTTGTGGTAAAGTTTAATTTAGTAACTTGTTTGTTAATTCTACAGATCTTCTAAATGTAGACATGCCTTGTTCGGCAATATTACATTCTGTTAAAAAGACTGCTTTTTCTGTATGTTCGCACAAATTGACTTCCATCTCTTGTTTCTGAGAATGCCTCTCCTTATTTGTATTTGTTCCAATCCCCTCTTCTCTTGATTCAATGTTTGTCAGAGCTTTCACATTTTTATCTGGTTTGTTAATAATTCTGTTTGCCAAGGCTACGGATTCTTCTAATGTTTCTTGTAGTCTGGTACGCGGTTTTGAAGGTTCCATTTTAGAATGTCTATGTTGTTACTTTATCCAATATTAAGCGATTTTTCTATATATATGCTTAATTATGATTTTACTTAGAAGCACTTGCCGCGCGATCCCGCCGACGCCAGCCGCAAACAGCGGCGCCCTTTACGCCAGCGGGCTTCACGCCGCAAGGGTCGTGCTGTGATGCTTATATCGGGTTCTTCCTGTGGGCGTGGCACAATATGGTCACATGACTCCATTCATGTGACTGGTCTCAAGGAAAGCAAAAAAAAAATATAAAAAGCAAAAAAAATTTTAAAAAATGAAAAACGAAACGAACATGCTCCACTCTCTTCAACTGCTGACTTGGGGCTCGGTCAGACATACGCGAATTGGAGCAGAAGCACAACAGTTAGAAGCAGAAGCAATCCACACAAGTTGTTGCAGAGAACACAGCTCAAACAGCAGTGCCCTTTACGCCAGGGGGTTTTAAGGTACTGTTCAAATCCGGTTGTGCGGTTCGCTCAGCCGCGGTGAAAGTGTTTGAAATCTTTCTCCAATCCGAGGGCTTGTCCTTCTCTTCGAACTATCTTTTCTACCAACCAACCTCGTCCGGAATCTGTGCCACGAACTTTACCGCAAACTGCCCTGAACTGTGTGATCTTGAGGAAAAGACTTTTGACCTATTGACTTTGGCCCTAAGCCTTTTCTAGCTGATTCTATCACTGTAGTCTCTCTTGTTCAACTGCTCAGAATACTTACCTGTTGATTTGACCTAATTGCTGATAACTTTGTTTTTCCCTCCCTTTTAAATTGCTGGAGTGCCATTTTGCTCCCACTTCATTTTGTGAGCCTAACTTGTCTAGAATGTAAGGGAAGTGTTGTGGTGTATTTATGATTGTGATTTTTTAACTTGCTTAGGAAGGTGAATTGTTACACAACTGATAAGTAAATAAATATATTCTTTTACTTAGACACCTTGAGTCAGTGTTTGCCTGAATCATAGTAATTGCTGTCCTTTGTGTAACTATCTTGTACTGCTCACTTATTCTTGAGATAAGTCTGGCTGCTCTGCTACTGCTACCACTATAACTGTGTAGTACAGGCTTGTACCAAAGGTGAAATTGTACTGTCACTTGTAGTCCTAATTGTGTGTAGTGTTCCCAAAGGGTACTGCATATAATTCTGCCTAACAAGCATTATGCTTGTTCAAAGCTTTGAACTTTTGACGCTGGTACGCCTGATACCAGCTTAAAATAGAACTTCTTAAAAGTGGACTTGTATGACCAATCTGCTGCTCTCAAAATTTCCTGCAGACTCGCTCCGGTACTAAACGCTTTAGATGCCATGGCTCCTCTTACGGAGTGCGCTCCAAACTATGACTCTAGCAGGAGTGGATGTGTCTCAATCTTGCGCACCCATCTCGCTATTGTAGCTGCTCCCAACTCTTTAAAGGGCTTCCTGCGCATTAAAAGCAATTGGGACATGCCTTGCGGTTTAACCTCTCTAGAAGGAGGAGGGAAAGAACAATGGCTGCTCTGACCTTACGTAAACAGGTGTCGCAGGGCTGCTTGTCCGACAGCTGACTCTGTTCCAGCGACTTCTTTCAGACAATAGTGAATAGCGAACGTATGGAGCGTGCTCCAGGTAGCCGCTCTGCATAGGTCCTTCATGGCCACTCCCTCCTGGAAACCTGTACCTGGATGTGGACTAACCAGGGGTGCCTTCTCTCGAACATTGACAGGCAAGTTGCTATATGCCTTACTATCCAGGGTGCTCAGACAGATGAGAGAATAACCATGCAGGATGATTTTTATAGCACCGCCCTGGGCCTGGCAAACCTGGCACCAGACTCTCCTACAGATGATGTGCTCCATGCCCATATTCTCAGAGCGCACCAAGTGTTGCTAACGCTTAGGAATGGGCAAATCCTTCACCACAACCCAGCATCGCTCTCTCTCAGGGCTTGGTTGCTGAGCAACGAAAACACACAGATCTAATGTTGTAGAACAAATGTTGGAATATCATGCGAGCATACAGGGTGCCTTCCACACGCAAGACGTATGTAAAGAAATGGAAATGTTTTACGACCTGGTGTGCGACGCTACAGTTCGATCTGCTGTGGGTCACAGTAGGCGACTTACTGCTTTACCTGCTCCACTTGGCTAAAGAGGGCCTATAACAGGTTTCTGACAAGGTTCATCTCTCAGCCATCGCATCTTACTCCAGAGATCCTGTAGCTACATTCTTTGTCTCTGACCCTGCAGTAAAAACCTTGATGAAGGATTTGTCGAGGACCTTCCTACTGGTACCAGTAACTATTCCAAACTGGAGTCTCAACACAGTATTAACAGCACGAATGGCTGCTCCATACGAGCCCATCGATCTAAACTTCCTTTCATGGAAGGTCGCCATCCTAGTGGCGATCACGTCGGCAAGACGAATCAGCGAACTACAAACTTTGTCCACAGATCCTCAGTTTACAGTCTTCCTAGTCCTCAGGCCAAACCAGAAGTTCCTCCCAAAGGTGGTGTCGGCTATGACACTGTCAGAATGCATCACACTGCTAACATTTTTGGCAATCATACTTTCAGCATGAACCCACCTGCAATCGTTGGACCTGTTGCGAGTACTTGAAAATTCTACTTACAGCGCACTAGCACTTTTAGGGTGTCTCCCATAGTATTAGTTACATTTGCAGGGCCTCTTAAAGGGCCAAAGCATCTCCATAGAAGGCCTTACCCGATGGCTGGTGAATTGATATATGATATGATATGACATGGCATTTGTAACGCGCCTATACACAAGTGTTTCAATTGCAATATCCTCTGTCGCAAAAGCAAGGGCAACACGCTTACCCGTCCAGCTACTGTCCTTTCAACCAGAGGGAGGGCAGCTACAGTGGCTTCATAGCTGCACAACCGTTCTTCTCTTGCCTCTGAGCTCAGAGAGCAGTGACATCTTCTCTGCACATGATACTTGCAGATCAAACATCGTTGCCGCCTTCGCAGGAAGTGGAAGAAGTGATGTTGTCTGGCGGTGAGGAACTTCCGGTGGAGTCCTGCGTCTTTTGCTTCTCAATGACGTAATCCTCCCATTCGTCAGTATCCTGTTGGGGGAGTCTTGAATCTCCTCCTCTTCAGGCTCGTCAGCCTGCATGTTAGGCTTGGAAATTTTTGGAAGGGATCATCAACCGGTTCCTGCCAGTAGCGACGAAGCCCGCATGGACCGTGGTGGGGAAAATACATATTTGCCTGCATGACGGTGAAGCGCTTTTTTGTCTCCGAGGTGGGGAGATGATTCTCTGCCTCTTGGGTGGTTCCTCCCGAGAGACGGCTGGTGATCTGCTGTCATCACGGTTGGCGGCGGTAGCTAAACGTGCCCACGTCCTCCTTTGAAATGTGTCCATGATACTTCTAAGGGACTGCATCAACGATGGTTGAAAAGGGTCAGCAGTGTCTTCCGAGGGTGACTGCAACAGAGTTCTGTGCTCCTTGGATTCAGACTATGGTTATGGTCTGTCTTCTTCCAAGTTTGAAAATTGCTCTTGAAGGATTAGGTCAAGAAGTTCGACCATTTCTTTGATGGGGGACAGGATAATACTTGAAACTGAGCCCTGTGGTTCTGATAGCGTGTGTTTTTTACCTGTGGACAGCGAGGTAGTCGTGGATGAACAGCCTTAAGAAAGCGTTTTTCCCCATCAACGATGCATTTCCTGTCGAGTGTTTACCGTTCGTCGGCGATGCGCTTGTAGCCGTGAACAAGGGTTCCCTGGAACTAGTCATGGACGAGGGGCCTTTAGTAGTATTCATAGACAAGAAGTCCCTTGTGGTAGTCTTTATTTGGAAATGGTGGGTTGGCCGTGGATTCTCCAGTCGATGAAGATTACTTTGTTGACGAACACCATTTGTGTTTTCGTGATCGATCCTTCATGGACGAGGCTTTTTAGCTGTAGACTATTGTGCCATGGACGGTGATATGCCAGTCATACAGGGTCTTGTGGACGATTTGTCCGTGGACGGTTATTTGGAAATTGCACCTTTTCACCCTTTTCCGTCCTTTTGCAGGTGGTGTGGTCCCTCGTTCCACTAATAAACTCTACTCTTAGAAGCATGCTTCTCAGGGGTCCTGTGGAAGTGACAGGAGTGGTCTTAACAGATTCATCATCAGATGAGTGGCACTTAGTCTCCAGATGAAGAAATAGTCTTCTGTGCATGTCCTGTAGTGTCTTTTTAGTGAAGGTCTGACAGATGTGACATCCTTGAATGTCATGAAGGGTAAAGATAACATATGAGGGTCACTTATAAAGACAATCATTTTGCAGCACCCAAGGCAGTCCCTGAAGAGTGAAGTGTTCCCCTTTGAAGGGCTTTCATTGCGGAGTCCACCATGGCCATGAGGGGCCAGGTGCAGGATCTTCCCTCGACGATTTGGAGATGAAAACACAGTTTTCCGGACTGCAAAACACAGCCTGTGTAGAGGAGAGGAAAATCTCTCTATTAGTGAAAGAATTATTTGAAAGAGACTAAATTATAAAGACAAAGCTCAGGAGAGCTATGGAGGATACCCTAGTCACTAGATTGCAGTGAAAACTCTTAAGACAGCTGCCTGGGCTGGAGCTTAAGCCCTGACACCTCATTGGTTAGTGTCAAAAGGGACCAGAATGAGGTGGAGGGACTACACAAGTGAGTACTGTAAGGGTGCAGAAGTAAGGCTTGGACACAATAGTCATATTTGTGGATAAAGTAATAATATCCGGGATAAACTGTGTTTCGCTGCGCTTGATAGGTTTATGGTATATGTGGTGGACTGATGCTCTTAGTCAGTGCCCAAAGGTATCCCCATAACCTTATGGTAAACACATATAACGCAGTGGCACCTCTAATTGGCGCTAGTCCAACAAACTCAGTCATAACTCAAACATGGTAATAACTCCAATAGGCATATGTGGAAAAAGACTTTTATTAAAAATAAGAGGGTTTATTATTTGCATACATTGCTCTTTAGATGTGGATGGGCGGCTCACCCGTAATGTTCAAGAGGAGACCGATCAGATGGTACCTGTTTCCATATCATATGGGAATGCTCACAGATACACTGCTTCTGGGAAAAAGTTCTAAACAGGTTGGAGATGGTTATTTGAATACCTATACCTGCTGATCCCAAGTTGATGATGTTGGAAATATGAATGTGATGCTGGAAATTGCTTTTGGAGGGACAGGGCCTCCTAGTCATCGTCCTACCACTCCTCTGTGTGGGTTTTCTGTATGTTCTCTGCCACTGAGGTCCAGCCTGGACCTCTGGTAGTGCAGCTCTTCACTTTCCCTTTTTGTGAACACCACACATGGGATACCATTATGGCACCCATGGGTGAGGATACATCCATGTACCCCTAGTGTATGTTTTGGGCACATCTGTGTTGAGCAGGGTATCAGCTGCTGGCAGCTACATGCCAACTTAACAGTGGCCCTGGGTAGCCTCCATTTTTGGGCTACCCAGGCCCTGCCATAGGAATCCATGGATTCCTGGACAAATGCAAGATGGCCACGGTAGCCTCTTGGTTTCTACTGCCTTTGCTCCTTGTTTCTCAAAGTCCTGAGAAGCCCTGGCTCTGTTCCCTTCACCTGAGTGGTTGTTGGGTGGAAGACCCATATATGGCACTGAGAGGGAAGGACTGGCTGAAGTCTTCCCAGAGACTGTGTGCTGAAAGCCCACCATTGGGCACAGCCTGTATGAATGGAGTGAGGAGGCAATATGCATTCTGTGTTATGGGTGTCTGATTTTGGGTGAAATGGCCTGACTGCCTATGAGCCTGATTGGTTGCCTGAAAGCATAAATGCACTTGTGTGTTATTAGTTGACTGAGCCTGGCTCAGCCTGAGTGAATGGGGAAAAAATGTGTATAACTAGAGACCCCTCACTGACCAATTTGTTCTGAAGCTGCAACCTGAAGTTTGAATCCTGGGTCCAGTCAGAGGAAGGAGTCTGCAGCTGCATTTCTTCAAGGACTCTGAGGGCTGCTGAGATGACCCAAGGACGGAAGCAAGAGAAGACCTGGACAGGCAAACTTTCCCCAAGGTACCAAGGACAATCGTGCACCTGCTTCTCTTCTTCTGAAGTACCCTGGAAGCCTGTCCTGTGTGCCTGACGTTCGGAGAAGGGATTTCGTGAGTCCAGAAGAGGATTGCCTGGATATCTTGATCCGAAGAAGTCCAACGGTGTCGCCCAGGGTCCGAAGGAGTGTTTGTGACCACTGAAAGCCAAGAAGAGGGGGTACCCTGGCATAGTTCTGTTTGACACCCAGAGCTGCGAAAGTTCCACTTGACTGAAGAATCCTTCAAGGGGCACCACAGCGGACAACTTTTCCATGACGGAGAAGGTCCAGGGTTGATGCTGCAGAGTAGTGTCTGACGGTGGGTTTCCCACCACCAAAATTAGAAGACGACGTCCACAGGGTCCAGACTTGGTGAGGATCCGCATCCCAGTCCAGTGGTCGTGTCCAGGTCACCAGAAGCCATCCAAAAAGTCTGTACTGCAGCTGAAGCACCGAAGAACCAAAAGGTGGTGCACAGCGAAATATTGACGCATCGTGCCCATCGGCTTCCACGCCGCCTGTGCCACTTACCTGATGGATCCTGGAGATTGTATCCCTGGTGGTGCGGGTCGGCGCGTTCCCATCTGCGCACCCTGGAATGTGTTCGGGCACAGGGAGGCACTGGCGGCATGTCCTGTGAGGGAGTCGCAGTTCGGTGGATGCTTCCAGGGTCGGGGCCGTGCCATGCTTTAGTCACAACGCAGCCTTTAATGCTCTGCTCACGGGACTCTCTTCCAGAGGGCTGTATTCAGTCTCTAAGGAGACCGCTGATGCAAGAGATTCACTGCGCTCAGTATAAAAGGCTGTGCTGTCCTCTTAAGACGGAAATGGGCTGTCTCTCCTGCCTGGATAGATCCCGATTCACCCTGGACGACCAGCAATCCAGCGCCTCCAAGAAGAAGTGGAAAGGACCTTTGCAGCCAGGACCTGGTAAGCAACGTCCTAGCGATCAAGCCCTTGACAGAAATTCCAAAACCCAACACTTGCTTCTGCCACTGTACCAGTCTCCACCAAAAGTCATCCAAGGTCACCCTGGCTCTTACATTCACCAGCCACGCCTTGACGGGGGTACACAGCAAATTTCACCTTCGTGGGACATCCACAGCCAGACTAATGACCCGCCAACGGAGACCGCTGCAAAGACCGAAAGTGCTGCCTTTCCGACCCTGCTTGGTTCCATCCTTTTTCTTGCCATCGACAGCCCAGCGACTCCTCCTTCCAAAGGGGGTCCTTCCTTGAGGGGTCCCATCGAGTAAGGCCAAGAAACTTCACCACTTCCTCTTCTCTTTACCTTGGGTGCCTTGGCAGGTGAACAGCATCTTCAGGAATCATCCAGGGTTCTCAGATTTGTCTTGGTTCCCATTCTTCTGTAGCATCTCAGGTACATTGGGGGTAGTGGGGCCTTTGGAAACAAGCAGAACATTATTGAACACATTTGGGCTGGGCTCTCCTACTAGTTCAAGATGGGGGGAGGGAGGAGAATGAGATTTCGAAGGACAAGCTCGAAACAAGGAGATCCAGATCGCCATGATCCGGCCTCTCGACCAACATCACATGTCACAGCAACATCAATGTCTAAGTCATGCCAGCGCAAAGCCCGCGTTTCGTTCTCAATAACCCATATCTCAGCGGGGGACGTTGAGCCAAACATAGCCAACCTAGAAGAGAGAGAGGATGCCTGACACAAGTGAAGTGGTAATCCTCTCTTGGAACGTCCAAGGCCTGAACTCGCCAAGGAAGCGCAGATCAGTTGAACATAGACTGGGGCAATTATCCGGAGACATTGTTCTTCTCCAAGAAACTCACCTGCTGGAAGAGGATGAACACCGGGTGAGATTCAACAGATATAAAAAAGCTTATTTCGCCACATCTGGAAAGAAAAAAAGGGGGGTTGCAATATTGCTTAGCAATAGGGTCCCGCTATGAAAGAGCACAATACGAAGAGAGCCGGGTGGGCGCTTCCTCCTACTTAAGGGCCTATTTGAGGAACTTCCCATTACTATTGTCTCAACCTATGGCCCCAACACATCCCAAGCCAACTTTATCTCTGACCTAATCCCGACCATCTTGGCCTTCCGTGAAGGGCACTTGATCATGGGTGGGGATTTCAACACCACGCCAAATCCCCAAATGGACAAGACGCTGCCCCCCACAAATGCAGACTTCGCGCAAGCACTATCCCTAGCTAAGCTGCTCTGGGAAACGGAATCTATCGATGCCTGAAGGCTATTCAATGGAACATCAAGAGACTACACCCATTACTCCTGTGTGCACAAAGGATTTTCAAGGATAGACCTCATACTAATCTCCGGGGTGTTGTACCCATGTTTAAACAAGGCAGAAATCCACACGTGTATAATATCTGGTCACGCCCAGCTGTCCGCAAACCTAGTCATATCGGGCCTAAAGCACCCCGTTCAGAGACACTGGAAACTGAATGATTCCCTACTGCTAGATGATTTTATCAGAATGGAAGTGGCAGAAATGTTATCCAACTATTTTAAGGAAAACACAACGGAAAAGTCCCCCATTAATAACATCTGGGATGCAATGAAGGCAGTTGATAGAGGGTCCCTAATTAGCGCCGGGGCGGAACAGAGAAGAGTCTCGAACATTGCTGCAGCCAAATTGGAGGAAAGGGTAAACCAATTAGAGGCCATGATGAAGTCACGCACATCTAGGAAAACAGAGAGAGCTCTAAGGAAGGCCAAAATAGCGCTAGAAATGCACTGCGCCGACCTAACAGCCAAATTATTAGCCTTCACAAGACAGTTCTATTATAGTAAAGGGAATAAAGCAAACAAAGTGCCGGCGCAAAAATTGAAAAAGATCCGTAGCAGAAACAACATCCTCAAACTAGTCGGAGCAGAGGGGAAATGATGGCGGATAAAATCAGCGAACTAACGAGGCACCACAAAGCCATAATGTCAGGGAAACCCACACCATAAGACAACCTGCCAGAATACTTGCGATCTATACCCCCAAAACACAGTCCAGCTTGATTCTCTAGAAGCACCCATCACTACCGAAGAAATCACAGAAGCCATTAAATCTCTCAACCCCACCACTACAGGCCCAGATGGACTATCCGCAAATTTCTATAAAAAATATACTGGGATTCTGGTGCCCCAGATGTCGGCCCTATTCAACTCCTTTCTGTACTCGAGTTCGGTCACCGGATCAATGGCGGAGTCGCTCACAGTCCTGCTACTCAAACCAGGGAAAGACCCCGAGTTGGCTACCTCTTACCGCCCGATCGCACTTCTGAATAATGATGGCAAAATCTTTGCTAAGATTCTAGTTGGCAGGCTGGGGGCGGTTCTGCCAAGCCTGATTGACCGCGATCTGATGGGATTTATTCCAGGGAGGGGGACCCACGACAACATCAGGAGGACCATAAATAGCATCGAAAGCGCCTGCAGATCGGAGGTGGGAATGGCGGTCATATCTTTGGGCGCACATAAAGCCTTTGATTTGGTAGATTGGGGGTATATTCGGGCTGTCCTAGGGCATTTCGGCTTCGATCCAAATTTCATCACATGGGTAATGCCCAACTATCAAACCCCCACCACACACCTGCGGGTCAACACCACCAGGTCTGGGGCAATACACATATCCAGAGGCACCAGGAAGGGATGCCCACTCTCACCCCTGATTTTCGCCCTTTCTATGGAGCCTTTCGCAGCGAGAGTTAGGCAGAGCAGGAAGATTGGGGGGATCACCGTGGGAGACCACGAATTTAAGGTTGCTCTATATGCGGACAATGTGTTAATAACAGCGACAAACCTGCCATCGTCCTTGGGGGCCTTATGGGAAGAGATCAAAGAGTTCGGGCCCTATCTGGGTTTAGACATGGACAAATCCACAGCCCTTGCAATCAACCTTTCTAAGTCCCCTAATGCCAATCCCATGGACGAAAGAAGCAGTTGAATACCTGGGGGTATATCTCACTAAAGACCCGTCACGCTTGTACACAAGCAACTTCCCGCAATTGATCAAGGTATTCCAAAACAATCTAAAGAGGTGGAAGTCCCAAGAAATCTCCGGGTTTGGGCGAATTACAGCCATAAAAATGAATCTGATCCCCAGGTGGTTGTACTACTGCACGGCATTACCAGTCCATATCCCGGGTCCTGTCCTGGCCGCGCTGCAGAAGAAAATTCATGAATTTGTCTTGGGATGGGGGGTGGGGAGGCTAGCGGGTTGAGAAAACCCTGCATCGGCAAACGAATAATGATGCGAGGGAAAGCGCAGGGCGGGCTGAGAGTACCCGATGTGACTAGATACGCACCATTGGCGCAGTTGTCGCACGCCTACTCCTGAGTACAAGAGTAAGATACCCCGAGGTGGGTACAGCTCGAGGAGGCCGGGTGCCCAGTCACACCTTCAGAGCTCCGACATCGGCCAAACATAAAACCACAAGCAAACAGTGGCCCCCTCTCTGCAACGATTACAATTGTCCGCAGTTTGAAGGCGGCAGCCCGGAAATGGGGAATTTGTAGTGCTCTGGGGCCCCTGACCCCCATTTGGAAAAATCCCGATTTCTCACCAGGTAGGCTCCCGCTCAGCTTTCAGCCCTGGAGGGAGGGAGGCTTGGTAAAAACGAGCAACTTTTTCGAAGAGGGAATGCCCATCTCTTTCGAGAGTTGCAAGTCAAAATTCAGGGTGGATGAGAGGGAAAGATTCCAATACGCCCAAATCTGGCATTGGCTGTCCCACAGGGTGGTCCGGGAAAAATTCTCCAGAGAGTTAACGGCGCTGGAACTCTCCCTAACAACCCCTACTAAAAGAGGAAGAACCTCTGCTCTTTATCGTCTCCTAGATAGGTCAGATCCCTCCAAAAAAGAAAGGTACATGCTAGAATGGGTGAAGGACTTGGGTCGGGAAATAGAGATCGAGGAATGGGGGAACATTTGGGCTAGACTGCATAAGAGCTCACAATGCATTACAAACAGGAATGGCGGCTACAAACTTTGCTACAGGTATTATATCACCTCAGCTCAGCTTAACAAATCCAACCCGAACATCCCCGGTACCTGCAGGCGCGGCTGCTCCGCCCCCGGCTCACTATTCCATATGGTCTGGAGCTGCCCAAAGGTAGAGACATACTGGAGAGAGGTAATAAAACACATGAAGGAAATCACTGGCCTCTCCATCCCCTGGGATCCTGGGGTAATTCTTCTGGGCGAGACAGGAGGTGGGGCATTCCCAGTCTCAGGGCACATCCCTTGTCAATGGCCCGGTTGTGGAAAAACGAAGACGGACCCTCAGTAGCGTTATGGTGGGACAAGTGTTGGGACATGGCTGTGGCCGAAAAGGTTACGGCAATCCGCTCAGACTCTCTGAATAGAGCCCTAAACATCTGGGACCCATTCATGGACTACGCAGCTAGGTTTCCAGCCCTCACCAGAAGGCCTCCACTAACCAAATGGCTCCAATGTAGCCGCTTTATTAATCTGTAGACTGAAACTGGGTCACCCCAGCGCATTGGAACCTGCTCGATCTCCGCGAAAAGATTTGGTCATGGACAACAGTTATCAGGCCACCAATAAACTCTTCCCCCGCCAGATAGACCTAACCGCATTATCACACCGGCGCGACTATCGATTACTGCAATGTTGTTGATGTTGTGTTTACCTGTAAAACCCAATAAAATGTTGTAAAAAAAAAAAAAAAAAAAAGATAATGTACTCCTTAAATATTCCCTTACAGGTTGCCCAGGAAGGGGGGATGCTCACCCAGTATTGTCCATCTACTTTAAAGAAAGCATTCTCCCACTGTTCTTAAACTAATCTGCTTTCTACACAGAACTATTAAGTTACACCAGGCCTAGCCTACCCAAACCAAAAATCGTTCATCTTCAGGCATCTAGTCTCTTTCTCACCAGATCGGTGGCAAAGACGGAAAAGACGTTGTCTTCAGGTTTCCGTGGCTGCCTGGCCAACTAAGCCTTTGGGTGATTTATGAGTGGACAGGAATAGCGGGTTCAGAGAGGGCCTGTGCTTCTTGGCTTGGTCCTGGTTCACTGTTGGCATTGAGCCTGGCTTAGACCACAGTTCTAAAACTACCCACTCTACTGACCGATTAAAAGGCTACTGTCTATATCTGTGGACCCTCGTCTACAATGTCTGTGAGCTCATACTCCACCTTAGTCTAGACGGGGACCATAACTCTAAGTAAGGGGTCCACAACTTGCTGCTCTGCAGACGTTTTGGACTATGACTCCCACGATCCCTCACTACTGACTCTGTTGGCTAAGGTTGATGGGAATTCTGTTACAAAACTATAGGGCGTATAAATGCAGCACGACAAAAGAAACTATATACAAGATACGTTTTGGTCAGTACTTTACCTCTCAGAGAATTAGAACAATTGCACTTCAGTACTCCCCCCCTCTGTTGGCATACATGTGGTGAACTAGGAACCCTGGCACACATGTGGTGGAGTAAATCCCAGATCTTTTGGAAGAATCTTTTTGGAAGTAAATCCTGGGACACATTGGGGACATAACTGGCATATTACCATGATGGTTTGGGGGAATGTGGTGGAGGGGTCATATGGTACGGGGGAGGGGGATACAGCGTCCTTGATTACACACATGCTGAATGTGGCCAGGATAACCCTAGCACAATTCTGGAAGAATTTTGATGGCTCAATTAATGGGCAATGGCGGGTTAAGATGTGGGGGTATTAGCAATGGAGAAAACAACTACCCTGGTCACTGGAGGGTACCCAAACTTTGTCATAGTGTGGTCCACATTTGAGGAATGTGTGTATGACAGGGAAAAACACTATAATAAAACTGGTGCTGTGAGGAACCTTTAGATATGGGGAAGCCATTTACAAGATAATAGGCATGAGGAACCTGAGGGCATCCTCACATCTTCTCCCCCATGGTTCTCTTCTCAGGGTGCCAGGGAAAGGCCATCACTTTTGGATCCGGACCAGGGAGGAGGAGGGGGGAATGTCCCAAAGCCATTTCACTTTGAGACTGGGACGAGGAGGGGGCAACTGGGAGTTATGCACACATCCATTCATTCACATCAATTTGGCAAGGAGACGAGGAAGAGGGCTGTGGAGGAATATCACTAATAGCCAGGCATATCCAGCTAATAGGCTTAACTGTGGTCAGGAAACTGAAGTGAAGGACTTGCATCTGCAACCATTTAACAAGCCCCAGGTGTATAGACTGAGAAACTGGCCTGAAGGACGCAGCTTGCAGAAGCGGAGCAGGCTGGAGAGGAACAGGCTCAAAGGTCGCTGTGCTGCTAAGAGTGCGAAGGAGACGTCCGGGCCAAAGCTGGCCGTGAAAGGGTCGAGAAGCCTACAGTCCCCCATGCCCGGTGTCCATAGCAGGAACTGCAGGACACCGAAGTCTCCTGATCGCTGCAGGCAGCTGGTAGCTCCCGCTAAGGAAGAGCAGGGCTATGCGCAGCAAGATTCGAGGAGGTTCCCGTGAGGCAAAAGCAGAGTGAAAGGAAGCTGTAAAGGAAAAACAAAATGCCCGGAGGAGCAGCAACATACTGGTGGGTGTAGAGAAGGGAACACTCATACCGGGGCTCTCCAGGGGCTGGAAGCAGGCATGTCTAAACATCAAACTGAAAACTATTACAGTTGCATCGAAGGACCAAATTAAGGGGTTTCGATGCCGAACAAGGGTTTTGAATGCCGAACAAGCTGCAAAGTGTTATAAGTACTTTTGAGAGCGCAACAAACATTATTGAATACCGAACTAAAGGAAAGATGTGATGAGCATTGTGAGAAACCTGAGGGTATTGAAAGGAAAGCATGGTATCAAACAGTAAGACAGGCACAAATGATCACAGTTCAAGGGTGTTTTTATTGAACTTCAATTGGGTATGAAAAACACCTATCTGATCCTAAATCTAAAGATGGGAGCAAGCTACGACCATCAAATATTAATAACGCAGTCCTAGTGGTGTCTTGTCATGATAAAAGGGCCTATACTTCTAAAACTATTGCCAATCCTTACTTCTAATTACAAATAGTGTGGGACACAATGTTATGCAAAAGAAAAGTGTTCAAGAAATATGTCAGGATATTCAAGCCATTGGCTTCTCTTCCCCGCGTTTGCAGCATGGGACAAGGCGGCACACTTGAGTTTAGCAGTCGCTAGCTTCTTTAGCACGAGGATACAGTTTAAATCTCAGTATCAGGGGCTTCTGTACCAACGTCTCTTACCTCAGAGGGTCTGATACGACAAACAAACATTCACAAGTTCCTTTCTCCTCAGAATTCTCATGTACAACATCTGGGGTGATTTTCGATTTACCCCAGGTCTCCCTCTGCCGGGCTCGGACCAGATTAATTTATTTTTCTAAACTTTCTCTATTGCATCAAAACCAAAGACTTTCGACTGTGCACACGATTTTGCTTCATCCGTTGCAGAACCACTTCGATTCACATGTATTTGTTCACTTTCAAATGATCTCCCTCCACCGGGCTCGGATCAAGTTTATCTACTTTCGTTACTCTCCAGCTGGATACCTTACAGAGACCTTCGATTGAGCACCCATGCAGTGCCGGACCACTCTGTCAAAGGTATTGTAGCTTGTATTAAAGTTCAATGTAGGATTCTTCAGCCTGTTTTCCTGGTCTTATGTTTTCCAATCTCGAGGACTTCTTGTCGAAAAGGTCATGGGTACTTCCCTCCTTGTGATCCCTTTCCGTTTCACCGGCTTTCTTCTATCATTAAACTACCATCTTGGAACTGCTGTTTCCTCGTGTGTTTTGCCACGCTCAGAGTGCGCTCTCGTGCTCTGCCTTTTATTCATGTGGGGAAGTGTAATGGAAGTGTTATGGTGTTATTGATTGTCGATAATTGCCTGACCTCACCTGACAAAGGTATTGGGACGTCAGGTACACGGCTCGGGTGTTAGTCTGTTTTCCCACAGAGCTGGCAGTCAGTGAGAAAGTGTTTGTGTTGTAAAAGGGGTGGGGGAATAGAGTTCATAAATATAGATAGATATAGAACAAGAACCAGATATATCCAAGAACTCTTGCATAGTCCACTGGTTTCTTTTCCTCTGTGCTGGCAGAGCCGAAGGTTCCCAGCCTGACGGAGGGGAATATTTATGAGTATGTGAATCCATGCCAGAGAAGAGAAAACCCGTGTTGGCAAAAAGCCTAAAGAATACAGAACCATAAAAAAGTGCCAAGGGTTATCGGTTGTGTGACCTGTAATGGTGGACCGTGTGGTCTGATAACTGCCCCTAGACCGAGTGACCCCTGCTTGAAAAGAGCCAAGGAAAGCAAATATGAAGAAGCTGTATTTTCTAACAATTGTTGAAGCGAATGATGAGTACAGAAAGAGAGCAATCTATGTGAACTATTGAAAAGCCTGGATGATTAATAAGTTAAACTGGAACTGTTTTGAAAACCAGGATATTTGAACTGATTGTATTTTGAAGTTGGAAGTGCTGACTTCTTGGGGAAGGGAACCATGAGACTTTGTGAACTTTGTTGAACTCTTGGGAAGGGAACCCTGAGGCCTTTTGGAGCTGTTTTGAACTTGGGGAGGGAGTAGCTGGAAATAAGCCAGGAGCTGGAAGACGCTCGGAACTTTATTTGGAACACTCTTTCTTTTATTGCTGCATTCCCTACACATTGTAAATATTTAGATGTGAGGGCAAGTATAGGTTTTGGACACAGATTTTTTAGTTGAACTTGCTGACACAGACTAGCTGTCACGATCCATGCCCCTGACCCCCTCAGGTATAACAGCCCCCTGGCAGCAGTGGGACTAAACCCCTTCACACTGGCCCCAAGGGCCTTAAAACTCCATCAGAAACATACATGGAGTCAGTCCTGGTGCCAGGCTCATTATCAGGAATAAAGCAATACCAGTTTTGGACCTTAATCCAACATGGAGGCCTATTACACAGCTCAGTTCTTTAGAACCAAGCCATGCAGTCTAGTGTTTTGGGTATGGCTGGGCCTGGAACTAATTTACCTAGGCTATTTAAACCACACCCAAACAGCAGAACACGCTTTGCGTTATTCTGCACGCCTGCAGCGTAACGCTCACCGTGTCCAGCTCCTACTCATCTGCTTCTCCGACAGCCCAATCCTGAATCCCCTAGATCTGGATTCCATTACTAACCTGGAAGAACAAGAACAGCATTAGCGGCAAGAACACATACCTGTGAAGTAACCAGGCTTGAACCCATCCTGCGCTTCGCTTACCTTGCCCATCTCCGGAGTTCGCCGCAACCTGCAAGGGAGAAGGAACAAGGTCAGCATTAACAAAGCACTTACCTGGGCAAGCAGGGCTTTGATCTCTCATCACTCTGGAACATCACTGCAACCTGTACAAAGAAGGGAAGAGAACACAGGTTAGCAATTAACACCAATAAACAGCGCAGCTCTCCGCGCATCAATAACTCACTGTGGTCTTCGCTATCGGCGCGGCAACTCCGAGATCGCAACCATCCCTGTGAAAACAAAGAGACATTGTTAGGGAACAGCATAGTGGAGCAAGACGCCAAGAAGAGAGAGAAAACAGAGGGAAAGAAAGAGACAGAATAAAGACGGAAAAGACAGTATAACTCACCTGGAAGGTAGCAAGCAAAGTCAGAGTCACAGCTGGTCTGGACCCAACAAAAGGGGACACGGACCGGTGAAGCAACTAGGTCCACGGAACACCCGCACCAACTACACGCCCCTGCACAGAGACGCAGGACGGAGAGTTCAACACACAAAAACCTAAGGTGAGCAATAACCCCAAGGGAGGGATTTGGACCAGAGGGAGGTGGGAGTCCACCCATCACAGAATCAGTATCTTAACCCTCCATTCTCCTGTTATAGGCGTTACCCAACGTCTGGCACAAAATCAAGTAGAGAGGGGTCTGGGATAGCACTTAAACCTCCATCCAGTATCGTGTGGCGCCCCCGTGGATACCAGCTGAGTGTAACACTAGCTTAGTTTTCTTTAAGTAGGGACATCCCACCTTAGCATAGGGCAAGTTAGGCCTTACTCCGTCCTGACATTTAAAAAAAATAAACCATTTATTTAGAAAGTTGAATCTGTTGCCTGTGTCTTACTTCATGATGCCTTTACACAGGGTGGAAAATATACCTGATCCCAACCCACTTCTCTGTTGACTGCTTAAGATACTGTTAGCACTGTTTATTTTCTTATTTTATGTTCACCTGGCAGCATATGTATCTTGTTGTGAGTGACCGGGGCTGCCTCCCTGGCTAATGACACTTGAGTTTAAGGTTCCTGTGTGTACAGTCATAAAATAATTTAAATTCAATAAAAATAAGCTGCAAAAAAACAAAAAGAAGAAAAAAAGATGGATACGAAAAAAAGATGGTACAAAATACAGCGAATAAAACATACAGCAAATTGCCATCCGGCAAAAGTGAGGAATACCGTGCAGGACAGTGTGAGAAACCAAAGGGTGACAGATGGCAAGATGCGGTATTCCCCCCTTTCCTGTATCGCTGACTCCTCCTATTTCATAGGATTCTTTTATGTCCCAACTCCACCCCCCCCTTTTCCACACAAACACTGGGCCAGGGAAGAGGGTGACAGAGTAACAAGGCTAACCATAACACATCCGATCGGACATGTCCTGCTAATCGGGTCAGGCAAAGTCAGGTACTTTACTTTAATTCAACACATCCGATACCTATTAGCTCTCCCCACAAAGATAAAAGGAGGAACATAGACACACACTCTTAGCAAGGTGGAACACGAGAAGCAGCAGAACTTCTGGGGTGGACCTACTGGAGCAGACCGACCGATTGAGGAACGAGAGCCCGGGGTGAAGGAACCCAAGAGTTCCCTGAAGGAAATGTTTGCCTCCAAAGAATCGGAAGAGATCCGTGGAGAAAGTCAAATTCCAGACAAGAAGACTGCATTGTGTTTCAAAGGTGCCTGCGACCCTCTCAGGTGAACGGCAGAGCTGGAGAGGCGAGGCCAAGCCTCTGGTATTAACCTTGACTTGTGAATTAAAAGGCAAAGAAATGCACACACCAGTGAACTGGCAAACGACATGAAAGACCGGTGTGTGTTAACGGAAGATTGAAGTTGCAAAAGCATACCACACAATTGAAGACTGCACTTGTGTGGTTGATAAGCGAAGAAAGGCAGACCTGTGGTGAACTTTAAATTACTGATAACTGTGAAGCCAGTGAAATAGAATAGCTGAGTGGTCCGGTGAAAGGAAGTAGCCCACTCGAAAGTCTCTGCGAAAGGTGAAATGTTTTATTAAAAAGCAACAAAGTGAATTAATTTTAAAGAGCGTGATGATCAAGACTGACCTGGGAAAAAGCGGAAGAAGAGAGTGAATACTGAAGTCTTGTGCTCATGAGATTGAACTCCATAGACCAAGAAGCACTTGGGCAAATAATACAAGAGTGCAAGTTGAAGGGAAAGTCAAAGTGGTCCTGCAGAGGTCTATAGTAAAAGCCTTCCACAATTCGACATCAGGAAAAGGTCACAGCCTGACTGAGCGAGGCCGGAAGTGAGGTGTGATAAGTTAGGAGAAAGGAACCCCTACCGAAGTGCTGTGAGTAAGAGGTCCAATCCCGACTGAGGGAGGCCTACGTGAACCTTTGGTTGAACTAAGAACCCTTTTGTTGAACTGTGACAGAGCTTTTGTTAACACTGGATAAGTGATTTTAAGGTGGAAGGCCAGACAGGTCTCATCCACGTTTTTTTTCTTTCATTTTTTATTGGTTTATTTAAACCTTAAAAAAAACAAGACATACAACAATACAAAACACAAAACCTGACAACATCCAAGTTTCTTGTTATTTCCTCACAAGTCCTCCATACTAAGTGCATCCAACTCAGTGTTTTTCGACAATTCGTGTTCTGAGTTACTCTCATTCCGACTCCAAACTACCAAGAGTCAGGCACACTTGGAGTTCTCCAAGAAAGTTTACAAGGGCAAACATTTGTTTCTGATACAACCCAGTGAACATAAGATGCCACCAATCGTCCGCATTAAAAGTTGAATATTTGCAAATAACAGTGGCCAAAGTCTGGGTTCCCAGATTTCGCAGTTTTGTGCAAAATAGGATTAGGTGCTTCAGTGTCTCAGTGCTTTGTTCACAGAACCAACAAGTTATATCCGTCTCAATGTTTTGAGTCCAGATTCTTGAACGCTCTTTGGTCAGAAATAAGTTCAGTTTAAACCGCATATATAAAGATCTCGATTTCCAGTCTGGAAACTGTAGTAAGTAAGGTTGCAACTCTCCAAATGCTCTTGCTTCATAGAGCACCTCACTCATTTATTGAGATCTGCCTCTTAAGTCACATGTTTTGCACCAGTCTGATCTCCAAAGCTGTCTTTTGGCTAAATCAGGATTGTCCAATAATGTTGAAACTGAGAAGTCATGAGCCTTCAGGACTTCCATACATTGACTGCTCCACAGGTCTAGCATAGTGTTGTTTTTATCCCTGGTCTTTCGGAATATAGATAGTGCATTCCAACATACTCTAGCATGGATTGATGTAAAACCAAGTTTGTATCTTAAGCATGCAGTTGATGTTCCCTTGGGTAGTTGTAGGATCCTTACCCAAAAGATGTTCTCCAACATGCACCATAACTCATAGGAACAACCAAAAGCGTTTTCCGCACCAAAAATCATTGCTGGTACCGCCTTTTGAAGGTAAAAGGCAAGAGTTGGTTTCAAGGAAAATTTCCCATATTGTTTGTTGATAATTGATGCTTGACAGATTAGCATCCAACATTTGATTTTTATTGACTGAACCCAAGGATTGTCATTTACGTTGGTATTCAGCCAAGTTTCCCAAGCATTTGGCACTGCGTGTCGTCGTAAAACTAGTTTTTTCCAAATATCAGACGTATTTACGCTATTTCTTATTTACGGTCATCAGATTTTGAAGAACCAGTATTTCACACTTCTTTCTTATTAATCTGTAGACCGTTGTTTGACACATGATTCTAGTGCACCAAGTTTCCGCAGTAGTCCAATAGGTGTAATGTACAAGAGTATCAGATCGTCAGCATAAAGGAGCCACCCCACATGCACTCCATTGATCTTTGGTGAGAACGATGAGATACCGCTCAATGCCTCTCCTATATCAGATAGGAATAGATTAAAGATAATTGCTGCTAATGGGCAGCCTTGCTCCACAGCCTTAAAGGTTTGTATGGGGACAGATAAGGTTCCGCTACGGTCCAACCTGATATTAATGGACGTGTTGGTGTGTAGTTCTCTGATTGTCTCAATTAGGCTAGACGGGCAATGCCAGGCATACAGTTTTTTCCACAGAATCCTCCTATCAACACTGTTGAATACATGGGAGAAGTCTATCAGGGCTAGATAGACTTTGATATTTGTTTTTATGGCATCCATCTTCAGTAGATTTAATAAAAGAAGGTTAAGACCACACCCAACACCCTTCACGAAACCTGCTCGTCTTGGGTCAACATGCTTAGTGTCGATAGACCATTTTGGAAGTTTATATAGCAATTGGGTTGCATATATCTTGCCCAAGACATCAAGGAGGGCAATAGGCCGGTAGTTTTTCAGATTGGCTCTATTCCCCTTCTTAAAAACGGGAACAATTATAGCGCTTTTCCAAGATATAGGGGTGGTACGTTGCGCTATTATTCTTTCGAAAAGGGTCGTAAAAAAATGGCCCATGTTTCGGGGTTTTGCCTTATAGTGTAGTTGGTAAGCCCGTCGGGTCCTGGCGCTCTTAAAGCATTCACATTGTTTATTGTGTTTAGTATGTCACCATAATCAAACTCCAACTCCCAGGTAGCAAGTCTAGGAGAGCTGCCATCATTGGGCTCCCATTCGCACTATACATTTCAGTATAGAATTCAATCCAAGTTGTTTCCGAAATCTGAGTTTCCTGTAAGGCGTCTTGTGATGCGAATTTATCATTAATAATTCGTCATTAATAAGTCTGCTGCAGAGTCTTTCGGTCTGTGGTTGTGACAAGACTCTACAGCGTTTTGCTCCTGAACTTTGTGAGGAACTGAAATCCCTCTTGGTCTCTTGTCCTCTTTCTATTACCATTGCTGCCTCCTTCAAAATACCCAGCAAGCCGCGGAGCGGCCGCAGAGTCTGCTGCAGAGTCTTTCGGTCTGTGGTTGTGACAAGACTCTACAGCGTTTTGCTCCTGAACTTTGTGAGGAACTGAAATCCCTCTTGGTCTCTTGTCCTCTTTCTATTACCATTGCTGCCTCCTTCAAAATACCCAGCAAGCCGCGGAGCGGCCGCGGAGTCTGCTGCAGAGTCTTTCGGTCTTTAGGCTCTGCAGCGCTGCAATACCCCGCACGGACATTGCTGTAAAGGATTTCCGTGAAAGAAAACCCCTGCTGACTGGCTTCGCACAGCACACAACCACAACATTCCCCCTGCGGTGAGCGATAAGCCCTCCCTCCCTCTCTCCCTCCCCCTGTTCGTCCAATCATTCTCCTCATCCCCGCACCGCTCCCTCCCCTCCCACGACGTGTGCTCCGACGGACACCTGCAGCCCCCTCTGTGCCTTCCTCCTCCTAACTGTGGACTGCGCCAGGCACGGGGGCGTGCCTCTTCAGCTGCCCGCCGAACCCCGCAGTGGGGCCCCGCTGGGGGTCTCCAGCATCCGCCTTCATGCCTGGTGGCCACCTCCCTGCACTTATCTGGTGGACCGACAAGATCTCCTCGCTCCCCCACAACTGAACTAGGAAGCCTCCGTTTACCAAGCACCGCAACAACAGCGTCTCAGCTCCCCAGCCCGACTCCTTTCCCTCCAGTGTCTGTGGCTTCCCTGTGCTGCCGTTTCTATCCCAACACTTGACAGAGCCACCTGCTCTCTTCGTCCTCCACCACCCCCACCAGGAAGACACTGTCCAGCCCCTCCTCCCTTCCGCTTCCTCACTGCCAGACTGTTCGTGGACCGCACTGTGAGCGCTGTTTCTCCGCCGGCATCGCCTGGTCCCCGCCTCTGTGACCAACCTTTCAACCTCCACTCGAGTCAATTTCTTGGCACACATCACCCTCATTCCCGGACAGCATTCCACCCGCCCGTGCCGCTCGAGGACCACACTGAGAGCAACGGCCCACCTGATCCGAAAAGTTGGACTTCTTTGCTGGCACCATCAGTCTCCAGCTATATCAACAAACAACCAGTCTTCACGATAGGCCTGCGTTTTGCCAGAATACACTCACAAGCCCAGCTGCTACCTCAACTCTTGTAAAACACAGCTAAACCACCAAATACCAAAAGCACAACGAATGCAGACAGATCCTCCAAGCACTGACTCACCAGTGTCTCACTAAGAACACAAATCACCCAGAACAAGATCCAACTCTGTGTGCAAACCGGTCCAGTTCTGCAGAAGAACTAGGACCACCTCCGACATGAAGCTGTAGGAGCGTGGCACCCAGATCCGCATAGAGCCAAGACAATACACTTTCAGGAAACGAGAAGGACCTGCATCTGGGAAACAATACCCCACAAAGAGACTGATACTCAACGACTACGCCTGCCCAGAGACCGAAAGGGCTTGCCCCTTGGATTTCAGCAGAGCTTCTTCAACGTCCACCTTACAGGAGACCGGAAGGACCTGCCCCTTGGACCTTGTAGCCTGCAGTCTCAACATCATTGATTCTTACTAAGCGACCACCTCTGCTGAGAGACCGGAAGGGTTCGTCCCTTGGATCTCAACAGAGTCTCTCTAAAGCCCTCTGCACAGGAGACCGAAAGGGCTTGTCCCTTGGATCCTGTAGCTTGTAACTGCAACATCAACCTTCAAACCTCTCACTAATCGAACACATCTGCTGTGAGACTGAAAGGGCAAGTCCCTTGGATCACAACAGATCCTCTGCAACGCCCTCTACTTAAGAGACCGAAAGGGATTACCCCTTGGATCCTGTAGAGTACAATTGTACTTTTGCACCACTTTCACTGTTAGGAGACTGAAAGGGCTTCCCCCTTGGATCCTAACCGAAACCTCTATAATACAGCTTCCTCAAAGAACCCAGAAAGAATATCGCCTTAGGATTCTATATTGCAGCATCAATAAACACTCTCCTTCTCCGCCCAGGAGACCTAAAGGCATCTCTTCAACAACTTCAAAAGAGCAACTGTGACACGCTCAGCGCCTTGGATCCTGATAGGGCCTGTCCGACGGACATTGAAACAGACCCTAGACAAACAAAGGAGAAATGTCGGCAACTGGACCCAAACAGCAATCTGTTGTACGCCTTAAAACAAGACTAAGAACTAAACTCAACACAGCTGCTATGTCTGCCCTAGATTCCCCGCAATTAACTTTGGAACAATCACTTTGTAGAGCTCAGACAATAAAACCCGTCCTGAACCACCGTCAACAGAAAGCAGACCTGGATATCGAGCATGCCCCCATCCCAGATGACCTTCCGAAAATAAAAACTGATCCTACAACCTTGGATCTAAATAGACAAATGAACGACCAGCAAGGCTCTCAGAATCAGACTAACATACAAGCACAAAAACATAGCACCTATGCCACAATTGAACATCATGCTATTCAAGGCACCAACACTGATAAGGACCCTGATCTAGCACCTGCAGGACCAGGAAACCCCTCTACTTAACCATCCAACGAGACTCAACCAATAGATGCTGACTCACGAAATCACAACGAACATCAAGAACTACCACCACCGTCGTCTTTAAATCTACACCCTCTCTACCAACCAAACACCAACGAAACCACAGTAAATGGAAAGCCAGATCTAACGACGACACCTCTGTTAACGGGACCACACAACCAAAATGTGACATGAAGGTTGCGATGCCACATGAACGACTTGCATCAACACTACGCGACACAAACACCACCAAGAAAGCTTCTGTGATAACAGAGAAATCCACCAACTTACCCTACAAGTCTCCTGATGAACTACATCAAGAACTATCTGCGCCACCCTTCGAACCAAACAAACATGAGATCTCGAACGATACTGCCAAGAAACAACCAAGCGAACATACCACTGACACACTCAAGACTCTGCCTGTCAACAAAGAAGATCCATTTGCGATTATGAAAAATTCCAAGATTCAGAAAATCAGCAAATCTCATTCAGATGAACCACGAGCTACCACTAGCCTACAAAAACCACCAAACAGTTTAACTCAACAAACGAAGAAGGAAAAAGCAAGACTAGCTAAACTTCCATGGCTACATACTCATAACTCAATCAAACTTGCTCAAGCTCCAGAAAATCTCGATAACCAAACCATAACCAAGGCAAGAAGACTCTCAATGGATATCACAGAAATTGAATCAATCATGCTAAGCCTCGAAAAACGAAAAGAAATATTTGGCAACATAACTGGAAACCGCCATTCACAGCTTACCTCGACTCCCTGCATGACACAAGGAAATGGACAAAGACCAATTAAAAGAGAAACTGAATCAACTCAATCAAGAAACCAAAACATTCCTACTCAATTCACCTAGGATACAGACGAATCCTACTACACACCTGATCCTATGACCAAGAACGAACATCCCACACCCCATTCGAGTTCAACAGAAACCAAATCTATCAATGCAACATCCAACAAACCTGATCATGAGGATCATACCAACCCAAGGATCCAGACTACTATGCTTGACCTACAAAACATGCTTATCGCAGTGCTCTCGCAATCCTTGATCCCATACATGAAGTTACACAAAGCCATAAACGATAATACCAAGGACCAAGCAACTCTTTTAGCACTGATGCATTCCAAACAGATCTACATAGAGAATTTCATAACTACAATCGAATCTCGTTTGAATTCGGGAGCAGAGCAATCCAATCGATGGCAACAACGCCTCTCAGAAATAGCAAGAAGCGACCGTCAAGAAAAAACCAACCTTAATACTGAAGTATTAGCACTACTCAAAGCCCAACATCAACATCAAACAACAGAAACCAGATACAACAAGGGATCAATTGGCACCAGCTCCTCAACCTAAGGAAACGCTCCCACACCAGTTGGTGGACTCCAAAACATTGGCACAACCCACACACAACGGAAAACTGAACCTGCCATAACTGCACAGCTAGAGACCCAAGATACCAATCATACTATCAAGAACACCACAGAACAGTACCAGATCTTTTCGAAGGACAAACTTGCCACTATTATGAAACCACCACACTCAAAACTAACCAAAAAAAAGACAAACTGGCTCAAGAGCCTTCCTCAGAACAATAAAGACGACAGAATAAAGTCATTCATTACCAACAGACAAGACGATGTAACAAAGCCTTCCACTAGCCAAAGAGAAAATTCCTCGCCCCTCCACAAAGGACAATAAAACCTCAAATCAGCATGAACAGAGTGGCCTTACAGACCCGCGGACCAACAGATCCACTGTCAGAACACTCGACCCAAGACGAAGATCTCCTCAACCCACGGAGACCAGCTAACAGGTGACACACCGCCACCCAGGCATCTTGCAACGCCCTCAAGTTTCATAATAATAGATGAATACACCAACAATCACGAACCACAACAAATAGACATCTACGAAGGAATCTCAGAGGACTCACTACAAGAAACCTCAGATATATCTCACAACCCCGGCTCCCCTGTCTCATCACTAGCAGAATCTTATGAGCAAGTATCAGATGACTCTCTCAGCTCACGTTCATCAACCAACACTGATTGTACTTTTCCTTCATTTGTCAATCCGCTCCAACAAAACCAAATATACGAAATCCACATCGAAAACAAAACAAACAGACCTGAACCATTAATACTTAACACAACAAACATTCTACAACTCTTTGGAGCGATTCCACAACTACAACAAATAACAACAAAAAAGATTGACTTAATAACCTTCAAAGATGACAAGCACCTAGACAAGATTGTTGCTGAACTCTCTGACCCAAATGATCAAGAACTGATCTTCTCAAAACGCGCCTAGCTTCTCAAACTGGGCTTTAACTGCTCGGCATCTATATCAACAAGAAAACATCGACTGAGAAAGCAGACGAGCAACCACACCAAGGATTGCTCAGAAAATGCTACACCTTGGACTCACGGCGGCCAACGGGAAGAGTGGAACAGACGTGACCAACCATTCAAAAGAATCTACGATCTAGAATCCTCATTCACAGAAACTGTATCCTCAAGAATCTCAGTCTACTCTCAATCATAACAACCACTGAAACCAGACATCATATGGTCGCTCTGCTCATGGAATACTAGAGGAAACATGCATTTGTTTACCGAGCCTTCGACTGATCTTGAAAACTATCACATCATATGTCTCCAAGAAACTTGGATCTGTGAAACGCCAGCGTGGGATGGATTCCTCACCTTCCTCAATTCCGCCATAACTAAAAAACAAGGAAGACCAGCATCAGGCCTGCTTACTCTAATCAAAATAAACCCTCAATGGAAAGTATTGACTAGTGAAAACATCAACCCCTGGATAGAATTAACAATAATAACTATGTTCGAGAATAACCAATCCGAAAAAACTGCTGAAATAACAATTGCTATATTGAATCTATATTGGAACCCTGCAGCAATTACAACTGAGGCATTCATCAACGGTGTATTCATCACACTTGATAAACTAGCCGGAACTCCTCATCGCCTAGAAATAATACTCTGCAGAGATCTTAACAACAAGCTAATCACACAAAGCGGCACCCTCCGAAATCATGATCAACTTTGATCAAAAGCAACAAGGTGGATGAATGAAATACAAACTCGAGAGCTCATCCTTTTAAACCATGCAAGGAACAACTCAACCTCCTATGTGCCAACATGGGCCAGGGAATGCTCATCTGCAATTATCGACTACATTTTCCTTTCACAAACCCTGCATGAATCGGTTAAATCAGCCCAAACGATACTCTCAGAAAACAGCGACCACAACAAGTTAACAGTGCTTTCTCATGCCACCATCAAACAAGACTTAACTCCGAACTTATGTCCAGTTGAACTCGACGGAACTTCCTCAAGGCTCTGCATCCGGCAAGCAGCGATCTCGCTTCTATCGGCGAAATTTCACGCCTCGAACAAGACTGAACTTGAAAAACGGAATTACGAGTGGATCCTCCTTCCATTCCAACAAACAACCAAAAATCGACCACAAAAAACCCACCTACACTCATCCAACCAGGAAATGGTAGAAAAGAAAAAGGCCCTGGCGAAATCGTTAAGGCAGCTGAAGAAAACAAAAACAACAGAAAACATCTTGCAGATTTCGAAATTGAAACAAGCATACAACAATTGGAAAAAGTCACACAAAAAAATCTTGCTGCAAACAGATGCAGAAACCATAATGAAGACATACCAATCGAATAACACAAGAGATCTTTGGAATCTACTGAATGACAATGCTCAAAAACAGCACAAGTTAACGGCCAATGTACCGCAAGAAACTTGGGTTGCACACTTTTCAGACATCTACGCAAATCGTCCGTTCCAACCTGAAAAAGAATCGATCAATATCAAAGTAAAATGGATGGTAACCGCCACCTACGAGGACCTGCTATGTATGATTAACAACCTCAATACATCAAGAGCACCTGGTCCTGATGGACTTTCAAATGCTGTATTGAAACAAGATCCTCCAGCATGGGCAAACTTCATGTGCCAGATAATACACATAAACAGGCTCAACCAAATCCCAACCTCCTGGAGATCGGCTACAATTGTCCCCATACACAAAGAAGGACCCCGCGACCAACCCCAGAATTTCCGCCCAATTGCTCTGTTGGACCCACTTGGAAAACTTTTCGCAACAACACTTCTCAGACAACTAACCTCTTGGGCAACATCCAATGGCCGGATCTCAACATGACAAACAGGCTTCACACCTAATGTTGGAACTAATATCAATCTACTGCTACACCATCTCATCAAACATGAAGCCATCAACAACAAGACCACGATATATGCTGCATTCATTGACTTAAAGATGGCCTTTGATACCATATCACGGCAAAACCTATGGTCAAAACTTAAAACATGGAATTGCCCCCCCCGAACATTCTGGAACCAATCATCTTACTCTATTCAGATACTTCAATAAAAGTAAGACTTACAAAACAAGGCTTGACCACCAACCCAATAATCACATCGAATGGCTTAAAGCAAGGATGCCCCTTAGCAGCAACCCTCTATAACCTATTCACATCTGACATAGAACAACATCTGACCAGCAGCCAAATGAACCCGCCGACAATAAATTCAACACCTGTCCCTGTCCTGGCATATTCGGATGACATTCTGCTTGACAAAACTCCATCTGCACTACAAGTTGCCTTGACATTACTGAGCAACTATATGGACAACAATGAGCTAACAATCAATGTCTCAAAAACAAAGACTATGACTCTAACAAAACCACAATCAAAATAAATACACCAACCACATTTTAACAGTGGAATTCGATTGGAAAATGTCACAACATTTAAATACCTTGGCATACTTATCAACCAATCCAAGACTGAAGAACAATGGTTGGACAAAGTGGAACAAAAGGCACAAACACTGGCACGTCAGGGATGCATACTCCACATAAAATATGGAAAATTCTCATTCAAACCGATCATTGCCTATTATCGATCAAAATACATCCCGATAATAACATACGGAACGGAAGCAATGTTGAATACAGAAAATGTAAACTGGATGAAACTTGAATCAACCTTCTGGCGAAAGATTCTCTGTCTCCCTCACTCGTATCCAATGCCGAGAATAAGATACGAACTCGCAACACAATCTATTAGATCTACTGTATGCTGGAAAAGATTAGACATCTATCGTAAACTATTGGACGAGAAAACTCCTGCCATTCAAATTCTGAAAACCCAACCAAACACCTTTAACAACACGGTCCTAGAAAAATTGAAAAAATCTATCATTAAAGAAATGGAACAGGAAGAGATCTCTGAAGAACTCTTAATTATGCGTCCTCAACACGCCAAAATCATATTACAGAACGATTGGATCAAAACTATTCAACTGAAAAACACCTACAAACAGACTCTCCAATGTAACAAAGACAACAGAAAATTAAACGAACCACAGCCGTACTTGCTACTATTTCCAGATCAAAACATCAGATCGATATGCCTGAGAATCCGCCTGAATATTCTACCAACAAACTCTTACCTTGCAACAACAAGACAGATCGTCAAATCACAAAACTACTGTTGCTTCTGTAAAGCTGAAAATACACCGGAAATCATGTTCCACATGGTGATGGAATGTCAGTCTCTTGCACCCCAACACAAGCACTTTGGCTCGCACTTTGATCTCGCATTGCAACAAATGAACACAGAAGAAAGATGGGTGGCCATCCTCAGTGGAAAGAATAACAAATATATATACACATTTTCCCTCTTCCTCTCCAGCATACTTGATCTCAATGGAAGAATGGCTTGAACCTTGATAATAGACAGACTTTTTTTTCTTTTCTTCTTCTTCAAACTATCTCACATCTGACCCACAATGATGGAAAAGTTTGACACCAAACTAAAACATAAAAAAAAAACTAAAAAAAAGTCGTTAAAACTCTGAGGAATTTTTGTTTGCCATCGTGGCCATCATTTTCTCTGAATCATTTTGAAGTAGCATCGATTTATGCGCCTTACTCCAGTTCTTAAATTTTTGTTTAGCATCTTTTTTCATTGCTAAAAAGACTTCGATGTTGGATCTCGAAAGATTTTATCTCTCGTTGCATCAGTCTTTTCCACTGTTGTACTTGAGGATCAAACTTATGTCTGTGTTCAAACATCCGATGTTTCAGTCCCCGTTTGTGTTCCATAAACTGGGTTAGCAGGTGTTGATATTCAATCTGCCCATTCTCCACATTCAGCCTATTGACAATGTTAAACATGTCTGTCTTCTAGCTCCAGTCTTATTCTGCCAGAGCCAACACGCACAGAGTGTGCCCACGTAGCACACAATGTTTGACAAGAGACGTTAAATGTCAACTTCATCATGTCATGGTCACTATGGACCATTGGTGTAACTTTAAGCCGTGAGGCTCTTATGTGCACTGGTTCCGAGGCAAAGATATAGTCAAGAGTTGAGCGCTGCTCGTCTCTTTTCCACATTGTTTTGAGTGGAATATTGCCTGCCAGGTTACCATTAAACAGTAGTATCTTCCTGGCGTCCATCTCTTGACCCCAATTGGTGGCTGCCAACTCACGGGCTGCCATGTTCCCTTATTTGCCATTCTTGATTTTACCAGGGTTTACACAGTTTATGTTGAGATCACCACAGATTATTAGATTCAATGACTGAGTCTTCAAGCACTTTGTCAATGGCTGTAGTGACTTGGTCAATAAAGGACAGGGTTCCTGCAACAGTATGGTTCCAATAAAGATTGATAATATGGAAAATTTCCTAGTCGTGCCTGTCCTTTTGGGATCTAGTTCCCTTGACAACTTGTATAAACGGTGAGATGACATTGGATTCCACAATCCTCAAGGCAGCAGATTTCCTTGCTGCAATCAACAACCCAGCCATTGGTCTTCCTTTTCAGTGATTTATTGCAGGGTGTAAAGCTACTTCAAAGTCTTGTAAAGTTGGACAAAGACAGCCAAGTTTCTTGTAGACACACCAGGTCGAGGTCATTAAGCCATGGTGTTTGAAACAAATGGGTGAAACCTCGAGTGTTCCACGATCCTAAAGTAAGTGTAGACCTGTTCGGACGTTCCTGGCGTTAATTTCTCGGTATGATGTTCAAGGCAGTCGCCATCAAGTCCCAGGCATTTTTGTTCGATGTGCAGGAAGGGCGTTTTTTTCAGGGCTATGTATTGCGGTCGTGGAACACTCCCGTCCCAGTATAGTTATCTTCAGTTGATCACCATTCTTAGGTTGACTGACTATTTCTTCCGAAATTGAACTCAATCGAAGCATAGGATCAGTATTCGAGTTCAGCCTGTCCACGTTCTTTACACAGGATGGGATTTTGAGCAGGGTCTTGCCAACCTCAGATTTTACTTTGCATCCTTCTTCAAGGTTCATATTCAAGCCTTTATAGATGTCAAACCCCAGAGAAGGTAGTATTGGGCCAGCCTCTAACAGAATATCACGTATGATTATCGATTGAACGTGCAAGATCACTATCATTTCTAGTTCCATGAAAAAATTCCACAGTTTTCAAGTCGTCTGAAGAAATTGCCCTCAAGCTTGGAACAAGATAAAAGAGTTGCAGCACATTCCGACGATTTACGATTAAATCATCAGAATCGTCAACACGCTCCAAAGTCAGTTTATGGGTAACAACGTTCTTCTTAAGAGTACTCTTTGTTTTGGTATTATTCATAACCAACACTTGAGTGCTCCCTCTTTTGTGGGCAGTTTGTCGACTGTTTAAGGGCTCCTGGCTCCTATATTCAAGTTTACGGTCGTCTTTCAAGTGGTGCTGCAAACCAGACCATTGACTCAGTGGTTTATGAGCCTGAAGAGAGGTTTTGCTTAGTACAACCAACTTCTTCCGTTTTTCCTCCAAAGTAAAAAAGGAGAGTTTATTCTTGTGTTATCATCAGCATCAGGAACAGATGGTTGAATTAATGTACATACTCTTTGTGACTTTTTAAGGTCTTGATCTTCCTGGGCACATAGTACGTCTACCTCCGGCCTAGTATGTGTATCAAGAGGTACGTCATAGCTCAATTTTTTCTGTCTGTCGCCCGTAGTTAAGGAGAGAGAACTGACTCTAATTTTGTCAGTTACTCCAGTACATGTTCACTGAGTTTGGGTACATACTTTTTGGCATTTCCGGACATCACAGGTTTCTTGCTCACTTAAGTTTTCAGTTACTGCTAATTTTGCATGTGCCTCAAAAATAGAATCATTGTACAACTTTTTTCTTTTATCATCCAAAGTCAAGAATGGAATAGTGGGACCCTCTTTGGGGCTTGAACCAGTATACAAAAGTTGATTTTATGTACATGTTTTAGACACTTCACAGGCTCTCAAACTTCCTGTCCCTTTGTTGCCTCAAATACAACCGACTTAATTAGAATATCACCAGGACGGACAGGGGACACTTCATCTTTTGACACACCTGACATCACCGGGACTTCAATGTAGTCCTCTTCATAGGTAGACATGTTTGTCAAATCAATTGATTCATCATTCGGATTATTCTGTACCACTACCGGACCACTTACAGTCTTTATTGAGATGGTGTTATTTTCCTGCAAGTTGTTGGTATTAACAGTTACATTGACTGTTTTTAGATAACGTAGGAATCTTGAGTTGTTTCCTCGTCTCGTTTTTTTTTATAGTTTTGATTTTTTCACTGGGCCAGCTCTTAGAGATGACTTTAGGGTTTCCATGTTGGGTTTCTTCTGAACACCTTTGAAAATGTCAAACAATTCCGGTTGATTGATTCCGTCTGTAGATTTTTAACTTGACAGGCTAGAGTCAGTGATATAGGGCTCTTAGCTGGAAGAGGTGGAAATTGAGGTCGAGGCAGTTTGTGGATTTAGAGTTGCTACATTGTCAGAAGATA
Source organism: Ambystoma mexicanum (assembly GCF_040938575.1). Lineage (NCBI taxonomy): Eukaryota > Metazoa > Chordata > Amphibia > Caudata > Ambystomatidae > Ambystoma > Ambystoma mexicanum. The sequence continues at coordinate 277,638,946 of NC_090933.1, read as the reverse complement.
GAGTACCCAATAGGACCTCTGCAAAGGTTGCAGCGATGATGGGTTCCTCATTATTTTCCATGGGTCAATTTTTTAGAGGGGGCGCATCGTCTTCAACAAGGATGAAGTCCTTGTTGATAATCGTGTTGGATTGAGACGCGAAGTGGTCTTCATTAGGCAGTACCACTACGGGTGTTTCCTTTATAAATTCCAAACAGTGGGTCAAGGTATGTTTCTGAGTATAGTTTTTCGGCCTACTTGATCCGAAATTGGAGATTACTGTTTGTTACGTGGTACTGACTTGTTGGTCTCCAAGTAAATAGTCATGTTGTAAAAATTTCAATGAATGTTGGATGTCAAGAGTTGGTCCCAGTTTTTTATTCATAAAGAGGCCCAAGGCCTCTTTTGCCACCTCTCCCAGTAACTTCTTTTCAGCATTATTGTTTTTCATTTGTTCAGTGATTATATGTACAGCTGACTTAATTTTGTTGTTCAGCATAATTTGGGCTTCTTTAAGGTAGTTACTGCTGGTGTCGAGACCAAAAAACTTTGTGTTTAGAGTGGCCACCAAAGTCAAAAGAGCGTTGATTGACTCGTTCAAATGTTCATAGAGTTTAGTAAAAGGTGCAATTGTTAGGGCCATAGATGAAATTATGGTTGATTGTAAGTCCCTTATCCAGTTAGTGTCATTTGTTGAAACATTTCCATTAGCAACTTTTGATGGTTTACTCCTTTGGCAATGATGATTTCTCAATTTCTTAATTCTTGGATATGGATGCTCCATTAAGGAAGACTCAACAGAGAGGCAATCCGAAAACGATGACACACGTCCCTCAATACACCCATTAAATTGCTTGCCTGGCAAGGAGTAAGAAGACTAGTAGATTTGTAAACAAAGTACCCCATTTTGGTTTCTTCCTCTGGGAACATCCAATGCCAGGTGAACTACTCATCTCTTTACATTTGCTCCCACCATTTCCGTTACAAGTGGCTCAGAAATTCTTTGTATTTCAGAGTGTTCTATATGTTGGTCAGGTAGATCGTAGGTCACAGTATCCAGCAGTTCATGTTCTTTCAACAGTCTGCCTTTGTTAAGGCGTGTCAGATCAAGCAGTAATTTATTTACAATGTTCAAAGAATTCTGTCTTTTTTTTTAAACATTGTCATTTTGTACCCTGCTTTTGTTTTTTTGCTGCGCATGACTCAAGGTGCTCAATTCCGCTATGTCCACTATATCAGCCATCTGTGTGAACACATTGTCGTCCGCATCTATGCTGCTTAAAGAAAAATCTCCTCCACAAGTAGCCGACAACGCTATAGCAGTAAAATATTTGGACCGGCTTTGTTTACCGGCAGCCACTTTAATGTCACATGTATTAGAAGAAGCAGGAAGACATGTCGAGTGACCCAGAGCTGGTTGCTCCATTTCCAATATCGGCACTTGCAAGGAGAAACTAGCAGTTTGACTTTTAACAGGGGAGCCACATGACAGTGATTTATAATCTCCGGACATAACCGGGGGCAACGCAGATTGTTAAAAAACAGTCCTCCCTTGCGTTTCCACACCAATAGTTATGTGGCGTAAAAATGGCACCACCACATCGTCGACAGACAGGGTCGGGGTGTAAATAGAAACAGGGGTATGCGGAGTCAACAATGGAGTAATAGAAGGAGGCTTAAACGAACATAAATCTGTTAAGTCAGCTGATCGCCCCTCCATATTTCTAGTGATTCCAATGCCCCCAATAGCCCCAAAGCCCTGCATATCAGGAGCACTCAATTGCTCTAATGTTATTGAAGTTCCTTCCGCAAGAGGACGTTCCATGGCCGAGTGTAAGCGTCGCGGGGCACGCGTTTTCCCAGGCACCATGATGAGCAGGTAAGCAGACAGTTTTCGTCACTATCTTCGAGCCAATGATGACGAATTTCGCTGGTAATGGGGGGGCTGTTTAAACTGATGAAAATTCAACACGGTATGATTTATCTAGATTTCCAACAAGAGAACAAATTGGAATAGACACTAACCTGATCGAGCCTTAACTTGACAGAAGCATCAACTGCAGAAAGAAAGGATCACCCGCAAGTCCCTGCCCCCTCTAACACTGGGAAATAGAAACCAGCGAAGGGAAGCACGAACCCCAGGGAAACTCTCTGGGTAAAAAAAACCTGGGCGTCTGAGAACAGTCTTCTTGGAAGGGCGACTCGGGAGGTCTTGAACTGATCTTCTTAGAAGGCAAACTCTTCTGAAGGCAGAGGGTGAGGGAGCAGTCCTACAGGACGAGAAAATGACAGGTAAGTGGGAGAAGGAGAGAGTGTGAGAATGATGTTCTAGAAGAGGGAGAGCGCTTACTATTAACTGATGTGACTAGAAGTAAACCCTTCGCCTCGGGCAATCCGGGTGGCTGAGAGTGTTGAGACCGAAGGGGGACGAATTCACTGCCAAGGGACGAATGATTAGTGATAGCCCAAAGTAAAGAAGGAACGGGAAAAAGAAACGAAGATCGGGACTTACTTCCGCAAAGCGGACTCTGGCTCTGAATCGGATTGGGAGTGAGACTCAGTCCCCGGCTCGAACGAACGGGAGAAATCACGGGAATCACAGAGGGGACAAAAGCGGGAAGCTTGAGACAGGACTCAATTCTATAGGAGAAAGAATGAGGATTAGAAAGGTGAGTCAGATAGCTTGTAAACACTTAGAATGTCAGGATAGGTTCTTTCAAACTTACGGAGCATTACATTCATCAGAAGCGACACCTCGAAGCGGTGTTCCGCATCCCTAAAGAGACGTCAGGTGATCAGTCACGTGCTTCGGCCGGCAACGTGGAACGACTAGACTGTTAAAACGGCTCCCTTTTGCCCTATTGGAATTACCTAGGAACACATCTCCACACAGAGACCAATGACGCCGGACTTGCCATTGCAGAAAGGGTGTAACACTATCAGCAAAGCAGCAAACAGAAAACAGTAGGCACAAAAGCAGGCACCCTTTACTTGCGCAGGCTTAACCACGTCCACGTGTTTTAACTGCTTTGTTTTGACAATCTGAGCCAGAGTGTGCCAGCCTGTTTACGGGGACCGCCTTACCCCATGCTGTCCAACGTGGGGAGGAGAGCTGACTCAGCCACTTTGATTCTTTGTATTTTCCCACTGTTTTTCTTTGCATACATATTTCCCTTTACACCATTTTTGTATAAGAGATAGGGCAGCCATTAGGTTTTGCAGTATAGGCCATTTTGATTTGACAGACTGACGAGGACTGTTTTCTTTATTCTTTGATGGGACTACTCTTAGCTATAGGTCATAGTAGGAATTTTTCCAAACCCAGAGAATTAAATAAAGTTTTTACAAATTGTACCTTTTGTGTCAGTATCATACTTGTGATACCATGCCTCCCATACAACATGGACTCCTCTCTGCAGGGCAGAGGTGGCAGCCATCGCTCGAAAGAACAGAATGAGCTCCGAGATCGTCAGGCACATCCTTACAAGCCAAATCATAGCTTTTCAAAATGCAGAGAATGATCCCCCGTGAAAGGGTCTGTATAGTTACAACCCTGCCAGTAGTGCACTAGCATATCCAACAAAAAGCTGGTTATCTTTACTGACGTCTCACGTCGGAGAAACGTAGAGGCTGAGAGCCTGCACTGGATCCACCCAATAGAACCGTTCCCTCTGCCTTGGAAAAATGGGGCGGAGGAAAAACACAGGAAAACTGACCTTTTGAGGGAGATGGAAATTATGATACCATGTTCCTAAGTAAGGAGGCTCTCACTCTCATCGTCACCTTTTCTTTGGAGAAAACCAAATAACAAATTACTTACCCCTTTTTTTCTCCTGGATGTTCCTCCCACAGATTCCTCATCCTTGATTTATCCATATCCTGCTTTGTCATCTCGGAAAAAAAGAATTAGACAGCCGAGGGTGCTGTGCCGGTAAGTAATTTCTCCTTCAATAGATTGCTTTCCTCCACAGATTCCTCATCAGATAGACTCCCTAAGCAGAAGTGGGATGATAGTCTTTAAACCAGGAAGTTCTGTAAGACCGCCATACCAAAAAAGGCAGCTGCGCTAGGTGCCTTGTCCAGGCAGTAGCCCTTGGCGAAAGTGTGCAATGACAACCAAGTCAACGCCCGGCAAATGTCTCTTACCGGGTTGCCCCTTTGTAGCACAGAAGACATCAACATGCGCCTGGTGGAATGAGCTCTTATGCCCAGTGGCAGCTCCTTCCCCACCTTGGGGGAACACTCACGGTGCAGAGGGTCATCAATCCGGAGATGGTTTGCTTGGATACTGCCAACGCCTTCCTGGATAGAGAAAATGCTACAAAAAGCTGGTCACTTTCTGAATTAGGAAGTTCCTGCCACATAAAAACGAAAAAAGGGCCCTCTTAAGGTCCATCCTGTGTAGCCTCTCCTCGTCTTTGGAAGGATGCAGAAGCCGGTAGAACACTGGCAAGTCTATGCTTTTTATGACACGTGAAATTCAGAGATCACCTTGGCGTGAAATCCGGGTCGCACCTTCAGTGACACTTTCTCTTTGTAAAAACGGAGGAAGGGTGGCTTTCTGGACAACTCCTGTAGTTCGCTAACCCGTCCGGCAGACGTGAATGCCACCAGAAAGGCAGTTGTCAACGTGAGCAACCTAACCTAGCATGAGTGCATGGGCTCAAACGGAGCCGCCATCAAACAAGTAAGAACCAGGTTAAGATGCCAGTCCGGAACAAAAAATTGAGTGGGCGGAACCCTTTTTATAACGCCGTTCAGGAATTGGGTTATAACTGGGATTGTGAAGAAAGATCCCTGATCCAGGCCCTTTTAAGAACAGACAAATCCGCCAAGTAACCGTTGACTGTTGCAACCTGGAGGCCCAATAAGACTAGTGATAAAAGGAACTCCATCACTGAAGAAGTGGGGTAAGAGATAGGATTGATCTCGCATTCCCTGCAGCACACCTCAAATCTTGTCCACCTGCACACGTACAGAGATCTTGTGAATGGTCTGTGTGCAGCGAGTAGCACCTCAAGCACCTCTTCTTAGAGGTCCCAGTCATTATATCTCATCCTCACAAGAGCCAGGCATGTACGTTGAGGGACTGTATGTTCGGGTGAACCTTCTGACTGGGATAGGAAGCCCGGAAATCGAGGCAACCGCAGAGGTGGGCAGATGGTCAACTCCAGGAGTTGCGAGTACCATGTTCTCCTCAGCCAATTCAGGGCGATCAAGACTGTTGTCGCTTGAAATCTCCTCAACCACCTGAGAACCTGTCGGTTGACAGGAATAGATGGGGAGGCGTAGTGGAGGTCGAAGTCGCACTTCACTAGGAATGCATCCCCAGTGCACCTTTTGCTGAGAATTCCCTTAAGCAAAACTGTTTGCACTTCCTGTTGGACTTTGGGAGATCTTCTCTCAGGTGGGTACCCCAATGGTGGATCTATTTACCACAGACAAGTTCTTGGTACACATTCCACTCATGTGAGATTGTGATCTGCCTGCTCAGGGCGTGCACCACCTCGTTCTCCATACTCGTTAGATGCACTGCTGAAGCGGAGATCTCGTTCTCCAACAATCATAACCATAGCTGGATCTGGATACTTCTCCCCCTAACTCTCTGGAACCGTCTGCCTCTTGACCATGGGCTGTCGAAGGAAAGGCTGTGAAGGGACAAAAACCCTGTTCCGAGAGGACTATTGTGTGGAGGGCTGTTGTAGAACAAGCCCAAACTATTTAGCTATTGCTTTAGACACCCGGACCTTCTGGAGGGCATTGTCGGCCTTAACTACAAAAAGGTTCTTTGCTGTTGAAGGGCATGTTAAACAGTCTGGCTTGGACGTCGGCCGCAAACCCAGATGTCCTCAGCCAGGAGTGGCGCCTGACCACTGCACGACAGGCATGGTATCAAGAGATGACACAGACAACAGAGTGGGACTTCAAAATTAATAGAATCTTTATTAAATGTCAGGATAGGTGTAATGCCTTATAATTATGGTGGGGATTTCCCTACCTAAAGAAACTAAGGAAAGTATAAGTCTGTAAGTCCAAATCAAAAATCTGTCTGTGTCAAAACCTATGCTTGACCTCACATCTAATAGAATAACCCTACATTACATTTTTGTAACTAAATAGTATTCAATTTAAAGTCTGCAGCAGTTTATAGTTCCCTTCCCCAAGTTCAGGATACAGTTCCAACAATTATAGACTTCAGGACTTGGGTCAAGCTTCAAGCGCACTTGGTTTCAATATACAAAGTTTAGAAGGATCTTAGGGTTCCATTCCCCAAGCTTCAAGCAGTGGTTAACAAGAGTTCACCAAACACGTGTTCTTAATTCTCTTCAGCAACTTCCATATACTTGTGTTAGGGAGAATTCTCATTCTATGGCTAATTTCCTTTACCTATAGTGTCCCCAGCAGCTTTGCTGGATTTGAAGGGTTTGTTTTTTTCTCCTGCTAAGAGTGAGTCTTAGGCTATTTTTGTGTTTAATGCCTATGGGGTTTCTCCCGCCTCCATAGGAACCATCTTTATTCACATGTGTTACACAGCACCCTCCGTGCAGTGACACAGGGGTGTCAAAGCGACCCCCAAACATAGACTCCATACCCTGGGACTAACTACTGTCTCCCAGGGAATGTAAAGTCCCCATTGACTTTACTAGTCAATTTTTATGATCTAAACCAGTACAAACCATCTTACTATGGAGGTACTGGGAAGGGTTAATAGTTTTTCCCTTATGTTAATTTTCGAGAGGGTACCGTACAGTCCCTCTCTCAAAAGTTTCTGGCTGGTGGCAGTGGGGGTTCTACCGTAAATATTTGACCGCAAATATTTTCCTATGGGATTTTAACATTGTTCAAGGCTACGACATTTTCTGACAGCCTCTAACATACCGCCGGTGGATTTTAATATTAACTTTACTCCGGTAGGTTTTTATTGCTAGAACTTTGATATAACTTCTTTCTTGTGTCTTTCTCTAAACTCTTAACCCAGGTCGGGGATCCTTTGTTCGTCCTTTTGGCGGGCTTCTGCCAAGAAGCCCTCGTTTCCGCGCCACTGAGTCTGGGGTGGGTCCGTTGTGTGGGAGGAGGAGTAGAACCCCTGGACAGGGTTGCCTCTGGAACCCATGTCGCACTCTATCCTGATAGGCTGGAGGGTCTCCCGCCAAGATGACCACTCCACTGTGTGAGTGACAGCGAGGCTGTATGAATGAGGCTTTTTTTTGCATAAAAGCAAGGTCCTGAGGACTGGAAGAGCAAGACGCCGCCACTGGATCTAAGAAGCCGAAGAGGAGAGAAGACAAAGACCCCTGCAACGACTGAACCACCAGTGAAGCCCTGCTGCAGCGTCTCACCACTTTTTTTCCACACGACGAGAGAAGATCTTCATCCGAAAGAGCCTTCTTCCCTTGAGCTGGTGGGGCCAACCAGTTTGCCAATCGCATTCCCAGACCTGCCTTGGTCGAATCACCAGTACCCTGTACTCAGAGGCCAGATAGCCAGGCACCAGTCCACCCGGACCGCAATTTAAAGGAGCGTACCTTTTATTCGTCGGGCAGCACCACAGCTGGTTTCATCCCTGGGTAGTGCAGTAACTCAAACCTTCCTCCACGACGAGAGCCTCTCTTCCAATGCTGGATCCCTCGAACTGCAGGAACTACCAGGAACAACCGCCACCGCAGGAGCCACTTCTTCATTTTAAAGGTATATTGTTCCACCAGGCCGCCCTTTCTTTGCGGTAGAGCTAAAGGTGTTTTAAATCCTTTACCTACCTGTTGGGTCGGCTGCCCCCCTCTCTTAACATTGTCTTTCACCTTCTGCATCCACATTTTCAAAATCCTTAATCAAAGACTTGACTGCAGCTACAAGAACATTTTGCTCCTGGGCCCTTGCCCTGTACCACTGACTCTGGCACAGGCCTACTGACTCTGGATAAATTTGTTAGCACTGCCTTCTCTAGATTGCTTCTCAACTAGAACTGTGTTGGTGCACCTACTTCTTATAACCACCCTTTCCTTCCCACTTTTAAACCTTGTGAAAGGCCATTTTGCTCAGTTTTCATTTAAGTATTTCCTATACTGATACACTGTCTTGCTTAAACTGGTTCACAAACGTATGAAGAGTGTTGCTAAGGGGTGTAAGAAGATATTTCTGTATAACTTGTGTTTTCACTCCCTTGTGAGAAATTGCTAGAGTGCCATTTGTGTTTGGTTTGCACTGTGCCGTTTTGCTCAGTTTTCACTCTTGCACAAACTTGTCTACAACTTAACTAGGGAGTTGTGTATACTTTCTTTGACCTAATTTAACTTGCTTGATAACTGAGATAGATGTGTTTAACTAGAAGTGTATAAAATAAATATATATATTATTTTAACTACAAAGTTAGGTCAGTGTTTCCTTATTCCATAGTACGGAAGGCCTATTGTGTAAAACCTGAATACTGCTCATCTCCCTCTTGAGATAAGTGTGACTGCTCAGCCACCAACTAAATCTTTGTGGTACAGACTGATACCAAAGGGGATTTATTGCTCTCACCTGTAGTTTTAAACTTCTATAGAGCTCCCTAAGGGAACTGCACAGGATTCTGCCTAACAACTCGGTTGGAGGTCTCTGGTCTGGGCGGAGTTGTCAGACTGCACGGTCCACCCATTACATGTTTGGTAACCAGGGGCCCTTATCTTTATACTTTTGGCTTGACGCCTTGTCCAAGCTTCCTCCTTGGTACTACTTAACTCACTGTACTTTCACTTGCCAACCTTTATATTCATTATGTCTCTTCCTTTACTGGGGTTTGCAGCTTTTAGGTTCTCTTTTCGCTCTGACTTCACTGCTACCCCTTCTGCTGTTCGCTCGACAGCTTTTAAATACTTTCTCTTCATTCATATTATTTTAGATACTTTTCATTCTTCCTCAGATATCCAGAGACTTTCGAAACAGTGTAAATCTGCTGCACCTGCCACTCTGATACCCAGTTTCAAAGTATTCTTTTGTCAACATATCAGCCTTTCTTAGATGCTCAAAAGGCTTTCAAAAACGCACAAGTCTTCTATAGGCGACCACTCTACTACATGGTTTCAACATACTGTATTGTTAACGTATCAATAGACTGCCCTTATTCTTAGTTCAGTTCGGAAGTGTTCACAAATATACCAGTGGCACATACCCGCAATGTCATAATGTATCTTCCCTTCTTTCACTTGTGTACCGGTTTTCTTCACACACAGAAATTCACTGGTCACATTGCTGTATGCTGCGAAATCTCTGCTCTCAGGACTTCTCACGGAATGAGGTCAGGGTCTCACCACCTGCCCCTCGAACTTGTCAGTACTTTGTGCAGTTTCAGGGGGAAAATTGGGATATGGACAGCAATATCCTACAACAGCTGAAGGAGGGTAAATTAGGTCAATGTCAGGAAATAGGGGGATACAGTGTCTCGCCCTCTGGCACCCTTCTCAATCCCCAAGGACCCTCCGCCCAGGTGATCCACAATTGGTAGTCCACCCCCAGTATCGGGCTCCAAAAGCGATCGCCCTTCCCTGGCCACCTGAACAGAAGGGGGGGGAGGAAGAGGGAGGGGGGTGTGTGTGATTGTGAGTACCTTTCGGTTTCTCGCACCACATGCTGGTGGCCATGGCCCAGATTGCAGCTTCTGGCATGTCGTCTCTGTGCCATCAGGACCATCCCTCACTTTCCCCTCCGGGACGTTCTCGGCCGCACTGGTCGCCGCCGTCCAAAGGGATACTTTGCCATGGTGCAAGAGGCATTTACCAGCTGCAATACCAGACTCAAAAATCTTGCCCCAATCATAAAACCTCTTTCTCTCCCTGTCCGGCGCAAGGGACAGGAAGGTAGATGTCTTCACACTAGCCGTAGTGGCCTGGAAAGCCCTCCGGTGAAGCGTGAGTAGAAAAGGGCAAAGACCACCACACCACCTTGTTTGTTGAGGTAGTGCATGGCTACTGTGTTTTTCATCAGGATCAGTACTGGCCTGCCCTTCACAGAGGGGAGGAAAGCAACCATGGCCAGCCTGATTGCTCTCAGCTCTAGCAAGTTACTGTGCTTCCGAAACTCAGGGATTAGGGGGGAGACCACAGTCCGCTCACCATCAAGTATGACAGTTGAGTGCCCCAACCGGTTAGGGGAGCATCTGTTACTAGTCAACTGAGGTCAGGGTTGAAAGAACAGCGTTTTCAACAGATTGTGCCCCAGGGACCACCATGTGAGGTCCTGAGTCTATCGACTCGACACTTGTAGATATGACATGTGACCTTGAAATGTTAACCACTGGCAACTGAGCCTTCCGGGACCAGCAGAGGCAGGAAAGCTGAGACAGGAACTTCTCAGTGGGATTGGAGGGCACATACCATCTAAGAGACGTCGCTACTCAGTCCTCAGGCGGAAAGACTGTGCCCATGTGACTGTCCAAGCCCGCTTCAATGAATCGGAGGGATTGGGACAGCGAAACATTAGACTTTTTGAAGTACAGGGAAAAGCCCAAGCTGTGCAACAGGCTGCACGTGCGTACCAAATGTGCCGACATCTGGTCTGGGGAACGAACCTGGATGAGCTAGTCATCAAGTTAGGGAAAGAAATGAATGCCTTCTCTTCGAAGGCGGACGCTACCAAAGGAGAGTGTCCAGGGCTGCACCAATAAAATGGAGGGACTAAGATAGCAAAATGGGGGCCTTCTTGATGTGCAGGGAGAAGGCCAAACTATGCAAACGACTGCACATGCGTTACAGGTGTGCAGATGTATGGTCTGTGGAGCAAGCATGGCACAGACAAGCCAGTCATCCAGGTAGGGGAAGGTATGAGCACTTTCCCTCCTGGGGCAAGACATGACCACTGCCAGCAGTTTCGTGAAGAGCCTGGGTGGCGAAGAAAGGCAGAAGAGTTGGACTTTGAATTGACAGTGGGAAGATCCAAATACAAACCTCAGACACTTCTTGTGCTTGAGATGGAGTTGGACATGGAAGTAAGCATCATAACGGTCCAGTGACACCAACCAGTCCTGAATATTGAGGGCTTGGAAAATTTTGGCTAGACTGACAATCTTGAACTTGTTCTTGTGCCTCAGATCCACAAATGGATGCAAGCCAAGTTAACAGAATACCAATACCTGCCTCGTTCTATACAAGTTCTATGGCACCCTTCATCAGAAGTGGATGGACTTTCCCTAACAAGAGAGGGTTCAGAGACAAAGAGGGACTGGTCAGAGAATGACTGAGGGCATTGAGAAAAGGGAAGAAAATAACATAACCTGCAAGGCCCAAACTTCGAATGTGGTGTGATACCATGCCTCACTGAAGAGGGAATCCTTCCCCCATTGGTGTACAATAAATTAATAGTTACTCACTGTAGTGAGTAACATACTCTTAGTCAATAGTCCCCTTTCCTCCATACTGCATGGGCGTCCCTTCCAAGGGACGGGAGATGGAAAAATCACCAGAAAAACCCTCCTACCCGTTTAAATTTAGAGGCGTGCGGCACTGGGAGCATGCGCTACCCTGACTCCGCCCACCGGCATCACACCTCAGTCCCCACTGACGCATCGACAATATTTAACATTGCCTAATGACACTAGTATTATTAGGGGGTTGGGGGGAGATGGTGGGACATATGGAGGAAAGGGGGCTATGGACTAAGAGTACGTTAGTCACTACGGTAAGTAACTAGTAATTACTATTACGTCCCGTCTCCTTTCATCCATACTGCATGGGTTATTACAACTGAATGTAGCCCCAGGGTGGAGAGGCTACCCTCCTTAAGCAAATAGGTTCCTTAAAACGGCACGTCCGAAGGCCTGCATCTGATTTAGCGCTGGCATCCAAACAGTAATACTTACAGAAAGCCGAAGGGGTGGCCCAGATGGTCACCCTACTGATGACCTGCCACAGAACATGCCGTTGGAATGCAACGGCCATGGCCTTGGATGTTAGCTGGCAGCAGCTTGTGCTGCCCTCGTAGGCCTCTTTGATGGCCGCAACCATCCACCTTGCAATAGAGGTCTTGGATGCTTGATACCAGGGCCTAGATCCCCGAAGATGAAAAAGTGTGTCCGACGTGCGGTAGTCCATAGTCCTGTCCAGATAGAATTTCAGAGTGCATCTGACATCTAGACAGTTCAAGACTCACTGAGCCTCGTCTTTGGGGTCAGCAAAGAACGTCGATAAAACCATTTCCTCGTTTAGACGGAATGAGGATAGTACCTTAGGCAGGGTGAGTCTGCAGGACTACCTTATCCCTGTGAAAAGTGGTATAGGGTTCTGAAGCCACCAGAGCCTGAATCTCGCTGACTCTGCGAGCAAATGTGAGGCCCATTAATAGAGCTGTTTTAATGGTGACCAGCCTGATGTCCGCGGACGCCATTGGCTCAAAGGGTTTGTGCGCCAAGGCGCCCAACACTACATTAAAGTCCCACACAGGGTGCGGCTTCCTGATGGGTGGGTAAAACCTGGACAGGCCGGCCAGATGTTCCTTGACTACCAGGTTGGAAGAAGAGAAGACTTCCTCCTTCGAGTTTCTGTAGGCCCCTATGGCCGACAGATGGGTGTGACAATTGTAAACCTGTACTGAGTGCGCAAGGTGCACCGAGAAAGAAAGAGAGCACATCATCCAAAGTGCACTTAAGGGGGTCAATCCCCTTAGAGCCTGCCCCATGACAGAACCATGTCCATTTACTCTTGTATTGGCTCCTGGTAGCCTTGCTCCTGGTGCCCTGAATGATCTCTAGGTTAGCCTGTGATAGGCTCCGGTGCCTGAGGGAGACCTGCTCAGGAACCACGTGAGGGCTAACTTCTGACGGGCGGGGTGGATGACCTGCCCCCCTGCTGGGATAGGAAAGGGGTTGGTCCCATCGGAAGGTGAATGGGTGGTCTGTCCGAGAGGCTGAGGAGCTCGGACACCATGGAGCTATCAGAATGATGCACAGGTGACGAGATTCCTTTATTTTGCGGATCACCCTGTGGACCAGGGGTGTCGGAGGATAAGCATAGGCTGTCATGCTGTCCCACTGTATCTGTAGGGTGTTGCCCAGGGAGCAGGGGCCCTGCCCCTGCAAGGACGCAAACTGTTGGCAATTCCTGCTGATCCAGTAGGCAAACAGATCTACTTAAGGATGCTCCCATCTGCTGAAGACCCCCAGCAGCATCTGGTTGTTCAATTGCCATTCGTAATTGTCTGCTCCCAGCCTGATGAGTCTGTCCGCTTCAAAGTTGGCCTCCCCCAGAAGGTGGATGGCCGTGAGGTAGATGTTGTTCTCCAGGGCCCGTTCCCACATGACCACCGCTAGGGCGCACAATGGAGGGGTACCCCCTGCTTGTTGACATAGTACATGCTGGTGGAGTGGTCGGTCTTGCCCCCAATGAGGGGAAGGAAGGCTCTGAGGGCCAACCAAATGGCCCTGAGCTCCAGCCAGTTGATGCAAGCTCCTGTTCCTGCCGGGTCCAAACACCATGGATGCTGTAGCTGTCCAGAGTGAAGCCCCAGCCCTCCAGGGAGGAGTCTGTGGTGATGGTGACCTATGGGGTCGGCTGCTGGAAGAGCTTGCCCGTCTGCAGGTTGCTTTTCTTCGAACACCATGTGAGGTCCGGTTGGAGAGAAGGAGCTGACGAGCTCTGCTTGTGAGCCCTGCTCTTGTTTCCATGAGGCTGCGAAGTGTAGCTGCAATCTCCTCATCTTGAGTCTCTTGTCTGGCAAAGCCAGGTGGACTGCTGCCAATAAGGGCTGGTACCACCAGGCCGAGGTCACTGCCCTGGTAAGGAAGTGAGCAGTTGCTCTCTTGATGGCCGCAATCTTGTCCTCCAAGGGAAAGTCCTTCTCGGAGCTTGTGTCCCTGATGAGGTCCAGGAATGTGAGGCTTTGCGTGGGCAGCAGCTGAGATTTCTTGAAGTTGATAGTAAACCCCAGGTCGTGGAGTGTACTCATTAGAGCGGAGGTGGTGTGGGTAAACCCCTCCAGGGATCGCGTCCTGACGAGCCAGTCTTCCAGGTACGGATAGATGTGGTGGCCCTGGGCCCTGAGGAGGGCTGCCACCACATTCATGAGACTGGTAAATACCCTGGGGGCTGAGTTGAGGCCAAAGGGTAGCACCTTGTATTGGAAATGGCAGCCCGTGATCCTGAAGAGCAGGAAGGAGCAATCTGGCTGCCAAATCGGGACATGTACATACATGCCCTTCAGATCCCGGGAGCACATCCACTCTCCCTTGTCTAGCGTCTCCGCAATGAGTGCTGGCGTAACCATCTTGAATTTCTGAAGATGGAGTGAAAGGTTGAGGGTAGATAGGTCCAGCACATCTCTCAGGCCAGCCTGGTTCTTCTTTTGTATGGTGAAAATCCTGGAATAGAAGCCCAAGCCGCGCTGGGAGGCTGGGACTTCCTCCACTGCCTGGCTCTCGACGAGCGCCCGGATCTCCGCCAACAGAGTTGCTGTCCCAATCTGTGGAAGTGGAGGGGAGGAAGGAGGAGAGGGGGGGACCGAGGACAGTACGGAGGGGATCAAGAGGTCAGAAAAATTCTGGTGCCAAAATTGCATGTGGAAGGCAAGCCTGCCCCCCACTGGAGACACAAGGACCCAAAGGGGTGTGATATGCTGCTGAAGAAGAGGGGGACTGGAAAAAGCCATTGCCCTCTTTTTTGTTGTTTGCGCCAGTGTTGACTCGGCGAGCGATCAGGCTTCCTCGACCTCCTTTCCTAGAAGCCCCGGCAACCGCCAAATAACCACCCCCTGTCGGAGCATTGGTGCGACTGGGTGTACGCCTTGGCCATGGCCTTCATAAGGATAAAAACTTTGCAGTTCGCAGGCTATTCTTTTTATCTAACTCCTCGTCGGTGTCACGGCCACAGGCTCCAGAACACAAAAACCACACCATCTAGTGATGGGGCAATGGGTCACTTGACTCACTTATGTCTCTTTGGGACCCATGAACACAAGGGTCCTGGCTGGACTGGCGCCAAGCTCATATAGAGATGTGAGCAGGAACACTTTATCTCAGTGCAGGAGTGCTTTTACTTTATTTCAGTGCAGGAGTGCTTTTATTTTACAAGAACTTTCCAGGAGCTGAAAGGCTTTATTCCAAAGAACATCCTCATGTGCTGACTCATCGGGTGTGGCAGGTAGGCTGAACCTGGTGGGTGTGGCTTCAGAAGCTCAGCTATATAAACTGCTCCATCTTTAAGGCTGGAGCTTCGCATTACTGTGCACTCACGTGCAACGTGACGCTCACCGCTGCTTGGACCAGTTTACTTACCTTTGAAACCAGGCGTTCTCCTGCATACTCACCTCCAGGAAACCGGTGCTTCATCTGTGTTAGGGAGAATTCTCTCTTTAGGCTGCATTTCCTAACCTATTGAGTCCCCCAGCAGCTTTGTTGGATTTCTGGAGTTTCTTTTTTTTCTCCTGCCAAGAGTGAGACTCTTTTTCCCCCACTCTTGGACATGATTTATGGTGTTCCTTTGACTGTTAATGTGTTGTATGGGCTATGGGGACCTTTACTCCGTAGGGTCTCATGTGTTTTTACTATGTGTGTTACACAGCACCCTCCGTGCAGTAACACAGGGGTGTCATAGTGACACCCCACCATAAACTTCATACCCTGGGGCTGACTACTGTCTCCCAGGGCATGTAAAGTCACCAATGGCTTTACTAGTCCCAAATTATTAACAGAAACCAGTACCAACCATCATATTGTGGACGTACTGGTCGGGGCAATTCAATACGTCTCCGTCCCCCCTGATCGCGTTTTGGCTGGTGGCAGTGGAAACTACTTTTTATATAATCGACCGCAAATATTTCCCTAAGGGATTTTCCCATTGTTCGAGGCTACCAACTTTCATTATTTAATTCTCATTGCCTCGAACATACCGCCGGTTTATTTATTTAATATTAATTCGCTGGTTGGTATTTTTTGCCAGGACTCGATTCTAAAATGGCGTTTGTGTTCTCTTCTGTGACTCCAACCCAAGTCGAGCCCTTTGTTCCACTTTTTGGTGGGCTTCTCCACAGAAGCCTCCAAAAGTGGTGCCACTCTGTCTGGGTACCACAGGGGATGTGGGAGGGGGTTTAGGCACCCTGGACTGAGTTACCTTGGTAGCTTAAGTCGCACTCTTGGGTGATTGGCCCAAGTGGTGAGCCGGCCGGCTCATCACTTAGCATGTTTGATTGACAGCTAGGCTGAGTGAATGGGGGTGTGCTGCATAAAAGCAGGGCTTTGGGGACTGGAACTTCAGAAGTCGCCACAGGACCTGAGAATCCGACGAGGGAGAAGCTGAGCCGACCTACCACGACGACACCACCGGTGGAGCCCTGCGGAACCGACTCACCACTTCCCGACGACAGAGAAGATCTCCCGGCAGGAGAGGCTTCTTCCCCTGACTGGTGGGCACAACCAGTTTACCTTATTCTCTTCGCACCCCAGACCGGTTTGTGGTCGAACTGCCCGTGCCAAGCACCCCGGCAGCCGGATAGCCACTTACCACTGGACCACGAATCAACGGACCGCTCCTTGTACCTGAGAAACTCCGCGACTGGTTTCTTCCCTGGCAGTGCAACAGACTCCTGTCTTCCTCCCCAGCGAGATCCTCTCTTCCCCGGATGAAGCACCGACTTGCATCCGCTGCCAGGAACAACTGCCCCCGCTGGAGTATTCTCACCACTTTAAGGTATCGTGTCCGCCAGGCCTCCCTTTCTAAAGATTGCTACAAGGTAATAATAACCCCTTAACCTTCTGGACTGGGCTGGCCGCCTTGACCCTCTAACTGGTCCCTTTCTTTGGTCCAACTCCTTTTTGAACCGTTACAAGACTTTTGTGCACTGCAACCGTGTGACCTTGGACACAATTCGTTTTGATCCTCTTAAAGCGGATCCGGCCTACTGACTCTGAATTCACGGTGTTACTTTGACTTCCTCTCTTGTTGTGTTCGTGAAAAAGTGTTGGGATCTGTTTCAATTTATTCTCTGCTTTTCTCTCCCTTTTTAAAACGAATTATTAGAGTGCCATCTACGTTAAGCACTCACTGCTGTCTGAAAATAAGTGGGGCTTTACTTACGACTTGTCTAATATTCTTTTAAGGGAGTGTATATCTTTTAGTGACCGTGTTTTTGAATTGTTTACTATTAGTGCCTGTGTGTTTTTCTAGATGTGGTTTTAAATAAATAATTATATCTCTTTTACACCAAGCCTTGGTCAGTGTTTACTTGTTCTATTGTGTTCTCTTGACCTATTGTGAATACTCTGTATACTGCCTAACTCTTCTTGAGGGAAGTCTGACTGCTCAGCCACAGCTACCAAGTGAATCTGTGTGGTACAGACTGCTACCAAGTGGGTTTACTGCCAAACACCTGTAGTCCTACATCTTTTGCAGTGGTACCAGAGGGAACTGCACAGGTTTCTGCCTAACAATCTGCAGACTCATCTCCTGACATCAAGTGATTTTGAACCCAACGCCGCAGCAACGCAATCCGCATCCAAGAACTCGGACCCTGTGAAGAAGAAAGACAAGGTTAGAACATCCGTCCTAGGGCTGTGTCGCATTTGAACCCCGCGTGCCCCCTAGTTAACAACTTACCAGCTACTGTACCGCTGCAGCTTCGTTACTCATTCCCTCCGGCTGCCGCCTCGAGCTCCGCAGCTTCTGCCGGGCCGGCAACATCACCTGCAAGGGAAGAAAGCAAAAGAGCAAAAGTGGAACGGACAGCAATACAAGACAACAAACTTTACAATACAACAAAAACAGACGAGGAAAGACAAAGGAAAACAGGAACACTTCCCTGAAGTATAGTGGCTTAGTCACAGCAGGACTGGACTACTACATGCAAGGGACCAGTGAAGGAACTCGGTCCAGATCATACAAGCGCCCCTGCCAGAAGCAGCAGGACAGAGTGCTCGCCAAAACTAATCAACAGGTGAGCTTCCAGGAACAGCACAACCCACGGGTACCGCGGTTTGGGAGAAGGGGTCTGGAAGGGGATCAGGCGCACAAGCTGGCATACTCACGCTCCCTATTCTCCATGCAGGAGCAGTCCCGAGCAGCATCACCTATTACCACCAGTCACCACATAAGCGCAGAGGGTGAAGTCGGACCCGAGCGACCTCACACCCGGGAGAGCTGCAACCGTGCCCCAACGCCTCCGCAGAGACCAGGTGAGCATACAGTCGGTGGTAGAGTGGAGGAGATCACTACCCTTGAACCGAAGATCCAATATGTGTTCCTGGATGTCAGGGTTAAACTTAGTAGCCCGCACCCAGGCCGTCCTCATGTCTGTGGCAATGCAAATGGCAAGGCCAGAGGTATCGATGCGGGCCACTGTGGACTCCATGATGTCCGGCGCTACCAGCCTGGCTTCTCCTAGACCCATCTTGAAGCGTGCCTGGGTCTGCACCGCAAGTTCTGGAAGGAAGTCGGCTATTTAAAGCCAAAGCCTCTGGTTAGCGGCTGCCCGCATGGCAGCTGCGTTGGCTTGACGCAAGTGCAGGTAGGCGTTGGAGTACAGCTTTTTTCCATACGCCTCCAAGATCTTCTCCTCCTTGCCTAGCAGCGCCTAGGACGAGGTGGCAGAGGACAACTGAGGCTTAGAGTAGAGTGCCGCTGGAGCGATCACCGAAGAATGCAGTTGTGGGTGCGCCGACAGCAAGAGTGGATCCAATCCATCTGTCTATATTTGTCATTGAGGCGCCGGTAGACAGGTTGGGCCGAGTGTGGCTTGAGCCACCTCTTCTTGGCCAGGGCAAAGACGCCTTTCTGCATCGCGATACCTGTTTTGGTAGGGGGTCTTAGGGTGAGGACTTCTGCCAAGACCCGCTGCTCGGCTGCTCTACCTCGGGTCGAGGAAGGCCCAAATATTCTGCCAAACCCGCAAGCCTGTCGTGGAAGGCCTTTGCTGACGACGGCGTGTCAGGGTCCTCCTCCTCATCTGTGTCCACTCTAGTGACCGGCTGGTCCAGAGCAGGTGGAGGAGTGCTGGGCGCAGAGGGCATCGGTGTGGTGACCGGAGCCGGAGGCTGCTGCTGGGGCTATTGTGGAATTGTGGAGCCACCGTAACTGTGGGAGGCAAGGGAGCTGGAATCGAAGGAGCTGGCAGGGGCAGCCGTGGCTGTGCAGGGGCCTGAGGCGCAGGAGCCATGGGGGGAATGAATATGGGTTCCGGTGGAGTGACCGGGAGGAGCAAGTCCCTGACTGCATCCTGCAGGATGGCCCCCATCTTGGGGGTACGCATCAGCGCCAAGAACCTTTCAAACAACCTGTCTTCGGAGGCTGAAGAGGTGGCAGGTGATATAGATGGAGTGGCTGGGGGCTGTTGGGGCCGAAGCGCACCTGCCTAGGCTGCAGGGGGTACCTGCCCTTTGCTGCTGATGGATGAACTATAGGTCTCGTACCTGTCCCACCTTGACACTCGTTCTTCCGCCAGCCCTGTTCTTAGGGGTGGCGTTGGAGGAGCAGCCCTGTTGTCTGGCACGGCAGCCATCTTGTCAAGCTGCGTGCCACGTGCCAATGTCATGGTGCTTGCCCTGGGCCCGACCTCCTCCAAGACTCTTGGCGTTGGAGCATGAGGCCTACCCTTGACCTACGGCCTAGGCCTGGAAGGCGTATCGCCCTCGGTAGAAGTGCGGGTAGTGCTGCGTGCAGGCGCCCCCTCGGACACTAAGCCGTTACAAGGGCGTTGCCCCTTGGGTGTGCAACCGGTAACAGAACCTTGCGGTCCCTCTGCAGCGCTTCCAGAAGAATCTAATGACCCCTCGGCCATGAGGACGGTAGCTGTATTAGCCTCGGTATGAGTGCCGGTGTGAGAAACTGAGAGGTTCCTCCCACTCGGGCGTTTCCTCGGGAAGGAGTCAATAGCGGCCCTCTGGGCCTCGATCTCTGCTTGACAAAGTCCTTCAGGCCCTCTGGAGGCGATCTTTCGTAGAGCTCCCTCCACCTAGCTGGCCTGTTCTTCAGTGCACGTGGAGTCAGTGCATCGCACACGGTAAAAACTTCCCAGCTGTGGTCGGGGTCAAGGCAGCAGAGGCAAAGAACGTGGGGGTCAGAAGTAGGGAAGAGCCCCTCGCAGGCTGGACACCTGCTGAAGCCCGCTGTAGTCGACATGTGCCGGGGAGGAGCGTGGCGGCGGAGGACAGAGTACCTGTATGACAAAAAAGAGACAAAAAGATAGAATAGTCTGGGGAGAGCACATGGAAATACATGGCAGAAGCCAAATCAAGGAGCGCTGGTGAAATCGGCCCGTTCCCGTCAATGCGGAAAACGGGACTGGGGTGTGGAGCAGGTGGGCAAAGTCAGGGTAGCTCATGTTCCCAGGGCCGCACCCCCGCGCGCCTCTAAATTTAAAGGGGAAGAAGGTTTTTTCTGGGGAAAAAGGTTCCGTCTCCCATCCCTTGAATGGGATGCCCATGCAGTATGGAGGAAAGGGGATGGACGTAAGAGAATGGAAGTCTTTTTCACAGGGTCTTCGCCCCTGGGGTTGCACAGGGCACTCTGTCTGAGGCGATCATCCAGGACTACAGCAGCATCATCATTTCCTCAAGTCCTTTACATACTATCCCACCTTTTTGTCCTCGTACCTGCTCCATTGCCTGAAATTCACTACTTGTAACTTTCTTCTGAAGATCGTACCACACCTTCATTTTTTGCACGCTCTCATTCATCTTTCCCCTCATTTTTCATTGTATCAGTCCACAAATCTCGCACGTCCCGCCCACGTGGGGGCCACACCTCACTATGCTGCTTCATCCTCCTGAACACCTCCAAGGGTACCAGTCCTGTGGTTGCACTTGGCATCAACCTGTATGCACACACCCTGCATTCCCCAGCGTTCTCCCAACTTTCCCCCCACTCTCCTGGACGCCTCCACAACCTGCTTAAGTGTGCGTTTTATAATGTGTTTTCTACTTTCATTGACCCCGAGTATCTAAGGGGCCACCACTGGAATTAGCATCTGAGCATTCTACTCCCCGCTCCAAGCACGTTGTTCCCCCTTTACCACTTTCTATCATTTTCTAAAAACTCTTTTCCTATATAGCCCTTTATTACTTTTAGAGCAGGCCAGCCTAGTATGGCTGATAACTTTACCCTGAGCTATGATGACGATCAGATCAGAGACATACTTCGTGGCCCTTAACTCTTTGATCCCGTCTCGCCTAGGCCCGCAGGAACTAACCCTAACATTGCTAATGACCTACTTAAACTAAAAAGGAAAAACTTTCGTACCACTCTTCATGGCCATTTCCTTAAGGAGTGCCTCAAAAAGAATATTATCCCTGCCGGACTAATTGTCCGGAATGAACCATGTGTTGTTTTAGACGACCAAGAATATAAGACCAACTTCAGCTATATTGCGACAAAATGCATCCGCAATCTAATGGTGCTTACTATTTCTACAGCCCAAAGACTAGGTGACACTGTCCAACAGGAATTAGATACAGCGGAACAATTGTTTGTTAATGATTCTTCAATTACAAACGCTAAAGATAAACTAGCAGAAATTAATCAAACTTTTCAGGAGTTCAAAGATACTACTTTGGCAAAAAAAACAAAGAAAGTGGCCAAAGACATTTCAGAATTCAAGACTGAGGTGATATACCCATATCTTGACCCTAATTTCACGTCTATTACTGCAAGCCAAAGGAACCAAACGGGTGCTGCACAGCAAAGACACCAAGTAACATTCTCAGGCAGTAGCAGCTCATCAGGGTCAGATAGTGATTTTTACTACCGCCATTTCAACAACCCTTTTCAAGGCCCCACTCAGCCTTTTTTAGGGGTAGGTCCGTCGCGAGGACCCGGTCCAGGCATGTTCCCTCCCCAATTTCAACCATGGGGTCGAACCCAGAGATGGCCACGATACCGCAGGAGGAGCAACCGACCAGCACAGAGTCAGTAACCTTACCTGTATTTAATTTATCCCAAATTTCACTTACGGAGATGGAACTACAAGTCCTCTCTAAAGGTCTTTCATTCATTCCTACACATCCCACTGATTGGTTCAGTGTGCACTCTGAGATTAGAAGATTCTTTAGGTCAGTTAGACTCAAGATCTTCTTCTCAGACAAACACAATGCACTGGATGAAAGTGAAAGGGTCTGCACCCACCATCCACATTCATTCCGGAAGATAATACCATGCCGGCTGAACTCCTCACATTCGAGAAATGTATCCTAAGAGACCTTAACAATCTACAAAAACAACATAGGTCTACCCGTTACAATCTGTCACAGACAGAGAAACAAGCCTTAAAATCCCTCAGCAACAACCCTCAAATTGTCATTAAACCTGCGGACAAGGGTGGAGGCATAGTAATACTGAATCAGTCCCAATACCATACTATGGTTCTAGACCTTCTTAATGTACCAGGCAGTTACCGTCTTCTTCGCAAAGACCCTATAAAAGACATCCAGAAGACTATTTGGAAAGCACAGATTACACCCTACAACACTCCTAGATCACCCCAAAAGAAGCGCAATTCCTTAACAAACCTGATTGTTCCACTCCTAAATTCTATGCAATCCCAAAAATCCACAAAGATTTGGTAAAACCACCTGGAAGACCAATATTGGCAGGCTGTGGTACCATTCTGGAACCAGTCTGTCAATTTATTGATACGAATCTACAGCCCATCAGCCAACTAACAGAGACATACCTTAGAGACAGTACTGCAGTGATCTCTCTGTTTGAAGGTAAGGCCTTTGATCCGTCCACTAGCTTCTGGTCACACTTGACATTACGGCACTTTACACCAATATTCCACATGATGAGGCCATGCACTGTGTAAGAAACAATTTGACCCATTTCACACAGAGATTTAAAGCTCCCATTGAATTTATCATGGAACTGCTTTCCTTGGCTCTCACTAAGAACTATTTCACATACCAAAACCAATTCTATGAGCAAACCCAAGGCACCGCAATGGGTGCGGCCTTTGCCCCCAGTCTTGCTATTATCTTTATAGCTGATTTTGAGTCTAAATTCATCTTTTCGGACATTAACCCATATCGCCAATACATTGAGAATTGGAGGCGCTATGTAGACAACATCATTTTCATCTGGCATAGCTCCTCTCAAGAACTTGACTCCTTTTTACTTTGGTTGAATTCTTGCCATCACACGATCAAATTCACTCATGCCATGAGCAACATCGAAATCCCTTCTTTTCTTGACTTACTTATCCAACATAAGGCTAACCAACTAGTCTGCTCTCTTTACTAAGCCCACAGATCGCAATACTTTATTGCACTATGACAGTTATCACCCACGTGCTCTTAAAGAAAATCTACCCTACTCCCAGTTTTTGCGCATAAGACGAAATTGCACATCTATAGCAGACTATGACCAACATGCCACTAATCTGACCACTAAGTTTCGGCAGCGAGGCTATCCCACAAAATTGATTACCAACTCATATAAACGAGCAAGATTCACTCCCAGGGACACTCTACTATTATCTAAAGATACTGAGCCACATGACAAACTAGTATGTGCCCTCACGTATAGCCCCCATACTTTTCTCATCAAAAAAGCTATCAAGAAACATTGGTCAGTGGCCCAATTAGCTTTACCAGCAGAACCACTGCCGATTTTCGCAATGAGGAGACAAAAGAATCTCAAGGACCAACTTGTCCATGCATCTTCCTCACGAAAAATGTCAAGATCTACCACAACAAGTTTGGATCTTCGCCTACTGACAGGTCATTTTCCTTGTGGGTCCTGTTCTATCTGCAAATTTGCAGTCAGGACTAAAACAGTCTCTGTGCACGGCAAACCTTGGGAGGTACGACACTATTCAAATTGTAAGACTGCCTAGGCGATTTACTGCATTGAGTGCCCCTTTGGGCTCAAATACATAGGAAAAACCAGACGGCCAGTCCATACTAGAATCACGGAACATCGTTCCAGGATTCGTTGCAAGTCTATCAACTCACCGTTAGTGAGCCACTTTATGGAATATGGCCATACCACAGAGGACTTGGGATGTTGGGTGATTGACATTATCAAAAATTCTCCCAATCCTTCTCAAGCCCTATCCAATAAGGAGGCTCGATGGATTTTTCAATTGGACACAATCGCCAATGGTTTAAATGAGGCATCTCCATTTTGGTGATAAAGCGGTTTAAATCTATTTTTTTCTTATTTACTTATTCTGTATATTCGATGTTGATGCATCACACATATTTTGGGTTTATCTCTGTCCAATATGTGTTTTATTTCCCCTTGCATGACGTGAGTCCTTTTGCACAAAGTAAGATATGCCTTACAATGCATATCTCTTGGCACAGCAGTGCTAGCTTTAGTACTCTCTCTATGTCCGTTAATCTCTGAATACGGACCACAGTTCCTGCCATAGCATTGTGAGTTTCAGTCCTCACTCTATGTCCACTTTTTTCTCAATGCGGACCACGCCCCCGGAAGACCATTACGTCTCCATACCGGGGTCGTCCTCCTACACTACCGGCAAACAGCTGACACCCGTAGGAGGCTCCAGAAGCAATCCCTGTGCTGTATTTACTTGGATGTACGCCCTCGGTGGAGGCGTCAGCAGTAAGTCCAGTGCTGCACATGTCCTTGTACATGACATGCTTCACTAGTGTGTCTGTTTCTCTGAAAACATTTTTCTTAAACAGTTTGTGTTTGTTGTTTTAGTGACGACGCAGTCCTTTGTACTTTTTGAACGATGGCTTGACGCAAGCAGATACAGGCTCTGACTCTCCGTGTCCTTTGCACCTAACGTGTGCAACGCGCTTCCTTATAACAAATACGGTGAGTCCCTGTACTCTTTGCCTGATTTGCGCACGGTTCACAAATTGTGCGACTTCTAGACACAAATAGATGCAACGTTTTTGTTCTTTTTTCAGTTTAGCCTCATATTAAGATTCATTTCTCCCTGGTACGTCATCGCAATGCACTGACTGCATGACATTCTTCTCCTGGCAAGTACGTTATGTGCCATCTGAGGTACGACTTTGTATAATTTGTCCTATGTGTTTACCCTCCGCTTTGCACATCCCTGTGTATCATTAGATATTTTTCTTCATAATAGCACATATACTGAATTCCTTTGCGTGGGTGATTCTATCTCCAGACTAGTAGGGCTATTCTATATATTTATATTTTTATTTTTATACTTACCTAAGGGGACAATGTATGCCAGGTGTTGGGGGACTGAGGCCTGATGCTTTCACCATACACTGGTATTTTCTTTGGTTTATCTCCCATTTTTAGCAAAACCTTTGAGCTCTAAATGTCCCCGGTAATTATTATTTCAGGTGGTCCTCCTATTCTACTGCTTGTATAAAGGCTGATTGTGAAGATCCTAGTACCTGATGAAGGTGGTCTCTATCCATTAATACACCACCGAAATGCCAACTAGTCCCACGTGATAACCGCAGGTGCTGTGTGCCTCTGCTCTTTGTCACTGTGTCCTTACACGCTTAATAGCGGTAGGCCTAGTACACCCCTTTCAGCCTGTGACATAATCTATGCCAGCCGTGCAAATTACCATGTAACTTCTTGTCAAACCAAAAAGTAATTGTACATTTCAATTTCACAAATGAATATTTGTGCAACACTATTAATGTTGTTTTCTTCAGCCAACAATTAGGCCCAATACACAGCATTCTGTGTGATATTGTTTATGTTGTTCTTTTTAGCCGAAATTAACCTTATACACAGCATTCATTGTTTGGTGCATGATCTGTGTTATTGATTTTGATCAACTTTATCCCTTAGACAAGTAAGGGTCAGCCAGGGATAGTTTTATTTCTGTCAGCTATCTTGACATTTTTTTTTGCCAATACCACATCACTTTCTGGCAGCATGCATATGTTGGTTCCATATGTACAATCCAATGTGGGGTTGTACCCCTACTTTTGCTAATTTTTGTATGATTCTGTTTTCATTGACGTAATTGGTCAAACAGTGTGTTTCTTCTTTATAAACTGTGTTGTTTATGTATGTTCTCTGTTGTATTATGTACTTATCAAATTGGTATACTTTTTGTTACAAACAATAAAATAAAACAAAGTTTATTTTTCTATATTACTGTACCTATTTCATTTTCATAAGGTTACCCTGATTGGTGAGATACCAGAAAACCAAATACTGACAATTTGATATAATCTGCTGCTCATGCCACCATGAATAATTACTAATAGCTATGTAAACGATATCTTCAACTTAGTTCGTCCAGGAACACCCTTGTGTTTTCAGTAAGTGTGCGTTTGAACCTTTCAACCACACCATTAATTTCTGGATGATATAAGGAGATCTTGTGGTGCGCCATCCCCAAATTATCTAGAAAACACTCGACAACATTTGATGGTAATGGAACCCTATTGTCAGTCAGTAACTTAACTGGGAAACCATCCCTCTGGAAAATTATATCCAAGAATTCCACTACTGCCATCAAGTCAGCCTGCCTCACCACCTGGATCTCTACTCACTTTGAGCAGAGCTCCAAAAACTCCCATTGTAAACTGGGAAATTCCACCTGGATTTAATGGCTGGATACTGTTTGTCAACATCGCGGCACACGCTGCATTCATTGACCATTTTTTTAACATTTGAATCCATGCCAGGCCACCAAGTGGCACCAAAGCCTAGTTTTCACCTTGGTCATGGGATAATGTCCCTCATGATCGGCTTCAAGCATTTTTTTTTCTCACACCCAAAGGAGGTACTACTCTAGCCTCCTTGCAGAGGAAACTATCCACAATGATCAATTGATCCTTTGCTTTACTGAACGGCTTAAGTCCTGGATAATCTACTAGCCCGTCAGATTCTGACTCCACTCTGCTGACAATATCCCTTAGCTCCACATCCTGTTCCAGTGCCTTGCCCCACTGCTTGTTGACCACTCCCCCACATACCACAAAGAAATATTTGCCCCGTGCTCGGGGCAATAAATCTGCCACTACAGTCTCCTTATCCTCCACATGTTGAACAGAAAAAAACATGTCCTTGTAATGAGGGGACCCACCTTATGATCCAACAAGATATTCCTTCCAAATCACAAGTTGTGAAAACTCCCATCAAAGGTTTGTGATCAGAAAGACGTTGAATTTACGGGCCAAAAGAAAAAAAAACATTGAATGTGTTTATTGCCCACAATACACTGAGGACTTCCTTCTCGATACCAGAGTGTTCAGCTCCTTTCAAAACTCTCATGAAAAATGCCAACACACTGTCTACACCGTCCTGCCTTTGTAAGAGCACAGATCTGAGACCCGCCTCTCTGGCATCAGTCATTATCCAGGTATCATAGCACGTTTCAAAATGAGCTAATGCAGGTGCTGAAGCAATAGCCCCTTTGATTTCATTGAATTCAGCTTCACACCTCTGTCCAGTTAAGATCAACATGCTCCGTATTTAACTCTCTGATGTTTTTGCACCTGTAAGCAAAATGCCCCACAAACTTAGAATAATATTCCATGAACCCCAATAATGACAGCACCTACTGTCAATCCTTGGGACTTCACAAATCTTCTATGGCAGATACCACCCTTTCCCAGCTTCACCCCACTCACAGTCAAGGTGTGACCAATAAACAATGGAATTCACCTTTATCTTACACTTCTTGTTAGGCAGAAACCTGTGCAGTTCCCTTAGGGACCACTGCAAGAGATTTAAGACTACAGGTGTTTGGCAGTAAACCCACTTGGTAGCAGTCTGTACCACACAGATTCACTTGGTAGCTGTGGCTGAGCAGTCAGACTTCCCTCAAGAAGAGTTAGGCAGTATGCAGAGTATACACAATAGGTACAGAGACACAGTAGCACAAACACTGACCAGAGCTTTGGTGTAAAAGTATATACTTATTTATTTAAAAACACACTTGTGCTTTACACTAGCAGAAACGAGGTAAGTAAATTCAACACACAGTCAATATCATATATATACAACCCTATTCACTTATTAGACAAGTCTAGTGAGAAACACCACTTATTTTCAGACAGAGGTGAGCGCTTAACATAAGATGACACTCTAATAAGTTGTAAAGAAAGGGAGGGGAAAAAGGCAGGGTTAAAGAAGCACACAAGTTTCAATACTTTTTCAAAGAACCACAGTAAGGCAGGATAGGCAGAGTTCTACTGGAGAGCAAGGAAGTCAATTGTAAGGCCCTCTCTTGGAGAGAGCAAGCAGAAGGGGTCCAGGTTCATCAGGGGGTTATGCCTAAAGAGTCTTTGTAGATAGATTGCACAAAAAGGATGAAATGAAAGTCAGGAAGCGTTAGCTAGGTTGCCCCAGGCCAGCCCAGGTTAGAAAGTCGAGGCTTTACTGTCACCCCGAACGATCTGTCGCAAGGGAAGCCAGGCGGGACACAGTACCTTAAGTGTGAAGTAAGCTCCAGCGGGGCAGTTGTTCCTGGCAGCAGGTGCAAGTCGGTGTTTCGTCCAGAGGAAGAAGAGGTCTCGCCGTGGAGGAAAGATGAAGGTCGTTGCACTGCCAGGGAAGAAACCAGCCGCAGAGTTTTCTGGTTAAAAGGCACTACCCTTCTCTTCGTGGTAGTGGTAAACCGTGGTATTCCGGTTGCCGGGGTGCTTGGCACGGGCAAGGCGGCCACGAGATGCTCCGGGGAGGTGAAAAAAAAGGCAAAACTGGTTATCCCCATCAGTCAAAGGAAGAAGCCTCTCCGGACTGGAGATCTCCTCTGTCGTCGGGAAAAGTGGTGAGACGGTTCAGCAGGGCTCCACCGATGGGGTCGTCGTTGCAGGTCGGCTCAGCTTCTCCCTCCTCGGATTCTTAAGTCCTGTGGCGACTTCTGAAGTTCCAGCCCCCAAAGCCCTGCTTTTATGCAGCACACCCCCATTCACTCAGCCTAGCTGTCAATCAAACATGCTAAGTGGTGAGCCGGCTGGCTCACCACTTGGGCCAATCACACAAGAGTGCGACTTGAGTTACCAAGGTAACTCAGTCCAGGGTGCCTAAACCCCCTCCCACACCCCCTGTGGTACCCAGACAGAGTGGCACCACTTTTGGAGGCTTCTGTGGAGAAGCCCGCCAAAAAGGGGAACAAAGGGCTCGACTTGGGTTAGAGTCACAGAAGAGAACACAAACGCTATTTTAGAATCGAGTTCTGGCAAAAAATACCAACCGGTGAATTAATATTAAATAAATAAACCAGCGGTATGTTCGAGGCTATAAGAATTAAATAATTAAAGTTGGTAGCCTCGAACAATGGGAAAATCCCATTGAGATATATTCGTGGTCGAATATAAAAAGTAGTATCCACTGCCACCAGCCAAAACTCGATCAGGGGGACGGAGACGTGCTCCCTCGAACAACAGACCCCGGGGCAATCGAATTGCCCCGACCAGTACGTCCACAATATGATGGTTTGTACTGGTTTCTGTTCATAATTTGGGACTAGTAAAGCCAATGGTGACTTTACATGCCCTGGGAGACAGTAGTCAGTCCCAGGGTATGGAGTCTATGTTGGGGGTAGCTACGACACCCCTGGGTTACGGCACGGAGGGTGCTGTGTAACCCACATCAAAAAAAAAAAAACACATGAGACCCTATGGAGTAAAAGACCCCATAGCCCATAAAACACATGGAAAGTTAAAGGAACACCTCAAATCGTGTCTAAGAGTGGGAGCAAAAGAATCTCACTCTTAGCAGGAGAGAAAAAAATAAACTCCAAAAATTCAGCAAAAGCTGCTGGGGGACTCACTAGGTTTGGGAAATTAGCCTTACAGAGAATTCTCCCTAACACTTCTCCCTCCTTAACGTCAACCCCGCCTCCAATTTTATACACAGCACTCTGTCCAGTCTTAAGCCATGTTCTTGTTCAGTTCTTCTTGTGACTAGACTATCATCCTGAAAACAAACTACCCTTCAACGTGTCTAAACAACATGTGCTGGACTCTCTGTCGCAGCTGACACAAACACAAACGACATCCTCTTGAACCAATATGTACTATCATGAGTTACAAATGTCGTAAGAGCTCATGAACTAGGATATAGCCTAATCTGGTGCTAAGCCGAAGCAAGGACAAGGATACTAAAATCTTCAGTTCCTGCCACCAAACTGACCATCGCTCCTATGTTAGATAACAGTAGCTGTCCACTACAACATTACAATTTAGCCCTCTCAAATTCACGCACAATCGGATCCGTCCATTGGGTTTCCGTGCTACCACAATAGGTGAACACCACTGGGAAGCCACCAACTGCTCAATAATTCCCTCCTGTTTCAGTTTGCGTAACCCAGCCGTTATCTCCTCCCTCAGGCATATGGACAAACTCCTTACCTTTGCCACCACGGGTTCGGCCCCCTCCTTCAGTCGGATCTCTCTAAAAACATCTTTAAACTTCTCATCCACTCTCCTTGTAACGTCCTCATTCACCACCTGTCATGCATGCTGGACGTGGTCCTACCTCCTACGCTGGGAGAACAGCTAGACCGTTCTATTCTAAATGGCGGTTGTTCGATACGTTGCCGGGAAAACGACGTTTGCACTTTTCACGTCGCTAACTTCACATGTATTCTGCTTCGTCACGTGAACTATGGCATTACGTATATAAGCAGCGTGGAAACTTCACTCGCTGCTTCTGATCGAATCATTTGGCCTTGTGTAACTGAACCTCCGATCTGCATGTAACGCTCACCTGATTCCCGTAGAGGCGCCGGTCTTGACTGGGCGTATACCGTATCTTCAAAGGTGATGTGTAACACACGGCTGGCTCTTTGGGCTGGACCTCTGTGCACTGTATGTCTGACTCGAAGGGTAAGATGTCTGCAGATAGAAAATATGGGATTAATGAACTGGGTTATTGAATGTCTCTCTCTTCTTCCCTTTCTCTTCTCCTGTAGAACCCCAAAGGTTAACGCTCTCACCTTAGGTAAGTGAACGCCGTGCTCTCCATCTGCCTCGGGGCAGGGTGCTGTAACCAGTTTCTTCACTGGATAAGGGGAGCAGGCCTCTTGACTTCAGAGGACTGCTGTCCGTTGTTTACTGCACGAACGGTAAGTTTCGAGTAATTCTAATGTCTTTAAAAGTCTTTAGTAATGATGTCTCTTGTTTTGCAGGGTTCCGGCGATGGCGGATGACGGGCTGAAGTGAGTTGAAGATTGAGCCCGTGTGATGAATAGAAGCGCCTGGAAGCACGTAAGTAAGCGCTTGTTGCCTGCTTCACGATGCGCTCTAACTGTCTTTTTATTTTGCAGGTACAAGTTCGGAGCGGCTGCAGGGTGCCGGAATACCCACTGGGTTAGATGTGGAAAGGAGTAATGGCACGTGAGTATTAAAGTTCCCCAATGTCTTTAAACGCACCTTGTTTTGTCTTTCAGATGCGGGATGCAGCGCCGAAGGCCTCCGGAGCGTGCGAAGAGTTGGTAAGCTTTTGTCTTTCAGATGCCGGAATGCAGTGCGAGGCGTTGGTGACAGCCGATGGACCAGATAAGTGAAGCGCTGTCACTGAAGACCGTAATGCTAACCTGTTCTTTCTTGTCTTTATAGGTGTTGCTGAAGACTGGATTCAGGATGGTAAGCCTTTTTCCTTAGGCCCAGGATCAGATGCAGAAGACACGATGAGCGTTCTGCTGCAGAGGATGCAGAATAACGCAAAGCAAGATTCATCCATCGGGTGTGGTTTAAATAGCCTCCTGTAGTGCTTAGGTCTCTCCTTCCACAGCCACGCCTAGGTAAGAAAAGAGTTCCTGCTTTCCAGAAGAGTTCCAGTGTTCTGAACCTAGGGAGTGGCTCCTGCCCCACCCAACAGGAAAAGTAGTTCCAAACAGAAGAGGATCAGAGGCTCAACTGGCAGGCAGGTAAGCAGCATGGTCTGCTGCAGGTAAGTCCACCCAAGCATTATGAGCCCGGCGCTTCCAGCGCTGGGACTGGGCATATTTATGAGCCTGGTGCCACTGGCGCCAGGACTGGGTCCAAAAGGTCCCAATTGGGACTGGTTGGCCCTCGGAACCTGGGTTATGGATCTGCTTCCAAGGGAGTTGGGAAAACCCTGACCTTTTGGAAGCAGAGATCATGACACTGCATCCTTGCAGGTTACTACAGCTACTTTTTGGGCCTTCTATATCGTGTTTTCCGCCACACGCTGATTCCTGGAGCTGTTTGGTTGCGTGTAAATCCACACGCGCACGTTGTCTTCAAACGCGGCTGGCCTGGGCTGCGTGAATCCTGTTTGCGTGCAAATCCACACGGGCACGCTATCTTCAAGCACGGCTGGCCTGGACTGCGTAAATCCTGCTCGCGTGTAAATCCACACGCGCACGGTGTCTTCAAACGCGGCTGGCCTGGACTGCGTGAATCCTGCTCGCGTGTCAATCCACACGCGCACGCTATCTTCAAGCACGGCTGGCCTGGACTGCGTAAATCCTGCTCGCGTGTAAATCCACACGCGCACGTTGTCTTCAAACGCGGCTGGCCTGGACTGCGTGAATCCTGTTCGCGTGTCAATCCACACGCGCACGTTATCTTCAAACGCGGCTGTCCTGGGCTGCGTGAATCCTGTCCGCGTGTAAATCCACACGCATACTTTGTCTTCAAGCGCTGCTGGCCTGGACTGCGTGAATCCTGCTCGCGTGTAAAATCCACACGCGCACGTTGTCTTCAAACGCGGCTGTCCTGGGCTGCGTGAATCCTGCTCGCGTGTAAATCCACACGCACACGCTATTTTCTTCGCGGCTGTACAGAACTGCGTGTACTTTGTTTATACCATAAAAAGGGCGCTATTTCCAACTCCTGCACCTGTGATATTAACAGGGGGATTGATTCATTTCTATACTTTACTCTACGTGGGAAGGAAGCTTTTCAAGGATTATTGGAAGGTGACAGTGAACAGTACTTTGGACGCTATCCTGTGGTGCATCAACCCGGTATCTAGCGTGAGCCTCGTTCCGTTCGGGATAAGTCTCCCTTACTAATCTTCCCTTCCTTGTCGTTTGTTCTACCTTGGATTTCCTCAAGAGACTCTGCTGGATTCTTCTGCCCTAGACTTAAGGTCAGTGTGTGCATTCATGTCATTTTCTGTTCCATCATACTCAGGTTGGGGCAGTTATTTATGATACTTTATTTTGTTCTAGGCTGACTTCCTATACCTTACCCACGCCCTTTCCAGTGATCCATCGCTCTGCCTGTTTTACCAGTCAGAGAGTTGTATCATTTGGAAGGTCTTAACTTGACTTCACAACTATCAAATCGTGTGAACAGGGATCCGGAAGACCCTACCACCTGTATCCTTTTGAGTACCGTATCCTTTTCAGTTAATACTTTGGTGCTCTCTGGCACCACCGCGACCATAACCGGCACACTGGGGTCCAGTACTATCCCCTTATCACTCTATTGGTATCGCCCCAAAAGACTACCACCCCTCTTTGCAAGACATGCAATTACCACAGGCATGCGTTCTTTGCACTCTAGTCTGGCTTGCACTCTAGTCTGGCTTAAAAACTTGAAGTCTACCTTTGCTGCACCACACACATTTGCTCTCACTGCGGATTATCTCAACTCAATCTGCTTTGCATCGAACTGCCCTTCCCAGCCATTCCAGCCGATTATAGTACAAGCTAAGCCTGTATCAATCAACATGAGAACTTTCACACCATTTACACTCACCTCTGCATAGGGTTTTCCTGATCTTCGTGGTGCACTGCCTTGTGTTCCTTCACCGTTAACATGAACTGATCAAGGAACTATTATGGATTATGGAACTCGTTAAAGGAGTTCCATAAATTGCACTTCTTCGCCAGATCCCTAAGTCCGATGATGATGTTTTTCAACAGTTTCACCATCTGCTTGCTACCTCATGCAAAAATAGTACACCTTCAGCATGGGATTCACCTTTTTCCTTAGGATGGTCTCAGAGGGGTCAAGAACCTATCCCTCTCCAGCTTCCTGTCCCTCCCATCTCTTCCGTGAAGTGATGCCTGGAAGGATCTTTCAAATTCCATTGAATCCAGAACTCTGCATCAATAATGTCCTCCTTCACTGGAAGGTCCATGACTGGCCATTACGTAATCTTTTAGAACAGCAAGCATTCACCACTAGCTACCCACCTCATCCACACTATAGCTGTAGGATTAACTACTCAACCTGAAATATTCAATATCATCAAGTTACATGTTCAACCAAGGATATAATGTCCAAAAAACATTTTAATTTATATATCTCAAACAGTTTATTTTCATCAAATATAAAAAAACATAAAAAGAACCAATAGATGTGCAAGTTGTTGACAGATTGGCACAGAAGGCACATGAAGTGGAATCAAATCCATACTTTTAGCTGTTTCTCTAACAAATGCAGGTATAATTCATGTGCATTATTTGGTTACGTGATGTTAGTAATAGTGAATGAGACCGTGTCTAGATTTAAAAAAAAAACATGAGGTAACAGCGTCTACAATCTAGTATGTTTGTGGGACAAGGGACAGCACTGTCGTAGTCTGAATTTCATTAGTGGTGTCCCAGGGCCCTTCTTCAGGACGCATATGGTTAAGAGGAATGGTCAATTACACTGAATGCATGGAACCTGTGCATCAGTGTTGAGACCTAAACACAAATAAAATGAACTGAATTGAGAAACTCTCTTAAAAAAGACCTTATAGTTAGTAACACGAACGCTGTGAATAGAAGAGTAGGAGTCCTACTAACCTTATGTACATTTCTTTTTGGGTGTGGAGGGCAAGATAATTTGAGTCATCAATGGAACCTAGCAATGGTTTCAGACATCTGGGTTAATCCGCAACTGTAAACAAACAAATGAATGTAAGTAGTGGATAGTTCTCAATCTACCACAGACCCAGTACACCCCATCTTCCATGGAGTACTGGAAAGGGTTAATTCGTATCCCTTTGTATCTGTACCTCCTAGAGCATTGTTTCACTCTTTTAACATTTAGACTTGGCTGGTGGCAGTGGTATCTACCCTAACTTTTCTACCGCAATTATATTAGATAAACGTGGTACTGTTCTTGGCAATTATATCAGCCTTGAACATAAACCTGCTTGACCAAATTGTCTTTCTTTTGGCTCCGGTTGGGTTTATTCGCAATTTCTTTTTGTTAAAGTACTTCTTGTGTTTTACTTTGTGCGGCAAACTAGGTTCGCCTTCTTTGTTCACTGTCTTTTGGCGGGCTTCTGCTCAGAAGCCCTCCTCAAGGCGCCTGGGTGTTTAGGTGGGCTGAATGTGAGGGAGGGGTGTAGTCACCCCTTGCACAGGGTATCCTAGGAAACCCAAGTCGCACTTTGTCATGACTGGCCTGGGTAGTTGTCTGGGCTGGACAAACCCCCTGCTGGGTGATTGACAGCCAGGCTGTGTGAATGGGGGTTTTTCGCATAAAAGACAGGTCTCTTGGGCTAGAAGTCAGAGAATCCCACTGGAACAAAGGAGGACCGAAGAGAAGCGGAGAGGTCGACAGCTGCTGCAACTACCCAGTCCCGGTGAAGCTCTGCTGCAGTCCTGAGCTATCTTCGCTTCAACCACTAAGAGGAGATCCAGTCCGGAGTCTTCTTCCCTTGTGGGGATAACCAGCTCATCTGCTACAGCCAGAGGATCCTCTTCCTTGGTCGAAATCGCTGCATGCTGCTGTAGTGGTCCGGATAGCCATCTGAAGAGCCTCTTGTCACGTCTCCCAGCACACACTCTGGTACGGATACACCAATCAACCCGCAACTACCTGATACAGCGACCAAACCCACCAGGGCGCTTGTGATTTACAAGCTCATGTACACAAGCAGCAGCGACGTCCCGTCAGACAGGGGAGATCCATTGTTGGCATTCCGTGAGTTTCCCGACCCTCCCTCTGCTGGCAGCTACCATGGAAACTCCTGCATGGCTGGAGCTGCCGCCCAGGTGCACGGAGAGTTCTGCGTCACGTGATGAGGCATCCACAACAGCCTCGTTCCACATCACGAATCACGTGACACGCTTCCGCACGCTCCCCGTGACCCGCATCATGTGACTGCATCGCACAGTTAAAAGCATCGGGAAACACGGAAACAGTGCTTCACAGCTGCTTCTTGTAAGAACTGTTTGGCGTCTTGGATATTCTTGGATTACTAGGTACTACGACCACGGAACGTTACACGGATTGTTTTTCTCTTGTCTCCTTGCATCTGTCAACTGCCGGAACATTGCTTTGAACTTCGTTGTTTCTACTGGATTCCGACCTCATACTTGTTAACCGGACTACACTTGGATTATCCTCAGAAGTGAACTTTTCGGGTCTTAGATTCGACTGGTTTTTGATCTCGTTTCTGTTAACTGGACTGCTAAAGGATTATCTCGAGTTCAGCTCATCTTGGCCCAGGTGTTTTCCCAATACCCAAAGCCTCGCTGTAATCCTGCTCCACTGATCGGCTGTTGACCCCTGATCTTTCCCATTTAAGCCCCTTGTCATCATTACACTTAGGTAAGCCCTGCTACGACTTGTCCTTGTACTGCATTATTGTCCAAGTGCATCATTTGACTAATCACTCATTGCCTTCCAGTGGTCAGGGGGTCCTTCCGGCGTTCCTGGTTCCAGATTGACGGCTCACTACATATGTGGCCTCAAAGATTGCCCAGGTAGTGCTGGTATTTCTACCTGTGCGGTACTTGGGGAAGGAGGTATCTTTAATCTGCACGACCATCAAGAACAGAACACCTCTCTTGTTTTTAAGGAGCACACCTTTTATTCTGCCGGCTTCATCCCTGTGTGGTGCAGACCCCCTTCAGACGACGTCCTTCACAACGAAGCCAGGAATCGTGGGTCTGCGGGAAACCAACAGGAACAACTGCCAGGGCACCAGCTGCACCATTGGAACAAGGTACTGTGTTCTACCCGAGGAAACTGGGTGAACCCCTTTTCTTCATCTCCAAGGCTTGCCCTTGTCTTCCCTCCTTCTTATAATTTTTGCTTCCGAACATTGACAATATCAAAGTACTTTTTGGCTATGTTGAATCGTGAACTATCTGACTATGTGATCTTCGGCAACAGGCCCCAGTGTCTTTCGACCCTGGCTCCAGCCCTTTGACTTTTGAACTCCTGTCTCTTGAGTGTTTCTTGATTCTGCCTGCTTAACCAAAATATTGCTTGTGATTTTTCCCTCCAACTCCCTCTGGGTATCTCAGGTGCTAAGTGTTTGGTCACGGATACGCGTTTAGTTAGTAGACCGAACTGTCAAAAAGTGATCGCCATTGTATTCGCGGGAACATGTTTTGACCGTAACACTGGTTCATTCAAACACAGGGTACTTACTGTACAAAGTGAATTGGTTAGTTGTAGTGTATTTAACGTGTGGTTTTTATTTAAGTTTAATAGAAGTGTGTTTATAACGAATGGTTTAAAAATAAATGTACTTATATTTTTCTACCTGAAACCTTGAGTCAGTGTTTGCTTGAGTCACAGTAATTGTGGTCCCTTTGTGTAATCTCTGCTACTGCTCATATACTCTTGAGATAAGCCTGGCTGCTCCACCACTGCTACCACTCTGACATAGCGGTACAGGCTGTACCAAAGGTAAAACTTCTATTGCCACCTGTATTCTTAATTGTGTGTAGTGGTCCCTAAGGGTACTGCACAGGATTCTGCCTAACAATGTCCTTGAAAGATGGACGCTGGTTGATGCTTGTGTGGCACTCCTCCTAGCTTCTTAGCAGGGCTTGTGGTGTCCTTTCTAGGTGGACGGGCCAAAGCTGAGGAGAGAGTTTGCAGGCAACGGCCTTGTCATTTGTTCAGAGACTCTCTGGCACTTCCCACCTAGGAAGCTTGCTGGCAGAACATAGCAGGGCACGCTGTGTGCTGGCTGGGTACTGGTTCTGGAGCAGCTGGGTGGGTCCTCTGAGTTTGGTATCGCCCTCTGTTACCTAGGAGATGTTTAGGGGAGGGGTCGTATTTCCCTCTTCGAAATCCTGACCTTCCTTCACTGGCAGAAGATGTAAGGCAGACTGTACCTTCAGCTAGGGTCCAAATGAGCCCTCCTTACTCCTTTCGAAGTTGTCTGATGATCTGGTAAGTGAGGGACTCAGCCCTCTTTTTAAGCCAAATGGGCACCAGTGATTGGTGCAGGGTAAGCCTACCTTAAGGAACCAATCCAGGGTCCCCACCAACAATCTTCTGTTATGCATGAGGTCAGGACCAGAGTGCTTTGCAACAGCAAAGGTAAGCGGTGAAAACATGTACTCCTAAGTCCCACCCATCTTCCTGTCTTTTGTAGTAGATCAAAGCGTCTCTCTGGTTAACTGAGCACTCTGTGGCTCTTGATCGCATTTATTGGCACAACCACAATTCTGCGGGTCATACTCTTCACTCCGGCAACATAAACAAACCTGTTTGGGTCGGAGACCTTCATTTGTCTTCTGGAATCAGACAAGGGCTTGAAGCCTGAGGTCAGTTACCGGAGGGCATGACACAGTCAATAAATGTACAAAACAGCATCCCCGAAGCATGCAGGGAGCACAGAAAAAGGAACAGATGCCATACTCTACTTACACTAGCCTGAGGTAATGTCCATCGCAGAGTGCTTATTGGAGTCGAGTGGAGCAGTCTGGGCTCCCTGCTATTCCCCCTCTCCCTACGCCCACGAGAGCGAAAAATTGTCCCTGCAGTGGAGACGGAATATCACAGTTAAGTAATTTGTGGGAGGAAATAATGCCGTAGAAATTTGCATTTTGGGATTGCTAACTGTGTATACATATGTGTAGATAGGAGTGTTTAGTATACTTCAGTTTAGTAAGCCTTAAAAATACATGCAGGTAAACAGTATATTTTGGCACTTTTGTGCCGATTCAGTACTTGTTGCCTCTTCTGTTGTCAACTGGACTTGCACAACAGCCCTTGATCTCCTGAAGTCTGCCTTTTTGCTATGCCTAATTTACCTTTTGAGGGTTTGGCTTGACCAAGTGTGAATAACCTTGTTCAGCATCACAAAACCCACAGGATTTATTCTGAACATCCCTCCTAAGAGCCGAGCTGTGCAAAGGCTGAACAGTGCAATAAACAACTCTAGAAACAGGGATCAAAGAAGGCAATTGTTCAAGTAGATTTGAATCTTCTCCCCACCAAGACGAGCGACCACCACTGCCATTAGAGCTTGGTGAAAATCATAGGTGCAGAGGAAATTCTGAAAGACAGAACACGGAACTAGTAATGGTAAATCCCCCAATACGAACCTCAGGTACCTCCTGTTTTTCAGATAGACTGCCACATCGAAGTCGGCGTCCTGAATGTCAGGACACCAGTAAATCCTGGCACTCAAAGGCCGGGAGGATCTCAGCTAGGTTGATCATCTTGAATTTGTCCATGTGCAGGTAGAAATTCAAGCAGATACACAATGGGACACAGGACTCCGTGCTCCTTTGACACCAGAAAATATGGTGATCATCAACCCTCTCTTACTCTGTAGCAGGCACAAGCTTGATGGCTCTCTTTGTCCACGACAGCACAGTCCTCATCCAGAAGGTGGCTATGACGCAGAGGGGAATCAGGGTGGGTAGGAGCATAGTCAGGTCAGCAATGAGCGAAAGGAAGATGATATCCCTGTGATACAACCTGCAAAGTCCAAGCATCGGAAAGTGATCAGATGGGAAATGTACAAAAATGTCACCCTCAGTACTGCGCCTTTGGGGGCACACAAAATACTGACTCCCAATGGCATCTGATCCATTTCTTGTAGAAAAGAGAAGAATGGACAAAGTACAAATTAAAGATGCTTTTGTCCAGGGACAGCTGAGGGGACCCATGTCTCTGGGCACCTTTGCCCCTGCCCTGGACAGGCAAACGCTGCTAACCTTGCTTACCAAAAGGGGCTGGACTTAAACCACAGTAGGTGAAAGATGAGAAGGGCCTGAAGGAATTCTGCCTCAGTGTGGAGGCTGATGGCTGTTGGACACTAAATTGAAGGATTTATCAGTAGTTTTGGAGGCATTAAACATCTCCAAGGACTCATCAGTCTTGTCCCAAACAGGCTGTCACCATCAAATGGCTTTTCTAGAAGTTTGGCTTGGACACCCTCAACCAGAGTGCCTGTGGATAATGGACCCAGAGCCCATAGCCACAGAAATAAAGTCTGTCGTGTCAAGAACAATTTGGAGCATCTGACTTGCACCCTTCACAAGAGAAGCAATCTCCTCGCCAGCAAATCTTCGGCTGCCTCATAGATCATGGTCAACAAGGTCAGGGGGTACTTGGCCAGGGTGCAGGTGCTGTCCACAGCTAGGCCAGGTTGCCAGAGGCAAAAACTTTTCAGCCCCATGTCTTCCTCTACCCGCTTCAACAAGAACAGTGGGATCTGGCTATGCCACTGATGCCGAGGCTAGAGCAGTTAATAAAAAAGCTGTTTTAAAAATTAAAAGATGCTTGACATATTTGCCAAGGCCGCTGAACTAACAGTTTTAAACATGAGCATTGGCATAGGGCAGATCTTTATCACTCATCTTACATTAAATTCACATTTGTAAAGTCCTTTTTGTCCTTAAACCCTCAACCACTACCCCCCCCCCCCCCGGCAGCACTCCCTGTTTCCAGGTCCAGCCTAAAGAGTTTACAAGTAATTATAAGAATTGTCTCCACACAATTCTCCTCCCCCCTCAGAAGCCAGGGTTCCTGATCTCAATGGGGTCGCAGTTGTCTAAATCTGCATCTCATTCCCTTCCCCTCTGCCTTCCAAGCACCCACCATCCCTCTCTTCCTCCTCCTTCTAGTACTACCCTTCTTGCAACATCTTCCCTTACTCCCTCCCCCACAGGGGTTTTAAGTCCTTTGAGGAGTGTAGTGCATATAGCAAACTGACCCCAATCCATCTCAACCCCTCCTCCACCTCTGCACAGTGTGTCTTCTTTAAGATTTCCCATTCCGCCATTCCCCATCTGCGGACATCTTCTAGCCACTGTTTTAAGGCCGGCCCCTGGGCTTGCGTCCAAGCTATGGCTACCCTCCTTTTAGCCAATACTAGCAGGAACTGGGCTAATGGTCTCTGTGCTGTGTGATGCTTTCCAATAGCCCCCGCAGACACACACTTGGCGTGCATTCAAAGCTGGAGCCCAGCAACCCATTAATTCTCTCGACCACTGCTTGCCAATAGTCCCCAATCACAGAACATTCCCAAATCATATGCCATATCCCTGCCTATCCAGTCCCACACATTGGGCAGTCTGCAGATGTCAAGCATCTTGAGCCTGAATTCCTGTCCCAGTGAGGAAGACTTAGAGGGGAAAGTTAACGGTGTACTCAATGACTCAATCCGAGACCTAATCGACGTCCCTGGAGTTGAGGGGAAGGTTTTATATCTGCACAGAGCTATTGGGGCTGCTCCTCCTTCAAAGGAGGGTCTCTTCCTCTTCAATATCACCAACGGATTGGGCCCTCTTCGAGGAAGGATCCTAAACTGGCAATTTCAACAGTATCCTATTGTCACCCTTGTGAAGGTAAGAAAAGATTTGGCAGCAGGCTCCAAGAGGGATTTACGATGCATGAACTGGCATGATCCACATTCCTCATTATTGTGACACCCTCCTCCCCCAACGAAATAAAAACCATCCTCCACAAAGAAATAAAAAGATACCCTGCGGGCATCTAACACTGACATTTGCCTCCCACAGTCTAAGAAGGGCTAGAAGACTGAGGTCTTCAGGGTCTGAAGCATGACAGTACATTTAGTTAAAGCCAGTGGCACTACAAGCAGCATACTTAGTGAACGGAAAAAAGGAACTGACGTCATGGGATTCGGCAGGCTCCACATATACTGGACGAGACATTGTATATGGCATCAGAGGTATGCAACAGAGTTGACATGGAACCATAACGTTTAGAAGACTGCTGGCATTAGAGACAATTTATCCAAGATAAGGAAACTGATAGGAAGGAATCCATTACAAATATACTAACAAACATGAGGAGGTAGGCTTGGCATTAAAAGGTAGAGATGTTTACACATTGATGTGTAACAGACTAATTAGGCCACCAACGTACTAAGTAAGATGTGTGAGAAGCCTGAGGGTGTTCTCACTCCTATTCCCCATGGATCCTCTGCACCGGTGGCCAGGGAAAGGTCATTGCTCTTGGATTCTGACCATGGGGGTGGACAAGTGAGGGAGGATCACCTAGTTGGGGGGTCTGTGGGGACAGGGAGTGAGACACCCTTGAGAGAGACATGGTATCCCCTTTCCCTAATAATGACCGAACCAACTCATACCGTCTTTTTTGGGTATTACAAAACAACTCCCCTGAATTATTTACACATGACTACAAAAAGTACTGAGATGAGGAAGAAGCAACTGAGAGCAGTGAAGACAAGTTGCTTTCACCACTCAGGTACTGGGATGAAGACAAGGCCTACTGAGAGCAGTAGAGATCAGGCATGTCCCTTTAATGAGGGTCAGGCAGGGATAATTGTGAATTCACACCTAGAACCTGTTACAGGACTGCAAGTGTATAAAAAAAAAAACACACCAAATCAGTGTTAAAGAGGGAATGGCGACAGGCGAAGTGAATTCGCAGCAGCAGAGAGGCCAAGAAGAACAGCGAGGCGCTGTCCATGTGCAATGCGCTTAAGGTTCAGGGAAAAGCGGCCCGGGAGCAGGGGCTGTGCGGAATCGAAGGAAGTATGAAAGGGGAGCTGGGCTGGAAGGCCGCCCCTTTTTTTATTGCTCAAGGAGCTCATTCTCCTAGGGCCAGAAGCCAACCCAGGAGTGCAGGAGGTGGAGCCCTGAAGCAAAGACCGAAATATATGCGCTGCCAGAACTCGCATCAAAGCAACCAGTGAGTTTCTCGACAAACTGAAATGCAAGTATTTGATGCTGTGGGTCAGTATACTTTGTTACGGAGTGGTCGAGTGGATTGAAAGGCACGTTGTCGAAGGTCTCGGATTAGAATCCCTATGAACCATCGAATATTAAAGACTTGTTAACTCATGAAAGCCAAATTAATACTTTGTTACGGAGTGCTTGCATGCAAATGAAAACATGTTATCGAACAAGTCTCCAAAACGCTGAGAACATTTAAAGGCAAATGAGGATTACAATACTCATTGAATGAGAATAACACAGTTACTCTCCTTAAAACCTTTACACTTTATGGAGGTGACGAACGGCCAAGAATGTTCAAAGCATACAATCTGCACCATTTTGAATACCACATTGAAAGAAAACTTTTACATATAAAGAAACCAAGAGAAGGGAAGCTTTCTCGATATAATTAAATACATCGGACAATTCCTAAAGTGAAAGAAAATTTACATTGCACTACAAAGAGGCCAACGAATAATGAACTATAAAGTGAGTGCAAAGACAAGTGAACCCAATGTGTATTATTTCTCAAAGTGAAGGGAACTTTGGGAAGTTGAACTTTAACAAGGTGAACTTTATAAATCAGCCAATTTCAACCAAAACATTTTGTGATACAAAGACGAGCATAATACAGAGGGCACCAGTGTGGTAGAGAACATTACAGAGATTGGGAAATACCCTCATATGAATACATCACTGAAATTGTGTCTTGGGGAAGGGATACCTGAGATTGAAATTGTTTATTTTTCTTGAAGACTGAGCCTCAGGATATTTTGTGTTTTGAACTGTGTTTTGGAATTTGGAGAAGGCAACCCTGAGTATTGCTGAAACTTATATTACTTTGGAACTCAAGGCAATCTTAAGACTCTTTATTAAAACTGCTTTTTACTTGGGGAAGGGAGATGAAACAAAGCTGCAAACTGAATCAAGCTCCAAACTTTATATTGAACACTATTTTGTTGATTGCTGATATCCATACACGTTGTATAAGATTAGAGTTGTGAGGGCAAGTATAGGTTTTGGACACAGACAGGTTCCTAAGTTGAACATATTGACTCTGACTTTTCTTAGTTTTGGTTTGGTAGGGAAATCCCACCATAGTATAGGGCAAGATAACCGCCTTTCCATCCTGACATTTAAGTTAATAAAAGTATTTGTTTTTAACTTTGAATCTGTTGTCTGTGTCTTACTCCAAGATACTCGCACAATTGTAAAGCTCAATGAGAAGCTTGTACATCCAATAGAACACAGCCTGGTCAAACATGAAGGGAGAGGGCTTGTTTTTTTCTCTGTCTTTTCAAGTACTACTCCACATTTGGCCCTTAATTTCCAGGTAGGAAGAGACAACTACATGGTCAAGAAGAGAGTGGAGTGCCAATGGTCTAATGAGCGTCAGAAGGTGTCAGGCTGGCAAAGCACCTTTTCTAGCACGTATTGACATGATGAAGTAGAGAATTTGGATGCTTTTGTTCTTGAGCCCTCAAAGAAACCAAACTAAGATATTCTCTTATTGAGAAGGATGCCCTTGTGTCTAAATGAGGCATTAACAAGCTTAGGACATTCCAGTAGGAATCCATGC
The DNA here is from genome assembly GCF_040938575.1 of Ambystoma mexicanum. Lineage (NCBI taxonomy): Eukaryota > Metazoa > Chordata > Amphibia > Caudata > Ambystomatidae > Ambystoma > Ambystoma mexicanum. The sequence goes on along the minus strand of NC_090933.1, from coordinate 277,594,692 downwards.
TCACCAGAAAGACTGTACGCTTACATTGAAGAGGTGTGGTGGGCCAACATCCCAGATGCACTGCTTGCCAGCGTCCAGAATCTATTTACAATATTTATAGACAGATATCAGGAGAACTTCAAACTTCCTCTCCAAAACTGCACCAAGGAACGCCCAATGTGTTCTTCACTCTAGCTACCGCTCACAAAAGGAGAAACTCACCACCAAGTGTAATCGGACAGAGACCACAGTCAGTTTCAGGGAAAGTGTCCAGGATCCTGTCGTCCTGAAAGCCTTCGGCCAGGTGCTCAAGCTCATAGCAGGGTCTCAAACAAAGCTCCAGCTGTAGCTCACTTGCACCAAATCCGCCTGTTCATCGAAAAGGCGCTGGACAAAGTACCACAAGAAGTTGAATCAATTTTGAATCACAGGTGCAGGCACACGTTATGCAGCAAGCAATGGCGTGTGGGTCCAGAGAGGAGGAAGAATAATCATTAGAAGATTTACTGTAGGAACAAGACTGCCTCTTATTCTTCCTCTTTGACATTTCTCTAATACACACCTGACCTGAGGTCCTAGAATCATGAGTGGGGGCAAAAGCAGGGAGTGAAGAAGTAAACCGAAACACAGGCCCGTTATAAGGCTTGTGCAGCACAATGAAACTTTTGCCACAAGCTAAATAACTGGGTGAATCCATTTTCAAGATACAAATCTGTCTATGTTCAAGGTTTGTGTTACCATCGGCATGAGTGAGTCTGCACACAACAGCTATCTGCCACATTAGCGGCTATCAAAATAAGTTTTAGCGCTGTCTGTGCATGGATTATGTTCATGGACTTGCAACTCAGCAGTCCCAGTATACAAGAAAACAAAGAGAAGGCAAAGCTTTCCATTGTTCAGTATTTATTTCCCATTAACTTGCACAGCTGGAGACACCAAAATTCAGAAGGAATAAAACAACAAAATCAAGTGGAGAAAGACCCAACAAAACACATCTAAAATTAACATAGCTTACCTCCCGTCGCACCATACTACATTCTGAATTGTCTAACAGAATATTTAACACTGTCCCCCATAGTCCGCCGGATATATTCTGGCAGCTGTCAGCTAAAGCAATGCATCCTTCGCCAAGAGAGGTTATAGATGAGCCAATTGCTAAGCAGGTAAACCGGACCTAAAACCAAGGAAAGAAAAAAGGTATGACCACTTTTGCTACAAAATGTGTCACTCGTTTTGTATGCTTTTAAAACTAGAAGATAACATTTGAGAAGAAAAAATAACTTACCTTCCCTAATGTTCTTTCTAATGGATGATTCTATTAAAAAATCCTCCTTTTAGATATGCTTGTCAGCAGATCTTTGAGCTACAAGAGGGTTCATTGTGGCTCTGTAACGGCTCACATCAGACCACTGACTATTTATCTGGAAACAATGCCATGCTTGGTATATATGGAACATACTGCATCACATGACTTCAGTTCAACCTTTTTTCCCCAAATGGCCAGTTTATTATTTCACCCAATAACTGATAGAATTACCTAATACACCACTTTGAAGTCAAGTTTGATGTGTCTATCTTGGTACTGATCTATATCACCTATATGACAGCAGGGAGTTCCAACCTCTGCCTCACTTCATGGAAGTGACCAGCTCAATGGCTGCTTTAGCCAGGAACAGATGTAGCTCCTCTTCATCTGGGGTGAGGAAGGGGGTTTTGATGATTCACGAGATCTCGTCACTTCAACCCAGAGGGGAGTCTTTCCCTGCGAGTCTAGGAAGGTTGAATGGTTACCAAACAGTCTCCTTTGTGGTGGTGGAATGCGGGACCTCACGGGGAGAGACTCCCCTACAGGGGATAAGGACTCCTGTCCCATGAGGGACCTCCCTATGCCCGATTCCCCCGAAGCTATGACCCTGGTAAAGCCATCTAACATCCCACATGATAGAAGCAACTTTACAACAACAAATAATAGTACTATCTAATCTTCAAGGTCTGCTTTAACTGAGGCGAGGAAGAGCCAAGGAAACATGCAGAGTAACCACAGACAGTATATTATCAAGAGATTGTGACGAGGTGGCTCAATGGAGGCATGAAGATTACACCAAAGAAAGACAAGGACCTTACGCTAGGGCGGGCCAAGCTATATAACAGCATCAGAAAAGCACACAGGGGATGCGTGCAGAAGCAATACTGACCTGAGACCCCGGAACAAAACGGTCACATTCCCCAGTCAAGGCAAAGGTAACAGGAGTTGTTAGCAAGCCAGGTGGGATCCGGGGAGGTAGAAGAATCAAGCATCCCTCAGGAGAGAACTCCCTGGTCACAGTAGTGATAGCCAGATAACCAAGAATCAAGTCTGTTTCTGGAGTAATCTATCTTGTTACAATAGTGATCCCCAAAGAATCAAGAGTCAAGCATTCCTTGGGAGTGAACTCCCTTGTCACAGTAGTGATACCCAGAGAACCAAGAGTCAAGGAAGTCACAGGACAAATCCCCCTTGCTACAATAGTAATCTACAAAGCCTCCAAAGTACAGAGTACACCAGGAGTGATCTCCCTCGTCATAGTGGTGACAACAAAAGTAGTAAAAACAAAGAGTGCCTCGTGAGTGAACTCCCTCATCATAGTGGTGAACCGGATAAGCCTGGAAAGCATCTATTAAGTCAAGAACTGTCTGAGAGCAAACTCCTCAACGATCAAGATCAGATACAGGGCCCAGGAAAACCTGACAGTAGTAGTGATAGAAGAATAGGAATTGATAAAAACTTGCGATTGTTAATCAAGGACCCCTGGGATGAAGTTTGTAACGGAACAGCCTTCACGATTCCTCCAGATAGACTAGGAGAAGGGAGTAATTCTCCTGGTCAGATTGGTACATTTATTTATTTATTTGTCTGTTTGTAATGCGCCGGACCCGCAGGCATCAGGGCGCAGAAATGGAAACAGAAGGTAAGTAGGAGCACAGGCGCATGAGCATTGATTTGTGCGGGAGATTATTCAAACAAGACCATTTTCAGCCGCTTCCTGGAACTCAGAAGATTATGTTCTGCACGTAACTCTTTCAGGAGTTTATTCCAGGCTTGGGCTGCCCGAACCGGGTTACTACTAGGGACAGCCATACATATTTCATCGCTCGACCTGGTGGCTCTCCTGGGTATATGTACCTTAATACGATCTTTAAGATATCCTGGTTCTTGGCCATAAAAACATTTATGAACAATGGTGAGGGTCTCTTAAAACAAGTCCTAGCTTCCACTGGAAGCCAATGCAAGTTCCTCCTATGGACAGAAATAGGTTCATGCCTGGGCATGCTTTTCACAATACGTACAGCATCATTTTGTAGCACCTGCAAATGCCCCAGGCCTCCCTTACTGGCACCAATATGTAGCGCACCACAATAATCGATCATCGGCATAAGTGCACAGACCAATGCGATACAGTTAGCTTCATTGATATAGGGTTTGACTAATCGCAACAGTCTGAGATGGTATTGGGATTTATTAATAATATTCAAAATGTGGGCATCCAAGCTCAGTAACGCTTCGAAGATGACCCCCAGAGTCTACACTTTAGCCACTGTGGGGATGAGATGGTCAATAGTGAAACCAGTAGTCAGACAATAATGCAAAAGACTGCTTTTAACCCAGCCAAAGACTGAATACCAGGAGAAGGGAGTTATTCTGCTAGTATTTTTGTCAAGAGCTTATTGAGTCCTTGTGTTTATTAGTGGCAGGGATGGAGCAGTTGGTTTGGACAGAGGATAGTGCTTTGGTTTTGACATACATTCTGACGATGAGCACCCTAGCTATTATTTGTTTAGGGAGGGATAACCTTATGGAAATAGCAAAAGGTAGGCTATTTTTCTTTTTGCTGATAATAAAAGTCGATAGCCAAAATGCCATCCCTTTGTCCGCCTCTTCACTCTACCACATCACAGGGTGCTGTAGGAATGGAAAGCAGTAGCCTACTACACTAACAGCAGTGCCCAGGCAGACAAGTAGTCTGCTGCCCCTTTCAATATGCAGGCTTACACCCACTGGGGAGGAGTGAGACAAGATCCCACTGAAGCAGTTTTGCTGGTGAACAAGCAGCAAACATGCAGCAGAAGCCAATTGTCTTTTTTGAGCCGCTCTGCTTTCAGGAGGAAAATGTTTTTTACTGTGGCAGTGGATGCCTAGCCATAACCCTGGTGAGTATATGAGGTGTACTAGTGAAAAGAGCTTCCTTTGAAAAAAGCGGAGACAAAAGAAGACGAGTATGCGTGTTGGATGTTGAGCTAGGCCTAGTGACTTGTGCATAACCTTCGACTCTGAGTTTTGACATGGACTCATCAGGCTTGGCCCCCAAACAGATTGTCCCCCATCAAAGGGCATACCCAAAGGCTTAGCTTGTATGTCTGGGGCAAACCCAGATATCTCAAGCCAGGAATGTCTGCATAGTACAGACCCCATTCCCACATACCTCGCTGCATAGTGAGCTTTGTCAAGGAAGACTGTAGAGCTTATCCTCCACTAGAGGAGCAAAGCCCTCTCTCATTTCTCTTGCTGGTAAACTTTCAGCTTTCTCACACTACATAAAAAAGGAGGATTTTGCTATCCCTCAAGTTGCACTGATCTCATGCAGAGTCAGAATTCCCAAGTCAAAATCTTTCTCCAAATAGTGCACAGCTTCTTGCTCTCCCATCAGGAGAGTGTGAATGAAATGAAGAAGACTTTAATTCTGCTGTCAAAATCCAGCAGAGTTGAGACTTGTGTAGCTCCCATTCGTGGCAGGAGCAGAGTTCACAGCTGAGGAAATCCACCATGGTGTTTTGAACACCTGGTAGAGGGAAAACAATGAGGAACATGGTCAATGCCACAGAGCCTTGGCCTCTGCTGACAGTGAGAGTGCTGGTGCCACTCTGCTTGAGGATGCAGCCTGCTGGTGTTGCCTGTGACGATCCGGACCACCTGACTGCTGAACTGAGAGAGTGAGGATTTGAGCGCCCAAAACACTGCACGTAGCTCCAGAAGATTGATATGAAGAGTTTTCTCCTATGGTAACCAGAGAAACCTGGCAAGCCGATTCCCTGTATGCGTACCCCAGTCCTTTAGTGAGGCGTCCGTTGTGACAGTGACTCGATGCTGAGGCAGTCGAAAGGGAGAGCCTTGAACGAGATTACCCCGGACGGACCACCAGGGCAGGACATCCTTGAACTGCAGTGTTAGCAGAATCTTGTCCTCACAGGAACCCGAGGCCTGCTGCCAGCGTGCATCGAGGAACTCCTGGAGAGGCTGCATGTACAGGCTGCAATGCTTTTCTTTTTCAACAAACATTTTATTAGACATTTTCATGACATAAATGAACATCATACTTAAGCATTGTTGCAGTTAAATCAAGCACATACAGGATATACTCTATGCTTCGAGGGTCCATTCTCCGGTACTTGCTCGTTTCCAGATAATGTGGAAGTCCCAGTCACTGTGCATTGATCCTGCTCCCTTAGTCCAATTCTTAACACTGTTCGCTCACTTTCAACATAGGAGATTCGCGGGATCCATGGGCTGGGGCCTAACCCATCCCCAGACCTTAATTGAGCCAACGGATCATGGGAGGGTGACATGCTATTTTCTGCATAGTCCAGGAAGGGGACGCAGGTGTTTCTGAAGCTATTAAAGTTACCTAAGGGGGAAATGTCATCCACCACATGGGCAATGCTGGGCCTTCGGGTTGTTTCCACAGACGTGCTATGGAGATTTTGGCCGCAGTAAGTGGTTGGGTACATAAGTTTGCTATCAGACCTGTTAGTGGAAATGCCCCTTCCCCAGTGTCTCCTAGTAGTATTATGCCCAGATCCCATGGGATAGTTAGGCCTGTAATCAGCTGAATTTGCTCCAGCACCGCTTGCCAAAATGTGCTTGCTTTTGGGCATGACCATAGCAGATAAAACAGGGAGCTGGTGGTCGCACATCCGCTCCAGCAGTTCGGGGGGATTTCTGGATTACTTTTGCTTAACAATTCTGGGGTTAAATCCCACATATTGCCCACTTTTTACCCCCCTTCCCTGTTAGTGATACATTTAGCACTTTTGTGCATTCTTGCCCATATTCTATCCCAGTCTTCTATTTCTAGCGTGCACCCCAGGGCCTTTTCCCAGCTAAGCATGTATTCTTCCTTCCTGGCAGGATCTGTTTTATCCAGCAATCGGTATAGGGTTGAGACTTTAGCTTTGGGCAGTGTTGTTGTTAAGCTACGCTCTATTGCTGTTAAGTCCCTCCCTCCCTCCCTTTTCCCTAATGGCACTATGTGATAGCCAGTGTCTTAACTGTGCGTAGTGGAATCGTTCAGCTTCTGTAATGTTACATTTTGTTTTGCATTCTTCGAGTGTTAGGGGATTACCATTGTCCAGAAAGTTTGCTACTCACCTTAGTTACCCCTCCCTCCAGGTCGTGAAGCGTTGTAGGGAATACCAGGGGTGAAGTTTGGGTTGTTCCAGATTAGGCTAAGGGCACCGAGAGCACCTGTGCACCCCCATTTGCGTGCTTTTCTCCAGTTTGACACTGTGTTTGTTGTAGCTGTGAGGGGGCCCGAATTTGCGGCATTTGGGGGGCGCGATGTGAGGTAGGGTAAATGGTGGGGACGAACACCATGGTTCCTCCAGTTGCTTCTAACGGGCTGGTCTACAGTCGTCTCCCATGCAAATGCGTGAGAAAGTTGTACAGCTTGGCACTATCTGGCTACGTCCAGGACCCCCCGTCCTCCTGAACCTCTACCGTTGAGCATAATCCGCTTTGCTATGCGTGGCTCCCCCCCCCCCCCCCAACGTCCCTCCAAATGAATTTCAGTATGCTTTTTTGCAGTTTCTGTAAGTTCCCCTCCGGGATATTGATTGGTAGCGCTGTGCAGTGGTAAATCACTCTTGGTACTATATTCATTTTAACAGCAGCTATCATCCCTAGCCAGGAGACCTCTTAATTCTGCCAGCACACTAGATCTTTCTGTTGTTCACTGAATAGTTGTGGGATGTTACTTTGGTATATGTGGGATGTTACTTTGGTATACTCGTTCGACTTTCGTGGGTATTTGCATTCCTAGATACCCAATGGAGGTTTCTGCCCAAGGACACAGCCTGCAATGTTGAAAACAAGGAATGCACAAAGACATCATCCCTAGAAGGGACTTGAGGAGACGAACTGAGGCTGTTGACATCTTGGAGAGCGAGTGGACTTTGACAAGAAGGGACTGCACCCTCTCCTCCGAGGGAGTGGCCATGCAAGGATGTGTGTCCAGATGAGCCCCCAAATAGAGGGCTTGCTGAGATGGGGTCAGACAGGCAAGGTTTACAGAGAATCCTAGCGATTGTAAGCATTTGATCGTCCATTCGGAATGGCGCGTAGCCAGAGGAAGGGAATTCGCTCGCACCAGCCAATTATCAAGATACGGGTAGACTTGTGTACTAGAGCAACAAAGTTGTGCTACCACTGATGCCAACCATTTAGTGAACACCAACAAAGTTGTGCTACCACTGATGCCAGCCATTTAGTGAACACCGTCAGGGCTGAACGAAGACCAAAGGGTAGCACCTTGACCTGGAAAGTGTGCCCTGCCACTGTGGAAATACGCATCCTCTTGATACAAGAATGCAAGTAAATGCTTTTCCTGAAGCTGAGACAAAACGTGCTTTAGTCTCACCATTATGAAGGTGTGGAGCCAGATATCGAGGATGGGCCTCCAACCTCCTGACTTCTTTTTTTTTTAACCAGAAAGTACCTGGAGTACACTCTCTGCACCCACTGACATGAATGTACGTGTTTGATGGCTCCCTATGACAGGAGCGATTGGACTTCCTGCAGAAAGGGGGCTAGATGCTGCTCAACTTTTTGCAAGTGGGTGATGTCTTTACAAATTCCAGCACGTGATCCTGATGGATGAGGAATAACACCCATCTATCTGTGGTGATGGTTTGGCACTGGTTGACGAATTGCAGTAGCCTCTCTCAAACTTGGGTGTTAATGGGGATGGGGGCTGAATCCGAGACGGGTCAGGTCTTATTGATTGTCTGGCTCCTACTATGCAAAGAGTTGCAGCGGTGCTGGTTTGACTTTGACTTCTAGTTGTACGCCAAAGCATGATGGCGATCGGTGCAATGCAGAACGGTAAGAGGGCCGGTATTCCCTTCATGTCCTGGAGAATTGGGATTTTCCAGCATGAAAGAACTGCCAGATTTGTTGACGTGTTCCAAGAGAATGTGCTGTTTTTGTGTGTCTGCCTTGATGGTTTGCATCCACTTTCTTGCCAAACAAGTCTATGCTGTTAAAGGGCATATCCACCACCTTTGCCTGTCCTTCCAGCTGGAAGTTGGTGACCTTGATCCAGCCTTTACCTGTGCAGAACAGCACCATTGCCAAGTTGCCAAAAGCATGTGTCAGCAATCTCCACTTACACGGAAATCGCATGATCTGAAGCCGCTTTGCCTTCATGACAAAGAGCAAACGCATCCTCCTGCTTGTCTGGAAGGAATTCAAGAATCGGCCTACTCTGAACTAAAGTTCTCTGTCGTATCTGGACAGGATGGGCATTGCATTAGCCGTCTTGATGGTGATAGCAGCTGTCGAAGTGACCAGTTTTCCAAAGTCATCCAGATGCTTGCCCTCATTGTCGGGAGGAACAGAGCACGGCGAGGAGAGATTTGACGAGTGTTTCAGTGCTGCTGATTGCAACCAAGTCCAGACTCTATAGTGTCATCTGGGGAACTTGGAAGCAGGATCAGGGATCTTGTACTTCTTATTGAGCCTCTCCTTTGGGGGGGGCACAGAGGATGATTGGTCATAGTCAAAAGACCGTAGTTTTACCAGAATTGGTAGAAGAAACCCTTCCGTTTTCATTTCTGGAACAAAACCAAACATTTGTGTGGCCCTTGACATGAGAACATGGAAGGATCCAATTCATCTGGAGAATCGCGGAGAGGAACATCGTCTGGTTCACCATCCCCAGGTCCTCATCCCCTTGGATTCCCTATCAGTAAGGTGGTGTGTAGCAGCTAGTCCTGGAAGGACGAGACAGAGCGTCGAGTGAGCCCCTAGGGGCTTGTTTAGGTGCGGATGAGCTAAGCAGCATGTGCTGCAGCTCAGACACCAAGGACTGTAAAGTGGCCAGGATGTCCATGGAGATGCCCCTAAGTGGCTGTAACAGAGGCTGTGTGTGCCTTGGAGGTAGGCCGGCTGGAGTGCACATCTTCCATATCGTCGGTGGAGAAACCCACCCCCCCACCCCCCTGGGACTGCAAGGTCTGTGTCACATGCTAGGGTGAAGAATATCTTCAGGTGGTGTCGCCGATGGCCTTGGCGTAGCAAATATCAGCCCTAAGGCCAGTGGAAAAATATGTGGAGGACTGGGCAAACCCGTTGCAGGGTGCTAGCGGATGGCAACAAGGCAGTGCCAACCATGCCGAAGCTTGTGACAGCGGCTTGGTAGTCAATGGCGTAGTCGACCGTTTTGTCTGTGGATCGTGTGGCGGATCAGAAAAAGGACAACGACTCAGATCTTCCTGATTTAAATATGATTTATTAAAAGAAACGTGAAAACTCATGACTTTCCCTAAACTATGGGTTTTTCCTATCTAACAAAAACTAACCAGGGTTCTCGTCAGATGTCACTGAGTCCACCTCTGTCCAAACTAATCTAATCTGTCCCTGCCACTATCAAAACAACTAAGGCACAGGAGAATTACTCCTTTCTCTCAGCAAGTTCACATTGGTAAAGTATTTGTAGGTAGTTCTTGGTAACTACTTTTATCGAGTTCTATAGTTCAGATAGTGGGCTCTTCAACAATTCAAGAGTGTCTTTTACACGTTAGTTCCCGCTCTCTGCTTTATTCTTCTCTCTTGTGACCTTTGCTGTTTCTGTTCCCCTCTTGCCGAGGGCAAATTCCATTCTTTCCTTGCTCATTAAAATTGAGACTTTTTCCCTACTCAATGTTGAATCTTTTCCCTGACTTGGCCAAGTAGGACTGTTCCAATAGTGGTTTTCACTTTTTTTCCAACACTTAGTAATTACCGGGACAAGTATGAGAGTTCCAGTAATGATTTTCACTTCTTTCCAACACTTGGTAGTTTCTGAGACTAATATGTGTGTTCCAGTTAAACATCTCACTCTTTTCCACTTGGTAGTTACTGAGACGAGTAGGAGTGTTCCAGTAATGATTGCCACTCTCAGTGGGTATTTCTCCTACTCTACGCTTACTGGGATGGGTATGAATGTTCCAGTAATGATTGCCACTCTCATTGAGTACTTTCCCATACTTGATCCTTAATGTGAAGAGTATGAATGTTCCACTTGTTATTTTTGGTTCCCCACCTTGGTCTCCCACTCTCCCAGTTACCTTCCTGCTTCAGGGGTCGCATCACTGGGCATGCAGTGTGCACAGGGCCTTCTTCAGTGGATGTCAGGTGGTGCCTCCAGGTAAGTGGTTGCAGCATTGTTTTGGGACTCACAAATACACCCGAGCTTCGGTCAGGCCACCACTTCATGCTCGGTCATTCTTTAGACATTCTGTCAGTCCTTCGCTTCTCCGATATCAGGTTCTCCTGAGTAGTGGTAGACTGGAAATAATTTGAAAAGTGGCCCCATATTACATATTTTCAGCAAGCTCAATGCTTTTCCTATGAGCACATTTGGAAGTATCACAAAAGAGGCCCAGGGTGCAGAGCCTACCGGGAATTCTCTAGAGTTACCTATAGGCCAGTCCACCCCTGCTCCTGCATGTCAGATAGCCAGCCTTGCATGCCATCTTCCTCTCTGCACCTGAAGCCGTGCGTTACTATCTCCTTCAGTTCAGCTCTTACAGCAGGTTTGGATTTCCCAGCCTTCTCTCAGGTCTCCTCCTCTCCGATTTATGACGTGGCCATGGGACATCCCTCGTGCAGGGTGAAAGTCCCTCTTCTCTGTGCTGCTCGTACTCGGTATTACTCGAGTGGTTTACTTCGTCTCTGTAGTGAACAGGTATCCCTTTACAGATTTACTGCAGGGTTTTAAATGACAGTAACAAATATCAGCTTGTTCTTCAGGTTTACTTCTGGTAGGTGTTAGTAATGACAGGTTATAGGTGGGATGATTTGAGAGTTCCTCAATGGAACGGTAGTCCTTGCCCCCAGGGGGTGAAGGGTGTCTCTACCGGTGAGGTCCCGCTTGCCTCTATCCCTACAGAGGGTATTGCATGGCAGGTTCAACTCCCTAGCCTCACAGGGAAAGGCTCCCACGTGTGAAGAAGTGACTTTATCGTGTGATTCATCACAATCGTTGACTGGGGTCACCGATGATCTGCTCAGGGTCGTTGACGGGGATTTTCCTTGCGTCGTCGAGAAAGACTTAACTTGGTACATCAAAGAAGACTTGGCTCCCTGGCTAATCAACGATTTGCCATTGGCTGTCAATGGAGCTGTAGACGAGCAAGCAGACATGACTTGTGTAGCCATAGACGCTGTTGACAAGGAATGCTTCTCCGATGAAAACTCAGCAGTGGTTATTGCTATCACCAAAGCAGGTGTTGATTCCTCTTGGGAGGAGGACAACTGGCCTTCCAAGACTTCCACACACGGGAAGAGTCTGCATGTGATCTCGACTTCTTGGAAGAGGGAGTACATAGGATAGGCCTGCTCTGTTTAATTGAGGAACGACTCCAGAATGAAGCCGGGTCAGAAATTGAGGAATGACTCCAGAATGAAGCCGGGTCAGAAGGCGAACCAAGATACTAACCTGCGGTGGTGGTCTCGGAGGGTGTTTTTAGAAAACGGCTGACACATGGAGCAGTCTTTGATGCTCTGTGCCGGGTACAGGCAGCAGGGGCAATCATCGTGGAGGTCCTCCGCAAAGACATTTTTGAGGTCGCCTCTAGCTCTTCTTCTTGGCGACCGCCATGGATGGATTAAAGCTTCGCCATAGAAGACAAGAATACATTCCAACACGGCAAACGGCACCGAAACAGAAGCAACTCTGGACGCTGATGGAGTCAAGGATGCACACAATCGTCGTTTACATGAAAAAATCTCATACAAAAACGGTAGAAAACATTGAACTTCAAGAGACTTCTGAGGACTCCCAAAACACAACATGTGGTCCACATCAGAAGATGTCTCCAGGGGTGGAGCTAGGGGAACCCTTTCTGTTGGCTGTGGAGCAATATGACCCAAAAAGACGGTGCCAGAGCATTAAAGTGTTTGCAGTTTCAATTTTAAAAATAAACTCCTCTAGGTTACCAAGGATTCCCAGCCTGACAGAGAACATTCATACAGCACGTACAGCTATGAAAGATCCAATGCTGGAGAAGTAATTTGTTCTTCTAATGGACTCCTTCCTCCCACGGATTCCTCATCTTTGATAGACTCCCAAAGCAGTACAATGATCAGGAAGAGGGAAGTTAGAAAAGACATCACCTAAACCAGAAAACTCTGAAAGACAGCCCTTCCAAAACATGGGTCCTAAGCAGACATAGAATTCAAGCAGTAATGCTTAGAAATCTTATGCAAAGAAGCCCACATAGCTGCTTGACAAATATCCAGAAGAGGAACTCCACATTGCAGAGTCACGGTGACAGCCAGCTGCCTGGTGGAGTGAGCCCTGAGACCTTCAGGGACCTCTTTGACAGCCAGATCATATTATTCCTAGATGCACAGAATGATCCGAGACAGGGTCGATTTTGTCACAGCCCTGCCAGATCAGGCACCAGTGTAACAAACAAGAGGTTTGTCTCTTGGACAAGAGAGGCCAGAATGGGTGACAAAGAAGTTGAGGGCCTGTGCTGGGTCCAGCCGATGTAAACACTGCTCTGCCTTGTAAGGGTGAGGTGGAGGAAAGAAGACAGGCAGATGGATCTTTTGAGAGAGATAGAATCCTGACCTTCAGTAGAAAGGAGCGTCCACATCGCAAAGTCACCATACCCTTGCAGAAGACCAAGTATGGATGCTCAATTGACTACTGCTGGAGCATACTCACCCGTCTTGGAGGAGTGATGGAGACTAGGAAAACCACCTTAAGGATGAGAATTATTAACAAACAAAAGCGACTGGGGTGGAATGGAGAGCCCATTAAAAACAACACTAAATTTAAATCTCATGCAGGGAAAACAAACTGACTTGGGGGAAACATATTAGATAGGAATTTAATGACGGTGGGAATCATGCAAAAAAAGAGCCTTGCTCTGGGGTCTTCGTGAGGACTGAAATGGCAGCAAGTTACCCCTTTACCGTGCCAATCTATAGGCCTGTCTAGGCCAAAGACAAAAGAAATTCCAACACAGAGGGTGGGGTGCATGTAAAAGATCCCTCAGCCAGCACCAATCCAAAAACGTACAGCATCTGCAAACATAGATATGAACGTTGTGGCAGGTCTTCTAGCATAGAGGAATACATCCAGAACGTCCTCAGATATATTACATTTCTTATACCTTAGCATTTCAGCAGCCAGCATGAAGGTTCAGGCTGCAGAGGTTCAGGTGCAGGACACTCACCACGATTGCCATTTCCAGCAGCACTGGGTACCACGTTCTCTGAGCCCAGACCAGAACGACCAAGATCATCATAGACCTGAACAGGCAAAGACTCCTGAGAACCATTGGTATGACAGGGATCGGCAGAAATGCATAGAGCAGGGGGTGCATGTTGCACGTTAAGTAAGATGGCTGCTTCCACTTGAAGCTCCAGACATTGCACCTTCTTTATTGAGATTGCATACAAATGCTGTCTGCTTTGAAACTTCAAACTGTGCTGAGCGAGTCAGTGTAATTATTGGGATCCCACCGATGATACTTGCTCAACCATCGGTGCATGGGAACGGATCCTATATGTGATCTATCGGATGGGCCTCTATGTGCGGCAGACCTGGCTCCAGAAATGTTCATCTGGGTGGGACAGGTTTGTGATCAGGGAGGCCCAATTTCCATTGGGTGTATGAGTACCCTACACAATGTGCTGGTATTAATCCAGATTTCCCAAATCCGTGATCCAGCAAACAATTCCTTCTCAGATACGTAAAACACATTTGCACCACTCTATAAAAAACAGTACAGAGCAAAAGAGAAACAAAGAAAATAGTGCTGCAAAATAATTCGATCTTCCATTGCCATCTACTCTTCCCTTTCTATTATATCCACTTCTCCTTTACCTTTCACCCCACAGTAAACTCCCATTACGTTAGGTTCCCCTGACCACCATTCCCATTAACCTCCACTCACACCTACCCCAAATACCGACATCAGGTATTGCCAGGGCCCAAATATGTTCTGTCCCTACTGTGACACATCTTGGTGGGTAGTTCCCCACTACTGCTGCCACCACCAATAGGTGCTACCCACAGTGTTGCCATATTTGGGGTTACACTACAGCTTACTAATTAAAGTGAGCCTGAGACAATAAGATCCAGGGCTCAAAAATAACTGCCTGGACGTATTCCTGGCAAACAACCCCACAAATTAAGCACTGCATGTCTTTCTTGGCCTGGTTGGGGAAAATCAAGGGTGATGCTTCCTCCTCCTGTGCGAGGGCTGAACACTGAGGGCCCCAGTGTTTGCTCCTTCTCAGATGGTGTGCACTTACCAATGCCACCCTGAACACTGGAGGAGATTCTTGTGTTCCCGCCATCTTGTTGTAAAAGACAGGGCCCCCTTTCAGAATACTGATGCAAGAAATAGGATGTTTTGTTTCTTACAAAATGACATTTCGAAGCACAACATTTTATTTGTTGTTGTGTTTTTGCAGAATATTTTAATTGATTTGAGTGCACGAGGGAATGCTAGCATGCAGGAGAGAGAGCCAGAATGTGGGGCCGAGGGGAGTGGGATCAGGAGGCAGACCGTGCAGGCTGAGCGTTTTCCTGTTTCCTGGTATCGCTCCCTCTGGCGCTGGGCAGGGAGCAGGTGCTCTTCCTCCCCTGGCATGCCCCTGTACATCATTGTCTGGTACATATTGTTTATATACTGGTTATAATATGGAATTGTCCATGATGGCTTTTTGTTTGATGTGTTTACTTTGATTTGCTATTGAATTTCACAATTTTGTTCAATAATAGGCTCTGATATTTTCAAAGAAAGGCGTATTTGTGTGTTCATGGCAGGTCCTGAAACACGTGCTGCCCATCTATCAAACCATGAGTGAGACTTTTATGAAATAGCTTATACTGTGAACAAATCACTTCTAGAGGCACCTGCTTTTGGCATGTAAGGGACCGTATGATTAATTGATTTGGCCAGATAACACAGTGTTAAAGCCAGAACACTGGTAAATATCATTGCTGATCGTCACTTTTCCACTACGTGTCTGGAAAAGTGTAAAATCCCTCCCACAATTAACGATTGTGGGAGCCATCCATAATGGTTTCTTTTTGAATCGGCCTGCTTTTAACCAGGATGTAAAAGTCAGGCGGATTAAATAGGAATCCATTGGTTTTCTACCAACATAAAAATACATGCTGGTGGAACACCAATCTGATTAGGCAGGGGGACCTGTAAGAGCAAGCAAACTTGTTAAGTCTGATCGGCTCTGCAAATCGTACAAATTCCTGCAGCGCATAAAAAGTGTTGATAAATGCTTTTAGCACCATTTTTACCACTCCGCTTGACCTGAGAAATTACCCCCAATGATTGTAGCTTCATTTTCCTCAACCTGAATGGAAGGCTCCAGCATAGAAAATAATGAGAACTTACAAAAAATGTCATAAGAGACAAAGTGAAATTAAATTCATAACAAGGTAATTGTTTCACACAGCGTGTTCTGCATCTCCTTAATTTCTAATCACCAAACAATCACACTGTATATAATTTTAAGAAAGAAGCGTCACAGCAATGGTCACTACCAGTTACCTTTTCGCATGTATAATTACTTCCCGTTGTAAATAATCTGCCTCTGAGACACATTGGCTGTTTGAGGGGTGTGGGATATATTGACCCAACTCAGCTGTACTTCCCCACATCACCAAGCTGCATTTCAGCAGAAACAAAATGAATGTGCTGGCTCCAGTAAGCACCATTGCCTCAAAACTGAGATTTGCAGTGACAAAAAGATGGCTGCACCATCTTTCCAAGCACATATTGTGCAAGATGGAACAGAAATCACCCAGAGAAAGGCTACTAGGGTGTGTTCTTGTTTGTCGTCAATAAATGGAGTGAAAAAGCAGCGCTGGTTTTCTGCATGCCCAAAATTCCCACTGAAAAAGGGAATATGTTACCTCTAAAATGATGCCGCTCTGATGCTATTTTTCCCTGTTTTCACCAAACTACTTTTATCAAAAAGACCACGTCACGCCCCGCCATATTCACATTGTGCTCCATCAGAAAAGAGCCTTATTCCTGAATGACAGGCTGTGCAAGCCAAACCTGAGAAAATCAACAAAAGCTTTTCTTCAGTTACACAGGAAACACTTAAATTGTGCTACAAAATGTCAAAAATCACTGCTTGAAAAGTAAATCTCAGCTTTCTGTGCACATGTCAGTTTTGGCATTAAAAAAATTGCTGCAGACAAGGAGCTAACCATGGCTACAAAACAATGTGGGTATTCAGAAGGAAGTGAAAAAAACGGATTTGCAAGAAAAAAGCAACTTTCAGTCACCACATGTTAAAAGTAGTTTTGCAAAATAAAGAACAATATCTGTTTTAAAAGTAATGTTGAATAAGGCCCTGCCCTTGTTTAACAATGTAAAGGGGTTTGTTGCTGGGAACATATATGGAATGTTTGATCCTACAGGCTTGTTTGATTCAGAACAAAATAAAGGAATTAAAAAGCAGTGGCTGCTTTGGGAGCTTCAAAGCAGGTTTCTGCTGGCTGAGCTGAGGCCTTTCCCCCAAATGGAGCCCCCATAAACTTCCAGAACACACAAGTGATAATTACTAGGTTGGACAGACTGTTGTCTGTGCTTCAGCCTTGTACAATAGAATTCTGGGACACCAAAGTGCGAAGTGAAATATCACACCTATTCGTAACTTGCACCAGAAGCTTCAAAGGAAATCTCTGTGACAACCTTGGACTGGGGGGGTAGATGGTAAAGCTATGCCCAAATATGGGGAACAATACAGCCCATCTGTTTCCAGAGACTATTTTATAAATAAACTTTGAAGACTTATCTCTGCAGCAGGACTGTGTAAAAATGTGAAAATGGCAGAGAATTGGGTATTATGGTGCCATTGATGCCATTGCAAATTTTAATACTTACATGCCTAATGATAATCCACACCCATGTATAAAGTTATAGAATTTTAAGCAATATAATTCTCACTGAAAAGCGTGAAAAACTGGTGGAAGGGCGAAACAAGGTCCCACAACCGTGAGGATTGGACTGCTATGCTCTACATAAAATATATAATCTGTCACAGGTTTCCCCCCTTCTTACCTGTCTATGTTGCCTGATGTCCTCTTTAGGTGGAGTCTTCTTTCGTATGGTTCGGGACTTAAATAAGCCCGCTCGGCCGTCCTTGGCTTCCAGATTACATTCAGCTTCGATGTCCAGGATCACGGGAAACTCCGGGAATATTCAAGAAGGAGTAGGGGGGCAAGCGGAAGCGACGCAAGGATTTCGGGAAGTTAGGAAAGAGGGAAGAAGTCGGGACAAGGGATTCAAGGGGCCAGGGGATAGCAAGTAGCACTAGAGAAGGTTCGGAGCACACGTCCGATCACAGCTAGTAGCAGCGTTGAGACGCGCAGGGGTGTGGCTTCTTTATAGAGGACACTGCGTAGAACGTGAAGACTGGCAAGTGAAGACTGGCGAGCAGCGTTCTGATCTTGCCGCCATGTTGGTAGTATTATGGAGTGTAAGGCCCGACGTGTCAGGGACCAGGTGGCCCAGAAGGGGCTAGTTCGATGGTTCATGACAGCATGCCTCCTCCGGAAACTCGTTCCACTGGGTTTGCCCGGGTGTATGAGATGGAACTTTCTGAGTAACCTGGGGGTATTTACATTTGAGATAGGTTCCCAAGTGCGTTCACTGGGGGGATATCCTTTCCATTCCACCAGGCACTGGAGTTTGCCACGTCTATATCTAGAATCGCAAATCCTGGAGACCTCATACTCCAGTTGGTCATTGATGAGTACTGGTTTGGGCCGAAGGTTAGTTCGAGAAGTCTGAACATATGGCTTCATTAAGGACGTGTGAAAGACTGGGTGGATTTTCTTCCAGGAGTCTGGAAGCTTGAGTCGGTAGGCCACTGGGTTGATGATTTCCTTTATAAGGAATGGCCCATAATATAGAGGAGCCAATTTATTTGGTCGCAAATGCCGTGGTAGCAGTTTCGAGGACAGTCAAACCTTATCCCCTATTGTGTAGGAGGGGCTTGGTCTTTGTTTGGAGTCCGTATACAGTTTGGTCTGGGTCCTGGCCTTTTCTAATTGTTCTTTGGCTTCTCTTTGAACATTAATAAGCATTTCAATCCAGGAATCGACTGTTGGAACTGGTGTAGGATGAGGAAGGATAGAAGGTAGAACCGAAGGGTGGAATCCTTGGCTACAGAAAAAAGGACTGGTCTTAATAGCAGAGTGGTCCGAATTATTATAGGCGAATTCAGCCACTGGTATTAAAAGGGACCAATCGTCCTGGACCTTGGTAGCGAAGCAACGGAGGTATTGTTCCAAGGTTTGGTTTACGCGCTCTGTGGCTCCGTTGGTTTGGGGATGATATCCTGAGGAAAGAGCGCGTTGGATTCCTAGTATTTGGCAAAGATGTTTCCAGAACTGAGAAATGTATTGGGGCCCTCTGTCTGATATGATCTTGGAAGGAAGTACATGCAGTCGGAATATATGTTCCAGGAAAATCCCAGCAAGTTCTGACGAGGATGGCAAATTAAACAGAGGTGTAAAATGGGCCATATGGGTGAACAAATCAATGGTGACCATGATGGTTGTGTATCCCCTGGAAGGTGGTACTTCCACAATGAAGTCTGTTGCTATGAATTCCCAAGGCCTTGTTGGAAGTGGAGGTTGCTGCAATAGACCCGCTGGTCTCTTGTTGTCATGTTTGTTTTGATTACAGACAGAGCATGTCTGGATATACCTTTGTACATCAGCTTTCACTCCAGGCCACCGAAATTGCCTTTGTATTAATCGGAGGGTATTGGTAATACCACGATGCCCGGAGTACAGAGTATCGTGACAGAGATTTATTATCCTTTGCTGTAGTTTTTGTGTTGGGATGACCAAGGCATTGTCTTTGAACAAGTATCCATTTTTGTTTTCAGTTTCCACTAGTTTTTGTCTGAGATATCTTTCCAGAGTTCCGAGGATTGAGTCTGAATGCAGACTTCATCAAGGAGGCTGGTCACCTGGGCTACAATTATTGTGTGGGGAAACATCTTGGGAAATGTTCGGTCATCAGGAGGTTCATAGTTAGGTTGCCGAGACAAGGCGTCAGCAATTACGCTTTGTGTTCCCGGAACATGGTGAATCTGGAACTGATATTGGGCAAAGAAGAACGCCCAACGGGCCTGATGGCTGTTGCTGCATTCCAGGGCCTGTAAGACTTGGAGATTTCAATGTTCCGTCCGGACCTGGACAGGATGTTTAGCTCCTAGAAGTAAATGACGCCACTCGGTAAAGGCTTGACGGATGGCTAGAAGTTCCTTTTCTAAGACTGAGTAATGAGTTTCACTGGAGGTCAATGTCCGTGAAAGATAGGCAATAGGATGGTCTAGCCCGTCATCGAGTTCCTGTTTCAAAACTGTTCCGATGGCATAGTTAGAGGCATCTGTTTCCACTAGGAATGGTCGATTTATATCAGGTTGAACCAGGATGGGGGCTTGTGTAAATTCTGTTTTCAGGCGTTGGAAGGCCTTCTCCTGGGCTGGGGTCCAATGATAGGGAGTATCTTTCTTCAACAAGGAGATGATCGGCTGAACAATCTCGGAGAAGGATGGTATAAACTTCTGATAGAAATTGGCCAAGCCCAGGAAAGATTGGATCTGTTTTACGGAGGTCGGAGTTGGCCAGGATAGTATGGCCTTAACCTTGGATTGATCCATGCCTATGCCATCTGGGCTAAGGACAAATCCTATATAGTGAACAGTGGAAACATGAAAAAGGCATTTCTCGGGTTTTGCTAGAAGCTTGTGTTCACGTAGCCGTTGTAACACTGATTTAACATGTTCTTCATGCTTGAGAGGATCCCTGGAGAATATCAAAATATCGTCCAAGTAGACGATAACGAAAAGAAACAGCATATCCAAAAACACCCGGTCCATAAAGCATTGGAGATTGCCGGAGCATTAGAGAGTCCAAAGGGCATGACCAATATTCGTAATGACCAAAGGGTGTTCTGAAGGCTGTCTTCTATTCGTAACCTTCTCTAATACGAATCAAGTGATAGCACCCCTGAGATCCAATTTGGTGAATATTACGGCTCCTCTTACGGCTTCCAGGATATCTGAAATCAAGGGTAATGGATAACGATCCTTAAGGGTGCACAGATTAAGACCTCGATAATCAAGACAAGGTCTGAGTTCCTTGGTGTCTTTTTTAGGAACAAAAAATAATGAGGCTCCCGCCGGAGACTTGGATGGGCGTATGGTGCCGTTTTTTAGGTTAGTATCTAGGTATTCATGAAGGGCCTTTTTCTCTGGTTCAGACAGGATAAACATCATTCCAAAGGGAATCACGGCTGAAGGTCGGTTTCAATAGCACAGTCCTCAGGCCTATGGGGTGGAAGGGTTTGGACAATAGCAGAAGAGAACACATCGGCATATTCCTAGTAGGTTTTAGGAACCTGGATGATGTTGGAGACCATAAGAGGATCTTGCTGAGTTGTTGAACGTTCTTCTGATGTTGTCGGTGAAGGATCCTGGAGCAGACAATGGAACATGCAAAATTCGGAACCTAGGAAAAGGGAACCAGCTGTCCAATTGATGTATGGGTTGTGTTTTTGTAGCCAGGGCATTCCCAATATCATTGGGTAATGGGCAGATTTTATGATGTCAAACTTTATCCTTTCTCGGTGATGGTTTATAGCAAGCTCAATTTCCTTAGTCTGAAGGGATACGGGTCCAGAAGAAGGAGGTCTTCCATCAATTGCTTCTACAGGTTGCAGGACGTACCGGGATTCGTAAGGAATATGATGTTTAAGGACCCATTCCTGATCTATGAATATTCTCATGGCCCCACAGTCCACTAGTTTCAGAATGGGGAAGGATTCCTTCTTGGATGAGGATAGAAAAGCCTGTAAGACTACCAGGGAGTTTTGTCCAGGAGAGTTCAAGGATGGTATAGATGTGGAGCCTGCATCTCTATCCCGAAACTGAGCTCCATCTAGGATCGGGAGCTGGCGTTTCCCGACCGCACTGGAGGGGATAAGGGACATTCTCTGACTAAATGCTTGTCCGAGGCACAGTACTGTAACGCTCACCTGATTCCCACGGAGGCGCTGGTCTTGGCAGGAAGGTGTCTGTGACTCGAAAAGTGATGTGCAGGACTCGATTGGCTTCTGGGGTCGAACCTCTTCGCACTGTGTGTCGAACTCATAGGGTGAGGTTTCTGCAGGTGAAAGAATATGGTGGTTAATGGTCTGGGTTGTTGAATGTCCCACTCTCTCTCTCTCTTCCTAGCTTCTCCGTAGAGCCCCCCAGGTCAACGTGCTCACCTTAGATAGGTGAATGCTGGACTCTCCATCTGCGTCTGGTGCAGGGTGCCGTTGCCAGTTCCTTCACTGGTGAAACATAGACCTCTTGAACTCAGAGGATCGTTACCGTCGTTAACTGGACGAGCGGTGAGTTTCCAGACACCTTTTTAGTCTTTATAGTCTTTAGGTGCGTGGCACGTTAATATTGAACTGGACTCAGTATAATGCTTTCCCCTTTTTGTCTTGCAGGGCTCTCGGATGGAAGATGGAGTGAAGCGCCTAGAAATGCGTAAGTAAATGCAAGCGCTCTAACTGTCTTTTTCCCTTGCAGCTTAGTTTGTGCTGAAGAGACGCCAAAGTATTTGCAGGCGTTCTATTGCGACGAGCGCAATGGGCGTAAGTAAATACCTGTCTAATGTTTCTTCTTTTGTCTTTCAGAAGTTGGGTTGCAGCGCCGGAGTCCGCGGAATGCCCGTAAGTAATAACAATGCTTTTGTCTTCACAGGCGGCGATGCAGCGTGAAGAAATCCGGAATTCACGGAGTGCCGGTGAGTAATAACAATGCTTTTGTCTTCACAGGCGGAGGTGCAGCGTGAAGAAGTGGCCGCAGCCGATGGATCAGGTGAGTAAGCACTGCGAGTAAGGTTGCCTTGCTAACCTGCTGTTTCTTGTCTTTGCAGGTGCTGCTGTTGACTGGATACAGGACTGGCAAGTATAATTCTTGCAGGTTCAGGATCGAAAGAAGAAAGGCTTGAACAGACTCGGTGAGCGTTCTGCTGCAGATGCAGAATAACGCGAAGCACGCTTCATCTATCGGGTGTGGTTTAAATAGCCTTGGAGTGATGAGGCGTCTCCCTCCACGGCCCCGCCTAGGTAAGAAAAGACTTCCAGTTCCAGAAGAGTTCCAGTGCTGTATCCAGGGAGTGGAGCTTGCCCCACCCAGGTAAGAAAGTAGTTCCTGTTCACAGAGGACTTCTAAGTGGCTGGTAAGTAAGCAGCATGGTCTGCTGCAGGTAAGTCCACCCAAGCACCTTCACACCTATTATGAGCCCGGCGCTTCCAGTGCCGGGACCGATGGTTTTGATGAGCCTGGTGCCACCGGCGCCAGGACAAGGTCCAAAAGGTCCCAGTGGGGACCTGCTGGTGCCTAGGATTAGGGTTAGGGGCCTGCTTCCAAGGACGTTGGGCTGGTCCTGGCTCCTTGGAAGCAGTGATCATGACAGCACCCCCCCTCAAGGCCCCTCCTAAGCGTGTCTTCTCCGGGGGTTTTGGCTTGTCGGGGTGATTCAGATGGAATTTCTTGACCAGACGAGGTGCGTGGACATATTGTGAGGGTTCCCAAGACCTTTCCTGGGGGCCGTATCCTTTCCAATCAACCAGATAATATAACTTAGATTTGGAGATTTTGGAGTCTAGGATGTTCTTTACTTCGAATTCAAGTTCTCCATCTACCGAAACAGGTTCTGGGAGTTCAGTCAATCGGGTTTCTGGTTGTACTGGTTTTAATAAGGAGACATGGAATACTGGATGTATTTTCATATGCGCAGGTAATTCCAATTTGACAGCCACCGGATTAACTATGGTAGAGATGAGATAGGGTCCAAGGTATCTCGGGATGAAGGTGCGGGGTCCTTTTAGAGGCAGGTGCTTAGTGGATAACCAGACCTGATCTCCTACTGCGTAGTGAGGGGCCTCTTTACGGTGTCGATCTGCTCCTTTTTTGAACTGAGCTTTAGCTCTTTGCAGATGGGCAGTGGCTTCCTTAAAAGCACGGGTGATCTCCGAGTGCAAGTGATCCACAGCAGGTGTTTGGAATTCTTGGGGAGGATTCAGGTTAGAGGTTCTAGGATGGTGTCCGTATAATAGGAAGAAGGGAGTCTTCCCGGTTCCAGAATGAGTCGAATTGTTGTAAGCGTATTCAGCGATCCAAAGAATATCCTTCCAAGGGTTTTCAGTTTGTTGGAGCATGCAACGTAGATATTGCTCTAGAGTCTGATTTGTCCTCTCGGTTTGTCCGTCAGTTTGGGGATGGTGACTGGTTGAAAGTCTTACATCTATTTGGGCTAGACGACAGCAACTTCGCCAAAAGTGGGAGATGAATTTACTTCCCCTATCGGAGACTAAAACTGAGGGAAAACCGTGTAACCGAACAACGTTTTCTAAGAATTCTCGGGCCAATACTGAAGCTGAAGGTAGGCCCTTCAGGGGAATGAAGTGAGCCATCTTGGAGAATAGATCCACGACTACTAAAATGGTATTATACCCTGAGCATGGAGGTAAGTCCGTGATGAAATCAATGGACAGGGTATGCCATGGACAGGGAGGGATGTCTAGAGGGTGTAATAGGCCGGCTGGTTTCTCCTTCTGACTTTTATTCTGGGCACACACACCGCAGGAGATTACAAAGTCTCTAATATCCTTCTTCCATGATGGCCACCAGAAATGTCTTTTGATCTTTTCCATGGTTTTGGTAATGCCAGGGTGACCCTCCATTAGAGAGTCGTGATAACAGGAGATTACTTGTTTTTGTATTTTCTCACAGGGCAAGTACAATCGTCCTCGGAAATATGGTAGGTCTTGATCCACTGAGAATTCTTTTCCCTTTAATTGCCAGTCCTGCAAATCGGCCGGAGTTAGGAATGATTTGACTGTAGTCTTGATGTCTTCAAAGGATTGAGCGCTGACCAAACCCAAAATCCTTTGTTCTGGGATTATGGGTATTGGTTCTGGATTGGTCAAATGTTCATCTACTCCCATCCGGGAGAGGGCATCTGCTTTTCCGTTTTTACTGCCTGGTCGATAAGTAATTATAAAGTCAAACTCAGCCAGAAACAGAGCCCAGCGAAGCTGTCTGGAAGACTGAACTTTGCCATCTTCAGATATTGTAAATTGCGATGATCAGTCATTACGGTGACTGTGTGTCTGGCTCCCAAAAGATAATGCCGCCAGGCTTTAAAGGCCGATCTGATAGCTAAAAGTTCCTGGTCAGTAATTGAATAGTTGATCTCGGGAGCTGAGAATTTGCGGAACCAAAAGGCTACAGGATGTAATTGGTGTGTGACCGGATCTCTTTGTGATAAAACTGCCCCCATAGCAAGACTAGAAGCATCCGTTTCCACAATGTAGGGGAGTTCTGGGCGAGGATGTTTTAGAACAGGTGCAGAGATGAATTTAGCTTTTAAGTCTTGGAAAGCTTGTTCCGCCTTTGTAGACCACTAAAAACGTTTGTTTTTCTTTAACAGAGCGGTGATGGGCTGTACTATTCGAGAGAATTCGGGAATGAACCTCCGGTAAAAGTTAGCGAAGCCTAACATGCTTTGAACTCCTTTTACAGAGGTTGGTGAAGGCCACTTGATGATTGCATCGACCTTTTTTGAATCCATATGGACTCCGTTAGGCGACAGTATGAATCCCAGGAATTCAACTTCAGTTACGTTGAAAACACATTTTTCAAGCTTAGCAAAAAGGTTATGTTGACGCAATCTCTCGAGAACCTTTTTAACGCGTCTCTGATGTTCCTCTTCAGATGATGAATAGACAAGGATGTCATCAATGTAGACAACAACACACACATCTATGAGTTCTCTAAGGACATCGTTCATAAAATACTGGAAAGCGGCAGGAGCGTTACAAAGTCCAAAGGGCATCACTTGATATTCGAATAGCCCATACTTGGTGCGGAAGGTCGTCTTCCATTCATCGCCCTCTTTTATTCGTACCAAGTGGTAGGCTCCTCTGAGATCCAACTTTGTATATATGCATGCGTCTTTGACTTGGTCCAGGAGTTCAGGGATCAAAGGTAACGGGTATCTGTTTTTAACGGTGATTTGATTCAGGGAGCGGTAATCTATACAAGTCCTAAGGTCTCCTTCCTTTTTCGGAACGAAGAACAAAGCCGATGAAGCTGGAGATTTTGAAGGACGGATAAACCCGTTAGCTAGGTATTGGTCCAGATATTGTCTGAGGTGAAGATTCTCTGGCTCGGTGAGGGCATAAATCCTACTGCAAGGAGGAGTTGTTCCGGGTATCAGATCTATTTGACAGTCGTAAGACCTATGAGGAGGCAGGGTGTTAGCTTGATCCTTCCGAAAGACATCTTGGAATTCCTGGTACTCGGGAGGTAATTTGGGAACCTCAGAAGAGATTGCCGCCAGTGAAACATCAGGCCGAGGATAACAAGTGGTAAAACATTCTAGAAACTGAACCATCTTTGCTCGCCAATCGATCTGAGGATTGTGCTTCTCTAACCAAGGGATTCCCAGAATGATCTGGAACTGAGGGGCCTTGATCACATCGAACAAGATTTTCTCCCGGTGTCCATCTTGGCTCACTAGCGTCACTTCTTGGGTGGCATGCGTTACTGGTCCGGAGGCTATCTCCGTGCCATCCACTGTAGTAATGACGTCTTTTACTGCCTTAGGGACAAGGGGTAGATTCATCCTTGATACCATTTCACGGTCCACATAATTACCGATTGCTCCGCTGTCGATGTAAGCTTCAATTGCATGCAAACGATCCGGACGTTCAGGACTAATGAGGACCATGGGCACCACGAAATGCGAGGTCACGGGACAGATCTAAACGCTCGGCAAGAGGACCTCTACACTTGCTGGGCTAGGTCGTTTCCCTGCTCAGAACTTGTGGTATCGGTATCTGCGGCTCCTACAGCCTTCTTAGCTGGTTTCACTGGACAGTCTCGAAGAAAGTGCCCCGAGTTCCCGCAATAGAGGCATAATTGCAGCTGTCTTCTTCTTTCCCGCTCCTTTTGGGTTAAAGGACCTTTCATGTCCCCTATTTGCATGGGTTCCACAGTGTCAGCTCCCTTAGTAGAGGTCTGTGGTTTAGAAAACACTCGGGTATCAAATTTAGAACGATCAGCCTTCCTGTTCTGTAATCTGTGGTCCAATTGGACAACTAAGTCAATATAGTCTGAGCATTCTTGTGGTGGGTTCACAACTTGAGCTAACACATCCTTGAGCTCTCCACGCAGGCCTCTGTAGAAAAGCGTTATTCTCTTATCCTCGGGCCATTGAGTTTCCACTATAAGTCTGTTGAATGAGGCTATATAAGTCAAGAGGTCTTGATTACCCTGTCGTAATGAAAGAAGTTCATTGTCCAAAGCCTGCCCTTGTGCATGTCTTGCGAACAGTTTCTCCATGCTGGACTAGAAGGCCTGGAAATCATGTAAAATCGGATCATCCTGGGTGACTAAAGGGATCGACCAATCTGCGGCGCTGCCACTGAGATAAGAAAGCACGAAAGCCACCTTGGTCTGGTCTGTTGGGAATGCAGCTGGTCGACATAAGAAGTGTAGGCGGCACTGGTTGATGAACACTGCAAATTTCTTTGGGTCACCAGAAAAGCGTTCGGGCGGAGCCAAGGGCACATTACCGGGTAGATTGATTTGCACTGGATTTAAAGATGATGCAGAAGGATAACTTCCTCCTGGAGCGGGCAGAGGTGTCTGTCCTGCCTGCGTTTGTAGCAATTGCCTAGCGAGATCCTCTGTTCGCTCCTTGGAAATTATCAGTTCTCTTCTTAGAGAGTTTGTTTCCTGACGAGCTGCATGTACTTCTGCTCTTAATTCCCCGAGCAACTGGGCTAATTGATCAGTGTCTGAGGTTTCCATTGCGCCTGGGTAGGAGTTTTGCGGTGCGCTTCGCGTTCTGTAACGCTCACCTGATTCCCACGGAGGTGCTGGTCTTGGCAGGAAGGTGTCTGTGACTCGAAAAGTGATGTGCAGGACTCGATTGGCTTCTGGGGTCGAACCTCTTCGCACTGTGTGTCGAACTCGTAGGGTGAGGTTTCTGCAGGTGAAAGAATATGGGGGTTAATGGTCTGGGTTGTTGAATGTCCCACTCTCTCTCTCTCTCTTCCTAGCTTCTCTGTAGAGCCCCCCAGGTCAACGTGCTCACCTTAGATAGGTGAATGCTGGACTCTCCATCTGCGTCTGGTGCAGGGTGCCGTTGCCAGTTCCTTCACTGGTGAAACATAGGCCTCTTGAACTCAGAGGATCGTTACCGTCGTTAACTGCACGAGCAGTGAGTTTCCAGACACCTTTTTAGTCTTTATAGTCTTTAGGTGCGTGGCACGTTAATATTGAACTGGACCCAGTATAATGCTTTCCCCTTTTTGTCTTGCAGGGCTCTTGGATGGAAGATGGAGTGAAGCGCCTAGAAATGCGTAAGTAAATGCAAGCGCTCTAACTGTCTTTTTCCCTTGCAGCTTAGTTTGTGCTGAAGAGACGCCAAAGTATTTGCAGGCGTTCTATTGCGACGAGCGCGATGGGCGTAAGTAAATACCTGTCTAATGTTTCTTCTTTTGTCTTTCAGAAGTTGGGTTGCAGCGCCGGAGTCCGCGGAATGCCCGTAAGTAATAACAATGCTTTTGTCTTCACAGGCGGCGATGCAGCGTGAAGAAATCCGGAATTCACGGAGTGCCGGTGAGTAATAACAATGCTTTTGTCTTCACAGGCGGAGGTGCAGCGTGAAGAAGTGGCCGCAGCCGATGGATCAGGTGAGTAAGCACTGCGAGTAAGGTTGCCTTGCTAACCTGCTGTTTCTTGTCTTTGCAGGTGCTGCTGTTGACTGGATACAGGACTGGCAAGTATAATTCTTGCAGGTTCAGGATCGAAAGAAGAAAGGCTTGAACAGACTCGGTGAGCGTTCTGCTGCAGATGCAGAATAACGCGAAGCACGCTTCATCTATCGGGTGTGGTTTAAATAGCCTTGGAGTGATGAGGCGTCTCCCTCCACGGCCCCGCCTAGGTAAGAAAAGACTTCCAGTTCCAGAAGAGTTCCAGTGCTGTATCCAGGGAGTGGAGCTTGCCCCACCCAGGTAAGAAAGTAGTTCCTGTTCACAGAGGACTTCTAAGTGGCTGGTAAGTAAGCAGCATGGTCTGCTGCAGGTAAATCCACCCAAGCACCTTCACACCTATTATGAGCCCGGCGCTTCCAGTGCCGGGACCGATGGTTTTGATGAGCCTGGTGCCACTGGCGCCAGGACAAGGTCCAAAAGGTCCCAGTGGGGACCTGCTGGTGCCTAGGGTTAGGGTTAGGGGCCTGCTTCCAAGGACGTTGGACTGGTCCTGGCTCCTTGGAAGCAGTGATCATGACAAGTACATGCATAAGCCAGTATGGATCCTTCTCAGCCTTTCTTGGGGGGATAGCTGGATGGGTTCGGGATCATTTGTAGGAACAGGAGAATCTTTGTTTTTTTTTGAAGGGCCCACAAGAGGATTTTGGATGGTTGACTTGGTATTCGTTTTCTCTGCCCTTCTTTCCTGGATGCGGAAGTCAATCTGTAGAGCAAAATCCATAAGTGCCTGGTAAGAACTAGGACGTGCTACTCTGGCTAATTCATCCTTAACATCTTCATTTAGCCCTCTTCGAAAGAGGGTGAAGCAAGCTTCAGAAGGCCAACCCGCTTCTTTAGCCAAGTGCTTGAATCGAGTTACGTAGGTGAGCATGTCCTAAGAGCCTTGCTGGAAATCGAGTACTAAACTAAAGACCAATTCTGGGCGGTCAAACATAGTCTTTAGTGCTTGAATGAATCCATCATAATCATCCAAAAGGGAATCTCCGGTGTTAACTAATGGTGTGTCCCAGGATAAGGCATTCCCGGATCGGTGAGAAATAATAAAGCCCACTTTAGCCCTGGGGGTGGAAAAATAATAAGGTTTAAAGGTAAAGTGGACCATCCAGGAATCCTCGGAGGGTTTTTGCACAGCCGTCATATTTGTCAACAATGCCGCCCAATAGCACGCTGTCCTTTGAGGCAGAGTCACGTTAAAGTACCAATTGTTTCAGCGCGGCGTTCCCCACTTTCAAGTTCTGTACTTCGGTCGATAGTTATTGCATGCCACGCATAAGATCCTGGATGGCCGCCTCCATGTCTGTATCGACTTCGGTCAGGTGGAGTCTCAATCTGTCACAGGTTTCCCCCTTCTCACCTGTCTATGTTGCCTTATGTCCTCTTTAGGTGGAGTCTTCTTTCGTATGGTTCGGGACTTAAATAAGCTCGCTTGGCTGTCCTCGGCTTCCAGATTACGTTCAGCTACGATGTCCAGGATCACAGGAAACTCCGGGAATATTCGAGAAGGAGTAGGGGGGCAAGCGGAAGCGACGCAAGGATTCCGGGAAGTTAGGAAAGAGGGAAGAAGTTGGGATAGGGGATTCCAGGGGCCAGGGGATAGCAAGTAGCACTAGAGAAGGTTCGGAGCACACGTCCGATCACAGCTAGTAGCAGCGGAGACACGCGGGGCTGCAGGGGTGTGGCTTCTTTATAGAGGACGCTGTGTAGAACGTGAAGACTGGCGAGCAGCGTTCTGATCTTGCCTCCATGTTAGTAGTATTATGGAGTGTAAGGCCCGATGTGTCAGGGACCAGGAGGCCCAGAAGGGGCGAGTTTGATGGTTCATGACATAATCTGCCCATGTGATTTCTTACCGTTCAACAACTGTACAAATGTGTACATTCTGTTATACCCTTCTAAGGCATCGGGTGCCCGGGAGCGGACCACTGCGGTTTTGGCTCAGAGTGAGGGACGGCAGATGTCGGGAGACCTGCTCCCCCAGGTGCCTGTGGTGGCTGTCGGCAGCTGGGGTGCGGGATGGAGCCCAGGTTGGATCACATGCAAAAGAGCGGATTGTCGACGGGGCCCTGCTCTAGGTGTGGTGTCCCCTGCCCCCCTCGGGAAAGGCGAGGTGCTGCTGCGCGACCAACTTGCTGGATCTGGAGCAACTGCTTCATTGCGGGAGGGAAGATTGTAAGTTCCATCGGAGGTGAGGCCCTGTGTTTAGACACCCTCTCCTGCCACGCTGCTTGAGCGCAATCGCTGTGGGACCCCACAGCTCCATAGTCCCTCTCCCGTGGAGACTGCGATACGTGTACTCGGCACCCTGCTCCCATATCGACAATGCTCCTCTTGCTGCTGGAAAACCGTACCTCTTCTCACACCTTCACCAGTGCCGGGCTGCTGGGTGGCCGTGTTACTGCTCTGACAAGGGGAGCCATTTTATGAACACTCCTTTTTCACTGGATCTGGTGCCTGCTGACAAGCCAAGTATCCTACCCTGCAGGGCCTCAGCGACCACATTGGAGCAACCTTGACCCTCACACCACCCAACTCAGTTCTAACCTTAATTGGACACATACTGGCAACCAACCCTGTAAGGGCCTCAAACATCCACGGTCACCGTCTCCCTGGCTGACTGGTGTCAATCACGGGTGGGTGGGGGCTGACCACACTGTGCAGGTTGCGACCACAAATAAGATGGTCTGGTGTCCGCCCTTGCTGGCCCACTGACCTACTACCCCGCACTCTACTCGGCTCCAGCCCAGCTGCTGCGCCACAGCGCTTGATACAAATTGCACAGAGGAATCTCACCGACTGCGAAACCTGCTGCCCTCAGTGCACCAACGTCCTTTGCCCTTCTGCACATGATGACCAAGGGAGGGTCCAAAAATCAGCGCTCAATGAGCCACTATACCAAATCGACACCTAAGCCCTCAACCTCAGACAGGATGCCCGCTGACGAGGAACCGGAACGTGTCGCGATGGAATTTACTGAGACCCAGCGTATGATAGTTTACATGCAGGAGGGTTTCGCTAATGTACACAGTAAACTAGACGACATGACCAGCACCATTGCCTTTATCAAAACACGCATTGACAAAACAGACCTACGCTTGTCGGAGGCCGAGAAAAGGGTGGGCACGGTGGGAGACATGTCAATCATGAGAGCTGAACTAGCTACACTCTCCATGTGGGTACTTTAGGTGGAGAAAAAGAACGAAGATTTGGAATCACAATCCTGCTGTAACAACATTTGCATTATTGGACTCCCGGAGTGCAGTTCCAAATCCTCACTTGAAGAATGGATAGAATCCATCTAAGGAACAAGTTACTTACCTGTAACAGTTGTTCTCCAGCATGGGTCTGGCATGGATTCACATGCTCATGAATATTCCCCGTCAGGCAGGGAATCCTCGGTAAAGAAAAAAAATCATCATCAGTTTTGTTTCTGATCTCTCTTTCTTAGTAGTAACCAATCACTGATCTCTGGGTCATAATGCCCTCAGCCAATGACTGCCCTCTACCTAAGCCCCTATCCTGGCAGCCATCCTCAGATTTGGTAGCACGTAAAGTGGCAGTATAACCAAGTGAAGAGCCGCAGAGGGGGAGGAGGGAGGGTTTGCATGTGAATCCATGCCAGACCCATGCTGGAGAACAACAGTTACAGGTAAGTAATTTGTTCCTTCTCCAGCATGGGGTCTGGCATGGATTCACATGCTCATGAATATAAGAATACATAGCAGTACACACATGCACAACCACGGGAGGTGGCAACAGGCTCAACATTAAGCAATACAACAACTCAACATTAAGCAACTCTTACCTCCTCACCAGGCTCACCTTAAGCGAACAGGTTGCGCAGCACTGCTTGGCCGACCCTGGACTCCTCCCTGGAGTCCTGATCGACGCAGTAGAATCTCGTGAAGGTGTGCGTCGACCTCCACGTAGCAGCCCTGCAGATGTCCAGCAGGGGCACACCAGACAGGAACGCCGTGGTAGCAGCGATCGCTCTGGTGGAATGGGCTATCGGACGGCAGGGCAGCGGTGGCTTTGCCAACCGGTGACAGTGCATGATGCAGCTGGAGAACCATCTGGAAAGGGAAGCCTTCGAGAGAGCCTTCCCTTGATTCACAGGTCCAAAGTTCACAAACAACTGTGACGTCTTCCGAAAACTCTTCGTGCGGTCCACGTAGAACTTCAGCGCTCTAGCCACATCCAGCAAGTGCAAAGTCCTCTCGGCCGGAGAGGAAGGCGACGGGAAGAAAACTGGCAACACCAAGGGCTCGTTGAGGTGTAAGTCCGAAGGCACCTTGGGCATAAAGGAGGGGTGCATCCTCAGCACGACCCTTGTGTCGTGAAATGTCAAGTATGGAGGCTTGCAAGATAGGGCCTGGATCTCTCCCACTCGTCGTGCGGAGGTGATGGCTACAAGAAATGCTGTCTTCCACAACAGGAACTTCAACGGCGCCGAATGCATAGGCTCGAATGGGGCCCCCATGAGCCTGGTCAGCACCACGTTGAGCTCCCACGCCGGGGCAGGGGCCTTCACCGGCGGGAACGATCGGAATAGTCCCTTCATAAATTCCTTCACCAGGCGATGAGACCACAAGAATGCCCGTCCTGTAGTTCTGGTGTATAGGGAAATGGCAGCCAGATGTATATTGATGGAGGCGTGAGCCAGTCCAGCTTTGGCCAGCGACAGTAGGTATGGCAATACTTGAGGGGCCGTAATCCGCAGGGGGTTAATCTTCTGTGCACGGCACCAGACAGAGAACCTCTTCCACTTATGTCCATAGCATTTGAGAGTTGAGGAAGCCCTGGCTTTTGCAAGAACCTCTCTGCAGTCAGCCGGGATATCGTATCCTCCAAACTCTAGTGCTGCAGGAGCCAAGCCTGCAAGTTCAGCGACTCCGGGTCGTGATGAAGAATGGCGCCTCCTTCTCTGGACAGAAGATCCGCGTCCGTCGCCAGCTTGATAGGTGGGGACGCTGACAAGTCCAGAAGGTCCAGGAACCAGATCTGTCTCGGCCACGCCGGTGCACCGAGGATCATCCTGAACCTGGACTTCTTGAGCTGGTTGATGAGACGGAGCAGCAACAGCAACGGAACAGGCCGCCCCAAGGGAACGAGAAAGCATTGCCCATGCTCCTCGGCTGGGCGAACCTGCTGGCGAACCTCTGGCACTTGGAGTTCATCGCCGTCGCGAACAGGTTGATCTGGGGTTTGCCCCACCGTTGAAAGAGCTGATCCACCTGGTCCTGGCATAGTTCCCACTCGTGGCACGAGCGCAGCTCCCTGCTGAGTGAGTCGGCGATGGTGTTTTTTATTCCTGCCAGGTGGAAGGGAACCAGAAACATCCCCTGGGCGACGGCCCAGTGCCACAGATCCTGAGCTTCCTTGGATAGGGCTGGGGATCTGGTGCCTCCCTGCTTCCGGACGTAGAACATCGTGGTGGTGTTTTCAGTGAAGATCCTCACCACTTTGTCCTTGAGGGACGGAAGGAACGATTTGAGCGCCCAGAACACGGCTCGTAGCTCCAGGATGTTGATGTGAAGAGACCTCTCCTCGGGGAGCCAGAGGCCTCTTGCGTGGAGATCTCCGGTGTGGGCCCCTCATCCCTCCAGGGAGGCATCCGTCGTTACCGTCTCCTGATACGCTGGGGCCTGAAAGTCCATGCCTGCCGAGAGGTGCGCACGGGCACCCCACCATAGAATCGCCCGACGGAACTCCTCGTCGAGCGGGATCCTGTCTTCGAAGCAGCCCGCCGCTTGAATCCAGCGGGCGTCGAGGAACTCTTGTAGCGGACGCATCCGAAGTCTGCAAAGGGGCACAAGGTAGATGCATGAGGACATCATCCCGAGGAGGGACTTGATGGACCTCACTCTGGTCACATCCGTGGCTAACAGGCACTGCACCTTGCCCAAAATGGCCTTCGTCCTTTCTTCCGACAGAGATGCCAATCGCTTCACTGAATCGAGCTTCGCTCCCAGAAACAGTGCCACCTGCGACGGGACCAGATGGGATTTGGGGTAGTTGATGGCGAATCCCAGCTCCCTGAGCAGGCGGACGGTCCTCGCTGTGTGTTCGATGGCGAGTTCTCTTGACCTTGCACGGATTAGCCAGTCGTCCAGGTAGGGGAAGACATGGATCCCTTGCAAGCGCAGCTGCGCCGCCAGAGGTGCAAGGCACTTGGTGAACACCCTGGGTGCCGACTTTAATCCGAACGGCAGGGCTCTGAATTGGCAGTGACGCCCCTGGACTACGAATCTGAGGAACTTTCTGTGACCTTTTAGAATGGGGATGTGGAAGTAGGCATCCTCCAGGTCCAGTGACGATAGGAAGTCGCCCTCCTCCAGCTGTCCCAGCACGTGCTGGAGGGTGACCATCCTGAATTTCTGTGCCTTGATGTACTTGTTCAACCGACACTGGTCCAGGATGGGGCGCCAACCGCCTGTCTTCTTTCAGACGAGGAAGTATCTTGAGTATACTCCGGAGCCCCGGAGACTCTTGGGGACAAGCTCGATGGCACCCTTCCTGAGCATCGCCCTTAACTCCAACAGCAGTTGAGGGACGCGATTCTCCTTCCTGGCCACGGGAGGAATGCAAGGACACTTCTTTTGAAATTCCAGCGAGTGTCCGTGGGCCAGGGTGTCCAGCACCCAACTGTCGGTCGTGATGGACTCCCACACGCTGACGAACTTCGTCAGCCGGCCTCCCACCGGTGTGCTTCGGTGGTTGCCCGACGCTACGGCCGGTTCAGTCCTGCTTGGAAGAGGCCTTGCTGCCTTGGCCACCTTGTCAACGGCGGAGAGGCCCTCCTTGCTTGCCGCGGCCTCTGTAGGCCTCCTGGGAGGAGGAGCGGGCCGCCTGGCGGTAAGTAGAAGAGCCACTGCTGGATCCCTTGGAGGCACCCTGTCTGCCTCCAGAGCTCCGAAAGGGCTGCCGTTGCTGAAGGACTCCTAGGGCTCGGGCTGTTTCCGTGTCTGTCTTGATGGTCTGGAGGGACTCATCCACCGTCTTTACAAACAGGTTGTTGCTGTCGAACGGCATGTCCAAAACTCTGGTCTGGACGTCCTGGCGAAAGTCCGTTGCCTTGAGCCCTCCTCGTCGTCGGAGGAAAATCCCGTTGCCCAGTTGGCGAAATTCGGTATCGGCAATGTCCGTTGCCACCATTATGGCGTGATCCGACGCCACCTCTCCTTCCTGCAGAATCTGTAGGGCCTCCGCCCTCCTGTCGTCCGGTAGGAAGTCTAGCAGAGTAGCTATCTTGAACCAAAGCTCCCTGTCATAACGGGCCACAATCGCTAAGGCATTGGCCGCCTTAATCGTCGTTGCTGCCGACGAGATGACTCGTCGTCCCATGGAGTCTAACTTCTTGCCCTCACTGTCCGGCGGGGAAGTGGAAGTTGGAGCCGCCGCACCCGCTGCTTTCTTCTTGGCCGCTGCCGAGACAACAGAGTCTGGCGTGGGCTGGGCCCTGAGGCACAAGGGGGCGGCATCGGGGACCCGGTACTTCTTCTCGTACCTGTCCCCCTTGGCGGGTGTCGTGGAAGGGTTCTTGAGGATAGCCAGCCCCTCGTCCCAGATGTCATCGAGCAACGGCACCTCGTTGGTAAAGAAATCCTCCCTAGGGTCCGGCGAGGGGGATGAGGGGTCCACAGGCCTCGCGGGCACAAAGGGCGGAGCAGGGTGGACTCTCCTCCGCTTGTTCGGAGGGCTTCCCGACGGGCCTGGTTCTAGATCCTCCGTCGGGGTCCGTGGTAAACTCGTCCTTATCTCAGAACATAAGGATTGGATCACCAACAAAATGGCCGCCGAGCTATCCTGGGGCTCGGGTAATGGCTGTGACAGACGGGATGGCTGCTCCACTGGGTCCTCGTTGTCACCATCGTCGCCATCTTCGATCACATCAGCGGGAACCGTCCCCTGGGATCGAACCTTCTCGAACCTCTCATTGAGGCCTATGAACCTCTCGTTGAGGCCTTTCACGGTTTCCACCGGATCCTCCTCGGAGGCTGAATCTGAGTCTGTAATGGCCACCGGCTCCCCCCTCTTTTTCCGCCAGGGTCTTCACGGGGGTCTTAACGATGGTCTGGAAAGGGGATTCCCTCCGCGGCGGCAGGGAAACTCTGGGCCCCGAGGCCACCTCCACTGGCGTAGCTTCTGCCGGCTTTAACAGTGCCGCTGCGACAACCTCGATAGAGGCCTTTGCCGGGTGGATCAAGGCCCACACCAGCAGAGGTGCGTCCTGGGCCTTCGCTTTGAGGGGAAGGGTCATCGCCTCGCTCCCCCTCGGCTCCCTTTGAGATCGACCGGGGCCTCTCCAGAAGCTTAACCGGGTTCTCGGACTTCCTCTTCCCCGAACCAGCGCTCTGGCTCATGGTTGATCGTGCCAGGGAAGTTGTGCCTGGCAGCCGAGGAGCCCCACCTTTCGGCGCTCCCGGTGCCCACGGACTTGCGGTGCTTGGCCTTCTGTTGGGCCCCCGTCACCGGGGAACCCTCACAGGACTTAGAAGACCGCTCAGACTTTTTCTTCGCCTTCTCACCTGCTTTGACCTTTTCCAGCCAGGCGGCGAGGCGGTCCGTTCCGACAGATTCTTGCAGAACGCACAGTCCTTCTCCACGTGCGTCTTGTCCTCATGAAGGCAGTAGAGACATCTCGAATGCTCGTCCTCCATGAAAACATTTTGAAATCCGCATCCTGGGCAGCTCCTGAACAGCTTGGATCCGGGAGTCGAGCTTCCCTTGTCCTGGGCCATGTCCGTTGAGGTAGCCCACAGATCTTCTGGAATCCTCCAAGAAGCGTAACTCGACGAAAACTTCACCCTTGAGGGGCGTAGAAGAATTCCGAAACGGGTCCCCGTTATCGGAAGTAGAAACGGTGGAGCTTGAGGCTCGATTAACCGAAAAAATGAGAAAAAATCTCCTGAAAAACGTGAAGACGCAGTAAAAGCTCGAGAGCTAAACACGAGGACTCCCAACACTTGAACATGCGGTAAAAATCTGAGGATAGCTGCTAGGAGAGGGGCTTAGGTAGAGAGCAGTCATTGGCTGGGGGCAGTATGACCCAGAGATCAGTGATTGCTTACTACTAAGAAAGACAGATCAGAAACGAAACTGATACTGATTTTTTTCTTTACCGAGGATTCCCGGCCTGACGACGGGAAATATTCATGAGCATGTGAATCCATGCCAGACCCCATGCTGGAGAACTACCACTTCTAGTAAATGCCTCATTGTCATCACAATTTGCGGTCGAACAAGCCCACAGATCCCATGCTTCTAAACCCAAGCTCGGAGCACCCCCCCCCCGCGGCCTATCATTGCCCATATACTCAATTAACGCGACTGAGATGTAATTCTCGAGCGGCTCGAGAGCAGGGCGACCTTATACTGGGCTCTGCCAGGATGACAATGCATTACTTACCGTAAAAGCATTTCTGATGGTTGTATCTGCTTAGATTCACATGCTGTGCATAGGTCCGACATCCAGTGGTCACTGCGGAGTATTGCATTTTGTTTTTCGTAGTCGAAAAGGGACGTCGACAAGGCGTGTCTGAAATACTATCCCTATAGTGACGTGCGTTGTACCCACAATCCCTCACGCGTCGAGGTCCCTCTTTTTGTATTTTTCTGCCCTGAGGGAGCCTTCTAGCCGTGAGTGAGTACAGAAAAGAGATATAAAAGGAAGTCCATGTTCCTTCCATCCGAGCGGGGAGGACGGGTGGGCGCATGTGAATCTAAGCAGATACAACCATCAGAAATGCTTTTACGGTAAGTAATGCATTGTCTTCTGATGTTTGTTAATCTGCTTAGAATCACATGCTGTGCATAGACTAGCGAGCAGTACCCGGAGTTGGCGGTGGGTTATGAGAAGGAACAGTAGAGAAAAGATGTCTTAATACTGCCTGTCCCACCTGGGAGTCAGATCTCGAGTGTGCATCTAGACAGTAGTGTTTTGTAAAGGTGTGCACAGAACTCCAGGTAGCCGCTTTGCAGATGGACTCAAGGGGAACATTTGCAATGAATGCTATGGACGCCCCCGTGCCTCGAGTAGAATGTGCTCTTGGCTTAAAGGGCAGTTCTCTCTTAGCAAGAGTATAGCAGAGAGTGATGCATTGAACAATCCATCTAGAAATAGTGGACTTTGAAACTGCATCCCCTTCTCTTCCTGCTGCCACCGAGACGAAGAACTGATTAGTCTTCCTCAGTGGTCTGGTTCTTTCCATGTAGAACATGACCGCTCTGCGCACATCTAGTGTGTGCAGAGTTTTTTCTCCCAAGTTGGAAGGATTTTGAAAGAACGTTGGCAGTTCTATAGACTGGTTTACGTGGAATTTAGAGATGAATTTCGGAGCAAACCTTGGGTGCGTGCGTAGAACCACCTTATCTCTGTGAACTGTAACGAAGGGGTCTAGAACAGAAAGAGCCTGTAGTTCTCTTACTCTCCTGTTGGAGGTGATAGCAATTAAAAAAGCAGTCTTAAGAGTGAGGTCTTTAAGAGATGCTTTGTGCATGGGTTCGAAAGGTGAGCCCATGAGTCTGGTAAGTACCACGTTAAGGTCCCATCCGGGAGCTGGGTCAGCTATCGGGGGGTGTATTCTCTTTACTCCCTCCATGAAGGCCTTTATAACAGGGATCTTCCACCACGACACCTTGAGTTGTGAAGTGGTGTATGCAGAAAGTGCCGCTAGGTGGACTTTAATGGAATTGAACACTAGACCTGAATCCAATAAGTGGGTCAGGTATAGAACAATATGTGTGGGAGAGCAGTCAATCGGGTTGATGCTTTTTCCTCTGCACCAGATGACAAATCTCTTCCACTTGCTAGAATAGCAGTGGCGAGTGTTAGGTTTTCTGGCTTCCCTGAGGATGTCCATGCATCTCTGCGGGAGCTGTAGATGTCCGAATTCTATGATCTCAGGAGCCAAGCTGCTAAGTTCATGTTCTGGGGGCATGGATGCAGAGTCCTGCCCTTGTCTTGTGACAGCATGTTGTACGGGCAGGGGAGTTTCACTGGGGGAGATAGAGAAATGTCCATCAAGTGAGCGAACCATGGCTGTCGGGCCCACATTGGGGCCACCAGTATCATGGTCACTTGTTCCTGGTGCATCTTGTGCACCACCTTGTTGAGAAGGGGAGTCGGGGGAAAAGCGTAAACAAATTTCCCTGACCATTGCATCGACAGACCGTTCCCCTTGGATTGGTTCTGGGGGTACCTGGAGGCGTAACTTAGGCATTGTGAGTTCTCCAGGGTTGCGAATAGGTCTATTTCTGGGAATCCCCATTGTGTGAAGAAGTCAAAGACGATGTCTTCGTGCAGTCGCCATTCGTACTCTTCGGGCAGGGGGAAATCTCTGCTGAGTTTGTCTGCCAGCAGATTGAGTTCCCCTGGTACATGTTGTGACAGTAGGAACATGTTTTGTTTGAGAGCCCACTTCCATATATTTTGGGCCAGTTTGGACAGTCCTGGAGAGTGGGTGCCCCCCTGCTTGTTGATGTAGTACATGGCTGTGGTGCTGTCTGTAAGGACCAACACAGTCTTGCCTTGTAGGTGTTCCTGGAAGGCTTTTAGCGCCTTGAACACAGCTAGTAGCTCCAGTAGATTTATGTGTTTGGATGCTACGTTCGGAGTCCACACTCCGTGAGCAGTCTGATGGGATAGGTGAGCCCCCCCATCCTGTGAGGGATGCGTCTGTGGTCAGAGTGGCTTCCGCCGCGGGTGTGGCAAAGGATTTCCCTGTTTCCAGGTTTTCCTTTGTCCACCACCGTAGCGAGAGAACCAAGGCCTGCGAGACCACCACTAGATTGTCCCATAGTCCGCTGGCCTGACACCACTGGCTGTAGAGCCACTCTTGCATAGGGCGCATGCGCGCGTGAGGTACCAAATAAATACACAACGCCATCATGCCTAGCAAGCGCATTGCTTTGTGTACCGTAACCTGTCGTCCGGTCACATATTGAGGGATCTGAAACAGCATGTTTTGGACCCTCTCGTTGGAGGGGAAGACGAGGCCGTCCTTTGTTTGAATTAGAGCCCCTAGGAATTGTTTGACTTGGCTGGGGTCTAGGCTGGACTTCTTTTTGTTGATGGCGAAGCCCAACTGGAACAAAAGGTCTACGGTCTTTTGGGTATTGGAGAAGCATGTTTCGTAAGAATCCCCTGTTATGAGCCAGTCGTCGAGGTAAGGGTAAACTGGGATGGACAACCTGCGCAGGTGGGCCGCTGCCACTGCCAGTACCTTCGTGAATACCCTTGGTGCTGATGCTATACCGAAGGGTAGCACTCTGAACTGGTAGTGTTTGCCCTCTATCATGAACCTGAGGTATCTTCTGTGCGCTGGCAACATTAAAATATGAAGGTATGCATTTTTCATGTCCAATGTTGTCATGTAATCTCCCTGTGATAGCAGTGGGATCACTTCCTGTAAGGTCACCATACGAAACTTCTGGGGTTTGATAAACTTGTTCGCTGGGCGCATATCTAATACAGGGCGCATGGTTAGATCCTTTTTGGGTACAAGGAAGTACACTGAATAAATACCTTCTGTTACCTGAGATAGAGGCAAGACCTCTATGGCTCCTTTTCCCAGCATTTGTTGTACTTCTTGGAGAAGGATGGCAAGGTGTTCCGATGTCATGCGTCGTCCCCTCGGGGGTCTGTATGTTGGGGAACTGTTGAATTCGATGCAGTATCCGTGGGCTACAGTGGAAAGTACCCAGCGGTCTGACGTTATTCCCTCCCATGCTGGAAGAAAGGATGTTATCCGGCCCCCGACCGGTGTTGCATGGGAGGGGACGCGAATCTTCGCGTCACTTGGTGTTGTTGGGGGCTTGGGAGCCTCTGGGGGTGGACCCCCGACCTCTCCCTTTGCCCTGGCGCTGGCCTCTTTGTGTGTACTGCCCACTATTGGTCTGGTAACTGGTGGCAGGGTACTGTTGCTGCTGATTCTGCTGTTGGTGTTGGCCACGAAAAAAGCGTTTGTTGCCATAGCCGCGTCTGGTAGTGGGCTTAGAGATCTGGTCAAGAGTTTTGATAGTATCAAACTCTTTTTTAGCCATCTCCAGAGCCTCATCCACCGCTTTCCCGAAGAGGTTTGAGTCTTCAACAGGTTTATTTATTAAAGACGCCTGTGTCTCCTGTATGAACCCTGAGTTGCGCAGCCATACATGGCGTTTTAGGAGTATTCCCTGAACCAGGGAACGTCCCGCTGTCTCAGCAGCATCCAGAGAGTTTTTTACAATACTCTGGTTGACTTGGGTTCCTTCGCCAATAGTTGATAGCAGGCGTGTACGTAGTGGTTCCGGCGCTTCTTCGGCGTCTTTGCGCAGTTTGGCCCACTGCGCGTCCGCCTAGCTAGCTAGCAAAGAATTGTTGTTCGCAATTCTTGCCGAAAAGGCAGCCGAGGATGTGACTCTCTTTGCAAGGGCATATAACCTCTTGCCCTCCTTGTCAGGTGGTGCCTCGCTGGTGGACAGCGGCACCACTGCCCTCTTCCTTGTATTAGTTACTACAAGGGAATCCGGAATGGAATGTCCCCTGATGTACAGTGGGTCTGAGGGTGAAGGAGTGAAAAGTTTTTCAATTCTTGGATTAACTCTTCTGATTAGTGCGGGTGTGGATAGCGAAGGGATGATTCTTCTCTTCACTGAAGCGATGAGGGGAATGGTCTGGCTGACTGGGGGTTTCTCCTTAATTACTCTTTCCACAAAGTCTATTTCAGGAGAGATCTCCCCAGTGTCCAGTTCGAAATGTGCTGCTGCTCTGCGCAACAGGGCATTGAATGTGGGCTGATCGTCAATGGGAGACGTGTTTCTAACAGGTGAATTGTCAGGAGGATTTAGGTTCAGGACATCAGTGTCCGAATATACTGATGGGGATTGCCAGGGATGAGAAGGTCCTTCTTCTGGATATCCTTCTCCTACCATGTCTGGGCTGTCTTCCAGACCTTCCTCCTGGTTCTGTCCCTCTTCATCGTCCACAAATTCATCCTCCTCCTCTAAGTATTGTTCCTCACCAGTGAGGTCATACACATTATGGAAGTCTGAGGCTGTGTCCTGCTGGGGGTTGACTAGTCTCGGATATTTGGCTCTGGGGTCCTCCTGAGGCCCTTCTCTTGTTCT
Organism: Ambystoma mexicanum; assembly: GCF_040938575.1. Lineage (NCBI taxonomy): Eukaryota > Metazoa > Chordata > Amphibia > Caudata > Ambystomatidae > Ambystoma > Ambystoma mexicanum. The sequence goes on along the minus strand of NC_090933.1, from coordinate 277,552,455 downwards.
CTTGGGAGTGGGAGGGTTCTGGGTCTTCATAAACCTCTCCATTCTCTCCATGCAGAGATGGAGCCTTTCCATGGTTTCATGGGGTACCCCTGAGCGGTCTAGCGGGGGAAAATTAGTGTAATCTAGTTGAATATGGCTCGATCTCTCCCATAACGTCGAGGAAAGTGTCCCGTCGCCTTCCGAAAAGCCTTCCGGTGTGCTGGGGGTCCCCCCGACTGAAGGAGGTAGTCCCTGTCTTTCTTCGGGCTTTTTCGGCGTGTCTTTCGACCTCTGCGTAGCGCTCGATGTGTCTTTCGGCGTACGCTTCTGGGCGTCGGCTACAACGATCCTCGACGAGCTCTCTGCGACTCGTTTGTCAGCGGAGGGCTGTGGTTTCGACGTTACGGGCGTCGATCGTTCTACGGCGGCGTGCGCTCTCTGCTGGTGCGCGCCGGCCGATGGTTTGGGGGTGGCGCCCTTTTTTGCCGAAAGCCCAGTCGCTGGTCGCGGCTGCGGTTGTGAGAGGGGCTTCGAACCTGAACGGTCCGAGGAGGCCGCCGGTGGAACCTGCGTCTCCTTGGGCACTGATGCTTTCTTCGTCTTTGACGAAGAAGAGCTATGGGTTGTGTGCTTATGTGTGGTATTGTGTGCGTCAGTGTTGCCGGGGTGTTCATCCTCATAAGCAGGGCGTGAACCGAGCCCGTCGGGGCCGGGGACAGACGACGAAGAGCGCGAGCGCTCTTTAGAGGGGTGTACGACTTCCGTAGCGGAGGTCGTGTTATCACGTTCCTCGTCACTGTCGGTGGTAGCAGCGACGGGTGAAGAATCGGCCTTCGACATAGCGTAGGCCGCCCACCTCTTGACCCTACGGTCTTTTAGAGTCTTTGGCTTCAGAAGCCGACAAGCCGTGCAACCCTCCTCTTTGTGATCGAGGGGCAAGCAGCGGTTACACCGTGAATGCTTGTCCTTCCAAGTAAACTTGCCCTTGCAAAGTGGGCAAAACCTAAAGGGTGTCCTCTCCATAGCCGAGGCAATAAATCGTGATAACGACCCCAAGGGAAAGGAAGGGGAAAAGGAAAGGCATTCTCAGAAAAGAACCAGAGATGTCCCACAACCCCACTCTCCCTACTGTATTTGGCCTGTGAGGCCAGGCCATGTGTTCGGCAACGCCGAAGGATCTCCTCCGCTCGTCCCCTCCGTCGAAGATCTTGCTCGGCGGAGACAGCTTCACAACTGCGTCGAGGGGGGGGATCGATATGTTATATATTAACCAGGAAAAACGACCAAAGGTCGAGGATATGGAATCTGCAATGTCTCTCGAGGAGCTCCGCGTAAAGGCGACCAGTAGCTGGGCAGAAAAAAACAATCTGAGGGACCTCGACGCGTGAGGGATTGTGGGTACAACGCACGTCACTATAGGGATAGTATTTCAGACACGCCTTGTCGACGTCCCTTTTCGACTACGAAAAACAAAATGCAATACTCCGCAGTGACCACTGGATGTCGGACCTATGCACAGCATGTGATTCTAAGCAGATTAACAAACATCAGAAACATATCTACCTGGACTTCTCGGTGGTCGTCCAGCAAGAGAGGAAGACTTTCCTTGCAGTGAAGCGGCTACGTGAAAACAACAAAGTAAGCTATGCTGTACCCTGCAAAACTGCAGGTCGAATGAAGCAACAAAACCTTCATCTTCACTGTACCAGACAAACCTAAAGTTCCTGGACGAGTCCTTGCTGACGCCATAGACCCGGGCGTAACTCAGCTATTACACCTGTCCATGTTGGCTACCCACTTTCAATCTAGCACTCTCGTGGAGATCCCGCTGGTTAGTCAAACTTGTCACCCTTAACTGCTACTACACCACCATTCAAGCCTCTTGAAAGTAGCCTTCCTACTTTACTACAATGTGGTGGGCAATGACCATGCCGCTACTTTTGAGACGTGCTGTGCGATAGCTTGTTGATACATATCCTTATTTCAACTATACCTATGTCCGGAGCTGTCCAGGGTGGGCCCGTGCATCAGCCTCCCAATGCAATTTTGCGTATATAGTTGTGGGTGTTTCTTACAGGGCTACATAGCCTATTTCAGTGGGTGATGCGGGTGGGGGGGCGGAGTTGGGTTGTTCTACAAAAGACAAAAGCACACCATACACATGGATAAGATATGGGCACTTAACGAAACACAGTTGTCGTACAGGTTGGTTCAAAGCGATGCGGGCAAAGCTACTACAAGATTCATACCAGGATGGGAGATTTAACCCTCCTTAGTTGGAATGTACAGGGCCTGGGCAACCCAATTAAACGTCGGAAGATACACTTTTATGTAGACAGGCACAAGGCTAAAATCCTTTTCCTGCAGGAGACTCAAGCCCTTTCTGCAACCTGAAAAGGGTTCACTAAAAACTAGGGTACACCTCCTTTTTACACATCTTACTCCTCGCAATCTAGAGGTGTCATGATCTAGGTGCACAAGTTCCTTCCATTCCAGTGTAAATATGCGAAAGTGGACCCTTTGGGCAGATACATCCTATTGTACGGTTCTCTTGCAGGGACAAAGTTGGTACTGATGAAAGCATACGGCCCCAATGTAGACGATTCCCAATTCTACAAAGAAGTAGTTGGTGAACTCGATCGGTACCCACTGTTTTCTATACTATGGAGCAGATACTTTAAGACCATCCTAGACCCACGCATAGATAGGTCCACCCACACTCAGAATTTTTACATGTGCAGCTACCACTATTAAGATGGGCATGCAGTCATTGAAACTGGTAGATACTTGGAGGACATTACATGCAGAGGAACGATCCCACTCTTTCTATTCATCTGTGAACGATTCCTCCTCCCGCATCAATTTGTGGCTCCTTTCGGAGACTCTCCTTGGGGGAGTCATGGAAACGTATAGGCTACCACGCACCTACTCAGACCACTCCCCGGTCGTCATCTCCCTGACATTACTGTCACTTTCGAGACCGCGCAATACCTGGAGATTGAAATCTCTAGCACTGCAAGATACAGTGTTTGCATCCACCATAGATAAACATGTACAATTATTCTTCGAGGAAAAGGTGTGTTCCATATCTTCACCCGGTACATTGTGGGAAACATTTAAGGTCTACATGAGAGGAATAGCACTATCCTCTGAGTTCAGTGTTCTTAAAACAATACATCATTGTATACAACCGTGTAAAGATAAACATAAGGATGGGAGCTAGACCCAACGGCTGACCCCCCTTTGGCCACGCTAACACAAATCAAAGATGCCATTGACAGCTTTAGAGTAAGCGCAGAGTGCGAGGTAAAGTCCTCTGACATCCCAACGGCAGCTAGACGATATGGGGAGGGTGACAGACTAGGCAAATTACTGGCTTGCATGACGCGTCTCGAAAATGGCAGCGGATGCATCTCTACTGTGACTGATGCTTCCGGCAATCTAGCACACACACCCACTGCCATCAACAAGGTATTCACAAACTTCTATAAGGACCTCTACACGAACAAAGACTCATGCACGACAGAGGAGATAGACATGTTTCTCAACACTCTTCCGCTCAGCCAAATTTCTCAGGACACTAAAGCTCAGCTAAATCCTCCCGTTTTCCCTCACCGACATTACCCAAGCTATCGACCAATTACCCACCGGAAAAGAACCCGGCATGTTGTTTTGTGCGTCCCCTGCAAAGCAGGGATTGCCCAAAACTGTAATCCAACCCCCGGGCTATGTGAGGAGGAGGTCCCCCCTTACAGCCCGGGGGTTGGATTACCTTCAGTTTCACGCTGGCGTGCGTAAAGCACGGCGACATGAAAGTGAAAGTAATTTTCACTGTGCTGCCGCAGTGAAAATAAAAGGTGCTTTTCCACCTTTATCCTCCCTCGATCTGAACGGCTATGAAGATCTCCGACTTTCCTGCCATACAGCATGGGAGTGCACATACGAACCATGCTTCATCCGACGTCCTTCTTCTCCTCCGACCGTGGATAAAGACAGACTTGCGTAACTTCTGGCCATGCAGGGAACCCGGATGGATGCTCCTGCATACAAATCAGCCAGAATAAGCTATGTTGATGCATTTAGAAATGTAGTGATAGAAAACTACACGAAGAGTTTGAGAACCAAAAGAAGCACCCAAGAAGATAATTACTAACAATGATTATCTGGACAGCACAGCGCACATGGGAAATAACATATGGTACCAACACATTTTCATCCCTATGGCTTTCTTTGCTGTCTTCTTGTGCATGGGGTCTCCTTCTGTGATTGGCTCAGCTATAAACATAGCTGGGTTCACGATTTTACAGAAAACTAATTTCATCGCTGGATTCGATATGACTACCTCATAGGTAGAAGCCTTTTGAGAAGTCAATGTGCCTTTCAGTTTTTTCTATAATTGCATAATCCTAGAAAAGTCTGCATCTGTTTTGTTGTGTGTGGCTTAGCCGTTTTTAAAATAGCCTCAGCTCTTTCAGGGGTGACCTTCTTTCCGTCATGTGAAATTAATTGGACTATGTACAACACTTCTTGTTGACAATATTGTAACTTTTCCTTGTCAACCTTATATCCTTTGTCAGCAAGTATAATCATCAGTTGAACAGAATCGCGTCTGCACTCTTCCCCTGTGGTGCTGCAAACTAAAATGCCATCTACGTATTGCAGCACAACGCTTTCTAAAGCAATATTGCTCAAGTCCATCTGGAGGACTCTATTAAAAATTGATGGGGACTCTCAGCAACTCTGGGGCAGCCTTGTGCTTTTTAATCTTACTTGTGTAAAAGTAAACAATGTCAAATCTTCTGAGTCTTATTCCACGGTGATTGACTTGAAAAATGTGTTTTTCTCAATCCCATTGCACAATCATGCATCAACAGGTATATTACATAGAATTGTTAACGGGTTTGGGACTAAAGGGAACTCAGCCTCTACAATCTGGTTTATTGGGTGAAGGCCTTGTATTAAATTCCACAACCCCCCCTAGATTTTCTTATAGGATAAAATGACGTATTACATGGTGACTCTGACGTCACTAGGATACCTTGTTTCATCATGGCGGAAATCGTCTTAAAAATGCCTTCATCTGCCTCGAGATATGGGATATTGCCGTGCTCGAGGTAAAATTGCTCCTGGTTTCAATTTAATCTTCACTTCCCCAACCACTTTCAGTATGTCTACATCATAGGGGCCAGTGGTTCATAATGAAACTGGCACTTTTGCCATATCTTCATCAAAATATTCAGGATGTTTCTTTGCTAACATCATGCTCTGCGGAACTTCTCTCTTGATCGCCTTTACCCAATAAGTAATGCACATTTCAAATATTACAAAATCATCAGATAGGTAATCTCCAAACAATTCCTCATCAGTGACATTAGTCACTCTGCAGCCTTCCTCAATGGCAATTATTGTGCTCCATCGTCACCCTCATCATCAGTTGCATCAAGCAAAGCCATATTTCCTCAGACTATAGCTGCTTCTATGTCTAAGGGAGAAATGTGCCCCTCCTCTTCGTCCATGGGTATCTGAGGCCTAAATAGAAACTCATCTTGTATTCTCATGGTTCTGCCTATTAGACCTGGTAGCCATGTTAACAGAATAGGTATCACACCTCGGGTTCGAGCGGTATCGCTCTAGGGGCTATTTGCCCTGTGAATGCCATGATCATTTCGCACACGTTTAGATAATGCATTCCCGGTGTTGAGCATATTATGCCTTCGTCTGTAAACGAAATGGTCATATTCATTTTTGTCATCAAACCTCATCCTAATATGTTGACAGGTGTTTGCCTCGAATAAAGCAGTGGCAACTTCATATCGTATTCTCCTATGGAGACTGGTAATTCTTCTGTGAAAGGAACTCGACTTGTTGCTCCTGTAAAGCCCCGAGTATTCATCGCATTGCCAGACATTGGAAATGTGCCCTCACATATACACGAGCGTGTTGCACCTGTGATTTGCTGCCTATATTTACGTCTAACTTCGGTTCATCATGAGGATTCGGCGTTACAGATAGGACTGAACACATCAGGTCTCCCAGTGAGCTGTCATATTGCGGGTACAGTCTCACTCCATCACTCGTGAATGGATTTCCTCCATAAACAGTGACACCTCCTATTCTCTGCGTCATAGGTGGTTCTATGTTCGTGTTCTGCTGAAGTTGCATAGGAGATTGCTGCGATTGTCCTTGCTGTTGATTACCTGTCACTTGCTGTGATTGAAAGCCTGGCTGTACTCTCGGCGCTTGCTGCTGCACTGTTTGCGCAAATCCATTTCTGTTCTGCTGCGAATATGCAGGTGGATTTGGCATTCCCTGTCTAGCAAACTGATCATTCTGCACCATCTCTTAGCTTCTACACATTCGAGCCATGTGCCCTGTCATTCCACATGTCCAACATACGGGCAGCGGTCTCCCCATCTGCCCATATTGCATGATCTGATTACTGTTTTGCATATTCTGAAAACCTCCCTAATTATTCTGCCAATTCCATTGATTACCTTGCCAATCTCGTCCTCGATATACCCTTCCTCATGGAACAGATCCATTATTTGTCTGATCACACTGTCAAACTGTCTTTGGTTATTTGCTTGTGGCATGTTCACTGGCTGCTGCGAATTTGATCCGCCTATGCTAGCTAACATTGCCGCTTCAATGGCGTACTTAGAGAGTTTTTTCTGAACCAATTTTGCTTCCTCACCTTTTCGCGTATTGTCCTTTTTGCAATTCTTTTCCTGCGGGAGTCTGCAGTAATGTGCAATGCTTTACTGGATTTCTGACCACAATTTGGCTTCAATCCCCACTAATTTCTTGAGCTGCTTCTGCACTTGCTCTGGCAGCCCTTGGCATAATATATGGTAAAATACAGGTATAGACTTCCCCCAAGCCTCGCGAGTTTCAAGCGTCCAAGCGTCTTGAAAACTTTGAATGTAAAGCAACGGATCCTCTCCCTCTTTCTTGTCATTATAGCTCCCATATCGGATGTGTCCGGATATAGCACTCAAAGCGCTTTCCAAATTGCTGCCCTACAATTGTTAAACGGCGCTCCATCGTGCGCGGAGTTGACTGTCACCAGGGTAACCTGCCTGTGTCCATACGTCATCAGCTCTCTCGCCAAGTATGGCAATTAGAAGACCTTTACTATCCCCTATAGCTAATGTATTCCCTCCTGTCATTTTTTCTAACTCATGTATCCATTTTCCAGCGCCAGAAATTAAACTCGGGAGTTTACATTTTAAATTAGCCCTGTCCATCTGAGGCCACGGTATATACTGCGGCCTGGCCCCTCCCTTTTCTAACAAGGGGAACAGTGACACTCCAAACTCATTCTCATCTCCCATCATGTGTATCAACCGCCGTCTACCTGGTAATGATCTTAGCTTACTTACATAAGGCGGGGACTCCCCCCTCTGACTGGGGTTGCCCCTTATGTCGGTCTGACTGTGTCAGTGGCTCTGGTGCCTTAGACATAGGTATATTTAAATCTGACCATCTTACTCCTTTATCCAAAGGCGAATATCCTTCTGGATCACATATATCACTTCTCTCTTCCCTCGGGAAGGTTTCCCTTTTTTTTTCCCTTTAAACTTTATTTATTATTGCACACAGGAATAGCACATACATATATATGTTCAAAATTTCTAACAGTACATTGTACACAGTTATTCTCAGTCCGAGACTGGGTTTTCAATTTCAGCTGTATCTAATAGATACTGTTTGTACCTGGCCCATATATTTCTGGGTCTGGAAGTGGGCAGCACTGAGTCTATATATAGCTCTTCTGTATCGTTTGTCCATAGCATATCTCTGTCCCAGTCCGCCTTGGTTGGCAGTGTTACACTTTTCCACTTCATTAATATTGCTCTTTTGGCGATCAACAGGCTCAGGTTCAAAAGTTTTCGCCAGGTCGGATTCATTTTTCCCACCGCACCCAACAGACATAATCGTGGTGTCCACTCGACAGGCTGATCTGCCATTTCATCTAGAGCTGTGCAAACCTCTGCCCAGTAGTCTCTCAGCTTTATGCATGGTCAGAGCATATGATATATATTTGCGTCTTCAGTGTGACACCTCGGGCAGGTTCCCGGTGTGCCGGGGTAGATTTGTTTAAGCCTTATAGGGGAATAATGTGTTCTGTGTACTATTCTACAATGTATTAGCTTGTATCTAGAGTTAAATGATATTTGTTTGGTCAATGCACATATCTGAGTCCATTCGTGGTCTTCTATTTGTTGCCCCAGGTCCCGATCCCACTCGTTTTTGGCCGTGTGGTTCCCTGCTAGGTACGTCTGAACTATAATTTTATATAGTGCAGAAGCTGTGATTTTCTGTGTCCCTCCTGTAAACAGATAGCTAAACCCTGTGTTTATCTCTGATTCTTCTGGAAAGGTGGGAAATGCATTTTGTATGGTTGCTTTTATACGCATGCATTGTAGCTTATGTGTGTTTGTGTTAACCACTATATCCTTGAGCTCTTCCCATGCCATAAAGCGCTTATCCGGGAATAACTGTCCCCATTGAGCAATACCTCTGGCACTCCAATGCGTGGCTACCTCCCCATCTAGGGCAAATGGAGTTTGGGGGTCACTCCATAGCGGCATACTCGGGCGGTATAACCTGTCTGTACCAAATATGTCGACAATTTTGGCCCAGGCTGTGGTCGTTACCTGCGTAGGGTCTATGGAGTTATGATGTTTTGGGGTTGATCTTGTCATTTTATGCAGTGCCATGATTGATTCTCGTGCTCGCTGGTCAGGTGGTGGGATCCCTGGGTTGAGAAAGTTTGTGGCCCAGTGGGCGGCATAGTGTGCCTGTGCTGCCAGGTAGTAAAGCTCTTAGTCCGGTGCCATGAACCCACCCCGTGAATGTGTGTCAGTTAATGTCCTCCAGCTTAGCCTGGGATTCCCTCCCCACACAAACGTGATGCAAGCACTTTTCATTTTAGTAAACAGAGTGCGTCCCGGCCAGAGAGGCACTGTATTAAACAGATCTAATGGTTTTGGTAGTATTATCATTTTAATTAGGGCTATTCTTCTCATCAATGAGATGGGGAGGGCGCTCCAGCGTTTCATCTTTGCACATAGGGTGTCAGCTAAAGCGTTATAATTCAAGGCTCGGGACAGTTGGGCTGTTCTGGCAACGTATGCTGCAAGGTATAGAATATGCATTGGGCTCCAGAGGAGACCATGCAGGTCTTTGGGCTCTACTGTATTTTTTGTGAGTGGGAATATCTCTGATTTGTTGGGATTGAGTCTGAGGCCGGAGTATTCGCCAAACTTTTTTACTTCTGCCTGGACCTTGCCCAATGTGCAAGCTGGGTTCCGTACATATACTAGAATATCATCAGCATGTAAGGTTATGATCTGCAGTTTGCCCTCAAGCCACAACCCATATGAACTCTAGCGAGCCCCAAGTATGTCAGCTAGGGGCTCTATCAATAGAGCAAATAGTAATGGAGACAGTGGGCACCCCTGACGGGTGCCCCCCAGTAGTTCAAGTATGTCTGTTAAGTCGCCATTGACTCTATCTTGGCGTAGGGGCGTGCATATAATATTTGAATCCATTTGATGATGTTGGGGCCAAATCCATAATTTCCTATTACCCCAAACAGGAAGGGCCAGAAGACTGTATTGAATGCTTTTTGCATATCGAGAGAAACCGCTATCCCTTGAGACTCAGGGGGGGGGGGGGAGAGGTTATTGTGGCCAGAATTTTGTGGCATCGTCTAATGTTCGTCGCTGTGGACCTACCCACTATAAACCCAGCTTGGTCCTTGTGAACCATGTAGGGCATCAATGGTGGTAATCGGGTTGCCAATATTTTTTGCGAAGATCTTTGCGTCTGTGTTTATAAGCGACAGCAGCCTATACAAGCCGCATTCCTCTGGGGGTTTCCCTGGTTTAAGCATTAACGTGATTACCGCCTCCCTAGTGGTTTCGGGCAATTCCCCTTTGTTTAAGGCTTCCATCCACACTGCATACAGTCCGGGTACTAAGAGGTGGCTGAATTCTTTATAAAATTCCGCCCCAAGGCCGTCTGTACCAGGGGCTTTCCCATTAGGAAGTGTTTTTATTGCCTCTGCAATCTCTGCCTCAGTAATCGGACTCTCTAGAGACTCTCTAGTGGCGTCAGCTAATAGTGTCATTGGTATTTTGGAGAGATATTGATCTATCTCTTCCTCAGTGGTGTTGCACTGAGGGGAGTACAGTTTTTTATAGAATTCATAGAATGTTTCTTTAACCTTACTGTTCTCCGTGGTCACTGTACCATCTAGTAGTTGTATGCATGGTATAGTTGTCGAGCCTCTTTCACCCCTTACCATTCTGGCCAATAGTCTCTCCGGATGTTCACTTTCCCCATATCGACGTGCCGCCGCTGGTTTGTTGAAGTAACGGATCTCTTGATCCGCGGCTTCTTTATATTCATCTAGCCTAGTCTTAATTTCAGAACTCAGCTGTGGTAATGGGGAGTGTGCGAACTGGGATTGTAAAGAGACTATTTGTGTCACTAAGCGCGCCAGTCTACCCCGGATATCCTTGAGGACTCCTCATTCAGCAGATATTGAATTGCCCCTTTTGCAGACCTTAAATGCCTGCCATAATATTGTCTGACTGGAAACCGAGTCCTCATTGATGTCGAAGTATTCCTTTATCTGCTGGGCCATTGTAGTTTTATAGATCAAGTCCTGCAGGGCCACGGGTTTAAATTTCCATGGTGGCCTAATTACTGTAGTGTCAGGAATTCGTAATGTTAGCTGTATTGGCAAATGATCCGAGTATGTCCTGGGATAGATGTGGGTACTAGTAACCCAGCTCAATACCTCGTTGTCCACCAACCATAGATCTATTCTAGAATGCATGTCGTGCACTGTGGAGTAATATGTATATTCCCTTTTGGAGAGGTTTAGAGTTCTCCATGTATCTTTTAGGTTTAGGTCGGACATATGGATGAGTATTTTCTGTGCAGCCTTGGCGAGTACTCTTGGTTGTGTTGATGTGCGATCTAAGTGTACATCAAGGATGGTATTAAAATCCCCACCACATATCAAGTGGGCCGTAGGGTAGCTCACCAGTTTTTCAAATAATACAGAATAGAAATCTGGGTCATCGATGTTTGTCATTTACCTGTATTAACCCTGAATGTGACCCTGAGGGTAGATATGTGTTGCTCCATGGCACCCTCTATGATAGGGAGATAGTCCTTCTTAACTTATACGGTCCAGAGTTTTATGTACAAGGATCGCCACTCCCCTTGCCCGTTTGGAATATTTTGTGTAATATTGATGTGTCCCCCAGTTCGGCATAAGTTGTCCCACTTGCTGAGGTCCTAGGTGTGTTTCTTGCAGAAAAATTATTATGGGGCTCAGCCAGTTTATATATGCTAGTATCTTCCTTTTCTTGATTTGGGCTCCCAGGCCACGTACATTCCAGCTCAGTATTCTTATGTTGTCCGTGCCAGGATTGTCTATGTAATGATTGTAGACATATGCATGACGGTGTATTTCAGTTGTGTACTTAATAACAGTAGTGCTCGGTGCATGTGTGCCTCTTGTTTTAACCCCTTTCTTTCCATAACTAGACCCCAACAAACTCATCCCGCTCCCTCCCCCTGCCCTCATAGTTCCCCGAACTTCAACTATGCCCGTTAAACCCCCCTCACCCCACCCATCAACTTCTTGTGCACTTGCTACAGAGGGGACTGTAGCGACCTCCATTGCCCATGCCGTACATAGTCATTTACAGTGCGACCGGTTCTATGTTGTTGCTCTCATTCATGTTGACACATGTGGGGTTAAGCTCAACAGCATGATTTGCAAGGTAAGTCATGTTCGCCCCTTAGGTGGGCCGCCCGGAGGGGGCCTTTGCTTTCACAAGTCCTTTATTTATAATTTTCGTGCCTGCAATTGTGTGACTTCGGAGTTGCATGAGTCTCGATCAGTTCTGGGCTGCCCAGCCGGAGTGGGGATGTGTGTTTCAACGAAGTTCGCCGCCTCTTCAGGGAACGTGAAAAAGTAAGTTTTGTTCTGATGTTGTATCTTTAATCTCGCCGGGTAGAGCATGGCGTATTGCACCTGATGTTCACGCAGCCGTTTCTTGACCCCGGTGAAGAGTCTCCTTTCTTGTTGTACCGCCAGTGTTGGCTTCCCATCTCAGTTCTTGTTTTTCTCTGGCAGTTTTCAGTATCGGGTCTCTGTCCCTGCAGTTTATCATGCGTGCTATTATAGGTCTAGGGTATGCACCAGGTTTTGGTGCGAGCGACCTATGTGCCCGCTCCACGAGAAACATCGCCGACCATCCGGGAACTCCCAGGAGACTTTGTAAAAGATCTTCTACTGCCTTTTCCATTGACCGCTTCAATGCTTCCTCCGGGACTAAGATTATGCGGATTGTTATTCCGTCGGGATCTAGCCTCTAAGTCTTCACATTTGGATTTCACCGTCCCCAGTTCTATTGCCATTGTGGACACTGTGGTCTTCAAGGCCTCTAGTACATCTTCTGTGCCCGATATTCTCGTCTCCACCTCTGTCATGCGCGATGTAGTTTTATCCAGCTGGGTCTTAATGGAGGTAACATTTGTTATCCCATCTAGTTTTTCATTGAGGGCAGAGAAGCCCTGTTGCATGGCCAGAAAGACCGCCTGAGGGTCCATCATCGATACTGGGGCATCTGGTTGCTCTTGTGGGGATACTTCCTCGGACATCTCGGATTCCGTTTCTTTCCTTATCGCCGTTGTGTATTTTTCAATAGCTCCTCGTCCTTTCTTAGGTCCAAAGCTCTTGGCCATCATTTTTTCCGATGTGGTGTAACCTGGTAGCAAGCCCAGCAGTCTTCTTCTGCGTGATTCCTATACCTGGTGGGCGTATAGTGATGGTTTATGCTGGTCTAATGGAAGCGTTTGATTCGTTATCTGGGCTGGTTTTGCGTGCCTACTCGTGTCCGTTTCGTTTGTGTTTTTAGTTCCGTTGTTAGTTGCCCTCTTCTTTTGTCAGCCTTGTGCCTCTGTATGGATCTTCTATGTTTACTTTAGGTTCTTGGGGTTTGGTTCGCTGTTGATGAGGTGTGATCTTACGCTAGTCGTTTTGGTATGTGCGTATGTCCGCTGCGTCCTGGAGTTATGTCTCTTGCACACCTTTTCCCCTTGAAAAATGGCTTTCTTGCCTACCCAGTTACGATGAGTTCTGAGTCTGTGGCCAGTAGGGAATATCTCTGTGCCTTCTGGTTCTTTGAATCTTATTGGGTTGCTGACCCCGTGTTCCACTTGCCGCCCGATTGCCGGTTATACTCTGTAGGGCCCCCGATTGCCTTTATGTGGGTCCCCCTTGCCCGCAGGAGGGTCTCAATGTCCTCCCACTTGTCTGCTATCACCTGTTTCTGGTGGCGGCAGAGGTGCACTGGTATTACTACTTCTGAGGATCACGCGGCAGAGGGTATTTTTAGATGGTGCCTGCTTGGGTCCCCCCAGCCAGGCCAGCCTGTGGTGTTTTAATGCAGCGTTGCTCTGCTGAAGCGTGATTCGCCAGGGGCAGACCGTTGCAGGTGGTAGCTCGGGCTCTGATATAGATAGGGGTTGCTAGCCGGACCGGCAGCGGGTCGACCCACTGTCCCGTGTGCCGCAGTGGAGGGCCGTTCAGATGGTCAACGGGGGGGTAAGAGTAGCCCTCCGCGCCCCCTCCCCGGCTCGCTAGTGTTCTCAGCTGTGGGGGGGGGGGGGGTGATGAACCCCGCCCGCCCAAGATTGGCCAGGCTTCTCACACCTCTCCCTCTGGGCCTCTCCTAGTGTCTGTGGTGGTGGGCCGGGCGCCACACCGGGGCGCAGTGCCGCGTGTGATCTCAGTCCTACCTTCCCGGTGCCGGCTCCCGCTGCTCCCGGGCCCCGCTCCCCACGAGTTCAGCAGACATTTATCTGGGGAGGTCTGCAGGCTCTCAACGGTATCTGGAGCGCCCGCGACTCCTTCCAAGTGCAGCTGGGCCGTGTATCCGTCCTCTGCCTATCGTATTGATTTGGTGCCGGACTCCCCCTCTCGTTCCGTGGCGCTCCTCCAACTTGCCTCTCTTGCCATGCGTATGAGCGTATACTTGCTGTAGCTCACGTGCCCCGCTGACTATTGCTTCCAAACTTCATGTGCCTAGTTCAGGAGTGTTGCAGAACTTTTTTTTTACAATTTTCAGGGAGAACCGGGTCCAAAGGGCTGGTATAGCGGGCACATGGATGTCGCCGGAGCTCACACGAGAGCAGCCATTCCTTCTTGTGCGCAACAGCGCCCCCCCACCCCAGGTTTCCCTTTCTTCGCACTGATACTTCTTGTGCCGAACTTCTGCGAGTTCTCTCATCATCATCTCTATTTAACGTTAGTCTGTCTAAAGATAGCTCCTTATGTCTCGCACTACAGGAGGCTTCCTCTGAGTTGTACAACTGAGTGTTTGAGGCAATAATTTTTTTTTCTTCCCTTGTGACTCTTTCTGGGTTTGCATTTCGTGGTAAATTTTATCAATCATTTCTCCAATACTCTGCAAGTCAAATTCGTCTTCTAGATTTACTCTAGACATGCCTGCTAATGACTCAGATTCCGGAAATAATTCTTCTATGTCTTCCCATGCTACCTGTGGATTGGGATTTCTTACTTCCCTTTCCAAATACTCAAGATCGCGTGCTCCGGTCTTCTTTTGCGTTCCATGTCGTCATCGACTTCTCTGCGCTTTCTCGCTTCTTCTCTTACACTATCTTCCTCTTTCTTTTTCATATCCCTTCGTTCATATGCCCTTCATATTTCCTCAACCTTTTGTCTCTGTATTCTTTTCTCTCATCCTTTTGTGTTCATCATCTTCTATTCTTTTTTTGTTTCACGGTTTCTTTGCTCTTCTGCTCTTTCCTGTTTTTTAGCTTGCTCATCTTGATATAACTGTTCTCGTCTTTGTCTATCTTTCCTTTTTGCTCCTTCATCTTTTAATCGTTCCTCCCTTTCTTTGTCTTTTCTATCTTGTTCGTCTTGATCTCCTCTTTGTCTTACATCTTCGATACTTTTGCCATCAAGTTTAAGTCAAATCTGACCTCCCATCCATTAGTTCTGTAAGAGTGCCATCTCATCAGTTTTATCCTTGTCTCCTTTCCATTTCTTTAGTTCTCTCCTTATATCTAGAGATGTACTTGCTCGATCACTTCTTTCCTTATCCCGTCTCTCCTTGTCCCTCGGGAAGGTTATATCTTTCCCAGTATCTTTCTCTGGGCCCTCGTCACTACTTTGCGTAGGTGACTCATATGACTGATTGCTATAATCTGTCGCTGATTTAAGTTCCCTTAATGGGTATAACCCTTCGTCATTCTTAGTTTCCTCTTTTACTTCAGACGGGGCTGGCGGAGCAGAAGGCTCTTCACCCCTCTCTGCATATATTGAGTATCCAATCTAAAGGAGGCTCCTCCAACTTTTCGTGTTCATACATTTTCCCAAGTTCTAAACTCGCTAGGTGCTTTTCAAACTTTTTTCCTGTGTACGCAGCATGCAAATATGTCGTCATATGCTGCAGAACTGCTCTCGCCTTCTGGCCATGGCATGAACATTTTGTCTGTGGTCCCCTTAACCCACTTTGCACTGTATTGTTTAACTGCACTAACGGAGTAACCTCTTCCATTTCTAACTTTAACTTTCCTCCTTGCTACCACTCGCTTATGTTACAGTTTCCAATTTATGTCTCAATCAAAATACACTTATGAGCGAGTGTAACGCTCACCTGATTCCCACGGAGGCGCAGGTCTGGCTTCGAGTGCTGATGCTTCTTCAATGGTGAAGCGCAGGACTCTGAAGATGGACAGGAAGGGCCCTCTACTCTGGCAACTTCGGCTCGCAGGAATATTCCCCTGTGCGTGAAAAGGGAGTATTACCTACTGACTGAGTTATGCTCAAGCCTCCCACTCTCTTCCAACCCTCCACGATACCCTTCCACGATTCCCCGTGAAGTCTCACCTTAGGGTCTGAAAGGACGAGCTCTCCATCCTGCTTCTGTCGCAGGGGCGCGTTGAACCCAGTTACTTCACTGGATTGAGGTTGGATGGGAGTTCAGGTAAGCTTGATTATACTGGTAAGGCGCTGTAAAAGTTCTGTTGCAAGTTCAAAAGTTCAAGCTTTAAATAATAATGTTCATTGTCTTTTTTCAGGTGATGAATGAAGATTCCTTTGGAGACTTCTTGCAACAAAGCGCTGATGTTGATGTCTTTTCCCCATAGGGGCCGGGGTTCGGAATGCCGGAGATATGGCGCCGACCCGAAGTGAAACGTGCAGTTCCAGTAAAGATCTGGTAAGTCCTAGATGAGCGCTCAGGTAATGTTTTTGCATTCGCTCATCTAATGTCTTTGTCTTTTTTCCCCATAGGGGCCGGGGTCCTGCTTGGAAGCAGCAAGACCCGAAATGAAATGGGAATGACCCAACAGGTAAGTCTTAGAAGGAAACTGAGCTTTTCCTATTCCCTTCCTTCTCTCACCTCTTATTCTTGTCTTTTTCTCTAGGCTCTGGGAAGTGGCTGTGTATCCGGATGATCGCTGCTGAAGATGGAGGAACCCAGGAAAGGTGAGTGAAATGCAGTGCTGCTGCGATCGTAACGAAATGCTTTTAAAAATGATGTCTTCCCTTTCAGGATCGTCGGTGATGTCTCCGTGGTGCAGATTAGCTGGTAGGTCTCTTGTCTCCCTTTGCAGGTGACCCAGGATGCTGACAGGCGGGGCTGAAGTCCAGATGCAGGAGCTGACACGGTGAGCGTCCAGCTGCGAGGAGCAGAACAACGCGAAGCGCGAGTTGCTGATCGGGTGTGGTTTAAATAGCTTTGGAAGAAGTTCCAAGTGTGTATCCTTCCTCCGATCAGGTATGTATCCTTCCCCGACCACACCCGGGTGGAAAGTAGTCCCACAGGTAAAGTAGTTCCTATTCAGGCCTCAAGAGGGCCTGGATGTGGCAGCATGGTCTGCATCAGGTAAGTGCACATTAAAACACTTGAACACATGTCTAGCTTTATGAACCTGGCGCCTAAGGCGCCAGGACAGAGGTCCAACATGAGCCTGGCGCCTAAGGCGCCAGGACTGAGTCCAAAGGGCCCCAGCTTGGGCCCGCTGGCACTCCCCTGGGGGAAATGCCTGCCTGCCTCTGGGGTTGCTGTGTCGGACCTGGCTCCTTGGAGGTAGGCATCATGACAGCGAGCACCAATCGTCGCAAGCTCCAATCCCGTCACAACACAATTTTTTGCTTTAATCTTGCTAAAAACCGCCACCAAAGTTTAATAATAAAACAATCAATTTTCGCGTCTCAACTTCACGCTTCTCCTTTACATAACATTTTCTTCTTTCAACACTAATGTCATCACACCCCTTTCAATCACATAAAACAAACAAACAAACTTGACCGGCACATGTACTACTCACGATCTTTTCTTAAAACTCGTTTTACCTTCTATATCTGCTCTGATTGGACGTTGAGCTAATTCCTTTAAGACTGTCTTTAACCAGTCTCGTTTTCTATATCTCCCGCTAAGGGGCTCTGAATTAAAGCTTCTGCAAGCACTCTTTAAAGTCTAGGAACAGGGCGTATTTTCATAGCGTGGCCACACTCACGACTATTCTTCCTCATATATTGCTCGGCCACACTCAAGTCAATATCTTGTTTGCCATATACTTATATATTACACTCTTACACTAGCGTTATATTTTATCCCACTTCCCTCCGTTACTCTCCGCTATTCACTATGCATGCATCCCTTTGCCACACACTCTGGTCTATTCACTCACCGTTCGCAGGTTTTTTTTGTCTTCGGACCCTCGGGATTATCGCCTTCGTTACCACCTCTTCGAGCCACTTTCTGATCCGCTTTGCATAGATGTGGGAGGGGTTTCTATCTGAAAATAGGGGTCCTGTCAAACTGTCCCTTGCAAGGAGTTAACTATTCTAAGCACTTCTACGGGGAGATTCACGTCCTGTCAGCGGATGGCAAAGGTTGTGTGATATTGCAGAGACTCTAAAGTTACTTATGTTGACGGCCGATGGTGTCACGGCTCGCTCCCTTCGCTCCCGTTCCCGCCACTTGGGGGCATGTTTTGGGGTTTATTCCCTACTGGACATTTCCTTCGAACCCTATGCTACAGTGTTCTGATGAATTGGGAACGTTAAACCCTTATAATCCAAGTTACTTCCCTTCCGGATCCATTCCAGGTTTTTGGCAGCCAGCATGTTACTTAAATCAAATGACTATGTTTCCCGGAATGCCTTGGCTCACTGCTTCGTCTCCTCCCTTGCAGCACAAGGCTGGGTGGAGAATAGGCAACACCTGTGGCTGCAGGTGCAGCAGGCGGCACGCCTGAGGGGTGTGCTCGTTTAGCAGCTTTAAAAGCCTCAGTTTGCTTCAGTCCAGCGCTGGTCATTGTAGCAGTGTTCCTGTTGTGACTAGTCTCCTGTTCCTTGTTCCTGGTTTCTGTGCCTTGTACCTAGTTCCAGTCCCTAGCTTTTGTGCCCAGTTCCTTAGCTCCTGTATCTTGTTCCTCTGCCCTGGATTTCGGATTATGTGCTAATTGATTTATGCTTTTCCCTTTCTGTCTTCCTCTGTCTGCAGACAGCCTTTCTCTGTGCTTAACTCTAAGTTGCAGCCCAGGTTTCCGGTGCGTTCTGTCTCTTTATGCTGTCCTGGTTACTGAAAAGCTTGATGCATTAATCTTACCTTAGTAGTATTTATTTACTGCCTTTTTCCCTTGGTTGGGTGGGATAGGTTTCCTTTTGTAATAGTGTTTCCCCTGCTCCTGATCCTACTTCATTCAGAGTCCATTCCATATTTTCCTTTGCACCTCTGCATTTACTTTCCATCGTATATTAGGTGTGGGTGTTGTTGTAACATGTTCCAGTGTGTATCCCCTTTTGTTTTCTTCACAAGTTAACATCACAATTCATACTTTCCCCTGACTAAGGTTTTATGTATTTTGTTATCTTTAACCCTTTGCTTTTACAGCCTTCTGGGTTCCTGTTTGATCTACAGGGTTCGTGATATTACTGACATTCTAGTGGTCTTTCCGGTCCTCGTGAGTACTGTTTGAATGTTCCTTATTCAGTATTTTACAGAGTGTCAGTTCACAGAATCTGTACTTGCTTGCCCGCTACGTGGGTTTAGCGCTGTCAGTATCTGTAAGAGCATAGTGGGTAAAGAGTTTGCAGACTTTCCTTTCAGTTATAAGGAGGTCTTAAGTGTTTACCCTACATTCCTTTATTGTATATTGGTAATACTTTATTTGCACTCCTGGGTTATACATACACAAGCCTTGGGTATTTCATGCACGTTGTTAGATCCTAAGTTGTTCCCTGTGCAATTCTGTGCACTTTACCTCTTGCCATAGGCAAGGCCTTCTTCCTTTCTTAACAGAATGACCAGCCATTATTCCCGTCTGAATAGGGCCAGTTTAAGAAAGAAAGGCAGCAAGGTCACTAACAAGTTAGTACAGAAGGTTTCCCCTAAGTCTTCCTGTGACAATCAAATCATTGATCCTGACTTAAAGGAACTCCTTGATACAAATGGGTATTTACGTGCTGAGTATTTTTTCCATAGGATGGCCCATCGTACATTGCCTGATCCTAGTTCTGTCTTTAATTTCGATCCAGATATGTCCGCACAAGCCTTAGCAGCGGAAAATAAAACACTGTTAGAATTACTAAATACGAGTACATCTGTTGTTGAACCCCATGATTCCGGTTGTGCTTTACCTCAGATTGAACAGTTTCATGATTCAAACATAAAGAATGAAGGGGTTCATTACATATCTTCAGTTTTCAGCCCTCAGTCAACTGCTTACTCCTCTGCACAAGTACTTACTGTAGTGCCTAATGTCAAGAGGTCTGATGTCAGTAGTTTACTTGAGGGTAACACAGACCAAGTCGGTAGGAGAGAGTATAGATCACAAGACTTGCAAGCAGTAAATGACAATGTACAATCAGTAAACGTCCGTATGACTAGGGTAGGATCCAGCCCTGATGTCACCATGCCTTCCCTTGTGCCTACTGATAGGGATGTACAGTTAAGCCTGGGCATGCTAAAAGCTGAATTTGAGGAGTTAAAACGAGAATACATCAGTTTACTAGAGGAGAATAAAACTTTACGATTTTTGCTGACTACACCTCAAACTTTATCCGTTGATGAAGTGAAGACTGTTCAATCTCTGAGTGAGGGGGTTTTAGTAGGTCATGATACTTGTCAATATGAAAAATCTATTGGAAGTGAAAGTCCTCTTTCTTGCACAGCACTTATTCAGAGCACAGACTCTGACAATTGTTCTACCGTTTGTCAGGAATTGCTATCAGTTGAGGATTTACAAGTCACTCCTTTACCTAAGATTTCCTCTGTAGCAGTCAGTCATAATTCAGAGTTTGAATACATACATGCTTCTGGTTCCCAAACATTATCCACAATGGTGGCATACACAGAATCAGTCACTACCGTAGGCTTAGGTTCTGCCCTTGATCTAGCTGCTGAGACTGAAGTAAACATTCAAGCTGATGTGGAAAACGATGCTACCTCTGTGTTCATTCCTTCTTCTGCCAAATTATGTCACAATGAACAATCAAAGACAGTACATAATTCTTGTTTTGATGAACTCATTCCACAGTATACTAAAACAAAGACCCGGCAGGCGATTCCTGAACTGTTGATTGATAATCTGCCACCTTCAGAAGTTGAGACAAAGGAATGGACATTTGACGAAATCCTGATTAACAGAGACTTTACTACGGTGATCCCTCTGGTTGAATTTGATTCTTACAAAGGAAGAGACTCTGTGTCATCCACTAAGGAGAGGGACAGCATGGTTACAGCTCAGTCTCTTGTTATTGGTGCCAAGGAGTCAACCGCCCTAGAGGTGCATTCCATTCCTGAGCCACAAATGTGTTTGTTGACTTCTGGGACTTCTGTTTGTCCTCCTACAACCATTGACTCTTCGATTATCCAGTCCACGGCTCTGCAGTCATCTTTGTCTAACGTGTCTTCAATCAATGAACAATTGCTATGTCTGCCAATCACTCAAGAGCCTTCACCATGTACGTGGTCAGAGTCAAAGACTTTGACAAGTTTGTCATCAGCTAACGTGACGGCTCCAGCTTGCATGCCCTCAGCCTCTGAATTTCCTCTGGCATGCCTGTTTTCGGCTACAGTGACTCATCCAGCAGATTATTCTTTAGCCACGGAGCCTCCGGTAGCACATCCTGAGTGCCTGTCTTCGGTCCCTGAGCCTACTGCTAGTTTGGCTCCAGCT
Source organism: Ambystoma mexicanum (assembly GCF_040938575.1). Lineage (NCBI taxonomy): Eukaryota > Metazoa > Chordata > Amphibia > Caudata > Ambystomatidae > Ambystoma > Ambystoma mexicanum. The sequence goes on along the minus strand of NC_090933.1, from coordinate 277,531,221 downwards.
CATGAAAAACCTGTATTCTGTTCAGCCTCGCTGCCAACATTGGAGGTGCACCTGTCTGCTCCGTTTGATCGTGTTGCAGATTCATCTACTTCAGAGCTACCTCCTAAATCACAACCATTTACGGATGAACGTCCAATCTGCCCTTCTTATGCTTCAGGAGGATCACCAGAAGGCCTGCCTCTTACACAAGTTAATACTCCCAACTGCTTGACTGTAGAATCAGCACCTCCCGCATATGCTACATCTGAGTCTGAATCCTCTGCCAGAAACATCAATCTGGATCACGACTCGGGAGGGTCTTACATACAAGGCCGTTGGTCTTGCCTGGAGTGTTACAATTGGGAGACGGATACCATCCGCCATGGCCCAGACATCGAACAAGTAGCCAACCAGGATAACGGGCTGGACGGTTCACATTTGGGGACCGGTTTGGATCAGCCGTTTGACAGCCTTTTTGTTGCCGGATCACACATGAGCCTGAAGGAAGGGACGGGCACGGCCCCCCAACTGCTGCACCATTCGGGTGCTAGCAGCCAAAGGAAGGACATTACTACTGCAGTTCAAAATGTGCCCGCTTTTACTCCAGCTGCGAATGTGCCTGATGTGCTACGTACTGCGTCTATCACTTCTATCGGTATGCCAAACGTTCCTGCGGTTGTGTACCATGAGCAACAAGGTGGCTACATGACTGACATCAGGAGTGCCAACCTCGTACAACCCATTGGACTTCCAGGTCCCCAAGGCGTGGGACAGATGCAGTCGAACCTTGGTCACCCTCAACCACAGGCCTTTACTCAAATGGATGATGGGAGAAGATCCGAACCTCTACCTCGGCCGCCACCTTCTTTGTCTGAACATGAACGTTTCCTGAAACCTGCTGATTTCTCACCTCCTGTGTGTCCGCTCACAGCAGGGGGGCTACCAGAGCATCAATCATTGTCCAAAGCATGTCGCACCAGCCTGCCTCCCTCCTCAATGTGGTATAAGTGTTCGCTTCCAGAGACTGAGCTTCCTGGACCTTCCAAATCTGCTTCAGGTCCTGCAAGTCCTTCTTGCCTTTCTTCCATCCATGAGTCTCTTCCTCACCGAAAACCTGCCTATGGCTCTTATAGACTGCGGCTTGATTCTATTCACTCCAGTCCTTCTGCTTCTGCCCGTGGGTCATCGTCTCCGTCAGTGCCACTTCTGAAGACGAAGCGCTCCTGTCGTGGAAAGAGGACGTTTTGTGCGAGTTACGGCCGCCTGGAGTCGGCCGTGGGAGGGGGTGTAGTGTCACGGCTCGCTCCCTTCGCTCCCGTTCCCGCCACTTGGGGGCATGTTTTGGGGTTTATTCCCTACTGGACATTTCCTTCGAACCCTATGCTACAGTGTTCTGATGAATTGGGAACGTTAAACCCTTATAATCCAAGTTACTTCCCTTCCGGATCCATTCCAGGTTTTTGGCAGCCAGCATGTTACTTAAATCAAATGACTATGTTTCCCGGAATGCCTTGGCTCACTGCTTCGTCTCCTCCCTTGCAGCACAAGGCTGGGTGGAGAATAGGCAACACCTGTGGCTGCAGGTGCAGCAGGCGGCATGCCTGAGGGGTGTGCTCGTTTAGCAGCTTTAAAAGCCTCAGTTTGCTTCAGTCCAGCGCTGGTCATTGTAGCAGTGTTCCTGTTGTGACTAGTCTCCTGTTCCTTGTTCCTGGTTTCTGTGCCTTGTACCTAGTTCCAGTCCCTAGCTTTTGTGCCCAGTTCCTTAGCTCCTGTATCTTGTTCCTCTGCCCTGGATTTCGGATTATGTGCTAATTGATTTATGCTTTTCCCTTTCTGTCTTCCTCTGTCTGCAGACAGCCTTTCTCTGTGCTTAACTCTAAGTTGCAGCCCAGGTTTCCGGTGCGTTCTGTCTCTTTATGCTGTCCTGGTTACTGAAAAGCTTGATGCATTAATCTTACCTTAGTAGTATTTATTTACTGCCTTTTTCCCTTGGTTGGGTGGGATAGGTTTCCTTTTGTAATAGTGTTTCCCCTGCTCCTGATCCTACTTCATTCAGAGTCCATTCCATATTTTCCTTTGCACCTCTGCATTTACTTTCCATCGTATATTAGGTGTGGGTGTTGTTGTAACATGTTCCAGTGTGTATCCCCTTTTGTTTTCTTCACAAGTTAACATCACAATTCATACTTTCCCCTGACTAAGGTTTTATGTATTTTGTTATCTTTAACCCTTTGCTTTTACAGCCTTCTGGGTTCCTGTTTGATCTACAGGGTTCGTGATATTACTGACATTCTAGTGGTCTTTCCGGTCCTCGTGAGTACTGTTTGAATGTTCCTTATTCAGTATTTTACAGAGTGTCAGTTCACAGAATCTGTACTTGCTTGCCCGCTACGTGGGTTTAGCGCTGTCAGTATCTGTAAGAGCATAGTGGGTAAAGAGTTTGCAGACTTTCCTTTCAGTTATAAGGAGGTCTTAAGTGTTTACCCTACATTCCTTTATTGTATATTGGTAATACTTTATTTGCACTCCTGGGTTATACATACACAAGCCTTGGGTATTTCATGCACGTTGTTAGATCCTAAGTTGTTCCCTGTGCAATTCTGTGCACTTTACCTCTTGCCATAGGCAAGGCCTTCTTCCTTTCTTAACAGATGGTAGCAGAGATTAGATGGTTAGACAAGATAAAGATAAACCAAGTGAACTGGGGGCTCCATCCAGCCCTTTAAGATGAGTAGCGGTACCCTGGAGATAGATGGGGATGCAGATTTTATTCATACATCAATAATCAAGATGACACAAATAGTTTGGCAAAAGTTTGTCTTTTTCAATGTCAAGTATCTAAAACAAGGAGTACAACGAACATCAGCAATCGCTCGATACTCTGACTCTCACTACTTCATAAAAAAGCTGGGTTCTTATACCCATAACTGTTCATCATCAACGTTTTGACCTGCGTCATTACCAACGTCATCCTACGTGGCAAACTACAAAAACCTATCGGGAAGTGGGATTGGTTGTAAGTGAATAACTAGCATAGGTTCTATATCTGTATGGAGTAACAAAGAGAGGTAATTGGATAGCTAACATTAGATGGGGCAACTAAGCCCTCTCTTCAAAATGGCCACTACGAATGTCACTAAATGTACGACGTCCCATTCGCAACCCACACTATAGGACCCCCAACTACGTGGTTCCCTACAATAGGTTGGCTTCTAACCCCCGTCAGTACTTTTCCTACCTACGTTAGCAGAACGCAGACTGAACAACCAGGTGCAGGTGAGTTCATCTTTGCACCAGCTTCCCACCAATTAAAAGATCATCCATCATCACCTCAATGGTCCAGTGTCAATTAGTGATTTGAAGTTGGCCTTGAGTTTGTACTGTTCTCTGAGAATTTTTAAGGAGTATTGGCACCAGCCGGCTTCCGTGCGTAGGTCTGATCATCTCGCTCGTCCAACTTTATTCCATCACGTGACTGGACACCATGAAAATGAGCCTTTTCCTGTATTTGATTTTGTTTTCAATAGTCCTCTGACGTCTTTGTTTTTGCTTGACCTCTCTGAACAGGAGCTTCTGTTCTTTCACGTCAATTGTATCCAATGTCAGGCAATTCCAGATTGATAAGACCTTGGCTTTCTTGGCTCAGTGAACTCCTGAGCTGAACTTTTATTTTGTTTAATTCAATTCCTTTTCTCAACTGAGACACTAAAATGAGGCTTTCTTGCTTCATTCAGAACTGCTTATGTACGTAGTGGAAACATTCATCCTTTACTTGTCCATATGTATCTATAGAGGTATATAGCACAGAAGCACGGAACTGAAACGACACTTATCGACCTTAAAGCCCAGGTTGACGAGTTGAGAGGCCAGGGTAAATGTGTGTGCCCTATTACTCCTCTTAGATCTCTCAGCAGCGTTCGACCTGGTGGACCACACTGTTCTTTGCAACCACTTAGAATAGGCTGCACACTTCTCACAACACGCCATAGCGGGGATCCAATCCTTCTTGAACGAAAGAACTATGAGACTCTTCTCTATCTCAGAAGCAGCTGATCCTATCCCCATTGCATGTGGTGTCCTGCAGGCCTCCTGCGTCTCCCCATCTCAGTATAACATATTCACCAAGCCCTTCTTTGATGATCTGGATTGTCTCAGTGTCACCTACACTAACTATGCAGATGACACTCAGATTCACTTCCCACTTTCAGGGGATTACAATCAGGATTTGGCCTTCGTGAATAGGATGCACCTCATCATCCAGGCACGGATGGCACTCCATGGCCTATGCCTGAATGATGATAAAACTGAACTCATTATCCTGGGGACCCCACCCAATATTAACAAACTGGGCCACAAATATACCTCCTTTAACATAGACGGCAATACAATTAAGGTGATGAAGGAGGTAACAACACTAGGTTTCTTCCTTAACTCCGGTCTTACCTTGACAAAACAAGTAAACGCTATGGCATCTGCCACAGCTTACACGTGTAAACTGATTAGATCAGCCAAACCCTGTAGTTGTACCACACTGGCAAGAGCTCTTGTGCTATCTAAGTTGGACTATTGCAACACTCTTTACATTGGTGCCAATAAATATATCACTAAGAAAATACAACTACTCCAGAACAACACCTTAAGAGCAGTGCTAGGAATGTCCAAAAGAGATCACATCTCTTCAGGAAGGAGAAATAATAACTGGCTATCTACTCTTGATAAAATCAAACTTAACACTGACTCCCTAACTTTCAAAGCGCTCAACAATGCAGCACCCCCATACCTTACTAAGAGGTTTAATAAAAAACAGACTACCCGACCCACAAGATCAATTTACACCAACTGCATGACAGTGCCATCATTCAAACGAGTTACCATTGGAGGAAACAGCTTCCCTGTCAATGCGGCCCAACTATGGAATTCCCTGCCTTCACACTTGAGGGAAAACCAATCATACCGACACTTCAGGTGCAATATTATCAACTGGTTTAAATGTAATGATATCTAAATCCAGACTAGGGAGATAAGGGCCTCCAACCCTCTCCCAACTATACCCACCGTAACCGCCATCTGACTTACTGTAGACTCTTGCCAACTCTGCTATGCCTTGTACTATAACTGTGCACTGTATACCTTAACTTGGAATATGTAAGTCTGTTTATTCCTCTGTGCTACTATATGCAATTCTGTAAGCCTCCCTCCTCAATCTGCAAACTGTAATTTTGTAAATCCCACTATACCACAGCATGGAACTGTGTAAACTACCTACCTTAACATGCAACATGTACATTTGTAAATTCTATTGTACTACACTATGTAACTTTGTAAGCTTAAAATATCCTTTGTCTCCGTGCCCTGATACCTCCGGGTCTGGCGCGCACTACAAATAAAAAAACAAAACAAACAGATATATGAATATGTAGGCGCTTGCAGCGCTCTAATCTACTTAAAAGCATATGGCTAGCTTCATGATTGCTTTGCAGCTTGCGTTTCAATGCATCTGTACACGTTTTAACTAAGTATCTTCATCAGGTCTGTGGCATAAGTCTCTTCATCTTGATCCCAAGATGTCACTTATCCTTGGTACTTCTTTGTTCTTTATAAATCGTCTGCCTCTCTGGTTCGCTAATCTTTCAATATGGGTGTCGATTCAACTTTGTTTGATGTCACCATTCATCTTTTTCCATTTAATGTCCTTGTTTCTTCAGCAATCTCGTTCAAATGGCCATCATATTGTCTTGGATGTAGGTATGGTTTCCTCAATGGGTACTTTACCTCCCATATTCTCTTAGGTGTAGGTATTCTTATGGGTACTACACAGAGTCCACACTCGTCTCTTTGCTGGTTTACCTGTTCAGAATACGTCACATACTTTGGTTCATACGTTTCAGGTAATGTAGGCGGGGCAGTTGGAGTGGAGGTACTTCGCTCCTCCTCTACAACGCTGTCCTCTGCTATCTTAGGCCTGGGAACGACTCCTCCTCTACAACGCTGTCCTCTGCTATCTTAGGCCTGGGAACGACTCCTGAGTTGTGGATCTGGAGGCCTGACGATATGAAGGGGAGAAGCTTTTGGAGCACCTGCTCAACTTTACCCTGGAGGAGCAAAAAGAAAAGCGTTGCTGCTGGAGTGTGCCCAGGGAACAGGCCATCTCTGTATCTGCCTTTATGGTCTGTAGGGACTCGTCGACGACCATCCCAAACAAGTTCTCTCAGTCGAAGGGCATGTGAAACATCTTCACCTAGACCTCCTGCCGGAAATGTGTGGCCTTCATCCAGCCTTGTCGACGAAGGCAGACACCATTCCCCATCTGCCGGAACACTGTGTCAGCGATGTCCAAAGCCACCATAATGGCGTGATCAGACGCTACCTCCCCATCCTCGAACAGAGCGTTTGTCTCCATCCTCCTATCGTCAGGGAGGAGCTCCAGAATATGTCCCAGCTTATACCACAGTTCCCTGGTGTACCTGGCTAGAATTGCCAGTGTGTTGGCCACCTTGGTAGTGGACGCCACAGTGTAAATGACTTTCCATCCCATGGGGTCCATCTTCTTGCCCTTGCTGGCTGGAGGGACCGAACACGACGAGCTAGTCGACTATTTTCTCGCGGCAGCTGATACCACCAAATCTGGTGATGGTTGGAACCTCAGGCACTTGTGTGCGGAGTCAGGCACCCGATACTACTTCTCCACTGTATCCCATTTGGCCAAAGCCGTGCAGGGGTTTTTCATGAGGGCCAGGCTCTCCTCCCACACGTCGTCAAGCAGGGGCCCGCAATGATTGTCTTCGGCTTGGTCTCGTGCCTCTGGTATAAGAAACCCTCCTTCCTGGTTTCTTCGGGTACAAGCTGGAACAGCTCAGAGGCTCTCGTGATCATGGAATGGAACAACCCCACCTCATCCGGTGGGGACGCCCTAGGTGTCGCATCCAAATGCAGAGATTCGTCGTCCGCCGCGACAATATCCTCGTCATCCGCAGTCGTGGCTGTATCCATCCCTGTGTCTGGGCCTGCTGGTGGAGAAGGGGCCCGACGCGGATGTGGAGGCTGAACAGGGTCTCCTGGAGCCAGGGCCAGTTGCATCCTCTTCTGGATCTCTGACACTAAGGTGTGAAGAGTCGACAGAATGTCCAGCGACACATCCCTCGGCTGAGCTGGAGGGATCGGAACGCTAGCCCTGCGCCGTTGTTGTCCTCCTCTTACACGTCCTTGTGGACCGTGTGCAAGGATGCCTGGTCCTGATCATCCGTCGACGAGACCGCCATGGCTTGGCCCATGGCCTGAGAGGGCTGTTTTGGTGCCTCCTCACCCCCACCAAATCTTTTCCCCCGGTACCCTGGTCCCCCCCCCCCTCTGCCGTGCCAGCAGACTTTCCTAAAGTCACTGCAGTGGTGTTGCGCCTTGGGGGCAGGGATACCTTCTGTGCTGCGGCCTTCACAGGGTCAGCACCCTTAGCCGTCCTGATAGCAGCCACCACCAACTCTATCGCCAACAAAGCCTTAGCCTGTGCCAATTGGGCCTAGTAGGCTGTTCGGCCTTCTTCTCCGTCCGTGGCTTCTTTGACTTCTCCCGCAGTTTAGCCAGGTTGGACGATTTCCTCTTCGAGGAGGAGCTTGATTGCCAGCTGACAATGGAGGCGAAGGGTGATGTCAATCACGCCCTATCCACCTTGGGACCCGCTTCTGCGGCAAACCCGGTGGATTCAGACTTGCAGTTCTTCGCCTTGTCTTGGACCCCCACAGATGAGGCGCCCTCAAAGGACTTAGAAGACTGCTCCACAGACCGGCCGGTCTTGGGTGAGGCATGACCCTGCGAGAGGCATGGGGCAGAGGCCCTGGCATTAAGCCACTCCGCCAGTCTACTGGGCCTCTCCCTAGTTGTCTTCTTGGAGAATCTGAGGCCTATCTCGCAGTTCACCTCCTTGTGGTCCAGATGAAGGCCGTAGAGGCATTGCAGGTGATTGTCTTCCACAAAGACATTCGGAAGCCGGCATTTGGTACAGGGCTTGAAAAGGGACCTTCCCTCCTCCTCGTCATGGTTGGAGGGCGCGAAGTGGGCTTGATGGCCTTCTGGAATCTCTGACGATCTTCGCCCTTGAGGGACACTGAAATTCACCGACAACGGATCCCTGCTGTCCGCAGATAGAGAAAGGAGCTCCTTCTGAATAAAAATAGAACCTTTTTCCGCTTAAAGCATGAAAAAACGTAGAAGTAGCTTGCAGAGCAAACTCGAGGACTCCCAACACTGAAGCGTGCAGTACAAATCTGAAGATGGCTGCCAGAGGAGGGGCTTAAAGAGAGGACCGTCATTGGATGGGGGCAGTATGACCCAGAGGATAGCGATTGATTTAAAGGATAAAGAGTTTGTAAGTGAAAGTGAAACTATTCTTTTACCAAGGATTCCCAGCCTGACGACAGGAAATATTCATGAGCATGTGAATCCATGCCAGACCCCATGGTGGAGAAGATATGTTACAATTGCCACTGCCAAGATAAAACGGGGCAATATTGAAACAAGAAAAAGACCTGCACTGCCAAAATATAGGAGGGGGCAATTTTGAAGGAAAGCAATAACCACCGTTGCCAAAGTAAAGATTGGTTAATACTTTAGAAGACCTAAAGCACGCACTGGCAAAATAATAAGAGAACAACTTGCACAGAAATGCTAACTCTTATTCCCAAAGTGAGGAGGAGGCAATAGTTAAGCCTTACACCAGCAAGCATTGCCTAAGCCAAGGAGAGGCAAATGTGATACAGACATTGTCAACAGTTGTTTCATGTTGAGTTAAGAAATAAAGCAGTGGCAAGAGAGACACCTTCCTTGTAAGAAGTATCAAGGCAGAGAGTACTATAAGCTGCATTGCCTATGGTAAATAAATCAGTGGAACAAACCCCACCAATGTGTCCTGTGAATATTGATATTTTTCTAAGAGTGTGAAGAAAGCCATACTACAGAGTGCTTTTAATAGCGTTAGGAGTTTTTGTCCTAGCAGGTGAGTATATCAGGAAAGGGATTAATAGTGGTAGTCCTGGGCAGGTTAGTGAACCAGGAAGCAGACACTGAAGTACTGTATAGTGTTCAAAGGTTGTAAAGGAAAGAAAGTGGCAAGGCTGCTGTTGTGTTTGATGAACTATGGTACAAAACGATCTTGATAAAAGCATTGTTGTGAAACCAGAATTGTGGAAAGAAAGAGGGAAGGCCGTTGATGCGTTTGATGGACTGTGGTAAACACAAGCTTGACAAAAACATTGTTGTGAAAGCAGAGGAATTGTGGAAGTGTTTGTTTTTTCAAGAAGAAGTGACATTAAGATATAGCATCTTGAAGATAAATGCTTTTCTTTCATTTTGTTGGAACTTTGGCAAATGCCAAGTGAAAGACTTTTAAGAACTTTATGAATAGAACTTGGATATATAAAATCAACTTTATTCTTTGGAACTTTTATTGGAAACACTGCTTTGAACCTGGGGAAGGGGATCCGACCCAAGCTACAAGAATACATTGGTATCAGGTTCATGTTAAGTATAACTTTTGTTTCTGTTAAACTTGAATTGCCATATTTAACTTTTATGAGTTTAATGTATGCATAAGTGTGAGGGACAGATGCCTTTTCTTAGAGTGTTTTCCTTTAGTTTCATTTTAATAGGCAGGGAAATCCTCTTAAGGTTAGCTATAGAGAGGCGTTTGTCACACCCTTTTGAATGAATAAAATGGTTAATTGTGAAAAACCTTTACCAAGTTGTTCACCTCGCATTTCAGACCCCTCACTGCACACACAGCGAAACAAAAAGAATTACAATTAGACAGTAGCATACTAACAATATACCATTTATTATAGGCTCAACAACAACACAAATGAATTATGAAATGAAAAAATACCACAACAAGCAACACACTATGTAACATATATTCAATCACTGGAGTCAGTGTGAGAAAGTTAAGAACTTCACCAAAACCTGCAAAGGAAAAGGGTGAATAACTTGTATAGCACAGACAACCTTCAGAGATGACAACACTAACTTTATAAGTCCAGCCCTAAGATGAATGGAGCCTTGTGCTCAAAGTTCTCGGTGCACGAAAAAGCACCCAGTTGTGCGTCAAGTTCTCCAAGTACTTCTTAGTATGCAGGAAAAAGTTAGGGAAAAGATTCTGAAGGGGTGAAGCGGGTTCCAAAAAAACAAAGCTGTTCCGACTTTCGTAGAGCTGTAGGGAGCAAATACTTCCCAAGCCAAAAGAAAAGCCAAAATAGCCATCAATGCGAAAAAGCGTTTGGATGAGCAAAGGGTTACCAGTAAGTGACTTCACTACTCACTGCCGGTAGCTCGGTTTTGATCTAGACTTGGCAGGTCTACATATGGCTGTCAGAGGTTCGATTTCCTGCCCTCGGTTTGGCTTCCAGATGCATGGGCTTTGTGGGTGGGGACAGAGGTCCGAAATGTGACTGGAGCTGTAATTTGCTCATTCAGACGAAGAACGAAGAAAACACAAATGCGGCAGGGCACAGGAAGGAATGCGGGAAAGCTGGGACAGTGACATTTAGTAGAAGGATACTTTTGTGTGATTTCTTGGGTCGAAACTCGAAAGAGACTCTCCTGTGTGGTACCCACGGATTCAGCTGGTCAGTCCACTGGATAGCCCAGGGACACTTCCGAGAAGTCTACCTTACAGGGTTACCCGGAAGTGTCGAGAGTGATTTGTCCCAACACTCGAAGGGTTCGAAGCAACTTCACGGGTCTTCTTAGATACAGCGGAAAGCAGGGTTCAACCTGGTTAACTACGGGATTGGTGCATCTCAGGATCATCCTTTGATCTGCTCAGCTCTTCAGGATACTTGGTTTCTTCTGCAGATCCCTTTGAATCTGTTGCTTATCTGCAGGAATGGATGCAGCACCCCTCTTCATATCCAAAATCTGGCGAGTGCTTGCACCCAGCTCACCAATGAGAAGAGCTGCCCCATGCATGCACGCCAGCAGTGGTCCAATCAGGGACCACTGGGGTCATCGTGTTCTCATGCACACCAGACACCAGTAATGTGGATTGGGACCAGACAGTTCCAGCCCACTTCCTGGGTGCCTATACATGTGACCTGCAGGGACCCGCTTTCACAGACAAATGCATGCCCAAATAAGGAAGTCCCGCACCTGGAAAGGCAGGGGGAAGGCCAAGAGACAAAACACCCAAATGAACAGACAAAAGAAGACCTTTTGGCATGGCCATGTTGGACACTAGCCACAGTCATGAGCCAAATGCAGCAAACGTGGTAGGGCTCGGTAAAAAGTTTTAAAAATATGAGAAAAAGCTACTGCTGTCACTAGCCTGTTCCAAGGCATATTGATTAATCACCAAAACATCCTTAGAGGGTGTCTACGGTCATAAAACACAATGGCCCCATTGCGCTGTACTGTAATGTACTTTGTTGCCACTTGTTGGTAACATTTTATCATTGCGCAAAGTCGAAAGACCAAGAGAAACAAAGTTTCTCAGTACTCACAGTCTGAAGGATGTGTCAGTTTCCCCATAACAATGAGCTAAAGCTCAGTGGTGTGCGGCTGAAGGCTGTGCTTCACTGTAAAAAGTCAGGTCAGAATATAGTTACACATGCAAAAGGTTTGGGGGGTACATAGACTATGGAGAAATCTTGCCTAACACTCGCCTCCTCCACCCACAAACGAAGGTCAGGGGAACTAATCCATCCCTGGAAGGGTCTCATGTTCAGGTCAGATAAATATTCTGGACAATACATCAGCATTGCAATGTTGGGTACCTGGCCTGTGCTCAGTGATGAAGTCAAAGCCTTACCCCTGAGCAACTTAGGTTTCTCAGCCTTCATATTCATCAGCCACTTTAAGGGCCTATGGTCAGTCTGCACAGTGAAGTGGGTCCCATAAAGGTATGAACTCAGCTTTCCAAAGTGCACGCATGATGGATAAACATTCCTTTTCCACTGTAGACCACCTGAGCTCTCTGTCCTTGAGCTTGCGGCTGAAAAAAACTATTGGGATGTTCCGTGACTTTCTCATCTAGCTGTGATAGAAGGAACAAGTTACTTACCTGTAAACTGTTGTTCTCCAGCATGGGTCTGGCATGGATTCACATGCCCATGAATATTCCCCGTCGTCAGGCTGGGAATCCTCGGTAAAGAAAAAAATCAGTTTCAGTTTCGTTTCTGAACTGTCTTTCTACTAATAACCAATCACTGGTCTCTGGGTCATACTGCTCCCAGCCAATGACTGCCCTCTACCTAAGCCCCTCCTCTGGCGCCGTCTTCAGATTTGGTAGCACGTAAAGTGGCAGTATGACCAAGTGAAGAGCCGCAGAGGGGAAGGAGGGAGGGTTCGCATGTGAATCCATGCCAGACCCATGCTGGAGAACAATAGTTACAGTTAAGTAACTTGTTCCTTCTCCAGCATGGGGTCTGCCATGGATTCACATGCTCATGAATATAAGAATACATAGCAGTACACACACATGCACAACCACGGGAGGTGGCAAAAGGCTCAACATTAAGCATTACATAAACTCAACATTAAGCAACTCTTACCTCCTCACCAGGCCCACCTTCAGGCGAACAGGTTGCGCAGCACTGCTTGGCCAACTCTGGACTCCTCCCTGGAATCCCGGTCGGCGCAGCAGAATCTCGTGAAGGTGTGCGTCGACCTCCATGTAGCAGCCCTGCAGATGTCCAGCAAGGGCACACCAGACAAGAATGCCGTAGTAGCAGCGATCGCTCTGGTCGAATGGGCTCTCGGACGGCAGGGCAACGGTCGGTTGGCCAACCGATGACAGTGCATGATGCAGCCGGAGAGCCATCTGGAAATGGAAGCCTTCGAGAGAGCCTTCCCTTGTTTCACAGGTCCAAAGTTCACAAACAGCTGTGATGTCTTCCGAAAACTCTTTGTTCGGTCCACGTAGAACTTAAGCGCTCTAACTACATCCAGCTAGTGCAAAATCCTCTCGGCCGTCGACGAAAAGAAAACTGGCAACACCAAGGGCTCGTTAAGATGGAAGTCCGACGGCACCTTGGGCATGAAGGAGGGGTGCGTCCTCAGAACCACCCTCGTATCGTGAAAAGTCAAGTATGGAGGCTTGCAGGATAGGGCCTGAATCTCTCCCACGCGTTGTGCGGAGGTGATGGCCACAAGGAACGCTGTCTTCCGCGACAGGAGTTTCAACAGAGCCGAATGCAAGGGCTCGAATGGCAGCCCCATGAGCCTGGTCAGCACCACATTGAGCTCCCACGCTGGGGCTGGAGCCTGCTGTCATGATGCCTACCCCCGGGCTTCAGGACCAAGGCCCTCAGCTCTCGGAGCAGGCATCCAGACATTTGTTTAAACCTCAGCAGCCCCGGCTAGGGGCTGTCTGGGTTCAGTCCTGGCGCCAGGCTCATCATAGAAATCAGTCCTGGCGCCATAGGCGCCATGCTCATAGACTTTACTTACCTGATCCAGACCATGCTGCAAAAAAGAGGCCTGGATGGGACTATTTTGTTACAGGGACTATTTTTTACTCGGGCGTGGCTCTAGGGAACTCCTTACCTGGAACTACTTTGGAGGCTATTTACACCACACCCGAACAGCAGCACATGCTTCGCGTTATTCTGCATCCAGCAATGTGACGCTCACCGTGCCTGCAGCCAGCATCCAGTCTTCTGCCACGCCCGCGTGCCTGCAGCCAGCATCCAGTCTTCTGCCACGCCCGCGTGCCTGCAGCCAGCATCCAGTCTTCTGCCACGCCCGCCTCGAATCCGGAGCTCCTAGAATAAAGAAGAAGAAAAGGACAAGGTTAGAAAACGAACTTATTTCAAATTCCTCACCAGACCTGGAAAGTACATCAGTCCTGCACGCGTCGCTTCGCCAGTTCCAGCACGGCGCCATACTCACCAGTTCTCACAGCATCTTTCGATCCGGCACTGTCTCCATCATTTCTTCGCCGTAATCCGGCACCTAGGGGACACAAGAAAAAACAAGGTGAGCCAAGGGAATCAACAAATACAACCTCTTACCACCATAGACTTACCACCGGCGGTATTATTCCATAAGTCTCCACATTTTCATATGCCGCATCTGTAAAGAGGGAGAAAAACAACACGTTAACGCATGCAATAGTTACCGGACAGCGTTGGGTAACACAGACTCTTACCTGAACGCCAGCAGCAGCTACGAGACCTTCTTCTCACAAACTCAGTTGCAACTTAATGAAGGAAGGGGACAAGAGTGAACATCGGGCACATTGAAATCTTTGAACTTGATACTTACCAATCCCGCAAGGAACTTCAGAGTCAATACTTACCGGAACTCTCCCAACGCCTTCAAACCAGTGAAGTAACTGGTATCTACGCGCCCCTGCAAGACACGCAGGATGGAGAGCTCATCTTTTACGAACATAAGGTGAGGTTACTAAGGGGATATCGGAGGTGATTAGAGGGGGAGAGCGAGAACAGTTGGGAGGCCATCACTAAAACCCACAGGTGGTTAATCCCTGTCTCCACTTGCAGGAAAATACTTCTTCGGGTCCAGCAGACAAGACTAGGCGGGCCAGTCCAGACAATCATCTCTGCACTACGCATTACGTTGAAGGAGACCGCAGCTGTCCGGGTCTGATCGACACCACTGCGGGGTCCAGGTGAGCAGAACACCTTCACCGGCGGGAACAATCGGAACAGTCCCTTCATAAATTCCTTCACCAGTCGATAAGACCACAAGGACGGCCGTCCTGTAGTTCTGGTGTATCGGGAGATTGCTGCCAGATGTATCTTGCTGGAAGCGTGAGCTAGTCCAGCTTTGGCCAGTGACAGTAGGTATGGTAGCACTTGAGGTGCCGTAATCCGTAGAGGGTTGATCTTCTGTGCACGGCACCAGACAGAGAACCTCTTCCACTTATGTCCGTAGCACTTGAGAGTTGAGGACGCCCTGGCCTTTGCAAGCACCTCTCTGCAGTCAGCCGGGATATCGTACCCTCCAAACTCTAGTGCTGCAGGAGCCAGGCCTGCAAGATCAGCGACTCCGGGTTGTGATGAAGAATGGCGCCTCCCTCTCTGGAGAGAAGATCTGCGTCTGTCGACAGCTTGACTGGTGGGGACGCTGGGAGGTCCAGAAGGTCCGAGAACCAGATCTGTCTTGGCCACGCCGGTGCAATGAGGATCATCCTGCACTGGGACCACTTGAGCTGGCTGATGAGACGAAGCAGCAGCGGCAACAGAGGAAACGCATACAGGAACAGGCCGTCCGAGGGGAACGAGAAAGCGTCGCCCATGCTCCTCGGCTGGGGAAACCTGCTGGCGAACCTCTGGCACATGGACTTTGTCGCCGTCGCAAACAGGTCGATCTGGGTTTTGCCTCATCGTTGGAAGAGCCGATCCACTTGATCCTGGCGTAGTTCGCACTCGTGGCACGAGCACAACTCCCTGCTGAGCGAGTTGGCGATGGTGATTTTTATTTCTGCCAGATGGAAGGTAACCAGAAACATCCCCTGGGCGACGTCCCAGTGCTACAGATCCTGGGACTCCTTGGATAGGGCTGGGGATCTGGTGCCACCCTGCTTCCGGATGTAGAACATTGTGGTGGTGTTGTCGGTGAAGATCCTCATGACCTTGCCCTTGAGGGACGGGAGGAACGACTTGAGCGCCCAGAACACGGCGCAGAGCTCCAAGATGTTTATATGGAGAGACCTCTCTTCCGGGAGCCAAAGGCCTCTTGCGTGGAGATCTCCAGTGTGCGCAACCCATCCCTCCAGGGATGCGTCTGTCGTCACCGTCTCCTGATGTGCCGGGGTCTGGAAGTCTGTGCCCGCCGTGAGGTGTGCGCGGGTGCCCCACCACTGAATCGCCTGACGGAAAACCTCGCTGAGCGGGATCTTATCTACGAAGCTGCCCGCCGCTTGCATCCAGCGGGCGTCGAGGAACTCCTGTAGAGGACGCATCCGTAGCCTGCACAGGCGCACTAGGTAGATGCATGAGGACATCATTCAGAGGAGGGACTTGATGGATCTCACCCTGGCCACGTCCGTGGCTAGCAGGCGCTGCACTTTTCCTAAGATGGTCTTCATCCTTTCCTCCGACGGAGACGCCAATCGTTCAACTGTATCGAGCTTCGCTCCCAGAAACAGTGCCGCCTTCAACGGAACCAGATGGGATTTCGGGTAGTTGATGGAGAAACCCAGCTTCATGAGTAAGCAGACGGTCTTCGCCGTGTGCTCGACGGCGAGTTCTCTTGTCCTTGCACGGATGGGCCAGTCGTCCAAGTAGGGGTAGACGTGGATCCCCTGCTGGCACAGCTGCGCCGCCACTGGTGCTAGGCACTTGGTGAACACCCTGGGTGGTGACTTCAATCCGAATGGCAGAGATCTGAATTGGTAGTGGCGTCCTTGAACTACGAATCTGAGGAACTTTCGGTGCCCTTTTAGGATGGGGATGTGGAAGTAAGCACCCTCCAAGTCCAACGACGATAGGCAGTCGCCCTCCTCATGCTCCCAGCACGTGCTGGAGAGTGACCATCCTGAACTTCTGTGCCTTGATGCATTTGTTCAACTGACGTAGGTCCAGGATGGGGCGCCAATCGCCTGTCTTCTTTCTGACGAGGAAGTATCTTGAGTGTACTCCGGAGCCCCGAAGCCTCTTGGGGACGAGCTCGATGGCACCTTTCTTGAGCATCGCCTTTACCTCCAACAGCAGTTGAGGGATGTGATTTTCCTTCCTGGCCACGGGAGGAATGCGGGGACACTTCTTTGGGAATTCGAGAGTGTGCCCATGGGCCTGGGCATCCAGCACCCAACGGTCGGTGGTGATGGACTCCCACACGCTGACGAACTTCGCCAGCCGGCCTCCCACTGGGGTGCTTCGGTGGGGGCCCGACGCTACAGTCGGTTTAATCTTGCTTGGAGGCGGCCTTGGCGACGACGACCAGATCCTCCTTGTTTGCCGCGACCTCTGTAGGCCTCCTGGGACGAGGAGCGGGCCGCCGAGCGGTACGTAGAGGAACCACCGCCTGATCCCTTGGAGGCCCCCTGTCTGCCTCCGGCGTTCCGAAAGGGCCGTCGTTGCTGAAGGACTCCCAGGGCTCAGGCCGTCTCTGTGTCGGCCTTGATGGCCTGCAGCGACTCATCCACCGTTTTCCCAAACAGGTTGTTGCCGTTGAACGGCATGTCCAACACCCTGGTCTGCACGTCCTGACGGAAGTCTGTTGCCTTGAGCCAGCCTCGTCGTCGAAGGCAAACACCGTTGTCTAACTGGCGAAACCCGGTGTCGGCAATGTCCGTTGCCACCGTTATGCCGTGGTCCGACGCCACCTCACCTTCCTGAAGAATCTCTAGGGCCTGCGCCCTTTTGTCTGGTAGGAAGTCCAGTAGGGGAGCTATCTTGTACCATAGCACCCTGTCGTAACGGGCCACAATCGCTAAGGCGTTGGCCGCTTTAATTGTCGTCGTCGCCAACGAGATGACCCGTCGCCCCATGGTGTCCAATTTCTTTCCCTCGCCGTCAGGTGGGGAAGTGGCGGTCAAAGCTGTCGCCCCCGCTGCCTTCTTCTTGGCCGCCGCTGAGACGACCGAATCCGGCGTCGGCTGAGCCCTGGAGGTACAAGGGGGCGGCGTCGGGGACCCAGTACTTCTTCTCGTACCGGTCCCTCTTGGCAGGCGTCATGGACAGGTTCTTTAGGACCGCAAGTCTCTCGTCCCAGATATTGCCGAGTAACAGTACCGCGAGGACCGTCTTTCTCTTGGCCTCTCGCCGTTGATAGAGGAAACCTTCCTTCTTCTGTTCCCCAGGGCAGAGCTGGAAGAGCTTGGAAGCCCGAGGGGGTGGTGATGGAAGGTCCATCCCCGTAGTCATCCGTCCCCGTATCATCCCTGGGATCCGGAAAGGGGGATGAAGGCTCCACGGGCCGTGTGGGCCTGAAGGGCGTTGGGGGGGGAGAGGGAGGGGGGTGAACTCTCCTCTGCTTGTTCAGAGGGCTTCCCGACGGGCCCGGTTCTGGATCGTCCACCGGGGTTTGTGGTAATCTCGTCCTTATCTCCGTGCATAAGGTTTGGATCGCCATCAAAATGGCCACTGAGTTGTCCTGAGGCACGGGCAATGGCTGCAACGGGAGGGCTGGCCGTTCCTCCACAGGGTTCTCGTCGGCGCCAACATCGCTATCTTCGACCACCTCTTCGGGATCTCTCCCGTGGGATCGAACTTTCTAGAACTTCTCGTTGAGGCTCTTCACGGCCTCCACCAGCTCCTCCTCAGAGGCTGAATCCATGTCCGTAATGGCCAGCGCCCCCCCCCACACTTTTTCCACCGGGGTCTTCACGGGGGTCTTGTCGATGGGCTGGAAAGAGGATTCCCTCCACGGTGGCAGGGAAACTCTGGGCCCTGAGGTCGCCTCCACTGGTGTAGCCTCCAAAGGCTTCGCCAGGGTCGCCGCGACTCCTTCGATAGAGGCCTTAGCCGGGTGATTCAAGGCCTTCACCACCTTGGGAGCGCTTGAAAGCCTTCACCTTGGGGGGGGGGTCACCGCCTCGCTCCCCCTCGGCTGAATCCTTCGAGATCGACCGGGGCCTCTCCAGAAGCTTACCTGGGTTCTCGGATTTCCTCTTCCCCGAACCAGAGCGTTGGCTCATGGTTGATGGTGCCGGGGAAGGTGCGCCCTGCCTGGCAGCCGAAGAGCCTGACCGTTCGGCGCTTCTGGTGCCCGCGGACTCACGGTGCTTAGCCTTCTGTTGGGCCCGCGTCGCCGGGGCGCCCTCACAGGACTTAGAAGACCGCTCGGACCTTTTGTTTTTCTCACCTGCTGGGCCCTTCTCCAGCCAGCTGGCGAGGCGGGAACGACGATCCCTCATGGTCCGTTCCGATAGGTTCTTGCAGAATGCACAGTCCTCCTCCACGTGCGTCTTGTCCTCATGAAGACAGTTGAGACATCTCAAATGCTCGTCCTCCTTGAAAACATTCTGTAAACCCCATCCAGGGCAGTTCCTGAACAGCTTGGATCCGGGCGTCGAGCTACCCTTGTCCTGGGCTGCGTCCATGGTAGGCCTTAGATCTTCTGGAATCCTCCAAGAAGCGTCACGCGATGAAAACTTCACCCTTGAGGGCCGTTGGAAATTCCGAAACGGGTCCCCGTTGATCGGAAGAAGAAACAGTGGAGCTTGAGGCTCGATTAAACCGGAAAATGAGAAAATCTCCTTGAAAAAGCACGAAAACGCAGCAAAAGCTCAAGAGCTATAGCACGAGGACTTCCAACACTTGAACGTGCTGTAAAAAACTGAAGATGGCCACCAGAGGAGGGGCTTAGGTAGAGGGCAGTCATTGGCTGGGGGCAGTATGGCCCTGAGACCATTGATTGGTTATTAGTTGAAAGACAGTTCAGAAACTAAACTGAAACTGATTTTTTCTTTACCGAGGATTCCCAGCCTGACAATGGGGAATATTCATGAGCATGTGAATCCATGCCAGACCCCATGCTGGAGAACTGCACTAATCGTAAAAGGTTTCTGATATTTAGGTGCCCTGAGGACAGGGGCCCGACACAGAGTCTTTTAAGCCTTGGAAGGCCTTTTCACACTCAGTACAAGTGATCTTGTCGGGTTTCTTTGGAGTAGTGAGGGCAGTCAAAAGAGCAGCTATGGTGCCATAGTATGCCATAAAGTTACTGTAATACCCAATGAGGCAGAGGAAAGCACTCACTTGGGTTTGGGTTGAGGGGGTAGGCCAGTTGTGTACTGCTTGTACTTTACAGGGAAGAGACCAAATCAGGGGTGTTGCTACGTCTAGAAAAGATCTGAGCCTACGCTAATGTCGGGACTGTCGGGACAATCTAGCTTATTGGTTGCAGCCCATGAGCTTCTATCCGGGGCTACAACCAACAAACCATGGCTATAGCCCCCCCCCCCCCGTGCCGCTCCACCCCCAGCACCCTCTAGCGACGCCTCTGGGCTGAATCTTACCTGTATTAACCTCATGCCCAAGGTAAACCACTGAACCCGGACCAATTTGACACTTGCTTGCCTTTATGGTCAGATGGGCCTTCTGAAAGGCCTGCAGCACTACCTCCAGGTGTCTTTCATGGTCCTCCCAGGTGGGGCTGAAGACTGCTATATTATCCGGATATGCAATGCAGATTTCATCCAACCCATTCAGAACATGGTTGACTAGCCTTTGGAAAGTGGAAGGTGCATTCTTTAGTCCAAATGGCATTACCCTGAACTGGTAAAGTCCTTCTGGGGTTGAGAACACAGTATTCTCCTTGGCATTTTCTGACAGGCAAGTTTGCCAATACCCTGCAATGAGATCAAAACTGCTAAAATACTTGGAAGCACCCAGCTTGTCTACCAATGTGTCTGTTCTTGGTAGGGGGTGAGCATCTGTCTTGGTGACAGCATTGAGAGCCCTGTAATCTAGGCAGAAGCCCGACTCAGATGTGCCTGCCTGTGGCACAACAACAACTGGACTGGACCATGGACTACTGGAGGGTTTAATCACCCCTAGATCCAACATCTTGTTGACCTCAGACTTGATGTGGGAATCTTACCTTGTCTGACATTCGATTACTCTTACTTTTGGAAGGTACACTATTTCCAGTGTTCATTTCATGTTTGCACCAAGGTCTAAAACCAGGAGTAAGTGAAAGCAAGGGGGAGAAATGCCTCAGCAAAGTTATCACCTCACATTGTTGCTTAGGAGTCAGTTGAGGAGTCATTTCGACAGCCTCAATAGAGCCATCTGAAGGACTGCCTTGGAACAAATCAGGACGGGTTCAGGTTCTTCTTCCTCCCCGTCTGATGCCAAGAGCAGAGCAGCCAGGACAATACTGGGGATGAATGTAATCAGGCTATATATGTGAAATACTTGACAAGGCCGCCCAAGATCCACTAAAATAGTTCACCTCACCGAGCTGCTCCACAACTTTGTGAGGACCTGACCATGTATCTTGTAAAGCTCTAGGTCTTATGGGATTCATAATCGGGACTTTCTGGCCTAGGGGGAGTGAAGCCTTCCGGTCATACATATGTTTGACCAAAGCCTGACCAGCCTTCAACTTGTCACTGGCGTGAGCCTTCAGTAAGGTCATCTTCTTTCTCAAACCTAACACGTAGTCCAAAACATTAGTAGTGACAGGATGAGTTGAGTGCTTACATCCTTCCTGGACTACAGCCTGGGGTCACCTCACAGGGTGACCAAAGAGATGCTCAAAAGGACTGTAGCCAACCCCTTCCTAAGGGACCACTCTTTAGGTAAAAAGTAACCATAGTAGAAGGAGATCCCACTTTCTCCCCTGGGGCTCCTCAAGAGCTTCAATCAGGCATTTGAGAGTTCTGAGAAATCTCTCAAATAAGTCATTTGTCTGTGGATAAGAAGATGAAAACTTACAGGAGACCCCACACTCCTTCCACATGGCTTACATGTACTTAGACAAAGTTGCTGCTTCTGTCTGACACAACTTCTTTAGGGAAGCCAGCCCTAATGAATATGCCAAGAAATGCTTTAGCAACTGACTTGGCAGTTACTGTCTTGAGTGGGATGGCTTCAGGATACCTGGTGGCATGGTCAATAAACACCAGAACAAACCTGCTTCCAGATGATGTTGGAGGATCAAGGGGACCAACAATGTCATTCCCGACTGTGATGAATCCTGCAGAGTCCTCACAGGAACCCTACCTAAAGTGTCCTCCCATATTGCCAGGGTAAGGCAGACACTTTCTGATCCTGACTTTGGGGGAGGTGTTCTGTAGGAGGATCACCTGGGAGAAGAAAGGACCAGGCGAATATGCGGTCTCTGTTGGATCAATGCCAAAGTGTGTAATGGCTTGTTGTCAGAACAATCTTTCGTTTGCCTAATTTAAACATCTTAATAGGGGTGAACACATTTATAAACCCTTAGGCATTGGGACAAATTAAAAACCCTTCTAAAACAATCGCGACTTATAGAGCTAGAAGCTTAGCCTAACTCGCAAAGGTACAGTAAAAAGGTGTCCGTGAATAATAACACCTTAAACTCTGAAAACCTTTATTTTTCAATGAAAATCAAATCTTGTTGTTGATCCTTATGATATTCCTGTAGAGAATATTAGCAGGAACAGAAATTAGATTGAGATCAAAGATCAAACTGTAAAAACTAATTTTTGCATTAGCGACTTCAAGTCCCAGAACTGGGACGAGGAAGAGGGCTAAAGAGGAACAAAACTGCACAGTGCAGCTTGTTAATGGGAATGGCCAGCACCTGAGGGAGACTGGGAGACTTAAAAGGCCCTCTCAGGTACAGGCAATTAGAGACAAGAAAGAGCAGAGCAGCAGCCGTAGGTGGAGGAGTTGTGGACTCTCCACGTTGCAGCAGAAGCAGATACTGAAGGAGGAAGAAGACTCTGTGACCACTGTCGAGCAGTGAACAGTAGCCGTGTTACACCCTTTCTGCGATGGCAAGTCCGGCGTCATTGGTCTCTGTGTGGAGATGTGTTCCTAGGTAATTCCAATAGGGCAAAAGGTGACCGTTTTAACAGTCTAGTCGTTCCACGTTCCGGCAGAAGCACGTGACTGATCACCTGACGTCGCTTAAGGGATGCGGAACACCGCTTCAAGGCGTCGCTTCTGATGAATGTGATGCTTCGTAAGTTCGAAAGAACCTATGCTGGCATTCTAAGTCTTTACAAGCTATCTGACTCACCTTTCTAATCCTCATCTTTCTCCTATAGAATTGAGTCCCGTCTCGAGCTTCCCGCTTTTGTCCCCTCTATGATTCCCGTGATTTCTCCCGTTCGTTCAAGCCGGGGACTGAGTCTCACTCCCGATCCGATTCAGAACCAGAGTCCGCTTTGCGGAAGTAAGTCCCGATCTTCGTTTCATTTTCCCGTTCCTTCTTTACTTTGGGCTATTAATAATCATTCTTCCCTTGGCAGTGAATTCGTCCCCCTTCGGATTCCAACACTCTCAACCACCCGGATTGCTCGAGGCGAAGGGTTTACTTCTAGTCACCTCAGTTAATAGTAAGCGCTCTCCCTTTTCTAGATCATCATTCTCACACTCTCTCCTTCTCCCACTTACCTGTCATTTTCTCGTCCTGTAGGACTCCTCCCACACTCTCCGCCTTGAGAAGAGTTTGCCTTCCAAGAAGATCAGTTCAAGACCTCCTGAGTCGCCCTTCCAAGAAGGCCGTTCTCAGATGCCCAGGGTTTTTTTCCCCAGAGGGTTTCCCTGGAGTTCGTGCTTCCCTTCGCTGGTTTCTATTTCCCAGTGTTAGATGGGGCAGGGACTTCCGGGTGATCATTTCTTTCTGCAGTTGATGCTTCTGTCAAGTTAAGGCTCGATCAGGTTAGTGTCTATTCCAAATTGTTCTCTTGTTGGAAATCTAGATAAATCATACCGTGTTGAATTTTCATCAGTTATAACAAGCCGGTTCTGAGAGGGTCTTCGCCTCCAGAAGCCTTGATTGCAGAGGCCGTGCAGTGGGAAGCGTAACAGAGGGACGCTTGCCCCCTGGAGATCTGTTTTGCACAGGCTGCGCAGCGGAAAGTGAAAGTTTGGAAAGCATTCCTTTCCCCACGGCTTTCTCTGGTGGCCCCTTTTCCCAGAGATCTGGCAAGTGGCACAACTCCTGTAGTGGCCTTCTTTCTGTACCTCCCATCTAGGGCAAGTAGAAATGCATAGTTAACCTCTCCTTGGTCTTCTTGATCATAAGATGACCAGCAAGTAAACTCTGAAATCTAGAAGGAACATGTGGTTTGAGAATGTCAGGTAGCCCATCTTCTTTGTCACGTTCAGGGCCTGACCAAATGCTTCCATCTCAGTGGCAGGTGAGTTAGGGGAAAGGGTCTCTTTCCCTCTTTTTGGTTTCTTGACCTTTAGATATGGGTTTCCCCTTAGGCACAGCCTTTTGTCAGAAATCTGAAGGTGCATTCACAACCACTACCCAGGGATCTTCTATTCAGGTGGCCAGGGAAGGGCCATGGCTTTTGGATCCCGACCCTGGGGGCAGACACGCAAGTGAGGATCACCTGGGTGGAGGGTCCTTTGGGATTGGAGAGAGAGTGCCTAAGGGCGAGACATGGCATCCCCCCTTTCCCAACACTGACCTACCCCACCCTTCCTCAGCCTTTATGGGCTATATATGATCCCAACTCATACTTCCCCCATTCACCCCTACCTGGTACTGAGACAAAGATGAGGGGACTAGGAGTAATGCACACTTTCTATGTGAAACACCACTCTAGTACTGGGACGAAGAAGAGGGGTATACAAGCATCCACTACTGAAGGTCAGGCATGTCCCAGTAATTGGGTTTGTTATGGTCAGGCAATACCAGCCAACAGCACACACCTGAGGCCCCTTCACATGGCTGGCTCAGGTGTTTAAAAGGCAGAGACCAAATCAATGTGAAGAGAGAGCTGCCTTGGTGGAACGAGACGAGGGGGTTGGGAGACTGGCAACAATCTCCGAGGACCGGCATGACCCAGAGCGAGCGAGTCGTGTGGTGGGTGCAAGATCGGGAACCTGTGAAAACCAGAACAGCTGCTGTCACAAGCGGTTCGAGCACCAGCGTGTGCAGAGAAGTGCCCGACGAGTAAGAAGTGTCAGGGCAGTCTGCATCCCGGCTGGCAAGAAGGTCAGCGGGAGCAGCAGGGACCGCCACGATGGAGAAGTGAAGGGCCAGTGAGGGAAGAGGACACTGAAGCACCGGAGCGCTCCCAGGGAACTGCAGGCAAGTAGCGATTCAAGAAACGGAGTAAATAGGAACAATATCGAATACCGAACTGAACAGAAAGTAATGCTTGAATGAAATTACGTAATATTGAACAACGAAATGAACAAGAAGTACTATTTGAATGAAAATATGCAATATTGAATGCCGAATGGAATGGAAAGTACTGTTTGAATTAAAACCAAGCATGTGATATACTGAACGAATATTGGAAAGTAAACTGACAGGGACTGGGGGTGAAAGCAGCAAATAGGTTGATAAACCACTGTGGAGAAGACTTGCAAGTTTATGGAAAAAGCAAAAGACTGATGTACAAGAGTGTTGCAACAGTTAAAGAGAATAGAAGTGTGAAAACTCAGAAGCCTGAAGCAGAAGAGGCTATGAAGGCTTAAAACAAGGCCAAGGGTGAACTTATGGTTGCCCGACCTGTGATGGCGACATGTGCGGTCTGACAACTGCGCCTAAACCAGGGAGCCCTAAATGGTGATAAGCAAGATACTTTGTGAAGGAACCACCGAGAAATGAGAATTGAATGTTAAAGCAAGCTAGCAGGCAAGTCAAGTGGACCTATTATTTTCTTACAAGGAACATTAAGCTAATGCAAGTCATATGAGTACTACAGCGCAATCTTGAGGAAGGGAATCCTGAGAACTTAAAGAACTGCGAAGAACAAGTTACTTACCAAATCTGGTAACGTTCTTTAGATGGGCCGATGTATTCCACATCTATGACAGGAAATGTCCACAGCTGTGCTGCTTCAGAAAATTTTCGGCAGAGGGCATCCTGCGTTGATGTCGTCGATCCAATGTCCCTCGAGGGCCTCCGTTGAGGGTCGACGTCACCGGATGTTATATATAGGATGCACATCGCCCGTAGCCTCAGTTGTAGTTTTTTCCCAGAACGTGTGGCTCCAATCTCCTGCCAGTCTGAATGCAGATAGCCTTGCAGAAACGTAAGCTGCAATCGCATAGGAAATTCTCCAGAGGGGCAAGTTGGGAGGGTGATATGGAATACGTCGGAGGAACATCCCATTAAAAGAAAGTACCAGATTTGGTAAGTAACTTGTTCTTCGAGGGGATTGTGTCCTCCGACATATTCTATATCTATGAAAGACTCCCAAAGCAGTACCAGACTATGGAGGTGGGAAAAGAATTTAGAATACGCAATCAAATGGCGGAATAAAGAACCGCCTTACCAAAGGCCAGATCCTGCCCGTGGATTGAATCCAGGGCGTAATGTTTGACAAAAGTATGTAGAGAGGCCCATGTGGCTGCTACACAAATATTCCTAATAGGAACAACCCTCTACTAGGGGCGTGGCTACCTCCACTGCCCTTCAGAGTGAGCCCGTAATCCTACCAGAGGGTCCTTACCCGCCAAACGGTAACACTCAGTAATAGTGAGGATAATCCACCTGGACAAGGTCTGTTTGGCAACAGCCTGGCCCAACCAGTGTCCAGCATAACCGATAAAGAGCTGATCGCCCACTCTGACCCGTGATATCCGTGAAATATAAAAGCTCAGAGCTCTCCTAAGATCCAACCTATGGAGCCTCTCCTCTTCCTTGCCAGGATGCAGAGAAGGATAAAACGCCAGAAGAACTACCTTCTGGCTTAAATGAAATTCAGACACGACCTTCGGCAGAAAAGATGGCCGCACCCGAAGGACAACCCTGTCCTTATGGAAAACAGTAAAGGGTGGCTTGGCTGAAAGTGCCTGCAATTCACTCACTCTGCGAGCGTAAGTAACCGCAACTAAAAACACTGTCTTGAAAGACAACAGTCTCAAAGGACAAGAGTGCAAGGGCTCAACCCGAGCACCCATCAGAAACTTCAAAAGCAAATTCAAATCCCAAACCGGCACCTGGAAAGGGGACGGCGGAAACGCAGTCAGTCCTTTTAGAAACTGCAAAATCAAAGGTATCTTAAAATAAGAACACTCTTCAGACGAGCGCTTAAATATGGACAGCGCCGCCAGGAAACCTTTAATGGTACCCACTTGAAGGCCCTTATGGGCAAAAGAAAGCAGAAAAAAACAAAACCATAGGAATGGAGCATTGGAAAGGATCAACATTCTGTCCCCTGCACCAGTCTCAGAACGTACACCAACGGCAACGGTACAGGGACTTTGTTGCTGGCCACCTGGCCAAAAGCGACACCTCCATCACATCATCCGGGCGGTCCCAATCCTTCTTTCTCAACCTTTCAGATACCAAGCGTGAAGGTTGAGAGTCCTGACCTCTGGATGGAGAACCTGACCCCCCCCTTCCCTCGAGAGCAGTTCCTCTCGGTACGGAAGGCAGCGTGGAGGGCAGATGGACAATTCGAGAAGGTCCGGGTACCACGCTCTCCTGGCCCAATCTGGAGCCACAAGGATCATGTGGGTCCCGAACCTCTGAAACCTCTGTAACACTTGAGGAATGACAGGGACTGGCGGAAACGCGTACAGCAGTGGGAATGACCAATCCACCACAAACGCGTCTCCTAAGGCTCCTTTCAGAGGAAATTCCCTTGAGCAGAATTTCTCGCACTTCCAGTTGACACTGGTGGCGAAGAGATCCACTTGCGGGGTTCCCCAAAGGGCGAAGATCTCCAGAAGGACTTCCTGAGCCAACTCCCACTCGTGAGAGACTGTGCTCTGCCTGCTCAGAGTGTCCACCGCTGCGTTTTCGTCTCCGGCCAGATGAACTGCCGAGATCGAAAGATCTTGTTCGATGGCCAAGAACCAGAGCTGCATCGCCTCCCTGCACAACAGGAGCAACCCTGCCCCCCCTTTTCTGTTGAGGTAATGCATGGCCACTGTGTTGTCCGTCATAATCAGGACACTTTTCACCCGTACAGTCGGCAGAAAAGCCTTCAGGGCAAGCCTGATGGCCCTCGGCTCCAACGGGTTGATGTGGAGTCTGGACTCCCACTGAGACCAATAACCGCTGACTGTCAGTCCGTTGGAATGAGCCCCCCATCCTGTGAGGGAAGCATCCGTCACAATTGGCACCTCCAGCCATGGTTGCCAAAACGGTTCCCCCCATCAGCTGGATCCTTTCGTTGGGCGACCGAGAGTGGAATCTGCACGGGATCCGACATCTTGCCCGAGAACTGAGACCACTATTTGAGGGCCCACTGCAGAGATCTCATCCGCAGTCTTGCTTCCAGCACCAGAAAGATGCAGAATGCCATGAGGCCAGCAACCTTAAAAAGTCGAAAGCCAGGAGACACTGGGCATTTCGAAATGTGTCCACCATCTGCACAATGTGATGAGCACTAACCTGGGGAGGCGAACACTTCCCCAGGGATGTGTCTAGCACAGCACCAATGTACTGGAGCTGTTGGGAAGGTGTCAAATGCGACTTCTTGAAATTCAGGGAGAAGCCCAGCCTGTGGAGGGTGCGGTATGCGAGACCGAGATGATCCAACACTTGCTCGGGAGAGCACGCTCAGATCAGCCAGTCGTCCAGGTAGGGGTAGACGTGAATCCCCCCCCTCGCCTGAAGTACGCTGCCACCACCACCATGAGCTTGGTGAAGACCCTTGGAGCGGAGGTCAAACTGAATGGCAGGACCCGAAACTGAAATTGCGAGTAGCCAGCCACAAACCTCAGGTACTTCCTGTGCTTGGGATGAATCGGCACATGAAAGTACCCGTCCTTGAGGTCGAGAGACACCAACCAATCCTGAAGTTGAAGTGCCTGGATGACCTGAGAAAGAGTAACCATCTTGAACTGTCCTTCCTGAGAAGTTTGTTCAACCAACACAAGTCCATGACGGGTCTCGGTCCACCGTCTTTCTTGGGAATAAATAAATATGGGGAATACCATCCCTTGTTCCTCTCTGCCACGGGCACCAGTTCTATGGCGCCTTTCTCCAGCAGGGACAGAATTTTCTGCGGAAGGAGCGGATCTGGACGTTTCAAAGAGTTTCCCCGGTGGATTGTCTTGAGGTCGCTGAAGGAAGGGAAGGCAGTAGCCGTGGGCTATGGTTTCCAGAACCCACGCATCTGAATTAATTGCACGCCATTCTCCGAGATGCTGTGCTATCCTGCCCCCAACCAGCGAACCATGGGACATGGCCTCATGTCTGAGTTGTAGCGGCACCGGCAGTGTCTGATGGCAAAGAGGCAACTGCCCAAGCAGCTTTGGCACCACGAGTTCCCCGACCACCACAGTACTTTTCTGCTGTTCCCTTTGACTGGCAGCCCCTCTCGATCTACCAAAAGAGGAGTAGTACCGAAAGGAACCTCTCCTCCATTGCTGTCCCCTAGGACGAAAAGGCGGAGGTTGCCGTACTGCAGCGCTCAAAGACTTTGCTGCAGCTTTGGAGGTCTGCCAACTTCTCAAGGCTCTCGTCAGCCTTGCTGCCAAACAAATGAACGCCGTCAAAAGGCATGTTCAGAAGACAGGATTGCACATCCGGGGCAAAACCAGACTTCCGCAACCACGCAAACCTGCATATCACGGTGCTGGCAGCAATGGATCGGCTGACACGATCTGCCGTGTCCAAACCCGACTGAAGGGATTCGCACATAGCGTCCTTGCACGAGGGCCAGAAAGCCATCCCCTTTCTTCCCCTTCGGGAATATGCTCAGCCGCCAAAGACGCACAGTTCCACAGAGTGTGTGTAAACTTTGCCAAGGCACAAGTGGAGTTGGCTGACTTCAACGCCATATTCCCAGCAGAAAATCCCTTCCTTGCCCAACCATCGAAGCGCTTGTCGTCCCTATCAGGAGGGATGGAAGGGTACGCAGCCTGCTTCGAGGAGGCCGCAGCCGTCTGCACCACCAAACTCTCCGGAGTAGGGTGCGACAATAAGTAGCAGGGGTCACTACTGGATGGGCTGTATTTTTTCGGGAACGACCTGTTAACTGCCAACAGACTCTCCGGAGCAGTCCAAGCTGCCGCCACTCTCTTTTGCAAAGCCATGTGAAATGGCAACACCGGGTCCGTGGACGGACCCTGATCCAGGATATCAGTCAAGTCATTCTGATCAAACACCACTGGGGGGGCAGACCACCCCAAGTACTCTGTCACCCTCGACATGCGACATCGATAGGAAGACTCAGCATGCGCCCCTGGTTCAGGCCGCCTAAACTCCACCTTCGGAGAGGTGCCCAGGCCACTGGCGTCATGCAATGACTGACGGATTTCCTCCGCTGCCTATGCCCAGACAAAAGGTCATCAGGGACGTCAGGATGCACAGGCAAGCCCATCTCCTAATCAGACATTTCATCAACCTTTGAAATTTCTTGCAAAGGTTGGAAAAAATCCAATCTAGGAGGAGGCACAGACCTGGGCTCAAAAACAGGCCTCACAGACTTACTGCGAGACTTCCTCTGAGGTTCCAGAGCCCTCAGGGCACCTCAGGCAAATCCTCAACAAATGGCGTCGAGGGCGCCGAGGGAATCGGCGTTGACCGAGGCGCCAATGGCATCAACGACTTCTTCGAGGGCGGAGCCCCGAGAAGGTCCCTCGACGAATGCCGTCGAAGACCTCTGAGAGGGCGGAGCATCGAGATCGTCCATTGACAGACACAGTGCCGATGGCGCCGACGCCTTTGTCGAAGGCTTCATATGTTTCGACGGTCTCGATGGCGTCGAGGACAGGGACCTGGCACGGCTATGGCGATCTCCCTTGTCCGATCGGGACCTCGACGGCTCCCAATGATCGCGCCGACCTCCCGAGCCCGAAGGCGTGCGAGTGGTCGACCTAGCCCATTCCTTGCCGGCTTCTTTCGAAGGTGTGGACGGAACCGTGCCTTGCCACTGAAAAATCGCTAACATCTGCTGGTGGAATGTATCCCATTCGGCCGGCGACGAAGACTTGGTAGGACAGGTCAACCGTCTGGCGGAGTCGTCCTCTAACGAGGACGGGGAAGGCGACCGGTGACGGCGCTTCCTAGAATGCCTCGAGGCAGAGGAATGGCGGGAACCACTCCTAGACCAAGACCTCCTGGATTTTCGCCGATAAAGACTCGCCCCTCGAGTCATCGGTCGAAAGCCCAGCGGACTTCGATTTACGTGGTTTGGACCCCCTACCTACCTTTAATTTCCCCTTACGCTCCCGCAAGGTCTTAGACGTCAGGGACTGGCAGTCGTCAGTGGCGTGGCTTTCGCTGAGGCACCAGAAGCAGATGTCGTGCGGGTCCGTGATAAACATTTTTTTGACCCGCAGTCCCGACACTTCTTAAAGCCCGGCCTCGGGGTAGTAGAGGAAGATGAAGACCTCATTCGAAGAGAGGAATCGAGTGCGCCGAGATTTCAAAGCAAACACGTTTGCGGAAAAAACGGAACTGAGGCTACGGGCGTCGTTCGTCCTATATATAGCATCCGGTGACGTCGATCATCGACGGAGGCCCTCGAGGGACATTGGATCGACGACATCGATGCAGGATGCCCTCTGCCGAAAAGATTCCGAAGCAGCACGGCTGTGGACATTACCTGTCACAGATCTAGAATACGTCGGAGGACACAATACCCTTGAAATGCTGTCTTGGGGAAGGGAACCTCATGACCACACATTTTTGCATAAATTGTGCTAGATTGAACTTCGGGAAGGGAACCTCAAGACTTGGCAGAACATTGGTAGGACAAGCAGCTATTGGAACTGTATTGAACTTGTGAAAGAACTTACGCTGAAAACAGCTGAGACTTATACTTTTGTATTCTGTTGGATAAGAGGAACCCTGCATCATGTTTATTTCTAGATGCGAGCGCAGGCATAGATTTCGACACAGACAGACTTTTGATTTGGACTTACAGACACAGACTTCCCTTAGTTTTCTTTAGCAAGGGAAATTCGCACAAGAGTTATAGGGCAAGTTAGGCATTACACCATCCTGACCCTTAATAAAGATATTAATATTGAATGTTACAACAGTTTTTTTGTGTCATCTCTTGTTACCATGCCTGTTTCACTCTTGGACTGGGCCAGGGCTGCTTTGGTCTGCAACCTAGTGCTGGGTCGTTCTGCTACACCCCCCCACAAGACCCAAGTCTCTGAGGTCATTAAACAGCAGACCATTTCCAGGGACTTGCCTCTGTACACTACAGGTATACTTACTACTCCACCATTACAGCAATAGTTACAGGCATAACTGGGAAATTGAGAGGCGGCCATCAGCCAACTTGGTAGGCACCAGAGGAGCATTGGCCAGCTCCTCTGGGTTTACCAGTGTGGAATCCACTACAGTTCTGCTGGCCACAGTGTCCCTAATGGCAGGGGTCTCTACACTATCTACCAATACACTAGCCTTAAAGTAATGATTTGTATTATGAGGGATCGAGGAATATGCCTCAGCCACTCTAGGATCCCAGAGAAACAAGAATACTTCAGATCCTATCCCACTGGGGAAGGAATCTCAAGAGAGGTATGCCCCTGTAAGTATATCTTCCTCATCATGAGAGAAGGCCAGATCTACAGAGTGGAGCCCCAAGGCTTTGACTATAAATCTGGAGGCCCCCCATCACATGCTCCACAAGCCACACAAGATCCACTGGGTCTTGGGACAAAGGGAGGCATAGAGTAACACTAGATGTGCTTGGGATGATTAGTCCCACTATCCAGTACATGGTCTTGGTGACTTAACCTTCTTAATCTTTTCGTGGCACTTCTGGGAATGAGATTTTTCAGATGACCCACCCTCTTTCTCTTTCTGCTTCTTCCCCTCCTCTTGCTTACCAAAAGCAGGTTTGTCCTTATGGGATACCAACACGTCAGCTGCAATGGTCAACATTTTAAGATCAAACTCATTAGAAGCAGCCAAATGTTGCTTTATCTCAGGTAAACATGTGGCAAAAATGTGCTCAAGCAGAACCAACTGGATCATGCCCTCCAAGGTGGTGACCCTATAACCTTCCACCCAGTCAAGTTTTTTAAGGATTCAGTTACGTGACCCAAGTCCTACCTTCGTTCTTTTGTACTCTCTAAATCTCTTCAAGTATTGGGCAGGAGCCTTCCCAAACTTTATTATGAGAGTTTGCTTTAATTTCACAAAGTCTTTTCTGTAGGCCCTTGACATTTCCACAATAGCACTGCAGCCAGAGTCGGGTAGTCGACTCAACAACCATGCAATCTTATCAGCATCCACTACTTCATGTACTTCACAAGCATACTCAAATGCCAGTCCATTATGTCATTCCTTTCATCATACACACTGAGCAGATCTTTAGGAAACCTAGGATGGGAAGAGGGGCCAGATCCATTCCCAGACCCTCTGTGGGAACCACTGGTACCTTCAAACTTGGCAAGCTCCAATTGATGTTCCCTGTCTTATTGTCTCCCTACATTCTCCAATTCAAGCTTAGCCATGCTGAATTCAAGCTTGTTCTCTCTGAGCCCAAGTTTCTTTCTCTCAAGCTCCAGCATGGTTTCTGCATCAGAGGAGACAGATGTAACATTGGACAGGTGATCATCATCCTCCTCCTCCCCTCTATCAATGTTGGCAGCAACAGTGACACCTTCACTGTTGATAGGAGGAGCAGCCCCATCACCTTCTGCGCAATGACTTGACGGGAGAGGTACAATCCTATCTTCTTACCAATCTATAATTTTTTGAATTAACTCAGCTTTGTTACTAGAGGAATATATACCTGTTTCCCGACGTAGCCTTTTTACATTTTCAGTATTGGAAGCATTTAAAACAGTGGAAGTGATTGTTTCTATAGTGTAAGGTTAGCAGGTGATTTATAATTACCAAGTGATCAAAACTTACAGTGTTACTGAGCAACTATAATTCAGGCACCACACCAGTGTGCAACACGGGAGAAACTCAGTTCTTAACCCACCACTTACACCAATTTGTTAGAATGGATTTTAAACTCTGGCATGGAGGACACATGTTTCGGAGGCCACTGTTGTTAGATGTACAGGGGAATACTTATTAAATAAGATAGTTGCTTGTAGAACAGTCGAGACTACATCTCAGGAGGGGTGAGAGTGATCAGGGGTTTCCAATGAGCAAACACAGTGAAACACTAAGAAGGAATAAGTTACTTACCTGTAACTCCTGTTCTCCAGCATGGGACTGGCATGGCTTCATATGTTCACGAATATTCCCAGTCGTCAGGCTGGGAAAAACAGTTTTACTTTAGCCTAGAAACTATTTTACTCTATAACTAATCACTGTCCTTTGGGTCATACTGCCCCCATCCAATGACAGTCGTCTCCCTAAGCTCCATCCCTGTTGGTCATCTTCAGATTTGGCTGAGCACATTAAGTAGCAGTATGGATGAAGAAGAGCTACAGAGGGGAAGGAGGGAGGATTTGCATGTGAATCCGTACCAGACCCATGATGGAGAACAGGTGATACAGGTAAATAACGTGTTCCTTCTCCAGAATGTGGTCTGTCCTGGATTCACATGCTCACGAATAAAGATCACATAGCAGTACATATAGAGAACTACGGGAGGTGCAAGCCTCAACAGAAGTAAAACACTTATACCCGGAGCAGACTCACCTCAAGTTAACAGGTTGCGTAGCACTGCTTGGCCAACCAGGGACTCCTCCCTGGACTCCTGTTGATGCAGTGAAACCTTGTGAAGGTGTGCGTGGACCTCCATCTAGCAGCCCTGCAGGTGTCGAGCAGGGGAACACCAGAGAGAAACACTGTTGTCGCTGCAATGGCTTTGGTGGAGTGGGCTCTTTGTCTGCCAGGAAGTGGTCTGTTCGCCAGGCGATGACGGTACATGATGTAGCTGGGGAGCCACCTGGATATGCAAACCTTAGACAGGGCCTTCCCATTATTCACAGGTCCAAAATTCACAAAAGGTTGATAAGTCTTACAAAAACCCCTCGTGCGTGCCACATAAAACTAAAAAGGCACAGGCAACGTCCGGTGAATGCAGAGTTCTTTTTTACGATGTAGAAAGGTTTGGGAAGAAGACTGTTATTACCAAAGGCTTGTTGAGGTGAAATTCTGAAGGAACCTTCAGCGTAGCGTCGAAGGACAAGTACAGCTGCTTGCAAGAGAGGGCCTGTATCTCACCGACCCACCTGGCCGAGGTGATCGCCACGAGGAAAGTCATCTTCCACTAGAGAAACTTCAGTGGGGTCTGATGCAGTGGTTCAAATGGGGGCCCCATGAGCTTAGTTAAAACCATGTTGAACTCCCAAGCTGGAGCAGGGGCCTTCATTGGTGGAAAAGTCCTGAAGAGGCCTTTGATGAACTCCATGACGAGCCTGTGCGACCACAGAGGAGGCTTGCCAGGCGTCTGGTGTAGAGGCATATGGCAGCCAGATGCACCTTGACTGAGGCTTGAGCCAGGCGAGACTTGGCCATGGAAAGCAGATACGGAAGAAGCTACAGAGCTGAGACTCGCAGCCGTGTAATTTTCTGAGCCCTGCGCCACACTGTGAAGTGCTTCCACTTGTGACCGTAGCATGACAGCGGGAGAGTGTAATGTCCAAACTCTAGGGCTGCAGGAGCCAGGCCGTGAGGCTTAGCAATGCTGGGTCGTGGTGCAAAATTGTTCCATCTTCTCTGGCGAGAAGGTCAGAAAGTGGAGGTAGCCGGATGGACGCGGCCACTGACAGACGGAGCAGGTCCGGGTACCAAATCTGCTGTGGCCACGCCGGAGCAATGATTATCATCCTGCAATGACAACGTCTGAGTGTGTTGATCACACGTAGCAGCAGCGGAATTGGAGGGAAGGTATACAGGGAGAGCCCCACCCATGGGAACGAGAAGGCATCCCCAGGCTCCCCGGCCGAGGGAACATGCTGGCGAACCTCTGGATCTTGGAGTTGGTCGCCGTTGTGAAGAGGTCGATCTGGGGCTGACCCCACCTGCTGAAGTAACGAGTTACCTGCAATTGCTGAAGCTCCCATTTGCGGGGTCTGTTAGTCGAGGGGGCACGTCTCCGTCCCCCCTGATCGAGTTTTGGCTGGTGGCAGTGCAAACTACTTTTTATATTCGACCGCGAATATTTCCCTATGGGATTTTCCCACTGTTCGAGGCTACCAATTTTAATAATTTAATTCTCATAGCCTCGAACATACCGCCAGTTTATTTAATAATAAGTCGCCGGTTGGTATTTTTTGCCAGGACTCAATTCTAAAATGGCGTTTGTGTTCTCTTCTGTGACTCCAACCCAAGTCGAGCCCTTTGTTCCACTTTTTTGCCGGCTTCTCCACAGAAGCCTCCAAAAGTGGTGCCACTCTGTAACTCAAGTCGCACTCTTGTGTGATTGGCCCAAGTGGTGAGCCAGCCGGCTCACCACTTAGCATGTTTGATTGACAGCTAGGCTAAGTGAATGGGGGCGTGCTGCATAAAAGCAGGGCTTTGGGGACTGGAACTTCAGAAGTCGCCACAGGACCTGAGAATCCGACGAGGGAGAAGCTGAGCCGACCTACCACGACGACACCACCGGTGGAGCCCTGTGGAACTGACTCACCACTTCCCGACAACAGAGAAGATCTCCCGGCTGGAGAGGCTTCTTCCCCTGACTGGTGGGCACAACCAGTTTACCTTCTTCTCTTCGCACCCCAGACCGGTTTGCGGTCAAACTGCCCGTGCCAAGCACCCCGGCAGCCGGATAGCCACTTACCACTGAACCGCAAATCAACGGACCACTCCTTGTACCTGAGAAACTCCGCGGCTGGTTTCTTCCCTGGCAGTACAACGGACTCCTGTCTTCCTCCCCGATGAGATCCTCTCTTCCCCCGGAAAAAGCACTGACTTGCATCCGCTGCCAGGAACAACTGCCCCCGCTGGAGTATTCTCACCACTTTAAGGTACCGTGTCCACCAGGCCTCCCTTTCTAAAGATTGCTACAAGGTAATAATAACCCCTTAACCTTCTAGACTAGGCTGGCCGCCTTGACCCTCTAACTGGTTTCTTTCTTTGGTCCAACTCCTTTTTTTGAACCGTTACAAGACTTTTGTGCACTGCAACCATGTGACATTGGAGGCATTTCGTTTTGATCCTCTTAAAGCGGATCCGGCCTACTGACTCTGAATACACAGTGTTACTTTGCCTTCCTCTCTTGTGTTTGTGAAAAAGTGTTGGGATCTGTTTCAATGTATTCTCTGCTTTTCTCTCCCTTTTTAAAGCAAATTATTAGAGTGCCATCTACGTTAAGCGCTCACCGCTGTCTGAAAATAAGTGGGGCTTTACTTAAGACTTGTCTAATATTCTTTTAAGGGAGTGTATATCTTTTAGGGGCTGTGTTTTTGAATTGCTTACTATTAGTGCCTGTGTGTTTTTCGAGATGTGGTTTTAAATAAATAATTATATCTCTTTTACACCAAGCCCTGGTCAGTGTTTACTTGTACTATTGTGTTCTCTTGACCTATTGTGAATACTCTGTATACTGCCTAACTCTTCTTGAGGGAAGTCTGACTGCTCAGCCACAGCTACCAAGTGAATCTGTGTGGTACAGACTGCTACCAAGTGGGTTTACTGCCAAACACCTGTAGTCCTAAATCTTTTGCAGTGGTCCCAGAGGGAACTGCACAGGTTTCTGCCTAACACATGGCTTTTTCTACAGACATCTGCAGGACCACTTCGACTTTCCTGCTTTCAACTCACACTCTTATGTTATTTTCCCCAGTGCTTCCTGGTCTGGGTAGTTCACTGTCCTAAGCATCAAAGTTCACTGCTCAGCTTTTTACTTTCCCCTTCTCTCGTGGTTCATTTTCATCACCTCGCTTTTACAGTTCATTCATCTTATCACTACAAACTTTTCGCCTTTCACAGATACTTTCAGGTGGGCTATTTTGTTTCGCCAGACCACTCTGTTACTCAGTATCGCTGACTTTGCAGCTATCGTTACTTCAAGGTTAATTTGCAGGTATGCCTTTCTTCGCGTCTCGCTCGCACGTGTGCAGCCTTCAATTGTGCAATATAATGTTTCCAGTTCGATCTTTCTTTAGCACACACCGGGCTCTCGTGTCGCTTGCCAACTCACCGGCTGTGTGCGTTTCTTTCTCGTCTTTACTGTCTTTCAGTTTGCGAATCAAAGTTAGTACCACAGGCTTGGCCTCGCCTCCCAAACTCTGCCATTCACCCGGGAGGGTCACTGGTGTCCTTGAAACACAATGCAGCCTTCTTGTTTGGGCTTTGGCCTTCTCCATGTGCCTTTCGCTGCCTTTTGGAGGCAACAAACTACTGCAGGGAACTCCTGGGGTTCTCCACCCGTGGCTCTCATCCCTCGGTCCACTGCTCTGCTCCAGTAGGTTTGCCTTCGCCCCGGAAGCTCTGCTCTTAATCGTGTTCGACCTTGCTCAGAGTGGTTCGGCAGGGATTGGATCCTCTGCGGACCGCTGCGCACTCACAGACACCCTTGTGGGATTGCTACAGGTTGCCATGGCGCCTGTGTAACATTCAGCGCTTTTCGGGTCAGCTGACTCGCCGGGCACGTAGTAAACGTGCATGTAGGCCACACCCCTTACGGCTTTAAAGCTGCCGTCTTCCGTGGGCTCATTGCTGCTAATTGAGCTTGGCTCGCCGCCACGGTTATGTCTGTTTGCCTACTTGCCTGCATTTTCCTGATTGATTTCCTGGTTCCGACC
The DNA here is from genome assembly GCF_040938575.1 of Ambystoma mexicanum. Lineage (NCBI taxonomy): Eukaryota > Metazoa > Chordata > Amphibia > Caudata > Ambystomatidae > Ambystoma > Ambystoma mexicanum. Next base: position 277,493,086 of record NC_090933.1, on the reverse strand, counting down.
CTTGCCCGTCTCTTGGATTGATTCCGCTTGCGATTTGGCATTGTTTCATTACTCCTCTACGGCACTGACCGAACCGATATTGGATTGTCTCCTCTCTCCGCCTGCTTGTAGCCGTCACCTCAGGGAACAACACGGTACGTCTCTGCATTGTGTACTCGCACAACCACCTTTTATAGTCCACTCACAGAGCACATCGGAAGCCCTCAGATGTTGTGATAGGCTTCTATTCTACACCCTGAGGTGCTATTGGGTTTGTGTATTGATTGTCTGCTAGTCTCACCCATCTGCTATCGCTCCACCTGTTCAAGAACCACCCCTGCTGAAAGTACTTGGACCTCTCCAGATAGCCCGGTTAGCTGAACTCTTGGGACATTCAGGAAGACTCATTTCTCAACCGCTTTCTAAGTGCAATATTGACGCTTTCCAGAGATTGCACCAACCTGGACCTAGTGCAACCCTCGTGCCACCCGGGGTATCTACCCTGTACTAACTTACCTGTTAATTATTTTTTCCTGTCGTTTTGCTTCATCCTGGACTTCATTAACCTTTGAAAATCCCACAACTCAGGTCTGTTGCTTAGTTGGTATTCTACAAATAGAACCTCTTTTTTTCTATTTACGCCTCATCATTGGTTTTATTTTCCTTTGTAGACAAATTCCATTCCTGGGGAAATCCGCTCCTACTCATATATAAGTATATTCTCTGCTACTGTTGTTTGAGTTTTATTACTGGTTCTTTTCAACACTGCTAATCCTCTTTTATTCCTTTTCAGCATTTGGGTTTTGGCGGTGTGTGTTCTCCCCGCTCTTTTATCCAATTGACACCTCTGCCTGTTCAGGTCGAAATAGCAGAGAGGTACATTGTAGAAAAGAGCCCCACTTTGAGGAAGCCTGAATCTTCGTATTCAGGGGAGCAGGAACATTGGAGGCTGAACATTGAATCCTGTCTTACTATCGTCTCCAAGGTCCTAGAATCCAGCATTCCTGACCTACCACCGGAGCGGTGAGTAACAGTCTCTATGTTCTGTGTTTTCTCTGTGTGAGGAGAGCTAGTTGGTATCAGATGTATGCACTTAGAGTCAAGTGCCTGACTTTGCCTGACACAATTAGCGGGACATGTCCAATGCGACATGTAAGAGTTAGCATTGTTACTCTCAGTCGCCCTCTTCCTCTGCCCAGTGTCGGTAAAAAAGGGGGGAGTTGGGACATCAGAGAATCCTATGAATTCGGAGGGATCATGGGTACAGGGAAGGGAGGAATACCACGTCTCACCATCGGCTGTCCCATCTCCACTCCCCGAAGACCCCTCACCCAGGTGATTCTCCCGCAGTGGTCTACCCTCAGGGTCTGGATCCAAAAACGATGGTTGTGCCCTGGCCACCTGAGAGAGAGATCCCCGGTTACTAGCAGGGAGACACCCTTTGGTTTCTCACAGGGGATACTAGCCAACAGAGGCATATACAGCATGGACATGTTTTTATACAGTGGCATCGCATGGCATTATTACTGGCATTGTGGGCAAAGCCAATGTGAGCATTCTTATGTGGGGATATTGGCCTACAGTGGCACAACCAGAATGGACATGTGTTACAGTTGCTTTACTAGCATTATGGTCAAAGCAATCATGTGTTCATTTGTAGTAATATTGGCATATATTGGCACAGCCATGATGAAAATGTCTTGTTACACTGGCAGAAAACTAGCATCATGAAAATGCATTGCTCCTATATACTGTTGGTAACCTGGCACCCATAGGAGAAAACTATTTGTAAATTGTATGACTTTTAATAAAATAAAGTGTTTAAAGTCGGCTGTAAAAAGCTTAATTTTAATCCATAATTTTGAAGTATTTCTCAGGGGAAAACCAATCCCCTTGCTTGGTTTGTGCTTCCCCTGACAATGCTCATTCACTCACATACATTCATGGAAAAGATTTCTAGTCAACAGAGAGAGAAAATAATTCATAATGTGTCATGTCCCCCGACGATTGCCGCAATGTCGCTGGTCCCATTGGGACAGGTGGCGCCTGTCAAATCGCTGCATAGCCGCGTACAGCTATATTTCCATCCCATTCCAAGATAGCGCCTCTGGCATGTCACTTACGTTACAACGTAACGTTGTGCACCTGACGCAAGATGGTAGCACCCATTCCTGAGATGCACTTCACTTAGAATGCTGGTTATAAACTATTAAGAACCCCGGGCTCAATGCGCCTCAAAGTTCCATTGCAGATGTTTCTCTTTGGCCATTCCTGGTCTCCTGACTTTTCCTAGCCCCCAGCGTTCCTACTCTCCTACTTATTCTGCCTTTCCTCTCCTTGTACAGTACCAGTGACTTTGTCTTCCCTTCTGGGAGACTGCCTCCTGTTCGGACTCCCCATTCCGCCATCTGGTCCTGGTGGATTCTTCCATCCTGCACTGATACTCCCAGCCATCCGGTTCTGGCCCGGACTTCAACCTGCGGCAACACTGATCATACTGTTCCTGACCAGTCAGATGGTTTTCTCCCCTGTGAGGGTTTTCCTTTGGCTGTCGCTCTGTGGTTCACATGCTCTCCCAGTTTTAAACCTCTGGGAACATTGTGGCTTCTAGCAGAAACAGACCTGATCTCACTAAAGACTGGCATCACATGGAAAAGGTAAGTCTAATCGTTGACAGAATGCATTTATGGAGTTAGTCAGTGATTTACATTGAATTTTAATCATTATACAATGTTCCATACAACTGACTGAACAACTATTATCCATAGTTGAAGTTCAAGACTTGATTGAGTAATGCATACAGCGCATATCCACCATGTAGAGTTTCTTCTATTTGAGGAAGCACACAAAAAAGTAATACCAATGTAAGAACAATTTGTCTTTTTTTGGGAATTGTTTCCTGAACAACAGTATGATCTAACTGTGTTATCGTTCTTGTTTCTCCCATTCATTTGCCATAACAGATTTTTCAAAGTAGTCATTAGAAGGACAAATGTGGGATTCTAAATATCAAACATAAATGTATACTTTGTCTAAACACTAAGATATTATTACAGTAGTAATCATACAATGAAACAGCAGGCAAAATGGCCACATTCGACATACCTCTGGATCCCGATCCACCCAAAGAGGAATAAGCCAAGCCAAACCTAGTGGAGTGGGCGCAGGTTCTTCGCTGCCATGATCATAAGGTACGGACCACGTTGACACCCATTCCTATAAAAAACAATGGTCATCAAATCATAAAGATTTCCAGTTTTTCCATCAAGGTTGGAAGTAATATATTAGTATTTATTGTGACAGTTGTAAACAAGTCCCTAGGTGTGTTGCCAGTGGAGAAGTGCTCTGGAACTCAGGCATATGAGGAGTCACCTGTTCATAATGTGGCCCCTGGAGCCGAAATAAAGAGGATGCCCCCAGAGTTCCTCCACTACTTTCATGAATTATCCAGTGGTACATTTAGTGCTAAAAGTATTAAGAAGACTAAATATCAGGCAGGGTAAATGCATTTCATGGATGAGGATAGTAAGAAAGCATCCTTAGATCCACAGCCCAAACCTGTGCAATTCTAATGAAGCCCTGAGACCAGCATTCAAAGCCAAGACACTGTGAAAGAAGTGTACCTGGTTTTGCAAGACAAGTTATCGCTAAATCGATAAAGTAATCTAATGATCTGCACATTGGTAAAGTGTTCCTCCAGACTGGATTATAATACCCAATCATGGCTGTTAGATATTTTTTCACAACCTTTTGGTGAGGACTGTGCACCGATCTGGCATACAGGTAGACCAGTGCTTCTCACTAAAAGGACAGACCAGACACTCCTAAGTGGTAGCTATGGCAGAGCAGTCAAGCTTAACTCAATAGAAGAATGAAGACTGATAGCGAGAAAGTTATTCCACAGTTAATCAAAGAAAACGCACAGCACTGGTATACTAAATAAGGTTTAAGTTACTTACCTTTAAACTATTGTTCTCCGGCATGGGAATGGCATGGATTCATATGCTCATGAATATTCCCTGTCGTCATGCTGGGAATCCTCTGCAAAAGAAAAAACTTTCACTTTAGCTTTAAAACTGTATTTCTCATCTAAACCAATCACTGTCGCCAGGGTCATACTGCTCCCATCGAATGAGAATCCTCTTCCTAAGATCCAGCCCTTGTGGCCATCTTCAGAATTGGTAAGCACGTAAAGTGGCAGTATGAACAAGAAGAGCCACAGAGGGGGAAGGAGGGAGGGTTCGCGTGTGAATTGGCTGGCCCGTCAGCGGCCTACTAGCCAGTCGATGACAGTGTATGATGTAGCCGGAGAGCCACCTGGAGATGGAAGCCTTCGACAAGGCCTTTCCGTGATTCACAGGTCCAAAATTGACAAACAGCTGAGAAGTCTTCCGAAAGCCTACCAAAACTGCAAGGCACGAGCAACGTCCAGCCAATGCAAGGCCCTCTCCACTGGAGAGGACGTATTCAGGAAGAAGACAGGGAACACCAAAGGCAACACCAAAGACAACACCAAAGGCTTGTTGAGGTGGAATTCCGATGGCAGTTTTGGCATTAAGATGGGGTGTGTACGCAGTACCACCCTTGAAGTGTGGAAGAACAACTATGGCTGTTTGCACGGCAGAGGCTGGATCTTCCCGATCCGCCGGGCCGAGGTGATCACCACAAAGAACACTGTCTTCCAGGACAGAAACTTGAGCGGGGCATAATCCATCGGCTCAAAGGGCGCCCCCATGAACTTAGTCAAAACCACATTGGGCTCATAGCCGGGGCAGGAGCCTTCACTGGCGGAAAAGTCCATTAGAGTCCTTTGAGGAACTAACTCCTTGACGAGTCTGTGCAACCACAGTAAAGGCGTAACCGGTGCCCTGGTGTAACGGGATATGGCAGCCAGGTGCACCATGATAGAGGCACGAGCCAGTCCATGCTTGGTCAAGGAAAGTAGATATGGTAGGAGCTGCGGGACTGTGACATACAGAGGGGTAATCTTCTGAGCCAAGCACCACATGGAGAAAAGCTTCCACTAATGGACGTAGCATTTCAACATTGAAGAGGCCCTGGCCTTGGCCAGGATGTCCTTACACTCTGCAAGTAAAGAATAATGTCTAACTCTAGAGCTGCAGGAGCCAGGCCCTGAGGTTCAGCGATGCTCGGTCATGGTGCAGAATCGCTCCTCCTTCTCTGAAGAGAAGGTCCGGAAGTAGTGGTAGTCTGATGGACGGAATTGCAGCAGGTCTGGATACCAGATTTGCAGTGGCCACGCTGGTGCAACGACTATCATCCTGCAGTGACACTGTCTGAGTGTGTTGATCAGTCAGAGCAGGAGTGGGAGGGAAGGAAAAGTGGATAGGAAAAGTCCCTCCTCCCACAGCAATGAGAATGCATCCCCCATGCTCCTCGGCTGTGGAAACCTGCTGGTGAACTTCTGACACTGGAATTAGTTGCCGTTGCCAAAAGTTCAATCTGGGGTTGACCCCATTCATGCAATAGAAGATCCACCTGGCCCTGGCGAAGCTCCCACGGTTGCCATGAATGTAATTCCCTGCTGAGTGAGTCTGCAATGTTGCTCTTGGTGCCCGCAAGGTGAAAAGGGACGAGAAACATGTACTGACAAATGGCCTAGTTCTTCAGATCCTGGGCCTCCCTGGAGAGCACCGGAGAACACGTCTCACACCTGCTTCCGGTTGTAGAACATTGTGGTGGTGTTGTCCGTGAAGATCCTCAACCTCAGCGATGGCAGGAAGGACTTAAGGGCCCAGAAGAAGGCCCGGAGCTCCAAGACTTTGATGTGAAGTGTAGTTTGCTTCCTGCAGCAGGAGGCCTCTGGCGTGCAACTGTCTGGTGTGAGCTCCCCAATCTTCCATAGAAGCGTCCATGCTGACTGTCTCCTGCTGAGGAGGGACTTGGAAAGAAGCCCTTGCATGAGATGACAATGTATTGCTCCTCGGAACTCCTTGTTGAGGCCGATCTATTCCGTCCAGGATCCCGAGACTTGCAGCCACCTCACATCCAGAAACTCCAGGAGAGGACTCATATGTAGTCTGCAAAGGAGGAAGAGGTTGATGCAGGAGGATATCATTCCCAAAAACGGCATGATGGCTCGCAGGGTAGCCGACCGTGCCGACGACAGGCGCTGCTCCTTCCCTAGAATAGCTACCACCCTCTATTCCGAGGGAGACGCCAGGCAAGTCACTTTGTTTAGTCAGGCTCTCAGAAATAGAGCGTTCTAGGATGGCTCCTATTTATGGAGAATCCCAGATCCGTCAGCAAACTCATGGTCCTCGCTTTGTGCTGGCTCGCCAGAGCATGGGAGCGGGATCGAACTAGCCAATCGTCCAGTTAAGTGCAGACGTGGATGACCCTCTGGCCCGATTTCAGGCCGAAGGCAAGTGCCTTGAACTGATAGTGTCGCCCCTGGACCACAAACTGCAGGAACTTGCTGTGCTTCCGATGAATTACGACATGGAAGTAGGCGTCCTTCAGGTCCAGAGACACCAGGAAGTTGCCTTCCTCCAGTTGGCGGAGCACATGCTGCAATGTGACCACCCTGGACTTTTGGGACTTCAAGTACTTGTTGAGGCGTTATAACGAGTGCGTCGAGGAGAGGTAGGTCTTGGCTGGCGAGAGGGGGGTGGGTGGTGAAAGCGTGTTGGCGCAAGTTGTACAGCCCGCAGTTCGGGCTAATTTGTATTCTTGTAAAAAGGTAAATGCAAAAATAAAGTTTTTTAAAAAAAGTACTTTTTGAGGTGTTGCAGGTCCAGGAGCAGCCTCCACCCTCCTGTCTTTGTACCTGAAGTACACCCGGGAATGGGTTCTATTGCCCCCTTTTTTAACACTGTGTGGACCTCCTGCAGTAGCTGCGCCAGCTACAGGGGGAATACGGGGAAACCTGCATTGGAACTCCAAGCTGTCCCGCTGTCCGAGAGCCATCGGTCAGTGGTAATGGGACTCCCACGGGTTGACGAACCTCGACACCTCTCCCCCCCAGCGCCCTCTCCCTGTGTGGATCCCCAAGCAATTCCTGATTACGTGATATCTGCGCTGCTTCCATCCTTGCCTGTTCATGCGGCGTGTCCTCAGTCCGCGTGGTCCCTCGCATTCCTTGATCGCGTGTGCTTCCACGCCCTTCCATCCTTGGCTACGCTTGAGTGTTCTCAGCCGGCATGGTTCCTTGCATTCCTTCATCGCGTGTGCTTCTGCGCTCCTTCCATTCTTGCTGCGCTTGTACCCATGCGCCCTTAGCCTGCGTGGTCCCTCGCATCCCTTGATAGCGTGTGCTTCCGTGACCCTTCCATCCTTGGCTACGCTCGCGCCCACGCGTCCTCCGCCTGCGTGGTCCCTCGCAATCCTTGATAGCGTGTGCTTCTGCGCCCCTTCCATCCATCCTTGGCCAGGTTTGTGTGCTCTCTGCCCGCGTGGTCCCACACATTCCTAGAGCGCGTGTGCTTCCGCGCCCCTTCCATCGTTGGCTACGCTCACTCGCCCCAACCCGCATGGTCCCTCGCAATCCTTGATCGCATGTGCTTAGCTGCCCTTGCTAGCACCCACGCGGCCTCTGCACATCCTTGCCCGCCTGAAGGCCCCCTCCCTCCATCCCTCCCAGACCCTGTTGCTGATCTGTGTCTTCTTCTGGGCCCCTTGCTTATTGTACTATTCCATTTTTTTTGCTTTCTTGACAACTGTTATGTGTACTGTCTACCTCCATTTGCTTCTCTCATTCTTCTCTTTAAATTGCCTTTTATCACTGCTCATTTATCTAGTCCTAGGCGCTGCCTGGTTGTTCCCTGCTGTGTCCTTCTCTTTCAGGTGCCCTCATCCTAGCCATATACAATACTAACTACTTCTGTATGTTTTCCCACACTACTCCTTATGTTCCTTTGATCTTTGTTTTCGAGCCCCTGCTCTGCCTGGGTGTTCCCCCGATGTGTCCTTTTTCCTTTAGGTCCCCATTACTCTTACTCTGGTAACTGGTTTGTTTGTCATTTCTATTTGATTACTCGTCTCTGTCTCCTTGAGCCCTTCGTCTAATCAGCTTATTATTCATTACTTGTTCTTGTGTCATTCCGTCTCGAATGCCTGCACACCCCCTTGTGTCCTCCCCCAGTGTGCCCCCTTTCAGTTTCCCTCTCCTCGCCCCACCCTTCCTCTCTGCTCTTCCCCCCACCTCTGCATCCTCTATGGTGCTATCTGTTTCTCCTATCTTCTCTAACAGTTTTTCTATTGACTATCCTGCTCTTCTCACTAAGCCTGGTAGGAAGAAGTTCAAAAAGGATATCCTGGTCTCCAACTCACACCTCCCTATCGCTGATACCCATACCAGTGCTTCCTCCAGACAGACCCTCACCGACAACCTCTTTGTCATTCCTAACCCAGACCTATGGACTCCTCATATGGTCTCTGTGCTCTCTCCTTTTTCCTCCTCTCCCATTAATGGTGGCACCCGGTGGGAGGCCCTCCTGGCCCCCTTTCACTCCTATGAGGTCATCATTAATGTTTACCTGAATGGCACTGTTTTGGTCCACGGCCCTTAGGCCAACCTTTCCTCTCCCTTCTTCGGCTCCCTTGCCTCCAACCCTCTGCCAACTCTCTGGCCTCTCCTTCTTCCTCTTCCGCCCCCCCTCCCTCGGTCTCCTTCTACATCAGTGAGGACCTCTGATCTGTACCCCTCCCCGGAAGTCTTTCAAGGTTGGCAACCTTCTCCACCTTGCCACTCTCAAGTCTCACTCAGCTGTCAAACACTCTTCTGACATCTGCTGTCTTCTGGAAGTACACAACCTTGATGTTCTGGTCTCACCGAGACATGGTTCACGGCCAGCTCCGTCACAAGCTTTGACACTCTCCTCCCTGATGGCTACAAGATCCTCTCTGCGCCCAGACCCAACCGTTCCAATGGGGGTGTAGCCTTGATCTTCCTGGAGTGGATCCCTGCCTATCATTCCTATGCAGGCCTACTCCTCCTTTGAATGCCTTGTCTGCAGAGAGTCATTCTCTCTCTCTCTCTCTCTCTCTCTCTCTCTCTCTCTGTCTCTGTCTCTGTGTCAGTTGAGGCTTACGCCGACACTTTTTCCTCCTCCTCCTACACCTTTGGCTGACACACATCCTGACACTGCCCTCGCCGAGCTCCACTCTTCTATCTCTGATACTCTTGATGTAATTGCCTCTGTCATGAGGATCCGCTTGAAGCCCAAAGCCAAGTACAACTCCTGTTACAAGTCAGACTTCGTCACCCTTAAACGCAAGTGTAGGGTGGCCGAGAGTAAATGGCTGGCTTCCTGTGCATCTCTGACAAATTGGCCTGCCACCTGCTCCAAAGGCAATACTGACTCTCTGTCCTCACCAAGAAGAGAACTCACATCCAAGCCTGTATCTCTGCAGCATCTAACAACTCGGCGAAACTCTTTAAAATCTGCAAGGAGCTGGCCAATCCCGCTGCAGTCTCTAACTCACACACCCACAGCACTCGTTAATTGACCTTCTGAGTCACCAAGAAGACTATCTCTTCATCTTTGGAACTTGTTTCAGATTAGAAACAGTCTGGTTTCCGGACCACAAGACTTCATACTGGTTTTACAAACCAGCTCGCAAGCAACTAGACTCCTGTGGGTGGCGAATTCATTTGCTTTTCTATACCTCACACAACATGGTGGAATAAGTCTGCCCCACTTTGCAGGTGTACAGAACTAGTGTTTCATCTCTAGTAGTATGGGTATTTTATTTTATGTTATATGTATTGTATAAATTGTACATTTAGAAATATATGTTTGAAATGTATTCCGTTCAAAATTGTTCTTTTCTTGAATCTGTATGTATGTATACCATTGATGGGTGAAAATGTGTAATGTACACCATCTGTTGGTGACGGTTTGTGAGTACATCTGTGCAGTACCTTTTTTGAAAAAATGATTTTTTTGTCAAAAACTTCTTAAATTAAAAATGGCTACCAAGTCATAACAGTAGTCCATCAGAATCATTGTTTTCCTGCTCCAGATTAGTGATATTGCTTTTTAATGGGGTAGCCGGAGATATAGACTCAGTGGTATATGCAGAGCACTTTCTTGGGTTCTACATTTATTGCCGCTGGAGGCAAATTATTCATGAGCCTTGTCTGTAGTAAAGCAATCACACATAAATTAATATTGTGTGTAATAACCTGTGTGGGCAGGTAAGCTCTCTCTTTGTATAGCAGTCTCTAACTCTCCTGTCCCCTCCCGGGCCCTCTGCACGGCTCTGGCTTCTCATTTCATCTCTAAAACCCAGGACATCCGGTCTACCCTCTCCTCTTATCCTCCTTCTCCCTCTACTTTCTCCTCTACATCTGTCCTCCCTGCGGCTACCTCTCCTCCTCCCTTTCTCTGCCTTTCCTCTGTTCACCCCCGACAAGGTTTCTAGACAAGTCTGATCTATGAAAGTCTTGTCAAAACAGGTTCTTCCCTGTTCTTCCAAAACCATCAAGGACCAGATTGACATCCTCGCGTTAGCCTTGGCTGACTTCTGCAACCACTCTTTTGCCACTGGAACCTTCCCCTCCCCCCTGAAGCACTCTTGTGCACCCTCTTCTCAAGAAACCCTCAGCCGACCCCTCCTGTCCGGATAACTATCACCCGATCTCCATTACTCCTTTTCTGGGCAAACTCTTGAAAAAGCTGGCCATCTCCCAGCTTAATCTTCACACTGAATCGGATGGCTGTCTCTGTAACCATCAGTCTGGCTTCAGAGCAGCCAGAAGCACAGAAACTGCTCTCCTGAACATCCATGATGACCTCTAACCTTGATGCTAATCACCCCCTGTCCTCATCTTACTTGATCTCTCTTCTGCTTTCGACACGGTCAACCATTCCATCCTGCTCAACCGACCATGTGATAACCTGGGTATCACTGATCAGGCCCTGGCCTGGCTGAACTCTTTCCTATCGGACCGACCCTCCCAGGTCCAACCTTGGTCCTTCCTCTCCTCTATCTCACTCTCTACCTGTGGTGTTCCCCAGGGGTCTAACCTTTCTCCCTGGCTGTTCAACCAATACCTGGCACCTCTCGGCCACCGCATTGCTACTCTCTGCTCCAACTTTCAGTGCTATGCGGACTACACTCAGCTCGCTTTCAGGCTCCCCTCTGCCACCTCTTCTCCCTCTCACATGCCGGATTGTCTCTACGCAATCCAGGAGTGGTTGTGCCACCAATGATCTCTGCTTCAGTGCCAGTAAGACGGAGATCCTCCTCATTGGCACACCTGCACCTTTCCTTTCCTGTCACTCTCTGGCCAGCCACTCTTAGTCTGACATGTGAGAGCAGGAAGAGGGCAAAGAACATAGGGGTCATCTTCGACTCGACACTCTCCTTCCCTCCTCACATCACTGACGTCTCTAAGACATCCAACTACCAGCTGCATTTCCTCAGTGGTATTCTTCCTTTCCTCGCCTTCCCCAAGAAGCAGGATGAGGCGGGTATGGTTAGCCGCCCTGTGACTACTGACATCTACAGCCCCTATAATGGGAACAAGTGGTCTACCATGCAACTTCATTGGCAGGGTGGGGCTCCTACGATAAACGGAGGAACAATTGGTCCACCCGGGGCCTCGGCTCAACTGTGCAGAGGGGATACTAAATCTCCAATGAATGAAGAGTGCTTGCTACTGAAGGGTCCTATGGCCTTTTCATTCCAAGACACTATCTTTACTTTCAAACCTGCACATAAGCCTTAATCTCGCATTAAAGACCTTCGCTGAGACCCACAAAAATCTGGGGGGCTGGGGGCTTTAACAGGGCAGCAGACTGTATTTAACAAATTGATTAAACACACTGCGTTTATGGAAGGATTTGTCAAGGGGGTGGTTCTGGCGAGAGATGAGATGGGGTTCATTAAAGATTCTATACTTGGGAACAAAAAAATTGACTAACTGGGACGAAAAGGTGACACTTATCTTTGACCTACTTTCCAAACGGGACAAAACTCAATAGGCTAGGTTTAAAAATTCAGGCAATGGGACGGAGTGAAAGGATCCAGCGACCTGTACTACACTGGTTGAGGTATCAAGCACTGACGAACTGAATGACTCAATACTCTCAGTTACACCTAACAGCCCCTCTGTCCTCTAGGAGGACATTAGCTTTGAAAATCTGCAGGGTTCGATCCAAGCTCCAGCACTGCCAGTAGACATTCCAGGCCTAACAGCAAACCAAGAGAATCTTAAGGTTCTGAACAGTAAACATCTGATTGCAAAAAGGAAAAAATGTACTAGCAAACAGAATCACCAAAAAGAAATCTAAACATGTGCTGGCTGCTATGCTAAAGGGGCGGAACTCAAACTTACAAGGTATATACCAATTGACTGGGACAAATAGGCTGACTGATTTAGATTCACAATCGGGACCAAGGGCTGAAGTGGTGTCCAGGACCTCTGTAAGGGCGAACAAAATCAGCAAGGTACATGAGACACGACAAAATGAGGGAGCAGCCACCGACCCCAGATGACAAGGAGCCGGGGAACGGACAAATCCTGGAAGCTATTGCAACGCTCCAAGCTGTGCAAGAGAGCAAGATAGATGGCACAAGATGTCAGAGCAATTGCGGATCGCACAAGCAAGCTGGAAGAGCAAGTAAAAGAAAATACAGAAATCCGAGTGCAGACAACGAAAGACATAGATGTCCTCATACAAAAAGTGAAATTAGTAGAAGACAGAGCGGAGGAGGCGTAAGGCCGAGCCTGCAGAAACATATACGTATCATCGGCCTACCGGAGGGGATCGAAGGATCAGACACCACCACCTATGTAGAAAACTTACTTGTACAAGAAATTGGAGCGGGTGAACTTTCCCAGGGTTTTACAATAGAAAGAGCGCATTGCTCCCTCGTTAGGAGGCCGCCACCGGGCGCTCCACCCAGACCAGTGATTGCCAAGGTGCTCAATTACAAAGATCGAGAAAAAATCCTGTCTTTCTCCGGGGCCGGGAGGACGATACAAAGAGACTCTGCGAAGAGAACAGTGTACCCTGACTACACTTTTCAAGTACAGAAGTGCAGAGCACAGTTCATCACCACAAAAGCCAGATTACGGATGGCTGAAACTAAAAGTGACCCACAACGGCAAGGCCCTTTTCTTCGAATCACCGGAGGAAACAAAAGAATGGATGGACAGGAAACAGGCCAGATGCAACGGAGCCGAAAAAGGGAACTGGACAATGTTGATAGACATGGCGTGGGCTGATAAGATAAAATAGGGGGAGCATTATTGGGAACCACGGACACCCGGTAGTGGGAACGCTAACTCAGGCCCGCTAACCCCCCTCAATTTGTTAAGGGCTACTGTACAGGGCCCGCCTGTAGGGCACAAGGAGACTAGTCTTGTGACCAGGTTGAATGGAGCGGAAACAGGATTATCCCAGCATGTATGGCATAGCAGGAAGAGTTAAGTTTGAAGTGTGTTAGTGAGATAGACTTCCCTAATGTACCAGAGTGTACCCCGATTGAGAGGAACATAGTGATGGAGCGAATTGATCATAAAATAACATCTACAATGTACAATGCAATCAACTCATTCGCTACAATGGAACTCACAGAACTTAAAGAGAAATGGGAGAGAGATGTGGGCCCAATTCAATCAGAGGACTGGACTACTGCCCTCATGTACCCCAAAGAGATAGCAATCTCTGCCAGAATCAGGCTGATCCAACTAAAAATCTTGCACAGAATATATTATCCCAGAGAGGTTTTGCATCAATGGGGAAGGGCGACTGATCCCAACTGTCTATGATGCCATCGAACGAGAGGGACCTTCTTCCATATCCTGTGGGAATGTCCAAAAATACAAGACTACTGGCAAAAATGCTGCGACAGGCTATCAATGGTGGTTGACCGCGAGATACCGATGGACCCCAAACTCCTGATACTAGGGATTGATGCAGAGATAGAGCTATCTCGATATGAAAAACTCATGTTTGCAACATTCACTGGACTTGCAAAGAGGAACCTTGCCCAATTATGGGGCTCGGCCTCACCCCCACAATATGAGAAATGGGTAACGGATGTGGACATGTGTGTACTGACGGAAACAAGAGCGTATACCACAAGAGGATGCCCAGAGAAATCAGCCAAGATATGGCAAAGATGGGAAGACACTTGAAGGCATGAAAAAAAAGAGCCTAGAATCTGATGAACTACCAGAATAGAACTCATGCATGCGATCGAGACGATCCTAAAAGCCATCAAGCATAACAGATCTACAGTATAAAAGGAAAGGAGAAAGAATTCAAGCTTTGTGAAGAAGTGTATACATGTGTGTTTAATGTATTGACTAAGTGTTAATTAGTCGATGTTACGTTTGTGTGTACCTATAAAACAATGAAAAAAAATTATATAAAAAAAAAAAGTTTGAAGTGTGTTATGTGTGGGGTTGAGGGAAGAGGGGTGGGCAATAACAAGGGGCCTATTAAAGTTAATTGTAGACTGCATCAAACTCCTCCTGAGGCTGGCAACAGGCTGGTGGCCCCACTGACACCTTAGACTATAATAGCTAGCACTACTAGAATCATGACTTGGAATGTCAGGGGACTTAATTATGTGAAATGCAAAAGAGTGAGCATGTATATCCGAAGGAATAAAGTTGGGATAGCGCTGTTGTAAGAAACGCACCTAATGCACAGAAGTAAAAGAACTTGAAAAGGGTGTGGGGAGGGGTGATGGTGGGCTCCACATATTCGACATATGCAAGAGGGGTCATCATCTGGATAGTCCCCAAAATACTGTTTAAAGTGCTTACTGCGAAAACTGACAATGAGGGTAGGATGGCCTTATTACACAAGCTTTTGGAAAATACGCCCCTAATGATGATGATACAGTGTTTTTCAGATCACTATATGCAAGACTAGGCCCATTCAGAAATGGAACCTTGATCTGGGGGGTGCGATTTTAACTGTACGCTAGACTGAGTCATAGATAGGTCAGATACTAAACACAGATGGCCATCCCCCAAGGTATTGAACTCTCTAGTGGAGCACTTTCAGATGCAAGACCTGTGGAGGGCCGAGCATAGAGACGAAAGGGGATATTCCCATTACTCAGCACCCCATAGAGTATACATCAGGATAGACTATATTTTTACGGGAGTGGAACACAAACTCGAATTTTCAGAGTTGGAGTACCTAGATAGAGTACTGTCAGATCACTCACTGCTTGTGGCAAGATGGAGAGTGTCCGCCCCAAGGCCACCCATTCCCACGTGGAAACTAAGGAGCGAATCGCTGCAAGATACAGCGTTTGCTGAGCATGTCAGGAAAAGCACTGTCAAATACATCACAGTAAACGAGGGGAGTGTGCAAAAGATGGGTACATTCTGGGAAGCATACAAAGTGGTTATCAGAGGGGTGATGATAGCGGAATCGGGCAGGGTGCAGGAAGTCTTAGTAAGGGAACTGGTGAAGACAGGAGGAGGAGTTGAGCAGGCGGGAGGGAGAGGCCTTGACAAGCAAGGAACACTGGACGAAATAATCGCATTGAAACAAACAGGCTTAGCACAATGGGACAGGTTGGGGAAGTTTAACTAAACAAAATACACGGAGAGGAGCCACGCGCAAGGGGATAAGCCTAGCAGGACGCTGGCATGGATGTGCAAGCGCGATGTCACCAGGACTCCGATATGCTCCATTAGGAATACAGATATGGAGGAAGTGCACACGGAGGCGGGAATAACCAAAGTGTTCTCTGAATATTATAAGACATGTGCGGCCCCCAGGGAGGCACGGAGGAGGACATACATGATGTTCTAGGACAGATATTTTTACCCAAGTTAGATGGTTCCCAGACGGAGTCGCTGTATGCACCCATAACACCGGAGGAGGTGGTGGCCACCATTAGAACCCTGCAGACGGGGAAAGCACCAGGGACAAACGGGCTCCCGAGCAAATTCTATAACGCCTATGCTGGTACACTGGCACCGTTGCTGGCCAAGGTGTACAAAAAGGCGTTTGCAGACAACATCCTGCCCGGGAGCATGAGGGAAGCCCTGATAGTGCTGCTACTCAAGCCAGATAAAATAAGCATGGAATGCGGATCCTACAGTCTCATGTCCTCACGGGTATCTTGGCTACCATACACTGACGGGTGATAAACATGCTGATCGCGAGAAAGGCATTTGACTCAGTAAATTGGGACTGGTTGTAAGCCACAATGACGAAGATGGGGATTGACCCGCTGTTCATGAGATGGGTACGATTAATATACACGAAACCAATGGCCAGGGTGAAGACGGGAAGCATGTATTCGGAGGCGTGGTAACTATATAGAGGCACTAGACAAGGGGGCCCATTGTCCCCAATGTTATACACCTTAGCGGCAGAACCAATGGCTACATACCTGAGGCAGGAATACGGAGATGGAGGCATAGACATAGATGGGGTGGGGCATGTGATATCCATGTACGCAGATGATGTGTTACTGTATATGAGAGACCACGTGGCGAATCTGCCATACATTCTGGAGGTGCTGGACAATTCTAGTACATTAACAGGTATCAAAATAAATAAAAAGAAATCATGTCTGTTCCCGTTGGCAACCACTGCAAAGAGGGCAGAGGAGGACTTGCCAGATCTTCCCCTGTCCTGGAGCTGGAGCTCCTATAGATATCTGGACATTAAAATAAATCATGACCCTGTCCAAGAACACGACACACTGCGTGCCAAAGCCAGGCTAGCAGCGTCCATGGGGTTTTGGAGTAAATTACCTCTGCCACGACTTATGCATTTGCTTTGGGAATGTCCCATATAATATTCCAAAGCGGTACTTTCGTGACCTAGAAAAGATGTGTAGGGGGTTCCTGTGGCAAGAGGGGAGGAACAGGGTAGCCCTAAGCACATTACAAAGGCCGTATGACCAGGGCGGGTTAAGGGTACAGAATTTCGAGCTGTACTTCCTAGCGTGCCAACTACAGTACGTGATGAAATGGACGGCAGACGACACCACAGCAGAAACAGCATTGCTGCAGCCCGCTGTACGATGCAGATACCTGAGAGACCTCTTGTTGATCTCTGCTAGGGAACAAAATGGGAACCCCTACTTAGTGACACTAGGCATCCGAGTGTGGCATAGGGCCTGCAGGTTCATGGGGATAGTGGACCCGCTCTGTCCACAGGCACCAATGGCGGCGATCCTAGAGGGCAGGGCGTGCTGCAAAGCCATGCTAGACATGAGGTGGGAGATGTGCGGAGTGGCCACAGTGGGGGACATACAGAACGAAGGAGGGTGGAAGACATTTGAGGAACTACAAGAGGATACCGGTATACACGCAGGTCAGTTCTTGCTTTATAACACAGTCTTCAGTGTGCTCTGCAGGAGATGGCCAAATAACACAGAAGGTGATATTGGAAACGAGGACATTGAGATCTTGCTCACAGTGGCAGAAGGTGGACACGCCGTTTCCAGAATCGATGAGATCTTGATAAGCCAATCATTGCGGGCAGAACTGAAATGCAAAGGGAAATGGGAACTGTAATTGGGGAAGACGTTTGAGGATAGAGAATGGGGAGAGATAAAATGGTATCACAAGAAGGTTTCTAGGAACGCCAGATTACAGCTAATACAACTGTATATAGTACAGGGAGCATACCCCACACCTGCTGTTATCTCTACCTTTAAAGGAGCCGGAAGACAAGAATGTCCCTAGTGTAGGGCAGAGGAAGCTGGGCTCATACATATGTTCTGGGGGTGCCCGGTAGTGCAGGGGTTCTGGAAAAAGGTAGCAGATAAGGTGGCCCAAGGAGGCATAGATTTGGATGTCAAGACACCAGAGGCCTGCATGTTGGGCCGATATAAGAAAAACGTGAAAGATAAACCGCTGAACAAACTCAAAGATCTGACGAAAATAAGGACTAAACGCAGCACAGCCATGGGGTGGAAAGATACGAGAGAATTTAGTGTGATCAGAGGGTGGAAGGAACTGGAAAAGTGGTGTACAGCAGAGACAGGGGCGTCGAAGAAGGCACTTTGAGTGCAAAATGCAAAGACAGGAATAGACATACAACGATGGATAGCGCTAACAGTAACATTTTTGCAAATATAAGGGAGGGTGAGATTGAGCGGAAATTGGGGGATGATGATGCATGAAGAACAATAGGGTGACTAGATAGGTTATATAAGCCACGTTGGGGGTGGTGGGGGATTTAAGTAGTAGTAGTTGGAGCTGATGAACGCACATGTTAAACAAATGATGTATAACTTGACAGAGCTTGTTGCTCCTCGTTTATGGTTTACAAAATTTAATTTAAAAAAACAAAACAAAAAATAGGTACCCGAGACATTCACTCTGCCATTTACTTCTGGTCTGAATTCAGCTCACTCGCTGGCCAACACCTTCGGGAACGAATTTACCGGCAGTCCGAGCAAATATTCGTTCTCGCCTTTCCACCCCATCTCCGGGAGGGTAGTGGAACAACAGGGTGCTCTACACCAATCATCACAGGAATCTAACATAGGCTCCCTGACCGCTTACAAACGAAACAAACTAAGACCACTTCTTTTGGTATGAGCACAACTCATGCTCGAGTGACTGTGCTGCCCCACACCACTCAAAGGTTGGGGGCTCTAGGTGGGGGTTCTGGACTCACTAGTAATCCTGCGACAAATGTTGCAGGGCCACCTTCTACCACTCTGTTGAGTGATAGCAATAATCAGACTAGAGAGGCTGATCTGGTAAAACCGGCGCCGCAAACCACCATATCAGTGTGGGCGGCTGATTCAGGAAGACCGGCACCGCATACATCCAAACATGCGAAGGTGGTGGACAACCGTTGAGATTCAAAAATGTTGGCACTTGCTGTTGATCGAAACTTAAGGATAAAGTGGTAGTTGATATTCCACAATGAATGGCTGTTTGGTCGGTAAAGCTGACTCTAGATACACTCCAGCCTTCAATATTGTTGGTCAACTTGTATTGGAACCCGCACAGGGTTCTTCTGGAGCCGATACAGGCCTCCAAGTGCATTCTTCCAAGATTGGTTTGATGGGGTAATGACAACCATATAATCCTCGGGGGTGACTTCAACTCCAATTGTGCGCAGGGATCGGTGTACAATGTTGGTGAAGTTATCCCCTCCTCTTTGCACTACAATGTTCACCGGGGGATTAATTGGGACAGCTTTCTTTGGGAATGGGATATGTCCTCTCTGGAGTGTCTCCCAACACAGAATTGGCCACTGTATACTTGGCATAGAGGCTGTCAAACATCAAGGATCGATTATTTTTATATCTCCACTGACATTAGGCCGAAATGTGGGTACTTGAACCACATTGACCCCACTCTGGGTAATCTACTTCTGTTATTTCTCTGGCTCTTCCCAATGTAACGTTCGATCAAAAACCTGATCTTGCAGGCCTTTCGGTGGCCAGGGGAGGGCTTGCACTCAAATGGAGTCGGGGAGGTTTGGCGAAATTGACTCAACTTCTGACCGACTCGCTATCGAACTTGAGCATAAATTTGAACAACTTTGACATGGGGGTGACCTGTGAAAATGCACCCTATGAAAGCATCATGGACTGTGTGAAAAGAGTAATTCGAGAGAAAACCCTTGCGCGAGGAGGGCCTTCCAGGTATTTACCAGATACTAGAATTATGCAGTCAAAGAGCTTTAAATGGAAAAATATGGCCATGCTAAAGAAGCAGAGGCTATATTTTTGCTAGGAAAAAGGTGTTCCAATTGCATACAAATATAGATATATCACTTAAGATCGAATTGAACCTTCTTAATCACCAGTCCACGCTTCGCCAACTTTGCAATGGCAGGGAAAATAAGTTCTTGGCTACAATCAATCGTACTTTGGGTCTAAAAGGATCAGGTATGGATTTTCCGATTGAGGAACAATTTTGGGTAGACTTTTATGCAAACAAATACTCCCTGCCCGATTGCTTCAAAGATACTCATGACTCGGTTCTGGGTCCGGTTAGTTTGGGTACATGCCCATGGGACGAAGAGGATATAATCTAGGCAATAGGTAGAGTTAAGCCATATTGTGCACCGAGTCCGGAACAGAATTCCTCTGTTTGTTCTGAAGGACTCTCCTCGGATCTGGTCAGGGCTTTGAAACATATGTTTGACCAAAAATACCGGACCCACGCTATTCCCGTCTCCTGGGCTCAATCCATTATCATTCCGATCCTAAAAAAGGGTGATCTTCGGGAATCTAATAACTATAGGCTGATTACCCTTATCGATGCTACTAGCAAGATTTTTGCTATACTGCTTTTGAGGGAGCATAATCTGTTTATCATACGGTCTGATCTACTCAGCAGATTCCAGGTGAGGTTTACACAGCAACTGGGTAATACTACCCTTTTGGCACATTATGCCACAACATTCATCACAGTCAAGCTGGGGCTGTCTATCTGTCCTCTATGGATATGTCCAGCGCATTTGATTGAGTGGTTAGATCAACGCTGTGGTCAAGACTTCTCAACATGAATGTTCCCAGAAAGTTAGTGCAACTGCTTGCTCTCCTACATACTGACACCACATTACAAGTGTGCATGACTAAACAAGGGTCGTTGTCTAGGCCAATTAATTCCTATGTGGGACTCAAACAAGGCTGTACATTGGCCCCGATCCTACTTAATCTGTATATCAGTGACGTTGAAAGCTTGTGGGAGGGGCCGTCTATCTCACCAAATGAGTAGAACAAGTACTATCTGTGACATATTTGGAATATAACCTCACCAACAAGCTTTCAGCAGATGCGTGGAAGACCATTCTCTGCGCTAAAACGAGAAAACTTGCTTCCCAAATGAAATGCTTGTTGGCCAGACTGTTTAAATTCTCTATTACCAATTCTTTGCTTTTATCTAGCCAAGATAGAACCAGTCCTTCTATACGGTTTGGACATCTGTCTTCATGATCTGGAGAATTTGCTGAACACAATTCAAGGTAAATTGTGGAAGCAGGTTCTGGGTTTATCCTTGGCAATCCCAAATTCAGTGATCAGGCACAAACTATGCCTGACCTCCTTGAAGGTACGTTTTGTGTGGAAACAATTACCGAGCTTAAATAAACTTCTTGACCCCCTGGAGGACTCACTGTATGTGGACTTAAATCGAGTTATGAAGGAGGAAACAATTTCTTCTGTTAATTCTATAAAACTAGGATGCATGGCATACTAATTTCAATTGGGGCGTCAAAGGTGGATCTAACACAGCGACATGGGGTTGTAAAAAGAAGTCTGATTAAGTCAGACTGGGCTGAAACTGTAGATTCTATTGGCACATACATGGATTATTCTCAGTTCACCCACGCGAGAAAGTGTATTCCACTGTATCTACGATGTTTTCCCTGCGATAAAGCACACGCAAATTATCTACATTTTCAACTGAACCAGTTCCATACAAAGGAAAGGACAAAACACTGGAATGTTTCGCAACTGCTCGGCAATCCATCATACTGCAGATTTTCCAACAATGCTGATACAATGGAAACTCTGAAACATTGGGTCATTGCCTTTCATTTTTTGCTGATACTAACTTGTGCTGTTTCAAGGGCAAAGGCGTGGAGAATTTGGATTTTTCAATGAATTTCGTTTTGGGGTAGGTTAATGTGGGGGGCGAATGTTTCATTGATTTTAGCTTTGAACAATTTTTTGAAAATCATTTTAGATAAATTCACAATTAATGGATGATTGTATATTTGCTTTTCTGTTTGGATTGAAGTTTGACTTGTAAAAGTTTCTTATGTTGTGTAAGGTTTACTGTAAACCACAAACGCAATAATAATTCAAAAAGAAATTTAAAAAAAGATCAGCGCCCGCTAGCTCTCCGTCCGCTGGTAAGAAGTCATCGGCCTTGTTGGTGTCTGTCGCTGTAGCCGCCGTATATGTGCCCGTGTGCGTGGCAGGATCCCCTGTTGGGGGTAAAATCCTGTGTTGGAGGATGCAGTGGTGGTGGTTGGCGCCATGGACCATCAGGGTCCTTTGACTTGTGTTTGCGCCTAGAAGAACTTCCGGGAGGCAGTATTGGAGGACTTCGAGACAGAGCAGGGCCCGGTGTGGATGGCAGTCTTTGCTGAATTTCTAATACCAGCGTGTGCAGTGTGGTCAGAATGTCCATCGAAATATCCCTAGGTTAAGGTGTAGAAGGAGTGAGAGGAGGCTCTGTGCTGGTGCGCCTCTTCTGGAGAGGTAGGCGATAGGGTTCAAACCGCAGCGACCCACCTCCAACAAGGGTCTCTGGCCCCCTTCAGTGTCTGAATAGTAGACCTCGGGCAGGTCATCATCCTCATCAGAGCTAGTATAAACTTGCCCCGGCCCACTTAGTTCAGCTCCTTGCTATGTACCCCTTCCCAGGGGTCGTCGGAGCCCTACTCCCTCCCCTCTCCTGAAACTTCTGGAGGGGTCGGGGGAAGAGGCTGCTGCCCCCTTTCTGGGGGTCTTTGTCGAAGCTGTGGCAGTTACCTCACGCTGTGCCGGTAAGGACACCCGCGAAGTAGCCGTTGCTGTGACAGTGGACACCCCCTTCATGGTCTGCCCTCCTTTTGAAGAAGTAATGGTCGTCGACGAGGCTGTCAATGGGGTCGTCAACAGAGTGGCAACAGCAGTTAATGCCGTCATCAACTGCGCCATCAATGGCTACATCGTCTTGGCTGGTTGTGACGTCCATGGAGGCAGAGAAGGGCCCACCTTGGATTTCTCCTTTGTCGCTTTGTCTGCCAATAGCAAGTGGAGTTTCAAAGGGGTCAAGGATTTTCTCTTTGAGTGTGCATCCCTCGCCGGCAGGCTGACTGTGGATGTGGTCAGTGATGGTGACCTTTTCCTTCCCGAGCCGGGACCCAAAGCAGCAGTGAACCCAGTGGGATCTGTGGAATGCGGCCTTGCCTTCTTTTTAAATCCGCGGGCGGGGCGTCCTCAAAAGACCTCAACCTCTTATCAAAGGGAGTTCGATAGTGGGAACGGCCCCTCCTGGGGAAGCATGATCATGTCCAGAGGCTGAGTCAGAGGCCTTAGCCGATTTGAACCATGACGCTAGCCTGCTGTAGCGGTCATCCTTGGTCTTTTTCGAAAAACCACGGCAGAACTCGCATTAGGTTCCCTGTATCCCAGGGAATTGAGGCCTGAAAAAAAGTAGGATCCAGATGACCAAAAAACAAGACTAAGTGGACTTCCTTGGGGTGGCCACCACCAGCCAGAAGTGAAAACACACCAAAGATGGCTCCAGGAAGAGATAGAAACCTGATTAAGCAGATTCTGATAGCTCTCAGTGCAAATAGGGGCAGCTAGCCAGCGGAAATGGTCCCAAAACGAAGACAACAGTGGCTGTGACCGAGGACGGCTGAAACTAATCTTTCTGGGTGACAGCAGCTTCCTGCTCCAAGGTGAAAGAAGGTGGCATTCCCTGGAAAGAAGCAGTAAAATTACTCAGAGATGGCCCCATTACGGAAGTCAATGCCAGGCAACCAGGAGGACCAAGGGTGCGGGGGAGGACAGCACAGGAGGGACATCTTGCTGCCAAAACCTCCAAAAACACATTGGAGCACTCCAACAAAGGTTTTGATTCCAAGAGGGAAAACGAAGGTTGGATCTGAAGGTCAAGGGGGAAGAAGAAGAGAGAAAAATGACTATACCGTGATACATTGCGATATACTAGAAACGCACCACGGGAACAGAGGTGCAAGCATGGATTAGAGATTTGCAGAGGTGGGGATGTCTGTATCGAGAAAGCAGATGAAGGCAGAGGAGGAGGGGGGGGCAGGGTTGGATGGGGACAAATGCTTAATGATTTGTCGTCAACACCGGATCTAAAATCGCCTTGATTAAAGCGAAGCAGGAGACCGAAGAACTTACACAGGTTGGAACATGGGACTTATGGGAACTTGCAAGGGGGGGGACGGAGGGCAGCGGGAGGAGGGGCAGTTCAGCATCTATCCTGGGAGATGCATTGAAGAGGTTGAGTAGTGCTCTGACGATTGATGATTCAAGCAATTTCAAAGGTATGAATAAGATAGAAAGTGGAAGGAGCGGGGAGGTGGGAGGGGAGGGGCCGGAGATTGGTGGGAAAGGGAAAGAAAAACTCATGCTGGAAAATTAATGTTTATAAATGTTAACGACAGTCATGTTGTCTGTAACTGTAACTATATGCATCTGTTCTAATGCACCATGAAAATAATGAAACAAAAAAACAGGTTTTGATGCAAGCAAATCAGGTTGTTCCCAAAAAGCACTGAGCACTCAGTTCCACCCATAAAGAATCTGTATTGACCTTTCTAGGGCAAGAGACTGGACTAAACTAGTCCAAACCATTGCACAGCATGAACGGCTGGGTTCTAAAATGGCTCATGTGCAAACATGGGCTCACTTTGGACTCCCTAAAGCAATGGAATGGCCCACAGACAAAATGGCGAAGAGCAAGATGAAAAAGTAAATTAGTACTTTTTTTTGTTCCCCAGAACTGCTTCAACTCCTGGGATGGAGCCACGCTTCGGGAGGTGCTGGAGAACTCTCCCTTCCACCAAACCATCTTGTAACACAATCTTTGAAAGGGGAAAGACCTTTCATGATGCAACGTGCACTGCGCCCGTTGTGTGGTTTCTTTCTCATTGCATCACTTTTCTTCGTGACATTTTCAGAAATGCACATGGCCAGCTGGGGGATTAATGAAGATCTTTCCCCTTCAGTGACTTTACCATCACCGGTGTCTTTCCTAAAAAATTGCGTGTTACTCTATTTTGGCCTCATTGTTACCGGCCACTCCAAAATGGCTGTGCCGCATTACAGGCAGTTGTTTCCTTGCCTGGCCTCACTCCCCACCTCTCATTGGTTGCCCTGGCCTAGAATGGCCAATCCAAGCAACCGGGAGGTGGGAGCCAGCCACAACTGTAAAGGCCCACGACAAAGGCCCCTGTCTGCTCCAGGTGTGCTCCTTTCCCCCCCACTGGTCCCCCGTGATGTCTGTGTCTCCCCTGATGTCCGTGTCTCCCCCCCACCCTCCCCTGGTCCCCCGTGATGTCCGTGTCTCCCCCACCCTCCTCTGGTCCCCCGTGAGGCCCTGCCCCTCCCCACCCCCGCTGGTCCAACGTGATGTCCGTGTCGTACCCCCACCTTCCTCTGGTCCACTGTGATGTCCGTGACCCCATCACCCCCCAGGATTTCTGTGCCTCCCCCCACCCGTCCCCCCAGCCCCCTTTGGTCCCTGTGATGTCCTTGCCTCCCCCTCTGGTCCCGTGTTGTCCGTGTCTCCCCCTAGCCCCCTCTGGACCCCCATGATGTCCATGCCTGCCCCCCACTACCCTCTGGTCCCCCGTGATGTCCGTGCCCCCCCCTCTCTGTCCCCCGTGATGTCCGTGCCCCCCACCCCCCTCTCTGTCCCCCGTGATGTCCGTGCTTCTCCGCACCCCCTCTGGTTCCCCTGTGATGTCTGTGCCTCCCCCCCACTACCCCTCTAGTCCCCTGTGATGTCCTTGCCTCCCCCCCTCTGGATCCCGTGTTGTCCGTGTCTCCCCCACAACCCCCTCTGGACCTCCGTGATGTCCGTGTCTGACCCCACCACCCACTGGTCCCCCGTGATGCTGACCTCCAAAACTGTTCTCGCTCTCCCCTCTGCTTTCTCAGCTCCCTTTCACCGTTTGATTCTCTGATCTTTCCTTCCCTCCCTTCTCCCCCTTACTTTCTATGCATTTACTTTATCAGAATTGTCCATGACCTAGTATGACAGCATCAAAGGTTTGTCTCCTCCCCCTTCCTTTACTTGTTTTCACCCCCCCCCCACTCCTGCCCCCCTCCAGCACTATCTGAAATGTCATCAGACCTAATATGATAGTAGCTTGTTCTGTTCTTTTCCTTCTCCCTTACTCCCCCCTCCCTCCCACCTATTGTTAAATTCCAGTACTACCTCAATTGTCGTCAGGCATAGTAATGTAGCCTCTTGTCCATCGCATTCTCCTTCCCACCCCCATCCCCTCCTTATTTCAGAGAGTGCAAGAGCTTTTGGAAATGTCACCAGGCTGATTACGACATTTATTTTTCACATTCTGTATATTTCAAGGACTGTAAGAATGTCATTGTATTCTCCCATGGTTCTCCCTGCCTTGAAGCGCTTTGAAATACATTGTGTATAGGCGCTATATAAATAAACAATCAATTCAATCAATTCACTATGGCTACCAATAAAGTACTTTGGGCTACAAATGCGATAAATCTGCTTCCATCCATGGTGAAGCCAAAACTAAATTACAGCTACCACCAACCTTCTCTCTAAAACCAATGTAGTGTGATCTAATCACCATTGAGCCCAAAAGAGGTACTTAAAAAGCGCCTTGGTCCTCGGTTTCCTACGGGCCACCATAGGAACTTGTCCTAAATAAGGATTGTAGTGAGAGGAGGACCTAGCCACAATAAAAGGTCAGAGATCGTAAAAACCTAAGAGGGGAAAAAAGCAAAAAGTTTAGTGGTTCTATAAAAGAGACAGTAGAACCACCAAACAATAGAATTCTGCCTTGAAGTTAGATGAAAAACATTTCATTTTAAATTAGTAATACTTTAGGCCAAGTTTATTCATAAAGGAAGTATAGCAATACAACAACCTCTGCAATGCCAAAGAAGTACGAGTCATCAAAAGAGCACCGTTTGTATAAAATAGTTTTGTGTTCTTTGGCTTGCACATCTCCACTTCTTTCAAGGGGAACATGTTTTGACTCACGAGGCCCTGACTTGAACTTCAGAAATGTGTCCTTTTCAAGTCACTGTGCCCGTTTTAAGTCAGGTTTCTATGAACTCAAGACTCCTTAGAAAAAAGTGTGTGCCGTATGTGAGAAGCAAAAGGGTGTCTCACCGACCAATCCCTTGGGATCTGTCATCTAGGTGACCGGGACACGGCCATCACTATTGGATCCAGACCCCGGGGGTGGACCAGTGCGGGAGGATCACCTGGGTGAGGGGTCCCTAGGGAGTGGGGCACCCAGAGAGATGCAGTATCCCTGTTCCCATTTTCCTGTAAAACACCCTCATTCCATTTTCTATCTAATAACTTTAACGCCACCCCCCCCCCCCCCACTCCCGCTTTCCTACACCACTCTGCCACACGGACCAAACCCTTGAAGGGAAGACAGACTCACACAAAGCCAGTCTGGTTGACATGTTCCAGTATCAGGGTCAGGCTTTGTCAGGCACTTAATCCTGATGACTCACACATGAATCCTGTTACCTTTCTCCACTGGGATAAAAGGCGGAGCATGAGAGCACCCGGAGAGTGAGGCAACGTACACGAGCAAAGCGAGAAGGGCAACCGAAGCGCGCAAGACCAGCAGAAAGGAAGGGCAGGAAATCCCAGGAAGGTGACGCGTCCATGGAAGCAGAGCAGAGCAGACAGGACCAGGAGGTGAATGAAAGGCCGTGGTTCTAGCAGCTGCGGGGTGAAGGTCGCTGCAGAATCCCAAAGGGGCAACTCCCTGCTACTGCAGAAAGGCACGGCAGTCCCTCCTTTATGTGCTGTGTGAGGACTTGAAAGGAGGCGAGCCGCGCTCGGCCAAAAGCCTTGACTAGATGGAAGGTCTTGATAAACTCTATCAGCTGCTTCCGGTGAGTGAAACGGGAGACTGGCTTGTGTTGAGAAATGAAAAAGGCATTAACGCTTGAAGTGCTTGTTAGTTTTTCGGGAAACCGCGAGTGAAAGCACATTGTAGCAAGAATGAAAAATGCAGAGATTGTGCGTGTGAGAGAAGCTGCCAAAGAAATTTGAAGCACTTGAAAGTGTAACCAAGAGAGGAGGCGAATAGCGAAAATAGTCATACGAGGGTCAAGTCAAGGGTACAACTCCCCCTCCCCCCGTAGAGTCGAAAGTCTTTGACAAAAGGTGAAACAAAGTATAAAGCTAACCTAAGGAATTATTAGCCCTGTGATGCTAACTAAGAACTGCAGATACCAGAAGGCCTTGGGCGAGCAGGCCGGTATAAACCTTTGAACTATATCCAGTATTGTGGGTTGCACGTAGGACGGCAGTCATGAGAAAGAGAAGCCTGATTGTTGAAGGTAAACGCACTTGCTACAATATAACAGAGTGGCCCGGCGAGACGTGATCGCCTATCCGAAGTCTCTGTATTGAACTGGCAAGTACTTTGAAGTGAAAGCGTGAAAGATTGCAAAGTAACAAGTGTGATGCAAGCAGTTTGAAGGCTCGCGCCCGATTGAGAGAAGCCAGAACTGCCTACAGAGGAAGGTTTGAGCCCGGCAGAGGGGGACCTGAGTGAGTCGATGAAAGTGCACCAACTATTTGTTTAAAAAGACATTAAGAGCTCCTGACTGTTATAAGCTAGTAGAACTGGTAAAGTTAACTGAACTGTAATTTGAAGGTTACAGTGAACTTGATGGAGGGGTGCCACGTGAAAGCAAGGGAAAGTGAAGCCGCATTTTGATAAAGTGACTGAACAGTGGTGTAAAGACAAGGGTGAACCCGTGATGTAATGTGGGGAAGGGAGTGCACCAGTTCAGCAGTCTTGAACTACCGAAACCCTTTTGGACATTTCTGTTTGCACTACACTTTTTGTTATACATATAATTGTCCCACACCCTTTTGTTATATAGAGTCAGGATTTGGCAATAGGTTTATTAGTATAGGCCATTTTGTTTTGACACAACACCGCTAGGACAGCGTTTTCTTTTCTTTGATGGTCGTAGCTTGCTCCCATCTTAGATTTAGGTTTATTTAGGAGTTATCACCCATATACTGTTCAATAAACACCCTTGGATGTACTCCTTGTGTCTGTCGTACTTCTGATAACCATGCCTTCCTTACACATAGGAGCACGTGTCATAAGGATCACATGTTGTAGGAGCATGTGTCGTATTAGTGTGTGCTGTAAGCTGTGTGAGTGCATAGTCTTAAATCGCATAAGTGTTTGGCATAAAGTCATACCATGCACATGTCCTATATTATATTAGTATTACAGTTCATACATGTATGCAATCTCCTGAAACCTGACATCAAAGTCAGTTGGGCAGATGGCTTTGAAATTCCAATGTGTATCCCTGCTGAATTAAGGAAAGTACCCATTTGTCTGTGGTGATCTCAGCCCACTGGGTGAAGAAGTTTGATAGACGCCCTCTCACATGGGGGCTGAAGTGGGTGGAGGAGAGGTGGTCTGGTCAGGCTTGTCTACTGACTCGACCCCTTCATTGGGTGGAGCCACATCACCGCTGTTTGACCCTGTACGACTTAGACTTGTTCCTGTAGGTTACTCCCGAAATATACGTGTTGGAATGAAAAGACTGAGATCAGTAAGTCTGTCTAATGTCCCTACTGTATCTTAAAAACCTGCACTTTCCTGAAGGAAAGGACTGCTGCTGTGAATGCAGGGTGCCTAACGACAGGGCAGTTTCAATGCCCATTTTGATGGCATGGATAGTGTCTACCTTTTTGCAGAAGAGATCCTCATGGTCAAAAAGCATTTGCACAACCTTAGCTTGTACTAACGACTGATAGTTGGTAGCCTGTCGACACAGCACCACACTGCTGCCCATTTGCCAAATGCTGGTGTCGGCGATGTCCCCTGCAAATGAGATGAGATTGCCAGAAGCTACCTCCCCCTCAAAAAGGAGCTTATAAGCATCTTCTTTCTTGTCATCTGGCAAGAAATTCAGGATGTGGCCCAGTTTGTACCACATTTTTCTGTAATAGCGAGAGCATGGCCAAGGAATTGACAGCTATATTCGTCGTAGCCGCTGTGGAAATAACATGCGCACCAAAAGCATCCAGCTATCTCCCTTCTTTATCAGGCAGAACAGCACACAGGGACGAAGGGTTGACAGAGTGTTTGCCAGCAGTCGCAAAGACCACAGAAACTGGGCTGAATTTGCAGGTCTTCGGTGGCATTGTCAGGGGCTCTGTATTTCTTCTGGAACCCGTCCTTTTTAGGAGGAGCCGTAAATAAAAAGTTACCCAGAGAAGTGACTGAAGTATTCCTAGTCCATGGTTCCCTTTCTTGCATACTGCATAGGCGTCCTGCATAGGGACGGGACAAGAACCATTTTGCCCTGTCAAAAGCGGTTACCCCCTATAAATTTAGCATGCGCAAGGGCGCAGCCGCAGGCATAACTATGCCCCACCAGTCCTGCTCACTGGTGCCTCACCTCAATTTCCTTTGCAGCATCGGAAATAAGACAGTCCATATTGGCAACTTTTTTAGCATGGGGGATGGTGGGTAGATCGTATGGAGGAAAGGGGACTATGTCCTAGGAGTACTTCCATCACTCCTGTGAGTAACTTTTTATTGCTCCTGCATCCTGTCCCCTTTCCTCCATTCTGCATGGGAGATTACAACGCACCACCAAGATTGGGAGGAGGATTAAATTCCTTTATGAATTGTTGGCAAACTGATTCCTCAACACTGCTTGCCCAAATGCAGCATCTGATCTGGCACTTGTATCCACACAATAATGCTTATAGAAACCGGAAGGTGAAGCCCAAGTTGCTGCTTTGTTAATTACATGCCACAGAACATGTTGCTGAAAAGCCATAGCTGTGGCTTTAGCTCCGACGGCATGAGCATGCATACCCACTGGAGGGGTTTTGTTCTGGAGTTAGAATGCTTCCGTAATGGCAGCTACTACCCACCTAGCTATTGAAGCCTAGAAGCTTGTGAGCTGGTGAAGGAACCTCCAAAGAAGATGAATAGTGCTTCTGATTCTATAAATTCCTTAGTTCTTTCTAGGTAAAAATGTTGTTTCCCTTCGAACATCAAGGCATTGTAGAACATTGCCAGACTCGGAATTGGGGTCTGGAAAGAAGGATGGAAGCAAGATTTCTTGGTTGAGATGAAAAGCTGACCCAATCCTTGGTAGGAACTTAAGGTGCATCCAAAGGACCACATTCGCTCTGTGAAACACTGTACATGGTTCATTAGCAGAAAATGCTTGCATTTTGGTAATCCTTCGTGCAGATATTATTGCCACTAACACCACAGTCTTACAAGTAACCTACTTATTATATCTGCAGATGTCATAGGTTCAGAGGGTTTAAGAGCCAAGCCCAACGGAACTACATTGAGATCAGGACTGTATGAGGCCTAGATATTGGGGGGTAACATCCTTGTCCATCCCTGTAAATGCTTTTTAACCACAGGGTTAGCTGAAGAAAAGAACAGCATCTTAGAGTTCCTGTATGTTCCAATTGCTGTCAAATACTTGCGGGCAAATATCTACCTGCACACCCGATTGTACTAGATTGTTAGGGAGAATTCTCATTCAATGGCTAATTTCCCTTACCTAGTGAGTTCCCCAGCAGCTTTGCTGGATTTCTGGAGTTCATTTTTTCAACTTGGTAAGAGTGTGAGCTTTTCCCCCACTCTTACCCATGTTTTGCCATGTGTATTTCATCTGTTTTGTGATTGTGGGCTCTGGAGTACGCCACTTCAGTAGCCCCCTTCTTTTGTGTGTTACACAGCACCTTCAGTGCTGTGACACAGGGTTGTCTTTAGACTTCCCACCGACTCCATTTCTGGGGCCGTCTACTGTCCCCCAGAAAAGGGTAAAGTTGCCATTAACTTTACATAGTCATTTAACCACAGATACAGTACACCCCATCTTACATGGAGTATTGGAAAGGGTTACTTCTTAGCCTTTTTTTTATCTGTACCTCCTAGAGCCTTGTTTTGTTCTCTTAATATTTAGACTTGGCTGGTGGCAGTGGTATCTACCCTAACTTTTCTACCGTGTTTATACTATATAAACGTGGTACAGTTTTAGGCTATTATATTAGCCTCGAACATAAACCCGCTTGACCAAATACTCTTTCTTTTGGCTCAGGTCGGGTTTATTCGCCATTTCTTTTTGTTTAAGTCCTTCTTGTGTTTTACTTTGCGCGGGAAACCAGATTTGCCTTCTTTGTTCGCTGTCTTTTGGAGGACAAGAAGTCCTCCTCTAGGCGCCTGGGTGTCTAGGTGGGATGAATGTGAGGGAGAGGTGTAGTCACCCCCTGCACAGGGTATCCTAGGAAACCCAAGTCACACTTTGCAATGATTGCCTGAGGTGGTTGTCCGGGCTGGACAAATCCCCTGCTGCGTGATTGACAACCAGGCTGTGTGAATGGGGGATTTTTGCATAAAAGGCAGGCTTCTTGGGCTGGAAGTCAGAGTCGCCTCTGGAACTACAAGGAACCGAAGAGAAGCGGAGAAGAAGACGGCTGCTGCAACTACCCCGTCCCGGTGAAGCCCTGCCGCAGTCCTGAGCTATCTACCCTTCGACGACCGGAGAAGATCCAGTCCGGAGTCTTCTTCCCTTGAGCTTGGTGGGGTCAACCAGCTCACTTTCCACAGCCAGAGGATCCTCTTCTTGGTCGAAATCGCTGCACACTGCTGTAGTGGTCCGGATAGCCATCTGAAGAGCCTCTCCTGTTTTTAAGGAGCGCACCTTTTATTCACCGTCGCTGCTGCTGGCTTCATCCCTGCGTAGTGCAGACCCCTCCAGACGTCGTCGTCCTCGTCGACACGACCGAAGCACCAGGAACTGTGGGTCTGTAGGAAACTACCAGCAACAACTGCCGTGGCACCAGCTTCTTCCCTGAAAAAGGTACTGTGTTCTGCTTCGAGGAGCTAGGGTGAATCCCTTTTCTCGTCATCCAAGGCTTGCCCTTGTCTTCCTTCCTTCTTATAACATTTGCTTCCTCTGTTGACAATATCCAAGTACTCCTGGCAACGTTGAATCTTGAACTGTCCGACTGTGTGATCCTCGACAACAGGAACCCGGTTCCACTCGACACTGGCCCCGGCCTATTGACTCTTGTATTTCTGTCAGCAAGTGTTCTCTGATTCTGTCTGCCCTAGAAAGTATTGCCTATGATTTTTGCCCCAACTCTCTCTGGTTAACTCAGGTGCTAAGTGTGTTTTTGCCCCGGTAACACTGTCATTACTGTCAAAAAGTGACCGCATATGTATTCCCGGTAACGTCTTTTGTTTCACAACACCGGTCCGTTAAAAGATAGGGTACTTACCTTGAGTTATACTGTACAAGTGAATTGGTTGTGTGTAGTGTATTTTACGTGTGGTTTTGATTTTTATAGAAGTGTTGTGTTTGATAACAGATGGTTAAAAAAAAATAAAAAAATGTACTTACATTTTTTGCCTGAAACCTTGAGTCAGTGTTTGCTTGAGTCACAGTAATTGTGGTCCCTTTGGTAATCTCTGCTACTGCTCATATACTCGAGATAAGCCTGGATGCTCCACTACTGCTACCATTTTAACACAGTAGTACAGGCTTGTACCAAAGGTGAACTTGTATTACCACTTGTAGTCTTAATTGTGTGTAGTGGTCCCTAAGGGCACTGCACAGGAGTCTGCCTAACATAGATATGCAGACCAGGATAAACCCTTGTTCAGTGAGCAAGTGAGTGGATCGATCTTGTTATTACTTGCCCAGAAACAGAACTGTGACCACTTGCTTTTATACTGGGTTCTGGTCGATTGTTTACATGCATTCTGAATAATTTGTAAAATCTGCTGGGTAAGGCAATTGTGGCCGAGTGTTAACTGTTCAGGAATCTTGCTGAGAGGGCACATTTGTAAGAGTAGGGATAAATCACTGGCTCACCTGTTGAGTTAACAGGTGATTTCACCCTGTAACTGAATGGGTGTTAGTTGTGACAAATGGATGAGGTCTGAGAATCACATTTGAGCTGGCCAATGAGGGGCTATCAGAATCATTGTGCAGACCTGTGAGTCTCTGAAATTACGAATGACCTAATATAGGAGAGGGGTTGGAGGAAAGGCGCAGCACCAAAGCCCGCCCCACGGAATGTGAAATGTGTCACCTAATGACCCTCTGCCCTGTCCTGTCCGTGATGCTAATTGGCAACATATGGTGGTGTTTTTCGTGGCAAACAAATCCACATCTGAGTGACCCCAGGTCCTGAACACCATATTGAGGGCTACTTGATCTAGCTCCCACTGATAAGATGTTGTGCCAAGCCTGCTCAATTTGTCCGCTTCTGCGTTGGCAACCCCCAGAAAGTGAAAACATCTGCAGAATTATTGTGAGACAGAGCACAATTCCATGTCTCCACTGCCAGATTGCGCAGGGCTGGAGATCTCATTGCACCCCATTTGTTTATATAAACAATAGCTATGGAGCTGTTGGTTCTGATCAACACTGTCCTGTTGCAGGGGTGTGGCCAACAGCCGGAGCATGAGCACGTAGCCCCCAGGAGCTCCCGAGCCACACGACTAAATCCATCCAAATTATCCTGCTTTCCTAGTGAAATTTCTGCTTTAATACAGAGCCCTGGTTTGGAGGACCTTGCGGGAATGGTCTGGTCGGCTTGGGCTGCGAGGAGAGCCAGTCTGGAGCCCTCGTGGCGAACACAAGGTCAAGCTGTTAGCGGGTGAACAGAGCTCCAATATGGCCGCCGGCACTGGAGGAAGCCGGGGCTGATCTGGGGAGCCTGGGCTGCAGGAGACGAGCGAGCCTCCACTGCCAGAGTCGCACAGGACGCGAGCCGACAGGCAGGGTGACTACATGAGAGCATGCCCACCCCAGGAGCAGGCAGAGGGAAGGTGGACGGGAGACGTTCCACGCCATGCTGGCTAATGTGCAAGAGTGAGGGAGAGGCGGCATCGGAGCGGCAAGGACTGGCGGGACTCTAATCATCAGAGACACTAGACGCTCCGGAGAAGGAACCGGGAGTGTGTTCCATCCTCCAGGTGAGCCGAGTGACTGGCGGTGTGGGTAACAAGAAACAGTGCTGCAGTGCGAAAGCGACGCACTTGATAAATCAAAATGCAAAACAAAAAAGAAAAGTCCAGACTGACGGGCTGAGAGTCTGTGTGTGGAAGTAGGGCATAGTGTGGATCTGGAGGGTGGACCCGAGTACAGATCCTTGCACGGTACTGAACATTAATACTCAGGGTAAGGAGCCCCTGCAGCTTGGAAGAGGTTGTGATCTGACGGTGGTCCAGAGGAGGGCAAAAGCCTTGGAACCGGACCTCAGCTGCAGAGTGCGGTATAGAGGAATATTGTAGGCTCATGATTAGACTGATTCGACGCATCTCTCCAGGAACCTGGAGAGGTGCTGGAGTGGCAGGGGGACAGAATTCTATAACAGGATTCCCTAAGGAGCAGCTGGGTAGCCTGCTGGGTGCACTGCTTGGGTGGACACCCCGGACCAGGTGGGGTGAAGTCGTAAGGTGAAGCGAGGCTCCTTCATGGGGGAACCCTGGGCAATAGGTCAGGAGGAGGGCTGCTGGGTTTGGTAGCACCCCCAGGACAGCGGTAGCCCGAAGAGGAGGGGGCCACCTGATCAGGCGCTGAGGACAGAGTAGGTGATCCCTGTACAGGGATTCAGGCCTAAGGGGCTGAGAGGACGAAGATTGGCCACGATGGTGAAAGGCAAACAGAAAATGGACAGGTAAGCAGACCCCAAAAATAGGCAGCAGAAACATGAGGAAGTGAGGCAGTCATCCGAGGGGGCAGCTGCTAGAGGATCTGCGGGAGTGACAGTGGAAACCCTCATGGGGGCCATTAAAGCCACAAAGGCTTCTCTGGAAGGGAGCATTAAAGAAGTAGGGGTGGATGTGAGGGCAGACTTAAGGAAAGGATGCGAAAGGGTCACGTAAGTGGAGCAGAGAGTAAGCAATGTGGAGGATGGCCTAGAACGTCTCAAGAACCAGGTAGCTGGCCTGGAAGGGGCAACAAGAACACTGGTTAAGCCCTGAGGACTAAGGGCTGAGGAGGACACTGTTTGGCTGTGGCGAGTGACAGAATCCAAGTGGAGAAAGGAGAAAGGAGAAAGGAGGTGCGTGTGCCTATGTCTTTAACTGATTCCCACCTGACCAAGTCACCTGACCGGGTCAGCAGACACAAAAGGCCGCCTCCACCACCCTTGTGGCGTTAAGCCGTGAGGACTAAGGGCTGAGGAGGACACGGTTTGGCTGTGGCGAGTGGCGCAGTGCAGATGATGGACCCATCCAACTTAACATCATCTCTAAGGACGAGAGCGCAATCCAAACGCATGGCTATTCAAGAAGAACTGCCGACAAAAAGCGCGCCAGAAACCGGTGAGCCAATACTTTTCCTGTCGCTCAGCGTCAGAAATCACAGATTTTACAAGAGAGCATGCCACCCAGATGCGCGACGATGTATTTCAGCCTCTGTTACACGAAGATTGCTCATGTTCAAATCAAGTCGCTCCCTCAGTCCCTACCTACCTTGACACTATTCACCTAATGCCCACGTCTAATAACCCGAACCAAACTGAAGATAAAAGTCAATACATGTCTTATACTGGCAGTCCCCTGAACGGCACAGTCGTTATTCAACGTGTCGTTCTATATGACTCACCAGTGGGGTTGGGGGAGCCGTGCCCCGTTCCGGGGGTGGCGGGTGTTCTCCGTGTGTTAGGTCGGTCGGAGCCTGCAGCGGCCCCAGCCAGTGCTGGAACTGAGGCAGAGCAGTGGGAGGCAAGGCCGCTGTCGGCAGACTCGGCAGCTCCCGTTGTTGACGGTGGGCGGAGCCTGTCAAAGGAAGCGGAAGCGATGGGAGGATGCGCCGCGATCGTTGAAGACGTGGAGGCAGAGCAACGCCTGTTGGATCAGGCAGAGGCTCGCCTTGCCAGCCGCGTTGCTGCGGCGGCCTCAGAGAGTCAGAATGTAGAACTTGTTGCTAGAAGCACTGCCGGCTCTGATGTCGTGCTTGAGGCATGTGCTTCTCAGGATACAAGTGATATTGTAAACCTGTCCCTAACCACAAGGGCAATCGTTGATGAGATTACGCCCCCTGCTTTACCATCAATACTAACCCCTGAGGTCTTGCTACCAGCAGCTCATACCTGTGCTGCAATGCGTGTTTCACAATAAGACTGTGCGCCGAGGGGCAGTGATGTGGGCCCCCCCACCGCTGACAAGAGAAACTCCTTAGAGGTGGTCTCCACGGTGTTACAAAACCTGATTAATTTAAATAAATCCTACTCAATTAAACAGTCTGTGACATCCACCCCAGTGCAGGACACGATGACTAAAGTTCTTCAGAAAAGGAATTGCGCCAATATCACAAATGTAAACCGTGATATATGGGGATCCGGCAACTACAAAAGACCCAAACCGGTGGTTGCTGGATCCTTGGACGAGTCATCATCGTCACACCAGAACAACATAGTAAACTCTCAGAAAAGACTGCCCTTACACAGTATTGCAGCTTTTACACCCAAGCTGTGTCCTCAAACTCAAGAAATCACTTCCACAATTAGTGAAGACTCGGAAAATGACTCAACCGCAAGAGAGACGTCATTTATTGAACGCACTTTTCCTAAAATACGGCGAGAAAGAGCTCGGTATAGACGAGTACCCTGTGTCTCTCACGAGAAAGGAAGAGAGGGACGTGCAGCCCCTTGTGCACATGTACCGGCAAATGAACTCTTAATAGCCTTAACATCTGCAATGGCTATTTCCTTAACGCCCTTCACCAAGCTGTATGAATCTCTAAACGAAAATGTGAAAGACATTACAACTTTACTGGCCATGATGAACTCAAAAGTGTTGCATTTAGAATTATCTCACACAGACCAAAAGGCTAAACAAGAGGAGCTAAATCACAATATAATGGCAGGATTGAATTCTTTGAACGATGTGAAACAGAATGACACGATCGACAAAAAACTGTTTGCAGAGGTTGCGAAGGAAGCTTTGTCCCTCTTTCAAAAATCTCGGATCACACAAAGAGGAGAAGATCTGGGTTGTGTCAGCGACATGACTGAGGCATTAAGGCCAGAGTTGCAATGCCCTGGAAAAGCCGTGTCTAATGCTGAGAAGCAGACCAGGAATTCGACACGACTGCTCCAGCCATTGCAATCTCAGAACCTGAATGTCAGACCACTGTAAAGTCTCACAACTGAAGGGAATGTACCGGGGTCCCCTGTGCACAACTTTGTATCACCATTGGATGCATCTGTGGTAGCGATTCCCATAAACAACGGCGTGCCGGAGAGTGGAAATGTGGGGCTTCCTAGTGCTCTAGACATGTCGTTTAACACAGCCTTCCACCAAGCCAAAAACGCTGCAAGCCCTGCCTTACTAGACTCTCAAAAGGCATCTGGCTCAATGTCCCTTGCAAATGAAGTAGTTCAGGTGATTGAGCTGATTGAACGCCCCGCGGCTATTGAGACCTCCGCCGGGCTTTTCCCCATTTTTGGAAATCAAGACTCTGCAACTCAGACCAAATTCAATATGGTTGCAAAAAAAATTCCACCTTGCACAGAGAAAAAGCAAAAGAATCTACCTGCTCGGAAAAAAAATCAACAAAAGGGTGCACGAAAATTTTTAAGGAATCTGAACATGTTCCAACTGGTTGACAAAGCAATCACTTCAAGTTTTGAACTAGCGGACACTATCAATGATAAGGCAGCGATCCAACCAAAAACAGTGGAAAATAAGACGTCCGCAGTTGAAATTCTGCCAGGCGAGGAAGACCTGGCAATTCATAAAGAGTTAATGGACCTATCTGTTTATGAGGAGACAGAACCAGAGTGCATCGCTACTACGAAAGCACCGCTCGGTGATCAAGGTACACAAAAAAATTCCCAAGTGATACTCGGCCCGAAACTGAGCATTGACCCGAAGATTCCGGAAAAAGAACTAGTATCTCCCAAAAGAGTCACGACGGAAGTGAGCCAGAGCTCCTGGTCGACATCAATATGAGGTAAAACCCAGAGGCGTTGTGAGCTGGTGTCTCCGGTCAGAGAAGGTGAAGAGAGAGATTTTGAACCTAGAGTTCATAACGCTTCAAGCGAAATGGGAAAGACACAGACTGCTTCATCAGAAGAAGAAGTTGGATCTCTGTGAAGTCGGCCAACAAGCAGTGAACGGAGTAAAACTCTCACAAAAAAACAAAGGGCCTGTGATGTCTGCACCGTTCGCCATACTAGCCTCACCAAAGAAAGTCGACCACTATCAAGACGCATCATCTAAAAGAAGCAATCATAAGACTGAGAACCGACAGGAAAAAAACGGATCGGATGCAATGCCTATCTTGATCAAAATTATGTTGGAGAGGTTGGCAGGTGGCGATAAATTAATCTTGAACAGATCTAATGTGTAAAGATTACTTCACCATATACCTCGGCTTAGATCACTGGATTCAAAAGATCTGCAAACAGTTGAATTCCCAGACGAGCGGTGTACAGACAAGGTGATCTTGCATATAAACTCCAATATAATCGCGAATGTAATTCTAGAGGCCGATGAAGATTTGTTATCGCTGGGCTTTGACACTAACAAATTAGCGGAGCCAGAAAGATGCAGTAAACCGATGATGACTGATGGAATTTGCGGATCACGACACACGCTAAAGGAAACGCCGCCGTTTCGAGAGGCTTCTCATAGCTCTAAAGCTCTTGTTCAGCTTCAACAGATCCAGCAGGGGTCAGGAGGGTCACACTATAATAGGCAACACTCCGCTCCCACTTCCCAAAACACTGTAGCCAGGGAGCAGGCCGAGCCAGACAGATCAAGCCCGATGGCGAAAATCAAAATAACGATAATCAATGGAGAGCCAGAGGGTATCACGGTGGACTCATCACCAATTAACGGAAAAGAAAAAGTTGTAACGCAAGAATGGAACTGGCTAGCTTCAGCTCTAAATAATAAAAATCACAGCTAATGTTCAAAGCCTAGTTCGGACCAGGAGTGTTTGTTTGCGTCATGGAACACGCGCGGTTTTCTCCATCTGTTCAATAATGCTTGGTTCCAAGACTTGCACCTGATATGCTTGAAAGAAACCTGGCTTTGTGACCTGCCCGTGACATCTGAATTTGATGGTGCTTTGAATCCAGCAACAAAAGCTGACAAGGGGCGGCCGGTAGCAGGGCTGTTAACATTGATCAAACGGTCTTCAGGTTACCGCTTGATAAACTCTAAAAATTATACGCGAAATAAGAAAGCTTATAGAGAAACCGTTTACTTATGATGTCATCCACATAATTAATGTGTACTGGAATCATCAATCAACCGGGTCTTATCCCTTCATAGATCAAGTTTCCTCCATAATTGACAATCTGCTCGAATCATCAAGTGGATTTGGCTTGATACTCTGTGGTGACTTAAATATTGATCTTTTAAACCCCAGAGTGCCGTCAAAGGTCGCCTTGCTCAAACTTGGTCGGCAGAAATGAATGCAAGAGGCCTGTCCATGTTAAATGGCTGTAATCTAGGAGACATTCCACCGAAGCCCACGTGGCAGCGTGAAAGCTCCAGTTCGACTACATCTTTATCTCTGACACATTGCATGCGAGAATGAAATCTTATGCCAAATAGTGACCACGAAATGCTGGTAGCAAAATTTCACTACACAAAAGGAGTCCTAAGCAAAAAATGGGGATCGAAAATTTCAGCAGAATCAAATAGTCTGCGAATAAGATTGGAAGAACACGAAGTGGCCAACATATGCTCCCAATTCAAGTTGATACCGTCAGAGATCGAATATGCACCAATATTGGCGCAATTTAAAAGCAAAAATAAAGGAATGAAAAATTGGTAATTCCGGAAAAAACATTGTTTTGATCTAATGGTGATGCAACGCAAAAGATCCATGCTAGCTGAAATTAGGAAAAATAATCAAGGTCCAGAAGACGAAATAACGCAAAGAAACAAAGTAACTAAACAGCGATATAAAAACTGGATCAAAAGCCATCAATTTGTATTATACCAGAATGACGCAGAGGCCATGTTAAGATCTTATCAAATAAGAACAGCGGAGAGTTCTGGCGAACAATCAATGAGATGGAAACCCCACAAGAGGCCCTGCTTACATGCCAGGTGACGGAAGCTGAATGGGTCCAGCATTTCACGGAACTATATCACAAAACCCTGGATCCACATATGCACACAATAACTGAATCCGACTGGAATTTACACTTTTCAAGAGCTGAAATTCGAGAGGCAATAATGAGGACGAAGAACTCAAGGGCCCCGGGCCCGGATGGTCTATCAAACTTCATGATCAAATCATTTCCTGACCTGTGGGCTGACTTGTGCTTCGACCTTTTTGCAAGAATAAACTTGCAGAAACAAGTGCCAACCTCATGGAAGTCAGGGATAATAGTGCCAATATTTAAGAAAGGGAACAGAGCGTCACCAAAATACTATCGACCAGTGGCACTGCTTGACGTTCTGGGTAAGCTCTATGCATCATTGCTGCAAAACAAACTGACTAAGTGGGCCCAATCTGCCAAAAAAGCGGACGAAAGACAGGCAGGCTTTGTGAAAATGGTGGGGTGCTCACTGAACCTGCTAATCTTACATCTGCTGAAGATGGAAGCCATACGTACAAACACGAAAGTCTATGCAGCTTTTGTTGACTTTTCCATGGCATTTGACATGATTGATCGGGAAGTGCTGCGGCATAAACTGGAAATCTGGGGTTGCCCGGAAGACCTACTCGCGGCAATCAAAGAGTTACACACAGACACATCAATCTCAATTCGGCTTGATCATGCGGGCACCCTGTCTGCCAAAATCAGGACTCTCAAAGGAGTGAACCAAGGTTGCCCGCTGGCAGCTGCAATTTTCAGCCTTTTCATTTTCGATATCGGAGAAGCAATTCAATCCGTGAGGGCTTTCCCTCCGAAGCTCAACTCATCGCCGATAAGCTGGTTGATGTATGCCGATGATCTGGTAATTCTAGATCAAACTCCGATCGGCCTCCAACGTAAACTGGACGCGGTCCAAAAATACGTAAACATGAACAGCTAGACGATCAACCCAGCAAAGACCGAAATTTTGGTGTTTGAAAACCTAAGAATGTGTCAAAAACAAATGCGTTCAAAACAAGTGTGGTCACTAAATCATGTTGATCTCTGGACGTCAAACTCCGTAAAATATCTAGGCATGATTTTGAGCTCTAGTATCTGTGATGACCCGTGGGTGACTGAGTCCAAGAGGAAATGCGGCCAGCTGGCATGTCAGGCCCTTGTAATCCATAAAAAATACGGGCGCTTTTCAATTCGACCACTGAGAAATTTTTATGAGCAAAAAGTGGTCCCGATTCTGACATACGGCACTGAAAATACCTTTGGATGCCCACCGACACATTGGGCTTCATTGGAGCACATGTTTTGGTCCAAAGGCGTTAAGCCTTCCAATAGGAATCTCTACTGCATGCATAAGGTATGAATTTGCTCTGGTATCGCTGCATGCCAGGATTTGCTGGAACCAATTAGCGTTGTTCCGGAAATCTAAAGCTGAAGAGGGAATCCTCCAATTCAAGATCTTTCATCATGCAGGAGACAACGGCCAAGACATTTTGTCTCAATGGGTGAAACAAGGAGACGATCTACTAACAATCCACAACATCAGTCTACAAACCCTCCACTCAAACCCGACAGCAGCGAAAGTGAAGCTATGGCGAGCCGATTGGATCAAGACAGGTAGCGAGCGCCTGCTCGCTAGCGCTATGAAAGATGCCCCCGCGGAAGCGAGAAGCTACAATGTATTGCAACCATACATGAATCGCTTCCCAAACTCAAAAGCATGCAGGATATTCATGTTATTCAGGCTGAATGCATACAAAACGAAAGACCGCATCAGGCTTCGAGCAGGAGTTACCGACCCAAACTTTACCTGCCGCTTCTGTTGCAAGGAGCGGGAATCCCTCAAACATCTTGTGTTATTCTGCCCCACTCTAAAAAATGAAAGGTCCATTCACTTGGGTCAGTGGTATGGAAACCATCAATCAGTGAGTGCAGAGGAGTGGTGGCAGAATCTGTGGAACAGGATGGATCGGAAACTAATTATGCCCCTGACCTCATTTTTAGCAGTAATCGAGGAGATGATAAACAAAACTGATCCATAGTCAGTGACCAAAAAGTAAACATGGGCCGACTGCATAGTGGGAAAATCACTTTGGGGAGTGGTCCCCTGTTAACATTGGAAGGTGCAGAAGGGAAGAAGGCATCAGGGGCATTATTAAGATGTAAATGTTAAATGTTGTTTTGTTGTGTAATATTTTAAAGGTTTGAGTTGAAACCAATAAAATTAAAAAAAAATACAAAAATAAAAAAAAATACAAAAAATAAAAGAACACTGGAAACAGGAGTGGCGGATGCAGAAGGTCAGTCCCGGCGCTGTAATATCCGGTTGGTGGGGGTCCCGGAGAGAGAAGGATGAAGGGCAGAGTGTGGAGCTCTTTGTGGAGAACCTTGTGTTGAACACTCTTGGGGTGAAGGGGTTCTCGAAACTTTTTATGGTTGAGTGGGCACATAGGGTGCCAGGCAGGGCCCCGCTGTCTGGGGCACTGACGAGTGTGATAGTGCCCAGGATTTTAAACTTACGGGAAAGGGACGCTATCTTGCAGGAGTCCCGAAGGGTTGGGTTTTATGAGGTGGGCAACAAGAAACTGTGCATTTTCCCAGACTTCACAATGGAGGTGCCGGGACAATGGAAGGCCTATGATGCAGTGAGATGACGCATTTGAGAACTGAACATTAAATATATGATGTTTTTCCCAGCCAAGTTGAAGGTTATAGCAGATGGTAAGGCCTGGTTTTTCACGTCGCCATCAGAGGTGTGGAATTGGTTGGACTCTGCGCCGCAACGCCCAAACTCATGAGGTGAAGGAGTGGAAAGGGTGGAAAGGGTGCAGCTATCGGGGGACAGAGTCTGGTTGGGAGTGTGCGGGAGGCGGCAGCGGCTTGTACTGGAAATGGGGATACGGTTGAAGTTTTTGAGGTGTGGAAGCTAGATGTGACATTGTGATGGTTGGCGACACCCCTATGTTACTGGTTGTTCACTCATGGGAGTGGGGGGCCGTAGAGAGAATGACAGAGGGGTAGTGAGTGAGGGGGAAGAAGGGGACTGGTTAGGTGAAGGGGTGGAGGTCTGGGGGGATTGTTCGAGTTGGGACGCTGTTTTGGGAACTTGAGGATGGGAGGAGGGTACAGTCTAAATGCAGGGGTTCAAGTTCTTGGGCTGTGTGTTCGAGCAGGAAGTTGAGCTGCGGTGTACGTGCAGAACCAACATGGGTATGGACTGGAGGGGGAAAATCCAAGGAAATTATATTGTGGGAAGGCGGATTGAATATTGGGACTTGGAATGTTCGCAGGCTGGGTAAACAGCTGAAATGCCAGCAGGTAAGGGGGTTTCCGAGGGTGCATGGGATCCAACTGGCTATACTCGAGGAAACGTGCATGGTATGGAAGTACATGGATTCACTTAGGAAGCAGTGGGGGGAGTAGTGGTGGGGACGTCAAACTCATTTTACGCCAGGGGGGTCTTAATCTGGGTCACGGCAAGGGCGCCAATCCGGGTAAAGTTTTGACAGATGACATGGGGAGTACTGTGGTGCTGGTGGGTAAACTCGAGGGGACGCTCATCTGTGTGGTTAACTCATACGCACCAAATGTGAACTATAAAGACTACTTTCCATTGGTGATGAGCCTGGCCTGGCAGGGAGATACACGGAAGGCCTGTGTGTCTGGGGGTGGGAGGGGTGATTGTCTCCTAGATACACATGGATAA
The DNA here is from genome assembly GCF_040938575.1 of Ambystoma mexicanum. Taxonomy (NCBI): domain Eukaryota; kingdom Metazoa; phylum Chordata; class Amphibia; order Caudata; family Ambystomatidae; genus Ambystoma; species Ambystoma mexicanum. Next base: position 277,448,666 of record NC_090933.1, on the reverse strand, counting down.
CACAGGGAAGCCCAATCACTCCACCACCTCCCTCAAGGATGCCACCACCTGCTGTTTAGACTTGGTGGTATTGTGGCGAGAGTCACACAGACAGGAGAGAGGTTATTCCCTTTTTTCTGGGGTCCACAGTTCCTATTCCCAGCTGGATTGCATATTTGTGGGGGCGGAGAACTTTCATTCTTTTGAACTAGTGGAATATTTAGGGAGAGTTATCTCAGACCATTCACACCTGGTTACGCAGGTACAACAACTTCCACCGGCAAGAATGTGGCTTTTGCCTGCCGAGTCCTTAGAAGATGCAGCGTTCGCGAGTTTGCAACGTGACGAGATAGTGCAGTTCTTTGACATCAAAGAGGGGTCGTGAGATCGGCTTGGACTTTGTGGGAGACCTTTAAGGCGACAATCAGAGGGGTCTGTATCTCCAAGGTGACTGGGTGTGACGGGTCCTACAAGATCAGTTGCGAGTGACGGAAAGGGGGGTGGCTCCACTGGAGAAAGAACTGGCAGACGGAAAGCAGGTGGGGGCGGAGACACTAGCTTCTCACCGTGATGGGCAGGCCACATTGTCCCGCTTTGATGGAAGCAAGTGGGATGTCCGGATTCATGGGAGGGGGACAAGGCTGGATGACTGTTGGACTGGCTGATCCGTCGAGTGCAGCCCCGTAGTAACATCACGGAGGTCAGGCAGGAATCGGGAGAACTATCTAGTACCTAGGATTAGATTAATGAGACATTCCGGCTGTTTTATCAGTCTCTGTATACCAGTGAGGGTACCTATTCTGCGACAGAAGCGGGCAAATTGCTGGAATTGGTAAGCTACTGGTTCTAAAGGGAAATCGGTAGGACGGGCTGGAAGGGACCAATTGCAGGGCTTGCAAAAAATAGATCTACTAGTCTACTAGCATTGGCAAGTAGTTTTTATGAAGGGCAAGTACCATTTGCATGATACTCAACATTGCTGGCGAGTATGGGGAAGTTAGAAACGTATTTTTCATTTATTGCAAACACACTTTGTTTACAGTAACTGGCAAATATAGGTTTCACCGTGTATGCTTGTGAGAAACCCAAAGGTATCCCACTTACTAGTCCCCGGGGACCGTCATCCAGGTGGCCAGGACAAGGCCATCGATTGGATCCAGTTCCTGGGGGTGGACCAGTGGGGGAGGATCACCTGGATGGGGGGGTCTTTGGGGAGTGGAGGTGGGACACAGACGGGCGAGATGCAGTACCCCATTCCCTGAAACACCTTTTTTCCCATCCAACCCTGTGGGATATTTAAAAACTCTACCCCCCCCCTTTTCCGGCACAAACACTTTCTTACACCGTAATAGACAACCGTCTAACAACAGAGCCGTTTAGCTGACATGTCCCAACACACGGGTCAGGCAGAGTCAGGCAATTGACAACAACCACGCACACCTGATGGCCTTTTACCTTCCCCACAGGGATAAAAGGCGGAGCAAGAAAGCACATTACGAGCAAGTCTGAACGCACGAGAATACAGCTATACCGGACCAGCAGTTCAAAAGGAGGAGAAAGGCGACGAGACCTGGAAGGATGAAGGGGGAACTGCCCTTGCCCTTTTCAACTCAGACCCGCAAAGCCTCTGAGAGGGAGATCATAAGATCGGGAGTTACAGCTGGCTTGTTGAGGAACAGATATCAACGGTGCACTGGGGCTTCCCATATTGATAGTACAAGCAGGGAGGTGTGCTGGCTACCGAGGTACTGTCCTTGACTCCACAGACAAGACAAGCCAACAGGTGCAACATAGCCGGTGAGTTGGAGGAAGCCGATAGCAGACCGACATGTGTTGAGCACAAGGTTGCAAGTGGCAACATTAGATGAACGCAGGAACCTGAAACAAAGAACTTATGTGTATTTGAATTTTTATGAAAGCCCAGGGTAGGGCCAGCAGCAGAGTGATCAGGTGCCACAGTGTTGAAAACTGCAAGTATCAGAATGCCCTAGGAAAGGGTAACGTGAGATGTCAGAGTGGTGCTACAAAGGTCACGCCAAATCCTTTGTGCAATCGAAAGTCTCTGGCCCATGGTTGAGAGAAAACTAGGGGAAGGGACCCCCACTTTCCGGTGAAATTGAGAAAATCATGAACTGTGTCAAAGATGGCTGTGTGAACCCGACAGAGGGATGCCAAGGGGAAAGCTACTGAGAGTGATTCCCGCATTGAGATAAAGCAGAGTAAACTGTGAAATAAGGCAAGTGTCAATCCAACAGAGGGATGCCTGCGAGTTGGGGTGAACAGTAATACACCCGGGAAGGAACAAGTTACTTACCTGTAACTGTTGTTCTCCAGCATGGGTCTGGCATGGATTCACATGCTCATGAATATTCCCCGTCGTCAGGCCGGGAATCCTCGGTATAGAAAAAATCAGTATCAGTTTCGTTTCTGATCTGTCTTTCTTAGTAGTAACCAATCACTGGTCTCTGGGTCATACTGCCCCCAGCCAATGACTGCCCTCTCCCTAAGCCCCGCCTCTGGCAGCCATCCTCAGATTTGGTAGCACGTAAAGTGGCAGTATGACCAAGTGAAGAGCCGCAGAGGGGTAGGCGGGAGGGTTCGCATGTGAATCCATGCCAGACCCATGCTGGAGAACAACAGTTACAGGTAAGTAACTTGTTCCTTCTCCAGCATGGGTTCTGGCATGGATTCACATGCTCATGAATAAAGGAATACATAGCAGTACACACATGCACAACCACGAGAGGTGGCAACAGGCTCAACATTAAGCAATACAACAACTCAACATTAAGCAACTCTTACCTCCTCACCAGGCTCACCTTAGGCGAAAAGGTTGCGCAGCACTGCTTGGCCGACCCTGGACTCCTCCCTGGAGTCCCGATCGACGCAGTAGAATCTTGTGAAGGTGTGCGTCGACCGTCACGTCGCAGCCCTGCAGATGTCCAGCTGGGTCACACCAGATAGGAACTGGTGACAGTGCATGATGCAGCCGGTGAGCCATCTGGAAATGGAAGTCTTCGCGAGAGCCTTCCCTTGATTCACAGTCCCAAAGTTCACAGTCCCAAAGTTCACAAACAGCTGTGACGTCTTCCGAAAACTCTTCGTGCGGTCCACATAGAACTTCAGCGCTCTAGCTACATCCAGCGAGTGCAAAGTCCTCTCGGCCGGCGACAAAGGCGACGGGAAGAAAACTGGCAACACCAAGGGCTCGTTGAGGTGGAAGTCCGACGGCACCTTGGGCATAAAGGATGGGTGTGTCCTCAGCACCACCCTTGTGTCATGAAAAGTCAAGTATAGAGGCTTGCAAGATAGGGCCTGGATCTCTCCCACTCTTCGTGCGGAGGCAATGGCCACGAGGAAAGCGCTCTTCCATGACAGGAACTTCAAAGGCGCCGAATGCATAGGCTCGAATGGGGCCCCCATGAGCTTGGTCAGCACCACATTAAGTTCCCACGCTGGGGCAGGAGCCTTCACCGGCGGGAATGATCGGAATAGTCCCTTCATGAATTCTTTCACCAGGCGATGAGACCACAAAGACGCCCGACCCGCCGTTCTGGTATATCGGGAGATTGCAGCCAGATGTATTTTGATGGAGGCGTGAGCCAGTCCAGCTTTGGCCAGCGACAGTAGGTACGGCAGTACTTGAGGGGCTGTAATCTGCAGAGGGTTAATCTTCTGTGCACGGTACCAGTCAGAGAACCTCTTCCACTTATGTACGTAGCACTTGAGAGTTGAGGACGCCTGGCCTTTGCAAGAACCTGTTACTCAACACTCCGAATAGGCCGAAGATGCAGAGAAATTGACCTTGGAGATGTTGGTGGTATAAGATTCCAAATTCAGCCTTCCATCCCAGCTCCCCTGAGTAGAATACTCAGGCTTCCTCAAAGAGGGGCTCTTTTCCACAATGCACCTCTCTGATGTTTCAGTTAGAACAGACAGAGGTGTCCATTGAGTAAAAGAGCGGAGAGAACACACACCGCCAATACCAATGCTGCAAAAGAATATCAAAATATTAGACAGTGTTGATCTTATACAAGTGATTAGAACAGTTGAAATGATTGGACAACTACCTAGAGAGATATTGGAGTGGAGTGGAGTGGAGTTGAGTTGAGTTTCCCCGGGATGATCTACAAAGAATGACACAAATGAGTGGAATTGAACTAAATCAGTATCGGTTCCCCCTATAGCTATAGAATTGACAAACAACTGACCTGAATAAAGATAAATGGAGTAAGAGGAATCCAGGACTCTGAAGACAACGACAGGAGAAAATAACAAACAGGGAAGTTAGTATAGGTAAGTAACCCCGAATGGCACGAGGGACGCACTAGTGCCGGGTTGGTGCAGTTCAGGAAGGAGTTCATATGCACTTAAGAGCAATCTCACAGAAAAGTCACTCAATGTCCCAGAATCCAACAGAAGACAATAGGTATGTACCTGAGTACACGAGTATAGTTGAATAGCTGTTGAGATGATCCGGATAGTAGACAGCAAAATTGAAGTGCAGAGCGGCAACCCGGAAAGAACCGCAGACTCAGAAGAGAGGCATATCCAGTAGCGTTCCGAGTCCAACAACCATACAAGCACGACAGGAAATGAAGGAGGAGACGAGGCAATCCAAAAGTCAGGCAAAGGGTCAAAACCAGGAGTTCAGAATAGCATTCGTGTAGAAAGACACGAAGAGGAAACGGACGAAACCACGAGTAGCTGTTAACGCTAATTAGCAGCAACGAGCCCCTTGGAAGACGGTGTTTTTATAGCCGTAAGAGGAGCGTGGCTTGCTGTACGTCTTCCACGTACAAGACGTGTCAGGTGACCTGTAATGCGTCGACGTTTGTACAGACGCCATGGTAGCTTGTACCTGGACCATAGAGGAGCCTGTAAAGAAGTTGTATTCGGCAAGGATGCCCGTGGGGAAGCCTGAAGTGTAGCAGCACCTCTCTGCAGTCGGCCGGGATGTCGTACCCTCCAAACTCTAGTGCTGCAGGAGCCAGGCCCGCAAGTTCAGCAACTCCGGGTTGTGGTGAAGAATGGCGCCTCCTTCTCTGGAGAGAAGGTCTGCGTCCGTCGGCAGCTTGACTGGTGGGGACATTGACGAGTCCAGAAGGTCTGGGAACCAGATCTGTCTCAGCCACGCCGGTGCGACAAGGATTACCCTGCACCGGGACTTCTTGAGCTGGTTGTTGAGCCGGAGCGGCAGCGGAGGGAACGCATAAAGAAATAGGCCGTCCCAGGGGAACGAAAAAGCATCGCCCATGCTCCTCAGCTGGGGAAACCTGCTGGCGAACCTCCGGCACTTGGAATTCGCCGCCGTCGCGATGAGATCAATTTGGGGTTCGCCCCATCGTCGGAAGAGCCGATCCACTTGATCCTGGTGTAGTTCCCGCTCGTGGCACGAGCGCAGCTCCCTGCTGAGTGAGTCGGCGATCGTGTTTTTTATTCCTGCCAGATGAAGAGGCACCAGAAACATTCCTTGGGCGACGGCCCAATGCCACAGATCCTGGGCTTCCTTGGATAGGGCCGGGGACCTGGTTCCGCCCTGCTTCCGGATGTAGAACATTGTGGTGGTGTTGTCGGTGAAGTTCCTCACCACCTTGCCCTTGAGGGACGGAAGAAAGGACCTGAGGGCCCAGAACACCGCACAGAGCTCCAAGATGTTGATGTGGAGAGACTTCTCCTCCGGGAGCCTTCTCCTTGTGCGTCTTCTCCTCATGGAGACAGTCGAGGCATAACGAATGCTCGTCCTCCTTGAAAACATTCTGAAGCTGGCATCCAGGGCAGGTCCTGAACAGCTTCCCGGGCGTCGAGCTTCCTTCCTCCTGGGCCATGTCCGGGGTAGGCCTCGGAACTTCTGGAATCCTCCAAAAGCGTAACTCGACGAAATCTTCCTGAAAAAGCGCAAAAACGCAGCAAAAGCTCGAGAGCTACAGCACGAGGACTCCCAACACTTGAACGTGCGGTAAAAATCTGAGGATGGCTGCCAGAGGCGGGGCTTAGGGAGAGGGCAGTCATTGGCTGGGGGCAGTATGACCCAGAGACCAGTGATTGGTTACTACTAAGAAAGACAGATCAGAAACAAAACTGATACTGATTTTTTCTATACCGAGGATTCCCGGCCTGACGACGGGGAATATTCATGAGCATGTGAATCCATGCCAGACCTCATGCTGGAGAACATTGTGTCGACAAGAGTGAACCCGGTCGAGGGTTGTCCACAGTGGTGTTTGTTTAAAAAGACATTAAGGCTCCTGAAGGTTACAAACTGTATTTGAAAGGCTGTGGGGAACCAACCGAGGGAGGTCCATTTTGCAAGAAGGATCCAAGCCCGGCAGAGGGAGGTCGTAGGGGCGATGAGCCACCACCAAAGGAACTTTTGTTTGTTTGTTGTTTTGAACCAGCAGGCCTTCTAAGGCAAGAGACTTTGAGTAAAGAGACTTAGCCCCTGAAGGTTCTGGTATTGTTGAACTGGAATTGTGAGTGTTGTGCTGGAGAGGCCCAGGAGTGTGCTGTGATCAGGAGTTCCGCCTTGTCCCATGCTTGAAACGTGGGGAAGGGAGACCCAGCCAAACCATCCTGACGTATCATTTTGAGAACACTTCTTTCTTTTCTGGTGAACATAATCGCACACTCCTTTTTGTAGCTTAGTGATAAGGATTGGCAATAGTTTTTTTTTAGTATAGGCCCTTTTATTTGACAAGACGTTACTAGGCCTCCCTATTATTATTCGATGGTTGTAGCTTGGTCCCATCTTAGCTTTAGGTTTGGATTAGCCGTTTTTCTCACCCCTGCATACAGTTCAATAAACACCCTTGAACTGTGATCACTTGTGTCTGTCTTTACTGTTGCCACCATGAGTCCCTTACAATGCTTGACAGCATTGCAGCAAATATTAAGTGTGCTTATGGCGACATGCACCATTTTACAAAAAGCACTGGTAAATATTTTGTCATCAGTCACCTTGGGGCAAGTGCATTTCTCTTAGGTCAAGTATGTAAACTAAAGGAACTCGCCCTGCAAATTTAGTGGGATTTTTAAGAATTTGCAAGGCCTGCATTGAGGAGACAGATCTTGGATGGGCGTTAGAGGCACTGAGGAAGGGTAGAGCCCTGGTGAGCGATGGTTTCCCAGTGGAATTTTAATTCAAATATGCAGACCTAATGATTCCCCACCTTAAAAAAGTGTACGACAAAGCGTTCAAGGCTGGGATACTTCCCGATTCAATGAAGGAGGCAGTCATAACAGTCCTGTTAAGGGGGGTAAGGATCCTTCAGATTGTGTGTTTTACTGTCCAATCTCATTGTTGAACGCTGATGCAAAGGTCATGGTGAAGATATTGGCCGCCAGATTATCTAAAGTGCAGTTGAGCAGAGGTGAGCAGTCCTTGCATCCTTACTTCAAGTCTTTCTACTGTGCTGCTGTGTGCGGAAGGCAGAGCTCTCGCACCTCAAAACCCTGCTTGGTTCGCAGAGCTGAGCAGAGGTGAGCAGTCCTTGCAGTCGTTGGCAGGAGTCGGTGGGAGTTATCGCACAAAATGAGATCCACGGAACTCCAAGGCATATCAAACGCTACACAGCCTGAACCACCGCGGGAGGGCGTGTGCCCACAGCTGCAAAATGTAAGTAGCGATTGCAGTGCAAACAGTAGAGTTGGTGCTATGGGTGAACAGCAAGGAAAGAAAACACGGACGTGTCTCTGGACAGTGATTAATTCCCTCAAACCCCATTTAACATTGCAGTCGAAGTGACATCACCGACTGCATTATATATGGACGCTCAGATGGGGGTCAGGGGGATGCTCAACCTGACAAACAAAGCAACGATTGGGTGTGCAACAGCGATAGCGAGTACTTTTCAAGGTGCTCGGACTAAGCTACATGGCTGGTCACCGGTACCAAAGGAAATTTCAGTGTCCAGATTGGGGAACTCACAAAGGGATACCTGCAAGGCCCCAAACCCCTTCAGGTAAACAATATAACTTAGATCAAAACATGGAACGGGAGCAATGAGGTTGGGTAGATATAATAAAATAGAATAAACTCCACTGCAAATTTGGGTCTAAAGAAAAAATATGTTATGTTTAATTCTTTTTGTATCAATATACATTTGCACAATATAAAACAACCATAGAAACTATATATGCCCACTTGTTTTTGACCATACCATTCATAACCACCATTCATACACTTTCATACCATCTCATATTCCCATGTTTTCCACAATTCTTTAGCATATATCACTAGTGTAACATACACTGTAGTTTTGTTTCACTTATTTACAGAAAATAATTGCAGCCCTATATTTCCTTTACAATTCGGTGCCTTTCCTCACGCCACCTTTCTATACATACTGGTGGCCCCCGTCTACATATGTTTCAGTCCTCTACTGGCACCATTGTTGCCCCTAATTTTCAGGACCTTCTTCAGGACGAAATTAATAAACAGGACAGTAGTAAAATCTTTCTGTTCGTGCCAAACTGTAGGTGATAGGTGTTTTTACAGGTTATATAGTTCTCAGTCACCTCCGGCTATTATTTGCAGGGGGCTTGTGTGTGTCGGGCAAAGCTCAAGAGATTATTCAACTAATTAACCTAGACTAGGATACACCTGTGTCCAAGGTCTTTAACAACACGGGAGAGCGAGGATTCAAGAATTTAAACCCCTTGGCCAACAACACCTGCCTGTCAGCGGAAAATTCTGAGCACCCGCCGATATAGGTGGCTGCTAAAATCAACAAGCAGTCCTTGGCTGATGCTACTAACGCCATGAAAGATTGCGGGGACAAGAACGCAACGTGGTTCACCAAGAGAAACAACAAAAGAGTAAGACTTTCTTCGGGAAGCCCAATTCGGGTGATGCACTAGAAAAAAGTCCATGCAGAAATTGCCTTAATCTTAAACCTGACAACATTCTAGGTCGTCCGATGACTTAATGAACATCTCGACATATTCGATATCGGACCAAGAAACACCTATTAAAGGGGATTCACTTGAAACGCTGACCCCAAGGCGAAGCTTGTGTCGAGAACGTACACTCTCCCACACAAGTGAAGAGAGTAAAAGGGACGTTGAAGAGGAGGCTATACAGGATGTATTGGATGACAGTTTGCCCGACCGGAGACAGCCAAAAGAAGATGTAGAGCTGGAGAATATTTCTAGGGGTGTCCAGTTCTATGTCACCTTACCACCCGAAGAGGAACCGGTTTCTATTGACCTACCCTCACTACCACCTATAACCTCTGATCCTCAGGAAGAAAAATGGAATGCCTTGAGGTTGAGACATGGGTTGCCTTCAGGTAGAAACACTGAATTTACCCGATAGGTGGGAAAGCTGAAGAACAGGACAGAGGGACCTCCACTGAGGGCCAGAGTGTCAACCTGAAATGGAAGAACACTTCAGTCTATTTTTGCAAAGAGACGAATATCTGAGGACTCCAGTTGGGCTGAACGGCCGAGCTCCCCATTCTTAACCTTGGAGAAAAGGCAGAAGGGGTTGGCCACGAGGGTATTAAGTGGAAGGGGATGTACAAACCTGGACAAGAGCTCCCCTAAAAGGAATCGGATCCATAGTAGTCCCAAGGCTACACAGCGTCACACAAATTGTTTGGTATTGCAACAAATTCTGCACCTCAACCACGGCCTTCCATTAAACGGGGAAAATGTGCTCAGATTACTGCACCACGTTCCCAATTTGCGGCAGATATCTACTAACGATCTACACACGATTGAATTCTAAGAAGAACGACGGCTGGACAAGGTGGTAATCCACCTTGTGTCCAACCTAGTATGCCAGTCCATGTTGGAGGAAGTTGATAACCTTTTACGGATGGGGTTTGATTTAACAGAGCTGCAATACGAATGGCACTAGTCTAACGTTGACGATCAGGTTGGGCCGATTAATCCATCTAGAAGTGTTGAGGCCAGAAGAAAGGAGGTGGTAGCTTCTGTCTCCCGCATGCACACAACTAATTGCAATTTTCCAAACAAGCAAAGACTGGTATCCCAACAAAAGCCATCACAGGACAAGAAGGAGCCAGTTGGAAACGGCTGGCTGAAGCAATCGTCGTGGAAAACGAAGAGCGTAACTGACTCTGCCCGACAAGCCGGAAGTATTTACTTAGGGATATTGGAACACAAGAGGGCATACTCACTTGTTTGGTAAGGGAGACCTGGATTTTAACTTATACGATATAGTATGCCTTCAGGAGACTTGGCTAGGGAGACCTGGATTTTAACTTATACGATATAGTATGCCTTCAGGAGACTTGGCTAAGAACAATGCCAGTTTTGGATGGTTTTACGGTATATTTGAATAAGGCATTAAAAGGGCCTAAAGGGAGACCCAGTTCAGGATCACCGACAGCAGTTAGAAATGGAAGAGGGCTGTCAGTGATTGAAACGATGTACCCAAATGCTTATATTCAAATGTTTATGATTCATGACAATGGTCCAAGACTCATTAGAAAACATTTAATGTTATTGAACTTGTATTGGAATGCTGATGCAGAAGTGGCGGCCAACTTTCAGAGCATAGTCATGGGTTTACTAGACAGGCCCTTTGAGGTCTGGCCAATTTAGCGATAATACTATGTGGGTATTTAAATATTCACTGCTTTGATTGTAACAAGACTTTGATACAAAAGATCCACACGGCCTCTTCCAATTCGGAATTGAGAGGCCACGCTTGGCAAAAAGAGTTGAGCTATAGAAATATTCATTTGTTGAACGGCCAAAATTAAGGTCAACATGCCGGCACAAACGACATGAAAGAGGGGCAGTGAGAAGAAGGTATTGGATTATATATTTGTGTCTAGGAATATGCTCATAAGAATCCTAAACCTGCAAATTAGTCACACTAACTCCAGTGATCATAACATTCTGAAACTGACCTGCATAGAATGGGAAAGAGTTGTAACGGAAATATATGCTCAGCCGGTCGAAGTTTCAGGGGGAAGGAACAGGCTAATCATGAACCACTCAAAAATAAAAAGTCTGACTGACCGATTCAACGATCAGGTGGAGAGAGCTACCAATGATCAAGTAGATCTTTTGTTGGACTATACCAAGTTGTTGATTACTTTGGTTGAATCAAGAAAACTTGTTCAGAAGCCACCTTCACCCATTTGCACGCCTACAACATGGAATTGGTCAAGGCCAAGAGGAATTTAAGGGCAGGACTAAATGAGCTTAAGTGAAATAGAAATGGAGAGAGTGTGGACTCCATTACAAAATTAAAGCAGAAATATTGCAATTGGGTTAAAGCACGGAAATACATGATATTGCAGCATGATGGAGAACTAATGCTCAACAGGATTGAAATGAAAAGAACAGGTGACATTTTGAAGTTAATGACGTTTAAAGAGGCCAAGAACTACAAACCTATCGCCCTTCTTGATGTGGTCGGGAAAATCTTTGCAGCTTTGATGTTGAAGGAGCTTTTGGGGCGGCGTCTCTCTATCTGGAAACCTGGATCCTCTGCAGTCAGATTTCATAAAAGGGGTGGGAACGTCCCTGAATGTGTTTTTTATAAATATATTGAAGTCACGTTCAAAGAGGAATAAAAGTAAAACATAACTTGCCTTCATTGATCTTCCGGTGAAATTGAAATGCTGGGAGTACCCGAGGGATATCCTGGAGCCACTACAGGGTTTATATTCTGGTATTTTCTTACAAGTTCGATTGAACTCAAAAGGGACCTTTGTCTGAATCCATCACCACAGGAAAGGGTCTTAAACACAAGCCCTGTTTAATTTATTCATCTCTGACTTGCAAAAAACATTGAAAACTGCAAGATGCTTCCCACCTAATGTTGATGTGGTGCATCTAGATAGATTACTGTAGGCGGACAACTTGATCCTAATGGACCAAACTCCTGTAGGTCTGCAAAGACAGTTAAATTCGTTGCAGGCTTACTATGAGGAGAACGGCATGCATATAAACACTTCCAAATCTAGAGTTCTGATTTTACAGCAACCGACATTGAGTGCAAAGTGTAAACATCAGTGGTTCTTGGGAGGGGAGAGTTTGCGAAAGGTGAACCTCTTTGTATACTTGGGAACGCATTTGAATACCAGCATAAAAGATGCCCCGAGGGAATTAATTTACGCACACACAAAAGCGAAGAATCTGGCATCCCAAGCAAGAGTTATTTTAAAAAGATATGGATAATGTTCCCTCTCTCCCGTAGTGTCTTTTTATCGCTTGAAAGTGATCCCTATCCTAACCTATGGTGCAGAGGCTTTTTTTCACTTCAAGCCAAAATGTGGGCAGTGCTGGAGAGTTTGTTTTGGAAAAAAGTGCAGTCCATTCCAGGGTGTGTCCCAATTCAGGTGATAAGAATGGAATTGGGTCTCAAATCTAAGTATGCAATGGTTATTTGGAAGAGTTTAATGCTATACTGGAAGTGTATAGCAATAAAGCCAGTGCAGGGTTTCTGTATACTAAAGGGCGCACCAATGAATGATTCTGAGCTTATTTTAACAGAATGGAAAACCATCTGCGTGGCAATACTGGCAGAATTGAGTGTATCGGAGGAAGTCTTGATCTCGCACCCAACCTTGGTTAAAAACAAGTTATGGTTAAAAGATTGTATAGAGACACAGCAACAAAGGCAGTCTTAACAAAAAGTACTCACAGTTGGTCCCCGAAACAAGGTGTCTTAAAGCTTTACCTCAATATTCTGTAACATTTCCTAATAGCTTCTATCAAACGCAATACGTGAGAATTAGACTAAATATCTTTCCTAGACAAGAAATTCTGGTCAAACGCAGTAGAGGTAGAACGACTGACCAAACGTGTAGGCTGTACAAATGGGAGAATGAAAGAGAGACTTTGAAAAATTTTATACTGTTTTGAACAGCATTAACAGAGCTGAGAAAGAGGTTATTGGCCACATTTATTAACGACCGACGCATCAAGGTGTGCTCATCAGTGGTGGGTAGCCCTAGTCCATGGTGAACGATTAACATAGATTTTTAGCTTTGGTTGATTTTTTAAAGTGGTATTTATTAAAATAGAAACTCTGCCTCTAGAGGCAACGAAGGGGGAACCTGTTGGTTTTTTAGCTTTTTTACCTTATGGAAGCTTTATGAATTACACACAGATTAGAAAAAAAACATTTAAATTATGGACATCTTAAATTCCTAGCACATTGTGCATTCTAGTCCTATCCATTAGTTGATGTCAGTTATTTTTATTGATTTTAATGTTTGAATACTGTATGACATTAAGAATGGTAAAAAGGATTTGAACAGTAAACCAATGCCAATAAAAAAAATATGATCTAAAGTGACCCCAATTCTGGTGCATCCGGATCAATGTGGCTTCATAGGGGGGTGGAGCACTTAAACGCTTCCTGGGAAGTGCATGTGAAAGTGCACGGCTGTTGGGCTGGACATGTTGGTTGTCCCGTTTGGTTCTATTTGGTCTTTTGAAATTGGCCTTCTGCAAGAGGAAGCTGTGTGGACATCGAAATCTGTGCTGATTACTGGCGAAGGAGCATTGCTCAAGTAAATATTGTCGACTTGTGTGACTTAACGCTCGGACTTGTGCATGCTTGTGCTCAGTACATTCGTTCTGTTCTATTCCCTGAACAAACTTCTTTTTTCTCTTTTTAGGAGGATTGGTTAAACGTTTTACAGACACGCCCCGTGCCCTAACCCAAGCCTCGTTTGCAGTATATATTCCGGGGGCATGTGAAAGTGCACAGCTGTTGGGAAGTTTGACTAGGGCCTAGACGGTGGGTCTGCTGAGCCGCGAATTATGTGAGTTGCTAGGCACACATGATACAAGCATTTGGTTAGAGCGCTGTGTATGTTTGTCTTCTGGTCCTTGTAGCGTATACACCCATGAGCAACACGCCCTAATCAAACATAGAGGTCGTTTCAATTGTTTTTTACCTCTTGTGTTTTGGAGGGTGTTTATAATATAAGGTGGGGAGTGTGTGGGTGCGTTAAGGGAGCCGTGAAAAATGGTAAATGTTCTCCGAAGTGCGCACAAACTCTATTAGTCTCCAGTAGGGTCTAGCTCGCGCCCGCATTTGGGGACTTCAGAGGTAGCAACAACGTTTCCGGCGTGCCTAAACGAGCTTGAGGAAAGCAGTGAAGTGGGCACCTCCTTATGTGAGGAAATACAGCCCACTTTCTGCTCGCAGCAATCCAATACCTCAGGGCACATGGAAACTCTGATTAACCCTAAAGCACAGGCGAGTGAGTTAGTGGAAGGGGCTTTTGAGGTACTGTCCCCCTTAAAAACATTTAAACTTAAGGAGATGAATACATTTGACCAAATGGAAGTAAATGCTGTAGCAAATTCTGTAGTAATATTAGACGCTGAAATGAATGAAAGCGCAGATATTCTAATGAAAATGGGAATAGAGGTGTTTAGGAATAAATTTACTGATGTTGCCATGATTGCTCCAGCCATAGAGGCTGAGTTAGGGAAGCTTATGCGGTATTTCCTTGCCCCCTCTACCCAGGTTAATCAAAGTAGGTGTGGTATTGAAAATGTACAGCTATTTAGTAAGCTGCCGGAATGTAAGGTCTCTATGGGCGAGGGTGGCACCCTCATGGGGGCGCATAAGGTTGATTACTCCATGGGGGAATTTTGTAATTTGAAATCTAGTTCCCCGACTGATGTTCGAGGTAATTTAAAGCCGATGGCCGCTCTAATGCTCTCGGACCCTGACATAGGTACTTCAATGCATCATTCCTAGGTGAGTGCCCCGGAAGCACGTGCTACAGGTGGACAGCATCTGCTAGACACCTCAGCAACGGGCACTGATTTTCTGGTGTTCACACAAATTCTAAATTTGCTGGACAGAGGGCACGAGCAAACGCATTGTGAAATCGGAGTTATGAAGGGCTCTCTTGTGGAAATATTATGTAAAATAAATCGGATTGAAGGGCTCTTATTTGGATGTGACACGGTTGCTGCGTTATCAGTTGGCAAAAATAATCCAAAGGTGCTCACAGTTGATATGGCCTCACAAACACTTGTTGACCATAGGATGCTCGGAAATTCTATTAAGTCCTTTGCCGAATTAGTAGCTTCTAATGCGATCCAAGGGGATTCCAATCTGCCAGTGTCAGTGAGGGAACTGGCACAGGTTGTTACATCTAATTCATTGGCTATTCAGAAAATTTTGCAGGAGATCATTGTGATTCCACAAGGTAATCATGGTGAGCAGGAGCGCCCATGCGGTGAGGGCTGGTAAATCGTAAGGATGTCCCCTACAGGGAACCTATCGACAGTCCTTCTGCATTAACTAACTTGGTAGATAACCTGCAGGGTAACCACGAGCAGGTTCCTACCGAGCCAGCAAGCATGGAAATAGAGAAGACTCCTAACTGCTGTGTTGGCTCGAAAACAAAAAAAATTGGCTGCAAGGGCACACAAACGAAGGGACCGCCAAAATAAGATCTTGAGCGCTAATGTAAAAAAATCTAAGAATGAATTCTTAAAGAAAAATGATAATCATGGTTCATACATTAAGGATATATGTAACTTATCCAATGAGGATGTGGTTATAGATTTACAACAGCTTAACAAAGAGTCCCAAGCCCTACCGAATATTGAGCACGTAAATATTGATCCGATAGCAAAATCATGTAAGGTGAAAAATCTAACCAAAATAATCTCTGAACACGCTTGTAAACAGGAGCCTAGTGTCAATAAGAACCAAGTGCCGCCTATGGAGGGGTCATTTTCATATAATCAACAAAAGCAATCTGATTTATTAAAATTTTACCCCCCACTCCTGATGAAAAAAGCGTCAAATAGAATCAAAGGTACCGGTAGGTCAATGCCCTTAAATCCAGCGACTGAAGGCATTAAAAACCCAGAGGTGAAATCTGGTGCTATTGGGACGTCTGTGTCTAAAGATAATAGAGTTGAGTCGACATCTAACTTAGGTGAACCTAGTTCCTCTTGTATTCACCAAGAGAATGGTTGCGCAGCACGGGCAGAAGTGGTGAGGGGCTCGGGGATGCAGGTGGTGGCCGGTGGAGTGCCTGATGGAAATTTAAAAGCACCTAACTCCCCAGAAAATACCTTTGAAACTGATCACATAGTGCGGCAAATGGAGGTTGATCCTCCTGTGGAGCTAGGGGTCCTTACCCCAGAAATGCCGTATATCATGGGGTGGGAATTTTAGGGTGCACCTAATGGGAAATCCAGTCTAAATCGTTCTGCTATGTTTAGGGCCTTCCAAGCCATTCCTTCTTTAAGAACAATCAAATCAGATGATATAGACTGGGTCCGGCTATCTGCCTATAATTTGCATCAGATGATTTGTGGCTACCACTCCCATATCATCACCAAACTGATTTGGGAACAAAGAGATAACTTTGAGTTGATTGGACTAACCCCGTTTATATTTTCCTCTGAAGCTGAGGTGACGGCCTTTGTGGAAACGCCTCCTATAAAGATTGAGACAACAGCTGGTCCACCCGGGGGACATGCGACCCCCAATTTAGCGAAGGCTTGCTCAGGCAATTTATGATCTTTACGACTGCATTTACAGGATTGCGGGGTATATCACCTCTATCCCTAATCAGGCCTGAATCAGAATCACTAGAACAAGGATGTTGGGGTGACTTTTATGTCGTGGAACTCGTGTGGTCTCAGAAACATTTTATCATGGGCCATACTCCTCGGCGCAGGGTCACGCCCGGGAGTCATCCTGATCCAGGAGACAATGCACTTAACTCAGTTCGTAGTAGAGGGTTATGACACACTATCAGGTAGCTAAAAGTGGAGTATTGGGGTGCCCCTCAGGCGGCCTTGCAATACGGATTGACAAAGCCTGTACGATTGTCTCTAAATTGGTGTTTGCTCATGAGTCACTCCTAATTGTTGAACTTCATTTCTCAGGGGCTATTAAGGAGGATATTTTGGTTGTATGTTTATATTGGCACAGATTGGCTAGTCCTCACTCATATGTGTGATCTGTTGAATCAGATCCTGGAAGAAGCAGTTACTAGAAATCCGGGCTTAAGGGTTATCGTCGATGAGGACTTTAATTCCACTTGCTTTAACCAGCGACGTGCAAATAGTGCCTCTCAGCGAGGCCCTGCACTCCATTCCATATTAGAGGCAAGTGGGTTGAATATTTTATGTCTTGGGATTTACAACTAATACCGCTCTCACGGGACTCCTACGAGTACACTTGGTTTAGAGGGTCTGCCCGTTCAATGATTGATTATTTCTTTGTATCAACTGTCCTCCTTCATGAAGCGGAATCAATGTTCATTTGGCCTGGAAAACGAAGTTGAACATCCCGAAATTGAGATATAAAGCTGTGACTGCTTTGGCCGTCACGAAAATAGATTGTCCAGGGATATCTGTCAGATCGGACCATAAATCATGCCTGAGGCTATCTCAAAGAATTAGAGAGGACCCCTTGCTCTGTTATTTGCCGAGTCTTCAAGGCTCTGCGTGTAATTTAGCAGAATGCCGGACTAGAGGGTGCATCCAAGAACATTTGAAATGGATCATACAAAACTAGTATGAAGGGGTCTCCATGCATCACCACAGCTATAATGTGAATATTGTGAATCTTAGGAAGGAAAATAGAAGGCAGCTACGACACTTGCGCCTAGCTAACCATGGGGGGTCCACATATAAGTATCTTAAATACAACATTACCAAGTTGTATCGCAACAAGGTGAAGTCCCCTAAAGTATGAACTACATAGAAAAAGATAACCAAAAGATGCAACACCATTTACTTAAAAATGATACTAGACAAGTCTGGTCAACGCTCAGAGCCATTACAGGAGTAACAGTACCATTACAAGAAGCTGCCATACCTGCCACCACATGGGTGACATATATAAAAAATAAATATGCCCTGCCCATTGGCTTTGAATCTATCCAGCACAGAAAGTTCGAGTCCTTGATTCTGAAATGCTCTCCTCGATCCCGTGAAGACATTGGTGGTGCAATTTCTAAGATTAAAGGCTCCAGGGCACCAGGGCCGGTGGTATCCCGCTGTCTCTTATTAAAGCAGATCCAGAGCTACGGGCCAATAACTTAAAAAATCTAATATGATTCTATCTACTTGTTAAGAGAAATTCCACCCTCTTGGTGTTCGGCGATCATCGTACCTATTTATAAGAAAGGAAGGGTCGATGATCTGAACAATTTTAGGCCCATTGCTTTGATGAATGCTGCGGCTAAAATCTTTACTCAAGTAGGCTTTAGAAAACATATGGGCTGCCTCTTAAATGCAGCTATTAAGGCCCACTTTTATGAACTAACCAAACACTCCAGAACGGGTCCCATCTATATGGCAACCCTTGACCACACGGCAGCCTTTGATACAGTGGTTAGAGATGTGCTATGGGAGAAGATGATCCGCCAAGGTTTTCCATTAGACTCGCTTGCTATTATTGCACTTTTACATCAAAATACTAACTATCAAATAAGGCTGTCTAAGTCAAATCTCAGTGACAATCGGATCAGTTACAGCCCCATCCTTAAACAGGGCTGCAATTTGGCTGCAGTCCTGTTTAATCTTTATTTAGCAGACTTGGACGGTGGCTGGAGAGATAATGTAAAATATCCTGTCAAATTGGGTCAGTTGGTACTAAATTGGATTGGTTTTGCTGACGACTTGTTGTTTCTGGAACGTACCCCTTTTGGCTTCCAGACCAAACTAAATTTGTTTCTTAGTTTTGCTTTAAAACATAACCTCAAAATCAATCCAACTAAATCCTTCATTATATCCTTTGCAGACAGCAAGAGGAAAATTGCCAAGTTTACCTGGTGTCTTGATGGGGTGTGTGTTCCTCAGATGCCATCGATTCGCTATTTGCGCTATAGACTTTCGAGCACCTACTCTGTATCCATGTGGAAGGAATTGCTCAACGATAAATTGAAATCGCTCACCTCTCAGATGAAGATCATCTTCAATAGGTATTGTCAATTTTCGGTCTTGCCTTGTATCCAATACTACCTTTTAAAAGTGGAACCTATTGTTCTTTATGCGCTCGACATCTGCACTATCGAGATGGAGGAATTCTTGGATTTGATACAGGTAGAATTTGGCGGCAGGTACTTAGTTTAACGTCTTCAATCCCGAACGTTTGCATTTGTCATGAACTTGGGTTACTGCCCTTGTCAGCAAAATGGCACTGGCGTATGCTCAACAATTATGCTATAATGCTTGCCCTGCCAAAACAATCCCTTTATGAAGATTTTGCTGTCATGTTAACCGACGGACGTGTGCCATCGATCTTGAAATTTAAAAATAAAATGGAAGCAATTTTAGAGGTGACACTGATAGTTAAGGAAGATCTTATTCCTGGGCTCCTTCCTGTAAAAGAAAATGTCAGATGTATCATTTGTGTTTGTTGTCAGAGAAAATTGGTAATAGTAAGGCATAGTATGAATATGCAAAATTTCAGAGAAAATGGGGTGAGAGGGCTCGATACCTGCAGATTTTTCCGCGCAATCGGGCAAGAAAAGTTGATATGCCTTATAAGTTAAATCAACTGTTGACAAATGAAAGGGATTGGAAGCAGTGTGTGGTGAATATGACAGCTGGAAGATGTCGTTTTTGTGTACAAACTACTGTACTTGAATCTTAAAAGCATTTGATCATGTACTGGGAGTTTTTTTAAATGTGGAGGTCTAGGATTTTTGTATCAAACTTATCCCCGTCATCTTGGTTGAGTAGAGAAAGCCTATGGGAAGTTGTATGTGGGGGAGTAATCAAATGTTAGTGCTCAGACTAATTAAATTAGTAGATGTTATTGAAGAGAATTTGTTACAACACAAAATTATGCAAAGCAGTGTGCCCTCATTGGGCAAGGCGGAAAAAGATGGGGGACTAATGCATCTCTCATAAAATGTTGCCTGATCAAGATGAAATATGATAGGGAAATATGACTGTGAAAATGGCTATTTTATGGATGGATGAATCGTTTTCTGTATTGCCTATGTTTTATGGTAATGTAATTTGTGATGAAAGAGTTCTTGGAAAATTGATCATGAAAACGTATTATTCGATGATGCAATGCCTAATGAATGTCTTAGATTTTATGATATTTGTTTTTCGTATTGGGTTGGGAGAGTGGTTTTATTTTTTGATTTTATGTTGAAATATGAATTTGTGAAATTGAAGTCGAAGTTTTTATGTTCTTAAGGATTAGTTTTTTTGTAAAGGTTTTTACAACCAAATACAATTAAAAAAAATAAAATTAAAAAAAACTTCAACGAACCTGAGCCGGTTGCACCATGTGATGGATCAGGTAAAAAATTCTGGGAGGGAGATGGCACTAGCTTCCTTCGATGCAATGAAGCTTATGACTCACTGGAGTGGGACTGGTTGTTTAGGGTACTGAGGTCCTTTGGACTCGGGGAGAACATTTGTCGATGGTTACGAATATTGTGCAATAAGCCGGTTGCAAGGGTGAAAACAAATAATTGGATTTCATCGCAGTGGGCATTGGGACTAGGCAGGGGTGCCCGGTCTCGCCGATCTCGTTTTCAATGGCATTGGAACCTCTGTCTGTGTTCCTCAGGAAGAAGATGGGAGAAGCAGGTATACTAGCAGGAGGGGTGAGGCATATTGTTTCCTTATATGCTGATGACTTACTACTATATGCAGCAAACCTGCAAGAGAATATGCCAATGTTGTTAAAGATTTTGAGTAATTTATGCACACTATCAGGGTTTCGCATTAATAAAGAAAAGTTGGTACTGTTCCCTTTGGGGGCCATGCGTTGTCTCAATTTACTTATCCTCACGGACTGGGGGATAAGATGAGAGGGGGAAGCATTTAAATACTTGGGGATTACAGTTTTCCAAGAAATGGAGGAGACATTTGTGTACAATACCGGCAGAGCGCTGTCTGGGATTGGAGACTCAGTCCAATTTTGGAAATAATTGCCGATCCCATTGATGGGAGGGGGACGTTATGCAAAATGGTTATACTCCAAAGGTTTTGCTACTATTTTTTTAATATACTGTATGGCATTAAGAAAGTATTTTATAGAACAGTGGACGAGAGAGTTGGACAGCTTCTATGGGGTTCAGGAAGGAGGAGTGTTTCACTGGCAACTCCGAGATGCCCGTGGTCGGAACAAGGCCTTAATCTGCTGGATTATGAACTATACTTTCTGGCGGCGCAGTTGCAGGCAATACTGATGTGGACAGACACACGGGGTGAAGTAGTGACAGGGTTGCTTGGGGCCCTCCTGACTCATCGGAAGGGGATAGTGCGATTGTGGTGCATGATAGGAGGAATGGGGGCCACCAATGTGTTCCAGGTGGTGAGAACGCTCTGGAGGAAGCTCCTGAAGAAACTACAGGTATCCGGCCTCCATTGTGCAGACTTCCCATGGGGTGTGGACTTGGGACTCCGCTTGGCAATGAGGTGGGCATGGGTGTCTGGCTTAGGGGATAGGGGGTGCAAGACAATGGGGGACCTGTTCGAGGATGGGAGGTTGATGTCCTTTGAGGAAAGGAATACTCGCTACAGGGTGCCAAATGGGCATTTCTTAATATACGGTATGGTGACCAGGACCTTGGCGCCATGTGGGAGGGGATTCCGGAGGAGCCAAAAAACGAGACGGTTGATGCAGGTGCTCCTGACACAGGAAGATTGGGGGGGGGGGCAAGGTCTCCAGGATCTACCAGGCATTAGGGAGTATATTCATTCCCCACAAAGGAATTGGTGGTTTAGAGTAAATGGTAGAAGAACATGGGTGGTCCGGTTTCAGAGGGGGAATAGATGAAAGTCTGGGAGCAGGTTCGCAAGGTTTTGCCGAATGCAAGGTTACTGCTTATCCAGGTCAATATTATCTATAGAACGTATGCGACTCCAGCTAAACTACGTGCGATGAATATTGCTCAGAGCTGGGATTGCCCCCGGGGTGAGACGGGGACAGCAGGAATACGGCATATGCTTTGGGGGTGCTCAGTGGTGGCCCTGTTACTGGGAGGCAGTGATAGTGAAGATTAAAAAACTACTTGGCTCTAGTTTTAAGTGCTCCCTGAGCGTTTTCCCGTGGGGTTTACTCCAGGGGTGGATGGGGGGGGGGGGAGGAACAGCAGAAAATGAGAAATCTATTGGCCCAGTTTATGCTGGTACTAGCAAGGAGGCAGGTGGCCATTGCCTGGAAAAGATCACAGGGCCCGTCATTGGTGTATTGGAAGGAGGATGTCTGCAGATGGGGCATGGCGGAGTTGGATATATTGTGGAAATACAGTGTTAGGCAGAATCCTGTGCATTGCCCTTAGGGACCACTACACACAAGACAACAGTTGGCAATACAATTTTGTTACCTTTGGTACAAGCCTGTACTACTAAGTTATAGTGGTACCAGTAGCAGAGCAGCTAGGCTTATCTCAAGAGTATAGGAGCAGTAGCAGAGATTACACAAAGGGACCACAATTACTGTGACTCAAGCAAACACTGACTCAAGGTTTCAGGTAAAAAATATAAGTACATTTATTTTAAAACCATCAGTTATAAACACAACACCTCTATTAAACTGTAAGCAAAACCACATGTTAAATACACTACAACTAACCAATTCACTTTGTACAGTAAGTCTCAAGGTAAGTACCCTGTGTTTGAATGAACCAGTGTTATGAACAAAACACGATACCGCAGATACGATTGCGAACACTTTTTGACAGTTCGGTCTACTAAATAAATGCATACCCGTGACATGAAATGCTACCGGGGCAAAAACACACTTAGCCCCTGAGTTACCCAGAGGGAGTTGGAGGCAAAAATCACAGGCAATATTTAGGTTACGTAGACAGTATCGAGAGAAACACTCAGAAACAGGAGTTCAAAAGTCAAAGGGTCGGAGCCAGGTTTAGAAGACACCAGAGGCCTGTGCTGAAGATCACACTGTTAGTTCATGATTCCGTATAGCCCAAGAGTACTTGAATATTGTCAATGTTCGGAAGCAAAAGTTATAAGAAGGAGGGAAGACAAGGACGAGCCTTGGAGATGAAGAAAAGGGATTCACCCAGTTTCCTCGAGTAGAACACAGTACCTTATTTCCACGATGCAGCTGGAGCCCTGGCAGTTGTTCCTGTTGGTTTCCCGCAAACCCACGATTCCTGGAGCTTTGTTGTGAAGGAGGACGTCTGAAGGGGGTCTGCACCACACAGGGATGAAGCCGGCACCAGCGACAACGAAAAGGTGTGCTCCTTAAAAACAGGAGAGGCTCAGCAGGTGACTATCCGGACCACTACAGCAGTGTGCAGCGATTTCTACCATGGCAGAGATCTCTGGCTGAAGAAGATGAGCTGGTTATCCCCACCAAGCTCAAGGGAAGAAGACTCCGGACTGGATCTCCTCTTAGTCGTCTAAGGGTAGATAGCTCAGGACAGCAGCAGGGCTTCATCGGGACGGGGTAGTTGCAGCAGCCGTTGTTCTCTCCGCTTCTCTTCGGTTCCTTGTAGTTCCAGAGGCGACTCGGACTTCTAGCCCAAGAGACCTGCCTTTTATGCGCAAAACCCCCATTCACACAGCCTGGCTGTCAATCATGCAGCAGGGGGGTTGTCCAGCCGGGGCAACCACTTCAGCCAATCATGGCAAAGTGCGACTTGGTTTTCCTACGATATCCTGTGCAGGGGGTGACTCCACCCCTCCCTCCCATTCAGCCCACCTAGACACCGAGGCGCCTTGAGGAGCGCCAAAAACACGGTGAACAAAGGCGGCAAACCTTTTTTGCCGCGCAAGGTAAAACACAAGAAGGACTTTAACAAAAAGAAATGGCGAATAAACCCAACCGGAGCCACAAGAAAGACGATTTGGTTAAGCAGGTTTATGTTTCAGGCTAATATAATAGCCAAGAACAGTACCACGTTTTTCTAATATAATCGCGGTAGAAAAGTTAGGGTAGATACCACTGCCACCAGCCAGGTCTAATTGTTAAAAGAGCAAAACAATGCTCAGGGAGGTACAGACAGAAAAGGGGTACTGATTAGCCCTTTCCAGTACTCAATGTAAGATGGGGTTTACTGGGTCTGTGGTAAAAATGACTATGTAAAGTAAATGGCAACTTTACCTTTCTCTGGGGGACAGTAGTCAGCCCCAGCGAAATGGAGTCAGAGGGAAGTCTAAAAGACAACCCTGGGTTACTACACTAAAGGTGCTGTGTAACCCACACAAGAACAGGGGCACCTGGCGTGGTGTGCCCCAGTGCCCAAGATCACACAATGGGTAAAAACACATAGGTCAAAACACATGTAAGAGTGGAAAAAGATGTACACTCTTACCAGGTGGAAAAAATAAACTCCAAAAATCCAGCAAAGCTGCTGGGGGACTCATTAGGTGAGGGAAATTAGCCCTAGAAGGAGAATTCTCCCTAACATTCAAAGACCCCGAGATGGAGGAAAGGGTGACGGTGAAATGGGGCCAGCTGCTGGAGGAATTACGGTTTTCGGCAGATTTAAAACTCCCCTGAAAGAGCGGAATGAGTGAATACCGGGAGTGAGAATTATAATGAAGAGGAGCAGGGGGTACTGATAGAGTGGGAGGTCAGCTGAGAGTAGGAGGAGACGGATGCCAGGTGAATCATTGTGCCCTAATTTTAATGTTTAACAAAGTGTCATTGTTGACAGTTATGTGTAAAATGCTACATCCATTTGTGTACACTAAAATTCGAATAAACAAATTTGTTTTTTTCTTTTTTTAAACACTGTCCTGTTTTGCAACAATAGTTGAACTGACTTTAGGGTTTGATCTATGGCGAGAAGTGCAAGATAGTTTATGTGATGATGCCTTCTCAACACTGGACCCTTTTCCGTGCATATAGTGTGCTTCTAGAGTGGACCCCACCCATCCATTGACGAGTGTCATCATCATGATAGAAGTGTGGGGATGGACGGAAGATCGCTCCGCACATAACATTGTTCCACCATAAAAGGTCCTGCTTCAAAGAGATTGGAATGAGAATCTGGTCGGATTGATCCCCTGATTCTTGATCCCAAGACTTGGACAAATGCATCTAAGTATATCTCATCTTGAGTTTGGCAAGCCCTACACTGAAAACACACGATGGCATTAGGCCTAGTAAACTTTGGTACCACCACGCTCTGGTGAAAAGTCTGAAGAGAAAATGGTTGGCTGCTGTTACAATATCCCTGAACCTCTCCTGTGTAGGGAACATCCTCTAGGAGAGTGTGTCCCATTGTATGCCCAGAAAGACGAAGTCTTGAGTTGGCATGAGTTCTGATTTCTTTAAGTTTACTAAAAAAAAAACATATGGAATAAACTTGCATTAGTCTCTGACTGGACCATTCAAAGACCCTCCTGCTTCATGAGGAATGCAACTTCATTCATAATCTTGGTAAATACTCCAGGGGGCGAGTTTAGATGGAAAGAGAGGACCTTGTACTGAAAATGATTGCCCATCATTTGAATCTCAACAACCGTCTGTGTGGTTGCAATATGGGAACATTGAGGTAGGCATACTTCAGGTCCAGGGAACATAACCAATCGCTCTTGCAGAAAGCTTTGGCGATATGCGCCGGAGTCATCATCTTGAACTTTCCCAGGGGAAGGGAATGATTGCGGCGAGACAGGTCTAGAACCACTCGCAGGCCCTCCTGGTTCTTCTTGTGGATCGCAAATATCTACAAGCAAAATCCTTGACCCCGGTCTGTCTGATGAACCATCTCTACAGCTTGGCTCTGGATGAGGTTCTTACTTCCTGTTGGGGGGCTGGCAAGCCAATTTGCAGGAGGGGAGGAGAAGGGGGAAGAATGGGGGGGGGAACTGGGGGTCGAAAACCCTCTGAAACCACTGATAGTAGCCATGGGTCCTGGAAACAATGACACCATTGCTGTACATCTCAAGCTAGTCTGCACCCCACTGGAGTATTGTGGACCTGGACGCACTCCTCGTTGCTTCTTTGTTTCTGAGGCTTGTGTGGAGGTGGGGGACGAGAAGAATCTCTTTGTTGCTATCTGCAATGTGTGATCAAAGGACTACAATAGAGGCCACTCTAGCTGCCTGGCTCTTCTATCCTGGAAGCATCTAAAACCTCCAAAAGATCAAGATTGCTGGTCTGACATTGTCTGTCCTTGCGAAAAACCCTTTAGTTGCTGGTTTGGACAAAATCGCTGGCGACTTAGCTGTTTGGGTACTGTTTTTTCTTATTTAGTTGCTCAACCGTGGAGGAATGAAACAGTTCTGTACCCTCGGGAGGGCAAATCCAGAATTCGGTCTTGGACATCTGCGCTAAACATGGCGACGTGCATCCAAGCCAAAAGTCTCATATCCGTACCTAAGACCATACCTCTGCTTGCAGTGTCTATGTGACACACTGAAGCCTCCAACATGCCTTGGACCACTACCTTTGCATTCGCCAGACCAGCCTTAAAGACAGCTTAACGCTCGACAGGCAAGGCTGGGAGGAAATCTATTTCCCTCCCCAATCGTTGATTGGAAGCCGCCTAATGGCGTAACAGGGGCCCCCGCAGCCCCTGCGGTGCGGGGGGGCCCCGCTAGCACACGTCCTGGGAGGGGGCACCACTTGGAGAAAAAAAAAGAAAAAAAAAAGAAAAAATATTTTTCTTTTTATTTCTTTTTGAAATCACTTTGCCTTCATAAGGGAATCGTTTCTTACCTGTAACTCCATTTCTCCAGCATTGGTATCTTTCATGGATTCACATGCTTAGAATAGATTGTATAGCAGTATCCCCCAACATTGGAGGCGTGTATGAAAACCCAAATCACAACAAGCACAGTGCCCACTTACTATGGCAACACATTACATTACAGCATGTTCACTGTACAAGCACAGTGCCCACTTACTATGGCAACACATTACATTATAGCATGTTCACTGAAAAAGACACAACACTTTAAAGCCTCGTTGCCTATTGGAACAGGTGACGTAGTACTGCCCGCCCCATCTGTGTATCTTCAGCATCTTGCTGTGTGAGACAGTAATGTCGGGTAAATGTATGTGGTACCGACCAGGAAGCCGCCTGGCAGATATCCCCCAGCGGAATTCCGGACCACAAAGCCGTCGACGACGACGATTTTCTAGCGGCTTTCCGGCCTTGGAATGACGATAAGAAATGGCCAAAGACACCCATCTGGATAGTCCTTGTTTTGAAATCGCTTTACCCCTCGCCGCAGGACCATAAGCTACGAAGAGTTGTCTCGTGTCTCTGAAGCTTTGAGTGCGATGGAGATAAAATTTCAAAGCTCTTTTCACATCCAATGTATGGAGAGTCTTCTCCTCCACTGAAGACAGTGTTGGAAAGAATGTAGGCAACACTATAGCCGCGTGTTTATGGAACATGGAAGGTACTTTAGGTATGAACTGCGGGTTAGTGGCCAGCATGACTTCATTACTGAAAAACCTTAAATACGGAGGGTCGATCACTAGAGCTTGTATTTCCGACAGGCGACGAGCAGAAGTAATGGCCACCAGGAAAGCCAATTTCCAAGACAAAAATTTTAATGATGTCGATGACATTGGTTCAAAAGGGGTTTTCATCAGGGCTGTCAGGACCAGGCTCAGACTCCAGATCGGAGGAAACAACTTCTTCGGAGGAAAGGTTCGAAACAGCCCTTTAAGGAAGTGTTTAACTAGGCGACTGAACAGTGAAGTGGAATGTCTCTTCCGAGTAAATCTCGAGATGGCAGCTAGATGCACCTTTATGGATGAGACAGATAACCCGTTATTTGCCAGGAGCAGCAAGTATGGTAGGAGTTGTTCCGGTGTGATCGCCCGCGGGACCAGACCTGGTTGACCTGCGCACCATATGCAGAACCTTTTCCATTTGTATGTGTATGAAGTGTTCGTGGAAGGTGCCCTTGCGGCTTGCAAAATACGACGGCAATCCGCCGGAATCCCTAACGCGCCAAACTCGGCGAAATCAGGAGCCAGGCCGTCAGACTGAGGTTGTCCGGGTCGTGATGCCAAACGATCCCTTGGGGGTCTTCTGGAACCTCATTGGTTCTGCCGCTGAGAGGTGAAGTAGATCGGAGAACCACACTTGCCTGGCCAAATATGGGGCCACCAGGATCACCCGACAAGGATATCTGTGGATCCATTTCAGAGTCCGACGGATGAGAGGGAATGGGGGGAAGGCATACAGAAACTTGCCCGTCCACGGGAAGGAGAATGCGTCCCCTAGCGAGTCTTGTTGTGGCCACCCTCTCACGTATTGGGAGCATTTCTTGTCGTCTCTCGTCGCAAAGAGATCGAGGGCCGGATGACCCCATTCCGCAAAGACACGGTGCAGTTGCTGATCGTTCAGTTCCCATTCGTGTAGACAATTCATCTCTCTGCTGAGAGCGTCTGCTTGCACATTTTTCACTCCTGGTAAGTGGAACGCCAACAGATGTATGTCGTGTTGTAGGGCCCAATGCCAGATCTCCTGGGCTTCCATCGACAGGCTCCTGGAGCGAGTTCCTCCCTGCTTCCGTAGATAAAACATGGTTGTCGTGTTGTCTGTTATGATTCTCACCACTGAGCCCTTTATCTGTGGCAGAAAGGATTTTAGGGCCCAACGCACCGCCCTCAACTCTAGCAGGTTGATGTGGATGGAGGACTCTTCCGATGACCAACAGCCCTGAACCTGTAAGGAGTCCAGATGCGCTCCCCACCCAGTTAGAGAAGCATCCGTGACCACTGTCTTCTGGAACGCAGGCTCCAGTAAGGGCATTCCCTTTGTTAGGTGTATGGAGATTCTCCACCATTGAAGCGCCTGCACGAGCTGGCCGTTGATGGTCAACTTGTCCGACCAGCGTCCCCGACTCTGTGCCCATCGATCCGCCAAGAATTCCTGAAGAGGCCTCATGAAGAGGCGACAGTTGTCTATCAAGGCTATGCAGGACGACATGGTCCCCAGCAGGGACATGTACCTTCGTACTGACACTCTGGTGTCGACCTCCCATTCCGATGCCTTTTGTTGCAGTCTGTGAATCCTTTCGAGGGATGGCCTCACCAGTCCCGACTGTGTGTGGAACTCCGCTCCCAAAAAGACCAAGGTCCTTGAAGGCTTTAACGAGGACTTGTCGAAGTTCACTGCAAAGCCCAAACGTTGCAGGAGGGACAGGGTGGCATCTAGGCTTTCTTGTGCCCTTTCTGGAGACA
This sequence comes from Ambystoma mexicanum, assembly GCF_040938575.1. NCBI lineage: Eukaryota > Metazoa > Chordata > Amphibia > Caudata > Ambystomatidae > Ambystoma > Ambystoma mexicanum. Next base: position 277,419,604 of record NC_090933.1, on the reverse strand, counting down.
ATCCCCTCACTAGCCAATCGTCCAAATAAGGGTACACATGGTGACCTTCCTTTCTTAACCAGCTGCTATTGGAGCCAGATATTTGGTGAACGTCCTGGGGGACGATTTTAGGCTGAACGGGAGGACCTTGAACTGATAGTGGGTTCGTCCGACGACGAACCGCAGAAATCGTTTGTGCCGTCGACGCATCGGGATATGCAAGTATGCGTCCTGAAGGTTTAGCGACGACAAATAATATCCGGGTTGTATCGATCGGATCACCTCCTGAAGCGTCAGCATTTTCAATTTCAAATTCTTGAGCAGTTTGCAATACGGGGCCACCTGCGACGAGACACTCGGCTCCCCAGGACGCCCTGAAGCATGTCATTGTTGGCTCTTGGTTTGTTTATCTTTCGTCAACGAAGGGTAGGCACCCCGCCATCCGGAGGTTTGGTAATCTATGCCTCTACGAGAAGATTGGGCCGCACGCCTGTAGCCTTGGGACAAGTAGGAGGGTCTGCTGAAACCTCGGTCTCTAGATGACCCAAACCGGGAGTTACCAGAGGCCCCTCTGAAAGGACGAAAGGAACGAAAATTTCTACCACTCTGGAGGGCTCTGAGTGACCGTGCCGTGTCAGTATCCTCTTTCATGCCCTTCAAGGCCTCACCAACTTTTTCACCGAACAGTTGTTCCCCTTCACACGGCATATCCAAGACTTTATATTGCACCTCCGGTCTGAACGTAGCGCACTTGAGCCAGGCTTGTCTACGTAGAACTACGCCATTATTGATTTGCTTAAAACCGGACTCGGCTAGGTCGACGGCAATGTTTATAGCATGGTTGGAGGCCTCCTCTCCTTCCCGCACTAGCAACATTGCGGACTTCCTATGTTCCTCGGGCAAATGCCCCAAGATAGGAGCCAGTCGGTGCCACATTTCCCTGTCATACCTAGACATAATCGCCAAGGAGTTGGCTGCTTTAACTGTAGTCGCGCCGACGGACAGCACCTTCTTGCCGAAAGCGTCCTGTCTCCTGGCCTCGTCGTCTGGAGGGGTCGTGCATTTATGTTGAGACCTGGCCTTTCTCGCTGCCGCCGCCGATACCACCGACTCCGGCGAAGGCTGAGACGTCAGGCACTTGGGATTTGATTCCGCAGCCTTGAACTTCTTCTCTAAACGACCTTTCACTGCCGGTTCAGAGAACGGGTGCCGCATGGTCTTCAGGCCCTCTTGCCAGACATGATCCAAATTCGGGATGGCGAATATGGATTTCCTTCTCTTGCCCATATGATCAAAAGAAAACAATCCTTTTTCTCCTCTTCAGGGACTAGACCAAACTCCGAACACGCCTTACTCATGGCATGGAATGCACCCATGTGGTCAGGTGGCGATGGCTGTGCCGGGCTTCTCGGAGCTTCCATCTCCGCTTCAGAGTCCCAAGTTGGGTCCCTTGAGGGGGATAGTGAGATGTCTGAACCTGATCCCTCACGGTCAGAGACCTGTAGTTCTCCTTCTTCTTAGTATTTGAAGGTGGGGCTGGGCCGAGAACACTGGTGGAATGTGTGGTGGCTTGCCTTTGAACTGTAGAGAATGTCCCAGATGAATCGTGTCCAAAACCCATTGGTCTGTTATGCGCTCCCACTCGTCGAGTAGCCTATTTAGCACCTCCAAGGACAGAACCGCCTGGGGGTTCAGGAATGACGAGGTGGTAGGGATGGAACCCACACCCAAGAGCGACATTACGCTGGTCGGTTGCAGACCCAGATCGATTGGGCGCGCGACCGTGTCGCGTTCCTCGTCAGCCGACGAGATGGAGAAAGTCGCCTCTGGTTGAAGCAAGGCCTCCGGCAGGACGGGATCGAAAACCTCTGGTTGCCATCCCATCGACGGGACCACCGTCGACGATATGTTTCCTACCGCCTCAGTCTGACACACCACTTTGGAAGACGGGTGAAATCTGAGGGAGCCACGGGGGCAGAGTTATATATATATATATATATATATATATATATACCCCTACGTCCTAGTGGCGCCGGCGTGCGCGGCCCAAAATGACGTAGATAGGACACAAAAGTGTTAGAATTTTTCCTATCGAAAATGTCTATATAACTTACCGAGGATTCCCAGCCTGACGACGGGGAATATTCTAAGCATGTGAATCCATGAAAGATCCAATGCTAGAGAAAGAAATGATTTCTGTAACAGAAATAAGGTCTTTATGAAGACAGAGTGACTACAAAAAGAAACTTTATTTTTGAAGTCCAAGGGCTCTCCTACCCCATGACATGGAAGACCCCAGGCTGGAGGCCTCCATGTCATGGGGTGGGGAGCCCTATGACTTCATAAAGAAATTATTTCTGTTAAGGACCAAACCATAACTGAAATTGTTTCTTTATGAAGGCAGAGTGACTTCAAAAATAAACTATCAGCCTCATTTCAAGTTTGGCGGTAGCCTTGCCGGCAAAACCCGCAGGCTGCTGCCAAACTTGCGATTTTTCCCCGGCACAAGCGAATGGGCAATTACCGGGTCATTACGGCCCTGCCCGACCAGGTAATTGCCCATAAGCGGGCGCCGTAAAAAAATACTCCCCATTCCCATAGGGTTCAATGAAATTGGGGAGCTTGGATCACAGACACCATTCAGAATGGTGCGGGTGCATCGGACATGCTCTGCTTGCGGGTGCCGGTACGCCCGCCAGGTCAGACCTGGCGGGCAGGAGGGCACCCGCGAGCAGTCCTTGTAGTTTGCCGGTCTGCTAACCACGGTACCGGCAAGCTTACCGGTACCGTTGTTACCGGACTAGCAAACTTATACTGAGGCCCAATTGCTTTTTCAAGTAATAGGGCTCCCGTTAACCCAATGACGTGTGTGAGTGTATTGTGAAAGGGTGCACACAAATGTATGGGTGATTGGGTGTGCGTGCATGCATGGTGAAAGAGTGCACACTTAAATGTAAGGATGGCAGGGTGTGTATGCGTGTATATGGTGAATGGTGTTTGTGCTTGTGGTCAGGGGCGCAACAAAACCTACATTTCAGGGGGCTGATCCTTCAAATGTTGGGAGAGGTGCTAACTTCACGAGTGGTGGGGGAGGCAAAATTATTTGTGTGGGGGCATCTAACTTCTTTACGCATTATAATGAGACTATTCTAGTGCAGCTTCAATGTTACAAGCAGTTAACTCTCGCATTTTAGTGTGAAAGCACCCACTTATGAACTGTTGTGAGAATGAACGGTCTCCTGCTCCCTTTCTAACCTTTCAATAACTTCCCGGGCATGAAAGTACTAAACCCACATCACAATTTCAATTGCTTAAAAAATGTTGCATTTGAATGCAGGTACTAACAGTGAAATGCTTTACGTTAGTAACTGCTGGGCCCTTGTTAACAGCGAAACCCAGGTGCCATGTAACCTCTGTGTCCTATTCTGTCCGGCAACTGCTCTGAAGGTCAGCCAGGTTGAGTCAACATAGCCAAAACTTTCTGGGGGTGAGTGCTGCAGCCCAGTCAACTGAATATTGTTAAGCCCCTACTTGTGTTTAATGCCTTAATTACTTACTGGTAATCATCATTACTCCTAGCTCTATTCTTCCTTGTCCCTGTACTTGTGTATGAGGCAATATGCCTCATACACAAGCACTAGGATGATGTAGCGGTACATGGAGGTAATGCCTGACTTAGCTACCTGTACATTCATTACTCCAAGTCCCACTCCTCCTCATCCCAGTACTTAGCTGTGGGGCAAAGAGCCTCAAACGTAAGCTCTGGGACAAGGAAGAGGGACGTGCAGGTAATTCGGGGCCAAGGAGCTGATTTTGGAGGTTGGGGTAGGGTATGGGAGGGAGAGGGGATGTGTGGGCGGTGGGATTGTGTGATAAATCATAATGATTGACCATGTCCAGGCTAAGCAGGCATGATATGTGGTATTTGTGGCTAGAGAGGCATTTTGGTGCAGCCAGTCTAGTTATTACTCAGTTTGATATGACTTATTTTTAACTGTGCATTTCTGATAAAGCAGTCCTGCTAAGTGTAATTACCTGGCTAGATTGGCATTTGAGTGCTGCCAGTCTAGCCATTTCTTACTGCAGCATTGTATATTTTTTGAGCATCTGTGATAAAATGATATGATATAAGTCTATTATTACACGCCTGTACACAAGTGTTTCTTGGTGCGACAAGCAATGGAGTGATAGAGAATGGACAAGACAAATGATCTTACAAGGCTTTGTGGCATTCAAATCGTGCAAGTGCGAGAATGAGAAATGCAAGGGGAAATGGAGGGAGGAAGTGCAAGGAAGAAGGGAGGGGAAAATAGGGCTGTAATGCTCCGAGAAAGTGCAGCCAGGACAGTGCGGCTCTTGGTAGTGCAAGGAGAACAAGGGACTGTAGGGTTACAGTTACAGTCCCCAAGTGCGTGGTAGGCTGGCGGCAGTGCAAGGGTGCCAAGCAACCAATCGGTACAGCAGACAGGTAGGTAAGGTAGGTCAGCAGGGGAGGGAGAGAGCGAAAGCAGAGAAGAGGAAAGTTTTGAGCTGCTTCCGGAACATCAGGTGGTCCGCTAAAGGTTGAGAGCGGCAGGGAGGACATTCCAGAGGGAGGTATCTGCAGAGGAGAGAGATCTATCCCCCACCCTCTGCCTGAAGAAGCGTCTAGCCTTTAGAGAGTTGGTGGTAGCCGGGGGGAAGGGCTCGAGAAAAAAAGTATTTTTGAAGAGAGCGTTGGATTTAGTGTGGGCTCAACCCCAGAAAGCCTTGTGGACAATTCAAAGGGTCTTGAACTTGATTCTTGCAACCACCGGGAGCCAGTGTAGAGATTTCAGGGCTGTCAAGATATGATCTGTGGGCTTGTGGCCAAGGAAAAGTCTCGCTATCCTGTTCAGGATTAGTTGCAGAGGGCGGAGAGTAGAGGAAGGCAGCTTGAGAAAAAGATTGTTGCAGTAGTCCAGCCTAGAGAGAAATAGGGCTCTGGAGACAGTGAGCCTCTGGGGGAAAGTGAGTAAGGGAAGAGTCGCTTTGAGGAGGAGCAGGTGATAGGTAGTGGGACTTCTTGGCAACGTCTGAGATGCAAGGAGAGAAAGAGAGAGTGGAGTCGAAGATGACAAAAGGTTTTTTGCCTCGCAGGAAGGCGAAGGAAGAGGGCCCAAGGTAGGCGGCCAGAGTCAGAGAGGGAAAGAAGGGGGAGGGGTGTCCCAATGCGAAGGCTCTCCATCTTAATGGCACTAAGGTAGATATCGTTGAAGGTGCACCAATCCTGAATCACGGATAGACAGTCAGGAATGAGCAAGAGATGAGAGGAGCCCGAAGGAAAGCTGAGTGCCATCCCCATAACACTGAAAGTTAGAGGAGAAGGTAGAGATCAGATGGGCCAAAGGGGCTAAGTAGAGGTTGAAAAACCAGAATGAGAGGATAGAGCCGTGGGGAATGCCACAGGTAGAGAGAGAGGTGGCGGAGAGAAAGGGACCAAGTTGGACCTGGGAGGTGCAGTCCAAGAGGAAGGAGCCACTCCAGGGTCTGATCCGTGATGCCCAGGTTCTCATGCAGTGGATTGAACAGGATGGCGTGATTGACTGTGTCGAAAGTAGAGGAAAGATCGAGGAGGATTAGGACAGAAGGAATGCTGGAATCAAGGTTAGAGAGCAGATTTTCACAGGTGTTCAGGAGAGAGGTTTCCGTGCCTCTGGCAGCTCTGAAGTCAGACTGATGGTCATGGAGACAACCAACAGATTCAATGTGGAGAGTAAACTGGGAGATGGCAAGCTTTTTTCCAAGAGTTTGCCCAGGGATGGGGTGATGGAGATTGGGCGATAGTTTGCCAGACAGGTAGGATTGGCAGACTACTTCTTGAGGAGTGGGTGCCCAAGGGAGAGCTTAAGGGGAGAGGGGAACGTTCCAGTGGTGAAAGAGTGATTACGGAAATCGACCAAGGTGCAGCAAGGGTGTCAATATGGTCCTTGATGGTTCTGGAGGAGCAGGGGAGCACCTGTTTGGATGACACTTTCATGGATCGGACTTGTCTATAAACCTTGTCAGGTGTTGTCAGAGAGAAATAGGAGAAAGGAGGAGAAGAGGTAGAGATGGCCAAAGGGGGGCCAAGAGTGGGAGAGGAAGAGGAGATAGTGGACAGGATGTCCTGAGTTTTAGCGGAGAAGTGAGAGGCCAGAGGCATACAGAGGGCCTGGGAACGAACAGGAGAGGTGGAGACTGCAACAGGATTGACCAGTTCCATGCAGATTTTAAAGAGTTTGGCCCTTTTGTTAGAGGCAGCAGAGACCCGGGCTTCAATGTGCGCTCTCTTCTTGATGAGTGTTATTGCTTCTACTGGCATTTTTGTGCAACCAGTCTAGGTATGTCTAAATGTGGCCCGGCATGCTTTAATGTAATGTTATAATGTGTCTACACTGGTCTACAATGTGCAGGCAGTGGGACATGTTTTCAATGTGGCATGGCATTTTTAATAGCAAAGCAAGAGTGTAGCACGACCCGTGATGTGTTGCCGAGTTGGGTGCGGGGGGCCTTCTCAGCATGGCTTGCAGGAGGGCCTCCACATTTTGTGTTACGCCACTGAAGCCAACAATAACACATTGCCATGTAGAGGATCTTTGAGATAATTTTCAAAAAGATTCCAATATCTTCTTTGGAAAGACATGCAGCCACTGATGACACAGAAGATGATGTTCCGGCAAAAGGCTTGGAATGGTTAAGTTACTTACCTGTAACTATTGTTCTCCAGCATGGGTCTGGCACGGATTAACATGCTCATGAATATTCCCTGTCGTCAGGCTGGGAATGCTCGGTAAAAGAAAAAACTTTCGCTTTAAAACTGTATTTCTCCTCTAAACCAATCACTGTCCTCCGGGTTATACTGCCCCCATCCAATGACAGTTCTCTCCCTAAATTCCACCCCTGGTGGCCATCTTCAAATATGGTAAGTATGTAAAATGGTAGTATGAACCAAGAAGAGCCACATACGGGAAGAAGGGAGGGTTCACATGTGAATCATTGCCAGACCCATGGTGGAGAACAATAGATTCAGGTAAGTAACTTTAACCTTCTCCAGTACGGGGTCTGGCATGGATTCACATGCTCATGAATACACAGCAGTACATATACACAACAGGGTTCGAAATTAAGGGGAACTAGGAGCTATTTGGCTCTTGCTACTAGCATAGTAGAGCCTAGTTACCATGAAACCAACAGCTACCAGGAGCTACATTTGGCTCAAAGGGCCAACAGGTTCCAAACATGTAAATGTGACATTAACATTTATTATTTGAGAATGTTAAAAAATAATTCACATCTAATATATATCTAAACACAATGGTACATAGACAATGGGACAAAAAGTTAAAGGAGCATCTCTGGTAGCTCCTGGTTTTCCTGAGGTAGCTCCTGCCTACTAGACAATTGCCGACACCTAGGAGCTGGTTTTAGCTCCCACTCTTTGAATCTCAATTTAGAAACCTGCACAACCACGGGAGGTGGCAAGGCTCAACGGAAGCAATAAACACTCACCTCTGGAACAGACTCACCTCAAATGAACAGGTTGAGTAGCACCGGTTGGCTGACTCGGGACTCCTCCCTGGAATCCCTGTTGATGTAGTAGAACCTCGTGAAGGTGTGCATTTATCTCCACATAGCAGCCCTGCAGATGTCGAGCAGCGGCACACCAGAGAGAAACGCTGTTGTTGCTGCAATGGCTCTGCTGGAATGGGCTCTCGCCCTGTCCGGCAGCAGCCTGCTAGCCAGTCGATGACAGTGCATGATGCAGCCAGAGAGCCACCTGGAGATGGAAGCCTTTGACAAGTCCTTTCCGTGATTCACAGGTCCAGAATTGACGAACAGCTGAGAAGTCTTCCGAAAGCTCTTTGAGCGTGCCACATAAAACTTCCAAGTCACGAGCAACGTCCAGCTAATGCAAGGCCCTCTCTGCTGGCGACGATGGATTCAGGAAGAAGACAGGCTAAATCAAAGGCTTGTTGAGGTGGAACTCCGACACACCTTCGGCATAAAGGTGGGTTGTGTAAGCAGTATAACCCTTGATGCGTGGAAGGACAAGTATGGCTGTTTGCACAACAAGGCCTGCATCTCCCCGACACGCCTGGCCGAGGTGATCGCCACGAGGAACGAAGTCTTCCACATAGAAACTTGAGCGGGGAATGGTGCATCAGCTCAAAGAGATCCTTCATGAGCTTAGTCAAAATCACATTGAGCTCCCAAGCCTGGGTGAGGAGCCTAGGCCAGCAGAAAGTCCTGAATAGATCCTTGAGGAACTCCTCCTACCCAGTGCCGTGGACTAATGGGATATGGCGGCCCAGTGCACCTCGATAGAGGCATGAGCCAGTCCAGCCTTGGGCAAGGAAATCAGGTATGGAAGGAGCTGTAGCGCTGTGACACGCAGAGTGGTAATCTATCTTCTGAGCCCGGCATCACACAGAGAAATGCTTCCACTTATGGCAGTAGCACATCAACGTCGAAGAGGTCCTGGCCTTGGTCAGGATGGCCCTACACTCCACAGGTAAAGTATAATGTCCAAACTCTAGAGTTGCAGGAGCCGGACCCTGAGGTTCAGTGATGCTGAGCCGTGGTGCAGAATGGCTCTTCCTCCTCCTCTGGAGAGAAGGTCTGGAAGTAGCGGCAACCTGATGAATGGAACCGCTGACAGATGTAGCAGGTCTGGATACCATTTGCAACATCCACCCCGGAGCGACTAGTATCATCCTGCAGTGACATTGAGTGTATTGATCACTCGTAGCAGGAGTGGGAGCGGAGGAAAAACGTATAAGAAAGGTACCTTCCAGGGAATAAGAAAGGATCCCCAATGCTCATCGGCTGTGAGAACCTGCTGGTGAACTTCTGACACTTGGAATTTGTCGCCATCGCAAAATGGTCGATCTGGGGCTGACCCCATTCGTGGAATAGAAGTTTCACCTTGTTCTGGCGAAGCACCCACTTGTGGCAAGAAAGTAGCTCCCTGTTGAGCGAGTCTGCAATGGTGTTCTTGGTGCCCGCCAGGTGAAAAGGGACAAGAAACATGTCCAGACGAATGGCCCAGTGCCAGAGATTCTGGGCCTCCCTGGATAATGCCAGAGTGTGTCCTGGAAGTAGAACATGGTGGTGGTGCTGTCCGTGACGAGCATCACCTCCTTGCCCCTTAGCGATGGCAGGAAGGTGTGAGAAAATAGAAGGTGTTTCACCCTCTAGTCCCTGGGGGTCTCTCTCTCAGGTGGCAAGGGCACGACCATCGCCTTTGGATCTAGACCCTGGGGCTGGACCAGTGCGAGAGGATCACCTGAATGAGGGTGTCTTCAGGTAGTCCGAGTAGGACACCTGATGGTGAGACGCGGTATCCCCCCTATAACACCTTTAGTCCATCCTACTGGTAGGATACCTGGGAACTGTAACTCTTCTCCCAGAGGGGGCTGTCTGTTCGAAAGTGTTTGTTTCCCCCACCCCCTTTGCTACACAGACTCATACCCGAGCATTGTACCCGACATGTCCCACTACTATGGTCAGACAAAATCAGGCAATTACTGTTAACTCACATCTGACTTCCATTAAGCTTACCCACATGGATAAAAGGCAGAGCACGAAATCACAATGAGTGAGGCAAAGCACACGAAGGTACAGCGTTTTCCAGACGGCAGACGAACGAGGGGAGAAAGACGGCAAACCGAGAAGGGAGAGCAAGGAGGGAGATGCCCTTGAACTTAACAGGCGAGAAACTGTTACTTTCCAGAAACCTTCAGATTAAAAAGGCGTAAGGCCAGGAAACCAGACTGAAGAATCCTGCATTGTGTGTCAGGGATACAGAGGGCCCTCCTGCGTGAATGGCCGAGTTGGGGGAGGAGCAACAGCTGATGTGGTACCGTCCTTGGCTCCAGAAATAAAAGCAGTGCCAGAGAGATCAACACAGCCGGTGAGTTGGGGAGACCAATGCAAAACCGGTCTCTGTTGAAGTCAAGGTTGCAAGCGGCAACACTGTATGAAGAGCGCAAGAGCGAAGAATATTAACACACGTGATGAAAGATTTAAGTAAAGCTGAATTGCCGATGGATTTTTGGACTTTAATATGAATTAGCGAAGGTAGGAGACAAAGAGTGGTCTGGCACCGCGGGTGCGATCAATCGACGGTCTCTGTGTGATGTATCCAGCCAAGAAGTGGCAGAAACAAAAGCAATAAAGTGAAACCTATGGATGAAGTGACTCAAAGTGGTCCTGCAATGGTTTAAGAAAAATCCATCGCACAGTCGAAAGTCTTCGAATTTTGTTAACAAAAAGAAAGCAAAGAAAGTGAGATTATAAGGTCCGAGCCCGATCGAGGGAGACCAATTGTGAACTCGTGTTTAAGGGGATCCGAGCCCGACTGGAGGAGACCTGTGGTTAACAGTAAACCTGAGAAATTGTGAATGTGAAAATCCTAATGAGAAAGGAACTTTGGTACTTCTTTGTTATGCCAGGCACTTTGCGATAAGAGACTTTTATTGGGAAAGAGACTTTGGCGCAGAAGGCCCAGAAACCTATGTTTTGAACTGCATCCTTGTGGCAGAGAAGCCAGAGTGTGTGCGAAGCTCGAGTTTACCACCTTGTCCCATGCTGAAAACGTGGGGAAGGGAAGCCAACTGCTCAACTATCCTGACATATTGTTTCTTGTACACTTTTCTTTTTGCATACATCGTTGTTCCACACCATTTGTATTTAGAAGGAAGGAATGGCAATAAGTTTATTAGTATAGGCCCTTTTATTTTGACAGAGACTCTACTAGGACTGTGTTATTATTTGATGGTCGTAGCTTGCTCCCATCCTTAGATAGGCGTTCAATCCACTGAAGTTCGATAAACACCCTTGAACTGGGATCACTTGTGTCTGTCTTCACCGTTTGATACCATGCCTTCCTTACATAGGACTTGAGGGCCCAGAAGACAGCCTGGAGCTCCAGGACGTTGATGTAAAGTGTATTTTCTTCCGGCAGCAAGAGGCCTCTAGCATTCAACTGTCCGCTGTGATCTCCCCAAACTTCCAGAGAAGCATCCGTGGTGACCGTCTATGGTAAGGAGCCCCTTGTGTGAGATGAGAGTGTACAGTCCACCACTGTATTGCTTGTCAGAACCCTTGTTGAGGGTGATCTTGTCCGTCCAGGATCCCGAGACTTGCAGCACCTCGAATCCAGAAACTCCCAGAGAGGCCTCATCTGTAGCCTGCACAGTAGGTCAAGGTTGATGCAGGAGGACATCATACCCAACAGCGACATGACAGCTCGCAAAATAGCCGACCGCGATGACGACAGGCGCTGCACTTTATCTAGGATAGCAACCACCCTCTCTTCCGAGGGAGATGTCAGGCGAGTCACCGTGTTGAGTCGGGCTCCCAGAAACAGAGCGTTCTGCAATGGCTCCAAGCAGGACTTTGGAAAATGAATGGAGAATCCCAGATCTGTCAGCAAACTCCTAGTTCTTGCTGTGAGCTGGCTCGCCAGAGCATGGGGCGCGCCAAATCGTCCAGGTAAGGGTAGACGTGGATGCCTTCGAGATGAAGATGCTCTCCCACAGGAGCCAAGCACTTCGTGAAGACCCTTGTGGCCAATTTCAGGCCGAAGGGAAGTGCCTTGAACTTATAGTGTCGCCCCTGGTCCATGAACCGCAGGAACTTGTGGTGCTTCCGATGAACGGGGACATGGAAGTAGGCATCCTCCAGGTCCAGAGAGTCCAGGAAGTTGCCTTCATCCAGTTAGTGGAGCATGTGATGCAACGTGACCATCCTGAACTTCTGGGACTTGAAGTACTTGTTCAGGCGTCGCAGGTCCAGGATCGGGCTCCATCCTCCTGTCTTCTTTCAGACCATTCATACACACATTCAATTTCTTCATATTGGCACATGGTTTCATAATACATAGCTTAGATCTGTAGCCCTATGAGGATGGAAGCTATATGCAAACTTTGCCTTACTTCAGGGTAGAGGGAGTGAGAGATCATCTAAAAAATTAAACAATTAAAACCTATTATCAAACAAATTCATTGCCATCCTCAGTTATTTAAACAAACACAATAAATGGGTCTGTGTAACATTTTTCATTATTACACTAGATTGTACTCACCTCCAATGTTAATCTTGGAGGTAGTACAAACACTCTGTGTGTTATATCTATCATGAAACCATGTGCCAATATGGAGAAATAGAATGTGTGCATGAATGCGGAGTACGTGTGACCGGTAGAGGAATTGAAATGGAGCATTTGACTGAATATATGATTGAGAATAACCTATTTTGTTTTTGTACCATAATATGTCTGATGAAATGTTGAATAAAATTGTTGTGAGAAAATAGCGAATGAGTAGTGTGTTGCCATCCTCGCTCTAATGGTACATTTTGTTGTATATATCTCATTCCCACCTGGAGGTCTGTAGAATATCTCAGGTATACCTTTCTTTTTTTTTTAATTCTTTCAGTCCAGAAAGTACCTGGAGTAAACCCCAGAACTGTGGAGGTGCTGCGGAACGGGTTCTATCTCCCCCTTTTTCAACATTGCGTGGACCTCCCGCAGTGGCTGCGCCACGTGCTGCTCTTGTCGAGTTACAATGGGAATACAAGGACATCTGCGTTGTAACTCCAAGGTGTGCCACTGTCCGAGAGCGTCCAGCACCCATCTGTCGGCGGTGATTGTCTTCCACATGTTGACGAACCTGGGGTGCATAAGTGGGGGTGCGAGTCCCCTGCTGGTTCAGGCCTGTTTCAGTGCCGGGACCCTGCGCCGTGGGCCAGCGCTGTCCTCCGCTGCTGTATGCCTGCGAGAAACCTCAGTATGCCACTTGGGTCGTGGAGCAGAAAGGCTGCAGATAATGAGTGGTGAGGACCTGCCGAGTTTTCCCCTTGAGGAATGAAAGGATGATGACTGATGTTGCTGTGGGTACTGTGAGAAACCAAAGGGTGGGTGTCCCACCCGCTAGCTCCGGGGGATCTCCCGCTCAGGAGGCCAGAGCACGGCCATCGCCTTTGAATCCAGACCCTGGCGGTGGACCAGTGCGGGAGGATCACTTGGGCGAGTGGGGTGAGCTAACCGATGGTGAGACGCACTATTCCCCCTTTTTGATTCATCTACCCCATCCTATTGTTCAGGATTTTCCGAAGTCCCAAACCCACCCTGCCCCGCTTTTTACACAAACACTGGGTCGAGGAAGAGGGTGACAGAGTAACCAGACTAACACTCTCACATCGTACTGGACATGTCCTGCTAATCGGGTCAGACAAAGTCAGGCACTTTACACTAAGTGCATACACCTAATACCAATTAGCTCTCCTCACACAAATAAAAGGCAACACCTAAAGACACACTCTGAGCAAGGCAGAACCACGAGTACAAGCAGAACTTCCAGGGCGAAGGCACACCTACTGGAGCAGAGCCACGCACCCAAGGACGAGAGCAGCTGGCCGAAAACCCCAAGGGTTCCCTACTGGAGGTCGTTGCCTCAGACAGGACGCGAAAGACACATGGAGCAGGCCAGACCCACAAGTGAAGACTGCATTGTGTTTCAAGGACGCCGGACACCCTCGCGGGTGAACGGCAGAGTTGGGGAGGCGAGGCTAAGCCTGTGGTACTAACCTTGAATCGTGAATTGGAAATACTAAAAACAAACAATAAAGAGACGCACACAGCTGATGAGTTGGCAAGCGACCTGAGAGACCGGTGGGTGCTAAAGCGAATGAAGTATCAACAATATATCGCAAGTGAAGGTTGCATGCGTTTGGATGAGACGTGAAGAAAGGCAGACCTGTGAACGAACTTTGAAGTAAAGACAGCTGTGAGATCAGCGATACTGGAGTGGTCCGGCAAAAGGAAGTAGCCCACTCGAAAGTCTCTGTGAACGGTACAATGTTTGACGCCATAAAGCAAATGAACAGCAAAAGTGAAGTAAGCAAGAAAAAACGTGAACTTTGAGTCAAAGTGGTCCTGCGGTGTTCTGTAAAGAGAGCCACGCACATTCGAAAGTCTTCGACATCCGAAACTGGTCCGAGCCCAACAGAGGGAGACCTGAAGTAAGATAAGCTTGGGGAAGGGATCCCCCTTGCATGTTTGCGTTGAACTTTGACGTGAGAGGTCTGTGCCCGAAAGAGGCGCAGTTACGTGAACTCTGTGGTGAAAGGCCTGAGCCTGACAGAGGGGGACTTTTGTGAACTTTGTGTTTAAGTATTATTTTTGGAAATTGAGAAAAGAGACTTTTTAACGTGGAAGTCCAGGCAGGCCTCAATCCACAGTTTGGCTCTGTATCCAACACTATAAACAGTTCCAAAGTGTGTCATCCTGCCTACAGCCTTACTCCGTGAGGTCCAACGTGGGGAGGAGAGCTAGTTAAACCGCATTTATTCTTTGAACACTGATTTTTCCTTTGCATACGTTTTTCCTTTATACACTTGCTGTACAAGAGATAGGGCAGGCATTAGGTTATGTTAGTACAGGCCATTTTGATTTGACAGACTCTACTAGGACGGTTTTATTTATCGTTTGATGGTCGCGATTACCCCATCTTAGTTATAGGGCAAAGTAGGAGTTTCTCCAGCCTCAACTTTTTCCATAAAGGTTTTACAAATTGTATCCATTGTGTCAGTGTCATAATTGTGATACCATGCCTCCCCTACAGTACCCAGCGAATGTGCGTCTCCGTGTCAGTCTAAATGATTTGAAGAGACTAGTTGACCATCTTGCCAAACAGGTTTTCCCTGTCGAATGGCATATCCAACACCTTAGAATGAACGTCCGGCCATAAATTGGTGGCTTTCAGCCATCACTGTCAACAAAGAGACACCCCGTTTCACATCTGATAGAATCCGGTGTCCATAATGTCCACTGCCACTGTGATGACATGGTCTGAGGCCCCCTCCTGGAACAGCTTCTGCCTACTTGTCGTCCGAAAGGAAGTCCAGAATCAGACCCAGCTTATACCAGAGCTCCCAATCGTAGAGTGACAAAATGGCCTGGGCATTAGCAGCCTTAATGGTGCTAGCAGCCGTATAGATAATCCTCTTCTCCATAGCGTCCAGCTTCTTCCCCTCCTGGTCTGGGTGTACCATGGACGAGGCTGACGGGTACGCAGAGCATTTCCTGGCTGTGGCTGAGACCACAGAGTGAGGTGAAGGCTGGGACCTCAGACACTTGGGGGCAGAGTCCGGGACTCTGAATTTCTTCTCAAGCCTGTCCCGCTTGGGGGGTTGGATGGGGCGGTGCTCAGATGTTTCAAAAGCCCTAGGTCTTCATCCCAGATATCGTTCAACAAGGGGACGGACATGATGGAATCCTTTTTTCGCCTACTCAGGCACCAGTTGAAAAAGATCAGAGGCCCTGGTCATCATTGAGTGGAAGGAGTCAACCTCATCTGGAGAAGAGGCCCTGTGCGGGTCATTCGTGCCTGCTGTTTCTCCGTCTGTGTCCGTCGAGTCTGTAGCCGCCGTATCCGTGCCTGTGTGCGTGGCTGGATCGCCTGTCTGAGTCAAATCCTGAGGTGAAGGCGGCGGTGGCGATGGTGTTGGTTCGTGTCTTCGACCAGCAGGGTCCTTTGACTTGCGTCTGCGCCTAGAAGGGCTTTCGGAAGGCAGTCTTGGAGGACTTCAAGACGGAGCAGGACCCGTTGTAGGTGGCATTCACTGCTGAATTTCTGATACCAGCGTGGTCAGAATGTCCCTGGGTTGAGGTGTAAAAGGTGTGAGAGGCGGCGGCTCCGGACTGGTACGCCCCTTCTGGAGACGTAGACAATAAGGTTCTGCCTGCAGTGACCCATTCTCCAAAAAGGGTCACTGGCCCCCTTTGTGGTCTGAACAGAAGACCTTGGGCAGGTCATCACCCTCATCAGAGCTAATATAGACGTGCCCCAGCACACTCGGTTCTGCTCCTTGTTCTGTACCCTTCCTACGGATTGCTGGAGCCCTAATCCCTCCCTTTCTCCTGAGACTTCTGGGGGGAGGAGGCTGATGTCCCCTTCACGGGGGTCTTCACCAAAGCTGTGGCAGTTACCTCACACTGTGCCGGTAACGACACCTGTGGAGTAGCCGTCACTGTGACTTTGGGCACCACCTTTGTGGTCTGCCCCACTTTTGCAGATGTAGTGGTCATCAACGAGTCAGTCGACGGGGTCGTTGATGGTGTGGCAACATCAGTTGTTGTCGATGTTGCCGTTGATGATGGTGTTGCGTGGCTGCTCAGATGCCGAAGGAGGCAGAGAAGAGCCCACCTTGGGTTTCTCCTTTGTCGCCTTGTCTGCCAATGGCAAGCAGAGTTTCAAAGGGGTCAAGGACTTTCTCTTTGAGTGCGCGACCCTCGCTCACATGATCACTGTGGATGTGGCCGGTGGTGCCGATCTCGACCTTCCTGAGCCGGGAACCGTAGCAGCAGCGAACCCCGAGGGATCCGTGGTGAGCGGTCTTGCCTTCTTTTGGAATCCTGCAGGCGGGGCGTCCTCAAAGGACCTCAACCTCTTATATGAGGGATTGGATTGTGGGACCGGCCAGTCCTAGGGGAAGCATGACCAAGGCCAAGGCCAAGTCAGAGGCTTACCCGATTTTAATGATGCCGCCAGCCTGCTGTAGCGGTCCTTCTTAGTCTTTTTCAAAAAACTATGGCAGACCTACTCATCATGGTCCAGATGCAGACAGTAAAGACAACTGTGGTGTCGATCCTACACGAAAATGTTCTTTAGTCCACATTTCGCACAGAGTTTGAAGAGGCATCTCTTCTCCTCGGTCACAGTGAAACAGGTGCGAAGTAGGCCCGAGCCTGGGCCTTCCGATGAAAGATCCTCAATGTATTTTGATGTTCCCTGACACCGGATCCCATCTGCCGATAGTCAACATCAGGTCAAACGATAAATCCCAAAATTGGTCAAAATATTAGGAAAAAAGCTCAGAGAGCACCAAGAGCACTCCCAACACTGTAGCATGCATTACACATCTGAAGATGGTCACCAGGGGTGGAGCTTAGGGAGAGGACTGTCATTGGATGGGGCAGTATGACTCAGAAGTCAGTGATTGGTTTACAGGAGAAATACAGTTTTAAAGCGAAAGGGAAACCGTTTTTTCTTTTACTGAGGATTCCCATGCCCGACGACAGTGAATATTCCTGAGTATGTGAATACATGCCAAACTCCATGCTGGAGAACTAATGATGCAGCTGTGACCACTTAAGAATGTGGCTGTGGGTGTGATGACAACATTATTGTATCTTGATCCATCTGTCTAAGCCTGGCATCTAGTTGTTTGATGATTGATGGTATAAAATGTTGTTTGAGCCATTATTTTTTGGCGACCTCTAAAACATACTTTTGGAAAGGGATGCCTGAGTGATTCAATGCTCTTAAAGCGAAGACCTCTGCCAGCACAACTCCTTCTGGTTGTGTTTGCTGTGGTACTGGGGCCTCTAATAAATCTGTGAATCCTTCCATATGATCATGGAACACACAAGCCGAATAGGGTAGATCTTCATACTCCTCTTCAAACTCTTGGCGTAGCAGGGATTTGTCCTTATCCCAAAGAGCCTGAATTGCAACAGGTATCAGATTAGGGTTCGTAGGTTGAGATTGCATAGCCCAAAGCTGTGAAGGGCCCAGGTTATCCTGCACTGGTTGCAAAGACGTTTGTACTGGAGGCAGAGGGGAGGGGCGGGGTGGATATTGAGTGGGCGGAGGAGATGGAGGCATTGGCTGTGATGCCTGAGAGGCTGAACCTGATGTATCACTTTCTTAATTAGAGATTTTAATATCCCTGTCATTTGTTAAGACCTCATGAAGCAATCAAAAAACCTCTCCTCTCCTCACATGCAGCCAGTGCTTGCTGTCCCTGAGGG
Source organism: Ambystoma mexicanum (assembly GCF_040938575.1). Lineage (NCBI taxonomy): Eukaryota > Metazoa > Chordata > Amphibia > Caudata > Ambystomatidae > Ambystoma > Ambystoma mexicanum. Next base: position 277,401,807 of record NC_090933.1, on the reverse strand, counting down.
GTAGAGCCTTGCGCTGCCACTGTAGGGTCCCATGTAGATGTGAATAGTCTACTTCCCAATTGACCACACTGCAGCCCACTACACTTGATCTCCATGGGCGAGTACAATAACCAGTATTCCACTGTGCCTGATATGGGCTTCTGTTGCCACAGAGGCCAGAATGTCTGCAAGTAGGCTGCACATGCCGCTCTGAAAATCTACGTGGTTGTGTGGCCCATTCCAAAGGAGAAAAGGTTAATGCTGCTACAGACTCCTCATCCGTCTGAGAGCTTGGCCCCCCGAATGGCTTGCCGCCATTGCTGTGGTGGATTTGTGGGGAGGACACAGAGGCTGTGCGGTCGGTGCAGGGCCCTGAGATTTAGGACTTTGAAGGCCCTGGAGATTTTACAATGTTTTGAGACCGACCTCAGGGTTACCCCCGGTAGGCTTTACGCCCCGAGGCTTTCGCCCGAAAATCAAATTGTGTTTAGGACCCCCTCAGACCTAGGCCCGGTATTAGAAATTTGCCACCCCTCTGACCGATGTCCGGTAATCGGACAAGCCGGTCTCTCGACCTGGAAGGATCTACATACTCCTCGGTGTGTGCACCGGTAGCCCGAGAGGCTTCAGGTTGAGTGTTATGAGGATCTCTAGAACCCTGTCTCAGCGAAAAGCGGAAGAAGTCTGCTCAGGTACAGTCATTTTTTGTTTTGCAACTAGCAAAATCCTTGAGGTGATCTGGAGGTGACCGTGAGAAGATCTCCCTCAACCTGGATAACCAATTTTTCAACTACCCGGCCGTGAGCGCGTTGCACACTGTGTAAGAATCCCACCGGTGGTCAGGGCACAAACACTACAAACAGAGCGCCTGGGGGTGTGATGCAGGGAAGGATGCCTCACACGGGGCGCACCAAATAAAACAACTTGGGGCAGACTTAAACCGGGGAGCGAGGCTCTGGGGCCAGTGAAAAGTGAAGAAAAAAATAAGGAAAAACACTGGGGAAAAACTGCTACGTATTAAAAAGCTCACCCACTAGCACAGGGTTGGTCTGATCCTGTCCGTGCGCAAAAGAGGACTGAGGTGAAGCACCGGTGGGTGGGGCTGGCATGGCGTGATTACGCCTGCAGCCGCATCCATGCCCACACTAAATTTAAAGTGGAAAAGCGCTTTCTGAGGGGAAAAATGGTTCTGGTCCCGACCCATGCAGTATGAAGGAAAGGGGATGAGATTTAGGAGTAAGTGGTTCTTCATTGTCAGGAGCACATCTTCCCAGATGTCATTGAGCACAGGGATAGAGACAACCGTCCTTCTTGCCTGCTCCTGACATTGGGACAGGAAGCCTTCCTTCCTCTGCTCTTCAGGTAGCATTTCAAACATTCTAGTAGCCCTGGTTGTGAGAGAATGAAAAGTACCAATCTCGTCAGGTGGGGAATTCCTCATGGGTGGACCATCAGGTTCACCATCCACAGGAACAAGGTAATCAAACTCATCAGTCGTAGTATGAGTAAAGGCTCCACCCTGGGAAGCGCTGTCTTCCTTGTCTGATTCTGAGAGATCAACAGAAGGGCACAAAGCCAATGGGGAGACGCTGCTGCGGCATTTAGGAGGGAGCCGGGGCAGCAGGCAGCTCTCCTGGAGGTGGCGGGACCAACAGAACCCTATACTGTACTTCATACATTAGAGTCTGCAAAATAGACAAAGAATATGCCTCCGGTTGACAGGGGGTATGTGCAGGCTGAGGAGAAGTCCAACCACAAGCAGTACGTGGCAGTTGCATTGGCAGAGGTTGAGCAGGCGATGGTGACGAAAGGACATCCCTTTCCTGGTCATCTGAAAACAACCCTTCCAGGACCTCTATGTCAGTGTCTATCACATACTATAGGATGTCCTCAGGGGGCACCTGAGAAGAGCCAGGGACAGCAGGGGCAACACAAGGTTGTTTGCGTTGAGGAGAGGTGGAAGAAACGGATGGGGCTCATGGACGGGCGCTAGAAGAAGAAATGGTAAGGATTTCATGGTCAAAGAAGTTGCGACTGTCGTCGACGGAGGAGCTTTCGTCATCGATGAGGTATAAATCTTGGTCGTTGATGATTTTGTAGTTGTTGACGAGACCGTTGACGGGATGGAAGCAGAGTTGATGTGCTTCGTTGCCATCAGTGAAGAGCGAGTTGTTGAAGTTGTTGCCTTCATGGCCATAGATGTCAAAGGAGTCGTCGATAGAGCTGTCGACTAAGCAGTCAACAAGTACATCGTAGACTAAGGCTTTTTACGTGGTGACTTAGTTATCTTGACTGCTGTGACATTGGCAGATTTCGCGTGGTTGGCATGTTCCTTACTCTCTTCATAGAAAGCCCCCTTGTGGGACCTCGACCTGTTGGGAGAGGAACTGAGCTCCTACCGCCTTCTTTGGCAGAGTAAAGCAGCTTCGAACAGACTCAGAGTCAGAAGCAACAGTACATTTGTCAAACCAAGTCACCAACCTTCTATGCCGGTCCTAGAGGGTCTTGTTTGAAAAGGATTGATAAACAGAACACAAACTGACATTGTGTTCTGGATACAGACAGTAAATGCACTATATAGGCTGACCTTCCACATAGATATTATTCAAGTGGTAGGTGGCGCACACCTTGCAGAGGCTTTTCTTAGCCTGTGGATCAGCCATTACGGCGAAAAAAAGGAAAATGTCAACAGGCCTCAATTCCGAGGCGGCAAACATCCAGACAACAACTGATTACCACAGATGTAAAAAAACACCATAGTAAAGAGCTCAACAGGTTTTCCAATTCAATAAATAAAAACAATAAAAATGTAGAAAAAAACACAGATCGTCGAAATTAAGAAGATATTTTTCAGAGGACTCCCAACACTTGAATGTGCGGTACTAAATCCGAAGATAGTCTGCAAGGGTAGAGCTAAAGGAGTCTTTGCCTACTAGCAGTGGAGCAATACGATCCAAAATGGCTAGAAGAGAACATTGACTGCCGTTTCAAATTTTTATGTAAATTGCCTGAATGTTACAGAGGATTCCCAGCCTGACGGCAGGGAATATTGTAACAGCATGTGAATTTATAAATGTTCCAATGCTTAAGAAAGAGTGAATCTTCTAAATTTCATTAATATTCTTAAGACCATCTGGGATATGTGATGTCAGAGGTGGGATATCGTAGACCCCGACAGAAGTCCACCAATGCCTGAGAGCACAGGGCCAGTTATCTAAAGTCACCCGGGACAGCTGAATCTTTGAAGCGGAATAAGCAAACGTTGTGTTAGAGCTTGCCTCCCTGAGTTTGGATTCTGGAGAAATAGAGGCCCTGGAGAGGAGAGCGGGAAGTAATCCTTCAGACCAAACCACCTTATTCAGTGCACAACCCACTTTGACAGCCAAAGCCAGCGGGATATTTTTGGAAAAACAACCAGAAGGAAGGCACTTCAAAAGCCCTAGCAACACAAACCATGAATCAACTGGGGGACGATCCTTTCAGGCATTGGAGAGATGCTGCTAATCTAGAAGAGGAGGAGGTGATCCTTTTTCCAATTCATGGGGTGGTGGAAATGCATGCCCTTCAAGAGCAAGACCCAACTAAGATGGAAGGCCCGCTATGTGCCCTAGTTAAGGGGCAACTACACATTAACCGGCAACAACTAACGATAGCAGCCCTGCAAACTGTGATGACGGAAATAAGAGAACAGCCAGCAGTTTCCCCCTCTGGCCCCCGATCTTGATTCAGAAATCAGCCATGAGGAAGACCAAGCTGCTTTCTTTATACATTTGAGAGGGTCCCCGAAATGGCAGGGTGGCACTGCGACAGATGGATCAGCTACATCGCTTTATTATTGACTCGGGAAGCAAGACAAGCCTTCAACCCCGATGGGCAAACACTGTACAATGACATTAAAAGCGGGATCTTGGAACATTTAGGGCAAGACTGAGAGCACTATCTAATGAGGTGAAGAAATCTGTGCGTAAAGCAAGGAGAAGCAGCAAGACAAATGTATACGAGTTTGGGATCTCTTAAACAAGTCGTTGGCCAATAAGAACTTTGAGGAAGTGAGGGCGATGGAAATGCTAATCCTGGAGGAGTTTGTGGAATCACTACATCTATATTTACAGAAAAAAACAATAATACCCAACAGAGGGCTATGTCCCTCATAGAACCAAGGGCAATGCCAAAAAAATCTAATGAGCCACAATCCTCTGCTTGACTAAGGGAGAAAGGTCCATGGGTAAGGAAGCCTAAGCACAATGTCCCAATCTCATGAGGGTTCTGACCCAGACCAGTGAAGGCTGTGGATGCACGCCTGATGCAGCCCCAACACACCCTGAACCTATCTGATGTTAGGCATTTGGAAAACCAGGACACCTGGACAGGTTTTGCACAAGACAAATTCATGCAGATTGGTTTCCTTCACGGCAGCCATGCTCTAGCCTCAGACTTGACCCACACTTGAGGAAGAACCCAACCCTCAGTATTTGGCCGATTTGTTTCCAAAAGAGGGAGAGGAGCCAAAACAAGGAACTTAGGCTGAGTGTACTAAGGAGGAAACTGATTCTCATATCCATATTCCTGTGATGGTACAAAGACTCCAAGCAACTGTCCAGTAAGAAGACCACAATTTAAACCAACTATGTGACGACAGAACAACTTCAACCCCACTGCTTAACCCAAATAATCTGCTTACATGGGGATGCTGATCTTTACCCACAAACACAAGGTGATAAAATCTTGGGGAGGAACCTTACCATTCCTATGATAGTTATGCCTGGGCTCCCGGAGCAGGTCTGAACTGGGACTTATTTTCCCCTGTTTTACCAGTGTATTTAGCTAAGCAAAAAGACACAATCCTCTTTCAACAGATGGGAACCTCAGCTAGTCAGCCAACAAGGAGGGACAGATAACACAACACCAACGGCAGAGGTATGGGGCAAGGCCATTGCCTGGTCTGGGGGGAGAAGTCTACCCTTAGCGCATTCAAAAACCTGTGCCTGGCTGTCTGGGTGCAGACCCAACACCCCCTCCTTAAGTCAGACTCCGGTATACCGGAAGCCATTAGTGAACAAGGGATCGGTGGAGGAGGGGTCCATGGTGGCAGCCTGAAGGCCCCACAAGGCAGAAGAACAAGTATAGAGATGGCTCGCTGAAACTCTGTGGAGCCCTGAGGAGGGGACTGAAGAGGAAAGAGCCCCCCAGCTCGAGAGAGCACACAATGGAGGAGGTAATCGGGATCGATGGAACGAGTCATGGAACAGAGTCGGTTGCCAGAGCTTGTGAGAAATGTGCAGGCAGAGGGAGTGGCTGCTGCATCAAAGAGCAACAGCGAGATGGGGCTTCTGGCCCAGGAGGTTGGACTCCCTGGCCGTGGGCTTAAGCTCCTGTTTAAAGACTCAGGCAATTAACACATCCCGGGACAACGAGGAATATGCAGATTTGGGAGAAAGGAAGAGCCAATCCCCCAGGAGGGAAGGGGTATATACGAAGGGAGCAGATGGCTGCAGGTCAGAGCGGAGAGGGACCAGAAGACCAGCACCCGGTGGAAACAAGTGTGGACGTATGAAGTAGACTTGTACAGCAAGCATGGAGTGGCACACGGGCAAGCAAGGGTCTGCAGTGTGACTGGGCATTAATGGGATACATATGGGTATAAGGATAGTAAGGAGTTTTTTTAAATGTATATGTGAGTGGGAGGAAGACTGGTAGCAGCAAGAACAGTGGTAAGAGAGGGAGGAAGAGTGGTAAGAGGGAGGAAGAGTGGTAATAACAGGGAGGAGTAGTAGTGTGAAGGGGAGTAATAGTGGAGGTTGAGAAGGAGGGGTAGAGGTGGTGGTGGAGAGTAAGATAAGTAGTGGCAAGATCAAAGGGTGGATGTGAGAAGGGGGAGTGTCTGAAAAAAGAGGGAGAGGAGGAGAGCCTGGGGTTCGCTAAGCAGAGGAGTTAGAAGACCAAGCTGAATCGTACTGAGTAAGTGCAAGGCACTATCCCACCCCTTAGAAAATTAACATTGGGGGAGTGTAGGGAAAGTTAGAAGGTCCCAGCGGGAGACAGATATCCGTCATTTCGGGAATCACCCTTAGCCAAAGTCAGCTTTGAGACAGTAGGGGTTACAGATCAGTAGAACTTGCAGGGTTCTAGATGCCTGGGATAGGGAGGGAGTCTCAACATAAATGAGAGGGAGAGAGGAATGATCCTAGGGCCACTTGGCCAGCACCTATCTCAGCAGAAGCATTTAATCCCGCTGCCTGTCTATCAAGATAGGTTACACAAAGGAATGCTTATATGTTGCCCTACATGCAATACAATTATTGAACCTTGCGGAGATTCCCAATATTCTTAAGACCACCAGTGACAGCTGGTATCAAAGATGCACAAAGGTGGTGTTGCACAGAGCAATGAGCTCCACTTCAATGAGGCGGGCCGCGGCAAATAACAATCGCTTTCATGAACCACCAACACAACTAAGATGACTGACCGAAGGAAGGAACCAACAAAGCGGATGTTAGCAAGAGAGGACTTGGCGCACTCAGGAACTGAGTGAAATTAGGAGTGAGGTGGCAACAAGGGAAGGAGAACAACCTGCAAGAATGGCTGCCGAAGCACCCTGAGGCGGATGCTGGTGAGGGAGAGAGCAGCGAGAGGCAGGAGTCCCAGCAAGCCTCGTAGAGGCCAGCAAAGGCACGTGAGGGTGAGCAGGAACCCGCGCTGAGGCAGCAGGGAGAGAGAAATTAGGCTGGGATAGCGGACCCCTACCCACGCAGCGGCCCACACTCCAGTGGGGCCTGGTTACGCCAGGTACTGGTGTGGAATCCATACACACCACACAGACCACTGCATGCTGCGGCATCAGGGGACCCAAAGAGCAACGCCTCTGCTGCAGTGAGAGGACGGGTGACCAGAGATTGACGTCAGTTGTGGGAGGAACCCCTGGCATTAAAAGCAAGAGAGACACAAAAGATGAGTTTGGAAAACCTTTATTGTTCTCTAAAAGAGTTTGGAAGAATGCCTATCTTGCCCTACGTCTAAGATGGGAGCACGCTCAATCTAATAAATAATAAACAGAGTCTTAGTGGAGTGTGTCAAAACAAAATGGCCTATGCTAACAGACCTATTACCAGCCCTTACCCTAATGTAACAAATGTGTGGGGAAAATGCATATGCAAAAGGAATAGTATTCACAAAATATTATGTCAGGATCAAGATGGCTGAGTCAGTTCTCCTCCCCACGTTGGACAGCACATAATAAGGCGGCCCCCGTAGACAGGATAACACTCTGGCTCAGGCTCTCAAAACAAAGGCAGTTTAAAACATGGATCGAGGCCCGCTTGGCCTTTCACAGTTAAGTCACTAATTTCAGCTTTCAAAAGTTCTTTCACAGTTCAACAAAGTTCACGCAGGTCTCCCTCGGTCGGGCTCAGACCTCTCAAAGCAAACATTTCAAGTAAAAGGTTCACGTAGGTCTCGCTCAGTCGGGCTCAGACCTTTCAATCACAGCACTTGCATGGGTTCCCTTCCCCAAGCTTAATTCACATTATTTAGGGATTCCCTTCCTCCAATTCATCACACTTCCGGCCTCCCTCAGTCGGGCTCTGACCTTTTCCTGATGTCGAAGAGTTTCGAATGTGCGAGGCTTTTGCTATAGACCTCTCAGGACCACTTCGAATTTCCTTTCAATTCACACTCTTGTGTTATTTGCCCCAGTGTCTCTTGGTCTGGGTAGTTCAGTATCATAAGCACAAAAGTTCAACATTCACCTTTTGACTTCCCCTTTTTGGTGGGGTTAATCTTGACCATCACACATTTTAAAGTTCATTCACCTTGTCGCTTTAGAACAAAACACTTCACCTTTCGCAGAGACTTACGAGTGGGCTACTTCCTTTCGCCAGACCACTCCTCTACTCAGTAGAACTGGCTTCACAGTTATCAATAATTAAAAGTTCACCACAGGTCTGCCCTCCTTCGTGTCTCATCCACACACGTGCATCCTTCAAATGCGAGATATACTGTTGCAACCTCAGTCTTTCCTTAACACACACCAGTCTTTCATGTCGCTCACCAACTCACCGTCTGTGTGTATTCCTTTCCCGTCTTTGCTGTTTAAACTCACAAATCAAGGTTAATGCCACAGGCGTGGTCTCGCCTCCTCAACTCAGTCGTTCACTCGAGAGGGCCGCTGGTATCTTTTCAGCTCAGGGATCTCCCTCAGTCAGGTTCAGACCCCCTTTTACAGTTCCCACACGGGTCTCCCTCAGCCAGACCCCCCGTGATTTGCCAAATTAGAAGTCGTTGAACTTCAAGTCCCAGAATGCACTTTTCCCTGTTTCGCTCCCACTTCGCTAGCTTCCCAAAAACAGCATTCCAGTATTTTGGGAGCTGCAGGAGTTCAAGGGGATGCTTGTTGAGGTCAGGGTCTCGCCACCTGCACCACAAAGGCCTGGCCTTTCCTGTGTTGGTGTGGAGGTACTGTTGTCTCTCCACACTGCAGCCTTCCCTGTACTCGCAGGCCCAGCAATCTGACTGCCCTTCTCCCTCCAGGCCTTCCAGGGTCTCTTCAGCTCGAATTCTCTCCCTCTGGCTTCCGTGCTCCATCCAGCATCCCTAGCTCGCTCAGAGTGTGGCTGTGTGTCCTGCCTTTTAAACTGAGGGGGAGGCTTAGAAGGTTTCAGGTGAGACTGATTATCAAGGGAGGTCTGACCTTGCCTGTTTCTATTAGTGGGACAGTCCAGTCTTAGCATAGGGAAGTCTGTCTTCTGTCTCTGAGTGTGGCTTTGAGAAATCTTCATCCTCTCAGTCCCTCTCTTCTTCGTCTCAGTGTTTTTGGAAAAGAGAAGTGATGGGGGGATTATGGGAGTTGTGTAGTGGTTCCCGGGTAATTACATGCCAATTGGGTGTGATGTTGTCCCATCAGGGAAGGTAAGTGTATGGTTGTGGATAGGTAGGCTCTTGTTCAGAATATCCTAAGACCATGCGGATGTCGGGTAGGTGTACCGGAAAGGGGGGAATACTGCATCTCTCCCGAGGGCATTCCTCCCACAGTCCCCAAAGATCCCCTGCTCAGGCAATCCTCCCCCGCTTGTCCATCCCACCACCCCCCACCCCCCGGTCGGGATCCAAGCGCAATGGCCCTCCCCTGGCCACTGAACAAAGGATCCCTGGGGTCTATCAGTGAAAACGTCCTCAGGCTTCTCACAGTTGGCCCTTAATAAGAGCTGCTTCTCCTGGGACACAGAAGAGTTAATCTAGAAGGGAAGTCTGAGCTGAGGCAACTTGTGGCGCGATCGCAGGGGCTGGGTGTTTGAAAGAGCAGCAGAAGATGTATGTGTGGAGCTCTGTCTACAAGTCTCATTTTTAGGGCGGTGAGGGGATAGAGGTGGATGGCAGGGGGAAGGGATGAGGAGCGGGGGATGCGTGGGGTGCGCTGCTCTCGGTTTGCAAATGGTGGACACGTCCACAACCTGGATGGGTGATCCAGGGATAGTTGCCATTTGGTTACATGGTATAGCCTAGGGGTTAAGAATTTCGAATAGTTACAAGGGTGGCGGGGGGCAGTCCGGGAGGAGAATGCATTGGGAGAGTCAGGATTGTTTGAAACTAAAGGGTAATGCATACGTTAGAATCATGGAATGTCAGGGGACTGAACAGCCCGAGCAGGAGGGTGACCGTGCTTCGGGATATCAGGAAAAGGGGGGCAGGAATAGTTTGCTTACAGGAAACACACTTGATGAAGGGCGCTTGAGAAGCAGGGAGTATCCGTTGCAGGATCATGCCGCTTTGGGGTGCAAAAGAGCAGGGGTGGCAATTCTGTTCCACAAATCTGTAAAGTTGGAAAAGATTTGTGATCGTAAAAGGGAAATTTGTAGGTCAAATTTACACTTGGGTCTCAGTATACGTGCTTAACCAGGGGCAGGAACGATTTCATGAGATGTTCTTAGACGAGCTGGGCAAGTTTGGAGAGGGCTAACTGGTGGTGGCGGGGGATTATAATTTGGCCATGGATTAGACTATGGAACGCTCATGCGGGGCGAGGGGGCACGCAATGGGAATAATGTCCGAACAACTAAGAGGGAGAATTGAGGAGGCGGGTATCCGGGACGCATGGTGAATACACCAGCCCCGAGATAAAGATATGAATTTTACTCACATATCCACAAAGCATATTCCAGGATTGATTATTCTGGCAACGCAAAGGGTGGTAAGGGCAACCACAAGGGTACATATAGGCAGCATAACAGTGTCGGATCATGCACCGGTTATGCTGGAGTGGGAGGAGGGAGGGTTGCAGAGAGGGCATAAAGGGTGGAGGCGGCGGCTGGGAGAGTACCTCCTCAGGAACAGAGGGATACAGATGCAGGTCGAAGCTTAAATAAGCAGATATTTGGGGGAGGATAAGGAGGGGAAGGGGATATAGTGGAACAGTGGGACAAATTCATGAGCCGGTTCAAGAACCTTCTGATATGAGCAGATTAGAAGCAGCCCACAAGACTAAGGGGACTAACAAAGTCGCTCGCCAGTTGGCCTACATGTCGGGACAGCTCAAGGAAGATCGGTGGAGAGTCCCCCTACTGAAGTGCAGGCAGATGTTTTATGAGCACGGAATAAGGTCAGGATGGTCCTAGCGAGGCAACTGAGGGCCAAAGAACAGAGACTCTTTGACCGTATATAGCAAACCTGAAGGGCAGGGGGGAGGAGACTCGTGGGGATGGAAGGGGGTAAGAGAAGGACTATACAGGAATTCTTTGCTAGTCTACACAGCGAAGGACTGTGTGACACTGAGGGGCAGCAGACATATCTGGCAGGATGGACAGGATCACGGCTAAAGAGAGCAACTTGAGGAGTCAATAACATGGGAAGAGGTCCAGCGTGCAACTGCTAGACTAAAACCACAAAAAAGACTGGGAGAAGGTGGGGTGACAGCAGCGTTCTATACGACATTCAGTCAGCAGCTGGCTAAGGGTCTGGCGGAGGTCTTCAATGGATTCCGTAAGGAGGGTAAGATATCATCTTCCATTGAAATGGGTCATATTACTCTCATCCCGAACCCGGGGAAAAACCCTCAGTTGAGCTCCTCGTATAGGCCGATTGCGCTTATCAATGTAGATGCCAAGCTATATACAAGGGTGCTAGCAGCCAGGCAAGAGGGAGTACTGCTGTCTCCAATAGCACAGGACCCATCTGGATAATATGTTCAATAAAGTAAGAAGGGTCCTGCACATTATTGACACAACCACAAAGAGGGGGAACTCAATGCCTACGTGTTTGTTAACACTAGACGCTAAAAAGATGTGATACTGTGCAAACTGGGGCTTTATGATCCAAACGCTAATAAGGGTGAGACCGAATTATCTGAAGATGGTCCAGGCAAATATCAATCCCCCAAGGCAATGGGTTAAAGAGAATGGTGGGCTGACAAACCCGTTTCCAATTAACTGAGGAACCAAGCAGGGCTGTCCACTCTCACGCTTGCTCTTCGCATTAGTAATGGAGCCTTTGGCACACCGAATAAGGGAAAATGAGGATGTGCATGGAGTCAGATGGGCAAACGCACATCATAAAATTGGAAAGTTCGCCGATGATGTGGTACTTTTGGTTACTAGACCGGAACTCTCACTGCCGGCAATATTCGAAGAAAAAGGGGCTTTTTCTACAGTTTCTGGGTTTACAGTAAACTACTCAACGTCTGGAATTCTCAACCTGTCAGTGGGGAAGGAAGAACGCGAGTGTTTGATGGCCAATACCCTGTTTAGATGGACGGGCAGTCTGGTCAGGTATCTGGGGATCAACTTGACATCAACCTTAAATCAAATAGTCGGATCGAACTACCCTTCTCTGGCGCAACAAATTAAAGTGGACCTGGCATGATGGAAGGGGCAGTTTGTCTCATGGTTAGGAAGGATTGCTATAGTGAAGATGAATATTGTTCCCCGTTTGCTATACCGGTTTCAGGCGATCCCTTTGCCACTGCCGGGTAAGATAATGAGGGGAATTGTTATAGTGAAGATGAATATTCTTCCCAGTTTGCTATACCGGTTTCAGGCGATCCATTTGCCAGTGCCGGGGAAGATAATGAAAGGGATTCAGGAAGATATAATGAACTTCATCTGGAATTGGAGGAAACCTCAGATAGGGAGAAAGATCTTATTTATAAGTAAATTGAGAGGAGGGGTGTGCTGTCCTGATGTGACTTCAGGCAGCACAAGCGAGAACCTTAGCTGAATGGGGTAGGGAGGCAGTTTCAGGACAATATCTTTGGAAGGTTCTGTGTATGAGAAGGGAGGATCGACCAAGAGGGCTTATAGAGAACCTGATAACAAGAAACACCTTAGAAATATGGGATCGGCTGAATAGGAGGCTACGACTGGTGCCATGGTATTCCCCACAGACCCCTATTTTTAGTAACGCTGCCTTCCCAAAAGTGTTGAATTACAACAGGTTTAAGAGGTTGTTCGCAGGGGGGTGGGGTGAGAAGTTAGCAACCTTTTCGACGCTTCAAGCCTCAAGTCTTTCTTGGAGTGCTGCAGTGAGTACGATTCGGGAAAGGAAGACTTTTATGCCTAGCAGCAAAGAAAGCACTGGGTTAATACCCCAAAGATAATGGAAGGGGCCACGAGAGGCATGATGGAGTGGGAAAGGCTGCTCTCTTTCAGTGAAAATAACAGTGGGCCAATCTCAGCCTTATACAAGATACTCTTGGATCAAGGGGGCAGGGGCAATTGGAGGTGAGGGGCAAGTGGGAGGCTTGCCTGGGGAGAGGGTGCACATAAAAGAAGCGGTGGCAGGCTCTGAAGGGGTGGCTTGGTCCATACACCTTAGCGCAGCACCAGGAGCTGCAATATAAAAGGATGCATAGGTGGCATTACAGGCCAAAGCGGCTCCACAAAATGTACGCCTCAAACCCTCCACTGTGCTGGCGGCAATGACAGGAGGAGGGAATGTCGGAACATGTTTGGGGGGGGTGGGTGCAGGGGTTGCCCACAGCTCCAACACGTCTGGCAAGAGGTGAGGTTGAGAGCCGGTGAGATGCTGGGGTTTGACCTAGAGCTAGATGGAGCTTTAGCACTCCTGAACATTACGAAGGAAGAGGAATCTGGACTATGGGGAAGTAAGGCGAAATTCTGTGCAAAACTGTTAATAGGCGACAGGCGCTGTAAGTGAAGCAATGGAAGCAGAAGGAGGCACCGTACATTGTACAGTGGTACTACGCAATTTGGGACACTAAGTATGGAGAACATGGCGGCATTGGTCCGGGGTACGATGATGAAATTTAGCAAGGTTTGGTCACCCTTTTTTACCTATGCTCTGAAAGACTATACACGTTTGTATATCCCAAAAAGTCTAAGGATACTTGGCATTCTTCCAGAGAAAGAAGGAAAGAAGGCTAAAACATGGACAGACAGTACAGAGATAATGGATTATCTAGGCTAGACCGGGGCGGGGGGCAGGTGCATGAGGGAGTAGTTATGTTGGGTGTGTTGGTACAGTAACTGTTGATCAATTGTTTAAATGGAATTTCACTGGAGAAACACGGTAAACCTCACTACATTTCTGAAGGTGATTACGATCCTATATGCAAATAAAGATTTGGGTGAACAAAAAGAAAAAATAGTTAAGAATCTGCAGAGTGCCAAACCATCCATCCAACTGCCAGACAACTCCAAAACAAACAACATAAAATACTCATCCAGTCATTAGTGCACACTCTGCTAGTCCATGACATCACTCATACATGTTTCCAGCAGCATGCATGCATTCATACAAGACACAACACAGCCCGATAGTAGATACATCTTTTGCAAAAAAAAAACATGTCGTCTTTTTAAGCCTACTCTTTTAAGGGAGTCTTAGAAGTAGAAAACAATATTTCCAAGTACAGTGTTCAACTTCTTCAGAAATGTTCTCATCACAAGATGTAAAACTCAATGTCTACACTTACCGTGTTATTGGCCTGAGCTGCCATCTCATGGGAAACATGAAGCAAGCACAAAACTGTGCTCTTTGTGACACCTTTCCCCATGAAAGATTGAGCATTTCCTCCCCATTCAACATAAAAAGATGTGATGACCTGCAAAGAAAAAAATAATCATGGTAGCCTTGCTTCAGTGATCAATAGATATAAGTACATAGGGGCACAGCAGATTTAGTTTCTGTTAGGAAGTGCTTTACAAGTATGCCTGTTTTGCTTTAGCAATCTTATCTCTGTCAAATAACAGCCATATTTAGTGTAATTGAAGTCGGCAAAGGAGGGAGGCATGTTGTTAAAAGGACAGGCCGCTGATCCAAACTGTAACTACAGCAGTCTAAGAGAATAGCCGGTCCAATCGACAAGAAACTATAGAGAGGGCTAATAAGCAAGTAAATAAGCAGTGGAAAAGGCAGCACCTGTGATCAAACATACTACTTACCCCTAGCAAATTTAATGCTCTGAAAGCCGTAATAACAAGGTCAAAGCCCCAAATACCCCTTGGGTAGAGGCTCTACACCTTGAAAACCACTGGATTCGGTGGTTTAACGTCCATTCACACCATAATGCAATTTATCATAAACAGGTCCTCTTGGATTTAAATAAGGTATTCCCATTGCACTTCTCTGCGTCTGCCTGTTGCCCTAAGGTCCTGAGCCCAAAGGGTTGGAACCAGTGCTGGAGGCAGGGGATAACAGCCAGCTCCACTACTGCAGCAGGAGTAGATGGCACCATTGGTATGGTCAGGGTTGAGATATCCACTTTTATCAAAGTCTTGAAGTAGTCTTCTATGTGATCTAAGGTCATGACTCTGTAGAGTAGCCCCCTCAATGCTCACACCAGAAGAAAAAAAACACTAGGGGAAAAAGAACCAGCACACCTCTTGCAAGGAGAACAAGCTTTATTCTCATTAAAGTCAAGCACGCAATAGCGAAGAACTCTGCTACTACGGAGCACTCTAACAAAACCAAGATGGACAGCAGTTTATAAGGGTGAAAAGCGTCACAAATGACATACATCACATAGGGTACTAATCCATGTAGCTGGTTGGTGTGACCCTATACATAGGCAGCCCGCTCCAAATGGGATGACAGATCATTGGTCCCGGCTCCTCCTGTCATCTTCTTCCACGTGGGGCTCTTCTCACTGCGTTATCAGGTGCTGGGCTTGATAATTAGCAATTACGTGTGCAACTCATAAGATTCCCTATCAAAGGCCTAATGTGCACCTGGTACTCCAGGCATGAGCGCAGAGGTTACATTCGAGGTCATGTTATCTAGCAAACCCCAACTCGATCCCAGACAGGTGGCCGCCGTTCCAGGTCTTCACATCCTGAGCTTTAAATGTGTTACTTTCGGTCCCTGGCACCTCGCAGCACACATCACAGGGGCCTTCAATATTCTTTTTTTTTTTGTAAACACTCTTTATTGGCATGTTGTAATAGCAAACCAGAAACAGATAACAATGCCAGCCTTCCCTTCCACCCCCTTAGACCCCCTTCCCACCCACCCCACTAACCCCCCATTCCCCTCTTGAAACTTTTTATTAACCTTTTATGACATCATCGAGATCACAACTCCAAAGGGTCCCCTCCACCCTCCCCCATTCCACCCTCCCTCCAGTGTCCAGCTTCTGTCCTCCAGGCCTCCATGCCTTCCATAGGTCACCAGCCTTCAATATTCTGTTATGATCATTAGAACAAATGGGTATTTAAACAGTTTTATTTTCTGGGGTCTTGGGCTAGCTGATACTCTGGAATGTTAGGGTCTTGGGATGGGGCATCTGGTCACTGGAACTTAGGGTTTGGGCTGGCCTGGGTCAGAGGCTTGTGCCCTCCTTCTCGCGGGATAACTGCTCGTGGGGAGCTCTTGGCCGCCTCAAGGTCTTGCCGGATGAATTCTTTCTTGGTTACATTTGCTAACAGTAAGAGACAATGAAAGGTTTATGGAACCTCATGAATTTGGCCTTCCGCCACTACCGCCCAGGCTGCAGCTTGTTCTCACATTCACACACTTATCTCTATGTCTTGTGTTTGGGTCTTCTGTCGTGGCTGCAGCGAAAAGCCTGGCCTCAATTTAAAGATGGCTGCTATTTTCCAAGATGGTGTTCTATGTCTAGTACATTCTACACCCAGTTTCACTATAGTCTATCCCCTAATACAACTTCTATGGGCATCTGCCCCCTTGTATTCTTCCCAGACACCTACAACACAGACTTGGCCGCTGCCACATTCGAAAACTCTTGAGGCCTGGGACGATCGCCCCCGCTTCCCAACAACTCTCACCAATATACCTTACAACACAGTCTCCAAAAAAGACCATAGGCAAAGGCACAGTATGCAAACCTAGAGACAATGGAGTGTGAGCACACACCTGTGACTGGGTGGCCAGATGAACTGGCGGTACAATGATCTCACTTGAGTGGCCAATGCATGAGTGAACAGGTCCAAGCTACATAGGGGTACAGAAGCCTAGGGTATAACAGGTGCAGGCACACAGACCAGTGTACTTGCAACAAAGAATCCTGTAACCAAGGTGCACAACAGAGCAGGCACTGATATTGAACACAGTACAGACCTTAATTTTTTGACCTGGGAGAAAAAAGGTTGCCACTCTGGTATGGTCCGGGGATTAAGGAGCCAAAGAGCCAAAGACTGCATCTCTGTAAGTGCTCCATAAAGACCAGGGGTGACCGCCCCTCCACCAAAAGCATCAGGGAAGGGTCCTCCTAATCTCCCCAATGATCCCTGCAGGGACAATTAGCTCAGCCAGGATTGGAGTTTCAGAAAAGCATCTCTGGAGCATGCTTCTTCATTTTGGGAAACTTTATTTCCCGTTGCATGAGTTACAGAAAGAAGCCTTCACTCGTGGTAGAAACCAGGCCTCAGGAGATCATGAACTTAGAGCTACATTCAATCTAGACTTCCGACACATGCTGTTCAACCAATACTTGGCACACCTTGCCCACCGTATCGCTGCTCTCTGTCCCAACTTTCAGTGCTATGCGGATGATACCCAGCTCATTTTCAGGCTACCCTCGGCCTCCTCCTCTCTTTCCCTCATCTCTGACTGCCCGCCTGCCATCCGGGAGTGGTGCGCCGCCAACAACCTCTGCCTTAATGCCAGTAAGACTGAGATTCTACTCATCGGCACATCACTCCCTCCTTCCCTGCAGCTCTCTGGCCGGCCTCTCTTGGCCCTCTTCCTACTGCCACCTGCAAGGCTAAAAACCTCAGGGTCATCTTCAACTCTGCACTCTCCTTCTCCCCTCACATCTCTAACGTCTCTAAGAAGTCACACTACCAGCTACACCTCCTCAGAGGTATTCTTCCTTTCCTATCCTTCCCCCAGAAGCTCACTGTCTCCAGAGCTCTGGTCCTCTCTAAGCTGGACTCCTGTAACAGCCTCTATATAAATCTGCCTGCCTCTACTCTCCGCCCTCTGCAATTTATTCAGAACAGGACTGCAAGACTTGTCAATGGCCTCAAGCCCATGGACCGTATCTCTCCAGGACTGACATTTCTGCACTGGCTCCCAGTGGCTGCGAGGATTACATTCAAAACCCTCTGCATTGTACACAAGGCCTTCTGGGGCCGCAATACCTTCAACTCTCTCTTCCTAAATATCTTCCTTCTCGAGCTCTTCACTCCTCCGCCTCCAACTCCCTCAGGGTCAGTCGCTTCTCCAAGCAACGAGTTGGTGGCAGATCACCCTCTTCGGCATGGGCCTCTCTCTGGAACAGCCTTCCCGCCTCCCTGAAGCTCGAGGAGAACCATCTCAGCTTCCGGAAGCACCTCAAAACCTTCCTCTTTGCTTCTGCTTTCTCTCCCATTCTCCCCTGCTGAACTCCCTACTTAGACTGCACTGGTTACCTGGCCACCCTTCTGATCTCTGGCCCAGACCCCGTCAATTGCCCACCTGCACTGCCCCCCTGGCAACCCCTGCACCGGGGGACTGTTTTCTGTACCCCTTCAGTCCCCCTAACAGCACTTACGCCTGCACTTCCTTGCACTTGCCACCAGCTGGCCGTTATTTATCTTATTTATTCCACTTTCCCATGTACTGCTCTTTTTCCTCTCCCTTCCCCCTCGCACTTCTCCTTTCCCCCCTTCCCATGCACTTGCACGATCTGAATGACACCTGGCCTAGTAGGATCGTTGTCTGTCCCCCACTCTGTCCCCCCCCTTGCCTCGTCACGCCTTTAAACACTTGTGTATAGGCACGTTATAAATACCATATCATATCATATGTGCTAATGGTCTTTGTGTACCAAAGAAACCACCTTCAAGGGAACACATCTCGGTCCTGCGATCATAATACAGCTTGCTCTCTTCCAATGACTTGGGCCTAATGGTTAGTCGGAAGATGCAGGAGGGAAGAAAGATGTCTGAGGGGATTCAGAGTACAAGGCATTGGTATGCGTGCAGAAAGGGACGCATGCCACATGAGGATCTCTCTAAAAGCACTGTCCAAAAGCAAATAAAGACCATTCAGGGTTTTGAACAGCTGCTCGCAGATATTCACAGAGTCCTGGGGCACCCGTCCTGCAGAAACCCACAAAGGAGACTTGGAACTTGCTCCAAAGGTGGCAGTTCTCAAGAGATATAATTATTCTAATCTTTTATGATATGATATTTTATTTGTATCGCGCTCATACACAAGTGTTTCAGAGGGCAACGAAACAAGGGAGGACAAAACAACAATCTTATTAGGACCAGTGACATTAAGAATGCGCAAGCGCAGGGGAGAGGTAAGTGGGAAAGTGCATGGAGGAGAATGGAAAGTGCTAGGCAAGGGATAAAAACAACAGCAATTGGTAGTGCAGCCAGCACGGTGGCAACTGCAGGATTTAACACGCATACAAGGGGTGTCTGATAAGTGCAGGTAAGGTGACTGTAGGGTTACAGATACAGACCCAAGTGCAGAGATTGCCAGGAGGTATTGCAGGTGAGTGGATGGGTCGTCAGGGACCTGGAACCGAAGTCAGAGGGTAACCAGGTGCAGGGTACTGAAGCAGGCAAAAGAGCAGGGGAGAGGAAGAGAGAAGGCAGAAGCAAAGAGAAAGGTCTTGAGGTGCTTCCAGAACCAGAGATGGTTCTCAAGTTTTAGAGTGGCAGGGAGGCTGTTCCAGAGGGAGGACCCTGCCGAGGAAAGAGAACTACCCTCAACTCGTTGCTTGGAGAAGCGACTGACCCTGAGGGAGTTGGAGGAGGAGAAGCGAAGAGCTCAAGTGGGAAGGTATTTACAGAGGGAGAGTTGAAGGTATTTTGGACCAGGCCCCTGAAAGCCTTGTGACAATGCAGAGGGTCTTGAATTCAATCCTTGCAGCCACTGAGAGCCAATGAAGAGATTTCAGAGCTGGAGAAATACAATCCCAGGGCTTGAGGCCAAGGACAAGTCTTGCAGTCCTGTTCTAGATGAGTTGCAGAGGGCGTAGAGTTGAAGCAGGCAGATTTAGAAAGAGGCTGTTGTAATAGTTAAGCCTATTGAGAACCAGAGCTTGTGAGACAGTAAGCTTCGGGGGAAGGAGAGGAAAGGAAGAATACCTCTGAGGAGCTGCAGTTGGTAGTTTGACTTCTTGGAAACATCAGAGATGTGAGGAGAAAAGAAGAGTGTTGAGTCGAGGATGACCCAAGGTTCTTAGACTCACAGGTGGGAGCAGGAAGAGGGCCAAGGGAAGCCGGCCAGACAGTGACAGGAAAGGAGGGTGCTGATGAGGAGAATCTCAGTCTTGCTGGCGTTTAAGGCAGAGATCATTGGCGGCACAGCACTCCTGAATAGCGGACAGTTAGAGATAAGAGAAGGTGGTGGAGGGAAGCCTGAGAACGAGCTGAGTGTCATCCGTGTAGCACTGAAAGTTGGAGCAGAGCGCAGCAATGCAGTGGGCAAGGGATGCGAGGTATTGGTTGACAGCCAGGGAGAGAGCTTAGACCCCTGGGTAACACCACAGGTAGAGAGTGAGATAGAGGAAAGGAAAGAGCCAAGTTGGACCTAGGAGGGTCGATCAGAGAGAAAAGAAGTCAGCCAGGCCAGGGCCTGATCAGCGATACCCAGGTTGTCATGGAGACGGTTGAGCAGGATGGCATGGTTGACCGTATCAAAGGCAGAAGAGAGATCGAGTAGGATGAGGACCGAAGGGATTTTAGAGTCAAGGTTGGAGAGCAGGTCTTCACGGATGTTCAGGAGAGCAGTTTCCGTGCTTCTGGTAGCGCTAAAGCCCGACTGATTGTCATGGAGACAACCCGCAGAATCGGTGTGAAGATTAAGGTGGGAGATGGCCAGCTTTTCCAGGAGTTTGGCCAGGAAAGGAGTGATGGAGATCGGGCAATAGTTAGATGGGCATGTGGGTTTCTTGAGAAGAGGGTGCACAAGAGAGTGCTTCAGAGGGGTGGCCCAGGCTCCAGAGGCCAAGGAGTGGTTGCAGAAGTCGGCCAGAGAAGGAGCGAGGGTGTCAATGTGGTCCTTGATGGTTTTAGATGAACAGGGAAGAACCTGGTTTGATTAGACTTTCATAGATCAGACTTGTCTAGAAACTTTGTCGGGCGAGGAAAGAGGAAAGGAAGAGAAAGTGGGGGGGCTGTGGGAGGGCCAGAGGTAGCGGGAGAGAAGGGGGAAGAGGAGGAGAGGACGGGAGGGTTGACAGGATGTCCTGGGTTTTTTATATGAAATGAGGCAAGGGCCGTGCAAAGGGCCTGGGAGGCAACAGGAGAGGTAGAGACTGCAGCAGGGTTGGCCAGCTCCTTGCAGATTTTAAAGAGTTTGGCCAAGTTGTTAGAGGCTACAGAGACGCAGGCTTGGATGTGGGATCTCTTAGTTCGGACAAGGAGCCGGTAATGCCATTGGAGCAGGTGGCAGGCCAGTTTGTCAGAGGATGCAGAAGAAGCCTGCCATTTCCCCTCAGCCACCCTACACTCGTGTTTAAGGGTTGCTAGGTTGGAGTCATACCAAGAGTTGCACTTGGCTTTGGGCTTCAAGCGGATCCTCATGACAGGGGCGAGAACATCCAGAGTATCAGAGATAGAAGAGTAGAGCATGGAAAGGGCTGTGTCAGGATGTGAGTCAGCCAGAGGAGGAGAGAAAGAGGCGGCGAAAGCCTCAACTGACACTCGTTTCATGCGTCGGATGACCGAGAAGGTAGGTGGCAGTGTTCGAGTTGGCTTGACCTGAGGGATCGAGAGGGAGAGATAGGAGAAAAGGAGGGAGCGATTACTCCACAAGAGGGGAGTAGTCAGAGGGATGTAGAGGGGGAGGTCGGAGGAGATCAGAGCATCCAGCATGTGCCCTGCGGAGTGAGTTGGGCCAGAGCGGAGAATAGAGAGAGCAAGAGGGAATCGCAGATGTCACAAAAGAGCACAGAGGAGGAACAGGGTGCATCCAGATGGATAATGGAGCCACCAAGAAGGAGGAGTTGAGTGGTTGAGGCCAGGAGGCAGGAAGAGAGGTTCGCCCACTCAGAGAGGAAGGAGGTGATCTGACGAGTTGGACGATAGTTAGTAGCCGCGCTAAGAGAGTGGAGAGAGAGAGAGAGTGGCGAGAGAGAGAGAGTGGAGACAGACAGAGAGAGAGAGAGAGAGAGACAAGGCATTCGAAAGATGAGTAAGTTTGCATAGGAATGACAGAGGCAGGAATCCACTCAGGGAAGATCAGGGCTACACTCCCTCTGGACCGGGTGGATCTGGGTGCAGAGTGGATCTTGTAGCCGTCAGGGAGGAGAGTGTCAAAACCTGTGACAGAGCTGATAGTGAACCATGTCTAAGTAAAACCGAGTTCAAGTCCTTCCAGGAGGCGACAGATGTCAGAGGAGTGTTTGACGGCTGAGCGAGAGTGGAGGGTGGCAATATGGAGAAGGTTGCCACCCTTGAAGGACCTCCGGGGAGGGGTACAGATCAGAGGTACACCCTGCAGAGTTGTGGAAGGAGGTGTAGACAGAGCCCAAGGGGGGCAGGAGAGGAAGAAGGAGAGGGCAAGGTAGCCAAGGAGGAGGCAGAGCAGGGAGGTTAGAATGCTGAAGAAGGGAGAGAAGGGACAGCAGGGGAAGAGAGGAAATTTATGAGGCGCGGGAAGCTTCTATCAAAGAGGAGAAGGTTGGCCTGAGGGTCTTGGACCAAGACGGTGCCATTCAGGTAGACATTAATGATGACCTTAGAGGAGTCAAAGGGGGCAAGGAGGGCCTCCCAGCGGGTGCCACCATTAATGGGAGAAGAGGAGAAAGGAGAGAGCAGAGAGACCATATGAAGTACATAGATCTGGCGAGGGAACGACAAAGAGGATGCCTGTCAGGGCCTGCCTGGAGGAAGCATTACTGTATGTGTCAGTGATAGGGAGACTAGGGCTAGAGAGACAAGATATCCCTTTTGAACTTCGTCCTGCAAAACTTAGTGAGGAGGGAAGGATACTCAATGAAGAAACAGTTGGGGAAGATCGGAGAAACAAGAGAGCGCCATGGGTGATGTAGAGAGAGGGGGGCGCGGGGGAGGGGAGAAGGAGGGGGTGGGGGTCAGGATAGGAACAGCAAGGCAGAGTAGCACAATGCAGTCACTGGGCCAACTAAGTACAAGAGAAAAAGCACACAATACAACCACGAAGGCACAACCAAATTCAAATTGAATTTAGTTGTCTACCCACCTACTGTTCCAAATTGGAACAGTGAGTGGGAACACAACTAATTTCAAATTGGAACCATAGGTGGGAGAACAACTAAATTCAAACTGGAACAGTGGGTGGGAGCACAATACAATCCCAGGCTGGGAGCGTGGGGACAAGAGAGATGGAGGGAAAAGTCAAAGGGGGTAGGAATATGTCCAGTTGGGGGACCTAACCCAATGTTATGGAAGTGCAAAGGTTATGGTAGCCCAGGTTCCACAGACGAAGTGTGGGAGCAGCATCTTGAGTGCTCCAGGTGGGGGGTGGAAGCGGTCCCCAGACAGCATACCGGCAGCAGACAGGGGAATTCGATGCAGGCCTTTGGAGGGGGCCGGCTGAAGCCTGCCGGTTACCCGATTGGTTTAAAAACAAAGGACAGCCAATCAAGGTGCGGGAGGGTGGAAAGTAGGGCAGGAAGGTTGCCTGCACAAAGGATCACAGCATGTCAGCCATGATGGAAGGGCCACGAATAATGATTATCAGGCGCCTAGGAGCAGATTCCAGTGGAAACCATTACCGTTCACTTACCAAGTTAAATCAAGTCACCTAGCAATTAAGTCCATGCAGGCCCATGCAGTAATCATTGTGAAGACCTACACATAATGGTAAAGCCTGTTCTTAAGGGGCTGAAGCAAAAGGGAATCACAAAGGGCACAGCCAGGTGAAGGGCCCTGGGAACCAATGAAAAAGGATTATGGGGATCTGCATCAACAAATAGTGAAGGGCTCTGTGAAGGTCTAAGCGTAAGAGACAGATTCAAAGGTGGCATGCTGATTGGCAAACACTTTTCCTAACAACTGAAAATGGGGGGAAACGGAAGAAAAACTAACTAGCCCTATTTATTAGAGGGGTTTCCCTGCCTCCACAAAACCAGCCAATGGAAACTTCTGTGTCAGAATTTTCAAAGTAAAGTTTGCTGTCCTGTGTTCAAATCCTAACCTATCCCTCTCACAAGCTAAACTTAATAAAATGTGCAAGGGTAAATATCTTTTGACTGCCGACCTGCAGACTGATCTTGTAGCTCAAACATAAAAGTTCCAGAGGTGTAGGAAAAAAAAGCAAAAGTTCCACAAGACTCGAGGGGTTGATCCCATTTCCCCAGAGTCTTTCCAGCAAATGAAAGCAAGTGAAGGTTCCACAAACCTAAGGACTTGGTTCCTTTTTTCTCAGTATGCCTTGCTTCGTTTACTCTCCTGCCAAGTAGGGTACACAACCTTTTCATTCACCCAGAGCCTTGGTTTATTCTCCTGTTAAGGTCTCTGAGAGTTCCTTGAATATGCAATCTTCCTACCTTTTGGTATTATGGTGTGGGGTATTTGTCCCCATTATGGGTCCCAGGCCACCTTCACTTGGTTAGCTTACCAGCACTCTCTTTATTCAAGCCACAGCCTTGGTTCACTCTCTTGCCAAGGTCTGTGAAATTCTCCTGCATGTGTAAAGTGTATATTCCTCTTGGTTATTGATTGGGGGTTATTTTCCCAGAATTAGCCCCAGACCCCCTTCACTTTTGATGTTCTCATAGTTCTATTTATTTATAGACAACAGCCTTGGTTTACTCTCCTGCCAAGGTCTATGACTGCTGCTTAAATATGCACAGTTTGTATTTCTCACTGTTCTGTGTTCATCTTCCCACCATGGGTCGAAGACCCCCTTCATGTAATTATTCTACCTCTTTGGTGTCTCATATATCTTGCCTCCAGCCTCCTTCCCTCTCTGGGTCTCCCAAACCTTGGGATCAGCCACCCTGGTACCTGTAGGGCCCAGGCCATCACACTCGGGTTGCTCGCGGGTCTCCTAGGGGCTTCCGCGGATTCCACGGCTTTCCAGCATCCTTGCAGACCTGCGTGCTTCTTCTGCTATTCGGCGTCCGTCTCCCAGCACACTCGCGGCTCCAATTACCTGCAAACAGCTTTCCTTCGCTCTGGTCTGCTTCCTGTGCTGCGAGCCTCCTGCGAACGCAGTTCTCTCCGGGATGCAAGGTTCTTCTCCCTCATGCTGGCCCCTGCGTACCTGAAGCCTCTCGTGTTCCACACCGGACACAGAATGAAGATGCAATCCTGCAATTCCCTCTCTGCCTTTGAATGACAGCAGGGTTATCGGTCCTTGCAAAGTATAGAGCGAAAACGGCGTTTGTGTTGTTAACTGTTATTACTCGCAGCCTCTTCCTCGTCCCAGTAGATATTACCTGGGATGTATTACAACAACACATGGAGGTTTCAGGTAATGTGGAGAAGAATGGGTTTTGAGAGAAGGTGAGAGGGGGAAAAGGGATACTGTGATCTCCCAAGCTGGTCACTACTCCCAATGGGGTCCTCCCTCCCCATGAGATCCTGCTGCTGAGCAGCACCCCCAAGGGGAGTATCGGGTAGCGGCCTCACCTCCCTGGCCTCATGGAAAGGGGCTTCCCCATCTAAAGTAGTGACGACACCCTGAGATTCGTCACAGTTCCCCAACGTAGATTGAAACTGGCCAGCTGAATCACAAATGTATAAAAAAGGAACTGTGAGGAAGCTAGTGGAATAGTCCAGTGACGAAGAAACAAATAATTTTGGAAATGCACATGTTAAACATAGCTCTGGAAGTAGTATTCTATCTGGAGTAGCCAAAAGAGGGGCCATGGTATTGAAGCGGGTTTGTGTCTTCGGGATGGGGGATTGCTGTGCATGCATGGAGCCATGCTTCTGCACATACTTCCATTATTTCTAAACATTTTTCAAGAAATGCTCTAATTTCAGCACAGAATACAGATATGCCAAAGTCTGGGGGAGAGGGCAGGATTTATTAGTACTAGCAGTAATCAACATCATATGCTTGCCCTGAACTTGAGGATGACTTTGAGCTACTGGGTAGCAGGAGTAACATGTAAGCAAACATCCCCAAACAGATCAGCAAAACTACATCTCTAATGGAGAAAGGTTTTTTGCTCATCCATGATGCAACCCAACTGCACTAAGTTTTGCAAATCACGAACAAATCAATTAAGTGAGAATCCACCACCTAATCAGGGAGCACCCACAAATGCAAAGGCTGCATAAACCTGCTCAGGCTGTCTTTCCTGTACTTGGCCAGACATATCAGGTGCAAAGCAAAGGTGGTTTTGCCATGGGCAAGCACTCAATTTGCAAACCACGGTACAGTCATCCTTGTTTGTTCACGTAGCAACTGCAGTCACATTGTTTGTGTAAAGTAGCACCTTCTCGTCCTAAATGAATAGTATGTATGACTTCAGACCTACCTGGGTTCAGATTTATTTTGTGAAATGACCTGCCCTCAAGGGACCTAGGCTCGAGCACACAAAGGAAATCCAGGGTTAGCTAAAAAGACTATGTAGCACTGGACATTGTGCAGTCTAGAGTACAGAACCACCACCATCAGAAGATTTTCTACCGTGTGCCACTGGACGTCAGTCTCTGGTGAAGGGCACATGCTGGGATTATAGACTGAAACCCAAACCCTGTCTGCCACTGGGTTCTTCTCTTGTATAAGTGGACACACAGGACACACTGGGCACATGAAGAGAAATGCCCCAATACCTTCTTAAGCAAGCCAGAGGTAGAAGTCAAACAGTCAAAGTGGGAGTACACCCTCTTCTGTGGTGGAATGAGTCCTTCCAGAAGCATAGCCACAGCCAAGTCATATATCAGATAATTTAATGGAATTTTGTGTGACTCAATGTAGACTTTGGCGGAATCACTAAGAGGAATAACTAAAGACGCATGTTTTAAGAGATTGGAGTAAAGTAACTGCCAGATCTTGCGATGATTCACAGATCAACCAGTCGACAGGTAGGCCTAGACAAGCATTCCCTGGAGAGTACATCAAGATGCTACCAGCTTGGTAAAAATGCAGCGAGCTGTGCTGAGCCCAAAGGGAAGCAATATGTACTTGTAAGGTCCATTTCTCACAATAGACTTTAGAAAGAATGTGAAGGACCAGATAGCAATGTCCAGATAGGTGTCTTTCAGATCAATGGGGCACAGTCAATGGTCTGGTTGTAGAGACGAAAGGATCTTTTACACAGTGCCCACGTTAAGATGCTCCTCTGGAATGTCACAAATAACCCAGATGGTGTTAAGCATAGTTAGTAAGCCTTCAAAGGGTCTACAAAGTCACCTTCCACCCCCTACTGGGACGTGGAGTTTCAAACGGTAGAGGCTGCAAGCAGGCCTTTTTCTTTGCAGAATAGCAGGGCCGAAGTGAGGTTCCTCTTTCAAAGATTCTCATTGATGGGTTGGTTGAGTACCTTATCATGAGCAACATTCAGGAGATATGTGTACTTAAATCTGACGATGCAAAAAATGTAACCAAGGTTCATGCCTGTAAGGGCAAAGATCTGTCGTTCAAGGGCATTCCAATGCAGGGCTAGGGAGATTCATCTCCCCTTGCTAAGATTTGCTGCAAACTCATTTTGCTCATAAGCCGAAAAGTCCAACATAAAGACCCATTGATCAAGCCACATGCAGTTTTTAATACCAGTCTGGTGCAGGTGGATGGCGTAAACTTTTCATCTTGTTGAGGATCACTGGGATTATGTATAACTGGGGGAGGAGAGAGAACCTTGCGATTCTGAATTTTGTCTGGCATAACACTTGTGACGAAGTCCACTGCCTAACTATGGGACCTACACTAGGGTCTTTCAAGGGACCGTCAGCGACCCTGAGCTAGTGGATGCTGGCCCAGAAGGAGGAATATGGGAGATTCCCACACTACCATGGCTGGGTCCCTGCACTAAGGCCATGGTGGGCTCCACATCATACTCAAACAAAGGTTAGGGAACCCAGCAAACTAAAGACGACAAGCCCACAGTCCTCAAGGTGTGCCCTTGCCACACTGTCAATGACCCTAGTTATCTATGCTTTCAGAAATAGAGATTAACACATTTAAGCACAATTGTAAATAATCAAACTATAAGAGAACCTAAGATGCCAGGATGTTTGCCATATCAAACACTAAAGGTGTAAGGAAAATGGTGGGCAAATGTAAAGCAATAGTTAATCTTCTCAAAGTGTCTGTCCCTAAAGTGAGGAGGGTGCCAACAGGATTATATAACTAATAACTCAACATTAGAGATCTTCTCTGTTGTGCCACAGGGTATTGTGACGATTTGAAAGGGGTCATTACTTCTTCCCAAGGGGGAGCCCTTTTCCATGAGGCTAAGGAGGTGTGGCCGCGACTCAATAGTCCCCCTAGGTCTGGTTTAATGCAGGAGGACCTCATGGAGGGACTCCCCCCCTGGGAACAAGGACGATCAACTAGGGTACAGCCTACTGAGTAATACCACTCCCCAAAATTACCAAGCCCCACTCTCCATTCAGAACCACCACATTGAGAGTAAACCCATGTATGTTTTTAAAACATTGAATATAGCTAAAGCAGAAAGTACTAGGACGAAGAAGAGAACAGAAGACATGAAGACCACTTACTGTGCTAGTGCTGGTACTGGTACGAGGTGGCCCAGAGGAGGCATGAAGATAGTTGTCAACAGAAACAAAGGACTTTGACAATCTGCCAGGGAGGGACTGGCAACATTGTATAAGAAGAGACCATGGACTAACAAACCGGTCAAGCCCAACTGGGAAAGGCAACAGGCGCGGAAACCAGAGTGAGTTCCAAATGCTGACAGCAGACCACTCTCTCAGAATAATGGAGGATGCTGGCGAAGCCTGAGGGAGTTCTCAATGGTTCCAGCTGATGCGGACTCAAACGCGAAGTAGGAGCAAAGCGCTGAGAAGCACAGCAGAGCCACCATAGTGCTGTTGAAGCCAGAGAGAGAAGACCAAAGAATCAGAGAGATGAACCCCAGTACTAGCAAGTCCCGGGGGCGTACCGCAATCCCTCCGAAGGCAACAGGGGTGGAAGAGGGACGGGTCGGGGACCCTAATTATTGCAAACCAAGCATCCGAGGAGAGCTTCCTCATCACAGTGGCAACAACAAGCCCAATGACTACCAGAGAAGGGTCGGAGACCCTAACAAGTACAAACTGAGCATCAGAGGAGAACTTCCTTGTCGCAGAGGCAACAATAAGCCCACTGACCAACAGAGAAGGGTCTGGGACCCCAACTTAAGTGAAGTGGGCATCCAAGGATAGCTTACTCACCGGAGTTGCCATTATAAGCTCACTAAATACCAACAAAGGATTTGGGACTTTGCCAACACAAAAACAGAGGGGCAAAGTGAACTTCAAGTTGAAGATTGCAAGAAAGAGCTTTATAGACACCAGGAGAAGGGAGTCATTCTCCTGGAGAAGAGGCTAAAACCATTGGAACATACTCTAGGGACACCAGGGGAAGAGAGTCATCCCTCTGGTCTTATTGTGACTGTACATACCGATTCCAGGAGAAGGGAGTCATTCTCCTGGTCCAGAACTGGGAGTTGTGCTGAAGATGCCAGGGGAATGGAGACATTCACACTGGCTTTACTGTAAAATGTATAGACCAATATCGGGAGAAGGGAGTCATTCTCCCAGCCTAGAATGAGGAGTTGTATACATTGTATAAAGACTGTGTGGAGCCTGCAAGCCAGGGGAAGGGAACAATTCCCCCCGTCAGTCTTGTTGCTAGATAACATTCTTTTAAACATCATCCAAGTATCAGGAGAAGGGAGACATTCTCCTGGAGAAGGGACTTTATGTTGGATAATTTTTTAGTTGCAGTGTAAGGGATAGAAATAGGTTGAGGCACAGGACAGTGGAGTTTGATTTTCACTGACATTCTGATCCTTTAGTGTTAGTTTTAAGGCAAGGAAACCCCTCTTAGAAGGTAGGGATAATGAGGACCTTGTTCCTAAACAAATAAAAGTTAATACCACTGTCATGCCACTTTTGTGTCAGCTTCCTTCTTCAACGCACTTACAGTATCCCTTTAACAAATGTTCAGTATCCAAAAAGTTAAACTAAAGTCTCAAAATCATTGGCAATGTAAAACCCCAAAGTTCAACAAAACAATCATCTAGTGTTCAAACAAAAGTATCTTACATCAAGTCTCGTTTTCAAGGACAACACCTCTTCTCCTCCTGTGGTCTCTGTAAGGAGAGTACTGTGTGCCTTTAGTTTTCTTGTTGTCCAGAAAATAGTCCTCTGCCATGGTTCCATGGATCTCGGGCAGAGAGGAATTTTGGTGGTCTGCCAGACCTTTGCCTTCACGGTCTCCATGGCTGTCTTTGCTCTGGGTTTCACTCGCCAGCAGATCCTGCTGGCCTTGGTGTAGCTGGATGAAGAAGCAGAGCCATGCTCTTATGCTCTTAACCATTCCCTTCCTCCTCATATGCGGGCTCCCTTGCCTGCCTTTCCACCATTTCCTCTTTCTAGTTTCTCGTTTCTTGGCATAGTGTTGCTGTCTGAAACCTCCTCCTATGACTATGCTCTCCCCTGAACCAGTTTGGTCCACAGGAACCTCCCTATCCGTGTCTCTATTTCCTTCTCCTGTTCCCAGAGGGCATGGTGCTAACTCTTGCTTAAACGTCTCCACTTCCTCCTCGCTCTTCCAAAAACAGATCTTGCTTTCCATGTCCATAGTTAACTTTCTTTCCTGGCAATCTCTCATCTTCCCATAGCAAGAAACATCTCCTTCAGAGTGGAATATCTTGCTCGCTAGTGATCTCTTTACTGTATGTCACTTCCATGAGCACCCTTCAGTCTTATCTCTCCCATGCTCCATCCAGACTTACTTTATTGTCCTCACTTCCACGGTTTTCCATTTGGTGCATTCGCTCTTCCTTCTCATTGGTGGCACTCTTGTCACTCTCATTACAAGTTACTCCTGTCCTTCTCTCCTCACAAGCAATCTGTTCTGCTCTTTCTGTAATCCTCAGACATACTGCCATGAGGAGAGGTTCCTGGAAGCTGTGGTCTCGGTGGAGGAGCTATCTTTAATGTTCCACCACGTTTCTTGGGCTGCAGTCCAGTCTTTCCGATCCGATTCCTTTATCTGCTTGCTAGCCCTGCCCCCTGTGCGTTGCAACTGTTGAATTTCGCTACCTGCAAGATCGCCTTGCGACCTAGCTTCATTGCATCCTCCCGTTTCACTTTCCCTTTCTCTGGTCACGGCGGGTGCTTTCTTTCTGTTTCCTTGTTCTAGAACTCCCTGGTTTCCTTTTGTTTCTTATTGCCTACTTGGCGTTGCCCTGCGCCGCGAGTCTCGTCGCCACTCTCTAGCATCTCCCCGTCTGCTCTCGCTCTCTCTCACTCTTACCCCTGTTGTCCACTTACCGTGCTTCGGCAATTTGAGTCTCAGTCCTGTTCTGAGCATCGTGCAGCTCGGATTCCGCAATGATGACTCCTCTTTCCTCGGAATGCAACTGTTGGTTCTGCACACGTGTCTTCAGCTGTAGGCATACCAGTCTGCCTTGTACTCAACCGTTGACCTGTGGTGCAACTTCTTTGGGTCCTTTCTTTGAGGTTCTGTTTCTTTTCTCATCGGTTTACAAAGGGACAGAACCCCAGCCAAACACAGCAGAAACTGTTAGTGGCTTGCTCTGGTATTCTGTCTTTTGTCCCATACCAGCCACTGTCTCTCTTTTAGCTTCGTCTGTTCTCCCCTTACTGGCAAGTTCTCCTTCTACCAGTTTGGCACTGTCCATCCGTGCCAACAGCTGCAGGATACCTTGTACACCCATTGTACTCTCCCCAACCTCGATATTGCCTCAGAAAACGTACCCACTTTTCAGAACACCATACCGTTTTTTTTTTATGCCATCGGCTTTTTGCCCCAACCTGGGCTGCACAGGGGAAACATCATTCTTGTTGTCTACTGTTCCTCAGTGCAACGACAGTGGCGACTTCCCGTAAAAGACCCTATCTCTTCAAAAAGACGGGAACGGCTGAAGACACCACTGCAGAGCTTTCCGAATTCAAAGTCTATTCCAACAGCAGCGACTCCAAAGCACAGGTGAGGCCTTCGTCAGTTGACAGACTGCAACGCCCAGAGATTGCTACTGCGGAACAGGTCCAGGAGCTGTTGAATGCGGTCCAAGGTCTTTCCATGGAAATGCAAGGACAAAGCAGAAAACGCAGTGCTACTTCATATGGCCACCGCCAGAGAAGCCCACCAGTCATATCTCCCTCCATTGGCTCTAGCTGCAGGAAAATTCGACGGTTCCCCTAAGAGTTATCGATGCCTGCCTGGTGTATTTCACCTTTAGTCCTGCAATTTACGCGTCGGATCACACCAGAGTGGGGTTTCTCATCCTGAATATGGCTGGCAACGCACTGGCATAGGCAACCCCTTTAGTCACATCAGCCAGCCATGTACTCCAGGACTACAACGGTTTTGTGACTTTGCTATGGCAGACGTTTGAAAGACAGGAGATCGGGTTTTGGCAGGCGAGGCCTTATTGGACATCAAGCAGGGTTCCATGGATCTTCTGTCTTATATCTCGGCCTTCAAACGTTTAGCTAGCGAAGTAGGCTGGCCGGAATCGGTCCAGTTTACTGTATTCAGGAGGGGACTTCACAAAGAACTGAAGGATGAATTGGCTCGCATTCCCCGGCCGACAACCTTAGAGGACTTGTTCTCTCTGGTTCTTCAGATAGATTACAGGATGTCTGAACGACGATCGGAGAGAAAGCAGAGTCGGACGCCGTCTCTTCCTATGTCTGGACCTTCGACCCATTTCAATCCTTCTCAGGCGCGTACCAGTGAAGAGTCAATGCAGATTGTGGCAGACAGGGGTCCTCTTACCCCAGCGGAAAGAAACAGGCGCCGGGACAAAGGCTTATGTATGTATTGTGCCTCCAACACCCATTTGTTGCAAGACTGTCCAGAAGTAGCCCCGCACAGACGGGGAAATGACAGACCCCCGGTCCTAGGAGGAGCCACTAACCGGGGTTCAGCCAAAGGCTCAACCTGTGCTAGAACTTCAGAGGAAGACCCACGGTTGATGGTGTTACAAGTCACCCTTCAATGCAATGAGCAACCAAGAAGAGAAGTCCTAGCGTAGATCGACAGTGGCGCTGCCGGAAATGTCCTCGATGTCAATTGGGCCATGCAGGAAGGCATCCGTCTTGTTCCTAAAGGGGGAGAACAGAAGGTGGAATGGGTGGATGGGCGCCCCCTGCGTTCAGGCCCTATTATTCAATCTACACCCTTTATTCAGGTTTCTATCTCTGACCACCGAGAGATATTGGCGTTCGACGTTATCAGAGCAGCCCACTTCCCAGTCATCTTGGGTATACCCTGGTTGCGCAGGCACAACCCCCTTATTGACTGGTCACTCAACACGTTAAGATTCGGCTCAGAGCACATCAAGAAACAATGTTTTCTGTCCTATTTGGCCGAGTGTGCTACCATCTCCTGCTTTTCACCTACATCTTCGGGGTCCACAATTTGTCCTCAGTATTTCAAGACATTGCTGATGTGTTTGAGGACCGGATACCAAAAGAGCTACCCCCACATCAAACTGAGGATTGTTCTATTGAACTTCTTTCCGGTGCTATCGTTCCCTTCGGATGCATGTTCTCCCTGACGATACCAGAAGAACAAGTGACTTTTTTAACTGGACCAAATGACCTCCTGCAACCCTCCAAGTCTCCAGCCGGGGCCTCTCTGTTTTTCATAGCTAAGAAGGATTCCAAGGAACTTAGACATTGTATTGATAACCGTGGTCTGAACAAGGTCACGGTAAGGGACCGCTATCCCATGCCTTTAATTAAGGATATTCAGGAGGCAGTAGAGGGAGCAGTGGTATTCAGTAAGCTTGACCTACGGGTGTGTATCATTTGCTGAGAATCAAGGAGGGTGATGAGTGGATGGCGGCCTTCCGCACTCCATTCAGACTCTGAGTACTGCGTAATGCCGTTCGGCTTGGTTAACGCCCCAGTTGTATTTCAGCGGTTCATGAACCGTCTTTTTGCCAACCTGCTGTTTGCATCAGTAATAGTTTATCCGGATGACATTCTGGTATTCTCCCATCATAGCAGTCAACACCAAAACCAACTCACAGAAGTCCTGGAAAGGTTAAGCCGCCACCAGTTGTATGCCAAGTCCAAAAAATGCCTCATTGCGGTTTCTTCTGAACCGTATCTGGGCTTCATTCTATCAGCTCAAGGAGTGGAGATGGATCCAAAGAAGGTTACTGCAATTCTCAGTGGCCTTCCCCTTCTTCAGTGAAGGAGATACAGGCCTTTCTAGGTCTTGCAAACTTTAACAGGAGATTCAGCAAGACCTTTTCGGAGCAGGTTCTTCCCATCACAGCACTGCTAAAAAAGGATGTACCTTTCTTTTGGGGTACCAAGGCCGAAGAGGCCTTTCAGAGCTTAAAGAAGGCTTTTTGTTCGGCCCCCATCCTTAGACAACCAGACCAACGGTTGCCATTCGTAGTGGAAACCAATGCATCGGCAGGCGCTCTTGGGGCGGTCCTGAAGCAGATACACAAAGGCATGGAACATCCCAAGATACACAAAGGCATGGAACATCCCATTGCTTATATCTCCCGCACTCTAACATCCAGTGAGACCCACTATTCAGTCATTGAGAAAAAGTTCTTGGCAATCTAAAGGGCATGCGCCAAATGGCGACACCTTCTGCAGGGATACTTGCATCCTTTTGGGGTCAATACAGACCATAGTAACCTTAAGGTGTTGTAGCAAATGGAATGCCGGAACACTCATCAAGTCCGATGGGTGTACTTTTTTTTTTGCACAGTACGGCTTCTACATCACTTACCTTCATGACAGCAAGAACATTGCGGCTGACAGTTTGCACAGAAATCCTCTGATGTGTCTTAACCCCCAAACCCCCTTTTTTATGGAGAGGGCCTGCTTCCTGATGTAAAATTCGTAGGCACAGTGTCTCATTTTCTACAGGAAGTTAAAGCTGCCTCCCCCAGAGCTTTGAGACCTCTTCCTAGATTCCTCCAGAATCGTGCATCCACGAAGGACGGCCTGTGGTTCCAACAGGAGTGTTTTTTCGTTCCGGACACCAAACTACAGTCGCTTGTCCTTTCCTGGGGGGCATGATTCCTGACTAGCTAGTCACAAGGGAGTAACAGCCACCTCTGATTTGATCAACCAAATGTTTTGGTGGCCGATCATTCGGGCTGATGTTAAGCGATACGTCCTGTCGTGCCCTATTTGTGCCAGAAGTAAGAACCCTACTTCCAAACCGGTTGGATTATTGGAACAACCCACACTGCCTGCTACACCTTGGTCGCACAGCTCCACAGACTTTGTAGCGTATCTCCCTCCATCTCATGGATGTATGACAATTATGGTGACCATTGACAGTTTCAGTAAGATGGCGCATTTATTTCCATTGAAAGGCGTACCTTTGGCACCCGATATGGCGCAAGTGTTTCTCAGAGATGTGATTAGACTCCACGGTATCCCTGAGATGATACTATCAGACAGAGGTTCACAATATACATCTGTCTTCTGGAAGACATTGTGTGATCTCCTGGACATCAAGAGAGCCCTCACTTCAGGGTACCATCCCCAGTCCAACGGGCAGACAGAACACCTAACGCCACCATGGAGCAATATCTTTGTTGTTTCGCCAATGGGGAACAAGACAATTGGGTTAGTCTTCTCTCTATGGCCGAGTTTGCATACAACAATGCCATCCATTCTGCTATCAAGATGTCGCCCTTTTTCTGTCTCTATGGTCGGCATCCCCGATCCTTTTCGACGGATACCTTTCCCAGTTCCAACTTGCCTATAGTGGACACCCTCTTGGCATCAATCTCAAAGGCTCAAGGAATTGCCCTCACCAACCTGAAGGAAAGCCCTGATCGCTATAAGCGTCACGCCGACATACACCGTTGTCAGGTGCCGGACTGGATGGAGGGCGATTTGGTTTGGCTCTCCACCAAGTACTTACCCAGATGTACACTTCCTTCCAAACTGGCACCCAGGTATCTAGGACTATTCCCCATTCTATCTTGCATCAATCCTGTGGCTTTTAAGCTCGTTACCCCAGCAAGTGCACCGCATACATCCAGTCTTTCACACCTCTTTGCTGAAAGCATTCATCCCTGATCAATACCAGCGAAGATCAACCTTCAAGATGCAGTGCAAGGATCGCTCACCTGAGATATATGAAGTGGAGAGGATTGTCGACTCTCGCTATCGAGGAGGAAGACTACAATACCTTGTCAGATGGAAGGGATATGCACCAGCTGAAGATTCCTGGGAGCCGGTCTCGAACAGCTCAGCTCCTCGGTGCATACAACGGTTTCACGCCCTCCATCCGAGCAAACCCAGAGAGGAGGCATACTGTCATGAGGAGAGGTTCCTGGAAGCTGTGGTCTCGGTGGAGGATCCATCTTTAATGTTCCACCACGTTTCTTGGGCTGCAGTCCAGTCTTTCCGTTCCGATTCCTTTATCTGCTTGCTAGCCCCACCCCCCCTGTGCGTTGCAACTGTTGTTGAATTTCGCTATCTGCAAGATCGCCTTGTGACCTAACTTCATCGCATCCTCCCGTTTCGCTTTCCCTTTCTCCGGTCACGGCTGGTGCTTTCTTTCAGTTTCCTTGTCTTAGCTCTCCCTGGTTTCCTTTTGTCTCTTATTGCCTACTTGGGGTTTCCCTGCGCTGCAAATCTCATCTCACCGCCGCACTCTGGCATCACCCTGTTTTTTCTCTCTCGCTCGCTCTGTTTTTTTTATGCCATCAGCTTTTTCCCCAACCTGGGCTGCACAGGGGAAACGTCATTCTTGTTGTCTACTGTTCCTCAGTGCAATAACAGTGGCGAATTCCCAGAACAGACCCTATCTCTTCAACAAGAAGGGAATGGATGAAGACACTACCGCAGAACTTTGCAAATCCGAAGTCTCTTCCAGCGGCAACAACTCCGAAGCACCTTCATCAGTTGACACATACCCCTCTCTTTGACTCGATTTTCAACTTCCCAGATGGTATCCCAAAAGTCTTCCACCAAGTTGGTATCCTTCTCACTGTGCTTTCAAGTAAGTGTATCTGTGTGTTTCAGTTCTAATTTTGGTTCTGTCCTCTCACTCACTTCCCAGATGAAAACCCTTTACTTACCTCCAATCTGGGAGCCTTCTCGCTTTGCTCCACACAATATATTTCACTCTCTTTAGTTCTTCCACAAATAAGACGTCATTCAACGTTTCCTTCTACTTATAATATGGTATGCCTCATCTTCCTCACCAAGCTGGTACGCTTCTCACACTCTTTCGAAGCAATCTTTTCTTCAAACACTCCCTGTACCTCTTACTTCCCAGGTGGTACCCTTTGTTTCCAGCAAACTGGCACTCTTCTCTGCTGATCAAGTTGGTACTCTCTCTCTTTACTCAGCCCAATTCCTCTGTACTCTCCATTGTTTCTCCAATCCCATTTCTCACCAATGCTTCCTTCCTGAAGAAATTCACTGTTGCACCTTCAAGTAGAACATCTCCGGTCCAGGCTTTCCCGGGTCTGCTGGTCTGGCCAGCTATCCTCTTGTTTGCTGCTTCATTGCAAAGTTTACTAACTTGGGTTCCCTCCCAGACTTTGCTTCACTGAAAGCTCTTTCATCAGGTTTTTGAGGGCATCATGAAAGCTCAACATAGCAAACACTACTAAAGTTAAGAGCAGAGTCAGGGGCCTCTAGATAAGTGCCCACTCCAGAACAAGGGTAGGAGCATACCATAGAAGAGGTGGAAGTGCTCAGTACCAGAAGGGCAGGGACAATCTTCTGAATGAGACCTTCACACTCTTGCATCCTGTTCAAGATCATAAATGTCACCAGACTTCTCGAGCCCTTCTTTCTCCAAAATTGACTGGTGCAGGCATAGAATAAGAGCGATTAAACCAGAGGACCAGGATGCTTCTCGCTTATTGCCAGCTAGCTGAAGCACAATAGGATTTATAGTAATGTACAGCATCCAAGAAGTACACCTGAGTGGACTTTGTGAATGGCAAATCCATGCAACATCCGGGAGTGGATAAAACCTGATTCTGTAAGAAAGAGCCTATGATCAGGAGTTACATAAGGCATGGGACCCTGACTGGTGTGCGGGTTTCAGACTGCCATTTCAAGAAATCAGTTTAACTGTGAACAGGTAGTAAGAGAACTGAAATGGCTGGTGCGCCAAGGTGTTTCCCTAGGCATTCACTGTGGAGATGTTATGCTCGGCCACTGTTGGAATGAGCAAGCACTGGACAGTAAAGTACCGAATTGCTCTCATAAGATAGCACTGAGCATACCTCTGGGTCCCTCCATAACTTGTGCAAAGGAGGAACCAAGAGAATCATGAGCTGTGACACTGTACAGAAAACACAACAGGAAGGATTGTAAAAGGTAGATGGCGTGTGCTTCTTCCCCTATGTAAAGAGCCCTTACTGCAGGTTTGCCTCTGGGTGTTAAATTACCATAGTTTGAGGTGGAAAGTAGAAATTACTCACTGTTATGTTCTTTCTATGGATTCATCTCCCACAGATTCCTCGTCTGATAGCTATTCCATCGAGCTCTGCTGCTTCGGTATGTTTTTGACAGGGGGCATAGTGGACCTCCACTCAGCCGTCGATCGGTCTTGCTTGGCATCGATCTTCGGCTCCAGACTTGACGTCAGGTGTCGTATATATATTTTGTCACTACGCCCCACAGCTCATTTCCCCCTTTTTTCCAGAGCACACCACGCTGCACTGGAAAACAGATAGATAACGAGCAAATAAGCCCCGAAAAAATGAAAAAAAAAGTAAACCTCCAGAGGAAGAATTTGCGAACAGACACTAACAAGTAGCGTCTGAAAAAATCCTTTTTTTTTTTAAACAAAATGTAGCAGGAAGGACAGACAACGGTCACTGAGGACCATCACCAAGTCAACGTTAAAGAGAAGATGTGCACCAACCACCGACTTTCTGAGCGGGGATCGATGGGAGGGGAGATGAGGAATCTGCAGGAGAAGAATCCATAGAAAGGACATTACGGAAAGTAATTTCTCCTTTAATGAATTGCTTTTCTCCCGCAGATGCCTCATCTGATAGACCCCCAAAGCAATAAATTAAGGAGGCATGCAGAAAGTTAGACTAGGACATTTTTCAGCACTGCCCTGCCAAAACGCACATCAGTTGTACAAGCCACATCTAGACTGTAGTGCTTAGCGAAGGTATGAAGGGATGACCATGTCGCTGCACGACAAATATCTCTAACAGGGTCTCCCTCTCTGTAATGCTGTTGACGCTGAGACTCCTCTAGTCGAATGAGCCCCGATGCCTGCCGGTAATTCCTTTCCAGCGGACTGCAAGCATTCCGCTATACAGAAAATGATTCAGCGGGACAAAATTTGCTTAATTATGGCTAGGCCCTTACAGGCTAAAGAAAAAGCCACGCAGAGCTGTTCAGCTCTTCTGAAATCAGAAGTACTCTCAATGTAATAATTTGGCGCCCTTTTGGGATTTAGGCGATGAAATCACTCCTGCTCCTTTAAACCTTTAAAGGATGTGAAGGAGGGTAGAAGACCGGGAGGTCGAAGGATTGTGATAGGTGGAACTCAGACAACTTTGGGAAGCAAGCCAGGCCTTACCCTGAGTGAGACTTTTGACCAAAAAATAAATAAAATCGCAGGAAGCTAGCTTACAGCATAAGGCCTGCAGCTCACTAACCCGCCTCGTGGATGTAATGGCCACCAAAAAGGCTGTTTTTAAAGAGAGAAGTCTTAAAGGACAGGCATGCATAGGCTCAAAGGAGCCGCCATCAAAAATGTCAGTGCCAGATTAAGGTTCCAATCCGGGACAACAAAGGGAGTTGGCGGGAATTTATTTACAATGCCTTTCAGGAATTGTGCTATTACCAGGATCATAAAAAAAGAACCTTGATCTGGGGATCTCTTAAACACAAACAAGGCCGCCAAATATCCTTCAATTGTGTTGACCTGAAGGCCTGCAGAGGCCAGTGACAGAAGGAACTGCATCACTGTAGTAGTGGGGCAAGAAATATGGTCAATCTCGTGTTCCCTGCACCAATGCGTCAAATCTTCTCCACCTGCACGCATACAAAGATCTTGTAGACTGTCTGCGTGCAGCCAGCAACACCTCAAGTATACCTCATCCTCTCAAGAGCCACTCATGGAGGTTTAGGGATTCCTGGGTCGGATAGAGTATCCAACCTTCTGACGAGGCAACCAGTGAGGTGGACAGGTGGACAGATGGAAAGATTAAAGAGGTCAGAGTACCACGTTCTCCTCACCCAGTCCGGGGCAATCAAGATCATGGTCGCTCGAAACCCCTTCAACCTCCGGAGAAGCATGGGATGATGGGAATCGGAGTTAAAGCGTAATGGAGAGGGAAGGACCAATCCGCCAGAAAGGTGCCCCCAATGAACCGTTTGCTATGAATTCCCTAGAGCAAAACGGTCTGCACTTCCTGTTGGATTTCGTTGCAAACAGAACCACTGATGGGGTTCCCCAGAGAGAGAAGACCTCCGCTAGGACTTCCTGGCACACTTCCCACTCGTTTCAGACTGTGCTCTGCCTGCTCAGAGCATCCGCAAAACTATTCTGTGCCCGCCAGATGAACTGCTGAAAACGAGATCCCGATCCCCAGTAACCACAACCACAGCTTCATTGCCTCTGTGCAGAGGGTGCGGGAGTGTACTCCACTTTGCATTGCCACTGTGTTGCCTCTCAGAATGAGGACATGCTTGCCCTGCAGAGATGGAGCGAATGCCTTCAGGGCAAGCCTGATGGCTCGCAACTCCAGCCTGTTGATGTGCCAGCTGGCTTCTGTTGCTGACCAAAGACCGCTCACCTGCAAATCCTCACAGTGAGCGCCCCAACCCTTCAGAGATGCATTTGTGACCACCCAGGTCTGAGGCGAAGGAGACCAAAAGGTTTCCCCCGCCAGAAGACTGCTGCGATACGCCCACCAAGACAGGTCGTTGACTACCGATGCGGACACCCTGAGGAGATCTGAAAGAGCATCAAGATGCTGTGACCACTGACTCCTCAGGAGCCAATGAAGGCATCTAATGCGCAGCCTGGTATCCGGCAATAGAAAAGTGCTAGAGGCCATGAGACCTAAGAGGCGTAGGAAGGAAACCTTTGATAGAGTGGCATTGTTCTAGAACAAGTCGACCATTTGTGTCAAGCTGACGACTCCAATGCTTTCCCAACCCGAGTGTCTAGGACTGCTCCGATGAACTGGAGCCTTTGTACTGGTGTAATTTGGGACTTCTTTAAATTCAGGGAGAAGCCCAGTCTGTGTAGCAGCAAGCAGGTGTCCTCTAAATGGGACAAGACCTACACCACTGACTTCCCTCGGATCAACCAGTCGTCCAGGTACGGAAATACATGGACTCCAGATCTTCTGAGGTGAGCGGCGACTACCGTCATGAGCTTCGTAAAAACCGTTGGAACAAAGGGAAGCACCTTGAAACGATAGTGCTTGTCCCCTATGGTGAACCTTATAAACTTCCTGTGCTTTCGATGGATCAGCACATGCAAATAAGTGTGCTGTAGGTCTATTGACACCAGCCAGTCCAGTAGTTTTTCTCTCAACGTCACCATCCTCAATTTGTCTTTCCTCAGGAATTTGTTCGAAGCCTTGAGGTCCAGAATGGGACAGAGAACTCCTCCCTATTTGGGTACCAGGAAATACCAACACAATCGTCTCTACTTGGGAGGTAAAGCTCTTCCTTGAGCTCCTGTCTTAGTTGGATTGGAGGTGGTGGGGGTCTGCCCGGAGGTTTTCTTAAAAACGGCAGACAATAA
This sequence comes from Ambystoma mexicanum, assembly GCF_040938575.1. Classification (NCBI taxonomy): domain Eukaryota; kingdom Metazoa; phylum Chordata; class Amphibia; order Caudata; family Ambystomatidae; genus Ambystoma; species Ambystoma mexicanum. Next base: position 277,360,593 of record NC_090933.1, on the reverse strand, counting down.
CCCCACTGATGAGGCTGAAGAGCCCAGGCATCCAAAATAATTCCCTGCCACTGGAGCAAATGCTCCACCAACCGGTATGATGTGAGACTGGAAATCAAAGCGGCTTAGGAGGCTGGGTCGGCCCTGTCGCTGATGCTGCGTGTTGGCCTTTAGAAGCCCCTATGCCCCTTCCAAAGCGCGAGAAACGCTTCTGGCCTTGCCTGGCTAGTGAGAGTTGTGCTCTCCTGCCATAAAGAGCATATCGCCTGAGGCCCCTTGCCCTAGAGGCAAAGTTGAAAGTAGATCTGGCCGGCTGCGCAGCTAGGCCCAAAGATTTAGCAGCGATTTTGGATTTTTTAATTTTCTCTAAAGAATAGTTGGATTTGTGGCCGAACAGGAAATCGCCCTGGAAGGCAGTTTAATTTGGACAGTAGGAGAAAAAGCAGCGGTTTTTAAGTAAGCCTGCTTTCTCACCGTTACTGCTGACGCCATAGAAAGGCCCACACAGTCGGCGATGTCCAGGCCCGTTCGCTGCAACTGTCTGGCCACCTCCATCCCATCCTCCACCACCTGTAGGAAGCCCTTGCGCATTTCCCCTTCAGGAACGTACTGTGCAGCATTCTCCACTGCTGTTCAAAGTCTTGGTAAAACTGCTTACCACATTGGTAGCTTTAAGGGCCATACTGCCCGAAGTGAACTCCTGTTTGGCCAAGCCATCAACTTTTTTCGCTTCCCTCTAGGGAGGTGAAGTGTAAAAGGAAGAAGATGGTCTAGATGAGACTGTCGCAGCCTGCATTACAAGCCCCTCTGAGGAAGGGTGAGAAGAGAAGAATAAATGGTCTCCTCTAGCCAGCCTATAGTTCCCAGAAATGGTGGAGCTGACCGGGAGAATAGAACATGGATGCTGCCACAGCGCTGTTAGAGGATCAGCAATGGCAGGGTTTAAAAGCATATTGTGCTCTGTTGCCAGACTTTCATCCAGGAAATTGGTGAGGTCGTACCCCTGCACCGGTGCCACTGTGCACTGCAATCATATGATATTAATGACCCTCTCTACCAAAGCCCTGAACTTTGACAAGTTATGAGTATAGGGCTGGGACTGTTAAAATTCCAGGTCTGGAAAGGTGTCCAGACTGCTGCCGTCATGGAGTCCTTAAGCTAGTTGTAAGAGCGGACTGTGGTCCTCAAAATAATCGACACCTCCCGTGCCCATGTAAATGAGGTTGACATCCCCTTGGTCGTCCACGTCATCGATGCCAAAATGAACAAGTTACTTACCTGTAACTATTGTTCTCCAGCATGGGTCTGGCATGGATTCACAAGCTCATGAATATTCCCTGTCGTCAGGGTGGGATTCCTCAGTAAAAGACAAAACAGTTTCACTTTCACGTACAAACTGTATTTCTCCTTTAAACCAATCACTGTCCTATGGGGGTCATACTGCCACCATCCAATGGCAGTCCTTTCCCTAAGCCCCTATACTAGCAGCCATCTTCAGATTTGGTAAGCACTTAAAGCGGCAGTAGGACAAAGAAGAGCCGCAGAGGGGACGGACGGAGGGTTCAAGTGTGAATCCATGCTAGACCCATGCTGGAGAACAATAGTTACATTAAGTAACTTGTTCCTTCTCCAGCTTTGTGTCTGGCATGCATTCACATGCTCATGAATAACGAATACATAGCAGCACAACATTACACAATCACGGGAGGGGACAAGGCTCAACAGAAGCAATCAACTCTTACCACTGGAACAGACTCACCTCAAGCCAACAGGTTGCATAGCACTGCTTGGCTGACTCTGGACTCCTCCCTGGAATCCCTGCCGATGCAGTAGAATCTAGTGAAGGTGTGCATGGACCTCCACGTAGCCGCTCTGCAGATGTCCAGCAGGGGCACACCAAACTGGAACGCCGTCGTTGCATCGATCGCTCAGGTGGAGTGGGCTCTCGGATGGCCGGGCAGCAGTTGGTCCACCAACCTATGATAGAACGGGAGAACCACCTTGAGATGGAAGCTTTGGACAAGTCCATCCCAACCAAAGTTGACGAACAGTTGAGAAGTCTTCCGAAGCCTCTTAGTGCGTGTCACGTAGAACTTCAGGGCACGAGCAACGTCCAGTGAGTGGAAGGCCCTTTCAGCCGGTGACAAAGTCTTCGGGAAAAAACAGGTAACACCAAAGGCTTGTTGAGATGGAATTCTGACAGAACCTTCGGCATAAAAGAGGGGTGCATCTGCAGCACCACCCTCAATTTGTGGAAAGTCAGGTATGGCTGTTTGCAGGATAGGGCCTGGATCTCACCTACCCTTCTGGCAGAGATGATGGCCACCAGGAAAGCCATTTCCCATGAGAGGAACTTGAGAGGGGCCTGATGCATAGGCTCGAAGGGGGCCCCTATGAGCCTCGTCAGAACCATGTTGAGTTCCTTCACCGGGGCAGGAGCCTTCACCGGCAGGACAGATCTAAAAAGTGCTTGAGGAACTCATTGACGAGTTGATGAGACCAGAGTGAAGACCTTCCTGGAGACCTGGTGTAGTGGGAGATAGCCACCAGATGTACCTTGATCGAGCCGTGTGCCAGTTCGGCTTTTGCCAAGGATAGCAAGTATGGAAGAATCTGCTTTGCCGTGACCCACGTAGCGAAACGCTTCCACTTGTGTCTGCAGCATTTCAAAGTCAACGACGCCCTGGCCTTGGCGAGGACCTCCCTGCAGTCCGCAGCCAACTCATATCCTCCAGACTCTATGGCTGCAGGAGCCAAGTTCTCAGGTTGAGCGATCCTGGGTTGTGATGCAGGATTGCGCCTCCTTCCTGGTGAGTATTCAGGACCACCGGTAGCTTGACGGGAGGAGACGCTGACAGGCTGAGAAGGTATGGGTACCAAATCTGCCTTGGCAATGAGTATCATCCTGCACTGACACTGTCTGAGTGTATTGATGACTCGTAGCAGGAGAGGCAACAGAGGAAACGCGTACAGAAACATACCTCCTCACAGGAAGGAGAACACGTCCCCCAGACTTCTCGACTGGTGGAATCTGTTGGCGAACTTCTGGCATTTGGAGCTCGCCGCCGGCGTGAACAGATCTGTCTGGGGCCTGCCCCACTTGGCGAAGATGTGGTCCACCTGGTCCTGCCGAAGTTCCCACTCGTGGCAGGTGCGCATTTCCCTGCGGAGGGAGTCTGCAATGGTGTTCTTTGCTCCCGCTAGGTGAAGTGGGACGAGGAACATCTCTTGCCCGAAAGCCCAGCGTCACAAGTCCTGCGCTTCCCTGGAGAGTGCCAGCGATCGAGTGACCCTGTGGTGTTCTCCGTGAAGATCCTCACCACCTTGCCTTTTAGGGACGGACGGAATGACTTGACTGCCTAGAACACTGCCTGCAGTTCCAGGATGTTGATATGGAGATCCTCCTCCTCCGGCAGCCACAGGCCTCTGGCGTGAAGACGCTCAGTGTGGGATCCCCAGCCTTCCAGGGAGGCACCCGTAGTGACTGTTTCCGGGAATGGAGGGTTCTGAAACCCTGGGCAATGTAGGAGTGGAAGCCCCACCACCTTATCGCCCGACGGAACTCGTCGTCCAGAGTAATCGTCCAGAGTGATCTTGTCCGTGAAGTTGCCGGACACTTGTATCCAGCGAGCGTCCAGGAACTCCTGACGAGGTTGCATCTGTAACCTGAAGAGCCGGATGAGGTAGATGCAGGACAACATCATGCCAAGCAACGACTTGATTGTCCACACCGTGGCCGTATTCATTGACAACAGCCACTGCACCTTCCCCTAAATAGCTCTGAGGGTGATGCCAGGCAGGACACTGCATTGAGTATGGCTCCCAGGAACAGCGCCTTCTGCAATGGTGTTATGCAGGACTTTGGACAATTGATGGAGAATCCTAGATCCGTCAGCAGCTTGACGGCCGCCTGTGTGTGTCTATGGGGGAACCTCGTCAGCCGGCTTCCCACAGGGGTACACGGGTGGGGGCCCGACATCCTGGCCGATTCAGGCTTGCTTCGGCGCCACCCCCTGCTGGCAACGCTGTCTGCCTCCACCATGGCCTGTAGGGACTAGTCGATGACCTTCCCGAAAAGGTTATCTCAGTCGAAAGGCATTTCCAGTACCTTCGTTTGGACCTCCTGGTGGAAATTCGTGGCCTTGCGGTTCAGAACCAAGCCCCACGTAAAGGCGGACGAACAACAAAGTTGAAGGACCGCCGAAACATGGAAAGCTTGGTTGAGAACCAAGCCCCACGTAGGCAAAGAATTCTTTTACCATATAAGACCCAGATACATGGCTAATTTAAAGCCCCAGAATATTTTTCTTTTTGTAACTCTCACTAACTCTGGCCTCATTTTCCTAATAGAGTCATTACAAGGAAAAGATATAGGGAACCCTTTTCAAGACACCCAACACAGGGGGTCAAACCAGGGAACTGAAAAAAAGTTTTTCCCTTTCACAATTCACTATTAATGTCACACTTCGAAATTTTTATTTTGTTTGTCAGATTGTTGAATGTTTTTTGTGATGAATCATGAAGATAAATGTTTTCTCTTGGATTATGATATGTGTATTATGGAACACATTATGGATATCTACGTTGAACACTGAGTATTCTAGTATTAATGGTTTTTATTTTTATTTTTTGATTAACATGAATTAAAAAGCACATAGTATCCAAAAATGTTTTCTCTCTCCAACTAGCTCAATTATTCTAAGACGTTCATAAGTGATCCAATTAGATGATTGATGCAACTTAAAGGTCACCTGGAAAGCAATAACTGAGTGATCACCCCTAAATTCTCTTTCCGTTGAGATTATTTTGATTCAGGGTGGGATATATCTTTATGTATATACTTGCGGTTACTGAAACCACTGAATCTGGTGATGGTTGTGACCTTCGGCACATGGGTGCGAATTCTGGTATCCAGAACTTCTTCTCCAGCCTATCCTGTTTGCCTGGAGCCGTGCACGGGTTCTTCAAGAAGGCCAGACCCTCCTCCCACACGTCGTCCAGGAGGGGCACCGCCACGATTGTCTTCCTCTTGGCCTCGCGCCTCAGGTACAGGAAGTCCTCCTTCGGGCACAAGCTGGAACAGCTCGGAGGTTCTGGCGATCATTGAATGGAACGAACCCACCTCGTCGGTGGGGACGCTCTAGGCTGCGGGGCCCCGCTGCCTGCTCCACCGATATCGTCGTCGTCTGTCATCATGGCCTGTACCCATGTCTAGGTCTGCTGGGGAGAGAGGGTATGCCGGGGGAGAGGGGGCCCGAAGGGGGAAAGGAGGCTGAAATGGGGGCGTCGGATGGCGCTTCCTCTTCTTTGCTGCCGGTTGGTCGGGGTCTGGGGAACTGTTGGAATGGGTCCTTGTGGCATCCTCTTCTGGATCTCTGACACCAAGGTGTGGAGGGTTGATAGGATGTCCAAAGACACACCCTTATCGGAACTGGTGTGATCGGAACACTAGGCCCCACACTGTTCTTGTCCTCTTCCACGTCCTTGTGGACGTGTGTGTAAGGTCTCCAGATCCTCGTCCTCTGTGGATGACATTTCCATGGCTTGGGCCACAGCCTGGGACTGATCCGGGGCCACCTTGCTCCCCCTTTTTTCCACCCTGAGGGGCTAGAAGTGGGTTCTGAGACAGTGTCCCCTTCTCTGGCATGCCAGCAAATCATGTCAAGGTCACCACGGAGACTCTGCACCTCGGAGGCAGGGATACCTTCAGCGCTGTGGGGTCAGCCCCCTTAGCCTTCGAGAGAGCAGCCACCACCAGCTCTATCGTCGGCAAAGACTTATACTGCGCCACCTGGGCCGTCTGCGGCTTCTCAGGCTTCTCCCGCAGCTTAGCCAGGTTGGACGACTTTCTCTTCGAGGAGGAGCTCGATTGCCAGCTGGCAATGGAGGCGGAAGGTGATGTCGATCGCGCTCTGTCTACCGTGGGACCCGCATCCGCGGCGACCCCGGTGGACCCAGAACTTGCAAATCTTGGCCTTATCTTGGGCCCCCACGGATGAGGCACCCTCAAAGGACTTAGAAGACCGCTCCTCGCACCGACCGGCCTTGGGTGAGGCATGCTCCTGCTTGGGGCACGGGGCAGATGCCTTGGCGTTCGGCCACACCGCCCGTCTGCTCTGCCTGTCCTTTGTCGTCTTCTTGGAAAATCCACGACATATCTCGCAATCTCTTTCCTTGTGGTCCAGATGCAGGAAGTAGAGGCATTGCAGGTGCTTGTCCTCCACAAACACATTTCTAAGCGAGCACTTGGTGCAGGGCTTGAAGACGGATAGTCCATCCTTCTTCTCCTATGTCATTGGTTGGAAGGTGCAAAGTAAGCCTGATGGCCTTCTGGAAACTTTGAAGATCTTCACCCTTGAGGGGTTCTGAACTTCACCGACAACTGATTCCTGCTGTCGGCAGATGGAGAGAAGAGCACACAGGCTCTTTTGGAACAAAAATAGGACTATTTTCTGCAAAAAACACAAAGAAGTAGCTTGCAGAGCAAACTCGAGTACTCCCAACACTGAAGGGTGCGGTAAAAATCTGAAGATGGCTGCCAAAGGAGGGGCTTAGGGAGAGGACTGTCATTGGATGGGGGCAGTATGACCCAGAGGACAGTGATTGATTTAGAGGAGAAATACAGTTTGTAAGTGAAAGTGAAACTCTTTTTTCTTTTTACAGAGGTTTCCCAGCCTGACGACATGGAATATTCATGAGCAGGTGAATCCATGCCAGGCCCCATGCTGGAGAAATACGCAAACAACGTTTTTTAACAACAGGTTTATTTGGTGGGAGGAGGGGGGGGTGGCGAATGTGGTTGTACAATTTCTTTTACTTTTATTTTGTACACATTATATATTGTTTTTATTAGCCCAATCTGTGACATGTTGGTTATAGGCTGCACAACAGGGGCACAAAGTTAAGGTGGCTTTAGCTGAATGTCAGGGGTTTTGTTGCGTTAAGTTCTCACCTTAGCATCCCTGCAACTAGATTCACGTGCTATGCATAGGTCTAGCAGGAGACAGTTGGGGGCAAAAATCATAGGCAATACTTTTGTCAGGGCAGAGAGAATCAGAGAACACTTGCTGACAGAAATACAAGAGTCAATAGGCCGGGGCCAGTGTCAAGTGGAACCGGGTTCCTGTTGTCGAGGATCACACAGTCGGACAGTTCAAGATTCAACGTTGCCAGGAGTACTTGGGTATTGTCAACAGAGGAAGCAAAAGTTATAAGGAGGGAAGACAAGGGCAAGCCTTGGATGAAGAGAAAAGGGATCCACCCTAGCTCCTCGAAGCAGAACACAGTACCTTATTCAAGGAAGAAGCTGATGCCACGGCAGTTGTTCCTGGTAGTTTCCTGCAGACCCACGGTTCCTGGTGCTTCGGTCATGGTGATGAGAAGGACGACGTCTGGAGGGGTCTGCACTACGCAGCGATGAAGCCAGCAGCAGCGACGGTAAATAAAAGGTGCGCTCCTTAAAAACAGGAGAGGCTCTTCAGATGGCTATCCGGACCACTACAGCAGTGTGCAGCGATTTTGACCAGGAAGAGGATCCTCTGGCTGTGGAAGATGAGCTAGTTGACCCCACCAAGCTCAAGGGAAGAAGACTCCGGATTGGATCTTCTCTGGTCGTCGAAGGGTAGATAGCTCAGGACTGCAGCAGGGCTTCACCGGGACAGAGTAGTTGCAGGAGCCGTCTTCTTCTCCGCTTCTCTTCGGTTCCTTGTAGTTCCAGTGGCGACTCTGACTTCCAGCCCAAGAGTCCTGCCTTTTATGCGAAAAACCCCATTCACACAGCCTGACTGTCAATCACGCAGCAGGGGGGTTGTCCAGCCCAGACAACCACCTCAGCCAATCATGAAGAAGTGCGACTTGGGTTTCCTAGGATACCCTGTGCAGGGGGTGACTACATCCCTCCCTCACATTCAGCCCACCTAGACACCCAGGCGCCTAGAGGAGGGCTTCTTGGCAGAAGCCTGCCAAAAGACAGTGAACAAAGAAGGCAAACCTGGTTTGCTGCACAAAGTAAAACACAAGAAGGACTTTAACAAAAAGAAATGGCGAATAAACTCGACCAGAGCCAAAAGAAAGAGTATTTGGTCAAGCGGGTTTATGTTCGAGGCTAATATAATAGCCTAAAACAGTGCCACGTTTATATAGTATAAACGCAGTAGAAACGTTAGGGTAGATACCGCTGCCACCAGCCAAGTCTAAATGTTAAGAGAGCAAAACAAGGCTCTAGGAGGTAAAGATAAAAAAGGCAGCAGTAGTTTGTTTGTGCCTACACCTCTTTGCGCCAAATTTCTGATGTAAATTAATAAAAGTACGTAGTCAAGTTTCTTCAAGTATATTTTCTTAATTTATTTGATATATGTTCTGCCCATATGGATGACACGTGTTTCGGCGTTTCATTGGCGCCTTTTTCAAATCCGGGCCTTATTGAATGTAATGCGAATCTCCCTTTCCTTATTTCCGGGAATTAGTTTTTAGTTGAAGTGTATCACGGTAGTTCCAGGGTTAAATCCCACCTACAAAATTCTCTTGCTCATGCCTCAAGCTTGTAGGTGGGATTTAACCCTGGAACTACCGTGATACACTTCAACTAAAAACTAGCTTGAGGCATGAGCAAGAGAATTTTGTAGGTGGGATTTAACCCTGGAACTACCGTGATACACTTCAACTAAAAACTAATTCCCGGAAATAAGGAAAGGGAGATTCGCATTACATTCAATAAGGCCCGGATTTGAAAAAGGCGCCAATGAAACGCCGAAACACGTGTCATCCATATGGGCAGAACATATATCAAATAAATTAAGAAAATATACTTGAAGAAACTTGACTACGTACTTTTATTCATTTACATCAGAAATTTGGCGCAAAGAGGTGTAGGCACAAACAAACTACTGCTTACTTTACAAACGGAGCTGAGGGACTCTATGTCTCTGTGTTGACCTACATCCTTGCGACACAAGAATAAAATAATAAAATAAGAAAACTATTGCCAACCTTAATAGCACTAACATACGGGTCGCGAGAGTACACCTTATGAGATCCCCACTCAAGAAGTTCCTCACTCAGTAGATCAAGATAAAAAAAGGGCTAAGAAGTAACCCTTTCCAATACTACATGTACGATGGGGTGTAGTGGATGTGTGGTTAAATGACTATGTAAAGTTAATGGTAACTTTACCCTTTTCTGGGGGACAGTAGTCAGCCCCAGAAATGGAGTCGGTGGGAAGTGTAAAAGACAACCCTGTGTCACTGCACTGAAGGTGCTGTGTAACACACAAATGAGTGGGGCTACTGACGTGGCGTACTCCAGAGTCCACAATCACAAAAACAGATGAAATACACATGGCAAAACATGGGTAAGAGTGGGGGAAAAGCTCACACTCTTACCAAGTGGAAAAAATAAACTCCAGAAATCCAGCAAAGCTGCTGGGGGACTCACTAGGTAAGGGAAATTAGCCATTGAATGAGAATTCTCCCTAACAAATGATAAAGAAAGGGTCCTGCACTGACAATGCTTGCAATTCACAGACTCTTCTTATGAAAGCAATAACCACTAAGAAGGAAGTCTTGTATGTCAGGTGTTTAAGACTTGACCTTTGCATAGGCTGAATGGTGGCCCCATGAGCTTAGCGAGTAAAACATTGAGATCCCAGCCTGGCAGTGGGTTTGAAATTGGAGGGTGGAGTCTCTTTACCACCTCCATGAATGCCTTAATGACTGGAATTTTCCACCATGATACCTTACTTTGAGAGGTGGTGTACGCTGATAAAGCCGCCAAGTGGACCTTTATGGAGTTGAATACTAACCCTGAGCCTAACAAGTGGAGCATATCATTCAGAATGTGGGATGGAGTACATTCTATGGGGTTTATTTGTTTAGACTGCCACCAAATTCCAAATCTCCTCCACTTGTCGAAATAACAGTGTCTGGTGTTTGATTTTCGTGCCTCCTTGAGGATATCCATACAACGCTGTGGTAGATTAAGATGACCGAACTATGACTTCAGGAGCCATGCTGAAAAGTTAATTGAATGTGGTTGAGGGTGCACTGTTATTTCCCCATGTTGGGTTAATAGGTTTGTATGACACAGGAGTCTGATGGGATCGCACATCGCCTGTTTGCGCAGATGTGGAAATCATGGCTGTCTTGCCCACATGGGAGCAAAAAGGATGAGCGTAATTTGTTTGCTGTGAATCTTGTTCACTATCCTGCTCATTAAGGGTGTTGGGGGGGGGAAAAGCGTATGCAAATTTCCCTGACCAGTTCATCCATAGGGCATTCCCCTTGGAGTTTGGTTGGGGGACCCTGGACGCGAAGTCTGGGCATTGCTTGTTTTTTCCTGTAGCGAACAAGTCTAGCGTGGGGTAACCCCACTGAGAGAAGATGTGGTCTACGACACTTGAGTTTAGTTGCCACTCGTGTTCCTCTGGTAGGGGATCTCTGCTCAGAGAGTCTGCTAGAGTGTTGAGTACCCCTGGTATGTGTTGGGAGGATAGGGACATCCCCCGTTTGAGTGCCCATTTCCATATTTTCTGTTTCAGTTTGGACAGACTTGGAGATTGTGTGCCCCCCTGTTTGTTGACATAGAACATTGCAGTGGTGCTGTTAGAATTTGAACCGACTGGTTCGTCAATTGTGCTTCGAATGCTTGCAGCGTTTTGACTACTGCTAGTAGTTCCAGCAGGTTGATGTGGTTCTGTGCCATGACGTGAGTCCACAGACCATGTGCTGCGTGGTGAAGGTAATGAGCCCTCCATCCGGAGAGTGATGCGCTTGTTTTAACGATCGTTTGCGCTTCCGGATCGTGGAAGGGTTTTCCCTTTAACAAGTTCTCCTTTGTCCACCAGCATAGGTTTTGAACTAGTGTTGGCGAAACGACCACTAGATCGTCCCACTGACCACGTGCCTGAGACCATAGTTTTGCCAACCACTCCTGCATGGGGCGCATGCGCAGAGGTGCGTGTGGGACCAGGTATATGCACAACGCCATCATGCCTAGTAAAAGTATTGCTTTGCGTATGCTTATCTGGCGACCGGCTTGTTACTGAGGTATTTGCTGGAGCATGTTTTGAACTCTTTCCATGGCTGGAAAGGCCAAGCCTGCTTTTGTGTCTAAGACAGCTCCAAAGAATTGTTTTGTTGTGTTTGGTACAAGACTTTTCTTTTTCTCGTTTATTGAGAAGCCCGATTGGAAGAGAAGGTTTATGGTTCTTTGCGTGTTTTGTTTGCAAAGATGGGGTGATTCCCCTGTGATCAGCCAGTCGTCCAGGTAGTAGAACACTGGGATTGCCTCCCTTTGCAGGTGCACTGCCACCACCGCCAGTACCTTGGTGAATACCCTTGGAGCAGACACTATTCCGAAGGGTAGCACCTTGAATTGGTAGTGCTGGTTTGCTTTCTTGAAACGCAAGAGTTTTCTGTGCGCTGGGAACATTGAAATATGAAAATAGGCATCTTTCATATCCAGTGTTGCCATGTAATCTCCCTGCTTTAGCAGGGGGATTACGTTTTGTAGCGTTGTCATGCGGAATTTTTGTAGCTTTAAATAAGTGTTTGCAGGGCCTAAGTCTAACACTGGGCGCATAGATAGATCTTTTTTTGGCACAAGGAAGTAGGTTGAATAAATACCCTTCTTTGCCTCGTTGGACGGCACAATCTCTATTTCGTCCTTGAGAAGCAGCGTGTTGACCTCTTCAAGAAGGATGAGCTGTTCTTCCTTTGTTAATTTTCTCTAGCGCAGAGGAGGTTTGATGGCCTTTGGACGAGCTCCACACAATAACCTCACGCTGTCGATAACACCCACTTGTCCGTGGTTATTCCCTGCCATGCGTGGGTGAAGTGTGAAATCCGTTCCCCCTATTGGGGAGGCATAGGAGGGAACCTGTATCGGGCTGTCATTGTTAGGGAGATGTTTCTCCACCTCTAGATGTGGAGGATCTTCCCCGGCCGCAGGATCAGCGCTGGCCTCTTTCGTAACCCTGTGATGCTTGACCTTGTTGTTATTCCAGGAAGAATTCTGACCCTGTCTGTAACCGGAGCCCATCTGGGAATTTTGGCCACGAAAACAGCTAAAATTGTTCCCGCCTCTCTGGGCAGGTGGTTTATTAGTCAGTTGCCCAAGAGACTCGAGGGTGTTGTATTCCTCTTTGGCGGACTTCTGGGTGTCCTCTACTGCTTTGCAGAATCAGACTGTTGGTTCCACTGGCATGTTAAGTAATGTTGCCTGGGTCTCAAGCTTATAGCCAGACTGGTTTAGCCAAGTGTAGCGCTTGATTATGGTTCCTTCAGCGATAATTCCGCCCGCATTACCTGCAGCATTAAGGTTATTTTTGAGAATGCAGCTGGAAGTAGCTACCAGGGCTAGTTGAGACTTTAAAGGTTCGGGAGCAGAAGCTATTAGGGTAGTTATTTCATTGCATTTATGGCAATTATAACTTGCCAACAGTGTAGAATTGTTGGCGATTCTAGCTTGAAAAGCTGTCAAAGTCGTTACCTTCCTTCCCATGGTATAGAGCTTCTTGCTCTCCTTTTTTGGGGGAGCCTCTGAAGAGGTTAGTGGTGTTCCTGCCCTTTTACGGGTAGTTGTAACCACAAGCAAATCCAACTTAAGCTGGCCCCTGATATAGAGCGGGTCAGACAGCGCTGGGCGGAAAAGTGACTCTACCCGGTGGTTTACTGCCCGTGTCTGGTTAGGTGTCTCCAAGGAAGGTCGAATCCTTCTTTGGACAGACTGTAAAATTGGGATGAATTGAGTCGCAGCCTTCTTGTCTACCAAAATGTCCTCCACAAAGTCATTGTCCAGCTGTGTTTCTTGTGCCTGGATACCAAAGTGTTCAGCCGCTTTGATTAACATGTCATTATGGAGAGGCTGATTATCCACTGGCGAATCGGCCACTGGTGAGTCCTGATGAATTGGCGAGGCCAGGGTATACACCTCTGCCTCCTCCTCATCATCATAATAATGATGATCAGATTGCTGACAGTCTTCATTATCACCTTCGGTGTCTGTATGGACGTTATACAGATCACATAGCACTGGTAGTGAGTCGGGCAAGCTTTTTTAGCTGGGGGCTGGGAGCCTCAGTAGTAGGAGGTATAACGTTAAATGTTATGGTACGAATGAGGTTTTTTTCAAAGAAATTGGCCATAAAGGTCATTCTCGTCATGACCCTGTCTATATCTTCCGCAGTCCACTGGGCTGAACTGGGAATGATACCATGGTACTGTGGGGCAGGGACTTCTCCTAAGCGTGTGTAGGATGGCCCTGGGGTGTGGATTGGCCCTTGTTCTTTAAGGCTTCAGCCAAAGAACCCTCCTCCTGTGGGACAGAGTGTTTCCCTAGAAGGGGTAGACTTGTCCTTATGAGACTTGTCCTTATGACTAGAACTCTTGGAGGAATGTTTTGTGGTGTGTCTAGCCTTTAACAGGCTCTCAGGGACATGAATTTTGACTAGGTGTGATAAACCAGTGTTTTTCAACCCTACAGCAGATTTCGACGTATGATGTCGACTTTTGGTAGTGGGACGGACCTCCGCCACATCTGCCAGCGTTCGGTGTTCCGTCTGATGTTTGAGGGCCGACGTCTTTCAATTTCCGGGGCCAGTCATGGGCCGATCGGGACCTCGAGTGCCCAGAGGACAGGGATTCTGTAGAACTCCCCCTTGGCGCCGTACTTGGGTGTCTGGTCGATGGCGTCGACTCATCGCCCCGGGAAGTGTGTTTAGTGGCGGGGGTAGTGGAAGTGCTTTTGCTGCCGGGTGTCGTCCCCGTAACAGAGCAGACGGCCTGTCTCTTGGGGTTGGGGGCCAGCACTTGGGAACCTGACTGTTCCAATCACCCTTGCGTCCGAAAAGACAGCAACACTGCCATCACTGGAAGCTCCCTCCACGACGATGGGCTCAGAGCATGGTTCTTTGGTCTTTAAGAGTCTTAGTTTTGAAGAGCTTGCAGGCTCGACAATGCAACTCTTTGTGGTCGCAGTTCAGACACAAGTTGCACACTCTGTCTATCCACAGGAATTTTTTAATACATGTGGGGCAGAATTTAAATGGTATTCTATCCATGTTTGGGAAAGGCAGCCAGGCGAGTACAATGACCGCCCCCCACTCTCCCTACTGTAAGGGCCTATGCCCGGTGGGGCCTTCCAAGCCCGAAAGGGTCAGTCGAATCTTGAATTCATCAGACGGCGCTCTCTTTTCCACTGCGTCGATAAATTTGTCAAAGTCGGAAGGAAAAGGACAGAAAGAGTAAACTATTTTTAATTTGTCATAAGCAAATGGTGTTAGCCGAAATGGAACTCCACGATAAGCGTCCGCTCACGATAGCGGGAAAAAACAATCTGAGGGACCTCAGCGCGTGAAGGACCATGGGAACAGTGGACGTCACACTAGGGATAGTATTACTGGCAAGCCCTATCGACGTTCCTCTTCGATTTTCGAAAATAACAACTGTAATACTCCGCCGCTTCCACTAGATGTCGGCCTATGCATAGCATGTGATCTAAGCAGACTCCACAAGCCTCAGAAATATATATATGTATGTATGTACACATACCATGTACATGTACACATGTATTACAAATACCATATCATATCATACACACACAATGAGGAATGTGTTGTAGGAAGGAAGCAAATAGATATGTTGTCAACTGAGGTTGGGCACTACTTAGTTGACGGCTTTGAGTCAATGTGCTCATCAAGCTTTGGGCTGGAAGCAGTTTTCAATGCTTTCGACCAAACATCTTGAGTTTGACTACAGTTATGCCTGTGGTGCTCATTATGGTCGAGCTGAGCTGAAGCTCTGGTGACAAAAGGAGGGTCTATCTTCAGAGCCTGACTCCCATCCTCTGGCACTGATGGTAAAGGCAGAGCGGGTGCAATAGACTACGGGGCATGATGGAGGCATTGTGAATCTGAAACTATTATAAAAACAAACAGATCCTGGGAGCGAAAGCAATCCAATAAACAAAGCAAATAAAAAAACTTTTATAGGTCGATTTACTGTATTTTGCATTTGAATCTCCAGTCCATCACAGAGTGTGTGAGAATTCAATACAACTTGAAAACTCATTCTATAGATATTAAACACTGAATACAAATAGTTTAAGTTCAATATTGACAAACGCTTGATATGCAACTTAAAAGAAATAATAATACAACAAAAAAGTTACCTCAAGAAGGCCATTCAAGTATTTTGTGCAGAGTGCAAAAGGCTCAAATGAAGTAGAGTATGTACTCCAGCCTGGCAGTGCAGTGACATGGACCATCCCTCTCAGGGTTCTCTCCAAAGAAGGAAGACCATAGAAATGGGGAGCATCCGTTACACGCAAACACTGAAGCAACTTCAGACCTAGTTGCGTCCTGAATGCACCAGCCAGCATCAAGCACTTCCTGTGCAAAAAGAGTTGATTTATTCAATCAGTTTGTGGCTCAGAATAGTCTGATATAAATATGATGAAACCATTACATTTTGGGTGCAGTGTGTAAAAATGTAATTCTCTTACATATTCTCAGAAACATGCAATGGCTGCAGATAGATATACAGATATACAGACAGGAATAGATTCTGGTGGCATATGAACATAACAAATATTTATTTTACTTATTTCATGTACAAATAACAAATTACTTACCTTTGGTAATGTTTTTTTGGTGATTGAATCGACATCCCTCCCACAAATTACTCATGTTAGAAATATCCTCTTGACAGAAGTCTGACTTCGAGAATATTTCAGCAACTATGGGGTCCACTTCAGTTAGACATCGGTACCCAAGACTCCTGAAGAAAATATTACTTGGCTCTCTGTAGTGTTATCTCTGATGGATGTTACTCCAACGGATGCCTTATCTGTGATAGCTACTCTCCCAGCGCAGCTGCTCTTCGGAAACCTTTCTGCCACCGGGTGGGACGGTTCAACATCTTTACACGCCTCACACTACACATGATGTCAGGGCCAGTATATATCGAGATGCTGCTCCCTAGACTTTATCCCTAGCACTCTGACCCGGAGAGACAGCAGACATTGAACGTTGTACTATCTGCCAAGTGGGGCAGGTTCGGAAAGTGATGAGGAGTTTGTGGGAGAACCATTAATCAGAAAGAACATTAACCAGAGATAAACAATGTGTTTTTCTCATGGATTCCATCCTCCCACCGATCCCTCATCTATGGTCGGCTACCTTCAGACACATCCGTAAGAGCCAGAGCATAGAATTTGGAAATGGAAAGGATTTTCCGCCTCAAAAAGGGTTTGTTTGGTCAGAGCCCTGCCACCACAGGCACCAGTATAAACCACAAATAGTTTATCATTTTAGCTGTGCCTCATCTGAGAGATGTAGTAGCAGAGAGCCTGCACTGGGACCAGCCAGCGGAAATGTTCCTCTGCCTTGGAAAGATGAGGTGGAGGAAAAAAGACAGGGAAATAATCTTTTGAGAGAGATGGAAATCTGAGAGCACATTTGGGAGAAAGGACAATCTCAATATCACCTTCTCCCTAAAACAGATTTGGAGGTGTAACAGACAATGGGGATGATCATTGGTTTACTGGTCTGGGAAAAATGCAGGTAGTTCACCGATTTACATCCAGCCAAGAGTTGGAGTAAATCAGGCTCCCACTGGCAAAAAACGAATGGTATTTCCGGCACCAGTATTCCAGGAAATCAGGCGACGGAAACAGTAGGTCAGTTTGCCGGTATCCCGCCGGAATTACTGGCAGAATACTGGCAAACTTGTAAAGAGGGCCAATGACTGGAGCACAAAATCAGCTTAAGGGTGAGAGCAACCTTAAATATCAGGAATGCAAGGGTTCAAACTAAATTTAAATCCCATGCCAGCAAAAGCTGTATCACATTGGCACTATGAAGGTCTTGTCCCTCACAATGTCCAATCTGCAGACCGGTGTGGGCCAAGGAAGGAACAAGTTACTTACCTGTAACTCCTGTTCTCCGGTATGCATCTGGCATGGATTCACATGCTCATGAATATTCCGTAGTCAGGTTGGGAATCCTTGGTAAAAAGAAAAGCAGTTTTGCTTTAGCCTAAAAATTGCATTTCTCCTCTAAACCAATCGCTGTCCTCTGGGACATACTGCCCCCATCCAATGACTCCCTAAGCTCCACCCCTGATGGCCATCTTCAGATCTGGTAAGCAAGTAAAGTGGCATTATGAACCAAGAAGAGCGACAGAGGGTAAAGAGGGAGGGTTTGCATGTGAATCTATGCCAGACCCATGCTGGAGAACAGGAGTTACAGGTAAGTAACTTGTTCCTTCTACAGCATGGGGTCTGGAATGGATTCACATGCTCATGAATAAAGATTACATAGCAGTACATATACACAACCACAGGAGGTGGAAAGGCTCAACAGAAGTAAAAACACTCACTCCTGGAACAGACTCACATCAAGTGAACAGGTTGCATAGCATCGATTAGCCGACCCGGCACTCCTCCCTGGGATCCCTGTCGATGGAGTAGAACATCATGGTGGTGTGCTTTGACCTCCACGTAGCAGCCCTGCAGATGTCGGGCAGGGGCACACCAGAGAGAAATGCTCATGTTGCTGCAATGGCTTTGGTGGAATGGGCTCTCGGCTTGCCTGGAAGAGGTCTGCTAGCCAGACAATGAGAGTGCATGATGCAGCTGGAGAGCCACCTGGAGATGGAAGCCTTCGACAAGGCCTTGCTGTGATTCACAGGTCCAAAATTGACGAACATTTGTGAAGTATTCTGAAAATCCTTTGTGCGTACCACATAAAACTTCAAGGCATGAGCAACATCCAGCGAATGCAAAGGTCTCTCCGTCGGAGTAGAAGGGTTTGGGAATAAGAGTGGCAACACCAAAGGCTCATTGAGGTGAAATTCTGAAGGATCCCATTGGCATAAAGGTGGGGTGGGTTCGCAGCACCACCCTCGTAGAGTGGAAGGACAAGTCCGGCTGCTTGCAAGAGAGGGCCATGATCTTCCCGGCCCGCCTGACTGAGGTGATCGCCATGAGGAAAGCCGTGGTCCACAAGAGAAACTTCAGTGGGGCCCGATGCATCGGTTCAAATGGGGGCCTAATGAGCTTTGTCAAAACCGCGTTGAGCTCCCATGCTGGAGCAGGGGCCTTCACTGGTGGAAAAGTCCTGAAGAGGTCTTTGAGGAATTCCTTGACGAGCCTGTGCAACCACAGGGATGGCTTATCAGGCATCCTGGTGTAACGGGATATGGCAGTCAGGTGCACTTTGATAAAGGCGTGAGCCAGTCCAGCCTTGGCCAAGGAAAGCAGGTATGGAAGGAGCTGCAGGGCTGCGACACGCAGAGGTGTAATTATTCGAGCCCTGCACCACATTGAGAAGCGTTTCCATTTATGGCCATAGCACGCCAATATCGAGGAAGCTCTGGCTTGGACTAGGATCTTCCAACATTCCAGCGGCAGGGGATAATGGCCAAACTCTAGGGCTACAGGAGCAAGGCCCAGAAGCTCAGGAACACTGGGTTGTGGTGCAGAATCGCCCAGTCTTCTCTGGCGAGAAGATCAGGAAGTGGAGTCAGTCGGATGGAAGGAGCCATTGACAAACAGAGCAGGTCCGGGTATAAGATCTGTTGCAGCCACGCCGGTGCGAGTATCATCCTGCAGTGACACCGCCTCAAGTGTGTTGATCACTCGTAGCAGGAGCGGGATCGGGGGGTAAGTGTACAAGAAGAGTCCCTCCCATGAGAATTAATCCCCCAGGCTCTTTGGCTGCATGAACCTGCTGGCGAATCGCTGGCACTTGGGAGTTAGCCGCTGTTATGAAAATCTGGGGTTTGCCTCGCTCGCGGAAGAGGAGAGACACTTGATCCTGGCGAAGTTCCCATTCGTGGCAAGAATGCAGCTCCCTGCTGAGCTGGTGTTCTTGGTTCCCCGCCAGGTGAAATGGGATGAGGAACATGTCCTGAAGAATGGCCGTGCGCCACAGGGCCTGGGCTTCCCGGGACAGCGCCAGGGAGTGTGTCCCACCCTGCTTCCGGATGTAGAACATGGTGATGGTGACGTCCGTGAAGATTCTCACCACCTTCACTTTCAGCAACGGCAGGAATGATTTGAGGGCCCAGAAGACTGCCCAAAGCTCCAGGACGTTGATGTGAAGGTCCTTTTCCTTCAGAAGCCAGAGGCCTCTGGCATACAATTGCCCGGTGTGGGCACCCACCGCTCCAGAGATGCATTTGTGGTCACCGTCTCCTGGTCTGGTGGGACCTGAAATGGAGCTCCTTGCGTGAGATGCAGGTGCTCTCCCCACCATTGTACAGCTTGCTGGAACTCCTTGTTGAGGACAATCTTGTTTGTCAAAGAGCCTGAGATCTGCAGCCACTGTGCGTCCAGAAACTCTTGGACAGGCCTCATCTGCAGCCTGCAAAGAGGGACGAGATGGATGCAGGAGGATCATGCCCAACAGCGACTTGATTATTATTAATATATTTACTATTAGAATTATTATAATAATTTCAGGCCAAAGGGCAGTGTCTTGAACTGATAGTGCTCTGCCTGGACCACGAACCGCAGGAACTTCCGATGTTTTCGGTGGATAGGGATATAAATGTAGGCGTCTTCCAGATCCAGCAACGCCAGGAAGTCTCCTTCCTCCAGGTGGCCGAGCATGTGCTGCAACATGACCATCCTGACTTTCTGCGACTTGATGGCTTGCACTCTTGCGGATTGCACCGACAACAGGCGCTGCACCTTCCCAAGGATGGCCGCCACTCTCTCCTCCAATGGGGTCCACCACACAAACAACCATGTTGATTCGGGCACCCAGAAACAGAGCGTTCTATGATGGCTCCACGCCGGACTTCAAATAATTGCAGGAAAATCAGAGCTCTGTCAGTAGACGAATGGTCTCCACAATGTCCTGGTTCGCAGTGCGTGAGAGCGGGTATGGATGAGCTAATCGTCCAGATAAGGGAAGACGTGGATACCATTGAGATGAAGATGTGCCGACATGGAGCCAAGCACTTCGTGAATACCCTTGGGGGCGATTTCAGGTTGAAAGACAGCACCTTGAACTGATAGCTGTACGCTGTGGTGGTAGTGGCACTCATGGGGTTGCCGCCGTTGTGACCATAGAGACTACCTTTGTTGCTAGGCCCCCTTTTGACGAAGTCATGATGGTGGTCGACGGAGTCGTCGACGAGTTGGATGCCAAAGCTTTTGTCAGGGGATCGTGACCATTGACGAGGTCATGGTCTTCGCCGAAGTGGATGTCTTAGACGACGAAGCGGTTGGCCTGGCTTCCGACGGGGGCTGGGAGCTGGGAGGAGCCACCTGAGGGCCTCTCCTTTGCAGGTTTGTCCGAAAACGGTAGACAAAGCTTCGTAGGTGTTAAGGACTTACTCTTGGAGGGAGGGCCCCTCACTGGCAGCTTGCCGTGCATGTAGACAGACTGATCGTGTCCTTCCCAAACTGGGACCGTGGCCACGGTGACCCCAAAGCGTAGACCATGGCCTTCTTTTGGACCCCAGGGGGCCAGGCTTCCTCAAAGGACCTTGATCCCTAAACACTGGAGCCAAGCACTTCGTGAACACCCTTGGGGGCGATTTCAGGTTGAAAGATAGCACCTTGAACTGAAAGTGCTCTCCATGGACCACTAACCGCAGGAATTTCCAATGTTTTCGGTGGATGGGGATGTGAAAGTAAGTGTCTTCAAGATCCAGTGTCCCCAGGAAGTCTCCTTCCTCGAGGTGGCCCGAGCATGTGCGGCAATGTCACCATCCTGATTTTCTTGGACTTCAAGTACTTATTGAGGCGTCTTAAGTCTAGGATTGGCCCCCACCCTCCTGACTACTTCCGTGCCAGAAAGTATCTGGAGTACAATATTAGGGAGAATTCTCATTCATTGGCTAATTTCCCTTACCTATAGAGTCCCCCAGCAGCTTTGCTGGATTTGAAGGGTTTGTTTTTTTCTCCTGCTAAGAGTGTGACCCTTTTCCCACTCTTAGGCATATTTGCTATGTGTGTTCTAGGCTATTTTTTTATGTTTAATATCTATGAGGGGTTTATCTCACCCTCATAGGAACCATCTTTATACACATGTGTTACACAGCACCCTCAGTGCAGTGGCACAGGGGTGTCGTAGCAACCCCCAAACATAGACTCCATACCCCGGGACTGACTACTCTCTCCCAGGGCATGTAAAGTCTCCATTGACTTTGCAAGTCAATTATTATGAACTAAACCAGTACAACCCATCTTACTATGGAGGTACTGGGAAGGGTTAATAGTTTTTCCCTGGTGTTCAATTTCGAGAGGGTACCGTACAGTCCTCTCTCAAAAGTTTCTGACTGGTGGCAGTGGTTACTACCAAAAATATTCGACCGCAAATATTTCTCTATGGGATTTTCCCATTGTTCGAGGCTACCACATTTTCTGACAGCCTCTAACATACTGCTGGTTTATTTTATTATTAACTTTATTCCGGTAGGTTTTATTTGCCAGAACGTTGACATAACTTCTTTCTCGTGTCTTTCTCTAAACTCCTAACCCAGGTCGGGGATCCTTTGTTCGTCCTTTTGGCGGGCTCCTGCTAAGAAGCCCTCCTTTCGGCGCCACTGATTCTGGGGTGGGTCCTTTGTGTGGGAGGGAGAGTAGGACCCCTGGACAGGGTTGCCTCAGCAACCCATGTCGCACTCTGCCCTGATAGGCTGGAGGGTCTCCCGCCAAGGTGACCACTCCACTGTGTGAAGGACACAGGCATAAAAGCAGGGTCCTGAGGACTGGAAGAGCAAGACGTCGCCACTGGAACCGAGGAACCAAAGAGGAGAGAAGCCAAAGACATGTGCAACGACTGAACCACCGGTGAAGCCCTGCTGCAGCGCCTCACCACTTTTCACCACACGATGAGAGAACATCTTCATCTGCAAAAGCCTTCTTCCCTTGAGCTGGTGGGGCCAACCAGTTTGCCAATCGCCTTCCCGGACCTGCCTTGGTCGAATCGCCAGTGCCCAGCACTTGGAGACCGCGATTTAAAGGAGCGTACCTTTTATTTCGTTTGGCAGCACCGCGGCTGATTTCATCCGTGGGTAGTGCAGTAACTCGAACCTTCCTCCACGACAAGTGCCTCTCTTCCTCTGCTGGATCCCCCGAACTGCAGGAACTACCAGGAACAACCGCCACCGCAGGAGCCTCTTCTTCATTCTAAGGTACTTTGTTCCGCCAGGCTGCCCTTTTCGAGTGGTAGTGCTAAAGGTGTTTTAAATCCTTTACCTACCTGTTGGGTTGGCCGCCCCTATCGTCTAACATTGTCTTTCACCTTCTGCATCCACCTTTTTGAATCGTTAACCAAAGACTTGACTGCAGCTACAAGAACATTTTGCTCCTGGGTTCTTTGCCCTGTACCACTGACTCTGGCACAGGCCTATTGACTCAGGCTGAATTTGTTAGAACGGCCTTCTCTAGATTGCTTCTCAATTAGAACTGTGTTGGTGCACCTTATTCTTATAACCACCTCTTCCTTCCCAGTTTTTAAACTTGTGAAGTGCCATTTTGCTCGGTTTTCATTTAAGTATTCTCTATGCTAAAGTACTGCCTTGCCTAAACTTGTTCACAAACTTATTGGGAAGTGTTGCTAAGGTGTCTAAGAATATATTCCTGTATAACTTGTGCTTTCCCTCCCTTGTGAGAAATTGCTAGAGTGCCATTTGTGTTTGGTTTTCACTGTGCCGTTTTGGTCAGTTTTCACTATTGCTCAAACTTGTCTACAATTTAACTAGGGAGTTGTGTATACTTTTCTTGACTGATTTTAACTTGCTTTATTAACTGTGATTAATGTGTTGAACTAGAAGTGTGTAAAATATATATATATATATATATATATATATATACATATATATATATATATATATATATTATTTTTAATACAGAGGTTTGGTCAGCGTTTCGTTGTATCATAGTGCTGTAGTCCTACTGTGTAAACCCTGAATACTGCTCATCTCCCTCTTGAGATAAGTCTGACTGCTTAGCCACAGCTACCAACTAAATCTTTGTGGTGCAGACTGATATCAAAGGGGATTTATTGCTCATACCTGTAGTGTTAATCTTCTGTAGTACTCCCTAAGGGAATTGCACAGGATTGTGCCTAACATTGGTGTACAGTGGTGAGGATAAAAGTACTGGATTTACATTTTAGTGTGCTGCTAGTACCTTGGTTCAATTAAACACAAGGCTAACAATCACAAAAAGTTTATTTTAAACAAAGTCAAAGTATGGAAAGTGCTGGAAAGGGCCAGGAGACCCTCCTTACTAATACTGCTGATTATTTAAGGGATCTGTGTAGACAGAAAGGTCTTCCTGTGAAAGGCAAGAAATCAGAAATGATTGATATACTGTTAGAAAAATAAAGTCAGGATAGTGGTGCTGTAGTGCCTACTACTCCAGCAAATGTAGAAAACATTGAGGATGATAATGATGAAAATGTTATTGTTGAAGCAGATGAGGAAGAGGAGGATAATATCACCTCCTCTGGCCCTCTACCTGCTCAAAGGCCTCAGCCTGTGGCTACCGGCCCTTATCAGGTTCCACATTAAGTCCTGCATGTATCACTCTAGAAAAAAATAAACTTGAGCTAGAATTCAAAAGAATTAGTGCCCAAACTGAACAGAGACATCAAGAACTAAGGCTCAAAGAATTAGAGCTCAATCATGAGCTTGAGATAAAGAAATTGTCTTTGGAAAATGCTTCTCTCCCCAAATCCTCTAGATCTTCCAGTCCAAAAAGACCCCAGATGCCTAAAGAGATTGTGGGGATGTATGAACCTATTGGTTAGCTATGTTTGAATATAATCATGGGCTCCAGGATATCACAGGGAATCAGTTGATCCCCTGGTTATTCTCTAGGCTCCCCCCTGTTGCATCTGATGTGGAAATGGAGTTGGGGAGGTGTATAGGATGGATTATGAATGTGCAAAACTAGCTTCAGGGGTCACTCAGAAAAAGGATGAGGGAAACAGCCTAAGAAAGAAAGCAAAGAGAATTCAAATAATTCCAATTCCAAAGAGGCCCCCAAACAAAATTCTAAGGGTAAGCCCCAAGGGAAACCTAATCAGGCTGGTGTACCTTCTGGTCGCAGAACAGATGGAGGTCAGAGCAAGCCACCATTCATAAAGACATTTGGGAAATGTCTTTTTGTGGCTCTACTGACCATGTGAAAGGGGATCCCAGATGTAAGGGTAAACCTTCAGGGGTCCACACTGTCTCCTTAGCCTTCGCTCCAGAGGAGGAAGTACATAAGGCCAGTGGAAACTTTCACCTACTAGCTGAAGATCCCATCAGAGTCTCAGCTAGTGTATCTTTAGTATCTCTAGGGTTGTGGGAACAACATAATTTAGATGTGTATAATTCTATCCCTCCTAATACTAAAGAGAATTATAAAGACAGTGTCCTCGTGAATGGTCAGGAGACCCCTGCCATTAGAGATACTGGGGCCAGCATAACTGTGGTGGATGAATTGTTTTTCAAGGTGGGGGATGTTGCTAGGGCACCTAAATGCCTAACCAAGTTAGCTGGAGGGCCTGTGCAGACGCTTCCCCAATTACCAGCTTTCATCCAGTGCAATGAAATGTCTGTGAGGATACCTGTTAGTGTGCAATCTGAAGTGCCTGGAAGGGTTCTTTTAGGGAATGACCGTAAGGAACTGGGGGTAGTGTCAAGTACTCCCAGACCTCCCAGCAAAAGAATGCAGGCGCTCACCAGACCTGCAAGGGAGAGGACCTTGAGGGGCTCTCCTGAGGAGATGATAGAAAAAGAAATCACTCCTACTCCACTGGAGTTACTAACTGCTATTTCAAAGCAACCAGAAGCAAAGGGGAACCCAAGACTTCAAAGAAGAAACCAGCAGAAAGCACTCCAGTGCTTCCAACCAGGAAATCTCCTAGCTTGTCCAAAATCACACCTGTGATTCCTCCTCCAGCTGAGGCTGAGAGTGAGGTACAACCCTGTGTGGTTGAACTAGAGCCTGAGGACTCAGATCTAGTAGAAGGTCAGGAACTCATCGGAGATCTTGACCCTGTCGACCATCCTGAGCTGCAGTTTTTACTGACAGAAGGTGGCCCCAACAGGGCAGACTTCAGTAGGGGACAAAGGGAATGTCCAACTCTGGAAGGTCTTCGCCAACAGGCAGCTTCTCAGCTTGAAGGGCAAGAGTCTGGGAAGTATAGGTTACACTGGGAATATGGCCTCTTCTATAGTGAACCGAAAGAGTCAATCACTGGAGACTACAAAAGGCTTGTAGTGCCCCAAGAGAACCGACTCCAATTCTTGCAACTAGCCCATGAGATACCTTTGGCTGGTCACTTGAGTTTCAAGAAGACCAAGGAAAGGTTCTCTCTCTACTTTTATTGGCATAAAATGGGGGCTGAGGTAGATAAGTATTGCAAGAGTTGCCACACTTGCCAAACTTCTGGTAAAAGTGGCTCCAAGAACGTGGCAGCTTTAGTGCTTCTCCCTGTGGTGGGAGTACCATTTGAGGGGGTAGGAATCGACATTGTTGGTCCCCTTGATCCTCCAACATCTTCAGCCAACAGGTTTATACTTGTTGTAGTAGAGCATGCTACTAGATACCCTGAAGCAATTCCTATGAGAACTGTTACAACTCAGGCTGTAGCTAAGGCGCTCATAGGTATTTTTACCACGGTTGGGTTTCCAAAAGAGGTAATATCCGACAGGGGGTCAAATTTCATGTCCCACTACATGAAGGCCATATGGAAAAACTGTGGAGTTACCTACAAGTTCTCAACAGCCTACCACCCTAAGACCAATGGGTTGGTAGAAAGGTTTAACAGAACCATGAAGAGCATGATCAGAGCTTTAGAGGACCACCTTAAGATAAAGTGGGATCTTCTACTGCCATGCCTTCTCTATGCATATAGAGAAGTACCTCAGGAGGGAGTGGGTTACAGTCCCTTCAAACTTCTCTATGGCCATCCAGTCAGAGGTTCATTGGCCATGATCAAGAAGGGGTTGGAGAGTGCTCCTTCCCCCACCCCAGTCAGAGTCACTGACTATGTGATACGACTCCGGAGGAGAATGTCACACATGATGGCTGAAGCAAGTGATAACTTGAACGCAGGTCAGGCTCTGGTGAAGCATTGGCACGACCAGAAGGCCAACAGGGTTGAGTTCCCTCAAGACCAGCTAGTTCTTGTTATGGTGCCAACAAGGCAGAGGACCTTGCAGGACAAATGGATGGGACCCTTCAAGATTGGGGGAAAACTTGGAGAAGTGAACTATCTGGTGGACTTAGGCAACCCTAAGGAGGCTCCTAGAGTCTTTCACGCCAACCGTTTAAAAGCTTATGTCTCAAGACCAGAACTGGGAGCTTTGCTTCTAGCTTCAGCTCAAGAGGAGGAGGAGGAGAGTGAACCTCTACCTGACCTCCTTAGAGGCAAACCTTTAGATGAGAAACAAGGAGGAGTTAATCTCTCTTCTAATCGGACACCTGAACAGGAGTGCAAAGTTTTGTTCAATCAATTTGCCCCTCTGTTTTCTCTAGCACCAGGCTTGACCCATTGGGGCTAGCATGATATCAATACTGGTGACTGTTTGCCTGTCAAAAGCAGGGGTTACAGGATGTCAGAAAATGTAAGAACCCACATCAAAGGAGAGGTCAACAAGATGCTTGATCTCGGGGTAATAGAGCCCGCTAGTAGTCCATGGTCTAGCCCAGTTGTGTTAGTACCAAAGGTAGGATCCAAGGAGTTGAGATTCTGTGTGGAGTATAGAGCCCTAAATGCAGTCACTAAGACTGATGCCCATCCTTTGCCAAGGACAGATGAGCTGGTGGATAGACTTTGTTCAGCCAAGTTCCTCAGCACATTTGATCTCAAATCAGGCTATTGGCAAATAGCCCTGACTGGCCTGCCAAGGATAAAACTGCATTCGCCACCCCAGTTGGCTTATACCAGTTTAAGGTTATGCCTTTTGGAATAAAGAATGCACCTGCTACATTCCAAAGGATGGTTAATCAGGTTCTGAATAGGATGGAGGACTTCTGCATGGCATACTTGGATGACATTGCCGTGTTAAGCTCTACTTGGAAAGAACATGTTGACCACCTAGGATATGTTTTGCAGGCTCTTGAACAGGCCCATCTGACCATAAAGGCAAGCAAATGTCAAATTGGTCAGAGTAAGGTGGTCTACCTTGGGCATGAGGTAGGAGGAGGTGAAATAAGGCCTTTGCTCAGCAGGATTGAAGCTATGCAAAAATTGACAACCCCTTCTACTCAAACCCAAGTGAGAGCCTTCCTAGGCCTCACTGGGTACTACAAGAATTTCATTGAGAACTATGGAGCTATAGCTTCTCCTCTGAATGTAATCTCCTCTCCAAAATTCCCTAAAAAGGTCAAATGGAATGAAGAGTGCAATCAGGCCTTTGAAAGCCTGAAGAAAGCCCTTTGTCAAGCTCCAGTTCTCAGAGTTCCTGACTACCACCAATCCTTCATTGTGCAGACAGATTCTTCTAATATAGGTATAGGTGCAGTCCTCAGTCAACTGGATGAGAAAGGTAGGAAGCACCACATTTGCTTCATCAGTAGGAAACTGAAGGAACCTGAAACAAGGTGGGCAACTATTGAGAGAGAATGTTTTGCCATTGTGTGGGCTTTGAAGAAGTTTAGACCATACTTGTATGGATCTACTTTCATTATTCAAACAGACCACCAGCTCTTTAGATGGTTGATGCAAATTAAAGGGGAAAACCCAAAACTGCTAAGATGGTCAATCCGCCTCCAAGGGTTTGATTTTACCATTGAGCACAGGTCAGGATGTCACCACCAAAATGCTGATGGTCTTTCTAGGATGTTTATAACCGACTAGTGGTAAGAGACTCATCCAGGAGTGGATATATCCTCCTGTCCCTTAGTCTTGGGGGCGAGTGTTAGGGAGAATTCTCATTCAATGGCTAATTTCCCTTACCTATAGAGTCCCCCAGCAGCTTTGCTGGATTTGAAGGGTTTGTTTCTTTTTACATGCTAAGAGTGAGACACTTTTTCCCACTCTTAGGCATATTTGCTATGTGTGTTGTAGGCTATTTTTTGTGTTTAATGTCTATGGGGTTTATCTCACCCTCATAGGAACCATCTTTATACACATGTGTTACACAGCACCCTTAGTGCAGTGACACAAAGGTGTCGTAGCGACCCCCAAACATAGACTCCATACCCCGGGACTGACTACTGTCTCCCAGGGCATGTAAAGTCCCCATTGACTACACTAGTCAATTTTTATGAACTAAACCAGTACAACCCATCTTACTATGGAGGTACTGGGATGGGTTAATAGTTTTTCCCTGGTGTTCATTTTCGGGAGGGTACCGTACAGTCCCTCTCTCAAAAGTCTCTGGCTGGTTGCAGTGGTTACTACCAAAAATATTCAACCGCAAATATTTCTCTATGGGATTTTCCCATTGTTCGAGGCTACCACATTTTCTGACAGCCTCTAACATACCGCCGGTTTATTTTATTATTAACTTTACTCCCGTAGGTTTTATTTGCCAGAACTTTGATATAACTTCTTTCTCGTATCTTTCTCTAAACTCCTAACCCAGGTCGGGGATCCTTTGTTCGTTCTTTTGGCGGGCTTCTGCCAAGAAGCCCTCCTTTCGGCGCCACTGAGTCTGGGGTGGGTCCATTGTGTGGTTGGGTGAGTAGAACCCCTGGACAGGGTTGCCTCAGCAACCCATGTCACACTCTGCCCTGGTAGGCTGGAGGGTCTCCCGCCAAGGTGACCACTCCACTTTGTGAGTGACAGCTAGGCTATATGAATGGGGATCTTTTTGCATAAAAGCAGGGTCCTGAGGACTGGAAGAGCAATACGTCGCCACTGGAACCGAGGAACCAAAGAGGAGAGAAGCCAAAGACATCTGCAATGACTGAACCACCAGTGAAGCTCTGCTGCAGCGTCTCACCACTTTTCTCCATACGATGAGAGAAGATCTTTATCTGCAAGAGCCTTCTTCCCTTTAGCTGGTGGGGCCAACCAGCTTGCCAATCGACTTCCCAGACCTGCCTTGGTAGAATCGCCAGTGTCCAGCACTTGGAGGCCGGATAGCCAGGCAGCCATCCACCCGGGCCGCGATTTAAAGGAGCGTACCTTTTAGTTTGTTTGGCAGCACCGCAGCTGGTTTCATCCCTGGGTAGTGCAGTAACTCGAACCTTCCTCCACGACGAGAGCCTCTCTTCCTTTGCTGGATCCCCCGAACTGCAAGAACTACCAGGAACAACCGCCACCGCAAGAGCCTCTTCTTCATTCTAAGGTACTTTGTTCCGCCAGGCCGCCCTTTTCGAGTGGAAGTGATAAAGGTGTTTTAAATCCTTTACCTACCTGTTGGGTTGGCAGCCCCTATCGTCTAACATTGTCTTTCACCTTATGCATCCACCTTTTCGAATCGTTAACCAAACACTTGACTGCAGCTACAAGAACATTTTGCTCCTGGGTTCTTTGCCCTGTTCCACTGACTCTGGCACAGGCCTATTGACTCTGGCTGAATTTGTTAGAACTGCCTTTTCTAGATTGCTTCTCAACTAGAACTGTGTTGGTGCAGCTAATTCTTATAACCACCTCTTCCTTCCCACTTTTTAAACTTGTGAAGTGCCATTTTGCTCGGTTTTCATTTAAGTATGCTCTATCCTAAAGTACTGCCTTGCCTAAACTTGTTCACAAACTTATTGGGAAGTGCTGCTAAGGTGTCAAAGAATATATTTCTGTATAACTTGTGCTTTCCCTCCCTTGTGAGAAATTGCTAGAGTGCCATTTGTGTTTGGATTTCACTGTGCCGTTTTGCTCAGTTTTCACTATTGCTCAAACTTGTCTACAATTTAACTAGGGAGTTGTGAATACTTTCCTTGACTGATTTTAACTTCCTTTATTAACTGTGATTAATGTGTTGAACTAGAAGTGTGTAAAATAAATATATAACAGAGATCACAAAGAATAACAACAGTGATCATCGCATGATATCAATGACATGGCAAAGGCAAAACCTAGATAAAGAGCTACTTACTCTGCCTGAGATGGAACTGAATGCGAAAACTACAAGACTGAGATTGAAAACCACTGACATTGTGGGAATAAATCAGAAATTTAGGGAAACAGGCAAAAAAGACGATGAGAAAATAAATTATGAATGGCTATTTGAGCCACATTATCGACCCCAAAAAGAGCAGAAAAAACATTTGCCTCATATCCATACATACGACCCTATGATTGCAAGGAAAAAAAGAGAACTACGAAAATTATGTAGAGAACTAAGAAAGCAAAGAACTAAAGAATCATATTCTACAATTAATAATGCCAAACAAAAATATCAGCATTGGTTAAAATCCCACAAAAGCCAAATGTTGCAACAAGATTCAGAGCAAATGCTAGCATGCCTGAATAATCGCAATATGCGTGATTTATGGAGTCTGTTAAATCCCACACAAGGTGTCCAACATCGAAGGATACAAAATGTGACTAAAGCACGTTGGATAGAACATCTTTCCACTGTATATAAGAAGAAGGACACCCCTGAAGCCGAAACCCAACAGAAAACGAATAAATGGGCAATTACCACTACTAGACAACAAATCCTACATATAATCACAAAATTGAATAAATCAAGAGCTCCCGGTCCGGATGGCCTGACAAACGCTACAATCAAAGCTGATCCAGAGATATGGGCGGACATGTTATTACAAATCATTAAATTGATTAACCAATTACACCAAATTCCTGCAACGTGGAAACTAGCGGTTCTGATCCCTATCTTTAAGCTAGGAGATAAAGAGAACCCAACAAACTATAGGCCCATTGCATTATTAGACCCGTTGGGCAAAATTTTCGCTACTATTCTACTAAGGTCACTAACGGCTTGGGCATCAGAAAACAAACGTATTGCTACTCGACAAGCGGGCTTTGTTGGCGCAGTTGGTACGAACATCAACCTATTTCTGCTGAATCTCTTAAAACATGAAGGAATGTGTTCCAAGCAACAGGTTTGGATAGCATTAGTAGACTTACAACTTGCGTTTGATCGCGTGAATCGCCAATTGCTATGGAACAAACTGGTTAAGTGGAACTGCCCCCCCATATAATACAACCAATAAAGCTGCTCTATTCTTCAACAAAAATACGAGTAAGGCTAACTGAGGAGGGGCATATGACCGCGTACATTGAAACCTGGAATGGTTTGAAACAAGGGTGTCCATTGGCAGCCACACTTTTCAATTTGTTCACATCAGATCTCCCATGTGAAATGATCTCGGACAGAATATTAACTCAATAAAGATACCGATAATGATGTACGCGGATGACATCATATTATTGGATAAAACACCGAAAGGTCTACAAGAGAGTCTCCGGATGTTGGTAGACTATATGGAAAGAAATGAGTTGAAAATAAATATAGCAAAAACCAAAATCATGAATATTATGAAATCGAAACCAAATGAAAAAAAACAATGATATCCATTAACTCCTCCATTATTGACATTGTAACATCATATAAATATCTGGGCATATTGATTAGTCAAACTATGGAAGAAAAAGAATGGGAGATACAGATAAAAAAAAAAGCAATGGCCCTGGCGAGACAAGGATATATACTCCACGAAAAATATGGCAAATTTTCGTACCAACCGATCATTGCATTCTATAGGAGTTAAGTTATCCCTATCCTGACATATGGAAGTGAAACATTGATTAATCTGTCGGAAAAGATATGGCCAATTTTGGAAGCAACATTTTGGCGGAAAATAATGAGGTTGCCCAAATCGTTTCCGATAACCTGTATCCGAGCAGAAATTGCAGTGCAATCACTGGCATCGGTGGTACTTTGGAAAAAATTTGAACTGTATCGGAAAATAACTGGGGAACAAACTATCCCGGCGTTAGAAATCTTCAAAGCAAAGCGCGATGCAATAAACCCTAGGGCCCTGTCTAAATGGAAACAACAAATACTAAGAGCATTAGGAAATGAAGATATAACAGAAGAAATGCTACAAATGAGGCCTCAACATGCCAAGAAACGATTAATGTACCAAGATTGGATAAGAACTAATGAATGTATAATTCGATACAAAGAAAATATAGCAAGTAAAGCAGAAATTAGAGCGATCAACGTCCTCCCACCGTACCTGGTGATATTTCCGGACAAAGAAATACGAATTTTTTTTTTTTAAATTCCGGCTTAATTTACTACCCACTAGAGAAAGACTTGTAAGAACTAAACAGCTAGTGAATAAAGAAATTTCTTGTCGAATATGCAAAAATCAGGACGAGACAGAAAGCCTGTATCACCTTATGATGATATGCCCCGCCCTCAGTAAAGAAAGAACTATATGCAGATCTTATTTTGAGTCAATACAAAAGACGTTGAATGCTGATCAAAGATGGGCCTGGATATTGTCAGGGGCTGAGAAACGAATGACTTACATAATCTTTCATTTTTGGAAGAAGATCATTGAAAGAATTGAAAACGTGAATTGACTAAAATGAAGTTTTAAAACATAACAATTGTGATAAGATAAAATGAAAAGTTTAAATTTAAACTGAAACATTTTTAATAAAAAAAAATATGTATATATATTCTTTTTAATACAGAGCTTTGGTCAGTGTTTCCTTGTATCATAGTGCTGTAGTCCTATTGTGTAAACCCTGAATACTACTCATCTCCCTCTTGAGATAAGTCTGACTGCTTAGCCAAAGCTACCAACTAAATCTTTGTGGGGTAGACTCAGACTACAGGTATGAACAATAAATCCCCTTTGGCATCAATCTTCTGTAGTGCTCCCTAAGGGAACTGCACAGGATTCTGCCTAACACACTCCAGAGCCCCGGAGGCACTGGGGGATGGTCTCCATCAGCCCCCTTTCTAAACATGGCTTGAACCTCCTGCAGCAGCTGGGCCATGTGAAGCACTTGACAAGCCACAGGAGGAATTCGAGGACACGTGAATTGGAACTTTAAGATGTGCCCCTAATGGAGGACATCCAGCACCTATTTGTCCATGATGATGGTGTCCCACTCGTTGACAAAATTTGCTAGCCGGTCTCCAAGTGGGGGGCCAGATCCACTGTTCAACTAAAGAAATATACCGGGGGACCATACCGTGTAATAATTGTAGTTCTTGCAACAATGTGATGAAAGGCAACTCCATCAATCATCCCCATACTGGGCAAAGTATCTCTTTGAAACACACATCCTCATGTGACACTAAGAATGTCATACATGGCATAAAATGCCTGTGTGGACTATACTACATCGGATTAACAACCAGGAAATCAAAAATCTGTTGGGGTGAACATAAATCAAACATTCGGAATCATTCAGTGAAATCACCAGTAGCTCAACATTTTGATGCAGCCAAACATTCCATTGCACAGATCCAGTTTGTCATTCTAGAACATGTAAAACTACCAAAAAGAGGAGGTAACATCATTAAATTGTTACAACAAAGAGAAATATTCTGGATTGAGAAGCTCAATACAATGTATCCGAGGGGGATGAATTTAGATTGGGATCTAAATTGCTATCTATAAACACTTTCACTGAAGAAATGGACCTGAATGTTCCACCAGGGAATTCTGATGAATTATTCAAATTTAAACGTTTGTGAGCCACGGACCATGGTGCATATTAGTACTGAAGTAACGTGCTTGAGATAGTTGTAAACAAATATGGATTCATTCGTATATATGAAAATGCTTTGTAATGTTTCCTAATGATCAAAGATTCACGGGTTGTATTAGATACTGAACTCTATACTTGCATTATTAATATTGACAAAGGATGAGAAAGGGTTTTACAAAGAACATTGTCTCAAACAATTTTAAAAAATCCTAATAAGGAAATATGATCCCGCCTAATTGCACATGTCAAATTCATTATAACATGTGGCTGTAACGATCTTAATAGAAAATCCTTGTACAACACTGACATTTGTTCTCCCAACATGGCGCCTTAACTGGCACCTGAAAGCTCACATTAAACTGACGACTAACTGCCGCGGTTGCCTAGCGACTCGTGTTGCAGCTCGGCGTTGCAGAACTCTGCAGAGAGCAGCGGCTCGCGAAACGTAGATGCACGAAAGCTAGCTCCAAACGGGTAAGAGCAAACTTCTTTTCTTGTCCGTTTGCAGATAGAATAAAAAGAATTGGTTCCAAACAAAGCCCTATATTCTCAGACTAATCGAATCCCCATTACTATAGATTCACGGGGATAAGCGAATAGAAGCATTATCCATTACGGGTTGATAGGAAACCCGGCAACACTAAAAGATTAGAAAAGCAAGTCAGAAGGGGACTGCATCGAGCTCACCTATAAGGTAGGATACGGGGAAAAGTAAGGTTTACAAGTAAAAAGATGTGGTTATTTCATGCAAACCGCAAACAGCACATTCTAAAAAGAATTATGCTCGATTCATTTTCAGAGTTTTCCCACATTGGAGTAAAAACATAGAAGACAGTGACAGCTACAAATATACTCAACTATCTATCCAGAGGAGAGTTACACACGCTACCCTGGTAATTATGTACCTGAACGTGAACGCTCATTAAATTGGTGGCGTGCAGAGGGACCCAGCGTTTAATTTAGCGACTGTTCCCTCTGCACATCGCAACCAAAATTACTGGTGAAACGGGTCTTATCTTTATTTTGCAGGTTTTGAAACTTACCCTGGTTTGTGGTAGCAAGCCTTTCATAGGAGGAAGTTACGAATTCTAAAGGTTAGTTCATCCGAATTGAGCCACTAAGTTTAATTCCTAATATAAATGGAACAAATCAAGTAATATAGATATATTAATTTATGTTTTTCAGAAAATATTCCAATATTCTTATAACCTGAAGGGCACTAATTGCCCGAAACGCATAGTTTAAAGATAGGAAATCAAAACTGGGAAACCCATCAAGATTATTGGATCACGTGAATGGATATACACAAATAAGAAAAAATATGTGAAAGAAATGAAAGAAATGTGTAGTAAAAAACATATGATGGAATATGTGAAAATTTTGCTCATGATGCACAATTTGATTATCTTTATGTAGAAATGTCTGCAACTTTACTAAATAAATGTTTTCTTTTATATGAATATGGTGAATGTTAAATGAAAATATATTGATTGAATCACGAATGATTAGACAGTATTTCAGGAAAAGAATTGAATTTGTAGCAAAATCTGTTTTGCCCAGTGCAGTGCCCCAGTTTGTACAACAAAGTTATCGCTATACCACTTATTTATTACCACTGCCGGTTCAGGCCTGCTTGGGCACCTGCTTCCTGGCCTGCGGGTGACAATACTGCCCTCCACTGCCATAGGCCTGCGAGCAGCCTCTGTAGGCCTCCTGAGTCATGGAACAGGAGGGACGACGATAGGGGGCGTTATAACCCTTGTAGGACCTGGCAGACTTTCCTCTTGAGGATCGAAAGGACGACGACCTTGGCTGTTGCAAGGTTCCCAG
The DNA here is from genome assembly GCF_040938575.1 of Ambystoma mexicanum. Lineage (NCBI taxonomy): Eukaryota > Metazoa > Chordata > Amphibia > Caudata > Ambystomatidae > Ambystoma > Ambystoma mexicanum. The sequence continues at coordinate 277,325,174 of NC_090933.1, read as the reverse complement.
TGCGCATGCGGTCTACGTGTCCGTCTTGATCGTCTGGAAAGACTCATTCACGGTCTTACAAAAAAAGGTTGTCCCCATCAAAGGGCATGTCCACCACCTTGGACTGGACATCTGCCCTGAAGTTGGTGTTCTTCAGACATCCCTGTTGTCGAAGGGACACCCTGGCGCCCATATGCGGAATCCAGTATCCACGATGTCCAAGGCCCCGTGATGGCTTAGTCCGATGCCACCGCAACCTGCTGGAACTGGGGCAGAGCCTAAACCTTCTAGTCCTCCGGCAGGAAGTCCAAAATAAGTCGCAGCTTATACCACATATCCCTGTCTTAGCAGGATAAGATGGCCAGGGCATTAGCGGCCTGGATGAGGGAGGCTCTAGTATAAATGATGCGTTTGCCCATCAGATCCAGTTTCTTCCCCTCCTGGTAAAGAAGGCACCATGGCCGAAGACAATGGATTCGCTGAGCACTTCCTGGTGGTGGCAGAGACCACAGAGTCAGGAGAAGGCTGTGACCGCAAGCACCTGGGGGCCGAGTCCAGGACCCTGTATTTTTTTTTCCAGCCTATCCCGCTTGGGAGGCACGTACTCTGTCTTTATTAAGGCCAAACCTTCCTCCCAGACATTGTCCAGCAGAGGTATGGACAGGACGATCCTCCACTGGGACTCCCGGCATTGGAAAAGGAACCCCCTCCTTTGTCTCCTCCGGCACAAGGTTGAAGAGACTAGAGGCCCTTGAAGACATGGCATGAAAGGAGCCTACCGCATCCGGTGGCGAAGCCCTTGTGGGATCGTCGGCACCCAGCAGTTCTGCGTCTGCTGGCACATAGTCATCGGACATTGTCTCACGCCCCCCCTCATGGTCCGAGTAGTAGTCCTCGGGAAAGTTGTCGTCAGAGCTTGTGTAGATGTGCACTGGCTCCCTTGATGCCTCCTTTGGCCTCACTCCCCCCTGCCTAGACGTGGGTCCGCGGGTGTTAGTTGTTCCCTAGCCTCCGACTCCTTTGGGGGTGGGATGACGATAGGGAGAGTCCCCATCACTGGGTCACCAGCAGAGGTAGTTGGCGGCACTGCCACAGCAGCTGAACGCTGTGGTGGTGGTGGTAGTGTCACTCATGGGGTTGCCGCTGTTGTGACCATAGAGACTATTTTTGTCGCTAGGCCCCCTTCTGACGAAGTCATGATGGTGGTCGACGGAGTCGTCGACGAGTTGAATGCCGAAGCTTTCGTCGGGGGATCATGACCGTTGACGGTCATGGTCTTCGATAAAGCGGTTGGCCTGGAAGCCGACAAGGACTGGGAGGAGCCACCCGAGGGCCTCTCCTTTGCAGGATTGTCCGAAAACGGTAGAGGAAGCTTTGTAGGTGTTAAGGACTTCCTCTTGGAGGGAGGGCCCATCACAGGCAGGCTTGCCATGAATGTAGAAATTGACTGTGATTGTGTCCTTTCCAAACTGGGACCCGCAGCCGCGGTGAACCCAGAGCGTGGACCATGGCCTTCTTTTGGACCCCAGTGGACGGGGCTTCCTCAAAGGATCTTGATCTCCACGATAAGCGTTGATTTTAGCCGACAACAGATCCCTGTTGCTGGTCGAACGATCGAAGAAAATTGGTCAAACGCACTATATATTTATCAAAAAAATGTGAATGATCAAAGAGGCTTAAAGAGCAAGAAGAGGGGACTCCCAATAATGAAACGTGCAGTAAAAATTCTGAAGATGGCCACCAGGTGTGGAGCTTAGGGAGACAACTGTCTTTGGATGGGGCCAGTATGTCCCAGAGGACAGTGATTGGTTTAGAGGAGAAATGCTATTTTTAGGCTAAAGCGAAACTGCTTTTTTTTTACCGAGAATTCCCAGCCTGACGACGGGGAATATTCATGAGCATGTGAATCCATGCCAGACTCAAATGCTGGAGAAGGCAGAAAATCCAGTAAAGAGGTTGTGCGACAAGAAAAATAACCCAGATCTTCCTCTGGGCACCAGGCCGAAAATGTACATCACCCACAGCCATAAATGGACTTGGCTATAGGCCTCTTAGAGGAGCATGTCCATAACATTATCCAACAAATCGCACTCACTATATCTCAGCCTCCAAGCAGGCAGACATGAAGGTTCAGGCTAGTGAGGTACAGGTGGAGCATCCACTCCTCCGACTGGGAGGGCATGTCCACTCTCCACAAAAGGCAACTGGGAGGGAAGATAGACATGTCCAGCAACTCAAGATACCACGTTCTCTCTGCCCAGTCTCGAGCGGTCAAAATCAATGTGAACCCATACTGTTGCAGCCTCCTGAGAACCAGCGGAAAGCCAAGGATTGATAGGAGCGCAAAGAGCAGGTCGAAAGTCCACTCAACTGTCAATGTGTCACTTGGAGCACCCTGATGAGAAAAGTCAATTGAGTCATTCCTGTTCACACTGGAAGCAACAGGTCAACCTGAGCAGTCCCCATCAAGAGAAAAGCTCTACCAGAACTTCCTGACAGAGCTCCCACTCATGGAGGGATGAAGTCTGTCTGCTCAAGGCGTCCGCAACAAGGCCCTCCATCCCGCCCAGATGAGAGGACGTCTGAGACACGCAGTTCTCCAGAGCCCAGAGCCGAATTGCTTTTCTGTACATAGGCAAAGACTACACCACCTTGTTTGTTGAGGTAAAGCATGGCTACTGTGTTGTCTTTAAGGACCAGCACATTCCTGCGCCCATACTAAAGGAAAGAAGGCAACCAGGGCCAGCCTGACTACTCTCAATTCCAGCAAGTCAATGTGTTCTCACTGTCATGTCTTGCAGATGAGCACCCACGCCCTTCAAGGACACATCTGTCACTACTGACAGTTGAGGTTATCAGAGCAAGGCCCTTTCAACAACTTGTGTTGCAGGGACCACTATGCTAAGTCCCAGGATACTATTCCTGAGACTTGCAAAAGCTTGTACGTGTTTCCCTTCAGCTAAGACCACTGGCATTGGAAAAGCTACTGAAGAGACTGCAGGCGCAGCAGGGCTCAGGGACTACAAGACTGCAGGGGGCGATGAAACCCAGAAAGCGCAGGAAGGCAGTGTGCCGAAACCCCCTCCTGTGATTAGAGGACATGAACCATCTTGAATTTGTTTGCTATTTGGTCCTCAAGTGGGAAGACCCTGCACAGGCAAGTGTCCAAAACCACACAGATAAATCAGATGAACTGGGACGGCGAAACCTGAGTCTTCTTAAAGAGACTGCATGTGTGGAACAAATATTCAGAACCTGGTCTGGGGAGCGTGCTCGGACGTGCAAGTCATCGAGGTAGGAAAAGACATGAATTCCTCTTCTCCATAGGCGAGCCGCTATCGCTGCCAGCATCTTGGTTAATACCCTGGGTGCCGGAACAGACCGAAGGCTCTAATGAATGTTCGGTACTTCCTATGTTTTAGGTGAATTGGCACATGGAAGTAGGCACCCTGGAAAACGAACAAGACCAGGAAGTCCTGCTCTTCAAGGATAGAGTATCTGGGCCAGCGTAACACTCTTCAACTTGTCCTATCACAGAAACAGGGTCAAGCGCAGAAGATTCAGAATAGGACGCAAGCCTCCATCTTACTTTGGCACCAGAAAACAGACTAAGTACCAGCCCAAGCAGGGCACTTGTTCTATGGCCCCTTCAGCCAGAAGCTGACAAACCTAACCTGACAGCAGTCAGTCCAGGGGGGATAGTCTACAGGGCATTGAGCAAAAGGGAGGAATTAACCCTAGTGAATGACCTGTAGGCCCAGGGATTGGACGTGGTGATACATTCTTTGTTGAACAGGGAAATCCTCCCACCCACAAGAGTTGTGTGGTGTCTACTTCACAGGCGCTTTGCACCTGGGGATGCTGAGGGCACAGCTGAAGCAGACAAACCTCCTCTTGAAGCAACCTGGCTTTACTGTGGCTGGTCACCGCTGCAGCTGTCGCTTTCCTGGGGGAGCTTGTCCACTGTGCTGTGGGAATAGTAGAAGAAATATCGAAATCCCATGCCTCTGCCCATAGGGCAATGGGCTGCTACTGACCCAACAGGTCCAAACACTTGGAAGTTGTCTTTGGGGACTGGAATCCCTGGAGGGGTTCATAGACCCCTAAACCCCCAACAAGATACTGCCATCAAACAGCATTTCCAGTAGCTTTGCCTGAACATCTACGGCAAAACCCTATGTCCTCATCCAGGAGTACCTCCTCCACACTGTCCCCATTGCCACAGCACCTGCCATGCAGTCGGCCATGTCAAGGCCTGACTGCAGAATTTAGCAGGATGCTTCTCTGCAATACGGGACTAGGGCTTCTGAAGTACTCCCTCACCTCACCAGCTGGCAAGTGTTCAGTGGCACCCGAGACTGCAGACCAGAAGCCAACTAGAATTTTGGCAGGGCACAGAAGGCATTTACAGCCCCGTAGGCCCAGACTGCCAGAACCGAAAACTTTTCTACCCCAGGCATCCAGCATCTTACTCTGTCAGGAGGTAAAATGCCCCTCTGTGGTTCTTTGCTAGGCTGAAGCTTGCTTAGTCCACAACTCCAATACCAGGGCCTCCACTGACTGGTTAGAGGGCAGTAATGTTTCCCTTTACCAACCTATGTATAAAAGCAACGTTTGCCTCTGCAAACCTTTGTCTAGAATGTCTTATTTCAAAGTGGACCTTTTGTCTGGAAGGGGCTGATAACCCAAAGGTCTACAACAACCTTTGCCATCAGTGGTTGGAAGGAAGCCTGAGGTTTCCCTGGAGTTTGTGTAGAAGACATGACATGTCCAACCCCAGAGATGTGTATGCCACTTGCCTCGTGCAGATTTGTGGAAAGTTATATCAAATCACCATCCTATGCAAAGAACATCACAGGGAAATCCCTGACTTCCGTAGGTCATAAAGGTTCCAGCCCGAAGGGCATGGAAACATCCTCATCAAAGATGTCCCCCATAGGAAGTTGAGCATATTCTCGAAGGGCTTTGATGCCAGTGGCACCATGGAAGAGAGTGAATGTCGAAGAACAGACATCGGCAGACGTAACTGCTCAACCCATCGATGGCTCTTCACTCCAGTAGCCGTGGCCAAGCCTGAAGGCGTACGTATGGGAGGTTCTTTACCAGCATGACAGAACGCAGTGGATCCTAACGGTGCGGCAAGCACTCAGGTCCAAGCTGTCCGTGCCTTCGCAAAAAAGTTAAGCATCTTACGCCAAAATGTCTCCCTTATCTCTGGGGTGGAGGATTAGGTTTATTTTATTTTATTGAGTATTTGTAAGGGGCCCATATAACAAATAGTGTTTCCAGGCATCACTAAGGCAATAGAGGGGAGGGAACATGGAGTAAAATAAGCAATAGTATAGCAATAGCAGAACAATAAACATAGGTGGTCCTACTAGGCCTTATGACATTCAGAGATGGACGGTGTGTGCTGTTGCATGCTCAGAGGATTCCCTGGAGCGGTGACTCCTCTTCCTTGAAGCTTAGTGGTGCCTAGAGAAACTGCTGGGTAAGCATAACCTCTTGTAGTGCTTCTATTTATCTTTCCAGCCCAGGGAATGTTCTTTAGAACATCACGCTGCGCCCAGCGACATCGAACATGTCTGAAATATTTGTCCTTATGGAAAACGTAAATAGCTTTACAGCTCGCTCTTGAAGCATTTTAGTGTGTATTGACTGACACAAACCGCAGTCTTGTCTGTCGAGTTCCTCCCAGAGTTAAATCCTGTGGGGGTCGAAAGTAACATCTGGTGCCCACAATTGGAGTAACGCTTGAAACCCGAGGGCTTCATTGGATTTGACCGGGCATGAAATCAACAAAGCCTCTAACAAAGTGGTGTTCCTGAAACTAGCAGAGTTAGCGGGAAAAAGGAACTGAGGTCACGGCACCTCAATATATACTTGCCCTGACGCCATGGGGCTCAGAGTTATCAAGCAGATCCAATGTAGAGCAGAGCTCCTCGCCCAGGTTGCGAAATTTAAATCAAGAACAGCTGTGCTGGGAGATAGATATAATCAATGAGGAATCGGTGAAAGGAAGGAATCCATTATAAGTGATGTATGAATAGTATATATCGAGTCAGATGCACCCCATTACCTTCGTTCTGCTCTGTTTTTTCCTCACTCAGGGGCTGAGTAAAAGCAGAAGTTCTACAGGTTACAAGCTATCCCTAACAAGGGGTAGGTTGGGAGCATGATGAGGAAGCTGCGGGAGGAAGAACTAATCCATCTGAAAAAATATTATCAAAGTTAAGGAACAAGTTACTTACCTGTAACTATTGTTCTCCAGCATCGGTCTGGCATGGATTCACATGCTCATGAATATTCCCAGTCAGGCTGGGAATCCTCCGTAAAGAAAAAATCAGTATCAGTTTGGTTACTACTAAGAAAGACAGATCAGAAACGAATCACTGGTCTCTGGGTCATACTGTCCCCAGCCAATGACTGCCCTCGCCCTAAGTCCCGCCCCTGGCAGCCATCCTCAGATTTGGTAGCACATAAAGTGGCAGTATGACCAAGTGAAGAGCCGCAGAGGGGAAGGAGGGATGGTTCGCATGTGAATCCATGCCAGACCCATGCTGGAGTACAACAGTTACAGGTAAGTAACTTGTTCCTTCTCCAGCATGGGGAATGGCATGGATTCACATGCTCATGAATATAAGAATACATAGCAGTACACACATGCACAACCACGGGAGGTGGCAAGGCTCAACATTAAGCATTACATAAAACTCAACATTAAGCATCTCTTACCTCCTCATCAGGCTTACCTTAAGCGAACAGGTTGCGCAGCACTGCCTGGCTGACTCTGGACTCCTCCCTGGAATCCCGGTCGACGCAGTAGAATCTCGTGAAGGTGTGCATCGACCTCCACATAGCTGCCCTGCAGATGTCCAGCAGGTGCACACCAGACAAGAACGCCGTGGTAGCAGCGATCGCTCTGGTCGAATGGGCAACGGTCAGTTTGCCAACCGATGACAGTGCATGATGCAGCCGGAGAGCCATCTGGAAATGGAAGCCTTCAAGAGAGCCTTCCCTTGGTTCACAGGTCCAAAGTTCACAAACAGCTGTGATGTCTTCCGAAAACTCTTTGATCGGTCCACGTAGATCTTCCGTGCTCTAGCTACATCCAGCGAGTGCAAAGTCCTCTCGGCCGGCGGCGGGAAAAAGACTGGTAACACCAAGGGCTTGTTGAGTTGGAAGTCCGACGGCACCTTGGATATGAAGGAGGGGTGCGTCCTCAGCACTACCCTCGTCTCATGGAAAGTCAAGTATGGAGGCTTGCAGGATAGGGCCTGAATCTCTCCCATGAGTCGTGCAGAGGTGATGCCCACAAGGAACGGTGTCTTCCACGACAGGAACTTCAACAGAGCCGAATGCAAGGGCTCGAATGGCGGGCCCTTGAGCCTGGTCAGCACCACGTTGAGCTCCCACGTCGGGGCTGGATCCTTCACCGGCGGGAACGATCGAAACAGTCCCTTCATAAACTCCTTCACCAGGCGTTGAGACCACAGGGACGACCATCCTGCAGTTCTGGTGTATCGGGAAATCGCTGCCAGATGTATCTTGATGGAAGCATGAGCTAGTCCAGCTTTGGCCAGCGACAGTAAGTATGGTAGCACCTGAGGGGCTGTAATGCGTAGAGGGTTAAACTTCTGTGCACGGCACCAGACAGAGAACTTCTTCCACTTGTGTCCGTAGCACTTGAGAGTGGAGGACGCCCTGGCCTTTGCAAGAACCTCTCTGCAGTCAGCCGGGATATCATACCCTCCAAACTCTAGTGCTGCAGGAGCTAGGCCTGCAAGCTCAGCGACTCTGGGTCGTGATGAAGAATGGCGCCTCCTTCTCTGGAGAGAAGATCTGCGTCCGTCAGCAGTTTGAATGGTGGGGACGCTGACAAGTCCAGAAAGTCCGGGAACCATATTTGTCTCGGTCACCTCGGTGCGACGAGGACCATCCTGCACCGGGACCTCTTGAGTGGGTTGATGTGCTTCAGCAGCAACGAGAACGGAGGGAATGCATACAGGAACAGGCCGTCCCAGGGGAATGAGAAAGCATCGCCCATGCTCCTCGACTGGGGGAACCTGCTGGCGAACCTTTGCCACTTGGAGTTCGTCGCCGTCGCGAACATGTCGATTTGGGGTTTGCCCCATTACCGGAAGAGTTGATCCACTTGATCCTAGTGTAGTTCCCACTCGTGGCACGAGCGCAGCTCCCTGCTGAGTGAGTCGGCGATGGTGTTTCTTATCCCTGTTAGATGAAAAGGTACCAGAAACATCCCCTGGGCAAGGGCCCAGTGCCATAGATCCTGGGCTTCCTTGGACAGGGCTGGGGATCTGGTTCCTCCCTGCTTCCGGATGTAGAACATCGTGGGGGTCTTGTCGGTGAAGATCCTCACCACCTTGCCCTTGAGGGATGGGAGGAATGACTTCAGGGCCTAGAACACTGCTCGGAGCTTCAGTATGTTGATGTGGAGCGCCATCTTGCATAAAGATCTCCGGTGTGCGCTCCCCACCCCTCCAGGGAGGCATCCGTCGTCACAGTCACCTGGTATGCTGGGGTCTGAAAGTCTGTGCCTGCCGCGAGATGCGCGCGGGTGCCCCACCATCGAATTGCTTGGCGGAATACTTCGTTGAGCGAGATCTTGTCCTCGAAGCTGCCCGTCACTTGTATCCAATGGGCATCGAGGAACTCCTGCAGAGGGCGCATCCGAAGCCTGCACAGGAGCACCAGATAGATGCAAGAGGACATCATCCCGAGAAGGGACTTGATGGACCTCACTCTGGCCACGTCCGTGGCCAGCAGACGCTGTACCTTGCCCAGGATGGCCTGTGTTCTTTTCTCCGACGGAGAGGCCAGTCGTGCCCCTGTATCAAGCTTGGCTCCCAGAAACAGCACGACCTGCAACGGAACCAGGTGGGATTGGGGAAGTTGATGGAGAATTCCAGGTCCGTGAGCAGCCGGACGGTCTTTGCTGTGTGTTCGACGGCGAGTTCCCTTGTCCCTGCTCGGATGAGCCAGTCCAGGTAGGGGTAGACGTGGATCCCCTGCAGGCGCAGCCGCGCCGCCACTGGTGCCAGGCACTTGGATTGAAACATTTGAAATGGCTTGTGGAATCCATGCTGTTGATAAAAGAGATTGGGCTAAGTGTTTATTAAGCAGAGTGTCTCAGACTGGGTATGACTGTATTCTGAAACTGAGTGTAGAAGAAAGGAGTCAGTATGAGTGTATACAATCTACTTTGATTGCTAAGTTTGGCAAGACACCTATCCAATACCTTAAAAGGTTCGGGGAATTTAAGAAAAGAGAGAATGTGTCTTGGGTTTACTGGGTGAGTGCTGCACATATGAACATGATGGGGTGGATTGATGGTTACAATGTGAAAACGTTTGTTGAATTGTCTCACCTTTTGTTTTTTGAGCATTTTTCTTAAGCCTGTTCACCAGAGCTGCGTCAGTATGTTGCTGACCAGAACAATTTGGATCCCTTTAAGCTGGCCAGGCTGGCTGACAAGTGGGTCTCCCACCGGGTGTCCCCTAAGGACTCCAGTGGGAAGGACAAGGACAAAGAAAAAAGGACCTCTCAGAAGGCTGAGGAGTCCCAAAAGCAGTCACAGTCGACTAAAGCAAAACCTTCCTCTCCTAAAACCCAATAATCTAGTGGGGATAAGTCCTATGTGGGTGGGAGTAAGAGTAGTGGTCCGCCAGCTGCGAAGCAGATTCCCAGTGGCACCAGTACAGTACCCTGCATTCCTGGCACTTGTTGGAACTGTGGGGCTCTGGACCACAAGAGGGGTGACCTCAAGTGTAAAGGTAAGGCACTTGGAGTCCAGGCTGTCAGCCTGACCTACCCTTACCCCATGACTGAGGTGGAGGCCACTGTCCTCCCCTCCTCGACATGAATCACATTTGGTGCTCCTGCAGAGATTTTCCTAGTGTCCCTTGGGGCCTGGGACCAGTATGCAGAAGTAGTGGCTACAATCCCACAGAACAACGGTAGGTTTTTGAGAAGTGTCCTCTTGAATGGCCAGCCTTTTACTGGCTTGAGAGACACTGGGGCAAGTATGACAGTGGTGGACAGGACCCTGCTCATGCCAGAGGACTATGTAGGTGCTCCTCTGAGAACTTCCAGGTTAGATGGTGAGCCTCCCAAATTATCACCTGTAGCCTTAGTCACAAGCATGATTGGATACAAGACAGCAACACTTCCTGTCCTGGTTCAGGACAATGTGCCTGCTAACAATTTGTTAGGCAATGATCTGGTGGAATTGGGGTTGATCCCTGATCGTCTCCCCCTGTCTGCCGCGGCAGTCACTAGGTCACAGGTACCACAGCGTCTGACTAGGCAAGAAGACGGAAAAGTAAGAAGGCCACCTCTGTGGAGGGGTCTCCTTCTCTTCCTGCTGCTCCTGCAGCACCCGTTGGGATTCATGCTCCGGACGGGCTGGGTCCAGTGGCAAACCCAAACTCAACTCCAGTGGGAGAAGAGGCAGAAGACCCTCCTCCGGGAGAGGTGTTTAACCCAGGGGATCACCCCGATCTTCAATGCCTGTTGGCTGAAGGGGGGCACTCTAGGGGAGACTTCTGTAAGGGACAGAGAGAGTGCCATTCTCTCGAGGGTCCGAGGAAACCGACCTTGACCCAGGCACAGGTTGTAGTGCCTCGGTCATTCCGGATTTATTGGGAGGGTGAGCTCCTTGTTAGTGAGCCCACTAAGTCAGAACCTGGTGCCGTCAAGAGGTTGGTGGTAGCCCAGGTTTACAGGCCCTTCCTGTTGCAGTTGGCGCATGAGGTGCCCTTTGCCTAGTCTGCTTGGTACCAAGATGACCAGCTGAGGCTCTCTGCACATTTCTACTGGCCCCGGAAGTAGAATCCCACTGCAAGACCTGCCCAACTTGTCAGTTGTCTGGCAAGACTGGAGGCAGTGTCATTGCCCCACTGTAGCCGTTGCCAGTGGTTGGCACACCATTTGAGAGGGCTGGCATCAACATTGTTGGTCCCCTTGACCCTCCCACTTCAGGTGGACATCGGTCAATCCTGTTCTTGGTAGATCATGCCACCAGGTACCCTGAGGCTACACCCCTTCGGACGGTTAGGGCAAAGGTGGTTGCTAGGGCTCCCATGGGCATTATTACCTGTGTTGGATTCCCTAAAGAGGTTGTCTCTGACAGAGGATACAACTTCATATCGAGTAACATGAAAGCGATGTGGAAAGAGTGCGAGGTAACATACAAGTTCTCTACCTCATACCATCCCCAGACCAACAGTCTGGTTGGGAGATTGAACAAAACTCTCAAATGCATGCTAGGTGCTTTGGAAGAGCCCCTAAGGAGGAAATGGGATCTCCCCCTGCCATGCCTGCTGTTTGCTTACAGAGAGGTACCTCAAGAGGGTGTTGGTTTCAGCCCCTTTGAGTTACTCTTTGGATATCCCGTGAGGGAGACCCTTGCCTTGATCAGAGGAGGTTTGGAAGCCACCCCTACAGGTCCTGCAAAGCAAGTGGGGGACTATGTGTTAGGCCTCAGACGGATGACACAAATGATGGGTCAAGCGACAGCGAATCTCAAGGCAAGCCAGGAATTGAACAAATACTGGCATGACCTTAAAGCCTTGCAAGTGGATTGGACTCCAGGACAGGAGATCCTATTGATGGAGCCTACCAAGCCTAGAGTTTTGGCAGACAAGTGGACTAGACCCTTCAGGATCATCTCCAAGATGGGCAAATTCAATTGTCTGGTTTACATGGGAGTCCCTGGGGTAGCCCCTCAGGTATTCCATGTTAACAGGCTAAAGCGTTTCCATAACCGGGCAGAAGTCTCATGCCTCTTGCTGGCTTCAGAGCAAGAACAGGATGAGAGTGGGCCCCTTCCTGATTTGCTGAAGGGTGATAAGTCATAATTTAGAATACAATAATTTAGACAGTCAAAATGTCGAAAGAAAATTGTAGAAAAAAAAATGTAGAAATACAATAATGTCAATTTTTTTCTTTATTTTTTCGAAATTTTTTCGAAATGTAACAATATGTATTTTAGATGTAACAATATGTAATTTAAAAACTGTTATATTGAATATATATATGTTCTAATTCAACTTTGAAATCTGTAATATATTAAATGTCCACTAGATGGTGATATTGCTTTAAACATATATTTAGTTAGCTGCTAATATTTTGTTTTTGTTTCTTACGTTCGTTATGTACTGCTACGTAAACGTAACCGCCATTTTTGAAGTTCATTCTGCGAACCGTTCTCCCGCGGTGGACTCGCTGTTACTCCGCTCTTGGATTTTTGGGATTTTTTCTGCTTTTAACTTGGATGCATCGTGTTCCGATCACTGGATTTACTGGGTCGTATGGATTTGGATTTTTTTTTTCCTCCTTTATGCATCGTTGATTTTTTTTTTTTTCTGTGTTTTCGTCTGGATTAATACTTTTTTCTTTCCTGGATTATGTTTTTTTCATGGCTTTTTTTCTCATGGATTGCAGTTTGACAATTGTTTTTTTGGAGTCCTTCTTCCCGGAGTAATGGATTTGTTTTTTACTGGTTTTGTTTTTTTTCGGATTAATGGATTTCCCGGTTGGATTGTCTGGATTTACTGTACCTATCCCACAATGGAATCCAGAGTACTTCGAATCGTAAGTTTTATTAACATTTTAAGTTGCATGCCACAGTATTTAGGTAGTTTTCTTTGTTTTCCACGTTGAAATATTGTACCATTTGTATTAGTTTACTTTCATAATCTCTATATTTCCTACGTTTTGGTCCTTGGTTTGCCAATGACAGTGTTTGTGACAACCGAAACTCCTGGTGTTCTTCTATTTTTAAATTTTTCAGAAAATGCCATAGATTTGGATTGTGTATGCTGAAATTCTTATTTAAGTGGCTATGCCAGCCTTCTAGTGTGTTATTTGTTCTTGGTGTATTGTCCAAAGTTGCCTGGTAACAATTCCATAATTGTATTTGGTATTTTGGTCTGCGCCTATTTCCACTTCGAGTTAACTGCCCAATCCACGTGTTTTCAAAGTAGTCTAGTAGGTTTGTATTCTCCTCTTCATGATTTTTATAGTAATCACTGTCTATCAAATGTTCGTAAAAATCAATAACATAATTTTCTTGTACAAAAGCTAAAGCAAAATGTTTTTTAATGTTAAACTGAGAGCAACTGTCCTCTGTATATTTTGTACCCAATCCTAATTTCTGTATTTTTCGCCAAACACTGCGTAAAATGAAAAAAACATCCTTGAAGCCTAGTCTCTCTGTACACTGTCGGAAATCCTCTAATCTGAGCGGATTCATAGTCCATGATTATTGTTTCTGGATTTGATTCTGGTGCCGTTTCTTTAATTTTACTGTACACGATTTTGTATGCTTCTTCAGTTTATTTTGGCATTAAAACATACATTAGTCGTATTATTTTAACATTTATGGTTCCATGCACTGTGTAAAATTGGTAAAATGGTTGTGGGCATATTTTAAATGTCGCGTCACTTTGCCATTTTTTACTACGAGCTACATGTACAAAGTTCGTTGCTGTAGAGAATATTAATATTTTCTCACTGTTCATCTCAATTGTGGCATGGTAAAAATGTTCGCCTTTGGCAGTTACCTTGAAAACATCCGGGATTACTACATCCTTAAATAACATCGGTGCCGTTGGCAGACTTTCTTTAACTTGTTTTGTGCGGTTTATTGTACGTTGCATTAGTTTCTCTGCTGGCAACTGTGCCGTTGTATGGGTTGGTAAGCTGCCACAAACATCTCTAAGCACAGATCCACTACTTTCCCCCTTGATCTTCAATGGCTTTTCTTTTTAGTTCTGTCAAGGTTTTTCTGATGATTATATTAGTTTGATCAGGCATATGGTTGTGTTGATTTTTGCCTTGTACTTCTGAGCCCACTGTTATTGCTCTTGCGTTGCATTTAGATTTTGTATATTCTGTGCAGCGCCAGTAAATTCTGTCTTTTCTTTGGCTTTCTTTGTAGAATAGGTAGCCATTCAAAATTAACTGCCTTCCTCCCTTTTGCGTGGTTATGAATTCCACTTTGTTCTCCATTTGCCAACCTAAAGTAACATAGATAAAACATAATTTTATCTATGTCTTTTTATTCTATTGTGTGTTATATGATTTAATGATGTTTACTTTCATGTTCGTTTGTCTTACCTGGTTTGTATCTGAATGAACCTCAATCGATTGCCTGCAGCACTTTCTCAGGAGATGTTCTGTCAGGTAATGACGGTTTTCCACAGCCGTTACTAGTTTCCTGGTGAAAAAACAAGGTTCTTTACTCGAGGTTGTCACCCATTGTATTAACCATTTCGTAACCAAATTTTTTCGAGTATGTCAGATGAGTGGGTGATCGTGGTTGTTGGGGAGGTTTGGGGCTGGTGTGGTTCAGGATGTTGGATGAGGGGGGGTCAGTGAGGGGGTTGATGGGGACCCCCCACTAAACAATACTCCTTATTTTTATTTATTTCATGTTAAGTACACTAATTAGTCCTTTTTTTTCCGAAATATTGACCGTTAATGATATGTATAGATTTTCGACATTGTTTTCGACATTTTTGTACGTCGACATTTTTTTTCCCACATTATCACTATAAACCTTGCTGCAGAGCAACACTCAGGATGGCTCACTGAAGGGAGTGCATCTCTCTCCAGATCTGACACCAGAGCAGCAGAGGGCCTGCAGGTCTTTGCTCCGACAGTGTGCCCCTCTGTTCTCGCTGACAACAGGCCTCACTCCATGGTGCAGGCACGAAATTGACACTGGGGACAGCGTACCTGTCAAAAGCAGATGCTACAGGATGTCAGACACAGTTAAGAAACACATCCAGGCTGAGGTCGCCAAGATGTTGGATCTGGGTGTAAATTAACCCTCAACCAGTCCCTGATCTAGTCCAGTGGTCCTTGTCGCCAAGGCAAGTTCCCAGGCAGGCACCAAGGATTGGAGGTTCTGTGTGGACTACCGAGGAGTCCATGACGTCACCAAAACTGACGCGCACCCATTGCCCGGGGCTGATGAGCTTGTGGACACCATACGTGCTGCCAAATTTGTGAGCACCTTCGACCTTACCTCAGGCTACTGGCAAATAGCTCTGACGGATCATGCCAAGGAAAAGACGGCATTCTCAACACCCGAGGGACTCTACCAGTTTAGAGTCATGCCTTTTGGGTTGAAGAATGCCTCTGCCACCTTCCAGAGATTGGTAAATCATGCACTGAGTGGGCTGGAGGCCTTTTGTGTGGCCGACTTAGACAATATTGCAGTCTACAGTTCCACCTGGGAAGAGCATTTGACACATCTGGATAGTGTGTTGCAGGCCTTGAAAAGGGCTAACTTCACTATCAAGGCCACCAAGTGCCAGAAAGCTCAGGGGAAAGCCACATATCTTGGTCATGAGGTAGGAGGGGGTCGACTCCAACCTCTCCCCAGTAAGGTACAGGATGTACATGACTGGGAACTCCCACTACTCACACCCAGGTGAGAGCTTTTTTGGGCCTCACTGGGTATTACAGCGACTTCATGGCAGACTATGGAACCATAGTTGCACCTCTGACAGCTCTGACTTCACCCAAGCAACCAAGGAAGGTTAATTGGACTGAAGACTGTCAGAGGGCCTTTACTGGCTTGAAGGAATGTCTGTGCAGGGTACCTGTGTTGTGTGCGCCTGAGTATAGCAAACCCTTTATCGTTCAAACTGACGCCTGCAACACTGGAATTTGACATGTCTTGTCCCAGTTAGATGACAAAGGAAGAGAATATCCGATCATCTTCATCAGTAGACAACTCAAGGGTAGAGAACTTAGGTGGGATACTATTGAAAAGGAATGTTTTAGTATAGTTTGGAGCCTTATGCATTTTAGGCCCTACCTTACGGGGTCTACCTTGGAGGTAAAAATAGACAATAAGCCCTTAAAATGGCTTATGCAGATGAAGGGTGAAAACCCGAAGCTGCTTAGGTGGTCCATTAGTCTGCAAGGGCTAGAGTTCACCACTGAGCATAGACCAGGGAAGAGTCACAATAATGCAGATGGCCTTTCCAGAACGTATGTTGACAGTCTGGACGAGGTGTCAATCTCGTGGGAGATTCAACGCCCTCACCTCAGTCTGGTGGGGGCGACTGTGATGCTGGAAATGGGGACAGGGCCTCCCTTTCCTTGTCCTGTAGTCCTTTTTCATATGTGTTCTGTATTGTTTTCCGCCCAGGAGTCCATGTGGGACTCCTGGCAGTGCAGCTCTTCCTAGTTTTGGTTTGGTGAACAGACCCATGGGATATCCGTATGGTACCCATGGGTGGGGGTACAACCCTGTACCCCTAGTGTATGTTTCTGGGCACCTGTGGGTGGCCCACAGAGCAGGGTATAGCTGCTGGTGGCAGCTCCATGCAGAATTTGACAGGTGCTCTGAGTATCCTCCATTTTGGGATACCCAGGACCTGCCAGTGCAAACAGTTAATTCCTGATAGGAGACACGATGGCCCCTGTGGCCTCTTGCTTTCTATTGCCTGTTACCTTATTATCCCAAAGACCTGGGAGGCCCGGACTCTGTCCCTTCCCCCTGGCTGGCTGATGGGTGGAAGTGCCATATAAGGTATTGTGGGGAAGTCCAGGTTAAACTGGCTGGAGCCTTCCCAGTGACTGTATGTTGTGGGTACACCCTTGGGTTGGGACCTGGGTGAATGGAGTGTGTGACCAATATGCACTTCTTGTTGTGGATGTCTGGTTTCGGGTATGAAACGCAATGACTGAGACAGCCCTGCCCGAAACTGCTATGAATGCAGTGTGTAGTGCTGAATGGCTGGGTACTTGTCTCAATACACATTCCTTGTTGTGAGTGACTGTGAGGGAGGAGAATGGAGTGAATGCACTGTGAGCCTGATTGGCTGCCTGAATGCCCTTCTGAGTGATTGGTTGCCTGAGTGTGACCCAGCAGAATGAATGAGAGACAGAACAGTATATCCTGGGGCCTCTCACTGCTAGAATTCGTTCAGAAGCTGAAGTTGATACTTGATGCTCATCCTTGAAGCCCAGCTGGAAGAAGAAGACTTGCTGTTGCATTTGCTTTGACGCGAGCCGAAAGCTGTCGAGTTTGTCTAGGACTGATCCGTGAGAGGGCCTGCTAAGGAGACCTCTCCCCGAGCTACGAGGGAACATCGTGCCGACGGCTAACCTTCGCCGAAGTGCCCTGGAAGACATCCTTCGAAAGACTGTCGACCGGAGACGGGGACTGCTGAGGAGAACGAATAGAAGCACCGGACAGCCGTCCACCGTCATGGACCAGGGTTTGCAGGTTTGCTAGAACCGCTGGAGGCCCGTCGAAGCTGTGTTGCCCCAGAAGCGTGGACCGCTTGACGCTGTGCCACTGACTCCCGGAGTCGCAATGCTCTGCCTTTGCCTAAGAACATTTGAATCAAAGGACTCCCTTGCCGCACCGCTGACCGGTTTGTCCCGCCAGAGAAAGTCGAGGCAGCCGACGTGCTGAGGAGAATCCGCCGGTGGCTTTCCTGCCACCTGAAGACCACAAAGACTCTGACGACCCGACGCCCTTGCTGGGCCAAACTTCTTCAGTAACTCTTTGCGGCAATGAACCATTGTCGTCGAGGTGCACTGTACGCCTTATCCTCGCATTACGTCCTCGACAGATCGTCGACGAGCAACGCCTTGACCAAAGCCGCTTCCTCAACGCCATCAAACTTTTCATTGAGGACTCTCGACGCCAAGTTCACCTTCTTCGACAACGGACAACGATCCGGGGCTCCTGCCTGAAAGGGGGCCACTCAAGAAGGACCCATAGACGCCTCATCGAAGAAATCTACTATTCCAGGTACATTGGGGTGGTAGAACCTTTATAGAAGGAAATAACATACTAATAGACAATATATGGACTGGGCTTGCGTATCATCTTATTTACAGGTTGCCCATTTGGGGGGATCCTCACACAGAACTGTGACTTAGGTGGAAAGCAGGTTGGTTAAACAATAGGCAGGTACTTCAGCTACTATGTCTATTGTTGGTTCACATTATTAACTGATTTGTATGAAATTTGAAATTAGTACAGTTGATGCATTTTAATGGAATCTAAGAAGTAATTGTGGTACCACATTGAGACTGTATATATTTACTATTTTAGATTAACTGGAGCACAAAGTGTGTTACTGTGAGTGTGTATATAACTTGACCTTATTTATATAAAGAACTGTGTTATCCCTAACAGTGTGTGGACATTCCTTTGTGGGTGCTTGGGGACTACACTGTACTTAAGAACCAGCCCGCATCACCTCCTGAGAGCTAGGCCTTGATTGCTCGCCCACGTTTTACCAAATAGAGAATCTTGTATGGGTTCCTCTGTGCCCCTCCTCTGCCATATACAGAGCAGGAGTATAGATACCCCCCTCCTGTCTTTACAGGAAGCAGGGTGTTTTTGGGGTTGTGGACGATGCAATTCCCATTTCTGCGACATGTTGGTACAGTGGTGGGTGCAGGGTGGCCAGGGAGGTTGATATTACATTGGGGTTACATGTACTCACCAGCCTCTTCGGGTGTCCCGGCTCTGGCCTCCGCAGCACCAACCTCTTCAATTGACTATGTGTAACACACTGCTGCACGTCTCCTCCCAGGGCATCAGGCATATCGAGGATGCGCTCCCACCACCTGTGGCCATGCACTGTTTCCGCTGGGCAGAGGAGGTTCCGTACCCTCAGGCGCAGGTCGTCCCATCACTTGTGGCAGCCTTGCACTGTGCGTGGGGTTGTACCGACTGCCGATACCTTGTGGGCCACATTCTCCCAGATACTCTTCTTGCGCAGCTGGGTTTGCCTGCGCTGGTCATTGCTGAAGAGCTCTGGTGCATGGTGGACAATGGTGTCCGCTAGCATGTTGAGCTCCAGCTCAGAGAAGCGTGGCTTCCGCTTGCGGGTCTCACATACTTTAGATGACATGCCGACAGAGGAGTTTGTCTGTTCAGGAGGGGTGGATGTCACCTGTGCTTTGAGGATTGCAATTGCTGCTGGCCAGTTTCCTGTTCCCGCAATCACTTTATTTCCAGTCACGGTAATTGCGGGCCCGCTGGTAACGGTGCCGGTGGGTTCGGCACCGTGATACAGGATTCGGAGACACCGGCACGAGGACAATGACGTTGTCCGTTTTTGGGTAGTTTCATGGAGTTTCCGTGATGCCGGTACCACCGTTTTCGGCATCCGGAATGCGCGTGCCCAACAACCTGCAATCATCCAGTGATTCCGGAATTACAAGTTGCCAGAAACAGTGGCACGGGAATGACAGGCAGCAAAGGAATATGTGGTGCAGGTCCAACACGGACATTTGGTGCCCGCAATCCGCACATGGTATTACAACGAATTCGGGAGATGAAGCAAGACTTTCACAAAAACTAATAATTGGCTAAGAGTGTTGTTCTTAGTTCCTTTTTTTTGTGCACTCTGCTCGCTACTGAGGTTACAGCGCTCCAAGCCTCAATATATACTTGTAAAGAGAATGAAAAGGGAGTGACTGATTAGGGTGCGCTCAACTCTCTTAAACTGTAAGTAGGCCAATGCTGCAGTAACTGCACAGGAGGTTCCCCTAGGTTCCTCCACCAGTCATGCAACATTGGCACTCCTTTTGTTTATGGAATTTCAATCCTTATTATCCCACTCTATCTAGTTTACAGCATATTTTATATATATATATATATATTTTTTTTTTTTTTTAAGAACTCAATGTCTTACTCCTAATGCATATGACCATTCATCTATCTTGAATGGTTCTCCTGGCTCTTATCATCCCAATCTTAATATCATTTTTTCACTATTGATCCCACCCCACTCAAACCGTGTCAGACTCCAATCATGACATTTCCAATTTTGACTATTTGTCATAACTATGCGGATTCTCAATTGACATGCCTTTTCATCTGCAAGCAACCATTTCATGATTAGTTGAATGGTTGCCTACCATACAGCATGCTGTCTTGACTTGCCGCGTAGTGAAGAGTAAATGAGCCTCTGTCCACAAATCACCCACAGGGAGAAAGTAAAGGAACTCCCTGTGCGAGTTTTGAGGCCACAGGTGGTTTGATGATTCGCCGGATCTGATGACGCCGAGGACCCCAGAGGCTGTCAAAAGGAAGTTAGGGTTAGCACAGGCAAACACAGTACTTTGATATGAAAGAGTGTGCAAAAACTTTCTTACCTAAGTCTAGCGGGATGGAGCTAGGGTGCCTGGAGTCAGATGCGAGGGAGCGTCAAAGATCCGGGCAGCTGTGTCCCAGATGGTAGGTACCGGCTGATGCCTGTAGCCCTTCCGTAGCCGAAGGAAACTTGAACTGATCACAAAGTCTATGGTCGGAAGATCAAAAGCCAGAAGGGAAAAATCCGAAAGCAATCCGTTGAGCGTAGCAAAAGAGTCCAGAGTACCAATATCCGTACAGTTCCGAGTGACAGTATCCGTGGATCAAGAAAGCCAATCAGTGGTTCGTAAGCCTGAGTCCAAAATCCGATGCAGCAAACAACGTAAATCCTGAAAGCGCCAAACAGAGTTGTGAAACAGCTGTGAAGCGGTGAGCAACTCGAACTTCCCGTCTTTTACGTGCGCCGGCTCCCAGTCACATGAGCGGAACCTTGAACATGTGATCGGGAAGCCGTCGCGGAACCAGGAAGTAACCGTGATCGGGTGCTCAAGCCCGAACGCAGTCTCCATGGGAGTTGCCAATGAAAACGAGGCAACAAACCGGGCCGGCCTCTGCGCACGGGCCAAATCCGCCGGTGATGACGACTCCCTCGCACCATAGGCGAAGTGATGGCTTGGGAGGCGGACTGTGACCCGGGGAGTCTAGCAGTGTGTGTCGGGGTGTCAGGCAGTGTGGTGCGTAGTTGTGTAACTGATTTGTTGTGCATGACACATGCACATGGTATTCTACCAATCCTTACTTGCTTATTTTAACATATTGTCAATTACTCTAAGGTATTCATACCCATAGTTCGGGAGCTTGCCCTACAATTACACCATTTCATTTATGTTATGTCAGCTACTCAGCAGAACGAGCTGTGTGACGTCACCGGTCTTTTACGCATTCGCGCCACGTCAGGGTCATGTGTGTGACGTCACACGCCCCCACGTCACTATTGCGAGCCTCTATTATCGCTTGTGAGTGGAAGCCCCATATGAACAGTAACTCTGTCGCCACAAGCGGGATTCATCCCCATGACTTCCTTCCAAGGTAACGTGGACTTTCAAAATGGAGTAATCCCACATTGACCATAGGCCAATGTGCCGTTATTGCGTAGTCCTTATGATTATGCTTACTTAGCACATCTTCTTGCTACCTCATAGGTATTAGAACCACAGATTTCATTATTGTACCCGAGCCTACTATTGCAGTTAGGAACCTAGCCATCATTATTATGTGGTGCATTCACTGATTGTTAGGTAAGTCACAGTGTCGGCCGCCATTTATAGACGTTTTCTTTACGGTGTTGCTTGTTAGCAACATTACTTGTACATGTAGTACTTGCTACAACTGTAGTTCATTTCCCTTACAGGTTCTTAATAGGAACTAGGCACAAGCTAACATGCAAGTGTGCAAAATTATGCTACAAGGATCAATCCATATAAATTATTGGTGAGTTTTCCTCCATACACACCACAACTCAGTTGACTGGCATGCATGCCACCCTCACCAGATAATCTGTTTCACCACAAATGTCACTAACCCTGGGACTCAATTTTCTTACCACTTTACTGGCATCCTTGGTATTGGGAATCACCAATGCACGACATTACATGTCTAGTACAACCCGCCAATTCCTCCACACGGGACTTGTACAATTGCTTTAGGAATGTGCATGTGGCACTATCAGGTATGAAAACTGGAGAGTCACAGTCAATGAATGATATATTGCTAAAAAATACCTTCTTTGTTTTCCCACATATGCTCCTCCCCTTGCTTGGTTATTTCGCAATCCATTTTGAATATGGGTATGTATTACCCTTCGATCATCAATTTTAAACTATTGCCTGACTTCAATATTGAACACATGCTTACAGTGTATTGGTTTGGGGGACATGTAACCCCGTTGTATGACCTTTCCTTCACAATTTGTCACCATTATGATTTCACTTCATGGTTATCACTTTGTATATGTCCTTTTATTATGGAACAATTATGAATGTTTGTAACAGCCGTGAGGAAGACCGAATGGTCGAAACACGTGTCGGCTGTGACCACAATAAATCACCATTCACACCATTGGATGGCTGTTTCTTGCTTCTTCAGAGATATCATAGCCTCTCAACTAATATTAAGGACTTGAACATTAGAATACTGAGCCTTTTGCGCAGTACAACCGCACATATTATACTCTTGTCTCAATATATACTTGCCCCATCATAATTTCCAGACTGGAGGCGCGTAGAGGCGTTGGGCGGAACCGACGCAGAGCCCTTCTGAGCTAACTGGCAGAGGAAACGTTTCTGAAGAGCAGCTGGCACTAGGAGATAGACATCATAGATGATGAAGCTGTGGGTGTCCATTAGAAAGATAATGGACCGGGGCGATGAGTATCATCTTGCAACAACACGGTCTGAGTGTGTTGCTTGCATGTAGCAGGAGAGTAAACGGAGAAAAAGCATTCAGAAACAGACCTTCCGATGGGAAGGAGAATGCGTGCCCCATGGTCCTCGGCTCGTGGAACCTGCTGGCATACTTCTGGCACTTTGAGTTTGCCGCTGTGGCAAACAGATTGATCGGCGGTCTGCCCCATTTGACAAATAGACGGTCCACCTGATCCTGACAAAGTTCCCACTCGTGGCAAGAGCTCAGTTCACTGCTGAGGGAGTCGGCAATGGTGTTTTTGACACCTGTCAGGTGGAATGGGAAGAGGAACATCCCCTGTCCAATGGCCCAATGCCACAAGCCCCGAGGTTCCGTGGAGAGTGCTGGGGATCAAGTGCCCCCTTGCTTCCTGATGTAGAACATGGTGATGTGTTGTCCGTGAAGATTCCCACTACCTTGGGCCCTCAGAGATGGTAGACTTGAGGGCCCAGAACACTGCCCGTAGCTCCAGGATGTGGATGTGTAGATCCTTCTCCTCCGGAAGCCACAGACCTCTGGCATGTAGACGTCCGGTGTGAGCTCCCCAACCTACCAGAGACGTGCCCGTGGTGACTGTTTGAAATCCCATCCCCTGGGCGATGTGGGAGCGTACCCCCCACCACTCTATCACCCGCCGGAACTCATCATTGGGGGGAGAGGGGATCTTGTTGGCAAAACTCCCAGACACTTGTAACCAATGTGCACCCAAGACTTCATGTAGGGGTTGCATTTGCAAGCTGCAAAGACGGACAAAGTAGATGCAGGACGATATCATGCCCAGCAACGACTTGATGGACCAAACCATGGCCGTCTTCGCAGACTAAAGTCTCTGCACCTTCCCTTGAATGGACGCAGTCTCTCCTCCGAGGGGGATGCCAGGCAAGCCACTGTGTTGAGTCTGGCTCTGAGGTACAGCGCATTCTGCAATGGCGTTAAGCAGGACTTTGGATATTTTACAGAGACGCCAGCTCCGTCAGTAGCCACACAGTCTCCTTCATGCACTAGTCGGCCCGGTCCCGAGAGCGGGTGCATATCAGCCAATCATCCAGGTATGGGTATACTAGACCAGGCATTTTATGAACACTCTTGGCGACGATTTTAAACGAACGGTAGGGCCTTGAACTGGTTGTGTTGGGCGTGTACCATGAACCGTAGGAACTTCTGATGTTTCCTGTGCCCTGTTTGGGCACCGACGGCCTGGCCTTTGGGCGACGGTGACACTGAACTTCGCTACCGTAGACCTGGGAACGACCCCTGTATGATTCCTGAGTGGAGGATAGGGGAGGTTGCCTATACGATGTGGAGTATCCCTTGGATAATCTGCTCGATTTTCTCCTGGAGGAGCGAAAAGACGACGAGCGATGCTGCCGCAGCGTGCCTAGGGAACGTGCCGTCTCCGTGTCCATCTTTATGGCTTGAAGGTATTCGTTGAACGCCTTCCCGAAAAGATTCTTGCAGTCGAAAAGGCATGTCCAGCAGCTTTGCATGGATATCCTGGTGAAAATGAGTGGCCTTCAACCATCCCTGCAGATGAAGGCAAACACTGTTGCCCATCTGTTGGAAGCCTGTGTCGGCAATGTCCACTGTCACAACTTGTGTGTATGGAATCAATTTGCCTGGGTAGGAGTACCAGCTGGTGTTGACAGTTTCCGAAATGAAGTGAACCCAAAAGGGTCTCCTCCAAGAGGGCGACCTTCCCTTTGAGATACTGTGCTGGCCGTAGGAAGGACGGGCACCACCGTAGTTCAAATGAAAGAGCAGTGTACTACCAGTACTGCAAGATGGCAGAAAGAAAAAATAAGACAAGTTACAAAATTGTCAAAGGTTTTCACAAAATAGTGTTAAAGCAACCCAAGAAACACTAAACTGTTTATTTAAAGATGACAAATACTGACGTGAAGGAACAATAAGGCAACAGGGGAATTACAGTACGAGGGAAGGGGGCCTCGGAAAGGGGTTAGTAGTTGGATCTAGCGCCAACGGAACAAGGGCGCACTAACGTAAGATGATAGTACTTGGTATTTTATGCTGCATAGCATCCAAAATCCATATACCAAGTATCTTAGTCTTTGTTGATACAAGAAGGAAAGATCCTACAGTCACTCATAACATTATCTCTCTCAAGCAACATATGTTCCTTTCAAAACAGAAACAACAAGCAAAAGAGGGTATCTGGTAGTAATGCTACGTTTAAATGCAATCTGTTTAGCAGAGCATGGTCAATTACCTTGCGGGCAACTAGCCACAGAATCAAATCCAAAAGGAAGTCTGAGGGAATGCAAAGGTCGGGAACCGAGTAGTCAAAGAAGGAGCCACCCGGAATACGCTCTGTACAGGTCGAGGTCGGCCACAGCAAACGGAGGCAGAAGGACAAAAGGAGAACAGCAACGAGGTCCTTAGCACAGTAAAGCTGAATATCCAAATCAGGATTAACCGGACTAGGAACTTCAAAAGATGGTATGCAGGAACGCGTACTGATTTAATCAGAAGTGCCGTGGAATGAACCTGCGGCGCTTAAATATAATGTCGATGGCAATGTAAGACGTAATAACGGTGTTGCCATAGTGAAGCGTTTGAGGAAGAGCCCGATCACGCTCTGCGTCCCTGGCGTTTAGAGGCACCATCGCAGCCGCCAGGGGTGAAAGAAGGAACAGGATCTGCAAAGCGGAATACGCTTAGAAGAGTGCCGATTCTTGCACACCATGACATCCACTGCCACCGTAATGGCATGGTCTGACGCCACCTCCCTTTCCTGGAAAAGGGTGAGGGGCTCAGTTTTCTGGTCATCGGGAAGGAACTCCAGGATAGAGCCCAGCTTGTACCAAAGCACCCGGTCGTATCTGGACAAGAAAGACAGAGCATTGTCCACTTTGATCATGAATGACGCCGTGTAGATGGCTCTATTCCCCATGGTGTTCATCTTCTTCCCCTCGTTGTCCAGAGGGACCGATGATGCAGAGGCTTGGTTGTATGAATGTTTTCTTGCGGCGGCCAACCCTACCGAGTCCGGCAATGGTTGTGACCTCAAGAACTTGGGTGCGGAGTTCGGTACCCTGTACTACTACTGCAACCTGTCCCATTTGGGTGGATCCGTGCATGGGTTTCTCAGAAGAGGCTACCAACATGATCGTCTTCCTCTTGGACTCCCGCTGCTAGCATAGGAAACCCTCCTATTTGGTTTTCCTGGGCGCTCAGCTCAAATAGCTCGGAGGCCCTTGAGATCATCGAGTAGAATGAGCCCACCTTGTCTGGCTGAAAGAATCTATGATGGGGGTTCAGGTGCGGTGATTCATTGTCCGCCTGGACAAAGTTCTCATCTTTCTCGGTTCCCATAGCCATGTCCATATCAGTGTCTGTGTGGGTGTCCAGGTCCGCTGGTGGAGTTGGGCCGTGGCGCGGTGGAGGAGACGGATGCAGCGTCGTCGGATGACGCTTTCCCCTTTTTACGTGGAGGCTGGACAGGGGCCTGTGGCGCAACACGTGCCAGTGTTGGAGGCAACCTTTGCTGGATCTCCTTCATCAGGGTGTGGAGAGTTGACAGGATGTCCATGGATATGTCCCTACGGTGTGGCGGGAAGGATTGAGTGCTAGGAACTGCGCCACCGTCCTCCTCGTGGACTGTATGGACGGACGCTTGGTAGTCATCTGTGGAGGAGATGTCCATTGGCTTATCGTAAACCTTGGAGGGCTGCATTGGGGTCTCCTCACCCTCCCCTTTTCCCTCCTGAGGACCTTGTAACAGGACTTAAACCGGTGCCTTCTTTGCTCCCGCTGGCCCCCAAGGGGTGCCTGCAGCCTTTGCTGCTGCCTCGGCGGCCGTGTCAGTCTTGGGAGGCAGGGACACTCTCTGCACTGTAGGGACCACCCTCGTCGGGTTGGTGCCACCCGCTGTATCAGTCGCCCCAGAGGATGTCGGCGAATCGGTCTATGGCGTCTTTGGCTGAGCCTGGTGAGCCAAAAATCTGAAAAAATGTCCAGAGAGCTAAACTGTATTGCTTACAAAAGTGTATCAAATTTTATTCGCCATCATACAGAGAATATTCAAAAAAGTAAATTAATGGCACATTCCTTTAGATAACATTATTATATCACATAACACGACAACATGGGTAGACATAAAACATGGCTAAAATGAGTCCATCACAACAACCATTCATAGTGCAGCATTCAGACCATACACTATACACAATGACATTCAACGAATCAACAATAGCTAAAAATGACAAAATTGGTTAACAATCGGGGGTGGGATAAACACTCCTCACGTCCCATCTGGTTATTTTAATATTTAGAAATTAATTAACAATCAACAATAGAACCAATTAAAAACAATCTATCGCAAGGGTGGATCTAAGAGAAAGAATGTTGTATAGATCACATCCCTGAGGAGTAAACTCAACCGGTTTCGAAGTAGAATGTATATTGAACAACGTTTTCATCAGGAGATACAGGGCGAAAGGCTGCAAAAGAAGAGCATTACTGCATAAATATGCGGCAGTGCCCCCTCTCATAAACTGAACCCAAAATTTTTTTATGTGCAACCACCATGTGCCACCTGTTACAGACCAATAAAGCTAAACATTTGTGCTGGGGAAGTAATAACAAATCAAAAAACAACCCCAGTGGCAGAGTTTTATTTGAAACCAGAGAAGCCGACCCTTAGAAGTGTGCAAAAGAGCAAAAATTAGGAGCAGCATGAGAAACCACTAAATGCAGAAAGAATAAAGAAGCCATGAGGGAACTGAGTCACTCCCAAGGTAGAAGGCATGCTTAGTTGAGCGAGCAAAACTAACCTCATATGTATTGCCATTCGCATGCAGGATGAAAAAGAAGGGTCAATGAGCTTGAATCTGACCACGAAGGGATCTGCAGCTAGCCAAGAGGGGGGGACAATTAGAACACAAAGGAGCCCAAAGGAATGCTGCATTAGACACGGAATGCCTGGTAGAGAAAGGCCAATTGTTACCTGCAATTAAAAGAACGCTGCTCTTGGCTGCCCCCTACAGTGTTCAGTATAATGGGGTTGCCTCCTGGATGGTAGGTGCAGTGGAGTAAGTCGTGTCAGCAGAGGAATGCCTGATATGCTGTTGAGCAAACGATAATATTAGCTCAAACCGCATGCACATAAACAAAGCAGAATACATGCTGCTATAGCCATGGACAGTTTAAAAGGAGGAAATGCAGAAGAGCTCCTGCGGCATGAGAAAAGGGCCCCTATTGTGCAATTACTTAGACGGGGTAAATATCTATATGCCGACCTAATAGGTCATTAATGCACAAAGGTGCCGTAGCAGACAAGCAGGCTGCAGAGGCCATATGCCCCGAGGCAGAACTATATTAGAAAATGTGGGGTGGCTAACTGCTGACACAAACCAACAGGAATTATACAACCCACAGTGCACTAACATATAAGAACTCTGATGGGTTGTAGGTACTGCAAGCTAAGTAAAGAAATGTAAACAGCTGCTGTAAGGAGTAATTTAAATGTTGCGCGCGTACTTACATTAAGGTCAATCAGTGTGCGGCATGGGCGGCTGTAATTGACCGGAGCAACCCGCACGCGAACCGCGGTGTACGTGCTGCGTTGTCAATGGAGCAGCGATCCACTAAATGGGTCTCGGCCCGTGGCGTAAGCCACGTGATTAGTACAACGCCACGTGATTAGTACAACACCACGTGGCCGTACTTAGTCACGTAAAAACGTGTTGCGTGAGCGTGAAGGGCTCGGAACAGCCACAAAAGAGCCGGAGGACCAAGAAAGGGGACTTGGTAGTAAATACAGGTAATGCAAAAGAGGATGGCATGGAACAGCCACAGCCCACTGTAAGACGGAAGCAAAATACCTCAGGGCAAGTAGAGTTTACAATTAAATTAACAACCCAGATGACAATTGAAAAAATGTGGGGAGGAGAGAGCAGCATAAGTGCAGTAGACACAAATATAAACTGAGATGTCAAATGGAGTGGCATAATGCCTAATATATGCCACCAATGGGAGAGAATTTGGGCCAACTAAATCAACAAACTGCTACAGATGTACTCATATGGCACCAGGCATGTGTCAATGAAGACTATCTATCTGGCTTTGTTGGCATAAAAACAGAAGCACAGGTGTCAATTAGAATGGCATGGTGCCTAATATGTGCCAGCAATGGAGGAGACTTTGCCACATTGGATAGATTTATGGTTTGGCTCAATCAGGTGGACTCCAACTTAAAATTCACTTATGAATTTTCCACCTCTAGGATTGCCTTTCTCGATTTATCCATCTTTGTTGACGAAGGGTTTCTAAAAACAGAGCTGTATAGAAAACCTACAGAACGTAATACCACCTTGCAATTTGAGAGTAAACACCCCAAAAGCTTATTATGGAATTTGCCGTACAGTATGTTGTAACGGTAACAGCGTAACTGTTCCAACATCTCCCATTTCAATAAACATGCAGATGTATTACAAGCTAGACTCTTACTTCGAGGCTGCCCAAAAACAAATCAAACACTCCAGAAAAAGAGTGCGATATACCAACCGGGATGCCCTACTTATTGCGCAACCTAAAAATACAGAAAGAGAACACATTGTTTGTGTATCTACATTTTGCAAATTCAGCGAGTCCATTAAGGGAATTATTCTTAAGAATTGGAGGATTTTGAATTCTGCTGAAATTAATTTACAAAAACCTCTATTTGCTCTTAAAAAAGGCAAGAGTTTGGCACAGAAGCTTACACGAGCCAACAGATTACCACTACAACGTAATTTGGTTAGGGATGTTAACCTCCAACCTGTGGTAGGTCATTACCCCTGTACCACTTGTATGGTCTGTAGATTCTCCAAAAAGACGACATACTTTGTGAATGAAGGCAGAAGATGGGATTTGCGCACTTTCACCACTTGCAAAAGCAAGAATGTGGTGTATGCTATACAGTGCCCGTGCAACTTGCTTTATATTGGTAAAACCTCCAGGGAGATACATGTGCGCATCAAAGAACACCGCTCTAAGATCTGGATGCGCTCTCTCACTGCCCCATTGGTTTCTCACTTTATTGAGATGGGGCATGATGCAGACTCATTAAGATGGTTTTGCATCGAACAAATCTCAGCAAGTGGACATGTGCAAACCACCAACAAACTGGCCTATAAAGAACAGATGTGGATCTTTAACTTAAGTACTCTCCACAAAGGTTTGAACTCCATGGAAACATGGGAGTTCAATGCCAGATAAATAGTACCCATTGGCAGACAACTGGTGTCATATGAGTACATATGTAGCAGCTTACATTTATTTAGCTGGCCCAAAGTCTCCTCCATTGCTGGCACATATTAGGCACAATGCCATTCTAATTGACACCTGTGCTTCTATTGTTATGCCAACAATGCCAGATAGATAGTCTCCATTGACACATTCCAGGTGCCATATGAGTACATCTGTAGCAGTTTATGTTGATTTAGTTGGCCCAAATTCTCTCCCATTGGTGGCATATATTAGGCATTATGCCACTCCAATTGACATCTGAGTTTCTATTTGTGTCTACTGCACGTGTGCTGATCTCTCCTGCCCACATTTTTCAATTGTCATCTGGGTTGTTAATTTAATTGTAAACTCTACTTGCCCTGAGGTATTTTGCCTCAGTCTTACAGTGGCCTGTGGCTGTTCCATGCCATCCTCTTTTGCATTACCTGTATTTACTACCAAGTCCCCTTTCTTTGTTCTCCAGCTTTTTTGTGGCTGTTCCGAGCCCTTCACGCTCACGCAACACGTTTTTACGTGACTAAGTACGGCCACGTGGTGTTGTACTAATCACATGGCTTACGTCATGGGCAGAGACCCATTTAGTGGATCGCTGCTCCATTGACAACGCAGCACCAACACCGCGGTTCGCATGCAGGTTTCTCCGGTCAATTACAGCCGCTCATGCCGGCCACGGATTGACCTTAATGTAAGTATGCGCGCAACTTTTAAATTACTTGGTACAGCAGCAGTTTACATTTCATTTCTTTATTTAGCTTGCAGTACCTACAACCCATCAGATTTCTTATATGTTAGTGCACTGTGGGTTGTATAATTCCAGCTTGGTTTGTGTCAGCAGTTAGCCACCCCACATTTTCTAATATAGTTCTGCCTCGGGGCATATGGCCTCTGCAGCCTGCTTGTCTGCTACGGCACCTTTGTGCACCAATGACCTATTAGGTCGGCATATGTTACCCCGTTTAAGTAATTATACAATAGGGGCCCTTTTCTCATGCCGCAGGAGCTCTTCTGCACTTCCTACTTTTAAACTGTCCATGGCTATAGCAGCATGTTTTCTGCTTTGTTTATGTGCACGCGGTTTGGGCTAATATTATCGTTTGCTCAACAGCATATCAGGCATTCCTCTGCTGACACGACTTACTCCGCTGCACCTACCATCCAGGAGGCCACCCCATTATACTTACCACTGTAGGGGGCAGCCAAGAGCAGCGTTCTTTTAATTGCAGGTAACAATTGGCCTTTCTCTACAAGGCATTCTGTGTCTAATGCAGCATTCCTTTGGGCTCATTTGTGTTCCAATTGTCTCCCCCCTTCTTGGCTAGATGCAGATCCCTTTGCGGTCAGATTCCAGCTCATTGACCCTTCTTTTTCATCCTGCATGCGAATGGCAATACATATGAGGTTAGTTTTGCTCGCTCAACTAAGCATGCCTTCTACCTTGGGAGTGACTCAGTTCCCTCATGGCTTCTTTATTCTTTCTGCATTTAGTGGTTTCTCATGCTGCTCCTAATTTTTGCTCTTTTGCACACTTCTAAGGGTCGGCTTCTCTGGTTTCAAATAAAACTCTGCCACTGGGGTTGTTTTTTGATTTCTTATTACTTCCCCAGCACATATATTTAGCTTTATTGGTCTGTAACAGGTGGCACATGGTGGTTACACATATTTTTTTATTTTTGGGTTCAGTTCATGAGACAGGGCACTGCCGCATATTTATGCAGTAATGCTCTTCTCTTGCAGCCTTTCACCGTGTATCTCCTGATTAAGACGTTGTTCAATATACATTCTACTTCGAAACCGGTTGAGTTTACTCCTCAGGGATGTGATCTATACAACTTTCTATCTCCTAGATCCACCCTTGCGATAGATTGTTTTTAATTGGTTCTATTGTTGATTGTTCATTAATTTCTAAATATTAAAATAACCAGATGGGACGTGAGGAATGTTTATCCCACCCCCGATTGTTATTCAATTTTGTCATTTTTAGCTATTGTTGGTTGGTTGAATGTCACTGTGTATGATGTATGGTCTGAATGCTGCACTATGAATGGTTGTTGTGATGGACTCATTTTAGCCAGGTTTTATGTCTACCCATGTTGTTGTGTTATGTGATATAATGATATCTAAAGTAATGTGCCATTAATTGACTTTTTTGAATATTCTCTGTATCATGGCGAATAAAATTTGATACACTTTTGTATGCAATACAGTTTTGCTCTCTGGACATTTTTTCAGATTTTTTGCTTTATAATAATACTCTGGTCCAGGGTACAGAGTCTTCCTGCTTCTTTCTGTTTTTGGAGCCTGCTGTGAGGCCTTCTTCTCTTCCTCCAGCCTTTGTTTCTCCTTTGTCCCGTAACTTGGCCGGGGTAGAGGACTTCCTCTTTGAGGAGGAACACAATAGCAGGCTGGCTTAGGAGGTGGACGGCAATGGCAGTCTATCCCAACTGGGACCAGCATCAGCGGCGAACCCGGTGGAATCGACCTTGCGGTTCTTGGCCTTATCTCGGACCCCCACAGATGGGGTGTCCTTAAAGGGCTTTGACCTTCTCCCAGAGGGAGACCGCTCCTCGGTTCGACCGATCCTGGCTGAGGCATGACCCTGCTCGGATGACGGGTCAGAGGCCTTGATCGACTTGAGCCATGCTGGAAGCCTGCTATACCCGTCTTTCTTTGTCTTCGAGAAGCCCAGGCATATCTTGCACCCATCCTCCTTGTGGTCCGGGTGCAGGCAGTACAGACACTTTTGATGTTTGTCCTCCAAAAGGGTCCTTCCCTCATTTTTCTCCTCCGTCATAGTCGGAGGGCTCGAAGAAGGCCCAAGACGGCCTTCCAGAAACTTCGGCGAACAACCGCACTTGAGGGGCACGCAACTTCACCGACAACGGATCCCCGTTGCCGGCCGATGAAGATAGGAGCACAAGGGCTCCCATGGAACAAAAATAGAACTTTTCCATAAAAAACTGTAACAAAATAGCTCAGAGAGCAACTCGAGGACTCCAAACACTGAATGAAGCATGCAATAATAATCTGAAGATGGTCGCCAGAGGCAGGGCTTAGGGAGAGGACTGTCATTGAATGGGAGCAGTATGATCTAGAGGACAGTGATTGGTTTAGAGGAGAAATACAGTTTTAAAGTGAAAGTGAAACTGTTTTTTCTTTTAGGAAGGATTCCCAGCCTGATGACGAGGAATATTTATGAGCATGTGAATCCATGCCAGACCCCGTGCTGGAGAAGTGCCTGTATCAGAGGAGCATGCATAGTAGCAGTATGTGTTGTAGGAGCGCATGTTATAGCAGCATGTGTCATAGGGACACTTGTCATAGGAGTGTGTGTTGCAAGTGTGAGGTAAGGGTATGTGTGGTCTGAGCATGTGCCGTAGAAGCATGTGTCTTAGGACCATGTGTGAGAGGAGCATGTGTTGAAGGTGCATGTGCCGTAGTGCAAACTCTGTGTACAGTTCCTATGAAAAGTATACATTTATTCCATCACCTTAAAACTCACATTAAAGTCAGCTGAGACTTGCGTTTAGTGCGAGTTCGTAGTAGGAGCATGTGTGATAGGTGCGTGTGTCATAGATGCATGTGACCGCATGAGTCGTACGTCCACGTTATGTGCGGAAGGTGCTTGTGTCAAAGGACATGTATAATAGGACTGCGTGTTGTAGAAGCACTTGTTATAGTAGCACATGTCGCAAGAGCATATGTCATAAGAGCACGTTTTATAGGAGTGTGGCTTATTAGAGTGTGTATTTTAAGGTTGTGTGTGGTAGGAGCATGTGTCATAGGTGCACTCACTGTGTATATTTTGTATGAAAAGCATACATTTATTCCATCACCTTATAACTTACAGTAAAGTGAGCTATGGCTTAACTTTAATGTGTGTTTTTAGAAGATTTTAATTGTGTAATGTATGTATTGTAAAACTCATACGGCTCTGTGTTTTGAAAGTGTACATTTATTCCATACGTTCTGTGTACAGTTCGTATAAAAAAGGCATATTCATTGTGCGCATGAGGCATATATAGATACGTTTCCTACGTTAATATCCCCATTAATTCAGAGCACCAATTACAGATAAAATCTAGGCGCCTAGAAAATATTAGGAAAATCGAAGTTTTGAGATATTTGGGCCACAAAAAAGCTGTTCAAAACACAATCAAAGTAAAAAGAAATATAAACTATGAAGTCGTTAATGTAGGAATCTAATATTTCGAGGCAGCCGCCTGTAAATGCAACATTTTACTCTTGTATTAAAACATCTGAAAATGTTCTAGTGTTTGAAGGTTATTAAGAAAAGTCATTTTCTGAAACGCAAAAGAAACCTAGTCTTAACCTTAACTATGCCTTGCCTCGCCGAACTAAAGTTGAGTATGAAGTTCCATAGGAAACCCAAAAACGTAATTGCGAATGACTTTTGACTCGCATGACTGATTTGGCTGTTATTTCGCAAACAAAAAGTTTGTCAAGGGTAACCCCGAGATACAAAGTTTTGGGAAAGATTTGCTAACAAATTAATATGTTATCAAAAAAGCAAAACAAAACACTGTTTTTGGCCTATTCCCATTCATTTCCCCATAGAGAATAAGTCCACATTTCTGCATAGCACACAGCAAAAACTGCTGCATGAGATTGGTCCAGGTACGAAACAACTTAGGCACAAAGCGCTGACTACTTATAGGAAGGATCTGGGGAGATTCCAGCCAGAATTCAATAAATAAATGGGAATAACCTAACCTATACAATGAAATGTCAGTGATACCTCACCAACACAGGGTGTATAAAAAGGTTTGGGAAGTAATAGTCAAAGCGTAAAAGATCCCATAGGGAGCAGATGTGCCAGATACGGCGCTCCCTTCATACAAGGGGAGCAAGCAGAAGAGAAGAAAGCCGAGTAGATTACAGCCTGCTGAAAGACAGTGGTTGAGAAACCTTAAGAACAATACCGCCTGGAACATGGTCGTCCAAATCATCGAAGTTTGAAGGAGGAGATTGGACTTTGCACGTCACTGGAAGCCCTGAAGAGATACACTTACAAGAGAAGCTTAAGAACCGTTCAAAATCCTTGGGGAGTTGATAAGCCACACACTAAGGCTTTCCACAAGCAAACCCTGGAAAACAGTAAAGAGAAAGAAACTGGACATGTGGCAGGAGGGTGATGGAATACTAATTACCAGAAAAAGATACTGAATGTGAGGAAGAGAAATATCCTCTGGACCCAAGGTCCTCGAAGTACCTCTTCTGAATCCTGAGAGAACCTGCCCTTACCCCTCTCCCTCATCCCTTCTCTCTGCACTTGCACGTTCTGAATGCTCACAAGGACTAGTCAGACTGCCTCTCACTTTCTTCATTGTTATTATGTTTGCCTTTAATTCCCATGTTCCCTCCCATTTGCCCTGTGGGGGCTTTGAAACACAATGTACTCGATGTATAAGCACCTTGCAAATGCACAATAAATAAATAAAAACCCAGAATCCAGGAGGAACCTCTTATTATATGACTTCGGAGAGATCACAAGGTCCAGTAGGGAAAGTTGTGAATCTGAGAGAATCAAAGGTTCTGGGGGGACTGTTGCGAATCCTGAGATAAACCAAGGTCCAGGCAAGACCCGTTATGAATCCTGAAAGAGCCCAAGGTCCAAGATGGATGTGTAGTGAATCCTGAGAGAACCCAAGGTCTGGTGGGATGTGTGTTGTGAATCCTGAAAGAATCCAAAGTCCAGGACGGATCTGTTGTAAACCGGAGACAGCACAAGGTGCAGGAGGGATTTGTTGAGAATCCTGAGAGAAACCAAGGTACAGGAGGGACCGATTGTGAATTCTGAGAAAACTGAAGTTCTAGGACAGACTTGTTGTGAACCCTGAGAATTAGGTGTAAAATTTGAAGAACTGAGATTAGAGGCAAGACCTTCTACAAATCTTGAAAACCAAAGAATGAGAAAAAGCTCTGAAATAAAGATTACCAAGCCCAAAAGAACTAAAGGAAAAAGTTGTGTAAGAACTGGGAGATGTCGTGGAATACATGGTGAAGGCAGAGAGGTAAGGAACAAGTTACTTAGCTGTAACTCCTGTTCTCCAGCATGGGTCTTACATGGACTCACATGCTCATGAATATTACCGTTGTCAGGATGGAAATTCTCTGTAAAAAGAAAGCAGTTTCGCTTTAGACTGAAAACTGCTCGTTTCCTCTATAACCAATCACTGTCCTTAGGGTCATACTGCACCTAGCCAATGACACTCATCCTCCTAAACTCCACCCCTAGTGGGCATCTTCAGATTTGGTAGTGCATGTAAAGCGGCAGTATGAACCAAGAAGATAGGAAGGAGGGAGGGTTTGCATGTGAATCAATGCAAGATCCATGCTAAAGAACAGGGGTTACAGGTAAGTAACTTGTTCCTTTTCCGGCAAAGGGCCTTGCATGGATGCACATGCTCATGAATACGATTACACAGCAGTACATATACACAACCACGGGAGGTGGCAAGGCTAAACACAAACAGCACACTTACCCCTGAAACATACTCCCATCAAGTAAACAGGTTGCGTAGCACCGCTAGGCCGACCCGGGACTCCTCCCTGGAATCCCTGTCGACGCAATAGAATCTTGTGAAGGCTTGGGTTGTCCTCCACGTAGCAGGCCTGCAGACATCGAGCAGGGGAACACCAGAGAGAAACACTGTCATTGGTGCAATGGCTCTGCTGGAATGGGCTCTAGGCCGGCTTGGAAGAAGTCTTGTTGGCCAAATGATGACAGTGCATGATACAGAAGGGGAGCCACCTGGATATTGAAGTCTTAGACAGGACCTTCCCGTGACCCACAGGTCCAAAATTGATGAACAATTTAGAAGTTTTATGAGAATCCTTTGTATGTGCCACATAAAACTTCAAGGCACGAGCAACGTCCAGTGAATGCCACGCCCTTTTAGCAGGCGAACAAGGGTTCAGAAAGAAAACTGGCAGAACCAAAGGATTGTTGAGATGGAACTCTGAGGGAACCTGCGGCATAAAGGTGGGCTCGGCTCGCAGCACCACCCTTGTAGCATGGAAGGTACAGTATGGCTGCTTGCAGGACAGGGGCTTGATTTCTCCGACCTCCCTGGCCGAGGTGATGGCAACTAGGAAAGCAGTCTTCCACGAGAGAAACTTCAGAGGGACCGGAGGCATCGGTTCAATTGGAGGCCTCATGAGCGTAGTCAAAACCATGTTCAGCTCCCAAGCCGGAGCAGGAGCCTTCACTAGCGGAAAAGACTTGAAAAGGCCTTTGAGGAAATCCTTAACAAGCATGTGTGACCACAGGGAGGGCATCCCAGGCCTGCAGGTGTACAGGGATATGGCAGCTAGACATACCTTGATAGAGGCATGAGCCAGGCAAGCCTTGGTCAGTGAAAGCAGGTACGGGAGGAGCTGCAGAGCTGTGATTCGCAGAGGCATAATCTTCTGAGTCCTGCACCACACTGTGAAGCGCTTCCATTTGTGGGAGTAAAAAAACAGCCTAGTGGAAGCTCTGGCCTTGGCCAGGATCTTCTTGCGTTCCAATGGCAGGGAATAATGCCCAAACTCTAGGGCTGCAGGGGCCAGGCCGTGAGGCTCCGCAACAAATGGTAGTGAAGCAGTATTGTTTCGTTTTCACTGGAGAGAAGATCGGGCAGTGAAGGCAGTCGGATGGATGGAGCCACTGCCAGATAGAGCAAGTCCGGGTACAAGATCTGCAATGGCCACGCCGGAGCAATGAGCATCACCCTGCAATGGCAATGTCTGAGTGTGATGATCACACGTAGCAGGAGCGGAATTGGCGGAAGGCGTACAGGGAGATCCTGTCCCACAGGAACATGAAGGCATCCCCCAGGCTCCTCGGCTGAAGCTACCTGCTGACTTGGAGCTGGCTTCTGGCACGAAGAGGTCGATATAGGGTTGACCCCACTTGCGGAAGAGAAGGGACACTGGTGCCTGCTGAACTTCCCACCCATGGCAGGGCCGCATGCTCCATGCCGAGTGAGTCTGCAATGATGTTCTAGGTGCCTGCCAAATGAAAAGGGACAAAGAACATGTCCCGAAGAATGGTCCAGCACCACAGGGACAGGGCTTCCAGGGAGAAAGTGGGGGAGCTCTTTCCACCCTGCTTCTGGATGTAGAACATGGTGGTGGTATTGTCGGTGAAGATCCGCACAACCTTCCCCCGCAGCGGAGGTTGGAACGACCCGAGGGCACAGAAGACTGCTCGTAGCTTCAGGATGTTAATGTGGAGGTCCTTCTCCTCTGGGAGTCAGAGGCCTCTGGCGTGAGACTGCCCTGTGTAGGTCCCGCACACTTCCAGGGATGCTTCCGTGGTGACTGTGGCCTGGTACGGTGGGGTTTGAAAGGGAGCTCCTTGAGTGAGATGTGGGCACATCCCCAACCATCGTAGAGCTTACCGGAATTACTGGGTGAGGGTGATCTTGTCCGTCCAAGCACCTGTGACCTGAAGCCATCTTGCGTCGAGAAACTCCTGGAGAGCCCTCATCTGCCTGTAAAAGGGAACGAGATGGATCCAGGAGGACATCATGCCCAACAGCGACTTGATGGAACATACTGTTGCGAAGTGCGCCGCCAACAGTCGCTGTACCTTCCCTAAAATGGCTATCACTCTCTCCTCCGAGAGGGTGCGCAAGGCATGCAACTATGTTGAGGAGGGCACCTAGGAACAGAGCGTTCTGCGATGGCACCACGAAGGACATTGGATAATTGATGGAGAATCTGTGTTCCCGTCAGAAGGCAAATGGTCTCTGCCGTATGCTGGGTCACCAGCACGTGAAAGAGGGAGTGAATAAGCCAGTCATACAGATAGGGGTAGATGTGAATGTTGATGCAGTGTAGATGCGCCGCCACTGGGACCAAGCACTTCGTGAACACCCTTGGAGACGATTTTAGGCTGAAGGGCAGGGCCTTGGACTGGTAGTACTGCCCCTGGATCACAAAACGCAGAAACCTCTAAGGTTTCTGGTGAACGGGGATGTGCAACTATGCGTCCTCCTGGTCTAGAGTTGCCAGAAAATCCCCTTCCTCCAACTGGTCGAGCACATGCTGCAACGTGACCATCCGGAACTTCTGGCACTTTAAGTACTTGTTAAGGCATCTTAAGTCCAGGATAGGCCGCAACCCTCCTGACTTCTTCCGAATCAGAAAGTATCTGGAGTAGAATCCAGAGCACCGGAGTCGCTGAGGGACATGCTCTATTGCCTCTTCCGTAACATGGCCTGTACCTTCAAAAACAGTTGAGCCATGTGTAGTTTTTGACGCGCCACAAGAGGAAAGCAAGGGCACCCTGTGTTGAAATGCCAAGCTGTGCCCTTGCCGCAGAAGGTCCAGCACCCATTTGTTCATGGTGATGGCTTTCCACTGTTCAACAAAGTTAGATAGCCGGCCTCCCAATACGGTGCAAAAGTGGGGGCTTGGGTACACGGCCGGTTCAGGCTTACTTGGGCATCTGTGTCCTGACCTGTGGATGACGACGATGCTGGCCTCTGTTGCCGTAGGCCTGGGAGCAGCCCTTGTAGGCTTCCTGGATAGTGGAGCGGGAGGGCTGACGATAGGGGGTAGTGTAGCCCTTGGATGACCTGGGGACCTTCCCTCTCGAGTAACTAAAGTACAACTCCTTTGCTGCAGGGTCCCTAGAGAGTGTGTCGTCTCTGTTTCAGTCTGGATAGCCTGGAGCGTTTCATCCACCGCCTTTCCAAACTAGTTGTCCCCATCAAAAGTCATGTCCACAACCTTGGACTATACGCCTGCCTGGAAGTTACTGGCCTTTAGCCAACCCTGGCGTTGAAGGGGCACACCATTGCCCATCTGGCAGAACCCAGTGCCACCGTGATGGTGTGGTCCGAGGCTACCTTGCCCTCCAAGGCCAGGGCTTTTGCCTTCTTGTCGTCTGGCAGGAAATCCAATATAGGCACGAGCTTGTACCAAAGCTCCCTATCATAATGAGACAGGATGGTGAGGACACTGGCTGCTTTGACGGTAGAAGCTCTGGTGTAAATGATGCGTTTGCAAACTGCATCCAGCTTCTTGACATCCTGGTCTGGGGGCACCATGGAAGAGGACAAAGGATTGGACAAGCACTTCTTGGCGGCGGCCGACACCACTGAGTCCGGAAAAGGCTGGGACCTCAGTCACCTGCGGCCGAGTCCGGGACCCTCTACTTCTTCTACAGCATGCATCTCTTGGAGGGTCTGGTACTTGGCATCTTCATGGGGGCCAAACATTCCTCCCAGACATCGTCCAACAACAGAATCAACATGACATTCTTCCTCGAGGACTCACGTTGCTGAAAGAGAAACCCCGGTTTCTTCTTCTCCTCCGGTACCAGACTGAAAAGTTTGGACGCTCTCGAGATCATGGCATGGAATGAGCCAATCTCATCCGGTGGCAAAGCCCTGGTGTGCTCATTAGTGCCCAGAGGATGCCAGTCAGCAGGGAAATAATCCTCATACTCGTCCCTATGGGTAGTCGTATCCATGTCAGTACCGGTGTCGCTACGTGAAGGCTCCTCCTCCACTGGTGCCATGCCTTGGCCCAGAAGGGGCAGGTTGACGCTTTGGCCTGGTAGGACTAGGCAGACGCTTTGGCCTGGGTGGACTCAGCCGGTCTGGGAACCTAGGAGGACTGTGGGTCGGGCCCGGCACTGGGGCAGCAAGCAATCTTTGTTGGATTTCTGATACCACAGTGTGAAGGGTAGTGAGGATGTCAACCGACATGTCGCTGAGTGATGGCTGAAGAGCAAATGGAAAAGGAACAGGATTGAACATCCTGGGAAGGGAAAAAGGCTGTTCCGACTCCTGTCGTGGAGATCCCTCCTGGGATATGGGCCCACGGCACCCTTCATAGTCCGAGTAGTAACCTTCAGGAAGATGCTTTCCGAGCGACTATAAAACTGAGGAGAGCTCCTCAGGGATCCCACAAGTACTGGGGGAGACATCCTCAAGGATCTCAGAAGGAAGTCTGTCAGAGGCAGGAAGTACCTCACCCTACCCGAATCTATCAGAATGAGGTGACGATGGGAACTGGCAAAGTTGGCGTCATCACCGCTGAAGTCGTGACCGGGGCAGCAGCAGACGGAGGCCTTGGTAGCAAAGCCACCCTTGGTGTTGTAGTAGTGACCATAGAAATGATAGACGCTGCTGGACCTCTCACTGATTAAGTAATGGTGGTGGTCGACGAGGCGGCTGCAGATGAGGTTGTTGACGATGGTGTCCTGGTCATCGACCAAGTGGCTGTCGACGAGGTAGGAGTCTTGGAAGACAAAGCTGTTGTCGATGAGACAATGGTCCTGGTAGACTATGGCGTCGTCAACAGGGTCTTTGTAACAGCGGATGAAAACAATGAAGTAGTCGACGGTTCTCCAACAGGACTCTACCTTGAAGTCTTATATTTGGAAGGGGTCAGGGACTTCCTCGCAGAAGGCACCCCACAAATAGGCAGGTTTTGGCAAAAGGTTACACATCGTTTGGAAGGAGTAGTTACCTTACCGTAATATTCTATGCATTCTTCTCCCGCAGATTACTCATCTGATAGATATTCCCTCCAGCTTTGCTGCTTCAGAATTTTTTTCAATAGGGGACGTAGTGGACCTAGACCCGGCCGTCGACCATCGATCTGTCTTGCTCGGCGTCTGGTCGTCGGCTCCGGACATGACATCAGGCATCGTATAAGTAGCATGTCATTATGCCCTGACCTCAGTTCCCCCGTTTTCCAGAGCACCACACATGGCATAGAAAACAGAGAGAACAAACGGGCTAATGAGCCCTTTTAAAAAAGAAGTAATATAGACCTCCAAAGGAGTAACAATTGAAAAGAACACTAAGGTAGTGTTAGAAAAACTTTTGTTTTAGGACTGTTGCAGTAAGACAGAACATGAACACAGAGGACCATCACCAAGTCAACGTGAAATAGAAAGGTGCGTACCAACCACCGACTTTCTGAGCGGGGAAGGATGGGAGGGGAGATGAGGAATCTGCGGGAGAACAATCCATAGAAAGAACATTACGTTAAAGTTCCTTCAATGGATTGCTTTTCTCACGCAGATTCCTCAGCTGATAGACTCCCAAAGCAGTAATGAATGGAGGCGGGCAGAAAGTTGTATCAAAATTCAAAAGTTTTGCAGCACTGCCCTGCCAAAATGCGCATAAGAAGTGCGAGCCAC
This sequence comes from Ambystoma mexicanum, assembly GCF_040938575.1. Classification (NCBI taxonomy): domain Eukaryota; kingdom Metazoa; phylum Chordata; class Amphibia; order Caudata; family Ambystomatidae; genus Ambystoma; species Ambystoma mexicanum. The sequence goes on along the minus strand of NC_090933.1, from coordinate 277,283,208 downwards.
ATCCAGGCTATATTGTTTTGCAAAAGTATGCAAAGATGACCATGTCGCAGGGCGACAAATTTCCCGGACTGGGACCCCCCGCTCTGCAATGCGTTGGATGCGGGACCCCCCTTGTGGAATGTGCTCCGATACCTGCTGGAAATTCTTTCCCAGTGGCTTGGTAACACTCATCTATGAGAGAATTATCCAACGGGATAAAATCTGCTTCATCATGGGCAAGCACTTACGGGCTAAGGAGAAAGCCACAAAGAGCTGGTCAGCTCTCCTAAAATCAGTTCTCCCGGCTACATAGTAACTCAATGCCCTCTTAGGGTCAAGACGACTGAATCGTTTCTCCTGCTTAAAAGGGGGAGGGGGAGGATAGAAGACCGGAAGGTCGATGGCCTGGGACAAGTGAAATTCTGATACAACCCTGGGAAGGAAACCAGGCCTTAACCTTAGTGAAACTTTCTCCTGGAAAAACCGCTAGAAGGGTGGCTTACAGCATAAGGCCTGCAGCTCACTTACCCACCCACCCACCCACCTAGCGGATGGAATAGCCACCAAAATGGTTGTTTTCAACTAGACAAGCTGAATAGGACAAGAGTGCATAGGATCAAAGGGAGCCGCAACCAGAAATGTTAGAACCAGATTTAGAAACCAATCTGGGACAACAAAGGGTGTTGGCGGGAACTTATTTACAAGACCCTTCAGGAATTGTGCCATTATCAGCATACTAAAAAAAAAAAACGTGATCCGGGGGATCTCTTGAACACAGACAGGGCCACTGCATTGACCTGAAGGCCCGCAGAGGCCAGTGACAGAAGGAACTCCATCACTGTAGTGGTGGTGCAAGAGATGGGGCCAATCTCACGTTCCCTGTACCACGCCTCAAATCTTCTCCATCTGCACGCGTACAGAGATCTTGTGGTCTGTGTGCAGCGAGCAACACCTCACGTACTTCCTGAGAGGTCCCAGTCTCCATAGCTCATCCTCTCAAGAGTCACACATGGAGGTTGAGGGATTCCGGGGTCGGATGGAGTATCCGGCCTCCCGACTAGGTTAGGATATCCAGGCGTCGAGGCAACCAGTGAGATGGACAGATGCAAGAGGTCGGAGTACCACGTTCTCCTCGCCCAGTCCGGGGCGATCAAGATCATGGTTGCTCGAAACCTCTTTAACCTCGGGAGAACCGATGGAATGACGGGAATCGGAGGTAATGCGTAAAGGAGGGGGAAAGTTCAATCTACTAGAAACGCGTCCCCCACCGTTCGCTGGGAATTCCCTCGAGCAGAACAGTTTGCATTTCTTGTTGGACTCCGTTGAGAACAGATCCACTACTGGGCTATCCGAGAGAGAGAAGACATCCTCTAGGACTTCCTGGCACACTTCCCACTCGTGTGGGACCGTGCACTGTCTGCTCAGAGCATCCGCCAAGTTGTTCTCTGTGCCCGCAGGTGAACTGCTGAGATCGTGTTCTCCAGCAACCAGAACCAAAGCATCGTTGCCTCGTGCAGAGGGGGCGGGAGTGCACACCACCTTGCTTGTTCAGGTAGTGCATCCCCACTGTGTTGTCCGTCAGGACGAGGACATGCTTTCCTTGCAGAGACGGGGTGAATGCTTTCAGGGCTAGTCTGATGGCTCGTAACTCCAGCCTGTTGATGTGCCACCTGGATTGCATTGGGGACGAGAGACTGCTCACCTGAGACCGCTCACCTGCAGATACTCACAGTGAGCGCCCAACCCTTCAAGGATGCATCCGTGACCATTCGGGTCTGAGGACAAGGCGGTCAGAAGGGTTCCCTCGCTAAAAGAGTGTTGCAGTCTGCCCACCAGGGCAGGTCATAGACTACTGACGCAACACTCTAAGGAGATCCGAGAGTGTGTCAAGGTACTTAGGCCACTGATCTCTCAGTAACCATTGTAGTGATCTCATGCGCAAGCTGGCCTCTGGTACTACAAAAATTCAGGAGGCCATGAGGCCTAGAAGGCGGAGGAAGGAAGCCGCTGGTAGAGTGGCATTGTTCCGGAATAAGTCCAACATCTGTGTCAAGCTGATTACTCCACCCGGGTATCTAGGACTGCTCCGATGAACTGGAGCCGTTGAACTGGGCTGCTCCCAAAACGTAAAGAAGTCCCACATGACACCAGTCTGTGCAGCAGCGAGCAGGCGTCCTGCAGATGGGACAAGACCTGCACTACAGACTTTCCTCGGATCAGTCAGTCGTCCAGGTATGGAAACACGTGGCCTCTGGATACTCTGAGGTGAGCCGCAACTACTGCCATGAGTTTGGTGAAGATCCTAGGGGCGGAGGTAAGACCAAAGGGAAGCACCTCGAACTGATAGCCCATATCTCCTATGGTAAACCTCAGGAACTTCCTGTGCTTTCGACGGATTGGCACATGGAAATAGGCATCCTGCAGGTTTATGGACACCAGCCAGTCCTGCAGTTCGAGAGCGTGGAGAATCTCTCTCAATGTCACCATCCTGAATTTGTATTTCCTCAGAAACTGAGGTCCGGAATGGGACTGAGAACTTCTTTCTTGAGCACCAGGAAATACCAACCCGATCCCCTCTGTTCGGGCGTACCTCTTCCACAGCACCCTTCAGCAACAGGGCTCTCACTTCTTCCTGGAACTCCTCTCCCGGTTGGATTGGAGGTGGGGGTGGTCTGTCCAGGGGTTTTCTTAGAAAAGGCAGACAATAGCCCCCATTGGATGAGCTGTAGAGCCCAGGCATCGGAAGTAATCCCCTGCCACAGGAGCAAGTGCTCTGTTAACCGTCCTCCAACCGGTGCGCTGTGAGAGGGGAAATCAAATCAGCTTCGGAGGCTGGCTCGCTCCCGTTGCGGACGCTGCCCGTTGAACGCTGGAAGCTCTTCTGCTCCTTCCGGAGTGCGAGAAACACTCCTGCCCTTGCCTGGCTGGTGGGAGCTGTGCTCTTCTGCCATAAGGAGCATATCTCCTGTAGCCGGGTGCCCTAGAGGAGAAGCTAAAGACAGGCTTGGCCGGCTGCGCAGCTAGGCCTAAGGATTTAGCAGCAAGTTTTGATTCCTTGAATTTTTCTAAGGAATCGTCGGCTTTGTGGCCGAACAGAAGATCGCCCTCGAAGGGCATGTCCAAATGTTTCACTTGGACATTGGGAGACAAAACAAGAGGTTTTTAGGTAGGCCTGCCTTCGCAATGTAACAGACGAAGCCATCGATCGGCCCACACAGTCGGCGATGTCCAGACCCGTTCACAGCTCCTTCCCATCCTCCACTAGCTCGTGAGATCCTCGCGCATCTCACCTTCCGGAACATTCTGGTCAGAGTTTTTCACTGCTGTCCATAGGCCGAAAGAGTAATTGGGCAAATCTGCTTGCCACATTAGTAGCTTTGAAGGACATGCTTCTTTGTCAAGACATCTACTTTTTTTGCTCATCTGTCTGGGGGCAGAGTGGAAGTAGATGATGCAGGTCTAGAAGAGACCATAGCAGCCTGCATAACAAGTCCCTCCAGGGAAGGGTGAGAATAAACGTAAGAGGGTTCTCCTCTAGTCGGCCTGTACATCCTGGAAATGGTGGAGCTGACAGGAGGGATGGAACATAGAGTTCACCATAGAGATATGAACGGATCAGCAATGGCCGGGTTCCGAGGCACGTTGCGCTCAGTAACGAGACGTTCCTCCAGGATGTCGGTAAAGGTCCTTTGGGGCAGGTGGGGGGGCACTGTGTGTCAATAACCCTTTCTACCACAGCCCTGTATTTAGTTACATTGTGAAGATAGGACTGGGACTGCTGATGCTCTAGGTCAGGCGAAGTGTCCAGACCGCTAGAGTCTTGGAGACCTTGAGCAAGTTGTAAAATCCTACTCTGGTCCTCAAAATAGTCGACCCCACCTGGGCCCAAGGACATTGGGTCGACATCAGCGTTGTGAACGCAGAAGATACCCGTCATGGTCTCGAAAAATTCAGACCAGGGCTGTGGTGTAAAGACCTTGTTGACAATCATCGAAGGTTTGTCTTTCGGCCCTGTGATGGTGAATGTCATTTTCGACCGAGGTCGAGAGGCCGTAGTGTCGACATCCTTGGACGTAGTCCGGTTTCCATAGAATTTCTTTCAACATCGAAAGATTAGTGCCCCGGTACCGACTATATTGGCTCTGATTAGAGGGGTTGGGTCCACCGAGTGCCGCTCTTGGGTCTGAGGCATGCTGCATGGGGTGGGAGCTGCGCCGACTGCAGCATGCTGCTTGAGCATTTCAAGCATTGGGGATTCAAAATTCTCCCACTCCTGGCGGGTGGTAGGCCCAGCCGACGGCTTACCTTCTTCCGTCGACTAATCAGAATCCCGACGATGGCGCCTTTTCTTTTTTCGTGACGAGGAAGCGTGGCTCCTCTAGTGAGACCATTTCTTCTCCCACTGGTGCTTTTTGGGGGTATGCCCCTTGGTTTCGGCCTCAGAAGACTGCACTGTCGACCGCGCCAGAGATATTGGGGGCGGTCGACCCAGAGCAAGTTTTACAGCTTGGTCGTGAAGTGATTTCGGTTGCATCTTGGCATACGAAAGACACCCGTCAGTCGCGTGACCCGTGCTGAGGCACCAAAGACACAACTTGTGTGAGTCGGTAAGGGACATCTTGGTGCCACAATCGGTACACCGCTTGAAACCGGACACTCGTGCGACCGACATCTCGCATCGAGGATTCTGATGAAAACGAAGAGTCGATGCTCTTGTTTTCCTAAAGCAGCGTGTTAGCGCGTGAAAAAAAGAAACTGAGGTTGGGTCGCAGATATGCGCTACTTATACGACACCTCACGTCCTGTCCGGAGCAGACTACCAGACGCCGAGCATGACGGATCGATGGTCGACGGCCAAGTTGGGGTCCACAACGCCCCCTATCGAAAAAAATTCCAAAGCAGCGAAGCTCGATCTATCAGATGAGAAATCAGCAGAAGAAAAGCAATCCATTGAAGTTTGTTTTTGAAACATTTAAACTTTAACAAATCTGGAAAATAACTTTTAAACCCATGTCCAGAAGACGACAGTCATTATTTTGAACCAAAGAAGATTACCTTACACCTTAGTTTGAGTTCCTAGTGTAAGGGTTGGAAATAGGTTTGACACGACAGTGGACCTTTTCCTTTGGACATACACAGACTTCTTAGATGATTCTTTGAGGCAGGGAAAACTTTTATTATTAGGGATAGTTAGGTTTCCCCAATCCTCATTTCTTTAATAAATGTTTATAGCAATACACATGCCACCATTGTTCTCTCTCTTAATTAGACATCCTTACAAAGGCAAAATCTGTACAAAAGTCAACATAGTAAATGAGGTTCATGGCAAAAGGCAATGGAGGCAAAGGCTAGAGGGTATGTGCGCCTGCAATGTATTTGTTGAGGGGTGAGTAACAAATGGGAGCTCTGGGAGCGAACAGATATGTTGGAAAGGGGACAAACAAGGCATGCCAAGAGTGTACTTGCACCCTGGCTTTATATCTCTTAAAGAGATGAACCAATTACCTACCTACGAAAGCTAGAGATAGAGAGAGGACTAAGACGAGACGAGACAAGCGGAGACGCTGCGAGCGGTGAGCTGTGAGCTGAAGGGGTGGGTGACGAGAGAGGAGCCTCCATCAGCTCCAGCTTGGCAGCCCCTGTGCTGGATTGCCCTCGAGCCCAGGAGTAGAAGCGGTCTGCCGTGTCCGGCGCTGGTACAGTGGTGGTACGAGGTGAATCCCCAGGAAACTGCGGCAGAACTCGCAGGTAAGCACGGCAAGACATTAAATCTGTGCAAATATTAACAGCAACAAAAAGCAGCAAGTGACCACAGCACTGTGTACCTGTGGTCGTAACTATCAGCCACATAACCCAGTCTTGACTTCACTCCTGGTTTCACCCCAGTCCCCAGAGCCGTAAAAATATGGAAGAAGCAGATAGTCGCTGCCTTCGAAGCTCGAAGAAAGGGGGCGGGGCTAACGCGCTAGAATCTACGAGAAAATCGAAAGGTCTGGTGCAACCCATTCAAATCCCAACCATGTTCAACGTGCGAAAAGACAACAGTTACAACCGTATCAAACAAAATGACAATGCACGCAGAATACCTAATGCAACAAACTCACCAGACGTCATAGAAGAGGAGGCGCCGAAAGTGCCGGAACCTGCGAAAAAGACATCCAACAGAGAAGAACATACGCAGAGCGCCGCACCGCCGGGCACAGGTATGCTGTTATCGCTACAGCCCCCCCGGAGGGGAGGCGGGGCGAGACAGCGCTGATGCTCATGGAGGTAGCGCAATTGCGTGTGTTGAAGATGCCGAGAATGATTGCAAAGCAAGGCAGACGGAGATGACGGCCCCAGTTCAAGTGAGAGAGTCGGGAAATCGAGAGGAGGAGTCCCGAGGCGGTGAGCAGGAGCTAGACGCCCAGAAAATAAATCAGGTCGACCAACGGCCGAGGCACGCCACACCTATAGTTGCAACCGTGAGCATCAGTGCTCAGGTGCACGCAGTCTACACAGAAGAAGAGGTGCGAAACCCAGCGGGAGCAACACAAATCGACAACATCATAATGGGAGATGAGCCCACGGAGCCCCTCCTATCAAGGGCAGAAAATCATAAGAAGAGACCAAGAGAATCAAAGGAAAACACAACATGGAAGACAACCACGCGAAATAACATGAAACATCAGAAGAACAAAAAGGGACAATTGCGAAAAAAAAAAATACTGTTAATCGTAAAAGCTTGCAAAGCAGCAAAGATGGACTATGTAAAACCACAGGCATCACAACAACAAGAAAAACTTCAATGAAATTGCTGACCGAATCAGCTGCTAGCCAAATCCAAGAGATGCAGTGAACTATCTGATGCAGAAATACTAGCAGCAGTAAACAACATCATGCCACTAGCAAAACAGCGCAAAATGAAACACACAACAGGAAGTGGGCAAGATTATGAAGTAGCGACAGACGAACAAACGCCAGATATAGGGGATGAACCAGCAGTAATCAGAGACAAGGCAAATGAGGAAAAGGCGGTAAAGAACAAAGAAACAGTCATAAGTCCCATGACAATAGTAAAAGCACAAATCATCACGCTCACTGAAGTAAGAGATGCTCACAAAACAAACAGAGAAGTGATAATGCCTGAGTATGTACCAACATTGAAGGAGGGACAGGGTGGATTACAAGAACTAGACAAGGAACCAGAGGTAGAGAAGAGGATAGAACCTGATCACAAGGAAGCACTTGTAAGGATTATACCACAAGAAAAATCTGCAATATCTCAGCCCATAACAATAGGGGGAAGCGAGATAGAAATAATGAACAGCCCGGTGCAAAAGAAAGTTACGAGCCCATACTCCAGACCCACATCAGGACCAAGTGCCCAGCAGGACATCGAGGAGCAAGAAGACCAAGTTAAGCAGCAGAAAATTAGAACACAGCGTACAGATTTAGAGAACAATGCATCACCATCGAGAACACAGAACCCTAGCGGTGGGCCTCAAACGCCAAGAAGAAGATATAGTGACTTTCCGCATGTGCACAGTAGGAACACTGCGTTTCAATCACCGAGCACTTCGCATGAGACCACGACAAAGAAAACGGATCTATTAAGTATTATGTCATCTATTACAATTGCACTAAACCCCTTTTGCAAACTGTATGAGACACTAAACGACACAGTAAAGGATCAACAGGTCACTTTAGCTATGGTTCTGACGAAAGTCCTCTTTCTGGAAGGATACATAACAGCCAATAAAAGCAGTCATGAAAATAAGGAACATATTGATCAAACAATCAAATCTGATGGGCAAAATCATAGTGACAGGAATGGGGCGCTGCATGAAGCCAAAGACAAGGAAACCAAGCTGAAAGAAGCTGAAACTCAAACTGAAATGGTTATCGATCTAACGACGGAACAGAAGATAACTAAAAGTGTAGAAGTCAAGACTCAAATGAAAGACAAAATGGAAAAAAGGAGCATTAGCGATAAGCAGCCCAAAAGTAACACAAAGCACACACCAAAAGTGGTCCTAATATTGAACAAAACCCCCTCACTTAATGGACAACAAGAGGATGGTGTAGCAACAACATACAAAATGTTCGACAAAACAAACGCGAATAACGAAGTCAATACGGGAAACACAAGAACTCGTGTAGACAACAACAGGGATCCACCAATAGACAAGAATGACGCAGCGGCGAGAGTGAAAAATTTGAAGACAGCAATGGCAGCGCCAAAAGACATGAAATTGCAGAGAAATCGGCAAAACCAGATGTCAGACAAAGAAAATAAGAACTGCGGCAAGCAAGTAGCAGAAGAGTCGGTGGCGACAATAAACCAAGAAGGAACATCAGAGCCTGATGACACACTAATGAATTTTAGCGTGTATACAGATGACGTCGAAAATCCACCTATAACGCCAGGATACACAGATCAATTGACAAAGACAAGTCATCGTTCAGTATTTGAGTCGTCTCCAAAAACAAAAAAAGTTCATAACAAGGCAGACAAGGAGCGAGACTTTGAAACCCTTGAAGAGAAACGAAATCGTTTGATCTACCATGTACAAAATAGTGAGCGAAAAAAAACGGACATGAGAAAACAAAACTTTGTGAGCAATGAAAAAACAAAATCAGAACTGTACAATCAAAACAAAAGTAGTGATGAAGTAAATAAACATCTTGAGCAAACGCGAAAAAGAAGTGTGAGCCTAGAAGGGAAATTGGAATTCATACGCACACACAACAAACCGCAGTATCAGCGACAAGAATCAAAAAGAGAACAACAAAGAGTCACTTATGAGAGAGGAACAACAACGAAAGCAAACAGTAATCATGATAAAAGGCGAAACCAACCAGAGAAAAGATCCACGGCAGCACAAGGCTCGACTGCCCGTAATATAAGGCAGGGGAGAAGAATAGATGAGGACATCGAAAATGTCAAAATAAACAATAAAAGGGAGTGCAGATGGATGATCAAAATAACACAAAGGAGTTGCAACAAAGAAGAGGTCATTCTGAATAGAAGAACAATTTTGGCCATATTACATCAAATGCGCGACCTACGAAGCATAATATCAGAAGACATACAAATTGTGGAACCTTGGCATACCAGAAAGGGGGCAGCAGCAATATTATATCTCAACTCCAGCACGATATGCCGAATGATTGGGAAACATCACGATGATTTCTATAACCATGGATATCACACAGAAGAAATCACAATAAATAAACATCAAGCAAATACAGAAGCACAGTTGAACAAATCGGAAATCAAAAGAGAAAATAAGAAAATCGAATCAGGCAATAATATGTTCACCGACCAACAAAGAGTGGAGAACTTGCAAAAAGAACACAAAAGAACACAGGCCTATAAAGTGGCACAAAGTCGACGCATGAGGGATAACAGAATACAGAACAGGGAAAGCGAAATTAACAAACATGCCCCAACGCAAAGTAGAACAGGCGAGCAAAACCATACGACAAAGGTACAAAGAAGTCAATCCGACGAGAAGGTGATAATAAGATCGGGGACACAAAGAGTAGACAAAAGTCCGACCACACAGAAAAAAGAAGCTCCACAGAACATCAAAACAGGACTATGGGGTTGGCTACCGAAAGCATTGTCTCGCCGACATAATAAATAGCCATTCTGGCAAGATAAGACGGCAACAAGCGACCAGAACAACGAGCGGGGCGAAACTGTAAAGTTATGCTCATGGAATACGAGAGGACATTCCCACTTAACCACACTAGGAGACCCCAATCTTGGAGAATTTGATATCATATGTCTCCAAGAGACATGGCTGCAACAAACTCCAACGATGGAAGGCTATCAGATCATCCTGGCACCTGCAGCAAGGGGAATGAAAGGACGTCCAACCTCAGGACTGATGATAGCATGCCGAAATGGATGTGGAGCATCAATGGAAACAATAATAACCTCCAACCAGTCAATCCTAGCAGTAATATTCGCCTGGAGAGAAGAAAGTAAACAAAAAGTGAAAAACAAAAAAGTTATTATAATTAATACTTATTGGAACCCAGCAACAACAAGTGCAAAAAAACTCAATGCAATGTGCGATGATGCAATAGAGGTAGCCATGCGCGAGCATCAAGTAACAACAATACTCGTGTGCGGAGACCTAAATGCCAGCTGTAAAACAACAAAAAAGGCAAGCAAAACTATAGCACAGCAAGCCGCGGAACAACGCGGCAAAGAATGGCTCAAATTCACCGGCATGCATGGACTTCACAATGTAGACGAGGCTTTCCCAGTAATAAATAGAACACCAACCTGGGAGCGTGCGCCTTTGGCAACCACGATCGATTACATCTTTGTATCACAATCACTACTGCATCACATCAAAGAGTTCAATGTGCGACGCACGTCTATGAGTGATCACAATATGTTGGTAACATCATGGCTTGCAGAGAACAACAAAAGCTGCCAAAAGTTGCAAGTCGAACCTAATGCACAAGGAACACGAATAAAAATAAGTGCGAATGAGATCATTAAAGCGGCAGTAAAATACGAAGCAGACGCACTGACATCAACAGTGCCCGATATTGATTATCAACATCTGCTAATTCCGCATATATGTCCGACAAAAAGAAGAGGACACATGATGAAAACTGATACAAAACAAGCATATAATAAAGAACTTACTGCAAAAAGACGTGAGTACAGAAAAGCGCTACGTAAAGCACTCAAAAAGTCCATCAATGAAGTACCTGCAAATATCAGGAATATTAAATCAAGATACAAAGCATGGGTAAGAGCACATAGATATAAATTGTATCAAGCTAATGCGGAACAAATTACCAAGGCTCTTATTACAAACAACAGCAGAAATTTCTGGACTCTATTAAGAGATACAGAGCAAACCCTTGAGAGACAAATCTTGAATAACATTAGTCAACACGCGTGGGAAAAACACTTTGAAACAGTTTTCAAAGCAGAATTAACAGAAACCAGCATTGAGCCACAATCGAAAGCAATAAATTGGGTCAATGTAGAAAATAAAGAAGACATCCTGGATATAATCAAGAACTTAAAGAACTCCAGAGCACCTGGCCCAGACGGCATTACCAACGCCGAACTAAAATAATATTGAAATGAATGGACCAGCTTCATAAGTGCCATATTTAGACGCTGCACAGAACTAAAGTCCATACCTGAATCATGGACAAAAGCCATAATAGTTCCGGTTTACAAAAAAGGGAACTTAACGGATCCAACAAATTTTCGACCTATTGCGTTATTGGACGTGATAGGTAAGGTATACGCAACGTTACTAATGAAAAGATTTCAAATATGGGCTGCATCATTAAAATGCAACGATGAATATCAAGCTGGTTTAAAAAAAAATGCAGGAACCACGTGTAACATTCTGGCGTGTAACATTTTAAAAAGCAAAGCATTGCAACACAAACTGCGTCTTTTCGTAGTCTTCATTGACTTCACTCAAGCTTTCGATCGCATTGAAAGACCGCTCCTATGGAGAAAATTAGAGTGGAATTGCCCTGAAGACATATTAGCCCCGATACAGGCTCTGCATCATGAAACCAAAATGCAAGTACGTCTCAGCCGAGAAGGGGACCTGTCAAACGAAGTCAAAAGCACCCGAGGAATAAAGCAGGGATGCCCGTTGGCTTCAGCGCTGTTCATCACCTACATTGGCGATATTCAAGACATTGGGAAAACAATAAGGGTATTCCCGCCAAAAATCAGAACCACAGAAATTGGCCATCTCCTATACGCGGATGATCTCACTTTTTTTGATGAAACACAAATAGGTCTGCAAAGGAAGTTAAGTGCCCTACAGCAATACGCAACAAGCAACCACCTGGAAATAAATATAAGCAAAACAAAAGTCATGATCTTTCAAAATCGTGAGAAAAAAAACATCAACTTCAGATGGCGGCTGGGCCATACCGAAATCGAGTCTGTCACCTCATTTATTCTTAGACAGCTCACGCCAAGAAAATACAATGCAAACGGAACTGTTCGGAAAGATAGACAAACTAGCGGCCCAAGCAAAAGCTATCGGGATATATGGGAAAATATGGGAAGTATTCACTTGTCCCAGTTTTAAATTTTTACAAAATGAAGGTCGTACCTATCGTGACATATGGGATGGAAGCAATGCCCATGATGCCAAAGCAAATATGGGCAAAACTGGAGGCCCGATTTTGGCGAAAGGTATTGAAATTACCCCAATCGACATCAGGGGTGGCCATACGCCGAGAACTCAGCTTGCAATCTCTAAAATGCACAGTGGTGTGCAACACCATAATGCTTTTTAGGAAAAGCAGAATGGACACCAGCAATAAGATCTTCAACATGATCAAATGCGAAATGGATGCCAGAAATTGCCATATGCTAACAGCATGGCAAGAGGAAAACCTAGGTGTACTATGTGACATAGCATCGGATGAACAAGAACTGATTGAAAATCCATGCAAAGTCCTACAAAAAATTAAAGATGCAGACTGGGCAATGACGATCGACATTACAACAAGATCGCAACTCACGGCTCACTTACCATATAACATATTGAAACGAAACGAGCTGCAAGGCTTCATAAACCAATTTCCAAACAAAAAGGCGCAAAATTTAATCTTACGAGCACGACTTAATATAATGAAAACAAACGAGATACTGCATATTAGAGGACAAACATCAACTAATGAATGTCGATTTTGCGATAATGCCAGCCACCCTGTTAAAGAAACGATAAGACATCTCCTCATGTCATGCCCAGCAACTAACCTCATCAGACAACAGTATCTGTCACACATGCCCGGCTTTAACATATTACATGAGGAAAATACATGGTGGTGCAGGCTGATCGGAGGTGATAAAAAATGTTAGACTACATCGAGCAACAACTAATCAACAAAAATGGGTGTCAGCAAGAACAAAGACAACCTTGACCACAACATCTAGCAAACAAACCTTCAAATCTATGAACTGTACATAGACAACGACAAATTGACCAGACAAACAATCTTATGAAATGATGAGAAAATCTGTATTGTAGAAATCTTATGTGATTAAACAATAAAAAAAAAATTACCTACCTCTCTGTAATGTTCTTTCTAATAGACATTCCTTGCCGAGATTCCTCATCTATGATATCTATCTCCCAGCGCAGTTGCTCTTCTGAAACTTTTTGCCGACAGGCGGCGCATCACAGCTCTGCTTGATGCCCCTACATGCCGAACATGTCTTCAGGACCAAAATATAACTTTTATCTCTAGTACTCTAATGCAAGGCACTGCAGATCCAAGGTGTACTAGCTATCCACCAAGAGGGGCAGGTATGGAGGGCGATTAGGAATCTGTGAGAGAAACATCCATCAGAAAGAACATCAGAGAGAGATAAGTAATTTGTTCTCCAAATGGATTCCTTCCTCCCACAGATTCCTAAACTTTGATAAACTCTCAAAGCAGTACAATGACCTGGCGACGGGACGGTAGCAAGGATACGACCCAAACCTGAAAACTCAGGAGGATAGTAATGCCAAAACGAGCATCCAGACCAGACATAGAATGCAAGCAGTAATCCTTAGCGAACGTGTGCATAAAAAGCCCACGTAGTTGCTTGGCAAATATCCAGAACAGGGACTCTACGCTGCAGTCTCAGCCCTCTGCTGGAGCGAGCGCTGAGAGCTTCAGGACCTCCTTGCAGCCGGATCATAGCATTGCGAGACGCAGAGAAAAATCCATCGAGTCAGGGTCTGTTTGGTAACAGGCCTGCCCGTTCGGGCACAGAGTAACCAACAGAAAGATGGTCATCTGGCGTGGTCTCCCTTGCCCTAGAGAAATAGAACTTGAGCGCCTGCACCGGATCCAGCAGATGAAATGCTCCTTGGAAGGATGAAGGTGAGGAATAAAGACAGGCAGATGGATTATTTGAGAGATGGAAACCTGACACCACTTTGAGAGATGGAAAACCAAGACCACCTTCCGAAGGATGGAGGGCCTCGCTCTCAAAGTCAGCGTTTCTTTGGATAAAACTAAGTAGGGAGGTTCAACTCGCAATTCCTGGGGCTTACTCACGCATCTAGCATAAGCGATGCCGACCAGGAGAATCACCTGAAAGGGTGTGCAACCTTAACGAACAATAATGAAGGGGCTCAAACAAGTGCCCATGAAAAACATCAACACTAAATTTAAATCCCACAATTGGAAAGACTGCATAGGAACTGTAGGACTGTGGGGATCGTGAAAAAGAAGCCTCGCTGCAGAGTCCTCATGAAAACTGAAATGGCAGAAAAATACCCCTTTAACATACGAAAATGCAGGCCCGTCAGGACCGAAGACAGAAGAAATTATAACAGAGAATTGGGGTGCATATCCCTCTCCCAGCACAAAGACGAAAACTCACACTACCTGCAGGCATAGATGGATTTGGTGGTGGGTCTTCTAGCACATAGGAGTACATCCATAAGGTCCTCTGACAAATACCATGACTTACACCTTAGCCTTTCAGCAGCCAGGCCAAGTGAGGGAGAAGGTCAGTCCTCTGTGACAGATGCCATGGAGGGCAACTGGTCAAGTCCAGCAACTCTGGCTACCACGCTCTCTGGGCCCAGTCCGGAGCGAATAAGATCATAGACCTGTACAGCGGCAGTCTTCTGAGAACCAGCAGTATGACAGGGATCGGCGGGAACACAGAGCAGGTTGACACCCCACTTGGCTGTTAAGGTTTCCCACAGAGGTGAGCCGCTGTAAGAGATATGATGTTCTCCAGCGCCCAGAACCACAATCGCATTGCTTCTATACACAGAGTTAAGGAGCAGACACCACAGAGCTTGTTAAGGTAGTGCATGGCTACAGTTTTGTCTGTCAGGATCAACACAGTCTTGCCCTTCAAAGGCGAAGAAAGGGGCCACGGTCAGCCTGATTGCTTTCAGATCCAGCAGACTGATTTGTTCCCGGCACTCCGACGGGAACCACATTCTGCTCACCCTAAGTTCTTGGGAAGGGAGCACCCCAGCCTTTCTGGTACCCATTTGTGACCAGAGTCACCTGTGGCCAGGTTTGACAAAACGACGACTCTTTAAGGGAGCTGACCTTCACAAACCACCATTGCAGATCTCCGGAGACTCTCCGAGACCAGTAGAAGGTTCGATGTTCGTCCCTGAAACTATGACCACTGTGAACTCAGAAGCCATTGCAACAACTTCATGCGCAGTCCGCCCTCTGGAACCACTAGAATGCAGGAGACCATAAGACCCAGCAAGCACTGCTGAAAAGCCGAGGCTGGAACCTTGCCTCTGGTTGGAAAACTTGGATCATCTCATAGATGTTTGTGACTCTGTCCTCGAGCAGGAATCCCTTGCCCAGGCGAGTGTCGAACACTGCTCCAATAAATCGGATGGAATGGGACAGTGGAACCCAACACGTTTTGATATTCAGAGAGAGGCCCAAGCTGTGCAACAGACTGCATGCCCCGTACAGACGTGCCAACGCTAGGACTGGGCAGCGGGCTAAAACAAGCAAGTTGTCCACATAGGGAAAAACATGAATGCCTTCCCTTCTGAGGCGAGCCACCAATTCTGCTAGCAGCTTGATGAAAGCCACGACTGCTGCAGAGAGTCTGAAAGGTAGGCCCTGGAACAGGTAGTGAATGTTCCCCAACTTGAATCACAGGTCCTATAACTCTTGTAGATGGCCACAAGAAAGTAAGAATCCTGGAGATCCAAGAAAACTAGCCAGTGGTTCAGGTGCAGGGACTTGTACAGTTGAGAAGTTGCAGATCCAAGTTGGGTCTCAGACCTCCGTCCTTCTTCGACACCAGAAAATAGGTTGGGTAACAACCCTTGTGTCATTCCGAGCAGGTTACCAGTTCTATGGACCCTTTTGCTAAAAGATGATGGATCTCCTCCAACAGGAGAGGTTCCAGGGGCAAGGGATGGGGCACGGCGGTGGTCTGGCGAGCGTAGGGCAAAAGGGAGGCAGTACCCCTGCTGTATGGCCCATGCATTGGAGGTGATCTCTTTCCACTCCTTGCCAAACATGCATATTCTGGTTCCCACTGGGGACAGATGGCCGAAGTCCACAAGAGAAAAGCTTAGCGCCAGGGGCTGTGGAAGGCACAGTGGAGGTGGAAGCCTCCCTCCTCTGGGACAATGCTGACCTCTACCTCTATGGGCATAAGTAGGAAAGGGACGACAACCCCCCCCAGCGCCCCGCCAGCTGGGATAGCGGGCCACTGTTGCTGCATGCTAGTTTTAGCAACTTATCGGTAGCCTTTGAGGCCTGAAACTTCTGCAAAGATTCATCGCCATTGGTGCAGAATAAGTTCATGCCATGAAAGGGCATGTCGGGAAGCTTCGCTTGGACGTCTGTAGCAAAACCAAATATCCTGAGCTAAGAGAATTTTCAAAAGACTGTGCTCTTGGTCATCACCTTTGCCATACAGTCTGCAGTATACAGACCAGACGGCAGTATCTGTCAGAAGGCTTTCTTGCCATCCCTGATCAGGGACTCAAAGCCCCCACTCAGGGATGTGCTTGTTTGCCTATGCCATGACCGACCAAGTGCTGTGCTAAGAGAACATGGCCAGAGCACAAGACTTTCACACACGGAGACATACACTTAAAGAGCTGAAAAGCTTCCTTCCCCTTGCGTCAAGTCTCTTGCTTTGCCTGTAAGGGGGCAAAGATGCATGGGAAAGAAGTGGTCTTAAGGTTTTCCGTAGCGACCTGGACCACCAAACTTTCAGGTGAAGCATGGTCAGAAAGGAACATGGGGTTCGAGGGTGGAAGCCTGTGCTTCTTCACCAGGTTGTAATCTACCATGAGGACTGAAGTCAGTTTGTCCCTGAGTTCCAGCACTGGTCCCTCTGCCTGATTGAAAGGCAACACCTTCTCCTTCTTTGGATCCTAGTCCAGGATGTCAGTAAGCTCATACAGAACCTTCAGACGTGAAGGGGTAGACAACCCGAAGATGTCAACCACCTTTGCCATCAGGTGCCTCCTGCAAGTCGGCTACAAGGTCCACCAAGCCTACCAAGTCCCCCTGTTCCCCATTAAACCCCTTAGGAAAGTGTCTGCCTTCCCTTGGGTGCAGGGGTTCCAGTCCGAAAGGTACTAGGTGCCCTTTCCTGCCATGATTGCCAATTAAATGGGACATGCATCTTCTTTTTGGGAGCAGGCCAAAGTGCCCTGCAATTCTGGTGAAGACGGTGCCATGAGAGAGGGAATGGCATGCAGAGATGGAACGGTGTGACCTTTGGACGTGACCTTGCTGCGCATGCTTGAGGATTCCCTGAGGCTTGTCGGAGCAAGATGGGATCCATCAGCTTAAAGCCATTGGTGCGGGGATCACTGATGCTGAGGCCGTGGCCACTGGCGCCCTGGCAAAGAAATCAAGTATCTTTATTCTGAACACTTCCCATTCCTCTGGAGTAGCGGACTGAGCGCGAAAGGGTACCTGTGGGGCAGCCTCCTCTGCTGCGTGTTTGGAGTGGTGGCTCCTCTTCTTTGACGAAGAAGAGGGATGCCTCAAAGAACTGCCAGGGGATCTCAACCTCATGTGGTGCTTCTTTTTCTTGACCTTGCGGACATGGGAGCGTTCTTCGTTGCCGCGGTCTGCACCCGGCGACCACTAACGGGTCCACTTCTCACATCTCTCTTTGTGGGGGGAAGGTAAAGAGTTTCACCTCATGTTCACAAAGTGCCTTTGGTTGCATCGCTTGACACGACATGCAATCCTGCGTGTCGTGGTCCTCACAGAGACAGTGCAGGCAAATCTGTTGCGGATCCGAAACAGACCTTTGACACCAACAATCCACGCAGGATTTGAAACCCAAGGATTCCCTCGGATTTGGCATTGCATCTAATAATGAAGAACACGATGCGAAAAAAAATCAAATATGTTTTAAGAGTGGTGTTCTTAAAACGAGCAGAGTGCGCAGCACCTCTACATTTACTTGCCCAGACAGCATGTCCGGTGCAGGCCGCGTAGGGGCATCGGGCAGAGCAGCGACGTGCCCCCCTTGTGCCGGAAATGTTTTGGAAGAGCAGCTGGGTATTGTTCAGTAATGGACATGAACGAGGTCTGTAGTTGAAGTACTAGCATAAGTCTACGATAGCTTTAGACAAAACAACAGACACTTGAACTCAAGTAGCAATGGCATTGAGAGATGAGCAAGAACAATTTCCTTTAAATGTACTTAGTTTGCACAAACTCATTGAGGACAAGAGCTTATAACATACTTGTCTGTAACAGACACAATGCACGCCAGTAAAGTGTTAAAAAATATCATGAGCTGTTTCCTTAGATGGTGTCTGACAGCAGTTTGTGCATCGTTGGATTCATTTTTCACTTGCGATTCACTCTGTTCCAGTAAGTCCAACAGTGGATTTGGGTTCTAAAAAAAAAACAAAATATCAATCTTTAGATGATGGGTAAATTATGCTGTATGCATTATTTTATTTTAAACAAAACAGATGACGGAACAAAAGAGATCTATGCCTGAAAGATTAACAATGCATATAACTATTTGTAACAACACAGAACTTCAACTACTTAAGCCTTGACAAAAATTAAAAGGAATAATCATTCAAAGCAACATACACAATCAAACACTCACAATTCACAGGCTGATTTAAGGAAGACATAGGAGGAATTCTTGTTCACTTAGTCATTGCTCACCCTCCTTCACACCATGGTTCAGACATGCCTACATCACCATGCAGGTTTTTTTTAATAAGAGGAGCGGTCCACGTTAACATTTAGGGTGGAACCTGCATGCCACAGATACTTCTACACAGGCACAACCACTATAAATAGCGTGCAACGATCACACTCTATTCCGTACGGTTTTGGTTTTGCCCCACTGTGCCATGACAGGTTGAATCATGCAAAGGAGAGAGAGCAAAGACTAAGACAAATAGAATCACTATCCAAGTAATACTCCCTTTCTCTGTTGTGCTCCTCTTCCTGCTGATGAACCTTGTAGGGAATCAGTTTAACAAGATTTACACCTGGGGAGATGGCTATAGCATCAATTAACCACGTTCAAGTGGATAGGTTGCGCAAACAACTTGGCCAAAAGATTCATCCCTTCTGCAGAAAGCATCCAAACAATGCTTGTACAAACAGAGTTTTGACCCAAGTGGCTGCCCCACACATCTCCAAGACAGGAGACCGTTGTTACCTTGGCTTTGCTTGAGTGTCCATGAAGTTCTAGCGGTACAAAACTACCTGGAGGGTCACAGAAAAGAAATGCAGGAGAAAGTCATCTAGCTAAGTCTATTTGTAGTCCTGAATGATTTAGTTCGATCAAACTACAAGATCAATAATGTGGTGAATAAGGAAAAAATGACTTAAGACCAGTTATATATTTTATTCAAATTCTTGCCAGGTGTTTTCAGAGTGTTAAATTAGTCAAATCTTGTCTCACAATTTGTATAGTCTCCAAGAACTGGTCTTTTTCTTGGGTAGGCTATTTTTCAAAGGACACTTGGTCGGTCCCGACATCTGGTGATTCAAGGCTTTGGGACATAAAATCAACATTGCCTCTGCATGAGTCAATTTGATTCCTGTAACAAACATAACATTAATTAGCACAATGAATCTGTTCTTCCTTTTCCTTGGTTCAGGATTCACACACTCTCCTTGAGAGGTATTAGGAACGTGCTTAGGTTCCCATAATGCAGCTATCAACACGCCTTTTTTTGGTGAGTCTGTAACCACAGACATCTATTTCTACAAAAGAACGGTCTCTCCCTTTCCTTACTTTAGGATTCTTCATTGCTCCTGCAGAGATAGTGGCAGTGTAGACTTCAAGTCTCCTTCACGTTCTTCTCTTCAGGATTCCCAACCCCTTCTACAGGAATACGGACTTCAACTTCTACAGTACAATAGACTACTTCCCTCATTTCAGGGTTCACATTAAGCAGAATGGTGAAGAACAAATGACTTGCCTTTGTTGACATTTTCTCTGATGGATTGGACTTTTTTTCGAGGCAATGTGATTTGTTCTAATATTTATATTCACAAATGCTGCTAGGTATTATGATCCTATCATTTATTTTGTCTAACAAATGTTGTTATTTCTACATCTGATTTTACTTGTATAAAATATTCTCGACTTTTGGTCTTGGCAATGCTAGTTCCCTAACTTCCTCACTCTTTGACATGCACAGACTACATGCACAAAACTGCTCTCTGGCAGTTTTTTATGACAGGTTTATATTGGACCATGTGAACGCTGGAACCGGTTTTGGCCTGCTTACACAAAGAATTGGTTGAAGGACCATGACGAGTTGTTACGGTGGGAGGGGCGAGCAAAGCTCCTTGGCGGGAAGCACACAGAAATAACTTGTCACATGATACATCACCTTGATAGTTGCAACAATGCACTCATGCCAGGATGGTTTTGTAATGTATGTGTGTGGGTCTGGAGGTATCTTGCCATAGGAAGGCCTCAAGGATACCTATGTAATGTTCTTAATCTTAGTTCTGAATTGTCACCTGACCAGTGACCTATAAAGTTTGGGCGTCGAGTCAGGTTGTTGCAGTCAGTTCCCGTTAGGCAAAGATATATGTAGACTTTTGTCTTGCAAGACAAATAAAAAAATTACTTGCCTCTCGATATTGTTTTTTCTGATGGATGTTCCTGCCACTGATTCTTCATCTACGATATCTACCTCACAGTGCAGCTGTTCTTTGGAAACCTTTCTGGTTTCAGGGAGGCTCTGCATTGGCTCCACACAACGCCTCGAAGTGCACCGTGCCGGAAAGAACGCGGGTGCCAGTACATATTGAGGTGCCTCGCCCCGTGACCTTAGTTTCACACTTTTGCCCTAGCAGTCTAAACTATGAGGACCAGCTGATCCAAGGTGTGCTAGCAATCCACCACAGGGGCTGGTAGAGGGGACGGGGGGGTGAAGAGAAATGTGTGGGTGTCACTCACCGGATGGGATGCCTGCTACAGCACAGAGACCCGAACCTGCTTTGATTGCAGACCCTCAGTTCGACCTAAACCAGGGCCGCCTCTCTGTTGAGGGATAGAGCTCTTTTCAACGATATGCCCCAAGACCGTTTTGGATAAACAGCCAAGTGAGACCGATCACTTAAAAGAGCGGGAGCACACACCGCTATGACCACCAGCTGTACAGAAATAAACACTGTTTAGTAATAGGGTGACAGCAATGACCAAGAAGACCACTTTGACTAAGATATACCTGAACTATGATGGCTTGATTGTTCTTGTACTAAGCCCCACCCTGGTTGTCCTAGAGGGAAGATCGATCACTATTTATCTATTGGATGTGTGTAAGGACAACCCATATAAGAGAGAAAAAGTGTATCCACTTAAGAGTATAACGTTCTTACCATACGATGTAGAGGAGGAAAGGTCATTAAGCAGTCTCACGATGACTTGGATAAAACAAAAAAAAAGGAAGGTTAGTACAGGAACTAGCCCGATGGAACGAGGAGCGCACTAGGGTCGGGGTGGTGCAAAATACTGCAACGCTTCCCCAAGTGCACTTACAGGTGGTGCTTCCCCAGGAAAGATGCAGAGTAGAGGAAGGTCTCAAGGATGTTTGTCTTATACAGAGTGATGCAGGCAATATGACCAACAGGGTGGGGTGGGAGGATCAGGTAAGGATAATAGTAAGAGCAGAGCAGAGAGATACTTGCAGTTGTATGCTTTGTTCCGGAAACAATTCTTGTATACAGGCGCAGGTCTGGTTACACGTGGAATGGTAACCAACGTGGAAGAAGTGTTTTCAAATGAAGTCTGTTAACCAGGCAAGTCTGATACACAGGAATGGAAGTAACCGCAGCAAAGGGCGAATTAAACACAGCCCTTGCAGACGGGTGATGTTCTGATATATGGGAAGTGGTATGCAGAAGCAAACGAAGCAAGGGGATTTCAAAAGGCAGTGCGTTAGGCAGGCAGTAATCCGATACACGGGAAGTGTTTGACAACAAGGTAAACGAAGACGGAACTTCAAGGGAAACGCTGGGAGTAACTTCAATGGGAAGCAGCGTTTGCCATTCCTCACAGTGTTATGAGTGGATCAAAGTGAGGCTCGGGTTTCCCATTGGCAGCATTCGGGAAACGATGCAGGGATGATGGGACATGTAGTTCCAATGTGGTGCGGGTAGCAGCAGCCACGGCAACAGCACGTCTCCATGGCAGCCTCCATTGCCTATGGAATGGAGCTGCAAAGCGCCTGATCCTATGGCCAAAAAGGGCACCAGGCTTCTTAGATGGATTCTGGGCTGTAAGATGAGCAGGTCCCTTCAACCCACGGGATGCCGCTGAGCCCTGAACCGTAACAGTGGGAGGAACATCCATCAGAAAGAACCTTACTGAGAGGTAAGCAGTTTGTTCTTTAATGGATTCCTTGCCCCCACAGATTACTCATCGTTATAGACTCCAATACAAGTACTTTGATCCAGAAGATGGAGGAGATCAAGAAAACTACCTAAACCAGAAAACTCTGAAGGACCTATGAGGGTCAGAAATGAAAGCCGGACACAAAGTTGTCATGGTTTCTGAGGAAAGACTTTTATTTAAAGGAAAATGGATTTGGAAAATGTCTCTCTCACCCTATTCCAAAGAGGAGTTTGCATCCCTAAAAACCAAGTATCGGTCTGTGTCAGGATGCCAATAACTGAAAAGCCACCCTTGTGTTCAAATGTCCTCTCTCCTGACACTCACACTACACACAAGACAAAGTGTAAAAGGAAATGTCTTGAACCCGATATTGGCAAAAATGTGCTCACAACTGAAAGCTAGAATAGCTCCAATTAAAATGTTCTCCAAGGTGAAAGACCTTGGACCCAGAGGGTTTGTTTGTTTGTTTAGATTTATAATGTGTGCCAGACCGAGGGGTATCAGGGCGCAGAGGATACATGAAGACTTTCAGTTTAGGGTTACACAGTTATATAAGAGGAGAGACAAACATATGCAGAGAGGATAAAGTCTGTGGGTTTTTGAGAGGTATATACATACATTAAGAATAATCAATACATCATTACATAATTTAAAATAAGGAGGTTCAACATCAACTAGGCATTGTGGTATCTATTACAGTGCAAGATAAAGAGTGGAGGCAATAGGACAGTAACTTGAGTGCATTAGTGGTCGTTCTCTTTGAGCCAATTAATTATGGTATGTCTGAAGTTCATATAGGTTTGGTCCGCCCTCAGGGAGGGGGTAAGGAGTTCCAAAGCTGCGCAGCTTTGACTAGGAAACTACTCCCTCCGGCTTTAGTCAATGTGAACCTCAGTACAACTAGACAGTTTGTATTTGCCGTTCTGGTGGGCCGACTGGAGAATTTTCTATGAGCAGAGTGCAGGGTTGTTTAGGCACTTGAGTGTTAGCGGGGCAGTTTTAAGCAGAATTTTGTTGCTAGTAGAAAGCCAGTTATTCAGTCTCCTTACCTCTGAGATGTGCTCTTTTCTAGCTATAGCCAATGTTGCTCTAAGGGCATTATTCTGGAGAACCTGAATTTTGTTGACAATGTTCTTATTGGCGCCAAGGTATAGGGAATTAAAATAGTCCAATTCAGACAAGATTAACGGTTTACCAGCTCTAATCAGCTTACATGTGTATACAGAGGCAGAGGCCATGGAGTTAACCTGTTTGGCAAAGGTAAGGGTGGAGTCTAGGTAAAAGCCTAAGGTTTTGACCTCTTTAGCAACTTCAATGGTGTTGCCATCGATAGAAAAGGAGGTGTATTTGTGGCCAAGTTTATTGAGGTTGGAAGTAGTTCTGACAATGATGAGCTCAGTTTTGTCATTATTCAGGCATAGACCGTGGACAGCCATCCATGCCTGGATGATGAGGTAAATCTTATTTACCAAGGCAAAATCCTTGTCATAATCCCCAGTAAGTGGTATGAGAATCTGGGCATCACCTGCATAGTTAGTGTAGGCGATACCAAGAAGGTCCAGATCATTGAAAAGGGGCTTAGTAAATATATTGTACATTGTGGGTGAGACACAGGAGCCCTGTGGCACTCCACAACTAATAGGAATAGGGTCTGCTGCTGTTGATGGCGAGAAGACTCTCATAGTCCTGTTGCTCAAAAAGGATTGGATCCAGAGTATGGCCTCCTGAGAGAAGTGGGCTGCCGAGTCAAGATGATTGCATAGGACCTTGTGGTCCACCAAGTCGAACGCAGCCGAAAGATCTAGAAGTAGTAGTAAGGCTGATTTCCCCTTATCCCTAGGCTCGTCGATTTGGGCCTTGAGATCAATCAGCGCAGTTTTGGTACCGTGTTGAGGTTTGAAGCCTGATTGGCGGACTCTTAGGAGCTGGTTGTGCTCTAAATACTGCTGTATCTGGAGATAAGCCACCCAGTCTAAGATTTTAAGTAAAAATGGCACTGTTGTAATAGGCCTAAAGTTGGTGGGTATAGTTAAACTGTTAACGGGTGTAATGACTGTTTTTCTGAGGAGAAGGGTACCCAATGGTGCCAGTAGAGAATGATGCATTGATTAGCTTAGATATGAAGGGTGCCAGGTCTCTAGCAGCATCTTTAATGATTTGGGCTGGGCATTTATCTCCCTAACAGTTCGAAGGTTTGAGGCAGAGGATGATTTTTTCAACCTCAAGAATTAAGACTTTTGCCAAACTAAAGCCTTGTGATGGTTTATGGGGAAGCGTAGGAGTACTAGCCGGTGTGACAATATTAGGTAGGTTTGCTGCTTTTTTTTGGCAATCTTATCCTGAAGCGTTGTTACTTTGTTAGTTAAGGCCTTCTGTATATTGGAGCAGCAGAATTTGTCCTTCACACAATTGTCTGGGACAGGGATCGGGGTTTCAAGTTCTTTTTGGATTACACAAAGTTTCTTTGTACTTGAGTTTGCTTGAAGGATTCTAATGTTGTACCTTTCCTGCTTGGTAAGAAGTATTTCTTTCTTATAGAGGGATGCGATATTGATAAGATTAGCTGTTTTCATCAGAGGGTAACTGCCTCCAAATGACTTCACATTTTCTTTTTTCCGTTCTCAGGGATTTGAGGTGCGGGGTAAACCAAGAGTTGAGGTGTGCTCTGGGTTTACTTTTTCTCATTTTTAGAGAGGCAATGGTGTCTAAGGCTTCAGTCATTGTTTTATTATATTTGTTAACTAATGTAGTAGGAGGAACAAGTTACTTACCTGTAACTGTTGTTCTCCAGCATGGGTCTGGCATGGATTCACATGCTCATGAATATTCCCCGTCGTCAGGCTGGGAATCCTAGGTAAAGAAAAAATCAGTATCAGTTTCGTTTCTGATCTGTCTTTCGTAGTAGTAACCAATCACTGATCTCTGCGTCATACTGACCACAGCCAATGACTGCCCTCTACCTAAGCCCCGCCTCTGGCAGCCATCTTCAGATTTGGTAGCATGTGAAGTGGCAGTATGACCAAGTGAAGAGCCGCAGAGGGGTAGGCGGGAGGGTTCGCATGTGAATCCATGCCAGACCCATGCTGGAGAACAACAGTTACAGGTAAGTAACTTGTTCCTTCTCCAGCATGGGGTCTGGCATGGATTCACATGCTCATGAATAAAGAATACATAGCAGTACACACATGCACAACCACGGGAGGTGGCAAAGGCTCAACATTAAGCATTACATCAAACTCAACATTAAGCAATTCTTACCTCCTCACCAGGCTCACCTTAGGCGAACAGGTTGCGCAGCACTGCTTGGCCGAACCTGGACTCCTCCCTGGAATCCCGATTGACGCAGTAGAATTTCGTGAAGGTGTGCGTCGACCTCCACGTAGCAGCCCTGCAGATGTCCAGCAAGGGCACACCAGATAGGAACGCCGTGGTAGCTGCGATCGCTCTGGTGGAATGGGCTCTCGGACGGCCAGGCAGCGGTCGGTTTGCCAACCGATGGCAGTACATGATACAGCCGGAGAGCCATCTGGAAATGGAAGCCTTCGAGAGAGCCTTCCCCTGATTGACAGGTCCAAAGTTCACAAAGAGTTGTGACGTCTTCCGAAAACACTTTGTGCGGTCCACGTAGAACTTCAGCGCTCTAGCCACATCCAGCGAGTGCAAAGTCCTTTCAGCCGGCGACGAAGGCGACGGGAAGAAAACAGGCAACACCAAGGGTTTGTTGAGGTGGAAGTCCGACGGCACCTTGGGCATGAAGGAGGGGTGCGTCCTGAGCACTACCCTCGTGTCATGAAAAGTCAAGTACGGGGCCTTGCAGGAAATGGCCTGGATCTCTCCCACCTGTCGTGCGAAGGTGATGGCCACAAGAAACGCTGTTTTCCACGACAAGAACTTCAACGGAGCCGAGTGCAGAGGCTCGAACGGAGGTCCCATAAGCTTGGTCAGCACCATGTTGAGCTCCCACGCTGGGGCCGGAACCTTCACCGGCGGGAACGATCTGAAAACTCCCTTCATGAACTCTTTCACCAGACGATGAGACCACAAAGACGTCTGCCCCGTGGTTCTGGTGTATCGGGAGATCGCAGCAAGATGAATCTTGATGGACGCGTGCGCCAGTCCAGCTTTGGCCAGCGTCAGTAGGTACGGCAGTACTTGGGGAGCCGTAATCCGTAGGGGGTTAATCTTCTGTGCGTGGCACCAGACAGAGAACCTCTTCCATTTGTGTCCGTAGCATTTAAGAGTTGAGGACGCCCTGGCCTTTGCAAGAACCTCTCTGCAATCGGCCGGTATGTCGTATCCTCCAAACTCTAACGCTGCAGGAGCCAGGCCTGCAAGTTCAGCGACTTCGGGTCGTGATGGAGGATGGTGCCTCCTTCCCTGGAGAGAAGATCCGCGTCCACCGGCGGCTTGATTGACGGGGACGCTGACAAGTCCAGAAGGTCCGGGAACCATATCTGCCTCGGCCACGCAGGTGCAACGAGGATCATCCTGCACCGTGACCTCTTGAGCTGGTTGATGAGCCGGATCAGCAATGGCAATGGAGGGAACACGTATAGAAACAGGCCCTCCGAGGGGAACGAGAAAGCATCGCCCATGCTCCTCGGCTGGGGAAACCTGCTGGCGAACCTCCGGCACTTGGAGTTTGCCGCCGTCGCGAACAGATCGATCTGGGGTGTGCCCCACCGCCGGAAGAGGCGGTCCACTAGATCCTGTCGTAGTTCCCACTCTTGGCACGAGCGCAGCTCCCTGCTGAGTGAGTCGGCGATGGTGTTTTTTATCCCTGCCAGATGAAACGGCACCAGAAACATCCCTTGGGCGACGGCCCAAAGCCACAGATCCTGCGCCTCCCTGGACAGGGCTGGGGACCTGGTTCCGCCCTGTTTCCTGATGTAGAACATGGTGGTGGTGTTGTCGGTGAAGATCCTCACCACCTTGCCCTTGAGGGACGGAAGTAAGGACCTGAGGGCCCAAAACACTGCACGGAGCTCCAGGACGTTGATTTGGAGGGACTTCTCCGTCGGGAGCCAAAGGCCTCTCGCGTGCAGATTTTCGGTGTGCGCTCCCCACCCTTCCAGGGAGGCATCCGTGGTCACTGTCTCCTGGTGGCCGGGGGTCTGGAAGTCCATGCCCGCCGTCAGATGCGTGCGGGTGCCCCACCACCGGATCGCTTGTCGGAAACTCTCGTCAAGTGTGATCCTCTCCTCGAAGCTGCCCGTCGCCTGGATCCAGCGCGCGTCCAGGAACTCCTGCAACGGGCGCATCCGGAGCCTGCACAGGCGGATGAGGTAAATGCAAGAAGACATCATTCCGAGGAGGGACTTGATGGACCTCACTCTGGCCGCGTCCACAACCAGCATCCGCTGCACCTTGCCCAAGATGGCCCTCTTCCTTTCCTCCGACGGAGAGGCCAGAAGCGACACTGTGTCGAGCTTCGCTCCCAGAAACAGTGTGTCTTGCGCGGGCACCAGGTGGGACTTGGCGTAGTTTATGGAGAATCCCAGGTCCGTGAGAAGTTGGACGGTCCTTGCCGTGTGCTCCACGGCGAGCTCCTTCGTCTTCGCTTGGATGAGCCAGTCGTCCAGGTAGGGGTAGACCTGGATCCCGTCTCGGCGCAGCTGCGCCGCCACTGGTGCGAGGCACTTGGTGAACACCCTGGGTGCCGACCTCAGCCCGAAGGGAAGGGCTCTGAACTGATAGTGACGTCCTTGGACCACGAACCTGAGAAACCTTCGGTGTCCCTTTAGGATGGGAATATGGAAGTAGGCATCCTCCAAATCCAACGGCGACAGGAAATCGCCCTCCTCCAGCTGACCCAGGACGTGTTGGAGGGTGACCATCCGGATCTTCTGTGCCTTGATGAATTTGTTCAGTCGTCGTAGGTCCAGGATGGGACGCCATCCTCCCGTCTTCTTCTTCACGAGGAAGTATCTTGAGTAAACTCCGGAGCCCCGAAGCCTCCTTGGGACGAGCTCGATGGCGCCCTTCTTGAGCATCGCCTTTACCTCCAAGAGAAGTTGAGAGACGTGATGTTCTTTCCTGGCCACAGGGGGGACGCGCAGGCACCTCTTTAGAAACTCGAGCGCGTGACCCTGGGCTAGGGCGTCCAGCACCCAACAGTCGGTGGAGATGGACTCCCACACGCTGACGAAGCTCGCCAGCCGGCCTCCCACCGGGGTGCTTCGTTGGGGGCCCGACCCCACGGCCGGTTCAGTCCTGCTTCGACAAGGCTTTGCCGCCTTGTCCCCCTTAGCGACGACGGCGGGGTCCGCCTGACTTGCCTCGTCCCCTGTAAGCTTCTTGCGACGACGAACGGGCCGCTTGGCGGTAGGTGGAAAATCCGCCGCCAGAACCTTTGGAGGCACCCTGTTTGCCTCTGCCGCTCCGAAAGGGCGGCCGTCGTTGCTGGTGAACCCCAAGAGCCCGGGCCATCTCCGTGTCTGCCTTGATGGCTTGAAGGGAATCGTCCACTGTTTTCCCAAACAGGTTGTTTCCGTCGAACGGCATGTCCAAGACTCTGGTCTGCACGTCCTGACGGAAGTCAGTAGCCTTGAGCCATCCACGCCGCCTAAGGCACACGCCGTTGCCCAACTGGCGAAATCCAGTGTCAGCGATGTCCGTCGCAATCGTAATGGCATGGTCCGACGCCACCTCTCCTTCCTGCAAGATCTCTAGGGCTTCCGCCCTCTTGTCGTCCGGTAGGAAGTCCAGGGGGCCAGTTTGTACCACAACTCCCTGTCGTAGCGGGCTACGATAGCCAAGGCGTTGGCCGCCTTAATCGTCGTCGCTGCAGACGAGATGACTCTGCGTCCCATCGTATCTAATTTCTTTCCCTCGCCGTCCGGCGGGGAGGTCGATGTAGAGGCCGCGCCCCCCCGCCCGCTTTCTTCCTGGCCGCCGCGGAGACAACCGAGTCCGGGGTCGGCTGTGCCCGAAGGCACAAGAGGGCCGCGTCCGGGACCCGGTACTTCTTCTCGTACCGATCCCTTCTAGCCGCGTCGTGGATGGGTTCTTGAGGAGGGGGAGGCCCTCATCCCAAATATCGTCCAGTAGAGGTACAGAGAGGACCGTCTTCCTCTTGGCCTCGCGCCGTTGATAAAGGAAACCTTCCTTCTTCTTCTCGGATGCCCTGGCGATCATGGAGTGAAACGATCCAATCTCGTCGGGCGGGAAAGCCCGGGTGGGAGGTGACGACGGCAGATCCTCGTCGTAAACCTCGTCCGTACCCGTCGCGGCCGTGTCAGTCCCCGTATCATCCCCACGAGTCGTGGACGGGGAGGAGGGCTGAACAGGGCGCGATGGCTGAAAAGGAGGTGGAGGATGAATCCTCCTTCTCTTAGGTGGGGGGGGGCTCCCAGAAGGGCCTGGCTCTGGGTCCCCCGTCGGGAGCGGTTCCTCCGCTGGTGGTAACGGCAGTCTCATCCTGATCTCCGAGCATAAGGACTGTATAGCCAACAAAATGGCCGCCGAGTTGTCTTGTGGCACTGGTTGAGGGGAGTCCGACGGGCGGTTAGGGGCCCCGTCGGCACCCTCGACGTTATCGTCGTCTCCTACGTCGGGATCCCTCCCGACGGGCTGGTCTTCTTCCATGGCAACGCCGTGGCTTAAGACTTCGATCAGCTCTTCCTCAGAGGTTGAGGCCGAATCCACAACGACCTCCTGCCCCCCCTTTTTCTTCTCCGTCGGAGGTTTCACGGGGGTCCTGTCGATGGGCATAAAAGAGGACTCCCTCCGCGGTGGCAGGGAGACTCTGAGCCCCGAGATCGCCACCACTGGTGTAGCCTCCACAGGCTGAGCCAGGGCCGCCGCGACTGTCTCGATAGAGGCCTTGGCCGGATGGATTAAGGCTTTCACCACCTTAGGTGCGCTCACCGCCTTCTCCTTGGTGGGAGGGTCACTGCTTCGCTCCCCCTCCGATGGGGCCTTCGAGCTCGACCGGGGTCTCTCCAGGAGCGTCGCCGGGTGCTGGGCCTTCCTCTTACCCGAACCAGAGCGTTGGCTCGTGGTCGATGGCGCCGGGGAGGATGCGCCCTGCCTGGCGCCCGTAGAGCCCGACCGTTCGGCGCTCCCGGTGCCAGCGGACTCGCGGTGCTTGGCCTTGTGTTGGCCCCCCGTCGTTGGGGCGTCCTCAAAGGTCTTAGAAGACCGCTCAGACGACGACTTCTTCTCGCCTGACGGGCTCTTCCCTTCCAGCCAGTTGGCAAGAAGGTTGATGGCGGTCCTTCATGGTCCGCTCCGACATATTGCCGCAAAACGCACAGTCCTTCTCCACGTGCGTCTTGTCCTCATGTAGGCAGTTAAGACAAAGGGAGTGTTCGTCCTCCTTAAAGACATTCTGAAGCTGGCATCCAGGGCAGACCCTGAACAGCTTTCCGGGAGTCGAGCTTCCCTTCTCCTGGGCCATGTCCGAGATGGGCCTGAGAAACTTCTGGAGTCCTCCAAAAGCGTGGCTCGACGAAATCTTCACCCTTGAGGGGCGTAGACGAATCCGACACGGGTCCCCGTTGATCGGATGAAGAAACGGTGGAGCTTGAGGCTCTTTTGACCGAAAAATAGAAGTTTTTTGAGAAAAAACATGAAAAAATAGCACTAACGCTCGAGTGCAATAGCACGAGGATCCCAACACTTAAACGTGCAGTAAAAATCTGAAGATGGCTGCCAGAGGCGGGGCTTAGGTAGAGGACAGTCATTGGCTGTGGTCAGTATGACGCAGAGATCAGTGATTGGTTACTACTACGAAAGACAGATCAGAAACGAAACTGATACTGATTTTTTCTTTACCGAGGTTTCCCAGCCTGACGACGGGGAATATTCATGAGCATGTGAATCCATGCCAGACCCCATGCTGGAGAATCAGTGATATCTGATAGTGAGTTAAGGGTCAGTTATATTAGGGGTAAGAGTTTATCTGCCGCAATGTTCTTTTTATTCCTCGTGAGGGTGGGAGGGGCTCGCGAAAAGATAGTGATCTGTCCATAACTGTGGAGTTATGGAAGTGATGGAGGCATGACAGTTAACATCTGCCACCCAATCAAGAGTTCTTCCTTTGTCATGAGTTGGTATTGTCACTCTTTGAGTGTGGCCAAGTTCAGTAAGGACATTGGCGATTTCTGCCGATTGCTGGTCTTTGGGGTCATTGAATCCCAAATTCAGATCCCCTAGCAAGAGTACTTGCAAGGTGTTTTTTAGGTTGTCGGAAAGAATGGTGGAGAAGTCATCCTCAAATGCACTGATGGGGCCTGGAGGTCTGTATATTAGATGAATGGTGAGCGTTTGGGAGTCAGAGATGGGACATTTGGCAGTGAGGGATTCACAGGATTTAACGTCTGGAGAAGAGACTAGTATCATGGCTAGATTAGATTTAGCTATGAGAGCTATGCCTCCTGCGCGAGCCTCGATTCTGTCTGCTCTAACAATAGTATAATTATCAGGTACTGCAAGCATGAGGGCAGAGCCTGCTGCTGCAAGTAGCCATGATTTGGTAATGGCTAGAAAGTCCTAATTTTGTGCCTGAATTAAATCAGCTATCTGTGTGGCGTGAGCCACTAAGGTTCTAGCATTTATTAAGGCCCCCTTGAGGTCTGGAACAAGGTTATCTGTCAATGGTTTGGGTGAAATACAATTACTTGCTTCTTCGTCCAGTATCGCAGTGTGGAGTTTATTCTCACAATGTTTTTTTGTGGGTAAGACTACCCACACCCAAGACCGACAGAGTGATAGGGCTGTTATTTTTGGTTATGATGGTTTGTTTGTTTTGTGGGCATTTTCTCCTACGGCCTATATTAGTCATCGAGTTGGCAAGTGGTTCGAAAAGTTTAGTCAGTCTAGAGCGGAGTCTGAAGTTTCTGGAGGATATGTGGCAAGGTCTATTAGTTTTGGTTAAACCCTGGGTGAGATTAACGTTGAATGGCGGTCGTCGTTGGCCCTGATTAATGGGTAACGGTGGGGTAGGTGTGGCACCCATTATGGCTGCTATATTACTTGTTGTGGTAATGTCCGGTGCAGATATAGTAGGAGGGCCTGTAATACTAGATAATTTACTGTGGGCACTAGGTCTGACAGGATGTAGGTGTCATGATCTCTGCTTCCAAAAGGTCAGGGTTTTCCCAACTCCTTTGGAAGCAGATCCATAACCCAGGTTCCGAGTGCCAACCAGTCCCAATTGGGACCTTTTGGACCCAGTCCTGGCGCCAGTGGCACCAGGCTCATAAATATGCCCAGTCCCAGCGCTGGAAGCGCCGGGCTCATAATGCTTGGGTGGACTTACCTGCAGCAGACCATGCTGCTTACTTGCCTGCCAGTTGAGCCTCTGATCCTCTTCTGTTTGGAACTACTGTTCCTGTTGGGTGGGGCAGGAGCCACTCCCTAGATTCAGAACACTGGAACTCTTCTGGAAAGCAGGAACTCTTTTCTTACCTAGGCGTGGCTGTGGAAGGAGACACCTAAGCACTACAGGAGGCTATTTAAACCACACCCGATGGATGAATCTTGCTTTGCGTTATTCTGCATCCTCTGCAGCAGAACGCTCATCGTGTCTTCTGCATCTGATCCTGGGCCTAAGGAAAAAGGCTTACCATCCTGAATCCAGTCTTCAGCAACACCTATAAAGACAAGAAAGAACAGGTTAGCATTACGGTCTTCAGTGACAGCTCTTCACTTACCTGGTCCATCGGCTGTCACCAACGCCTCGCGCTGCATTCCGGCATCTGAAAGACAAAGGCTTACCTACTCTTCGTGCGCTCCGGAGGTCTTCACACTGCATTCCGGCATCTGAAAGACAAAAGCTTACCAACTCTTCGCACGCTCCGGAGGCCTTCGGCGCTGCATCCCGCATCTGAAAGACAAAACAAGGTGCGTTTAAAGACATTGGGGAACTTTAATACTCACGTGCCATTACTCCTTTCCACATCTAACCCAGTGGGTATTCCGGCACCCTGCAGCCCCTCCGAACTTGTACCTGCAAAATAAAAAGACAGTTAGAGCGCATTGTGAAGCAGGCAGCAAGCGCTTACTTACGTGCTTCCAGGCGCTTCTATTCATCACACGGGCTCCATCTTCAACTCACTTCAGCCCGCCATCCGCCATCGCCGGAACCCTGCAAAACAAGAGACATCATTACTAAAGACTTTAAAGACATTAGAATTACTCGAAACGTACCGTTCGTGCAGTAAACGACGGACAGCAGTCCTCTGAAGTCAAGAGGCCTGCTCCCCTTATCCAGTGAAGAAACTGGTTACAGCACCCTGCCCCGAGGCAGATGGAGAGCACGGCGTTCACTTACCTAAGGTGAGAGCGTTAACCTTTGGGGTTCTACAGGAGAAGAGAAAGGGAAGAAGAGAGACATTCAATAACCCAGTTCCTTAATCCCATATTTTCTATCTGCAGACATCTTACCCTTCGAGTCAGAAATACAGTGCACAGAGGTCCAGCCCAAAGAGCCAGCCGTGTGTTACACATCACCTTTGAAGATACGGTATACGCCCAGTCAAGACCGGCGCCTCTACGGGAATCAGGTGAGCGTTACAGAACGCAAAGCCTACCACAAAACTCCCGTCCAGGCGCTATGGAAACCTCGGATACCTTCCAGCTAGCCCAGTTACTTGGGGAACTAAGGGCAGAAGTGCATGCAGCCCGTCAGGAAACGAACGCTCTAAGAAGGGAACTGATTATTTCCAAGGAGCGAACAGATGATCTCGCTAGACAATTGCTACAGTCACAAGCCGGACAGACCCCGTTACCCGCATCTGGGGGGAAATCTTCCTTCTACATCCTCTATGAATCCAGTGCAGATCAACCTACCTGGGAATGTACCTCTGGCTCCGCCCAAACGATTTTCTGGTGACCCAAAGAGGTTTGCAGTATTTATCAATCAGTGCCGGTTGCATTTCTTATGCCGGCCAGCAGCCTTTCCAACTGATCAAGCTAAAGTAGCTTTCGTGCTTTCGTACCTTAGTGGCAATGCGGCAGACTGGTCGATCCCTCTAGTAAATCAAGATGATCCTGTCCTCCATGATTTTCAAGCTTTTCAGCTCAGTATGGAAAAACTGTTCGCAAGACATTCACAGGGGCAGGCCTTGGACAATGAGCTTCTTTCGTTGCGACAAGGTAATCAAGACCTTTTGGCTTATATTGCATCTTTCAACAGACTGATAGTGGAAACTCAATGGCCTGAGGACAAAAGGATTACGCTGTTTTATAGAGGTCTACGTGGAGAGCTCAAAGATGTGTTAGCCCAAGTAGTGAATCCCCCACAAGATTGTTCGGACTATATAGACTTAGTCGTTCAAATAGATCACAGACTGCAGAACAGGAAGGCCGATCGTTCCAAGTTTGATGCTCGAGTATTTTCCAAACCGCCAACTCCTTCCAAAGGAGTAGACTCCGGGGAACCCATGCAAATAGGGGGTCTGAAAGGTCCTCTAACACAAAAGGAGCGGGAAAGGAGAAAACAGTTGCAATTATGCCTCTATTGCGGAAACTCAGGGCACTTTCTTCGAGACTGTCCGGTGAAACCTGCCAAGAAGGCAGTAGGAGCTGCAGTTACCAAAGTTACAAACTCTGAGCAGGGAAACGACCTCGCCCGACAAGAATAGAGGTCCTCTTGCCGAGCGTGAAAACCAGTTCCGTGACCTCGCATTTCGTGATACCTATGGTCCTCATTAGCCCTGATAATCCGGATCGATTACATGCAATTGAAGCTTACGTCGACAGCTGTGCCATCGGCAATTATGTGGATCATGAAATGGTTTTGAGGATGAATCTAACTCTTTGTCCCAAGGCTGTAAAGGACGTCATTACTACGGTGGATGGTACGGAGATAGCCTCCGGGCCAGTAACGCATACCACTCAAGAGGTGACGCTAGTAAGTCAAGATGGACACCATGAGAAGATCGTGTTCGATGTGATCAAGGCCCCTCAGTTTCAGATTATTCTAGGAATACCTTG
This sequence comes from Ambystoma mexicanum, assembly GCF_040938575.1. Taxonomy (NCBI): domain Eukaryota; kingdom Metazoa; phylum Chordata; class Amphibia; order Caudata; family Ambystomatidae; genus Ambystoma; species Ambystoma mexicanum. Next base: position 277,247,927 of record NC_090933.1, on the reverse strand, counting down.
GTTAGAGAAACACAATCCTCTGATCGATTGGCGAGCAAGAACGGTCCAGTTTCCAGAATGTGTCTCTACTTGTCACCCTCCACCTGGTGTTGCACTGGCAGCAATTTCTTCAGAGACTCCCCAGTTACCTCCCGAATACCTAGAATACCAAGATGTTTTCCGGAAGGATCAGGCTAACTCTCTACCTCCTCATAGGTCTTATGACTGCCAGATAGACCTGATACCTGGATCTACTCCTCCTTGTAGTAGAATTTATGCCCTCACCGAGCCTGAGAACCTTCACCTTCGACAATACCTGGATCAATACCTGGCAAATGGGTTTATTCGTCCTTCCAAGTCCCCTGCTTCTTCAGCTTTGTTCTTCGTTCCAAAAAAGGAAGGAGACCTTAGAACTTGTATAGATTATCGCTCCCTGAACCAGATCACGGTTAAAAATAGATATCCGTTAGCTTTAACGCCTGAACTCCTGGACCAAGTCAGAAAAGCATGCATATATACAAAGCTGGATCTTAGAGGAGCTTACCACTTGGTACGAGTAAAAGAGGGCGATGAATGGAAGACGGCCTTCCGCACCAAGTATGGGCTATTTGAATATCAGGTCATGCCCTTCGGACTTTGCAATGCCCCGGCCGCCTTTCAATATTTTATGAACGATGTCCTCAGAGAGCTCATAGATGTGTGTGTTGTTGTTTACATTGACAACATCCTCGTTTATTCTTCATCGGAATCTGAACATCGGAAACACGTGAAAATGGTCCTCGAAAGATTGCGTCAACACAAACTTTTCGCTAAATTGGAAAAATGTGTTTTCAACGTGCCTGAAGTTGAATTCTTGGGATTCATATCATCACCTGGCGGAGTGCGTATGGATTCAAAGAAGGTCGATGCAGTTCTCAAATGGCCATCACCATCCTCCGTAAAAGGTGTGCAGAGCATGTCAGGCTTCGCTAACTTTTACCGCAGGTTTATCCCCGAATTCTCTCGAATAGTCCAGCCCATTACTGCCTTGTTAAAGAAAAACAAACGTTTTGAATGGTCTACCGAGGCGGAACAAGCTTTCCAGGATTTGAAGACTAAATTTATCTCTGCACCAATCTTAAAACACCCTCGCCCCGAACTCCCCTACATCGTGGAAACTGATGCTTCAAGCCTTGCCATGGGGGCAGTTCTATCACAAAAGGACCCGGTAACCAATCAGTTGCATCCCGTGGCATTTTGGTCCCGCAAATTCTCGCCTCCTGAAATCAATTACACGATTACTGACAAGGAACTTCTGGCTAGCAAGTCTGCCTTTAAGGCTTGGCGGCATTATCTGCTGGGGGCCCGACACACCGTTACTGTGATTACGGATCACCGAAACCTGCAATATTTGAAAACCGCAAAAGCCCAATCCTCTAGACAACTCCGTTGGGCATTATTCTTTGCCGAGTTTGACTTCATAATTACCTATCGACCTGGTACAAAGAACGGTAAAGCTGATGCCCTTTCTCGAATGGGAGTGGAAGAACACTTGATCAACCCTAAACCTGTACCAATCATTCCCGAACAAAGAATTCTGGGTGTAATCGCCACAGAATCCATAGAGGAAGTTAAGGATAAAGCCAGACAACTTGTAACTCCAGCAGACATACAGAATTGGCATCTGCAGGGAAAGGACTTTGCAGTAAAGGACAACTTATTGTATTTCCAAGAACGATTATACCTACCCAGCACAGATTTAAAGAAAAAAGTAATCTCTTGTTATCACGATTCTTTAATGGAAGGACATCCCGGTATGGCCAAGACCTCAGAAAAGATCAAGCGCTACTTCTGGTGGCCGCCTTGGAAAAAGGATATCAGAGTCTTTATAATGTCCTGTGGAGTATGCGCCCAAAACAAGAGTCAAAAGGAAAGACCAGCAGGCCTATTACGCCCTATTGACATCCCACCTCTCCCTTGGCATACGCTTTCTATGGACTTCATCACCGATCTACCTCCATGCTCCGGATACAATATGATTCTAGTAATCGTGGACTTATTCTCCAAGATGGCGCATTTCATTCCGCTCAAAGGCTTGCCAACAGCAGCAACTCTGGCCCGAGAATTTCTCGAAAACATCGTCCGACTGCACGGTTTTCCTTCGGTTCTAATTTCGGATCGAGGTAGTCAATTTATTTCTCATTTTTGGCGAAGTTGCTGTCGGTCGGCTCAAATTGATGTGAGACTATCGACCAGTCACCACCCTCAGACCGACGGACAAACCGAGAGGACCAATCAAACTCTGGAACAGTATTTACGCTGCATGCTGCAACAAACTGAAAAAACTTGGAAAGACATCCTTTGGATAGCCGAATATGCCTACAATAACTCTGTCCATTCGGGAACTGGGAAAACCCCGTTTTTTCTTTTGTACGGCAGTCACCCTCGAACCTCGGAGTTGGATCCCCTCCAAGATGTTGAGACACCAGCAGTAGACTACCTGCATTCTACAATCACCCAAGCCTTTAAGGAAGCTGTTTCTCACCTTCAAAGGGCTAAAGAACAATACAAGAAAGGAGCAGATCAACATCAGAAGGAAGCCCCTCAATATCAAGTAGGGGATCAAGTCTGGTTATCCACCAAATATCTACCTCTAAAAGGGCCACGCACATTCAACCCAAGATACCTTGGTCCCTATTCCATCACTACCATAGTAAACCCAGTAGCGGTCAAGTTGGACTTGCCCCCGCACATGAAGATACATCCGGTCTTCCACGTCTCTCTATTAAAACCCGTGCAACCTCAAACCCGACTAACTAAATCTCCAAAACCTATCCTAGTTGATGGAGAACTAGAGTTTCAAGTCAAAAGCATTCTGGACTCCAAGATCTCCAAATCTAAACTATTTTACCTAATTGACTGGAAAGGCTACGGCCGCCAAGAGAGATCCTGGGAACCTGCTGAATATGTCCACGCTCCTCGCCTAATCAAAAGATTTCACCGAACATTTCCTGACAAGCCAAAACCCAGTGGGTATTCCGGCACCCTGCAGCCGCTCCGAACTTGTACCTGCAAAATAAAAAGACAGTTAGAGCGCATCGTGAAGCAGGCAACAAGCGCTTACTTACGTGCTTTCAGGCGCTTCTATTCATCACACGGGCTCCATCTTCAACTCACTTCAGCCCGTCATCCGCCATCGCTGGAACCCTGCAAAACAAGAAACATCATTACTAAAGACTTTAAAGACATTAGAATTACTCGAAACTTACCGTTCGTGCAGTAAACGACGGACAGCAGTCCTCTGAAGTTAAGAGGCCTGCTCCCCTTATCCAGTGAAGAAACTGGTTACAGCACCCTGCCCCGAGGCAGATGGAGAGCACGGCGTTCCCTTACCTAAGGTGAGAGCGTTAACCTTTGGGGTTCTACAGGAGAAGAGAAAGGGAATAAGAGAGAGACATTCAATAACCCAGTTCTTTAATCCCATATTTTCTATCTGCAGACATCTTACCCTTCGAGTCAGACATACAGTGCACAGAGGTCCAGCCCAAAGAGCCAGCCGTGTGTTACACATCACCTTTGAAGATACGGTATACGCCCAGTCAAGACCGGCGCCTCTACGGGAATCAGGTGAGCGTTACAGTAGGTCAGTAGCATGCATAGTGCACTTAAGGCCAGTTTCTGTGTGGTAATTCACAAGCAAGGGATTTGGTTCTACAAATGAATAGTGGGTAGACTACGTGGTTTAAGTACACAGAAAACACAGTCTAACAGGATAGGCTATTTCAGTTATTCAAGACAGAGTGCAAAAGTGCAGTCTGACAGGATGGGCTGGTTCAGTTTGCCAACAATGAGGCAACATGCACAGGCTAGTTCAGTTAACTAGCAGTGGGGCAAAATACACTCTGGTAGAATCGGCTAGTTCAGTTTTAACAAGACAGTGTGCACTCGTGCAGCGTCTACCTGGATGGGCTGGTTCAGTTTGCTAGCAGTAGGGCAAAATACAAACTGGTAGAATAGGCTAGTGTAGTTTTAACAAGGCATTGCGCAATCATGCACTGTCCATCGTAATACGCAAGTACAGTTTTCTAGCAGTGAGGCAAAATATACAGACTAGTGCGGTTTGCTACGAGTGGGGCAAAATACAAACTGGTAGAATAGGCTAGTTTAGTATTAGCAAGGTAAAGTATAATAGTGCACAGTCTGTCGGGATAGGCTGGTACATTTTAAGATACAGTAAAGCATACAGAACGGTATCAATGGAAATGTCAATTTAGGGCAGTAAGACCTGATACCGGTTTGGGTACTGTAGGATAGTGTGACTGGCTAGCAAATGGCATTGTTCATAGCTCGACAAGTTCGGGGGTTCTGACTGGTGGGACAAGCATTACCTTAAGCGGCGTAGCGAAAACAAGCGGCGATGAGATTAATACAATGTATCTGCAGCTCGCGAACGTAGACAGAGGCTCCTGGATCCCCGCGGTGAACAGGGGCAAACAGGGCCATCATCTGGCCCTTCCTCGTGGCTGCCGGCTCCTTCTGCCTGCCGGCGGATGTTGTTGCCAATTATTCAAACAAGTTGCCTAGCAACATGATGAAGCGGAGCCTCGTTGTGGCGCTGCGTCGCGCTCGACATCTTTAAATCAGGCGAATGAAGGTACGATGCGGTTCCAGACACGGATCCACTAACGCATAGCATATACACAGGGCTAATGTGGTCTGGCAGGCACACAGGGGGCTTCTGTGGTTCGGAGGCCACAAGGACTCACCAGGTGATATATTGAGCTGCTGCTGGGGGGCTCCAAGAGGTGACTGGCAGGGTGGTTTGCTTCCCCTGGATGTCTCTTTTACTAATAGTTCCTTTGGTGTCTCTCCTGGATTCACAATGTTCCGGTTAGGCAACAAGCTCTGCAACAGTCTTTCTTTAACACAAGTGTCTCTTTTGTCTAGAAAACACTGTCCTTATTTTAGTATTTCTTGTAGCTTTTCAACTCATCTGGTATACTCCTCTGCCAGGACTCTTGGTGCAATGCCAACTGCCTGATGCACTCTCCTGCCAGGACTTCTCTTGTGTTTCAAATGCATGGTATCCTTCTCTTGCCAGGATGTTTTATGTGCTTCAAAGTTCCTCTGTATCACCAAAACTGCATATACAGTTCTTGATTCAGTATATATGTCTGTGATAATGTTTGTTGCCCCAGACTTGCATCTCTTACATTCGTATCTTATTGGGGCTGGTGTCTGTACTTTGCCTTTTCTGTATTCAAACAAGTTTCTTGTAGTTTCTGTGTTCTTTTGAGGAAACTGGGTGAATCCCTTTTTCTTCATTTCCAAGGCTTGACCTTGTCTTCCCTCCTTCTTATAACATTGGCTTCCAAACATTGACACTATCGAAGTACTTTTGGCTCCGCTGAATCGTGAACTGTTAGACTGTGTGATCTTCGGCAACTGGCCCCGATGTCTTTCGACCCTGGCTTCGGCCGTTTGACATTTGAACTCCTGTCTCTGAGCGTTTCTTGATTCTGCCTGCCTAACCAAAATATTGCCTGTAATTTTTGCCTCCAACTCCCTCTGGGTAGCTCAGGTGCTAAGTGTGTTTTTGCCCCGGTAGCATTTCATGTCACGGATACGCGTTTGTTTAGTAGACCGAACTGTCAAAAAGTGATCGCAATCGTATTTGCGGTAACGTGTTTTGTGCCTAACACTGATTAATTCAAACACAGGGTGGGTACCCTGAGACTTACTGTACAAAGTGAATTGGTTAGTTGTAGCATATTTAACGTGTGGTTTTTACTGAAGTTTAATAGAAGTGTTGTGTTTATAACTAATGGTTTAAAAATAAATGCACTTATATTTTTCTACCTGAAACCTTGAGTCAGTGTTTGCTTGAGTCACAGTAATTGCGGTCCTTTTGTGTAATCTCGGCTACTGCTCATATACTCTTGAGATAGGCCTGGCTGCTCCGCCACTGCTACCATTATGACATAGTAGTACAGGCTTGTACCAAAGGTAAAACTTGTATCACCACCTGTAGTCTTAATTGTGTGTAGTGGTCTGCCTAACAGGTATCAGTCTGTACCACAAAGATTTAGTTGGTAGCTGTGGCTAAGCAGTCAGACTCATCTCAAGAGGGAGATGAGCAGTATTCAGGGTTTACACAATAGGTATCACAGTACTATGGAACAAGGAAACACTGGCCAAAGCTTTGTATCAAAAAGAGAATATATATTTATTTTATACACATCTAGTTCAACACATGAATCACAGTTAATAAAGCAAGTTAAGTTCAGTCAAGGAAAAGTATATACAACTCCCTAATCAATTGTAGACAAGTTTGCGGTAGAGTGAAAACTGAGCAAAACGGCACAGTGAAAACCAACTACAAATGACACTATCAATTTAACGAAAGGGAGGGAAAGCACAAGTTAAACCGAAATATCTTCAGATGCCCCCGAGCAACACTTCCCTGAAGTTTTGTGAACAAGTAATGCACAGTAACACTTTAGCAGAAAGGTAAGTGAATGAAAACTGAGCAAAATGGCACTCCACAAGTTAATACAGTAGGAAGGAAGAGGGGTTTAGAAGATTCAGGTGCATCAACACATTTCTCATTGGAAATCAATCTAGTGAGAGCAGATCTAACAAATCAGCCAGAGTCAGTAGGCCTGAGCCAGAGTCAGTGGTACAGGACCAAGAGCTTTGGAGCAAAAATGTTCTTGTAGCTGCAGTCAAGTCTTTGCTAAAAGAATATTGAAAAGGTAGATGCAAGGTGAAAGACAATGTTAAGAGAGAGGGTGGCCAACCCAACAAGTAGATAAAGGATTTAAAACACCTTTAGGGCTACAACAGGGAAAGGGAGGCCTGGCGGAACAATGTACCTTAAACGTGAAGAAGTGGCTCCTGCGGTGGCGGATGTTCCGGGATCCAGCAGAGGAAGAGAGGCTCTCGTCGTGGAGGAAGGTTCGAGACACTGCACTACCCAGGGATGAAACCAACCGTGGTGCTGCCAAACAAAGTTTAAAAGGTACACTCCTTTTAATCGCAGTCCGGGTCAATAGCTGCCTTGCTATCCGGTCTCCAAGTGCTGGGCACTGTCGATTCGACCAAGGCAGGTCCGGGGAAGTGATGGGTGAACTGGTTGTTCCCACCAGCTCAAGGGAAGAAGGCTCTTACGATGAAGATCTCCTCTCGTCGTGTGGAAGAAAAGTGATAAGATGATCCGGCAGGGCTTCACCGGTGGTGTATACATACTGAAGATGTCTGTGGCTTCTATCCCCTTCGGTTCTGTAGTTCCAGTGGCGACGTCTTGCTCTTCCAGTCCTCAGGACCCTGCTTTTATGCATTCATACAGTCTAGCTGTCACTCATACAGTGGAGTGGTCTTCTTGGCTGGAGACCCTCCAGCCTATCAGGTCAGAGTGCAAACTGAGTTACTGAGGCAACTCTGTCCAGGGGTTCTACTCCCCCTCCCAAACAACAGACCCACCCCAGACTCAGAGGCGCCGAAAGGAGGGCTTCTTGGCAGAAGCCCGCCAAAAGAGCGGACAAAGGATCCCCGACCTGGTTTAGGAGTTTAGAGTAAGACAAGAGAAAGAATTTAGATTAAAGTTCTGGCAAATAAAACCTACCGGAGTAAAGTTAATAATAAAATAAACCGGCGTTATGTTAGAGGCTGTCAGTAAAAGTGTTAGCCTCGAACAATGGGAAAATCCCATAGGAAAATATTTGCGGTTGAATATTTATGGTAGTAACCACTGCCACCAGACAGAAACTTTATAGAGCAGGACTTTAAGGTACCCCCTCGAAAATGAACCTAAGGGAAAAACTATTAACCCTTTCCAGTACCTCCATAGTGAGATGGGTTGGACTGGTAAGTTCATAAGATTTGACTAGTAAAGTCATTGGGGACTTTACATGCCCTGGGAGACAGTAGTCAGTCCCAGGGTATGGAGTCTATGTTTGGGGGTCGCTACGACACCCCTGTGTCACTGCACGGAGGGTGCTGTGTAACACATGTGAAATAAAGATGGTTCCTATCGGTGAGAGAAAATCCCATAGGCATTAAACACAAAAATAGCCTAGAAAACACATAGCAAAAATGCCTAAGAGTGGGAAAAAGAGTCTCACTCTTAGCAGGTAAAAAGAAACAAACCCTTCAAATCCAGCAAAGATGCTGGAGTACTCTATAGGTAAGGGAAATTAGCCATAGAATGAGAATTCTCCCTAACACACACCTTATAGAAAAGCTACCTGACAAAAAGTGGCACTCGCCAGACAATCGGATTTCTAAACAAGACAAAAAATAATGCTTTAAAACATTGGGAAAGAACTAAATCTCACTAGGATAGGATAAATCAACCAATTTGCACGTAGTTAAGATACATAAGATAGCCATCTCCCTAGCAAACATAAACTACGGCGACCAACGTTTTCTTGGGGCTCTCTTCAGTTCTAAAGAGCTGTTTATAGTTCTCAAACAGCTCGAGGACCCCTGCCCGCTCCATCACACGTCATCAAAGACACTAAGTGGTGTAATACTATTCAAAAATCTTCTTGGGACAAACTGAAAAACATCCAGGCTAACATCGCAAGCGAAAATGTAAGAGGCAACACAGAACACAATAATTCAACTGTCTCCAACTCTAAGAGGACTTGCCCTGAATTTAATTTTCACTCAATCTGAGAGAACCCGACCAAGATGGCTGCGAGCCCGTAAGCTCCAGCACACCTTGAAACATCCGGAACACTATCCGACGGTTTTCCCATACAAAACACTCTTCTGTGAGAAGTAATCGGGTCGGATGAGGCTGCAGTACTCGAGGGGAGCAATCCCCGTGAAAATTGGTGTCGGAGAGCCCTCCCAACGGTGTACACACAGAAGCTGCCAGATGTGCTGTGGAGGATGCAGGGGAGGGGAGGTGCGTCTCCGACGTGACTTCTGGTGATCCCAGTCCTAACACGAGAGCCTGTCAAACTGCGAAGAGGACTGACGCGGGGAAGCGGATCGCCCGCACCTCTAATCCAGTCCGGCCGAAGCAGGAGGAAATCAACGTCTCGGACATAGCACAGACTGGGCTGGTGATAGGAGACCACGGACAACTTGGGTCCGCCACGCCTGGGACTGGGACCAGCCGATAGGTTTCCCTGGACACCATAACAGCGGGGGCCCACCAGGGAACAGGAGGAGATCACGCCGACATCCGCATCCGAGAGGTGACGGGCGAGGAGGATGGTGCGGCACTGAAAAGGCTTAAGAGCAGCAAACTAGCGGGAGGAAGAGTGAGGAGGCGGTGTCTAATTCAACTTTACCGGACCAGAGGGTTCCTGGCTGCCCCGGAGTCCGCTACATGGCTCATCCCCCAGCCACCACTGTATAACGAGATGCCACATTGGCGACCAGACCCGGCCAATGAAGCGGGACCAACGCTGCGAGAGGTAAAAGTTTGTCTGCACGTTGCTTGGTGTATCTGTGCGTGGAAACCAAGCGAGTCTGCTACAGGTACCGAATGCAAGTATACAGCCACCACCAGAGGGGGGACGGGAGAGTGTAGAGGGGGGCCGCTGCCTTGTTCAGCCTAACACCCAGTTGGGATTGAGCAGTAAAGCGCATGGAGACTGTTGTTAATACAGATTGAGTGGGAGCAACGCGGCTGCCTTTGATCCGTCTGCCATTACTGGAGCAAGTGTAAGTGCCTGTGATAAACTGACCGCCAGAAAAGTGGCACAGTACTGCTGGTAGGGATCCTTGTGGCGTCACCCACCCATTACCAGACCCCAGTGGCAGCATCCCGAAGAGTGCTGTGGGTTGGGCCCACGATAACACCGGAGCGCAGCACCAGCTTGGAACACACACCCAAACTGGTGTACAAGTGCTCAAAACCCCACGAACTGTGCAAGACACCCTGGGGGCTGTGGGACACAAAGTGCATTGGAAAACAAGCACAGCGGGTGTGACGGCGGTGGGGGGGGGGGGAACCATTATAACAGTGTGCTGAAAGGAAGCAAGCACATCCTGATTGAACTGAAGAACAGTCTATAGCGCTACCAGTGCAAGAGATCGTCTCTCGGGGTGGGAGAATGCGGGATTAAGTCATTGTGGACAACCTATCCAGCGTAACCTCCAGTTCCCGTGTATAAGAAATAAGGCAGGAACTGGGACAATCTAATGGCAATAGGGGATCGGAGGCAGGCAGCGACTCGAAAATAACGCTTCTTTTGTACAGGGCGGTGCACATTGGCCACACAAGCAGCCTGCCAGAATCATTGTCCGAACAGGAACCCCACCATAGGGGTGAACGGGTGGGGGGTTGATTCATAGAGAGCAGACCTCAGCAGCCTGAGCCCAACAATCCACAAGGAGAACAGTGAGGGGTAAGGATCTTCAAACAAAGCGATAAAAGTGCAGCCACAGCACAGTATACTTACAGGATGCACCCGACAAGGGGAAGAACCTTGCCACTACTGCAGCTACCTAGGAACGGGACCATGACTCCTCCCCGCCCCCCAGCGGACAAGAGAGGTGCACACGGAGGCGAACAACTGGCACAAAAATGCCTACAAACGCTACTCTCCCGACCCACTTGAACCCTAGATAAGTACCATGTCTAAATTCGGCAAAGGTGACGAACAACAATCAAAACTGCACTTCGACATGCCCTCACAGACGAAAGCTGGCAGAACAATGGAAGACTCACCGGATGCGCGACCTCCGACATCTTCCCAAAACCTGTCAGTAACATTCCAAGATATTAAAGAAATGTTCACGCAACTGCAGACCAGCATACAATCCTTGGATGGGAAGCTGGACTCTCTCACCTGCAAGGTCGATCATATGCAGGTCTGCCTGGACAGGCATGGGGAGGGGCTTGACGAGGCAGAGGGGAGAGTGGCGAGGGTGGAGAACGAGTCCGCCACAACTACTAGAGATGTCAGGAATGAAAAGGGCGCTGAAGGAACTCACCGAGAAGCAGGAATACCTAGAATCAAGATCGAGAAGAAACATCAGGATTGTAGGACTTCTGGAATCAGAAGAGCAGAGGAACCTGGAAGGCCTGGTGGAAGAAATACTACATGAGACGCTAGGATCCGAGGGGTTCTCAGCTGTGTGCATTGTTGAACGGGCTCATCAGATACCGAGCGGAAGGAAACCAATCCCAGGAGCACCACCCCGCCCACTAATAGCACGCCTGTTGAACTTCCGGGACAGAGATGTGGCGCTTGGCAAGGCCTGAGAAAAAGGGACAGTTTTTTACAAGGCAGACACATTCAAGTTCTTCCCGGACTTCTCAGATAAAGTACAAGCATCCAGGAGATCATTTATCGATATTAAGCAGTGGTTGTGAGACAGGGGGAAACAATATGCCATGAGGTTTCTGGCGAAACTGTGAGTAGAACACGAGGGGCGAGCTATCTTCTTCCAAACTCCGGAAGAGGCAAATGCTTTCCTAGAAACACTGCCAAGGGTACCTCAGCTGCAGGTGAACAACTGACGGTACACCCTTGGGGCCCTGCTCACTACTGCAGTGGGGCGCTAAAAGTAGATTTGGTCTACGACCTGACAGTCAGCGAAACCATGCATCTTTAATGGTGTGATGGAGGGTCGGTCTCTCCGTTTTCCCTTAAGCGGAAGCTCCAGTCTGAATATGTTTCGGGATAACAGGAAGCTGAAGAGTTGGGTTATTCAGCGGGGGGAGGATTCAAGTATGGGTTGTGTTTGGTAGCCTGCGTGGGTGGTGGGGGCATCTGATCCATTGGGGTTGTCGGTGGGGGAGGGGGTAAGGAGGGAACCGGTACTAGCAAACCACAGGCAGCGGGCGGTGGGATATGGCTGTTGCGCTATTCAGAGGGACAAAGGTAGGCTCGGAACCTGAAGGGCTCCATTGTTCAAAGGGGAACGCACTGTACTAATTTCACAATGGCGACACTTAGCTATCACTTGGAATGTGAGGGGACTTAACTGCCACTCCAAGATACGGAAAGTTCTACTGTATATGAGGCGTCACAATGTGGGGATCGCTGTCCTGCATGACACTCACTTAACAGCAAGTTGAAGCTAGGTTTGGGAAGGAATGGGGCTGGCACAGATATTACTCTGTACACCCCCCACGCATAGGAGGAGTATGAACTCTTATTCATAACTCAGTGGGGTTCCGACAGACCAGGGTGTTTAGAGACTGAGATGGTAGTGCACTTATAGTGCAAGGGATCATCCAGGAGAGAGCATACACTCTAGTAAACTACTATGGCCCAAACCAAGACACAACGGAATCCCTGGATTGGAAAGAAAAACAATTGGAGGACATGCCCGACATCGAGATAATCTGGGCTGGGGACTTCATTGCAGTGATGGACCCAAAACATGACCGTACAGGAGTGGCTCACCGCCCGGGGGACAAGGTATCTAACAAACTCTGGGGTATGCTCCTAGTGTGGGAGATCGAGGATGTCCGGAGGGTGAGGAATCAAGGTGTGCATCCGTTCACACCACCCTGCACCCCACCACTCGGCATCACCGTTGGATTTCTTCCTGGTGTCCCAAACAGTCCTGGGTAAAGTAGCAGGGATAGACATACTAGCCCACAATCTGTCAGATCATGCCCCGGTCTTGATATCCATTAATCTGGCTGGGCGTGGGTAGGAGAGGCCCCTGGAGGTTCAAGAGTGAAGGGCTCACAGACACAGTATTTAGGGAGGGGCTTACAACAGCCATTGACTCATACTTTGAGATCAAGGAGGGGTCAGTGGACTCGGAAGGGACACTGTGGGAAGGGTTTAAATGTATGATCAGGGGAGAAGAGCAAGTTACTTAGCAACTGGTAACGTTCTTTCAAATGGATGCTCCTCCAACGTATTCAACATCTTTGACATGTAATGTCCACAGCCGTGCACTTCGGAAACTTTTTCAGCAGAGGGCGTCTGCGTCAATGACGTCGGGTCAATGTCCCTCGAAGGCCTCTGTCGAGGGCGACGTCACCGGATGTTACAAATAGGACGCACAGCGCCGTAGCCTCAGTTTAAGTTTTTTCCCTCAGAACATGTGACACCAGTCTCATGCCTGCTTGACTGCACATAGCCTTGCGGAAAAGTAAGCTGCAATCGCATCGGAAATTCTCCAGAGGGGCAGGCTGGGAGGGCGATGTGGAATACGTTGGAGGAACATCCAGTCAACAGAACGTTACCAGTTGGTAAGTAACTTGTTCTTCGAATGGATTGTGTCCTCCAACGTATTCCACATCTTTGACAGACTCCCAAAGCAGTACCAGTAAAGGGAGGAGGGAAAAAGAATTTAGAGTATCCAATCAGATTGCGGAATAAAGAAACGTCTTACCAAAGGCCATATCCTGACCATGGATTGTATCCAGGGAGTAATGTTTAACAAAGGTGTGGATTGAAGCCCATGTGGCTGCATCACCTATGTTCCTAATAGGAACCCCCGCTATAGGGCTGGGGAAGTAGCCACGCCCCTAGTGGAATGAGCTCGCAATCCTTCAGGAGGGTCCTTACCAGCCAATCGGTAACACTCCGTAATGGTGAGGATAATCCACCTGGACAAGGTTTGTTTGGTAACAGCTTGGCCTAATCGATGTCCAGCATTTCCCACAAAGAGTTGATCGTCCACTCTGACCCTGGACATCCTAGAAATGTAAAAGCTCAGAGCTCTCCTAGGATCCAGCCTACGGAGTCGCTCCTCTTCCTTGCCAGAATGAGGAGGAGGGTAGAAAGATGGAAGAACCACCTTTTGACTTAAATGATATTCAGATACTACCTTAGGTAGAAAAGAGGGACGTACTCGCAGTACAACCCTGTCCTTGTGAAAAACAGTAAAGGGTAGTTTAGAGGAAAGTGCCTGCAATTCACTCACTCTGCGAGTGGAAGTAACCGCAACCAAGAACACAGTCTTGAAGGACAGTAATCTCAAAGGACAAGAGTGCAAAGGTTGAAACGGAGCACCCATGAGAAATTTCGAAACCAAATTCAAATCCCAAACCGGCACCTGGAAAGGGGACGGCGGGCATAAATTAGTCAGTCCTTTAAGAAACTGAGAAATAAAAGGAATCTAAAAGTAAGAACATTCTTCGGACAAGCGCTTAAAGATAGACGGCGCCGTCAGGTAACCTTTAATGGTAACCACTTGAAGGCCCCTGTGGGCCAAAGAAAGTAAGAAAGACAAAACCATAGGAATGGTGCACTGAACAGGATCAACATTGTGATCTCTGCACCAGTCGCAGAACTTACGCCAACGGTACAGGAATTTTGTTGCAGGCCGCCTGGCGGAAAGCAACACCTCCATCACGTCATCCGGGAGATCCCAATCCTTACACCTCAACCTTTCAGATACCAACCGTGAAGGTTGAAAGTCTTGACCTCTGGATGGAGAATCTGACCTCCCTCGCGCGAGAGCAGATCCTCTCGGTAAGGAAGACAGCGTGGAGGGCAGATGGACATTTCTAGAAGGTCCGGGTACCATGCTCTCCTGGCCCAATCTGGAGCAATGAGGAATATGTTGGAACCGAACCTCCGTAACCTCTGCAACACTGGAGAAATGACGGGGACTGGAGGAAACGCGTACAACAGTGGGAATGACCAATCTACCACAAATGCGTCTCCCAAGGCTCCTCTTGGAGGAAATTCCCTTGAGCAGAATCTCTCGCACTTCCAGTTGACACTGGTGGCGAAGGGATCGACTTGCGGGGTTCCCCAAAGGGCGAAGATCTCCTGAAGGACTTCCTGACCAACTCCCACTCGTGAGAGATCGTGCTCTGCCTGCTGAGAGCATCCACTGCCGCATTTTCGTCTCCGGCCAGATGAACTGCAGAGATCGAAATTTCCTGCTGGAAGGCCCAGAACCAGAGCTGCATTGCCTCTCTGCACAACGGGAGTGACCCTAACCCCCCTTTTTTGTTGAGGTAATGCATGGCCACTGTGTTGTCCGTCATGATCAGGACACTCTTCCCCCATACAGAAGGCAGAAACGCCTTCAGGGCTAGCCTGATGACCCTCAGCTCTAACAGATTGATGTAGAGTTTGGACTCCGACGGAGACCAACGATGGCTGACTGTCAAATTGTTGGCATGGGCGCCTCATCCTGTGAGGGAAGCATCCGTCACTACAGTCACCTCCGGCCACGGTTGCCAAAACGTTCCCCCCTCATCAGGTTCCCTTCGTTGGCCCAACACAGAAGTTCCTGGGAGACCGAGAGTGGAATCTGAACGGGATCCGACATCTTGCCGGAGAACTGTGACCACTGCATCTTGAGGACCCACTGCAGGGATCTCATCCGCAGCCTGGCCTCTGGCACCAGACAAATGCAGGATGCCATGAGGCCGAGCAACCTTAAGAATTCAAAAGCCGGGAGACACTGGGCATGTTGAAATTTGTCCACCATCTGCACAATGTGATGAGCCCTGACCTTGGGAGGCGAACACTTCTCCAATGACGTGTCTAACACAGCCCTGATGTACTGGAGCTGTTGAGAAGGTGTCAGATGCGACTTCTTGAAATTAAGGGAGAAGCCCAGCCTGTGGAGGGTGCGGCAGATGACACTGAGATGATCCAACGCTAGCTCGGGAGTGCGCACCCCGATCAGTCAGTCGTCCAGGTAGGGGTAGACGTGAATCCCCCCTCACCTGAGGTACGCTGCCACCACCACCATGAGCTTGGTGAAGATCCTCGGGGTGGAGATCAATCGAATGGCAGGACCTGAAACTGAGAGCGAGTCGTCAGCCGCAAACCTCAGGTACTTCCTGTGCGCGGGATGGATCGGCACATAAATGTAAGCATCCTTAAGTTACAGAGACACCAACCAATCCTGAAGTTGAAGGGCCTGGAGGACTTGAGAAAGAGTGACCATCTTGAACTTGTCCTTCTGGAGAGGTTTGTTCAACCACCGCATGATGGGTCTCAATCCCCAGTCTTTCTTTGGGATCAAAAAAGAAGGGGAATACCATCCCTTGTTCCTCTCTTCTACACGCAATAGTTCTATAGCGCCTTTATCCAGCACAGACAAGATTTCCTGCGTAAGGAGCAGATCCGGAAGCTTCAAAGAGAGTTTCCCGGTGGATTGTCGTGAGGCCGCTGAAGGAAGGGGAGGCAGTAGCCGTGGGCTATGGTATACAGAACCCACACATCTGAAGTAATGGCACACCACTCTTCGAGATGCTGAGACAGTCTGCCCCCAACCGGCGAACCATCTGAAATGGCCTCATGACTATTTGGAAGTGGCTGCGGCAGTGCCTGAAGGCAAAGAGGCAGCTGCCTGAGCGGCTTTGGCACCACAGGTACTTTTTAGCTGGCCCCTTTGACTGGCGGCCCCTCTCGTTCTACCAAAGGAGGAGTAGTAACTAAAATATCCTCCCCTCCACTGCTGTCCCCTAGGACGAAAAGGCAGAGGTTGACGCACCACGGCGCTTAAAGATTTCACTGCAGCTTTTGAGGTCTGCAACCTCTTAAGGCTCTCGTCAGCCTTGCTGCCAAACAAATGTGCGCCATCAAAGGTCATGTTCAGAAGACAGGCCTGCACATCTGGAGCAACTTGTGCAACCACGCAAATTTGCGTATAACTGTTCTCGCACCATGGATCGGCCAACACTGTCGGCCGTATCCAAACCCCACTGAAGGGATTCGCACATGGCATCCTTGCCATCTTTCACAGGAGCAAGGAACCCATCCCTTTCTTCCCCACCGGGAATATGCTCAGCCGCCAAAGAAACACAATTCCACAGAGTGTGTGAAAACCTCGCCAAGGCACACGTGGAGTTGGCCGATTTCAAGGCCATGCTCCCTGCAGAAAATACCTTCCAGGCCCAACTGTCGAAGCGTTTTTCGTGCCTATCCGGAGGAATGGTAGGGTACGCCGCCTGCCTCGAGGTGGCCATAGCTGCCTGAACCACCAAACTCTCGGGAGTGGGGTGAGTAGATAAATAGCTGGGGTCGCTAACAGAAGGACGCTATTTCTTGGTCAAAGACTTATTAACAGCCGGAAGAGATTCCGGGGACTGCTAAGCAGCTGACACCCTTTTCTGCTAGTTAAGATGAAATGGCAAAACAGGGTCAGAGGACGGACCTTGATCTAAAATGTCCATTAGATCATCCTGCACAAAGTCTTCAGGAGGACTGGACCAGCCCAGATACTCTGAGACCCTCGCCATGAGCTTCCTGTACGAAGACTCTGCATGAGCCCCTGGCCTACCGAATTCTACTTCCAGAGAGTGTCCAACCCACTAGCATCACGGAGGGTCTGCTGCAACTCCTCCAACTGACTGTCTCGAGAAAAAAGTGGAGCCTCATCAAGTTCACCAGGGTCCTCAAACTCAGACCTTTCGTCCTCTTCATAAATGTCATCCAGAGGGGGCTGAAACCCAGGCCTGGTGACAGAAGAGGGCCTGCAGGCCAAAACTGGCTGCACAGACTTCCCAGTAGCCTTCCTTGGACGATCCACAATATCTGGGTACTCCAAAGGCAAATCTTGAGAAAAAATCCCCAAAGGCACCGATCGCGCCGAAGGCTTCGACGCCGACGCCACCTTGGGCTAGTACGATGGTAAAGTGTTGACGTCCGAGTCGGACGGACACGGCACCAACCGAGTCGACGCCGGCATCGAGCCCTCCATAGGTAGCTGCGGTCTCGCTGGGGACAAGGACCGAGACCTAGAGACACATCTCTTGCGATTTTTCGAATCCTTGTCCGTACGGGACCTCAAAGGCTCCCGATGCGAGTCACGTCGTGCACCCGAGCCCGAAGGCGTGCGAGCCACGGTACGAGACCGATCCTGGCCGGCTTCGTCAGAAGGCACGACCAGACCCGTGCCCTGCGATTGAAAAATCGCTAACAGATTCTTTAAATGCCACCCATTCCTCCGGAGTTGAGGACTTCGATGGGCACGTAACCTTCCTCAAGGCACCATCTTCCGAGGAGGACGGGGAAGGCACCGGTGACGGTGCTTCCTAGAGTGCCGGGACGAGGAAGACTAGTGGCGGGAACCACTCCTGGACCGAGATCCCCGGGAAACTTCTGACATGGAGAGTCACCCTGTGGGTCGTCAGTGGAAACCCCTTGGACTTGGAAGTACGGGACTTAACAGGCTTATAGCCCCTACCTACCTGGAGCTTCCCCTTCCGCAAGTCCTTGGCAGTCAGCGACTGGCCTTTCGAACAGTCGTCAGCGTCGTGCGACTCGCCCAGGCACCACAAACAAATGCTGTGCGGGTCAGTGAGCAACATTTTCGACATGCAGTCCCGGCAGGTCTTGAAGCCAGACCGCGGAGTCGGAGGGGTTGAAGAGAAAGACATCGTAACGATGAACACACGAGGCGCGCCGAGTTTCACGAAGTTAACACGTTCGTGGAAAAAATGGAACTGAGGCTACGGGCGCCGGGCGTCCTATCTATAACATCCGGTGACGTCGCCCTCGACAGAAGCCTTCAAGGGACATTGACCTGACGACATCGACGCAGACGCCCTCAGCTGAAAAAGTTTCCCAAGTGCACAGCTGTGGACATTACGTGTCAAAGATGTGGAATACGTAGGAGGACACAATCCATTCGATTGCATAGCCAGAGAATCTGGGATCATAAAGCAAATCAGGAGGGAACTGGCTAATAAAGAGAATGAAATCCGTGCTTTGCAGGCAGACACCCCCCAGCCCCTCGAAGGCTGAACAAGCAGAGATACTGCAACGACTTTGGGAATTCCAAAACCTGGCACAAAGCAAAATTAAATACCTATGGCGCAATTCTGTACCTCGACAATATGGCGAAGGGCAGGCACCGGGCCGAACGCTTGCTGGGGGGACCAAGATGAATATTCAAGATAGCAGAATCTCGATGTTGACCGATCAAAAGGGGGTGGACCTATTTGAAGACCAAGAGATAGTTAACAATTCTTTGAATTCTATAAACACTTACATTCTGCCCAGTCTCCTGCCTCCCAGACAGAAATAGATTCCTATCTGGATCAGGTGGGGTTGTACTGGTGCACGGGAGAGCAGAGGGAATGGCTGAGTGACCCATTATCACAGGAGGAAGTTGTAGGGGCAATAAGAGCCTTACCATCCAGGAAATCCCCAGGTCCCGACGGGTTCACAGTTGAATTTTGTAAACATTATGTTGATAAGTTAGCCCCCTATCTCCTACAGGTATATCAACAGGCCGTTGTGACAGGACGCCTACCAGACTCTATGAGGGAGGCAATAGTAGTGGTGCTGCTGAAACCAGGCAAACCAGACAATGAATGCTCGTCCTATCGACCGATATCGTTCATTAATATTGATAATAAAATATTAGCCAAAGTCCTGGCGACTCGTCTGTCGCCCTTAATGTCGACAATGGTCAGAGCAGATCCGGCGGGCTTTATCCCAGGGCGGTCCACATCGTATGAGCTCAGGAGGATGTTTGGCCTGATGGCGGCGCTACCAGAAGATGACCCAGTAATAGATGCTCTCCTAGACACCACAAAGGCATTCGACTCGGTCGAATGGCCCTTCTTGTTTTCAGTCCTGCGCCGACTAGGCATGGGGGGAGTTATTCATATCCCTGGTATCCCTGCTATAGAATAACCCAAGAGCTAGGGTGAGAGTTAACGGGCAGATGACATCATCAATAGTGCTAGAGTGAGGTACATGCCAGGGGTGTCCATTCTCTCCCCTACTCTTTTCCTAGGCGATAGAACCGCTTGCGGAATAAGGGACCTGCACATCCACCGAGGAATCCAACTACACTCCCATAGGGTGGTAATATCACTATATGCAGATGATATGGTGCTATTTATACAAGACCCCTGCAATAATATAGACCTGATAAAGCTAGATTTTCAGAAGTTCAGGGATTTATAGGGGCTCAAAGTGAATACTAGCAAGTCGGTCATATTTCCTCTGACTAATAAGGTGAATCAATTCCAGGATAAGTGGGGGTTCCAGTGGGATACGGTTCAGACACGCTATCTAGGGATCACCACTGCAAGAGACAGAGGGGTGTGTTAGGCAGAAACCTGTGCAGTTCCCTTGGGGAACACTGCAAAAGATTTAAGACCACAGGTATAGCAGTAAACCCACTTGGTAGCAGTCTGCACCACCCAGATTTACCTGGTAGCTGTGGCTGAGCAGTCAGACTTCCCTCAAGAAGAGTTAGGCAGTATGCAAAGTATACACAATATGTACTCAGACACAATAGCACAAGCAAACACTGACCAGAGCTTGGTTTCAAAAGTATATAGTTATTTATTTTCAAGAACACATAAATTGAAAACACTCTAGCAAAATATAGTAAAACACTCTAAACACAGTTATATGGAAAGCAGTCCCAATCCTTATTCCTATCTAGACAACTCTAGGTTAACACCACATAATTCAAACAGAGGTGAGCGCTTAACGTTAGATGACACTCTAGTAGGTAAAAAGAAGGGAGAAGGAGCAGAATTAGGATAAATACACCACTCTAAGGTTAAGAACACTTTTTGGTAAGCTCAGAGAAGCACAAAGTCACAGGTGAGCAAAAGTCACTAAGCAGGGCCCACTCTTAGAGCAGACAGAGCGAAAACGTGCCCAAGATCACACAGTTGGTAGGGATTCAGAGTCTTGCAAAAGAGTTCGGAAAAGAGTTAGAGAGGCTTAGAAAGTTTAGCCAAAGTGTCCCAGGCAATCCCAGGATCGAAAGCCGGGGGCTAAAACTACCCCGTACAGTCGGTGGCAAGGGAAGCCAGGCGGAACACGGTACCTTAACGGAAAGGATCCTCCAGCGGGGGCAGTTGTTCCAGGCAGTGGCAGCAAGGCTCGACGTCGGTCAGGGGAGAAGAAGATCTCGCTGAAGAGCAGAAGAAGAAGGTCGTTGCACTGCCCGGGCAGAAACCAGCCGCGGAGTCCTCCGGTTAAAGGGTTGTACCGACTTTCGCGGTTGGGGTAAAAGTGGTGGGGTTCCGGTTGCCGGGGTGCTTGGCACTGGCAAGGCGGCCACGAGATACCTCGAAGAGCGGAAAGAAGGTGAAAACTGGTTGTCCCCACCAGTCAAGGGAAGGAGTCACTCCGTTAAGAGTTCTCCTCGGTCGTCGGGAAAAGTGGTGAGATGGTCCAGCAGGGCTCCACCGGCGGTGTCGTCGTAGCAGATCAGCTCAGCTCGTCCCTCGTTGGATTCTTAGGTCCTGTGGCGACTTCTGAAGTTCCAGTCCCCAAAGCCCTGCTTTTATGCAGCAAACCCCCATTCACCCAGCCTACCTGTCACTCAAACATGCTAAGTGGTGAGCCGGCCTGCTCACCACTTGGGCCAATCAGGACGGAGTGCGACTTGAGTTACCAAGGTAACTCAGTCCAGGGTGCCTAAATCCCCCTCCACCCCTCCTAAGTACCCCAGACAGAGTGGCACCACTTTGGAGGGCTTCTGTGGAGAAGCCCGCCAAAAGTGGAACAAAGGGCCCCACTTTGGGTCAGAGTTACAGAGGCGAACGCCAACGCCATTTTAGAATCAAGTTTTGGCAAAAAGTCCCAACCGGAGTTATAATAATAAATATATAAACCGGCGGTATGTTTAAGGCTACCGTAAATAAATAATTAAATATGTTAGCCTAAAACAATGGGAAATCCCATAGGAAAATATTCGCGGTCGAATATAAAACGTAGTTTCCACTGCCACCAGCCAAAACTTGATCAGGGGGGACGGAGACGTGCCCCCTCGACTAACAGACCCTGGGGCAATCGAATTGCCCCAGCCAGTACGTCCACAATATGATGGTTTGTACTGGTTCTGTTCAGGATTTAAGACTAGTAAAGTCTTTGGTGACTTTACATGCCCTGGGAGACAGTAGTCAGTCCCAGGGTATGGAGTCTATGTTGGGGAGTCCCTAGGACACCCCTGGGTTACGGCACAGAGGGTGCTGTGTAACCCACATCACAAAAATATATGAGGCCCTATGGAGTAAAAGACCCCATAGCCCATTCAACACAAGGGTTAACCAAGTAAACACACTTCAACCTGCCCAAGAGTGAGGGTAAAAGAGTCTCACTCTTGGCAGGGGAGAAAAAATAAACCCAGAAATCCAGCAAAGCTGCTGGGGGACTCACTAGGTAGGGAAATTCAGCCTAAACAGAGAATTCTCCCTAACACTCGCCCCCCCCCCCAGACTAAGGGACAGGAGGATTTAATCCACTCCTGGATGAACCTCATACCTCTAGTCGATGATATACATCCTAGAGAGTCCATCAGCATTTTGATGGTGACACCCTGACCTGTGCTCAATGGTGAAATCAAACCCTTGCAGGCAGATTGACCATCTCAATAGTTTTGGATTTTCCCCTTTCATTTGCATTAACCATCTCAAGGGTTGGTGGTCAGTCTGAATAACAAAAGTAGAACCATACAAGTATGGCCTAAACTTCTTCAGTGCCCACACAATAGCAAAGCATTCTCTTTCGATAGTTGCCCACCTTGTCTCAGGATCCTTCAGTTTCCTACTGATGAAGCAAATAGGGTGCTCCCTACCCTTCTCATCCAGTTGGCTTAGAACTGCACCTATACCTACATTGGAAGCATCAGTTTGTACAATGAAAGGTTGGTGGTAGTCAGGGGCTCTTAACACTGGAGCTTGGCAAAGAGCTCTCTTCAGTTTTACAAAGGCCTGATTGCACTCCTCATTCCATTTTACCTTTTTAGGGAATTTGGGAGAGGAGATCACATTCAGTGGAGAAGCTATGGTCCCATAGTTCTCAATGAAATTCCTGTAATACCCAGTGAGGCCTAGAAAAGCTCTCACTTGGGTTTGAGTAGTTGGTGTTGTCCAATTTTGCACAGCTTCAATCTTGCTGGGCAAAGGCCTTATTTCTCCACCTCCTACCTCATGTCCAAGGTAGACCACCTTACTTTGACCGATCTGGCACTTACTGGCTTTGATTGTCAAATGGGCCTGTTCAAGGGCCTGCAACACATGTCCTAGGTGGTTCACATGCTCCTCCCAGGAGTGGCTGAAGACTGCAATGTCATCCAAGTATGCCATGCAGAAGTCTTCCATCCCAGCTAGAACTTGGTTCACCATCCTTTGGAATGTGGCAGGTGCATTTTTTAGTCCAAAAGGCATGACCTTAAACTGGTACAAGCCAACTGGGGTTGAAAATGCAGTTTTCTCCTTGGCATGGTCTGTCAGGGCTATTTGCCAATAGCCTGACGTCAGGTCAAATGTGCTGAGGTACTTGGCTGCACCAAGTTTATCCACCAACTCATCTGTCCTGGGCAAAGGGTGGGCATCAGTC
Source organism: Ambystoma mexicanum (assembly GCF_040938575.1). NCBI lineage: Eukaryota > Metazoa > Chordata > Amphibia > Caudata > Ambystomatidae > Ambystoma > Ambystoma mexicanum. Next base: position 277,224,747 of record NC_090933.1, on the reverse strand, counting down.
TTGGTGACTGCATTTAGAGCTCTATAGTCCACACAGAATCTCAAGTCTTTGGATCCTGCCTTTGGTACTAACACAACTGGGCTAGACCATGGACTAGTAGAGGGCTCTATTACCCCGAGATCAAGCATCTTCTTGACCTCTCCTTTGATGTGGGTTCTGATATGTTCTGACATTCTGTATCCTCTGCTTTTGACTGGCAGACAGTCACCAGTGAGTATCTCATGCTGGCTCCAAGGGGTCAAGCCTGGTGACAGTGAGAACAGGGAGGCAAACTGATTTAACATAGATTTGCACTCCTCTTGTTGCTCAGGTGTCAGGTCTGAAGAGAGGTTGACTCCTTCAACTTTTTCATCTAAAGGCACACCTCTGAGGAGATCAGGGAGAGATTCACTCTCTTCTTCCTCTGCAGCTGAAGCTAGAAGCAAGGCTCCTACATCAGGTCTGGAGATGTATGCTTTTAGTCGGTTGGTGTGGAAGACTCTAGGAGCTTCCCTGGGTCTGCCCAGATCCACCAGATAGTTGACCTCTCCAAGTTTTCCCACAATCTTGAAGGGTCCCATCCATTTGTCTTGCAAGGCCATCTGCCTTGTTGGGAGCATCACTAGAACTAGCTGGTCTTGAGTAAACTCAACCATGTTAGCCTTCTGGTCGTGCCAATGTTTGACCAGAGCTTGACCAGCTTTCAAGTTGTCACTTGCTTCTGCCATCATGTGTGACATTCTCCTCCGGAGACCTATCACATAGTCAGTCACTCTGACTGGCTTGAGGGGAGGAGCACCTTCCAATCCCTCCTTAATCAGGGCCAATGGACCTCTGACTGGATGGCCATAGAGAAGCTCAAAGGGAGAATAACCTACTCCCTCCTGAGGGACTTCTCTATAAGCAAAGAGAAGGCATGGCAGTAGAAGGTCCCACTTTTTCTTAAGGGGTTCTTCTAAAGCACCTATCATGCTCTTCATGGTTCTGTTAAACCTTTCAACCAACCCGTTTGTCTGAGGGTGGTATGCGGTTGAGAACTTGTAGGTAACTCCACAGGTTTTCCACATGGCTTTCATGTAGTGGGACATAAAGTTTGACCCCCTGTCAGAGATTACCTCCTTAGGAAACCCAACCCTGGTAAAAATACCAAGGAGGGCCTTAGCCACAGCCGGAGCTGTAACAGTCCTCATAGGAATTGCCTCAGGGTACCTAGTAGCATGGTCTACTACAACAAGGATAAACCTGTTGCCTGAGGAGGTTGGGGGATCAAGGGGACCAACAATGTCAATCCCTACCCTCTCAAATGGGACTCCCACAACTGGGAGAGGCACTAAAGGTGCCACATTCTTGGAACCAACCTTACCAGAAGTCTGGCAGGTGTGGCAGCTCTTACAATATCTATCTACTTCAGCCCCCATCTTTGGCCAATAAAAGTAGAGAGACAGCCTTTCCTTGGTCTTCTTGAAACTCAAGTGACCAGCCAAAGGTATCTCATGGGCTAGTTGTAAGAACTGTTGTCTGTTCTCTTGTGGGACTATAAGGCGTTTGTAGTCTCCAGGTTCAGACTCAGTCGGTTCACTGTAGAAGAGGCCATCTTCCCAGTGTAACCTATACTTCCCAGGCTCTTGCCCATCAGCCTGAGAAGCTGCCTGGTGGCGGAGACCTTCCAGAGTTGGACATTCTCTTTGCCCCTTACGAAAAGCTGCCCTGCTAGGCCCACCTTCTGCCAGTAAAGACTGCAGCTCAGGATGGTCCTCAGGGTCCAAATCTCCAATAAGGTTGGGGCCTCCTTCTAGCTCTTCCTCAGAGTCTAGCTCAACCACACAGGGTTGTACCTCCCTCTCAGCCTCAGCTGGAGGTGGAGTTACAGGTGTAACTTTGGACAACCTAGGGGAAGTCCTTGTTGGAAGCACTGGAGTGCTTGCTGCTGGCTTTTTCCTAGGAGTCTTGGGTTGCCCCTTTGCTCCTGATCTGGTAGTTACTGCAGTGAGTTGCTCCAGTGGGAGAGGAGTGATTTCTGTCATCACCTCCTGAGATAACCCTCGCAGGGTTTTCTCTCTTGCAGGTTTTGTGAGCTCCTGTAACCTTTTGCTAGGTGGTCTGGGGGTATGTGACACAACTCCAAGAGCTTTGAGGTCATTACCCAACAGAACCCTACCTGGCACTTCACATTGTACACTGACAGGTATTTTTACAGCCATATCATTACATTGGATGAGAACTGGTAACTGGGGACACATCTGCACAGGCCCACCAGCTAACTTGGTGAGGCATTTGGGTGCCTTAGCAACATCCTCTGCCTTGAAAAATGATTCATCCACCACAGTTATGCTGGCTCCAGTGTCCCTAATGGCAGGAGTCTCCTGACCATTCACCTGGACACTGTCCTTATAATACTCTTTAGTATTATCTGGGATAGAGTTATAGACATCTAAATTCTGTTGTTCCCACAACCCCAGGGAGACTAAAGAAACACTAGCTGAGACTCCAGTGGGTTCATCAGCTAGTAATAGAAAGTTTCCACTTGCCATATGTACTTCCTCGTCTGGAGCGAAGGCTAAGGAGGCAAGCTGGACCCCTGAAGGTTTACCCTTACATCTGGGATCTCCTTTCACATGGTCAGTAGCCTTACAAACAAAGCATGAGCCAAAGGCTCGCTGGAATGGAGGCTTGTTCTGACCTCCTTCTGGTCTGGGACCAGAAGGTACACTAGCCTGATTTGGTTTCCCTTGTGGCTTACCCTTATAGTTTTGTTTGGGGCCCTCTTTGGAATTTGTAGTATTAGAATTCTCTTTGGAGTCCTTTTTAGGCTGTTTCTCCCCATCCTTCTTCTGAGTTACCCCAGAATCCTTGTGAGTGGCCCTGTTGGCAACCCACAAGTCAGCAGCCTTAGCTAGTTTCCGGGAATCTAATTCCCTGGAATCAGCCAAGTGTTGTCTGAGCTCAGGAGAGCAGGCATCATAAATAGTCTCCAACATAAACAAATTCTTCATACCTTCATAAGTGTTCACCTTGTAACCCTTAATCCATCCCTCTAATTTTTCAACCCTTCACTCACCCAGGTAGCCCAAGGGGTACCATCATGCTTTTTGAGGCTCCTAAACCTCTTAAGATACTGGGAAGGGGTCTTCCCAAACCTAGCTATTAAAGCTAGCTTCACACATTCATAGTCCTTCTTATCCTCCTCCCCCATCTCCATTACCACATCAGTTGCAACAGGGGGAAGCCTAGAGAACAACCAGGGGAGTAAGTCATTTCCCGTGATGTTCTGGAGCCCATGATTATATTCAAACAGAGACAACCAATCCAACACATCCAACTTAGGCTCATACATACCAACCAATTCTTTAGGCATCCGGGGTCTTTTAGGACTGGAACTTCTAGAGGAGCCAGAGAGAGAAGCATTCTCAACAGATAATTTCTTCATTTCTAAGTCATACTTGAGCTCCATTTCCCTTAGCCTTAGTTCTTTGTCAGTTTGAGCATTAAGTTTCTTATACTCCAATTCTAGTTTCATTTTCTCCAGTTCAAAGTACTGAGGACTAAATGTGGGACCTGGTAAAGGTCCAGTAGGTACAGCAGGTAGAGCAGGCAGAGGCCTAGGGGGGACAGTCACAACAGCCTCACCCTCCTCTTCTGACTCTTCCTCAGAATCATCAACATTTTGCTCCATGTTAACATCAATACTGTCATCTACAGTTGCTGGAGTGGTAGGTTCCTCTGAACCATCACCCAGACTTTGGTTAGCTAACAATCTTTCAATCAGCTCCATTTTCTTGCCCTTAGTCAGGAGATCCTTATGTTTACAGAGCACTCTTAAACAATCAGCAGTTTTGGCTGCAAGGGACTCTTGACTATAGCATTCTATAACTGACATGTTAGAGGATTACTTTTACAGTGCTAAGCTTTGTGGTTAGTTGCACTAAGGTATCTAAAGCACAATAAAATGTATACTCAATACAAATCCCACCGCTGTACACCAGTGTTAGGCAGAAACCTGTGCAGTTCCCTTGGGGAACACTGCAAAAGATTTAAGACCACAGGTATAGCAGTAAACCCACTTGGTAGCAGTCTGCACCACCCAGATTTACCTGGTAGCTGTGGCTGAGCAGTCAGACTTCCCTCAAGAAGAGTTAGGCAGTATGCAAAGTATACACAATATGTACTCAGACACAATAGCACAAGCAAACACTGACCAGAGCTTGGTTTCAAAAGTATATAGTTATTTATTTTCAAGAAAACATAAGTTGAAAACACTCTAGCAAAATATAGTAAAACACTCTAAACACAGTTATATGGAAAGCAGTCCCAATCCTTATTCCTATCTAGACAACTCTAGGTTAACACCACATAATTCAAACAGAGGTGAGCGCTTAACGTTAGATGACACTCTAGTAGGTAAAAAGAAGGGAGAAGGAGCAGAATTAGGATAAATACACCACTCTAAGGTTAAGAACACTTTTTGGTAAGCTCAGAGAAGCACAAAGTCACAGGTGAGCAAAAGTCACTAAGCAGGGCCCACTCTTAGAGCAGACAGAGCGAAAACGTGCCCAAGATCACACAGTTGGTAGGGATTCAGAGTCTTGCAAAAGAGTTCGGAAAAGAGTTAGAGAGGCTTAGAAAGTTTAGCCAAAGTGTCCCAGGCAATCCCAGGATCGAAAGCCGGGGGCTAAAACTACCCTGTACAGTCGGTGGCAAGGGAAGCCAGGCGGAACACGGTACCTTAACGGAAAGGATCCTCCAGCGGGGGCAGTTGTTCCAGGCAGTGGCAGCAAGGCTCGACGTCGGTCAGGGGAGAAGAAGATCTCGCTGAAGAGCAGAAGAAGAAGGTCGTTGCACTGCCCGGGCAGAAACCAGCCGCGGAGTCCTCCGGTTAAAGGGTCGTACCGACTTTCGCGGTTGGGGTAAAAGTGGTGGGGTTCCGGTTGCCGGGGTGCTTGGCACTGGCAAGGCGGCCACGAGATACCTCGAAGAGCGGAAAGAAGGTGAAAACTGGTTGTCCCCACCAGTCAAGGGAAGGAGCCACTCCGTTAAGAGTTCTCCTCGGTCGTCGGGAAAAGTGGTGAGATGGTCCAGCAGGGCTCCACCGGCGGTGTCGTCGTAGTAGATCAGCTCAGCTCGTCCCTCGTTGGATTCTTAGGTCCTGTGGCGACTTCTGAAGTTCCAGTCCCCAAAGCCCTGCTTTTATGCAGCAAACCCCCATTCACCCAGCCTAGCTGTCACTCAAACATGCTAAGTGGTGAGCCGGCCGGCTCACCACTTGGGCCAATCAGGACGGAGTGCGACTTGAGTTACCAAGGTAACTCAGTCCAGGGTGCCTAAATCCCCCTCCACCCCTCCTAAGTACCCCAGACAGAGTGGCACCACTTTGGAGGGCTTCTGTGGAGAAGCCCGCCAAAAGTGGAACAAAGGGCTCCACTTTGGGTCAGAGTTACAGAGGCGAACGCCAACGCCATTTTAGAATCAAGTTTTGGCAAAAAGTCCCAACCGGAGTTATAATAATAAATATATAAACCGGCGGTATGTTTAAGGCTACCGTAAATAAATAATTAAATGTGTTAGCCTAAAACAATGGGAAATCCCATAGGAAAATATTCGCGGTCGAATATAAAACGTAGTTTCCACTGCCACCAGCCAAAACTTGATCAGGGGGGACGGAGACGTGCCCCCTCGACTAACAGACCCTGGGGCAATCGAATTGCCCCAGCCAGTACGTCCACAATATGATGGTTTGTACTGGTTCTGTTCAGGATTTAAGACTAGTAAAGTCTTTGGTGACTTTACATGCCCTGGGAGACAGTAGTCAGTCCCAGGGTATGGAGTCTATGTTGTGGAGTCCCTAGGACACCCCTGGGTTACGGCACAGAGGGTGCTGTGTAACCCACATCACAAAAATATATGAGGCCCTATGGAGTAAAAGACCCCATAGCCCATTCAACACAAGGGTTAACCAAGAAAACACACTTCAACCTGCCCAAGAGTGAGGGTAAAAGAGTCTCACTCTTGGCAGGGGAGAAAAAATAAACCCAGAAATCCAGCAAAGCTGCTGGGGGACTCACTAGGTAGGGAAATTCAGCCTAAACAGAGGATTCTCCCTAACAGGGTGGTATACAACAGCAACTAAGTGAAGGCTCTATATCAGGCTAAGGCGGCAATGGCTAGATGGAGGTCAATTCCCCTCAATCTATACAGTACAATATCAGTGATCAAGATGACACTGCTCCCTAGATTTCTCTACGTCTTTCTGAACGCACCCACAGCAGTGCCCAAGAGTTACTTTCGAGACCTAAATCAGCAGTGACACAATTCATCTGGGCAGGCAAGGGTCTCCTGGGATAAACTTGTGGCGCCCATATGTGAAAGCGGCCTAGCAGTACCGGAGTTCGAAATGTACTACAACGTAGCGCAAGCTGGGTTTCTACTATACTGGTACAAGGGACAATGGGACCGGCGGCATGTGGAAGTGGAAAGGGCAATAGCGGTCCCAGCACTGCTGAGATCTGTGATTCTCACGCCCCCCAGCCGAACATATGAACTACACAATATGGTAGATCAGACCTGTAGGGTCATAGAACGTAAGGGTCATAGAACGTGTAGGGTCATCAGACTGCATAGAACGTAAAACCAGGGGGGAGGTTCTCTACTTACCTAGACTCCCAGTCACACACATTCTGGACGTTCCTCTTTCCAATGAAGCAGGATTCGTGTCCCTGATGAAACGATTGGAGGTGAAGCAGTTCGGTGAGCGATTCCCCAATGGGACATTCATAACATTGGACTTAATGAATGAGTGGGGGAGCTATCCACATTGGATACGTTTCTGTACTACAGACTGAAGGTAACCCTACAACGTCTGTTTCCCTCCTTCCCCAAGCAACCTCAGACAGCGCAAGCATTGGATAAACTGATACAGGGGTATTTTGGACGTCGGGTGACATCTGGTTTATACAACGTGGCCCTGGCCTCTAGACCTGAGATAGCTGCTAACCCTCGGGTGACCTGGGAGTGGACTCTAGGGAGGTAAATACCGGTTGGAATATGGAGATACTGCTGAGAAATGATCAGAAAAGGGGCAGTCAGCACAAGATTCAAAATGATTCAAATGATTCATTTCAAATACCTACATCAATATTATACACTGGCTCAATTAAAGGAATTCTTCGCTGGTTCCTTTGGTAAATGCACCAGATGTGATAATGACCAGGTGGGCTTTCTTCATGTAGCATGGGACTGTGATGGCATCAAATATTTCTGGGAGCAAGTGTTCAAGGTTATCAGCAGCATCACAGGGTGGGAGATAGAACCGGACCCAGTATTGGCCCTACTGGGCTATACCAAATCAATACCCAGATACACAAGGAAACTGGTGGGCCTTCTTCTGATTCTGGCTAAGCCGAGGGTAGCAATGCTTTGGGGTGGGAACCAGTGCCCGAAGGTAGCTCAATGGAATGCAGACATTCTGTATTGTAACGATATAGAAACTAGATGGGGAGGCATGTCAGGTAACCGAGGGGGAGATGGGCGAAATGTGGGATGCATACACACTCTACCTGATTGGACAACCAGACAATGGAGAAGACAGGCCTCTCACGTCAGGGGCAGATGCCTAGATGGGAGAGAATTGAAGAGTGTCAATCATAAATGTATCAACCACCATGGTCGGCGAGATGAGTCCTGACCAACAAACGATGTGGAATAACACCATGCTGAAGCAACACTGACTACGAGAATCTAACCGCAGATCTTTTTGCAATAGGATTCAAAATTGCACTATGATCCACAAAAGCCCGATAGTCACAACTCGACGAACTGTCATACCGAACGTCTGTAAACAACGAAGATGATGCTTGTCAAACTGTACCCAGGTAGGCATGGGAGGGTTTTGGTTGTTTGTTGTTGTTAAATGTTTTAAATGCCAATAAATAAAGGTTAAAAAAAAAGAAAAAAAAGAAATTTCACTCAATCTCTGAGCAGGATCTCACTGATATTCTCAGTAAGTTATAGCCCACAAATTGTAAAGGGGACATCTGTCCAGTCATTACGGTAAGATCTTGTGCCTCGCTGCTGGTTCCACTCATTACTAAATGTGTGAATGTCTCATTAAGGGAAAACCGTGTCACAAGTGATATCAAACAGGCTTGGATTTATCCACTGTTCAAAAAAAAAAAAAACTGGATCCTAGCTTGCCAGGCAACTATCCACTCATCACTAACATCATCCCCCTATCTTCTTAAAATACTGGACAGAGTGGCACATCTGCAAATTGAGGCTTTCCTCACTAAACATGACATTCTTGGCCACAAACAATCCGGTTTCAGACGTGCTCATAGCACTGAGCCCACTCTGCTTGAATTAAAAATGAACAAACTCCAGACTATGGAAGGTGGACATACTGCCTTGTTTGTGCTGCTGGATCGCTCGATCTGGTGATGGACAACGTTTTGGCTGAGAGACTACGTAGCTCAGCACAATTCTTTGCTGCAGCAGCTGATTGGTTAAAATCTTTTTTGGCTGTACGTAGGGCTAGGTGTTTCTTTAAGGACGCCCAGGCAGAGGAGTTCATTGTCACCTGGGGGTCCCACAGGGCTTGTGCGTGTCACCAACTCTCTTTAGCATCTTTACACTCCCATTGTTTGGACATCTGGACAGCGTAGGCATTATATATGCGAATTACGCAGATGACACACAATGCCTTGTTCCCCTCTCAGGGGACTATATCACTGACTCCACTACTCTGAGCTCCACCTATGAGCATTTCAAGACACGGATGCAAGCTAATATGCTCACCCTCAATAATTCAGAAACAGAATGTATGGTCCTGGGCACCGCAACACATTTGTATAAGATTAGCTCAGAGTACAAATCTTTCAAAATTGAAGACTGTACTATTTTTACCCAGTCCAAGGTCAAACCACTTGGGGTCACACTAGACCACGAAAGAACAAGTAAATAGTCTTCTGTCCAGCACTGGTTACCATCTGAAATTACTTGCCCAGATGCACCCCTTTCTTTCCACCGATAATTGTGCCACTATTACACAGGCTATTACAGGTGCCAAATTGGACTATTTTTCCAGTTTATTGCTTGACATCTCAAAACACAATCTCACTCGCCTACAGGTTGTGCAAAACAATGTTGTACGCATTGTTGAGGGTTTACATAGAACAGACCATGTCTATGCGGCCAGGAGAGCTTCACTCTGGCTTCTTATTTGCAGCAGAATCACTTTTCGTGTGTTATGCATTACGCATAAATGCCTCTTTGGGTAGGCTCCTAAGTATTTATTTAATTACATCTCACTGCTGCCAGCTCGTAAAACACAGAGATCCAATAACACCTGCCTGCTGGAGGTCCCTAGAACCAGACTCTCCTATGTCGCCAAGAGATCCTTTTCATGAGCAGCTCCACAGATCTGGAATACTCTTCCTCTATATCTTAAATAATGCCCCTCACTTGCACTCTTCAAGCAAAGACTGAAAACCGTTATTTATCTGATAACCTGGTGATGTCCCTTCTGTGAGTTTTTGACTTGCTTTTATGTTACGTGTGGTTTGTCTAGCGCTATTATGCCTCTGGGCCTGTTTTTTTTCATTTGTTTTTTTCAACCAATCTTTTTATTTGATTTTATCAACCTGGAAAACAAATCAAAAACAGACATCTCAAGAGCATCATTTGATTATTGTGCGAGTTGTGCAGAGAAGAAACATAACAAGTCAAAGCGTAGTCGGTGGGGACAGGGGAAGATAGCGGGAACCCAGGGGGGATCCAATAGCCGGGAGTGCTCTAGGTCGTAGGGGTCCTGGCTTGTGCTGTTGATTACTGCAGTGGGTTGGAGGGTCGTTGTCCGCGGTGTGGGCGTGTCGTGGGATGTGCTTTGCCCACTCCTGCTTCTGATTCCTTGTCACCGGAGCTCAGCGGGCGAGTTCAATGTGGACCTCCGGCCGAGGTTTGGGGTTTGCTAGTCCTCCTTTGATAGCCAGCGGAGGGGCGGCGGTTTCCTCGACTTTCCAGGGAACTGCTCTGCATAATCTAAGAAGGAGGCCCAGGTGTCTAAGAACTCGTTTCTGTTTCCCAGGCGGATGGCGGTTATTGTTTCCGCTACTGCGATGTCCCAGCATTTGGCCCACCACAGGCTCACTGCAGGGCCTTCTGGGTGCTTCCAAAGTCTCGCTATTTTTGCTGCTGTGAGAAGTTGAGTGCATAGGTTTGCCAGATTGCCGGTTAGCGGGAATTGGCCATCCCCTGTACTACCCAGTAGGACTATTCCTGGGTCCCACGGGATCATCAGGCCTGTGATCTGCTTGATGAGGTTCAAAATCTCCTTCCAGTATTTTGCTGAGCTTGGGCATGACCACAGCAGGTGGAATAGCGTGCCTGTCTCTGCGCAGCCTCTCCAGCACCTCAGGGAGAAGGCTGGGTTGCTCTTGTTCAGAGCCTCCGGCGTTAGGTACCACCTGTAGCAAGTTTTGATTGCCCCTTCCTTGTTCGTCACGCATCTAGAGCTTTTTTGGGCTCTGGTCCAGATGTGTCCCCATTCTTCTGTCTCTATTGTTCTGCCGAGGTCCCTTTCCCACTTTTCCATGTAGGCCTCTTTTTTTGTTGGGGCCTCCTCTGTCCAGTAGTCCATACAGGGTTGCTATTTTTCCCCTGGGGGGAAGTGTTGTAAGCGTTTGTTCCAGCGATGTTAGGTCTCTGTTGCCTTGGGATTTCATTGGCTCGTGCGAGAGCCAGTGCCGGATCTGCGAGTAGCGGAATCTTTGTGTTTCTGGCACTCCGAATTGGGCTCTTAGGCAGAATCCTGTGCAGTGCGCTTAGGGACCACTACACACAATTCAGACTACAGGTGGCAATACAAGTTTACCTTTGGTACAAGCCCTTACTACTAAGTTATAGTGGTAGCAGTAGCAGAGCAGCCAGGCTTATCTCAAGAGTATATGAGCAGTAGCAGAGATTACACAAAGGGACCACAATTACTGTGACTCAAGCAAACACTGACTCAAGGTTTCAGGTAAAAAATATAAGTACATTTATTTTTAAACCATCAGTTATAAACACAACACCTCTATTAAACTTTAAACAAAACCACACGTTAAATATACTACAACTAACCAATTCACTTTGTACAGTATGTCTGAAGGTAAGTACCCTGTGTTTGACTGAACCGGTGTTATGAACAAAACACGATATTGCGGATACGGTTGCGATCACTTTTTCACAGTTCGGTCTACTCAATAAACGCGTATCCGTGACATGAAATCCTACCGGGGCAAAAGTACACTTAGCACCTGAGATACCCAGAGGGAGTTGGAGGCAAAAATCACAGGCAATATTTAGGTTAGGCAGACAGTATCGAGAAACACTCAGAAACAGGAGGTCAAAAGTCAAAGGGTCGGAGCCAGGTTTAAGTGACACCGGAGACCTGTGCCGAAGATCACACCGTTAAGACAGTTCACGATTCAGCGTAGCCCAAAAGTACTTGGATATTGTCAATGTTCGGAAGCAAAAGTTATAAGAAGGAAGGAAGACAAGGACGAGCCTTGAGGATGAAGAAAAGGGATTCACCCAGTTTCCTCGAGTAGAGCACAGTACCTTATTCCAACGATGCAGCTGGTGCCCTGGCAGTTGTTCCTGTTGGTTTCCCGCAGACCCACGATTCCTGGAGCTTCGTTGTGAAGGACGACGTCTGAAGGGGGTCTGCACCACACAGGGATGAAGCCGGCAGCAGCGACAACGAAAAAGGTGTGCTCCTTAAAAACAGGAGAGGCTCAGAAGGTGGCTATCCGGACCACTACAGCAGTGTGCAGTGATTTCGACCACGGCGGAGATCTCTGGCTGAAGAAGATGAGCTGGTTATCCCCACCAGGCTCAAGGGAAGAAGACTCCGGACTGGATCTCCTCTTAGTCGTTGAAGGGAAGATAGCTCAGGACTGCAGCAGGGCTTCACCAGGACAGGGTAGTTGCAGCAGTCGTTGTTCTCTCCGTTTCTCTTTGGTTCCTTGTAGTTCCAGAGGCGACCCCCTGGCTGTCATTCACACAGCAAGGGGGTTGTCCAGCTGGGACAACCACCTCAGCCAATTATGGCAAAGTGCGACTTGGGTTTCCTAGGATATCCTGTGCAGGGGGTGACTACACCCCTTCCCCACATTCAGTCTGTCTAGAGACCCAGGCATCAAGAGGAAGGCTTCTCTGCAGAAGCCCGCCAAAAGACGGTGTACAAAGAAGGCAAACCTAGTTTGCCGCGTAAAATAAAAAACAAGAAGGACTTTAACAAAAAGAAATGGCTAATAAACCCAACCGGAGCCAAAAGAAAGACGATTTGGTCAAGCGGGTTTATGTTCTAGGCTAATATAATAGCCAAGAACAGTACCACGTTTATCTAATATAATCGCAGTAGAAAAGTTAGGGTAGATACCACTGCCACCAGCCAAGTCTAAATGTTAAAAGAGCGAAATAATGTTCAGGGAGGTACAGACAGAAAAGGGGTACAGATTAGCCCTTTCCAGTACTCCATGTAAGATGGTGTGTACTGGGTCTGTGGTAAAAATGACTATGTAAAGTAAATGGCAACTTTACCTTTCTCTGGGGGAAAGTAGTCAGCCCCAGCGAAATGGAGTTGGAGGGAAGTCTTAAAGACAACCCTTGGTTACTGCACTAAAGGTGCTATGTAACCCATACAAGAATAGGGGCACCCGGAGTGGTGTGCTCCAGTGTCCAAGATCACACAATGAGTAAAAACACATAGGCCAAAACACATGTAAGAGTGGAAAAAGGATGTACACTCTTACCAGGTGGAGAAAAACTCCAGAAATCCAGCAAAGCTGCTGGGGGACTCACTAGGTGAGGGAAATTAGCCCTAGAAGGAGAATTCTCCCTAACAAGGGCTCCCTCTGCATAGAAGTCCCCGACATACTTCTGCCCTCCCTCTTTCCAGCAGTTGAAGTTATTGGGTCCAATTCCGGGGGTGAAATCCGGATTCTCCCAGACTGGGGACAGGGGGCCTGTTGCGCTCCTGCATTTCCATCTCCTGGCTGTCCTCCAGCTTTCGACAGTGTTCTTGGTCGCGGTTAACAGCCTCTCCTTAGGGGGGGGGGTTGATGGGCCTGACGATGTGCGGGAGTAATTCTAGGGGGCTTTGGCACCAGTCCTCCTCCAGCTTCATCCAGCGTGGTCTGCCGATGGCTACCTTACAGGCGAAGGCCGGTAGAGGTTAGCCGCCAGGCAGTACCTGTCCACCTCTGGGGCCCCTAGGCCCACCCGCTCCCTTGCTTCGCAGTATCACCCTTCTGGCTATTCGTGGCTTCTTTCCCCCACAGATGAATTTCATGACGTTTGTTTGGAGCTTCTGCAGGTCCTTCCTGGGGATGGAGACTGGGAGGGCATGGCAGTGGTAGAGCAGCCTTGGTATCAGATTCATCTTTACTGCTGTTATTCTCCCCTGCCATGACACTTCTTGTTTCTGCCATCTTAACAGGTCTGCCCGCAGCTCCTTTAATAGTGGTGGGAAGTTTAATTTGTACACCTTCTCTGTTCTGCATGGAATTTGTACCCCCAGATAGGTAAAGTGTGAGCTGGCCCACTGGATGGGGTGGTTGACGGTTAGTGTCTCTACCATGGCTTCTGACATGTTAATCCAAGGGCTGTGGATTTTTCAAGATTGACCGAAAACCCTGATGCCGCTCCAAAACAGGTCAGTTAGCTCCATAGGGCCTCCAGGGAAGATTTGATGTCAGTGAGGGTCAGTAGAACATCATCCACGTACAAGGCTATTTTGTAAGTCTCTCCCCTCACTACCAGGCCGTTTATTAAAGGGTTTTGGCGGACTCTACATGCAAACGGCTCGATTGGACAGTGCGAAAACTAGTGGGGATAGGGGGCAGTCCCGTCGTGTGCCTTTGGAGATCTGGATTCTGGGCGATTTATTTCAGTTAATCCTCAGCACCGTGGTTGGGTGTTGATAGTTGGCCAGGGTCCATTTCCGGAACCTTGGGCCGATGCCTAGGTGTTGTAAGGTTTCTTCCATGTATCCCGAGTCTAGCATGTCAAATGCCTTGTTAATGTCTAGTGACAGGACTGCCAGCTGCTACCCTGACCTGCCAGCGGATTCAATTACGTTTAGGGTGTGCCTGGTGTTGTCGAAGGTGCTACGGCCTGGGATAAACCCTGTCTGGTCTGGGTGAATCAACTCTGGGAGGTATTTCGCCAATCTGCACGCTAGGATTTTGGAGAATATTTTGGCATCATTATTCAGCAGCGTGATCGGCCTGTACCACAAACAGAGCTCTGGGTTTTTCCCTGGTTTCAGGATCGGCTCAGTAACTCCCTCGATGGAGGAATCCCTAACAGTGCTGGAGTCCAAGAAGGAGTTGTACAGCGATGCGAGGTGGGGAGCTAGGATGTAGGAGTACTTTTTATAGAACTGTGCTGTTAGTCCGTCGGGGCCCAGAGCGGTGTTCTTTAGGGAGCGGATTGTGTCAGGACACTTCCTCAGACCTGTCACAGGTATTGGTCTTGTGCCTCTTGGTCTGTGGCGGGGCCGGACATGATCCCCTTGTGGTACTCTGTGATGATTGTCAGTTTTTCCACTTCTGTGCAACGGGCTTGCCTTTGTGGTCTTGAAGTGTTAGTATCTTATTTCGGGAGTGAATCTTCTTTAGCTTGTGCACCAGCAGACGGTTGGCCTTATTGCTGTTGACGTAGTAATATTGCTTGGTGTAGGCTAAGGCCCGGGCCGTCCGGTCCGCTAGGTGCATTTCAAGCTTTGCCTTTGCTTTTTTGAGTTCTCTGCCCAATTGCCTGGCTTGTCGTTTTTTGAATTGCGCCTCTAATTTGCCAACCTCCTCCTCCAACTTAGACAGTTGGAGTTGGTGCCTCCTCTTGTGTGCTGCTGTGCAGTTGATGGCTACTCCTCTGATGACTGGCTTCATTGCATCCCAGACCATGGCTTCAGATGTACCCTTGGTTGAATTCTCTATGAAGTAGTTCAAAAGAGCGTCTTGGAGCACGTTGCTGGATGCTGTGTCTGCTAGGACATAGTCTTGGAGCTTCCAGCATCTCTGTGGGGGCGCCTGAAGGCCATCGACCCTCAGGTGGGCTATGACTGGAGCATGGTCCGATATGGCTCTGCTGCCGATTTGTATGTTTTCAATGCAGGGGAAGAGTGCACTGGTCACCAACAGGAGGTCTATTCTTGAGTAGCCCCTGTGGACATGGGAGTAGAATGTGTAGTCCCTAGTCACCAATTGTCAACGGTGCCCGTTTCCCTCAGAAACTCTGCCATTCCCAGCACTCGGGAGACGTCTTCCCTGGAGGGCGGGAGGGTTTTGTCCATATTAGGGTCTGGGGTGAGGTTAAAATCTCCTCTGATTAGCAGATGACCTTCTAAGAAGGCAGTGAGCGTGGGGAGGATGCTACTGAGAAAACGTTCTTGTGCGATTTTCGGGGCGTATATTGCTGCTATGGTAATCGGGAGGTCTATCAGGAGCCCCTTGAGTAGTAAATATCTCCCCTCCGGGTCTCGTTTGACAAAGATTCGTGTTAGCGGCACTGCGCGGCTGAGTAAGATGGCAACCCCCCTTTTTTTTCTAGCCCGATGTGGCGAAGAATTTATTAGGATATTGTCGAAAGTTCACTCTCTTCTCATCCAGCTGCAAAAGGTGCGTTTCTTGGAGGCACATAATGTCCACCTCCAGGTGGGCTAGTCTCTGTTCCACAGTCTTACGCTTCCTAGGTGAGTTCAGGCCCTGCACATTCCAGGTTACCATGGTGAGCTCCTTAGTGGTCTCCATATTCCGGGTTAGTGTTGCGAGTGTGCTTCTTAGATTGCCTCTGCTGGTGCTTCTCCGATGACTCGGATCCCCTGTTGATTGCCGAGTTCCCGTCCCGGTCCCCCCGCTCCCTCACTCACCAAAATAGTCCAAGTCTCCAGTGTCAGCCTTCCGCCAACGGGGTGTCCAACGGGGCCAACGCAACCAACAACTTTGGAGGCAACGGTGCCTCAACTTCTTTTGGTGAAGAGGCAGAATTCTGGCTTTCCGGTCCTCCGGATTGATGCTCCCATGTTGACCTGGGATACGTCGTTATGGGGTATGAAGTACGCTGCGTTCTAGCCGTTCGGCTTGCTCTTGGGCGGCGGGCCACAGAGCCTGCGGCGTATCTCCACTCTGGTCCAGGAGTGATCCGGATTTCTTGCTCGGGCCAATCGGAAGGTTGTGTCCTTATCGGGGTCGTCCCCTTCTGCTGCTGGGTTTATCAGCATCTACGCCTCCTATAACATACGGATTAGACAGGGCTTTCCCTCCCAGGTGAACGTCGGGGCTGTGGGGAATGCCCAGTGATAGGTGGTTTTCTTCTCCCAAAGCCAGTCGGTAATGGGTCGTAGGGCTTTCCTCTTTGCTAGTGTAGCGGTGGTCAGGTCCTGATATAGGGAGATGGGGGCATCCCTGAAGAGAATGCAGGGTGAACCCCTGGCATCCCGCATAATTTCTTCCTTAACTTTGTAGAAGTGAACTCTGGCTAGGACGTCGGGTGGGGTGGCAGTGTTTGCTCTGGTTCTCGCTCGATGCACCCTGTCCAGTTCCAGTGGGGCATCATCTGGGAGGGTCAGGAAGAAGCGGAAGAGGTTGTTGACGTAAGGGCCCAACTCTGCGTCCGAGACTGTCTTCGGGATCCCCCCTCAGGCGGATGTTGTTTTGACGGGAGCGGTTTTCGGCATCTTCCTGCCTAAGCTCAAGGGCTTCGTATCTGGCCTCGAACGCTGCAATTCTCTCCGAGCCTCACCCGATCTCGTGGCTGTGTTCACATAGGGTCGATTCTACCTACTCGGTTCTCGCCTCCACTTCCCCCATCCGCTTTTCCAGGACCGTGATCTTTTTCATCACCTCCTCTGTGCCCTTCTGGTATAACTTTGTAAGGGCCTGCAATAGCTCCTGTAGGTCTGACTTGGTCATTGTTTGCGGCGTGGGGACGGAGTCCCCCTCTGCATGAGCGCTTGCGGCCATCGCTTCGGGCGGTCTACTCTCTTAGGCTTGTCAGTGCTCAGAGCGGTTAACATGGCCGAGATGTCTGCCCGTTTTGTGGCTTTGAGGGCTTTGGCCATGCTGGGTGAGGCGAGATCTTCTGTGGCACCTTAGGGGATTGTCCGCCTATGTTCCTGTAGGTCCCGTTTGGCTCTGGTCCCAATCAGGCGGGTGATGGGGGGTGGAGGGGAAGTCTTCAGCTCGCAGTCCCGGGGGTGCCTGGCCAGAGGTTGCGGAGGAAATTGTGCTGCTGTGGAGCACTCTGCAGGTGTGGGGCTGGGTTATCTGCTGATTGGTCTTGTTATCTCCTGTGTTGCCTCTGCTTCTGGAGCTTGGCTGCAGGTGCTCAGGGGGGCACCTCCTTTGTTGGCATAGAGTGTCAAATCTCTGGGCCGCTTTAATTATTTGATAGTCCTCTATGTGGGTTGCGCGGAGGAGCGGATGCCCGCTGCCTATTGGGCCCTACAGCCACCTCCATGCCCATGTGTTGGTTAATTGGGCTGGGAACAATGCTTATTCTGCCGTGGGAGCTGCGTTTCCAGCAATGGATGGGCTGTTGTGCTCTCCGGGTGTGGGACGCTCTGTGCTCCCAGGTTGTCTCCCCCTCTCGGCCCCGCGTGATGCTTTGCTTGTGCTGGGGGGCACAGCCGTAGGTGTACTGTACTTATCCAGGGGAGGGGGGAGGGTTGAGCAGCGGGAGCCGGGCACCG
Source organism: Ambystoma mexicanum (assembly GCF_040938575.1). Lineage (NCBI taxonomy): Eukaryota > Metazoa > Chordata > Amphibia > Caudata > Ambystomatidae > Ambystoma > Ambystoma mexicanum. The sequence goes on along the minus strand of NC_090933.1, from coordinate 277,207,043 downwards.
CTAGGTGGGAGGGGTGCTCAGATCCCTTGGGCACGATGGAGCTGTCCGTAGTAGTTGGGATTACACTCCCCTTGTGTCGCCCGGCATAAAAGGCAGAGTGGCTTGTCTGCGGGGCTCGATGCGGCTGGGTCGAGTGATCAGACTTATTTTGAATGACCACATGCTGCGCGCTCTGGCATAGGCCACCCTACCTTAGGCAGCGCTCTCGGCTGGGTTAGGAGCAGAATCCGGAGCTCGGAGGTCCCTGCGTAGCTTTGTGCTTGTGTCGTCCTGCCCCCTCCTTGTGCCAGCCTCGGGCTGTCCGGCGCCGGTGTGAGGCTGCTCAGTTGATGCTATGGCTGGACAGGAGCGAGCTGCTGGTGTAGTTCTGTCGGGCCATATCCCAATGCGGGTGAGGGGCGGCTGGGACTCCAAAGTTTCAGTCGGGATCCAGTGTTGTCCCGGACGGGTCAAGCCGCTCTGCCAGGTGGGTTCCAAATCCTATGAGGATTTCCCAGCAGGGTAGGGGGTAGCAGAACCAGGGGTTCCCCGGGACTGTTCTTCTTGTTGCCATTCTTTTGCCGTCGCTAGATCCGCTCCGTCCCTGCTCCTTATCATGGTGAAAGCCAGGCGCCTCCCGCCGAGCCCAGACGAGCTGCAGGGCTGGAAGCCGCTTCGTGGTGGGTGTTCAGTGGGGTATGTGGCCCTATGTCTACGGGGGGCACCGGCTCTCCCGATCTGCTTCGGTGGGATGGATGTTTCAGGTGCGCCCACATTAGCCAGTCGGTGAGCATCGGAAGGCCTCTGATCGGATCTCTCCTCAAGACTCTCCCATCAGAGGTGCGCCCGCCATATTGAGCGCAATGTGTCCACTGCGGCCGCCTCCCCGGGGGAACTCGGCATTATTTCTGGATTGCGGGCGAGTTCAGCGGTCAGAAGTGGATGATTGTGCACCGCGGCATCTCCGAACCTGGAGTTTCAGTCCGTCTGGGTTGGTAACACCACTTCACTGGGGCATATTCGGTTGGGCGCGTGGTCACTGTCGGGAGCTCTTACAGAGCCAGACCAACAGCCATGGCGCCAAGTCACACCGCCCCCGTTCACGTGCTTTTCTAAATAAATTAAATACATTTGAAAATCAATATTTATTTAGTATACAAATATGCCATTCATAAAAGGAGTATCCCACCAACATAATAGAAGACACAATGAGATACTTCCAGACATACACATCCAAACATTTTAAGAAAGAACATTTTCATTACAAAAAAAAGTAAGCAAACATTTTTCGATACATTTAGGAATGGAACACAGACAAAAGAACATTTTTAAAAAATAACAATTCAGTAAGAACTGAAAATATCACAGTCTATGTGCTGACTGTGAATTCGAGCAGTAATGCTTTGTAAACGTGTGCAAAGAAGGCAACATAACCGCCTGCCAAATGTCCAGAACAGGGACCCCACATTGGAGAGCCGAGGTGGTAGCCAGCCTTCTGGTTGAATGAGCCCTGAGACCGTCAGGCACATCCTTATCAGCCAGATTGTAGCATTCTGAAATGCAGAGGGTGATGCACCATGACAGGGTCTTTTTTGTCACAGACCTGCCATCACATGCACTAGCAGAACCAAAAAAAAGATGGTCATCTTTCATGGTCTCCGTTGTCCGAGAGACGTAGTAGTTGAGGGCCCGCACCGGGTCCAGCTAATGGAATCATTCCTCTAACTTGAAACGATGAGGCAAAGGAAAAAAGGACAGGAAGATGGATCTTTTCAGAGAAAAGAAAGTCATGTACAACCTTTGGGAGGAAGGATAGCCTCACTCTCAACGTTACCTTCTCTTTGGAGAAAAACAAATGAACAAAAAACTTAACTCACAGTAACTTTCTTTCTGATGGACGCTCCTCTCATGGATTCCTCATTTATATCATCTATCTGTAAGAACCAACTGCTCTTTGTAAACATTTCTGCCGCTAGTTGGGCAGCTCCACGTCGGATCCACCCAAAACCACTGCGCGCTATGCCCGACATGATGTCGGGGGCATTATATATAGAGGCGCTGTGCCCCGTGACCTCAGTGCCATACTTTTTCCCTAGTACTCTGATGCTAAGTAACTGCAGAACTAAGGTGAATTAGCTACCCAAAGAGGGGCAGGAAGGGAGGGTGATGAGGAATCTATGGGGGGAATGACCATCCAAAAGAGCATTACAAAGAGGCAAGTCATTTGTTCTTCTAATGGACACCTTCCTCCCACAGATTCCTCATCTATCAGACTCCGAAAGCAATACACTAAGTGTTAGGGAGAATTCTCTGTAAAGGCTAATTTCCCAAACCTAGTGAGTCCCCCAGCAGCTTTGCTGGATTTTTGGGGTTATTTGTTTCTCCTGCTAAGAGTGAGACTCTTTTTCTCCCACTCTTAGACATGATTTGAGAATGTCCTTTGACTTTGTAATGTGTTTATGGGCTATGGGGTCTTTTACTCCATAGGGCTTCATGTGTTTTTGGTATATGTGTTACACAGCACCCTCAGTGCAGTGACACAGGGGTGTCATAGTGACCCCCAAACATAGACTCCATCCCCGGGACTGACTACTGTCACCCAGGGCATGTAAAGTCACCATTGGCTTTACTAGTCTCAAATTGTGAACAGAACCAGTACAAACCATCATATTTTGGGAGTACTGGTAGGGGTAATTCGATTGCCCCTGGGTCTGTTTTTCAAGGGGCACTGTCCAGTCCCCCCTTGTCAAATTTCTGGCTGGTGGCAGTGGTTACCACGCAAAATATTCCACCGGAATATTTCCAATGGGATTTTCCCATTCATTTTAAACGCACCACTTTTTTGGTGCAATGTTAAAGATACCGCCAGGTTATTTATTTAATATTTATTTCCCGGTTGGGTCTTTTTTGCCAGGACTCGGTTTTAAAATGGCATTTGTGTTTGCCTCTGTAACTCCAACCCAAGTCGAGCCCTTTGTTCCACTTTTGGCGGGCTTCTGCACAGAAGCCTCCAAAAGTGGTGCCACTCTGTCCGGGTCTACAGGATGTGTGGGAGGGGGGAATAGGCACCCTGGACTGAGTTGCCTCGGCAACTCAAGTCGCACTCTTGTGTGATTGGCCCAGTGGTGAGCCGCCCGGCTCACCACTTAGCATGTTTGATTGACAGCTAGGACTGATGAATGGGGGATTTCTGCATAAAAGCCAGGCTTTGGGGACTGGAACTTCAGAAGTCGCCACAGGACCTAAAGAATCCAAAGAGGGAGTAGCTGAGCCAACCTGCAACGATGACACCACCGGTGGAGCCCTGCTGAACCGAACTCACCACTTCCCAACGACAGAGAAGATCTTCCTCCAGGAGAGTCTTCTTCCTTTGAACTGGTGGGGTTAACCAGTTCGCCTTTTTTCGCCTTCCTGGATCGTCTCGTGGTTGAATCGCCCGTGCCAAGCACCCCGGCGGCCGGATAGCCACGCTTCACCACTACCGCAAATAAAAGGGTAGGAACCTTTTAACCGGGAAACTCTGCGGCTGGCTTCTTCCCTTGCCAGGAACAACTGCCCCCGCTGGAGCTTTCTCACCATTTCAGGTACTGTCCCCCGCCTGGTCTCCCTTGCAACAGACTTTTCAAGGTGTCCCCTAAATCCTTGACTCTCTATCCTGGGGTGACCGCAGACCTGTTAACTAACTTTTCTGAACTATCTGCAAAGACTTTTAAAGTGTACTTCAACTGTGTGATCTTGGGCACATTCCGCCTTGCTCTCTCCAAGAGTGGGCCTGGCCTATGAACTTTTTGCTCTACAGTAGACCCTGCCTTTCTTGACTTGCTGTGGTTCTTTAAAAGAGTTGGTGTTGTGTATTTTCCTATTTCTGCCTTTTCTCTCCCTTTTTAGACTGAATTATTGGAGTGCCATCTAAGGTTACGCGCTCACCTCTGTTTTGCAAATAAGTGATGTCTTAACTTAGACTTGTCAAATAATTAATCAGGGAGGTGTATATATTTCTAATGACTGTGTTTGAACTTGCTTGACATTAGTGCCAGTGTATTTTTACAAGTGTGTTTTTAAATAAATAATTATATACCAAAGCTCTGGTGAGTGTCTGCTTGTACTAGTGTATTTTTGTACCTTATGTGTATACTCTACATATTGCCTAACTCTTCTTGAGAGAAGTCTGACTGCTCAGCCACAGCTACCAGGTAGATCTGGGTGGTGCAGACTGCTACCAATTGGGTTTACTGCTAACACCTGTAGTCTTAAACTTTTTGCAGTGGTCCCTAAGGGAACTGCACAGGTTTCTGCCTAACACAGAGAAAGTTCCATCAAGACAGGGTCTGCTTGGTAACAACTTGGTACCGCGTATGCAATGAAAATGTCAGATACGTAGAACTTTAAGGCCTGCACTGGATCCAGCCGATGGAAACACTCCTGTGCCTTGAAAGTATGAGTTGGCAGACAGGAAGATGAATCTTTTCAGAGAGATGGAAATCAGAGACCACCTTTGGAAAAAAGGAGGGTCTAACTCAACATCTCCTTTTCCTTGTAGAAAACCAAATACTGAAGATTAACAGACAGAGCCTGGAGCTCACTCACACATCTAGCAAAACTGATGGCACCCATGAAAATCACCTTAAGGGTGAGCAGTTTTAAAGAACCAGAATGAAGGGGCTCAAACGAAGCAGCCATTAAAAACGTCAACAATAAATTTAAATTTGATGCCGGGACAACAAAATGGCGCGGGGGAAGCACATAGGAAAGAACCCTCAGGAATTGAATGACTGGGCAGATCGTGAAAATGGAGCCCTGATCCAGGGTCCTCTTGAAGACCAATTCTGCCTTGCCCTTCACAGGGGAGAGTAAAGCTACCAGGACCAGCCTGATCGCCCTCAGCTCCGGCAGATGGATGTTCTCCCAGCACTCTGATGGGGACCACAATCCACTCACCATAAGGTCTTGGAGGTGAATGCCCCAGCCTTTCAGGCACCGATCTGTGACTAGAGTCACTTGTGGCAAAATTTGATGAAATAACAACCGCTTTAGGATCTTGTCCTTTTACGGACCACCATTGCAGGTCTCTGGGACATGTAGTAGGTCCAAAGATTGGTCCTGAAACTGTGACCACTATGAGCTCAGAAGCCACTGTAGCATCCTCATGAGCAGATGGGCCTCTGGCACTACCAAGATGCACAAGGCCATAAGAACCGGCAAGTGCAGAAAAACAGAGGCTGGAAAGGTCATCTGTGGTTGGAAAACCTGGACCATCTTGAAGATGTTTGCCACTCTGTCCTCCAGCGAGAAACCCCGAACCAGACAAGTGCCTAAGAACGCAGCAATAAATAGGAAGGACTGGCATGGCGAAACCAGAGTTTCTTGAAGTTCAGGGAGAAGCCCAATCTGTGCAACAGACTGCATGTCCGGTACAGGTGTGCCGATGCTAGATCTGGTCAGCAGGCTCAGACGAGTCAATCGTTCAGGTAGGGAATGACATGAATGCCTTTCCTCCTGAGGTGAGTCACCACTACTGATAGCAGCTTGATGAAAACCCTGGGTCCCGGAGACAGACAGAAAGGGAGGACTTTGAACTGGAAATGACAGCCACCTCCATCCCCCTTTGAATCTCAGGCAATTCCTGAGCTTCTTGTGGATAGCTGTTAGGAAAGATTTCATATTTGAATGTAAATTTTCCCTCCATATGTCACCCCCCAAACATTTTGCTGCTGTTTAAACACCTGTAACTAAACTTTGCCAGAGAAGCACAGCCCTCAGCTGCACTCCTCTGAGCTTTCGCTCACCTTTTATGGGGAAACTGACATGCCCTTAAGACAGTCAGTACTGGGAGACGTTGTTTCCCTTAGTCCTTTCCTCACGTTGAAACGTTTGTGCATGTAACAAGTGTACAATGTAACTTACCTTACAGTACACTTGAGTCTCTAGTCCTTCCCAAGGCCCTAGAAACTCTCGCTGGACTTTTTATGAACTGTGCAGCTGTGTCAGGGACAGGGCTGGTGGCAGCTATCGTTTACATGTATTTTTAACCCTTTGACATGTTAAACCGTGTTAACCACGTTTGGCACAAATAGGTGGCCTGGCTCCAAAATGGCAATGCAACGAGGTTCTTTGTCCTGTCTTGCCCCTTCAGCTTCCCCAGGTTGAGTCGACCCGGGTAAGTCCTTATTTGGTCATGCACTTTCCCGCGAAACCCAATGCTTTCGCAGGCTTCTGCATGCCTTGTGTGTGTGCCTCCAGGATGTGGGCTGGGATGTCTGTTCCCAATACACATCCTGGGTGTCTGGAGTGTCTTGAATGCCTGGGCATCTGGAGTGTCTTGAATGCCTGGGACCACGGTGGTCCATGATTGGTCCACGTATGGAGTGAGTGTTTGTGAGCAGATCTCCCATTGGGTCCTCTCCGTTTTGGCGCAAAGGGAACTTTGGATAAGAGGAGGCTGAAAACACCACTACCATGTCGATCGCCTGAGTTCACACCGAACAATGGATAAGGAGCCAAGTATCCTGCAACAGAAACCGAGTCAAGGAATCGCTTGGGACCCGCTGGAAGGTTTGGCACCCTGAGCCCGCTGTCGACCCCTCTGCATCTGGTCGTCCTAGAAGGTCTGCAAAGGTGCTTCGACCCATTGGAATAGTGGGATCAACTATTCTCGGCACCTTCAAACAACCCTGCAAGTAAGCCTCTTCGGAAGTGTCCCTGGGCCAACCAGTGGGCTGACCAGCTTACGCGGGGCGTTTGCTCGGTCACTGCCGCCGTTTCGAGGAGCCCCTCGAAACTTGCCATACTGCTAACTCTGTGTCCACGGCACCCTCACACCGAATTTCGTACACTTGGCGTTCCCATGTCTTAAGTGAGATGAGTGTACCCGGACCACAGTAAACGCGGTTGCTGTGTTGCCCTGCGGTGGCAACGACCTGTACAAGTTCGCTGCTTTTGTGACCCCCCTTGCCCCTGAAACCTGCTGCAGTGGAACTGGGCTGATTCTTACACCCTGAAGCGGCGAAATCGCCACTTTTCCGTTTGGGAATCCTCGCTGCATCTCGGGAACTACACAGTGTCGAGATGTCCCGATTGTCGCATTCGAACCTGCCAGCGAACTGGACTGTACTGGCGAAGTTTGGGTCTGCCTGTGTCGGAGACCATTGAGTAATCCTTACCCCAACCGGTGGCCACTAGCACAGGAGCCCATTTTTACGGCCCCCTTCCTAGCGACTCCATCCCGATCTCTCCAACTGCCTCTGCCCTCAAGTGGAGGTCCCGTTTGAATAGTAGGAACTTGTTTTTCATCGCCTTAACCACCTCCCGGAGCTGCTAGAGACCCTTGAAGAGACCCTATTTTGTCCATTGGCACAAGCGTGTGCATGTACTATTGAGCATAAGGCTCCTCTCTTCGTAGGGCTTGGACTGCCTCTTAAGTTAGGTGTATCCTTGATGTGGAACTGGGGCTAAAGATCATTTGCACTGCTTGTTTTCCTCCCCATCTAGGTGGTCTACATATTGCGTGCTTTTAACCCCTTAGACCGCAATGGTCTTGTATATATATTGTGTTGATTGATGTATTGGTTTATTCTAGTGATACTGCGATTCTTTACTATAGTCTACTTTACAAAGGCCTGGTAATAAATGTGTATATATTTTTAATATAACACCTGTCTGGAGTACTTCGTAAGTGTCCTTGCTTTGTATGCTCATTGAGGTCTTTCAGTCACCCTCACCCCTCTTGAGACTTAGTCTTGACCACCTGCCATAGCTACCCTGATTGGTCTGGCTTGTCCAGAGGTTACCCTGTTCCAAAACACTAGGCTGGCCTTCTGAATCTCTGCCCCTCCAGGTCATAGTTCAGAAATCCTTCTTAACAATAGCCAGATGGAAGTAGGCATCCTGGAGATTCAGGGAGACTAGCCATTTGTTCATGTCCAGAGCCTGGAGGATCTGGGCCATAGTGATTGTTTTGAACTTGTCCTTGCACGCTACCATGCCTATATAGACTCCGATCTAAAATACTCACCACAATCACCGCCTTGCACCACTCATTCCCAGGTACCCCCAGACCTATACTGCAGACTAACCCTCCCCCCACCTACATCCCCAGGCAGGATACTGCACACCCCACAGCCCACTAGTACTGCAACAAACCGATTTAAATGCACACTATCAATATTAGATCTTTAGGTGCTCACGCGGTCAAAATCCATGATCTGATCCTCTAAGAACACCTAGAAATTCTAGCTATCACAGAGTCCTGGCGTCATGTCGTCTTCGGGCCCCTGCTCTACATGGCCATTTCACCTAACAATGCTGTCTTCAGATCTGACAGACTAGACTCAGTAGGAGATAGGGTAGCCCTCATAGCCAGCTCCATCCTACAAATCAGGACCTGCCCTCTACCTACCACACCAGGGTACGAAATGTCACTCCTGAAGCTGACCACTGACCCCCAAACCACTTTCAACCTGCTCCTGATTTACAAACAACCCAACAGGCCTAGTGTCCCAGAGGTTGACATCCTGTTCCTTATTACGCCAGTCATGAGACCAGTCACTAAATGCATCATCCTAGGAGACCAAAACCGAGGCTACAACAATGACACTGACCCCAAAGTGGCTGCGCTTGCTACTGTTCTTAGTGATATGAGCTTTACCCAACATATTACTGCCCCTACTCATTCTACAGGACTCATCTTGGACTGGATCCTCACGGCAAACGCCAGCATAAACACATCTTCCATTGATCGAGTACCTTGGTCCGACCATCTCCTCAACCTCTTTAATCTATCCCTAACGAAGCTTCACAAAACCCTGACACTACCACTGAACCCTATACAAACCCGCAACACACACAATCTGAAGCATGAGGACCTTAAGCCATCTCTCCTTGCCTGACTCAGTACCAATGCTTGACCTTAAACATACTCTGCACACGACCTTGCCACTCAATACCATGCATGCCTGCTCCTGACCCTAGATCTGCATGCACCGATCAAAATTCCAAAACCACACAAACGTAACACCTGGTTCTCTGAAGAACAACTCCACCTAGGCAGGGAAAAAAGATGCCTAGAACATCTTTGTAAAAAACATCCTTCTCCAGAGAACCGCTTGGCACTCACCTCAGCAGCCTGTTCCTGTAAGGAAGCATTTTTTAACCTGCAAATCTACTGGTTATAATGGTATCAGGTAATTTTATCCCCATAAATATGGTCGCCGTAAATAATATCACCGGGAAAAAGTCGTAGCAATATTATATGGGTGACCATGTATATGGGGACAGGGGCAGCGGGGGTTGCGGGGTGTCCCCCGCATGTTCCATGTAATAATGTCCCCACAAGAAAACCGCCATTTTTCAGCGTTTTTTTTGCATGGCGATATTTTTGCGGGGACATTATTACATGGAACCGTTATAATAACAGAATCGCCAACGCTAGCCTCAACAGTAGAGAATTATTTGCGATTCTCAGAGAGCTGGAAACTCCCAAAACCCCCCCTGTCGGTGGTACATGCTCTGACCAAGACTGGGGCATCACAATTCAAGATGCCTTCACCCACAAAATTGAGTCATTACTCACCAAGATCAGGGCAAAAAAGGCCCTGCTCGACAGCAAATCGCCTGTGCTCAGTACAGACGTCCCGCTCAGCGGGGCCCCTACTATCAATACCCCCTTTTTCTATTCAGCCATGTCACACAAGAGCAAGTAGCTGCAACCATTAGAGCGCTGAAACCCTCTCATTGCAAAGGGGACTCCTGCGCAGCCCACAGAGTAAAGCTCTGCACTCCTACGATTAACCCCATCATCACTGAGTTTTCCAATGCATCTTTCTCTACCTGTATGATGCCAAACATCATCAAATCTGCCTGGGCCACTCCCCTATTGAAGAAACCCTCCATGACCCCTCAATCCCCACAAACTACTGCCCCATTACCACAGTCCCTTTCCTACTTAAAATGCTGGACCACATAGCCTATGCCCAAGTCCAACATTTCCTGGAACAAAACCATCTGCTCAGCAAAAGGCAATAGCACAAACAGCCTTACTAGACTTCGAAATACAAACGGATTCCATCCGGGACGCTAGCAAACTAGCGATCCTGCTCCTGCTGGACCTTTCTGCAGCATTCGACCTTGTTGACCATAACAACTCTGCCACCACCTCAGCCAGCACTTCAGCTTCTCTCCGGAAGCCACCTTGTGGATCAACTCCTTTCGCAGTGGTCACACCACGCAAGGTTTCAGAGGGGACTCACCAGCCGATGCCATTTCTGCCCAGCTTGGCGTACCGCAATGCTCGTGTCTCTCGCCCACTCTGTATAATACTTGCACAAAACCCCTTTTCGATCTTCTTGATTCTAGAGAAATCATCTATACTAATTTGGCGGACAACACACACATTCTCATCCCTCTCGCAGGTGATCACAATTTGGATACACACTGTTGTGCCCCAAAGTATCTACTTTTTTACTCAACTATAACTCAAATTACTACAAATTTTGTAATTCTAGTGGGTTAACAAATGAAGAACACCACGTTAATTCCTTATTTTACATCTATCTATTTGCTTTCAATAATGATGAAAACGTGTTATTTCTGTACACAAACAAATGAGCTTTCACTTTGCAGGAAAATATAAAGGGTAACATAAGTACTTTTCAAAAACATTTTACAAAAAGACTTTTCAAAAAAACAAATTCAATACATTTGTTATAATAAACATGTTTTATTTCATAAAGCAGGAATACATTTTTTATCTATAGTCCAAAATAATGCCCCAATAACTTGATAGCTAATTGTCACAACTCCTATGTGACTAAGAACGGATGTTGTCTCCTATCTTTAACTCCGCTTTTCGGGCGTGTTTGGCCCTTCTTCAGGTTAGTATATAGGGTTTGTAGGCATCAAATGTTCTGCAAAAAGATATAATGAACATTCTATATTAGTTACTATACTCCCTTTTCACCAAACTGCTCAAACGTAATGTACGCTAACTGCTACTAACCTTCAGAATGGTCCTGTGTCCAAAACGGAAGGCCTTAAGTCAAAACGACTCGTGTTGAATACTGCAAAACATGTATAGACATAACTTCAGTGCCATTCTAAATATGATGACGCACAGAGGGACAAAGCGCTTGGTAACATAGCGCTGGGTCCCCCTGTCCGCCATCTACATTCAGATAACTAATTTAATGCTGGTCGTAACTGAAGGTACACTTACCCCAGTCGCGGTACTGTATATTCAATTGTGATCGTAGGGTGAAAATGCTGATAGTCTCCTAGTTTCTTATAGTAGATCCTAAGTTACAAAAATCAAATATGTATATTGAGTCGAGAATGTGTAATGAGGTACTGAGTTATCTAACTGTTCTTAGAATATCTGGCTATGCCTACCTCAAGGTGGACCAGTCTTATGCACGGTTTAAGTTGGACGCGTGAAGCGTCTCCTCGGTGCTGCGTTTCTCACCGTTGTTACGCGGTCGCCGTGGTGTAGGAATGTACTTGCTCAAAATCCAAGAGGGCACTCAATGGGCAAGGTGACCCTCACCCTTGTTGTTCACTCGTAGTATGAGTGCAATTAGAATCGCACCGGCATTCTTCGTGCTAGTGAAGTGTTGCTAAGCAACCGATAAAGACTTCCTGTTTCTGGTGCCTGCACTCTGTGTAAGCCAATCACGAAGCGACTCCCACTGGGATCTAGGCGGCGTTCTGCGAGCTTCGGTAGTGCTAAGCAACTCGTACGAACTTCCTATTGCAAGAGCCGAAAAAACTATGTTATTTCTAATAAGAGCGCCATTTTCAAAGGACTAAATATTAATTACGTTCACTGCCCGTGACCATATTTTTTTGTATCCTGTTTCTTCCGGGCAACTCCGACTCAATAAATATTCTGAAAACCTTTCAGTCCTCAATATGCTAGGCATAAGTACACTTAGATCACATTCTCTGATCGAAGGTAACTATTGTGATGACATCTGTGTTTCAAATATCCATCTTTTACAGTACTTTTATCATTACCATTCAAATGACAGTTCTGATAAGAAACTCACACTATTGCAATCTTTTCTTGCCTCTTCGCATGATCATTCCCCATTTTTTCGAGGCCAACAAATCATAATCGTGTCTTGAGCACAACCCTGCCCCGATATCCTTTGTCCATTAACCAAAACTTCCAGGTAGTACTACATTAATCCATACATAAAAACTCCAGGGCAACTCAGAACGTGTTGTGCATGTGCGTTTCTTCTAATAGGTAACCCATAATTTATAACATCACAGATAACAGTTCAATTCCCAGTCAATGTTCATCCCTCTCGGGTACATCGCATCCAATTTCTCTATCCAATGTATTTCTCTCTGAAATAGCAATTTGGTCAAAATTGCCTCCCCTCCTAGGAAGTTTAACTATTTCCAATATCACAAATTGGATTTGGGCAATTGTGTCTCTCTCAGGGGCAAAATGTTGTGCTACCGGGGATTTTATGGAAAGATTTAGTATATTAGACTTGTGTTCCCCCTGTTAGGCAGAAACCTGTGCAGTTCCCTTTGGGAACACTGCAAAAGATTTAGGACTACAGGTGTTAGCAGTAAACCCACTTGGTAGCAGTCTGTACTACCCAGATTTACCTGGTAGTTGTGGCTGAGCAGTCAGACTTCCCTCAAGAAGAGTTAGGCAGTATGCAAAGTATACACAATAGGCACTCAGATACAACAATAGAAGCAAACACTGACAAGAGCTTTGGTATCAAAGTATATAATTATTTATTTAAAAACACACTGTTTGAAACACTCCAGCACTCTTATGGTAAAACACTGTAGACACAATTACTATTATAATATATACAACCCTTGTTCCTTATCAGAGAAGTCTTAGCTAACACCACTTATTTCCATACAGAGGTGAGAGCTTAACTATAGATGGCACTCCAATAAGTTTATGAAGAAGGGAGGGAAAAAGACAGAATATGGGAAGGTACACCACTCTAAGGTTTAAGAACACTATTAGCAAGGCAGTAGAGCAAAAGTCACTTGTGAACCAAAGTCCATAGGCTGGGCCCACTCTTAGAGGGAGCAGAGCACAAATGCGCCCAAGATCACACAGTTACACGAGGCTTAGAAAGTCTTGCAGAGAGTTTGAAAAGAGTTTAGAGGCGCTCAGAAAAGTTTAGCCAGGGTGTCTCAGGCTAACCCAGGTTCGAGAGCCGGGGACTAAATCTACCCCGTACAGTCGGTGGCAAGGGAAGCCGGGCGGGACACGGTACCTTTAAGTGGGAAGGATCCTCCAGCGGGGGCAGCTGTTCCTGGCAGCAGGTGCAAGTCTCGTCGTCGTCCAGGGGAAGAGAAGATCTCGACTTGGAGGAAAGATGAAGGTCGTTGCACTGCCAGGGAAGAAACCAGCCGCAGTTTTCCAGTTAAAGGTATTACCCTTTAATTTGCGGTCGTGGTAAAACGTGGTATCCCGGTTGCCGGTGCCCTTGGCACAGGCAAGGCGGCCACGAGAAAAGTCGGGAAGGCGGGAAGGCGAAAAGACGGTGAAACTGGTTATCCCCACCAGTCAAAGGAAGAAGACTCTCCGGCGGGAGATCTCCTCTGTCGTTGGGAAAAGTGGTGAGACGGTCCAGCAGGGCTCCACCGGTGGTGTCGTCATGGCAGGTCGGCTCAGCTTCTCCCTCGTCAGATTCTTAGGTCCTGTGGCGACTTCTGAAGTTCCAGTCCCCAAAGCCCTGCTTTTATGCAGAAAACCCCCATTCACTCAGCCTAGCTGTCACTCAAACATGCTAAGTGGTGAGCCGGCCGGCTCACCACTTGGGCAATCAGGACGGAGTGCGACTCGAGTTGCCTAGGCAACTCAGTTCAGGGTGCCTAAATCCCCCTCCACCCTTCCTAAGTACCCCAGACAGAGTGGCACCACTTAGGAGGGCTTCTGTGGAGGAGCCTGCCAAAAAGTGGAACAAAGGGCTCGACTTGGGTTGGAGTCACAGAAGAGAACACAAACGCCATTTTAGAACCGAGTTTTGGCAAAAAATACCAACCAGAGAATTAATATTAAATACATAAACTGGTGGTATGTTCGAGGCTATTGTAATTAAATAAATAAAGATAGTAGCCTCGAACAATGGGAAAATCCCATAGAGAAATATTCGCGGTTGAATATAAAAAGTAGTATCCACTGCCACCAGCCAAAACTCTATCAGGGGGGACGGAGAAGTGCCCCCTCGACTAACAGACCCCGGGGCAATTGAATTGCCCCAGCCAGTAAGTCCACAATATGGTGGTTTGTACTGGTTCTGTTCAGAATTTAAGACTAGTAAAGTCAATGGTGACTTTACAGGCCCTGGGAGACAGTAGTCAGTCCCAGGGTATGGAGTCTATACTGGGGAGTCACTATGACACACCTGTGTTACTGCACTGAGGGTGCTGTGTAACACACATCACAAAAACACATGAAGCCCTATGGAGTAAAAGACCCCATAGCCCATTAAACACATCTAAAGTCAAAGAAACACACTCAAAGCATGCCCAAGAGTGAGGGTAAAAGAGTCTCACTCTTGGCAGGAGAAAAAAATAAACCCCAAAAATCCAGCAAAGCTGCTGGGGGACTCACTAGGTTAGGAAATTCAGCCTAAACAGAGAATTCTCCCTAACACCCCCACCCCACCCCACTTTGGCGTTTCTGCTTGTGAGTCCAACATAATACATACCATAAAATACCAGCAAAATCAATTCCATCTACAGCACTATCCAAAAAACTGGATGGCCTCTAACACTGTATGCCTAAACGATGAAAAAACAGAGCTTCTCATCATCGGCTCCCACACACTGGATGTTACCTTCTCCTCATTCTGTATTGATGATACATCTATCTCAGTTCTGAAACAAATTTAAAAAAATACTGGGGATACACCTTGAGGCAGAACTTATTATGACCAGGCACATTAACACTCTAGTTTCATCCACTGCCTACACAGCAAGACTGATCTCTCTTGACTAGACAGTTCCACTCACAGAGCAATTGCTTCACACTTGCGCAAGCGTGGATTCTTTCAAAACTAGACTACTGCAATGTACTACTCATGGGCACCTCGTCGGCCAATTTGTCTAAACTCCAACAACTCCAAAATAAAGCACTTCGCTCCGCCCTGGGGCTCAAAATCTCTGACTGCATCTAAGCTAGTAGACGTGAATCCCACTGGGTCCCCATCAAAGCCCGTATGGAATTCAAAACCTTATCCACCGCGCATCGCTAGATTTACAATGAGCTCCCCCCCTCTTTACCTCAACAACTGCATTACCCAAATTGGCCCAGTTTGTGCACTCAGATCTAGTTGTAGCATCTCACTGTCAACTCCCCGTTTCAAGAACAAAAGAGCAGGTGATGTTAGTTTCTGCATCTCGGCACCTACAGTCTGGAACACATTACCTGCTCACATCAGAAACGAACAATCTTTCTCCACCTTCAAAATACTAGTCAAGACCCGGTTGTTTGACAAATATGATTAATATCTGACCTCTGTTTTGCATGCCTTGGCTGCTCTTTGTATATTTGCTCTACTACCTATGTACTGTACAACGCTTTGATACCCTTGGGTCTGGCCATTTCATAACTGTAATAATTAAATAAACACAAGTTCAGAAGCCGCAGATCCAGGGTGGGTCTCACAACTCTCCTTTTCCGGCATCAGAAAGTATGTGGCGTACCAACCCCCGTCTCATTCCAAGCAGGGTACCAGAGATCCTCAACCATGAGTACCTCCTCAACACAAAACCGTCCCTGTGACCATGGTACATGATAGCCATATCCAGGCTTAACTAATAAATGTGGCGGTACGCCTTGTTGCCTTCTTTAACCAGGGCTTCAAAGCATTCCCACGTTTCTACTGCAGGCCAGAGACCGAAGGAAAATGTGGCCAAGGCATATGAGAGCCCAAAGGTTGTCTGAGCCAATAAATGTCCTTCCCCGGGCATCCAGCCTCTTAGTCTCCCTGTGCTTTAGGCACCCCGTGGGTTCCATGTAATAATGTCGCCACAAAAATCTCGCCATGCAAAAATATCGCCGAAAAATTGCCGTTTTTTGTGGCGACATTATTGCATGGAACATGCGTGGGACACCCCCGCAACCTCCAAACATGTTAAAAAAAAATTTTTTTTTTTGCTCCTATCCCCATATATATGGTCACCCACATAATATTGCCATGACCTTTTCCCGGCGATATTATTTACGGCGACCATATATATGGGGTATTACCTGATACCTCCCCGTGGCAGATGGGACTCCTAGACTCTGGGGAGTCGTGCGAAGACAGGAAAGATGGGTCAAAAAAAGACGCCCTGTGTTTCTTCACCAAATCTTCGTCCACAGTTGGGACTGAAGCCGGATTTGACCATAATTTGAGGACTGGGGCATTGACTGCCGGGTTAAAGGGCCGGATGCTCTTCCTCTGCCAACCGTCATCAAGAATGTCTGTGAGCTTAAACTCCACCTTGGGTCTTGAATAACCCTAGATTTCAACCGCCTTTGCCATTAGGCACTAAAATTAAGCCTAAGGTTTCCTTGGAGTAAGTGCAGGCAGCATATGAAACTCAGGAGAAGTGTGCAGGCCACTTGTCTCTTGCAAGACGGTGCAAGATTCAGCAGGTCACCCCCCCCCCCTCCCATAGAATTCTTCAGGGAAGTCTTTGGCCTCTACTGGGCTTAAGGGCTGTGGTCCAAAAGGGATGAGATCACCCTCCTCATCGTATGTGTCTTATATTCAAGACACAAATACGCTCCTAGGGAGCAGAGCGTACTCCAGAGGAATCTCTACACTGGTGGTGCGTACGGCACTGGGGGCTGCGTGGAGGGAGGAACTGAAGCTGGAAGTCTAACTTTGGAAGAAAGAGCGGTGCAGTGTAAAAACAAGTCCTCGCTCGTTGGAGCTGTGGCCGAGCATATGGTCAGAGTGGCGCTGCACCCCTGGTGGCTAAACATCTTTCCAAAGAGCAGCTGTGCTTGAAGGGAGAATCATATATGAGGAATCCGTGGAAGGAATCAATCCATTTGAAAGTGCAGTCTCATTTGTCACTGCCCTAAATAGATGTGTGGGCTTAGGTTTCTCAGGCAGCTTCTTGCCACAGATTTCACATACGATAAATATCCTCCAGGTGCACGTATAGATTTCTAATTTTTTCAGCCACCAGGTGGAATACTACTGTTCCGCAGTACACTACTGGCTAAAATTAGGGCGAATGTGAAGTCAGGGGTAGTATACATGGAGCCACATGTACCCTATGACCTCCGTTCCACTCAGTTTTCCCCTCACTGAGGCTGAGGGACAGCAGAAATGCCAAAGATTACGAACGACACGTAATGAAGGGTAGGTTGGGAGGTAGATGAGGATTTCATGGGGGGATGGCCAATACACCCGAAAGAACAGTACCATTGTTAAGTTAGTTGTTATTCTAATGAATTCCTTACTCCCACAGAGTCATTTTATAATGCCTCCCAAAGCTGTACATAACCTGGAGGTTAGAGGAGCGTGCCGAACCATCACATACACCAGGAAACTCTGAAACACTTAATGACCAGGCATCCTGACCAGATAAGGAAACCAGACAACAGTGCCTGATGTACCTTTGGATTTGAAGGATGTTCACAACAGGTACACACCTCAGTCAAGCAGTCTTAAGGCTCATTGAAGCAAAGGAAGCTGCCAGGCCTCTGCTTGAATGAGCCCTAAGACTCATACAGTACTTTTTTGTCATCCATATCATAGCATTTTGAAATTCACAGAATATTTCACCTGGACAGGGTCTGCTTGGTAACAGCTCTGCAAGCCTGAGCACTGCCAAAGCCACCGAAATGCTAGTGTTCCCTTCATGATGTTCATCATCAGAGAGTAACAGTGAGACCCCTCTTGGTGTCCAGACGATGAAACCCTTTGTCCGTTTTAGATTGATGAGGTGGAGGGAAGAAGACAGGAAGATGAATTCTCTAAGAAAGAATAAAGTCCACCTAATCCTTGAGAAGAAAGGACTGTCTCACCCTCAAAGTTCACTTGTCCTTGGAAAAGACAAGTTAAGGAGACTTGACAGAAGGACAATTACCTACCGGTAATGTTCTTTCTATGGATTCTTCTCCCACAGATTCCTCATCTTCATAAATCATCCCCTAGTGTCAACTGTTCGGAAAATTTTGAGAGGGGGTGCAGTGTGGATAGACACAGTCTCCTTGACTCCTTCAAGCCTCGACTCCAGATGTGACATCGTTGAACATACTTATAACATGCACTACGCCCCAATACCCAAGCTCCTCGCCTTTTTTCCTCATGGTCAGCAGCTGAGGGAATAAATTCAGCAAAAAGATAGATGAGCAGAAAAAAACTGCATTCCTTCCATTTTATTACATGAATCCCTTTTTTAAGTGAGAAACAATTGTCAAAACTGTGTCATCAAACATTTTCTTATGTTTTCCAACGTGCAACCCTGACAGAACAGAGCACGGCATTTAGAAAAAGAAGACAGACGAACAGTACAAGGGCCACGGGAACCGGCAAGCTAATGCAGCAGTTTTAC
Source organism: Ambystoma mexicanum (assembly GCF_040938575.1). Lineage (NCBI taxonomy): Eukaryota > Metazoa > Chordata > Amphibia > Caudata > Ambystomatidae > Ambystoma > Ambystoma mexicanum. Next base: position 277,188,524 of record NC_090933.1, on the reverse strand, counting down.
AAAGGGTGGTGGTTCCAGTTTGAGAGTTCTGCGTGGGTTTCCCCAGCTTCAGACATGGAGATTTAAAAAAATATTTTGAATTTGTTAGCTGATAAAAAAGGGCCCTTGGTTATAGCATTGGTGTATCTCGGAATGGAGTACTTCCTCAACAGCGCAACTTGGAAAATGTTTGCAGGCTGCTGCGTGAACCCGAGAAAAAATGTACCCCGAAGTACAACTGCTGCCGTGGTCCTCATGTTTGTCCAGATTGCCTTGAAGGCTCTCTGTGCCCCGGTTTTCTGGCTTTCTATGGCGCTGCCAACGGGACGTTTTATGAATGCACAATGAATGACTGGCAGATCCCGGTGTATGTTTGGGCCATTTGTGTCAACAAGTCAGTGAAATGTCCAAATGAACTTCACAAGATAGTGTGTGGGACAACAAGCATGCTGGCAATCTGAAAGCGAGGAGATTCTGCGTGTGCTGCAAGCAAAGTCGCACGTAGGACCGCGAACGAAACACTCCTTAATTACAGAAAAGCGTGTGTTTAACCTTTTACACAGAGGGTTTTGATGTCTTTATGTTCGCAGCCTGACATGTTTACATGGTGCTTCTGGAAGAGGTTAGCCTGCTGGGAGGGGTCTGACTGACTATTCTGTGACACCTTTTCATGTTCCTCGTCCACATAGATTTTCAGCGACCCATCAGTATTTGTCAGCTTTACAAAGAAAAACAATCTCTCTTTCCAAATATTAAGCGATAGTGAAACTCATTTTTATTGAAATGTGTGACCCTCGTTTGCATTGAATGCAGTTCATATTTGCTGACTGTTCTTAAACATTTAAAGTTTTGTGTGGCGAGCTGCCATGATCCCAACACAGGGGAAAATATACCTTGTGCCCAACAATCGAAATATTTTTTGTCGCAAGTGTTGAGTGCGCGCCCCTTTACTTGCACCAAAAAAGATTGCAAAAACTGTTTCCGTATTCACAAAGGGCATCTGAATTCGCAAAGATGTCCCTTTTCACCACTTTTATCAAATTGTGCAAAATGGGGTGCCTTTATTGTGCCCTTTAAAGGACATCCTTAATTCACACACTGGAATGCTCTTTAAAATGCTCAGGAAACACATTCACCTGTGCATGTTGGAGCAGGCGCAGGGAATGTGCAACGGGCATGGGGATGTGCCATGTATGACAGGGCCATTGCTGACCCCGTTCTGCATTTTTTTTCAGTGACTTATCAGCTCTCCGAACTCCCTTGCACTTCTATCCCTCAATTGGTGTTGTGTGTGGCACGGCCTCTCTCATGCCCCTGTGAGCTCTCCCTGTCATGGAGCACACACCGAGTCGTGCTTACAGTCCCGGCTCCGTGGTCGCTCTGACACGGAACGCCCTGTTTATTTAAAGCACACACGGCTGAGTTACGTCACTCCGCCGCGTGTGTCTGCACTTAAAGGGGCCACCACCACACTCCTCCTTTTTCAAAACAAAACAGCAAAGAGGTAAAATACACACAACCCACAACAATACACTGCACCGAAAATGGACACCCCTTTAATCACATCCCACCCCAGTCCCACCAGTCACTTTTCGGTTGATGGGCTGGGCCCAAACAAAAGTTCAGGGGTCATTGAGATGGGCAGGCTTCCCCCTCCCGACTCTCTGGGGATGCCTCCTGCCCACCTCCCTGATCGGGCCCTCCTCACCTGTGTCCCCCTGACCCGGGGAACTCGCCGGATGGGCCAGATCACCTCCCTCGTCTGGATGCAACACCACTTGAAGTTACCCAGCCCGAAGATCCAGCTTCGAGAAGAAATACTCCCCCATGCAGTTCTGCAATGATGTCATCAATTGTGGGGGTGATGTGTCTTTCGCGCATAATGGCCTTGTTTGGGAGCCTCATGTCTACACAGATCCCACAAAGTCAGGTTGCTTGGGCTTTCTTGCAATGACAATTGGAGATCCCCAGGGAGTCGGCCATCAACTTTTTCGATTATGTCTAGTTCCAGCAGGCTGTCCAGCTCTTTATCAACAAGATCCCTCAGATGAAATGGGACTCAGCAGTGTTTCAGCGCAATCGGTTGTATCCATTCATCGATATGCAGCCTCACCGGGTCACCCACCATGCGGCAAATTCCTTCAAATAGCTGGTTGTATCTTGCCAGCAGCCCCTGCATGTCCTCCACATACACGGAGTACGCAAAACTCACGATGCCGAGTGTCTCAACTACCGCACAACTCAGGAGGGTGTTGCTGCTGACGCTGGTTATGTAGAAACGGGCCTTGATGGATGAACTTCCATGCTCTACACATTGGCTAAAAACACCCCAGCCAGCGGGGTCAGCTGCTTGCAGCCAAAGGTAAATATGCACGCTCTCGGTTTCTGTAATTTGGGCGGCGTCACCATGGCATCATTGTGAATGTGATGAGGGTGCACTGACGCCCCTGTGTCCACCAGCACCAACACCGTTGATTCGTTCACTCTCACCAGGCACCGTGGCTGTCGCCCGTTAGTGGTATGCAATGCACTGACGCTCGAGATAAGAAAGATGTTCCCCTCCTCTTCTTCGTCGTCTTCCTAGTGAGCGGTGCCAGCTTCCCCCTGGTCTATCTGGGAGACATTAGGCGGGCACTGTGGCTGAAAGAGTGCTGCCTGCACTGGCCCTCGTGGTATCACCACCGGCACCCTGCATATGCACGCATAGTTGTCCAACGCCCAGCAACGTCGACCAGCCTTCCCATGCGCCGGCCATTCAGCAGGGTGTGGGAGGTCATATCCACACTTTGTACATGAATCGAGGGCACTTACACCCCTGTTCCGCTGGACTCCGCTTGGACGTCTGGCTCCTTTGCCGCCTTGACCACGGCCTACAACACATACTTCCTTCACCTTCCCTGGATGCACAGCCGCATCCATCCTCTAAGCACTCACCTCTGACACCTCCTGGCAGCGTCCAAGCTCCAATTTGTGAGGCAGCGTGAGTCCAGGCTCTCGCAGCACCTGCCTGCACAGTTTGCAAGACGAACATCCCTGTAAGAGATGGTTCCTAATCATTGTATCAGGATTGTCCCAGGCACATGACAGGGACATAAGGCGCAGCCGCCCATAGAAATTGGCTAGGGACTCATCGTCTTTCTGCCTGGCACTGCACTTCACAAAGCACTCATAATCCGCGTTGGCAGGCAGCATGACATTTTTGCACCGTGCGTCTTTGGCTGCCGCATGCGTCGTATTTGCAGGTGTCAGGGACTGAAAAACTTCATGCACTGCCGGTCCCACTGAGTAGAGGAAGGCAGCCACCTTGCTGTCCTCATCAGTCTCCCCAGTGGCCCGGAAGTGTTTGTCGAGCCAATCAATCCAGAGTTTCCATCTCGGTCCCAGGCTGGATGGGGCCACTGAGATATCAAACTCGGGCATTGGTGCAAGTGCCCCCTGTTGTTTCGGCACATATGCAGTGACTGGGCCAGCTGGTCCCGCAATGGTGCTTGGGCAGCTGCCCCTCCATCAGCCTGGCCATCAATGGTAGTGAGCCCACAGGCACCCCATCAGAGCACTGGGGCCACAACTCAACAAAGTGCTGCTCCAGACAAAACTGCGTTGAGATGTTGAGTGTGATGATGTTGGCCACACACACCCCTTACAGCTACTTCTGGTGATCTCCTTCCCCCACCACACAGCCACCAAATGCCCTGCAGGGCACCTTCTCCAAATGTCCATAAATTGGGCATAGAGCCACTGGGCACCCTAATACCCTAGGGCACTAAACACAGTAGCCCCCCTCCACCAATGTCCAAACAGCCAGGAAGAATAGAAAGGATCTCCTAGTCCATGATTTGTGTTTCCAAAAATTGAGTGGGGTGGGCCCAGGGGACAAAGGATAGTAAGGCCTCCTCCAGCTCCTCACCTCACACTTGATGCATCAGAAATGTCAAAAACACTTCAAAATGAAGAATGTAGAGCACAATGCTGTCCCCTATGCAGGGAGCCCAAAAATTGCACGTGGGGGGCGCACAAGCACTCCTGGTAGGAGGCGCAACCCTTGCCACCACGTGCGCAAAATGGCAGCCAAACCGGCATGAGAATCAAAAAAAAAAATGATCTGCTTCCTCACTGGCTGCGCATGGGTCTGTGTCGGTTTCCTCACCTCATCGCCACTGTTTCATGTGAAATGTAAACCCCCCCACGTGGGTGCGGAGAGCATGTGAAACATTAGTGTCTGGAACGTGCTCTTGACACTAATGTTTGCATGGGGATTACCCACTGCCTCATTTGTGCTGCAGCACAACCTCCTGGGACTAACGTCACCTTTCGCAATAAGATGACCTGCACATATCCCATAATCGGCACCTTAAAAAAGCGTAGTGTTATGAGAATAGGCTCCTATATTTCGTGGGAGTTGGGAGTGTGATAGGAACATATTTTTTAATACACGATTAAGGTGAGAAATCAGTTCCCATTGGAAAGAATACACCATTTTGATGTATTAAGTTCCCATTGGTACCCTGTTACTAAATGCTAGGTCACATGCATCTATGTGAGAATACATCCAACCCAGAGAGGTTTCCGCAACATTGAGGTGTGATCTGGGATTGTTTGAACCCAGCATGTCTACGATGGCATTTGTGATTGTCGTTTCACTCAAAGCACTAGTATATTGGCCTCCATCCATTTTTAAGCCCAAACTGTTGACTTTGCCAATGCTTGTTTTTGTTGTTGTGGCCGGTGCTCATGGATCTCGTCAACTCCCCTTATGTTGCTTGAATCTTGCGCAGGCAACATTTCTATCATAATGTCCCCTCTTCCGATATGCTTACTTCGGCCACCCAGATTAAAAAATATTTTAGGCAAAATAAACGTAAGCATCTTCTTCAAAGAAGACATAAAAGGTCAAAAAAGGGTAGAGAAGAACAAATTACTTACCCCTGGTGATATTCTTTCGACTGGATGTTCCACCCATGGATTCCTCATCTTTGATATGCCCATAACCTGCTTTGCGGTCTCTGAAATATTTTCAATAGCCGAGGGCACTCTGCAGCATCGAGTCAATGTCCCTTGATGGTTAACATTCCTGCATCCGGACGGGAGGTCGATGAGAGTAATAATGGCACGCACTGCGCCCAATGCCACAGTTCTAATTTTTCCCTCTTTCTGCACGGCCAACTCAAGGATTATTTACCTCCCTACCCATTTGCCTAGCCTGCCCACCCCTAGCCTCCCAGGCCTGTGATTGGGGATTGCCTTCTTTTTAACTAAGGACTTCTGGGCAGCCTTGCCCGGGAAGTCAGTCTGCCAAGGGCAGCTCCTAACTGAGCAGCTCCACTCTGCGTTTGCCTGTGTTCGCCTGGGACGCCTGCCGTAGTCAACCAGCAGCGACAAATAAGCTAAGTGTGGTGTGGGTGCGGAGTACTGCCATTACTGTACTACAGTAAAACCCCACCACTATTATTACCTAATATGAAATAGCTACATGCACTTATCCCATGTGTGTTAGATAGCCTTGCCTTACGTTTAGCCCATTTGTTTAAGGTAGTCATATCTCACATTTAGCCTAATTGTGTATGGTAACCTCACCTTGCTTTTAGCTCTTTTGTTTTAATGTAGCCATATTTCACATTTAGTCTAATTGTGTATGGTATTATGCATTCATCTTGCACTTAGATCGCCTCTGAAACGTAGCACTGCTCCATCTACATAGATGGAACCCAGAAAGTAGACATTGTTGTTTGTACAGCTAACCCTTTTCTCCTCTTTCAAACCGCACTTTGCAACTTAGCGGAAGGCACAGGTTCACTTCCACACACCCTACACTTGCATAACACAAACACTATTGCACATCATCTCTGTCATAAGAGCGAAGCTACTTTTGATAACAAAACTTCAAACTGTAGCTTCCCACATAACTATCTCCTCTTCCAAATCGAGCGTCCTGTCCTGACACTGTCCAAGCAGTAATCAGTAATGCTTCGAGAAAGTGTGTAGTGAGGACAAATATGCGGCATTACAAAAGTCCTGCACTGGTACACTTCTTTGAATAGCCGAAGTGGTTGCCACTCCTCAGGTCTCTTAGGTTTTCAGGGACATCTTTCCCAGCAATGGAGTAGCACTCCGAAATTGAAAGGATGTGTTCGTTCATGGCTTGGCCTAAAGTGAAGCCGATATAAGCAATAAATAATTGGTCATATTGTGGTGTGGCAACACTTAATTGCATCCCTGACGGGCCTGGGACCAGAAGAACTGGATACGGTTAGCTCCCTGGACTATGGAGAAGAAGAGACAATTGTGGATCAGTGAACAGTGCTGGTCTTTCTGCATCGACTTTGGGGAGGGAGGACGATAGGGTGGGGGGTTGGGGTTTGAGCAGTTTATGCATCATGTTGAGGTGCACTGTTTGAAGTTTGTTATGAAACCAATAAAAAATATATTAAAAAAAATAAAATAAATAATTGGTCATCTTGCCTGACATCTGCCATCCTAGAAATGTAGAAGCTAAGAGCCTTTTTCTGCTCTAGCTTCTGTGACCTCTCTTCATCCTTAGAAGGGCAAATAGGTAGATTAAAGGCTGGTAAGGTTATTTTCCCAGTCAGATGGAATGTGAACACTACCTTGGGAAGGAAGGAGGGATGGACAAACCCTCAAAACTACCTTCTCCTTGGAGAATATTGTAAAAAGAGCTTTACATGACAAAGCGTGTAGCTCACTCTGCGTGCAGAAGTGATAGACACCAAAAGACGGCCTTCAGGGTTAACAACCTGAGAGGGCAATAATGGAGACGTTTAAATGGAGCTCCAATCAAAAAAGTTGGTACCTGGTTCTGATCCCAGGAAGGAACAAGTGGGAAATTATGTGTCAGTCCTTTGAGGAATTGAATGACAATTGGCATCGTAAAGTAAGAACCTTTCTCCGGTGTACGTTTAACAATTGATAACCCCGCCAGGTATCCCTTGACGGTAGTCACCTGCAGCCCCTGATGGGCTAGGTGCATCAAAAAAGAAATCACTGTAAGTGTATTGCAAGTGAAAGTATCAGCATGTTTAGCTCCACACCAGCTGTAAAACTAGTCTTCTCGGAGGTCCCAATCTTTGTATCTTAACCTCTCAAACTAAACGTGAAGGTTCAAGGTTCCGATTTCTGGATGAAGAGGACAGCCTCCCTGAGATAAGGTCCACACTCTGGGGAAGACAGAATGGAGGGCAGATGGATATGTCTACAAGGTTTGTGTACTACATCCTCCTGGCCCAATCGGAGCAAATAGGATCATGGACGTCCCAGATGTCCTCAATCTCCTGATAACATGAGAAATGACAGGTACTGGTGGAAACGAATACAGGAGTGGAAATTCCCAGTCCACTATGAACCTGTCCCCCAGAGCTCCTCTCTGAGGAAATTCCCTGGAGCAGAACAGTTTGCGTCCATTATCAACAGGAAGTGCAAACATATCGACTTGAGGGGTTCCCCCCAAAGGGAGAAGATCTCTAGAAGGACTTCCTAAAACAACTCCCACTCTTGGGAGACTCTGTTCTGCCTGCTCAGGGTGTCCACTGTCATGTTCTCATCTCTGTTTAGGTGAACATTCTGAGATTCTGTTTTGCAGTGGCCAAAACCAGAGCTGCATTGCCTCCCTGCACAGTAGTATTGACCCTACACCTCCTCTCTTGTTGAGGTAATGAATGGCCACTGTGTTGTCTGTCATTATCAGGACGTTCTTCCCCTGAATGGAAGGCAAAAAGGCCATCAGCGTCAGTCTGATAGCCCTCAGCTCTAACAGGTTTATGTGTAGTATTGATTCTGATGGGGACCAAAGTCTGCTGATCGCGAGATCGCTCATGTGAGCTCACCATCCAGTGAGTGAAGAATCTGTGACTGCTGTTATCTCTGGCCAGGGTTGCCAGAAAGGTTCCTATCATCACATTCTCCCTGCAGGCCCACCACGGGAAGCCCTGGGCAACCTTGCTCAGGACCTCAAGGAGGTCAGTCATCTTGCCTAAGAATTGTGACCATTGGGTTCCGAGGACTCACTGGAGGGACGTCATCCTAAGGCGGGCTTCTGGCACCAGGAAAATGCAGGATGCCATAATGCCCAGCAACGCCAGAAAGTCAAATGCTGGAAGATAGTGGACATTCTGAAATCTTGGTAACATCTACACGGTCCAATTATTTACAGCTTCTGAGGTGTCACATGGGACTTCTCGAAATTGAGGGAGAAGCCCAGTTTGTAGAGGGAGTGGTAGGTGCTGTTGTGATGTTCCAGAGCCTGTTTGGAAGAACGAGTTCTGATCAGCCAATCGTCTAGGTAGGGAAAAATGCGAATCCCTCCTCTCCTCAGATTTGCTGCCACCACCGCCATCAACTTGGTGAAAACCCTTAGGGGGATGTGAGCCCGAAAGGCAGTACTCAAAACTGATATTGAGAAAGGCCAATGGCAAACCTAAGGTATTTTCTCTGCTTGGCATGTATATGCACATGATAATGGGCATCTTGAAGATCGAGTGACACCATCCAATCCTGGAACTGAAGTGCCTGGAGGAACTGCAAAAAAGTGACCATCTTGAATCTGGCATTCCTGAGGCAATTGTTCAAGCGTCTCAAGTACAAGATGGGTCGCAGTCCTCGGTCTTTCTTGGGAACAAGAAAATAGGTGGAGTACCGTGAAGACTCTGATGGACTCCTCCCTGTTCCCATGTGGCCAGGGGACAGAGGCCACTACCTGATCCTGACCCTGGGGGGTGGATTTATGGGGATCAGATGGGAGGAGACAACTACTGGGGAGATGTCATGACTTAATTGGACCAGATGCGGTGCGTCCCCCTTTCCCATGAGGAAGACCCTCTACTACCCAAGACCCTAATGGCATATAGCAAGCTGCATGTTCATGGTCAAATGCCCATCTATGACACAAACACACAAAGCCCCAACCCAACACCTTTTACTTCTGAGGTACTGAGAAGACTATTTAAATAACGTGCGTCCAATGACACATATGGACTACAACTCCCAGAATTCACCAAGTACTGAGACAAGGATGAAGGAGTTTGAACAAGGTAGCAGGAGCCTGAAGCACAAATGCGAAGATCATGTACCGGTGGGGCAGAGCAGAGAAGGCTGCCAAGTTAGAGGGAGAAACACTGTGCCGTAGACAGAAATGCTGTGGAGATGCTGGTAGCCAGAAGCAGGCGTGTGACCACGGAGCCACGAAGGAAGCTCGAAAGACGTCTGCACATGCCAGTGTGGAAAGAGGTTGAAAGGAACAAGTCACAGAAGCACAAACTGGACCGGAGATGCTGGAGAAAACCCGAGAGTCTACGCGAAGCCAGTGGGGACACCAGGGAGTTCCGGCACCCGCCCAATGGCAATTTGAATGTGATACCATTGTTAACATTACAAGAAGATTGCTTGAGTGCAGAAAAGGCTAAGTACAATCCCCAATGAGCTATGGATGCATGAAATGCAAGTGTGGGGCAAATCTTTAACAAACCTTACTGCAGACCTATATACCAAGCCAAGAGCAATACATACAGTATTGGTGCTACAGAGAAACTGTGAAACGCATGAGAAGCCTGGCAACTGGAAAAGCATAGTAAGTACTGGAAGGGGAGTATACCAGGCAAGTGAAAAACCGGTATCCGGTCATTCTTTTGAAAAAAAAGCTTCTACACACCAAACTTTTGAATACAAAGTTTCAACAAATTTTTTTTTCGAATGCATTTTTTTTTATGTTAAAGGGTTTAGTTTAGTTTTGATAAGTAAAAAAGTCTTTTTTTTTTTTTTTTTAAAAAACAGAGGGTTGGGGGTGGAACCCCTCCCCCCATAAAAAAAAAAAAAAAAAAATGCATTCGAAACTTTTATTTCGCAATGCTTTGTTGTCGAAAATATCACTATAAACCGAAAAACCACAAGTGAAGTCCTGGCACGAGAGTATACCAGGCACTGGGCGTTTCATTAAATGTCCTGTCAGGAGAGTACACCAGGCAGTTGGCATTGCATAAAGAAACCTGGCAGGGGAGTATACCAGGCAATTTGCAAAGCTTTGAGAAATTGTAAAGAAAGACAGTGTTTTCTAAACCAAGAAGAAATTGGTGTTAAAGAAAGACATTAGGGGTCCTTACGAGTATGGAGATAGCCATGGTGCTATTAGCGCCATGGCTACCCCCATACCGCATACCGGGTCCGGGTTCCCTGAATGGGGAAATACCGCACCATTCCAACCTTGGAGGACCTGGTATTTCCCCATTCAGGGAACCCATCCCCATTCAAGCCCCCATAGGACTCAATGGGAATGGGGCGGGAGCTAACAACGGCCCCATTAATAACAAGCCCGTTGTTAGCTCCCTGGTCCTTTAGCGGCTCCCACTTAGGGTGCCTGGTAAAACCAGCCGCCCTTAGCGGGACTCGCTAAAGGACCTCGTAATGCGGAGGTAAGGGGTTAACGGCACTGGCACCCTTACCGGCACCGTTAACCCCTTACCACCAACCTCGGAATGAGGCCCATTGTTTTCTAAACCAAGGAGACATTTGTGTTAAAGAAAGACTGTTACAGAACTTGTTGCCTAAACAGGAAACTTGTGAATCAAGGAGAGACACAAATGAACACTGTTAGCAAATGACTGTTGCCATCCTACTTAAGAATCCAGGAGAAAGGGTCCACCCTCTGTATCCAAGGGCTTCCAATGTTGATGAACATTTTTGTTGGAACTATTCTTACTTTTAGTTGTGAACACTTTTTTGACAATCTCAAGTTGAAGATATTTCCTTACACTACAAACAAAACAATAAAATGTGTGACGGTCAGGCTAGGACATTTTGAACACAAGGACGGCTTTTTCTGCTATTGACATCCTGACACAGACAGATCCTTAGTTTTGGTTTTAGGTAGGGAGAGGCATTTACCCAAACCTTTGTTATTTAATAAATATCTTTGACCAAAACATAACAACTTTGTGTCTAGCTTTCATTTCTGACCTCTCACAGTACCAACCCTGGTATTGTTCCGCTACAGGTACCCTTTCAACAGCGCCTTTCCCCAACAGAGAGGGGATGGGGAGGACTTTGTAGAAATGGGAGACAGCCACTGTCTGGCAGGCCCATGCATATGAAGTAAGGCAATGCCATTCCTGTAGATACCGGGTCAATCTACCTCCCTCCGGAGCCCTGTGAACAAAGTGCTCAGAGAGGTTTTGAGGATGTGGCAGGGGGCATTGAGGAGGTGGCCTTTCCTCCACGGCCTCTGGGGGCATGTGTAAACCTCCTTTATTCTCTCTGGGTAGGTTGACCTTTTCCCCTTTGGCCAAAAGAGGAGAAATAGCTAATGGAACATCCTTGCCAAGTCTACGAAGGTGGGTGTTGCTTTTGCAGATGACGGATGGTTACCCCTCCAGACTTTGCAGCAGCCTTAGAAAAGCTGCAAGCTTCTAAGCTGTCATCAGCCTTTCCACCAAAAAGGTTGAACCCATCAAAGGGCATGTCCAGAAGCCTTGATTAGATGTCTGGTGCAAAAAAAAGACTTGGGTAGCCATGCAAACCTTTTCATCACTGCACTAGAGCCCATACACTGGCCTACGAGGTCTGATGCATCTAGGCCCGACTGAAGGGACTGGAAAGAGGCCTACTTACCATCGTTGAGGAGATTAAATAATCCCTCTCTCAACTTCAGGGATGTAATCTGCAGCCTGTGCAATGGTATTCCACAAGGCATAAGAGTATTTTGCCAGCGCACAAGATTCATTAATGACTTTTAAAGCCATGCTTCCAGCAGAGAATACCCTTTTTGCTAAGGCATCATACTTTGTATCGTCCTTATCCGGGGGCATGGTCGACCGGGGTCTCACCAGGGTGCCGCACACTGAGAGCTTGGCAGAGGTTGAGAGGATGAGCCTCCCGCCACGTAGGAGAGGTGGACACATCTGCCTGAGCAGAGATTCCAGCAACGAGGTGGGGGTCCCCCGTTCCTCCCTGGTGGCGAGGGGAGTGGATTCCTTTGACCCGTTAGGGCCTGCAGCGGTTTGTGGCTGTGCCTGCCCCCCCTCCTCGCCACGGTGGGTCTGACGCGGACGTGCGCCTCACTGGGAGCCTGACGGGGGAGCAGAACCTGCAGCGGCTTCCCGAAAACTGTGGAGACAGAAGGTGAGGAGGTGTGGGTGGCACAAGCCCCACTGAGGCACACAGGCAGGGTGGCCCGACCATATCAGAATGGGACACAGGGCGGCTAAGCGCCCGTTGGGAAGCAGCGTCTCCTGCTCTGTGGGTTCTAGAGGAGGATCAGCTGGAGGTCCCGCAGGGGAGAACTTCGATGCAGTGGAGGACTCCCAAGGCCTGAGAGAGACTTGAGGAAAAAGGCCACTGAGGGGTGACAGACCCGGGCTGCGAAAGTCAACAGGGGCTGGTAGATTACCAGCTCTGCCCAGAGAAGTGAGAGACAGGCTGCTGGGACACACCTCCGAAAATATAGGGGTCCTGGAGGCTGTGCAGGATGCTGGGCCCCGAAGGGGGGCTCCTGGTACAGGCTGCTGGGACACACCTCGCTTCACACAGACGAGGGTCCTGGAGGCTGAGCAGGACGCTGGGCCCTGGAGGTGGGCTCCTGTGCCCCTTTACGGGTGGCACCCCTGACCCCGCTGACAGGAGGCGACATGGGGGTCCCTCCCTACTAGAGCAGAATTGGGAGCGCAGGCTGCCCCACCTGGACATCGAAGAGCCTTCCTCTGAGGTTGGAGTGGGAGGATAAGACCGGGTACGGTAGGAAACGAGTGGGGCCTTGCGGGACGGTGCCTCTGACCCCCCCCCACCCCCAGGAATGGAATAAGGGAATTAACAGACACCATACGAGTTGGAAGGAGGCCCTCTCCAAATTTCACTTTCACACCAACAACGCTGCAATGGAGGCTTGTAATGCGCTCTCGGCTCCTGCAGAGTTAGGTTGCATCAAGTCTGATATACAAACTAGCCTGGAGGAAATTAAGGGCATGAGAACAGACCTAGGGGCAAAAATTGCAGATCTCTCAGCCAAGGTCACTACGCTGGAGGACAGAATCGAAGGAGTCGAGGCGAATCAGATGTCCACAGGGCTCCTGGAAACACAGATGGAGGCCCGCTTCATGGAAAATCGTGAGAGGTGGAATAACCTCAGGATCTTTGGGCTGGTTGCGACGGAGGGGGAGACCCTGGAGGGCCTGGAGGGCAAGGTGCAGGATATATTCAAACTGACTCTGGGCACGGTGGAAGGCGACAAGCTCATGATCGATCGGGTACACAGAATAGGCAGAGGAGCAAGAGGGCCACGGACAGTCTTAGCACGTATGCACTATGATGCTGACAGTCATAGAGAGAGCAAAGCAAATCAAGGAAATACATTATGGAAACTCCAGTGTCTCAATTTTCCAGGACCTCTCTGCATACACATTATTGCGATGAAAGAAATGCGGGGCCCTCACTAAATGGGTCCAGGAAAAGGGTGTGAGATACCAGTGGGGATATCCATTCTCGCTGGCGTTCGAAGGAGAGGGACATCATCTAGTCACGGAAGAGGAGATTCAGAGAATCACGGATGAACTGTTGGGCACCCGGGGGGCCTGTCGGCGGAGGCAGGTGGATGGCATCCTGACCCCACGCGTGCTCCCAGAGGACTTGAAGCAATGTGTGGCAAACGCAGGGGGAAGAGAGCCTCTAAGTTCCAAAAGCTGGACACCTCCCCCTCGAGGGTTGAGCCCCCCTGAAGAGTTTTACGTGTGGGGTGTTGTTGTCCTCAGGGGTACATGATGTGGTGTCATGAAACACTAGGGGCGACTTACAGGCTCAGTTCTCAAGAGGAGACTCAATGTTTAATTGTCCTCATTTATCTTCTTGTATTTTGGTGGATAGAGAATTGACCGCTCAGGTTAACGTTGCTGTTTCTGTTTATCTAGTTGGCGCTCTCCAACGGGGCCCTGTAAGGGTGTTGACCCATGGGGAGGTGGCAAAGACCGAAGGGAGTACGAGGAGAGATGGAGGTGTGGGGGAGGGAAGGAGGAGGTTGATTGTGATGAATGTGTGCTCCCACCCCCTTGCTCTGCTGACAGTTAAAGATGTTTGGTGCAAGGGAGTAGCTATGTGAGGTTCCCAGGGAAGGGGTGGAGCCCCCGCTGGTCCATTAGCCATCTCCAGTAAGCTCAGGAGATGGGGGTGGACACCTCAATCTGGGGGAAGGGTGGGAGGGAGAGGGAGAGAGGGGGGATGGGGAGCTTTAGGGAAGGAGGGGCGACACATGCTATGCTATCCCCACTTTGAGAGGCCTGTGGGCCTAGCTAGGCACGGGAAACATGAGGAGAGAACCGTGAGGAAAGGCTGTGGCTGAGGTGTTAATTGGAACTCTGAACATGAAGGGTCTTAATTTGCAAAATAAGAGGTCCCTCACCAGCAATATTTTTCGGAAACAGAAACTGAGTGTCCTCTTCCTGCAGGAAACACATTAGCGGAGGGGTGCTGAGTCATCTATCAGAGGGAGTGAGATTGTGGGGAATTTCTGGGCCTCCCACAAAACTTCTAAGAAGGAGAGGGTGGAGATATTACTGGGAAAATCATTTGCTTTAGAGGGGGCGCAGATTAGAGAGACTTTGGGGGTAGGTTTCTGGCCATAAAAGGTACCCGGGAAGGCATAAGAGTCACGCTCGCCACTCTCTATGCCCCTAACGTCGGAGAACTGGGGTTCCTGAGACAGGTGTTCAGGGTGATCGACGAGTGGGCTGAGGGAGCGCTGATCCCTGGCGGAGACTGTAACCTGATTCTGGACCCCCATCTAGATTGGTGGTCGGCAAAAGATCAGTGACCAAGGGACCCCACAAGGGACAACCTCGCATTCAGGGACCTTCTACAGGAACACTTTTGGGTTGATGTGTGGCACGAGGCCTGGCCAGCCCCGGAGGGATACACCTTTTTGTCGCCCCCACACCAGTCCTACACGAGGATCAATTTCTTGTTGGTCCCGCGGGAATAGGAGGAGGATGTGGGGGGTTTAACACTATCACGTGGTCAGACCATGAACTGGTAACAGTAAATTGGCAACTTACGGAACCGCACCCCACCGATAGGCGGAGAAGCAACGACACACTACTGAGGGACCAGGTGTTCCGTCACTTCATGGGTGGGGAGGTTTGGGCATTTTTTGAGACCAACGATACTGGGGAGACGACCATGGCAACGGTGTGAGAAGCTGCCAAAGCCACGTTCAGGGGATTACTTATAGCGGAAGGAGCCCGCAAGAAGAGGGAGAGGGCATTAATCAAGACCAGAAGCCGGGAGGAGTTGAGCGCACTGTGCCTTCAGCTCCACCAGAGGGGAGCAGACAAGGGGGCCTTACTTAACGACATGAGAAACAAAAGACAGGAATTATACACAGTCCTAATTGGTGAGGTGATTAAGAATATGAGATATACTCGCTAGAGATATTATGAGAAGGGGGACACGGTGGGAACCCTCCTGGCACAGAGGGCTAGAGGATGTAGAGTGGAACGGAAGGTGGCGGGTATCCGGGGAGGGGGGAAGGACGGATCTCCAGGAGAAGTAACTAGGTGGCGGAGTGCTTCGCTAATTACTACAGGGAGTTATATACTAGGCCAGACACTGAATCAGTGAAGGATATTCAACGCTACCTGGCCAAATGTGACCTTTGAAAACTGAAGGGATCAGAAAGAGATGCGTTGGAGGGGGAGGTAACAGGTGATGATGTCCTGGAAGCTATCAAAGGGCCGAGGGTTGGGAAGGCGCCTGGGGAGGACGGCTTCACGGCCGATTTTTACAAATACCACCAATCTCTATTGTCAAAACCCCTGGCCAAACTGTATAACTCAATTGCGGATGGGAGCACGATACCCCTGGCTTTCCTGCAGGCTCTGATAGCTGTCATATCAAAAGAAGGGAAAGATCCGACACAACTGCGCCTCGTACAGGCCTATATCTCTGCTCAACGTGGACGCCAAGATCTTCGCCACACTCATGGCGACACGATTAGAGTTGTGTCTCCCCCGACTAGTTCATCCGGACCAGGTGGACTTTGTCAAAAATAGGCAGGGTGCGGACAGCAACTGCAAAACTCTCCATGTCATAAGCTCCTGGACGGTGCATGACAGGGGAGCGCTCCTGCTATCACTACATGCCGAGAAGGCGTTTGATCGGGTGAGCTGGGCCTTCATGGGGTAGGTCTTTGTGTCCCTGGGGATGGGTCCAAAGTGGATAGGTTGGCTAGCAGCCTTATATTCAGAGCCCATGGCTAGAGTGGTGGTTAATGGTACAAAATCGGGGCTCTTCCCACTCCGGAGGGGAACGCGCCAGGGCTGCCCCCTGGTCTCCACTGATTTATGCGTTGGCAATGGAACCATGGGCGATCTCGATCAGGGGTCATAGGGAAATCAGAGAGGTGGAGACCAGTGGGATATGCTGTAAATTGAGCCTCTTTGCAGATGATGCCTTACTCCACGTCTCGGATACGTCACACTCAGTCCCACACGTCGTGTAGAGCCTGAAGGAGTATGGGAAGGTTTCCGGATTTAAAGGTCACTCTGGGTAAATCAGTTGCGTTTATCATTGGGAACCTGCCAGAGAGGGATAGGGCCTATGTGGCTGTGCTCCCATTTAAGGTGCAGACGGAGATGTTTCGGTACCTAGGGGTTCAGCTTACACGTTACCTGGGGGACCTGTTCTCTGCAAATTCCCTCCCCCTCTGGGCCGCAGTGAAGCGGGATCTTGAACGATGGGGGGGCCTGGGACTATCTTGGATGGCTAGACTCAATTTGATGAAGATGGTGGAGCTACCCAAATTCATGTTTCTGTCCCAGATGCTCCCGGGTACCTGTTCCCAGACCGTTCCTATTGGGGGTGAAACATGTCCTATTGCGGTTCCTTTGGTTAGGGAGGAAACACAGAATAGCTTATGACACACGAATCCGACGCAAGGAGGAGGGGGGGGGGGCTGGGATACCCTGACCTGGTAGTTTACTACAAAGCAACCCAGTTGTGAGTTTTGGTGGACCATTTTGCCCCGGAGTTGGGGAAACAGTGGGTGGCAATGGACAACGAGGTTCTGGCTCTGGTCACGTTGAGTGAGTGGTTATAGGGCCCCAGTTTGCGCATCCCCAATAGAGTCCTACGGCACCCGTTATTGGAGGTCTTGTGGTCAATTTGGAGGTTACGGAGGGGAAAACAGGTGGCTCTCATCCTGGGCGTCACCCCTGAGCTGTATCTGGGAGCCCCTGCTTAGAGATGCAATAGAGGATTCGCTGGCATTTCAGTTATGGTATGAGGCGGGGCTCTCTAGGGTGGGCCAACTATGGGTAGGGGGGTTTCTATGTCTCTGGGCGACGTGGAGGAAGTTCTAGGTCTATGGAGGCTTTTGCTTTTTCGCTTTCTATAACTGAAGGGGGTCCTGTCAGAGGAGTGGTTGGGGGACACCTTTAGAAGGGACTTAATGGAATTTGAGAAATTCTTGATATCACAGCAGGGATGCAAAGGGCGGATAGCAAAACGATACAAACTGATAATGCTGGCAGTCCAAAGGGATCCCACAGCCTCAAGAACCAAGTGGGGGTGAGATTTGGGTCTAGATATTGGAGTTGTGGCTATGAACGTGCAGGAGGGCCCATCAGTCTACCAGATCGCTCCAGTACAGGCATCAGGCCTTAAAGCTACTACACAGATGGCATTATCCCCCGATGATGATAGCACGAATGAGAGAGAGCTATGACCTGCGCTGTTGGAAATGTCGCCAGGAGAGGGGCGACTATATACATTTGTGGTGGGGCTGCCCTAGGGTGAGGGAATATTGGTTGGGGGTTCTCTCTTGGATTAAGGGGGTTGACAGGATTCAAATGGACATTTCCCTGTGGCTCGCTGACTTTGGGGTTAGGGTTGATGAGAAAGAAGAGGAGGTGCAGGGTCACATGCTTCACATTATGCTTATGGCCGCTAGATGTTGCATGGCCCAGCTCTGGAAATCCCCATGTATGCCTGTTGAGAGTGAATGGGTGGCGAAGGTCTGAGCCATTTACGACATGGAATATCTAACCAATCTATTGGGGGAATCTAGGGTTAATATTGAAGCAGTTTGCCTCCAATTCTTTGAGAAATATGGGCAGCCTGACCAGAAGGGTTGAGAAGTCAACGGAGTGGCGGATGTGGGAGGAGGAGTCATCGCTAATTGGTCCTGATGGGGGCATTCTCCAGGGGGATTAAAATGGGGAATTGAGGCCTTTTTGTTCAGATGTGCCTTGAGATGGAACCTCTACTCAGTGCTAAAGAATTGTCAAAGAATTGTCCGGACTTGTGAATGTACTTTTGAAAGGGAAAGCATAGCATGTGGGGGGAGTAGAAGGGGCTATAAGGGAGACGTTACTGAAGATTTCAATGCTGTTTGATGTTGTATGATTAAAATGCTAATAAAACTGATTTTCAAAAAAATTCAACCTCAGGGGAAGTATCAAGACCACTGGTTTCTTTCAGACAGACAAGTAGTCAGGTCCTCTAAATGAGATTGGTTGGAGATAAACTCTCCTGGTACATTGTGCGTTCCAAAATGTTCATACTTGAAGGGTGTAACGACGCCTTCCTACTCAAAAATAGAACCAAAAGATTTGAAGAAATCTTGCTTCAACTGAGGTTTGAAGGTCGAAGATGGATCTGGGGTCGACGTTGAAGACCCCTTCAACAAGGAGGGTACAGGGGCTTTTGACTTTGAAATGGTCTCTATGGTCGACACTGTCAAGGCTACTCGAGGCAAAAATCCCTGTGGCCTTCAGACCCCGGCTTTTGGGTACATGAGTCAAAGTCTTATTCGATTCCCTGCCAGTCTTAGAAGATGCAGTGGGACCGCTAGCCTTCTTCGGGTCTTTCGAGGGACCATTAGGGGCTGCCTTTGAAAATACACCCATGATTTTTTGACTGAACTTTTCCCATTTGGCCGCTGGGTCGGCCTCATCAGGAAAACACACCCAACGCTTGTTGGGCAAGGAGTTTTAAGATGAGGAGCAATGGTGTTGTTTCGTTGATTTCTGTCGTGACGGCGAAGAGTGACGTAAGTCTCTCCTGGATCTTTAACGCTTAGGATGTTTAGAGCATTTCTTGGGCCTTTCTGGAGATTTAGCTCAGGTAGAACTCCTTCCTTCTAAAGATGTTCTCTTCAAAAGAGTACAAGAAACAGACTTTAAAAATGACCACCTAACCTGGGGT
The DNA here is from genome assembly GCF_040938575.1 of Ambystoma mexicanum. Taxonomy (NCBI): domain Eukaryota; kingdom Metazoa; phylum Chordata; class Amphibia; order Caudata; family Ambystomatidae; genus Ambystoma; species Ambystoma mexicanum. Next base: position 277,169,357 of record NC_090933.1, on the reverse strand, counting down.
GAGTTTCAACCTTCTCTCTTTTAAGGTCTTACTGGTCATTGACTGTTTGGAGCCAGACTCAATGACCTTGTAATCTTTGCCCAGGTCCCGGAGACAACTTCTGTGCGGATTAGTGATCGACATCTTCGAGTCATAGTCCGCACATCTCTTAAAGCCTGTCTTCAGCGTAGACATCATGAATATTACTTAAAAGTAAAGACGTTAGATAGAATCGCTGAGGCAAGGCAAATCATTCCAAGAGCGTGCTGTGCTTGCGGAAAAACTGAACTAAACGAACATGCGCAGTGCGTACCATGGATATTCTCATCGACATCACGTCCGGACGCAGGAATGGTATCAGTCTAGGGACTTCGACTCAATGCCGCACAGCGCCCTGTGCTGTTGAAAAAACACCTGAGACTACAAAGCATGATATCCGATTCCTCATCTTTGATGTATCCATAAGATCTCCCTATATGCAGACAATCCCCTGGTATACCTGGGGGGACCCAGAGAGGTCAGATCCAAGAACCATCGAGTTACTACAGGAGTTTCAGTGGTACTGTGCAATTAAAGTAAACAGGGATAAGTCTGTGGTCATGCAAGCCAGGGGTGGGATAGAGGCAGTGCAGAGAAACGGCCCCCTCTGGGTCAATGTAGATGGGTGCAAGTACTTGGGGATACAGGTACATCGGGAAATGGGGAAGTTTCTGGAGAGTAATCTCCACCCAGTTGTCAACAGGTCACGAGAGGATACCAAACATTGGGCCACACTGCCAGCGACACTATTAGGGAGGGTCTATTTGCTGAAAATACTGGGAATTCCCCAGTTATTTTAAGTATTGCAAAAAAAAAACCCACCACTGTGCAGCTTCCAAACAGACTATTTGACATGATTAACGCCCCGATTAGTGAGGTGATATAGGGGAAACAATAGCCCTCGCATAGCCCTGAACACATTGACAAGATCCTTATGGGAAAGTGGGGTTGCATTACCAGACATCAGGAAGTATTATTGGGCAGCCCACTTAATAGTGGCAAATCAATGGCTGTTTTGGGGGAGAAACATATCACACGAGACTACGCCTTGTATGGACTGGGCTTGGGTGAAGCATACATGTACATACGTCTTGCAAATGCAATGACAACACAGTTCGGAGGTGACCTTGGAAGAGCCCCTTAGAAATGAATCTGTTCACAGAGGCACTGCAAAAGAAAGGAATAAAGACACTATACCAAGTAACTTCTCTGCTCCCCCACTGACACAGCTAAAAGAAAAATTGGAAAGAGATATGCGCACCCTAGAAAGCTAGGAATGGGTAGAGGCAATGGTGGTGGCTAGTGAGGTTAATATATCCTCACAGATGAGGCCGATTCATTATTAAGATTTTGCACAGGGTATATTACTCGAGGGACCGGCTGTACAAGATGGGTAGAGCTGAGACCGACATATGTCTTAAGTGTGGGGGGACAGTGGGTTCCTTTTATCATCTACTCTGGGAGTGCCGGGTGATCTCAGATCCGTGGGACAGAGTCCTTGGCAAAATAACTAGGATCCTAGGCAGACCAAACCCCAAGGACCCGAACGTGTTACTCTTACACACCAACATTCAGGGCCTTGGTGTCAGCTGAGTAGTCTCCAGTAATAGGAATGAGTATATGGGGGTCGGCAGCGTAATTTGTGTAGGAGACATCCAGATAGTCAAGTACATCAAAGAAAAACATTATAGAGTATGGGTAACACGCAAGAACCCTGTTGGACGCCACAGTGAATTGGGGAAGGATCAGCAGCTACAGACTGAGAAAAGACCCGCATAGATCTATTACTCAGAAAGGATTTACTCCAAGCCGTGGCTGACGGAGAGAAGTGGGCGGCAGAGTGGAGGTGCCTGCATAAGATTTGGTGATTGACCAGATCGAATGCCGCAGAGAGGTGGAGGAGTAACATGGCTAGTTTACCCTTGTCCTTCAAGACTTCAATTTGTGTTTTGAGATCTATGAGAGCCGTCTCTGGGACGGAATCCAGATTGTCTGAGACCTAAAAGATTATTAGATTCCAAATGCTCTTGGATCGGCAGGTATGCTGCACGGTCTAAGATTTTGAGCAGGAACGGGACGGTAGTTATGGGTCGGAAGTTAGTAGGTATGCTTGGGTCTAAGGAAGGTTTTTTTAGCAATGGGATCACCCATGCGTCCTTAAGGTTGTCAGGGACAATACCTGTCTTAAAGGAGGAGTTGATGAAGACCGTAAAGAATGGGGCCAAGTCGTGGGCAGATTCCTTAACGATGAGAGCGGGGCACAGATCACCTTGGCAATTGGAAGGTTTGATCCTCAAGATGTTGTTTTCCACCTCAGCAAAAGTGAGCGGTGAAAAGGCAAAAGGTTTAGAATTGGGGAAGTCGGGAGAGAAGGCCCCTCCAGGGGTGGGAGGGCGATTGTCCAGTTTCAGACTAACTTGTTCGTTTTTAATTTTGGATTGTAACATGGAGATTTTATTCAGTAAGGCTGGATGTTAGCACACCATTTACTATCTTTAATGCAGGTTTCAGGGGGGTGGCTGGAGTTTCAAGCTCTTTTAGGATTTTAAAGAGTTGCTTAGTGTTGGAGTCAGCTTGTAAAATGGTTATTAAGGGAGTCTTTTTTGCAGCGATAATGGCTTCTTTGTATGTGAGCGATGCAAGGAAGAAGTCGTCTTTGTGCTTATCAGAAGGGTGACTTTTCCAGAGATTTTCAGCACAGCATTTAGCTTTGCGGAGCACTCTTAATTGTGGTGTGAACTAGGAGTTCAGGTGTGCACGTGGTTTAGCCTTCCTAAGTTTGATAGGGGCGATAGAATCTATAGCGGTAAGCATACTACAGTTGTAGATATCTGCTAGGGCAGTGGGATCCTTGCAGGAGTCAGTGGCAGCATTAAGAGATGGGAGTAGTAGAGGGAGAGTTGCTCCTTGGTTATGTTCCTTTTATTTCTAGTGGGGAGGGCTGGAGCTATCAGAGTCGGGACATGGGGGGTGGCTTCAATATTAAAGGTGATGGTCGGACCATAGGCAGGAGGTGTTGGCAAGGACATTGATATTGCAGTTGGAGCCAGCTAACCAGTCAAGGGTCCTGCCTTTTGTATGAGTAGGCTCTTGAATGTGCAGGGTGAAACCAAAGTTGGTTAGAGCGTTCTCCAGGTCCAGTGCAATATGATCTTTTGGGTCGCCAAGTCCCAAATTAAAGTCGACTAGGATGATAATTTGAGAGTTAGTTTTGGTGTTGTCGAGGAGGAGGGTGGATATTTTCGCCGACAAAGGAAGGTGCAGGTCCTGGGGGCCTGTAGATAAGGTGAAGGGTAGCTGTCTGATTGGGCGTTAGTGAGAGTTTGACTGATAGTAATTCAGCGGACTCAAGTTTGCTTGAGTTGGTCGACACTCTAACATAGAGTGTGTTTTTATGGATGATGGCCACGCCACCACCTCTGGTTTGGGTAGTGGTGCGGTCGCATCGCATGATACCGTAGTCAGGTGGTAAGGCTGTGAGGGGCCAGATGCGAAATGTAGCCAGGTTTCAGATATGGCAATAAAGTCGAGATCTGAAGATGTGATGAGGTCTGCAATGTCTAGTGCCTGCGCAGGAAGAGATCTGGCGTTGATAAGGGCGCCCTTGATGAGAGGTGGTTTAGCCTCTGTAGTAGAGGGTTTGCCGTTAGTGGTTGAAGGGGGTGAGCACGGTGGTGTATGTAGTGTTCGCTTGGAGATGTTACTATGGGTAGGTCGTATGCGGAATCTAGTGCCTAATCTCTTGTTTCTAAGAGATGAAGAGCACGGTTGATTCGGCGTAGGTTTCCTGGCGAAGTGTTCCAGCCAGAGGGCCAGGTCATTAAGATATAGGTTGGTATAGTTGTTGATGTGGTGTGGGCCTATGGTGGTGGTCGCAGGGCCCATGGTAGGGATCACACTGGACAGAGTCAGGTAGAGAAGGCTTGGGTGAGTCAAGGTGTCAAATGGTGTGAGTAACTGAGTGGCAATGGCTGCTTGAAAGGGCAGAATGTGGTGCAGTATAAGGAGCGCCCTAAGGAGCATGATGGAAGTGCACAACACCTTGATGCAAGATAGGTCACACCTGGTGGCAGAGGATGAGGTGGGATTACACTGACGCTTAATCGCTGTATGAGAGACCATGAGCACAGGCTAAGTGTGATGACCAGGGTAGATTCAGTTTTACTGGGGCGGTGTGAAGCAGGCTAAGGCAACATTGCTTAGTAAGATGCAACAATAGGTAGGTTCGGTTTGCAAATGGTGTACACTAATAGGCAAATTCAGTTTAGCTAAGGCAGTGTTGGACAGGCTAAATCAACATTGCTAGTGAAATGCAGCAATTGGCAGATTCCGTTTTTCTAGGGTAGTATAAACAGGCTAAAACAACATTGCTTATTAAGGTGCAGCAATAGGCAGATTCTGTTTCGCTAGGGTAGTATAAACAGGCTAAAATAACATTGCTTATTAAGGTGAGGCAATAGGCAGATTCTGTTTCACTAGGGTAGTATAAACAGGCTAAAACAACATTGCTAATGAAATGCAGCAATAGGCAGATTCCGTTTTGCTAGGGTAGTATAAACAGGCTAAAACAACATTGCTTATTAAGGTGCAGCAATAGGCAGGTTCTGTTTTGCTAGGATAGTATAAAGAGGCTAAAACAACATTGCTTATTAAGGTGCAGAAATAGGCAGGTTCCGTTTTGCTAGGGTAGTATAAACAGGCTAAAACAACATTGCTTATTAAGGTGCAGAAATAGGCAGATTCCGTTTCGCTGATAGAGTCATTGTGGATTCATAAAGTTAACGCACTAGGCACCATATGAGGCATAACGTGCACATAGGCACTGTGGGGCATATAGCAAGCAAAGTCAGTCGAGAAGCGAAGGCAGTAGCGCTACGGAGCGCTTAAGGTTATAAAGACACTAGGTTAGATGGTAGAGGGGCAAGCACGCACAATGGGCAGTGAGTGGGGGCGTGCTGTGTAAATGTAAGGGAACGCATGTCTCGTGGGTGAAGGCTTGGTAAGAACAAACAGACGGCAATCAAGTAGCGTAGGTGAACAATTCATGTGACAGTGAGTTACACATGTATGCACAGATCAGTAGATTGGATGTGCATGATGTCCAGTGTTAGGACGGATGGTAGTGCGTGGCTGGAATGGTGCCCCTCGGTACAGGGCAGCAGCTAGGGTGGGAAATGTTACCTTTAAATAGGGGGTCCGGCTTACGGCTGTCAAACAGCATCAAACAGGCATACAACAGGCTCCAGCCTTGATTCCTTGGGCCTTGGGGAAGGAGGGCCGGCTTCGACCTGCTGGCAGCCAATGGCAGTGAAGAGGGTTCAGTGGCCAATCAGCAGAGGGCACCGACTACTGCTAGGAGCCTAGTTTAACAAAGGAAGCTCCAGGATACAACGAACGGCCATTTTGGAGGTGTTTGGTACCTCGTGTACCTGAATGAGGTAAAAGGCACTTAAAGTGCTCCTTTTGGCGAATTCTGTGCTGGTCAATGGATATTCATTGCAGGGCTTCCATGAGCGCCCGTGTGCAATATTAGGACGCTGAAAATGCACATTTGCAAAAAGTAGCGCGAAGAGGCAGCGCTTACCAGAATGTGCTCGAACTCGAATGACGTCTACCTGGTCATTCAAGCCTGGATGGCACAACACCAGCCTTGCCTCAATGACGACAAGAAGGAGCTCCTCAATCTGGGCACTACACAACGCCTCAGTAAACTTGAGCCGTCCTACCAATCGTTCATCATTGATGGCAATACCATCTACGTTTCGAAAGACACATAAACCTTAGGCTTTTACCTTGACGCCACCCTATCCTTATCTCGACAAACAAATGCAGTCAGATCTGCTTCTGCATACACTTGCAAATTCATTGCAGCCTGCAGGCCTTTTCTGACCACCCCGAATAGTGTTGCACTAGCCAGAACACTCATTATGTCCAAAATTGACTATGGCAGCGCCATCTACTTAGCAACTAGCCAAGAGTACCTGAATAAATTACAAATCACCCAGAATAACGCTATCAGAGCTGCCTTAAACATCCCTCGTAACCACCACATCTCTGAATCTAGAACCAATCTACAGTGGCTACCGGTCAAACAGAGAATCTCGCTGAAATCTCTAGCCCTCACGCACAAATATTTGGCCAACAAGGCCCCCCCTTACCTCTGCAGTCGGCTATCCCACCATGCGCCTACCCAGAACTACTGTTTATCGATCCCTAAGTTCAAACTTCAAAAAGCGGGTGGCACAAGCTTCCCTGTCCTTGCCTCCAAGTTATGGAATGCCCTCCCCATCTCCATTAGATCTGAAGATTCCTTTAACCTATTCAAGTCCAAAATGAAATCATGGCTCTTCAATCAGCACTGAAACATGCTCTGTACACCACTGAGCATCGGCCTACTTATCGTCTGCTGCACACTTTGTCTCTATGCCTCATGTAAAATATTTGATCTGTAAATTATGTATATCGATACACTCGTTGATTACTAGGTCTGTACATTCGCCCTGTGTTTAAAATGTTTTATATGCTCTGTATGTAACTCCACGCAAGTTGCGCCCTGATGCCTCCGGGCCTGATGGTGCGCGTTACAAATGAACAAATACAAATACAAACAGAGAATAAGAGGGGAATAGATGGGAAGGTAAACGGATTGCAATAGTGGCATTTGTGGTCAAAAGAGACTTCGCGGTCAAGTGGGGATCCAGAGATGTGCCGATAATAGCGAACTGGAAAATTGGCATGGAACATTGTTGCAGTATGGACAAGATAACATATCGGAATAGAGGAATGCAGGAGAAATACCTGAAAATATGAGAGGAAATGGGTGGAAATCATGGGGTAAACGGAAGAGCCAGTCAGTCATCGATCGCCCGGAATGTGGGGCGAGGGAAGGGACAGGGGTGGTCCTGAGGAAGCGGGTGGGGCTAATCAACCTTGTGCAGGTTGTTAATGTTTGGTGTTATTGTTTAAACATGAAAATGTTAACAAACAGAGTTTCTTTTTTTTTTAAAGACAAGGAATCCGTGGGAGGATGCAATCCATTAGAAAGCTAGTTCTTCAGCAAGGGGTGACATTTCTTCATAGGAGGTTCCTGAAGCTGAGGCTGACTTATGAAATGCCCAACAAAAGCACAATAACCCCAGTTGAATCTAATGTAAGTCCACATTAGGGCAAATTATATAAGGGTGCATCACTGAAGTCAGACCCCTTGAGAAAGGTAAGAAAAGAGGACATCAGTTTTTCTAAAACCAGAACCCGTAGTTAATCTCTGATATATTTTTTTTTAATAACACTGTTTATTTGAATTTTAACAGCAAAAACAACAAACAGGCATTCATCAGAAACTCACGGCAGTATTGTCAGTGAAAATGGCAACACAGTCGTAAAGATAACAATGATACAAAGATAGCAATTCTGGTTATGTCTCGTGTCTTTGGGTTAGGAGAGGGGGTGAAGGGGAGAGCGAGGGAGGGGGTAGGGAGTAGGGGGAAGAGGGGAGTAGGGGGGGATGTGCCTCAGTGAGCGTCCAGCCATTTTCCCCATATGTTTTCAAATTTTCGGGGGCAGCCCCTCACATTGTAGATACACTGTTCCAGCGATGCGCACCTACTTAGTTCGTTGATCCAACGGTTCAAGCTTACTGGGTCAGCTGAGCCCCAGTTTGCAGCTATAGGTCTTTTCCCTGCCCCCAGTGGCCACCACCAGGAACATTTTATCATACTTAGTAAGGTTGACCTCCCCCAGATTCCCAAAAGTGTCATTTTGGGGTCTTTGGGAATTGGTGTTCCTAGTATAGTGGAGATTGTATTAGTGCACTCACCCCAGAAGACTTGTAGCACTTGACAGTCCCAGATCATGTGAAAGAAGGTGGCCGTCTCTCGTTTGCATCGGACACATGTCTCATCTCCGGTCCCTCCCCATCTGTCCAGGGCTGTGCGAGAGTAGTATGAGCGGTGGAGTATTCTGAGTTGTATCAATCTAAGTTTGGCCACGATTCCCATCTCTCGGGGGGACATTAGTGTATCGATCCAGTCCTCTGGTTCCAGATCGCCCAGATCTCTTTCCCACCTTTCTTTCAGCTTGTCAAGTTCTTTAGCACCGAAGGAGTTAAGGGCCTGGTAGAGCGTGGAGGTGACTTTGGAGGGGATACGTTGCGGGAGAACATTGGTCTCTATAGAGGAGCAGGGGGGTATAGTGGTTATGTCTGGGAACTGGGTGTGTATGGCGTGAGCAAGCTGTGCGTATCGAAACCGGTCCATGGGTGCCAACCAAATTTGTCTTGCAGAGTATAAAAACTCAACAGGCGTCATTCTTGAATCACGTGTGCTAGTGTGGTTATCCCTCGTGTTCCCCAGTTCCCCAAACAACCCATTTTCCTTATTTCTGGGATATGTGCGTTGTGCCATATGGGTTGGGCTAGTGTTGGTTTTGCCTTCCAACCAACGAGTTTGTGTGCGTCCCTCCAGGCATGGCGGATGTGGCGTATCATTCTTGGTATTTTCGGGAATTGGTTGTTGGTGGCGTGTAGGACCTGTAGGGGCGGCACTGGGAGCATAGTTTCTATTTCAATGCGGATGTGCGGTAGTGTGGTTTCGGCGTGGAGCCAATCATTTGCCACCCCTATCTGTGTTGCTAGGTAGTATGTGCGTATGCATGGTATTCCAATGCCTCGTTCCCACACAGATTGTTGGTGTAGTGAGGGTGATTCTGGGTTGTTTCCCTCCCCAAAGCAGCATGTGGAGGTTCCTGTCTATGAGTGCAAAGGTTTCGTGGGGGATGGGGAGCAGAGCATTTTGGAGAATGTATAGGAGTCTTGGGAGTGTCATCATTTTAAACAGGGCTGCCCTGCCCATTAATGATAGGGGGAGCGATTGCCAATGGGAGACATCCCTGTTAAACCTATCTAGTACAGGTTGTAGGTTGAGTTGGAGGAATCTGTCTAGGGTCGGACCAATGCATATGCCCAGGTATTTAAACTCCCTGATACAGACGTGGTAGAGGCAAGTCTCAGGAATCGCGGTTTCGGATCGGGAAGTAGATAGTTTTGGACTCGTTCACCTTCAGGCCAGCGACGGTTTGGTATTCCTTAAGGCTGTGGGATACAATCGGGCATGAGGTGACCGGGTTACTAAGTTATATAAGGAGGACATCTGCATATAACGAGAGCCGATCTTCTCCTCCACCTGGCCAGGCGAATCCAGACCAGCTTTTATTCGTTCTGAGTTCGATTGCTAGTGGCTCGATAGCGAGCAGGAAGGGGAGTGGGAAAAGGGGGCATCCCTGTCTGGTTCCTTGGCCCAGAGGAAATGGTCTGGAGGACTTGCCATTCACCCTCACGGTAGCCTCTGGGGACGCATACAGGAGTCTAACCCAGGACATGAAGCTTTGCCGAAAGTTCATTCGGGCCACGATTTCCCATAGGGCCTCCCACCCCACAGAGTCAAACGCTTTCTCAAAGTCCACCGCCAGGAGAGCCAGCGGACACAGTATCTCTGGGGCCCTGTCTAGGGCGATTTGGATTCTGCGTAAGTTTATTCGAGTAGATTTGTTGGGCATGAATCCACATTGATCTGGATGGACGAGTGTCTCTATCACCTTGAGCAGTCTGTTAGCCAGTGCCCTGGCAAGGACTTTGGCTTCTCCATTGATCAGCGAGATGGGACGGTAGGAAGCACATTCTTCCGGGTGCTTTCCGGTTTTATATATGACCACTATGCTCGCTCTTCTGAGGTCCGGAGGGAGTGCGCCTTGTTCTTTACTACGGAGGAACATGCAGTGCATGTGTCCCGTTAGCGTGCTGCCAAGACATTTCCAGGTCTCTGTTGGGAACCCATTGGGACCTAGGGTTTTCCCAGGTTGGAGTTGTGCAAGCGCCTCTTGAATTTCGTTTTCGGTGATTTCGGTGTCTAGGAGATCTGCTTGTTGTGTTGACAGTTTCGGGAACTTGATCTTGTCGAGAAAGCGAGAGGGAGCAGGTGTGGGGTTCCCAATTGGTGGGGTGTAGAGTTTCTCGTAGTAGGCGGCGAATGATGCTACTATGTTGGAGTCTGCAGTCAGCAGCGCCCCCTCAGGGGATCTGATGGCCCGCACGTACCCTTTAGTTAGTTCCCGTCTCTCCAACCAGGCAAGGGTTTTATTTCCCTTGTCTCCTTTCTCGTAAATTTGACTCCGGACTAGCCAGTGGGCCGCCTGTGCATTATCCAGGGCTATGTTACTTGAGGGCTTCAGCGCTGTTATCAGGGCTTCATTTGTGCTTTGGGTACTGTGTGCAAGGAGGAGTTCTTCACACTCCAGTACTTGCTTTTCGGCCTCCACGATCTTTTGAGCATGTCGGTTTTGGTAGGCCGATACCACGGAAATGGCTTCTCTAGGAAGGACAGTTTTATATGCTTCCCATATCGAGATCGGGCATTCCACTGAGCCTTTGTTTATTTCAAAGTATTCCATAGTCTTTTTCTTAAGCTCTTCAGCAATTTCGGGAAGCCGGAGGTGGTATGTATTCAGGCGCCAGGTGATGTTAATCTCTGATATTAATTTGGCTAATTTAAATTGGGAGATATCTAAACTCTGGTCTGCTTTCATGCTGCAATAGGAGTCTCTTGAGCCCAGCAGAGGCTCGGATGATGGCTGACCAGCAAGAAGCATACCTGCAATCGATCATGAACGAACATGAGGCTAATGGGTGTAAGGGTGTCGAAGAAGGAAGCTGACACAAAGGTGGCATGGTTTTCGTTATAAAATTTAATTTCTTGAACAGAAAAACCTATTTGTCCCTAACTCTAAGGGGTTTCCCTGCCTTGAACTAAAACTAAAGGAAATGTCAGAATGTCCGTCAAATAAAAGTTCCACTGTCCTGTGCCAAATCGTACTCTAACCCTCAAACTATAACTAAAAGATAAACTAACAGAAAGGTTCTTCTTCAGGAGAATGGCTCCCTTCTCCTGCTTCTTGAACAGTGTCCAAAGAATGTTCTCTTACAACAGGAATGCCAGGGGGAATGACTCCCTTCCCCTGGCTTACGGGTTCCACCCAGTCTTTATGCAATTTTACATTCCGGAGAACGGCTCCTTTCTCCTGATGTATATTTGCACAGTTTCCAATAAAACCATGGGGAATGACTTACTTCCCCTGGTGTCTCCAGTACAACTATCAGCCCAGGACCAAGAGAATGCCTCCCTTCACCTGGTATTACTCGATACAGTTCACCAGAAAGCCAGGCAGAAGAATTCCCTTTGCCTGGTGTTGCTTGGTTCAGTTCACAGTACACCCAGGGGGAATGACTCCCTTCCCCTGGAGTCTTTATTACAGCTCTTTGTTCGGTACAAGGAGAATGACGCCCTTCTCCTGAAATTGTTTGGCTGAGTTCTGTTCTCACTGTTGGGATGCCAGATCCTTCTCTGGTGGCCAATGGTTTCCTTGTTGCCACTGCACCGAGGAAGATTTCCTCTGATGCTCTCTTTCTCACTGTTGGGGTCCCAGACCTTTCTCTCCTTATGCCCAATAATGTCCTCGCTAATACTGCGCTGGTGGAAAACCACCTTAGCCTCTCTGTCAACTCCTGGGTCCCCTCCTATTCTCGTGTACCTCCCCTAAATTCATACAGGGCTCTGGTATGTTGCCGGGATTTCCTGGGACTGGGGTCCCTAGTGGGACTATTGGGTATCGGCTGCACCTCCCAAGCCTCATGGAAAAAGGCTCCCCGTGGGGACAAGCACCGACAGCTTGTGAATCACCAGAGGAGGGTCATGGTATTGCGGTATCAGCAGACAAGAGTGAGAACCCTGCTGGTCTTCGTTTTGAGCAAATCCTGTTTTCAAACCCTGTTTGATTAAATCGATCCAAGATTTTAGCCGTATTTAAGGAAATTCAAGGTTGCGAGTGCTCAATTCTGATGGGGGATGAACTGGAGGAGGGTGTGTCTTAGAGGGATCAACAATTGTACATTTTAGAAGTGGAATTGTTACTCAATTGATGATTTCTGAATTGAACTAATTTCTTATTCTGGGTACTGATGTGCCATCTGTTCCGGTGAGGGCGAGTGGTTCGACGTGGGCTGGGGAGAAGGGGAATCTGAAGTTTTCTCACACAGCCCTAAGGGTGCCATAAAGCATGCACATACTCAGGATAAAAGTTCCGATATGAACATTTGTATTTCACAAAACTTGGGTTCACGATGGAAGGTTGCGTTTACTTAAGAGAAAGAAAGACTTCTTACAGTCTGGTCATGGCTTCCAAGAATTTTACCGACATTGCTAGGGTCTAGGTTCTAACACATTCACACTGTGGAGGTTGCCAATAAGCATTCTTTAAGGTATTTGTCTATTTTATCATAGCATTCCCATGGTCACAATAGTTTTTTTAATATCTGAATTGGCAAAATCCTATTGTGATTTTCATATTATTTGCATTCAAGAAGCATGGCTGTGAGGATTGATTGTGGTTGGGCATGTTTGTCTGCTAAATCCTGCTTTGCAGGGACTCAGAGGGCATCTGTCCTGGGTCTTATTATTTTGAAAAAGAACTCACCAAATATTGATGCGAAGCTGCTGTCCCTAAAGATGAGAGAAATACTTGGTGCAGTAGTTTCGGGAGCTGATGGGTCGTTACCCATCATTAATATCTGCAATCCTCCGAATGGCCCTTTGGAATCAACCTAAACATGTGAACGCTAAGTGATGGGCCACATGTTTCCAGTCCTAGGACATGTTAAAGTTGAATGGTCGTACAAAAGGGAATATCCCAGAGATATGGACATGGCCTGATGGTTATAAGAAACGTACGCTGGGTTACATCTTTGTCTCATCGTACTTATGGGAAAAAGTTGAAGGACTAAAAATCATTGATGTGGGTTCTACTGATCACAATTGATTGAGAAGCTAGCATGGCTCTCATAAGTTCATCGATAGAAATATGGGGTCATTAGATCTGAATATGGGCAAAAATCATTTAAAATAGTCAAATCGTATTGCACAGCACCTATATTTTAGAGTTGATTCAGTTATGGGTTGTCAAAATAGTGAGTTGGGTAGATTATTCACAGACCCCTGTACTATTTTCTAATGTATGGTTAACAAGCTGATTATCGGTAATCAACCCTGCAGAGGAGCTAGATGCTGTTTGGTGAATACACATAAAAGAACAAGTTACTCTCTTACCTGGTAACGTTCTTTCGATGGGATGATCTGACGACGTATTCCATATCTATGAAAGGTAATTTTCACAGCTGTGCTGCTTCAGAAAATTTTCGGCGTCTGCGTCCTGCGTCGATGACATCGATGCGCCGTCCCCGAGGACCTCCTCCGACGGCTGACGTCACCCGATGTGATAAGTAGGACGCACGACGCCCCTAGCCTCAGTTGTTGTTTTTTTCCCCCAGAACGTGCGACACCAGTTTTCTGGCAGTCAGACACACAAGGCCTTGCGGAACGCAAGCTGCAATCGCATAAGAAATTCTGCAGCGGGGAAGGTTGGGAGGGAGCGATATGGAATACGTCGTCGGACCATCCCATCGAAAGAATGTTACCAGGTAAGAGAGTAACTTGTTCTTCGAGGGGATTGGGTCCTCCGACGTATTCCATATCTATGACAGACTCCCAAAGCAGTACCAAGCAAGGAGGTGGGAAAAGAATTTAGAACACAAATTTAGCATGCCCAATCAAATTGCAGAATAAAGGACTGTCTTGCCAAAGGCCAGAGCCTGCCCTCGGATGGAATCGAGGGAGTAGTGACGTACAAAAGTATGTACCGAAGCCCAGGTGGCTGCATCACAGATGTGACGAATAGGAACACCCCTCTGCAGGGCAGTAAATGCAGCCACACCCCTGGTAGAATGGGCCCGCAAGCCAGCCGGAGGGTCCTTACCCGTCAAGCGGTAACACTCGGAGATAGCTAAAATAATCCAACGAGACAAAATCTGTTTCGTCACAGCTTGTCCCAAACGCTTTCCAGCGTAACCAATGAAAAGTTGATTGTCCACTCTGACCCGGTACATGCGCGAAATATAAAAGCTCAACGCTCTCCTAGGATCAAGCCTATGGAGCCTCTCCTCTTCCTTACCAGGATGTGGAGGAGGTTAGAATGGCGGAAGAACCACCTTCTGGCCCAAATGAAATTCCGAAACCACCTTCTTAAGAAAGGAAGGACGAACTCGAAGGTCATCCCTATCCCTTATGAAACACAGTGAAGGGTGGCTTAACTGAAAGTGCCTGTAACTCACTCTGCGAGCGGAAGTAACCGCAACCAAAAACACAGTTTTAAGAGTTAACAGTCTCAAAGGGCAAGAATGCAAAGGCTCAAACTGAGCACCCATAAGAGACTTAAGAACAAGGTTCAAATCCCAACCCGGCACCACAGAAGGTGACGGACGGAACAGATTAGTGAGCCCTTTCAAAAACTGAGAAATCAAAGGAATCTTAAAATAGGAACATTCTTCAGACGAGCGCTTAAATATGGACAGCGCCGCCGGGTAACCTTTAATGGTACCCACTTGCAAGCCCCTGTGGGCCAGGGAAAGCAAAAAAGACAGAACCATGGGAATGTCACACTCAAAAGGATCCACATTCTTAACTCTGCACCAGTCGCAGAACTTACGCCAACGGCAACGGTACAGAGACTTTGTTCCCGGCCGTCTGGCCGAGAGCAACACCTCCAACACGTCTTCAGGGAGGTCCCAATTCTTATACCTCAACCTTTCAGAAGCCAAGCGTGAAGGTTGAGGGATCTGACCTCTGGATGGAGAACCTGACCCCCCTCCCGTGAGAGCAGATCGTCTCGGTAGGGAAGACGACGCGGAGGGCAGATGGACAAGTCGAGAAGGTCCGGGTACCACGTCCTCCGGGCCCACGCTGGAGCAATGAGGATCATCCGGGAACCGAACCTCCGTAACCTCTGCAGTACTTGCGGGATGACGGGGACCAGAGGAAACGCATACATCAGTGGGAATGACCACTCCACCACGAACGCGTCTCCTAAGGCTCCTTTTGGAGGAAATTCCCGCGAGCAGAACCTTTCGCACTTCCGGTTGACACTGGAGGCAAAGAGATCCACTTGAGGGGTCCCCCCAAAGGGCGAAGATCTCCTGGAGAATCTCTTGAGCCAGCTCCCACTCGTGAGAGATCGTGCTCTGCCTGCTCAGAGCGTCCGCCGTCTCGTTGTCATCTCCGGCCAGATGAACAGCTGAGATCGAAACTTCCTGCTGGATGGCCCAGAACTCGAGCTGCATCGCCTCCCTGCACAGAGGAAGTGACCCTGCCCCCCCCCCTTTTTGCTGAGGTAGTGCATGGCCACTGTGTTGTCTGTTAGGATCAGGGCACTCTTTCCTTGCACAGTCGGCAGAAAAGCCTTCAGGGCTAGCCTGACGGCCCTCAGCTCCAACAGATTGATATGGAGTCTGGACTCCGTCGGAGACCAACTACCGCTGACTGTCTACTCGTTGGCATGAGCTCCCCATCCCTTGAGGGATGCCTCCGTCACAATCGTCACCTCTGGGCAGGGAAGCCAAAACGGGGCCCCCTTCATCAGATTGCCCTCGACGGCCCACCACAGAAGGTCCTGGGCGACCGACGGCGGCACCTGAACAGGGTCCGACATCCTGCCGGAAGATTGCGACCAGTGCATCTTGAGTGCCCACTGCAAAGATCTCATCCGCAGACGAGCCTCTGGCACCAGAAGAATGCAGGATGCCTTGAGGCCGAGCAACCTCAAGAACTCAAACACCGGGAGCGTCTGGGCAAGTTGAAACTTGTGCACCATCTGCTGAATGTGAAGAGCACTCACCTGGGGAGGAAAACACAGCCCCAGGGATGTGTCGAGCACTGCTCCGATGTACTGGAGCCGTTTTGTTGGTGTCAAATGGGACTTCTTTAAATTGAGGGAGAAGCCCAGCTTGTGAAGGGAGTGGCAGGTGATGGACAGATGATCCAGGACTTGCTCGGGAGAGCTCCCCCTGATCAACCAATCGTCCAGGTAGGGGTAGACGTGAATCCCCCCCTTTCCTGAGATGGGCTGCCACCACCACCATGAGCTTGGTGAAAATCCTCGGGGCGGAGGTCAATCCGAACGGCAGGACCCGAAACTGAAAGTGCGAGTCGCCAACCGCAAACCTCAGGTACTTCTTGTGCTTGGGATGGATCGGCACATGGAAGTAAGCGTCCTTGAGGTCGAGAGACACCAACCAGTCCTGAAGTTGAAGGGCCTGGAGGACTTGAGAGAGAGTAACCATCTTGAACTTGTCCTTCCTGAGGAGTTTGTTCAAACAGCGTGATGGGTCTCAATCCCCCAGTCTTTCTTCGAAATCAAAACATAAGGGGAATACCATCCCTTGTTCCTCTCCGCTACAGGCACCAGTTCTATGGCGCCTTTCTCCAGCAGGGCTTGAATTTCCTGCGCAAGGAGCGGATCCAGACTCTTCAAAGAGAGGTTCCCAGGTGGATTGTCGTGAGGCCTCTGCCGAAAGGGAAGACAGTAGCCGTGGGTTATGATCTCCAGAACCCACACATCTGAAGTAATGGCACGCCGCTCTACAAGATGCTGCGCCAGCCTTCCCCCAACCGGCGAACCATGGGACCTGGCCTCATGACTGAGTGGTAGCAGCTGCGGCGTTGTCTGAGGGCAAAGAGGCAACTGCCCGAGCGGCCTTGGCACCTCGAGTACCCTGTTTTCCACCTCTGGCACTCTCACAGTGGCCTCTTTGACTGACAGCTCCTCTCGCTTCACTGAAGGACGAGTAATAGCGAAAGGAACCTCCCCTCCATTGTTGTCCCCTAGGACGAAAAGGTGGAGGTTGTCGAACTGCAGCGCATAACGACTTTGCTGCAGCTTTGGAGGTCTGCGAACTCTCAAGGCTCTCGTCAGCCTTGCTGCCAAAAAGATGTTCACCGTCAAAGGGCATGTTGAGGAGCCGGGACTGCACATCAGTTGTGAACCCCGACTTGCGCAACCACACAAACCTGCCTATTACGGTGCTCGCCGCCATGGACCGGCTGACGATCTGCCATTTCCAAACCCGACTGAACGGCCTCACACATGGCATCCTTGCCATCCTTAACCATAGCAAGGAAACCGTCCCGTTCGTCCCCTTCGGGAATATGTTCAGCCGCTAATGCAACACAGTTCCACAGAGTGTGTGTGAAACGAGACAAGGCACATACGGAGTTGGCCGCCTGAAGCGCCATACCCCCTGAAGAAAACACTTTCTTCGCCCAGCCATCAAAACGTTTGTCGTCCCGATCCGGAGGGATGGTAGGATACGACGCCTGCTTTGCCAGGGCTGTTGCCGCCTGCACCACTTAACTCTCCGGAGTGGGGTGCCTGGACAAGTAGCAGAGGTCGCTACTGGCTGGATGGTATTTTCGCGACAAAGACTTGCCCACTGCCGGGAGACTCTCTGGAGCAGTCCAAGCCGCCGCCACCCTTCTCTGCAGAGCCATATGAAACATCAAGTACCGGGTAAGTGGGGGGACCAAGATCGAGGATGTCCGTGAGATCATCCTGAACAAACTCCCCCGGGGGAGCCGACCATCCCAAGTACTCGGTGACCCGAGACATAAGGCGCCGGTACGAAGAATCGGCATGAGTGCCAGGCTCAGGCCTACAAAACTCCACCTCCGGAGAGGTGTCCAGTCCACTGGCATCATGCAGTGACTGCCTCATGTCATCAAATTGGCTATTGCCCGAGAGAAGCTCATCTGGCACCGCAACCGGAACCAAGCCCTCATCACCCTCTGAAATGTACTCCAGGCGGTGAGAGGAAGACACCTGGAGACCAAAGCTATGCCTGACCTTAGCCAGAGCCTTTCTAGAGGCTACCCCCGTGCCACAGGGCCCCTCTGACACCACTGCCTCGAAAGGCGTCGAGAGCGGCGAACGAGTCGGCGTCGAGAGAATCGGCGTCGACGTCAGCCGCCGCGCCGCCAGCAGCGGCGGCGTCGACACAGGCCTCGAAGCCAGAGCACCGAGCGTGTCCTTCGATGACCTAGGCGCCGACCGCGTCGACGACCCCCTCGAAGACGGCACAGGATCAGGCGGTCTTGAGCGGTGTCTCTCGACCGATCACGACCGACCCCACTCGGAGGCGCGGACGGACCGATGCCCTGCGATTTGAGAATTGCTAACATCTTCTTCCCGAAGGAAGCCCATTCCTCCGGTGTCGCTTGCATGGTGGGATAAGCGACCTGCCGACGGGCGGAGTCCTCGGAAGAGGACGGGGAAGGCGACCGATGCCGGCGCTTCCGGGAATGCCTCGAAGAGGCAGAGGAGTGGCGAGACCGACTCTTGGAAGGAGACCCACTGGACGCAGAGAGTCGCCTCTCGAATTATCCGTCGAAAGCCCCGCAGACCTCGACTTCCGGGGCTTAGACACCCTACCTACTGACAACACAAACAGGCTTTTTGCACAAAAACCGAACAGGTTCAAAGAACCGAGAAGAATACAACAGAACTCCAAAGAGTCGAGGCGTACCAAGATTCACGAAGCGAACACGTTCGCAGAAAAAACGGAACTGAGGCTATGGGCGTCGTGCGTCCTACTTATCACATCGGGTGACATCGGCCGTCGGAGGAGGTCCTCGGGGATGGCGCATCGACGTAATCGACGCAGCACGCAGAAAATTTTCCAAAGCAGCACAGCTGTGGACATTACCTGTCATAGATATGGAATACGTCGGAGGACCCAATCTCCTCGAAAAAGGGTTCAATTTGATGGAACATATTTGTGAAAGGAACAAGATATTGAGGAGAGAACTAAGGCATCAGACTTCAAAGCACCAATTGGTTCCTTATCTTCAGTAAAAGGAACAAAAACGTTTAATCCACCAGGCTTATAAAAACTGGTTAATAGCCCACAAGAAATCGCTTTACATAAGAAAAGTAGGGAGCTAATCAGGCTTATATCCATAAAAGACCAGGGAGAATTCTGTAAATTGATCTCTGACAGCCTAGGAGGAGTGAAAGACGCTCTAATTTTGGCTATTGAAGAAATACGATGGGGAGTGTTTTAAAGAAAGGTTTGGTTCGTCTTGTGACAGACATGTCGCTGAATAGGGATATCTAGCCAAGGTTTGTAAAGATCTTTTCTCATGATGAAATACGCTATGCAATTGATAACATTAATAGCTCAAATGCAGCGGGACCAGACGTCGCCCTTCCTGAATTATTATTTAAAGTAATCCGGCAAACCTGGACCACAATTCTATATGATGTATTCAAAAATGACATTGACAGATCTAGGATTCACAGTCCTGACAGGAAAGCATAATTGTTCCAATTTATAGAAAGGATTAAAGAGATATTAATGACTGTAGACCTATATCGCTGCTCGATACAGTGGGAATATGTTTTGCCTTCTGTGTCCTGCAACTATTAAGAGTTTTGTTTACCCTGGACTAAGAGTTTAATATCTTACGAAAAGGGGTTAGCATGCAGTTTTGTAGTCTCATTCTAAATATTTTGATTGAGGAACACTACATGGTGAAGAAGATGCTGTTGTGTTTTTTGGAACTTAAGTCGGTATTTGCCACTGAAGTAAAATACAAACTATGGGGAAAACTGCTACTTCTGAACAACAATAACTCCAACCACTAGAGGCCTCAAGCAGGGATGCATTTTGGCCCCATTTTTGCTTAAACATTATCTTTCCGATTTCCTGCAGATGCATGACATCTCAGTGAACTTCACTCCTAGGTTAGGTTCTGTGAGAAACCAGAAGGTGTCTCACCCACTAGTCCTCTGGTATCTGTCATCCAGGTGGCCAGGACACAGCCATCGATTTTGGATCCAGTTCCTGGAGGTGTACCACTGCGGGAGGATCACCTGGATCAGGGGTCCTCATGGAGTGGAACACCGGATGGTGAGACGCAGTATCCCCTTCCCCATAACACCTTTACCCCATCCTACCAGGTAGGATATTTAGGAACACCGCCATCCAACCTTTTACAACACGAACACATGAGAGAAAACAGACCAACACCCGAGCAGTATACCTGACGTGTCCAAATACAACGGTCAGGCGAAGTCAGGCAATTACTGACCATCACGCACACCTGACGTCCATTAAGATTCTTCAAATGGATAAAAGGCGGAGCACGAGAGCGCACACTGAGCGAGGCAAAGCACACAAGGAAACAGAAGTTTCGAGATGGCAGTTGACGAGAGAAGAAAGATGACAAAAAGAAGGGGATTGCAAGGAGGAAAGTTCCCTTGACCTTTTTGACAAGGAACCGTTACTTTCCAGAGAGCGTATGCTTAGGACCAGGAAACCAGGCTGAAGAATCCTGCATTGAGTGTCGGAGATACCCGGGACCCTCCCGTGTCACTAATCAAGGTGGGTAGAAGCAACAGACGCTGTGGTGCCGTCCATGGCTCCAAGAACAAAGCAGCGTCAGTGAAATCAACATAGACGGTGAGTTGGGGAGACCGATACAGGACCGTTCTGTGTTGAAGCCAAGGTTGCAAGCAACAACATTGTATGGGGAGCTCTGGAATGAACATTGTTAATATGCATGTAATAAGAGACGCAAGTAAAGATGAACTGCTGATGAGTGATTGAACTTTAAAAGCAAGATACAATACCTTTGACAGTGTGGTCTGGCACCGAATAGGTGCTCAATCGCAAGTCTCTATAAGGTATCCAGCTGAAAAGTGGCAAAAGTGAAAGAGAGGAAAATGGTGTATCAAGAAGAAAACAAGTAACTGTGAATCGAAGTGGTCCTGCAACGGGTCAATCAAAATCATGTGCACAGTCGAAAGTCTCCAATTTGGATGAAGTCGAGAAAGTTTGGAAAAGTAGATCATTTTGGTCTGAGCCCGGCAGAGGTAGACAAATTGAAGATTTTGTGTCAAAGTTGGTCTGAGCCTGACGGAGGGGGTCCCGGGTAAACAGTAAATCACCCGAGAAGTTGTAAGGTTTGGAAAGATAATAAAATGTGGTCCGAGCCTGGCGGAGGAAGATCATTTGAAGATTTTGTGTCGAAGTGCGTCTGAGCCCCGTGGAGGGGACGCGGGGTGATCAGTAAATCATCTGCAAAGTTGTGTACATGAAATCCTAAGACTAAAGAAACAAATGTTTGTCGTGTTCCATCAGGCCCTCTGAAATAAGAGACTTTGAATGGCAAAGAGACTTTAGCACAGAAGGCACTGATGTTGAGGTTATGAACTACATCCTCGTGCCAGAGAAGCCAGAAAGTGGGCTAAGCTCGAGTGTGCCACCTTGTCATGTGCTGAAAACGTGGGGAAGGGAAGCCAACAGCTTGAAAATCCTGACATATCATTTCTTGAACACTTTTCTTTTGCATAACATTGTTTCACATACTATTTGTATTTAGAAGTAAGGATTGGCAATAGGTTTACATGTATGGGCCCTTTTATTTTGACACTCGATTAGGACTGCGTTATTATTTGAGGATCGTAGCTGGCTCCCATCTTTAGATTTAAAATTCGACTGGATGTTTCTCCCGGAAAACATTTTCTCGGCAGAGGGCGCTGTACTGGATGCTGTGGCGTCGATGTCCCTCGAGGGCTTCAGTCGAGCGTCAACGTCATCGGCAGTACAAATAGCTTGTGCAGTGCCCGTTGGCTTCATTTCTGTTTTTTCGTACTCCACAATCGAGGAACAAACCGGGCGTACCCCAGACCGCAAGCTCTCCGGAAACGCAGAGTGTAATACACATACATTGTACGGTGGGATAGGCTGGGTGGAGCAATGAGGAATACGTGGGAAGAATGTCCAGTCGAAAGAACGTTACCAGGGGTAAGCAACTTGTTCTTCGAATGGATTGTGTCCTCCCACGTATTACTCATCTTTGACTCCCAAAGCAGTGACAATTTGAAGGAGGGAGTACTAATTAATCTAATCATGAATCGAATGGAGGTCTGCCTTAACAAAGACACCTCCTTGAGTGGAGGAGGAGTCCAAGCAGTAATGCTTGACAAATGTATGAATGGACGACCAAATTGCCGCTGAGCAGAAGTCATTTATAGGGACACCCCTTCGGAGAGCCGCGGAAGACGCCATGCCCCTAGTGGAATGAGCTTGAAGCCCTTCCGTCGGGTCGTTTCCCGCAAGTCTATAGCATTCTCCAATAGCGGGTGTGATCCACCTGGATATGGTTTGTTTAGTTACTGCTAGGCCCAATTTGGGACCGGTATATCCCACACAACGTTAATCATTGGGTCGAAATGTTGCCATTCTTGCAATATAAAAGCTTAGAGCCCTTTTTGGGTATAGCCTATGCAGTCTCTCTTCCTCTTTGCCCAAAAGAGGAGGAGGGTAGTAAGTTGGTAGCGTTATCTCCTGCGACAGATGGAAGTCAGAGACTACTTTCGGTAGGAATTATGATTTTACTCTTATCCTTATAGAACGTAGTATGAGGAGGCTTGCATGAAAGAGCCTGCAAGTCACTTACCCTTGGGGCTGATGTTAATGCAACAAGTAGGGCAATTATCAAAGTTAAGAGCATTAACGGGCGCAAATGTAAAGGCTCGAAAGGGATACAAGTTAGACATTTCAAAACCAAGTTTAAATCCCAAGCCGGGACATTGAAGGGAACCGGGGGATACACATTAGTAAGCCCCTTCAGAAAATGACAAATTAAGGATATTTTGAAAAAGGTGACCCCTTCAGAGGAGCGCTTAAAAATAGAAAGAGCTGCTAGGTATCCCTTTATGGTCCCAATCTGGAGCCCCAGATTAGCCAAATGTAATAGAAAAGAAAGCACTATAGGAGTGCCACATAGGAAAGGATCCACATTCTTGTCCTTGCACCAGTTACTGAACTTATTCCAACGACATCGGTACAAGGATTAGGGCGCTGGCCTTCTGGCCGAAAGCAAAATCTCCATTACGTCACCCGGAAAGTCCCAATCCTTGTATCTCAGCCTCTCAGAAACCATGCGTGAAGGTTGAGTGTCTTGACCTCTGGATGGAGAACCCGACCCTCCTCTCGCGAGAGAAGATCCTCTCTTTGTGGAGGACGTATTGGAGGGCAGTTGGACATGTCCATGAGTTCCGGGTACAACGTCCTCCTGGCCCAATCAGGAACAATTAGGATCATGGATTTCCCGAACTTTCTCAACCTCCTGATGACGTGAGGAATGACAGGGACTGGAGGAAACGCGTATAGGAGTGGAAATTCCCAGTCCACCATGGACGCGTCTTCTAGAGCTCCTCTTGGGGAAAATTCCCTTGACCAATACAGTTTGCACCTTCGGTTGGTACCGGTCGCAAACAGATCCACTTGAGGAGTTCCCCAAAGGGTGAAGATCTCCTGAAGGACTTCCTAAGCTAGTTCCCACTCATGGGAGACTGTGCTCTGCCTGCTCAGAGCATCCACCACCGTATTTTCTATTTTATTAGTATTTTATATAGCGCTTTTTACCAAAGGGCTTCACAAAGAGCAATCAGCAGTGCAATAAAATCAGCATAAACAATTGTGTTCAAGATCAGCCAGTAAAAATCAGACAGGTGACTGAAGTAAGTGACTTTTTAAGGAAGAGCGAAACAGATTAGGAGGTTATCGAACGGAGAGATGGAGGAAGGAGATTCCAGTGAAAAGGAGGAAGCAGTTGAAAAGATCAAAAGCGATATTGTGAACAAGGGGCACGAGGAACAGTAAGTAGGAAGAGTCCAGCAGAGCGGAGAGGGGCAGAGGAGGAGAATAGAATGAGAGAAGAGAAGCAAGGTAATCGGGGGCAAGACCATAAAGAGATTTGAATACTAAACAGAGGAAATTGAATTTGAGCTGAGAATGAAAGGAAAGCCATCCAAGAGAGTCAAGAGAAGAGGAGATTGAGTCACGATAGGAAAGTAAGCAAAGTGACAGAATGGCGGAATGATAGATTGATCTAAGAGGGGCTAGGCGAGAGGAAGGAAGGCCAAAAAGTAGAACAGAGCAGTAGAAAAGCAGAGAAAAGATTAGTGAAGAAACCAAGAGCTTAGTGGCATGAAAAGTAAGAAAAAAGGGTGAATTTTACGAATATTGTAGAGGTGAAAACGACAGGCGCGAGAGGTGAGCGAGATATGAGTGAAAGAAAAATTTGAGTCAAGGTAAAGACAAATTGCGTGCAGTAGGGGAAATCAACAGATTTGAGGGAGGAAAGAGGAGAGGGAGGAGGAGACGGAGCTGGAAGAACATTGGCAGGTAAGAAAAGAACTTTAATCTTTCCGGTGTTTAAGGTGAGAAAATGAGAACTCATCCATGACTTAATAGCAGTAAGGCAGGAAGAAAGAGTGGAGTGGATGTCAGATGTGAAGGAGGAGAAAGAGAGAAAGAGCCGAGTGTCCTGCCATGTTCTGCTCTCTGGCTAGGTAAACTGTCGACAGAGATTCCTTCTTGTATTGCCCAGAACCAGAGATGCATTACCTCTCTGCACAGTGGTAGTGACCCTACATGGCCACTGTGTTGTCCGTCATTATCAGGATATTCTTTCCCCGTACAGAGGGCAGGAAGGCCTTCAGTGCTAGTCTGATTGCCCTCAGCTCGAAAAGGTTGATGTGTAGTTTGTTCTCCGATGGAGACCAATGACTGCTGATTGTCAGCTCGTTGGTGTGGGCTCCCCACCCCGTGAGTGAGGCGTCCGTCACTACCATTATCTCCGGCCATGGTTACCAAAAAGATTCTCCCTTGAGAATGTTGTCTTTGCAAGCCCACCAAAGAAGGTTCTGAGCAACTCTTCTCTGAACTTTCAATTGATCTGAAATATTCCGTGAGAATTGGGACCATTGAGTCTTGAGGGCCCATTGAAGGGATCTAATTCTCAATTGTGCCTCTGGCACCAGAAAATGCAGAATGCCATGAGGCCGAGCAACCTCAGAAAACCAAAGGCCGGCAGATGCTGGCCATTCTGTAATTTTGTTATCTGCAGAATGTATTGAGCTCTCACCTCAGGAGGCAAGGCCTTCCCTTGTTATCTGCAGAATGTATTGAGCTCTCACCTCAGGAGGCAAGGCCTTCCCCCGAGGAAGTATGCAGGACTGCTCCGATGAGTTGGAGTCTTTGGAATGGTATCATATGGGACTTCTTGTAATTGAGTTAGAAGCCCAGTCTCTGGAGTGGCAGGTGATACGGAGATGTTCCTGGCCTTGTTCAGGTGAACAAGCACTGATCAGCCAATCGTCCAGGTAGGGGTAGATGGAAATCTTTCCTCTCCTGAGACTCGCTGCCACTACCGCCATCAACTTGGTGAAAACCCTCGGGCGGAGGTCAGGCTGAATGGCAGAACTCAAAAATGATCATGAGAACCGACAACCGCAAACCTCAGGTACTTTCTGTGCTTGAGATGGATTGGCACATGAAAGTAAGCATCCTGAAGGTCCAATGATACCAACCAGTCTTGGAGTTGGAGAGCCTGAAGGATCTGAGAAAGGGTATCCATCTTGAACATGTCCTTCCTGAGGAACTTGTTCAAGTTTCTTAAGTACAAAATGGGTCTCAATCCATCCTTCTTGGGAATGAGAAAGTAGGGGGGAATACCAACCCTTGTTCCTCTCCGCTACAGGTAGATGTTCTATTGCAACTTTCTCTAGCAAGGTTAGGATTTCCTGCACAAGGAGCGGATCTGGAATTTTGACAGAGTTTTATCCCGGTGGATGATCTCGAGGCCTTCTTTGAAAAGTAAGGCAGTAACCTTGGGCTACCGTTTCTAGTGCCCAAGTATCTAAAGTAATGCCCCGTCATTCATTCAGATGCTGAGAAATTCTGCTTCCCACCAGGGTTTTGTCGGTTAAGGCCTCAGAGAGGCTTAGCAGTGGCTGAGGGTAAAGTTGCAGCTGCTGGGGCTAATTTAGCACCCCTTCCCCATCCTCCACGAGCTAATATCTTTTTTGCCCCCTTTGTCTGGCCTGTCCTCTTCCTCTACCAATGAGGAACCGAAACGAAAAGAACGACCCCTCCAGGAAGATGAGCCTGAATAGGGTTGTTGAGGGTGTCGAATGGAGGCGCTAAGGGACTTAGCCGCCGCCTTGGAGGTCTGCAGCTTCTCCAGACTCTCATCCGCCTTGCTGCCGAACAACCTCGAGCCATCGAAGGGCATGTTGAGCAGTCTGGCCTGCACATGCCGTGCAAACCCGACTTTCTCAGCCACGCAAACCTGCGTAGTACGGTGTTGCAGCCATGGATCTGCTGATGCTGTCAACAGTATCAAATCCTGGGGGGAGTGGCCAGCATGCGAGCAGGTAGGACGTGAGTCCTTGGAGCTCCAACGGCTGCCGACAAAATCCTGTTTAAACATCCTTTTCGGTGGAACATATTTGGCTTCAAACACATCTGTGGCAAAGAGGACAAGGTGCGGCACAGATACACAGAGCTGGAAAGCAGAAAACCAGCCTCTCACCGAGATATTCGACGACAACGAAACCCGATTGGGCACGAAAGCGTGAAACCAAGATGGCCGCCGCGACTTAGTGGAGCTGCAGAAGAGAGCTGCGGCGTCCATGAAGGGGCTGGGAACGTGGCTGTGCTGTCGCCCGGTTAGTGTGCCCAACACCGAGGAGGCAGGCAACGTACACGGAGCTGCGGTGCAGGACCGAGGGAGAGACGCTAGGAGCAGCGGGAGTGGCGGGCGATATGTGGAGCGGAAAGAAGGTAGGAAGGGACGCATGTTCCGAGAGGGAGCGGATGGATCCTCCCCTTCCCCCAGCTGGAGTGCGCGATCCCCCGGACCGGAGAACATCCTTTCGACTCCGCTCTGGGGACGAAGCAAGAGACAAGTCGGCGCGAAGCAGCCTCCCCCCGTGAGTGTCACTGGTTTTGCGGCCCACGGCCGATCCTATCCTCGCCCCCCCGCCCCGCGGGGAGAACTGGTGAAAATCTGCATCCCGTGGACTGGGCAGAGAGGCAACAATAGATCCGGAACCGGCGCCTACAGGGACACTCCTGAAAGTATTCAAACACAACTCCTACCTCGGCAGCTACCGAGAAGCGAAACAGGCACGGAATTGCACCAGAAGCACGAAGCGTTAAACCCACTTCGCCCCAGTCAGGGTGTGCAGGCACAGGGGTAGTGTGGGTGACATCCCCCATTAGGGAGAGGTGGTTAGACAGCGCCTGGACCAGACACTGCCAAGGCGGACTCACAGGAGGCCCCCTGCGGGGGCGCGGCGGCACATTTCAGCCAGCATAGCAATCGCATATCTAAGTAATACCTGTGAAATCAGTTAGAGTATAATAGAGCTAGCTCCCACACACTATACCGCCACCTCTCACGCTACAGAATGGGGAAAGAAACCGCGGAAATCGAGCATACAAAGCAGAATGGACCAATATGCTTTCGCCACGACATCTCAACCGAC
Organism: Ambystoma mexicanum; assembly: GCF_040938575.1. NCBI lineage: Eukaryota > Metazoa > Chordata > Amphibia > Caudata > Ambystomatidae > Ambystoma > Ambystoma mexicanum. Next base: position 277,142,063 of record NC_090933.1, on the reverse strand, counting down.
GGATCAAGCACCGCTGTCAAACTCTCCAGACGCGGAGGACGCCCTCTCTCAAAGATATAATGGCGGCCATTGCGTGTTCCCGCACCTCCGTGAAAATGAAAATAGACAGTATAGCGGCGGATGTGTCCTTCCTCCGCCATGACCTGCAAAAACTCACTTCCCGCATGGGGGAAGCGGAACAACGCATCTCGGGTACAGAGGACAACATTAGCAATATTAACCAACAATTGTCACAGACATTGCGCTGGTTGAAGACCCTGGAGGCCAGAGTGGATGAGGGAGAGGGCAGGTCTCGCCGCAACAACGTGCGTATCCTTTGAATCCCAGAGGGGACGGAGGGACCGAGCATGGAACTGTTCCTGGAACAGTGGCTAGCGGACATTTATGACCCACATTCCTTTTCCAAATTCTTCTCAGTAGAACGTGCCCACAGGATACCTTCTGGCAAGCCCATCCCAGGAATGCCGCCCAGGACTGTAATTGCTAAGCTCCTTAATTATCGTGATAGGGATGCGCTGCTCCAGATGGCCCGTGCGAAGGGAACGGTCACTTATAATGGCTCCCGGATAGCCTTCTTCCCTGATTACACGAAAGAAGTGCAACGCGCAAGACAATCATTTGAACCACTGAAGCGGCAGCTATCCCTCATGAAAGTGAAATTTGGACTGCTATTTCCAGCTCAGCTCAAGATTTATCATAAAGGTACGACCACACACTTCACTGACTCTAAGGAGGCCTGGAAATGGGCGGAGACCCACATTGAGGGCGACTGGTCGGCGCAACCAAGGAGACAGGAAGGTAGACCCCGGCCCCGGCCGGACCGAGACCCCCGGCGGACATGGAACCAGTGGCTCTAGAACAAGCAGTGGAGCCCGCCGAGCACCAGCCAGGATGATGCACTCTCACCCCAAGCCACAAATAATATCACGAAAACAACATAGCAACGGTGGCCGTCTGAGGCCACCTCCCAGGAACTTGAACTTAAATTTAGACTGTGACCACGAACAGTCAGTTTGGCAACGGAACAACCAAAGTAAGACAGTTGGAGATTGGTTAAAGCAGGAGCACAGAGACTTGGGTAAAGGTTATTAGTTAATGAGTTACCTGTCCGTTTGACAAGGTGTTTGATTGTTGTATTGGGCGACAGATGCTTCAGGTTGGGTGGAGTATAGGGTGTGGGTGGGAGGGTGAGAGTTGTTATGTTAAAAGTTGCACCAAGTTCAAGAAGCACATAGCAATAACTCCCTCGCGTATGACCCCCATGGAACGAAGGAGCAAACAAATCCCTACATTGAACCACCAGATGTACGATCCAGCTCAATCCCTGCCCGGGTTGGCGGATCATGGAACACTCTTAGATATACAATATTCTGATACCACACATGCACAAGTTACATGACGCAGAGCACCATCGTAGTTAAAAGCAGAGCCATCCGGGTGATGACATGGAACGTTAATGGGCTCGGAAATAGTATTAAAACACCCCTAGTCCTAAAAGCACTGAACCGTCACTCACCAGATGTGGCCTTCGTAACAGAGACACATCTGGCGGGCACAAGATGCACATTGTTTAGACGCACAAACTACTGACAAGCCTTTCATGCCGGATTCACCATGGGATCACGTGGGGTATTAATCCAAGTACACAAAAGGCTCCCCTATAGCCCCACTGCAGTCACCCAGGACCAGGGAGGTATATATGTACACACGACAGGAACCCTTTGGGAACGCACTGTATATGCACCACCTAACCTCCTAACACCCCTGACTAACGATATTACACCCTTAAAGGGATGGTCTAGTAAACATTTTTATTTAAAAAATAGATAGGCAACATAAAAAAAAAATACTAGCATTCTCCATTTTAAAACTACCTATGTAAAATTTTGAGTTATTCAAGCTCAAAATTCGCAAAAGCAAGCACATGGGCGCATCCATTTTGTGAAATGGAGGCCCTCCTGTGCTGGCTTTTGCGGCACTAATGAAGGAAAAGCCAGCCAACTGTAGTAAACAAAGGATACCGCTGGGTGGCTTTCCCTTCATTAGTGCTGTAGGCGGAGGACAGGGACCGGAGACCAGAGCAGGAAAGCTGCAGCTGAATCTTGGTAAGTGCTATTTATTTATTTTTTAAAAATAAGCACTAGCTGCGTTTTTTTTCCTAAGTTTTCCGGGCTGGAGGAGCCCGGAAAACTTAGAAATAAAACCGCAGCTTTAAAAACGTTGTATTTATGTTTGCGGTCGCTTTTGAATAGCTCAAAATTCTACATAGGAAGTTTTAAAATGGAGAATGCTAGTATTTTTTTTATGTTGCCTATCTATTTTTTAAATACAAATTTTTACTAGACCATCCCTTTAATTGTTGACAACACTGAAGGCCTTACATTGATTGGAGGAGACTTTAACTAAGTCATGAACACACAGTTGGATAGGACACATGTACGATCCAGAAATCCAGACATAAGCACTAAATCGCCACATTTACCAATGCACTGGGGTTACATGATGCATGGAGATCCCAACACAAGGTAATATTCGTACCACTCCGGTGCACATGCTTCGCTATCCAGGTTGGATTACTTCTTCCTAACAATGTGTAACATACATGAGGCGTGTGACGCACAACTGCTCCCCAGAGGTATTTCAGAGCATTCCCCACTCATGTTAACGATTAAGACTAGCAGGCCACTCCCCCCACCCAGTTGGAGACTGAATGGTTACTACCTGGGATTTCCCAAATTGGTGGAACACATACAAAAGGTTACAGAAACATACTTTGAAATAAATACTGACTCTGTGGACAGCCCAACAACGCTGTGGGAGGCACTAAAAGCAGTATTAAGGGGTGAAATCATAGCCTGGACTGCAGCCCACAAGAATTAACACCTTGAAGCGATACATGCAGCTGAAGCCAAGGTACGGAATGCAGAATTTGCTCACCTGGCCCATGACCTACCAGAGACACAAAGTGCACTGCAGTTAGCACAAAAACAGCTACAGCACATAGCCTGAGACAATGCAAAACAAGCGCATGCAGCAATGCGAACGAAAATATATGAAACTGGGGACAAGGCAGGGAAAATTCTGGCATGGTTGGAGTGCAGGGATTTAGGCCTCACCCAAGTTAGGAAACGAACAACAGAAGAACAAGACCCACTAGTAACAGACCAGGACATAGCGGATGGATTTGCTAAATATTACACTGAACTGTAAAGTGCACCACCTGCACCGCCACCGACCGATATATCGGAAGAAATTACCCTTCCTACCCTAGATGAGCAACAGGCGGTCCTACTAGAACAAGAAATTACAGAGGAAGAAGTAACATGTGCAATGTCAGAACTCCAGTCAGGGAAGACCCCCAGACCCGAACGGCTTTCCTGTCGAAATATGGAAAAAAATAGGTGTAAACATAATCTCTCCTCAACTACTGCGCCTCTTTCAACACTCGGGCTCGCAGGGTTGCCTCCCCCCAGACCTCAGAAAAGCTACAATAATAGTTTTACTAAAAACAGATAAGCCACCTGACAAGTGCAGTTCCTACAGACCCATCTCTCTTATAAACTGCGAGGCCAAAATACTGGCGAAAGTACTGGCCAATCGGCTGCAGCGAGTCATACACACACTAGTCCACCCAGACCAATGTGGATTTATTCCACAAAGATCCACCAGGCTAAATATATATAGATTACACACAGCACTAGAAAAAACACCCAAGCTACCAAACTCCCTAGCCCTACTGTCCATAAATTACGAAAACGCTTTCGATTCTGTGCACTGGGAGGCAATTTGGGAAATTATGCGACGAATGGGCATAGGCCCTTACTTCATGAGTTGGGTTAAACTACTATACCACCTTCCAGTAGCAGTAACTACATACTTGCCAACTCTACCGATTTAGGCGGTAGGATACCGCTTTTTAAGAAGTCCTACCGCCTACCGATTTTTGGATAACAAATACTGATTTTTTTTGTTAAAAAAAAAAAAATTATTATAATTTACATTTTTCTTTTGCCCACGCCAGCTCGGGGGAGTCTTTCAAGGGCTCCCCCGAGCTGGCGTAGCGGGAGAAGGCGCGGCATGCAGGCTTTTAATGTCAAAGGCACCCACAGCGGTGGGCTAAAAGCGCCCCTCCGCTGCGGGTGCCTTTGGCAAAAGGGGTCATTAGCCCCCCACCACGCCAGCTCGGGGAGAGTCTTTCAAGGACTTCCCCGAGCTGGCATAGCGGGAGAAGGCGCAGCATGCAGGCCTTTGATGTAAAAGGCGCCCGCGGCGGTGAGCTAAGGGCGCCCCCTCCGCCGCGGGTGCCTTTCACAAAAGGCGCCATTAGCCCCCCACCACGTCAACTCGGGTGAGTCTTTCAAGGGCTCCCCCGAGCTGGCGTGATGGCAGAAGGCGTGGCAGGCGTCTCATTGTCATTGAATGCACTCGCAGCGGCGGGCTCATTCAATGACAATGGGCTGCTGACGCGCCCTATTCCTATCATTACCTCCTCACCTGACTATTTTTGAAACTTTAAGATTCCTACAGATTTCTGGTCAAATAATGTTGGCATGTATGTAACTAGAGTTAATGGGTATACTTCCGAACACTTCCAGCTAGGTAAAGGAACGCGACAAGGCTGCCCCCTGTCAGCTTTGATTTTTGCGTTAGCAATCGAACCTTTAGCAATCCTGTCAAGATCCACGCAAACATGGAGCGGCTTCAGGTGGGCGGACGGCTGGGAAGACAGAGTGTCTTTATACGCGGATGATCTGTTAATTTATCTGGCGGACCCGCGAGTTTCCTGTCCCGTTGTGTCGCATTTACTAGAGAGATATGGCGCGTTCAGCGGACTCCGCGTCAACTGGTCAAAGTCCATACTATTCCCGGTGAAGTATATAGATATTGCAATACCAGACGTGTGCCCCTACCGTATTGAAAGGGAACAATTTAGATACCTCGGTATACAAATCACACACAAACTAACGGACTATGTGGGGAAAAACTTACATCCAGTGCGACCAGGTTCAAGGATGATCTTGGCCACTGGATGTCCCTACAACTCACATTACTGGGACGCGCGACACTTTTCAAAATGATGGCCCTTCCCCGTTTTCTCTACGTACTACAAAATGCACCACTACCAAAAGCACACAGTGAGTTCCATAAAATAGATCAAACACTTAGGAGTTTGTTATGCAAAGGGGGGCACCCACGAATGGCACTTACTACCCTACAAAGATCCATATGGGAGGGCGGGATTGGACTCCCCCGGCTGCAGACCTACTACTGGGCCAGTCAAATGGCAATAGTGAATGATAAATTGCATGGGGCTACGACTCTACCGCATAACATAGTACAGGACACCGACGCACAGGAAAGACCCATCGTGAGCCTCCTCTACCGGAAAAAAGAGCGACCCGCTAGACCCATCCATGTTGTTGCATATAACCCTAGTCTGGGCAGATACACATAAGTACCTAGGTTGGGATAAAAAAACTAACTCTAGCACAACCACTCTGGAACAACAGACATCTCCCGGAGGTGAACAAACTCCCTAAATGGCAAGCATGGGCCCAACTAGGTATTACGAAAATTGTCGATGTGATGAAAGAAAATGTGATAATAGCATTTGCGGATCTAGCTGCCACCTTCGCACTCCCACCCAAAAAACAATACCACTATATCCAGCTCAAACATGCGTTGCAGGCTCATCTCCCTGAACTGAGTGACATACCTGATTACTCTCCACTAGAACGTAATGTATTCCCAGAACTGCTTAAACAGAAAGTCACATCGACTATGTACAGTGCTATTAACTCCTTTGCTACGAAAGAGCTGTCGAGCCTGAAAGCCAAGTGGGAGAGGGAGGTAGGTGATATACTCCCAGAGGAATGGGTGACTGCGTTGATGTACCCCAGAGAATCAGCTATCTCCTCCAGCCTTAGATTAATTCAACTGAAGATACTACATAGGATTTATTACCCAAGGCTGGCACTGTTCAAGTAGGGAAAGGCTACGAATCCATACTGTTTGCGATCTAAGAGGGAGGAAGGCTCCTATTATCATATTCTGTGGGACTGTGCCATCATTCAACAATACTGGCAACAGTGCTGTGATGAACTGTCAAGGGTAATGGGCAAGAGGATACTTGTAAATCCAAAGCAATTACTGCTGGGGATAGAAGGAGACGCTGAACTAACGAGGTATGAGAGAGCGTTCTTATTTACCATCACAGTGATACTTAAAAGGAACATAGCACAACTTTGGGGCTCCGAGAGGCCACCTAGCCTTGAACAATGGATGTGGATATCTTCATCGCGATGGAAAAAAGTTTATACTGCCAGGGGGTGCCCAGAAAAAGAGCAAAAAATATAACAAAGCTGGGAAGAGGCGCACTAAAAATAATTTATAATACTGTACAGTTACGCTATCCAGAGACTTGCAAATGAACTGGTGGGTGTAATACGAAAGGGACAAAATGTTGTGGCATGTTTTGAAGCTTGTTGGTAAGGGACCACAGCGGGGAGTTGTTGGCGGGCGGGTATGGGAAGTTTTGTTTACCCCGCTGTATGAGGCTGTTTGTTTTGTGTTTCCAAAAACCAATACAATGTTGTATTAAAACAGTATCCAATCCTGACTGGAGTCACTCCACAATTGCCTCCTTTCAATCCTTTACTAGAGCCAGGAAGCCGTCTCTTTCTTTGCCTTCCGGGATGTTATCAGCCGCCATGGCAACACAGTCCCACAGGGTATAAGAACATCTAGACAAGGTGCAGGTGAAATTGGTAGACTTCAAGGCCATGCTGCCTGATGTGAAAACTTGCAAGCCCATGCATCTACCTTTTTGTCATCTCTATCCGGGGGGATAGAGGAAAGGCAGATTGTTTGGATGAAGTGGCAGCCTGAACTACCAAACTCACAGGCGTAGGTTGCTTGGTGAGGTAGTCTGGGTCGCTGCTAGAGGGTCTATAATTCCTAGAGAAGTTTCTGTTCACAGCAGGTCCAGATTCTGGAGCTTCCCAATTGGCAACAACCTTCCACTGAAGGGCCTTATGGAAGGGTAAGATTGGGTCCTTCTGCGGTCCCTGGTCTAGGATGTGCGTCATGTCATCCTGCTCATTTGCCGGGAAAAACTACTCCAACCCATATATTCTGTGACCCTATTCATGAGATTTCTGTAATTAGAATCTGCTTGTTCCGAGGTGTCAGGCCTGCCAAACTCCAATTCTGTCAAAGTGGCAATTCTACTAGCAGACTGGAGGGAGGCACAAAGGTCTTTCATTCTTGACTCTTGGTTAATGAGCTCTTCAGGTATTCTCTCGACGTACAGCCGGCTTACTGCTCGGCCTCGATGTAGCCTTCGACTTCCCTGAGTCGTCCGAAGGCGTAACCGGGGCATGGCTCTTATGCGATTCTTTCGATGGGATTGAGGGCACATTTTTAAAAATCTGCATCATTTCCACTCTAAAGGCATCCCATTAACGTGGGGAATCCAATTTTGTCAGGCACTTGATTACCTCGGTTGAGGAATCAGATGATGAAGAGGGAGACCTATGGTGTCTCTTCTTCAATGAAGAAGATGAAGACTGCCACGATCGACTACTCGACCGGGACCTCTTCGATCTTTTACACCGAGTGCCGTCTCTAGACTCCCCAGACTTATTTTCCTTCTTCAAAGTAGACTTCAAAGCAGCCCTCCCCACTGCCAGTGGACCTCTGCGTTCCCGGAGAGCTTTTTCTGTCATGGACTGACAGGATCTGCAGTCATTGGTACGGTGCACAGAGCCCAGACACCACTGGCAGAAGTGGTGAGGATCGGTTATGGACATCTTCGTCCCGCAGTCATAACTTTTCTTAAATCCCGACTTCGGGGTCGAAAGGGTAAAAGATGAAAACATTTTTTGACAGAAAAACGAAGCGCGCTGTTAGTACTCGAAGTGAACATTTTCGGAAAAAGGGAACTGAAGCCAACGGGTGCCGCACAAGCTATTTGTACTGTCGTTGACTTTCGACGGAAGCCCTCGAGAGACATCGAGCCACAGCATAGACTACAGCACCCTCTGCTGAGACAATGTTTTCCGAAGCAGCAAAGCTGGCGAGATATGCATATCAAAGATGAGGAATACGTGGGAGGACACAATCCATTCGAAAGGTGTTTTTCAAACCCAACTGAAGTTCAATAAACACCCTTGAACTGTGATCACGTGTGTCTATCTTACCGTTTAATACTATGCCTTCCTTACAGTTCCTTTGGTTGGCTTATGCTGACTATTAGATTTTAATTGACAAAACGCCTTTTGGCCAACAAAGACGTCTGGATGCTGTTAGAAAGGTGCAGAAGAAAATGCACTGAGGATTCTGAATTTAGAGAAGACCAAAATAATGATTATGCATGAGAAAATATCAAAACCAGACTTGTGAGTTAATGGTAGTAAAGTTGAGGTGGTGGATGTGTTTAAATATTTGGGCTTTCGCATCAGTACAACCGCTTGTCCGATAAGTTTGCAAAAAAGCCTAAAACATAATGTTTACCCTCTATGAAGGCATCACGAAGTAAGACACTGACAACAGATTCACTTTTCTAAATGAAATGGCTCATTTTTCTTAAATGTCAGGATGGAGTAAGGCCTAACTTGCCCTATGATGGGATTTCCCTACCGAAAGAAACTAAGTCTGTGTCATTAAGTTCAACAAAAAAGTCTGTATATAAAACATATACTTGCCCTTAGAACTAAAGATATACAATGTGTAGGGATGTCAGCTGTTTCTTTTGTTGCTGACATCCCTACACATTGTATATCTGTGCAGATACTGGCTTGCTTTCCAGCTTCCACTTTCCCAAGTACAAAACAGTTCCAAAATGCCTTGCGGTTCCCTTCCCCAAGAGTTCAACTCAGTTCACAAAGTCCTGGGGTTCCCTTCCCCAAGTAGTCAGCTTTTCCAGCTTCAAAACTACAATCAGTTCAAATCTCTTGGCTTTCAATAACAATTCCAGTTTAACTTTGTAACCATATAGGCCTTTCAATAGTTCACACTGATTGTTCTTTTCTTCAATCACTTCAGCACTAGTTCTATATCACAGCTTCTGTATCTTGGCTTTCCTTGGTTCTTTACAAGTAGGGGTCACTCAGTCTAGTCGCAGTTGTCGGACCACATAGTCCACCCATTACAGGTCACGCAACTGATAACACTTGACACTTTGTTATGCTGATATGTTCTCTTTGGGCTTTCTTGCCAACACAGGTTCTCTCTCTCTGAACGTGTGTCATCCGTCCACGTTCAATTCGGTTTCTCCTTGGCAGTCTCTTGGCTTTGCCACAATGTGCCTTTCACACAACTCATTCTGTGGTGTTCAATCTTTTCCACCACCTTGCTTTCACATTGTCCAATAATGCTCATCACTTGCTTTTGACTTTGTTCATAAGTGCTCACCATTTTGCTTTTCACTCGTGCTGTATATGCATATACTTTTCATATCTTTCCTTTAGTTCGGTATTCAATAATACTGGTTGCATTCTTAAAAATACTTTGCAACTTGTTCGGTATTCAACATTTCCTCAATTCGGTATACAAACTGATTTATCATAAGTTTCAGTTAATTCTGCATTTTCATATGCTCATTTCCAGCCCCTGGAGCGGCCCGGTATGAGTGTTCCCTTTCTTACACTCACCAGAATGCTGCTTCTCCTTCATTCTCCTGTTCGGTTTCTTCTCGCTCCGGTTGGGCTTTACGGGAACTCCGGCGAGCAGTGCTTGCCGCCTGCTGCAGTCTGGAGCCCTCTGTGTCCCACACGGCACTGCAGGTGTCTCGACCCTCTAGTGGCCCGCTCAGGCCCCAGCGTTTCTCTCACCCTTTTGCAGCACACAGTGTCCTTCTTGCCATCCCCTCTGCAGCCTGCTCCACATCTTCCAGCCTCATCCGTCTCTCCAGGCGGGTTTCTCATCTGGTCTCCAATTTTATACACTTGTGGCTCCTTAATAGATTGTAGGTGCAAGTCCTTTGCCTGACTATAGATTAATCTATTTGGGGACATGCCTGGCTATGGCAATGGTATTCCTCCACAATCCTCTTCCTCGACTCAGTACCAAAGTGGTGTGAATGAATAGAAGTGTGCATAACTCCTAGTTGCCTCCTCCTCATCCCAGTCTTAAAGGAAAATGATTGTGGGACATTTTGTGTGTAGGAAAGAGGTAAAGACTGACAACCTATGAAGGCAGGGGGAGGGTAGGGTTCATTTTGACAAGGGAAAGGGGGATACCATGTCTCGCCCAAAGACTTCCTCTTCCCACTCCCCAAGGTCCCCCCACCCAGGTGATCCTCCCTCACATATCCACCTCCAGGATCGGGATCCAAGAGTGAAACCTGGCCACCTGAGAGGAAGATCTAGGGGGAGTAGGATGGGAGGATACCCTCAGGTTCCTCACAACTCTAATCTCCAAAGTGAAAAATTTCAAACGAAATAATGGGCAGTATTCATGGCTTCCACTACTGCCACTATATTGTTCTAAATGTATTCCCATATTAATCTATGGTTTGGACTCTGATACGGATGGAATGGAAGGAGCTGATGATGATAGACTGTTTTGTATTAAAAATGTTTGTGGGGGCTGCTGTAGTGAACTCAGGTCCAAATAGTACATCTAGAACTGGCTTTAAATTCTCTTTGCATATTTGTCATGAAGAGGAAAATTATGGTGTTTGGGATGATTATGTATCAAGGACATGATTCATCTATCTGTGGCGCTTTAAATGCTATTGTTACTCAGAGTTTGTGTGTTTCACTTAATCAATTTATGAGTGATTGTAAACATTTTATATGTATGTTGAATGTCTTAGTTGAATCACTAGATAATACAGCAGTTTTTAGGAAGATGGTCTTCCATAAACTAGAGCTTTGGGAATGTTAATGCAATTATGCACATCTAGAAAGCAAGCATTCATTAGCAGATTCTACACAAATGTTCCCTGTGAATAAGAAATTACAAATATATTGTATAAATTGGCCTAGCAAGGTGTAGCAAAGCACTTTATGAAATTCAGGTTGAACTTGCTCCCCAATAGAGGTAAAATGGGGGCAAGGGGAAAAAACTAACAGTCTAAGAATCTGCAGGGTGTGTAAGAGCTATAATGAGACTGTACACAATCTGTATATAGATTGTGAATTGCTGGGTTCTCTGAAAGGGCCCATTGACCACTGCTTTGTTAGGGAGATGAGAACATAGCTTGAGTACGCCTTTTAGCAACGACTATTTCAGAGCAACCAAATTCCTATTATCATTGCAATTTTTCATTTTTTGGAGCACATATGTATAGCCAGATGTGTTGCATTCAGGATTTTGGTGTGTATTAGATGTTGTGTATCTTGCTTCTACATGGCTATTGTCGTTGATGAATTTAGTTACTGTGTATTTATGAGATTGTTAATTGTGTTTTGCACTTGATGTTTTGTTAATTGTGCTTTGTACAGCACTTAAAGCCTGAGGTGTTGTGGGATACATGACTGTCACAAAATAAATGATGAACGAGCTCCAGTCGGTGGGGGAAGCAGCTGGCTCCATAAATGCTTCCCATTAACTCACATCAGAGACATCCATGACATAAGATAAAAAAATAAGGAGAGCATGCTGTAAAATGACTGCTCAGGGTAGTAGCGCAGCACCTAGCTACAGCCAGAGACCACAGAGGAAAGAATCTTCGCTTTTAGCATGCCGGGAACCCAGATCCTGGCAAATGCTAGTGATCCAAAGAAAAAGACATAGCCTGTTTTGATCTCAAGCCCAGGAGGGCAACCCTTGGCTGGTGGATGAGTTAAACTGCAGCCTGACAAGTACCCAAACAGTGGGGAGAAATTAGTAGTTGTTGGTATGTTAGTGTTGTGTCTACACAGAGGAACCCAGGATCTTATTGGACGGTCAGCGAGTGACAATACTGGCAATCAGGAGATATTCAGAGAAGAAGGCAAGAATTCAAAAGTAATGTACTGGGCAATAAAACACTGGAAAGTAGTTAGGGAACTGGTTTTGGACATTAGGTTCTATTAGAATAACCCTTGCACTTGTTTTGTAGCACGTCTTTCATGACACTGTTCACTGAAACTATCCCTTTCGAGGTGCATCTGGATAACCTAAGGCCCTGTAGGGGTTCAGCCAATCCAGTATCCCACCAGAAAGTAAACTGTAAAGTTAAACTGAACCCTAGATCCAACCAGTCTCTTCTTCCCCCCCCCACCCACTGTTTTAATCACATTCTGCCACAGGCGCCATCTACATAACAGAGCTGGAAAGACCGTCCTTTTCTACTACTACTTTTCACACATGTATAGGCATTACTCATAACCCCAACCTGCAGATAATAGTACATAAAGGTGTTGACCAGATATCCTATGTCTCAAGTGCTCTGTCAATCCCTCCCCATCCATACTCATTTGTTTTACACATTTCTAAAACTATAAAATGTCCCTATAAACAACTTTATCCTTACCAGTTTGAGAAGACGCTCTAGAATCCATTTCAGATCATCCACATCAGAGGTTTTCCTTTGCTCCCGTAGCAGCTTGTTTAGAAAACTGATTACATCAGCCAGAAGCTTCTCATCTTCTATGCTAGCAGGAAGCACCTGCCAAAATCTTCATTACAAAGATAAACAAGGATTTAATAGGCAATGCACTAAAAATGCTTACACTCTTATTCATAGCTGACAAGGATGACATTTTACCTACAGCAAATTTATATGCTTGATCAGAAGGGAATCAAATCCAAGCCATGTGTTTGAGGCACTGAAGGATTAATAACAAAGGAAGGAATGACCTTAAGAAACAATTACTTACCATTGTTAATTTATTTCTCATGGATGGTTCCTTCCACAGATTTTTGTGCTAGCTGGCAAAGCAACACTCTTTTTCCCTGCAGGCGGTTAAGTGTCGTTCTGCAGTGGCTCTCTTCGACAGTAAGTAAGTGACTGCGTACAGGGTACATAGAGAGCACACCATGACCTCAGTTCCACCCTTTATCTCCAAATTGAACCAGGACAAAAGCCTTCTCCCCTGCAGCACGAAAAGCAACAGGGTGGGGACATGCACTAGAGCGCATCATCTAAGATGGCTGCCGACTAAAGGCGCTCTGCAGCAGGCATCAAATACTTTAAAAATATAGCCAGCAAGCAGTCCCAACAGGAAGCCAACTCAACGTCAAAGGTGCTGGGGAGTGCTCTGGTCCACTATCTGGTGCAGCGGCTGTCATGAACCATCGGACACGCCCCTTCTGGGCCTCCTGGTCCTTGACACGTCGGGGCTTACACTCTGTTGTACTTCCAACATGGCCGTAAGCACAGAACGCTGCTTACCAGCCTTCACGCCCGATGCAGCACGTTCTATAAATTAGCCACACCCCTGCGGCCCCGCGCGTCTCAATGCTACTGTTAGCTGTGGCTAGACGTGTGCTACGTAGTTTGCTTCGCGGAACTCTGTTTCCTGGTTCTCGGATCCTTCGCTTTCCCCTACTATCCTTTCTCCTTCTTTTTCAGCCTTCTTCCCGGATTCCGTGCACCTTCTCCTTATCCTGGACTTCCTGGAGTTTCCTATTGATCCCGGACATCGAAGCTGAATGAACACTGGAAGCCGAAGACGGCTGAGCGGGCTTGTACAAGACCAGTACCGTATGGAAGAAAACTCCTCCTAAAGAGTCCATCAAGAAGTGAAAACAGGTGAGAAAGGGGGAAACCTGTGACAGCGGCCCTCTGGTACCCCGGGGGGGGGGGGGGGGGGGGGGACGAAGGTGGCGGCCTGACATATACATCTGGAACTCCAAGGATCACAGAGAGAGAGAGAGAGGCAGCGGCTGTGCACCACGCCACCCTTTTCATAGGTGCAGTGGTCCCCAGCAGTGCTCGATCACACATCCCCGGCCTTGGTTATGAAGCAGACTGATCAGCTTGAGATTTATCAAGCGCACGGCCACCCGTAGGTATCATGGCGCTAGGAGAGAGGCGGAGAAAGAAGCCAACGGGAAGCAGAGAACGTATTTAAAACAGTAACGTTTTCAGGTTGCGCCGGAAAGTAAGATGGTCTATAGTCTCACGCAGGGGTAGAGGCAGATAACTCAATTCATCCGCCGCCGCTACCGAGAACGCACGGTCACCTTTGCGAGCAAATCTAAAGCAGGGTACCAGCAGTCGACAAGTCCCTTGAGAGCAGAGAGCGCGAGTGGGTTGGTAGCGAGGGAATTTAGCCTGCAGGTACTCGGCAACACCATAGAAGGCCCTGTGCACCATGCACATTGACTTAAACATAATTCGCTGGGCAACTGGCAGCCAGTGCAGCTGGCGCAGCAGAGGGGTCATGTGGGCGCCAAAAGGGGGATGGAGAATGGATCTGGCAGCAACGTTCTGCAGGAGCTGAAGCTGCCCTGTCAGGTGGTGGGGGCGGGGGGGTTGCGCCATATAGAGCTAATTGCAATAATCCAGCACGCTCAGCACCAGAGCCGCGACTACAGGAGCCTGGTTGATGGCTGGAATAAACGGGAGAACCTTTCGTCTGATCCCAAGTTTAAAATGGCCAGATTTACATACCGCGCTGACCTGTTCATCCATAGTCAGTGCGGCTGAGATCTACATGCCAAGGTTAGGTACCGATGATATCGGTAAAGGAAAAGGGACCGAGGGAGGGAGACCAAAACTCAGTGGTCCAGAAGGATTGTGGATTGGAAGTGCCTACAACGAGAACTTCTGTTTTACTAACGTTAAGTTTCAGCCAATTTTGTGACATCCATATGCCCAATTCCTCGAGACAATGCCTAAGGCGAGATGCTGTTTCGGTTTTAGTTAGGCCAAGACGGACCAAAATCTGGGTGTCATCTGCGTAGGAATAGAAGCGAAACCCATGAGGAAAAGGGGGTATTTTATAAAGATATTGAATAGAATAGGGGATAGAGCTGATCCCTGAGGAACGCCACAGGATAGGTGGACTGGGACAGAGCGGAAAGGGGGAAGAGACACAGATTGCGAGACACAGATATCGCCCCCGCAACCACTGCCCCACCCCCAGTAGCAGCCCAGCCCCAGAGCTTGGACTGGGAGCTGCGTGCTGCTTGGGCGGCCTCCGGAGCCCTGCACCGGGTGCAGTTGGCTGTCCTTGGGCAAGAATACAAAGTGGTGAGGTAGAGGGAGGACCCACTGCTCCTGAACACTTCTACAACACAGAGCCGGTCTGCTGGAATGGGCAATAAGAAGCAGGTGAAAATTGATTCCTTCACGGGCACGCCACTCACACAGCAACGGATGAATGAAGAGCCTGCAAAGGATACAGACTCAGAGGATAGCAAGCAGCTCATTTAACTTGATAATTTGGCATCCCTACCAATAGCTCTGGCTCTGTAGGAAAGCATTGATACTATGGGCCAGAAGCTGGACTTCTTGTTTGGTAAAGATGACACCTCAATGATCCAAATGGAAAAATTGGGTCATGGGGTCACCGAGGCAAAGGCCCGAATAAGCAAGATGGAAGACGGCACTGATCAATTGAGGAAGGAGCTGGGCGGGGCTCTCCTCTAGATGGAAGGAATTGGGGCATCATGGAGAAATTAGTTGAGAAACTGCTTATGAAAACACAAGATGATCTTCCGGTGTCGCAACATTTAATTGTAGAGCAGACAGACAGGTCGCTGATGGCACGGAAGCTCGTGAGGGCTCTGCTGTGCCCAATGATCATCCGGGTACTGAACTTCAGAGACTGGTAGGTACTCTTCGCCACCGCCAAGGAGAAGAAAACTCTATAAGACAGCTCCATCAGGCCGTCATTATTCTCTGATTTCAGCCCAGTTGTGCAGGAGGCCAGAAGGAATTTTCCAAAGGTGAAGGACATCCTTCAGAGAACTGGACTGTGGTATACCATGTATTACCCTGCCAAACTAAGAGTTACTGCTTCACGGACCCAGCACGGGCAGAAGACTATGCTGTAAGGAGAGTCAAGGGTATGAGAAAGGCTGTCTGGGGATCTCATTGGAGGACGCATCACTGGACAACGTCGGCTGACATTCAGTGGAGGGGAGGCAGCTAGCCACATTACCCCCAAATAATGGTCAGCTGTGTCCCGGTGGAAGCACATGTTCATGACCTGAATAAGCCTGCACAGCGGCCTCTATGACCAGATGGTGGCCTATCTGGCCCTAGGGCATGAAACCTTACATATATATTTCTGTATTTTTGTTCCGATGGCGATTGGGGTGTGCTGGTTAGGTTTGGGAACCGGCGTGGGTGGAGCATTTACAACTGGGGGCCTTCAAGGGAAGGTGCTTGCTGGGAGGAATATCTTAAGGATTCAAAGAGTTGATAGCGTTTTATGCAGTCATAAGTTTGGGGCTTCAGGGAGCAGCGACAGAGTGACAATGCATTTGGATGCACACAACATAAGCAATGATCCCGAAGCATTGGTAAGGGTACAATCACAAAGTCACTAACAATAATTACTTTGAACATAAGAGGTGTGAAAGACAACAGAAAGGCCAGTCAGATTTAAAAATATTCTAAAAGACATAGCATTGACATCTTTATGGTGCAGTAGATCCACCTAAACACAGGCAGTCGGAAAAAGACTGCTCCTTCCTGGAGCGCAAACAGGGAGTATTCTTCATTCACATAAGGTTCCAGGAATTGCTGATGGAGGCTCTATGTTGGAAAGGCATAGTACTACTAAAAGCGTATGCCCCTAACCTGCATAATCCTGCACTTATTGAGGTTACCATATAGGAAGGTGACTGCAACAAGATTTTGAATCTTGCATTAGACAGATCATCCTCCAAAGACAGACCTCTACCACGTGCGGCACACACTCCTGGCTAGACATTGACCAAGTACACACTCTCACTGATGTAAGACGTCACTGCCACCCCCAGAAGTGTAAATATTCATAATAATGAACTGTCCACAATGTTCACACACAAATAGAGATCTTTATGATCAGCACAAATTGAACTCGGTGGAGCCATGAAAGATCCTCCCAAGAAGGTTATCTGATCATGCTCCGGTGGTGATGACATTTCCCTCCAGCTCGTCCAACTGCCATGAAGCCCTGAAGATTAAAAAGTGAGGCACTACTGGAGGAGGAAAACAGGCAGAATTTCATGGTATATTTTGAACAGAAACTTTTTAGGAGTATTTGCATAGTTTGGGAGGCTTTTAAATGTTTCATCAAAGGCATCATCAATATCCTGCGAGAGAATGGTATCCTTAAAGAGATAAAAAGGGAACTGGCACAGATCGAGGGGAATATCAAAAAGCTAGAAATGGTAGGTTAAACACTGCAATGAGAGAATGCTGGGAGAAATCTAAGAGCAGCTTACGGCCTTCCAAGAACCAGTCACCAGGGAAACTCGTTACCTGGAAGGAAACATGCAGGTTAGGAGGTATGGCTAGAAAGACGGGCTGGTGTAACTGCTGGCAAGGCTGATTGGGCAAGAAAAAGGCCAGCACACCAATAAGGTAGCATGGAATCAGGCAGGTGCTAGTTGTATGAATGAGGCCGATATTAATGCTGCCTTCCTAGACTATCAGGAATTGAATACATCCAAAACGCAGTCGATAACATTGACTTAATTATACTCTTGAATAAAGTTAGCCTGCAGCACTTCTCTTATGAGCAAGCATTATGAAACTACTGTGGAGGAGATAATAGAGGAAAAACAATCTCTCCCCAACGGAAAGGCCCAAAGGACTGGTGGACTCATGGCAGAGTGCTACATGTCTTACATAGATGCATTAGCTTCTTATTTTGAAAAGACTAGGACTACTCGCCTGAGACTGTTGTGCTCCTGGAATCCACTAGAACCACGCTTATTACCCTGCTCTCTAAGCCGGATAAACCGGATGAACAGTGTAAATCATACAATTATTAAACACTGAAAATAGGATATAGGCACAATTCTGTCCAGCAGCCTACTTAAATTGATGCCACAGCTGGTCAAACCAGATCATTGAGTGCATCCTTATCCCAGGGAGGGCCACAAAGCACAACCTACATACACTCTTCACCTTGTTCCATCGGGTGGACCCCAAAGCCCCAACAGCGTTGGCCACCTAGGACAACGACTCTATAGAGTGGCCATACCTGATCAAGCTGCTACATACGGTGGGAATAGGGATGGCTTTGTCAACACAGCTAGACTCCTGTATTCCACCCCTAAGGCAACAGTGGGTACAAACTGCACACCCTCCACCCCTTTCAGATTCTATGGGGGGTGGGAGGGACACTGCAGGAATGTCCAATCTCCCAACTCCTATTAGAGCTTGACGTAGACCCATTAGCTTGCAGGCTGCAGGAATATCACTGGCAAAGCCGGGTACAGATCCAAGACAAATCTTCCATAGTTTTGTTGTAAGCCGACGACACGCTTCATTTTATAATAGATCCAAGGGACAATCTTACTATTATTATGCTGGACATAAATGAATATGGTAAACTATTGGGGCTTAAAATTAACTGGGAGAAATATGAGCTGCTGCCGCTTACTCCCAAAGTGGAAATATCGGGGTGAAGACCTGGTGTTTATCTGCCAGCAGCGCAAAATTAAATATTTAGGAATAATGGGGACCATCGACCTCAATATATTGTATGAAGAGAACTTCATTAAACCACTAAAAAGCCTGGAGTGAAAAATTGAGAGGTGGATACAGCTGCCCGTCCCATAAAATGGTGATCCTTCCCAAATCACTCTATATATATATAGCAAAACATACCAATGTTTCCCCCACTGTACTTCCGATGTGTCAGAGCGATTCACCTTAAATTGATAAAGGCACACAAAGCTGCTGGAATATCCTACTCGATGCTGACACTGCCATATGAGAAGAGAGGGCTATCAGTCTCAGACATACAGCAAATATTTTGAATGGCTCAGGCAAGTTATGCTGTAAAATCGTACAGTGAATATAATGGACTACTGCACACAGTAGGGGTGGCTTGTGGCCCATCTCCACTCTGAGCCATAACCCGCTGAGCTCTTCACCAAGCTGTTAGAGCTACTGGAATAGACATACCATACTCACCACTGCTCCCATTGTATAACAATCCAGGAATACTTATGTCCGAAAAGCAAGTACAAGTACCCTTCAGTAGACTGGGTAGTCCACTATAGAGAACCTATTCCAGGAAGGAGAGCTTGTTCCTCTCGAAGAAGTAAGCAAAAGCGGTAAACAGCCTAACTATCTTCCTGTATTACAGGTTGAAAACAGTACTCAAGAAAGCCTTTACAAGCTTCCAACGTAAACCAAAAACATCTGAAATTGTTAATGTAGAAAATGAGTGTTCATATGCGGTCTAACATATATTATAGGGTCCAGAGTTCAAGGGGAGTGCAGGAGCCACCGTCCAGGCGCAAGTGGGATACCACGCTCGGTCAACCCTCAGAATGGAATTGGGCCTGCCAACAGTGAAGCCAAATCTCGTTTAATCAAGGACACAAACTAATCTATTTTAAATACCTTCACCAATTATACTACACTCTTCCTGCACTCCACAAGCGAATTCCAGCAGTAGCCGATAGCTTTCCTAGATGCAGGAAAGATCATGCAGACGTTTTACACCTAGTGGCTGCATACGCCTACAATCATTCAGGCCTGGGGATAAAGACACTACATTAAAAAATAATGGGCAGACAAAGACCAAAAGTCTTGGTTACTGGGCCTATTCAAAGACAAATCTGTTGCGGTTTTTGAATTTTGCAAAAATGGTGAATAGAGGATGTGTGGCAATACGATGGGCTGGAAAGGTCCAGCCAAAAACAGAGACTTGGTTAAGGGATTTGGTATATTGCTATGATCAAACGGAAAAGTATGCAATGCAATTAACACTGACTAGTAGGCCTAAAGATATATGGACCAAACTAAGGGCGTACTTGGCTACTTTGGATGCTGCACGTGATATGGATGAAGAAATAGTTTGAAAGAAGCGTTGGGTATGATATGTTAGGATATGATATTTTATTTCTATCGCGCTCGTACACAAAGTGTTTCAGAGCGCGACAAGGGAAGGGAACAAGGGAGAACAAAACAACGTACTTACTAGGCCCAGTGACATTGAGAACGTGCAAGTGCATGGGAGAGGGAGAGGGGAAAAGTGCGTCGAAGGGGGAGAAGTAGAAAGTCCGGAGCTGAAAACAGATAAATAATAAATAAATAGTAAAGGCAACAAACAGTGGAAGTGCAGCCAGCAAGTGCTGGGTTTAAAGCAGCAGACACGGTAGGACTGATAAGTGCATGAAGAAAAAGAGGGGGGCGAGGGGGACTGTATGGGTACAGATACAGAACCCAGTGCAAGGAGGGGGCCGGAGGCAGTGCGGGTGGCAGGGTGAGCAGGTTCCTGGGCCAGGCGGAAAAGAGGGTGGCCAGATGCACAGTGCCAGAAGAGAACAGATAAGCAGGGGAGAGGGTGGGCGAAGAAAGAAGCAAAGAGGAAGGTCTTGAGGTGTTTGCAGAACCAGAGATGGTTCGCCTCAAGTTTTAGAGTGGCATGTAGGCTGTTGCAGATTCTTTGAAAAACAACTGACCTTGAGGGAGTTTGAGGTAGAGGAGCGAAGAGCTCGGGAGGGGAGGTATTTGCGGAGGGATAGCTGAAGGTATTTTGGACCCCGGCCCCAGAAGGCCTTGTGGACAATGCAGAGGGTTTTGAATTTAATCCTTGCATCCACTGGGAGCCAATGGAGAGATTTCAGAGCTGGAGAGATAAGATCCCAGGGCTTGAGGCCAAGGACAAGTCTCACAGTTCTGTTCTGGATTTGTTGCAGAGGGCAGAGGCAGGTAGGTTTAGAAAGAGGCTGTTACAATAGTCCAACCCAGAGAGAACCAGAGCTTGGCAGACACTGAGCTTCTGGGTGAAGGAGAGGAAGGGTAGAGTATCTCTGAGGAGGAGCAGTAGGAAGTTTGATTTTTTAGAGACATCAGAGATGTGGGCGGAGAAGGAAAGTGTGGAATCAAAGATGACCCCGAGATTCTTAGCCACGCAGGTGAGTGTAGGAGGAGGGCCAAGCGAGGCCGGCCAGAGAGTGAGGGGAAAGGATGGAGAAGGTGTGCCGATGAGGAGGATCTCAGTTTTGCTGGCGTTCAGGCAAAGACCATTGGCGGAACACCAATTTTGAATGGCAGTGAGGCAGTCAGAGATGGGAGAGGAGGTGGTCGAGGGCAACCTGAAAATGAGTTGTGTCGTCAGCATAACACTGGAAATTTGAGCAGAAAATGGCAATGCAGTGGGCGAGAGTTGCCAGGTATTGGTTGAAAAACCAGGGCGAGAGGTTAGACCCCTGAGGAACACCACAGGTAGAGAGGGAGATAGATGATGAGAAGGACCCCAATATGACCTGGGAGGGTCGATCAGAGAGGAAAGAGGTCAGACAGGCCAGAGCCAGATCGGTGATACCCAGGTTATCACGCAGACAGTTCAGCATGATAATATGGTTGACTGTGTCAAAGGCAGAAGAGAGATCGAGTAGGATGAGGACAGAGGGAATGCTAGAGTCAAGGTTGGAGAGAAGGTCTTCACGGATGTTCAGGAGTGCAGTTTCCGTGCTTCTGGCAGCTCTGAAGCCTGACTGGTGGTCGTGGAGACAGCCAACAGAATCAGAATGAAGGTTAAGCTGTGAGATGGCCAGCTTTTCAAAGAGTTCGCCCAGAAAGGGAGTAATGAAAATGGGTCGGAAGAATTGTGCATTGAGGAGTGGTGCAAGTCATCCAAGACTAGCAGAGGAACAGCCAAATGTGATGCATCCATGACGATTCCTCCCAGAAACCTGGTCGGGGGCCCTCCCTCATGTGGCCAGGGAAAGGCAAACGCTTCCTGATCCTGGGGGTGGTGTACTGCAGGAGGATCACATGGGGTGGGGGTACCAATCCAGAAAAACTGGGAAGCCCCCATGTTTAACATTCCCCGTAATTCCACTTTTGATGACTGTTTGTCAAATTGCAGAAGTTGAAAAAACTAACTTTGTTGAAAGGGTCTACAAGTCCCATAATCTTAGAAGTATTGGGATGAGGAAGAGGGCTGAAGACCAATGCAGTTATAATAGTCCGTCAATCAAGCCTAACAGCCCACACCTGAAGGAGCCTGGGAGGCAAAGAAGGCCCCCTCAGGTGCAGGTAATTAGGAGTGGAAAGAGCTGGTACCGTGACTGGAACACGAGCTGTAGCAGTAGTAGTAGAAGGAAGAAGGCCAGAGGCTGGCAAACCGAGCAGAAGTGGGAGAACAAGGACGACGCCGGAACGTGGAGACAGCAGATTTTGCATGTGTGTTCTGTGAGAAACCTGAGGGCCCTCTCACATCTACTCCCCAGGGATCTTCTGTCCATGTGGACAGGGAAGGGCCATCACTTTTTGAACCCAGCCCTGGGGGTGGACAAGCAAGGGAGGATCACCTGGGTAGAGGGTCCCTGGGGATTGGAGAGAGAGTACCTGAAGGTGAGACATGGTATCCCCCCTTCACTAACACCAACCTACCTGACCTTCCCTCAGTCTTCATGGGATATTTTCAATCTTATCCCGTGTTTCCCTGTAGTTTCCCACAAGTACTGGGAAGAGGCCACTAAGAGTATTGCTCACTTCCTATTGCAAACACCACTGTAGTACTGGGCCAAAGAAGAGGGGCCTGCCCTGGAGACATTTTGTAATGAACATCAGGCATGTTATACTAGCAGGCTTATGCAGGGTCAGGCAATTGAGTTTAACTCACTACACCTGCAGCCTTTCAAGAACGGAAAAGAGTATAAAAGGTGGAGCCCAAAAGCATACAAACAGCAGCAGAGGAGAAACGAGGGAGAGGAGAGGATCCAACGTGCCGGAGGACGAGGAAGCCGAAACACTGGCAACGATCCCGGCAGACATGCCAGAGATACTGTGCAGGATTGGGAGCCCTCGTATGGGACACGAGCCAGCAGGCGCTGCCGTACAGTAGTGGTGGAACAGAGCAGAGGCCGGTGTGAGTGTGATGGCCTATTCGGCAAACTGGCGGTTTGATTTCCCGTTTCGGGAGACCCGTTGGGAGGACCTGCGAAGAGCCAGTAAGTTTCAGAAGACACTGAGGAGACCGGAGCGCCCCAAAGGGACCGAAAATAAGTAACGGTCCACGAACGCAAGTAAACACTGCATTTATTGAATGCCAAACTGAAAGAAAGTTATTTGAGTGAGCACAAGAAAATGCTGCATCTATTGAATACCGAACTGCAAGAAAGTCTCTATTTCAACGAGCACAAATAAATGCTGAATACCGAACTGAAAGAACTGAAAGAAAGGTGCTATTTGAGTAAGCAAAAGTCAATGCTGCATATATTGAATACTGAACTGAAAGAAAGCTGCTATTTGACTAAACTACGATGTGCTGAATGGTGAATGAACACTAAGTCAAATAGACAAATCAAGTGGCACGCTGCCAGTTAAACGCAATATGAACAGAATTAAAGACATGTGATGAAACTGAAGAGTTGTACTAAGCATTAAAAGTGCAAAGAATAATAATAAAGAATATCAGTTTTAATTGCAAACTTGAAAAAAGAGTCATAAGTATATGACACGCCAAGAACTAGTATAAAAGAGTGCTACAAGGAATACAAGTGTGGAAAGTGAAAGCCCAAGGCAGTAGAGCCAAAAAGGGGCAGAGCAGCTTTGGGGAGGTTTATGCGCTTGCGACCTGCGATGGGTGGACCATGCGGTCTGACAATTGCGCTTAAATCAGAAAGTCTCCCAATGTAAAAGTTAGCAACATCAAGAATCAAGCCAGAGGCAAAGTGTAGGGTTACTGGTTGTGTGACCTGTGATGGGTGGAGTGTGTGGTCCGACTACTGCACCCAGACCAGGAACCCTGAATGGTGAAAAAGCTGCAAAGAAGTGTAAAACAATTGGTGAAACAAACCAGAAGGTGGCTCAAGTGGACCCAGTGTTTTTCTTTTGAACAGATGAAGAAATGCGAATGCTCAGTGAAAATCTAGGTGAAGGCAACCCTGAGAGCCAAACAACCGGAGAACGCTATCTTGCGGAAGAGAGCCCCAGGAGCTTCGTTTGGTAACTGTGAAACATTTAAACTTGGGCAAGGGAATCCTAAGACCTCTTCTTTATGTGAATGATGGTACATTCAAACTTGAAGAAGGTAATTTCAGAACTTGACTAAAGACTATTGAAGTGAATGTCTATTGGAACTGTACTGAACTTGAAATAGGGAACTCAAGACGAGCTCAAGCTGAAAGTAGCTAAACCTTTCCTTTTGAACACTCGTTTTGCTGAGAAGATTCCCCAACTGGGTTTATAGTTGTAAGGACCAAGCATAGGTTTTGACACAGTCAGACTCTTATTTTGAACTTTTAGACATAGATGTTTCGTTAGGTAGGGAAAATCCCACCATAGCATAGGGCAAATTAGGTGTTACACCATAAAGTTTTGTTTAGAATTGTACCTCTGTTGTGTCATCTCCCTTGATACCATGCCTGTCTCACAGTTCTGAGAGGGTCCTGTCCCCCCCCCCCCCAACTCTGAAGTGCATAGGCTGTGCAGCGGAAGACGTGCATGAGAGAAGTCTTTTCACATGTGAGCCTGATTGCCCTGGTTGCTGAGGTGCAGACGTGCAGGAGACAGAGGCAAGAAGTAATTACCAAGCCTTGGGTATCAGGAGTGAAAGGAAATCCATAAATGCGTAGTCGGATTGGAGACACCTTCTGGGGAGAAGGGTGTGGGGTCCCCAGCGAGCCAGAAGCAGTAGAGGTTGTGGCAGAAGTCGGGAAAGCAGTGCGACCAGTAGAGCAAGTGTCTAAGAAGCCGGTGAGTGAAGCACAGAGTTCTAACACATTGCGCGAGTATTGCCAGTAACAGTATCCAGCTCCCTGTGAACTTGCATAAGACTTTAAGTGAGTAGAAATTGTTTGTTGCATCCAAGATACTCTGAACATGGAAATGTAGCACTCGCGAATAACGTTAAGTGAGTTAATTGTGTGACGACACAAATGTTACACAAATCCATTGTAAGCCTATTCCTAGACTGTAATTGCTGGAAGCTGTGGTCGTGTGTCCCTAATTAAGGAGAGGTAACACTGCGAGGACCATTACTGATTACCCAACTTTGACAATACAAAAGTTACAATCTTTAACTTATGAAAACTACTTCAGAGCATGCTCGCGTTTGCCTAGTTGTGATTCCCAAAGGAGGCCAGAACTCTATCCTTTACTTTCACATGGGAATACAAATAAATACCAATTTTTAAATCTTAAGAACTAAATCAAAAAGTGGTCACGTGTGCCTAATTCTGAATTTCAAAGAAAGACTGAACTCTATTATTTATACTAACACAGCATTAAAGAAATTAAAGTGTATAACAAATGAAGAAGACTAGCATTGCGCAAGCCAAGAGGCTCCCCATATTCACCCTGAAACCAACCTTTCCCACAGTTAGGAAGCAATCTAACTGCACTGTTAAGTTGATAACAGTATAGTGGCCGAAGATACAAATGTGCAAGTATTACCTGAAGCTAAGAGTGGACCCAAGGCTTCTGGGTAATTAATTGGGTTGATCACTGGCAGAAAGGGGCATTGAAGGCTGGGGAAGGGAGACTGGCTGTTTGTAAAGACAATTTTGAAGTTGACACAACATGTAGTGCCAGACACTGTGGAATACGGAGAGATGCAAGGCAACCCTAGGTTGTTATTGTTGTGGCAGACAGACAAGAGAGGCAAAGAGGCTGCCCCTTTTGAAGAAAAGCTGTCAGAGGAAGAGTGACTTGCCTACTTGAAGTTGAACTTTGAGGTATCTCTTGTTGAAACCTGTCTAAAAATACAAATTAATGTAGCGTTGTAGTAGTCAGAATCAAGAGGAGTACTGTGAGACAAAGGTGACTGTTCTCATAGTAAATGCAGCAGAAGTGAAGTTGTTACAAATTGGCGGAGTCACGTAGAGTCTTGGAGTATTGCGGATTGCGGACCCTGCTGGCTGTTTAGTGTTTCTTCTGCCTTCATTGTTGGGGGCGGAGCCTCCAACTGCTGCCTTCACAAAACTCCAGACACTCCACGGAGTGGACGCGGTGTCACATAGAATCTTGGAGTCTGTGGCGCTTGCTCTTCTGAAAAGAACTATGCCCCCTCCGGGAGACTCGCCTGCAGCTCAAGTGGCCCTGGTGAGTCTTCGCCGTAAGGAAAGAACTGCTTCACATCCCTCGACACGCTTGCAACTGCGCCGAGAGATTGAAGGGAAAGACCTTCTCCCATTGAAACACGCCGGTGCGTGCAACTCCCATGTAAGTCTAGCAGAAGCCGGCTCTAATCGTGCACATGCTGAAACTGCTGTTAATATGTCCATTGACTCTGACTTTGAAATTTGCAAGCAGCGAAATTCCATCCATAATTTACACACTGAAAAGTCCAATGTGAACCTCCTTTCCTTACCTGTGTCTTCCCTTGAATCTTCTGTCCCGTGCTCTTGTGAAGTCATATTGGAAGAACGGACACTCGCGCCGACCGAGAGCTCTCACCTTCCTTTTGGAGAGACTTATTAGTACATCCGCCGTGTACCCAGTTCAACGTCTGGATAACCTCGCCCGCGCTGCAATTGCTACGTGTGTTGATTTGCAGCCGGCGGTTGCTGCATCTGTGTCTGCTGCTTTGACACAGCCGATGTGTGATCCCTTCAGTCTCAGTAGCGGGGTGAACTCTACTTCTTGCCCGTTGTTACCTAGCCCTGCACCATCGTTTTTTAACTCAGTATACTCTAACTGCTGCTGAGAATCCAGATAGGGACGGTGAAAGGTCCCTGCCTTCTTCCTTTGCTGTTCTTCTGTCACCACTTTCCTTGTCCCCTGCAGCTCCTTGTACAACTGCAATGTCTACAAACGATAAAGAATTCTCATCCAAACACATGCCACTGTCTCCATCTAGACAGAAATCGGGTGGAAACGAACTAACAAATAAATTCCTGTTGGACTTGGAGAAAATTAATACTGCTCGCCTGACCTAAAAAAAAATGTGGCTCTGTTATTGGCATCAGCTTGCAATTTGTCTAAAGAGAATGCCCAAGACAGAACAGACCATGTGCCTGCAAAAACTTTTTTTTCTGTGCCATTTAAAAGAAGACGCCTTGATGACGGTGGTTCTCCAGAACTCCTTTGCTCACAAGCCAAATATAAACTGTCTAACAATCAGGCTTCTATGGGGAAGCCATCCCGCTTTGTCTTTTCTTCGCATTGTCAGCAACTGACAGCCGACCAGAGTCATAGGTATATAGGTATCGAGGTGCTCCACCCTCAAAAACAACTGTACACAATGCTCGCTCATGTGAATCTGACTTCATCGAATGACGACTCATCTGAATCCTCCATCATGGAACGTGATTTTTCCAAGATCCGACTAATCTTTCCAAAAACAGCACCTAATCCAGGTGCTGAATGGGACTTTGGGGAAATTATGAGGAAAACCTCTCAAGAGCTGTTACCTGTTCTGATGTCCTCTATGTCAATGACAATATCACCTTTCCTGAAATTATAGGAGCAAATTCAGGATGGTATGAAAGATTTGACAACCCTAGTAGCCATTCTAAATACAACATTGAGTGCCTTAGAGAGTGCAAACACCACGCCAAAACAGTCCTTGGCAAGATTGATTGAAAAAGCGGACTCTTGTTTATGTTTATTATTTATATTGCGCTCCAGGTACCCAAAGGCTTAAGGGCTTA
The DNA here is from genome assembly GCF_040938575.1 of Ambystoma mexicanum. Classification (NCBI taxonomy): domain Eukaryota; kingdom Metazoa; phylum Chordata; class Amphibia; order Caudata; family Ambystomatidae; genus Ambystoma; species Ambystoma mexicanum. The sequence continues at coordinate 277,114,403 of NC_090933.1, read as the reverse complement.
GACAAAAAATACACAAACAATACAAACCAATTTTACGTGAACAAGAAGCAGGCACATTATGTATCAACAACAATGTGCAAAACATACAACTACAGAAAAACAAAGGAGTAAAGAAACCTCCTTAAGCCGAGAGAATAATCAAATGATCATATTGCAATTAGAGGATCCCTTCGGAATGTATCTACACAGTCTTAGGAAAGCGGGAAGGGAGCTGGTCCCACACCCCACTAAGACACAATCCTTATTGTCATGCATGCTCCAATCTTTCAAGTCCATCCTACAGAGGATTTTGAGATCCGATAATCTGAACACACTTGGCCCTGTTCTCTGTCTAAGCCAGGCTAGGACTTTAAACCGTAGGGCGTCTTTGGGTTCATGACCATTAGCCTTGCTGATGCTAGTAATGATAAAGTTTCTTTGGTCCGAAAAAAAGTTCTGAGTGCTTGTGTCTTCTATTTTAGGCATCTGACATTTTCTCACACACAAATTCTGGGCGGAGCCAAGCTTGCAAAGGGCCTCAATCTGTAGAGGAGGTTTATAGGCCTCTAGATCTGATTTCTGCGCAGCTGCTATAATGGCAACAGAAGGGTCTAAAATAGAGTTGGGCTTTGTAGTTATGCTACTTTTATTAATCTGGAGACTGTACGGTACCAGAATTTCCTTACTACTAAGGTCCGATTGTGTCTATTAGCTCTTTTTGAACATTAATTTGGCAGGCCTTGTCCAGGTTATCTGTCCAAATCCCAACACTAGGACAGAAGGAATCATTTGTATGTGAGGCCATATTCTTGCTCCGAGATCTAGGATCCAAAACCATTTTGCTTAGTGATTCCACTAGGAGATCCAGATCAAAAGGGCTTGTGCATAGCAGAAACTCCTTAGCAATACTGGCCATGAAATCCGGCCAGTGATCAAGTATAGATTGATCTAGGGGGGACAGAGAAAATCCAGTCTCCCCTTGCGGGACACCGGTAGAAGGCTTAGGGTGCTTCAAGTTATTTCCTGAAGGATTGTCACACCCCTGATGGGCAGGGGAGACAACAGGATTACTAACATGTTCCATGGTGATACTATTTTCTGTATTTAGGACACTCCCTAGTACTGCAGCGTCCATAGGCAATTTGGGTTCAGGTCACATATTCTGCAATCTTCGTCTTCTCCTGGTACTAAAAGTCATGACCTCCTGTACCCGATTTCTTGTAGGCGAAGAAAGAGAGGTCACAGGGCCTGCCTGTTGCATTTCAATTTCGGTCTGACTTGTGAGGACTTTATCACTAAATCCAGGGGAATGACTGGACTGCTCCTGACTCCTTGGGCGTAGATTATGGGCAACCCTTTTTTTATTGGTGGCCATGAGAAAAAAATTGCTCACAAGTTATAGTTAGTGTGCCAACAGGGTAGGGACCAGCTAAGCGTGTGTGCAGCCTCTCTCACCAGGGAGGACTGGGCGAAATGGGCCCATATAAAGGACCGCACACCTCTTCTCTATCTGGCCCATACTGCCCCCGCTAAGCAGCAAAAAATAGGGAAGGCAAGAACAGAACACGGCAAGTGCACCATGCCCCGCGTGCCCCTTCCACACTCACCGGCCGCTGGCCAGGGACTGCAACGTCTGCTATGGCAGCCGTCGCGAGGCACACGTGCAGATCCCCGCACCGGATGCAATTCCACGGTGCTGCTGGCGGTGCTGTTGGCTCTGGAGACCCCGACCGCACCCACAACCTCCTTGGACGAGCTGCACTCACTTGCAGCCGACACGCCTGCAGGATCACGCTGACTAGAGGAAAGGACCTAGAATTGGCAGTGGACGTCAAGCCGCACGGCCATAACCGCCGCTTCCGACATCCCTAACGTAGGAGTAAATTTCAAACATGCATGTTTAACAACCATCGGTTAAGAGACTTGGAGGACCAAAGATTGTTCGCCGACGTGGCTAAGCAAGCGCTAGGCATTCTTCAACAGCAAACTCTGAAATCTGGTGCAAAATTACTGACAGACTGTTTGCCTTCTAGGACTTGTAGTCCTATTGGTGTCCCATTGGAGACACCGAGTTGCAGCACTGAACTAACCAAGGACTTAATCACGTTTGGTGTGACGCCTAGTCCTGCTGATGTACCACATTCTTATGCCGATATTATCGGTTATGCTGATGAACCTGTGTCAGCCACAAATATCAGTTCCTTTTCTGAAGCGGTTCTTAGTTCGAAACAAAAAGATAATGGAGCAAATTTGAACGTTCAGGAACCTTCCTCTTCAAATTTAATTTCCAACACTGTTCAAGATCAAGAACCGGAAGCTTATGAACCTATTGCTGAAGCTGTGGATCCATCGGGTCGTCAGGAAGACCGGTTTCCCATATTCAATAACAAGAGCAAATTGAACCAACCGATTGGGAAACAATCAACCGAAAAAATCAAAGAATATCACCAAGAGGAAGTCTCGAGCCACACTTGGCTCAAGTACATTTTTAAGAAATTTGAAAACCATAAGTTTCATCATAAATTCGGATGCACTGAATAACAAGCAAATTGTGGATTTGACTGTGGATGCTAATAAGGTTCCTTGCCCTGCTGCTGGAAAAGTAGCTACAGAACTGCACAAGCCTTTAGATGATCTTCTAGACTTGTCAACCCATGACTATGAAGAGGAAGCGGACCCAACTGTCGACAATCCTGTCAATCACCCAGTAGTTGAGATACCGAATGTTCCATGTAAAAGCCTGCCTATAGATGTGTCACATAAAGAGTTGAACCAGAGCGCCCGTCAGTGTGTTATTGTTCCTGTGAGAACTACCCTTGAGGAAATAAATTTAACACAGGAAAGTCCGAAAATACTTACTCTCGGGGAAAGGTGGACAAACTTAAAAATTCCTGACATTGACACCTTCTCTGACCAAAGCTCGGCGCTCACTAACAAAATCTCTAATGCTTCCATGAACACTGTATTGCGTGGCTTTCAGGGAAATGGAGATCGCTCAACCCGTGTTCCAAAACCCTCGAAATCAGGAATGCCTTAAACACATGCATTTTTCAAAAAGCAAGCCAATATCTTCTATACTTAAGAAGAATACTTCTAAATATCAGCTTTTTCTGGAACTAATATCATCCGCAAATGACGGCTTTACACTTAACAGGACCAATGTGTTGCGTCTCTTCCACTATGTGCCAACTCTACGTACAATTGAAACGACCGATATACGAACTGTCAAATTTTATAAAGAGCCCCAGAATGACGGTGTGCGCCTGCACATTGATTCTGAAATGGTACGCAACATCCTTTTGGAATCCGCCTCAGTGTTGCTGTCGATGGGATTTGACTTGCGTGAAGATGTCATATATAATGGAAAAATGACACATGCACCTGATGTCTTCCCGGCTCCGAAGACAATCCTGTCACCAGTTTTCAAGCAGTTAAATAGTGCTCGTGTGCAGCTCAGTGCTTTGGAAACCCTGAAAGTAATAACGGACACTATGAAGGAAAGAACAACGGACGCAAAGCTGCAGTTACTTCCCTCACAAATAGAAAACAATGAGTGATCATATCCAAATCACCTTTTCTTGTGAAGAACCTAATAACACCTTAAATAATAACATCACGGACACACATCACGGACACACTGAAACCCAATGAGTGGGACTGGGTTCCTAGATCTCTGGTCAAGTCCCATCAAAGCTAATGTTCAACCTCTCATTCTGAAATCCTACTGGGGATAGCGTCTTGGAATTCTCATGGATTCAATCATCTGTTCCTTGGCTCGATGGACTAGACTTTGTATGTTTACAGGAGACTTGGCTTGTCCAACCGCCTATTTGTGATGAATTTGAGATCTCTATAAACCCTGCCATCCAGAAAAATTCTGGTAGACCTCCGAAAATACTTACTCTTGGGGAAAGGTGGACAAACTTAAAGACAGGCCTTTTGACTATGATCAGAAAAAGTTCAGGCTACAGAATTGTCGAAGACAAAAGTATAACCCCTTATATTCAATTGGTCACAGTTAAATCGGAGTCGATTGCCAGGCAACCTATAGATACAATCTTTATCATTAATTTAGGTCTCTTACTTTAGCCTTTTCAGCTGAACCTGTCCAGACTGAATATCAACATCTGTTAAAACAATTTAAAGAAAATAATAATGGTTCTCAGCGGCAACATTTTCAGCAAACTCATTCTTTTGATCTGAACATCTTGAAACGTAAACGTCAAATGAGAATGGAGATTCGACGCTGTTCTAAATCTCCAATCCCCGTTTACCTTTTGCAAAAGAAAAAAATCAAACAGTCCTATAAAAACTGGTTAAAAGCCCATCGAGCGCATCTTCAACAAGACGCCGAACTCATGTTGGCGGAATTGGCTAACAAAAACTCTAGAGATTTTTGGAGACTCAAACAACTTCAGTGCTCCTGGGGATGCATTGTTGGAAAATATGGTCTCTGAGGAAATGTGGATAGACCACTTTATACAGCATTACGGCAAAAAAGGTTAATCTGAAATCCCGCCTATTGATCTAAAACAGTGTGATTTAAACTTTGATAAAATTGATATTCTCGAAATAATCACCAACTTAAGCTTATCCCGAGCCCCTGGCCCGGACGGGTTGTCGAATTTCAATCTGAAACAAAACCCTGCTGAATGGGCAGAATTCTGCTATCAACCTTTCACGAAGATTGCCTCAACTGCCTCAACACCAACTTCGTGGAAAAGCGCAATCATTGTGCCTATTTTTAAAAAGGAAATTGAGCTGAACCAAGTCAATACGGGCCAATCGCTTTACTAGATGTCTTGGGGAAAATGTGTGCAACACTCTTGCAACGAGACCTGCAGAGGTGGATTTTGTCCAGTAAGCATATAGACCCAAGACAGTCTGGTTTTACAAAGGGAGTGGGGTGCAGCTTGAATCTCTTGTTAATTAATTTGCTGAAAATGGACACTTTGCGGCACGCTGATAAAATCTACATTGCTTCAATTGACCTATCACATGCTTTCGATGGCATTGATTGCCAAATTCTATGAACTAAGTTGCTGAAATGGAACAGCCCATTAAGCCTATTTTTGGCTATCAAGGACCTTCACACTAATACTAACATCCGTATTAGACTTGATAAAAAGGGAAGACTCATATGCCATCCAAACGTTGTGTGGGGTTAAACAGGGTTGCCCTTTGGCTGCGATAGTCTTCAACCTTTTTATATCAGATGTTGACCTAAGCTTGAAGAAAGTGATGTCATTTCCTCCTAAAATCAATGGCTTTCACATCGGCCATATGATCTATGCCGATGATCTTATCTTGATGGGCTCGACACATTGGCCTGCAGCGTAGCTTGAATGCACTTGGAACCTATGTGAAACAAAATGCTTTGGTTGTGAACACCACCAAGTCTGAGATCATTGTAATACAAAAACTGCAAGGTACAAATAGGCTAAGAAGACAAAAATGTAAGTGGTATTTGGGAGATAAAATGTTGGCTTGTACATCCGAAATTAAATACATGGGGACTACTTTTAACTTCAATATAAATGATGCTCCATGGGCCAATAACATCAAAATGAAGTGCAAGAACCTTGCAATTCAAGCTGCTTGGCTTAATAAAACATATGGCAAATTTTCAGTGTTGCCAGTACTTCATTTCTACAAACAAAAAGCCGTACGGGCACTATGTATGGCACAGAATGTGATTTGGGATGCTCGTTTGAAATTTGGGACAGTATGGAAAACATGCTTTGGTCTTGTGTTCTCTGTCTACCTAAGGGAACCCCAACAGCCTGCATTCACTTTGAACTTAGCTTGACTTTTCTTCATGCAAGAGTCTGCTGGCAAACTCTCTATCTATCGTAAGGTCTCAATGGCCTCATTGTCTCTACAATACGAGATACTAAATCAAGCAAACAAAGCGAGGTCCTGTTCAGTCATCTCAATGTGGGTCGAGCGTTCTGAAAAAATATTAATAGAACTTGGCACAGACCTAATTACCCTAGAGACAAATCCAAACTTTGTTAAGAACAAACTCTGGAAGCAGGATTGGATCCTAACTGGCAAACAGAGCCGCAAACATCGCCTAATAAAAAGCATCCCGATGCAGAAAAGAGCTCTCAACGAAATTCCTAATTACCTGATAAAGTTCCAAGATCAACATCGAAGGAAACTTTACACGACATTTCGTTTAAACCTTTTCCCCGACTCGAGAGCGTCTAAACTTGTGGGCAAATACTGCTGCTCCTACGGCATTCTGTAGACTGTGTAATGATGGTGAAGAATCCCTTAAACATCTGGTAATGCTGTGTCCAAGTCTGACCAGTGCATGAAGCACTTTGGCCACTTTATTCAAGCAAGATCAACTCTATACGTAGAAGACTGGTGGCAAGTCTTGTTTGACGAAACAGATCGGAATCTAACAATTGCACTAACTTTCTTTTTGGAAAAAGTCATTTCTCTATGTGCTCTACCTGAGTTGCCTTAGACAAATCTAACTCCCCAGCAGGATGGCTTTCGTTCTAAGTGTTTGTAAAATCTGTAGAACAATCTTGTATCCTGTGTGTGACTTGTTGCCTATGGAAGCTATATAATCTATGCACTGTATATTTTTATTTTCATATCTTTTAAAGGTTTGTAAGAAATCAATAAAAAAAAAAGAATTGAGGGAGCATTACTAACAAGTCATCATGACAAATATACCATTGTGAAGCTCGAAACTGTAACCCTGAGAATACAAATTGTTAACCAAGAACTGTGTATCACTGGTGTTAGTGGATATTGCATTTCTCTTTGAAGGGAATAGTTTCTTACCTGTAACTCCATTTCTCCGGCATTGGTATCTTTCATGGATTCACATGCTTAGAATATTCCCCGTCGTCAGACTGGGACCCCTCGGTACACATATGTAGCCTTTTCCTATAGGAAAACTTTCAACGCTTTTGTGTCCTATCTACGTCCTTTTAGGACCCGCCTACGCATGCTCCGTAGGCCGTCCCAGTATAAGAGGCCCGCCCCCGCGGTTCCCCTTCAGATTTCGGCCCCTCCAAAGTAGGAAGGGTTAAACTTATCACTGAAATACATTGCATTCCGGGGAGGTTTTGCGGGTGCATGTGAATCCATGAAAGATACCAATGCTGGAGAAATGGAGTTACAGGTAAGAAACTATTCCCTTCTCCAGCATTGGATCTTTCATGGATTCACATGCTTAGAATAGATTGTATAGCAGTAACACTTGAGAAGGCAGTGAGAATGTAATGTAATATACCCTCACCATACTACACAATGCATATGTACAGTAGGAATAAGTTAACTCATATAACCTTACCCACATAAAGTATACTGTCATCAAAAAGGTAGAAGACAGATTCTCCACAGCGTGGAGCTTACCTTACTGAAACAGATGGCGCAGGACAGCTCTTCCCATCTGCACCTCGTCCTCATGCTACCTGGCAAGGCAGTAGTGGCGGATAAACGTGTGGGGCACTGACCATGCCGCAGCCTGGCATATGTCCGTCAGCGGAATTCCTGCCCATAAAGCTGCTGAGGAGGACATTGATCTTGTAGAATGGGCTCTAGGATGTCCTTGCAGTGGCATTCCGGCCTTGGAGTGACAAAACGCAATCGTTGATGAGACCCATCAAGCCAATCCCTGTTTAGAGATTGCTTTTCCTCTCGTCGACGGACCATATGCGATGAACAGTTGTCGAGCAGACCTAAGTTCCTGTGTACGATGTAGGTAAAATTTCAGAGCCCTCTTAACGTCCAGGGTATGAAGAGCTTTTTCTGCTGTCGATGATGGTGTCGCGAAGAAGGTAGGGAGAACAATGTTGTGATACACTGTCGGAACTTTTGGGACGAATGTAGGATTAGTTGCCAGGACCACTTTGTCCTTAAAGAATTTTAGGTATGGCGGGTCTACGACCAGCGCTTGCAGTTCCGAGATTCTCCTAGCTGATGTGATAGCAATCAAGAATGCCAACTTCCACGATATGAATTTTATGTCGGACGTGGCCATAGGCTCAAAAGGCGGTTTCATTAAGCCTGCCAACACTGTGTTGAGACACCAAGTTGGGGTGAAACATTTTACCGGGGGAAAACTTCGAAATAAACCCCTCATGAAGTGTTTCACAAGTCTGTCGCTAAATAGAGGAGACGACTGCTTCTTCCTCGTGAACCTTGAGATGGCCGCCAGGTGCACCTTTATCGATGTGAAGGATAACCCCTCTCCGCCAAGAGGAGCAGGTAAGGTAGAACTTGTTCCGGCGTCACCAACAACGGTTGTAGGCCTTGTTGTCCTCGACACCATTCACAGAACCTCCGCCACTTATAGGAGTAAGATTTATTTGTAGAAGGGGCTCGAGCCGCCTGCAGAATTTTTTGACAATCCTCCGCAACATTTAAAGCACCGAACTCCGAAAAGTCAGGAGCCAGGCTGTAAGGTTGAGACTGTCCGGGTCGTGATGCCACACCGTGCCTTTGTCCCGGGATAGTAGGTTCGGGACTCTCGGAAACGCTATGGGATGTTCCAGCGACAGGTGAAGCAGGTCAGAGAACCACGGTTGCCTCGGCCAGTATGGTGCCACTAGAATTACCCGGCAATTGTATCTGCGTATCCACTGAATTGTCCTCCGTATGAGGGGGAACGGAGGAAAAGCACAAAGGAACATGTCCGTCCATGGGAAGGAGAATGCCTCCCCCATGGAACCCTCTTGAGGCCATCTGCTTGCGAATTGCTCGCATTTTTTGTTGTCTTTGGTCGCGAAGGCGTCCAGAGGGGGGTGACCCCATTTCTGGAACACTTTCATCAGGTGAACTGTGTCCATTTCCCACTCGTGTATTTGGGCCATGCTTCTGCTGAGGGAGTCTGCTTGGGAGTTCCTCACTCCTGGAAGGTGATGAGCCACGATGGAAATTTCGTGCTTTAATGCCCAATGCCATGTTTTCTGGGCTTCTATGGAAAGAGTTCTTGATCGCGTCCCTCCTTGTTTCCTCAGATAAAACATGGCCGTTGTATTGTCGGTCAGTATTCGTACTCGCGAGCCCTTGATGTGTGGTAGGAATGCCTTCAAGGCCCATCGTACTGCTCTGAGTTCTAACACGTTTATGTGTAGGAGTGACTCCGTTGGAGACCAGCGACCCTGCGTTTGGAGAGCACCCATGTGAGCTCCCCATCCGGTTAGGGACGCATCCGTGACTATGGTTCGCTGAAACTCTGGCTCCTGTAGGGGTACGCCGTTGTTCAGATTGTGGAAACTCTGCCACCACTGAAGTGTCCGAAGCAGCTTGTCGTCGTCGATGGTTATCTTGTCTGACCATGATCCTTGAGCCTGCGTCCATCGGTCCGCGAGGAATTCCTGGACTGGCCTCATGAATAGGCGACAGTTTTCCACCAGATGGATGCAGGATGCCATGACCCCTAGGACCGAAACGTATTTTCTCACTGAGATCTTGGTGTTTCGCCGTAGTCGGCATGCTTGTTGATTGAGTCTTGAGGTTCTGTCGAAAGAAGGTTTCACTAGCCCTAACTGGGTCTCGAACTGTGCCCCCAGGAATACCAGCGATTTCGATGGCTGCAGAGAGGATTTTTCGAAGTTTATGGCGAATCCCAGCTGTTGTAGAAGCTGCATGGTGGCTTGTAAACTTGTGTTGGTCGACGCTGGGGAGGATCCCCTTACCAGCCAGTCGTCGAGGTATGGGTATACATGGTGGCCTTGCTTCCTTAGCCAGGCCGCTACTGGAGCTAGGCATTTCATGAACGTTCTGGGGGAGGTCTTGAGCCCAAAAGGAAGAACCGTGAATTGGTAGTGAGTCCGCCCTATTACAAATCTTAGGAATTTCCTGTGTTTCCGACACATTGGAATATGGAAATACGCGTCCTGTAAATCCAGGGACGATAGAAAATCCCCCTCTTGAACGGCACGGATCACTTCCTGCAGAGTGAGCATCTTGAATTTTAGGCTCTTCAAAGATTTGTTGGGACGCCATTTGCCGTTCGGCTTTTTTACGACAAAATATCTTGAGTAGACTCCTTGACCTCTCTGTGATGTTGGAACTAATTCTATCACGCCCTTTGCTAACATGAGTGTTACCTCTTGTTGCAGTATCTTCAGATGGGAATGAGCGGTGAACGCAGGTGGAATTTGCGAAGGGCTGTGTTTGAATTGTAGTGAGTGTCCGTTTCTTATAGTATCCAGCACCCATTGATCCGTCGTTATTCGTTCCCATTCGTCAACATATGCTCAAACTCTTCCCCCCAGAACGGTGTGTTGTATGTCACTGCTGATCTTTATTTTGCTTGTCTCTCGACGACGACGGATATGATGGTCTTTTTCTGGAAGTCTGGAAGTTCCGGCGACGGTTTGCCGTTTGGGAGGCACGTCTGTATCCCTGGGAGGGGTAAGCTGATCTGCCAAAGGATCTGTCTCCAGATGCAGAGAATCTTGAATTACCTGAAGCCCCTCTAAAGGGACGAAAAGACTTGTAGTTTCTGCCACTCTGGAGGGCACCCAATGAACGTGCCGTGTCCGAGTCCTCTTTCATTCCCTTTAGGGCTTCGTCCACCTTCTCACCGAAAAGAAGGTCTCCCTCAAAGGGCATATCTAAAACTTTGTATTGTACTTCTGGCCTGAAGTAGGTACACTTAAGCCATGACTGTCGACGTAATACGACCCCATTATTGACTTGCTTGAAGCCTGACTCAGCGAGGTCCACCGCGATGTTTATTGCGTGATTTGAGGCTTCCTCACCTTCTCGGATGAGTAACATCGCTGTCGTCCTATGCTCTTCCGGAAGATGATCAAGCAACGGAGCTAGCCTGTGCCACATCTCCCTTTCGTATCTGGCAACAATTGCCAGAGAGTTTGTGGCCTTTACTGTGGTCACTTTTTTGCCAAAGGCATCTTGGCGTCTCGCTTCGTTCTCAGGAGTCGTCGTGCACTTGTGCTGGGCCTTCTCCTTCCTCGCCGCTGCCGCCGACACCACCGAGTCTGGCGTTGGTTGGGAGGATAAACACTTGGGGGTAGACTCTGGAGCCTTAAACTTTTTTTCCAGGCGTCCTTTCACTGCCGGCTCTGAAAACGGGTGACGCATTGTCTGCAACCCCTCCTTCCATACATGGTCTAGTATTGGTATCGAGAACACAGACCTCCTTCTCTTACCCATGTGGTCCAACAAAAAAACAGTCCTTTTTCTGTTCTTCCTGGGACAAACCAAATTCTTTGCATGCCTTCTCCATCATAGAATGGAATGACGCAATGTCGTCCGGAGGGGACGGGTGAGCTGGGCTTGTAGGGGTTTCCGCCTCCACCTCTGACTCCCAGGTTGGATCCCTGGAGGAGGATGAAGAGATATCCGGCATGGCTCCCCTGTCAGACTCCGAATCTGGCAGCTCACCTTCCTCTTGTGCCAGTGCTGAGATTGGCGTGCGTAGGTGCGTCGGTTGACGGGACGGGCCCGGCTCGTCGACGGGTGACTGTGGCAAGTTTGCCTAAGTTAGTCTCTGGTCCAACGACTGTAACAACGATTGAAGCGTGGACAGAATTTCCAACGACAAAACAGATTGAGGATTGAGAAGAGGGGCAGATACCGGTATAACGGATCCCCTCGTCGACGACTTGTCAGCCACTCGTAGCCCTAGGTCTGCTGGGCCAGCTATTCTCTCATTATCGTCCTCCGAGGACAGCAACACAGCCTGTTCTTGTAGTAAAGTATCCGGGGGGGTCGGATCATAAACTTCAGGCCTCCAGGCCTCCTGTAGAACCCCCGTCGACGAGACCATCGTCGACGTCGTCGTCGGTGGGACGGTGGATGCCACCTGCGTAAGTGGCAGGGTGGAGGCCGATGACTGGGCCGCCGTCGACGACAGTGACTTAGCAGGTGGTTTTGGCGGTCCTGCCTTTTCCACACTTGGCTTGCTTTTACTCGACTCTCGACTCGTGGTCGATCTATGATGATCGCCCGAGGAGGATTTCCTTTCCTTTGATGAAGATGATTTCTTTGACGAGGAATCTCTAGTTGAGTGACTTCCAGACGACTCTTTTTCCGTCGGTCGAGATTTCTTCGCCGGTGGTTCCGACGAGGTAGCGCGGCGTGATGTTTTCGCCGATTGTGTGGAGCCTACCTCCGAAGGGGGGTATACCCCCGCTCCCTCATTCAGCCATGCCACCAGTCGTCGACTGCGGTCTTTGAGGGTTTTTTGAGAAAACCCTTTGCATATGTCGCAGTTATCCGCCGAATGATGAGGGTGGAGGCAATATATACAATCCATATGTCCGTCCCCCTCGTAAACTTTTTTCAAGCCGCACGTCGCGCATGGGCGGAACAGCGCTTTTCCTGACACGGAGGACATTTTCTGTACTCAAATTCCAGTAACGCAACCTTGTACAAAATAGTAAGACAACGCGAGGAGATCCCACTACTTTGGAGACGGTTGAAATCTGAAGGGGAACCGCGGGGGCGGGCCTCTTATACTGGGACGGCCTACGGAGCATGCGTAGGCGGGTCCTAAAAGGACGTAGATAGGACACACAAGCGTCGAAAGTTTTCCTATAGAAAAAGGCTACATATGTGTACCGAGGGGTCCCAGTCTGACGACGGGGAATATTCTAAGCATGTGAATCCATGAAAGATCCAATGCTGGAGAACTATGGTTATTCAGAGACTGTGAATGTTGTTCATGTGATGATACATTGGCATATCATATATTTATTTGTTGCTAAGTGTGAGGGCCAGTTATCCTGTGTTAACAGTGTATTCCCTTAGCTGTGGTTAGGTAGGGAAATCCTCAGCAGAGTATGGATAGTGAGGATTTCTTTAACAGAATTTCTTTCATAAAATGGCAAATAATGGCAAATCAACAAACAGTTGTCTGTTTCTCATTACTGACCCCTCACACAAAGGATTCACAGATGTGGGATCGGCTTTGGACCTCCTTGCAATTGGAGGTGCCTGAAACATTAAAATGTGTAACGCTGACTCACTTGATGCTTACGATTGTTAAGTTTGTTACCATTGTGACTGTTCTATAACAATTATGTAAGAAAAAACAAATACAGATGGAAAAAAGCTCTCTGAACATGGAGTAGGTTGGGAGGGCAATGAGGAATCTGTGGGAGGGGCCATCCATTAGAAATATGTTGTGGGTTCGTCAACCAAGAGGACACAGGACCGAGGCTTTTTAAGGTAATTATATTAGTACATAGATACATTTCGGGTAAGTGACATAAGTAGGTTCCTGGACAGTAAACACTGACACATCCACACCTTCCAGCTCCTAGACCTAACTGCTTCATTTGGAATGCCCCACCAGTCACAAACACACCACATTCTACAATGACCTCACTACACTCCACATACACTGTACTTGCACTTCCAGAGCAAGACTACTACACACCTACTCCCATTACACAACCAAAACAAAGAGCATAACCATGACAAACCTCTAAGCAGCTCTGCAATGTAGGCCCAAAACTAAAATCACAACCTCCCTCTCCCTCGGTTCACACTGCACCAACCATACATACCCAAACACTACACAACACCGAGATCCACCACTCATACTACCTCAATAGACGACAATGATAAGCTCCCTCACTAAGTGAACGTGTGGCCACCACACAAACCAAATGAAAGAACCAATGAAGTGTCAGGAAGTTGGGTTGGTGTAGGTGGAAGAGGTGTCGGGGTCTTCAGACCGCTTAAAAAGGTGATAAACACTAAAAAAAACTACCTTTCCCAGCAGCCTTTGGGGGTTTGTGTAGTTGGTGCCGTGCGCGCGTTAAGCCAGCTGTCTGTAATTAGTAACAGTTTATCAGGGCTCCACGACGCACGGCAGGTGTGGCTTATTGGGAGTGTTCGAGGCGAAGCCATGCCGTAGGATCACGCGGATTTACACACGCCTGCCGTTCCAAGCAGGCACCTGGAATGAGGAAGAGCAGCGCACTGTGGACTTGCGCTGTTTCCTTGCCGCTCTGTATTCTTTCTTGAACTAGCACGGAGAACGCGAGACGGTGAGGACTGATCCGCACTACTATTACGGCGGCATTTTATGTCTGGGAAGGCTTGCGAGCTTCCCAGACACTCAGATAAGTGCAGGTTTTGTGTTTTTGTTTGCTTTCATCACGCATTGCATATTGACAGATGGAACGTTGCAATGGTAATTAGCAATGGTTTAGCGGGAACATTTGATGCCTGCATTGAGAAAAAGCACTAACTCTTGGGCAAGAATTACAACCTCTACCTTAGTGTTGTTAACTCATTCTCTCCGAGTGGGGTATTTAGAATCCAGTGCTATGTTTGGACATGACACACCGACCACTTGGTTATCCATGTTTTATGTGTGTAAATGTGCTAATGCTTGCCCATTGGGCCATGTGTCATGTTGTTCATGTTGGGATATTCTCCCATGAGTTTGTTTCATTTTGTGCTTGCATATATGTATGTAGCCCATGTCAGTGTGTATTAAGTGAGTACTAGGAGGTGCAGGAAATTAGGAAGGTGCAGTAGTGGCCTGTAGTAAGGGGGACATTACTGATTACCTGAGTTTTGGAGTAGGTTTATGTTACCACATCAGATATTAGGCAGTGAAGGGTTTTTACCCTGTTGCTTCCCCCGTCCTGCCCAATATAGGTGTTTCCTAACCCTTTATCTGGTTTTCCTAACTTTCCCTTCCCCGTCCACAACCTCTTCCTAACCCTCTTCCCCCCATTGGCTGCCATGTGGTATCCTGTGTTTCTATATCAGGTATCTGTGCCACCCACGGGTGGAGGGTCGACTTCATTAGGCTTCTGTGGTTCGGGGGAGAGTGTCGACACACCTTCCTCCAACATTGGGTTGTGACATGAAGGCAAGAACAATAGGTGGACCCACAGCTGCAAATAGATGGAACCCCGCTTAACACTACAGGGCAAATAAATAAAAACCACTGTGCAGCATTGACACACATTACAAAACGGACCAATACTACAGCGCAGCAAAATTGGACAAAAACAACACTGCAGAAACCCCTAGAATAATATAAGAGGCATCAAAGACTATTGAGAAATTACTGCAGCACCTCACTGCAACCGTTGCCGCGAACCAAAAACTGACAGGCAAAAAAACACACTTGGAAGCCAGTAAACACAGCACATCGCTGCATTACAAAGTCAATAAAAACCAAAAAAAAACGTATTGCCACACAAAGAAAACCCGATAATGCAACTCCCAGTAAGCAGGGATCAACGGAACCGGACAACTGAAAGCATACAACACAGCAATAGCAAGTCCATGCCCTGTGCCCGACGTCTGGCAAAGAAAGATTAGGAGAATAATTGCAAAATACTCAACCCGGCAGCACCTCACTGCAAAACGCACCAATTAACCCTGGCAGCAGCTCACTGCAAAACTATCAAAACCCACCCAGCCATTCCGAGCCGAGGCAGCAGCTCACTGCAACCCACACACAAACACTGGTAGCACCTCACTGCAAAATACACACCCAACAAACTGTTAGGCAGAAACCTGTGCAGTTCCCTTAGGGACCACTGCAAAAGATTTAGGACTACAGGTGGTTGGCAGTAAACCCAATTGGTAGCAGTCTGTACCACCCAGATTTACCTGGTAGCTGTGACTGAGCAGTCAGACTTCTCTCAAGATGAGTTAGGCAGTATATAGAGTATACACAATAGGTACAGAGATACAGTAGCACAAGCAAACCCTGACCACAGCTTTGGTGTAAAAGTATATAATTAAAGACACACTTGTAAATTACACTAGCACAAAAAGAGGTAAGTAAATTCAACACACAGTCACTATTATTTATATATATATATATATATATATATATATATATATATATATATATATATATATATATATATCCCTGATTACTTATTAGACAAGTCTCAGTGAGAAACACCACTTATTTTCAGACAGAGGTGAGCACTTAACCTAAGATGGCACTCTAATAAGTCATTAAAAGGGAGGGAAAAGGCAGGGTTATGAAAGCACACAATTTCAATACTTTTAAAAGAACCACAGTGAGGCAGGTTAGGAAAAGTCTACTGGAGAGCAAGGAAGTTGAAATGCCAGGCCCACTCTTAGAGAGAGCAAGCGAAATGTGTCCAGGATCACACAGTGGGGTTATGCCCAAAGAGTCTTTGTAGATAGTTCACAAAAGATTGAGATAAAGTCAGGAAAAGTTAGTTAACAGGCCCCGGGCTAACCCAGGTTAGAAAGTCTAGGATTTACTGTCACCCCGAACGATCTGTCGCAAGGGAAGCCAGGCGGGACACAGTACCTGAAATGGTAGGAACGCTCCAGCGGGGGCAGTTGTTCCTGGCAGCGGTTGCAAGTCGGTGTTTCGTCCAGAGGAAGAGGAGGTCTTGACGTGGAGAAAAGATGAAGGTCGTTGCACTGCCAGGGAAGAAACCAGCCGCAGAGTTTTCCGGTTACAAGGTACTACCCTTTTCTTCGCGGTAGTGGTAAACCGTGGTATTCCGGTTGCCGGGGTGCTTGGCACGGGCAAGGCGGCCACGAGATGGTCCAGGAAGGCGAAAAGACGGGAAAACTGGTTATCCCCACCAGTCAAAGGAAAAAGACTCTCCGGACTGGAGATCTCCTCTGTCGTCGGGAAAAGTGTGAGACGGTTCAGCAGGGCTCCACCGGTGGGGTCGTCGTTGCAGGTCGGCTCGGCTTCTCCCTCCTCGGATTCTTTAGGTCCTGTGGCGACTTCTGAAGTTCCAGTCCCCAAAGCCCTGCTTTTATGCAGAAAACCCGCATTCATCAGTCCTAGCTGTCACTCAAACATGCTAAGTGGTGAGCCGGGCGGCTCGCCAGTGGGCCAATCACACCAGATTGTGACTTGAGTTGCCAAGGCTCAGTGCCTAAACCCCCTCCCACACCCCCGGTGGTACCCAGACAGAGTGGCACCACTTTTGGAGGTTTCTGTGGAGAAGCCCGCCAAAAATTGGAACAAAGGGTTCGAGTCACAGAAGCGAACACAAACGCCATTTTGGAACCGAGTTTCGGCAAAAAATACCAACCGGTGAATTTATATTAATTTAATAAACCGGCAGTATGTTCGAGGCTATTTTAAAAAAGTGGTAGCCTCGAACAATGGGAAAATCCCATAGGAATCTATTTGCGGTCGAATATAAAAAGTAGTATCCACTGCCACCAGCCAAAACTCGGTCGGGGGGGACTGGACAGTGCCCCCTCGAACAACAGACCCCAGAGCAATCGAATTGCCCCGACCAGTACGTCCACAATAAGATGGTTTGTACTGGTTCTGTTCACAATTTAAGACTAGTAAAGCCAATGATGACTTTACATGCTCTGGGAGACAGTAGTCGGCCCCAGGGTATGGAGTCTATGTTTGGGGGTCGCTACGACACCCCTGGGTTACTGCACGGAGGGTGCTGTGTAACCCACATACCAAAAACACATGAAGCCCTATGGGGCAAAGGACCCCATAGCCCATAAAACACATACAAAGTCAAAGGAACACCTCAAATCATGTCTAAGAGTGGGAGGAAAAGAGTCTCACTCTTAGCAGGAGAAAAAAATAAACCCCAAAAATCCAGCAAAGCTGCTGGGGGACTCACTAGGTTTGGGAAATTAGCCTTTACAGAGAATTTTCCCTAACACGAACCCCGGCAGCACCTCACTGTAAAAATTCAGAATCCACCCAGCCGTTCCAAGAAATACAAAAATCCACCAAAGATAAAACCCCTATGAACAATACACAAAACAAAAAAAACACGCAAAAACATTCAACATGCTTTGCCCAGAATATGGGTCCCCAAACCCAAAAACATGAGTTCCGGTACTTGACCCGCAGCCCCCTGTCCAATTTCCATGAAAACAGCAACTTAAGTCCAGAATACAAATTCTGTGCAACCCCGCACCCATATGTCCATACAGCCCCCTGAAAAGGAAAACCATGTAAAGTAACAAAATAAATGTCCCAAAACCACCCTTATGTTCAGTAAGACACCATAAACTCCAATAGTGACTTGACCAACCCAAAATGCCACAACATAAACACAACAGTATTTAAATCACAGGCCTTAAAACCTAAACATCATCCATACGAAGCTACCTGACCAAATACTACTACCTGACCAAATATACACAGTGCACGGTCATTCAAAATGCACTAGCTCACAAAATTGACTCTCTCCTTACCAAAATTAAAGCCAAAAGAGACTCTCTTGCTACCAAACTGCTCACAGTTAGCGACCACGACCACAGCAAACCAGTCCTCAACACTGACGCTCCCCCATTCAAGTTCAACAAAGTATCACAAGAACAGGTGCTGTCCACCATCTTCGCCCTAAAACCCTCTAATTGTAAAGGCGACACCTGTCCAGTGCACGTCGTTAACCTATGTGCCCCCACTCTTGCCCCCATTATCACAGACTTCATTAACGCCTCCTTCTCCACCAACCTTTTTCCAGCAAATATCAAAGCGGTGTGGATCACACCCCTCCTCAAGAAACCTGCACTTGACCCTCTCATTCCTACCAACTATCGTCGTATTACCACTGTCCCTTTCCTATTGAAGATAATAAATTGTGCAGCGTATTCAAAAATCCAATCCTTCCTTGAGCTCAACCACCTCCTTGGCTTTAGACAATTGGGTTTCCGCCCTAAACACAGCACAGATACCACCCTTCTGGACTTAAAGATCCAGATGGACATCATACGTGACTCTGGAAATCTAAGCATGCTACTGCTTCTAGATTTGTCTGCAGTAACCAACTTAGTTGACCACGATAAACTGTGCCAAAATCTCAGCCACACCTTTCACTTCACACCAGAAGCCACTTCCCGTATTCAATCTTTCCTTTCTGATCGCACCACCAGAGTCTTCATCGGAGAAGAGGCAGTGGGCCCCATCCCTGTGCCACTCTGAGTCGCACAAGGTTCCTGCCTTTCCCCCACACTGTACAATACCTACATTAAACCCCACTTTGATCTCTTGGACTCAATGGGTATCACTTATGCAAACTTTCCTGATGACACCCAAGTCCTCATCCCAATCACGGGTCAGTACTCATAGGACACCACCACAATCAACAAGTCTTCAGCACCATTCAAAACTGGATGGCCACACATAGCCTCTGTCTAAATGATGACAAAAAAAGTGCTCTACCTCTCAACTAAAATCACTTGACAGCAACTACTCTTCCATCTGCATTGAAGGCATAGCCATTCCAGTCCTTAAACAAGTCAAAACACTTGGGTTTTATCTGTTGTCCCGGGAGGATAGTTCAGCGGCAACGTGTTCGCCTTGGAAGCAAAACTACATGAAGCAGCACAGGTTCGATCCCCGGTCTTCCTCCACGTCTTACACTTCGACTCATATCCCTGAGTAGACAATTGCTATCATCTGATAATTGCTTAACACTTACATATGAGTTAATCCTTTCCAAACTGGACTACTGCAATGGGCTCCTCCTGGGCACATCAGCCACTAACCTATCCAAACTGCAGCTTCTACAAAACAAAGCTCTACAAGCCCACATCTCCGCCACCAGACACAATGCCCACTAGCTGCCCATTAAAGCTTGGATTGCCTTTAAAACACTTACCCTGGGTCACAAATGCACCTACGAAGACACTCCACCTTATCTCAATGACTGCATCACTCGGAATATACCTAGTCGCACCCTAATATCCAGTGCCAGCCTCTCCCTTGTCACTCCCAGCTACCCCCGACACTGGCACAGAGCCTCTTGCCCTTCACAGCTAACATTGAAATACCATCCTTGGATCGAGGCCCAAAACAAACATCTGTGCCCACAACAATTTCCTTTCTCTTTTCCTCATGCACGGCCTAAACCAAAACCCCTTATTCTGTACCCAGGAGTTGCCCCAACGTACCTCCAGGGTGTCACCTGAACACCAGCTCCTTTGCTCCAGGCAAGCCCATCCTGCCACACCAGAACTTGCGCAAAGCTCTACAAAGCAATCCCAAATCATCTGACGGGAACGCTGGCTATGCGTGGCCCTTAATGCACCAGCCATCATCATTAGTGTAGTTCTCGTCTCGAACCCAGCAAGATCTCCAGGGTCGCGCTGGTCTCCAATGCTCACCCCCAGCAGCTGCAGAGGTCATGCCCAACCGCTCGCCTGGACACTCTGCTGAGGGCGAGCGCTATGGAGCGGAGGCCCCTGAACACTCCATCACCACTGTCACGGTAGCCACTCTGGTGTAGGCTCTCTGGTGCTCAGCGTACCCGACAATCGGAACCTCATGATCTCGCCCTGGTCGCTCAGCCATTGGCTCCACAAACTGTCCGTCAATACCCTCAGGGCCTTCAGAGAGTATGCCTGCACAACCCCTTTCCGCTCCAGCTGAGCGTAAACCTGCTCCACCCACCTGTCAAGCTGCTGTGACTGTCCTGCTCACAATTGCTACCACCGCCCGGCAAGTCAGCACTCCTGGGCTAAGTTCCTCGGTCCCAGCATGCAAGCTCTCCTGGGGCATTGGAGTCATTCTGCCAGGTACCAAACCGTTGCTGGCACCCTGGTGTGGATTGGACCTCTGGAGAGCAGCGACTGTCCGCTTGCTGCTCCCTTTCCCTCCGCCACAGCTCCAGTACCTTGCACCTGCCCCAAGGACACTTAAGACCAACTCGTCGGCAAAATGTTGTAGGTTCCTCAGCCAAGAGGACACTGGTCCCAGGCTTCTTAAGGTATGTTTATTAGTCCGCAATGTACACATCAGGTAAGTGACATAAAGAGGTTTCTTGACAGTAAACACTGGCACATCCACAACTTTCAGCTCCTAGATCTAACTGCCACATTTAGAATGCACCAGTAGTCACACACACACACCACATTCTACAATGACCTCGCCACATTCCAGTGTACATCACTACAATCCACATACACTGTGTACTTGCACTTCCAGAGCAAGACTACTACAAAATACCATTACTACAGGTAATTAATGTGTTCTTCTAATGGATTGTGTCCCACGCACATATTTCTCATCTATATTCCTATAGCAATTTGAAAAAAGAAAGCAGTAAGAAAGCATGAAAAAATTACTCAATCAGACCAAAAAGCTTTGAAGGAATGTCTGACCAAAGGGAGCAATCTGGGAGGCCACAGTATCCAGACATTAGTGTTTCGTAAAGGTTTAAGGGAAACAACACATCACTGCTTGATAAATGTCCAGCACTAGGACACCTCCTTGTAAGGCTGAAATCGCTGCAGACCATCTGGTGGAATGAGCAACTAGGCTGGAAGGACCTTATTTGCCTGTCAACGTATAGCACACAGAAAAACAGTGTATTATCCAAAATAGTCTGTTTAGATCCGGCTGAGCCCTACCTAGTTCCTACAAAGGCCAGAACATTTGGTCTTTCGTTATGAAGCCTCTGCATCTGGCCACATTGAAACTCAAGGCCCTTTTGGGGTCAGGTCTGTGGAAATGTTCCTCTTGCTTGGACAGATGAGGTGAGTAGGACAGTGTCCTAGATGGCACAGAAAACTACTCTGAATCTTTCCTCCCTAACCCGGGTGTCCATAACCTCAGATACTGCTATTGAACGATAACTCTTTACGCTAACGATAATCCATAACAGATCAGCTATCTGAGCTCCCTATGAGGATTCACCAGGTCTCGTCACTTCTACCAGGTCTCGTCACTTCTCCCCAAAGGGATACCCTTTCCTATGAGGCTAGGGAACTGAGGCCGCTATCCAATAGTCCCCTATGGGTGGTAATCTGCAGGAGGACCTCATAGGGAGGGAATCCCCTCCTGGGGAAAAGCCTCCCTACAACCCTGTCACAGAACCCGCTACACTCATGGTCACCCTTTTCTCCCACCATTGATAGCGGAACCATGAATCATAGACACACAGAAGCTGTTCCTCCAGGCGGAGGCCGCCGTGAGAAACCAAAGTGCGTTCTCACAAATAATGCCAGTGGATCCTTTGTTTAGATGGCCATGGGAGGGCCATCGCTCCTGGATCCAAAAACTTAGGGACTGAGGGTAGAGCACCTGAAGGCAAGTCATGGTATTTCCCCAAACCTTGCACAAATCCACCCTACACTCCCTTTACTTTAATGGATTATTGTCATCCAGACCCCGTGTTACCCAAAGACTTTCCCTCAAAGGAAGGAAGGTTTACGTTACTTACCTGTAACTACTGTTCTCCAGTATTGATTCACATTCTCATGAATATTCCCTGTCGCCAGGCTGGCAATCCTCTGTAAAAAGCAAAAAACAGTATCACTTTCACTTTAAAATTGTATTTCACCTCTAAACCAATCACTGTCCTCTGGATCATACTGCCCCCATCCAATGACAGTCCTCTCCCTAAGCCCCACCTCTGGCAGCCATCTTCATATTTGGTAAGCACTTAAGTGGCAGTATGAACAAGAAGAGCAGCAGAGGGGCCGGAGGGAGGGTTTGCATGTGAATCCATGCCAGACCCATGCTGGAGAACAATAGTTACAGTTAAGTAACTTAAACCTTCTCCAGCATGGGCTCTGACATGGATTCACATGCTCATAAATAACAAATACACAGCAGTGCAACATTACACAACCATGGGAGGTGGCAAGGCTCAACCGAAGTAATTACTGCTTATCCCTAGAACAGAATCATCTCAAGCAAACAGGTCACGTAGCACTGCTTGGCCGACATTGGGCTCTTTCCTGGAATCCCTCTCAACGCAGTAGAACTTTGTGAAGGTGTGCGTGGACCTCCACGTAGCAGCCCTGCAGATGTCTAGCAGGGGCACACCAGAAAGGACCACCTTCGTCACGCTGGTGGAGTGGGCTCTTGGACGGCCCGGCAGCGGTCGTTTCGCCAACCGATGACAGTGCATGATGCAGCCAGAGAGCCACCTCGAAATGGAAGCCTTGGACAAGGCATTTCCATGGTTTGCAAGACAAAAGTTCGTGAACAATTGAGAAGTCTTCCAAAAACTCTTTATGCGTGTCACATAGAACTTCAAGGCACAAGCAACATCCAGCGAGTGCAAGGCCCTCTCCGCCAGCGACAAAGGTTTCAGGAAGAAAACGCGCAACACCAAAGACTTGTTGAGGTGGAATTTCGAGGGAGTCTTCGGCATGAAAGAGGGGTGTGTACACAGTACCACCGTCGATTCGTGGCAAGTCGGGTACGGTTACTTGAAGGATAGGACCTGGATCTCACCCACACGTCTGGCAGAGGTGATGGCCACAAGGAAAGGCGTCTTCCATGAGAAAAACTTGAGTGGGGCCTGATGCATAGGCTTGAAAGGGGCCCCATGAGCCTCGTCAAAACCATGCTGAGTTCCCATGCCGGGGCATTAGCCTTCACCAGTGGGAAGGATCGGAAAAGTCCTTTGAGAAACTCCTTGACGAGTCTGCGGGACCACAGCAAGGATCTCCCCGGGAATCTGGTGTAGTGTGAGATGGACGCCAGATGTACCTTGGTGGATGCGTGAGCCAGCTCAGATTTTGCCAAGGACAGAAAGTACAGAAGAATCTGTGGAGCCGTGACCCTCACAGAGATAATCTTCTGCGACGGACACCATGTAGCAAAAAGCATCCACTTATGGCTGTAGCACTTCAGAGTCGACGACACCCTGGCGAGGACTTCCCTGCAGTCCGCTGGCAACTCATACCCTCCAAACTCTAAGGCTGCAGTAGCCAAGCCTTCAGGACCAGCGATCCTGGGTTGAGATGAAGGATTGCGCCTCCCTCTTTGGTGAGCAGATCCGGAAACGCCGGCAACTTCACTGGAGGTGATTCTGATATGCAGAGAAGCTCCGGATAGCAAATCTGCCTTGGCCACACCGGGGTGATGAGTATCATCTTGCATCGACACTGTACGAGTGTGTTGATGACACGTAGCAGGAGACGGAACGAAGGAAACGTGTACAGAAACAGCCCTTCCCATGAGGAAAATGCATCCACCAGGCTCCTCTGGCATTTGGGGTTTGCCGCCGTGGCAAACAGATCGATCTGGGGTCTGCACCATTCCACGAACAGGCAGTCCACCTGATCCTGACGAAGTTCCCACTCATGGCAGAAGCGCAGTTCCCTTCAGAGGGAGTCTGCAATGGTGTTCTTGACTCCCGCCAGGTGGAGAGAGACGAGGAATATCCCCTGTCCGACAGCCCAGTGCCACAAGTTCTGAGCTTCCTTGGAGAGCGCTGGGGATCGAGTGCCCCCCTGCTTCCTGATGTAGAACATGGTGGTGGTGTTGTCTGTGAAGATCCTCGCCACCTTGCCTTTCAGAGACAGTAGGAACGACTTGATGACCCAGAACCCTGCCCATAGCTCTAGGACGTTGATATGGAGAGGGTATGGAGGGTTTTGATGCCCCACATCTTATCGCCTGCCAGGACTCCTCGTTGAGCGGGATCTTGTCTGCAAAGCTTCCCGACACCTGTATCCAGCAAGCGTCCAGGAACTCCAGAAGAGGTTGCTTATGCCGAGCGGTATGAGGTAGATGCAGGAGGACATCATGCCGAGCAACGACTTGATGGTCACACCGTGGCTGTCCTCATCTACAACAGCCGCTGCACCGTCCTTGAATGGCTGCTACCCACTCCTCGGAGGGAGACGCCAGGCAGGACACTGAATGGAATCTGGCTCCTAGGAACAGCACGTTCTGCAATGGTGTTAAGCAGAGCTTTAGATAGTTAACAGAGAATCTCCCAGTCCGTCAGTAGCTGGACCGTCGCCTGTGTGTGTCCGACAGCCAACTCCTGCGAGCGGGCCCGGATGAGCCAGTCATCTAGTTACAGTAATATGTTTATGCCTCGTAGATATAGGTGAGCCGGCGCCAGGCATTTTGCGAACACTCTGGGGGCTGACTTCAGTCCGAAAGGCAGAGCCTTGAACTGGTAGTGCTGACCCTGCACTACGAAACGCAGAAACCTTTGATGTTTCCTGTGAATGGGGATGGGGAAATAGGCGTCCTACAGGTCCAGTGATGTCAAGAAGTCTCCTTCCTCCAGCTGGCCGAGCACATGCTGCAACATGACCATCCTGAACTTTTAGGACTTCACGTATGTGTTGAGATGTCGTAGGTCTAGGATGGGTCTCCTGCCTCCGGTCTTCTTTCTGACCAGAAAGTATCTGGAATATGGGGAACTAGACTGTAGCATGGCCCGTACCTCTTACAAGAGCTAAAGGAATGTGGTGCTCCTTACTGGATACCGGAGGAATCGGCGAACAACTGCATTGAAACTCGGGGTTGTGTGCCTGGGCGAGAGCGTCCAGCACCCATCTGTCGGTGGTGATCTTCTTCCATTCGCTGACGAACCTAGTCAGACGGCCGCCCACAGGGGTGCACGTGTGTGGGGGTGACGTTCTGGGCGGTTCAGGCCTATTTCGGAGCCAGCATCCTGACCTGCGGGCGACAGCGACGTTGGCCTCTGTTAACGTAGGCCTGAGAACGGCCTTTGTAGGTTTCCTGGGTCGTGGATATGGAAGGCTGACGGTAAGAAGAGAAGAAACCTTTGGAAGACCGGTTTGACTTTCCCCTGGAGGAGCAAGAAGAAGAGCGCTGCTGTTGGAGTGCCCAAGGAACGGTCCATCTCTATATCCGCGTTGATGGCCTGGAGGGATGCGTCAATGCCCTTCCCAAACAAGTTCTCTCCGTCAAAAGGCACGTCCAACACCTTCGCCTGGACTGCCTGCCAGAGATTTGTGGTCTTCGTCCAGCCTTGTGTACGCAGGCAGACACCGTTCCCCATCTGCCGGAACCCTGTGTCTGCGATGTCCAACGCCACTGTAATGGCCAGGGTAGTGGGTGTGGAAGAAGTTTGGAGTTGCCACATACCACGATTTTCGTTTTGGAGGGGTTTAACAAGAGGTGGCTTTGGGTCATCCAGAGCTCTATGTCGAGGAGGGAGGAAGCGAGGTCAGGTCGGCAGTTGGGTTTTGAGTTCTGGAGTTTTAGAAATAGTGGAGTGTCATCAGCGTAGTTGCAACACAGGATGTTGTGTGAACTAATTTTTGTTGGGAGGGTGATTAAGTAGAGATTGAACAGGAGGGCAGATAGGCATGCTCCTTGTGGAACTCCTGTGTCGACCGGTCGGGCTTGGGAGGAATAGGTGGAGAGCAGCGTTATTTGGTACCTATCTTTGAGGAATGAAGCTATCCATTTGAGAGCGGTTCCACGAATTCCTAGGGTGTGGTGGCGGTCAAGGAGGATTGAGTGATTGATTGTGTCGAAGGCGGCGGATAGGTCAAGATTTTAAGGTCATCCCAGATTGAGGTTAGGGTGGTTTCAGTTCCGTGTCGGGCTCTGAAACCTGATTGTGCAGGGTCAAGGAGATTGTTGGCTTCGACAAAGGCATTTACTTGGGAGTAGGCGGTTCGGTCAATGAGTTTGGCAAGGAACCTGGTGTTTGAGATGGGGTGGTAGTTTTTGGGCTCGAGAGGGTCGAGGGAAGGTTTTTTTTATTAGAGGTTTGACATGAACCGTTTTGAATGCGTTGGGAAAAATACCTGAGGAAAGGGAGTCATTTATGATGGATCTTGCGTGTTCACCTGCACAGGTAGAAGCAAAAAAGTTTGTTGAGGGTTGTGGCCGGCCAAGGGTCTAGCGGAGAGCCGGATGGTTTGCTGGCAGAGAGAAGTTTGAGAAATTGGTCGGGTGATATTGGACTAAAGGAGTTGAACGTTGGTTGCGTAGTGGTCGCAGGCGGTGGATTGGCCGGTACGGGGGGGGAGGGTTGCCTGGTGGATGTAAGAGAGCCAGTTTGGTGGTTAGAGCATTTGTTCTTTCGAGAGCCGTGGCGGAAAAGTGGAGAGAGAGTGAGTCGCACAGTGATTGTGAGGGGGTCGGGACGGTGGTAGTGCATGCTGGTTTGGTGAATTCGGTGATGATTTTGTGAAGTTCTTTGCTGGGGTTTTTGCAGTTTAGGATTCGGGAGTTTTAGTGGGCTTTTTTTGCTTTCCGGATTTCGGCCTTGTACTGATGGAGGTGTCGGGCCAATGTGGCTCTGCTCTCTTGGGTTTTGTCTTTCTGCCATTTGCGTTCTAGTTATTTATATAGTTGTTTAGTGGTCTTCAAATCAGGTGTGAACAATCTAGGGAACAGGCCACGGCGGGCTAATGGTTTGCAAGAGGGTGTGAGCCGCATTAGTGAGATGTTGAGCCATGAGTCAAAGGTGTCGGGGGTTAGTTGTTTATTGAGTTGGCAGGTAGGTGGAGGAGACTGGAGGAGTGCGTCGGCTAGGTCAGGAACGATTATTCGTTTTTCCAGCATTTGCGCAGATTCGGAGGTTCAGGTTCGAGTATGGGAAGCGGGTCGGGTGAGCGAATGGTGAAAGAAACAATGAAGTGATCGGACCAGATGATAGGGGCGGGGGGGGGGGGGTTTAGCTGTATCCAGTTGTGGTAGCTAAAGATGGCATTAAGAGTGTGTCCTTTATAGTGAGTCGGGCCGTTTATGTGGGGTTGGAGGTTAATCGCGTCTAGACCGTCAACCAGAGAGTGTGTCATAGGGTTGGTGGGGATGTCGAGCCATATGTTGAAATCTCCAAGAAGGGTGAGGTTGGGATGGTTTAGTTGAAGGGTGGAAATAGAGTCGCAGAGGTTTTTTGAGAATTGTCTATCGTAGCCAGGGTGTCTGTAGATTACTAGGAAGCTGTATGAGAATGACGGGGAGAGGTATAGTTTAACGAGGAGTGATTCGCAGGAAGGAATGGAAGGTTGATTGTCGATGATTGAGGCGTGGAAGTGAGACTTGAAGATGAATGCTATTCCCCCTCCTCTAGAGGGATGGTTCAGTGGGATGAGGGAGTAGTCGGGGGGGGGGGGGAGGGGGGGCAGGGGGGGGGGAGAGGCTTCATTGGCGATTGGGGCGAAGTCATCAGAGAACCAAGTTTTGGTGATGAAAACCAGGTCTGGTTTGTCAGAGGCGAGGAGGTCAAAGATGCTGTGTCTGTTTTTTGCGACGGATCAGGTATTAAATAGGATGCAATTCACTTCGGTAGGTGAGGTTGGTGTCGGAGCTGCAGCGGAGGAGCGTGGGGGGGAGAGGGTGGAAACTGGAGAGAGAGCGGGGTGGGGTGGTTGATGATCGATGGGAAAAGTGGGCGAGCAGAAAAGTTGGCGGGTTTTCGGGTGGGAATGGTTGGATGCTTGTGTTAGGGTGATTGGGTTTGGCACGGGGGATTTGAAGGTGGGGTGTGGGCGGTTAGGAGTTTCAGTTGCGGTCGGTGAGAAATCGAGGGAGAGGGGTTTCAAGAAGGATGAAGCAAGGGGGCGATGGTGGTGATTGGGGGAATGAGGTGGTGGGTCGAGACAGGGGAGGCGATGAGTACTGAGAGATTGAGGGGGACCAGGAACGTTTCCTCTTTAGTGTCTTTGTTGCGATTGGTGTGTGCGAGAGGGTAGGGGGGTAGAGGGGGAGAGGGATGAGGCTTCTGTTCTTGCTACGGCTATGCGTGCGGTTTTTAGGGAGGGGAAGTGGTGTAGTCAGGGGGAGATGATGGCAGGGGTTAGTGGGAAAAGCGGGGGGTGCATGATTGCAGGGCAGGGTGTGCCCGGTATGATAGCGAGGAGAGCGGGCATCATCAACGTAGGCTGGTCGGTGGTGGGGTTCGGGGGAGCAGTGGTTTTAGGGTGGTTGGCTCGCCATCGTGCCCCTCTGGCTTGGTGTTTGGAAAGGGGATGGGTAGGGGACGTGAAGGAGGGTGGGATGATTTGAGAAGGGGGGCACGGGAGGCAAGACTGACTGGAGAGTGGAGGAGGTCCACAGTGGTTGTTTCCAGCCGGCCCTAGTGGATTGGGTGCACTCATGGTTAGTTCGTGCTATTAGGTGTAGTTTCAGGTGCAACTTACACTTTATATTGGACTTTATCAATTTGGGTATATCACTGGGTGAGATTGGTCTTGGTTTCTGGGATCCACTGAGCAGGGTGATATTATTCACTTATTCTAGGTTTTAGTGTACTAATTGTAACTAGGCTGCAGATATGAGGCCGTTTTGAAGTGTAGCTAGACCTTAGGATATGCTGTTAGGCAGCCTATTTAGTTGCAACTACTGCACAGTAACGCTGTTGGGTAGACTTTCTTCTAGCAAGCTGGAATACATGTAAGCTATTAGGGAGAAATATGAATCTAACAATGCCACAGATATGCTTTTAGGAGGACTTTTAAGTGCAATTTAGGAGGACTTTCTAATTGTAGTTCTAAATTCAATCGAAGCGCTATTAGGCACACTTCTAGATTCAAGGAAGGGGCGCTATTAGGCCCACTTCTAAATTTGAGTTTTGTACCAAAAGGATATTAGGGATGCTTCTATATTCAACTAACAACTCAACGCTAATGGGCACACTTTTGCACAGAGAGGGATATTATGTACACAGAGAGGATATTAGGCACACTTCCAAGTTCAGTTTGCACAGAGAGGGTATTAGGGACACTTCTGAATTCAACTAGGGCACGTTATTAGGCACACGTCTAAATTCGGGCGAGGTGCGCTATTAGATCTACTTCTAAATTTAGCTTTGCACAGAGAGGATATTAGGGACACTTCTAAATTCAACTTTGGACAGAGGGGTTATTGAGGCACACTTCTAAATTCAACTTTACACAGAGATGATATTAGACTAATATCCCGTCTTTGCAAAATTGAATTTAGAAGTATGCCTAATATAATCTCTGTGTAAAGTTGAAATTAGAAGTGTGCCTAATATCATCTCTGTGTAATGAAGAATTTAGAAGTATGCCTGATAGTCTAATATCCCATCTTTGCAAAATTGAATTTATAAGTGTGCCTAATATAATCTCTGTGTAAAGTTGAAATTAGAAGTGTGCCTTTCAGGCATACTTCTAAATTCTTCATTTCACAGAGATGATATTAGACACACTTCTAAATTAAACTTTCCACAGAAGGGATATTTAGGCACAGTTCTAACTTCAAGTTTTGCACAGAGAGGCTATTAGGTACCCTTTTAAATTCAGCTTCACACAGAGCGGAAATTAGGCACTGTTCCAAATTCACCATGGTGGGCTATTGCGCGCCCTTCTAAATTCAACCAGGGCACACTATTAGGCACACTTGTAAATTCAACTTTGCACAGAGAGCCTATTAGGGAATACTAGTCAGTTGAACTAGGGCACGCTATTAGGTACGCTTCTAAATCAAACTTTGCACAGAAAGGATATTAGACACAATTCTAAATTCACCAGGAGCGCTATTAGGCACACTTCAAAATTCAACTTTGCACAGAGAGGTTATTAGGGACACTAGTCAGTTCAACCAGGGTACGCTATTAGGCACAATTCTAAGTTCACTTTACACAGAGAGGATATTAGGCACAATTCTAAATTCACCAGGGCACGCTATTAGGCACACTTCTAAATTAAACTATGCACAAGAGAATATTAGGGACACTAGTCAGTTCTACTAGGGCACACTATTAGGCACAATTATAAACTAAACTTTGCACAGAGAGGCCATTAGGGAATACTAGTCAGTTGAACTAGGGCACCCGATTAGGTACGCTTCTAAATTAAACTTTGCACAGAAAGGCTATTAGGCACAGTTCTAAATTCAACTTTACAGAGAGGATATTAGGCATATATATTAGGATATTAGGCAAAATTCTGAATTCACACTTCTAACTACAGATTTTGCACAGAGGAAATTCGGCACAATTCTAAATTCACCAGGGCATGCTATTAGGCACAATTCTAAGGATTAAATTGGCTAGGGGCAGGCAATGGGAGAGATTACTACTGTATATCTCTTCCCATCTCCAATGGAAAAGCATTACAGACACTCATTAAAAGCCCATATCTGAAGCTCTTATGTTAATGACAATAGTTTCGGCTTTAAAGGTAGCGCATTCAGCACCGCCTAATAGCCCAAACTAAAAACACGTTGAGCGTCAATAACATTAATTGTACCTATCGGGAGCCCCAGATTGGCTAAATGTAATAGGGAAGAAAGCACCATAGGAGTGCCACAAAGGAATGGGTCCACATTCTTATCCTTGCACCAGTTGCTGAAATTATTCCAACGACACCGGTACAAGTATTTTGTTGCTGGCCTCCTAGCCGAAAGCAAAATCTACATTACGTCATCCAGGAGGTCCCAATCCTTATATCTCAGCCTCTCAAAAACCATGCGTGAAGGCTGAGCGTCTTGACCTCTGATTGGAGAACTCTACCTTCCTCTTGTGAGAGAAGATCCTCTCTTAGTGGAAGGCGTATTGGAGGGCAGATGGACATGTCCAAAATGTCCGGGTACCAAACCCTCCTGGCCCAATCCAGAGCAATTAGGATCATGGTTTTCCTGAACTTTCTCAACCTCCTGATTACGTGAGGAATCACAGGGACTGGAGCAAACGCGTACAGGAGTGGACATTTCCAGTCCACTAGGAACGTGTCCCCTAGAGCTCCTCTAGGAGGAAATTCCCTTGAGCAGTACTGATCACACTTCCGATTGACCTTGGTCGCAAACAGATCCACCTGAGGGGTTCCCCAAAGGGTGAAGATCTCTTGAAGGACTTTGTGAGCTAGTTACCACTCGTGGGAGACTATGCTGTGCCTGTGTTCTCTCTGGCTAGGTGAACTGCTGATAGAGAGATTCCTTCCTGCATTGCTCAGAACCAGAGCTGCATTGCCTCTCTGCACAGTGTTAGTGACCCTACATGTCCTCTCTTGTTGAGGTAGTACATGGCCACTGTGTTGTCCGTTATTTTCAGGACATTCTTTCCCCGTACAGAGGGCAGAAAGGCCTTCAGCACTAGTCTGATTGCCCCCAGATCCAAAAAGTTGATGTGTATTTTGGACTCCGATGGAGACCGACGACCGCTGATTGTCAGATCGTTGGTGTAGGCCCCCCACCAAGTGAGTGAGGCGTCCATCACTAACGTTATCTCCGACCATGGTTGCCAAAAAGAGTCTCCCTTGAGACTATTGTCTTTGCAAGCTCACCATAGAAGATCCTGAGCAACTCTGCTCGGAACTTGCAGTAGATCCGACATATTCCCAGAGAATTGGGACCACTGAGTCCTGAGGGCCCATTGAAGGGATCTCATTCTCAGTCGGGCCTCTGGCACCAGAAAAATGCAGGATGCCATGGTGGGGCCGAGCAACCTCAGAAAGTTGAAGGCCAGCAGATCCTGGGCATTCTGGAAATTTGTTACCATCTGCAGAATGTGGTGAGCTCCAACCTCGGGAGGCAAGGCTTTCCAAGAGGAAGCATCCAGGACTGCTCCGATGAGTCTTTGGAATGGTATCATATGGGATGTCTTGTAATTGAGGGAGAAGCCCAATCTGTGTATGAAGCGGCAGGTAATCCTGAGATGTTCCCGAGTCAGTTCGGGTGAACGAGCCCTGATCAATCAATCGTCGAGGTAGGGGTAGACGTGAATCCCCCCCTCTCCTGGGACTTGCTGCCACTACCGCCATCAGTTGGTGAAAACCCCTGGGGCGGAGGTCAGCCCGAATGACAGAACTCGAAATTGAAAATGAGAACTGCCAACCGCGAACCTCAGGTACTTTCTGTGCTTGAGATGGATTGGCACATGAAAGTTAGCATCCTGAAGGTCCAATGATAACAACCAGTCTTGGAGTTGGAGAGCCTGAAGGATCTGAGAAAGGGTTACCATCTTGAACTTGTCCTTCCTGAGGAATTTGTTCAAATTTCTTAAGTTCAAGATGGGTCTCAATCCTCTGTCCTTCTTGGGAATGAGAAATTAAGGGGAATACCACCCATTGTTCCTCTCCGCTACAGGTACATGTTCTATTGCACCTTTCTCTAGCAGGGTTAGAATTTCCTGAACAAGGAGCAGGTCTGGAATTTTGACTGAGTTTTATCCCGGTGGATGATCCTGAGGCCTTCTTTGAAAAGTAAGGCAGTAACCCTGGGCTACTGTTTTCAGTGCCCAAGCACACCAGTAATGCCCCGCAATTTGTTCAGATGCTGAGAGATTCTGCCTCCCACCGGGTCTTGGGGGTAAATGCTACTCCCCATGCTTTCAGTGCACTAAACTGCATTCATTTCAGTTTCAGTCAGGGCTGGCTCAGGCATTGTGCCACACAACCAAAACCAGACACTCAACACAGAATGCATATTGACAACTCACTCCATTCATGCAGGCTCCACCCCCAGGGTGTACCCGCAACAATCTGTCCATGGGAAGGCTCCAGCCAATCTGGCAGGAGGCAGCCCCAGAGCCATATATGGTCCTTACAGCTAACAACCATTCAGGAGAAGGGACCAGGGCTTCTCATAACTTTGAGAAACAAGGGAGAGAGGCTGAGAAACCAAGAGGCCACCAGTGGCCATCTTGCCTTTGCGTAGGAATCTATTGATTCCTATGGCAGGGCCTGGGTATCCCAAAAATGAAGGATGTGGAGAGCCACTGCCAAGACATCATGAAGCTGCCATCAGCACATACCATGCTCTGTGGGCAACACACATGTTCCAAAAAACATACACTAGGGGTACAGGGTTGTACCCATACCCATGGGTCTTGGTCCACAAAGAACAAAATGAAGAGCAACATTTCCAAGGATCCGGACTAGACTCCCCATGGCAGAAAATAAGCAGAAACAAAGTTTAAGGAGGTATAGGACAAGGACAGGGAGGCCCTGTCCCTCCAATGCATTTCCAGCATCATGCTGTGCCAGTTGTTCAGGAGAGTCCATGGAGCGGTGGCTTCTCTTTTTCGAAGAGGAAGAGAAATTTCGGTGCAAGGACTCACTCGGGGAGCAGGACCTCTTCTGATGCTGCTGCTTATTTTCATTGCGTGAAGCCGCCCTTTCTTTGAAGCACTGGTCCACGCCATGCAACATCAAACAGGACTGCAGAGCCTAACCCTTCGCCTTCTGGACAAATGTGAAGAGTTTTGCTGCCCTTTTCCGGAGGGCCTTTGGCTGCGTGGACTGCCACGACCAGAAATCCTGGGTGTCTGGGTCTTCACCCAAGCAATAAGGACATATCCGGTGCAGATCTGAAACCAACATCTGCAAACTGCAGTCTGCACACGGCTTGAAGCCTGAGGCCTTAGATGGAGTAGCTATAGCAGAGAACAGTGTGAGCTTGACGAGCGTGTTTCCGATAGAGTGCGTGGATAAAAGGCGCCAACGGCATGCCTTGAGTGCGGTGCGTACAGGCATTGGGCAGAGCCAACGCGGAGCTCCCCGTCAGCGCAAAAGATTCCGGAAACAGCTGCACTGAGATAGGGATATATATCATAGATGAGGAATATGTGGGTGGAAACAATACATTAGAAGCTGTATTTAGGTTGGGATGTTACATTTTGAACTTAGTTCTAGAACAAAACCTTTGTTTTTCATTATAATGTGCGAATTACCATACAACAATCTGAACCAAGAGTATTAGTTGTTGCTGTACCATAAACTTCCACAGTTACCTGTTCAATGCTGTGTGCCAGGGCAAGCACTTCAAGGTTGATACACTTGAGTCAGAGCTGCACTTCAGAGAAAGTCTGTCATTTAAAAGATAAAAGCTCATTCTAGCAACAGCAGCCTTAACTTCTGCATGGGAAACCGCATGTGTGATCGAATTCAGGCAGTCTTGCAATCCACTGGCCATGTGTGTGACCTTCAGTGCAACAACGTCGTCTGTAGATAACTTCAATGTGTCTGAAAATCTGAAACCATATCAAGCAAGGTAGGACAGTGAACAAAAGGAGTGCCAGATGATTCTAAGAAAGAGGCATACAATTTAACAAATTACACTGTAAGAATGATCTGGATTATTGATAAAACATGCATGCTTCTTGAGGAATTACAAAACAAATTATTTAGGAATCGGTGGGAAAGAGGAGTTGCTAAAAGGGTATACTGGACATTTATCCTGAATGACAGTGAAAGGCACAAACATTATTAAATAACGGAAAATAGCACAAAATCAGCATCATAAATATGTACTGTTTGCAAACCAGGGATTAAAAGGTTTTCTTTCAACATTTACTCTGAATGTACACTTAACACCATGTAAAGACAGGAGGGGCAGGGGGGGGCATCTGTACTTCTGCCCACTATATAGTTGGGGTAGAGGCACAGAGCACCCCAGCCAAGGTTCTTTAATGGTAGATATGGACGGGGAACCAAAGATGAGACCCAGAGGAGGTGATGCAGGCTGGTTCTTAGGTACAGTGAATCATCAAGCTCCCAACAATGGAAAAGTCCACACACTTATGATAGTTGATAACAGTCCTTTTTATTAAAGGATAAAAGTCAGGTAAATATACACAAATAAATAAGTCTCACTTTGTATTAAAAATCTAAACGGGTAACTTAACTTAATATATATTGTAAAGGAAGGCATGGTATCAAAACATTAAGACAGACACAAGTGATCACAGTTCAAACAGTGTTTATTGAACTTCAATTGGGTTTGAAAAACGCCTATTCAATCCTAAATCTAAAGGTGGGAGCAAGCTACAACCATCAAATAATAACAATGCAGTCCTAGTGGTGTATTGTCAAAATAAAAGGGCCTATACTAAAACATATTGCCAATCATTACTTCTAAATACAAATAATGTGGGAAACAAGGTTATGCAAAAGAAAGGTGTTCATGAAATGATATGTCAGGATATTTAAGCCGTTGGTTTCCCTTCCTCACTTTTACAGCACGGAGCAAGGCGACACACTCAAGCTTAGCACACTCTCTGGCTTCTCCAGCACAAGATGCAGTTCAAATGCTCCACATCAGGGACTTCTGTGCCAAAGTCTCTTCGCCATTCAAAGTCCCTTATTTCAGAGTGCCTGATGCAACATAACAAACATTAAGGTCACATTAGGATTTTCACGTATCCAATTTCTCGGGTGGTTCACTGCTCACCCTGGGTTCCCCTCTGCCGGGATCAGACCCACCTTAAACTAAAACCTTCAATTAGTCTCCCTCCGCCGAGCTCGGACCAATTTGTCTACTTTCCAAACTTTCTTTACTTGATCAAAATCAAAGACTTTTGATTGTGTTTGGGATTTTTGCTTGACCCGTCGCAGGACCACTTCGATTCACAATTCTTTGCAGACATATAACCCTTTCAACTTTCACTTCTGTCACTTCTCAGGTGGACACCTTACAGACACCTTCGAATGAGCACCCACGTGGGGACGGACCACTCTGTCAAAGGTATTTTATCTTGGTTTCAAAGTTCAATCACTCATCAGCAGTTCAACTTTACAGACCGGTCTTGTATCGGTCTCCCCAACTCACCGGCTGTGTTTTCACTGACGCTGCTTTGTTCTTGGAGCAAAGGACGGTACCACGGCCGCTGGTGATGCTCCCCACCTTGATTATTGATGCGGGAGGGCAATGAGGTTATCTCATACACACAATGCAGGATTCTTCAGCGTGGTTTCCTGGTTTTAGGCTTCCTAATCTCAAGAACTCTGGAAAGTAAGGTTTCCATGTCAAAAAGGTCAAGGGAACTTCCCTTCTTGTGATCCCCTTTGGTTTTACCGGCTATAGTCTCCCATTCAGCTGCCGTCTTGAAACTGCTGTCTCCTCATGTGCTTTGCCTCGCTCAGAGTGTGCTCTCATTCTCTGCCTTTTATCCGTGTGGGGAGCTTAATGGAAGTAAGGTGTGTGTGTGTGTGATGGTCAGTAATTGCCTGACCATTGCATTGGGACACCTCGGGTATACTGCTCGGTGTTAAGCTTTTTGCAGTGGTCCCTTAGGGAACTGCACAGGTTTCTGCCTAAGACTACAGGTTTTGGCAGTAAACCCAATTGGTAGCAGTCTGTACCACCCAGATTTACCTGGTAGCTGTGGCTGAGCAGTCAGACTTCTCTCAAGAGGAGTTAGGCAGTACATAGTGTATACACATTAGGTACAAAAATACAGAAGCACAAGCAAACACTGACCACAGCTTGGGTATAGAAGTATATAATTATTTATTTAAAAACACACTTGTAAAAATACACTGGCACTAATAAGTCAAGCAAGTTCAAACACAGTCACTAGAAATATATATACCTCCCTGATTAATTATTCGACAAGTCTTAGGAAAAGAACACCACTTATTATCAATAGAGGTGAGCTCTTAACCAAGATGGCACTCCAATAATTATTTAAAAAGGGAAAGAAAAGGCAGAAATAGTAAAGCACACAATACCAACACTTTTAAAAGAAACACAGCAAGTCAAGAAAGGCAGACTCTACTGTAGAGCAAAAAGTTCATAGGCCCGGCCCACTCTTGGAGAGAGCAAGGCGGAATGTGCCCAAGATCACACAGTTGAAGTACACTTTAAAAGTCTTTGCAGATAGTTCAAAAGGAGTTGGGTCAGTTCGGAAAAGTTAGTTAACAGGTCCCAGGTCACCCCAGGATAGAGAGTCAAGGATTTACAGGACACCTTGAACAGTCTGTTGCAAGGGAAACCAGGCGGGACACAGTACCTGAAATGGTGAGAAAGCTCCAGCGGGGGCAGTTGCTTCTGGCAGCGGGTGCAAGTCAGTGGTTCGTCCAGGGGAAGAGAGTATCTCGACGTGGAGGAAAGCTGGAGGTCATTGCACGGCCAGGGAAGAAATCAGCCGTGGAGTTTCCCCGGTTAAAAGGTACTACCCTTTTATTCGCGGTAGTGGTGAAGGGTGGCTATCCGGCCGCTGGGGTGCTTGGCACGGGCGATTCGACCACGAGACGATCCAGGAAGGCGCAAAAAGGGCGAACTGGTTAACCCCACCAGTTCAAAGGAAGAAGACTCTCCAGGATGAAGATCTTCTCTGTCGTCGGGAAGTGGTGAGTCGGTTCAGCAGGGCTCCACCGGTGGTGTCGTCGTTGCAGGTCGGCTCAGCTTCTCCCTCTTCGGATTCTTTAGGTCCTGTGGCGACTTCTTAAGTTCCAGTCCCCAAAGCCCTGCTTTTATGCAAAAAAAAAAAAAACATTCACCAGTCCTAGCTGTCACTCAAACATGCTAAGTGGT
Source organism: Ambystoma mexicanum (assembly GCF_040938575.1). NCBI lineage: Eukaryota > Metazoa > Chordata > Amphibia > Caudata > Ambystomatidae > Ambystoma > Ambystoma mexicanum. The sequence goes on along the minus strand of NC_090933.1, from coordinate 277,076,560 downwards.
GAGCCGAGCGGCTCACCACTGGGCCAATCACACAAGAGTGCGACTTGAGTTGCCGAGGCAACTCAGTCCAGGGTGCCTGTTCCCCCCCCTCCCTCACATCCTGTAGACCCAGACAGAGCAGCACCACTTTTGGAGGCTTCTGTGCAGAAGCCCGCCAAAAGTGGAACAAAGGGCTCGACTTGGATTGGAGTTACAGAGGCGAACAAAAACGCCATTTTAAAAACGAGTCCTGACAAAAAGACCCAACCGGGGAATAAATATTAAATAAATAACCAGGCGGTATCTTTAAACATTGCACCAAAAAAAGTGGTGCGTTTAAAATGACTGGGAAAATCCCAGAGGAAATATTCTGGTGGAATATTTCGCGTGGTAACCACTGCCATCAGCCAGAAACTCGACGAGGGGGGACTGCACAGTGCCCACTCGAAAAACAGACCCACGGGCAATCTAATTACCCTCACCAGTACTTCCACATTATGATGGTTTGTACTGGTTCTGTTCACAATTCAAGACTAGTAAAGTCAATGGTGACTTTACATGCCCTGGGAGACAGTAGTCAGTCCCAGGGTATGGAGTCTATGTTTGGGGGTCACTATGACACCCCTGTGTCACTGCACTGAGGGTGCTGTGTAACACATATACCAAAAACACATGAAGCCCTATGGAGTAAAAGACCCCATAGCCCATAAACACATTACAAAGTCAAAGGACATTCTCAAATCATGTCTAAGAGTGGGAGAAAGAGAGTCTCACTCTTAGCAGGAGAAAATAATAACCCCAAAAATCCAGCAAAGCTGCTGGGGGACTCACTAGGTTTGGGAAATTAGCCTTTACAGAGAATTCTCCCTAACACTCAGTGTATTGCTTTCGTAGTCTGATAGATGAGGAATCTGTGGGACGAAGGTGTCCATTAGAAGAACAAATGACGTGCCTCTTTGTAATGCTCTTTTGGATGGTCATTCCCCCCATAGATTCCTCATCACCCTCCCTTCCTGCCCCTCTTCGGGTAGCTAATTCACCTTAGTTCTGCAGTTACTTCGCATCAGAGTGCTAGGGAAAAAGTATGGCAATGAGGTCACGGGGCACAGCGCCTCTATATATAATGCCCCCGACATCATGTCGGGCATAGCGCGCAGTGGTTTTGGGTGGATCCGACGTGGAGCTGCCCAACTAGCGGCAGAAACTTTTACAAAGAGCAGCTGGTTCTTACAGATAGATGATATAGATGAGGAATCCATGAGAGGAGCGTCCATCAGAAAGAAAGTTACTGTGAGTTAAGTTTTTTGTTAATTTGTTTTTCTCCAAAGAGAAGGTAACGTTGAGAGTGAGGCTATCCTTCCTCCCAAAGGTTGTACATGACTTTCTTTTCTCTGAAAAGATCCATCTTCCTGTCCTTTTTTCCTTTGCCTCATCGTTTCAAGTTAGAGGAATGATTCCATTAGCTGGACCCGGTGCGGACCCTCAGCTACTACGTCTCTCGGACAACGGAGACCATGAAAGATGACCATCTTTTTTTTGGTTCTGCTAGTGCATGTGATGGCAGGTCTGTGACAAAAAAGACCTTGTCATGGTGCATCACCCTCTGCATTTCAGAATGCTACAATCTGGCTGATAAGGATGTGCCTGACGGTCTCAGGGCTCATTCAACCAGAAGGCTGCTACCACCTCGGCTCTCCAATGTGGGGTCCCTGTTCTGGACATTTGCCAGGCGGTTATGTTGGCTTCTCTGCACACGTTTACAAAGCATTATTGCTCGAATTCACAGTCAGCACATAGACTGTGATATTTTCAGTTCTTACTGAATTGTTATTTTTTAAAAATGTTCTTTTGTCTGTGTTCCATTCCTAAATGTAACGAAAAATGTTTGCTTACTTTTTTTTGTAATGAAAATGTTCTTTCTTAAAATGTTTGGATGTGTATGTCTGGAAGTATCTCATTGTGTCTTCTATTATGTTGGTGGGATACTCCTTTTATGAATGGCATATTTGTATACTAAATAAATATTGTGTTTCAAATGTATTTAATTTATTTAGAAAAGCATGTGAACGGGGGGGGGGGGGGGGGGTGTGACTTGGCGCCATGGCTGTTGGTCTGGCTCTGTAAGAGCTCCCGACAGTGGCCATGCGCCCAACCGAATATGCCCCAGTGAAGTGGTGTTACCAACCCAGACGGACTGAAACTCCAGGTTCGGAGATGCCGCGGTGCACAATCATCCACTTCTGACCGCTGAACTTGCCCGCAATCCAGAAATAATGCCGAGTTCCCCTGGGGAGGCGGCCGCAGTGGACACATTGCGCTCAATATGGTGGGCGCACCTCTGATGGGAGAGTCTTGAGGAGAGATCCGATCAGAGGCCTTCCGATGCTCACCGACTGGCTAATGTGGGCGCACCTGAAACGTCCATCCCACCGAAGCAGATCGGGAGAGCCGGTGCCCCCAGTAGACATAGGGCCACATACCCCACTGAACACCGACCACGAAGCGGCTTCCAGCCCTGCAGCTCGTCTGGGCTCGGCGGGAGGCACCTGGCTTTCACCATGATAAGGAGCAGGGACGGAGCGGATCTAGCGACGGCAAAAGAATGGCAACAAGAAAAACAGTCCCGGGGAACCCCTGGTTCTGCTACCCCCTACCCTGCTGGGAAATCCTCATAGGATTTGGAACCCACCTGGCAGAGCGGCTTGACCCGTCCGGGACAACACTGGATCCCGACCGAAACTTTGGAGTCCCAGCCGCCCCTCACTGTCACTATGACACCCCTGTGTTACTGCACTGAGGGGGCTGTGTCACACACTTCCCAAAAACACATGCAGCCCTATGGAGTAAAAGACCCCATAGCCCATAAAGCACATTACAAAGTGAAAGGACATTCTCAAATCATGCCTAAGAGTGGGAGAACAAGAGTCTCACTCTTAGCAGGAGAAGAAAATAAAGCCCAAAAATCCAGCAAAGCTGCTGGGGGACTCACTAGGTTTGGGAAATTAGCCTATACAGATAATTCACCCTAACACTCGCCCCCCCCTCCCTCCAAACCAAGGGACAGGAGGATTTAATCCACTCCTGGATGCATCTCATACCTCTAGTCGATGACATACATTCTAGAGAGACCATCAGCATTTTGGTGGTGACACCCTGACCTGTGCTCAATGATGAAATCAAACCCTTGAAGTCAGATTGACCATCTCAATAGTTTTGGGTTTTCCCCCTTCATTTGCATCAGCCATCTCAAGGGTTGGTGGTCAGTCTGAATAACAAAAGTAGAACCATACAAGTATGGCCTACACTTCTTCAGTGCCCACACCATAGCAAAACATTCTCTTTCAATTGTTGCCCACCTTGTCTCAGGATCCTTCAGCTTTCTGTTGATGAAGCAAATGGGGTGCTCCCTACCTTTCTCATCCAGTTGGCTAAGGACTGCACCTATACCTACATTAGAAGCATCTGTTGGTACAATGAACGTTTGGTGGTAGTCAGGAGCTCTCAGTACTGGTGCTTGGCAAAGAGCTTTCTTCAGGTTTTCAAAGGCCTGATTGCACTCCTCATTCCATCTGACCTTCTTTGGGAATTTTGGAGAGGAGATTACATTCAGTGGAGAAGCTATGGTCCCATAGTTTTCAATGAAATTCCTGTAATACCCAGTGAGGCCTAGGAAGGCTCTCACCTGAGTTTGAGTAGTAGGAGTTGTCCAATTTTGTACAGCTTCAATCTTACTGAGCCAAGGCCTTATTTCTCCACCTCCTACCTCATGCCCAAGGTAGACCACCTTACTCTGTCCAATCTGGCAATTGCTTGCCTTTATGGTCAGGATGGCCTTCCCAAGAGCCTGCAAAACATGTCCTAGGTGGTTAACATGCTCTTCCCAGGAGTGGCTGAACACTGCAATGTCATCCAAGTATGCCATGCAAAAGTCCTACATCCCAGCCAGAACCTGATTTACCATCCTTTGAAATGTTGCAGGTGCATTTTTCAGTCCAAAAGGCATAACCTTAAATTGGTATAAGCCAACTGGGGTAGCAAATGCAGTTTACTCCTTGGCATGGTAGGTCAGGGCTATTTGTCAATAGCATGACGTTAGATCAAATGTGCTGAGGAACTTGGCTGCACCAAGTCTATCCACAAACTCATCTGTTCTAGGCAAAAGGTGGGCATCAGTCTTGGTGACTGCATTAAGAGCTCTATAATCCACACAGAATATCAATTCTTTAGATCCTGCCTTTGGTACTAACACAACTGGGCTAGACCATGGACTAGTAGAGGGCTCTATTACCCCGAGGTCAAGCATCTTGCTGACCTCCCCTTTGATGTGGGATCTCACATTTTCTGACATTCTGTATCCTCTGCTTTTGACTGGCAGACAGTCACCAGTGAGTATATCATGCTGGCCCCAAGGGGTCAATCCTGGTGAAAGTGAGAACAGGGAGGCAAACTGATTTAACATAGATTTGCACTCCTCTTGTTTTGCTCAGGTGTCAGATTTGAAGAGAGATTTACTCCCTCAATCTTTTCATCCAAGGTTAAGCCTCTGAGGAGATCAGGGAGAGCTTCAATCTCTTGTTCCTCTTCTGTTGAAGCTAGAAGCAATGCTCTTACTTCAGGCCTGGAGACATACGCCTTTAGTCTGTTGGTGTGGAAGACTCTGTGAGCCTCCTTGGGATTGGCCAAGTCCACCAGATAGTTCACCTCTCCAAGTTTACCCACAACCCTGAAGGGTCCCATCCATTTATCTTGCAAAGCCCTCTGCCTTGTTGGGATCAGAACTAGAACTAGCTGGTCTTGAGTGAACTCAACCATGTTAACCTGAAAGCTGGAAAAGCTTTGGTCAAGCATTGGCATGATCAAAAGGCTATCATTAGCTTCTGCCATAATGTGTGAAATTCTCCTCTAGAGACCTATCACATAGTCAGTCACTCTGACTGGCTTGGGGGAAGGAGCACTCTTCAACCCCTCCTTAATCAGGGCTGTGAGAGAACGGGCCTCAACGACCGGTGGGGGGTGTCTGTACTTCCGCTCCCTATATGGTGGAGGAGAGGCACAGGAGACCCCAGCCAAGATTCTCTATTCGGTAGCAATGGTCGAGCAGTCAAGGCCTAGCTTCTCAGGAGGTGATGCAGGCTGGTTCTTAAGTACAGTGTATTCCCCAAGCCCCCACAAAGGAATATCCACACTCTGTATTGGTTAGAACACAGTCTTTATATAATCAAAAGTTAAGGTTATGTACATTTATCATAGTAACTCACTTTGTACTCCGGCAAAATCTACAATGGCAAATATTTACAATCCTAAAGTGGTACCACCCTAGATCTCATTACAGTGCATTAACAATACTATACAATGTCACACAGACCAATAGAGTGAAACCAGCAATAGAGAGAGGAGAGCAAATAAGATGGTTAAGCAATAGGCAGAATACTGGCCCCTACCACTGCGCACAGTTCTGTGTGGAGATCCCCCCCACCTGGCAACCTGTAAAACAAGATGCAACACACGCCCAGTCCATATACTGCTCTGTTAAGTCTTATTCTCTCCTATAATGTTTTTACCCCCCCAATGTACCTGGTGGAGTCGAGCTCCTCGAAGAGGCGTCGACAAACGTCGAGGAACTCGCTGTTCGGCGACGGGGAATCGACGGCCCTTCTTGAATGCCTTCCCTTTCAAGCGGGAGGCACGGGGCGTCGAACGTCCGTCGGCAAACGAGGTAGAACTATGTCGATGAGGCGGCAGCTTCGTCCGAGCGGTGCTCGTCGGCGTCCTGCAAGGCGGAGGTGTGCGGGGCACCTCGATGACAATAGTTCTGGACCGCAAAGATTGTAGAGACGGGGACCCAGCAAGGGAGTCGAGTCGTCCGAGTCTTTGAGGTCGTCGGGTGGCGGGAAACCCACCGGCAGGTTTCTCCTCGGCGCGTTGGTCGTCCTCGACTTTCTCCGGCAGGATAAGCAGTCGACGATGCAGTCGAGAGAGTCCTTCGATTGAATGTTCTTAGGCAAAGGAGTGGACGGCTCCAGTCGTCGGCGGCACGGCGTCAAGTGGTTCCCACGGCTGGGCAACACAACTTCGACGGGCCTCCAGCGGTTACACAAACCTGCGAACCCTGGTCGACGGCAATGGACTTCGACGGCGTCGATGTCCGGGTGCTTCACTTCGATCTCCTCGGCGGTCCCGTCTCGGGTCGACAACCTTTCGAGGGTCTGTCTTCCAGGGCGCTTCGGCGAAGATGGAGCGGTGCTCGATGGTCCCTCGGAGCACGGGAAGAGGGCGCCTTACCAGGTCCTCTCTCGGGTCAGCCCTCGACGAATTTCGACAGCGTTCGGATCGGTCGAAGCAAATGCCACAGCAAGTCTTCTTCTTCCAGCTGGACGTCGAGGATCAGCAGTTCCAGTTACTCGTAGAGTGGAGACTCAGCTCCCTGGCTGCTTCAAGAGCACAATGGTCGCTTCTCAACCAAAGGTCCCTTCTGAACACTTTTCCAGTGGTGAGAGGTCCCCAGATATACTATCCTCTCTCTCATCCACGCTGCTGGCACGCACTCAGCAGCCAATCATACTGCAGGGCATTCATGCAGTCAGTCAGCCAATCAGGCACACAGTGCATTCAGGCCACACTCCTCCCTTCCAGACACTCACAACAGGGAATGTGGATTGGGACAAGTACCCAGCCATTCAACACTACACACTGCATTGAGGCCAGTTTCGGGCAGGGCTGTCTCAGTCTTTGTCTCTCATGCCAGAAACCAGACAACCACAACAAGGAGTGTATATTGGTCACACACTCCATTCACCCAGGTCCCACCCACAGGAGGTACCCACAACATACAGACACTAGGAAGGCTCCAGCCAGTCTAGCTGGGCCTTCACAACAATACCATACATGGAACTTCCACCCAACAGCCAGTCAGGGGGAAGGGACAGAGACAGGGCTTCCCAGGACTTTGGGAAAACAAGACAACAGGCCATAGAAAGCAAGAGGCCACAGGGGCCATCTTGTTTCCTATCAGGAATCAACAGATCCCAATGGCAGGGCCGGGGTATCCCAAAATGGAGGACACCCGGAGCACCTGTCAATTTCAGCACGGAGCTGCCACCAGCCCATACCCTGCTCTGGGGTCACCCACAGGTACCCAAAAACATACACTAGGGGCACAGGGTTGTACCCCCTACCGATGGGTGCCATAAGTGTATCCCATGGGTCTGTTCACCAAACCAAAAAAGAGAGCTGCACTGCCAGGAGTCCCACATGGACTCCGGGGCAGAAAACATAACACACAGTAAAAACAGTAAAAGGACAAGGATTCAGAGGCCCTGTCCCTCAGATGCATTTCCAGCATCACAGTCGCCCCCCCCCAGACTGAGGTGGAGGGTGTCTAATCTCCCACGGGATAGACACCCTCATCCAGACGGTCAACATACCTTCTGGAAAGGCCATCTGCATTATCGTGACTCTTCCCTGGTCTGTGCTCTATGGTGAAGTCTAGCCCTTGCAGGCTAATGGACCACCTGAGCAATTTCGGGTTCTCACCCTTCATCTGCATAAGCCACTTCAGGGGCTTATGATCTGTTTGGACCTTGAAGGCAGACCCCGTAAGGTAGGGCCTAAAACGCCTAAGGCTCCAAACTATACTAAAACACTCCTTTTCAACAGTAGCCCACCTAAGCTCTCTACCCTTGAGTTGTCTACTAATGAATATGATAGGGTGTTCTCTCCCTTTGTCATCTAACTGGGACAAGACAGCTCCAATTCCGGTGTCGCAGGCATCCGTCTGGACGATAAAGGGTCGGCTGTAGTCAGGCGCACTCAACACAGGTGCCCTACACAGACTTTCTTTCAAGCCATCAAAGGCCCTCTGACAGTCTTCGGTCCAATTAACCTTCCTAGGCTGCTTGGGTGACGTTAGAGCTGTCAGGGTGGCAGCTATGGTCCCATAGTCTGCCATGAAATTGCGATAGTACCCAGTGAGGCCCAAAAAGGCTCTCACCTGGGTTTGAGTAGTGGGAGTCTCCCAGTTCTGTACATCCTGTACTTTACTGGCGAGAGGTTGGATTTGACCCCCTCCTACCTCATGACCAAGATAGGTAACTTTCCCCTGAGCTATCTGGCACTTGGTGGCCTTGATAGTGAGGTTAGCCCTTTTCAAGGCCTGCAACACCTTATCCAGATGAGTCAAATGCTCTTCCCAGGTGGAACTGTAGACGGCAATGTCGTCTAAGTAAGCCACACAAAAGGCTTCCAGCCCACTGAGCGCATGGTTGACCAATCTCTGGAAGGTGGCAGGGGCATTCTTCAACCCAAAATGCATGACCCTAAACTGGTAGAGTCCCTCAGGTGTTGAGAAAGCCGTCTTATCCTTGGCATGGTCCGTCAGAGCTATTTGCCAATAGCCTGAAGTAAGGTCAAAGGTGCTCACAAACTTGGCAGCACCGATGGTGTCCACGAGCTCATCAGCCCTGGGTAATGGGTGCGCGTCAGTTTTGGTGACGGCATTGACTCCTCGGTAGTCCACACAGAACCTCCAATCCTTGGTACCCGCCTGGGAACTTGCCTTGGGGACAAGGACCACTGGACTGGACCAAGGACTGGTTGAGGGTTCAATAACACCCAGATCCAACATCTTGGTGACCTCAGCCTGGATGTGGTTCTTGACGGTATCTGACATACGGTAGCACCTGCTTTTGACAGACACACTGTCACCAGTGTCAATTTCATGCTTACACCACGGTGTAAGGCCTGGCTTCAGTGAAAACAGAGAGGCGTACTGTTGGAGCAAAGCCCTACAGGCCCTCTGTTGCTCTGTTGTCAAATCTGGAGAGAGATGTACTCCCTCCACTGAGCCATCCTGAGGGTTGCTATGCAGCAAATCAGGAAGGGGCTCACTCTCATCCTCTTCTTGCCCTGAAGCTAGCAAGAGACATGAGACCTCTGCTCGCCTGTGGAAAGGCTTGAGCCTGTTGACGTGGAATACCTGAGGGGCTACCCCAGAGGCACCCATGTCAACCAGATAATTGACTTCGCCCATCTTGGAGATTATCCTGAAGGGTCCAGTCCATTTGTCGGCCAAAGCCCTAGGCTTTGTAGGCTCCATCACGAGGATTTCCTGTCCCGGAGTCCAATCCACTTGCGAAGCTTTAAGGTCATGCCAGTACTTATTCAACTCCTGGCTGGCCTTGAGATTTGCTGTTGCCTGACCCATCATTTGTGTCATCCTCCGCCTGAGGCCTAACACATAGTCCCCCACTTACTTGGCGGGACCTGGAGGAGTGGCTTCCCAGCCTTCTCGGATCAAGGCGACGGGCCCCCTCACGGGATGTCCAAAGAGTAACTCAAAGGGGCTGAAACCAACACCCTCTTGAGGTACCTCTCTGTAAGCAAACAGCAGGCATGGCAGGAGGAGATCCCATTTCCTCCTTAGGGGCTCTTCCAAAGCACCTAGCATGCCCTTGAGAGTTTCGTTAAATCTCTCAACCAGACCATTGGTCTGGGGGTGGTAAGAGGTGGAGAACTTGTAGGTTACCCCGCACTCTTTCCACATGGTCTTCATGTAACTGGACATGAAGTTGGATCCTCTGTCAGAGACAACCTCCTTGGGGAATCCAACACGGGTAAAAATGCCCAGGAGAGCCCTGGCAACCACCTTGGCAGTAATAGTCCGAAGGGGTATAGCCTCAGGGTACCTGGTGGCATGATCAACCAAGACCAGGATGAACCGATGTCCACTTGAAGTGGGAGGGTCAAGGGGACCGACGATGTCGATGCCCACCCTCTCAAATGGGGTGCCAACCACTGGCAACGGCTGCAGTGGGGCAATGACACTGCCTCCAGTCTTGCCAGACAACTGACAAGTTGGGCAGGTCCTGCAGTGGGACTCCACTTCTACTCCCATCCGTGGCCAGTAGAAATGGGCAGAGAGCCTCTGCTTAGTCTTCTTGGTCCCAAGATGACCAGCCAAGGGCACCTCATGCGCCAACTGCAGTAGGAAGGGCCTGTAAACCTGGGGTACCACCAACCACTTGCGGGCACCAGGTTCAGGCTTAGTGGGCTCACTAACAAGGAGCTCACCCTCCCAATAAATCCGGAAATTCCTAGGCACCTCTCCTTGTGCCTGGGCCAGGGCCTGTTTCCTCAGTCCCTCGAGAGAGTGGCACTCTCTCTGTCCCTTACAGAAGTCCGCCCGGGAGGGTCCCCCTTCAGCTAACAAGCATTGAAGGTCGGGATGATCCTCCGGGTTGAGAACCTCTCCCACAGGAGAGTCTTCTGCCTCTTCTCCCAAAGGAGTTGAGTTTGGGTTTTCCACTGGACCCAGCCCGTCCGGAGCATGGATCCCAATGGGTGCTGTTGGAACAGCAGGAAGAGAAGGTGCTCCCTCCACAGAGGTGGCCTTCTTGGTCTTCCTTCTCCTTGCCTTAGGCCTCGCCTTTGGCTCGGGTACCTGACCCACAGCCAGACCCGGTGTCACCTGTGACCTAGTGACTGCAGCAGCAGTCATGGGAAGACCATCCGAGATCAACCCTAACTCTACTAGATCATTCCCTAACAAAATGTTAGCAGGGACATTGTCCTGAACCAGGACAGGAAGCTTTGCTGTCTTGTCGCCAATCATGAGCGTGACTAAGGCTACAGGTGATAATTTGGGAGGCCCACCAGCTAACCTGGTGGTTTGCAGAGGAGCACCTTCATAGTCCTCTGGCCTGAGCAGGGTCCTGTCCACCACTGTCATGCTTGCCCCAGTGTCTCTCAAACCAGTAGAAGGCTGGCCATTCAAGAGGACACTTCTCAAAAACCTACGGGTGTTCTGTGGGATATTCGCCAGTACTTCTGCGTACTGGTCCCAGGCCCCAAGGGACACTAAGGAAATCTCTACCGGAGCACCAAATGTGATCCCGGCAGAGGAGGGGAGGACAGTGGCCTCCACCTCAGACACGGGGTAAGGGTAGGTCAGGCTGACAGCCTGTACTCCAAGTGCCTTACCTTTACACTTGGGGTCACCCCTTCTCTGATCCAGAGCCCCACAGTCCCAACAAGCGCCAGGAGTGTGGGGTACGGTACTGGAACCACTGGGAGCCTGTTTTGCAGCAGGTGGACCACTATTCTTATTCCCACCCCCAGATGACTTATCCCCACTAGATTTTTGGGTCTTAGGAGAGGAAGGTTTTGGTTTACCCGACTGTGACTGCTTGGGGGACTCCTCAGCTTTCTGAGAGGCCCCCTTCTCTTTGTCCTTGTCCTTCCCACTGGAGTCCTTAGGGGACACCCGGTGGGAGACCCACTTGTCAGCCAACCTAGCCAGCTTAAAGGGGTCCAAAATGTTCTGGTCAGCCACATACTGACGCAGCTCTGGTGAACAGGCTTCAGAGAAATGCTCAAAAAACAAGAGGTGGGACAATTCAACAAAAGTCTTAACCTTGTATCCATCGATCCACCCCATCATGTTCATGTGCGCAGCACTCACCCAGTCAACCCAAGACATATTCTCCTTTTTCTTAAAATCCCTGAACCTTCTAAGGTATTGGGTAGGTGTCTTGCCGAACTTGGCAATCAAAGCAGACTTCATACACTCGTACTGACGCTTTCTTCCACACTCAGCTTCAGGATACAGTCATACCCGGTTTGAGGCACTCTGCTTAACAAACACTTCGCCCAATCTCTTTTATCCACATCATGAATCTCACAAGCCATTTCAAACGCTTCAATCCATTGGAGGATATCCGAACCCTCCACAAATACACCAACCAAATCTTTCATAAACTTGGTGGCGGGGGACCTGACACTCTCACTAGTTCTAGCTGAAGTCTCCACTCTAGCTTTCTCTAGCTGGATCCTCTGACATTCAGTGTCCTGGCTCTTGAGTTCAAGGTCCTTATTTTTGAGCTCCACTTGTTGAGCCAACTCCTCTTTCTTAAGATCAGCATCTATTTCCAACTTGCGGTATTCAAAGGCCAATTTCATCCTTAATAACGTAAGCTCTAAGGAATTGCTGGAGTTTGGAATAGAGACAGCAGGAATGGCGGCATTCCCAGAAACAGATTCAGCAGAAACCCCAGGGGCAGAGTCCTCATTGGTTGCATTCCCCCCCTCATCAAGAGTTTCACTATCAGTCTGGTAGTCCACCAGGGCAGCTATCAGCTCAGCCCTAGACTTCTCCACAAAGTCTAACTCCCTAGCTTCACAAGCACTCTGGAGAGCCTCCAAGCTCATCCGAGTTAATTTGCCATTCGCAATAGACTCCATTGTTTGTAATGCAGTTACCTTGTACACCACTAAACCTTAATTCAATAAAGGGCCAATATCCTTTGTATGTGGCACATATACACTGATTCTTAAAACCATAAGCATCCCACCGCTTGCCACCAGTGTGAGAGAACGGGCCTCAACGACCGGTGGGGGGTGTCTGTACTTCCGCTCCCTATATGGTGGAGGAGAGGCACAGGAGACCCCAGCCAAGATTCTCTATTCGGTAGCAATGGTCGAGCAATCAAGGCCTAGCTTCTCAGGAGGTGATGCAGGCTGGTTCTTAAGTACAGTGTATTCCCCAAGCCCCCACAAAGGAATATCCACACTCTGTATTGGTTAGAACACAGTCTTTATATAATCAAAAGTTAAGGTTATGTACATTTATCATAGTAACTCACTTTGTACTCCGGCAAAATCTACAATGGCAAATATTTACAATCCTAAAGTGGTACCACCCTAGATCTCATTACAGTGCATTAACAATACTATACAATGTCACACAGACCAATAGAGTGAAACCAGCAATAGAGAGAGGAGAGAAAATAAGATGGTTAAGCAATAGGCAGAATACTGGCCCCTACCACTGGGCACAGTTCTGTGTGGAGATCCCCCCACCTGGCAACCTGTAAAACAAGATGCAACACACGCCCAGTCCATATACTGCTCTGTTAAGTCTTATTCTCTCCTATAATGTTTTTACCCCCCCAATGTACGTGGTGGAGTCGAGCTCCTCGAAGAGGCGTCGACAAACGTCGAGGAACTCGCTGTTCGGCGACGGGGAATCGACGGCCCTTCTTGAATGCCTTCCCTTTCAAGCGGGAGGCACGGGGCGTCGAACGTCCGTCGACAAACGAGGTAGAACGATGTCGATGAGGCGGCAGCTTCGTCCGAGCGGTGCTCGTCGGCGTCGGAGCGTCGGCGTCCTGCAAGGCGGAGGTGTGCGGGGCACCTCGATGACAATAGTTCTGGACCGCAAAGATTGTAGAGACGGGGACGCAGCAAGGGCGTCGAGTCGTCCGAGTCTTTGAGGTCGTCGGGTGGCGGGAAACCCACCGGCAGGTTTCTCCTCGGCGCGTTGGTCGTCCTCGACTTTCTCCGGCAGGATAAGCAGTCGACGATGCAGTCGAGAGAGTCCTTCGATTGAATGTTCTTAGGCAAAGGAGCGAACGGCTCCAGTCGTCGGCGGCACAGCGTCAAGTGGTTCCCACGGCTGGGCAACACAACTTCGACGGGCCTCCAGCGGTTACACAAACCTGCGAACCCTGGTCGACGGCAATGGACTTCGACGGCGTCGATGTCTGGGTGCTTCACTTCGATCTCCTCGGCGGTCCCGTCTCGGGTCGACAACCTTTCGAGGGTCTGTCTTCCAGGGCGCTTCGGCGAAGATGGAGCGGTGCTCGATGGTCCCTCGGAGCACGGGAAGAGGGCGCCTTACCAGGTCCTCTCTCGGGTCAGCCCTCGACGAATTTCGACAGCGTTCGGATCGGTCGAAGCAAATGCCACAGCAAGTCTTCTTCTTCCAGCTGGACGTCGAGGATCAGCAGTTCCAGTTACTCGTAGAGTGGAGACTCAGCTCCCTGGCTGCTTCAAGAGCACAATGGTCGCTTCTCAACCAAAGGTCCCTTCTGAACACTTTTCCAGTGGTGAGAGGTCCCCAGATATACTATCCTCTCTCTCATCCACGCTGCTGGCACGCACTCAGCAGCCAATCATACTGCAGGGCATTCATGCAGTCAGTCAGCCAATCAGGCACACAGTGCATTCAGGCCACACTCCTCCCTTCCAGACACTCACAACAGGGAATGTGGATTGGGACAAGTACCCAGCCATTCAACACTACACACTGCATTGAGGCCAGTTTCGGGCAGGGCTGTCTCAGTCTTTGTCTCTCATGCCAGAAACCAGACAACCACAACAAGGAGTGTATATTGGTCACACACTCCATTCACCCAGGTCCCACCCACAGGAGGTACCCACAACATACAGACACTGGGAAGGCTCCAGCCAGTCTAGCTGGGCCTTCACAACAATACCATACATGGAACTTCCACCCAACAGCTAGTCAGGGGGAAGGGACAGAGACAGGGCTTCCCAGGACTTTGGGAAAACAAGACAACAGGCCATAGAAAGCAAGAGGCCACAGGGGCCATCTTGTTTCCTATCAGGAATCAACAGATCCCAATGGCAGGGCCGGGGTATCCCAAAATGGAGGACACCCTGAGCACCTGTCAATTTCAGCACGGAGCTGCCACCAGCCCATACCCTGCTCTGGGGTCACCCACAGGTACCCAAAAACATACACTAGGGGCACAGGGTTGTACCCCCTACCCATGGGTGCCATAAGTGTATCCCATGGGTCTGTTCACCAAACCAAAAAAGAGAGCTGCACTGCCAGGAGTCCCACATGGACTCCGGGGCAGAAAACATAACAGAACACACGGTAAAAACAGTAAAAGGACAAGGATTCAGAGGCCCTGTCCCTCAGATGCATTTCCAGCATCACAAGGGCCAATGGACCGCTGAGTGGATGGCCATAAAGAAGTTCAAAGGGAAAATAACCTACTTCCTCCTGAGGGACTTCCCTATAAGTAAAGAGAAGGCATGGCAGTAAAAGGTCCCACTTTCTTTTAAGGGGATCTTCTAAAGAACATATCATGCTCTTCATGGTACTGTTGAGCCTTTCTACCAACCCGTTTGTCTGAGGGTGGTATGCGGTTGAGAACTTGTAAGTAACTCCACAGGTTTTCCACATAGCTTTCATGTAGTGGGACATAAAATTTGACCCCCTGTCAGAGATTACTTCCTTAGGAAACCAACCCTGGTAAAAATACCAAGGAGAGCCGTAGCCACAGCCTGAGCTTTAACAGTCCTCATAGGAATTGCCTCAGGGTATCTAGTAGCATGGTCTACTACAACAAGGATAAACCTGTTGCCTGAGGAGGTTGGAGGATCAAGGGGACCAACAATGTCAATCCCTACCCTCTCAAATGGGACTCCCACTACTGGGAGAGACACTAAAAGGTGCCACATTCTTGGAACCAACCTTACCAGAAGTTTGGCAGGTGTGGCAGCTCTTGCAAAACTTATCTACCTCAGCCCCCATCTTTGGCCAATAGAAGTAGAGTGAGAGCCTTTCTTTGGTCTTCTTGAAACTCAAGTGACCAGCCAAAGTAATCTCATGGGCTAGTTGCAAGAACTGTTGTCGGTTTTCTTGAGGTACTACAAGCCGCTTGTAGTCTCCAGGTGCAGACTCAGTCAGTTCACTGTAGAAGAGGCCATCTTCACAGTGCAACCTATACCTCCCAGGCTCTTGCCCATCAGCCTGAGAAGCTGCCTGATGGTGAAAACCTTCCAGAGTTGGACATTCTCTCTGTCCCTTACTGAAGTCTGCCCTGTAGGGTCCACCTTCGGCCAGTAAAGACTGCAGCTCAGGATGGTCAACAGGATCCAGATCTCCAATGAGTTCTTGGCCTTCCACTAGCTCAGCTTCAGGGCCTAGCTCAACCACACAGGGTTGTACCTCCCTCTCAGCCTCAGCTGGAGGTGGAGTTACAGGTGTAAGTTTGGACAACCTAGGGGAAGTCCTTGTTGGAAGCACTGGAGTGCGTGCTGCTGACTGTTTCCTAGAAGTCTTTGGTTTCCCCTTTGCTTCTTGTTTAGATATAGCAAGTTGTAGCTCCAGTGTAGTAGGAGAGATATCCTTCTTCATCATTTCCTTGGGAGTACCTCTCATGGTTATCTCCCTTGCAGGTCTGTTAAGCGCCTGTAACCTTTTACTAGGAGGTCTGGGGGTATGTGACACAATTCTCCAAGAGTCTTCAGGTCATTTCCCAACAGAACCCTTCCTGGTACCTCACTTTGTATGCTGACAGGTATCTTCACAGTCATGTCATTACACTGGATGAGAACTGGTAATTGGGGAAGCATCTGCACAGGCTCTCCAGCTAACTTTGTGAGGCGTTTGGGTGCCTTAGCAACATCCTCTGCCTGAAAAAATGATTTATCCACCACAGTTATGCTGGCCCCAGTGTCCCTAATGGCAGGAGTCTCCTGACCATTCACCTGGACACTGTCCTTATAATACTCTTTAGTATTATCTGGGATAGAATTATAGACATCTAAGTTCTGTTGTTCCCACAAACCCAGAGACACTAAAGAAACACTGGCTGCGACTCCAATGGGATCATCAGCCAGTAGTAGAAAGTTTCCAAGTACGACACAAGTACTGTTTGCTGGGTTTGCCTCAACCTCTGCTCAAAATTCGCCTGGAGGACGTCTGAGGCTGTGACTCTGCTGTATTGCCTGACCTTGCAGGAAGAAGGTGAATTAGCATGAGTAATCTCTTGTAACATTGAGCCACGATCAGCGCACTAGATTCTATTACAGGGCGGACTTCTGAGCAGTGTTTGTTTAGGACTAGTGCACTGTGTGTACTACCACACGAGTGTGCCCAACTTCCCACTGTCAATCGAAATTAAATTTAGTGTGTGCCCAACTTCCCAAAGAGATTTGTGTAAAACACATTCTATTGTGCTTGTGAAAGTAAAGTTATGTGACTTGTCATCACGTCAAAAGTAAACCAAACATTTCTCTAATTTTTCTTTTAAGGTACTACTTCCGGGCTGAAATCCCGCCCCTTGCCTGGGTAACGCCTCTTACTGTGTCATTAAATCCCTACCTGCCAGCGCAATGCGCGCGCACCGCCAAGTACGACACAAGTACTGTTTGCTGTTCGCAGTATGCGGCAGGTGGTAGGTCCCCCTATATTTTTTTTTCACGCAATTTAATTTATGAGGAACCGTTTTATGGTGTGGGCACTTACAACATAGACTTAGCTTACGTACCTACAGAAGTTTCATGGGAACAGCCTTGGAGAAAAGGGGACTAGTGAGTTCACTGTACTAATTGTGGGTGTGCACGAGACCCGAGAGTAGACACCAACTTAGTTTGAATAACACCTGGCTGCTATTAGTACGATCGGTTTCCTTGAATATAGGAAGAGAGTCTAGAGTTAAGTAAACAAATGTGATCGTACTGTTAATTAATCGAAAAACACAATCCTCGGTAGTATTGTATGGACAACATGCAATCACGGCTCCAAAGTGGTCTTATGGAGACTATACCAATTTCGAAAAAACTAAATATTGATGCCACAATGGCTAAATTAGATCAAATGTACGGGGCCGCCAAGGATCGGCCTAATAACCATGCAAATACTCCAAAGGGGCTTCCAAATGCTTTAGAACAGCACTCCATAGCTTCAAACACAAGCAGAAGCTTCTTAAGTGTCCCTGATCCTGAGATTAATCACGACCTAGGCACCATTGAAGATGTCAACACAGGTCCACCATCTGACATCTCGATATTAGCACCAGCAGTATTAATGGAATTAGAAAAACATAATTCTATCGGATGGACCATCAACGCCAGTCACAGTGCGTCCTATTGGCAAACACAAAGTCCATATTCATTGTGATGCGCCATCTACATTACCAGCGCAAACTCTTGTACCCTACATCGAATTACAAAATTCACCCACTAAACATGTAACAGTTCACTCATATAATGGAGATCCTGCCCAACCTAAAGAGGGGATTGTATGCTCATCACCTGAACCTCAACACTTTATCCAACCAAACCTGAATAATGATGAGAATAATTCGAACTTTCACTCAAAACCTAACTCTGAAGTTGAGGATTTATTAATTTTTGAATCTTCATACCCTGTTATAACAAGAATACTTAATTTGCTTGACAAAGGGCATGAATATACTCATTATGAACTCTGTGATTTAAAAACAGCATTACTTGACATTTCCTCAAAACTTAATAAACTGGAGGGGTATATTTTTGCTGATAACTACAAAAAGCAAAAAGTTTGTCATTCTCCGAATATCCCCATCACGATTATGCACTCAATAGCATCACAAACAGAGAGTCAACAAATTGAGATTCAGGCGACACCTAAAAAAAAAGGTGAGTGGTCCAATCTATGAATTTCCCACGACGTTTGGGCAGACAGTTGCATGCAGACATGCAAAGAAACATGGAATCTACGCAAATATATACGCATGCTCAGCTATGTCAAATGGTAGCTGACCATGCCGAGAAAATTGACCAATTACTATTCTTCAATCAGGTAAATGGTTTGGAAACTTCAATAAAAGATTCAAACCAAGAGGCCTTACCAACGCCGGATAACCCATCTGAACTGATTAAAATAATAAATGAAGAGAAGTCGAGGGAAGTAGTAGTATTGGACCCCTCACAAAAGGAGTCATCCTCCAACCTTGGAGGACAGAAACAATTTGTTATCTCGTAAACAAAAAAGATTGCACACACATGCAATGAATAGACTTAATTTACGTAATGCAAAATTACTGGAAATACAGGAAAAAATCAAAAACAAAAAAAAACAATTCAAAAACAACCTTTCAAAACTGACCCAAAAGTCAAGACAGTGGTAACACCAACTGACTCAACAGCAAACACCTTGCCTCAGCAGTTAAACTCCGATTTGGGGATTAACGTTGAGGAGCTTACTCTTGAAAGTCGTTTAGCCCTACAGCGGCAATCAAACTTGGCTGGTGCTAAAGAAAAAAAAACATGTCTCACAGATAGAAAAATCCATTACGGATAAACAAAAAGAATTTTCTGCGTCACTATCCTCTACCCAACAATCCTTGCTTTCAGCTTTTTACAAACCAATTCCAAACAAAAAAACGACTGAACGATCGACCTTGGACCATGAACCTCTAATGGCGACTGATAGTGCGTCAATGAAATCTCAAAAGGCAATCCACTTAAACCAATCAAGTCTACTATCAGAAGGCAATACTAATACTCAGGACATCTATGAACAACGACAACTCTCCACAAAAAGTCCCAAAGCCCACTCGGTGAAGAAGGAGAATTTAATAAACACGGGGGAAGATGTTCTCCCTTCAAATGAAAAAAAAAACAGTTGATGCAAGGAGAGGGGGCCAAGCACAACTTGGAATATGAACCAACTGTTAAAAAAAGAACTCTGGTATCCAGTGACATTACTTGGATCACATTACCCTCAGTAAAATATTACAGGATGGTCTTTGAATTGCAATCTCTTATCATTGCAGAATTAATCTGGAATCATAGAAGGGAACTAAAAACGTTAGGATTATCTATCACCCAACTCCAGACGATAGAAGAAGCAAAAATCTTTAATGAAACTCTACCGCCTATTGTAATGAACACAAACAATCAATCAAACTTACCTTCCAGTCCGCAAGTGTCGGAAACTGCAGTATTGACAGAGTTGGTTGCAATTTCTGCCGTTTCCAAAAACTGGTCTTGGTTATCAGCTCTAATAGGGGCACACAAGGACTCAGCAAAACATGAACAATCGTAGTAGCAAAGCGCTCCTACGAGTAATGTCTTGGAACTCATGCAGAGTACTAAATTTGAAAAGGTGGGCAGCGAAATATGCCCCTCACGAAATTGTGGATATAGTTTTATGTCAAGAAACAATGGCTGTTAAGCAAATCCAAATTAGCGGCTTTGTTGCGTATTCCACCCTTGCGACACAAATGTCGAAAGGTAGACCTTCAGGTGGAATCACCATCTTGATAAACACAGCTCTTGTTTACTCATTGATAATGACTCTGTCCACGCATACTTATATGGCGATTCTAATAGAACTAGGAACGGCCAAGACGAATAGCATTCTAATACTGTCATTGTACTATAATCCTCTAAAAACAGCAATAACAACCGGTTTACTGATCTTGTTGCGTTGCTTGATGAGATTCTCACCAAGTGGCCAATGTAAAAATAATCCTAGGAGGTGATTTTAACTTCAATTGCCTCCAAGATTTTGGTTCTGTAATAAAAAAAACTCACCTCAAAACCAATTAACGCTGAACAGGAAAAGAGGTTTACTCTTTTTGCAATTCTTTGAGCATTGGAATATTGCTTTCCTTCCATTTACTACAACTGAGAATGTTTATACATGGTCGCGTAACAACAGAAAATCATGTATCGATTATATTGCGGTATCAGTGGAGTTAGCGTCAAGTTGCACAGGAGTAGAAACCGCGATGATCGAACTAAGTGACCATTGCATCCTATACACAGAAATGCAACTAACTATTGCCAAACTGATTCAAGATCCACTAAGTATATTTATCACGGAAGATCGTCCAGGTGCGTCAATTAGATGGAACTCGAAAACTTGCAGAACATTGAATGCAAATATTAAAATGCTGGCACTAAAATGCATAAAACTCAGTAATAGCACCAGCAAAGGGGCGACAAAAACACTACAAATCTCGACCATCATTTCAATAGCACTTATATACCTGGTTTGGCTTAAATCAAATGAACCAGTACAGCCTTTAGCTGTGGATTTATTGGCTGTGAGAATCAATATGCTACAAAAACAATAAAAAATTGGGAGATTGGGCATATATCCAAAATCAGTTTATCTGATGCTGAATATCAAACTATAAAAAGGAAAATCATGAACAAGTATCATAACAACAAAAAATTATAGAATGTATCTTCATCAGTAAACAAATCAAAAATGATAGCATCACTGTGCACTAACGACAGGCGATCTACCTGGGCTTTGATAAGGGGAAATGAACAATCAAGAATTAACAATCAATTCTCGAATATTAGCGCAGAAACATGGACGCTATTTTACAAGAATAAATTTGCTTTACCTGATCGATTTCGGGATTTACCATCTGAATTCACGGACCACTCAGTAGAGCATTTTAAGGGTTGGTCAATAGATGATATTGTATGGGCCTTAGGTAAGTTAAACAACTCAAGAGCCCCTGGACCGGACTGTATTCCGCCATGTGTACTTAAGGAAAATATGTAACTTTGGGCACCGGTGCTTAAAACACACTTTGATAAAGTTATTAGGGCATATTGTGTCCCGTGCTCATGGCTGCAGTCTGTCATTGTGCCCATACACAAGAAAGGTCTTAGGACCAATCCTACTAATTTTCGGCCCATTGCCCTAATTGATGCAAGCGCAAAGACGTTTGCTATTCTTCTACTTCAGTGTTTAAAACAGTCTATAAACCAGCTTGCTATCTTATCACCCTTCCAGATTGGCTTCCGTGCTCGAATGGGAACTGGGTTGAATGCAACTGTCTTAGCACATTTAACAGCGCATTCAAAAACTACAAATGCGGGTGCTCATTATATGGCATCTGTTGATTTAGCCACAGCATTTGATTGCGTAATTAGGCACTTACTGTGGGAAAAACTTGATGCAAAAGGGATCCCACAGACCTTAAATGCAATGCTGGCCAAACTGCATCAAGGCACTTCATACTTGGTCCGTCTTAACAGTACGGGATCAACAACTACTCCTATTCCAACTGAGGTGGGGTTTAAACAGGGCTGCAACTTGGCGGCTACCCTGTTTAACCTCTACCTCACAGACATTGAACAAATATGGAAAAATGAGATCTCGTACCCTGCAAGGTTGGGACACCTCTGCATTCAATGGATCGCATTTGCGGACGATGTCCTAATATTTGATCGTACACCATATGGGCTTCAAAATATGCTTGTAATATTCTCAGAATACCCGTTTAAACACAACTTAACATGCAATGTTGAGAAATCCAGCAAATTTATCTTGAAAAACAAGAAAAAGAACATCTCCACAATGAAATGGTCCATAAACTCCATCCCTATGCCCATAAACCTAAACATGAGATATTTGGGATATGATGTTATAGATTCATGTTCAAGAAAAAACTGGTTACTGAATTTAAATGCGAAAAAAATCTGTCTTGGTGACTCAGATGCAGATAATATTAATGAAATATTGCAAATTTTCGATGACGCCACTATTTTAATTTTACTTGCTGAAAGTGGAAGCCATCTTACTATATGGGCTTGACCTATGTTTGTGCAATATTGATGCAATTTTAGACCAAATCCAAGGATAGGTATGGAAATCTACATTGAGACTACCAAACTCCTTACCAAATTGCATTTTACATCAGGAGCTGGGTATATCAGCCTTGTCAGCTAGGTTTCACTGGTGACAATTGACAAATTATGGAAAGATGTTATTTCCACCTGCGCAATTGCTATACGAGGAATTCTTAATAATGATTAAGAATCAAATGCCGGCTTCGATCGTCACCTTTTCTAATCTTATGATCGACAAACTCAACGAATGTGGCCTCAAACCTATAGACCTTGAATCTCGTGCTGGTCACGTAAAGAAACGACTATATGAACATGACTGGTTAATTACTGTAAACGAGATGCATTCAAAAAAACAATACCTTCAAGCGGAAAAATTTGCTTCTAAAAGAATTCCTCGTAGAGCATACCTGCTTAAATTTACCTCAAGCCCATATCGTGATCTATATTTGAGATTTAAGCTCAATCGATTGCACACCTTTGAAAAAACTATTACTTGAAACAAGCAAGCATTAATGAATCATATTCCGTGGTGTAGATTTTGTGATGGTAATTGCAATATAGAAAATCTAAAACATCTAACCATGTATTGTAGTAAATTTGAAGCCTCGAGATATGCTCTTATTGGTCCTAATGTGCTTGGCATGACTCTAGAATCCAGAGAATGGTGTTGGAGCAAATTTATGTGGGGTTACTCATTTAAAATGATTGTTTTATTGTGCAGATTTCTTGAGAAAATGGTTGTTGAATTGGAGAAGAATTACACTCCACATCAAACAACCAGGCTTCAAAATTGATAGATTCAAAAACTGTATAAGGTATTCAAGCATATTTTAATTGTTGTAAATTGGATTCTGAATGTAATTATTTAGTATGTTACGCAAAATGATTTATGAACTATGATGAAGAATTTTTTGTAAATGTTGTAAAAAAGTTTTTTAATCAAACTAATAAACAACTTTTAATTAAAAGAAAAAAGTTTCCACTGGCCATCAGTACTTCCTCCTCTGGAGCGAAGGCTAAGGAGACAGTGTGTGTTAGGCAGAAACCTGTGCAGTTCCCTTAGGGACCACTGCAAAAGATTTAAGACTACAGGTGTTGGCAGTAAACCCACTTGGTAGCAGTCTGCACCACCCAGATTTACCTGGTAGCTGTGGTTGAGCAGTCAGACTTCCCTCAAGAGAGTTAGGCAGTATGCAAAGTATACTCAAAAGGCACTCAGATACAAGAATACAAACAAACACTGACCAGAGCTTTGATATCAAAGTATATAATTATTTATTTAAAAACACACAGTTGAAACACTCCAGCACTCTTATTGTAAAATATTCTAAACACAGTTACTATTATGATATATACACCCCTTTTTCCCTATTAGATAAGTCACAGTAAAACACCACTTATTTTCATACAGAGGTGAGCGCTTAACTAGATTCTACTTCAATAAGTTTGTGAGAAAGGGAGAGAAAAAGACAGAATATGGAAAGGTACACCACTCTAAGATTCAGGAACACTGTTAGCAAGGCCGAAGAGCAAAAAGTCACTGGTGAGGCAAAGTCCAAAGGCTGGGTCCACTCTTAGAGAGAGCAGAGCACAAATGCGCCCAAGATCACACAGTTACACTAGGCTTAGAAAGTCTTTCAGAGGGTTCAAAAAGAGTTTAGAGAGGCTTAAGAAAGTTTAGCCAAGGTGTCCCAGACTAACCCAGGTTCGAAAGCCGGGGGCTAAATCTACCCCGTACAGTCGGTAGCAAGGGAAGCCAGGCGGGACACGGTACCTTAAGTGGGAAGGATCCTCCAGCGGTGGGAGGTGTTCCTGGTAGTGGGTGCAAGTTTGCGTCGTCGTCCAGGGGAAGAGAAGATCTCGACTTGGAGGAAAGATGAAGGTCGTTGCACTACCAGGGCAGAAACCAGCCGCAGAGTTTTCCGGTTAAAGGTGGTAACTTTGTCTCGCGGTCGTGGTAAAACGTGGTATCCTGGTTGCCGGGGTGCTTGGCACGGGCAAGGCGGCCACGAGATACGTCGGAAAAGCGAAAAGACGGTGAAACTGGTTATCCACACCAGTCAAAGGAAGAAGACTCTCCGGCGGGAGATCTCCTCTGTCGTTGGGAAAAGTGGTGAGGCATCCAGCAGGGCTCCACCGGTGGTGGTGTCGTGGCAGGTCAGCTCACCTTCTCCCTCGTCGGATTCTTAGGTCCTGTGGCGACTTCTGAAGTTCCAGTCCCCAAAGCCCTGCTTTTATGCAGCAAACCCCCATTCACTCAGCCTAGCTGTCACTCAAACATGCTAAGTGGTGAGCCGGCCGGCTCACCACTTGGGCCAATCAGGATGGAGTGTGGCTTGAGTTGCTTAGGCAACTCAGTCCAGGGTGCCTAAATTTCCCTCCACCCCTCCTAAGTACCCCAGACAGAGTGGCACCACTTTGGAGGGCTTCTGTGGAGAAGCCCGCCAAAAAGTGGAACAAACGGCTCGACTTGGGTTGGAGTCACAGAAGAGAACACAAACGCCATTTTAGAATCAAGTTTTGGCAAAAAATACCAACCGGAGAATTAATATTAATTAAATAAACCGGCGGTATGTTCGAGGCTACCGTAAATAATTAAATAAAGATAGTAGCCTAAAACAATGGGAAATCCCATCGAAAATATTCGCGGTTGAATATAAAAAGTAGTATACACTGCCACCAGCCAAAACTCGATCAGGGGGGACGGAGATGTGCCCCCTCGACTAACAGACCCTGGGCCAATCGAATTGCCCCAGCCAGTAACGTCCACAATATGATGGTTGGTACTGGTTCTGTTCAGAATTTAAGACTAGTAAAGTCAATGGTGACTTTACATTCCCTGGGAGACAGTAGTCAGTCCCAGGGTATGGAGTCTATACTGGGGGGTCACTATGACACCCTTGTGTCACTGCTCTGAGGGTGCTGTGTAACACACATCACAAAAACACATGAAGCCCTATGGAGTAAAAGACCCCATAGCCAATTAAACACTTCTAGATTCAAAGAAACACACTCAAATCATGCCCAAGAGTGAGGGTAAAAAGAGTCTCACTCTTGGCAGGAGAAAAAAATAAACCCCAAAAATCCAGCAAAGCTGCTGGAGGACTCACTAGGTTAGGAAATTCAGCCTAAACAGAGAATTCTCCCTAACACTCACCATTTCTGGTACTGTGTCCCACCTGGTCTCCCTTGCAACAGACTGTTCAAGGTGTCCCGTAAATCCTTGACTCTCTATCCTGGGGTGACCTGGGACCTGTTAACTAACTTTTCTGAACTGATCCAGCTCCTTTTTGAACTATCTGCAAAGACTTTTAATGTGTACTTCAACTGTGTGATCTTGGGCACATTCTGCCTTTCTCTCTCCAAGAGTAGGCCTGGCCTATTAACTTTTTGCCCTACAGTAGACCCTGCCTTTCTTGACTTGCTGTGGTTCTGTTAAAAGTGTTGGTATTGTGTGCTTTACTATTTCTGCCTTTTCCCTCCCTTTTTAAATAATGATTGGAGTGCCATCTTGGTTAAGAGCTCACCTCTGAAAATGGCGTTTGTGTTTGCTTCTGTGACTCAAACCCAAGTCGAGCCCTTTGTTCCACTTTTTGGCGGGCTTCTCCACAGAAGCCTCCAAAAGTGGTGCCACTCTGTCTGGGTACCACAGGGGTTGTGGGAGGGGGGTTAGACACCCTGGACTGAGTTGCCTCGGCAACTCAAGTCACACTCTTGTGTGATTGGCCCAAATGGTGAGCCGCCCGGTTCACCACTTAGCATGTTTGAGTGACAGCTAGGCTGAATGATTGGGTGTTTTCTGCATAAAAGCAGGGCTTTGGGCACTGGAACTTCAGACGTCGCCACAGGACCTAAAGAATCTGAGGAGGGAGAAGCCGAGCCGACCTACGACACCACCGGTGGAGCCCTGCTGAACCGTCTCATCACTTTTCTGGACGACAGGGGAGATCTCCAGCCCGGAGAGTCTTCTTCCTTTGACTGGTGGGGATAACCAGTTTGCCCGTCTTTTCGCCTTCCTGGACCATCTCGTGGCCGCCTTGCCCGTGCCAAGCAGCCCAGCAAACGGAATACCACGGTTTACCACTACCACGAAGAAAATGGTAGTACCTTGCAACCGGGAAACTCTGCAGCTGGTTTCTTCCCTGGCAGTGCAACAACCTTCAGCTTTCCTCTACATCGAGACCTCCTCTTCCTCTGGACGAAACAACGACTTGCACCTGCTGCCAGGAACAGCTGCCCCCTCTGGAGTGTTCTTCCTATTTTCAGGTACTGTGTCCTGCCTGGCTTCCCTTGCGACAGATTGTTCGGCGTGACAGTAAATCCTCGACTTTCTAACCTGGGCTAGCCTGGGGCCTGTTAACTAACTTTTCCTGACTTGATCTCAATCTTTTATGAACTATCTACAAAGACTCTTTGGGCATAAACCCACTGTGTGACCCTGGACACATTTCGCTGGCTCTCTCTAAGAGTGGGCCTGGCATTTGAACTTCCTTGCTCTCCAGTAGCCTTTGCCTAACCTGCCTCACTGTGGTTCTTTGAAAGGTATTGAAATTGTGTGCTTCCATAACTTTGCCTTTTCCCTCCCTTTTCAATAACTTATTAGAGTGCCATCTTATGTTAAGCGCCCACCTCTGTCTGAAAATAAGTGGTGTTTCTCACTAAGACTGGTCTAATAAGTACTTAGGGTTGTATATATATATATAATAGTGACTGTGTGTTGAATTTACTTACCTCTTTTTGTGCTAGTGTATTTACAAGTGTGTCTTTAAATAATTATATACTTTCACACCAAAGCTCTGGTCAGTGTTTGCTTGTGGTACTGTGTCTCTGTACCTATTGTGTATATTCTATATACGGCCTAACTCATCTTGAGAGAAGTCTGACTGCTCAGCCACAGCTACCAGGTAAATCTGGGTGGTACAAACTGCTACCAATTGGGTTTACTGCCAACCACCTGTAGTCCTAAATCTTTTGCAGTGGTCCCTAAGGGAACTGCACAGGTTTCTGCCTAACAGTATCTTTAACATTGCACCAAAAAAAGTGGTGCGTTTAAAATGAATGGGAAAATCCCGTAGGAAATATTCTGGTGGAATATTTCGCGTGGTAACCCCTGCCACCAGCCAGAAACTCGACGAGGGGGGACTGCACAGTGCCCCCTCGAAAAACAGACCCACGGGCAATCTAATTACCCCTACCAGTACTTGCACATTATGATGGTTTGTACTGGTTCTGTTCACAATTTAAGACTAGTAAAGTCAATGGTGACTTTACATGCCCTGGGAGACAGTAGTCAGTCCCAGGGTATGGAGTCTATGTTTGGGTGTCGCTACGACACCCCTGTGTCACTGCACTCAGGGTGCTGTGTAACACATGTGAATAAAGATGGTTCCTATGGGGGAGAGAAACACAAACATAGCCGAGAACACACATAGCAAAAATGCCTAAGAGTGGGAAAAAGAGTCTCACTCTTAGCAGGTAAAAAGAAACAAACCCATCAAATCCAGCAAAGCTGCTGGGGGACTCTGTAGGTATGGGAAACTAGTCATAGAATGAGAATTCTCCCTAACAACGGATGCTTTGCTTCCTCTGGCAGTCAAAGTCCCCATTGACTTTCCTAGTCAATTCTTATGAACTTAACCAGTACAACCCATCTTACTATCGAGGTACTGGAAAGGGTTAATAGTTTTTCCCTTAGGTTCTTTTTCATGGGGGTCCCGTAAAGTCCCTCTCTCTAAAGTTTCTGGCTAGTGGCAGTGGTTACTACCATAAATATTCGGCCGCAAATATTTTCCTATGGAAATTTTCCATTGCTCGAGGCTACCACCTTTTCTGACAGCCTCTAACATACCGCCGGTCTATTTTATTATTAACTTTACTCTGGTAGGTTTTATTTGCCAGAACATTAATATAAATTCTCTCTCGTGTCTTACTCTAAACTCCTAACCCAGGTCGGGGATCCTTTGTTTGTCCTTTTGGCGGTCTTCTGGGAGGGGGAGTAGGCCACCTGGACAGGGTTGCCTGGGCAACCCATGTTACGCACTATCCTGATAGGCTGGAGGGTCTCCCGCCACAATGACCACTCCACTGTGTGAGTGACAGCTAGGCTGTATGAATGGGGTTATTTTTGCATAAAAGCAGGGTCCTGAGGACTGGAAGATCAAGACGTCGCCACTGGAAATACGGAACCAAAGGGGAGAGAAGCCACAGACATCTTCAGCACCTGCACCACCGGTGAAGCCCTGCTGCAGCGTCTCATCACTTTTCTTCCACACGACAAGAGGAGATCTTCGCAAGAGCCTTCTTCCCTTGAGCTGGTGCGACCAACCAGTTCACCAATCGCTTCCTCGGTCGAATCGCCAGTGCCCAGCACTTGGAGGCCGGATGGCCAGGCAGCCATCCACCCGGACCGCGATTTAAAGGAGCGTACCTTTTTTTTGTTGGGCAGCACCGCGGCTGGTTTCATCCCGGGTAGTTAACTCGAACCTTCCTCAACGACGAGAGCCTCTCTTCCTCTGCTGGATCCCCCGAACTGCAGGAACTACCAGGAACAACTGCCACCGCAGGAGCCACTTCGTCATTTTAAAGGTACTTTGTTCCGCCAGGCCTCCCTTTCTGCGTATTATCTCTAAAGGTGTTTTAAATCCTTTATCTACTTGTTGGGTTGGCTGCCCTGTCGTCTAACATCGTCTTTCGCCTTGTATCTACCTTTTCAATATTCGTTAACCAAAGACTTGACTGCAGCTACAAGAACATTTTTGCTCCTAAGCTCTTGGTCCTGTACCAATGACTCTGGCTCAGGCCTATTGACTCTGGCTGATTTGTTAGATCTGCTCTCACTAGACTGATTCTCAATGAGAAATGTGTTGATGCACCTGAATCTTCTAAACTCCTCTTCCATCCTACTGTTTTAACTTGTGAAGTGCCATTTTGCTCAGTTTTCAATTACTTATCTTTCTGATAAAGTATTACTGTGCATTACTTGTTCACAAAACTTCAGGGAAGTGTTGCTAGGGGGTGTCTGAAGATATTTCGGTTTAACTTGTGCTTTCCCTCCCTTTCGCTAAATTGCTAGTGCCATTTGTAGTTGGTTTTCACTCTACCGCAAACTTGTCTACAATTGACTA
Source organism: Ambystoma mexicanum (assembly GCF_040938575.1). NCBI lineage: Eukaryota > Metazoa > Chordata > Amphibia > Caudata > Ambystomatidae > Ambystoma > Ambystoma mexicanum. The sequence continues at coordinate 277,047,278 of NC_090933.1, read as the reverse complement.
GGGAGTTGTATATACTTTCCTTGACTAAACTTAACTTTATCAACTGTGATTTATGTTTTGAACTAGATGTGTATAAAATAAATCTATATATTCTCTTTTTGATATAAAGCTTTGGTCAGTGTTTCCTTGTGCCATAGTACTGTGATACCTATTGTGTAAACCCTGAATACTGCTCATCTCCCTCTTGAGATAAGTCTGACTGCTTAGCCACAGCTACCAACTAAATCTTTGTGATGCAGACTGATACCAAAGGGGATTTTTCTTGCTCATACCTGTAGTCTTAATCTTCTGTAGTGCTCCCTAAGGGAACTGCACAGGATTCTGCCTAACATCCGTCCCTTAGCCTCCTTCAACAGCTCTTCTGGGACCCTTACTGGCAACATTCGAAACAAATATAGTATCATCGGGGGGAAATTCATTTTTAGGGCATTCAACCGCTCCATCCACGAGATATTGTGTCTGCCCCATTCAGCCATTTCCCCATACATATTGTTCAGCAAGGGGGGATAGTTGGCACCACTCAGGTCCCCCAGAGATCTGGTAATATTAATTCCCAGTTATCAAATGCTCTCCCCATGGATCTCAATACTCAACCAGCTGACGGCTTCAACGTCCCTCAGTCCGTCTTTAGCAAACGGGAATATAACAGACTTCTGGCGGTTCACTTTAAATCCAGAGAAGAACCCATGTTCCTCAATCAATGCCATAGCTGCTGGTACCGTTCTTAGTGGGTTACTCAGGTGCAGGAGGACATTGTCTGCATAAAGTCCCAACTTGAACTCCTTGCCCCCACTACAATACCTTACACCTGTGGAACCACTCTCAGTCGCTCACACAGGGTAAACAGCAGGGGAAACAGTGGGCACCCCTGCCTTGTGCCATGCTTCAGCTCAAAGACCCTTGACAGTTTACCGTTGACAGCCACCCTCACCTTAGAGGAAGAGTACAATGTCTGAATGCCCTTCAGAATCCGACTGCCAAACCCATATTTCCTCAAGACCCCATATAGGAAGTTCCACCCCACCCTATCAAAGGACTTTTCGGCACCCAGGGCCAACAGTGTGGGGTTACCCTTCTGACTCTCGGCCTGGTCCATCAGGTGTAGTGTCTTCTGGAGTGTGTCTGTCCCCTGTCTCCCCCTGATGAATCCGACCTAATCCGAATGGACCAGGCGCGGCATGATGCACTCCATTCTGGATGGCAGTACCTTGGTGAAGATCTCTGCGTCCACATTTATGAGGGATATGGGCCTGTGCGATTTACAGTTCCATAGATCCCTCCCCTCCTTTGAAAAAAACAATATTAAAGCACGTTTAAAGGAGGGGGTGCCCTCTTTGTGGTCACTACATTGTTGAAGAGTTTCACCATGTGGGGTTCCAGCTCAGTGGCAAAGGACTTAAAGAAGCAGACTGTATACCCATCAGGGCCTGGCACCTTCCCTACCTTCATCCCACTGATCGCCTTCAGCACCTCCTTCCGGGTAATGGGACCCTCTAGCCCCTCAGTCGCCCCTCTATTCAGACATGGCAGCGGGACTCCCTGCAGGTACTGCTCAAGTTGGCAGTCTTCCACCACTGTTTCCTCATCATAAAGATTCTCATAGAACCGCGCAAACTCCTGCAGTATTCCGGTTGTGTTAGAGTAGAGCCTACCCTGTGCGTTTTCTATCGTCCCCACACACCGGTCCACCTGCTGGCCCCCCAAGACCTGATGCCAACATTGCGTCTGCCGTATCCCCCTTCTCATAGTAGCGCTGCCGCAGGGACTGCAACCCAGACACCACTTTCCTGACCTCCAGTTCCTTCAACTTCTGCCTCCTCTGCCTCGCCAATTTAAGCCTTTCCTGAGCAGCACCTGCATCCCCGGCCCCTCTGCCTTTAAGTCCCGGATCTCCCCCCTTAACCTCACCACCAACGGGTACCTGCCCCTTTTCTTCTTTGCAACCTCTCCTATCAGGAGCCCCCTCCACATTGCATTCGCAGCCTCCCAGACTATGTTGAGATCCACCTCTCCTGTGTCGTTAAATAGAAAATAGTCATCCACCGCCTTTCTAACTTCCTCCATAAAGGCCACATCTTTAAACAACATGTAATTGCATGTCTATAAGGGATCCCTCATCTGTGAGCTCACCATGGAGATGCCCATGAGAACCATATCGTATCGTGATCCATCCAGCTAATGGGGATAAGATCACAATTGGATACCCTTCCCATGTGTTGCATTTGTACATACGAGTAGTCAATCCTTGTCTGAGTACCATGTACGGAGGAGAAAAAGTATAGCCCTTGGTCCCGAGATGGCATTCTCTCCAGATGTCCACCATAGCCTCTCCTGCTAAAAGGTTGTGAAAGCCACTGCCAGTCTGTGGTCCCCTCCCCCGATGGTGATCGTCGCCCCCACTTCTGTCCGCCCACATGTTGAAATCCCCACCTATGAATAAGAGACTGCTGCTTTGCAGAAATATTTCCCCCAACACTTCCTGAAAAAACTGCAGTTGTCCCTGGTTGGGGCAGTAAATAGTAGCCAGTATCATCTGCACGCCTTCCAAGGTGCCGGAGATAAGCAAGGCTCTACCGTCCGCCCTCTGCCACACCCTCATATCACCCAGGCAAATCCGCATGTTCAGGAGGATTCTGACCCCACCTTTCTTGGTTGTCCCGACGCCCATAACACCTTCTCCTTCAAGGACTGTAGTACCTGTTACGCCTCCTGGCCATTGGTGATCCGATAGTCTGAGTCGCCTCTCTCAAAAGAAAAAGCAAACGGGAATGACCAACGATATCGGATCCCCTGCTCTGTCAGCCATTGTGTGAGGGGGAGACAGTCACTTCGACGGGACAAAGTGAGTCCTTAAAGGTCTTGAAACACCTTGACCGAGTCCCCTTCGTATTGAACATTCCCTGTGCACTTCACCCTTTCCAGGACTTCCATCTTCTCGTTGAATCTGAGGAAACTGACAACAATCGACCTCGGCCCCCTCCACCTCTGTGCGCCCTCTCCTGCTGGAACTCCTCTCCCCCCCTCCAATAGGAAAAGGGTGTTGATCAGACCCAGCAACTTCCTTTCCAACTTCTGATGCCAAATGTATCTCGGGTCACCTCCTGGGTCTTCGGGAGCGCCTTCCGGTCAGGGGTTCTCACGTGGCTGCTGGTGCCAAGCCTTTCTGGTGGAAGCGACCCTGTAGTGACCTCTGCCACATAGAACTGGAGCGGCCTCCCCTTCCTTCAGGGTCTCCCTCACTGATCCCAGAGCCTTCGGTTCTATCACCTGCGCTCCACTTGGGCCGCAATTGCCTCTCCTCCACTTATGGGCTGCACTCCGCTGCCTCGCAGTGTCACAGCAGGCGGCTGGGTCCTGGAGCGCAGCGTTCACCAACCAGCACAACTGGCTAGCTGCTGCCTCTGTAGCGCCCTCGTCTCAGCAGCGAGGTTACACCGGCTCCTCCAAGCCTTCTCTTCCTCGCTTCGGCCCTCTGCTCGCAGTCCGGTCTTCCTCGTGGCTGCTCCTCCCCAGTGCATTCATCTCACTCACCAGCCTCGCAGCTCCCAATGTGGCTGTGCGATCCCTGCTGCACTCGCAAATGGGTGTCCCAGCGCCTCTTTGCTGTAATCCCACCTTGTGGAGCCTTAGATTATGCCGGGGAGGAGGCTCCAATGTCTGCCACTGGACAGTTGACGGCCGAGCTCGGCTTTACACGGCCATCACTGTCTGCGCCCCCTGATGGTCTCCCGAAAATACAGTTTTAAAGTGAAAGTAAAACAGTTTTTTCTTTTTACAGAGGATCCCCAGCCTGACGGGGAATATTCATGAGCATGTGAATCCATGCCAGACCCCATGCTGGAGAATTAGAGGCGCTGCACCCTGTGACCTCAGTTCCACTCTTTTTCCCTAGTACTCCGACTCTGACGGACTGTGCAACCGATGGTGTACTGGCTATCCATCAAAAGGGGTAGGTAGGTAGAACGATGAGGAATCCATGGGAGGAACATCCAACAAAACAAAATGACAGAGCTAAGTCATTTTTTTCTTCTGATGGAATCCTTCTTCCCACAGATTCTTCATCCATTACAGACTCCACAAGCAGTATGTAGATCTGGAGGAGGGAGGAAAGGAAGGAAACCACAAGACTAGAACACTCTGGAGGACTTCCCTACCAAAACGGGTGTCCTGGCCTGAAAGTGAATCCAAGCAGTAATGTTTAGCAAACGTGTGCAGAGATGTCTACATTGTTGCCGGTCAAATGTCCAGGACAGGGTCTCCCTTTGCAAGGCAGAGATAGCACCACACCTCTGGTAGAATGAGCTGTTAGACCCTTAGGAAGAATTCTTTCCAGCCAGATCATAGCATTCCGAGAAGCAGAGAATGATTCATCTTGATAGGGTCCGTTTGGCACGTCACCCAGCGTAACCATTGAAAAGCTGGTGTTCTTTCGTCTCTCTCATCCGAGCAACATAGAACCTGAGGGGCCGCACTGGGTCCAGCTGACGGAATCGTTCCTTTGCCTTGGAAGGACGAAGCGGAGGACTAAACACAGGATGATGTATCTTTTGAAAGAGATGGAAACCGTTGCAGACCTTTGGAAGAAAAATGTGTCTCACTCTCAATGTCACCTTCTCTTTTGGAAATAAACAAATAGGGAGGTTTAACAGATAACGCCTGAAGCTCACTCACCCGTCTCACGGAAGTGATCTCATCCAGAATAATCACCTTAAGGGTGAGCAACCAAATAGAACAGGAATGGTGGGATTCAAACAGAGCTCCCATAAGGAATGTCCAAAACAAATTCAAATCCCATGCACCAACCACAAACCCTGCAAGAATTACATAACAGTGGGGAGTGTGAAGAATGGGCCCTGTTCCGGGGACCTCTTAAAAACCATGGTAATTGCAGCAAGTTATCACTTAACAGTGCTGATCTGCAGGTCTGCTTCGGCCAAGGACAGCGAAAAATCCAAAACAGGGTATAATGGACAAAATAAAGGGTCCAAATTCCTGTCCCTGCAAACAGCTGAAAATGTACGCCACCTGCAGGCATGAATAGACTTTGTTGTAGGTCTGCGAGATGATAGGACCGCATCAAGGATGTTGTCTGACAAATCCCACTCCTTGTATCTCAGACTCTCAGTAGCCAAGCATGAAGGTTCAGGCTGCTGAGGGTCAGGTAGAGGACTCGCTCTTCCGACGGAGAGTGCAAGTCGACTCTCCTTGGGAGGTACCAAGGAGAGCAGATGGACATGTCCAGCAACTACGGATACCACGCTCTCTCAGACTAGTCAGGAGCGATCAGAATCAACATGGTCCCGCACAGGTGCAATCTCCTGAGAAGCAGCAGCTTTACAGGGATTGGCGGGAATGCATAAACCAGGTTGAATGTTCATTCAACCGTCAGTGCGTTCGCCCATACCGCTCTAGCAAAGAAATTCCCTGGGTTAGAACAACTCGCACAACCTATTCACACTGGCAGCAAACAGATCTACTTGAAGAGCTTCCGAAAAGGAGAATATATCCAAAACTTCCTGGCAGAGTTCCCACTAATGGAAGGCTGGAGCCTGTTTGCTCCCTGCTGTACCGTTATCTCTTCCAGCAAAATGGGTAGCCATCAGAGAGACAACATTCTCCAGAGCCCAGAACCACAGTCGCATTGCTTCTGTTCATAGCAGCAAGGACCCCACACCACCCCGCTTGTTGAAGTAATGCATGGCTACGGTGTTGTCCATTAGGACCAGCGCAGTCTTGCGTTTCACATAGGAGAGGAAGGCGCCAACCTGTTCGCTCAACTCCAGCAAATTGATATGCTCCCGAGACTCAGAGGAAGACCACAGTCCGTGCACTGTCCGTTCTGACAGATGAGCACCCCAACCTGTCCGAGATACATTGGTGACGAATGCCATTCGGGGGCGGGGTTGATGAACAAACGCGCCTTTCAGCAAGTTGTCACTAACGTCCCACCATACAGAATCCTGAGCCACATGGTTCGAAACCTGCAGGAGGTCTGACATGTGGCCATGAAATCGCAAACATTAGCAACAGAGGAGCCACTGAAGCGATCTCATGTGCAGCCTCACCTCCGGTACCACTAGGATGTAAACAACCATGAGGCCCAGTAAGCACAGAAAGGCTGAGGCAGGGACTTGTTCCTGAGATTAGAGAACATGAACCATCCAAGGATGTTAGCCACTCGCGGTCCTCAGGTGGAAAAACCCTGCCCAGTCAAGTGTCCAAGACTGCTACGATAATTCGGGGAAAAGACTATACTGTGCAACAGACTGCATGTTTGGAGCAGGCACTCTGACACTAGGTTGGGGGAGCAAGCTTGGATGAGCCAGTCGTCCAGGTAGAGAAAGATATGAATGCTCTCCCTCCTGAGGCGAGCCACCACCACCACTAGCAGCTTGGTGAAAATCCTGGGAGCCGGATAAAGAACGAACAGCAGGACTTAGAACTGTTAGTAATGCTGGTCAACTAGGAACCTCAGGTACTTTGTATTTTCAATGATTAGGCACATGGATTTAGGAATCCTGAAGATCCAGTGACACCAACCAATCCTGTAGATCGAGGGCTTGCAGGATCTGGGACAGAGTAACCCATGTTGAATTTGTCCTTGCATAGGAACAAATTCAGCAGCTGCAGATCCAGTATAAGACACAAACCCATGTCCTCCTCCGACACCAGAAAATAGGTGGAATAGCAAACCGTGCCTCGTTCTGCGCGCTGTACCAGTTCTATCGCACTCTTTATTTTATTTATTGGGCATTTATAATGCGCCTATACAGCAAATGGTGTTTCAAGGCACAACAAAAAAGGGGGACTGTGTGGGGGCAGGGATGAGAATAACAAAACCGGTACTACTAGGCCTTGTGACATTCGGACTGTGCAAGTGTAGTAACAGGAAATGCAGGGGAGTGGGGAGGGAGTGAGGAGGGAGGGAGGGATGCCGGTCAAAGAGGCATGCAATAATGCTTAATTGGGAAAGGAAGTGCAGGTCAGAGTGTAGAGCGTGCAAGTGCCGGGGTGGGGGAGGAGGGTGCAAAAGGGGGCCCCTGGGCTAGGTGAGTGCTAGGGAAGGCCTGGAGGACACGTGCCAGGGGTAAGCAGGTAGAGCAGATACAGAAGGTCCACATGCTAAATGCAAGGAAGGGACTGGACCGGACTCAGTAGGGATGCAGGCCCCGCCAGCCAAGTACAAGGGATGGGGGGGCCCAGAAAGACAATTGCATGAATGAAGGGGACGGGGTCAGGGGAAACCGAGGTTATGGGGTAGAATGAGCGAGGAGGGCTGGTGCCCTGTATGACCCAGAAGGAACCACGCAGCCAGTCAAATGCTGCAGAGTGGGACATTAGCAGTGGAGGGGGAGAGGGAAGGAAGAAGAAAAAAGGAGGGCCTTGAGAAGCTTCTGGAACTTAAAGAGATCCGGCTCAAGCATGAGAGAAACAGAGCGACCGACCGCAAGTTTTCATAAATCGGCCACGGTGAGCCGGACAAATTCAGCAATAGCAGATGTTCTCAGGTGTTCTATCGCAGATACCCGCCCAGATATAAGAAAATGGGTTTGAAAAACACTGAAGTCTCAATACGATCCACCTGATCTACCCATTGTGAGCTTGGATTGTTGAGTCCATACTACGGGCAAGGCAAACCTATCACAAAAGAAGGAATATATGCTTCAAATAGGAACAGATTTACCTACTTGAAGTAGAAAATCGCGATAATGCATCAAGCATCTTCTTAGCAGCCAATGTTGGCCAATGTCAAGACAATAAACACTTGCACAGGAATATGGATTAAATCCCCCCATCTGAACTACCTTTGCCAAACAAAGTGAAGGTATCACGCCTCCCATATCCATGAGATAGGACCCAGGCAGGTTCCTGTCTTTACATCCTGAAGAAGGTTGCTGTATTGAAGGATTGAAATCAAAGTCCAGAGACAACTGAAACATATGTAGACGTTCCAACTCTGTGAGATTAAAACTCCACAGATGTAGTAAAGAGACAATAGATCTAACCATACAAAATTGCGAAATAGCTAAGCAGCAGTATCTAACCCATTTCGGGTAGAAGGATAATAGATATTGAGTACAAATGAAAACTAGTACGAATGTGAATGAATGGGAGTGAATCATAAGGGGGAGCTGTGGAATTTTCTTTGTAACCATTCATGGTATTTTTTGTAACACATTTTTTGTAATATTTTTGTGTAATCTTTTTGTAACTAATTTTTGGGTACAGACACATGAGCACAAGTGAAATTGATGTAAAATGTATACTTTTTTATGTAGTTGTATGCATTTTAAATGCTGTGTTTTTCAATTAAACTGATTTGATTTGCTAAAGTAAGAAATGGTTGTCCGTATTTGTAAAAAGACAACTTAGATTGATATGAATAATCCCTCTCTTCCACTGGTCCATTGTGTTTGTCTTATCAAGCCTGAGAGCGGCAGGGAGGCCATTCCAGAGGGAGGCTCATGTGAAAAAGAGAGATCTACCTCCCACTCTGTGCTTAGAAAAAGTCTGATCTGCAGAAAGTTGGAGAAGACCGAAGGGATCTAGCAAGGAGGCATTCAGGGTAAGAGAATTGGATGTAGCAGGGTCCCCGGCTCCAGAAAGCCGTGTGGGTGTTGCAGAGGGTCTTTAACTTGACACTCACAACATCTAGGAGCAACTGGAGAGATTTTAGGGCTGGAGAAATGTGGTCCCTGGGCTTGAGGCCAAGGATAAGTATTGCAGTCCTATTCTGGAATAGTTGAAGGGGCAAAAGGAGGATTTAGGCATATTGTGGAAGAGATTGTTGCAGTAGTCCAGCCTAGAGAAGACCAGAGCTCTGGTGACATGAGTTTCTAGGGAAAGGTGAGGAAATGGAGAATGCCTCTAATAAAGTGCAGCTGAAAGTTGGCCTTTTTGTCAAGGTCCGTGATGTGAGGATAGAAGGGGAGAGAGGAGTTGAAAATGACACCAAGTTTTTGTTGCCTCACAAGAGGGGGGGGGGGGCATGGAGGAAGGCCAGAGAGTAGGAGGCAAGGAGGGAGCTGGGGTCCCAATGAGAAGGATCTAGGTTTTGCTGGCATCAAGGCAGAGATCGTTAGCAGTACACCATGCCTGAATAGCAGACATAGAGTCAGGAATCAGTGAAGAAGAGGAGGCAGTGGAGGGAATCTTGAAGGAGAGCTGCGTGTCGTCCCCATAACACTGGAAGAGAGGACTGAAGGCGAAGATCAAAAGGGCTAGAGGGGCAAGGTGGATGTTGAAGAGCCACAGCGAGAGGATAGAGCCCTGAGGGACACCGCAGGTGGAGAGTGAGATGGAGGAGAGAAAAGGGCACAGTTGAACCTGGGATGGTCGGTCAGAGAGGAAGTCCAGTGACCAGTGTCACGTCCGTGATGCCAAGGGTGTTGCGGAGCTGATTTATAAGGGTGGCATGACTGACTGTGTCAAAGGCAGGGGGAAGATCAAGAAGGATGAGAACGGACGAGGTCTCAAACTGGGCCCCCATAGATTAATTGTCTCCCTCTATGCTGATGATGTCATGTTATTTGTCAGCGACCCCCAGGCCAATCTCAACCCGGTAATGCGAGAAGTCATAAAATATGGTTGAATGTCAGGTCTCAAAACCAATCATTCAAAATCCGTAATCTTCCCCCTGACCCCGACCACAATTGAATTCCCAGACGATTACGGTTTTAAATGGGAAACCTCAAAGGTTCGCTATCTGGGTATCTATATGTCCCGAAATCATCATGAGATTTATAGGGGTAACTATGTCTGTACATTAAATTCTTTGCAGGAACGAATTCACAGGTGGAAAACTCTATCTTTAATATGGGGGAGAACCTCCTTAACGAAAATGGTCATCTTACCCAAACTCCTATTTGTTTACGAACATTCCGTTACTGGTCCCCAGGTCTTTCTTCCAAAAGGTCAGGACCCTAATACTAGAACTGGTGTGGGCTGGGAAACCAGCGCGCGTGGCGTACAACACACTTACGTTGTCGGTGGCGAACGGGGGACTTGGCTCCCCGATATTGAAAAGTACTATTGGGTATCCCAGGCCCAATTTCTCAGCCACTGGTATACGGTCCACTTTGTTCGGCCCCACGTGCAAGTGGAACGTGCCCTAGTCTCCACCAACCTCCTGAGGGCTGTCATTATCAGTCCTATTCCGGTCCCATATAACACATTAAACACGGTCCTATCCATCTACGCAATTTGGAAAAAAATAGCTAATAAATACGGGGTGACAATAAGATTTTCCCCATTATTGCCCAATAGATTTGTTCCCGGTATTCCCATTACTAATGAGAAAGTGTTCTTAATATGAATGGACAAGGTCAACATTCACTCCTTTGGTGACCTCTTCCCCGGGGGCACCTTCCTGACCCCACAAATGGCTAAAGATAGAGACGGCAACTCCTCGTTAGACGTGTTCATCTACTTTAGACTACGCCACACCCTTCAAAAGCTGTTTCCGTCCTTTCCCAAACAACCCCCCCCATAGGATTTATTACACAATACGATTCAAGCACAGGGAGAGGGAAGATTAGTGTCGTTATTATATAAATCCCTCATAGTAAGCAATGCGCCTCCCAAATCCAAGGCGCAGCAAAAATGGGAAACAGCCATTCAAGAAGCGATATCTGATGAAGACTGGTCTTATATCCTCCGGCAAACACAAAAAGTGGCAATAAACACTCGGCATAAACGGATTCACTTTAACTTCGTGCATCAGATGTACTACACCCCAGTTAAGAGGAACAAACATCACCCAGAAATGTCACCCCGATGTGATAGGTGTGCGGCAGATAACACTGACTTCCTCCACTTAGCCTGGAATTGTCCGGGAATCCACAATTTCTGGGCCTCCGTTCTACAAGTTACCGAAGACATCATTGGCGAACAAGTGACCCCAACACCCCTCGGAGCCCTGCTCTGCCTTATGAAATACTTGCAGCCGGCATCTCGAAAACATGCGGCCCTGCTCTTGGTGCTGGCTCGCAGGAGAATCGCGATGTCATGGGGTTGAGGCCCGCTCCCCAAGATTGAAGACTGGAAAAAAGAGTCTTCAATCTTGTCATTGTCAAAACACAATGCAAATTTATAAGACTCCTACCGCTGCATGCTAGCCCCCCGGATATCTGGGGTCCACACATACATTATTTGCTAAGAAATGTTAATCCCTCAGAATCTGATATATTTGTGAACTAGATGATGTGCGGTGAAGTCCGGACCCGCAAGAGGGCACTTGCTAATCTCAAACTGAAAATAAGGAAGGAACCCACGGGATCCTGTAAGGGTGAACTTGAGGGAGGGGTGGGGGGTGGCTTGGCAGAGTTGTTTGAAGTTGGGGTCGTGTTTTTTCTTTCTAACTGTGCTGTGTTTGTTTTACTCTGATTAAGCACCCTAGAGGTGCCTTTGTATGGTGAGAATATTGAAAAACCAAAAATAAAGTTTAAAAAAAAAAGAAGGATGAGAACGGAAGAAGTTGGAATCGAGATTAGAGAGCAAGTCTTCACAAGTGTTCAGGAGTGCAGTAAGTCAGACTGGTGGTCGTGGAGACAACCAACAGATTCAGTGTGGTGGATCAGCTGGGAGATGACCAGCTTCTACAAGAGTTTACCCAAGAAGGGGGTAGTGGAGCAAGGGCGGTAGTTAGCCGTCCAGGAGGGGTCGGCAGAAGACTTTTTGAGGAGAGGGTGCACAAGGGAGTGCTTGAGGGGGAGCGGGAAGAAGCCACTGCAAAAGGAGTGATTGCAGAAATCAGCCAAGGCTGAAGCAAGGGAGGCAATGTTGTCCTTGATACCTCTGAAGGAGCAGGGGAGAATCTGTTTGGAGAAGACTTTCATAGAGAGGACTTGTCTAGAGACCTCATCCAATGCTATGGCGAGAAAGAGGGCAGAAGGGGAGGGATCAGGGGCCAGGAGAAGTCGGAGTGGGTGAGAGAGAAGGTGTAGAGGAGAGTGAGGACAGGATGTCCCGAGTTTTTCTTTCTTTTAAACCTTTATTTAAGCAGACAGGTAGACGGTTCAATGTTCTTTCATCACCTGAAATTGCAACACCAGGCATTAGAACATGTACATTATAACGAAAACGTTCATCAAATGTTTTTTGGGGATTTTTGGAGGGTGGGGGGAGGGTAATCCCCACAACCTATTTTTACCTATTCCCTAACCCCTCCCCCCCAATCCCCATATCTGACCTTTCCCACCCCCCCTCTTATAATATAATATACACTTTCTAATGCCTGGCATTGCAATGCAGGTGATGAACAGACGTCGTACCCAGGTAGACAGATTGGACCCAGGTCCCGCGATCCCTAAACTTCAAACAATAAAAATACATAGTGTGTTGGTTCGGTTAGCATAAATAATGTACAATTACATTGCTTCTCAGTCAAGTCTTTGCTGGTAATGTTACAAGGTATGCCCAGAACAGACCCCATATGTCCCTTGGGCAGCACACCCGAGGTACGGACATTGCATTTCCCACTTCTTTTTCATTTACATAAGTCAAGTGCTTAAACCATTCATCAGATGTGGGCACTGTTAGGGAGAATTCTCATTTCATGGCTAATTTCCCTTACCTAGTGAGTCCCTCAGCAGCTTTGCTGGATCTCTGGAGTTATTTCTTTCCACTTGGTAAGAGTGTGAGCTTTTCCCCCACTCTTACTTGGGTTTTGCTATGTGTTTCTACCTGTTTTTGGGATTGTGGGCTCTGGAGTAAACCACTTCAGTAGCCCCCTTCTTTGTGTGTGTCACACAGCACCTTCTGTGCAGTGGCACAGGGTTGTCGTTCAGACTCCCACCGACTCCATTTCTGAGGCGACTACTGTCCCCCAGAAAAGGGTAAAGTTACCATGAACTTTCCTTAGTCAAATTTAACCACAGATCCAGTACACCCCATTTTACATGGAGTGCTGGAAGAGTTAACTCTTTATCTGTACCTCCTAGAGCATTGTTTCGCTCTTTTAACATTTAGACATGGCTGGTGACAGTGGTATCTACCCTAATTTTCTACCGCAGTTATCTTATATAACCGTGGTAATATTATAGGCTATTGTGGTAGCCTCAAACTTACCAAATGCTTGACCAAATGCTTTTTCTTTTGGCTCCGGTGCGGTTTATTCGCCATTTCTTTTTGTTAAAATCCTTCTTGCGTTTTACTTTGCACAGCAAACCAGGTTTGCCTTCTTTTTTCGCCGTCTTTTGGCGGGCTGCTACCTAGAAGCCTTCCTCAAGGCGCCTGGGTGTCTAGGTGGGCTGAATGTGAGGGAGGGGTGTAGTCACCCCCTGCACAGGGTATCCTAGGAAACCCAAGTCGCACTTTGTCATGATTGGTCAAGGTGGTTGTCCGGGCTGAACAACCCCCCTGCTGGGTGATTGACAGCCAGGCTGTGTGAATGGGGGTTTTGGCATTAAAGGCAGGTCTCTTGGGCTGGAAGTCAGAGAGTCGCCACTGTAACTACAAGGAACCGACGAGAAGTGGAGGAAAAGTTGACTGCTGCAACTACCCCATACAGGTGAAGCCCTGCTGCAGTCCTGAGCTATCTACCCTTCAACGACTAAGAGGAGATCCAGTCCGGAGTCTTCTTCCATTGAGCCTGGTGGGGATAACCAGCTCATCATCTTCAGTCAGAGGTCGCCTTCGTGGTCGAAATCGCTGCACACTGCTGTAGTGGTCCGGATAGCCACCTGAAGAGAATCTCCTGGTTTTAAGGAGTGCACCTTTTATTCATTGTCGCTGCTGCCGGTCTCAACCCTGTGTGGTGCGGACCCCCTCATCGTCGTCCTTGCTGAAGCTGCAGGAAAGCGTGGGTCTGCAGGAAACCAACAGGAACATGTGCCATGGCACCAGCTTTGTTCTTTGAGAAAGGCACTGTGTCCTATTTGAGGAATCTTGGGTGAAATCCCTATTTCTCTACACTAAGGCTTGTCCTTACTTTTCCCTCCTTATAACTTTTGCTTCCGAACATTGACAATATCGAAGTACTCTTGGCAATGTTGAATCTCGAACTGTCCGACTGTGTGATCCTCGACAACAGGCACCCGGTGTCACTTGACTCTTGAATTCCTGTCTATGTGTGTTCTGAGATTCTGTCTGCATATATTGCCTGTGATTTTCAACCCCAACTCTCTCTGGGTATCTCGGGTGCCAAGTGTGTTTTTACCCCGGTAGCATTTCTTGCCGCGGATACGCGTTTATCTAGTCAAAAGTGATCGCAATTGTATTCACGGTAACCCGTTCTGTTTCATAACACCGGTCCTTTCAAACACAGGGTACTTACCTCGACTAATACTGTACAAAGTGAATTGGTTAGTTGTAGTATATTTTACGTGTGGTTTTTTAATTAATAGAAGTGTTGTGTTGATAACAAATGGTTTAAAAATAAATGTACTTATATTTTATACCTGAAACCTTGAGTGAATGTTTGCTTGAGTCACAGTAATTGTGGTCCCTTTGTGTAATCTCTGCTACTGCTCATATACTCTTGAGATAAGCCTGGCTACTCCGCAACTGCTACCACTCTAACTTAGTAGTAGAGGCTTGTACCAAAGGTAAAACTTGTATTGCCACCTGTAGTCTAAATTGTGTGTAGTCGTTCCTAAGGGCACTGCACAGGATTATGCCTAACAGGCACATTTTTCGATTTCCATTTAAGCAATATACATTTCTTTTTGCCACTATACAGGATATATTAAACAATTTACGTTTTAATGTGGAAAATTTCCCAATATCGCCCAACAGGTATTTAAGTGGGAGAAGTGTAGGTGGTATCCCAACCATTTCGTGCAGCGTTGCTGCGACCTTCTGCCAGAATCGTGCCACCACGGGGCAGGTCCAAAAACGATGGAACGAATCTGCACCCTCTCGTCCACATTTTATGCATCTATCCTCTGCAGTTGGGAACACATTTGCTACTTTAGCAAGGGTGAAAATCAATTGATTCAAAACTTGATAAGTCTCAATCTTGCGTTTAATGCGACTTCCCTAGTCAATAGGCAGTATCTGTACCATTTTGCCTCGTCTATACTCGCACATAGATCTCTCTCCCATTTAGCCTTTGCTGTTATCCGTGGGGGCCGAGCAGCCTGTACCACCCTGTAGATTAGTGCGCCCTGTCCCTTAAGTCTGTCCTTTGAAGATATCACTTCAATACTTTCACATGATTCTGGCTCTTGTGGGAATGATGGCCATCTACGTCATGCTGCAGCCCTCATTCGGAAATATTGTAGCAACCAAACTGGGCCCGCCCCAAGCTTCCACATGAATTCTTCTTGTGTCACAAACCTGCCCCCAGGGAATAGGTCACCTATGACCATTTCTTTACTCGGGTCCCAGGACATCTCTAGGTCGGTGTCATACGAGGGGGGAAGAGCAGGGCAGTTCCAGAGTCCAATTGTTCTGCTATATGGGACCGCAATTTCTAGGCGCTTGAACAATCGGGCCCATGCCTTCACCGTCATACGCACCGGGTCAAATATGCACGAGTCTTTGTAGCGGTCATCCAAGATGACTGCCTTGAGGCCTGTTGGGGCCATTTCGTACAGCTCTATATCTGTGTGTACCGGTCTGAGGGCTAGTGTGTACCAGTAACCTGCCTATTGTGCTTGAGCTAACAAGTAATATAATTCAAAGTCCAGGGCGGCAAGGCCTCCCCGTTCATAGGGCTCTGTCAGTCACTCCCAGCGCATACGAGGTGCTCCGCTTCCCCATACAAAACGCACTACCATGGATCGGAGTTTTGCAAAAAAACGTTTTACCCGGCCAGACCAGGGATAGTCTACCATACAGTGACATCAGGGATTTCCCCCAGAGTTCTAACTTTACAGCAAGGGTATTAATGTATTCCTCATGGTTCAGTTTGTATAGGGACTGTTGCGTGCATGCTACCATCACCCCCAGGTATTTAAAGCTGGTTGGGGAATATCTGAGCCCCTTGAGCTCAGTTGGCATTCTAGTATTGTCTGTAAGTGGGAATAGTTCATATTTAGTGGTGTTAATTTTATAACCTGAATAATTGGTGAATTTGGCCAAGTCCTCCATGACCAGTCCTAAGTGTACTTCTGGATTCCTTATATACAATAGAGTGTCATCCACATATAAGGAGATAATCTGGGGCGGTCACGCTATATTTATGCCCGTGTACGCGTGCTGTTCCCTCATCTGTTGTGCCAGTGGCTCTATTGTGAGTGCAAACAGTAATGGTGAAAATGGGCATCCCTGTCGCGTTCCCTGTTCGAGTGTGAAGGTCTAAGAAAGAGCCCCGTTAGTCCTTATTCTAGCTGTCGAGTTTGTGTACAGGAGTCTAACACATTTGCTAAAGTAACCGCCAAACCAAAAAGCTGTTAAGTACCCCAAACAGGTAATTCCAAGACACATAGTCGAGCGCTTTCTCCGCGTCGAGCGATGCTGCCACCGCTTGAGTCTGCTGGTCAATCTGGGATATTATGCCAAAGAGGTGTCGTAGCATAAGGGCTGTGGATCTAGTTGGGATAAAACCTGACTGATCTGAGTGTATGAAATATGTCATGTGTGGGAGTGGTCTGTTTGCTAACACTTTAGCATAAATCTTGGCATCAGCATTAATGAATGAGAGCGGTTGGTTTGGGCAACACTGAGATAATTGCCTCGGTAAGAGTGGGGGGCATTTTCCCGGTTGCCAGCGCCTCCTCCAATACCATCAGCAGTCGTGGGCCAAGGATGTCGGGGAAGGCCTTATATAATTCTATACCCAGCACGTCCGGTCCGCCTTACCTGGTGCAAGCATGTTGATTGCGTTAGTTATTTCTTCAGCTGTAATAGGAGTGTCTAGAGCCGTCCTCACCTGCATTGGGGGGATGGGGGGAGGGATTTCCTGTAAATATGATTCAATTTCCTTTACCGTGCACGTGTCTGCGTTAGCATATAACTATAATATTGTAGGAACTTCTCGTTAATTGCTTCAGTGGTTGTCAGGAGTTCCCCTTTTGACCCTACCAATTCCTGTAAGGGGCACTATCCCTTTCTCACTTTTAACTATTCTTGCCAGTAAGTGCACAGGTCTGTCTTCCTCACCATAGCATCTGCCTGGGCAGGCTTGGCCATGTACCGTATCTCTTGGTCAGCTAGTTCTCGGAACTTGATCAGATTACCTTCTATCACCCTGAGTAGTGCTTTATCTTTTTTTTATACCATATTCATTCTCCATTTGTATTTTGTTTATTTGTATAGGGTGCCTGGCCCAAAGGCATCTCGGCACTATTCTGGAAGGTTACAGTTACAAATATTTACAATGGAGCACATACAGAACATATAATTATTCTTTTTCATAACCATTTACATTCAGTATATATTTACAAGTGAGTTCCACCATTAAACTGGTGTTCATAGGGCGCATGACAGATATCTGAATAGGCTCGTAGGCTAAGGTGGTCAGGATGACTGGTGTTAGCGCTAGTGGTCCTGCGCTGCAAGCCAAGTTTTGGCTTTGCTTCTGAAAGAGTGGAATGAAGCTTCTGATCTGAGTGAGTTGGGTAGTGAGTTCCACCGCCTTGCGGAGAGCACTGTGAACCTGCAGCCCCCTGCTTTCTGAAGCCTGAACCTAGGTAATAGGAGGCAGTGTACTTGGGCTGATCTATGAGGGCGATCAGATGAGTTATGTGTGAACCGGTTGGATAGATAGTTTGGTGCCTGATTGGCGAGACATTTATGCGTCAATGACAATGATTTGAGGGCGATTCTTTGAGTGGCCGAGAGCCAGTGCAGGCTACGTCTGGTGTCAGAGATGTGATGGTTTCCTGGGACGTTTAGTGCTGCCCGGATGGCGTTGTTTAGGTTCCATTGGCTGGTCCCTATATATAGAGCGTTGCAATAGTCCAGTTTCAACATGATCAGAGTTCTGGCAATGGTAAAGCAATTAGTGGAGGAGAGGAATGGTGGACAGGCTGTGATGAGTTTACACGTATAGACTGTTGAGGAAGTTATGGCATTGGTTTGTCTTGTTAAAGAAAGTGTGGAGTCTAGATATATGCCCAGGATTTTTGTGTGGTGGGATACCTTGATGGTATTGCCATCAATGATGAAAGAGCTGAAAGCTGGGTCTAGTTTAATGAGTCTAGGTTGGGATCCAAGGAGGAGTAGCTCTGTCTTATCGTCATTAAGACAGAGCCCATGTTGAGCCATCCAGGCCTGGATAACCAAGTATATGTCATTTAGTGCTTTGTAGTCTACTTTATGGTCACCCATGATTGGGATGAGTATTTGGGTGTCATCTGCAGAGTTAGTGTAGATGACACACAAATAGTCAAGGATATCGAAGAGGGGCTTTGTAAATACATTGTAGAGAGTTGGTGATACGCATGATCCTTGGGGAACCCCAAACAGGGCTGGTGATGGTTCCGCGGATTCCAGAGGGGAGAAGACTCTCATAAATCTATTCTCCAGGAATGAGCTGATCCAGGTGGTGGCTTTGTCCGAGAAGTGTGCTGCGGATTTGAGGTGTTGGCAGAGTATTTGGTGATTGACCAAATCAAAAGCTGCCGACAAGTCTAGCAGTAGGAAAAGGGCCACCTTGCCATTATCCTTGAGGTCTTCGATTTCTGTTTTTAAATCAATTAAAGCTGTTTTGGTTCCATGCCTAGGTCGGAAGCCGGATTGTCTAAGGCCAAGGAGATTATCTGATTCTAGATAGTCCTGGATCGCTGCTCTGTCCAAGGTTTTGAGTAAAAAAGGGACGGTGGTGATGGGCCTGTAATTAGTAGGGGTACTTGGGTCTAAGGACGGTTTTTTTAGTAAGGGAAGGACCCAGGCATCTTTGGGGTTGTTCAGTACGTTGCCTGTGTTAAAGGAGGCATTTATTAAGGAAGTGATGCATGGAGCTGGTTCATAGGTGGCTTCCTTAAGGATGGGGCTGGACATGCATCACCCTGGCAGTTTGAAGGTTTAAGTTTGAGGATGATATTTTCTACCTCTTTGATAGAGAGTGGTGAGAAGTTGAAAGGTATATGCGTCTGTTGAGGAAGGTTAGAGGCTCTAGTGGGGATACTGTGCTGTGTGTCAGTGGACAGGCTGCTTTTTTTTAGGTTAGTTTTTGTCTCTAGCATCGTGATTTTATCAAGGAGTGCTTTTTGGATATTGGAGCACCAAGTGCTGTCTTTAACTGGTACCGGGGAGAGCTGAAGGAGATTCTAGTTCTTTAAGTATCTTAAAGAGCTCTTTTGTGCTCGACTTAGCTTGTGAAATCAGATTACTATAAATGTCTTTATTGGCTTGGAAGATTGCCTCTTTGTAGTAAAGGGGTGCTAATAGGAATCTTGCCTTGTTCTCTTGGAATGGTAGGCCTTTCCAACGGCCATCAGCGTTTCTTTTTTCCTTGCAAAGTGCTCTAAGGTGTGGCACAAACCAAGAGTTGAGGTGTGCGCGTGGTTTAGATTTCCGCAGTTTGATTGGGGCAATGGTGTTGATGTCTTGGAGTATAGCTTGGTTATAGATGTTCATTAGGGTCGTAGGCTCGGCGCACAACTTAGTGTTGTTGAGCATGGGTAATATTAGGAGGAGCAATTTCTCACTCGTTATGTCACTTTTATTTCTCATGCTGATGGGTGGTGCGATGTTCTGCTTAGCGCAATGGTTGTCAGAATTGATGTTGAACGTTATGTGGTGATCTGACCAGGCGCAGGGTGTGTTCAACACTATATTGATGTTGCAGTTAAGTTCTCCCAACCAGTCAAGGGTTCTCCCTTTGATGTGGGTGGGTTCCTGGATGCGATGGGTAAAAGCCCAATTCAGTTATAATGCTAGCTATATCTATGGCTTTATGATCCTTGACATCTTGGAAGCCAAGATTAAGATCGCCTAGAAGGACGATTTGTGAGTTAGGCCTATTGATGGCTGTTAAGAGGGTGGTGATGTCTTCTATGAAGGTGGAAACCTGGCCTGGGGGCCTATAAATGGGGTGCATGGTAATAGTTTGGGTGGCAGAGATAGGCAACTTGACAGAAAATAACTCAGCTGATGGGATATGCTGGTCGGGAACGGGTCTAAGGCCAAGAGAGCATCTGGTGATGAAGGCGACGCCTCTGCCTTTGGATTAGTTGGAATCTCTGTTGCATCTAGTGATGGAGTATCCATTAGGGATGGCGAGGGAGAGAGATGGACCTGCAGCTGCATGTAACAAGTCTCAATAATGGGCAAGAAGTCTAGGTCATGGACTGTGATGTAGTCAGCAATATCCAGAGCATGTGCAGGGAGTGATCTAGCATTTATTAAAGCACTGTGGATGGTTGAGACTTTATCACTGGAGTGATTGGTGTTGGTGAGAGGAGCATTGGGTGGGGTGTTTTTGATAGCATTCACAGTGCAGATTATACTTCCGACAACTCCCGTCTGGTGGCCCTTAGTGTCCCTGCAGGGACGGAAATCATTGTGCCTCCCAACCAGAACTTAAAGGTCTCCCATATTGTGGCATACATCAGGCAGCCCCTCATTTATCTATAAAAATCCTGATATTCTCACTGAGATTTTCCACTAGTACACTATCGGTAAACACTGTCCTTGACATACTCCACAAGGATTGAGGTCATGGCAGGTTGCCAACACGAGTGACACCACCACCACCGGGGAGTGATCTGACAGGGTGCAAGCCAATATTCTGCTGCCATGCAAGCCTGCTGCCCATCTAGCAGACAGCAGCCAGAGATCGATCCGTGACATGGCGTCATGAACCGTAGAGTAATATGTATATTCTGTCACACCCAAGTGTACATTTCTCCATACATCTGAGTTCTAGTTGGTTCATTATTTGCTTAATCACTTTGGCTGCCGCAGACAGATCGCATCAGGTGGTGCTCGATCGATCCATACATATATAAAAAGATTGTATTAAAATCTCCTCCCGACACAATGGGAAAATCACCCATCCCAATCAATATCTGCGACAGTTGGGAGTAGAACCCCGGATCGTCTACGTTCGGGCCATGTTTAGTAGTGTGACCACTTCCCTGGAAAGTATTCTTTTTTTTGTTTTTTTTTTAAATTCATTTTCACAACAAACAAAACCATCACACCCGACATTTTAGGTACAAGCTTCTTAGCATACATTTACATGTTATTTATTACTGTCTTCCCCCCACTTTAACTCGAGCTTCCACTTCAATTCCTCGGATTTCCTTTCTCTTGGGGTTAATCCTCTTCGCCATTCTCAGATGTGTCATATTCACTAGAATTGGCATGAGAGGGTCTCGAAAATGTGGCTACCATTTGTCTCCATGCTATTGGAGGTCCCACTTCCTCATCCCCTCTGCTGGCTGCCTCGTACCATGCTACTGTCTCGGCGTCTGCCCATTTCAGGAGATCGTTCCACCATACCCCTAGTCTGGGTCTGTGAGCTGCTTTCCAGCCCATGGCTATTCTCCTTTTGGCCAGAATGTAGGCCAGGTCCTTGAGTTTGCTTACATGTTTCAGGTTGCGTGGTCTGGTGAATCCCCCCACCATGCATGCCCATACGGATTTCACATCTAGCTTAATTTCCTTTTCAGATAGTCGTAGCTTAACTTCCTCCCAGTATTCACACGCCTCTGGGCAGGCCCAGAACATATGGATCACTCCGGCATCCACCTCCCCGCACTTGGGGGCATTTTTGTACTTCTGTACTCCCAAATCGGACGGTCATGTATGCCCTATGGATTACATAATCTGCTGCAGCCTCGCATTCCTAGACACCTTTTTATGATATCTCTGGGCTCTTTCCCACTGCCTATCTTGCATAGGTTCTCCCACTTCCTCCTCCCAGTCCCGTCTCAATTGGAGCAATCCTTACCCACTCTAGCCATCACTAGTTCATAGATCCGGGATATTTCGTGCCCCCCCTCCGAGATATCGTAGATCGTTTCTATGGCGGTGTCAGGTAGTTCTGCTAGTGCTGTTTCGGACCACGTTTCCTTCACCCGTTTAATTATTCTAGTAGAACAAGTTACTTTCTTACCTGGTAACGTTCTTTCGATGGGATGGTCTGACGACGTATTCCATATCTATGACAGGTAATCACCAAAACTGTGCTGCTTCGGAAACTTTTTACGGCGTCTGCGTCGATGACGTTGATGCGCCGTCGTCGAGGACCTCGTCCGACGTCATCCGATGTGATAAGTAGGACGCACGACGCCCGTAGCCTCAGTTGTAGTTTTTTCCCCCAGAACGTGTGACATTAGTCTACTGCCAGTCAGACACAAAGCCTTACGGAACGTAAGCTGCAATCGCAAAAGAAATTCTGCAGCGGGGAAGGTACGGAGGGAGCGATATGGAATACGTTGTCGGACCATCCCATCGAAAGAACGTTACCAGGTAAGAAAGTAACTTGTTCTTCGAGGGGATTGGGTCCTCCGAGGTATTCCATATCTATGACAGACTCCCAAAGCAGTACCAGAGCAAGGAGGAGGGAAAGAATTTAGAATCAAAATTTAGAATTGCCAATCAAATAGCAGAGCAAAGGACCGCCTTGCCAAAGGCCAGATCCTGTCCTCCGATGGAATCGAGGTAATAGTGACGTACAAATGTATGTACTGAAGCCCAGGTGGATGCATCACAGATGTTGCGAATAGGAACACCCCTCTGCAGGGCAGTAGATGCAGCCATACCCCTGGTAGAATGGGCCAGCAAGCCAGCCGGTGGGTCCTTACCCGCCAAGCGGTAACACTCCGAGATAGCCAAAATAATCCAGCAAGACAAAGTCTGTTTCGTCACAGCTTGTCCCAAACGCTTTCCAGCGTAACCAATAAAGAGTTGATCGTCCACTCTGATCCGGGACATGCGTGAAACATAAAAGCTTAACGCTCTCCTAGGATCAAGCCTATGGAGCCTCTCCTCTTCCTTACCAGGATGCAGAGGAGGATAGAATGCCGGAAGAACAACCTTCTGGGCCAAATGAAATTCCGTCACTACCATTCGGAAGAAAAGAAGGACGAACTCTAAGGACAACCCTGTCCTTATGGAAAACAGTGAAGGGTGGCTTAACTGAAAGTGCCTGTAACTCACTCACTCTGCGAGCGGAAGTAACCGCAACTAAAAACACAGTTTTCAGAGTCAACCCCCTCAAAGGGCAAGAATGTAAAGGCTCAAACGGAGCACCCATAAGAAACTTAAGAACAAGGTTTAAATCCTAACCGGGCACCAGGAAAGGCGACGGAGGGAACACATTAGTGAGTCCTTTCCGAAACTGTGAAATTAAAGGGATTTTAAAGTAGGAACACTCTTCAGACGAGCGCTTAAAGATGGACAGCGTTGCCAGGTAACCTTTAATGGTACCCACTTGCAAGCCCCTGTGGGCCAAAGAAAGTAAAAAGGACAGAACCATGGGGATGTCACATGCAAAAGGATCCACATTCAGAACTCTGCACCAGTCGCAGAACTTACGCCAACGGCAACGGTACAGAGACTTTACTTTGTTGCTGGCCGTCGGGCCGAGAGCAACACCTCCATCACCTCTTCAGGGAGGTCCCAATCCTTATACCTCAACCTTTCAGAAGCCAAGCGTGAAGGTTGAGGGATCGGACCTCCGGATGGAGAACCTGACCCCCCTCCCATGAGAGCAGATCGTCTCGGTAGGGAAGACGGCGTGGAGGGCAGATGGACAAGTCGAGAAGGTCCGGGTACCACGTCCTCTGAGCCCACACCGGAGCAATGAGGATAATCCGGGAACTGAACTTCCGTAACCTCCGCAGCACTTGCGGGATGACAGGGACTGGAGGAAACGCGTACAGCAGCGGGAATAACCACTCCACCACAAACGCGTCTCCTAAGGCTCCTTTTGGAGGAAATTCCCGCGAGCAGAGCCTCTCGGACTTCCGGTTGACACTGGAGGCGAAGAGATCCACTTGAGGGGTCCCCCAAAGGGCGAAGATCGCCAGGAGAATCTCCTGAGCCAACTCCCACTTGTGAGAGATCGTGCTCTGCCTGTTCAGAGCGT
The DNA here is from genome assembly GCF_040938575.1 of Ambystoma mexicanum. Taxonomy (NCBI): domain Eukaryota; kingdom Metazoa; phylum Chordata; class Amphibia; order Caudata; family Ambystomatidae; genus Ambystoma; species Ambystoma mexicanum. The sequence continues at coordinate 277,023,349 of NC_090933.1, read as the reverse complement.
CCGCCGTCACGTTTTCGTCTCCGGCCAGATGAACTGCCGAGATCGAAACTTCCTGCTGGATGGCCCAGAACTCGAGCTGCATCGCCTCCCTGCACAGAGTAAGTGACCCTGCCCCCCCCCCTTTTTGTTGAGGTAGTGCATGGCCACTGCGTTGTCCGTCAGGATCAGGACATTCTTTCCTCGCACAGTCGGCAGAAAAGCCTTCAGGGCTAGCCTGACGGCCCTCAGCTCCAACAGAATGATATGGAGTCTGGACTCCGACGGAGACCAACGACTGCTGACTGTCAGCTCGTTGGCATGAGCTCCCCATCCCGTGAGGGATGCATCTGTCACGTCGTCACCTCCGGTCAGGGAAGCCAAAATGGAGCCCCCTTCATCAAGTTGCCTTCGACAGCCCACCACAGAAGGTCCTAGGCGGCCGAGGGCTGCACCTGAACCGGGTTCGACATCCTGCCGGAGGACTGCAACCATTGCATCTTGAGTGCCCACTGCAAAGATCTCATCCACAGCCGAGCCTCTGGCACCAGAAGAATGCAGGATGCCATGAGGCCGAGCAACCTCAAGAACTCGAACGCTGGGAGCGTCTGGGCATGCTGAAACTTGTGCACCATCTGCTGAATGTGAAGAGCCTTCACCTGGGGAGGAAAACACTCCCCAGGTGAAGGCTCCAGGGAAGTGTCGAGCACTGCTCCGATGTACTGGAGCCGCTGTGTTGGCGTCAAATGGGACTTCTTTAAATTGAGGGAGAAGCCCAGCCTGTGAAGGGAGTGGCAGGTGATGGACAGATGATCCAGGACTTGCTCGGGAGACCAACCCTGATCAACCAATCGTCCAGGTAGGGGTAGACGTGAATCCCCCCTTGCCTGAGATGCGCTGCCACCACCACCATGAGCTTGGTGAAAACCCTTGGGGCGGAGGTCAATCTGAACGGCAGGACCCGAAACTGAAAGTGCGAGTCGCCAACCGCGAACCTCAGGTACTTCTTGTGCTTGGGATGGATCGGCACATGGAAGTAAGCATCCTTGAGGTCGAGAGACACCAACCAGTCCTGAAGCTGAAGGGCCTGGAGGACTTGAGAGAGAGTAACCATCTTGAACTTGTCCTTCCTGAGGAGTTTGTTCAAACCGCGCAAGTCCATCATGGGTCTCAATCCCCTGCCTTTCTTTAAAATCAAAAAATAAGGGGAATACCATCCCTTGTTCCTCTCCGTTACAGGCACCAGTTCTATGGCGCCGTTCTCCAGCAGGGCTTGAATTTCCTGCGCAAGGAGCGGATCCGGACTCTGCAAAGAGAGGTTCCCCGGTGGATTGTTGTGAGGCCTCTGCCGAAAGGGAAGACAGTAGCCGTGGGTTATGATCTCCAGAACCCACACATCTGAAGTAATGGCACGCCACTCTACAAGATGCTGCGCCAGCCTTCCCCCAACCGGCGAACCATGGGACCTGGCCTCATGACTGAGTGGTAGCGGCTGCGGCGTTACCTGAGGGCAAAGAGGCAACTGCCTGAGCGGCCTTGGCACCACGGGTACCCTGTCGTCCACCTCTGGTACCCCTGCGTTGGCCTCTTTGACTGCCAGCTCCTCTTGCTTTACTGAAGGACGAGTAATAGCGAAAGGAACCACCCCTCCATTGCTGTCCCCTAGGACGAAAAGGCGGAGGTTGGCGAACTGCAGCGCCCAATGACTTCGCTGCAGCTTTGGAGGTCTGCAACCTCTCAAGGCTCTCGTCAGCCTTGCTGCCAAAAAGGTGTTCACCGTCAAAGGGCACGTTGAGGAGCCGGGACTGCACATCAGGAGCAAACCCCGACTTCCGCAACCACGCAAACCTGCGTATCACGGTGCTCGCCACCATGGACCTGCTGACGCATTCAGCCATGTCCAAACCCTACTGAACGGACTGACACATGGCATTCTTACCATCCTGGACCATAGCAAGGAAACCATCCCGTTCGTCCTCTTCGGGAATATGTTCAGCCGCTAACACAACACAGTTCCACAGAGTGTGTGTGAAACGAGACAAGGCACAAATGGAGTTGGCCGCCTGAAGCGCCATACCACCTGAAGAAAACACTTTCTTCGCCCAGCCATCAAAACGTTTGTCGTCCCTATCAGGAGGGATGGTAGGGTACGACGCCTGCTTTGCTGGGGCCGTGGCCGCCTGCACCACCAAACTCTCCGGAGTGGGGTGCCTGGTTAAGTAGCAGGGGACGCTACTGGCTGGACGGTATTTTCACGACAAGGACCTGCCCACCGCCGGGAGACTCTCCGGAGCAGTCCAAGCCGCCGCCACCCTTCTCTGTAGATCCATATGAAATGGCAGTACCGGGTCAGTTGGGGGACCAACATCAAGGATGTCCGTGAGATCATCCTGCACAAACTCCCCTGGGGGAGCAGACCATCCCAAGTACTCGGAGACTCTAGCCATAAGGCGCCGGTACGAGGAATCGGCATGAGAGCCAGGCTCAGGCCTACAAAACTCTACCTCCGGAGAGGTGCCCAGTCCACTGGCATCATGCAGCGACTGCCTCAAATCATAAAATTGGCTATGGCCCGAGACCATCTCATCTGGAACCTGACTAGGAACCAGGCCATCAGAATCCTCATCCACCTCCGAAATATATTCCAGGTGGTTAAAAGAAGGCACCCGAGTGTGCTTGCTGTTAACTAGAGTCTTCCTAAAGGGTTCCCCCGTGCCACGGGGTACCTCCGACACCCCGGCCTCAAAAGGCGTCGAGTGAATCGGCGCTGGCGTCGAGAGAACAGGCATCAGTGTCGAGAGGATCGGCGTCGACGTCTAGTAAATCAGCGTCGACGGCAGCGCCGCCAGCATCGACACAGTCCTCGAAGCCGGAGCTCCGAGCGTGTCCTTCGACGACCTGAGCGTCGACGGCTTCGGCGACTTCCTCGGAGCCAGAACCTCGAGAAAGCCTGTCGACGCCCTCGACGCCTCAGGCGTCAATGTCGGTCTCGAACGCGTGGAGGACCGGGACCTGGAACGGGTACGTCGAGAACGAGTCCCCTTGTCCGAACGGGACCTCTCCCGTGACTCGTGCCGACCACTTTTGCAAGCGGTGTCTCTCGACCTCTCACGGCCGACCCCACAATGGGGCACGGAAGGCTTAGTACCCTGCGACTCGAGAATTGCCAGCATTTTCTTCCCGAAGGAAGCCCATTCCTCCGGCGTCGCAGGGCTGGTGGGGGAAGCGACGTGCCGGGCAGAGTCCTCAGAAGAGGACCTGGAAGACGACTGCTGTCGGCGCTTCCGAGAATGCCTCGAAGAGGCCGAGGAGTGGCGAGACGACTCCTAGAAGGAGACCCACGAGACTTCCGACGACGACGCGGAGAGTCACCTCTAGAATCATCCGTCGAACGCCCCGCAGACTTCAACTTCCAGGGCTTGGACACCCGACCTACCGACAACAACTTCTTATGTTCCCGTAAGGCTTTGGACGTGAGCGACTGGCAGTCGATACAGTCATCCGTGTCGTGGGCCTCCCCGAGGCACCAGAGGCAGGCGTTGTGCGAGTCCGTCACCGACATCTTGAACCCACACTCCCCGCACTTCTTGAAGACCGGACGCGGGGTCGAAGACGAAGTAGAAGACATCTCCACACAAAGGATTTTCTCACAAAAACGAACAGGTTCGAAGAACAGAACTCCAAAGAGTCGAGGCGTAACCGAGATTCACGAAGCAACACGTTCGCGAAAAAAACGGAACTGAGGCTACAGGCGTCATGCGTCCTACTTATCACATCAGATGACGTCGGAGGAGGTCCTCGACGACGGCGCATCGACGTCATCGACGCAGGACGCAGACAAAAGTTTCCGAAGCAGCACAGCTGTGGTGATTACCTGTCATATGTACGGAATACGTCGGAGGACCCAATCCCCTCGAATATGTGATATATTGCCCCGTATGTAACCCGCTTTCGTCCATTATCGTTTTGAAGTCCGTTGCCGTCCCCTCTTGTCATATATCTCCCAAGGTTGCTAAGCATACCGGCTTCCAGTGTTTGCGGATCCCTTTCCTCAGTTGCTCATCCACACCGCATAGCGCCACTAGTGGTGCCTGCGGGGAGCATGGGATCGGGTTTCCCACAGCTTGGCCCGCTTTGCGCCATATTTTCCAGCCCATGTCCAGCAATCTTGATCGCCCATGCAGCTCTGATTTGGGTAGCCATATCAGTTATTTTAGGAAATAAGGGTTGCATTCGCTCATAAGCAATCTAGATTCTGCTGTCTCGTCTTCCGACAACCATCTGATGACATATTGTAGCTGCCCTGCAAAGAAGTATACATCAAAGTTCGGCAGGTTTATGACCCCTCTGTCGTACGTATTCTGTAATTTCCATAGGGATAGTCTGTTTCTAGAGTTGTGTCACAGGAAACCTCAACATAAACTTTGGAGTTTAATGAAAAAGCCTTTGGGCACCATGTATGGAATATTGGCAAAGAAGTGTAATAGCATAGGCAGGACCACCATCTTGAGCAAGGCCGTCCTTCCCACCTTGGCTAGGGGTATCCTTGCCCAGAACCCCATGCTATTCTTGATACCTTCCACTGCCCTCTCTGTGTTATTTTTTTGCTCGTCTACGATTGTGTGATATATATTAATCCCCAGGTATCTGAATGTTCTGGTCTGCCAGGCTATCTGCAAGATAGGCAAGTTCTCCTGTGGGACTCCTCTGTACCTCCCCAGGGGGAACATGCATGATTTTTTGGGGTTCACCACTATGCCCGAAAGAGTCGCGTAGCGCTCCATCAACTCCAAGAAGTATTGCAAGTTATCCTCTGGGTGCCGCAGGTATAGAAGGATATCAACCGCATACAGTGATATCAAGTGCGGTCCCCCCTTGGTGTAGACCGCTATCTCTTCGTACTGCTGCCTCAAACAGATCAATAGTGGTTCTAGTGCCAGGATGTACAGCATCGGGGACCATGGACAGCCCTGTCTTGTGCCTCTACTAAGTTGCCATTTATCTGAAATTATCGCTCCCGTTTTGACCCTGGCTGTTGGGGAGCTATACACCATTTTTACCCATCGCAGGTACCCAGGTCCGATCCCGTATTCTTTCAAGGCTTCCATCATCCAAGGCACCTTACAGAGTCAAAGGCTTTCACTGCATCTAACAAGATTATTGCTATTTCCCTTGGGTCGGCCTTTGCCTGTTCTATGATATGGTGGAGCCTCCTGTGGTTATCGGATATGCTTCTGCCTGGGACATATCCGGTTTGATCAGGGGGTATACATTTGTTTATTACCCTCATCAATCTGTTCGCCAGCTAGGCCGTGAGAATTTTACTGTCTTGGTTTAGCATAGATAGGGGTCTATACGACCCACATTCCGTGCTTGGCTTGTCAGGTTTGAGAAGCGGAATGCTTACCGCCTCCCTCAGAGATTCCGTTAGTCTCCCTTTCTCAAAGGCCTCGTTTAGCATTGCCAATAGCGGGGGGAGCACTTCTTGTCTGTATGTTTTATAGAATTCACTAGGGAACCCGTCTGTCCCTGGAGCGTTGCTCGTAGGCAAATGTATTACCACTGTCTCTAATTCTTCTATTGTGATTGGGGCATCTATGTTCTCCCTGTCTTCTTCATTCAATTTAGGTAGTCCTATATCTTCTGGCATTTCCTGAGTCTCCTGCTCTGCAGTCTCCCCTGCATCTTCATAGAGGCGTTTGTAGAATGTAAGGAATCCTTCGTTCACACTCTCCTGTGTGTTACAGACCTGGCCCGCCTCTCCCGTCATCCTCCCTGATTGCTGATCTTGGTGTCTCATTCTTGTATAGCCATCCGAGCAGCCTCCCCGGTTTGTCTCCCCCTGCGTGTTGCCTTTCAATGTATTTTTTGTAATTCAGATTACATAGCCTCTCCCAGAGCCCACCACAGGCCTGCTGTAATTGGCTCACCTGTTCAGCGTCTTCCTGCGAGGTGCCCCCTCTTTTCATAATTGTTTCTAGTTTCTTTTCCGTCTCCTGCAACTCTCGCTCTATTCCCCCTTGAAGCCCTCTAGACTTGGATATTGTCACAAGTCTCTCCCCTTCTCACTTGTTTTTGTTGTTTGCTTGAGACCTTCTTCGGTGACTTCTTTCGCACAGATTTGTATAGACCGGTGCGCTGGTCTTCGGATTCCAGCGTGAGGATGACAATCCAACTCCAGGATACGTTCAGATGTCCAGGACGGAGACCAGGAAGGAGCAATGTCTGGGCTCGGAGACACGGAACGGCTTGACCCGAGCGCGGGCGAAAATCCTGGAAGTTGAAGGTAAGTAATGAGGGAATGAAGGAAGGAAGGGGGATTCAAAGAACCGGGAAACAGGATGCTGATGAAAGCCCCGAGCGAACACCGGCTACACACGTCCAACTATAGCAAGCGGTAGCGTTGAGACGCGCAGAGCCGCGGGGCGTGTCTGTTTAGTAGAGCGCAGAGCATGGAACGCAAGGACTGGCAAACAGCGTTCCGTGTCCGGCGGCCATGTTGGATGGATTACTGCATTCAATCCCCTATGTGTCAGGGACCACGAACTCCAGAAAGGACGTAGGCGACGGTTCATGACAGATATGGCCGCCCCTCTCACTACCACCTTAAAGGCCTCCCATAGGGGTTCCCCCTGACTCCACGCTTCTGTTACGCTCACCTGGACCCCACAGGGGTGTCGATCGGACCCAGACAGCTGCGGTCTCCTTCAACATGATGCGTAGTGCAGAGATGACTGTCTGGACTGGCCCGCCTAGTCTTGTCTGCTGGACCCGAAGAAGTATTTTCCTGCAAGTGGAGACAGGGATTAACCACCTGTGGGTTTTAGTGATGGCCTCCCAACTGTTCTCGCTCTCCCCCACTAATCACCACCGATATCCCCTTAGTAACCTCACCTTATGGTCGTAAAAGACAAGCTCTCCATCCTGCGTGTCTTGCTGGGGCGCGTAGATACCAGTTACTTCACTGGTTTGAAGGCGTTGGGAGAGTTCCGGTAAGTATTGACTCTGAAGTCCCTGGCGGGATTGGTAAGTTTCAAGTACAAAGAGTTCAACGTGCCCGATGTTCACTCTTGTCCCCTTCCTTCCTTAAGTTGCAACTGAGTTTGTGAGAAGAAGGTCTCGTAGCTGCTGCTGGCGTTCAGGTAAGAGTCTGTGTTACCCAATGCTGTCTGGTAACTATTGCATGCGTTAACATGTTGTTTTTCTCCCTCTTTACAGATGTGGCATATGAAAATGTGGAGAGTTATGGAATAATACCGCTGGTGGTAAGTCTATGGTGGTAAGAGGTTGTATTTGTTGATTCCCTTGGCTCACATTGTTTTTTCTTATGTCCCCTAGGTGCCGGATTACGGCGAAGAAATGATGGAGACAGTGCCGGATCAAAAGATGCTGTGAGAACTGGTGAGTATGGCGCCGTGCTGGAGCTGGCGAAGCGACGCGTGCAGGACCGATGTACTTTCCAGGTCCGGAGATGAAATGGTTCCGGAATTAGGTGAGGAATTTGAAATAAGTTTGTTTTCTAACCTTGTCCTTTTCTTCTTCTTTATTCTAGGAGCTCCGGACTCGAGGTGGGCGTGGCAGAAGACTGGATGCTGGCTGCAGGCATGCGGGCGTGCAGAAGACTGGATGCTGGCTGCGGGCACGATGAGCGTCACGCTGCTGGATGCAGAATAACGCAAAGCATGTGCTGCTGTTCGGGTGTGGTTTAAATAGCCTCCAAAGTAGTTCCAGGTAAGAAGTTCCCTAGAGCCACGCCCGAGTAAAAAATAGTCCCTGTAACAAAATAGTCCCATCCAGGCCTCATGTAGGCTTGGACTCTTTTGCAGCATGGTCTGCATCAGATAATTAAAGTCTATGAGCCTGGCGCCTATGGTGCCAGGACTGATTTCTATGATGAGCCTGGCGCCTAAGGCGCCTGGACTGAACCCAGACAGCCCCTAGCCGGGGCTGCTGAGGTTTAAACAAATGTCTGGATGCCTGCTCCCGGAGCTGAGGGCCTTGGTCCTGATGCCCGGGGGTAGGCATCATGACAGCTTCCTGTGTTATTTTCAAAATACCCAATTATCTCCTCCCTTAAGTCCACACGGAATGCAGTATCCTTCAATGCCTCGGCTCTAAGTCGCCATGTTGGGATCCTGGCTGATGTCGCCACGTCAGGACCAGAGGGGAGTGGTCCGATAATATTTGTGCCTTATATTCTGAACCCGTCACTTCCCCAGCAAGTTCCGGAGTGGCGAACATGTAGTCCAATCTAATGTACAGGTTGTGTGGGGCGGCAAAGTGTGAGTAGTGCCTAGCCTAGCCTTCGGGTGTTGCTGCCTCCATATGTCTTCCAGATCAAAGTTTCTCAGCAGGGCTTGTAGCGTTTTCTCCCCATACAACCGTGCCTCCTATATCGGGACTGATTTTGCTATATAGTGTCTTAAGATAGGCCACAGTGTCTTGGTTAGGGGCGTATGTGTTTATGATGCACAGCTCTCTGTTCTCTAACATCCTCCCATCCAGCTCCACTGTGGCCTGTAGCAACAGAAAGGGCACATGTGGCGCCACCCAAATGATTACCCCCTATCGCATATGCTGAGTATGTTGCTCCTATGATGGTCCCTCTCCACTTTTTCTTTACCACCTCTAGTTTCTCTTTGGTGAGGTGGGTTTCTTGCAATAAGGCTATATCCACTTTTTGCCTTCTCAGACACATCATTACCTTATTTCACTCCAGGTAGCTATTGAGGCCTCTCACATTCCAGGTTACTATTCTAAGATCTCCCATTTACATCCATGTCTTATCCCTTCTCCCTCCCTCTTTGTCTTTCTCTCAGAGTCTACTTGGCGTGGATGTGAGCTCATTCCCTGTCCAATTTCAACAAACTCCCCACCTGGCCCCCCGGCGCCTTGTCTCCCCAACTAAATTCAATGCACACCTCCCAGCTCCCTTCCCTCCCCCCACCCCTCCCGTTCCCAACTGTTGCCCAGCTACATCCCTGGATCTCAGGCTACCCCGCATTTGGTCCTTTCTCGGTGGTACCGATTTTAGGAACCCAGAAGGGAGTTACCGAACTATCGATAACCTAACTAACTATAGGGGTATGAGAGAGAATCCATCGAGTCTCCCGCACTTTTGGACTATTGCGCCATGCCCATTCACATCTACTTATTCAACCCACCACATGTCTATCCCAGCTGGCACTGCCCTAGCTTATATTCAAGTCCCAATGTCACAGTTTATACCGCACCTAGGTTACTGCAGTCGCTGTCTTACTTATCCTGTCGGTCTGCTCTCTGGTTTTCTGTTTCTGTCGGGCAGTTCTGGGCATCTAACCACTCTGTTGCATCCTAAGGGGTATCAAAGAACAGGGCCCTGTTTTTGTGGTACACTTTCAGTTTCGCCGGATACATCAGCATATATCTGTAGCCCGCCTCTCGCAAACTTTTCTTCACTATCCCATAGTTCATTCGTCGCCTCTGTACTAAGAGTGTGTAGTCCGGATATGCCGTAATATTCGCAGATGCCCTTTGTATCGTGCCGCCTTTCCGGAAGTATTCCAAGATCTTCACCCTGTCTTGATAATTCAGGATTTTAGCAATTATTGGTCTTGGGGGGGGCTACCGGCGGTGGCCTCCTTGTTAAGGCTCTATCTGCTTTTCCACTGCAAATCCTTGGGTGATGGCCCCTCCCCCTATTTCTTGCAGCAACATCGTCTCGACGTAGTCCGTTGGGTTTGATCCCTCTTCACCTTCCGGTAGTTCCACGATACGTATGTAATTTCTCTGAGCGCGTCCTTCCGCTTCCTCCGCTCTATTTTCCAGGTTGCTCACGTGTTGTTTCAGGACGTGGATCTCCGATGTATGGGACGCACATGCGGCTGTGTTTGAGGTCACTTCTTTTTCCAGTTCACCTGTGCGTTCGTTCTGACACCTGTGCTATCGCTGTGACATTTGTCGGAGTTGGCGTAGTTCAGGAGGAGGTGAATCTACTCAGAGTTCCACCCTGGCTGACTCCAGTTTAGTTTCCCACGTTATTTTCAGGTCCGCTATCGCTTCCAGGATCTGCTGATCCTTGCGTGCTGGGGTAGTGTCCATAGGGGAGGGGGGGGGGGGGGTGTCTTCTCCTTACTCCTTCTGTCTATTGCAGTGTTCTTGCGTATTCCTCCAACGTGGGTTGATTCCGTCTTGTCTTGGTCTGCTTGTTCGCCAACTCAGTATCGTCGTGTGCCTTAGTTCAGGTGATCGAGGATGTAGCCTCCAGTACTCCAATTCTGTTGTATAATTAGCAGTGTTTCATGAGGGAGCCTTTGATCTAGGTTCGCATGTACTATTTATACAGTCCAGCGAGTGGGTTGTGCTCTCCCACGTCTCCTGGCTTCTGCCAATCTTATTGCATCCTCTGCAGTGAATCTTCCCACCTCCGAGTGTTTTTGTTGGGGCAGATTTCAGTGGGGGTGCAAGCTGCCCTCCATACTTATATTTGTATCTTCGTGGCCCATATGCTAGGTCTTTCAGCACACGTTCGCCTCTTGCGCCTGAGCGGACCGCATTGGAAGCTGAATGTCAATTATAAGGTGGTTTAGCTGTCTTTCACTTCCCGTACCTATTTATTTATTTTTTTCGCATGCAGGAGACTTCCCTGTCTTGCGGGCAGGGGTCCCTCTGTACCGTTCAGGGTTCCTTTATATGCCCTACATTTTCCGCAGACGGTCTGCAGGGTGGCCAGGTAGAACCTCTTCCATTCGGTTTAGACCGTTCTACTGGTGTTCCCTGCACAGTCCGGACCACTGTGCAAGCCGAGCCCGCACTGACAAAAAGTTGCTGAGGTCTGCTCTCTGCTTATAGTGTCTCGTCCGCCACCGTTTAAGTTAATGGTGTGCCGTACCCAACATTTCACTACGCCTCGCACCAGTATTAGATGAGGCGGACCATAGGGGAAACCGGCATCTCTTCAGCTCTGAATGCTGGTCTTACATTAGTAAAATTGTCTCTGCTTATAATGGCCTTTGTAGTGGAATCCTTTTATTCCATCTGTGCAGTATTGTGTGGCTCTCTGTTCCTACAGGACTTCTCACGTTTCGGCAGACCACATTGGAGACCAAGTAACTTCGTTCAGTTACTAGATTATGTGTGCCGAGGGCGGACTCGGGGGGGGGGGGGGGAACCGATTTTACAATGGACTTTTCACCCGCCGGCTCAAAGTTTGCAACTTTGTAAACTCGTAGCTGCTTTCGTTTCCAAAGACAGACCGTACTGGGGACTGTCTGTCTGCCTGCTCGTTAAGAATGCTGCTGCTTTTACTTTTGTCGACGTTGTCAGTCCACTTAGGGCTGGCCTCGTAGGGAATCAGTTCTGGGTCTGTCCGTCTCATTCAGTCCGGGCTCCTGCCGCGGCCTTCCTTGCAGATGGGGCTCGTCACTTCGGGCTGACCCGCGACGAACCCGATCGGCTCTCCTTTGATGTTACGCTACTCCATCCCAGCGCTCGTACTTCAGCGCTTCACTTCTACACCACACGTCCTTTCCGTTCAGACTGGACCCACGATAGTGCCAGGCTTGGTGTTTTCTGCACTCTGTTTAAGTAACGTTCTTCGTTTACTAGTGAACTGCTGCTTGCTGTTCTTTGTGTTCTGCCTCCGTCGCCATTTTGCCTCCTCGTTTCCAACGGGCTCTCAGGAACTTTGCGGCCTCGTTCTTGGCTTTGTTGCAACTGATTTGCAATAGGCTAGCATTCAGTTGTGCCGGCTTAGTTCCGACATCCGATTTTATGTTATTCATGGGCCCGTGTCAGCTGGGTCCGTATTTCCAGGCTAGGATCTTTGCGGATCGCCAGGAGCTCCTCAAGAAGACGTCCTCACAGCATGGCCACCTAGCCACGCCACCACTTCCCTGAATAAAATTCCTTTCACTATAACATATCTACCCGCGTCTCCTCCACCTGAAAAGGTAATGAACCTGGCGTAGTGTCTGTGTGTTTATTGCAGCATTGTTACCTTAGGAGCATGTCGAATTAAATATGCTGCTATATTCCTGGCCTTAGTAGGATTGTTCAGGCCTCAGACATTAGTTCAAACTCTTCTCCCAGCATTTATTCTCACCAAGGAACAATAATGAACCATCACCATGCGTAGACTAATCCGGGTGCTGCAACAACCAAGTCCAACCATCAACCCGCTGCTCTCTGCTTTTAAGAACATTTGAACTCCCCTCCCCTCAAACATTTCCCTTGAATTACCCAAACCCTCCTCCCTCTATCACCATCTACCCCAACCTGATGATGTCCCTTTTGAAATTTGGAAATTTCCAGAGGTTTGCCTGGAGCAGCACAGCAGCAGGCAGGCCCAACAACCGCACCCCAGGTTACTTAACAAAAAATGTTCATGTGCCTGTATATGTTATAGACATGGAAAAGAAAAAATGGTAAAGAAAAAATCAGTTTCAGTTTCGTTTCTGATCTGTCTTTCTTAGTAGTAACCAATCACTGATCTCTGGGTCATACTGCCCCCAGCCAATGACTGCCCTCTCCCTAAGCCCCGCCTCTGGCAGCCATCCTCAGATTTGGTAGCCAAGTGGCAGTATGACCAAGTGAAGAGCCACAGAGGGGTAGGCGGGAGGTTTCGCATGTGAATCCATGTCAGACCCATGCTGGAGAACAACAGTTACAGGTAAGTAACTTGTTCCTTCTCCAGCATGGGGTCTGGCATGGATTCACATGCTCATGAATAAAAGAATACATAGCAGTATACACATGCACAACCACGGGAGGTGGCAACAGGCTCAACATTAAGCAATACAACAACTCAACATTAAGCATCTCTTACCTCCTCACCAGGCTCACCTTAAGCGAACAGGTTGCGCAGAACTGCTTGGCCGACCCTGGAGTCCCGATCGACGCAGTAGAATCTTGTGGAGGTGTGAGTCAGCCTCCACGTAGCAGCCCTGCAGATGTCCAGCAGGGGCACACCAGACAGGAACGCCGTGGTAGCAGCGATCGCTCTGGTCGAATGGGCTCTCGGACGGCCGGGCAGCGGTCGGTTTGGCAACCGGTGACAATGCATGATGCAGCCGGAGAGCCATCTGGAAATGGAAGTCTTCGACAGAGCCTTCCCTTGATTCACAGACCCAAAGTTCACAAACAGTTGTGACGTCTTCCGAAAACTCTTCGTGCGGTCCACGTAGAACTTCAACCATCCAGCTACATCCAGCGACTGCAAAGTCCTCTCGGCCGGCGTCGAAGGCGACGGGAAGAAAACTGTTAACACCAAGGGCTCGTTGATGTGGAAGTGCAACGGCACCTTGGGCATGAAGGAGGGATGCGTCCTCAGCACCACCCTCGTGTCATGAAAAGTCAAGTATGGAGGCTTGCAAGATAGGACCTGAATCTCTCCCACTCGTCGTGCAGAGGTGATGGCCACGAGGAATGCTGTCTTCCATAACAGGAACTTCAAAGGCACCGAATGCATAGGCTCGAATGGGGCACTCATGAGCCTGGTCAGCACCACATTAAGCTCCCACGCTGGGGCAGGAGCCTTCACCGGCGGGAATGATCGGAATAGTCCCTTCATAAATTCCTTCACCAGGCGATGAGACCACAAGGACGCCCGTCCCGTAGCCCTGGTATATCGGGAGATGGCAGCCAGATGTATTTTTATGGAGGCGTGAGCCAGTCCAGCTTTGGCCAGCGACAGTGGGTACGGCAGCACCTGAGGGACCGTAATCCGCAGAGGGTTAATCTTCCGTGCACGGCACCAGACAGAGAACCTCTTCCATTTATGACCGTAACACTTGAGAGTAGAGGACGACCTGGCCTTTGCAAGAACCTCTCTGCAATCAGCCGGGATATCGTACCCTTTAAACTCTAGTGCTGCAGGAGCCAGGCCTGCAAGTTCAGCGACTGTGGGTCGTGATGGAGGATGGTAGCCTGACTGGCGGGGACGTTGACAAGTCCAGAAG